>NC_047085.1:505849113-508568667 GCF_902459505.1 Geotrypetes seraphini
GAGCAGAAATGCTCCAAATGTCCCTTAGGCTTGTTTTTGGTTTCTTATTCAAATATTCCAATATTAATTTATACCACTTGGTGGCCTGATGCCTTAGGAAATCTGTCTGGAAGCATAGGCCTGGCAAGCTATACTGATTATTTAAATTCCACCAATCAGGGAACCCCTTCTGAATGGCCTGCTTCAACTGCAACCACTTATATGCTTGAGACTTTGCAAAGCCAAATGATTGTTGCAGTTGTGAAAAATCAAGCATTTTCCCATTTGATAACACATCATCTAAAATATGTATACCTGCTTGCAGCCAGTGCTTCCAGAAGATCTTAGACTTGCATATTTGAATCTTGGAGTTCAACCACAAGGATTGACACGTGGATTGTTGTACTGGTATAGATGTTAAATTGTTAATGAATTTTAATGTTTTCCAGGTGGCACAAAGAATACTATTATCCTTGTAGATTCGGGGCAACTTGATACTCAAAATATGGCTTAATCGTATTGGGGACATAAGTTGCCATTCTAAAATAAGGCAGTCTGGAAGATGCTCCATGAGTTCAGGAAGGATCCAGTATATATCCTGACACAAAATGAAAGCTTGATGGTATCTGTAGAAATTTGGAAAATTTACCCCCTCCCCCTGCCAATTGTCGTTTTTGCAAAGGTACTAAAGCTATTCTGGCAGTCTCTGTTTTGTCTTGCAGCAGAGAAGCCACAATACTTTATACTGGTGCAGGCTGAAAAAGTTCATCAAAGTCCCTTGTACCATTCATACTATCATTTTCAGACAACCTATTCTCTGCCGTATGTGAGGATTCAGGCTCAATGGAGAAGCCCCTGTTCCAGTCCCATGTTATGCGCTACACTACAGTCTCTACACAGACAGAGGAGGCTGCGCAGCTGGATGGAGATCTCATGCAGGAACTAAGGAGCCTCAGGGAGGAGGTAATACGCCTGAGAAGCATCCGAGAGGACAAGGCCTACATCGACGGAGTCGTCCAGGAGCTGTCCCAAATCACCGAGCAGGCCCATGACAAGTCCATCCTCGAGACACCCAAATCATCAGCTTTGAAACCAACAATTGGGATACAGGAAATGGCTAGCGGCACTGACTCCTGGCAGCTGGTGACCTCCTCCACGGGCAAACATAGGAGACCCCCCCCCCCCTTTTTCAATCTCTTCATCTTCTCCTTCTTCTTACAAACAGGGCAGCTATACATCAACCCCTCAACTCGCCCTGCGGAACAGATTCCAGATTCTTCAGGAAGGAACTGCCGATGAGGAACAGGAGCAGGAACAGGAGCAGGCCCAACACACAGCTCCATCTCCAGGGACAACTGACCGGCTCCCCCCAAAGAAGCGCAGAGTAATAGTCATCGGGGATTCCATGCTGAGGGGCACCGAGGGACCAATTTGCAGACCGGATATGCAATCTAGGGAGGTCTGCTGTCTGCCTGGAGCCAGGATACGAGATGTCACCACCAGTCTGGATAGACTACTCACGCCCCGAGACCACTTTCCTATGCTTCTTGTCCACATAGGAACCAACGACACTGCCAGGAACACACCGGAGACCATCACCAGAGACTTTGGAGCACTGGGTGAGAGGCTGAAGCGGACAGGAGCGCAGGTGGTTTTCTCATCAATCCTCCCAGTTAGAGGCAAGGGAAGAGCCAGAGATGAACGTATCCTGAGGATGAACGAGTGGCTACAGGGATGGTGCCGGGATATGAACTTCGGATTCCTAAACCATGGGGAAGCGCTACAAGGACTTCAGGGACCAGACGGTCTCCATCTGACCAGTAGGGGTAAGAACGTCTTCGGACACCGACTAGCCCGCCTGCTTCACAGGGCTTTAAACTAGGTAAGTCGGGGGAGGGTACCCATTCACATATTAGTGCAGAAAGGAATTATCCTGATGAGGTGAGTCGAAACTCCGCTTCCATGTCCAAGGTAAGTACCCACATTACAAACAGTTCTTTGGGAGTCACACCGACTCGGGTAGGATACGCCTCACAGGGACTTAGCAAACACAAGATATGGAGGGCCATGTATGTCATTGCACACAGTTTAGGTAACAAAATTCTAAAATTGGAGGCTGAAATAAGGAATGCCGACCTAGATGTGGTGGCAATATCTGAAACTTGGTTCACGGACTCACATGGGTGGGATATGGCTATACCTGGCTACAATCTACTTCGTCAGGACAGAGAGGGCAGGTTAGGAGGGGGGGTAGCTCTATACATTAAAGAGGACATCAAAACCACCAGGATCACAGATGTCAAGTACACCGGGGAGTCCCTCTGGGTAAACCTGGCAAGAGGCAGAGAAAAATGCCTGTATCTAGGTGTGGTATACAGACCCCCAAGACAACTGGAAGACATGGACGCAGAATTAATTGAAGACATAGAGAATATCACTCTACGAGGAGAAGCTGTACTGCTAGGGGACTTCAATATGCCTGATGCAGACTGGAACTCATTTTCAGCGACAACCAGCGGTAGCAGGAGGCTCTTAACCTCCATAAAGGGAGCACGTCTCAAACAAATGGTAACAGAGCCCACTAGGGCCCAGGCGATCCTCGACCTGGTACTCACCAACGGGGAAAGCGTCTCAGAGGTCTCAGTAGGAGATACGCTAGCCTCCAGCGACCACAACATAGTATGGTTCAACCTTAGGAAAGACTTCCCTAGATCAAACACGAAAACAAAGGTACTCAATTTCCGGGGAACAGACTTTGCACGCATGGGAGATTTCGTCCATCAGACGCTGCAGGACCAAGCGGAGACCGATGATGTAGAAGCTAAGTGGTTAACACTGAAATCGACCATACATGAAGCAACTAGCCGCTTCATAAAATCAGTAAATAAACGACAAAGAAACAATAAACCCCAATGGTTCACCGCGGAGATCTCGCACCTCATTAAGGAGAAGAAAAAAGCGTTTCTCTCCTACAAGTGCACGGAGAAAAGAGAGGCAAAAGTAGAATATAGGACCAGGTCTACAGCGGTCAAAATGGCAGTTAGGGAGGCAAAACTTCGAGTGGAAGAAATTCTGGCAAAAAACATTAAAAAGGGGGACAAATCCTTCTTCAGGTATATTAGTGACAGAAAAAGGAACACAGGCGGGATAGTACGCCTTAGAAGACCGGACGGAAGTTACGTGGAAGCAGATTCCGATAAAGCCGAACTACTGAATGAATACTTCTGCTCAGTTTTCACCTGTGAGGCACCGGGACACGGTCCGCAGTTGAAGGCAACACAAAGCACAGAAGACCCGTTTCAGAATTTTGAGTTCACACCAGGTGAAGTTTACAGTGAACTGGCAAGACTCAAGGTGAACAAAGCCATGGGACCAGACAATTTGCACCCAAGAGTGCTCAGAGAATTGAGCGATGTCCTGGCAAAACCGTTGGTTGAGCTATTCAATCTCTCCCTAAGTAAGGGGAAAATTCCCCTGGACTGGAAATTAGCTAATGTCGTTCCTCTGCATAAAAAGGGTTGCAGGGCAGAGGCTGCGAATTATAGACTGGTGAGTCTCACATCAATAGTGTGCAAACTCATGGAAACACTAATTAAAAGCAAATTGGACACGATCTTGAATGAAGGGAATCTTCGGGATCCCAGTCAGCATGGATTCACCAAGGGTAGGTCCTGCCAATCCAATCTCATCAGCTTCTTTGACTGGGTAACAAGAAAGTTGGACTTGGGAGAGTCTTTGGACGTCGTGTACCTGGACTTCAGTAAAGCTTTTGACAGTGTCCCACACCGCAGGCTGCTAAGCAAGATGGAATCGATGGGGTTAGGAGAGACACTAACTACATGGGTCAATGATTGGCTGGGTGGCAGACTTCAGAGGGTGGTGGTTAATGGTACCCTCTCTAAAACATCGGAGGTGACCAGTGGAGTGCCGCAGGGCTCGGTCCTGGGTCCACTCCTTTTCAACATATTCATAGGGGATCTGACTCAAGGGCTTCAAGGTAAAATAACACTATTCGCCGATGACGCCAAACTATGTAATATAGTAAGTGAATGCAGTTTACAGAATTATATGGCGCAGGACCTGCTTACATTGGAAAGTTGGTCCTCAACCTGGCAGCTAGGCTACAATGCTAAGAAATGTAAGGTCATGCATCTCGGAAACGGAAATCCATGCAGGACGTACTTCTTGAATGGAGAAACTTTAACTAGGACTTCAGCAGAACGAGATTTAGGAGTAATCATCAGTGCAGACATGAAAACTGCCAATCAAGTGGAGAAGGCTTCATCTAAGGCAAGGCAGATATTGGGTTGTATCAATAGAAGTTTCGTCAGCCGAAAGCCTGAAGTCATAATGCCGTTGTACAGGGCCATGGTGAGACCTCATCTGGAGTACTGTGTGCAATTCTGGAGGCCACATTACAGTAAAGATGTGCGCAGAATTGAATCGGTTCAACGGACAGCCACCAGGATGATCTCGGGGCTCAAGGGTCTCTCGTACGAAGAGAGACTGAACAAATTGCACCTCTACACTCTTGAGGAACGTAGGGAGAGGGGAGACATGATCGAAACATTTAAGTACCTCACGGGACGTGTCGAAGTGGAAGATGATATTTTCTTTCTCAAGGGACCCTCGGCCACAAGAGGGCACCCGCTCAAACTCAGGGGCGGAAAATTTCATGGCGACAACAGAAAGTATTTCTTCACAGAGAGAGTGGTTGATCATTGGAACAAGCTTCCAGTGCAGGTGATCGAGGCAGACAGCGTGCCAGACTTTAAGAATAAATGGGATACCCATGTGGGATCCCTACGAGGGTCAAGATAAGGAAATTGGGTCATTAGGGCATAGACAGGGGGTAGATAAGCAGAGTGGGCAGACTTGATGGGCTGTAGCCCTTATCTGCCGTCATCTTCTATGTTTCTAAACTGCTTTTGATGAGTTAAATTTTCATGTGTTCTGCAATTCTTTCTTATTATGGAACCAAATTACATATATGGCAAATCTTGCATTACTACTGAGTTACCATGACAATCCTCGGAATCCTCCACTGAGACACTTTAGGTAAGCTTCCAATTCCGGTGTCAAGCAATGCCAATTTAAATCCACAATAGCATTCTAAACCAGCACTGGAAACATCAGTTCAGAATTGGACCTGAACTATAGCAAAATGACAGTTTCTCTGCAAAACACTCAAGTTTCCATGGCAATGAATGTTTTCAATTGCAAAAAGACATCCTTTAAAGTATAAAGCAGCCAACCTTTCTCAAAATTCACTCACACACCAAATCATCAAAAATGAAATAAAAATAAATAATAAAAAAATGATATTCATAAGAGGTGAACATTTTATTCAGCAGATTCATTAAAGCTATGACATCTCTACAGAAAGCTGATTGATGTATATTTGAATGGTCTTATTAGCATAAGTGACCTTCATCACTGCTGGATACATTAACCCATATTATGCTCCTATCTGTCTCAACTGGGGCTGGAGCATCAAGAACTGCTTCCTTTTATCAGCTGTTGCTTTTCCAAAGTCATGGAAAAAGTAGAACTCTCGACTTCTGCCACTTCAAATTTTTTTTTTCTTTGGAAACCTTTAAAATTTCCACTGCTTGTGTAAAATGCAGCAATTTAAAAATTAATGTCCTGGGACATTTTGCCCGGAAAGCCTTCTTGAGGGGATTCTATGTGCCCTTTCAATTACCAATGGCTGAGGGAAATTTAATGAAAGCAATTTTGGTATGAACTTTTCTAAAAACTTTATAGCATTCTGTCCTTCTACTCCCTCAGGCAAACTGATTAACCTGACATTCTTCCTCCTCCCCCTATTAATTAAATCTTCTAATTCTCTTGACAGACGCTTAATGATCTTATGATCAGACTGGCATTGGATCAATTTGGCCTCACATGCCTCCACTCATTGCTCACAATTAGTCGACATCAAAAAGAATGCATAGTAACATAGTAGTTGATGCAGCAGTCCCAGCGTCCAGCACGACTGAGGGGTCCTTTGAGGCCCTATAAGAACTGAGGGAAGTCGTGGTACGTGGTACGTGGCTCGTGGTCGTGTGTCAGAAGGGGCATGGCCAAATGGGCAGAACACGCCCCTTTTGAGCCCCTTCGGAGCCCGTGAGGAGTTGGGAGCAGTCTGTTATGAATTCCTCCACCATGGGCAAAAGAAAGGCCGACAGTCGACCAAGCGTCGATGATTCGGAAGAAGGTATCCCGTGAAGATACTAAGGGGAAAAAAGGCTGGGAAGAAACAAGGGACAAATTACAGGAGTCAACTAACCAAGAAGAGGAGGGAAGAAAGATTGTAGCCAAAGAGAAGACTCTAAAGACGGAAGCACAGGGAAAGGAAATGAAGGCAACAAAATTCCAGGAGCTAAATTGCAATTATACCAATGCAAGGAGCCTAAGAAACAAAATGGGGGAATTAGAAGCCATGGCCATTGCAGAGGACATAGACATCATTGGAATCTCTGAAACATGGTGGAATGAGGAAAGCAAATGGGATACAGCACTGCCGGGGTACAAGCTCTATCGCCAGGACAGGTCAGGACAGAAAGGCGGTGGAATAGCACTATACATAAAAGAAAGCATACATTCGACAAGAATGGACATAGCAGAGACGGCCAACAAGCTAGAATCACTATGGGTTAAAATACCAGGAAGGAAAGGACCTGAAATAAAGATAGGCCTATACTATCGTCCTACCGGACAAACCGGAGATATCGATGAAGTAATGGAAGCCGAGATGAAGCGAGAATGCAAAAGCAGTAACACGGCTATTATGGGAGACTTCAACTACCCTGGGATAGACTGGAGTCTTGGAAGCTCAAGATGCACTAGGGAGACAGAATTTCTGGAGGCTGTACAAGATTGCTTCTTGGAGCAGCTTGTTAGAGAACCGACGAGAGGAACTGCCACTCTGGACCTAATCCTAAATGGACTGAGGGGACCTGCAAAGGAAGTGGAAGTAGTGGGACCGTTGGGAAACAGCGATCACAATATGATCAAGTTCAAGGTGGAACTAGGAATACTGAAAGGAAAGAGAACCATAGCGACAACTTTTAACTTCAGGAAGGGAAACTACGAAGCAATGAGGGGAATGGTAAAGAAAAAACTTAGGAACACTTCCAAAAAATGGCAGACGGTGGAACATGCCTGGTCCTTTTTCAAGGACACGGTAAACGAGGCGCAAAATCTGTATATCCCCAGATTCAGAAAAGGGTGCAACAAGAGTCGAACAAAAGACTCGGCGTGGATAACTAAAATAGTGAAGGAAGCGATAGGCAATAAGAAAAATTCATTCAGAAAATGGAAAAAGGACAAATCTGAGGGAAACTGGAAAGAGCAAAGGAAGTATCAAAAAGAATGTCACCGCGTGGTTCGAAAAGCCAAAAGAGAGTATGAAGAGAGACTAGCCAGGGAAGCACGAAATTTCAAACCATTCTTTAGATATGTTAAAGAGAAACAGCCGGCTAGGGAGGAGGTGGGACCGCTGGACGACGGAGACCGGAAGGGAGCAGTGAAGGAAGAGAAAGAGGTCGCGGAAAGATAACATGTTCTTTTCGTCTGTATTTACAAGCGAAGACACAACCAACATACCGGAACCCGAACAAATCTTCAATGGAAATCAAGCACAAAAGTTAACATCCATGGAAGTGAGCCTCGATGATGTGCGCAGGCAGATAGAAAAACTAAAAACTGACAAATCCCCAGGTCCGGATGGAATCCATCCAAGGGTTCTGAAGGAATTAAAGGAGGAAATAGCGGAGCTACTACAGCAAATTTGCAACCTATCTCTGAAAACAGGTGTGATCCCAGAGGATTGGAAGATAGCCAACGTTACGCCCATCTTTAAAAAGGGATCAAGAGGTGACCCGGGAAACTATAGACCGGTGAGTCTGACCTCGGTTCCGGGGAAAATGGCGGAAGCACTGATAAAAGAAAACATCGATGAACATTTTGAAAAAAACGAACTTCTGATATCCAGCCAACATGGTTTCTGCAGGGGAAGATCGTGCCTGACTAACTTATTGCACTTCTTCGAGGGAATTAACAAACAGATGGACAGAGGAGACCCCATAGACATCATATACCTAGATTTCCAGAAAGCCTTTGACAAGGTGCCTCATGAATGTCTACTCCGGAAACTGAAGAACCATGGGGTGGACAGAGATGTGCATAGATGGATCAGAAACTGGTTAGAAGGTAGGAAACAGAGGGTAGGAGTGAAGGGCCACTACTCGGACTGGAGGAAGGTCACGAGTGGTGTTCCGCAGGGCTCGGTGCTTGGGCCGCTGCTTTTTAATATATTCATAAATGATCTAGAAACAGGAACGAAGTGTGAGATAATAAAATTTGCGGACGACACCAAACTATTTATTGGAGCTCGGACAAAGGAGGAATGCGAAGAATTGCAAAGGGACTTGGACAAACTAGGGGAATGGGCTGAGAGATGGCAGATGAAGTTCAATGTTGAGAAGTGTAAAGTATTGCATGTGGGAAACAGAAACCCGAGGTACAATTATACGATGGGAGGGATGTTACTGACTAAGAGTACCCAAGAAAGGGACTTGGGGGTAATGGTGGACATGACAATGAAGCCGACGACACAGTGCGCAGCGGCCGCTAAGAGAGCGAATAGAATGCTAGGTATAATCAAGAAGGGTATTACAACCAGAACGAAAGAAGTTATCCTGCCGCTGTACCGGGCAATGGTGCGTCCGCATCTTGAATACTGCATCCAGTATTGGTCACCGTACCTTAAGAAGGATATGGTGTTACTCGAGAGAGTTCAGAGGAGAGCGACACGACTGATTAAGGGGATGGAAAGCCTTTCATACGCTGAGAGATTAGAGAACCTGGGTCTCTTTTCCCTGGAGAAGAGGAGACTTAGAGGGGATATGATAGAGACTTACAAGATCATGAAGGGCATAGAGAGAGTAGAGAGGGACAGATTCTTCAAACTTTCAGAAAATAAAAAAACAAGAGGGCATTCGGAAAAGTTGAAAGGGGACAGATTCAAAACGAATGCTAGGAAGTTCTTCTTTACCCAACGTGTGGTGGAAACCTGGAATGCGCTTCCAGAGGACGTTATAGGGCAGAGTACAGTTTTGGGGTTTAAGAAAGGATTGGTCAATTTCCTGCTGGAAAAGGGGATAGAAGGGTATAGATAGAGGTTTACTACACAGGTCCTGGACCTGTTGGGCCGCCGCATGAGTGGACTGCTGGGCGCGATGGACCTCAGGTCTGACCCAGCAGAGGCATTGCTTATGTTCTTATGTAGGTGTGGACCCAATGTATTGGCACCTTATGGTTTCCTCATTGCCACGGATGGAAGAGTAGGTAACTTTAGGTACACAGTCTGCCTCCCTCTCCACCTCCCCAGCCATTAAGTTTTGTTGAAAGAGTAGAGACACCCTCCAAGATTGAGGATGTAACCTCTTCTTTACTATTGTCTGACATAACTGGACTTAGTGTTTCAGATCAATCTAGTACGGTGGGAACAAAAGGTTTGACTCTTGTACAAATGGTTGTGGAGCCAAGCCTGAATGTTCTCCCTAAAGATAAAGTAGTCACTTTAAATGATGTATGGTTAACTGTTAATAGAATTGAGTCTTCATTGCAAAATACAGTTTTGAAATTGTGCCAGTTCTCCTCTGATACAGTAGTTAAAATAAATTAGCATGAAACTCAAATAACAGAGCTAGGAAATAAACTAGATAAATCGGTAAATAATTTACAGAGTACTGCTTCTGCTAACATTAAAGAAAGTATAATGGTTCATGCCAAGATGGAAAAAATGGAAAATTATATGAGAGCTAAAAATCTTCATTTTTTAAACTTTCCCATCATTCATTATCTATCTCCATTGGAGATATTAAGAATGTATATGAGGGAGATATTGCAATACTCTAACATGGATACCTTTGAGCCTGATAACCTCTTTTACATTCCGAGGGATTCTAAGGAGGTGGTAGATGAGGGATAAATAGATAAATTAGTATCACCAGATAGTTTGGATCTGTCTCATTTTCTAGAGTCCTCTAAGGACATAATTACAAAATGTGCCACACTCTTGGTAGCTTTCAAAACAGAACTAGAGAAACAAGTTATTTTGAAGTTGTATTTTACTAAGAAACAAGCTCTGTTTTGAGGCCAACAAGTGTTAATATTTCCTGATGTTTCTAAGCAGCCTCAGAGAGAGAAGTACCATCAGCTCAGTTGTGATGTGTGTATACTGTATGTACTTGTATTGAAGACATTTCTTGTATATCAAGTTAAAATTTTTTTTAAAATGTTTTGCTTGTTTTGCAAAACACTTGCAATCCAAGGTTTTACTGTACTGGTAAAATTCCAGCAGAAGGAATTTGTCTAACACTGTGTACACATACAGGTAACAAGCATTTGTGAGTAAGAAGAGGGGAGGGGGGCATTCCTGAGACATTGAATACAATGCCCTTAGTCAAGTTAACATATTAAGAGAGTCAGCAGAACTAGCCATAAAGGCTATTGTTCAAATCATGAGTTCAAGTACGTAACACGAGGGGTAAGCATGTGAAAGGAGGGAATACTGCCCAAATATGGGCAACTGTAAATATGGTCAGTGGCCTGGAGAATAAGGGGAATGGGAGAAAGTAATTAGGGGTTGAGAGACAGAAAGTAGGTGGGAGAGGATTTGAGAGGTTGTGACCTGTACTGCTCTATCCAATGAGTAGACAGGCAGGAGGGGCTGACAAGATTGTACTTAATATATATTCAATTAATTTACTATATGTCAGGTGTGAACAAGCAAATGGAGGAAAAATCAATACCAAATTACAAAAAGCACTCCACTGTCTAGAGCACAGGGCTCCTTTTAGAAAGGCGCGCTAGGGAATTTAACGCAAGCTATTGCGCGCGTTAAAGCCCTAGCGTGCTTTTGTAAAAGGAGCCCTCGGCGTTTGAGACAAGGAAAGAAAAAGCCTCAGTACTGGTGAGCATTTTATAGTATAGCTCTATTCAACTGACATCACAGGCATAAACAACTTTCCTGTCTGAATAACACGGGGGACAACGCTCTATTTGAGTAGAACAACACAAAAAAGTGTAAATTACACAGCGCCAGCAAAGGCAGAGATTTCTCTGAGTTGACAAAACATTGGCCCTGAAGAAGTGGATCTTTATTTTTAGATGAGAGAGAACTGATTTCTATTGAGGAGCAATAATTGTAATAGATGCTTATAGAGTTAAGGAAAGAATTCTTTCCTATGTTTTTCTTGATTTTTGTCCTTTTTGTATAATAGCACTCCTCTCCACTTTATGAGGGCTAGATGGAATTTCCTACTTTGTGACTTTATGTTAAATTGGTTTTGTCGTTTGGACTTCCATATCCTATTATGTTTATTGAAAATTCAAAATAAATTTACAAAATAAAATAAAATGGAGGTGAGGGGGGGGCACAATGTCCTTGTGTCGAACAAATAATCCTGCCTAATTCCATCCTTGCTCCTTCTCCTTCCCTCCCTCTCTCCCCACTGAAACTCTTCCTCTCCCCGCCCCAAGATCATTCTGACCAATGAGTGCTGGAAGGAGCTGAAACTCCTCCTCCTCCTCCTCTCCCTCTCGGTGCTAGTGGATCAATTTTCTGACCAATCAGCACTGAAATGGGCAGAACCGAGAAGACAAGACCGCGTCTCTCAATCAGTGTGAAGCACCGCCTCCCCTTTGTGATGTCATCAGCCTGTGCCCAACAGGAAACGAGCCTTAGAGATCTAAATCTCACTTCCTGTCTGTTTTGTTCCTTCTGCCACAGGACAGGAGACAAACCCTCAGCCGGAGAAAGAGCCCCAGATTCATTTCTAATCCTGGAAAGTACAAAAGCAGAGAGGAAAATGCCCGAGGGAGCTTCTGCCCAGGTAGGAGAGTCCCCCAGCTTCTTCCTTCTTGTTACAACACTGCTGCAGCTTTCTGACCTGGGATAGTGCAGAGTCAGGACCCTGAGCAGACCTGGACTGAGGAAAGACACTTTGGGACCCTCCTGAGGGGAAGGAGAGAGATCAGAGTCTCACAAGGGGAGATTGTGGGATGTGACTGCTTCCTTTTGCTATAGTCCTGCTCTGGGACTGTGAATTATGTGTCTGCAAATTATATACACACAGAAATGTTTTCCTCTGCCCTGCTGAGTCCAGCTCTGAGTAGTGCTCTGGGATTATGTGGTTATGAATTATACACACCAAAAGCATTTCCCTCTGCCTCATTAGCTCCAGAAGTGGGAGGTCTCCTGAAATATAACTCTGTTCTGGGATTGTGTTATGTCATTGCAAATTATGTACATTTTCCTTCTACCCATTGAGCACCAACCCTGGGAGGCTTCTTTATAGAGGTGCTGCAGAAGATGCTGAGTGTGATTTTGGTTTATGTTTTAGAAACCGGTGACATTTGAGGACATCATTGTCTCTTTCACCCAGGAGGAGTGGGCGTATTTAGATGAAGAGCAGAAGAAGCTCTACAGGGAGGTGATGAAGGAGAATTATCAGATGCTGAACTCTCTGGGTAAGGGATAAATTTACTTCCAGTGCAATAGTGAAAGGTCACTTGGACACACAAAGTCAGAGGCGTAAAGAAAGTACAAGAGATTTATTACGGTATACCGGACTCTAGTGCAGTTAATAGCCTGCCTACTAGAGTGTCAGAAACAGGAAATACATGGACTTTTATGCCCTTTTCGCAAACTAATATATGCAAAAACTACAATTTTCATTTGTTACTTCTATAACTTTCTACAATTATTATTGGTCCTAAGCTCACACTAGCAGGTCACTTATCTAACTCTTACAGTTCTAAATGTTAAATGTACAGAAGGGCAGGGTACATCATGGCTCAAACTCTTATCTATTTAGCTTACAATGTGGTAAGGCAGGGACATACATTTTAGGCAGATGAAGTCAATAGATTGTAAACTTTCTTCAGCTATGTAGGCCAGAGCAATATTTTAAACAACAGTTAACCATTTCATGACCCTACAATAGGAATGGTATGATATTTTAAAAGAGATGAGAATTATCACTGGGATGACTCCCAGATCTAGATCTATCTCTCCACACCAGATATTTCTACAGGAATCCTGATCCTAGTCTCAGCCTGCCTATTTGACATTGATGCCTGGATATCTCACTGATATCTGAAATTGAAAATGGATAAGACCAAACTCTGTATCTTTCTGCTTAAACCCACTTCCTCCTCTTCTCTATCACGTCAGCTTGCAATTTTGGGGTCATCTTTGACTCCTCTCTTAACATAGAAACATAGAAATAGACGGCAGTTAAGGGCCACGGCTCATCTAATCTGCCCGCCTCAATGAACCTTCCCTACCTTTCTCTGTGAATAGATCCCACGTGTCTATCCCATTTGGCCTTAAAATCAAGCATGCTGCTGGCCTCAATAACCTGAAGTGGAAGACTATTCCAGCGATCAACCACCCTTTCAGTGAAAAAGAATTTCCTGGTGTCCCCGTGCAGTTTCCCGCCCCTGATTTTCCACGGATGCCCCCTTGTTGCCGCGGGACCCTTGAAAAAGAAGATATCTTCTTCCACCTCGATGCGGCCCGTGAGATACTTGAATGTCTCGATCATATCACCCCTCTCTCTGCGTTCCTCGAGTGAGTACAGCTGCAACTTATCCAGCCGTTCCTCGTACGGGAGATCCTTGAGTCCCGAGACCATCCGGGTGGCCATTCTCTGGACCGACTCCAGTTTCAGCACATCCTTACGGTAGTGCGGCCTCCAGAATTGCACACTTCCGCTCAGATCTAACAAAGTGCTAATGCCTGTCACTGCTTTCATATTTCCATAATCTGAGCTCTCCTTTCTGAACCCTTATCCACACTCTCTCATCACCTCTAGCTAACTGGAACTTGTTTATTTCAGGTCTTCCACTCACCCGTCTCTCTTCCCTCCAAACCATGCAAAATTCTGCTTCACAAATTAAATTATGCGAGAGCAGCCATACTCGCATTACTCCTCTCCTCAAGTCACTTCAATGGCTCCCCATCCGTTTTTTGAATACAATTCAAACTCCTCTTATTGACCTACAAGTCTGCAACCCCTCAATGCCCTGCCCTGCCAACTCCATTCAATGGGCAAATTCCTCCTATTTGTACCCTTCTCCTCCACTGCCAATTCCAGACTCCATCCCATCTATCTTGCTGTGCCATATGCATGGAACAGACTGCTTGAGTCATTACATCAGGCTCTGTTTCTAGCAGTATTTAAATCCAAGCTAAAAGCCCACTTTTTAGGCTGTTTTCACCTCCTAACTCCCACTCACTGTAAAATTACCTATGTTCATCCTATCACTCTCTGCAAGAAATTCCCCAATCCCTGTTTGTCCAAATTAGATTGTAAGCTCTTCAGAGCAGGGCCCATCTACAACATATCAAATATACATCGCTGCGTGTGCCTTTCAGCGCTATAGAAATGATAAATAGTAGTAGAGGTCCTGGCAGCCATTTTGAAATTGGAGCCAAAATGGGTAGAAGCTATGTCTTGGGATGAGTAGGTGGGATGGTAGAGAAGTGGGTAGGGGAGACCTACTTAAAGATCCTGGAAGGCAAATGGTTTAAAATCTAATCACAAGATAAGTATATTTAAAGAAAAAAGATTATAAGCTGATATTCTGTTACCTCAGGACACACATGGGTTAGAGATCAGAAGCTGGAGTGGCACAAATATTTTTCCTATTGATAAATGGCACCAAATAAGGGTGAGAAAAAATCTGAACCCAGTCACAAAACTTTCAATACAAATACTTCTAGTATACGTCTAATGGAAGGCCCCTCATTAGTGACTATGGGAATCACAATTCAATGGAGAATAAAGCCTCAACAGTAAAACAAAACTGCTTTACTATTATCTAGGCAAAAAAGGGTGCCCATAGGAGGGGTGGAGATACTGATTAGTAACAGCATGAAAGCAGAGATTTCAGAAGGAAGGTGAGAAAAAGTTCTGCTTCAAATTGTAACAGGAAATGTTAGAAGTTGCTTTATGGTAGGGGTGTTTAACCTGCGGCCCTGTGAAGTATTATCCCAGGACAAGCAGGCAGCATATTCTCTACATGTGGGTGACGTCATCCATGGAGCCCTGTTGCGGACAGCTTTCAAGCAAACTTGATTGAAGATCTCAAAGTTTGCTAGTGCTGCACCACGCATGCGTGTGCCTTCCCGTTCCACTAGAGGGCACATCCCCTCCTTGTGGTCTTCAGTTCTTAGTTTTCCGTGGAGGCAGAAAGCCCTGTCTCTCTTCTCTGCGTTTCCATCGTGCCTTTCTTGCACCGCGGCTTCATGGTTTTTTTTTTGATTCAGAGTCGCTGTGCTCTTTTTTTTGTTTTCTTGTGGTTTTTTCTAGGAATTCGTATTTTCGGCGAACCGGGGGCTCCCGGTTTGCCGTGGCCGCCTGGCCTCGCGTGGCTGCAGCCCTCTTTTTGACTTATCTCCCGGCCCTTGACCGGATTTAAAAAGTGCACTCAGTGCAGTCAGGTGATTTCGTCACTGACCCGCACCGCTGGTGCATCTTGTGCCTCGGGGTCGACCATCCTACAGGCTCTTGTCCTCGTTGTGCTACCCTCCAACCTCGGGCTCTCCGGAGGCGTGAGGCGCGGATTGTGGAGCTCTTCACCATTGACACCGATCAACCTGCGGGCCCGGTCTCGGCCTTGACCTTGACCTCGGCCTCGGTCTCGAAGTCGACCTCGAAGACCTCAGCCCCGGGAAAATCACTCTCGACCTCGATGGCCCCGGCCTTGAAATCTTCCACTGTGGGTAAGTCTCCTCTTTTGTCTTCAGGGTCTAGTCAGCTACCTAAGAAGCCTTCCTCGGAGACTCTGTCCGTCCAGACGGGAATTGCCTCGACGAAACCGCCTTCTAAAGCCTCCAAGCGTGCCTCCACCATACGGGAATACTCTTCCTTGAGGTCGCCCCCGGTGGGACGCACTGTTGCACCTGTAGGGCCGAATATGGTCTCGGTGCTGATGTTCGAGGATATGCTTAAGGCTATCATCTCCTCGCAGCTCTCCTCTGCTTTGGCTCGGCTTGCCCCGTCCTCGACCTCGCTCGCAACGGACCAGCCTGAGCGTTGTCTCGAGGGCTCTCGGGGCAGGGGGCGTCGGTCTAGGCGTCTGTCCTCGTCTGACTCTTTCCCGCTTCCCTCACGGCGGGAGTCGCCCGCTGCTCGGCCTCATTCGAGGCACCGGTCGAGGCGTCTTTCTGCCTTGTCCCGGAGACCCGCTAAGAAGCCCAGGGATGTCTCCCTGAGGCGGGGTAGATCGCCGGGCCCTCGTACTACAGGGTCCGTGCAAGCCTCGGACCTGGTCATGTCCGATCCGAGCCTCCAGCGATTGCCAGTCCGGTCTCTGACTCCATCCCGTGGGGCCCCAACGTCGGGAGCTTCTGCTTCAGAGATTTCAGAAGGAAGGTGAGAAAAAGTTCTGGGTCAGATTATAACAGGAAATCTTAGAAGTTGCTTTATGGCAGGGGTGTTTAACCTGCGGCCCCGTGAAGTATTTTGTGCGGCCCTGGTTAAATGCGATGCAGTGTTTTCCTCTGCTGCCCCCGGGTGTTTACCGTCTTGCCAGCTCCCTCCTTTGTCTTGATGCAGGGTTTGAGCATTTGTGCGGCTCCATAAAAAAATTTTTCGCCAATACGGCCCAGGGAAGCCAAAAGGTTGGACACCTCTGCTTTAGGGTATAGGTTGTGGGCTTCTAGGCCCTTACAGGGGAGTGTAAGTAGGAACCCAATTAACTCTGAATATCTGGGACAAAGTGAGAGATACACTATTAGATGACAGTTGCTATTCTGGGCTGTTGGCCATTAGACATAATTGAGAATTTGTACCTGGGAATTTTACGGGTGGAAAACAAAGGGGTCAGGGGACTATAGACTGGGGCACTCTGAGGGAATTTGGAACTAGAGAGTTGCGTGGAGACAGAAATCCCACCCGTCCCCGCCAAAGTCCCACTCGTCCCCAACCGTCCCTGTGAGGACTCCCACCCGTCCCCGCGAGGAATCCCTCTGTCCCGGGGCGGACCGTCCCCCGCTTTGGTATGCCTCTGCCTTCTCCCTACCTGCCCTGCTGCATTCAGCCGACCGGAAGTCTTCCCGATGTCAGCGCTGACATTGGAGGAAGGGAGGGCTTTGTTTAAGCCCTCCCTACGACGTCAGCGCTGACATCGGGGAAGACTTCCGATTGGCTATGTGTGCTGCAGCAGGGTAGGCAGAAAATGGAAGACGAGGCCTCGCAGCAGGGCAGGTAGGAAAGGCATTGAACCCCGCGGGATCCCCAAGAGCACAAGGGGCGTCCCCACGGGATCCCCATGACCCTAGGGGGCATCCCCACGGGATCCCCGTGACCCGAAGGGGGAATCCGCGGGATCCCTGCAGGTCCCGCGGGATTCCCGTCGTCCCTGTTCCCGTGCAGCTCTCTATTTGGAACTTGAGGGTCTGAAGCTGCTGATTTTATCCACTTTTTACAAGTGGGTAGTTTTATACAGAGAGAGAAGAGGTGATGGGAATTTTTATCATTTGTGGTGAACAAGAAATAGCAAATGAAGTCCTGGAGCTGGACCTGTGATTTGCCTTTTGGGGGAGAAGACCAACTAAATATTGCAGATTATTATCTTGTGGCAGCCAGAAGCGAGCTGGAGGGACGCTGGAGGGGACGAGTTCCCTCTTAAGGAGGGAGTGTTGAGGAAACTGGATGGCTAAAATTGCAACTGTGAGACAACAGACGTTGAATAAAGTTGAGCAACGAAGGGGATTGTATGAGGAGTGGAAACAGGTGAAGGGGAAAGGAGAGTTAAATTTATGTTGCAGTGTGGTTTCTTCCATGGAGTATTAAACAGAAGAATATAAGAATCGCCGCTGCTGGGTCAGACCAGTGGTCCATCGTGCCCAGCAGTACACACATAAAGACCAATGCCCTAACTGAGACTAGCCTTACCTGCATACTAGTGCTGCCCGATTCATGATTCGAATCGATTCACCGATTCACTTTGGGTGAATCGATTCGCTTAAAAAAAAAAAAAAAAAAAAATTGGCCTGGCCGATTCGAAAGTGCTGCAGCGCTTAGGTCAGACATGGGCTTCCAAATTAGAGTGACGCAGCATCTCTACAAAGTATGCATACACGGATCAGCCAAGGACGCTTGATAAATTCCTTCCTTAACCCGCCACTAGCTAAATGTAGAGCCAGCCCTACTAGCGGACATCTCTTTCTGTCTGCCTCCTGTATGAGCAGCCAGAGAGGAAGGAGGGACACAACGGCTGTATCTCAGAGGGCGATCCCTGGCATGCTTTGGTCTCCCGCTGCTCGTCCTCCCTCCCGGGTACACGGCTCTCTGTCTCTGCACACACCTCCCTCCGTACGTCCCTGGGTTTAACCCTTCCTGTGCCTTGCAGCCTCTGCTTTTCTCCCTTCCCTGGGCAGAAAGCTGCCTAACGAGCTCTGTTGTACCTCCCTCCCCCCTGTGCTAACCAAGCTCTCTTTCTCACTCTCCTGCAGTGGTCTGCATTCCAGCTGAGACCAGACCTTATGGCAGCTCTGCACCTAACCCTCCCCCTCCTTCCTGGGAACTCGGTGACAACAAAATAAATCCAAATAAAAAACAACAAAGCGGGTCAACTCTAAGGGGCAAGAAAGCTGAAGGGGGGCAGAGGGGAGAAGGGCCTGTCCATGGGGAATACGGAAACGCACACCCTTCTGACCCTATGAGGGCCGCACGTGCTCGTCTCCCTTGTTGCTTTCTGACTGTTGATGTTTGGCAGCTGCAGGAGTAGCAGTGAGTGACATGGTCTGTTCTCTAGCTCAAAAAACCCCACGATCAAAATAAACCAGAGCGGGTAGGAAGAGGGGTGAGAGGGGGCTTTGCCTGGCCTGGTCCTAACTAATCTTTGGAATTTTTATTCTTAAACTTTCATCTGTGCTTTATTTTGTAGTTTGTTTGCAACACCTGGCTGGGTGGTGGCTTCCTCCCCACCCCCTTTTTTTTTTTTATCTCTTGGGGGTTTTTTTTTTTTGTTTTGTTTGTAAAGCATAAAGGAGTTCATTCAAGGCTATTTTTGCGTCCTCTCCCATGGTTGTCTTTATTATTTTTTGTGAAGGGACCAGATCTAAATGGGCAGTGCTTTTTTTTTTTCTAGGAAAAAAGGATCTCACACAGAGCCAACCTTAGGAGATCGGTTAACCAGGCTTTTGTTCAGCCGGTACAATGCATGCACCTAAGTGACCCAGAATTAGAGGCCAATTGAATTTTGGTTTTGGCGCTGAAACTAACCTGACATCTTGATTTAGTCCTCCTTCAATTTTGTGCAAGTGTATATTTGTTTTTGTCTGAAACTGAAACTCTGGAGTGAGCTAGGATTTAACAAAGAGGAAAAGTCTTTTTTTTGTTTGTTTGTTTACACCACAGTGCCAGTGTGGGTAGGAGAGGGCAAAGGGGGTGAAGAGGCTATAAAAGGGGTGAAGAGACTATAAAATAAACCCACCAGGATGTTTGAAAAAACAACCAATTGGGCAGGAGAATCAAATCGAAAAATCGATTCAATAGCCTGAATCGAATCAAAATTTTTTTTCCTGAATCGGGCAGCACTACTGCATACGTTCTGGTTCAGCAGGAACTTGTCTAATTTTATCTTGAATCCCTGGAGGGTGTTTTCTCCTATAACAGCCTCTGGAAGAGCGTTCCAGTTTTCTACCACTCTCTGGGTGAAGAAGAACTTCCATACGTTTGTACGGAATTTGTCCCCTTTTAACTTTAGAGAGTGCCCTCTCGTTCTCTCTACCTTAGAGAGGGTGAACAACCTGTCTATCAACTAATTCTATTCCCTTCATTATCTTGAATGTTTCGATCTCAGTCTCCGCTTTTCAAGGGAGAAGAGGCCCAGTTTCTCTAATCTCTCACTATATGGCAGCTCCTCCAGCCCTTTAATCATTTTAGTCGCTCTTTTCTGGACCCTTTCGAGTAGTACCATGTCCTTCTTCATTTACGGCAACCATGGCCTAGTACAGCGGCATGATAACCTTCTCCAATCTGCTTGTGATCCCCGTCTTTATCATTCCTTGCATTCTGTTTGCAGCCCCCTCGCATTGCCCTGACGGATTCATCGACTTGTTGACCAGTACTCCCAGGTCTCTTTCTTGGGGGGGGGGTCTCTCCGAGTACCGCACCAGACATCCTGTATTCGTGAATAAGATTTTTGTTACCGACATGCTTCACCTTATACTTAACTACGTTAAACCTCATTTGCCATGTGGCGGCCCATTTCTCGAGCGTGTTTGTCACGCTGCAGGTCTTCGCAATCCTTCTGTGTCTTCACCACTCTGAACAACTTTGTAGTGTCCGTAAATTTAATCACTTCGCTCGTCGTACCAGTTTCCAGGTTGTTTATAAATAGGTTGAGGTCACGTGATGCCATGAGCGTGTGAGGACGCATCCTTACTCGCTCCGGGGCCACCCTGTTTACCTGACAATAATCGCCGATTTTTCGAAGTCTCTTTTCAGCTGTTTCGACTCCAGAACTCGATCGGGGTGCATGGACAAATATTTAACAAGATCACAGGATTCCATGCAACCCAAATCCGCCCGCAAAGATCGTGAACGAGCGCGGCCTGGGGCGAACAAAATGGCGGCGAGCCCCGCGACGGCGGTCTCGAATCTCACTGAGACCGCCTTAAGCGATATCAAGGACGCCTTGGCGCAGGTCTTGGGGCCGAAGCTGGAAATCATTACGGCACAAATCAATAACGTGGAGACTCTGCTGGCGGCGGCAGCGGCTCGAACGGGTGAGCTGGAGCAACGGGTCTCCACGTTAGAAGACACCTCCGTGACTCAGAGCACAGATCTGGAGGAGTTGCGGGCGCGGGTTCGGGCGCAGGCTGAAAAACTGGACGATTTGGAGAATCGTTCCAGACGCTCGAACCTGCGCCTGCTGGGAATCCCAGAGTCGATCCCGGACCGTGACCTGCTGGGGGTCCTAGAAACATGGCTGAAGGAAGAATTGCCTTTTCACTCCTCTCTGGGGCCCCTCCGTATTGAAAGGGCACACCGCTTGGGCCGTCGTCCTGATTTGGAGACCCGGCCACGTGTTGTCATCATGAAGGTGCTCAACTTTCGCCATAAGGTGGAACTGTTGCAACTCTATCGGAATAAACGTGATGCCTTGAAGTACGATGGCTCTCTGATCAGAATTAGCCAGGATTTTTCTCTGGCTCTACAGGAACGGAGGCGACCATTTTATTCCCTCTGCACACAACTGTCTGAGCTTAAAGTCAGGTTCCAGTTCAACTATCCGGCTCAATTGAGGATCCTTCACAATGGTGTCTGGAAGACCTACCAATCCTCTGAGGCGGCTGCTGAATTTATTACCTTGCTTAAAAGGCCTGATTCCGGACAGGTTTGACATTGGGGTTTGAGCCTTCTATGAGTCTGACATGTATAGCTTGATTGTTATTGTCCCTATGCGTTTTTCTAGGGAGACCATGTTTTGGAAATTTTCCTGAGTATATCCTCTTGCTGGCCAGGGTGGCCCTGGGAGGGACATCTACCGTGACTCTTCTTTCTCCCACATGATGGGAGCAGTGGGAAGTGTGGGGGGGTTTTGGGGGGTGGGTTACTCCTGGGTGGCAGCAGCGGTACTTACAGGGATAATTGTGTTTTTCTATCTGTGTTCTCTATGTTTCTTGTACATTTTGGGATATTGCGCATGGTATGAATGGAGTATGTTTGTGCAGTCCTGGGGTGAGGCTGGGCGCCCCTGGACTCTCTCTATAGGATGGCTTACTTATTATGATTTGAGAGGTGGGGAGAGTCATGGGTGATAGGAATGTCCGTATACTCTCCTGGAATGTATCAGGCATCACCTCGCCTGCCAAGCGTACAAAGATTTTGTCACAGCTGAAACATCACTCAGTTGACATAGCCTGCCTCCAGGAAACTAGACTTACCGATGCAGAACACCAAAAACTGAAGAGAGGTTGGGTTGGGGACCTATATTATGCATCAGCATCAGGGAGAAGGGCAGGGGTGGCTATATTGATCAGAAGGGGTTTACCATGCTCTGTCCAGGTCCTGAGGCGTGACACCGATGGTCGATACTTGCTGGTGAGGGTGACAGGTCCGGGTGGGTCATTCAGGTTACTAGTGGGATATGGCCCTAATGGCTACCAGCACTCTTTCTTCCAAAATCTGGTTAATATATGTTTGCAGTATTCAGGTGACCCGCTGATACTAGTGGGTGACTTGAATCAGGTTCTGGATCCTGGTGTGGATCGCTCTGGAGGGTTGGGACCCACGACGGCGAGACAGACAAAGGGTGTCCCCTATCTGTGTCGGACTTTGGGGTTGGTGGATCCCTGGCGGTTGCTCCACCCCACTGACAGGGACTATACGCACCAGTCCAGGGCCCATGGAACCTTTTCCAGAATTGACTACACCTTGATTTCTGAACACAAATTTGCTTGGGTTTCTGAGGCAACAATAGGCCCCCTTGAAATTTCTGACCACCATATGATTTGGCTAGATGTAGCACTGGGGGGTGCGGTGGGTGTGGGGTCGGGTTGGAGATTTCCCTCTTATTTGCATTCTGATCCTCACTTTCGGGAGTTTTTATCTGGGAAATGGGAAGAATACTGTTCTTTTAATGCTCCACATTTAGATCAACCCATATTATTTTGGGACGCTGCTAAGGCGGTATTGCGCGGGGAGGTGATTGCTTATGTGGCCGCTAGGACTCGGAGAATTGCTCATCGTATAGTATTGCTGGAGAAACAGTCGACTCAATTGAAACGGGAGTTACTGCATTCTCCCTCTGTGACTGCTAGGGAGGCATACACCGCCGCTTTGGCGGAGCTAAACTCTCTAATTCATGAGCGCACTAAGAAATTATTATTCTTTCGCAAATATCATTTTTATAAATATGGCAATAAATCTGGGAAGTTGTTAGCTTCCGTCGCGAAGAGTTGGAAGGGCTCTCGATATATAGCTATGTTGAAGGAGAAGTCGGGAAAAATACTGACGTCCGCGGCTGATATCTCCACCTGTTTTAAAAATTATTTTGAGGCCTTTTATTCATCCCCTGGTCCCTATACAGGCCCGGACGTGGGGGATTACCTAGAGGACGCTGGGATGCCCAAACTATCGGCGGTTCAAATATCTCGGTTGGATAGACAATTGCAGCTCCAGGAAGTGTTACAGGCGATTAAAACCCTGAAATCGTGTACAGCTCCGGGTCCGGACGGCTTCTCTCCAGAGTTTTATAAGATTTTATCGTCCTCAATAGGGGGGTCTCTCTTAAATTATTACTCTGCGGTACAAAACTCTGGTGCCCTCCCGCGGTATGCAAACGATGCTTTGATAACCTTGATCCCAAAACCTTCTAAACCGCCGACGGATATTGAATCTTACCGCCCGATATCACTGCTGAATGTAGACCTGAAAATCTTGGCGCGTATTTTGGCAGACAGGCTGGCCACTCTACTTCCAGCTGTGATTGTGCCGGAACAGGTGGGCTTTGTACGATCTCGCCAATCGGTAATTAATGTACGCCGGGTGCTTTTGGCCTTCTCTCGTGCTCAGCGGACCCATACGCCAGGGTTGTTGGTTGGGTTAGATGCAGCAAAGGCATTTGACAAAGTCCACTGGCATTACCTTTTTCAGGTGTTACATTACATGGGGTTCCCCGATAGTTACCTGGCGTTGATCCATTCGCTCTACTTGAGACCCAGGGCATCGGTCTTGGTGAATGGAGTGCGCTCTTCCTTTTTTGTGGTGGGCAGGGGGACGCGACAAGGATGCCCACTATCGCCCCTCCTTTTTCTTCTATACTTAGATCCTCTATTACGCACCCTGCAACGAGACGATGTAATAGTGGGGTTACCTGAGGGCTCCGCACAGTTGCGGGTGCTGGCATTCGCGGATGACCTTCTGCTTACGTTGGGCGATCCGCACCATTCTTTGCCCCGAGCTCTGGAACTTCTGGATGAATTTAACATTTATTCAGGTCTGGTGCTTAATAAGCAGAAGTCCATAGCGTTGCCTACGTCACCTGGGGTGCGTCTGGGTTGGCCGGGTGAATTTCCTTTACAGTGGGCCTCATCTCAGCTGACCTATTTGGGGGTGGTGATCCCTCAGGACCTGGACAGATTGTATTCCATTAATGTCACACCCCTACTACAGCGTACTTTGTCTACTCTGACGGGTTGGAGGAAGCTCCCCCTGTCCCTTTCTGGTCGCATAGCATTGTACAATATGATGCTTTTGCCGCAATGGCTCTATATTATGCAAATGTTGCCTATTATGCTTACACCACAACACTTAACGCGGCTCAACTCCCACCTCTCTGCCTATTTATGGCAGGGAAAGCGGGCTAGGATAGCTCTGTCTAAGTTGATGCTGCCAAAACACCGGGGGGGGATGGGCTTATTGGATATATCTCGATTTGCACTTGCATGTCAATTTAGACACCTACATGATTGGTTTTGTAATACCTCCTGGTTTTCCCGGCCTGAGAATGAATGCTTTGAGTTCAGACCGTATCATTTCAGTTACCTTTTACATATTAGACAGTTGCCTGATTTGCCATCTATATACAATCATCCCTTTTTGCAGGTCATGCGATCAGCCTGGAAAAAGTTATGTAGGTTATTGCACATTTCTTCTGAAACGACTCCCTACCTTCCTGTGGCGGGCAACGGAGCGTTCCCGCCTGGCATGGACTCTGCTGTTTTTGGACGCTGGACTTCTCTGGGTCTTCAATACCTGTTCCAGGTGGTACAGGATATGGGTACTCCGACCCCACTTACTGATCTACAGACCGAGTTTACTTTTGTACTCGGGGACTGGTTTGCTCATCGACAACTGTGCCACTACATACAGACTTTGACTCCTGTACTGTTAAGAGACGAGGTTCAATCCAGCTTACGAGAAGCTCTTGATCTAACGGCACACGACCATGTCCCCCTCAAATTTTATCATAAATTTTTGCAAGAACTGTCTGGAGAATTGGACTTTATGTCTCTCGCTCAGAAATGGTCGGCTGACCTACAGATACCTATATCCGAGGATATGCTTCGAAGGGGACTTCGAGTGGGACGCGATCCTACCTTGTCTTCGACGGAGAAAGAACGCAACTACAAGTTTTTACTGCGAGCGTTCTATCCACCTAAGAGGGCTATGATCATGGGGATTAGTGCGACTTCTGGTTGTGGAAAATGCTCCTCTCCTATGGCATCCCTTGGTCACATGTTTTGGACATGCCCTTTGGTGTCTACATTTTGGTTGACTTTAATATCCACGTTGGCCGCACTATGGGGATGCTCGTGGAGGTTACACCCCAGTTTTCTCCTTACTTCACAAATTCGTTTTCATCCGCCTAAACCGGGATGTGCGGCATTTCTCCGCAAGACTGTGCTTATGGGCAGGAAATGCATTCTGACCCAGTGGCTTTCACCTCAGCCTCCCTCTCTACAGCAGTGGAGATCACTTATGCTGCAGCAAATGTTATTGGAACGAAGGGACATTGTGGATTTGCAAACAAAAAAGGGCAGGCTGTTCCGCCAATGCTGGTACTTGTTTAGTTTAACATTTGTCACACCCATTCAACAACAACTATGGACAGCCTGATCTGAATACCATTTTGATAATATATGTTATCCTAGTACTCTGTTCTCTTCCGCTGTTGCTGCCCGGGAAGGGTGGGATGGGGAGGGATGAGGGTGGGGGGAGGATTGGGTGGGTTGGGGATTTGGAAGATTGTGGTTTTCTCATAAAATGTTTTTGATGTTCGCATGTTTATTTTGACATGATATTTAATAAAAACTATTTCACATAAATAGGTTGAAGAGCACGGGCCCAAGTACTGAACCTTAAAGCACTCCACTAGTGACGCTTTTCCAGTCCGAGTATTGTCCATTTACCCCCACTCTCTGTTTCCTATCCGCCAACCAGTTTTTGATCCACATGAGGATTTCGCCATCGATTCCATGTCTTGCAATTTTTCAAAGTAGTCGTTCATGCGGCACCATGTTAAACCCCTTCTGAAAATCCAGATATACAATATCGATCGGCTCGCCCTTGTCTATCTGCCTGTTCATTCCCTCGAAGAAGTGCAGAAAGTTCATCAAGCAAGTTCTTCCCTTGCTGAAGGCGTGCTGGCTGGTCCTCATCAGCTCGTGTCTGTCAAGGTGATCATTGATGCAGTCCTTTAACAGCGCCTCTACCATCTTTTCCGGTACCGAGGTCAGACTCACGGGTTTGTAGTTTCCCGGATCTCCCCTCAACCCTTTCTTGAAAATCGGCGTGATATTCGCCACTTTCCATTCTTCCGGAATCCTTCCTAATTTGATTGACAGATTGGCTATTAGTTAAAGCAGTTCAGCTATAGCCCCTTTCAGTTCCTTGATCACCCTCAGATGGATGCCATCCGGTCCTGGGGATTTATTGTTTTTAAGCCTATCAATCTGCCTGCATACCTCTTCTAGACTGACCATCATTCCTGTCAGTTTCCCATCCTCGTTTCCTGGGTATAGCATAGCCTGTCGGCTTCGAGTATGTTGCGTATATCCTCTTCGGTAAAGACAGACGCAAAAAATGTGTTCAGTTTGTTGGCGATGGCTTTGTCCTCCTTCAACGCTCCCTTTATTCCATGGTCATCCAACGGCCCCACCGCGTACTTCGCCAGTTGTTTCCCCTTAACATATGGAAAGAATGTTTTGAAGTTTTTTGCCTCCTTGGCTATTTTTTCCTCATTGTCTTTTTTGGCCCTTCGTACCGCCTTGTGGCACCTGCTTTGATACTGTATGTGCTTTTTCCATTCCTTAAATGAGGTTTTCTTGTCTCAGAAGGCTGGGGGAATGAGAAATAGGAGGTCAAGAGTTCTTTCAGGACGAGTCAAACAGCTGGACAGTAGAAAAAACAGCACTGCCCAGTGGATTTCTGGACGCAGACTGGATTGCCAATGCCTAGAATTGGGGGGTGGGGTAGACTGTAGAGAGCCACAGTCTGCCAAGTTAGGGGAGTAGTGGGGGAGGGTTTAGAGGATTAGTTTGGGGGATTGAATTGTATTAGTAACTTAGGGGCCCTTTTACTAAAGCTTAGCATCCACTAAGTGCCATGTTACGCATAGGTATAAAAGTGTACACTCAACATTTAGCGTGTATTACAGTATAATCTCGTTATAACGGACTCGCTTATTACAGAATACAGTCTATAGCGGACGAGGTCCGCTGGTCCTGGCCATTTGCCTTTACGAACATGTAGAAAAGCACCACATATAGGACTTGCATATAACAAAATTTTGCATATAACAAACAGTTTGGTCCCCAGAGCCGCTTTTAGTTGTAGTTTTGTTTGGCTATAACTGTGATACAGTATCAAAATGCATACATCACTAAAACATAAGAAAGAAATGCAGCCCAGAAGAAAATGACCGATTGTTTTTCTTTCCAGTACAGTACGACATAATGCTTTAGAACATCTTTTAGTGTTCTGGTTTTGCAATCATTCCATGCCACACCAATGTTTTGCTGAGTTTTGTTATTGATGTTGCCAATATGCTTGTGCAGTGACTGTTAATTGATTGTACGTTGTTTCAAGTTGACTTAAATAAAGTTTTAAAAATGCAACTCTGGATATACTTGGTTTAAGAAGCGAGGCAACCATCCTCCCTTACCTTATCCCACCCCCCATCTACTACACTCCAATACATAACTTCAAGCCCAAACTTCCACTAACACAAACCAAGGTAACCCGTGATGACTCAGTTTCCACCCCTTCAGAGATCCCAGTCCTGACACATCCTTCAGACCTCCCAGACCACAAATCAAAAAAGCCCGAGTTCTCAAAAACTTAACTTCTTCACATCTCTCCCTCAAAATGCTACTCTAATCTCAGAGGATCCTACCTAAACATAAGATCTATGAGGAGCAAATCCCAATTAATTTACGACTGGCTGACTGACACCAACCCTGACTTCGTCCTCCTAACGGAGACCTGGTTACTCTCGGATGATGACATTATCATCCAAGAATGCCTCCCCCCTAATTTCAAAATTCTATCCTTAGCAAGAGAAAGAGGCAGGGGTGGTGGACTGGCAGTAATCTTCAGTGTCAACTTAAACTGCACCATGCTAAGCTCTAAATCCTCCTCCACTTTAGAAATCTTATCTTTAAAGCTTCATTCAGAACTCCTAGCGGACTCTCTAATAATCACTTTAGCATATATTCCTCCAAAAAAATGGTCCTCAGCCAAAGAAGAATTTCTTGAGTTCCTGCTAACCAACTCTTTATCTGGGCCTTACAACCTCTTCTGCGGTGACTTAAATCTACACCTTGAGAATTCAGATTTGCCAGAGACCACCGAACTCTGGTCCTTTCTAACTTCTCTAGGATTCCCTCACTCTCCCCCGGTTACTACTCACAAAAAAAGCCACAAACTAGACTTAGTATCGCTGACCTCATTAAACGCATCAAATCCCAAGATCCGCTGGATATCAGAAACCTGGTCTGATTCCCTATGGTCAGACCACAAAATATGCAACTTCGAGCTGGAATGGGAACGGAAATCAACCACCACCACAATGAAAGCCAAGAACAAATCCACACAATTTCAAACACGCAGAGGCAAGATCAGCCCCGTAGAATTCTGGTCTCACTATGATATTATCCGCAACCAAGGCAAGGATCTTAATCACTTCATGAACTCCTAGATCTCCACCAGCACCCAAATCCTAAATGAAATGGCCCCGTTGAAAAAAAGAAGGATTAGACCTAGAAACCTAACAGGCTGATTTGACAGAGAGCTCCTTGAGATAAAGAGAGAGTTAAGAAGATTAGAAAGGAAATGGTCAAAATCAGGGACCCCAGAGTCTAGAGACACCTGGCGCCTAATGCTAAAAAACTATAAAAACTTAACCAAAGAGAAGAAAAAAACCTTTTATGCTCACATTATAGGTAACACCTCCTTAAACAGCAGCAAACTGTTTAAACTTGTCAATGACCTGTACGATACCCATCCTTACACAAACCCAGTAGAAGAATCCACAGTCACAGCAGACGACCTAGCCGAGTTCTTCAACTCTAAAATAATAAAATCAAGACTCGCTCTACCAAGCACTCAAGACTCCCACTGAAATTACATCATCCCCCAGGACCCAGAAGCAGCTAAAGCCGACATGAGTTGGTCCAACATCAAGGAGACCGATTGGCAAACATTCAGCAAAATCTACAACAAATACGCCAAATCATATTGCAGACTGGACCCCTGCCCCCCAAATGTGATGAAATCGGCCCCTATCAATTTAAAAGCTCAACTACTAAACTGGATCAACCTACAACTATCCTCTAGCAAATTCCCAGATGACTTAGGCCAAATTGTTATAACTCCTATAAAAAAGAACAAAAAAGAAACACTCAACAACATTTCCAATTTCAGACCTGTTGCTAACATCCCTCTGGCAGCCAAATTAATTGAAGGCCTGGTAAATGCCGAACTAAATACCTATCTAGACAAATTCAACCTACTGCACAATAACCAATCTGGTTTCAGAACCGGCTTCAGCACTGAAACCATAATGGCCTTTCTCCTAAACAATCTACACTCCCTTCTCAGTCAAGGCTCCAGTGCTATGATTCTCCAACTGGACCTAAGCTGTGCCTTCGACCTAGTTGACCACACTATCCTGTTGAACTGTCTTGAATCTTTAGGCATCACAGGAAACACTTACAACTGGTTCCAGGGATTCCTCGAACTCAGATCCTATCAGGTATTCAAAGAAGACAAATTCTCCTTCAGCTGGAATAACGACTGCGGACTACCCCAGGGCTCTCCATTATCTCCGACCCTATTCAACATCTACCTCATCTCTCTGGGACACCTGCTTCAAAACCTAAATCTCAACTTCCACATCTACGCTGATGAATTCACTGTTGTGCTGCCACTATCCGGCCTGTCGCCAGACTTCATTAATCTCCTATCCAATATCCTTAATCAGATAGAGCTTTGGATGAAGGTCTTCAAACTAAAACTGAACACAGATAAAACTAAATTTTTCCTGGCATCTCCCAATGAAAAGACTAATGACAACATGATTCACGTGAATGGCCGAGATTATGAAATTCACCAAACTTTAAAAATACTAGGAGTTACCCTTGACAGACACCTAACCCTTGAAAAGCATTACATTACATTAGTGATTTCTATTCCGCTTGTGCCTTGCGGTTCTAAGCGGATTACAAATTAGAAGACTGGACATTTCCAGTAGCGTTGCAGTACATAGAATCAAGAATGTGTCAAGTTACAGTACTATTGTTATACTGTTGTTATATTGTTATACAGTACTATTATATACAGACCTATTGTTCAAAAAAAGTATTTCAGCACTATGGAAGCTCCGCACCATCAAAAAATTCTTCGATGAATCATCCTTTCGATTACTAGTACAATCATCCATCTTGAGCACGCTAGACTACTGCAACATCATTTATCTGGGAGCCTATAAGAAGACACTCCACAAGCTAAGGTTAATCCAAAACACTGCAGTCCGTCTCATCTTTGGATTAAAAAAATGGGAACATATCACCCCATACTTCCAAATTCTCCACTGGTTGCCAGTGGAATCCAGAATACTCTTCAAACTTGCCTGCATCAGCTACAAAGCGGTCTTTGGGATGCTTCCAACTTACCTCGCCTCCCAATTCTTCCTCAACGACACTAATAAGAGCTCTTGTAGAATAAATCTCTTTAATTACCCATCTGTAAAATCATGTCACTATAAGAGGTTCCTTGACAGAATGCTATCGTTCCAGGCAGCCAAACTGAACACATGGCTCGTAAAACCCATACTCGAGGCCGCGTCTTATGCTGACTTCAGAAAATCTCTGAAGACTCGTCTCTTTAACACTATCTGAGTTCCCTCCTCTGACTATTCAGTATCCCTGTAAGTGCCTTCTCCTCTGTATATTGTTGTAAACCTCTCTTTCTCATGGCATGCATCTTCTTGTAAACCGCCCCTAACTCATGTTTCCTATTGTAAACCGCTCCGTACTTCTGTACCCTGTTGTAATCATCGCTTGTATCTTCTTGCAAACCACTCGGAACTTATGTATTTTTGTTCTATACCGCTCTGAACTTATGTATCTTGCTGTAAACCACTTCGAACTTATGGTATAGCGGTATATAAGAAATAAAATTATTATTATTATTATTTTGCCAGGTCCCTTGAAGTCCGTTATAATGAGATTATACTGTAATTCCATTAGGGCTCACTTAGCTTTAGTAAGCGGACCTCTTGGTTGTATTTATGAACTGTTTGAATACTGTTCTTGGTATAGAAATGAAATTTATGAAAACCCCAAGGAAAAACTATGCGTCAATGATGCTTCTTTAAAGCCTGTACCTACTGCCAATTTGTCCAATCTTACCTTTGACTCCCTCACTCCAGTCCTGACAATGTATTGCAATGCCAGATCAGCATGTAACAAGACTCAGATATTAAATGATTTACTTGGAGATTCTGATCCTGGATTCCTGTGCATTACGGAATCATGGATTGAAGAACAAACTCTGTTCTCATGGCTATCAAGGCCTCTTCTCATCCAGAAATAGCCGGAAAGGAGGAGGCCTGGCACTTCTCTACAAATCATTCTTTGACATTCAGCTCCTCGAAAAGGGTAGCGACACACCACTAGAATATAGAAACATAGAAAAAAGCAGCAGAAAAGGGCTATAGCCCACCAAGTCTGCCGAAGGCCCTGGCAGAGGGTCGGCCACTGCTCCTGCGCCGGCTACCAGTCCACCCCACTCCGACGTACTTGCTCTGGAGCGGACTCAGCAGCCGCATGCTGGAAGGTCCTGCAATGACTCGTCTGCTGGCTCTGCTCCGGAAAAGTAAGTTATGTTGGAGGGGGTGGACCCGGCAGATGCAGGGAGTTGTGGCAAAGTCCCGCAATGACTGCGTCTGCCGGGTCCACCCCCTCCAATGTAACTTACTTCTTCCGGAGCAGAGCCGGCAGACGAGTCATCGCAGGACCTTCCTGCACCTCAGCGTGGCTGCCGACTCTGCTGCAGAGAAAGTAAGTCAGAGGTAACGTGACCATTTATTTTTTCATCAAAAGGGGACATCTATTAATTGACTGTGTATCCTTTCTTTCATTTCTTTCTGCACTCAGGCCCATCAATTGTCCCTTTCAATTCCCTCCCTCCTTCCTTCCCGTATCCTTAGTGCCCCCAGTGCCTCCTTCCTGTGTCCTTAGTGCCCCCAGTGCCTCCATCCTGTGTCCTTAGTGCCCCCAGTGTCTCCGTCTCATGTCCTTAGTGCCCCCAGTGCCTCCATCCTGTGTCCATAGTGCCCCCAGTGCCTCCGTCTTGTGTCCATAGTACCCCCAGTGCCTCCATCCTGTGTCCATAGTGCCCCCAGTGCCTGTGTCCTTAGTGCCCCCAGTGCCTCCGTCCTGTGTCCTTAGTGCCCTCAGCGCCTCCTTCTCATGTCCTTAGTGCCCCCAGTGCCCCCGTCCTATGTCTTTAGTGCCCCAGTGCCTCCTCCCGTGTCCTTGATGCCCCCAGTGCCTCCGTCCTGTGTCCTTAGTGCCCCCAGTGCCTCCATCCTGTGTCCTTAGTGCCCCCAGTGCCTCCGTCCTGTGTCCTTAGTGCCTCCAGTGCCTCCGTCCTGTGTCCTTAGTGCCCCCAGTGCCTCCGTCCTGTGTCCTTAGTGCCCCCAGTGCCTCCTTCTCATGTCTTTAGTGCCCCCAGTGCCTCTGTCCTGTGTCCTTAGTGCCCCCAGTGTCTCCTTCTCATGTCCATAGTGCCCCCAGTGCCTCCGTCTTGTGTCCATAGTACCCCCAGTGCCTCCATCCTGTGTCCATAGTGCCCCCAGTGCCTGTGTCCTTAGTGCCCCCAGTGCCTCCGTCCTGTGTCCTTAGTGCCCTCAGCGCCTCCTTCTCATGTCCTTAGTGCCCCCAGTGCCCCCGTCCTGTGTCTTTAGTGCCCCAGTGCCTCCTCCCGTGTCCTTGATGCCCCCAGTGCCTCCGTCCTGTGTCCTTAGTGCCCCCAGTGCCTCCATCCTGTGTCCTTAGTGCCCCCAGTGCCTCCGTCCTGTGTCCTTAGTGCCTCCAGTGCCTCCGTCCTGTGTCCTTAGTGCCCCCAGTGCCTCCGTCCTGTGTCCTTAGTGCCCCCAGTGCCTCCTTCTCATGTCTTTAGTGCCCCCAGTGCCTCTGTCCTGTGTCCTTAGTGCCCCCAGTGTCTCCTTCTCATGTCCTTAGTGCCCCCAGTGCCTCCTTCTAATGTCCTTAGTGCCCCCAGTGCCTCCGGCCTATGTCCTTAGTACCCCCAGTGCCTCCTCCTCATGTCCTTAGTGCCCCCAATGCCTTCTTCCTGTGTCCTTAGTGCCCCCAGTGCCTCCTTCCTGTGTCCTTAGTGCCCCCAGTGCCTCCCTCCTGTGTCCTTAGTGCCCCCAGTGCATCCTCATGTCCTTAGTGCCCGCAGTGCCCCCGTCCTGTGTCCTTAGTGCCCCCAGTGCTTCCTTCTCATGTCCTTAGTACCCCAGTGCCTTTGTCCTGTGTCCATAGTGCCCCCAGTGCCTCCTTCCTGTGTCCTTAGTGCCCCCAGTGCCTCCTTCTCATGTCCTTAGTGCCCCCAGTGCTTCCATCCTTTATCCATAGTGCCCCCATTGCCTCTGTCCTGTGTCCATAGTGCCCCCAGTGCCTCCTTCCTGTAACAATAGTGCCCCCCAGTTCCTCCTTCCTGTGTCCATAGTGCCCCCAGTGCCTCCTTCTCATGTCCTTAGTGCCCCCGTCCTGTGTCCTTATTGCCCCCAGTGCCTCCTCATGTCGTTAGTGCCTCCATCCTGTGTCCATAGTGCCCCAGTGCCTCCTTCCTGTGTCCTTAGTGCCCCCAGTGTTTCCGTCCTGTGTCTTTAGTGCCCCCAGTGCCTCCTTCTCATATCCTTAGTGCCCCCAGTGCCTCCGTCCTGTGTCCATAGTGCCCTCAGTGCCTCCTTCCCGTGTCCATAGTGCCCCCAGTGCCTCCTTCTTATGTCCCCCACTACTTTCCAGATTTTGTCTACCCCCAAAGCCTGCCTGCCTGCCTATTTATCTCCCTCCCTGCCGCGCTAAAGCCAGCTAGCTTGGCTGTCTACATCCTTCTCCCTGCCACAGGAAAAAAAAAAGGACATCTCTCCTTCTTTACCCCTGGTCTGCGCCGCTGCAATCTTACCTCCCCGTTGCTGCTGCTAATCGCTGCCGACAATACGTCTTCTTTACGACATCAATTCTGACGTCGGAGAGGACATTCCAGGCCAGCCAATCACTGCCTGGCTGGTCCGGAACATCGTCTCCGACGTCAGAAAGAAGACGTATTGTCGGCAGTGATTAGCAGCAGGGGCGCGGACCGGGGAAAAGGAAGGGCAGGAGGACCCGGGTAGTAAGGCAGGAGGACCCGGACCTGGCAGGCTGTGCACCCCCCAAGCCGTGCACCCGGGACGGACTGGCTCCTCGTCTCCGTGGTACGCCACTACACCCTCCATCGTTTGGCTGCGAGCCCGATATGGCCATCAAAAGAGCCATATCTGGATCGCGAGCCATAGGTTCACGACATCTGAACTAAGGTTTTGTACTGTCTGTTAAATACCAGGAAAGAAAAAAGCAGCTGTATGTCTTTTTTCTCTTCTGAGTTGGTTGTGCAGTGCTCTTAAAACCTAGGGTCTGTTTCTAAAAAAAAATAGGAAAGAAACAAAAGCAGCTTTTGTGATCTGCCTGTGCATTGCTCTAACCATGAGATCTTAAAACCTGTCTTTTAACTAAAAAGCTTTTAAAATAATGACACTCTTTTTTTCTGGCCACATCATTTCCGGGGGCTTTGATTAAATCTGTTTCCTCTAACATCATCAGAAAATGCATTTCCATCTCATCAGAAAAGTGCATTTCCGGCGCTTCATTTACCCTATTTCCGCCTACGTCATCAGAATATGCACTTCCGGTAGGGCGGACACTCCCATTTCCGCTGACGTCATCAGAAAGCGTATTTCCGGGGTCAGTCACGCCCCAGTAGTATAATGGGTACACCTCATGTCAAAATGATTGACAGCTGTCAGAGATAAGGATCAACCAGTCAGTGTTCACTTCCGGGTTAAGCCCTGCCCACTCTCCACCCATACCACGCCCACTCTCCGCCCAAACCTCGCCCACTTTTACCCATGCCCCGCTCACTTTTCCCTTTTTAACAGACCCCTGTTAGGTGACAGTTGTTTTTGGGGTTTTTTTCAGATTGTTAAGACAACAGTAGGGGGCCAGGACATGTTCAGACATGTTTAAACACACCTCCACCTCTCTCCCCCCCCCTTGGCTTTATCAGGGGGGCTGCAAGGGGCTTAACAGCTGTTACCATGACAATAGGGGAGCTGGCCCATTAACCATTAACTCAGAATTCCTACTGAAAGTGTGTTAAAACCAGAAAATAAAATAAATAAATGCAGCCTTTTCTCAATTGTTTCTGCCCTGGTCTGTTTTAAAAAATCAGGAAAGATTTTGTGAATGTCTTTTGTTTTGTGATCTGCTCTATCCATGAGCTCTTAAAACCTGTCTTTTAACTAAAAAACTGTTAAAATAAAGATACTTCTTTTTTTGGCCACATCATTTCCGGGGGTTTTGACTAAGTCTGTTTCCCCTATTTCCGCCTATGTGGTCAGAAAAGCGCATTTCCAATGGTTCATTTACCCTATTTCCGCCTACGTCATCAGAATGTGCACTTCTGGTAGGGGAGGCACTCCCATTTCCGGTGATGTCATCAGAAAGCATATTTCCGGGGTCAAACACGCCCCCCCAGTTCCGGTGATGTCATCAGAAAGTGCATTTCTGGGGCGGGGCATGGGTGGAGGTGGGGAAGGGGTGGGGCTAAGGGAAAAGTGGGTGTGGAGTGGGCAGGACATGGGTGGAGAGTGGGCGGGGGAGTGGGCGGGGCTTAACCCATAAGTGAACGCTGATTGGTCAATCCTTATCTCTGACAGCTGTCAATCATTTTGACATGAGGTGTACCCATTATACTATTCGCCCCCATTTCCAGTAATGTCATCAGAAAGTGCACGGTGATGGGGCATGGGCAGGGCTACCACCATTCATTACTATGGGAAGGGGCGGGGCATGGGCGGGGAGTGGACGGGACCTTGCTGGGGCTTAGGGAAAAGTGGGTGTGGTGTGGGTGGGGTTTGGGGAAGAGTGGGCGGGGCTTAACCCAGAAGTGAACACTGATTGGTCGATCCTTATCTTTGACAGCTGTCAATCATTTTGACATGAGGTGTACCCATTATTTTACTCCCAGGGATCACCACTCTCCCTTCTTCTTTTCAACATTTATATGTCTTCTTTGAAATTCTTCCATCTATCTCCCTTTGAAACTATTTACATATGCAGATGACATCCTTGTCCTTCTTGAAATAGATTTGAACCTCACTAACCTCACCGAAAATATAACAGCTTGCATAACGAAACTCCAATCCTGGGTCCTCTCTGTACAAATGAAGCTGAATGAGTCAAAAAAAAAAACTACTCTGGCTTGGCCCAAAATTAAATCAGTTACCCACGCTCATTCCACTACCTTCTGGTTCCACACTGCAGATCGAATTCTCAAGCAAAGTTTTGGACATCATTATTGACTCTACACTTTCCTTTAATGATCATCTCAACTCTGGTAAAAAAATGTTTTTTTTAGTCTTCACATGTTGAGGAAAGTGAGATCCTGCTTCCGCCAACAACATTTTGCTGTCCTTGTACAATCAATCATTCTTTCCAGACTGGACTATTGTAATTCCATCTATCTAAGTCTAACCAAGAAAAATCTTGACTTCAGTGGATCCAGAACACTGCGGCTAGGTTGATCTTTGCAAAAAGCAAATTCGATCATGTTTCTCCGCTTCTATCAAAACTTCACTGGCTTCCGGTGGTTTCTAGAATTCACTTTAAATGTACTTGCCTAATTTTCAAGATCCTACATGGCATTCTTCCTCCCCTAATCCCACTATCCTGGAATTCTTTGAGACCTGACACTACCAGATCCGCCCACATACTCAATTGCACACAGTACTCCAGGTGTGGTCTCACCATGGATCTATACAATAGCATAATGACTTCAGGTTTACGGCTGACGAAACTCCTACTTAGGTTGCATACGCAGGAGTTTCGTCAGCCGTAAACCTGAAGTCATTATGCCATTGTATAGATCCATGGTGAGACCACACCTGGAGTACTGTGTGCAATTCTGGAGGCCGCATTACCGCAAGGATGTGCTGAGACTGGAATCAGTCCAGAGAATGGTCACCAGGATGGTCTCAGGACTCAAGGATCTCCCATACGAGGAGCGGCTAGAGAAGTTACAGCTCTACTCACTCGAGGAACGTAGAGAGAGGGGAGATATGATCGAGACATTCAAGTATCTCACGGGCCGCATCGAGGTGGAAGAAGATATCTTCTTTTTCAAGGGTCCCGCGGCAACAAGGGGGCATCCGTGGAAAATCAGGGGCGGGAAACTGCACGGTGACACTAGGAAGTTCTTCTTCACTGAAAGGGTGGTTGATCGCTGGAATAGTCTTCCACTTCAGGTTATTGAGGCCAGCAGCGTGCCAGATTTTAAGGCCAAATGGGATAGACATGTGGGATTTATCCGCAAAGATAGATAGAGAGGGTCATTGGGGTGGGCAGACTTGATGGGCCGTGGCCCTTATCTGCCGTCTATTTCTATGTAAATTATCTTTCCCCTCGTTAAAAGGTGTCATGTATGCAGGTAAATTAGGGAAATCCCTTTTCTTCAAATTCACTGAGCTTTGGAATAACCTCCCTGCCCCGCTGCGGAACCTAGGCTCATTCCAATTATTCCGAAAGCATCTGAAAACCTGCTTTTTCTCCAAAACGTAAAGCTATCTATTTAAAATGTAAAGGTAGCTAACCTCTTCATAACCTCTAATTTCTTATTATGTCCTTCCCTCATTTATTGAATTACTTGTAAACCATGTCGAGCTCTATCTTTATGGAGATGATGCGGTATACAAACTTTAAGGTTTTGTTTAGTTTAGAAAAACCTTTAACAGAATTCAGAAACCTCTATGGGAATGTAAGGAAAAACTTCTGCTTCAGCTAAAACACGAGAGCTAAGCTGTAGGAATATTATCAGATGTAGATTGAAAGAAAGCAGAGAGACCTGTGTATCAGGCGTTCTAAAACATCCTGACCTTCCCCTTACAATCTTCCTAGCAGGCTTTACCAGGCAACTAATAAAGTTTGGAAATTGCAATGGATTCAGTATCTGGAAGCTCTGAGATTTCAAGAAAATGTTTCCATCGGTGAAAGCAGCCTAGTCTTGGGAAAGTTAAGAATTCGCAGGTCTTAGGGCTAGATTCACAAAGCAAACCAATCGTGTACCGATCGGTTTGCGACCTCTTAGCGACCCCGGCCGGTGTTATTATACCAAATGTGCTAAGTATATATGTCTGTATAACCTGATGCCTTTAAGAAATGCCCCTATGAGGAAACCTTCACTAATGGTGGAGCCTGTCCTTTATGGGAATGTGTCTCGTGGGCTACCTACAATAATGTAATGTAATGTAATTTATTTCTTATATACCGCTACATCCGTTAGGTTCTAAGCGGTTTGAAGAAAATATACATTAAGATTATAAATGAGAAGTAAGAAGGTACTTAAAAATTCCCTTACTGTCCCGAAGGCTCACAATCTAACTAAAGTACCTGGAAATTAATAAAGAAGAGAAAATAAAGATGGTTAACACACAAATATCCCCCTAATGCCCCCTCTGCCTCCCTTACTTTAGGTCCTAGCTCCGGCCCCTTGTGTACTACAGGCTACTGCAATCCCATGGTTTTCACTATCACTGGAATGCCAATGTCCAAGTCCAGAAGGCCAGAGGCCGCATGGCATTGTATATTGATGGTAAAAGGTGAGACCCAGGTACTGTTGTATATCGTCCATATTGTATCCCGCTCACGTGCTCCTGTCCATCACTCTGTGGTGTTTCCCCAGTTTTATGAAATTATGAAAGTAGATACTAATATCCTGTAATCACTAGAAATCTGTTTATACAGTTTGCTGAAACTATAGGCCAGACTCTTAATGTTAGCAGTTGTTTTGTATGAGGAGGGACTGGTATGGGAGAACAGTGGCCATGGAAGGCAAAGCAGCTGGACGTGTTAAACCTGACCTCACAGAACCTCACTTTTACATCAGGTCCACGACCATCACGATGGGCCTTGCGAATCTCCATTGTTGCTTCCCACTGTTTTCAGCACCCTTCAGACACTGCTTAATGGAACTTCCTATGAACGATGGTCAGCTCCTGACGGTTGATATTGGCCCTGTGATCTGTTTGCCTATTCTTGGTTGCCTGCTAACTGGACTGGTACATGTGTACTTGGCATGATCCGTCCCAGCTTCTTCCTGTTACCGCTGGCCAATGGTGAACACCTGGGAGCCCCTGTATTCGACAACAGGGGTCGCCAAAAGCGGTCTACTGCCACTAATTCCCTTAAAATAGGTGAATGGGGAGATGACTGTCCTGCAGAACGGATCATCGCTGCTTATGGACCTGCTACTTGGGCTGAAGATGGTTGCTATGGTTATCAGACCCCTATCTATATGCTTAACCGCATCATTTGCTTGCAGGCTGTTCTTGAACTCATTACCAATAAAACAGCTTGTGCATTGGCTATTATTGGAAAGGTACTAGTATACAACCTAAAACTAGTTACCCCAGCAGCATATAATATAATCAGGAAAATAGTATATAATACTGCTCATATTGGACAATACATATCTGTATTAGAGGCCCAACATACTTGAAGGGCTCTGGCCTCAGAATCGGAGCCCACGCACAGCAGTGAATCACAAACCGAGAAGATCCGCGTAGTTAACACAGCTCCTGCTCCAATCATTGGCCAGTAATTTAATCTTTTTTTTGAAAAACTTTTTTATAAAGCAATTTAATGAAGCTAAAACCCTTTCAACTTTAAAGGGGTATTATACATATGTAGTAGCCAGGATTTGAAAAAATGTGAGACCAAAAAGACTTATCTTAGAACTTGACTTGTCTTTATACCATGTTCAGTCACCAGTGTCTAATTTGCCGACTCGGCCACGTTTCACGGGAATTTTTATCATCCGCTGCGTCAGGGCCACCAGGACACTCAAAATCACAGGCTCACTGCTCTGCGCTCCAGCCTCCGTGCGTGCTTCTGAAGTACTACCGCCTTGTGCCTGGAAAACGTGCCTGGAAAACGTGGCTGCGTCGGCAAATTAGACACTGGTGACTGAACATGTGAGCATGTGATTTTGAGTGTCCTGGTGGCCCTGACGCAGCGGATGATAAAAATTCCCGCGAAACGTGGCCGTGTCGGCAAATTAGACACTGGTGACTGAACATGGTATAAAGACAAATCAAGTTCTGAGATAAGTCTTTTTGGTCTCACATTTTTTCAAATCCTGGCTACTACATATGTATAATACCCCTTTAAAGTTGAAAGGGTTTTAGCTTCATTAAATTGCTTTATAAAAAATTTTTTCAAAAAAAAGATTAAATTACTGGCCAATGATTGGAGCAGGAGCTGTGTTAACTACGCGGATCTTCTCGGTTTGTGATTCACTGCTGTGCGTGGGCTCCGATTCTGAGGCCAGAGCCCTTCAAGTATGTTGGGCCTCTAATACAGATATGTATTGTCCAGTATGAGCAGTATTATATACTATTTTCCTGATTATATTATTGGAAAGGCCAATGCTAAAATGCGCACTGCTATCTATCAGAACTGCCTAGCTCTACACTACTTGCTGGCGGTAGAAGGTGGTGCCTGTGGCAAATTCAACCTCTCCAACTGCTGCCTTGAACTTGATGACGATGGTAAAGTGATTGAGGAAATTGTGGATCGTATCACCAAACTGGCTCATGTTCCTGTCCAGATCTGGCGTGGCCTCACTTCAGACTGGCTCTCTGGCACCTTCAGCTCCTGGTTACCCTCTGGTTCAGCAATGAAGACCATCTTGCTGGTTGCTGCGCTGTCTTCTCTGCTCCTTTGCTGCCTGCCCTGTGTGGTCCCCATAGCCATAAAGCTGCTCCACTGAACTGTTGACTCTGTTGTTGACCGTTCCACTGCTGCTGTGGCCCTTGTGCTTCCCAAGTATCAACCAGTCCTTACATCTGTTCCTGACCTTCCTCCTTCTTAAACTTTATCAGGCTCGTCTCCTTCCTCCTTCATTTGACTAGCCTGAAAGGGGGGACTGAAGGAGTCTGGAACTGGTTTTCCTAAGTGTTGAACTAAGTTTTCTCTCTAATAAAATGCCAAATTATGTTTCATTGCAGACTAGAGAATGACACGGTGAAAAAATTGGTCCCCGTCACCGCCCCGTCCCCGTCTCACCATCCCCGTCACCGCCCCGTCCCCGTCTCACCATCCCCGTCACCGCCCCGTCCCCGTCTCACCATCCTCTTCACCGCCCCGTCACCGCCACTGCCACCCCATTCACCGCCCCGTCACCGCCACTGCAATCCCATTCACTTTTCTTTATTTACGTATAAAGGAAACATTCTTTAAAACTTTAAAACTTAGTTAAATATTAGTTAATAACTATACAAAAACAAAACACGCAGAGAAAAAATTAATTAATATAAATTATCAAAACTGACACATTTTGATCACTAAATTTAAAATAGTTATTTTTCATACAGTTTTTCAATCACTAATCTTCCACCACCCCTGGGGCTAGCAATGCAAAAACAAACACGACATGTACTTTAAATGCTTACAATGTTAGCCTATATGGTAAGTAGACGCGGCCGCTGTACCTAATCGCGGCAAAGATCTCCCTGCCGTGATTAGCATAGTGACCGCGGCTTCGGCTGCAAGTCTCCCCTCCCCCCAGCGATCACGACAGGAGGGCACCCAACCCCTCTTGTAGACCCCCCCAACGGCCCTCCCGACAATCGCAGCAGAAGGGTACCCAACCCCTCCTGCCGGTCCTCCCAATGGCCTCCCCTAAGATCGCCAGCAGGAGGGTACCCAACCCCTCCTGCTGGACCCCCCCCCAACGAACCCTCCCACCCCGGAACCCCCTTAGTCTTACTTTCCAAGTTGGACCGGACGGCTCCTCACACGTATGGCCAGCAGGCTTGCCTCCGTCCAAATGAGGCGGGCCCGCCCCTACCCTGCCCAACCCACAGGATCCTAGGGCCTGATTGGTCTAGGCACCTAAAGCCACTCCCGCTATAGGAGGGGCCTTAGGTGCTTGGGCCAATCAGGCCCTAGGATCCTGTGGGTTAGGCAGGGGAGGGGAGGGGCGGGCCCGCCTCATTTGGACGGAGGCAGGCCTGCTGGCCAGACGAGCGAGGAGCTGTCCGGTCCAACTTGGAAAGTAAGACTAAGGGTGGTGTTTCGGGATGGCGGGGTTTGTTGGGGGAGGGACCGGCAGGAGGGGTTGGGCACCCTCCTATTGGCGATATAGGGGGCCGTTGGGGGTGCCGGCAGGAGGGGTTGGGCACCCTCCTACCAGTGAGGGCGATCGTCGGGGGGGGGGGGGGGCGGGTTCTATTGGCAGGAAGGGTTGATCTGACAAATGAGGAGCACGGTGAAAACACAGGTAAATTGCGGTTCCTAGAGGGGGGGACATTGGCCTGCGGGGACAAATCTATTCACCGTTTTTGCGGTCGGTGAAAGGATTTGTCCCCGCGTCTGCGGCGATTTGCTAATGAGGTCACCATAACCCGCAGCCAAACCGCAGCCACGCAGCGGTTCGCTGCGGGGATCGCTCCCCGTGTCATTCTCTATTGCAGACCTAACTTATCTCATGTTCTAGCCTGCCTGCACTGGGTGTTTTAGCTTGGGCATTCTAGCTTCTTATGGCTATCTCAGCATACACGATATTGTATTTTTGCCCTCCTTGACATGTAACAGAAAGACTGCAGTGACCTGCTAGTGTGAGCTTAGGACCAATGATTGTTAAGAAAAGTAACACGTGAAAAGTTTTTTCTATAATTCAGTTGTATAGCCAGAAGAATGTATAAATATCTCTGTAACTTCCTGGTTTCGGAACTTCTGAAGCTAGCTTGGGGCTCAGGGGTCCGCATATGCTGAATAAAACATCTGTGCTTTCTTCTAGTCTCTAAGTTTTGTAGCTGCCCAAAGTGACCTTTCAACAGAAGACTCAGCTTTAGACTCTGACATTAGGTTCTCCCAGTTTTATTGCAGACTCTTTGGAGAACACAGATACCTTGTATGTTAAAAATTTCTGAAGCATCTGCAGCTACAGAGGCAAATGGAAGCCCAAGACAAAGAAAGTAAATATTGGTATTTTCCACACCAGCATATTATTCAACTTTAAGGTTCAGATTGGTGGTAATTGGCCCTCCAAATATCTACAAATCCAAAATGTGGCCCTGCAAAGTGTTTGAGTTGGAGACTACTGCTGTAGAGAGTAAGAGTGAAAGGAGGAGGAGCTGAATATTTAAATTAGCAGTAAAGGAGGGTCAAATAAATACCTGTTGGTCATGACTGATATTTCTGTTGCACTAGGAAACACATTGCACTATTTAGAGTGGGAATTAGACTATAAAGATGAGTAAAGAGGGTTTATGTTACTTTTAAGAGGTATAAAAATTTTAAGAATCCAATTTTCTTACCCCAGGAACAGGTTCTCCGACCTTCACTCTTAAAATTTTATCCCATATCAAACCAAGGCAAAAGCCGAACATCAGGAGTGAGCCTGGATCAGAGGAAAGAGAAACTGGAAAAAGCAGCTGCCCAGGTGAGGCACTGGGGTAAAAATGCCTTCTCTAGGCACCTTCTCTAGGGTTAGTGTTTGGGGTGCTGGCTCTTTAGAGATAAGGATCGGACACTTGGTCTGTAAGTGAAGGCTCTGGGGAGGTGGAGGGAAGGAAAGATCCAGGTTCCTTTGTGAGCTTTGCTGTGTAATGGGTCTGTGTGCAGAAGCAGCAGGGTCTCTGGATGTTGTCCCATCTGGCTGATGTAAATACAAACACCTAAATGTGTCATTTTAACACGTCACTTATTCTGTAAGTTAAGATTGTAACTACACCCCCATGTCTCTCCCCAGAGAGCACCTCCTTTCCACTGAGCTCTCCTAGCATGTATGCATGTAAGCACCCACCCACCCACATGATGATTAGTGCTCTGTGCTTAAATTTAGGTGACCTGGGGAGGGGGCTGTTGAGAAGAGGTACTAACCGCGTCGAGCTTTCTTTGGTTGAAGACCCGGTATATAAGGTTAAGTTTAGTACTAAAAGAACTCAAACATGAAATTGCTGACTTGCTGTAACCTGTCGCTAAAATCATCTGTAGTACCTGAAGATTGGAGGGTGGCCAATGATACGCCGATTTTTAAAAAGGGCTCCAGGTGAGATCTAGGAAATTACAGACCGGTAAGCCTCACTTCAGTGCTGAGCAAAATGGTAGAAACGATTATAAAAATTAAAATCGTGGCACACGTAGACAAACATGATTTAATGAGATAGAGTCAGCATACTTCTTTGAAGGTCAATAAACATGTGGATAAAGGTGAGCCGGTTGATATAATGTATCTAGATTTTCAGAAAGCTTTTAATAAAGTTCCTCACGAGAGGCTCTTGAGAAAATTAAAGTGTCATGGGATAGGTGGCAAAGTTCAGTTGTGGATTAGGAAATGGTTATTGGATAGAAAACAGTATTGCTGCCCGATTCGCGATTCAAATCGATTCACTTCGGGTGAATCGATTTGTTTTTGCATTGGTGACTTCAGTAGCTCATCCACCCTCCACTTCTATTGAGGAAATCTGTAAGGTATCTGCCTGGTTCTCAATTCACACATTCACGACCCACTACACTTTGGAAAATCTTATTAGACAGCATGGTCAGTTCAGCCCCAAAGTTAAGTTTAATTTCTAATTGGAAGCCAATTTCACTCCAGCCCTATTCATTAGCAAGGGAGTCCTTGCATGTGAGAATATGCTGCCTGCTTGTCTTGTGATAAAGCACAGTTATTTACCTGTAACGGGTGTTATCCAAGGAAAGCAGGCAGATATTCTCATATCCCACCACCTCCCCTTCTTGGCTTCTTAGCTTTCTTACTAAACTGATAGTCCCAAGACTTGGCAGTGGGTGGGAAGGCACCATCACATGCGTGTACGGACAGTCTTTTGATTTCTTAAAGTGGCAGTTCACTTTGGATGGTTGGTGCCAGGTTCTGTGGATGATAACGGTATTTTACGTACCACAACAGAGCTGACGTGGCAGGAGTGCTCAAATTCATTGAAGTGCTATTCCATAAGATACTACCTAAGAGCTATTGTGTATAAATGCAAGGGGTGGTGTGTAAATAGGCGGGGCATGAGTGATGGGTATGGGTGATTCCTATACTTACACACAAAACCTATAGATTACAGTCGGAGCACTCAGATTTTTGGCACCTTTATAAAATTGACTCCCTTAACTCTACTCACTGCCATTTCCAAGGAACAGTTCACAAACTTGCACGGTCTAAAGATAAATGCTCAAAAATGTTTCGCAAATAGGAAACAGACAATTCTGGTCCTATATAACTTATCTTTTATTATAAACAAGTCTTATCTTAGAAACCACTGCTGTTTTCTAACTCATGAGAAATAACTTCTGTTTATATCCAGCAGATCATCAGATCCAACCTGAATGGCAGAGAATAAAGAGTCAAAGAGAAGATCCGGTAGAAATGGACCAAATCCAAGCACAGTCAGAAAATATCTATGAGAATATTTCCCAGAGACCTGACAACATTAGCAGAAAGAATTGTAAGCAGGGATCAAAGGAACAGAGAAACCCTGCAGGAGCCACAAAGGAGGGAGTCACTAAGTATGAGAGAAATGATGGTAACATCCCTGAGGACAAGAGACACCTAGCAGAGAGACCCTTCCAAATTCATAATAGTGGTAAAGTGACTTCTGAATTCCTCCATGATAAGGAGAAAGGAAAAAAACACCAGAAAGAACTCCAAATGCACAAAAGCAATCATAAAAATAAGAAATTATTTACAGGTACTGAGTGTAATAAAAGCTTCACTAAGCTTTCAAATCTAAAAATTCACAAAATGATCCACATAGGGTACAAACCACATACGTGTACCGAGTGTAATAAAACCTTCACTCAGCTTTCGCATCTAAAAAAACATCAAGTGATCCACACGGGGTATAAACCATATACGTGTACTGAGTGTAATAAGAGCTTCACTCAGTTTTCACATCTAAAAAGTCACAGCATGATCCACAAAGGCTACAAACTATATATGTGTACTGAGTGTAATAAAAGCTTCACTCGCTTTTCATATCTAAAACAACACAAAATGACCCACACAAGGTACAAACCATTTACGTGTACTGATTGTAATAAAAGCTTTACTCGCCTTTCAGATCTAAAAAAACACAAAGTGATCCACACAGGGTACAAACAGTATACTTGTTCTGAGTGTAATAAAACCTTCACTCAGCTTTCTAATCTAAAAAAACACAGGATGATCCACACGGGAAACAAACCATATATGTGTGCTGAGTGTAATAAAAGCTTCACTCGCCTTTCAACTTTAAAAAGTCACAAAATGATCCACACAGGGTACAAACCCCATACGTGTACTGAGTGTAATAAAAGCTTCACTCACCTTTCATATCTAAAAAATCACAGGATCATCCACACAGGAAACAAACCACATACGTGTACCGAGTGTAATAAAAGCTTCACTCACCTTTCAAATCTAAATAATCACAGGATTATCCACACAGGAAACAAACCACATACGTGTACTGAGTGTAATAAAAGCTTCATTTACCTTTCAACTTTAAAAAGTCACAAAATGATCCACACAGGGTACAAACCACATACGTGTACCGAGTGTAATAAAAGCTTCACTCACCTTTCAAATCTAAAAAATCACAGGATCATCCACACAGGAAACAAACCACATACGTGTACCGAGTGTAATAAAAGTTTCACTCGCCTTTCATATCTAAAAAATCACAGGATCATCCACACAGGAAACAAACCACATACGTGTACCGAGTGTAATAAAAGCTTCACTCACCTTTCAACTTTAAAAAATCACAAAATGATCCACACAGGGTACAAACCACATACGTGTACCGAGTGTAATAAAAGCTTCACTCACCTTTCAAATCTAAAAAATCACAGGATCATCCACACAGGAAACAAACCACATACGTGTACCGAGTGTAATAAAAGTTTCACTCGCCTTTCATATCTAAAAAATCACAGGATCATCCACACAGGAAACAAACCACATACGTGTACCGAGTGTAATAAAAGCTTCACTCACCTTTCAAATCTAAAAAATCACAGGATCATCCACACAGGAAACAAACCACATACGTGTACCGAGTGTAATAAAAGTTTCACTCGCCTTTCATATCTAAAAAATCACAGGATCATCCACACAGGAAACAAACCACATACGTGTACCGAGTGTAATAAAAGCTTCACTCACTTTTCAAATCTAAAAAATCACAGGATCATCCACACAGGAAAGAAACCACATACGTGTACTGAGTGTAATAAAAGCTTCATTCACCTTTCAACTTTAAAAAGTCACAAAATGATCCACACAGGGTACAAACCACATATGTGTACTGAGTGTAATAAAAGCTTCACTCACCTTTCAAATCTAAAAAAACACAGGATGATCCACACGGGAAACAAACCATATACGTGTGCCGAGTGTAATAAAAGCTTCACTCGCCTTTCAACTTTAAAACGTCACAAAATGATCCACACAGGGTACAAACCACATACGTGTGCTGAGTGTAATAAAAGCTTCACTCACCTTTCAACTTTAAAAAGTCACAAAATGATCCACACAGGGTACAAACCACATACGTGTACTGAGTGTAAAAAAAGCTTCACTCAGCTTTCAAGTCTAAAAAAACACAGTATTATCCACACAGCGTACAAACCACATACGTGTACCGAGTGTAATAAAAGTTTCACTCGCCTTTCATATCTAAAAAAACACCAAGTGATCCACACAGGGTACAAACCATATACATGTACTGAGTGTAATAAAAGCTTCACTCGCCTTTCAAATCTGAAAATTCACAGGCTCATCCACACAGGAAACAAACCACATACGTGTACTGAGTGTAATAAAAGCTTCAGTCACCTTTCAACTTTAAAAAGTCACAAAATGATCCACACAGGGTACAAACCACATACGTGTGCTGAGTGTAATAAAAGCTTCACTCGCCTTTCAACTTTAAAAATTCACAAAATGACCCACACAGGGTACAAACCACATACGTGTACTGAGTGTAATAAAAACTTCACTCACATTTTAACTTTAAAAAGGCACAAAATGATCCACACAGGGTACAAACCACATACGTGTACTGAGTGTAATAAAAACTTCACTCACCTTTCAAGTTTAAAAAGTCACAAAATGATCCACACAGGGTAGAAACCACATATGTGTACTGAGTGTTATAAACGCTTCACTCAGCTTTCAAATCTAAAAAACCACAGGATGATCCACACGGGAAACAAACCATATACGTATACTGAGTGTAGTAAAAGCTTCACTCAGCTTTCACATCTAAAAAGTCTCAAAATGAGCCACACAGGGTATAAACCTTATACGTGTTGTGACGGGGCCAGGGGTAAGCCTAGCGCTGGCAACAGGGCTCCCGCCCCAGGAGCAAGTATTAGCGCTCTTTGGAGGACCAGTCTGGAATAAGCACAGCAGAGAAAAAGAACAAAAAACTTTACACCAATAATTTCCAATTCTAAGTTTTATTATCCAGTTCAGTTTGCACTGGTGCTATTACAGCCACACTGGCTGATGATGCTTGGAAAAGATTTATCACAAACAAAGTTCTCCTTACAGCCACTTTTTGTATCAATCAGAAAAGAGGAAAAAGCCAAACACAAGTCCCTTTTAAACCGAGTTTTTTTCCCTCATGGTTCTGCTGCTATGCTTTGCACAGTTCTGGGCAACATACTGGTTTTAAGAATTTATATACAAGAGCCCCTGTGGCCCAGCTGGCCCTGGGCTTTAGCTCCACTCTTTTTAGGCTTGGCACAATTATTGTATTGAGCTCACTTTTTCTTCAGGAAGTTCTCCCCACCTGACTGCCTGAAATATATATACCCCCACTACCCTTCTTATTTCTGGGCAGTGGTCTGGGAACCATCTACCCTTATTTCAATGGTCTAAGACTCCCCTCCCAAAGTTCCGCCTATCAGGGATGTGAAATGTCAGGTCAGTTAATCCACTCTGGGCTTTATTTCTCCTTTAAGGTTAGTTAGTATTACCCATCCCCCACTCACTATGCTTTGCTTGCATACCAGATTTTTGGTTTAATTTCTGTTATTAGGCAATCCTCACATTCACACATCAAACTCTCATTTATTATACAGTCCCACATAAGTGCAGAAATGTTTCTTTAAGTACTTTAGACCATTATTATAGAACAAACTTTCATTCCCTTCACCCACACATCTAGTCTAAGGCTTCTGGGCTGCAGTCCATTTCATCCCCATCAGAGACATGTCCCTCTACTTCCATAAGGGACTCCTCACTGTCTGAAGCTGGGTAGGAGCTATCCTCTGGAACAGCATTAGGTCAGCCCTGCTCATGGAGCTTTTCCCTTCTAATCAGCCTCTGCTTAGAAAGCAAAGTTTTGTCAGCATGGCAGTGCTGTGGGACTGGAGGTTTCTTAGCAGAAGGCTGTAATTCAGAGCTCCTAGCCTTCAGTTCCCTGTTCTGTGAGGAAGGTCCTTCCCTCCAGGTTCCTGATTGCTTGTGTGTATTCTCAGCTGGCTTTGATTTATCTTGCTGGGGAACTTTCACTCCTGTTCTGACCACTTTTGCCTGTCAGCTCCACCCCTTTCCTTAACCCTTGCTGTGTCAGATTGCCTGACGAGGTTTTACAGGAGAATTAACAGATTGTTTATAAAAGGGATTATAGGGCTAGATTCACTAAACCCCTCTTACCTTTCCAATCCGGTTCCGATCCATGTCCGAGTCGTCTCAGCTGACCAATTCAGTAAGAGTCAACATGCAAATTATCTCGATCGGTGCCATGCCTCCACAGACACTACACGGATCACTGTATTGCTATCCTGACATATGTGCAGACCATCTTCTCTGCCGGTAGACGGTCTGCGCATGTGCTTGATCTCCTGACTTCCCTCTGACAGCACGGAACAGAAGAAAAAAAATAAAAATCAATTGCAGAAAATGCAGCCTGCTCATTGCCTAACTTGCATAGCAATCCAGTGGGAGATGTTTGAACAAACCGGCCCCCCTCCGGTCTTGTAGCAGGAAGAAAGAAAACAATGGGGAAAAGCTACAAAAGCCCCCGAGAAGTCCTGCTTACAGCCTCGAACAATTAATTACAAGTTTACTGCATTGGGAGGAGAAAATCAAACTGCATTCTCAGTTTAAACCGGCACTGTTTTCTATGAGCTGTAAACTTTTAAAATGTGCTGTTATTCACAGCAGAGTTCGGTGGCAGAAAGGAATCCTTCTTTTCTTCCCTTACTCCTCGTTGCTAGGACCATGCAGCCAGCATTGGCTTCCCTGATATGCTACTGGCTTTGCACTGGGCTAACGGAGCAGGGTGGCAGAGAGCAGGGCAGTCGGAAAGGATGTGAGTGACTGGTCCTCAGCAGTTGCTCACGTTTGGATCGGCCAGCCCAATCGATTTGCTTAGTGAATCACTGCAGGAATGCATTTCCCATCATTTCCATGTTTGAATTGGATCAGGTGTGGACAGGATCGGCCAGAAGGTTAGTGAATCGGGTCGGGGTCGCAAACTGCTCGCGAAACAATTGGTCAGTTTAGTGAATCTGGCCTATAGTGGCTTGGAACAGATATTCTGTTCTGTGCTATCCCTTCCCTGTTCTGCCCTGCCTGTCTGATCTTAGCAAAGGGAACAGAATTAATGGGCAGCTTCCTTGGCTTAGGGATAGGCACATTTTCTTTAGTGGCAGGGTTTAAAGCAGGTTTTAAGCCAGTGACAGGGGCTTCCCTTGCCTTTCAGATCTAAAAAGTCACAAAATGATCCACATGGGGTACAAACCATATACGTGTACTGAATATAACAAAAGGTTCACTTGCCTTTCTGCTCTAAAAAGACATCAAGTGATCCATACAAGATAAAATTGACTACTTTAACTACACCAGCGGTGTCAAGTCCTCGAGAGCCGCAATCCAGTCGGGTTTTCAGGATTTCCTCAATGAATATGCATGAGATCTATTAGCATACAATGAAAGCAGTGCATGCAAATAGATCTCATACATATTCATAGGAAAAATCCTTAAAACCCGACTGGCTTGCGGCCCTTGAGGACCAACATTTGACACTCTTGCTCTACACATTGCCATTTCCAAGGAACAAATCTCAAACTTACACTGTCTAGAGATGAATGCTTAAAATATGTTTTGCAAATAGGACACTGACAAGTCTCAAGTCATCCTCTCCTAATTTGAACAGTTCTCTGAAATTGGAATGCAAGACACCTCACTACGATGGTTCACCTCTTGCTTGAATAACATCCCAAAGCATTCAGCTCAACGATGCACAACCCCGCAGAGGGTTCTTCTATTCTCCCCCCCCCCCCCCCATCGTTGTAAAATTTTTATGTTAGACCAGTCCTAGACTTCACTCCTTCGTGGATAACATCCAATTGTACCTACTGCTAGGAGGAACTCCTAAACTACCTCTCAGAAATCAAAAACAATGTCCCTCAACAAATCACAACTAAATGCCTCCAAGACGGGACTCCTTTGAATCCACAAAGAACACTGCAACTGTGCCCATCCCTCATTGCACTGGGACTCAACTACTATAACTGCAAAAGACTAAGCACGCAACCTAGCAAATACTTCATTTTACTACCTGCAACAAATTAATAACTATTTTTCTGAGTCTTACTTCACCCAACTACTCTATGCCTTAGTACTCTCCCGCATAGATTACTGCAGTGCGCTATTCTGCAGTCTAATGGCGAAGAACGTCCGACGTCTCCAGCATGCACAAAATGTAGCAATCAGAGTGCCCTTGACTGTTTCCCAGGCTCTATCGTTGGCTCACTGGCTGCCCATAGCCAAACATTGTGTCTTCAAGCATTTAAATCCTTACACAACATGGTGCCGGGCTACATAACGGCCAAGCTTCCTCCGTATGTACCAAACAGCTCCCTTGCTCTTAGGATGAAATATGCCTTAAATGCCCCGTGGTCATGCCCTTCAACTGCACACCACCAGATGACATTTCTACTCCCACTTCATACCGAGTCTCTGGAACCAACTGCCCCCACAGATCAGATCCCTTGAAGGACTCCTTAGCTTTAGGAAAGCAATAAAAATATAACTCTTCACTTTAGGAATGGAACATAGTAAACACACACACGCAGTCTAAGAGTCGGGATGGAGGCGCTGCCAATGGCTAGCTCCGAGTCCCTTTTATTATGCTTCTAAGGTAATGACATCATAGTAACTCTCTCGTTTACACGTCTAATGATTGGTGGATACAAAAGTACATGCTTTTACATTAGTGGAAACACAGATACATGCTTTTGCATCATGATCACCTTCCCTATGTCCCTTGCTTTACCTCGTGATCACCCTCCAACTCAGCACTTAGGCAAGGGCCTGATTAACACGTGGACAGAACCTGAGTCTTTGCAGTATGCAATGCAATACCTGTCAGATGATGCCCTTTCCAAATAAGGACAGCTCAAATAAGATAAGGGTTAATATGTAATAGGTAAGGGGGAGAGAGTAATGCATGCTCCTTAAACTCAGCGCGTGACAGAGGCCTGCTTTTGCACGTAGGCAAAGTCTGTTTGTTGCCCATATAAGGAATATTTAAACAAAATAAGGGTAAATGGGTGACAGGGGTCTTGCCTCAGCATTCTGTCACAAGGGCTAACATTTTCCCTTGCTTTAGAATGGCCGGCTATGTGTCAAGAGGGGAGAGGGAATGGGAATAATTCATAATTCTTTCTCAGGGGCGCATAATTCTTTCACATTTTGGACAAGTATTAAGTAGTCGCCCTCTGTTCAATATGGGCGGTTTATTACTAATAGCAGGCCCCTCTCGCACACGAAACGCCCACCTATTCACCTTTCCCTCCCTAAAAGGCTGCCTCTACAAGAGATTCATTGATAGAACCCTAGCATTCCAAGCGGGCAAATGGAACAATTGCCTTACTGCCCTCATTTCCAACTCCCCGCCCTACCACCTGTTCAGGAAGTCACTAAAAACCTACCTCTTTGACAAATTCCGCTAACGCTGCCTTCCCCCCTTCCCTGCACCCTCCTGACCTCGATATGCCTCCATGCCCTCTGACTACGCCCCCCTCCCAAGCCACTATGGCCTCTCTTACTCAATCTCTGTTTTATCTAATTGCCCTGCCTTATCATTGCCTCACATCTAACATCACTGTAAATGTATCACCGCTATTACATGTAACATCGCTGTATATGCACAGCCTCCTCTTCAGTATATGCCTTTTTATTACTGCTATTTATGTAACATCTCTGTAAATGTAACAACACTATAATATGTATCATCGCTGTAAATGTACAGTCTCTTCTATTGTTAACCGCATTGAACTTCCATGGTATTGCGGTATACAAGAATAAAGTTATTATTATGTGCCTTGCAGTTTCATTTGAAGTGTCCTGGCTTCCCACAGCCATAACTGCCTTTTAGAGTTGAACTTGTTTGTACTGCAGCTGCTAGAAGGCCCATTTGGTATGTTTGAGTACCAAAGTCAGCGCAGGCTTGCAGCATATCGGCTAAGATAATATCTGCCCTGTGGCCTAAGCCTTGCAATGCTTTACAACAATCTAAATTGGCATTGTCTTTGGCTAATTTCATCATTAAATCACTTTGAGCCTCCTTATTATCTACTTGTCTTTGTATTGCCTCCTGTAACCTGTTTATAATTTCTATATAAGGCTCGGTGGCTCCCTGTTTGATGCTTGCATAACTTTTAACTGGTGTTCCTGAGGCTAACTGATCAGGGGTATAAAGCCCTCCAGACTGTAAAGCTCTCCGTTGAGCCTCCCTTTTATATTCACTTCCCCACATAACATATTGACCTGTAGTCAATACCATGCGCAAAAGGTCTTTCCAATCTTGTGGTATTGTGGCTCCAGCCATGGATTCAAATACCCAGCTGTGAAATTACTTCTTAAACCTGTCTCTGAAATAGATTTACGAATTTCTCGCAACATTGCAAAGGATAATGGTTGATAAGTAGCTAATCTGTCCTGGAACATTAAGATTTTGGGCATATGTGACTGGGTAGGCTTGAATTAAAGCTTTCATGTCCTCTGCTGCTAATTGCCCTTCCTCTCTGGCCTTTTTTATCATTGTTTGAAACGCACTTAAAGGTTGCGCTAATGTTTCTGCCTTTTGTGCTGGAGGTATGTTTTTTGAATATGTGTTCTGACTTGAATAGTCAGGGGGGGGAACGGTCAGTGAGACCGTTGACACCTTGGACGACGCCTCTGTACCTACCTCTTCCAAGGCACGCTTGTACTGATGCCACACCAATATAGCTGCCAAGGCCCTAGGCACAGCATACAAAACTTTCCTGACTCTAAGCCAGTCTTCTACTTTTAAAGATCTTTCTTCTGGATACCAGGGGTAATGCATTCCTATCTCTTGTACTAAACATTGTAATTGCGAATCAGATACCTCTGTATCTGCGTGTCTCAGAATATACATCAATTCTTTAACATGAGCACGCTGCAAATCTGACAGGGAATTTCCCATACTTACTCGAAGGGATCCCGGAGGATGAGGTGCATCAAGTCTTATCGTCAGACGGAGCAAGCAGGGCGAGGGTCGACGAGTGTCCCTGTTCAGGCACCACTTGTAGGAATGGAACACAGTAAACACACACACGTAGTCTAAGAGTCGGGATGGAGGCGCTGCCAATGACTAGCTCCTGTCACGCGCTGAGTTTAAGGAGCATGCATTACTCTCTCCCGCTTACCTATTACATATTAACCCTTATCTTATTTGAGCTGTCCTTATTTGGAAAGGACATCAGCTGGTAGGCAATGCATTGCATACTGCAAAGACTCAGGTTCTGTCCACGTGTTATTCAGGCCCTTTCCTAAGTGCTGAGTTAGAGGGTGATCACGAGGTAAAGCACGGGGCAAAGGGAAGGTGATCACGATGCAAAATTATGTACCTGTGTTTGCACCAATGTAAAAGCATGTACCTTTGTATCCACCAATCATTAGACGTGTAAATGAGAGAGTTACTATGATGTCATTAACTTAGAAGCATAATAAAAGAGACTCGGAGCTAACCCTTGGCAGCGCTTCCATCCCGACTCTTAAACTGCATGTGTTCCATTCCTACACTTCACCTAACTCCCCTGCCTGTGGCCCATGGATTACAAATAAATGTATATTGGTACCAGATCCCAGTGTGTGTCACATTAGGAAAAAGCTTCTATTGATCAGTTTTGCACTATGGCAAATTGTGACCTGTAGACTGTATATTAGTATTAGACTCCTACTATGTGTCAAGTTATGGTAAAATCTTGTATTGTAAACATGGCAAATCATAACCTGTTAATTGTATAGTATGTATATGTATCCTGTAACCCGTTCTGCGCTCTTTGGGGAAAACGGGATAGAAACCAAATTAAATGAATAAACAGCGTGTGAGGCAACTGTGAACCAAGAAGGACAAGTGTGGAAATACTGAAGTTTGCTTTATTCCTAATAAATAGTTTGCTCTCTGATTCTGTGAGTTAACAGGATCAGGCCAAAGTGAAAATGAATCTTCTGGGTGTTTCTATGCCGACTTCTCCTGCTAATCCTATCCAGCCTGTTACACTCCCATGACCCGCCCCTTTTTTGGTTTCCAAGTAAGGTTTTAGGTGCAGATCCAAACAATTCAATTGCTCATGTAATTTGGGTATAATCTGGTTTTCCATTGCTAGTCTGGATCACGTAATTTGGGTACATGACCAAAATTCTGCATGCAGTTTTGGGAGAGTTTTATAGATGTGAGAAATGAAAATATTCATACATTTTCCAATGATGTTAATTGTTGCAAAATAATACATAAAAGAACCTAACATGGGGGATGTCTGGAGGAAGGGGAGAATACTGTTATCACTTTTTGTCTGATTTGCTGGCACATCTTTGCAAAATGTAATAAATATATTTAAACATAAAAGAACATAACATTTACATTTACTACATCTAATCAGGTGTGGTTAAATAAAAAAAGAAACTATAAAGAAAAATATATTACTAATACATATAATTGTAATAGGGTAGAGCAGGGGTAGGAAACCTTTTTGACTGAGAGAGCCATAAACGCCACATATTTTGAAATGTAATTCCGTGAGAGCCATACAATATGTTTAAATATGCTCTCTCGGAATTACATTTTAAACCTAAATACAATTAAATGTGTGCATTTTAGGTAAGACCAACACTTTTAAAGTACAATAAGTCTCTGAATTCTTTTTAATAATGTAGTTATGCTGTTCTTAACCAATGATGAATAAAGTACTTCTTACCATTAATGCGACTTCTGGTGCTGCATGGTTTTGCTGATGGCTTTGTAGTCTGGTTGATACGTGGGGAGGTGAAGTTTCATGCAGGCATTGAGACTTCCATCCTTTAAACATGATTGTAGGTTGGTCTTAATGTTCCTTAGATGTGAGAGAGACTGCTCACATGCATATGTAGAGCCAAGCATTGTCAGTACAGCAATACTCACAAGCTGCAGTGTGTGTTATGTGACGAGAAGCCCGTTCTAAGTTTTGACAATCAGCTGGTCCACCGGTTGAAGTTTTTCATTTCTCCCCACTTGTGTTTGCTCGCTAACTCTGCTTGCTGTCGTGCAAGTCTTTCCAAATCTTCATTCAGTGACTTGAACTTATTCACCCAAATGTCTGAGGCCTTCAGGTCAGCAGCTTGTAGCTCAAAATCTCTGACGGAAACACCGGGGATGTAACTCAGGTCAGCGCCGTCCACTGCACACTCGTGTGGATGGGTGATGAACTTAAAAAGATGAGGGCGCTCACGAAATTCTCCAAAACGCGCTTTGAATGACTGCAGGAGATTAGATGTGAAGCCTGCTAGCTGCTGAAGATCAAGATGTTGAGCAGGGTCACTTGCTGTGCATGCATCTTTAAACTCCCCCAGTTTTTCAAAGTGTACTAAACGACCTGTTTCATTGTCGGCGATGAAGAGTTCTAGCTTGTTTTCAAATGCAAACACTGCTTGTTGAAGGGATAAGACTGTATTTCCAACGCCTTGCATTTTCACATTGAGCTGGTTCAGATGTTCAGTGATGTCCACGAGATAGTAGAACTTCAAGAGCCACTCAGTGTTAGCTAACTCAGGATGCTCGACGTTTTCATATCAAGAAAAGTCCGGATTTCGCTCAGAGAAGCCGCGAAACGGCTGAGCATCTTCCCTCTTGACAACCAACGCACATTGCTGTGCAGAAGCAGACCAGGATAATTATTCCCTACTTCTTCCACCATCTTTTAAAGCTCGGGCAACAATAAAGTTGACAATGAATTACCAGCGATATCACCTCAAAAAGCTGCGCACCACACATCTGAGCACAAAGCGCCTCCTGATGTAGGATGCAGTGAAAACTTAGGATGGGTCTCTTTACATGTTCCATAAGATTAGCACCAGCTAATAATAAATTAGATAGATAGAAGGGAGCTTCAGAGACCTTGAAATCAGGCAAAAATTTACCAAGATTCCAGATCAGACAAAATCTCAATCATTAGCTCTACCTTCTAGGTATAGAGAACAGTTGTAAATTTATAAATATTTTTGAAATTTTTTTGTGAACTTTTTCTATTCAATTTTTAAGATATATTTTTTGTTTATTTTTATAACCAGATAGTGCTATAACTTGCAAAAGGCCTATAAAAGAGCGAAATTCAATAATAGAGAATTATTACTATCTAACTTTAAAATTCCATCTACTAGTTCTGAGCATTCTAAAACATTCAACGTTGAACTTTGAAATAATGAAAATTATTAAATATAGATGGGACGTTGTTCAATCTCTTCCTTTTTTTCATCAGACTAATGTGAGATTTGCATTCTCCAGAGGTAAAAACCTAAAAGAATTTTTGAGTCAAAAGAAAAATATTGATACATCTGTTCAAGTACTTCCAAAAGGGCATTTTAAATGTGGTCATTGCTCCTTTTGCGATTTCTCTCTTCAAATTAAAGAATTCAGCAACCCTACCAATCAAAGAATGTTTTCTTTAAAACATTTTAGTACATGTCAAACTGATTATGCAGTCTATGTAATTAGATGCCCATGTTTGAAATTATACGTTGGTATGACTACCAGACCCTTCAAAACTCGATTATCTGAACACAAATCCAACATAAAGAGAGCTATTACTAAAGAACCTCTAGTTCAACACTGCATTGATGCCTCCCATACTTTTAACAACCTTAAAGGGTTCATCATTGAAGTTATTAAAAAGAACACTAGAGGGGGTGATAGAGTCTCGTCGGGAGTTTTACTGGATCTTTATGCTACAAACTTTGTCCCCGTGTGGATTGAATGACAAGATTGACTGGTCAGCGTTTTATTAATTTAACATCTAATAATTTCAACTTAAGTTTACAAATCTTGTTAAAGACTTTTGAAAGAATGCTTAGCACGTCTTTGTCTTTTTCTTTTGAATTTTGACTTGACACACTCTGATTGGCTCTATAAAATCTTGGCGTTCTTAGTTCTCGTCACCATTTTGATTTCAATCATGTGAGCCACGATTTAAAGTCGGGTTCCGTAAGTTGCAATGCTTTATGTTAAGCACTAATTTAAAGTTTATAATTTAAGTTATTAGAATAAACTCTGAATAACACTGCTTTTTGATTTAGGTACTGCTACATCTCTAAACCCCTGACGAAGCCGACTTGGGTGAAACGGCGGCCCCGTCGGGTTTCACAATGCAGTATCGTTGATTCATCCAGATTAAGATAAGTGCCTTTTGCAAGTTATAGCACTATCTGGTTCTAAAAATAAACAAAAAATATATCTTAAAAATTGAATAGAAAAAGTTCACAAAAAAATTTATAAATTTATAACTGTTCTCTATACCTAGAAGGTAGAGCTAATGATTGAGATTTTGTCTGATCTGCAATCTTGGTAATTTTTTGCCTGAATTCAAGGTCTCTGAAGCTCCCTTCTATCTATCTAATTTATTATTAGCTGGTGCTAATCTTATGGTGTATTTTGGCTGAGACTGTTTTATTTAGACATCATTTTTTTGTATTTGTATTACTGGTATTATCTCTTTACATGTTCACGTAGAAACGCTACGAATCCTCTTTTATTTCCCCGGCATGCACGGAGCACCATCAGTACACACCAAAACAAGTTTATCCATCAGTAGATTTTGTTCTTTAACAAACTCAATGAAAGACTTGAATAAATCCTCCCCTCTTGTTCTCTCTTTCATAGGCAAAAGAGCAAGTCTTTCCTCATGTAGTGTGTCACCGACAGCATACCTTGCAATCACACTGAACTGGGATAAAGGGCTTATGTCTGTTGATTCATCCAAAGCGAGAGAAAAGAATGGTGCTGCATTTATGTCCTTCACTTGTGTTGCCTCAATTTTAATTTTTTTTTCCAAAAATGTTTATTAAAATTTTTTAAGCATAAAGTACAAAGTGAAACACCATCATAACCACACAAATCACACAAAACCAGATGTCATGACCCCTCATCTAGACACATATCTTCTAGCTATATACAAAGATCAACACGCAAAAAAAAAAAAAAAAGGGAAAATCATGACCAGAAGCAAAACCCTTCCTATGGTGAAACAACCCAACCCTCAAAATTCCCCCCAACCCCCCTCCCACCTAATCCGGTGTTGCCTCAATTTGATTTGCCATCATGATGGTACGATTGTGAACAGTTCTTGCTAACAGAGGCATCTCTTTTATTTGTTTGATTATCTTGTCTTTATCTGAAAAGTCGTCAAAAAGTTCATTGGCAACATCAAGCATGAATGTTTTGGCATACTCCTCATCTGTGAATGGCTTTCCGTTTCTCACAATTGCTAAAGCACCAGCAAAGCTAGCTGAATTCCAGTCACCTTGTTGGGTCCAAACACGGAGTTGCTGCTGACTAGCTTGCACTCTGCACAGTAGCTCTTGACATGTTTTCTTCCTGCTGTCTCCCGCAGGATATTTTGATGCAAATGTAGTATGGCATATGTAAAAGTGCCACTTTATATTTGACTGTTTCATCGATGCAATTTTATCATTGAATATTAGACACACTGCAGAACCTTCTCTCTCCACAAAGGCGAATTCCTCTGTCCATTCCTGCTGAAAAGTACAATACTCCTCATCTTTTTTTCTTTTAGCCATATTCTTCAATAAAAGGGCAGGGTAGCCAATTACAGGTATAGCTGGTGGGATGGACCCTTACAGGATGTCAAGGCAGGTTAGGCCCAAGTCGGGGGCTTGATGTTTGGCCACTGGTGGAAAGTGGCATGATTTGTGGCTACCTGTGAATGCGGCTTCAGGCCCTTTCGGCCACAGATTCTGCGGGGGCTGTAACAGTAGCTAGGCTGAAGCGGGGGCCTCAATTTGTTGCAGTACATTTTGCTGGCGGGCCACTGACTGTAGCTAGGCAGAAGTGGGGGCCTCAATTTGTGGCTGTATGTTGGCTTCGGGGGCTACCAAGTTTAGCTAGACCGAAACTTCATTTTGTGCCTGCGGCCAGTTCTTCCAAGGATGCTGCAAGGTAGGGCGATGAATCGCCTGCAAATGTTGCGATGACGAAACCGGATACTGCGATGTACCCTCTTTCTCGAAACCTTTCATCTAGTACCTTCTCAGTCCACTTCCATCCAGCGTCTGCTCCCCTCTTTCTCTCCTCCCATTTCCTTCCTGCATTTGCTCCCTTATCTCTCCCATCTGCACTTCCATCCAGCATAGGCTCCCCACTACCATCCAATGTCTGCCCTTTCTCTCGCCATCCACCCCTCTTCAGTCAGCATCTGCCCCCTTTCTTTCCCTCCAATATCTTTCCCCCTTATGTCTCTCCCCCTTCTCTGTACATCAATTTCATCAGCACCACCCTTCCATACCACCCTGCCCCCTTTCTTTCCCTCCACCACTCTTCCATTCCAGCAGTCCTGCTCCTTTCCCGTCATGCAGCAAGGTCCCACGATGACTGTAGCTGCCGGCTACCAGTCCACCCCACTCCGACGTACTAGCTCTGGAGCGGACTCAGCAGCCGCATGCTGGAAGATCCTGCGATGACTCGTCTGCTGGCTCTGCTCCGGAACAAGTAAGTTACTTCGGAGGGGGTGGACCCGGCAGATGCAGGGAGTTGCGGCAAAGTCCCGCAATGACTGCGTCTGCCGGGTCCACCCCCTACGACATAACTTACTTCTTCCAGAGCAGAGCCGTCAGACAAGTCATCGCGGGACCTTCCTGCACCTCAGCATGGCTGCCGACTCTGCTGCAAAGAAAGTAAGTCAGAAGTAACGTGACCATTTATTTTTTTCATCAAAAGGGGACATCTATTAATTGACTGTATCCTTTCATTTCTTTCTTTCTGCACTCAGGCCCATCAATTGTCCCTTTCTATTCCCTCCCTCCTTCCTTCTCATGTCCTTAGTGCCCCCAGTGTCTCCTCATGTCCTTAGTGCCCCCAGTATCTCTGTCCTGTGTCCTTAGTGCCCCCAGTGCCTCCATCCTGTGTCCTTAGTGCCCCCAGTGCCTCCTTCTTATGTTCTTAGTGCCCCCAGTGCCTCCGTCCTGTGTCCATAGTGCCCCCAGTGCCTCCTTCCTGTGTCATTAGTGCCCCAGTGCCTCTGTCCTGTGTGCTTAGTGCCCCCAGTGTCTCCTTCTCATGTCCTTAGTGCCCCCAGTGCCTCCATCCTGTGTCCTTAGTGCCCCCAGTGCCTCCTTCTCATGTCTTTAGTGCCCCGTCCTGTGTCTTTAGTGCCCCTAGTGCCTCCTTCTTATGTCCTTAGTGCCCCCAGTGCCTTCATCCTGTGTCCATAGTGCCCCCAGTGCCTCCTTCCTGTGTCCTTAGTGCCTCCAGTGCCTCTGTCCAGTGTCCTTACTGCCCCCAGTGCCTCCTTCTTATGTCCCCCCCCCCATTACCTTCCAGATTTTGTCCACCCCAAAGCCTGCCTGCCTACCTATCTCCCTCCCTCCCTGCCGCGCTAAAGCCATCCAGCTTGCCTGCCTACATCCTTCTCTCCCTGCTGCGGGAAAAAAAAGCGCCTCTCTCCTTCCTTTCCCCCGGTCAGCACCACTGCAATCTTACCTCCCCGTTGCTGCTGCTAATCGCTGACAATACGTTTTCTTTCCGACGTCAGTTCTGATGTGGGAGAGGACGTTCTTGGCCAGCCAATCGCTGCCTGGCTGGCCTGGAACATCCTCTCCGACGTATTGGCGGCGGTGATTAGCAGCAGCGACGCGGACCGGGGGAAAGGAAGGGCAGGAGTACCCGGACCTGGTAGGAAGACCCGGGTAGTAGGGCAGGAGGACCCGGACCTGGCCAGCTGTGCACGCCCCAAGCCGTGCACCCAGGGCGGACACCCCCCGCGGTACGCCACTACACCCTCCATCGTTTGGCTGCAAGCCAGATGTGGCCATCAAAAGAGCCATAGGTTCCCGACCCCTGGGGTAGAGTGTCATATAATAAATATCCTGTGGAGGTAACATTATACAAATAAGGATAAATTAATGAGTGGTAATAAAACCCAAATAAAATACAGTAAAACCTTGGTTTGCGAGCATAATTCATTCCAGAAGCATGCTTGTAATCCAAAACACTTGTATATCAAAGCGAATTTCCCCATAAGAAATAATGGAAACTCAGACAATTCGTTCCACAACCCAAAACCTTTAATACAAAATACTTTACGTATTTGTATTGCAAAACCTCGCTCATTTAGAACAGTCACTATACTCCTGCAGTGTCCAAGAGAGAAGAAGCATCGGCTCAGTTGTGATGTGTGTATACTGTGTGTACTTGTATTTCAAGATAAACAAATAATATAGAACACTATAACACTATGGTGCACTATGATATCCAAACAGAGGAGAAGAGACCTCAAAGAACCCTCAGAGTCCAGTCAATAGAAGACACCAATTTAGGGTTTGGGGTATTATCATAGGTCAAAACCTCTGTTTGAAATAAATATTTTTATAATAATTTATATTTTTAATTAATTTAAGATTCAAATTCTCTCATACTTCATGGAGAAAAGAGAACTGGCAACCATTAAGATATAACCATTAGCAGCACTAAATCTGATGTATTTATCTTTTGAACCTGAGAATTATTTGTTTTGAACACTAATTTGAGGTCTCCACTGACTTCATTCAGTTTCTACTTGTATTGCAAGACATTTCTTGTATAACAGGAAAATAAGTGTTTATTAAATGCTGGAACTGTTCCTTGATGCCAGCAATGATGGATGAATCTGTTGCAGTAACAGTAAGATGCTTGAGCGGCTGGGCACATGATGGAAGGAGGTTGCCAATGGAAGGTGTCTGATCGACTGACAAACTCTGCAGTTAGACTGATATTTGGTCTGTGGAAATAAGAACACATACAACCCTAGTACAAAAACTACATTGGCTGCCCATTTTATCCAGAATAAAATTTAAGCTAGCAGTCACAACTTTTCCATTTTAAACAGCAATGCACTAGGGGTTCATGTGATGACGCTGAGCTGAGCAGTGGCTTTCTGCCTGAGCTCTGATCCCTGCATATATCCTCTAAATCTCCGACATGGGCCTCATAGAGAGAGAACCGCCATCACAGAGGAAGGGAACTCCAGTCCTCGAGAGCCACAGGCAGGTCAGGTTTTCAGGATATCCACAATTAATATGTATGAGATGGATTTTCATGCACTGCCTCCTTGAAATGCAAATCTATCTCATGCATTTTTTATTGTGGATATCCTGAAAACCTGACCTGGCTGGGACTTTTGAGAACCAGAATTGCCTTCCACTAGTATAGAACAATTGCTAAAGTGAACTGACATCCTTTAAAGTGGTCAGAGTTGAGAATTGAGATACTGATGAAGAGTTATACCGATTAAAAAAAAATAAAATTATTTTTTTGTAATTATTTAGAAAGCCAAACAATTCATATCATCAATAAGATGTAGCCCGGCCAAAAAACAAACAGTATCCAACCACTCATTACAAACAACACATCAAGACCCAAAGTACATCGGGCTCAATTTAGCAGGCCTAACAATAAGAACTAACCCCCCCCCCATTTGAACTCCCCCAACACCTTGGTAAAAGCTAAACATCAACATCAAAAACCCAACCAGAATAGCTAACCATCCAGAAATTCTCCCTCATCCAAAAATCGGGGGAAAAAGGTTGATCCCCTCCCAGAACACCTCAGCAAAGACAGAAGTCCCCCTAATTCCCCTTCCTCCACCTCCAAATACTATCCCTAAAAATTGTGGCCATTTCCAAGTCAACAGAGCAGTAAGCCTATACCTATCACAGAACCCCACCCCCCCAAGGCAGTCCCTCATCAGGTTTAACATTGGAATAGTAGGGCTCCTCCATATCTGTGCCATGACAAGCTGAGCTGCCATAAAGTCCAAGCTAGCCAGCTTATCTTTAGGCACCTCCAACCCATCCAAGGGAGCCCCTAGTACAGTGCAGCTACAACCAAGATGGCAGTGGAAACACCATGTATGCCACCTATGAACACCCTGCACGATGAAGCTGTATGAGAGTTCAAACGGCACTTATTTGCTCTAATTGAAGGTAAGTTCTACAAATTTCACACAGCAGTGTATGAGATGGACTGTGTTGAGAGACATGGTCAGCAGATCTCCCAGCTGGAACAGATGTCGAAGACTACATGGACCACATGACCACGAGGCTTCAAAATTTGGAGTTGAAATGCTGAACCCTCAGTGCCCATTTGGACGACCAGAAAAACTCTCCCTCTTCAGCCCTAAGCAGCATGAGATTCTCCCTCTGAATGGGGCTGAATCTCATGTTCTAAAATAATGAGAAATTAAAAAAATCAAGTGGAAGTAAATAAGCAAGGAAGCAGGTAAATAAATAAATGGAGGTGGGAGAGGTGTGCTGATCCCTGGGCATCTGCTAAGGGAGTAAAGAACTGCCTGTAGAGTCCCCTCTGCTCAGTTGATTTCTTACAGCGTTTCCAAATCTGCTTTCAGTGCTGCGAATCGGGCAGGTACTGCTGAGGATACATGTGACATCATCTGGGGTCCTTTCCAACAGGTTGAAAACGCCAAAGAGCTGGTGGCGTGTAGCCACAGGGCATGGCCAAAGGGTTGTGCCCTAGAGCCCCTTTGGAACCACGTGGAGAGAGGAGGCTGTTGGACTTGGTGTTTCTTTTCCTCTAGTTATTTGGGAAATTTGTGGTTGTGTGCTACCTGTTGGAGACTGCGCACATGGGGAAAAGAAAAGTTTCTACACCCATAATGGTAGGTTCAATGGACCATCATGTGATTACTTCTATATCACATCCCTCCCAAATAGAGAGATTAGATCAGGTCTCAGGAGTTCCTCAGTTCTCCTGAGCAAACTCATCCTCTCCCTGCTATATCTTCTGAGGTTACAGGACTCGAAGTAGGTCCTGGTGCTTCATCTGAAGCCTCTGAGCCTCTAGTCAAAACAGATATATTATATTCAAAAATGCCTAAAATTTGTACTACCTCAATAGAGGGGCTGGTAGGCTCAGATGCAAATCCAGAAGAGGTTTCTTTGAAGGATATCTGGCTACTTGATGTGAAGATGGAGAAATTAGTTGTATCTCAGTCACAAGAATTTTCTACAGAAGTTGTGGAAAAACTGGAAAATCTTAGAACCATGTATGACAACAATGGATAAAAAGGTTTCAAACCTACAGTCGTTCTCCATGTCCGCAATGAAAGACTCCCATATTATTAATTTAAAACTTGAATTGATGGAGAATGCTGCTAGGTCAAGAAACCTAAGGATCATTCCGGAACTTGGAGGCAGAGTGAATGGCTGGCTGAAAACTGAGCTCCCTCCACTGAACAACTAATATAAGAGATTAATATATATTAAATAATAATTTTTGCCTTGTTTGGGAGAAAATCTTCAAAGATGACATCCACAAAATAGAAGTTACAAGAAATCTCAATAAAATCTTTGGGGAAAAACAAAAGGCTTAAGGAAGATCCACAGACATCAAGTGGAGGTTCAACACCTATAGATGCTCTGGATGTAATTGATGTTATGGGCAAACTGGAAAACATAAGTTTGACTATGGTGGAGATAAGAAAGGAAATGAATCACATGAACAACAAACTGGATACAGTTACTAACAGGATTGATAATATGGAAAACAGAATAGAAAAATTAGAACAAACACAAGAAAATAAAGAGGATCATAAAATGTTAAAGGAGATGCAGAAGAAGATGATTGATCTTGAAAATCATTCTAGGAAATAGAATTTGAGGATTAAAAGAAGGGAGTGAAGGAAAAAACATGATTTCTTTCCTAGAAGAAATTCTACCAAAGATCCTTCCACTAAAGATAAAAACACCATTAGAAATAGAAAGAGCACACAGAATTGGAACAAAAAAAGTTCAAAACCAAGGTAAGCCAAGAATAATTATTTTTAAAGTAATGAGGTTCCAACATGTTTTGGACATTTTAAAAGCGGCTAGAGATGTACAAAATATTATGTCTAAAGATTCTAAATTGATCTTCATTCTGGACTTGGCTAAGGAATCTGTTCAAATAAGGCAGAGGTTTAAAAGAAATAGGTGCAAAATATGGCTTATTTTATCTGGCACAAATGAAAATCTATATATATAAAATCGGAGGTATGTATGTGTGTATGTGCTGCGATCACGCAAAAACGGCTTGACCGATTTGAACGAAACTTGGTATACAGATCCCTCACTACCTGGGATGATATGTTCTGGGGGTCTCGCGGCCCACCTGCACATGTGGGCGGAGCTACAAACAGAAAATCAGATTTCACCCATTCATGTCAATGGAAAAAATGTAAAAAGCTGCCATTCTCACAGTAATTAAAAAACGGCTTGACCGATTTGAACGAAACTTGGTATGCAGATCCCTCACTACCTGGGGTGATATGTTCTGGGGGTCTCGCGGCCCACCTGCACATGTGGGCGGAGCTACAAACAGAAAATCAGATTTCACCCATTCATGTCAATGGAAAAAATGTAAAAAGCTGCCATTCTCACAGTAATTCAAAAACAGCTTGACCGATTTGAACGAAACTTGGTATGCAGATCCCTCACTACCTGGGGTGATATGTTCTGGGGGTCTCGCGGCCCACCTGCACACGTGGGCGGAGCTACAAACAGATAATCAAATTTCACCCATTCATGTCAATGGAAAAAATGTAAAAAGCTGCCATTCTCACTGTAATTCAAAAACGGCTTGACCGATTTGAACGAAACTTGGTATGCAGATCCCTCACTACCTGGGGTGATATGTTCTGGGGGTCTCGCGGCCCACCTGCACACGTGGGCGGAGCTACAAACAGAAAATCAGATTTCACCCATTCATGTCAATGGAAAAAATGTAAAAAGCTGCCATTCTCACAGTAATTCAAAAACGGCTTGACCGATTTGAACGAAACTTGGTATGCAGATCCCTCACTACCTGGGGTGATAAGTTCTGGGGGTCTCGCGGCCCACCTGCACACGTGGGCGGAGCCACAAACAGAAAATCAGATTTCACCCATTCATGTCAATGGAAAAAATGTAAAAAGCTGCCATTCTCACAGTAATTCAAAAACGGCTTGACCGATTTGAACAAAACTTGGTATGCAGATCCCTCACTACCTGGGGTGATATGTTCTGGGGGTCTCGCGGCCCACCTGCACACATGGGCGGAGCTACAAACAGAAAATCAGATTTCACCCATTCATGTCAATGGAAAATATGTAAAAAGCTGCCATTCTCACAGTAATTCAAAAACGGCTTGACCGATTTGAACGAAACTTGGTATGCAGATCCCTCACTACCTGGGGTGATATGTTCTGGGGGTCTCGCGGCCCACAACTCTATGTTGCTTGCTCAAGGGTGGGTTCACCCAATAATTTATATGTTCTTGCTCCAGGAGGTGAAACTAAAATTGTTGTTTATAATCATGTTTTGCGTTAGTTGTATTGTATTCATTTTGTCAAATATTTCACATTATAATTTGAATATTGTACTTTTTATTAAGCTGTAAAAAAATAATTTCATTCACCACTATAAAGTATCTTAATTTGAATCCATTTACAGTGTTATTGCTATAATTAAATACCCGTGCAAAGCCGGGGCATCAGCTAGTCACCTATAAAGATAAAACTCTTTTATTCGAAGACCCAGAAAAACGTAAAGAGTTCATATCTGTGTTGTTTGGTATGGCAATGAGAGCAAAAAATCAAATTTCTTCAATTAATAACAAATTATTACTTATAATGACCGGGGTTGCCATTCAACAAATTACGTACAATTGGAAAAACTGGAGTAGGCTAAACTATCATTTTGGGTGGAATTCCCTATGTCATATATATAAAATGGAAAGACATATTGCAATACAGCGGGGGTTTTTAGAAAATTTCAAGATGTGTGGGAGCCATTAACAAAATATTGCAATGATTAAATGATTCTTTTCCCTTGATTAACAGGTTCAATTATGGGGGAGATAATTTTATTATTTTATTAATGTATATTGTACATTGTATTTGATTATATAATAGGAAGGGTTGGGGAGGGTGGGGGTTAATAGCATTTTATGTATACTCTTGATGACTATTAAGTGATATATTTATGATCTATTTGTTATATTATATTGATGCACTTATTGTACGTTTAAAAATCAATAAAGAATTAAAAAAAAAAAAAACCTAGGATGATAAATTTTCGTAAAACTCATTTAATCTCCCCAGAGATCCTTTTTTGAAAGTATCGCAGGGAGATTTGGGGTATTTAGAATTCAGATACAGTGCCTATCTCTACTCTTTATTATATACCTGTTACAGAAAAAGTATGAAGGCAACAAGGAGTGGACCAGTTAGAGTCTGTTAACATAGACCTGACTGACTTTCTTGAAGACTCTCAGGATACAATACAGTCTAGGGCTACCTTACTTGTAACATTTTTGAGTGAGAGTGATAAGGCAATGGTGATGAACCTTTATTTAAAAAAATAAAAATGCTTTACTCTGCAGAGCAAAGGAGCAAATGTTCTCTGATGTGGCAAGATCAACCCAACTTAGAAGGAAGGGCTTTTTAGCATAAAACCTGGAGTTGTGGAGATTGGAGCCACATTTTTCCTGAAGTTTCCCTGTAAATGCTTGGAAACTTATCAAAGTAAGGATTATATTTTTGGGGGATCCTGTTCAGTTAACACAGTTTCTTGATCAAAAATAGGGGATCTTTATTTTTAGATGAGAGATAACTGATTTCAATTGAGGAGCAATAATTGAAATAGATGCTTAAAGAGTTAAGGAGATAATTCTTTCCTGTGTTTTTCTTGATTTCTGTCCTTTTTGTATAATAGCACTCCTCTCCACTTTATGAGGGCTAGATGGAATTTCCTAGTTTGTGATTTTATGTTAAATTGGTTTTGTCTTTTGGACTTCCATATTCTATTATGTTTCTGTTGTAAACATTTATTGAAAATTCTAAATAAAACATGGAGGGAGGGGGGGGCAAGGTCTGCCTGCTTCCAACCTTGCTCCTCCTTCCCTCCCTCTCTCCCCGCGCCAGGATCATTCTGACCAATGAGTGCCAGTAGGAGCTGAAACTCCTCTTCCTCTTTCTCTCCCTCTCAGTGATAGTGGATCAATTTTCTGACCAATCAGCACTGAAAGGAGCAGAACCGAGAATACAAGACTGTTTGAGATTTTATGTAAAATTGTTTTTGTCTTTTGGACTTCCATATACTGTTATGTTTATTGAAAATCTAAATAAATTTACAAAATAAAATAAAATGGAGGTGGGGGGACACAATGTCCTTGTGTCGAACAAATAATCCTACTCGCTTCCACCCTTGCTCCTTCTCCTTCCCTCCCTTTCTCTCTCTCTCCCTCCTGAAACTCCTCTTCTCCCCGCCTCAGGATCATTCTGACCAATGAGTGCGGACAGGAGCTGAAGCTCCTCCCCCCTCTCCCTCTCCGTGCTAGTGGGCGGAACTTTCTACTACTCTTCCACCCCATCAATTCTCTGACCAATCAGCACTGAAAGGAGCAGAACCGAGAAGACAAGCCTGCCCTTCTCAATCAATGTGAAGCACCGCCTCTCCTTTGTGATGTCATCAGCCTGTGCCCAACAGGAAACGAGCCTTGGAGCTCCAAATCTCACTTCCTGTCTCTTTGTTCCTTCTGCCACACGACAGGAGAGAAACCCTCAGCCGTAGAAAGAGCCCCAGATTCATTTCTAATCCTGGAAAGTACAAAAGCAGAGAGGAAAATGCCCGAGGGAGCTTCTGCCCAGGTAGGAGAGTCCCCCAGCTTCTTCCTTCTTGTTACAACACTGCTGCAGCTTTCTGACCTGGGATAGTGCAGAGTCAGGACCCTGAGCAGACCTGGACTGAGGAAAGACACTTTGGGACCCTCCTGAGGGGAAGGAGAGAGATCAGAGTCTCACAAGGGGAGTGACTGCTTCCTTTTGCTATAGTCCTGCTCTGGGACTGTGAATTATGTGTCTGCAAATTATATACACACAGAAATCTTTCCCTCTGCCCTGCTGAGCCCAGCGCTGAGAAGTGCTCTGGGACTGAGTGTTATGTGGTTGTGAATAATATACACCAAAAAGCATGTCCTTCTGCCTCATGAGCCCCAAGACTGGGAGGTCTCTTGAAATATAACTCTGTTCTGGCATAGTGTGTTAAATCATTTCAAATTATGTACATTTTCCTTCTCCCCAATGAGCACCAACCCTGGGAGGCTTCTTTATGGAGGTGCTGCAGAAGATGCTGAGTGTGATTCTGGTTTATGTTTTAGAGACCGGTGACATTTGAGGACATCACTGTCTCTTTCACCCAGGAGGAGTGGGCGTATTTAGATGAAGAGCAGAAGAAGCTCTACAGGGAGGTGATGAAGGAGAATTATCAGATGCTGAACTCTCTGGGTAAGGGATAAATTTATTTCCAGTGCAATAGGAATGGTATGATATTCCAAAAGAGATGAGAATTATCACTGGGATGACTCCCAGATCTATATCTATCTCTCCACATCAGATATTTCTACAGGAATCCAAATCCTAGTCTCAGCCTGCCTATTTGACATTGATGCCTGGATATCTCACTGCTATCTAAAACTGAAAATGGATAAGGCCAAACTCTGTATCTTTCTGCTTAAACCCACTTCCTCCTCTTCTATGTTGCATCAGCTTGCAATCTCAAGGTCATCTTTGACTCCTCTCCTCCGCTCAGATCCAACAAACTGCTAAAGCCTGTCACTGCTTCTATATTTCCGTAATACGAGCTCTCCTTTCTGAACCCTTATCCACACTCTTTCATCACCTCTCGCTAAATGGAACTTGTTTATCTCAGGTCTTCCACTCACCCATCTCATTCCCTTCCAAACCATGCAAAATTCTGCTTCACAAATTAAATTGCGCAAGAATAGCCATACTCGCATTACTCCTCTCCTCAATTCACTTCAATGGTTCCCCATCCATTTCTGACCTACAAGTCTGCAGCCCCTACATCTGTTCCTGAATTTAATTCAACCTCCTCTTACTGACCTACAACTCTGCAGCACCTCAATATCTCTCCTTAATGTCTCTTTATGCTCTCCCCCGCCAACTCCGTTCAATGATCAAATTCTTCCTATTCATACCCTTCTCCTCCACTGCTAATTCCAGACTCCGTCCCATCTATCTTGCTGTGCCGTATGCATGGAATAGACTGCTTGAGTCATTACATCAGGCTCTGTCTCTAGCAGTATTCAAATCCAAGCTAAAAGCCCACTTTTTTTAGGCTGTTTTCACCTCCTAAGTCCCACTCACTGTAAAATTACCTATGTTCATCTCTGCAAGAAATTACCAAATCCCTGTTTGTCCAAATTAGATTGTAAGCTCTTCAAGAGCTGGGCCCATCTACAACATATCAAATGTACATCGCTGTGTGTGCCTTTTAGCGCTATAGAAATGATAAATAGTAGTAGAAGTCCTGGCAGCCATTTTGAGATTGGATCCAAAATGGGTAGAAGCTATATTTTGCGATGAATAGGAGGGGTGGTAGAAAAGGGGGTAAGGGAGACAGACCTACTTAAAGATCCTGGAAGGCAAATGGTTTAAAATCTAATCACAAGATAAGTATATTTAAAGAAAAAAGTTAGAAGCTGATATTCTGTTACCTCAGGACAACACATGGGTTAGAGATCAGAAGCTGAAGTGACACAAATATTTTTCCTATTGATAAATGGGACCAAATAAGGGTGAGAAAAAATCTGAACCCAGTCGCAAATTCTTCTAGTATATGTCTAATGGAAGGTCCCTCATTAGTGACTATGGGAATCTCAATTCAATGGAGAAAAAAGCCTCAACAGTAAAACAAAACTGCTTTGCTATTATCTAAGCAAAAAAGGGTGCCCATAGGAGGGGTGGGGTGGAAATACTGATTATTAGCGGGAGGAAAGCAGAGATTTCAGAAAGAAGTAGAGATCTGCACGGGAACGGGGATCGCGGGAATCCTGCAGGTCCCGTGGGAATCCCCCCAACCCACAGGACTCCCATTGGGACCCCCCTCTGGCCCGCGGGACTCCCACGGGGACACCCCTCTAGCCAACGGGACTCCCACGGGGATGGAAGGCTTTGGAAGCAGGGTTCGTCCATATTATATAATGGACACGTCAGCCTTAGTAAAAGATGGGGTTTATAAGTAATTACCTGAACAGAAAACAAAGGATTCCACCAAAGAGATTCCACAAGGAAAACAGCAGCGCAAACACAAAAGAAACTGGAATTGATGATCCTGTCAGAAGTAATTGCTGCTTTTTATGGGGACGGGCGTGGATGGAGGAAATTCCTTGCGGGGATGGTGGGGACGGAGAGGATCCTGGCGGGGACAGGTGGGGATGGAGAGGATCCGGGTGGGGATGGGTGGGATTTCTGTCCCCACGCAACTCTCTAGAAGGAAGGTGAGAATAAGTTCTGGGGATGGGTGGGATTTCTGTCCCCACGCAGAAGGACAGAACTCTCTAGAAGGAAGGTGAGAATAAGTTCTGGGTCAAATTATAACAGGAAATGTTAGAAGTTGCTTTAGGGTATAGGTTGTGGGCTTCTAGGCCCTTACAGGGGAGTGTAAGTAGGAACCCAATTAACTGAATATCTGGGACAAAGTGAGATGACAGTTGTTATTCTGGGCTGTTGGCCATTAGACATAATTGAGAATTTGTACTGAGGATGTCCTCCAACAGATAGATAGATTGAAAAGCGACAAATCACCAGGCCCGGACGGAATCCACTCTAGGGTACTAAAAGAACTAAAAAATGAGATAGCGAGTTTGCAACCTATCCTTGAAAACTGGCGAAATCCTGGAGGACTGGAAGATAGCAAATGTTACACCTATCTTTAAAAAGGGGTCGAGAGGAGACCCGGGAAACTACAGGCCGGTAAGTTTGACATCAGTTCCGGGCAAGATGGTAGAAGCACTGATAAAGGACAGCATCTGTGAGCACATCGAAAAAAATGGGCTGATGAAAGCGAGCAGAACACGAACTTGTGAAAATCTTGACTGAAACAGCCAATATAGGATCATATGAAACCCTCAGATCCCTGCACTGCTCAATAATAGCATTGAGACAGCAAGACGCAGGTAAGCAGTTTTTCTTTCATCGGGTTTTCATATATCATTTTCTAAAACTTCTTTTAATTTAAGCACCAAATTAAAGGTGAAATGTGCAAAAATAAATAAATAAGTAAAGGCAGCACTTAGCTATCCAGTTACTGCTGGTGCGGCAAACAAACGCCTGACCCGTACACCCAATGGCCCGACAGGACCCGTTTCGCCTGATAAGGCTTCTTCGGGGGTCGTAGTGTTCGGGTGCGAACAGCTTGATCCGCAAATAAACATGGCGCTCAGAATAAGAACATAAGAATAGCCTTACTGGGTCAGACCAGTGGTCCACCAAGCCCAATAGCCCATTCTCATGGTGGCCAATCCAGGTCATTAGTACCTGGCCAAAACCCAAGGAGTAGCCAACTAAGACTCTTCCTCCCAAAGAACAGATACAGGCTGCAAAAAACAAACATTCTCTAAGATAGGTTTCAGTCACCAGTGGTTTCAGTCACCAGTTCAGGCTGCCAGAGCTGTTTGTCCAAAGCAGCACTAAGTCCAATGCATCCGACTGCGGGGACTACCAGGAGAGCAGCATCGCCTATAGATGGTGTAAATGCGCTCTCACCCAGGATACTATATCTGTCGTTTCCAGCAATGGAAGATAATGTCATGCCATCGGAGCTAGCCTGTCTTTTATTGCCAGAAACCGACTCCTAAGCTTTGCTCTGTGCGTTTCTGGAAGAAAGACTCTGTTCCAATCTGTATTGAACAGAATTCCCAGGTATTCCAAGGACTGTGTCGGAGCCAAGTGACTCTTGCTGCAGTTTATCACCCAGCCTAGATTTTACAGAAGCTGGGTCACTTAGGCCAGTGTTTTTCAACCGCTGTTCCGCGGCACACTAGTGTGCCGTGAGATGTTGCCTGGTGTGCCGTACGGTCAGGGCCGCCATCAGGGCAGTACCACCAGTCCTGCATTCAGGGGCCCGGAGCTGACAGGGGGCCTGGGCTCCCCCAGGGTCCTAGGCCACAGTCTAGGGAGAGGGGCAGTCCGCCCCACGTGGACAGGAGAGAGCTGGACGGGGGACCCGCGGAGTTCAATACAACTCGAGCCGCGAGGCTCGTCTTCTGTTCCTGCCTGCAGCTAACATATAGCCGATCGCAAGCGTTCCCCGATGTCAGCGCTGATGTTGGAGGGAGGGCTTAAGCAAAGCCTGCCCTCCGACGTCAGCGCTGACGTCGGAGAATACTTCCGTTCGGCTATTTGTGCGCGGCAGGGCAGGCAGGAAACAAGACAAGCCTCGCGGCTTGAGCTTCGTTTTGCTGAGAAAGTTGCAAAGATGGGCTGGGAGGCAAACACGGAACACAAAAGGGGGGAGGGAGTGCGTTTTGGACACAAGGCATGAACTTGGGAAAGAGATGCTGAGGTGGGGGAGGGAATGGATTTTTGGACACAGAAGGCATGGACTTGGGAGAGAGGAAGGGAGGGAAAGAGATGCTGAGGTGGGGGAGGGAATGCGTTTTTGGACACAGAAGAAATGGACTTGGGAGAGAGGAAGGGAGGGAAAGAGATGCTGAGGTGGGGGAGGGAATGAGTGTTTGGACACAGAAGGCATGGACTTTGGAGAGAGGAAGGGAGGGAAAGAGATGGTTGTGTACACGGGGAATAGAAGAAAGGAGAATTTTTGGTCATAGGGAGGGAGTGAGGTACAGATAGTGGCATACCAGGGTGGGGGGGGCTGTCTGCCCCACCCCGGGTTTACGTCCCAAGGGGGTGCACAGCTGGCCACCCTCCAGTGTTGTCCCTAGGCCGGCAAACTGCGTCTCTTTAGCCACTTGAGTGCCACCGCCGCCATCGGGAACAGGCCGGCGCCAAGTTCTCCCTGCTTTTCCCTGTGGGGCCGGCCAACTCTCGCCACTCGCGTCAATTCTGACGTCGGAGAGGATGTTCTGGGCCAGCCAATCGCTGCCTGGCTGGCCTAGAATGTCCTCTCCGACTTTAGAATTGACGACAGGTGGCGAGAGTTGGTCGGCCCCGCGGGGAAGAGAAGCAGGGAGAACTTGGCGCCGGCCTGTTCCCGATGGCGGCGGTGGCACTCAAGTGAATTACTTTATATATAGTCAATATAGGCACAGAGTTAAATTTTTTAACATTTTCTAATGGTGGTGTGCCTCGTGATTTTTTTCATGAAACAAGTGTGCCTTTGCCCAAAAAAGGTTGAAAAACACTGACTTAGGCAACCACTGCTTTTCTTTCTGTCTTGGACGGTACCCATATTTATTCAATTTTTTAGCCCGTCCTCCCAAAGGAGCCCAGAACGGGTTACGAAGTACATCCATAATAATCCAGACAGAGCAGAGATGACATGGTTTACATAAATTACAATATAGACATGACAATAATTTACAATATAGACATGACAATAAAACATATGCACTAAGTAGCATGTGATGAGATTAGGTGGCATAGGTGCGTTGACAGGGAGGCATTTCAGGGTGAACGACTTTAAGGCGCTGGGTTAGTAAAGAGGAAGGTTTTTATGGCCTTCCTGAAGTTCCAGAGTCCTTCTAGTGATCTGACAGATGGAGGGATTGTGTGCCAAAGTTTAGGTATGAAATGTGAGTAGGAACGTTTACGGGCAGTTTCAGTTTTGAGGGAGCGGCCAGAAGATATGGTCAGTCGTTTTTCTCCTTGGGACCTCAATGGTCGCTTTGGGAAGTAGATTTGTAGTTTAGTTTTCATGTAGTATGGAATCGTTTCATGGAAGGTTTTGAAAGCGAGGACCAGGGCCTTGAAGGTGCAGCGTTTTTGAATGGGCAGCCAGTGCATGGAAGCTAATGCAGGGGTAACATGGTCATGGATGCTTAGGTTTTTCAGAAGGCGGATTGCAGCGTTTTGCACCCTTTAGAGGCGGGAGAGAGTTTTGGTAGGCAGGCCTACTAGTAGAGTGTTACAATAGTCTACGTGGGATAGTACAAAAGCGTAGAGTAGTTGGGCAAATTCAGGTTCTGAGAAGTAGGAACGTATGGTTTTTAGCTGGCGGAGGTAGTAGAAGGAGGATGATACTAGTTTGGATACGTGATCTGTCATTGATAAATTAGAATCAAGAGTTACTCCTAGGCTGCGGACGTTGTCTTTGGGTGTAAGGGTGTTTGCAGCCCAGGAAAAGGACGGATGGGGATATACGCATAGATCTTTGTGGATCCAGAGAAGTTCTGTCTTGGATTCATTTAATTGTAACTTGTTTACGGTCATCCAGATCTTTATTTCAGTTAAGCAAGACTGGAGAATTTTGATTTGTGAGTCTCGGTGACGACCTAGGGGAAGATAGAGTTGTAGGTCGTCAGCGAAGGAGTGGATTCTGATTTGGTGTTTTCCTATACTTACACACAAAACCTATAGATTACTGTCGGAGCACTCAGATTTTTGGCACCTTTATAAAATTGACTCCCTTAACTCTTTCCAAGGAACAGCTCACAAACTTGCACTGTCTAAAGATAAATGCTCAAAAATGTTTCGCATATAGGAAACTGATAATTCTGGTCCTATATAACTTATCTTTTATTATAAACAAGTCTTATCTTAGAAACCACGGCTGTTTTCTAACTCATGAGAAATAACTTCTGTTTATATCCAGCAGATCATCAGATCCGACCTGAATGGCAGAGAATAAAGAGTCAAAGAGAAGATCCGATAGAGATGGACCAAATCCAAACACAGTCAAAAAATATCTATGAGAATATTTCCCAGAGACCTGAGAACATTAGCACAAATAATTTTAAGCAGGGATCAAAGGAACAGAGAAACCCTGCAGGAGCCACAAAGGAGGGAGTCACTAAATGTGAGAGAAATGATGGTAACATCCCTGAGGACAAGAGACACCTTGCAGAGAGACCCTTCCAAATTCATAATAGTGGTAAAGTGACTTCTGAATTCCTCCTTGATAAGGAGAAAGGAAAAAAACACCAGAAAGAACTCCAAATGCACAAAAGCGATCATAAAAATAAGAAATTATTTACATGTACTGAGTGTAATAAAAGTTTCGATAAGCTTTCATATCTAAAAAAGCACCAAGTGATCCACACAGGGTACAAACCATACACGTGTACTGAGTGTAATAAAAGCTTCACTCACCTTTCACTTCTAAAAAGGCACCAAATGATTCACACAGGGTACAAACCATATACGTGTACTGAGTGTAATAAAAGTTTCACTCAGCTTTCACATCTAAAAAAACACCAAGTGATCCACACGGGGTATAAACCATATACGTGTTCTGAGTGTAATAAGAAGTTCACCTGCGTTTCTCATCTAAAAAGTCACAAAATGATCCATACAGGGTACAAACCATATACATGTACTGAGTGTAGTAAAAGCTTCACTCAGCTTTCACATCTAAAAAGCCACAAAAAGACCCACACAGGGTACAAACAATATATGTGTACTGAGTGTAATAAAAGCTTCATTCGCCTTTCAGATCTAAAAAAACACCAAGTGATCCACACAGGGTACAAACCATATACGTGTACTGAGTGTAATAAGAGCTTCACTCAGCTTTCAAATCTAAAAAGTCACAGCATGATCCACACAGGGTACAAACCATATACGTGTACTGAGTGTAGTAAAAACTTCACTCAGCTTTCACATCTAAAAAGCCACAAAATGACCCACACAGGGTACAAACCATACACGTGTACTGAGTGTAATAAAAGCTTCACTCGCCTTTCAGGTCTAAAAACACACCAAGTGATCCACACAGGGTACAAACCATATACATGTACTGAGTGTAATAAAAGCTTTACTCGCCTTTCAGGTCTAAAAACACACCAAGTGATCCACACAGGGTGCAAACCATACACGTGTACTGAGTGTAATAAAAGTTTCTCTTGGATTTCCGGTCTAAAAATACACCAAATCATACACACGGGGTACAAACCATATACGTATACTCAGTGTAATAAAAGCTTCACTCACCTTTCAGATCTAAAAAAACACAGGATCATCCACACAGGAAACAAACCACATACGTGTACTGAATGTAATAAAAGCTTCACTCGCCTTTCAGATCTAAAAAAACACCAAGTGATCCACACAGGGTACAAACCATATATATGTACTGAGTGTAATAAAAACTTCACTCGCCTTTCAACTTTAAAAAGTCACAAAATGATCCACACAGGGTACAAACCACATACGTGTACTGAGTGTAATAAAAACTTCATTTGCCTTTCAGATCTAAAAAGACACCAACTGATCCACACAGGGTGCAAACCATATAATTGTATTGAGTGTAATAAAAGCTTCACTCAACTTTCAAGTCTAAAAAGTCACAAAATGATCCACCAAGGGTACAAACCATTTACATGTACTGAGTGTAATAAAAGCTTCACTCAGCTTTCACATCTAAAAAGTCACAAAGTGAGCCACACAGGGTTCAAACCACATACGTGTACTGAGTGTAATAAAAGCTTCACTTACCTTTCAACTCTTAAAAAACAGGATGATCCACATGGGAAATAAACCATATACGTGTACTCAGTGTAATAAAAGCTTCACTCAGCTTTCAACTTTAAAAAGTCACAAAATGAGCCACATAGGGTACAAATCTTATACGTGTTGTGATGGGGCCAGGGGTAAGCCTAGCGTTGGCAACCGGGCTCCCGCCCCAGGGGCAAGTATTAGCGCTCTTCGGAGGACCACTCTGGAATAAGCACAGCAGAGAAAAAGAACAAAAAACTTTCCATCAATAATTTCCAGTTCCAAGTTTTAATATCAAGTTCAGTTTGCACTGGCTGATGATGCTTGGAAAAGATTTATCACAAACAAAGTTCTCCTTATAGCCACTTTTTATATCAGTCAGAAAAGAGGAATAAAACCAAACACAAGTCCCTTTTAAACCGAGTTTTTTCCCTCATGTTTCTGCTGCTATGATTTGCACAGTTCTGGGCCGCATACTGGTTTTAAGAATTTATATTCAAGAGCCCCTGTGAACCAGCTGGCCCTGGGCTTTAGCTCCACTCTTTTTAGGCTTGGCACAATTATTGTATTGAGCTCACTGTTTCTTCAGGAAGTTCTCCCCACTTGACTGCCTGAAGTATAAATACCCCCACTACCCTTCTTATTTCTGAGCAGTGGGCTGGTAACCATCCACCCTTGTTTCAATGGTCTAAGATTCCCCTCCCAAAGTTCCCCCTATCAGGGATGTGAAATTCAGGTGACTGAATCCACTCTGGGCTTTATTTCTCCTTTTAAGGTTAGTTAGCATTTCCCATCCCCCATTCACTATGCTTTGCTTGCATACCGGGTTTTTGGTTTAATTTCTGTTATTAGACAATCCTCACATTCACCCATCAAACTCTCATTCATTATATAGTCCCACATAAGTGCAGAAATGTTTCTTTAAGTACTTTAGACCATTATTATAGAACAAACTTTCATTCCCTTCACCCACACATCTAGTCTAAGGCTTCTGGGCTGCAGTCCATTTCATCCCCCTCAGAGACATGTCCCTCTACTTCCATAAGGGACTCCTCACTGTCTGAAGCTGGGTAGGAGCTATCCTCTGGAACAGCATTAGGTCAGCCCTGCTCATGGAGCTTTTCCCTTCTAATCAGCCTCTGCTTAGGAAGCAAAGTTTTGTCAGCATGGCAGTGCTGTGGGAGTGGAGGTTTCTTAGCAGAAGGCTGTAAGACAGAGCTCCTAGCCTTCAGTTCCCTGTTCTGTGAGGAAGGTCCTTCCCTCCAGGTTCCTGATTGCTTGTGTGTATTCTCAGCTGGCTTTGATTTATCTTGCTGGGGAACTTTCACTCCTGCTCTGACCACCTTCTGCCTGGCAGCTCCACCCCTTTCCTTAACTCTTGCTGTGTCAGATTGGCTGACAAGGTTTTACAGGAGAATTAACAGATTGTTTATAAAAGGGATTATAGGGCTAGATTCACTAAACCCCTCTTACCTTTCCAATCCAGTTCCGATCCATGTCCGAGTCGTCTCAGCTGACCAATTCAGTAAGAGTTAACATGCAAATTATCTCGATCGGTGCCATGACTCCACAGACACTACACGGATCACTGTATTGCTATCCTGACATATGTGCAGACCATCTTCTCTGCCGGTAGACGGTCTGCGCATGTGCTTGATCTCCTGACTTCCCTCTGACAGCACGGAACAGAAGAAAAAAAATAAAAATCAATTGCAGAAAATGCGGCCTGCTCATTGCCTAACTTGCATAGCAATCCAGTGGGAGATGTTTGAACAAACCGGCCCCCCTCTGGTCTTGTAGCAGGAAGAAAGAAAACAACGGGGAAAAGCTACAAAAGCCCACGAGAAGTCCTGCTTACAGCCTCGAACAATTAATTACAAGTTTACTGCATTGGGAGGAGAAAATCAAACTGCATTCTCAATTTAAACCGGCACTGTTTTCTATGAGCTGTAAACTTTTAAAATGTGCTGTTATTCACAGCGGAGTTCGGTGGCAGAAAGGAATCCTTCTTTTCTTCCCTTACTCCTCGTTGCTAGGACCATGCAGCCAGCATTGGCTTCCCTGATATGCTACTGGCTTTGCACTGGGCTAACGGAGCAGGGTGGCAGAGAGCAGGGCAGTCGGAAAGGATGTGAGTGACTGGTCCTCAGCAGTTGCTCACGTTTGGATCGGCCAGCCCAATCGATTTGCTTAGTGAATCACTGCAGGAATGCATTTCCCCTCATTTCCATGTTTGAATTGGATCAGGTGTGGACAGGATCGGCCAGAAGGTTAGTGAATCGGGTCGGGGTCGCAAACTGCTCGCAAACCGATTGGGACACAATTGGTCAGTTTAGTGAATCTGGCCCATAATGGCTTGGAACAGATATTCTGTTCTGTGCTCTCCCTTCCCTGTTCTGCCCTGCCTGTCTGATCTTAGCACTGGGAACAGAGTTAATGGGCAGCTTCCTTGGCTTAGGGATAGGCATTTTCTTTAGTGGTAGGGTTTAAAGCAGGTTTTAAGCCAGTGACAGGGGCTTCCCTGTCACAGTGTACAGCTTCACTCGCCTTTCAGATCTAAAAAGTCACAAAATGATCCACATGGGGTACAAACCATATACGTTTACTGAGTATAACAAAAGGTTCACTTGCTTTTCTGCTCTAAAAAGACATCAGGTGATCCATACAAGATAAAATTAACTACTTTAACTCTACACCAGGGGTGTCAAGTCCTCGAGGGCCGCAATCCAGTTGGGTTTTCCTCAATGAATATGCATGAGATCTATTAGCATACAATGATAGCAGTGCATGCAAATAGATCTCATACATATTCATAGGGAAAATCCTTAAAACCCGACTGGCTTGTGGCCCTCTAGGACCAACATTTGAAACTCTTGCTCTATACCTTGCCATTTCCAAGGAACAAATCTCAAATTGTCTAGAGATGAATGCTTAAAATATGTTTTGCAAATAGAACATTGACAAGTCTCAAGTCATCCTCTTCTAATTTGAACAGCTCTCTGAAATTGGAATCCAAGATACCTCACTACGATGGTTCACCTCTTGCTTGTGACCAGCCAGGCACTGTGCCTGCCAAGGTCCCAGCGAAAGCCAGAAGGAAGGATAGGAAACCTGGAAAGGGAATGCCCAGGACCCAGTCCAGTCACTATGTGGATTTCCCCGAGCCTACTAACAAATCAGAGTCAGGGAAAACAGTATCTGGGTCACCACTGGGGGAGCCAGAGGGAGGAGCAGATCCCTGCTGGCTCAGGCAGGGCAAGGCGTGTCTCTGCTTTAGAAAAGCCAGCAGTCTGGAACAAGCAGGCAAGCAGGTTAGGGAAGAAACTTAGGGTGCACCCCACCGAGAACCTGCCCAGCTTAAGCAGTGGTAATGGCTGTGACCCTATGGAGGTTGAGGAAGTGGAAATGTCCTCAGAATTGCCAGTAGCCGATGAGGAGGCTGCCATGGAGGTACAAATGGAGTCTCCTCCAAAAGAGGTATATAGAGTCGTGGAATCCATGTATGTGGGAATAACAGTTCGCTCAGCCTGTGCTGAATCATTGTGAGTTTATTTTTCCTTATTGTTGTGACTAGGTTCCTTTTCCTGCTCGTACTCACTGACGAAGTCTTTTCTGTACTGGACAATTGTTTGAAGCTAAGAGTGAGTGGGGAGAAGTTTGCCAACACCTGGGAGGGAAGTTTGAAAGCGGTTTTCTATGCTTTTGATGGCAAACTTAATGGACTCCTCTTTACCCAGCCCTGCTACAGTTTTCAGGCTGGAGGCTTTATTTTTGTATATGTTTGCCTAGAGAATTGGAGTGAACAAGATTATCTCTGGGAACTGTTGAAAGCTATGAACTTACCTAAGTGCTGCTGAGGAGCAGACTTGTGAGAAAAGAAAGTTGTATTATAAAGCTGCTCTGTGAGAGTGCTGGACACAGAGAGAACTGTTTCTTGAGGAATACAAATCCTGAAGGCTGCCAGAGTTTTCCTCTGGCTTTATTTTGTTTCCAGTTGGGACATTGGTTGATTATTTTGAACTGTATGCCATTTTTTCATTTTTATTTTGAACAAGTAAAATTTTCCCTTTTGACTTTCTATCCACTGTGTTTGAGTTATTGATTAAGATTTGTGAGGAACCTGCAGGGTGACTCCAGCCTGGGTCACACGCTATTGTACTTTCGTTGGTAACCTCGGAGGGCGCTGCTGAGCCCCGGCCTGGGGCTGCAGTGTGGTAACATGCTTGAATAATAATAATAATTTATTTCTTATATACCGCCAAAGCCATAGTAGTTCGAGGCAGTTTACAATGAAGAAGGACTGGACAATCAGAGAAATGTTACAATGGTACAATCAGATAAACTAGGTAATAGAGAAAATGGTACAATCAGAAAAAATTGGAGCAATCAGGGAAAATGGTACAATCGGCGAAAAAATAGAGCAATCGGAGAAAATAGGTACAATCAGGGAAAATGGTACAAACAGCGAAAATGGTACATCCCAAAGCGTTCAGTTCAACGATGCGCAACCCCGCAGAGGGTTCTTCTATTCCTCCCCCCCCCCTCCCCGTTGTTAAATTTCTATGGTAGATCTGTCCTAGACATATCCCGCTAATATCGAATACAGATTCACTCCTTCGTGGATAACATCCAATTGTACCTACCGCTAGGAGGAACTCCTAAACTACCTCTCAGAAATCAAAATCTGGATGTCCCTCAAATCACAACTAAATGCCTCCAAGGCGGGACTCCTTTGGATCCACAAAGAATACTGCAACTGTGCCCATCCCTCATTGCAGTGGGACTCAACTACCATAACTGCAAAAGACTAAGCACACAACCTAGCAACTACTTCCTAATTTTACTACCTGTGACAAATGAATAACTATTTTTTCTGAGTCTTACTTCACCCAACTATTCTATGCCTTAGTACTCTCCCGCATAGACGTCTCCAGCATGGACAAAATGCAGCAATCAGAGTGCACTTGACTCTGTTTTCTAGGCTCTATTGTTGGCGCACTGGCTGCTCGTAGCCAAACATTGTGTCTTCAACGGCCTGATGCAAGCATTCAAATCCTTACACGACATGGCGCCGGGCTACATGACGGCCAAGCTTCCTCCGTATGTACCAAACAGCTTCCTTGCTCCTAGGATGAAATATGCCTTAAACACCCCCTGGTCATGCCCTTTAACTGCACACCACCAGATGACATTTCTACTCCCACTTTATACTGAACCTCTGGAACCAATTGCCCCCACAGATCAGATCCTTTGAAGGACTCCTCAGTTTTAGGAAAGCAATAAAAATATACCTCTTCACTCTAGGAATGGAACACAGTAAACACACACACGCAGTCTAAGAGTTGGGATGGAGGCGCTGCCAATGGCTAGCTCCTGTCACACGCTGAGTTTAAGGAGCATGCATTACTCGCTCCCCCTTACCTATTATATATTAGCCCTTATCTTATTTGAGCTGTCCTTATTTGGAAAGGACATCAGCTGGCAGGCATTGCATTGCATACTGAAAAGACTCAGATTCTGTCCACGTGTTAATCAGGCCCTTGCCTAAGTGCTGAGTTGGAGGGTGATCATGAGGTAAAGCACGGAGCAAAGGAAAGGTGATCACGATGCAAAAGCATGTACCTGTGTTTGTACCAATGTAAGCATTGGTCCTCGACTTGGCAGCTAAGCTTCAATGCTAAAAAATGTAAGGTCATGCACCTTAGCAGCAGAAATCCGTGCAGAACTTACACCCTAAATGGTGAGACCTTAGCTAGGACTACAACAGAACGAGATTTAGGAGTGATCATTAGTGAAGATATGAAAACTGCCAATCAAGTGAAGAAGGCTTCATCCAAGGCTAGACAAATGATGGGTTGTATCCGCAGAAGTTTCGTCAGCCGGAAGCCCGAAGTCATAATGCCGTTGTACACATCCATGGTGAGTCCTCATCTGGAATATTGTGTACAATTCTGGAGGCCACATTACCAAAAAGGTGTGCTGAGCGTTGAGTCGGTTCAACGAATTGTCACCAGGATGGTTTCGGGACTCAAGGATCTCGCATATGAGGAAAAGCTGAGTAAATTGCAGCTATACTCACTCGAGGAACGTAGAGAGAGAGGAGACATGATAGACGTTTAAATATATCACGGGTTGTATTGAGGTGGAAGATGATATCTTCTTTCTTAAAGGACCCACGGCCACAAGAGGGTATCCGTTGAAAAATCAGGGGTGGAAAATTTCATGGTGACATCAGGAAGTATTTCTTCACCGAAAGGGTGGTTGATCATTGGAATGAACTTCCACTGCAGGTGATTGAGGCCAGCAGAGTGCCAGATTTTAAGAAAAAATGGGATAGGCATGTGGGATCTCTTGGGGGGTGAAGTTAGGAGAATGGGTCATTAGAGTGGGCAGACTTGATGGGCTGAGGCCCTTTTCTGCCGTCATTTTCTATGTTACCTTTGTATCCACCAATCATTAGACGTATAAACGAGGGAGTTACTATGATGTCATTAGCTTAGAAGCATAATAAAAGAGACTTGGAGCTAGCCATTGGCAGCACCTCCATCCCGACTCTTAAACTGCGTGTGTTCCATTCCTACACTTCACCTAACTCCCCTGCCTTTGGCCCATTGACTACAAAGAAATGTATATTGGTACCAGATCCCAGTATGTGTCACATTAGGAAAAATCTTGTATTGATCAGTTTTGCACTATGGCAAATTGTGACCTGTAGACTGTATATTGGTATTAGACCCCTACTATGTGTCAAGTTATGGTAAAATCTTGTATTGTAAACATGTGCTGTAATTATGGCAAATCATAACCTGTTAACTGTATAGTATGTACGTCTATCCTGTAACCCGCTCTGCGCTCTTTGGGGAAAACGGGATAGAAACCGAATTAAATGAATAAACAGCGTGTGAGGCAACTGTGAACCAAGAAGGACAAGTGTGGAAATACTGATGTTTGCTTTATTCTTAAATAAATAGTTTGCTCTCTGATTCTGTGAGTTAACAGGATCAGGCCAAAGTGAAAATGAATCTTCTGGGTGTTTCTATGCCGACCTCTCCTGCTAATCCTGTCCAGCCTGTTACACTCCCATGACCCGCCCCTTTTTCGGTTTGCAAGTAAGTTTTTAGGTGCAGATCCAAACAATTCAATTGCTCATGTAATTTGGGTATAATCTGGTTTTCCATTGCTAGTCTGGATCACGTAATTTGGGTACTTGACCAAAATTCTGCATGCAGTTTTGGGAGAGTTTTATAGATGTGAGGAGGGGTGTGAGAAATGAAAATATTAATACCTTTAACAATGATGTTAATTGTTGCAAAATAATACATAAAAGAACCTAACATGGGGGATGTCTGGAGGAAGGGGAGAATACTGTTATCACTTTTCGTCTGATTTGCTGGCACATCTTTGAAAAATGTAATAAATATATTTAAACATAAAAGAACATAACATTTACATTTACTACATCTAATCAGGTGTGGTTAAATAAAAAAAGAAACTATAAAGAAAAATATATTACTAATACATATAATTGTAATAGGGTAGAGCAGGGGTAGGGAACCTTTTTGGCTGACCCATAAACGCCACACATTTTGAAATGTAATTCCGTGAGAGCCATACAATATGTTTAAATATGCTCTCTCGGAATTACATTTTAAACCTAAATACAATTAAATGTGTGCATTTTAGGTAAGACCAACACTTTTAAAGTACAATAAGTCTCTGAATTCTTTTTAATAATGTTGTTATGCTGTTCTTAACCAATGATGAATAAAGTACTTCTTACCATTAATGCGACTTCTGGTGCTGCATGGTTTTGCTGATGGCTTTGTAGTCTGGTTGATACGTGGTGAGGTGAAGTTTCATGCAGGCATTGAGACTTCCATCCTAATGTTCCTTAGATGTGAGAAAGGTTGCTCACATGCATCCGTAGAGCCAAACATTGTCAGTACAGCAATACTCACATGCTGCAGTGTGTGGTATGTGACGGGAAGTGCGTTCCAAGTTTTGACAATCAGCTGGTCCGCCGGTTTAAGTTTTTTCATTTCTCCCCACTTGTGTTTGCTCGCTAACTCTGCTTGCTGTCGTGCAAATCTTTCCAAATCTTCATTCAGTGACTTGAACTTATTCACCCAAATGTCTGAGGCCTTCAGGTCAGCAGCTTGTAGCTCAAAATCTCTGATGGAGACACCGGGGATGTAACTCAGGTCGGCGCTGTCCACTGCACACTCTTGTGGATGGATGATGAACTTAAAAAGACGAGTTCACTCACAAAATTTTCCAAAGTGCACTTTGAATGACTGCAGGAGATTACATGTGAAGCCCACTAGCTGCTGAAGATCAAGATGTTGAGCAGGGTCACTTGCTGTGCATGCATCTTTAAACTCCCCCAGTTTTTCAAAGTATAGGAAATGACCTGTTTCAATGTTGGCGATGAAGAGTTCTAGCTTGATTTCAAATGCAAACACTGCTTGTTGAAGGGATAAGACTGTATTTCCAACGCCTTGCATTTTCACATTGAGCTGGTTCAGATGTTCAGTGATGTCCACGAGATAGTAGAACTTCAAGAGCCACTCAGTGTTAGCTAACTCAGGATGCTCGACATTTTTCATTTCAAGAAAAGTCCGGATTTTGCTCAGACAAGCCGCAAAACGGCTGAGCACCTTCCCTCTTGATAACCAACACACATTGCTGTGCAGAAGCAGACCAGGATAATTATTCCCCACTTCTTCCTGTAGTGGTTTTTTTTTTTTGTTTTTTTTTTCAGAGTTTCAAGTTTTATTAAGGTTTGTTGTACACGCAATGTCTAATACTTCAATGCGTAGAACATTTTAAAATAGGGGAGACAAAACAGAACAGTTTTATACAATTAAAAACAAAATATATACGTATTATGTTTAAATGATTTTTATTATTCCAGCAGTAAGAAGCAAATACAAACAGTAGTACCATTCAGGAAATAACATTTTCAACAATATAATCAGTTCCCCTCCCATCCCCCCCTCCCCTCCCCTCCCCTCCCCAAGAATCCATGGCCAGTCCAACAGCTGAGAGTGGGAGTAAAATCTTAAAGATTCAAAAGTCTACTGCGAGCACGCGGTGTGAGGTCCTGCCAGAAGTGCTCCCACACCTGACAAAATTTGCGACCCGGGCCAAGAGTCAAGTCTCCCACCATGCGTCTCTCCAGTGTTGCGTGCACTATCATTAGGGATCTCCATTGTGCATATGATGGGGGATCACGGGAGAGCCAGTTGGTGAGGATGGCTTTTTTTCCCATCAAAAGGGCTCTGGATATAAATGCTGACATTCCCCTGGGTTTGGGCGAGGCTATATTATAAAATCCAAATAACGCCCTCGGTTGCAGAAGCCATCGCCTTCCCCAAAGCGATGTTGTATAGAGGCCGAGATGTCTCCAAAACTGTTGGATTGCGGGGCAGGCCCAAAACATGTGACTCAAAGATGCGTGAGCCTGATTGCATTTCGGGCAAGAATGGGATGCAGTAATCCCCATCCGGGCTGCACGTTCCGGTGGAATGTAAAGTCTAAGAACAATTTTCAATTGCATTTCCCAGTGAGTAATATTGGGTGACACCTTTTGAATGTTCTTCAGGACCCGTTGTAGCTGTTGAGCAGTCAACTGGCAACGCAAGTCCTCAGCCCACGCTGTCGCTAATATATCCAAATTTGTGCTTGGTTGACAAGCCCAGATCCCCACAATATGAAATCGTAGAGGAATCCTCTGTTGGGCTGAAAGGCTGAAGAGTTCCGAAAGCGCCTCCCTGCAGACTTCAGTAAGGGCAGCCACTGGGAGGAACTGAACATAGTGATAGATCTGGTAATAGGCGAAGAGATCAGTAGTCTGTAGGTCAAAAGTTCGTTGCAGCTCGGCAAATGTGACCAGGCTCCCCTCCTCCGAAAACAGGTGAAAAAGATATTGTAGATCTTGTGCTTGCCACCTAAGAAAGGTGGCATTTTGCATTCCTGGCTGAAAAGCTCCATTGCCCTGTATAGGTAAATATAAAGAAACCCTAGAGGACAATTTGACTGCTTTACAGACCCATCTCCATGTCCTTCTGGCCGGCGTGAAAATGGGGTAGTGAGACACCAAAGGACGCATCCTCGGATCCGCCACGTGTAGGAAATAGCTCACATGGAACGGAGCCAGCAAAGATAACTCCAGTGGTGTAGCAGAAAAATCAGATGTTCCTCTAAACCAATCATTAATATGTCTCATCTGACAAGCCATAGCATACCAACGTACATTTAATAAACCATAGCCCCCCTATCCCCGGGCAGACATCCATAGCAAGGGCATACGTGGTCGCTTACCACCCCATAGAAAACGTTGTAGCTCTTTCGTTAAATTAATGTTATGGGCATGGGACAGCAGCAGAGGTAAAACCTGAAAGCGATATAACCATTTGGGAAAGAGCACCATATTAAAAAGGGCTACCCGGCCCGCCACCGATAAGGGAAAAGTGGACCAATTCTGTAGATCTTGTGAGGTGTTATGAAGCAATGGGGTGATATTGCTGGTGTACAGGGTCGTAAGGTCTCGGGGGATCTGTACCCTCAAATAGTGAATTGAAGTCTGAGCCCACGTAAATGGGAAGTGACTGCTCCATGTCGTTGTAGTGTCATGGGGCTAGCTAGGGCCATAGATTTCTGGTAGTTCAACGTAAATCCCGAATAAAATTTGAATTCGTCAAGCGCTTGCAATAAATATCGAACAGAGTGAGCGGGGTCAGTGAGCAAAAATAATAGGTCATCTGCAAAGGCCAACACTTTGAGTGAATGAGTCCCGAAGTCCACACCCACTATGTCAGGGTCCTGAGACACTGTGCGAAGAAAGGGTTCGAGGTACAATAAAAATAAGAGGGGTGACAGGGGACAGCCCTGTCGAGTTCCCCTCTCAATAGGTATTGGGTCAGTAATAATGTCATTGACAAGTAGTCTTGCTGTTGGAGTGGAATATAAAGTGCGTAATGCTGAGGCAAACCAGCCAGATATTCCCATACAATTTAACACTTCAAAGAGGTACGTCCAGTTGACGTGGTCGAACGCCTGTGCAGCATCCAAACTGAGTAGAAGCATAGGAGTGTGATGGAATTGCGTGTGCGCTAAGGCTATCAATGCTTTACGTACGTTGTGTACTGCTTGTCTACCCTGTACAAAGCCGACTTGTGTGGATGCAATCACATTGGGGAGAAGGGTCGCTAATCTATCAGCTAAGATTTTAGACAGAATTTTGATGTCTACATTCAGCAAAGAAATTGGGCGATAGGACTCGGGAGCAGAACTGTCTTTGCCAGGCTTCAATATCAACGTGATTAAAGCCTCATTCGCTTCTCCAGGGAAATGTTCATCCTGGATTACCTGGGAGTAATAGTCCCTTAAAACAGGACTAAACTGCCCTGAGAGCAGTTTATAAAATTCTGCCGTAAAGCCATCCGGCCCTGGAGCCGAAAAATTTTGTTGATTGTGGATAGCTTTATGTAGTTCTTTAGGGGTGATGGGTGTATTAAGAAACCTAACATCCGAGTCAGAGAGCGGCTGTAAACCGGAATCCGTGAAATAGTCCTTAATAAGGGGTTCAGCTCCCGAGTCCCGGCGCCCATATATCTTCTTGAAGTGGGACTGAAAAATTTGTGCAATGTGTTCAGTAGTGTGTTGAAATTGGCCCATACTGTCCCTCAATCCCAAAACATAACGGTGACCCCGCACCTGGGAAGTCAAGCGGGCTAATAACTTCCCTGCCCGATTTCCATAGCGATGGTAGCAAAATTTTTGATACAAGAGCATTTTCATCGTGCACTCATGTATATAGGAGTTGAGGGTCATTTCCACGGAAGCTAAGTTTTCCCTAGCATGGTGGGTCGGGAATAGGGTATACTGACGCTTAGCGCTTGCTAGTTCTTTTTCCAACTGCAGTATTCCCCGGGACAAACGGCGATTACGCGCTATTACATAAGCTATACAATCTCCTCTGAGCACCACCTTAGCCGTGCTCCAAAACAGTGTCAGATCATTGCTATGCTGACCATTAAAGTCTAGGAATTCACCCCATTTAGTCGTTAGGTATGTTTTGAAATGGTCATCAGAAAATAGATAACTAGGGAAGCGCCAACGTACAGGTCCTCGTAAATCGAAGCCCACATTCACATCTAGCCAGATCATCGCGTGATCTGAAATCACCACTGGGCCTATTACCGCTGCATCCACATTTAGAAATGCTTTGCGCGTGGTAAGGATGTAACCTATCCTAGATTGTGTGTTATGTGCTCTGGAGCAGTGTGTGTAATCCCGTTCAGTGGTATGGAGAATTCTCCACGGGTCCACCAGATCTAAAGTGGTGCAAAGATAGGGCAGGCCTCTGGTATGGGATATACTCGCACCAGGTCCCGGCTGAGAACGATCACAAGTCGGGTCAAACACCTGATTGAAATCACCTACAATGTATATCAGATCAGTAACCCGCCCAAGAAGCACGGTAGTTAGACCCTCAAAGAAGGAATGGTCATAGGTATTAGGTGCGTATACATTCATCAAGTAAAAGGAATATGTGCCTACTGACATCTGCAGCAAAAGGTAGCGGCCCTGTGGGTCCGAAGTTACTACTTTCGCAGTATAAGGTAATGTCTTACTAATCAGTATCGCTACCCCTGCCTGCTTATGATGCTGCATGCAACATCCATACCAGGACCTCCTCAATTTCTGATGTTCCAAGTCTGTAAGTCAGGTTTCTTGCAGACAGGCTATGTCGACCTTATGTCGTTTGAGCTGTGTTAAAATTTTTGTTCGTTTTATGGGAGAGGTAATGCCCGAAACATTCCAGGACACTATTCTCAAAGTGTTAGCCAGCAGGTATAAAAGGGGCCAGTACAAACATATAAAATGCTAAGTGTGGTAAAAATCCACCCCGGATTCCCAAACATACCCAGGGCAGCCACAGGACGCTCAGGACCTGCCCGAGCATCACCAGTACCACAGTAAATGTCAGGTGCAGGAGTCTCGCAGCAGGGTCTGATCCCACCCTTCCCAATAATCGAAAGAATACCAGTAGCAACCACATAGGCCAAGGACTCCCCCCCTTCCCAACCTTCTCCCCAATTGCATGGTTGTGGTCACAGCCTCAGGTTCGCCCTAGGTGGTCCCAAAGGTGTGAAAGATCACAAAACAATGCCACTCCGGGCCCCGAGTTCCCATACAGTAAATACAATAGTCATAAGAGTAGCCTGCAGAGAAAATGAATATTAGGATGAGCTCAAATATACAGTATATCAATTTCTGAACTAGAACAGGAAAAACACAAAATTGTAAACAAACTTAAACCAGACTAGCAAGTAACAGCCAGATTATCTGAGATCCAGGCTTCCCCCAAACCAGGAGATCCCGGTGCATATACAATGCCACAGTCACACAGAAGCAAGTGAAAAATGAGGAAGCACACCATGTGCTCTTTCATGTAAGGTCTGACTGAGGCAACACCTGAGTGTTCACATAAAGGGCCGCTTCAGCCGCGGCCTCAAACACCTGCCAGCGTCCCTGATGGTAAATTTTCAAAGTGGCTGGATATAAAAAGAGAAAGCGTATTTTTTTTTTCAGCCAAAGAGGAGCAAAGTGGGTAGAATTGCTTCCTGCGCTCTGTTAGGGCCACAGAGTAGTCCTGGAAAATGCGCACCTCAGACTCCTCAAAGTCTCCCAAAGTTGTTTATATTTGCGCAAGATTTCCACTTTTTGGTTATAGTTTAAAAGTTTGGCTATTACCATGCGAGGCCTCGCCTCTCTTGCTTGTTCTCGGCCTAGCCGGTGTGCTCTCTCCAGTCGAATAGGCCCCAGGCCCTCCTTCAAGGGAAAGGAACTGGTCAGCCAGGCCTCCAGCACCTGCAGGAGCTTAGGACCGGATACTGTTTCCGGAATCCCCAAAAAACGTAAGTTAGATCTTCTGGATCTATTTTCAAGATCATCTAGTCTTTCTGCTTGTTTTTGAGTCAGAGCCTGCAGTTCCTGTAATGTGGTGTCATGGGCCTTCTGTGTATTCTCGACGCTGGAAACCCGGGTCTCCAGCGCTGTGGTGCGGCTAGTTGTCTCCATAAGTAGATTTGCAAGCTTTTGGAGCTGTTCAGAAAGTTTTTCTATGCTGGGCTGCATTGCCACTGTTACTGCTTGAATAAGGGCCGTCAGCGCCTCCGGCGCTATTTGCTGAATCGCGGCTGTGGAGGTGACCGGCGCCATTTTGTCAGCCCCGTGCTGCGGACGGTCCCGATCCTTTTTTTGAGTGCGGGTGGACATCGGCGACACAGGAGAGGACAGAAATCTGTCCATATATTGTACACAGCAAACGCTGCAAAGCGCTGTCTCCCGGCTCACTTCCAAAGGCTGGTAACAGAGCGCTTCAGGACTCGGACCCCGGGAGCTCAGGCAGCCTGCTTCTGCCTTGGCTCAGTGCATCACGTGATCTCCTTCCTGCAGTGTTTTAAACTGGTGATCATTTAAAGCTCGGGCAACAATAAAGTTGACCACCTGAATGACCAACAACATCACCTCACCAAGCTGCTCGCCACACATCTGAGCACAAAGCGCCTCCTGATGTAGGATGCAGTGAAAACTCAGGATGGGTCTCTTTTCATGTTCACGAAGAAGCGCTACAAATCCTCTGGTTTTCCCCACCATGCCCGGAGCACCATCAGTACACACCGAAATAAGTTTATCCATCGGTAGATTTTGTTCTTTAGCGAGCTCAGTGAAAGACTTGAATAAATCCTCCCCTCTTGATGTCTCTTTCATAGGCAAAACAGCAAGACTTTCTTCACGTATTGTGTCACCGACAGCATACCTTGCAATCACGCTGAACTGGGATAAATGACTTACGTCTGTTGACTCATCCAAAGCGAGAGAAAAGAACGGTGCTGCATTTATGTCCTTCACTTGTGTTGCCTCAATTTGATTTGCCATCATGATGGTACGATTGTGAACAGTTCTTGCAGACAGAGGCATCTCTTTTATTCGTTTGATTATCTTGTCTTTATCCGAAAAGTCATCAAAAAGTTCATTGGCAACATCAAGCATGAATGTTTTGGCATACTCCCCATCTGTGAATGGCTTTCCATTTCTTACAATTGCTAAAGCACCAGCAAAGCTAGCTGAATTCCAGTCACCTTGTTGGGTCCAAACACGGAGTTGCTGCTGACTAGCTTGCACTCTGCACAGTAGCTCTTGACATGCTTTCTTCCTGCTGTCCCCCGCAGGATATTTTGATGCAAATGTAGTATGGTGTGTGTCAAAGTGCCGCTTTATATTTGACCGTTTCAGCGATGCAATTTTATCATTGCATATTAGACACACAGGCAAATTCCTCTGTCCATTCCTGCTGAAAAGTACGATACGCCTCATCATTTTTTTCTTTTAGCCATCTTCTTCAATAAAAGGGTTTCTGCAATTAGATAGCTGACTGAGGTACGGAGGATACCACCCCAAGTAGTGTTCTGTGATTTAGGACAGAGGTAATGAAGGCAGGGTAGCCAATTGCGGGTGTAGCTGGTGGGATGGGAAGCCGGGGCCTCGATTTGGGGCTGCCTATGAAGGACGATGCATTCATATAGTCACAAGGGACACTGGGGAGATTAGGGGGGGTTCTGGAGAAATAACAACTTGTCCCCTTCACTGGTATAGCTTGCTGTGGTCCAGGCTAGAATCTGCAGATGGAATCTGTGCAGAGCGTCGGAAGATGGCTGCCGCTGTCCCTGTCCTGGCTCAGATCTGATCCGGTTCTGTGTCAGAGACTTCCGCTTCCAGGTGACCGGCAGAATGTCCCCGATGGTCTGGGTAGGTCTGCTCGGGTGTCCTCTGCTGCAGTGCACGTTTTGGAGAAGATTTTTCTCTGTTACAGCAGAAGAGCTCGTAGTGTGCGCGGCCGCTCTCCTTGGCTCCACCCACGGAAGTCAGAGTGTCACGTTGGCAGTGAGCCAGATGCAGCCATCAAAAGAGCCATAGGTTCCCGACCTCTGCTCTAGCCCAATAATGTGGGAAAGAGAATCCATTCTGACAAGACTTTTGGCCTGGATAATCAAGTCTCCAGCCACTTGATCAAAATAAATAAACAGCGTGTGAGGCAACTGTGAACCAAGAAGGACAAGTGTGGAAATACTGACGTTTGCTTTATTCCTAATAAATAGTTTGCTCTCTGATTCTGTGAGTTAACAGGATCAGGCCAAAGTGAAAATGAATCTTCTGGGTGTTTCTATGCAGACCTCTCCTGCTAATCCTGTCCAGCCTGTTACACTCCCATGACCCGCCCCTTTTTTGGTTTGCAAGTAAGTTTTTAGGTGCAGATCCAAACAATTCAATTGCTCATGTAATTTGGGTACAAACTGGTTTTCCATTGCTAGTCTGGATCACGCAATTTGGGTACATGAGCAAAATTCTGTATACAGTTTTGGGAGAGTTTTATAGATGTGAGGAGGGGTGTGAGAAATTAAAATATTAATACATTTTCCAATGATGTTATTTGTTGCAAAATAATACATAAAAGAACCTAACATGGGGGATGTCTGGAGGAAGGGGAGAATACTGTTATCACTTTTTGTGTGATTTGCTGGCACATCTTTGAAAAATGTAATAAATATATTTAAACATAAAAGAACATAACGTTTACATATAATACATCTAATCAGGTGTGGTTAAATAAAAAAAGAAACTATAAAGAAAAATATATTACTAATACATATAATTGTAATAGGGTAGAGTGTCATATAATAAATATCCTGAGGAGGTGACATTATGCAAATAAGGATAAATTAATGAGTGGTAATAAAACCCAAATAAAATATAGTAAAATTTTGGCTTGCGAGCATAATTCATTCCAGAAGCATGTTGTAATCCAAAACACTCATATATCAAAGCAAATTTCCCCATAAGAAGTATTGGAAACTCAGATGATTCGTTCCACAACCCAAAATCTTTTATACAAAATACTATATGTACTTGTATTACATTACATTACATTACAGATTTCTATTCCGCCATTACCTTTCGGTTCAAAGCGGATTACAAAAAGAGTTGTGGAGTGAGGATTACAAAGTTAGATCAGAGGTCGTTTCTAAGAGAGGGTAAGGTAGGATCAGGGGTAGGAGAGAGGGAGGTATTCGTGCAAAACATCGCTTATTTAGAACAGTCACTACACTCCTGCAACGTCAGAGAGAGAAGCATTGGCTCAGTTGTGATGTGTGTATACTGTGTTTACTTGTATTTCAAGATAAACAAATAATATAGAACACTATAACACTCTATGGTGCACTATGATATCTAAACAGAGGAGAAAAGACCTCAAAGAACCCTCGGAGTCCAGTCAATATAAGACACCAATTTAGGGTTTGGGGTATTATCATAGGTCAAAACCTCTGTTTGAAATCAATATTTTATTAATTTTAATGTTTTCAATTCTTTGTATAATAATTTATATTTTTAATTAATTTAAGATTGACATGGATAACCTGGACATACAGGTGATTCAACTGGACATACTGGCCTCACTTGTGTATGCTGGACACTACAGACCTATATTTTCACTTGTGTATGCTGGACACTACAGACCTATATTTTCCCATAGCCAGGCCCAGCCTGTACCTTGCTGTCTGTAAACACCTGCAGCCTTTGCAATGCTAACGTTTTTGTCTCCATTCCCTGCTGGGAGGATATTTCTCCAAGGTTCTGCTGAACTGTTATCAGTGCTGTATGACTTCATATGCCAGGCACCCTGGAAAGCCATAAAACTTTTATAATGAGCAAGGATCCCTGCAGGACGATGTGGGTGTAGCGAGATGAGAGAAATTGGTACCAAAACATTTGCTCCCTGTCTCTGAACCAAGTTATGAGAACCAAGCAGCTGGATTGTCGAAAGGTCACCTTTGCCAACTTTCAGCATACAAGGACACCATCCCGAAGATGCACAGAATTGTAAACCCACTAATTAGCATCTACATATCTCAGCACTGGAGAAAGAAAGTTCACCAAGAGTTCTCTGTTTCTGCAAGGCCCCCCCCCCCCTACTGGGGAGGGGGGGTGGAGGTGAGAGAGGCGTGGACTGAGAGAAGGAGTTAGATTTACATTATTTTATGTACCAATAGGGAATTACATAACCAGAATGTACTTTTTGGAACAAAGGAAGAATTTCTCTGTATAAAAAACACGTGCATTCTAGGTAAAGCCAGAGAGATTCACTTACTTATGCTACGGGGATCTGCTAGCCCCCTGCTAAGCATATGGGTGCAAGTTCTTCTCTCCATTGCATATTCTGAACTGACAATATATTTTTCTGATATGTCTCTGCTGCTGTAATACTGTAAGTTTTTATACTAACAATAAACGAATATTGTCTGTTTTGGAAGATACAATGCCGTCTTGTAGTTATTCCAATGAGGTAAACAAAGCAGCCTTTTACTTCAAGATTCAAATTCTCTCATACTTCATGGAGAAAAGAGAGCTGTCAACCATTAAGATATAACCATTAGCAGCACTGAATCTGATGTATTTATCTTTTGAACCTGAGGATTATTTATTTTGAACACTAATTTGAGGTCTCCGACTTCATTCAGTTTCTACTTGTATTGCAAGACATTTCTTGTATATCAGGAAAATAAGTGTTTATTAAATGCTGGAACTGTTCATTGATGCCAGCAATGATGGATGAATTTGTTGCAATAACAGTAAGATGCTTGAGCGGCTGGCACATGATGGAAGGAGGTTGCCAATGGTAGGTGTCTGATCAGTAGACAAACTGCAGTTAGACTGATATTTGGTCTGTGGAAATAAGAACACATACAACCCTAGTACAAAAACTACATTGGCTGCCCATTTTATCCAGAATAAAATTTAAGCTAGCAGTCACAACTTTTATCATTTTAAACAGCAATGCACTAGGGGTTCATGTGATGACGCTGAGCTGAGCAGTGGCTTTCTGCCTGAGCTCTGATCCCTGCATATATCCTCTAAATCTCCGACATGGGTCTCATAGAGAGAGAACCGCCTCACAGGGGAAGGGAACTCCGGTCCTCGAGAGCCACAGGTAGGTCAGGTTTTCAGGATATCCACAATTAATATGTATGAGATGGATTTTCATGCACTGCATCCTTGAAATGCAAATCTATCTCATGCATTTTTATTGTGGATATCCTGAAAACCTGACCTGGCTGGGACTTTTGAGAACCAGAATTGCCTTCCACTAGTATAGAACAATCGCTAAAGTGAACTGGCATCCTTTAAAGTGGTCAGAGTTGAGAATTGGGATGCTGATGAAGAGTTATACCGATAAAAAAAAATAAAATTATTTTTTTGTAATTATTTAGAAAGCCAAACAGTTCACATCATCAATAAGATGTAGCCCGGCCAAAAAACAAACAGTATCCAACTACTCATTACAAACAACACATCAAGACCCAAAGTACATCGGGCTCAATTTAGCAGGCCTAACCATAAGAACTAACCCCCCCAACACCCGGGTAAAAGCTAAACATCAACATCAAAAACCCAACCAGAATAGCTATGACAACAATGGATAAAAAGGTTTCAAACCTACATTCGTTCTCCATGTCCGCATTGAAAGACTCCCATACTATTAATTTAAAACTTGAATCGATGGAGACTGCTACTAGGTCAAGAAACCTAAGGATGATAAATTTTCCTAAAACTCATTTAATCTCCCCAGAGATCCTTTTTTGAAAATATCGCAGGGAGATTTGGGGTATTCAGAATTCAGATACAGTGCCTATCTCTACTCTTTATTATATACCTGTTATAGAAAAAGTATGAAGGCAACAAGGAGTGGACCAGTTAGAGTCTGTTAACATAGACCTGACTGACTTTCTTGAAGACTCTCAGGATACAAAACAGTCTAGGCCAGGGCTACTTTACTTGTAACCTTTTTGAGTGAGAGTGATAAGGCAATGGTGATGAACCTTTATTTAAAAAATAAGAATACTTTACTCTGTGGAGCAAATGTTCTCTGATGTGGCAAGATCAACCCGGCTTAGAAGGAAGGGCTTTTTAGCCTTAAAACCTGAAGTTGTGGAGATTGCAGCCACATTTTTCCTGAAGATTCCCTGTAAATGCTTGGAAACTTAAGTAAGGATTATATTTTTTGGGGGATCCTGTTCAGTTAACACAGTTTCTTGATCAAAAATAGGGGATCTTTATTTTTAGATGAGAGATAACTGATTTCATTTGAGGAGCAATAATTGAAATAGATGCTTAAAGAGTTAAGGAGAGAATTCTTTCCTGTGTTTTTCTGGATTTCTGTCCTTTTTGTATAATAGCACTCCTCTCCACTTTATGAGGGCTAGATGGAATTTCCTACTTTGTGACTTTATGTTAAATTGGTTTTGTCTTTTGGACTTCCATATCCTATTATGTTTCTGTTGTAAACATTTATTGGAAATTCTAATAAAAAAAACCCCAATAAAACATGGAGGGAGGGGGGGGCAAGGTCTGCCTGTCTCCAACCTTGCTCCTCCTTCCCTCCCTCTCTCCCCGCGCCAGGATCATTCTGACCAATGAGTGCCAGTAGGAGCTGAAACTCCTCCTCCTCCTCTCCCTCTCAGTGCTAGTGGATCAATTTTCTGACCAATCAGCACTGAAAGGAGCAGAACCGAGAAGACAAGTCTGCGTCTCTCAATCATTGTGAAGCACCGCCTCCCCTTTGTGATGTCATCAGCCTGTGCCCAACAGGAAACGAGCCTTAGAGCTCCAAATCTCACTTCCTGTCTCTTTGTTCCTTCTGCCACACGACAGGAGAGAAACCCTCAGCCGGAGAAAGAGCCCCAGATTCATTTCTAATCCTGGAAAGTACAAAACAAGAGAGGAAAATGCCCGAGGGAGCTTCTGCCCAGGTAGGAGAGTCCCCCAGCTTCTTCCTTCTTGTTACAACACTGCTGCAGCTTTCTGACCTGGGATAGTGCAGAGTCAGGACCCTGAGCAGACCTGGACTGAGGAAAGACACTTTGGGACCCTCCTGAGGGGAAGGAGAGAGATCAGAGTCTCACAAGGGGAGATTGTGGGATGTGACTGCTTCCTTTTGCTATAGTCCTGCTCTGGGACTGTGAATTATGTGTCTGCAAATTATATACACACAGAAATCTTTCCCTCTATCCTGCTGAGCCCAGCGTTGAGAAGTGCTCTGGGGATTATGTAGTTGTGAATTTTATACACCAAAAACATTTCCCTCTGCCTCATGAGCTCCAGGACTGGAAGGTCTCCTGAAATATAACTCTGTTGTGGGATAGTGTGTTATGTCATTGCAAATTATGTACATTTTCCTTCTCCCCAATGAGCACCAACCCTGTGAAGTTTCTTTATAGAGGTGCTGCAGAAGATGCTGAGTGTGATTCTGGTTTATATTTTAGAAACCGGTGACATTTGAGGACATCACTATCTCTTTCACCCAGGAGGAGTGGGCGTATTTAGATGAAGATCAGAAGAAGCTCTACAGGGAGGTGATGAAGGAGAATTATCAGATGCTGATCTCTCTGGGTAAGAGATAAATTTACTTCCAGTGAATAGGAATGGTATGATGTTACAAAGGAGATGAGAATTATCACTGGGATGATTCCCAGATCTAGATCTATCTCTCCACACCAGATATTTCTACAGGAATCCAGATCCTAGTCTCAGCCTGCCTATCTACACTGATGCCTGGATACCTCACTGCGATCTAAAACTGAATACGGATAAGATCAAACTGAATCTTCCTTCTTAAACCCACTTCCTCTTCCCCCTGTTATTTATTTCTGTGGACAACAGTCTCCTCTTCTCTGTCTCGTCAACTTGCAATCTCAGGGCCGTCTTTGACTCCTCTCCTCCGCTCAGATCCAACAAACTGCTAAAGCCTGTCGCTGCTTCTATATTATCAAAATCTGACCTCTCCTTTCTGAACCCTTATCCACACTCTCTCATCACCTCTCGCTAACTGGAACTTGTTTATCAGGTCTTCCACTCACCCATTTCTCTCCCCTCCAAACCATGCAAAATTCTGCTTCACTAATTAAATTACATGAAAACAGCCATACTCACATTACTCCTCTCCTCAAGTCACTTCAATGGCTCCCCATCCGTTTCTGAATACAATTCAAACTCCTCTTTCTGACCTACAAGTCTGCAGCCCCTACATCTGTTCCTGAATTTAATTCAATCTCCTCTTACTGACCTACAATCCCCTACATCCATTTCTGAACACAATTCAAACTCCTCTTATTGACCTACAAGCCCCTCCTACTGACCTATAACTCTGCAGCCCCTCAATATCTCTCCTCAATGTCTCCCTATGCTCTGCCCTGCCAACTCCGTTCAGTGGGCAAATTCCTCCTATTCATACTCTTCTCCTCCACTGCCAATTCCAGACTCCGTCCCATCTATCTTGCTGTGCCATATGCATGGAACAGACTGCTTGAGTCATTACATCAGGCTCTATCTCTAGCAGTATTTAAATCCAAGCTAAAAGCCCACCTTTTTTTAGGCTGTTTTCACCTCCTAATTCCCACTCACTGTAAAATTACCTATGTTCATCCTATCACTCTCTCTGCAAGAAATTATCCAATCCATTTTTGTCCAAATTAGATTGTAAGCTCTTCAGAGCAGGGCCCATCTACAACATATCAAATGTATATTGCTGCATGTGCCTTTCAACGCTATAGAAATGATAAATAGTAGTAATAGTAGAGGTCCTGGCAGCCATTTTGAGATTGGAGCCAAAATGGGTAGAAGCTATGTCTTGGGATGAATAGGAGGGGTGGTAGAGAAGGGGGTAGGGGAGACCTATGTAAAGATCCTGGAAGGCAAATGGTTTAAAATCTAATCACAAGATAAGTATATTTAAAGAAAAAAAGGTTAGAAGCTGATATTCTGTTACCTCAGGACACATGGGTTAGAGATCAGAAGCTGAAGTGGCACAAATATTTTTCCTATTGATAAATAGCACCAAATAAGGGTGAGAAAAAATCTGAACCCAGTTGCAAAATTTTAAATGCAAATACTTCTAGTATATGTCTAATGGAAGGTCCCTATTAGTGACTATGGGAATCACAATTCTATGGAGAAAAAGCCTCAACAGTAAAACAAAACTGCTTTGCTATTATTTAGGCAAAAAAGGGTGTCCATAGGAGGGGTGGCTTGGGGGCTTGTTCCCAAACAACAGCCCCGTCTGTGGCTTGGGGAGACAGAAAGACAGGGAGGCAGAACGGGGAGACAGAAAGACAGACAGGGAGGGAGGAGGAAGTGACGTCATCTGGAAGTATGGCTGCTTAATTTTTGAGCTCCGTTGCGGCTCGAGCTTTACAGTTTTATAACTACTTTCTGCTGCAGGGTGCGAGTCTTCCCTTGGAGAGTAAATTCGCTGAGTGCATGGCGAGTAAGAAAAAGTTGGAAAAGTTCCAATTCCCGGGCACTACAAGTGTGAAACCACAGTCACATGTGAATAGCTCCCCGGCGACTCTACTCAAGATGGCGCAGCCGCTCGCTGCCTCGCAGGCTGGCTCCTCTAAGGCTACTTCTTTGGAGGGTGAGCCGCTAGCGGAGGGGACCATTGAACTGGTTCTGGGACCTTAAGGCCGAAATGGTGGGACTGCGCTCAGCTGTTAAGGCAGCCCTGGCGGAGATTCGGGCGGAGGTGGGTGATCTGGGAGGCAGAGTTTCGGCCTCTGAGGGTCGGTTGGACCACATGAAGACATCTTTGCAGGAGACCTCAGTAGTGCTGGAAACGGCGGTGACACAGCTTGATGAACTGCGCCGGCAAGTTGAAGATTTGGAGAACAGATCAAGATGCAATAACTTGCGTTTCAAGGGTATCCCTGAAACTGAACACTATAAAGATGCAAGTGAAGTGGTGCTGGAATTTTGTAGACACTTGTTTGGGGAGGAGGATCAGGTGGATCAGTCCCATATTGCCCTGCATCGAGCACATAGACATTTGGGCCAATCTCATGGGACAGGTAACCGTGATATAGTTGCCTGCTTTGGAGACTTTTTGGTGAAAGAAAAGATTCTTCAGGCGGCACGTCATCGTCCCACCTTTACCTGGCAGGGGATAGTGGTCGGGGTTTATCAAGACTTGGCTACTACTACACTGCAAAAAAGACGATCCTTTTGGGAGGTTACCCAATTGCTTGTGAGCAGAGGGCTACCGCTACAGATGGCTTTTTCCATTTGGGCTGCTATTCACTATTAATGGGAAACATCGTAAAGTGGATACTGTGGCGGATGCCTGGATGGCCCTGAAAGACATGGGATGTTGGCTGCCAGTGGAACAGCAAGAGCGGAGCTCGCCTGTCATGAGTGCTGAGACTGGTGGTCAGGACCACCGGGTCTCTGATGAGACTAGCCACCTTCAACATTGGATACTTGAACTGCTCTGTGCCTCTTTGCTTTTGTTTATCTGATACTTATCCTTACTAGGGAAGGATATGTTCACAATGGCATTGCTGTGTTTTATAGTTTTAGCACTGTTGTATATTATTTTGCGGTTCAACACTTGTTTATAGCTAAGTGCCTTGTAGGGGTTGAGCTGCCCAGCTGACTGAGAAGTTGCGGCTCGCTATGTGTTTGTGTGTTTAGCTGTCTAAGTGTGAGTAGTGGAGAGAGTGTGCGATTTTGGCTTGAGGGTGGGAATGGAAGGGGTGAATGAATGCAGAGAAAGGGAGTGTGGTGTGAATGAGCCTCTTTGATATGACTCATTATCCCAGGACAAGCAGGCAGCATATTCTCTACATGTGGGTGACGTCATCCACGGAGCCCCATCGCGGACAGCTTTTTCAAGCAAACTTGATTGAAGATCTTCAAAGTTTGCTAGTGCTGCACTGCACATGCGTGAGTGCCTGGCTGCCTGAGTTAGGGTGCGCATCTCCTCAGCATGGCCTCAGTTCTTAGTTTTCTGCGGAGCCAGAAAGCCCTGTCTCTCAGTTCTGCATCGATCTAAGTGCCTTCTTGCACCGCAGCTTGCTTTATTGTTTTGTGCGTGTGAGTCGTTGTGCGACACATTTAAAAAAAAAAAAAGTTTTATTTTTCGTTTGTTCGGCCCAGGGGACCCTGGGTTTCCTTCAGGCTGCTTGGCCTTTTTCCTTATGTTCCGGCCTGTTACCGGGTTTAAAAAGTGCACTCAGTGTGGTCGGGTGATTTCAGTTACCGACCCCCATCGTTGGTGCATACATAGCCTGGGCTCCGACCACCAGACCGAGAACTGCCCGCGTTGTGCCACTCTCCAACAGTGGGCCCTTCGTAGGCGGCGTGCCTGGATCCTCAAGCTCTTCCGTGCTATGGAGCAGCCAGGGACAAGACCTCTGCCTCGGCCCCGGTAACGACCTCTGCCTCGACCTCGATCAAGTCACCCTTGGCCTCGAAGGCCCCGTCTGCTACACATGTTAAAGCCTCGGCCTCGGGTAAGTCTCCTCTTCCTCCTTCAGGTTCCCTACCGAAGAAGCCTTCCACGGTGTCTCTGGTGACCCAGGCAGTGAGCGCAGTCCTGCCAGCCTCTAAAAGACCTCCCTCCAAGCATGCCTCCAAACAACGCGAATACTCTTTCTCGAGGTCGCCCTCATTGGGGCGCACAGCTGCACCTGCCCGACCAGATCCATTGGTCTCGGTGCCTATGTTTGATGATATGCTTAAGACCTTCTTTACCACGCAAATCTCCTCCATCTTGGCCCAGCTTGCCCCTGCCTCGACCCTGCTTCCTGCGAGCCAGCCTGAGCATTCTGCCAAGGCCCCTTGGGACAAGCCTCGCCGGTCTCGATGCTTGTCCTTGAGTGACTCTTCTTCACATACTTCGAGGCCTGAGTTGCCAGCCGCCAAGCCTCAATCGAAGCACCATTTGAAGTGTGCCTCGTCCTCGAGGCACCTACCTTCCAAGCGCCCGAAAGACTCCCCTCCTCAGAGGGGTCGGTCCCCAGTGCCTCGGACCTTGAGGCCTGTCGATGTCCCTGTGCTCTTGGGGCTTGGGTCTCGACCTCGGCGGTCTCCCATGCCTCCTCGGTCTCTGAGTCGAGGCAAGTCGAGGACCCCCTCCTCGAGGCCGTTCCGGAGGGTTCCTTCCTCTCAGGGCTCTCCGAGGTTTGCCCCGCAGTTTTCCGTCCCTCAGACTCTGGGGTCTTCTCCTTCAAGGCAGCTTAAGCGTAAGCATTCTCGCCTCCGCTGTCTTTTAGCATAGCCTCCTCGGTGACCCTGTTATTGGACACTGATATGCCTGCTGAGTATTCGAGGAAGGCTTCTCCCTCCTTTTGGGCTGCCCCAAGTTCCAGATCATCATCGCCTCCGGAGGGGCCTTCCTCTTCCAAGGCTTCCTTTTTCATCAGGTTCGTCTTTGACATGGGTAAGGCTCTTCAGCTGGATCTCCAGTCTGAATCCAGATATACCCTGGAATATTTGGCAGAGATGGAGCTTCCTCATCCGCCCAGGGAATCTCTGTACCTCCCGCTGAACCCAGTCTTGAAGCAGACTTTCTTCAGGAATTTGGAGACCCCTTATGCCATTCCTGCTATACTGTACAAGATGGATTCTCGCTATTGGACGGTCCCATGCAAGGGGTTTGAGAAGGCGCAGCTGTCACATCAGTCTTTGGTTGTGGAATCTTCTTTAAAGAAGTCTCACCCATCCAAGGTCTATGCTGCTGTCCCCTCAGGCAGGGAGGGAAGTACCATGGACAAGTTTGGCCGTCGTCTATACCAGAACTCGATGATGACAAACAGGGTCCTCAATTATAACTTAAACTTTACATCCTACTTCAAGCACTGCATTAAGACCATGCCTTCTTTCCAGGCTGATTTGGCGGCTCACTGCCTGCCTGAGTTCCGCCAGCTTTAAGAGACGCTTTATCAGATTCGTTTCTTTATGCTCCAGGCCACGTATGATGCATTTGAATTGTCATCGAGAGTTACGGCCTTTGCGGTAGCTATGCATTGCTTGGCCTGGCTGCGCATATTGGACATGGACCCCAACTTGCAAGATCGTCCGGTGAATCTTCCTTGCTTGGGCAATGAGCTGTTTGATGACTCCATTGAGGCGGCTACCAAACGTCTCTCGTAGCATGAAAGGTCCTTCGCCTCCCTGGTAAGGCCTAAGGCGAAGGCTCCTCCTCCTAAGTTGTACAAGCTGCCTCCTCGGCGCTGTCCCTAGAAGTCCACACCGGTGTTTCCCGTCCACCGCCCAGACGTCAGCAGCAGCAGAGGGGCCCCCAAAAGCCTCAGACCCCTGCGGCGGCTAAACCAGCGCCGTCCTTTTGACAATCTTGGTCTGAGCATGCCACCTCCTTACGTCCATCAACCTTCTCTCCTGTCCATAGGAGGTCATCTCAGTCTTTTTTGTCCTCAATGGGAGATGATTACATCGGACCTATGGGTTCTCACCATCATCCGGGAAGGGTACTCACTTCGTTTTCTGCAAGTACCCCCAGACCTGCCTCCAAGAGAGTGTCCTTCCAACAGGTCGCAACTTCCCCTTCTTCTTCAGGAGGCTCAGGCTCTTCTTCGCCTCCGAGCAGTCAAGGAAGTCCCTTTTTGCCAACTGGACACAGGGTTTTACTCCCGGTTTTTTCTAGTCCCCAAGAAGACCAGGGACCTGCGTCCTATTCTGGATCTCAGGGCACTGAACAAGTTTCTTGTCAAAGAAAAGTTTTGCATGCTCTCCCTTCCCACATTGTACCCCCTGATGGACGAGGGGGATTGGTTATGCTCGCTAGATCTCAAAGAGGCTTACACTCACATCCCGATTCATCCAGCCTCTCGCAGATTTCTGAGATTTCGGGTGGGAAATCTCCACCTGCAATACCGAGTTCTTCCTTTCGGACTCGCATCATCCCCGAGGGTCTTTATGAAGTGCCTCGTGGTGGCAGCGGCCCTGTGGACGCAGGGTCTTCAGGTGTTTCCATACCTCGACGACTGGCTCATCAAAGCGCTGTCTCGACCGGAGGTTATTGCAGCGACCCAACCCTTCAAAGTCTGGGCTTCGAGGTCAACGTCCCCAAGTCCCAGTTGTGTCCCTCTCAGTCTCTTCAATTTATAGAAGCGGTGCTGGACACGCTAAGCCACCGCTCCTTCCTAACTCGAACTCATCAGGATGTCCTCGTTCGCCTTTGCCAGAAGGTTTCGCTTCTGTTGACTGTTTCAACCAGGCACATGATGGTCCTGTTGGGTCACATAGCCTTTACGGTTCATGTGACTCCTTTTGCCTGACTTCATCTCCGAGTTCCTCAGTGGACCCTGGCATCGCAGTGGCGGCAGGACCGGGATCCCGTCTCTCAACTCATTGCTGTAACTCCTTCGTTGAGACAGTCTCTCTGCTGGTGGATGCTCCCTTCCAATCATTCCAGAGGTTTTCTGTTTCATGCACCCCCTCCGCAGAAGGTCCTCACGATACACTCTTCTGCGTACACATGGAGGGCTCACCTCGACGGTCTCCGTACCCAAGGCCATTGGTCCAGCACGGATCATTGCAGTCACATAAATCTACTGGAGCTTTGAGCCATTTCCAACGCTCTGAAAGCCATTCGTCATCTGCTTCAAGACCACAGGTTCCTGGTTCGGACGGACAACCAGGTGGCCATGTATTATGTCAACAAAAAGGGGTATACAGGATCCCTGTCTCTTTGCCAGGAAGCTTTGAAGATTTGGGATTGGGCGATACATCACAACATCTTTCTCAGAACGGTCTACATCCAGGGCCAACAGAACTGTCTGGCAGACAAATTGAGCCGCCTTCTGCAACCTCACAAATGGACATTCCATTCCTCGACTCTGCGTCAGGTGTTTGCTCGGTGGGGGACCCCGCAGATAGATCTGTTTGCGTCCCCCCTCAACCACAAGTTGCCTCGTTTCTGCTCCAGGATTTACTCTCTGCACAGACTCGAGGTGTAGTTTAAACGCATTTAAATGTTATAATACATTTTTGGCATTTGTCTTTTTTTGCTTTTTAGTTTTCAAAAAAAGTCCCCCGACGAAGCCAATACCCTGGTGAAACGGGTCCCGTCGGGCTCTTATCACAGATTGAGATAAGTGCACTTTATTGCCGATTGAAATGAATGTTAGAGTGTTAAACACACAAATGCATGCGTTTGTCAATTGGATACAAGAGGTTTTTGAGACCAATGATAGAGAACCTGTCCTGCTGAAAAACCATTAAGTGAATTGTATATTCTATATGGGGCAGGCTTCTGAGGTCTTTTCCTCTTGTTTAAATAGACACAGTTGTATGTGGAACCTGTATATTTGAGTTGGCTTCTTATTCCTACCAAGACTTTAGGAAAAATGTTAAAACTTATCTTTTTGATGAATTTGTCTGACATTATTAAGTATGAATTTTAATGCTACTGATGTGTTATTGCTGTGTTGTCCAGCTTTCTTTTACTGTAAACCACATAGAAGTGAGAGGTACTGAGGTATAAAAATAAAAAAATTATTATTATTATTTCTGGCTCCAGCCGGAGTTTCTGATCCAAGAAACATTCCATTTAGGCTCCAATCCCCCCAGAAGCATGAGAAGGGGTGAAGCTCCGAAACTCCCGCCACCCTCAAATGCCGCACTGCATGTGGAACAATGACCTCCCTCAGACAGACTTCTGCGGCAAATCTGGCATGAATCTAAAGGATCTCCACCTGAGAGGTCCATCTATGCCTTTTTTCATAAAAAAATGAGGGGTTTTGAGGCAGAGGCTTTTAGAATCAAATCAGAAAATCCAAGATGGCTGCTGTGATAGCGATTTTTAGTGCCTAAAATGGCACGTGGTGGCAAAAAATGAAACACCAAAAAGTCAGGGAAGGGTTTTTTGGAGGTGAGGGACCTTGTCCTTAGCCTCAGAAACCTTTAAAATTAACTTTTAAGAATAAACCCCTTCCCCCCCCCCCCCAGGTTTCCTATAGACCAGCGGTCTCAAACTCACTGCCCACCGGCTGCTATTTTGCGGCCTGCGATCTCGCAATCTGGGCAACTGCCTGCCATTGCGTATGCCGGTACTCCTGCCTTCACGTATCTTCCGGATTCCAGTTGCAAGTCAGCTGACGCCGGCGTGATCTCGCACACTGGGCAGGAAGAGAAGCGTCAGCCGACTAGCAACTTTCTGCAGCCACCCAGAAAATGTGCCTAAATAAAGTTTAAATCATGCTATACATATGTAAAGATCAGCTCAGAGACATGGAGGGTCTTTTTCACAAGGTAAAACCCCCCTATTTTGCCACCTCACCACCCAACCATTGCTGAATCTTTCATACTTTAAAGCAATAAATAGTGCCAAATTCATACCAAATAAATATTAGAAAATCCAAAAATTGCTTAACTTAAAGCTTGGTTTCAACGTGCCCACGTTTCGTGCTCCTGCTTCAGAAAACCAAACAGCATTAGAATACAGCCACACTCAACTGAATGGACTGGCCGGCAAGGAATACTCTAAAACTAAATAAGAAATGAAAAACGTGTTACTTCTAAAAAATATAAGTACTCTTACTTGATAAAATTATATTCTAAATGATTTAGTTAAAAACGGCATTTCTACACGCTGGTTACCTTTAAAGCAGCTCAAATGTTCAGTCAGACGCTTTCACAAGTCTCTTATCAGGAGAAACGCCGATACCAGCTGATTTTAAAGAGCTGAGCGTCAACACGTCAAAACCAAGTCTACCCTTCCTATCAACTCAAAAGACGCACTTATTCAAAAAACAGAAAAACTAAGGTAAGCTAAAAAAATGAATGAATGAAAGAAACCCTGATTGTGGCGTTCATAAAGAATTCATTACTTAGAAAAATTATTTCAAGAGGTGAAAAAGTAAAGACGTGGCCAATAGCTGGAACACGCGGAAACTAGAGCATATAGTAAAAAACGTCAATACTTTATTTTCTACACAGTACTGCCACCTAGTGGCAATCAATCGCAACTGATTTTCAAAATGCTACAGAAAGGCTTGCCATTTAAGCTCACTATTTAACCCAGCAGGGATTAAAGTATGCAATAGAGAATGACACGGTGGCTGTTACCTGCGGCTAGCCACAGGTAACCCGCCAAAACGTTGGGGGAAAAACTGTGTTTACCGTGACTAACGGGACAAGGCCATTCATCACCCCAAAGTTGCATCAGAGATGACCTTTCCGGCAGCCACATGCAACTTCAACGCTCCAGCTGCTCATAGGAAGACAATTTAGAAATCACCGTCCACGAAGGTAAGGGGCAGGGAGGTTTGTCGGCACAGTTGTGCGCTGCAAGCAGGAAACACTTCTTCTGCCTTTTAAATTGAGGAACATTGGTCCTCATTGGATCCAGAGGCCTTGTCATCCTTGAGTCCTTCTCGAGGCCCTGCTTTGGCTGACCAGCTGTCTTTCTCCTCGTTTCTTCGGCAGATGGCAGCTGATTTGGATATTCAACTGGACACAGGTTCCAAATTTTCAAAGGAGTATCTGGAGACTATGCATCTCCCTCAACCACCTGCTGAATCCCTCAAGCTTCCTCTTCATAAGCTGCTGGATCAGACCTTTGTTCGCTGTCTTGAGACACCCTATTCCATCCCCGCTGTGCCGGGCAAATTGGATGCCAGGTACCGCACGGTCCACCATAAGGGGTTTGACAGTGCCCAACTCTCCCATCAATCCCTTTTGGTGGAGTCTTCATTGAAGCGGTCTCACCCCTCCTAGGTGTATGCCACCGTTCCACCTGGTAGGGAGGGCAAGACCATGGACAGGTTTGGCAGGAGAATTTATCAGAACTCCATGATGACATCCAGAGTTCTTAATTACAACTTCCACTTCATCACCTATTTTGAATTTTTCCTTTCTGTCCTTCAGAAGTTCATGCCCTATTTGGACTCTTGAGCACAGTTTGAGTACCAGGAGGTTCTGGCTTCATTATCCCAGCTCCGGTTGCAGATGATGCAGTCCTCCTACGATGCCTTTGAGCTATCTGCTCGGGCTACTGCTTGCTCGGTGGCCATGCGCCGGCTGACGTGGCTCAGGACCATCGACATGGACCCCAATCTCCAGGACAGGCTTGCCTGGTACTGACCTCTTCGATGAGTCCATTGAGGCGGCGACCAAGAAGCTTTCGGACCACGAGAAGTCTTTCCAGTCCATTCTTCGTCCGAAGCCTAAGCCTGCTCCTCCTTGTCCATCATGCCCATCATTGATCTACCAGCGGCGTTTCCCACCTAAATAGGCTACTGCCATCCGTCAGCCTGTTAAGAGGCAGCATACCCAAAAGCAGCAACAGAAGCCTCAGCCATCTGCTATCCCCAAGGCTCCTCGGCCTTTTTGACTGTCTCATGGAGAGCATAACATCCGCCATTCTGCCGTTTTCAGTTTTTCCACCGATAGGAGGTCATCTCCATCACTTTTACCATCGATGGACGACTATTTCTACCGACCTCTGGTCCTTTCCATTGTCAAGGAGGGATACTCTCTTCAGTTCCATCAAGTTCCTCCGGAACATCCTCCAAGAGAGTATCCTTCCAACTTGACCCAGACCGCCCTTCTTCTTCAGGAAGCTCAGGCTTTGTTGCAGCTCCGGGCTGTCGAGCCGGTTCCTTTGGCTCAACAGAACAAGGGTTTTTACTCCCGGTACTTCCTTGTTCCGAAGAAGACGGGCGATCCGCGCCCTATCTTGGATCTCAGGGTGCTCAACAAATTTCTATAATTGTCTGGATGCTTTCTCCAGACGGGATGGACAGTTTGGCCAAACAGTATTGCAAAATTTATTCTCCTAAGTTGCCAACTCTCCCACCATTCCATTGTGGTTAGCTTGGAGGTCACCCATTAGTGAGAATACCTGCCTGCTTGTCCTGGGATAAAGCAATGTTACTTACCATAACAGTTGTTGTCCAGGGACAGCAGGCAGCTATTCTCACATCCCATCCACCTCCCCTGGGTTGGCTTCTCTGCTAGCTATCTGAACTGAGGAGACGCGCCCTACGCTGGGCGGGAAGGCACTCGCGCATGCGCGGTGCGGGCGACTCGAAACTTCGAGTTTCTTCAAGCAAGACTGCTTGTGAGGCGTCCGCATCAGGGCTCCGTTGGATCACGTCACCCATTAGTGAGAATAGCTGCCTGCTGTCCCTGGATAACAACTGTTACAGTTAGTAACATTGCTTTACCTCATGCAAAATTGTCATTTCTTTAATAAGACATTATTTTTTTCTAAGACCCTCCAAGTACCTACAAATCCAAAATGTGGCCCTGCAAAGGGTTGGAGTTGGAGACCGCTGCTATAGAGAGTAAGAGTGAAAGAAGGAGGAGCTGAATATTTAAATTAGCAGTAAAGGAGGGTCAAATAAATACCTCTTGGTCATGACTGATATTTCTGTTGCACTAGGAAACACTTTGCACTATTTAGAGTGGGAATTAGACTATAAAGATGAGTAAAGAGGGTTTATGTTACTTTTATGAGGTATAAAAATTTTAAGAACCAATTTTCTTACCCCAGGAACAGGTTCTCCGACCTTCACTCTTAAAATTTTATCCCATATCAAACCAAGGCAAAAGCCGAACATCAGGAGTGAGCCTGGATCAGAGGAAAGAGAAACTGGAAAAAGCAGCTACTCATGTGAGGCACTGGGGTAAAAATGCCTTCTCTAGGCACCTTCTCTAGGGTCAGTGTTTGGGGTGCTGGCTCTTTAGAGATAAGGATCGGACACTTGGTCTGTAAGTGAAGGCTCTGGGGAGGTGGAGGGAAAGAACGATCCAGGTTCCTTTGGTAGCTTTGCTGTGTAATGGGTCTGTGTGCAGAAGCAGCAGGGTCTCTGGATGTTGTTCCATCTGGCTGGCGTAAATACGAACACCTAAATGTGTCTTTTTTTTTTTTTTTTTTTAATTTGTCTTTATTAACAATTGCAAAGGGAACATACAACCAGGATCAGAGTAAGCAGAAAGCATAGCAGGCAGAAAAAACAGCACTAGAAAACTATGACAGCAACCGGTGCACAGTACAAGAACCCAATGGGTGGATGCCTATCACAATTGACATTTTGAAATACCAGACCCCCCCAAGCAAACCCACACAAATCCCAAGCACTCGGCCTCAGACCACAACAAGCAGACAACAAACATTCCACAACCATACCGCCAGACATCCAAACACCCAAACGCTCACACCCTCACACACATACAAGTGCAGCCACCCTGGGAAAGAGCAAAACAAAGAGAGAGAGCAAGAGCAACGGCCCCACCAATAAGAAAAATCAAGGTAGGGATTTTGTGTCCACTGACTCCAAGCTGGAACAAACAGTTAACGCCCGTTTCCACAAAGCTTGATAGCAGCGGAGAACCAAAGTCCCAGACCTAGGGACGCTTTGAAGCTCATACCGCCCTACCTCAGCAAATCGAGCAAGCCACTGCGGAAAAGAGGCCACTGAGTCAGCCACCCAATGTTGCAACAGGAGCTTTTTTACCACCAAGACAGCCATGTAAAGAACCCTGCGTTGGGGAAGCGTAAGCCCTCCCTCAATCAAATCACGTTGATCTCCCAAGAGCAGGAAAACATAAGACCATGGCACATCCCGTTGAAGAATGCGCTCCAAAAATGGAAGAACTCGCAGCCATAAGTCGGAAGAGGGACATTCCAAAAAAATGGTGCGTAAGGGTACCTAAGAAACGATTACATTTAGTACAAACCGCTCCCTCCCAGAGGCCCATACGAGCCCCCTGAGCCCGAGAAATCTAAGCCCAATGCAGAATTTTAAATTGCATTTCCCGAAAATAAGTGGAACCCCCCAAGGCGTGCATAGTGGCAAAAAGATCAAGGAATGCCTTACGATCCAGGAGAGTGCCAAGCTCTGATTGCCACTGGGAAGCCAATCGGTCAATAGATCCCATATTCGATGCATTCTTCAGAATCCGATACCAGGTAGCTAATTTATTAAAAGCAGGAGATACCCGAAAAAACTGAACATCCAAGGGACCACAGAGCCAAGCATCCCCCCATTTATGACCAAGAGATAAATAGTAATGCTGGACCTGAAGATAAGCCCAGAAATGAGTCTGGGGCAGTTGCCAGTGAACTTGCAGTTGGGCAAAAGTAGGAAATTGACCCCCCCCCACTGTAAGGAAAACCTGAAGAGTTCTACCCCCTCTCTGCTCCCACTGCCGAAACCAGGAGTGGCCCACTCCTGGGGGAAAGTCAGTATTGCCATACAATTGTAACAAAAGGGAAGCTGCCGGAGTTTCCCCTGCCGACACCGCCACCACCGCCATGCACGCCGCAGGGGTAGGAGATACGCAAACTTAGCCCCTCCCCCCGGTATAGCAGACATCGGAGCATGAAGAAGGGACAAGACCGAGTGAGGGGCACACCAGGAGTCTACCCAACCCTGGGGGTAGAACTTATAACAACCCGACCATCCTTCATGAATAAAGCGAAACAGAGCGGCGACATTATAATATCGAAGATCAGGAAGGTTCAAACTACCCCTAAATTTATCCAAAACCAGAGTGACATAACTAATCCGGGCCCGCTTATGACGCCAAATGAAGGAGGAAATGATCAAACGAAACAGACGCACCTCTTTATCAGTAACCCAAAGAGGCACAGCCTGCAAAGGATATAGAATCATGGGGAGAAGTACCATCTTAGTCAAAGCCACCCGACCCCAAACACCCAGTGGAAGATCTCTCCATTTATCACACAAATGTTGAATCGCCTCCAAATGACATGTCACATTATGCTGGTACAGAAGCTGGAGGTCCGGGCTTAAATACACCCCAAGGTAATGCATCGGTCCCTTCACCGGTGTATCTCTACGCTCTCATGTCAAGGCTCCACCTTAGTGGACCGTAACGGAAGAAGTTCAGATTTATCACAGTTAACTCGCAGACCAAAAAGATCGCCAAAGGAGCGAACCAAAGCGAGGACCCGCCCCAGATCCTGACGGGGTTGCTCAAGATAAAGGAGAATATCATTGGCAAAAAGATTAATGCGACTTTCCTTGTCCCCAATGCGAATGCCCTGGAAAGTCGGATTGCCGCGAATCCTGCAGCCAGTGGTTCGATAGCTAACACGAAAAGTAACGGGGACAACGGGCAGCCCTGTCGCGTCCCCCTTCCCAAAGCAAACGGTTCAGTAAACTGACCATTAACTAAAAGTCTGGCTTGCGGTTGTATGTATAAGCTACTGATCCAATGATGAATAGAACCCTTTATGCCAAACTGACGCAGAACCCAGAAGAGATATTGCAAAGAGATATTATCAAATGCCTTCTCCATGTCCAAGCCTACAATAGCCGATTCTCCCTCCAGGCCACGCCTGGAGTGAAGGGCCATCAAAGCTCAGACCAGATTCATTGACGCATATTGACCCGGCACAAATCCTGCCTGATCCTCATGGATCAACAGCAGCAAAAATGCATTCAATCTATGCGCCAAGATCGCGGCAAAAAGTTTAGCATCCTGATTAAGGAGGGAAATAGGCCGATAAGAACCCACCTGGGCCGAGTCCTTGCCAGGCTTAGGCAAAAGCACAATGTGGGCCATATTAGGAGTTCCCAAACCCCGATTCCCAGAGAGCGCATTAAACGCCCCCGCCAAGTCAGGAGAGACTTGATCCGACAGGATCTTATAGTACTCAGAGCCAAACCCATCTGGTCCAGGTGCCTTAGTTAACTTAAGCTTATTAATACCGAGCTGTACCTCTCCGGGGCTAATAGGGACATTCAAACGTTCCAGCTGGTCTGCTGTCAACTTAGGAAGCGTAAGCCCCTGAAAGAAAGCATCTCTATCAGCGTCCGAGAACGGTCGGTTAGCATACAGAGATTCATAAAAGTGAACGAATTGCTGTTGAAGCTGCCGCTCCTGAGTGAAATAAGTACCTTTCTGGTCCCGGATGGACAGAATAACCTGACGGGTGCGTGAAGGCTGGACTAAATTGGCCAACAGTCTCCCGGTCTTACCCCCCCCATGCGCAAAATTTATACCGTTGAAAATAGATATCACGAGAGGCCCGTTGCATCAAGATTGTATCTATCTGGCGCCGTACCGTCAGCAAGCGAAGTTTATCATCTGCTGAAAAAGAAGTACAGTGACGCGCCTGCAACTGTCGAAGCTCCCTCGACAAAGCCAATAACTCAGCATCCAGGGACTTCTGTTTGCGTGAGAGATAATAATAAACCCCCGCAGAACCGCCTTGGAAGCCTCCCAATAGGTCACCGGATGAACATCTGCAGTGTTATTGTGAGAACTATACTCCAGCCACTGTTCCCAAAGATATTTATGAAATTCGAGATCTCGATAAAGGTAACACGGAAATTTCCAATGTTGTTCCCCCGGTTCCACCGTAAACTGAAATTCCATGACAACAGGTGAGTGATCCGACAAGGGAACCTCCTCAATATCTATCCCAGACAACCTGGGGAGCAGAGAGGGCGATACCAACAAATAATCCAATCGAGCACATACATTGTGGAGGTGGGAGTAAAAGGTGTAGGTGCGTTCCAAGGGGTGCAAAATCCTCCAAGTGTCCAATAACTGCAACTGGCTAAGCAAAAAATTTACCCCCTTTGCTCCATGGTCCCTTGCCCCTATCTTTGCCGGACTACAATCCAGGGCAGGATCTACAGTAATGTTGAAGTTCCCTCCCACCAAAGGCTGGTAATCAGGATACATGGCTATCTTGGCCAGCAGAGCTGAAAAAAATTTATGGTTATACACATTAGGAGCATACACATTACACAATAACCATTTGTGCCCCCATAATTCTCCCAACACTATAACATAACGGCCGTCCTGATCCTGGAGAACTTTATGAGTGTGGAAGGGCAATTGTTTATGAATAAGGATGGCAACCCCTCGCTTCCGGGTACCAAAGGAAGACAAGCAGACCTCGCCCATCCAGTCTCTCCGAAGCTTGAGGTGTTTCATAATGGAAAGATAGGTTTCTTGCAAAGGGATATCAGTCCCCCTCCTGTGGAACCAGGTCAAAACTTTCTTCCTCTTGATAGGAGAATGAATCCCGTCCACATTTAAGGTAGCTATAGTCAACTTAGTCATTAGGAACAAGTTCCCCAAAGATAATAACAGGAGACAATATAGTACAATAGACAGGCAGCCCCCCAGCTAGGCCCCCCTTCCAGGAGTACTGGAGCTGAAACACTCTAAAAAAGAGCACGGGACACGGAAGCAAGGCCAATCGCCCCCAAGAACGCTGCACCACCACTCACACATCTCTCACCCCCACCCATTCATACAACCACCACACAGATCCACAGTCAATCACAACAGGCACTCCCCCACACCCCCACCCAACCATCCCCCCTCCACTTCCCCCCAACCGCAACTCTCCCCCCTGAGAAAAGCTTCCCCAGAGCCATCCCCAAAAACCCCCAATACAAAAGAAAAAACTAAGAACAAAAAATTCCACTCCCAAAAAGTGGAGCAACCTAAAGTCCATAGCTGAGCTCTCAGGGATCCAGTCTCCCAAAAAGACAGTATCTGCCCATAGAAAAGGAAAATCCAGCCAGCGCTGGAGCAAATCGGCCATCCTCTAGCAGCCCAATCCAAACAAGCCCCAGCAAGGGAAAACAGCAGAGAGTCCAAACAAATATGTAGTGCCGGCTACCCCAAAACAGTCTTAAGCAAGAAACCAAACCAGATCAGAAGGTCGCCAGACAGCAAACATCCGAAACCCCGCAGCTCATTCCCACACCAGCCAGCAGGGTCGAAGCAGCACTCCCCTCCACAACTCAGGTGTTCAATGCCTCTCAAATAGAGGAAGGCCACAGAGAGAAAAAAGCTGATGGCAAACTGCCACTTCAAAGGGCCGGATCAACCTCCGGGGCTCCCCCATCTGCCACCGCCGGCATGGAATCGAGATATTTCTGCGCCGCTGCTCGATCGACAAAGGTGTGAGGCTTCCCCTCTCTCCAAATGCGCAACAATGCCAGGTACACCAGCGCAAACCTCACCACTCTTCTGTGAAGCGTGGTGCACAGGGGAGCCATTTCTTTACGCATGGAGACCACATGAAGGGAATAGTCGTTAAACAGCAACAGTTTCTTGCCATCATAGTCCAACTGACCCACTTTCCGGTAAGCTTATAGAATAAGTTCTTTTCTTTCCAGTTAAGATAACGAGCAATCGCAGCCCTAGGGCGGTTATTATCCCCCGAGCGAGAGCCCAGGGAATGTGCTCACTCGCAGATAAAGCCGGTCGGCGGTGCCTCCAGGCCCAGCTTAGTCGGTAGCCAAAGTTGAAAAAAATGGTACAGGTCCTGGTCAGCCCGGAGCTCTGGGAGACCCACCACGCGAAGGTTGTTGCGGCGTTGGCGATTCTCCTGCTCATTGAGGCGGTCAGTCAGCGCTGACACCTGGGCATGCAAGGTGACCAAACTTGAGCGGTCCCGCAGCGCCGCGTCTTCCCCGTCAGAGACACGCTGCTCCACCGCCGCAATACGGCCTGCCTGTGTCTCAAAACGCTCGTTTATGCAGTCCACTGCAGACTGGAGCTTATGGAGCCGATCCTCTAGTGCCGCGGTCACCAGGTGGGAAATATCCTGCACCCACTCAACCCCACTTCGCTGGAGCCGAAGATGGGGTCGGCGCCGCCGCCATTTTGATAGCAGTGAAAGCAGACTTAGGCTTTGGCGTCTTCGCAGAATGCACCGGCATGCTGGACCCAAAGCGCCGTTCCCGAAGCTGTACTCGCGCACAGCACTAAAGGAAGATCTCCAGGGAGATTTTTGCTGATCGGGCAACCACTTGTCGGGAGTTTAGCAGAGTTTCGGAGACCGGGGACCAGAGAGCTCAAGGGCACACGTCCGTTCAGATCCGATGCATCACGTGACCCCCCCTAAATGTGTCATTTTAACACGTCATTCTGTAAGTTAAGACTGTAACTACACCCCCCATGTCTCTCCCCAGAGAGCACCTCTTTCCACTGAGCTCTCCTAGAATGTATGCACGTAAGCACCCACCCACCCACATGATTGTTAGTGCTCTGTGCTTAAATTTAAGTGCCTTGGGGGGGGGCTTTGAGAAGGGGTACTAACCTCGTCGAGCTTATCTTTGGGACATTGCTGTGAACAAGGCTGCCCTGGAACTTCAATAAGATAAGTTGCTCTGCATTTCATATTCTGCTCTTTTCACTGGTTTTCAGCATTATATCTGCTTAATTTCTATTCTCATCCCTGTTTCTTACTAAAAAAAAAAAAAAAAAAAAAAGCACAAAAAAATAAACCCTTCTCTTTCCTCTGTTAAATCTCATTTCATCTTTCCCTTTCCCTTCATAGGAATAAGGGTAAGACTTATAGTCCCACCAACCCCAGGGACCACTATTCATATATAGAGACCCATCTAATCAGGACTACTCAAATCAAGTCACTTCACAACCAATCAAGATGACCTTTATTCTATGCAATCACTGTGGTGCTTTAATTCCAAGACATACTATTTGGAGGCTTAAGGCTTGCCCCATCTGTCTTCAAATTGCCAGTATTAAGGAGGAGCTCTGCAAACTTAAACAGGAATTGAATACAATTAAAGCAGCTTCCATCACTCCACAAAATCATACCAACTTACCACCTCTACCTCAAAGAATAAAACAGCCCAGGAATAAATGGGTCACAGTAGGCTCAGGAAGACTGCGACTTGTAACACAGAAACATCCACCTTCACTAATATTACCTCTACAGAATTCCTTCGCTCCACTAGTGCACTGCGATACTCAGGAAAACAGAAGGGAGGTGGGACTGGAACCAATGAAGGTAACTCAAGAGAACAAGCGCACCCTAAGTACAAATAAAAAAGCCAAAAACAGAAAACTATTACTGTTGGGGGATTCCATCATCAGAGGCATTAACCTTGGAACACAGGGCGAGGAGACCAAAATAGTGAAATGTCTTCCAGGATCCTCAGCTACCAGGAGTTCCAGGCAAATACTGACTATAATTAAGGAAGAAACTAAGGATTTTAACACTGATGTTGTTATCCATCTGGGAACAAATGACCTGGCCAACAACTCCACACTTGCAGCTCAGAAAGCTTTTCGGGAGCTTGGTGAAGGCGTGAAACCTTTTGTAAAGACTTTAGCTTTTTCTGAAATACTGCCTGGAAAGGGAGAGCAAAGCGTGAAAAACACAGAGGATTTTAATAGATGGCTCAGAGCCTGGTGTCATCAAGAAGGCTTCAGATACATAGGAGGATGGGGAAATACATGGAAGGACAAGAAGCTATATTGCACTGATGGGCTACATATTACTACAGCAGGAAAAAGAAACCTTGCAGAGAAATTTAGACTATTTTTCTATGCATTTAAACTAGAAGGTGGGGGTGGTGTATGTACGAAGGACAATTATAGAGACCACCCCCGGCAAAAGAAAAGATGTGATAGTAGTAAAGGCTGCAACATAAGCAATATCAGCAACTCATTTCTTAGTATTGCAACGGAAAGTGAAACGACACAAGAATCCATACGAAAAAGGAGATTATCGCTGAAAAATAGCTGGAAAGCGATGACCACAAATGCTTGCAGTCTAAGCAACAAAGTTCATGATCTGCAAGCCCTGATGTTAGAGGCAGATCTAGATATTGTTGCTATCACAGAGACATTGTTCAGTGAATCACATGGATGGGATGCAAACATACCGGGATATAATCTTTTTAGGAAGGACAGAGATGGTCATAAAGGTGGAGGAGTATCTCTCTATGTAAAGATCAATATCCAAGCGACCGAAATGCAAGGGACCTGGGGAGAGGAAGAAGCGATATGGATTGCTCTGAAAAGAGAAGATGGAACTTCTATCTACGTGGGTATAGTCTACAGACCTCCGACTCAATCGCAGCAAATTGATAAGGATCTGATTGTGGATATCCAAAAGTTTGGAAGGAAAGAGGAGGTTCTGCTGTTGGGAGATTTCAACCTGCCGGATGCGGACTGGAATGTTCCGTCTGCGGAATCGGAAAGAAGTAGGGAAATTGTGGATGCCTTTCAAGAGGCTCTGCTCAGACAAATGGTGACGGAACCCACAAGGGAAAAAGCGATATTGGATCTGGTCCTCACAAATGGAGAGAGTATCTCTAATGTTCGAGTGGGTGCTCACCTGGGAAGTAGCAATCATCAAACGGTTTGGTTTGATATAACGCTAAAGTGGAGAGCGGCCGCACGATACTGAAAGTCCTAGATTTCAAACGTACGGACTTTAATGCAATGGGAAAGTACCTGAAGAAAGAGCTGTTAGGATGGGAGGGCATAAGAGAAGTGGAAAGACAGTGGTCTAAGCTGAAAGGAGCGATAAAAATGGCTACGGACCTTTATGTGAAGAAAATCAATAAAAAACAAGAGAAAAAGGAAGCCGATATGGTTCTCCAACCTAGTGGCTGAGAAAATAAAGGCGAAAGAGTTGGCGTTCATGAAATATAAAAATACCCAAGAAGAGGAGAGCAGAAAGGACTACAGGGTGAAACTGAAAGAAGCCAAGAGAGAGATACGTTTGGCGAAGGCACAGGCGGAAGAACAAATGGCTAAAAATGTAAATAAGGGAGATAAATTTTTTTCAGATATATTAGTGAAAGGAGGAAGATAAAAAATGGAATTGCTAGGCTAAAAGATGCTGGGAACAAATATGTGGAGAGTGATGAGGAGAAAGCAAATGTGCTAAACAAATACTTCTGTTCTGTGTTCACAGAAGAAAATCCTGGAGAAGGACCGAGATTGTCTGACAAAGTTACACGAGAAAATGGAGTAGATTCTGCGCCGTTCACGGAGGAGGATGTTTATGAGCAACTTGAAAAACTGAAGGTGGACAAAGCAATGGGACCAGATGGGATCCATCCCAGGATACTAAGGGAGCTCAGAGAGGTTCTGGCGAGTCCTATTAAAGACTTGTTCAACAAATCTCTGGAGATGGGAGTGATTCCTGGGGATTAGAGGAGAGTGGATGTGGTCCCTATTCATAAAAGTGGTCACAGGGATGAAGCAGGAAACTACAGGCCGGTGAGCCTCACTTCAGTTGTTGGAAAAATAATGGAAGTTTTGCTGAAAGAAAGGATAGTGTACTTCCTTGAATCTAATGGGTTACAGGATCCGAGGCAACATGGCTTTACAAAAGGTAAATCGTGCCAAACGAACCTGATTGAATTTTTTGATTGGGTGACCAGAGAGCTGGATCGAGGACATATGCTAGATGTAATTTACTTGGATTTCAGCAAAGCCTTGATACAGTTCCTCTTAGGAGGCTCTTGAACAAACTTGAAGGGCTGAAGTTAGGACCCAAAGTGGTGAACTGGGTCAGAAACTGGCTGTCGGACAGACGCCAGAGGGTGGTGGTTAATGGAAGTCGCTCAAAGGAAGGAAAGGTGACTAGTGGAGTCCCTCAGGGTTCGGTGCTGGGACCAATCCTGTTCAATATGTTGGTGAGTGACATTGCTGAAGGGTTAGAAGGAAAAGTGTGCCTTTTTGCAGATGATACCAAGATTTGTAACAGAGTAGACACCGAAGAGGGAGTAGAAAATATGAAAAAGGATCTGCAAAAGTTAGAGGAATGGTCTAATGCCTGGCAACTAAAATTCAATGCAAAGAAATGCAGAGTAATGCATTTGGGGATTAATAATAGGAAGGAACCGTATATGCTGGGAGGAGAGAAGCTGATATGCACGGACGGGGAGAGGGACCTTGGGGTGATAGTGTCCGAAGATCTAAAGGCAAAAAAACAGTGTGACAAGGCAGTGGCTGCTGCCAGAAGGATGCTGGGCTGTATAAAGAGAGGCGTAGTTAGTAGAAGGAAGAAGGTGTTGACGCCCCTGTACAGGTCCACTTGGAGTATTGTGTTCAGTTTTGGAGACCGTATCTGGCGAAAGACGTAAGAAGACTTGAGGCGGTCCAGAGGAGGGCGACGAAAATGATAGGAGGCTTGCGCCAGAAGACGTATGAGGAGAGACTGGAAGCCCTGAATATGTATACCCTAGAGGAAAGGAGAGACAGGGGAGATATGATTCAGACGTTCAAATACTTGAAGGGTATTAACATAGAACAAAATCTTTTCCAGAGAAAGGAAAATGGTAAAACTAGAAGACATAATTTGAGGTTGAGGGGTGGTAGATTCAGGGGCAATGTTAGGAAATTCTACTTTACGGAGAGGGTGGTGGATGCCTGGAATGCGCTCCCGAGAGAGGTGGTGGAGAGTAAAACTGTGACTGAGTTCAAAGAAGCGTGGGATGAACACAGAAGATTTAGAATCAGAAAATAATATTAAATATTGAACTAGGCCAGTTACTGGGCAGACTTGCACGGTCTGTGTCTGTGTATGGCTGTTTGGTGGAGGATGGGCAGGGGAGGGCTTCAATGGCTGGGAGGGTGTAGATGGGCTGGAGTAAGTCTTAACAGAGATTTCGGCAGTTTGAACCCAAGCAGAGTACCGGGTAAAGCTTTGGATTCTTGCCCAGAAATAGCTAAGAAGAAAAAAAAAAAAAAAAATTTAAATTGAATCAGGTTGGGCAGACTGGATGGACCATTCAGGTCTTTATCTGCCGTCATCTACTATGTTACTATGTTATGAACTTCCTTTGGTTGAAGACCCGGTATATAAGGTTAAGTTTTAGTTTAGTTTAGTACTAAAAGAACTCAAACATGAAATTGCTGATTTGCTGTAACCTGTCGTTAAAATCATCTGTAATACCTGAAGATTGGAGGATGGCCAATATTACACCAATTTTTAAAAAGGGCTCCAGGTGAGATCTAGGAAATTTCAGACCGGTAAGCCTCACTTCGGATGTGGATAAAGGTGAGCTGGTTGATATAATGTATCTAGATTTTCAGAAAGCTTTTGATAAAGTTCCTCACGAGAGGCTCTTGAGAAAATTAAAGCGTCATGGGATAGGTGGCAAAGTTCAGTTGTGGATTAGGAAATGGTTATTGGATAGAAAACAGTAGTGCTGCCCAATTCGCGAGTCAAATTAGAGAATGACACGGGGAAAAAATCTGTCCCTGTCACTGCACCGTCCCCGGCCCACATCCTCTGCACCCCCCCGTCACCGATGTTCCCTTCACCGTCACCGCCATCCCTTTTACAGCCCCGTCACCGCCCCTGCCATCCCATTCACCGCCCCGTCATCGTCCCCGCAGCATCCATATAAGCCTCAGAACTGCGAAACACCATGAAGACAGAAGAGAGTCCTGCCACTACTACTACTGCACTGAGAATCTGTTTCAGTGCCTCTGCCCTGTAGTAAACACAGAACATAAAATAAATCAATTGACTTGTCCTCCCTTGCAATGACGTGTCCCCCATGTTCACCTATAGCTCGAATCAGGTCAATTGTGCACACTAAAAATGCAGGAGGATCTGGAACGTGAGTGCAGGCAGGCAGTGATACAAAAACAGCAGACACCCGACCGACTGCAGTGTTCTGCCATCTCCCTCCCTCCATCTCACCTTAGATGTAGAGTATGCCGGCTTTCTTTTTCGCCCAGCCGCACATGCGGGTGCTCATTTGTTCAATATTCTCTTCTGACGCAACCAGAAACAGGAAGTTGTAAGAGAGGAGAAGATTGATCAACTCAAGCAGCCGCGCAAGCGCGGCTTTTTGAACGCGTGCGGCTGGGCGAAAAATAAAGCCGGCATACTCTACATCAGTGTTTTTCAACCTTTTTACACCCGTGAACCGGCAGAAATAAAAGAATTATTTTGTGGACCGGCAAACTACTAGGACTAAAATTTTAAAACCCTGTTTCCGCCCCATCTCTGCAAGCTCGGTCACCTCAGTAACTATAGAAAAATAGACAAATATAGTGCAAAATATAGACAGCAGATATAACTTCTCAAAACTGAAACATTTTGATCACTAAATTGAAAATAAAATCATTTTTCCTATCTTTGCTGTCTGGTGATTGATTTCATGAGTCTCTGGTTGTGTTTCCTTCTGTCTTTGTATCCTTTCTTTCATTTCTTTCTTTCTGCACTCAGGCCCAAGAATTGTCCCTTTCTATTCCCTCCCTCTTTCGTTCCTATGTCCTTAGTGCACCCGATGCCTCCTTCCCATGTCCTTAGTGCCTCTTCCTGTCTTTAGCGCCCCCAGTGCCTCCTTCCCATGTCTTTAGTGCTCCAGTGCCTCCTTTCCATGTCTTTAGTGCCCCAGTGCCTCCTTCTCATGTCCTTAGTGCCCCTTCCTGTCTTTAGTGCCCCCAGTGCCTCCTCCCCATGTCTTTAGTGCCCCAGTGCCTCCTTCCCATGTCCTTAGTGCCCCTTCCTGTCTTTAGTGCCCCAGTGCCTCCTTCCTATGTCCTTAGTGCCCCTTCCTGTCTTTAGTGCCCCCAGTGCCTCCTCCCCATGTCTTTAGTGCCCCAGTGCCTCCTTTCCATGTCTTTAGTGCCCCAGTGCCTCCTTCCCATGTCCTTAGTGCCCCTTCCTGTCTTTAGTGCCCCCAGTGCCTCCTCCCCATGTCTTTAGTGCCCCCAGTGCCTCCTTCCCATGTCTTTAGTGTCCCAGTTCCTCCTTCCCATGTCCTTAGTGCCCCTTCCTGTCTTTAGTGCCCCCAGTGCCTCCTTCCCATGTCTTTAGTGCCCCTAGTGCCTCCTTCCTATGTCCCTCTCACTGCCTTCCACACTTTGTCCCACCCCCACCCCCGAAGCCTGCCTGCCTGCCAGTCTACCTTTCTCCCTCCCTAGCCAAAGCCAGCCTGCTGCCTCCCTGCCGCTCAAAAAATAAAAAAAGCCTCCTTCCTTTTCCCCTGCTCTTACCGCCATGCTCATGTTGCAGCTACTAAAGCCGACAGGAAGTCTTTCCGACTCAATTCTGAAGTCGGAGAGGACGTTCTGGGCCAGCCAGGCAGCGATTGGCTGGCTCAGAACGTCCTCTCCGACGTCAGAATGACTTCCTGTCGGCTGTAGTAGCTGCAACATGAGCATGGCGGTAAGAGCAGGGGAAAAGGAAGGAGGCTTTTTTTTTTTTCGCACGGACCGGCAGAAATTCAACCGGCGGTAAGGAGGAGGGAGGGAGATGGCGGGGACCGCGCGATCCTTGATTGCCTCACTACGGGGACAAGTCCATTCACCGCTCCACGGGGCGGTGAATGGCCTTGTCCCCGTCCCGCAGAGGCCACTATTTTTTCTTCCCCGTTACGGCGGGCTACCCGCGGCTAAATGCGGCTAGCCGCGGGTAACCCGCCACCGTGTCATTCTCTAATTCAAATCAATTCACTGATTCACTTCGGGTGAATCGATTCGAGTCGATTTGTTTTTGCAATGGCGACTTCAGTAGCCCATCCACCCTCCACTTCTATTGAGGACATCTAAGGCTGCCTGGTTCTCAATTCACATATTCATGACCCACTACAGTTTGGAAAATCTTATTAGATAGCATGCTCAGTTCAGCTCCAAAGTTAAGTTTAATTTCTGATTAGAAGCCAAATTCCCTCAAGCCCTATTCATTAGCTGGGGAGTCCTCACATGTGAGAATATGCTTCCTGCTTCTGTGAGAAAGCACAGTTATTTATCTGTAACGGGAGTTATCCAAGGAAAGCAGGCAGATATTCTCATATCCCACCACCTCCCCTTCTTGGCTTCTTAGCTTTCTTACTAAACTGATAGTCCCAAGACTTGGCAGTGGGTGGGAAGGCACCATCACATGCGTATATGGACAGTCTTTTGATTTCTTAAAGTGGCAGTTCACTTTGGATAGTTGGTGCCAGATTATGTGGATGATAACGATATTTTATATACTACAACAGAGCTGACGTGGTAGGAGTGCTCAAATTCATTGAAGTGCTATTCCATAAGTTACTACCTAAGAGCTATTGTATATAAGTGCAAGGGGTGGTGTGCAAATAGGCGGGGCATGAGTAGGCTATGGGTGATTCCTATACTTAACACAAAACCTATAGATTACTGTCGGACCACTCAGATTTTTGGCACCTTTATAAAATTGACTCCCTTAACTCTACTCACTGCCATTTCCAAGGAACAGCTCACAAACTTACATTGTCTAAAGATAAATGCTTAAAAATGTTTTGCAAATAGGAAACTGACAATTCTGGTCCTATATAACTTATCTTTCATTATAATCAAGTCTTATCTTAGAAACCACTGCTGTTTTCTAACTCATGAGAAATAACTTCTGTTTATATCCAGCAGATCAGCAGATCCAACCTGAATGGCAGAGAATAAAGAGTCAAAGAGAAGATCCGGTAGAAATGGACCAAATCCAAGCACAGTCAGAAAATATCTATGAGAATATTTCCCAGAGACCTGACAACATTAGCAGAAAGAATTGTAAGCAGGGATCAAAGGAACAAAGATACCCTGCAGGAGCCACAAAGGAAGGAGTCACTAAGTATGAGAGAAATGATGGTAACATCCCTGAGGACAAGAGACACCTAGCAGAGAGACCCTTCCAAATTCATAATAGTGGTAAAGTGACTTCTGAATTCCTCCATGATAAGGAGAAAGGAAAAAAACACCAGAAAGAACTCCAAATGCACAAAAGCAATCATAAAAATAAGAAATTATTTACATGTACTGAGTGTAATAAAAGTTTCACTCAGCTTTCACTTCTAAAAAGGCACCAAATGATTCACACAGGGTACAAACCATATACGTGTACTGAGTGTAATAAAAGCTTCACTTACCTTTCAGATATAAAAAAACACCAAGTAATCCACACAGGGTACAAACCATATACGTGTTCTGAGTGTAATAAAAGCTTCACTCACCTTTCAGATTTAAAAAGTCACAAAATGATGCACACAGGGTACAAACCATATACATGTACTGAGTGTAATAAAAGCTTCACTTACCTTTCAGATCTAAAAAGACACCAAGTTATCCACACAGGGTGCAAACCATATACGTGTACTGAGTGTAATAAAAGCTTCACTCACCTTTCAGTTCTAAGAAGGCACAAAATGATGCATACAGGGTACAAACCATATACATGTACTGAGTGTAATAAAAGCTTCACTAGCCTTTCAAATCTAAATAAACACAGGATCATCCACACAGGAAACAAACCACATATGTGTACCGAGTGTAATAAAAGCTTCACTTACCTTTCATATCTAAAAAAACACCAAGTGATCCACACAGGGTACAAACCATATACATGTACTGAGTGTAATAAAAGCTTCACTTGCATTTCAATTTTAAAAAGGCACAAAATGATCCACACAGGGTACAAACCATATACGTGTACTGAGTGTAATAAAAGCTTCACTTACCTTTCAGATATAAAAAAACACCAAGTAATCCACACAGGGTACAAACCATATACGTGTTCTGAGTGTAGTAAAAGCTTCACTCACCTTTCAGATTTAAAAAGTCACAAAATGATGCACACAGGGTACAAACCATATATGTGTACTGAGTGTAATAAAAGCTTCACTCACCTTTCAGTTCTAAGAAGGCACAAAATGATGCACACAGGGTACAAACCATATACATGTACTGAGTGTAATAAAAGCTTCACTCGCCTTTCAAATCTAAATAAACACAGGATCATCCACACAGGAAACAAACCACATATGTGTACCGAGTGTAATAAAAGCTTCACTTACCTTTCATATCTAAAAAAACACCAAGTGATCCACACAGGGTACAAACCATATACATGTACTGAGTGTAATAAAAGCTTCACTTGCATTTCAATTTTAAAAAGGCACAAAATGATCCACACAGGGTACAAACCACATACGTGTACTGAGTGTAATAAAAGCTTCACTTACCTTTCAGATATAAAAAAACACCAAGTAATCCACACAGGGTACAAACCATATAAGTGTTCTGAGTGTAATAAAAGCTTCACTCACCTTTCAGATTTAAAAAGTCACAAAATAATGCACACAGGGTACAAACCATATACGTGTACTGAGTGTAATAAAAGCTTCACTTATCTTTCAGATCTAAAGAGACACCAAGTGATCCACACAGGGTGCAAACCATATACATGTACTGAGTGTAATAAAAGCTTCACTCACCTTTCAGTTCTAAGAAGGCACAAAATGATGCACACAGGGTACAAACCATATACATGTACTGAGTGTAATAAAAGCTTCACTCGCCTTTCAAATCTAAATAAACACAGGATCATCCACACAGGAAACAAACCACATATGTGTACCGAGTGTAATAAAAGCTTCACTTGCCTTTCATATCTAAAAAAACACCAAGTGATCCACACAGGGTACAAACCATATACATGTACTGAGTGTAATAAAAGCTTCACTTGCATTTCAATTTTAAAAAGGCACAAAATGATCCACACAGGGTACAAACCACATACGTGTACTGAGTGTAATAAAAGCTTCACTCGGCTTTCAAATCTAAAAATACACAGGATGATCCACACAAGGTGCAAACCATATACATGTACTGAGTGTAATAAAAGCTTCACGCGGCTTTCAAGTCTAAAAAGTCACAAAATGATCCACACAGGGTACAAACCACATATGTGTACAGAGTGTAATAAAAGCTTCACTCGCCTTTCAGGTCTAAAAAAACACCAAGTGATCCACACAGGGTACAAACCATATACGTGTTCTGAGTGTAATAAAAGCTTCACTCACCTTTCAGATTTAAAAAGTCACAAAATGATCCACACAGGGTACAAACCACATATGTGTTCTGAGTGTAATAAAAGCTTCACTCGCCTTTCAGGTCTAAAAAAACACCAAGTGATCCACACAGGGTACAAACCATATACATGTACCGAGTGTAATAAAAGCTTCACTCGACTTTCAAATCTAAAAATACACAGTATGATCCACACAGGGTGCAAACTAAAGAATGACATGGGGAAAAAATCTGGCCCTGGCCCCTGCCCACCGTCCCCTTCACCGCCCCCTTACCGCCATTCCCTTCACCGCCCCGTCACCGCCATCCCTTTCACCGTCCTGTCACCGTCACTGCCATCCCATTCACCGCCCCATCACCGTCCCCGCAGCATCCATATAAGCCTCAGTACTGCAATATTTAGCTTTCTTCTTATAAATCAAAGTTCTAGCTGCTGAACTAGAGAAAGAGATGTTCAGCTGGCAGGGCTTTGTTTATAATTTTTTATCAACACAACTAATATACTACTTTATCCTAAAGCAAAAAGAAAATAAATAGAATTTTTTTTTCTACCTTTGTTGTCTGGTTTCTGCTTTCCTGAAGTTCCAGGGAGGTCCAGAGAGAGATTGAGAAAGGGGGATGGGGTGATGGTCTAAGCTTCGGGTTCCATAGATAAAGAGAAGGATAGACAGAGAGATAGAGAAAGAGATTGATATGTGTTGCAGAAAGGAGGCTTTTATAGCTTGGAATCTTAATCTGAATATAGAAACTATTGTATTTCCCAGTATCTTTCTGTTTAGAATTTGTAAACTGTTTGAAACAATGGTTAGTTTACTAGATAAGGAGGGTGTGATACCTGCAGGCCTGGTAGATGGGATTAGTCTCTGGCTTCTGTGTCCCATTTAAGCAGCCTATCTTCCTGATAAACAATCCAGTCTGGCTGGATGATTAATGTATGTGAATTCTGTGCAGGAGCACAGAATTCTGCATCAACATTCCAGAGTCAGATTGATATAATTTCCCATAGGCCTTTGCTGACATTAGTTATGCCAACTGAAAATGCTGATTGCTAGCAATAGCTATGCTGGCATCTCCCATACTTTTTTTTTAATTTTAATTTTTATTCTTTGAAATGAAGGGAAGCTTGTGGTACCCTTCTATAAACAGCCAGTCTGCAATTCACAGATGCCTTGCTTACCTCCAACATTATATCAGCACGTCCCCTGTCCTGCAGAATCTCCAAGCTATGAAGATAAGCAGTGTTCCCATTATGAGTTCAAACCTCTGTCTTAGGTTGTATAGTCATCTGGGCGGGGCACCCAATATGGTATATCTTACCCGTCGTTGAGCGAATGAACGGTGCATAAGGAATGCAGGAAGCTTTCTCAGGAGGTTCAGGCATTAAGGTACCAAAATGTCATGAGGGAGTATGGGATATGAGATAATATATTATGTCTGACCCTGGTATGCAATGCAATAGGCCATGCCAAATTAAAACCAAATTGGAACCAAATTAGCCAAATTAGCAAGTGTCAGAGAAGATAATTGAAATTCATGTATAACTGCCTTAAAAGCTAGAAGGAAGGTTGTGGGATATGCGTTGTAAAGAAGTGTACATGTGTTTCATTTTACAGCAAAGGAAAATCATAACAATACATAACAAAATTTGTAGAATAATTAAGATACTGATAGGGTGAATTAAAACATTAAATACGTGGTGTGCAGTGGGAGAATACCCAAAGAAAAGTTCCGAAACTGAGACATGAGCGTTTTGTAGCAAATTTTCTAGTTTGTGCAATCTGTCCATTTTTAAAAGTGATAGTATGATTCACTTCTTTGGAGGTTTTCTTAAGTTGTTCAATGTAAGTATGGAGTTCAGTAAAGTTCAGCAGCTTGTAAAATGTCTCGTTCCCCATACCAAGAGGTAGTGGATGCACAGCATATGAAATAAAGTCTGGAATGTCCATAGCAGTAAATAAGTTGAACAGGACAGCAAAGCGTTCTTAGGAAGGTGGATGTCCTGAATCCATAGATCCAACGAACAGGAAACATTGTGTAAGAAGGTATTAAAGTCTTTGCAGTCAGGGTGCAGGAAGCTGAATTAGTCCAGCAGGAACTGACAGTCTCTTTAAACTGGTGAGATGCACACTTGGGATGAAATGATGTCTGCACAGGATCTGTCAGTCACTGGAAACTGGTGGTGTTCACCCTTGGGATGAAATGATGTCTGTGTACAGGGAGGGATACACCGGCTTGAAAAGAGTCCAGATATCATTCAACAGCTGTACTCCAGTGTGATCCAAATAAGAGATAGAAAAAGAGAAAGAAACCATGTTGCCTGTACTGAATGTAGAGAGAGAGAGAGACCAGGTTGCCTGTACTGAATGTGGCAACATGTGACAATATTAATGCATTTACTTGGTATAGTTATGGCAAAAGAGAGACAATATTCAGTTACTTAAGGTTCTTAATCAGACAGTCCAAAAAGATATGTTTTTGTATGCTGCATATAACTATTATGGCACTTCAGAGAGACCATAATTCTGTACTGAATGTATTAAAAAAAAAATTATGTCAGAAATGTGTACTGAATCTAGTGAGCACCATAGAATAAACACGGTATAAAGTAAAACCTTTACTTAAAAATATAACCCCTAACTAAGCTACATTTAGGATATGAAACAATAGATGAAAAGAACATTGTGCAATTGGGTTATTAAAAAAAAAAAATGGGGGAAAGAGCTCTAGAAATGGCCAATGTTATGTATCCTGGGGTACCCACTAAACTAAAACAAGTAGACAAAACACAGACCACATGGCACAGACAAAACATAGAACACAAAGCTTTAGGCGTGAAGCTATTCTTCCATCTGTCAAGTGTGCAGGGCCGAATTTAACTCTGCAAATAAACACATTGTTATAGAAAACCAAAACAAAGATGAACACATGAGTAGTACAAATAATGCATATCATAACCATCTCATATTCAGAAAAGGCATAAAGCTAATGTCTCTTTGGAGCGTCTATCTCTGCAGTGATAAAGAGGATCCTTGGAATACATTAGAAATATCTTTGTGAGCTTCGCCCCACCCACGTGTTCGGAGTAGCCCAGCGCGGTTCATTGCAGCGGAGAATCGTTGTTCGCTTGGGTGTTTGAAGATTGTTGTCAGTGCGCAAGCTCCTGCTACGTTTCCTCACGAGACCAGTCTGACGACACCGCCATGCTCCGGACAGTCCTGCAGCGCGCAGTGAGTAATCGCTCAAGGCAGCTCCAAGGAAAGAGGCGGTTGAATGGGAAACAGGCCCGCTACTTCCATAAAACAGCTTTGTGCAGTGGAGCTGAAGGAGCCTTGTTTGTGCACAGAGATACACCTGAGAATAATCCAAGTACGCCATTTGACTTCACAGCAGAAAACTACACGAGAATAGAAGCTATTATAAAAAACTACCCAGAGGGACATAAATCAGCTGCTGTGATCCCAATACTGGATTTGGCTCAAAGGCAGAATGGATGGCTGCCTATTTCTGCTATGAACAAGGTTGTTGAGATTTTACAAATGCCAGCCATGAGAGTATATGAAGTAGCAACATTTTATACAATGTTCAATCGCAAGCCAGTAGGAAAATACCACATTCAGATCTGCACGATGACACCCTGCATGCTTCGAGATTCTGATAATATACTAGAAGCTATTAAGAAAAAACTCGGTATACAAGTTGGAGAAACTACTGCAGACAAATTATTTACGTTGACAGAAGTGGAATGTCTTGGTGCCTGTGTGAATGCACCAGTGGTGCAAATCAATGATAACTATTATGAAGACCTGACACCAAAAAATATTGAAAATATAATTGATGAACTAGGAGCTGGCAGGGAACCAAAACCAGGCCCAAGGAATGGACGCTTCTCTTGTGAACCAGCTGATGGATTGGCTTCACTGACAGAACCACCAAAAGGCCCTGGATTTGGAGTTCGACAAGACCTTTAAGTGTCTATGCATTAACTGTACAAAATTAAGTGAATTTTGTATGCATTTTCTGTTTTTTGAACTACAATTATATTATATAGTTAAATAAAATCTTAACCTTCTTGATATCATCAGTTCAATAACTTATTCTACAGAAAGTACATCTATTAAATTTTGACAATATCTGCACTGTGAAAGTGTCTAATGCAACAGAGACCATTAAAAGCATGAGAGAAGACTTAATTTTCTGGTTTTACTTTCATTAAAAGTCTGATGCTTTAAATCCCTGCCATCTGTTTAATAAATAATGTACACCATTAAAAAAAAAAAAATATCTTTGTGCCAAAACTGGTCTGGGATGGCTATGTATATAACTGAACTGCTGCTAGGAAAAAGAAAAAAACATTTTAAATTAGCAGCATCCTCAAGGTCACTTAAAGCAAACTTCGTCCATGTTCCATTCAGGCCGACCTGACCACATGTCTGCCACCTGGGTTCCACTGCACTCGGAGGAGTGGGCACTGCGGTGCAGAAGTCAGGTGCAGGCTAGATGTGTCTTCTTTTGTCTGCACTGTCGTGTCCTGGCATTCAGAGGCAAGGGGCAAATTCCGGAAATCATTAGTCATGTCTAGGACAGAGAAAAATGCACATTTAGGGTTAAATTTCACAGTAATGTCAGAGTAAGAGACTGCCACTGGTACTACAGGCTTTGAAATCTTAGGGCCTGAGAGTGTATAGTGAGCTTAACTGAGCCCGCTGGTTTAGCATCTGACCAAGCTGGAGAGCCATATGCTAAAGAGATAGGTCCACTCAGACCCCTCTCCTCCATCTTAGTTCTGTTGCTGGAGGAAATACTGGATGCTGTGTTTGTGATTGAGGATCTTCGGCCTCAAACAAAATTTCAGTGTACTTTTTCCCACAATCTTGTGCCCAAACTGAAAGATCTGCAGCCTCTGAGTGAGTTACACTATGATCATGCGGCTGCACTGGCAGGCAACACTGTGTGGCTAACTGCTCAGGAATAACCTCATGAACCAAAGGTTTAGAAGCATTTGGAATTCCTGTACCTAATGCAAGACCAGCCACCTCAACTATTTCTTTGCCTGTATTCTCACTCGTGCTGGCAGTAGTTTCTAAAATGTGCTGGCTCTGTTCATTTTGAACCGGGATGCCCCATTTCACAGGGATAGCAACACATTTTGAAGCTGTGTCATTTATACCCTGAATCTCATACATTTCTACATTTTTCTGATCTCCAGTAGGAGGTGCTCTGTTTGTAAAACTGATTCCAGCCCCTGTATCAATCAAAGTTAATTTATCCTGACCCTATACTACTATATGGTAGTATTAACATTGGGGCGGCCGCAAGTGTCCAAAATCAAAGGTGCCACATACCTCAAGCTGAATTCAGAGTCTGACTTCTTTCCCTTATCCTGCATCTCCAAAAATGAGTCCACAGGAAAGTGATAGGAGTCCGGCAGGGCTGTGAAGGTTTGAGTCACCTTGGTATTTGGACACAGAAAGTCAGGACATCCCTATGCACTAGCACTGTTGTTCCTAGCTTTTAATCACTTTTTACTCTGTCCAATTCTATCTGCATTGTGTGTCAATCCTGTTCCCATTTAATTTTTTCTTTTTCTAATCTTTCCTTTTGGTCTTTGAGTTCATGGAAAGGAATGTAAGAGGAGGAGTTTCTGTAACTACCTCTACCATGCCCTCTATTTCCTGAGTGTGGTGTTTTCTTGTATTGGGGTGCTCCCTCAGCACGCCACCTTCTAGCTTCTGATACTGAAATAATTTGAGCTGGCTGGGTCTTCCACACAGACCCAATTCTGAGCAGTAAAGTGTCAAAAGGGGTAGTTTTAGGGTCCTCCGAAAACAACAGAAGGTGTTTAGTAATCTCGGGGGATAATAATTCTAATAGAAATTCTTTATGTTCTCTCTGACCATAATCTGAAGAACTGGGCCAATGTTCATGTTCGTTAAGTACCGCATTGATGACCCACACTCTATATGCAAACTGCTCTAGTGTATCGGTTGGCAGGGGTACCTGGTACTTACGAATGGGGAAAGTGTCACGGAGGTCTCGGTGGGAGAAACGCTGGCAACCAGTGACCATAACATGGTATGGTTCAACCTTAGAAAGGGTTTCCCTAGATCACAAACAAAAACAAGGGTACTCAATTTCTGGGGCACTGACTTCGCAAGCATGGGTGATTTTGTCTACCAGACGCTGCAGGTTCAAGAAGTAACAGATGATGTGGAAGCTATGTGGTCAACCCTGAAAATGACACTACACGAGGCAACTATCCGCTACATAAAATCGGTAAATAAACAACAAAGAAAGAAGAAACCCCAATGGTTCACTGATGAGGTCTCGTACCTAGTCAAGGAAAAGAAAAGAGCATTTCTTTCATACAAACGCACCGGGGAGAAAGAAGCTAACATTGAATACAGGACAAGGTCTGCAGCGGTCAAAACAGCAGTCAGGGAGGCCAAACTTCAAGTGGAAGAAACTCTAGCAAAGAACATTAAGAAAGGGGACAAATCCTTCTTCAGGTATATTAGTGACAGGCAAAAGAACACAAACGGGATAGTACGCCTTAGAACAGCAGACGGGAATTATGTGGAAACAGATTCCGAAAAAGCCAAACTACTGAATGATTACTTCTGCTCAGTCTTTACCTGCGAGGCACTTGGGCACGGGCCACAGCTGGAAGCAAAGCCAAGCAAGGAAGACCCATTTCAGAATTTTGAGTTCACACCAGCTGATGTTTACAGCGAACTGTCAAGACTCAAGGTGAGCAAAGCCATGGGACCAGACAAATTGCACCCAAGAGTGCTCAGAGAGCTGTGCGATGTCCTGGCGGAACTGTTAGCCATGCTCTTCAATCTCTCCCTAAGTACGGGGAGAATCCCCCTGGACTGGAAAACAGCTAACGTCGTTCCTCTACACAAAAAGGGCTGCAGAGCAGAGGCTGCGAATTACAGACCAGTGAGTCTCACATCAATAGTGTGTAAACTCATGGAAACACTACTTAAATGTAAATTAGACACGATTTTGGATGAGGGGGATCTAAGGGATCCTAGTCAACATGGATTCACTAAGGGTAGGTCATGCCAATCCAATCTTATCAGCTTCTTTGATTGGGTAACAGGAAAGCTAGACTCGGGAGAGTCTCTGGACATAGTGTACTTGGATTTCAGTAAAGCATCCCACACCGTAGACTATTAAACAAGATGAAATCGATGGGGTTAGGTGAGACACTAATTGCATGGGTCAATGATTGGCTGAGTGGAAGACTTCAGAGGGTGGTGGTCAACGGCACCCTCTCTGAGACATCGGAGGTGACCAGCGGAGTGCCACAGGGCTCGGTCCTGGGTCCATTCCTTTTTAACATATTCATAAGGGACTTGACCCGAGGGCTTCAGGGTAAAGTAACACTATTCGCCGATGACGCCAAACTATGTAATATAGTAAGTGAAAGCAATCTGCAGGATAGTATGACGCAGGATCTGCTTACGTTGGAAAACTGGTCCTCGACATGGCAGCTGGGCTTCAACGCTAAGAAATGTAAGGTTATGCATCTCGGCAGCGGAAATCCATGCAAAACTTACACCTTAAATGGAGAAACACTAGCTAGGACTTCAGAAGAAAGAGACTTGGGAGTAATCATCAGTGCAGGCATGAAGGCCGCCAAACAAGTAGAGAAGGCCTCATCCAAGGCAAGGCAACTTATTGGATGTATCAATAGAAGCTTCGTTAGCCGCAAACCTGAAGTCATAATGCCACTGTACAGAACCATGGTGAGACCTCATCTGGAATACTGTGTGCAATTCTGGAGGCCACATTACCGTAAAGACGTGCTTAGAGTTGAGTCGGTTTAGCGGATGGCCACTAGAATGATCTCAGGGCTCAAGGGTCTCTCGTACGAAGAAAGACTAAACAAATTGCAGCTCTACACTCTAGAGGAACGCAGGGAAAGGGGGGACATGATTGAGACATTTAAATACATCACGGGACATGTCGAGGTGGAAGAAGACATCTTCTTTCTCAAAGGACCCTCGGTCACAAGGGGGCATCCGCTCAAACTCAGAGGAGGGAAATTTAATGGTGACATAAGGAAGTATTTCTTCACAGAAAGGGTTGTAGATCACTGGAACAAGCTTCCAGTGCAGGTGATCAAGGCCACCAGCGTGCTTGACTTTAAGAATAAATGGGACATCCTCGTGGGATCCCTACGAGGGTCGAGTTAAGGAACTAGGTCATTAGTACTCAGACTTAATGCATTAAGGACACAGGACGGGGGCACTAAGGACATGAGGAGGCACTGGGGGCACTAAAGACACAGGACGGAGGAACTGGGAGCACTAAGGACACAGGAAAGAGGCACTGGGGGCACTATGGACACAGGAAAGAGGCACTGGGGGCACTAAGGATATGAGGAGGCACTAGGGGCACTAAGGACACAGGATGAGGGCACTGGGGGCACTAAGGACATGAGAAGGAGGCACTGGGGCACTAAGGACCTGGGAAGGAGGCACTGGGGGCACTAAGGACATGGGAAGGAATGAGGGAGGGAATAGAAAGGGACAATTGTTGAGCCTGAGTGCAGAAAGAAAGAAATGAAAGAAAGGATACACAGTCAATTAATAGATGCCCCCTTTTGATGAAAAAATAAATGGTCATGTTACCTCTGACTTACTTTCTCTGCAGCAGAGTTGGCAACCATGCTGAGGTGCAGGAAGGTCCCGCGAAGACTCATCTGCCGGCTCTGCTCCGGAAGAAGTAAGTTACGTCGGAGGGGGTGGACCCAGCAGACAGTCATTGCGGGACTTTGCCGCAACTCCCTGCGTCTGCCGGGTCCACCCCCTCCAACGTAACTTACTTCTTCCAGACCAGAGCCAGCAGACGAGTCATCGCGGGACCTTCCAGCATGCGGCTGATGAGTTCACTCCAAAGCAAGTACGTCGGACCTTGCTGCATGACGGGAGAAAAAGGAGCAGGACTGCTGGAATGGAAGAGTGGTGGAGGGAAAGGGGGCAGGGTGGTATGGAAGGGTGGTGCTAATGGAATTGATGTACAGAGAAAGGGGGCAGTAGCTGATTGAAGAGGGGTGGATGGCGAGAGAAAGGGCAGACATTGGATGGTTGTGGGTAGCCTATGCTGGATGGAAGTGCAGATGGGAGAGATAAGGGAGCAAATGCAGGAAGGAAATGGGAGGTGAGAAAGAGGGGAGCAGATGCTGGATGGAAGTGGACAGAGAGATGGAAGGGTTGGAGAAAGAGGGTACATGATGGAAGGAAAGGATAAATAAAAGGAGGGTACATAATGGGGAGAAAAGGATTGAGTTAGGGAAACACTGGAGGGGTGAGGAAAAGAGGTGGCAAGCTTTAGGTAGACAGTAAAAAAGGACATTGATGAGAGGGTAGTAAGAACGTAAACAAGACATATGCAGAAAATAAATTGAAAAGGAAAATGAGGGAAAAAAGGGAAAGGGATTGCAGAGGAGAGGTGTGGGAGAGGGAAGGAGAGGAGAGAGATGCCAGACCAATGGGGTGAAAGGAGAGATGGAAGGGGGAGGCATACAGTTTCTGGAAGGGGCACAGAAGGAGAGAAGATGCCATATAGGGGAAGAGAGATGGCAGACTGGATGGAAGGAAGAGAGTTACAAGAAAATGAGGAAAGCAGAAACCACAGAAGACAAAGGTAGAAAAACATTTTCTATTTATTTATTGCTTTAGGAGACATGTGTCACTGTTTCTGTGGTGCACTGTATGCAGAATCCAGCTTCTTACTGGTTCAATTTAACCTTTGTCTATGTATTTCTATTTTATCGCAGTATCCGGCTTCGGCATCGCAACATTCACAGGCGATCCATCGCCCTACCTTGCAGCATCTGAGGAAGAACGGGCCGCAGGCACAAATTGAGGCTTCAGTCTAGCTAAAGTTGGTAGCCCCCGCAGCCAACATACAGCCACAAATTGAGGCTCCCACTTCTGCCTAGCTACAGTCAGTGGCCCGCCAGCAAAATGTACTGCCACAAATTGAGGCCCCCGCTTTGGCATAGCTACAGTTGCGGCCCCCGCAGCATCCATGGCCGAAAGGGCCTGAAGCCGCATCCACAGGCAGCCACAAATCATGCCACTTTCCACCATTGGCCGAACATCAAGCACCCGACTTGGGCCTAACCTGCCTTGACAGCCTGTAAGGGTCCATCCCACCAGCTATACCTGTAATTGGCTACCCTGCCCTTTTATTGAAGATCCCTTTTATTGAAGAAGATGGCTAAAAGAAAAAAAAGATGAGGAGTATCGTACTTTTCAGCAGGAATGGTCAGAGGAATTCGCCTTTGTGGAGAGAGAAGGTTCTGCAGTGTGTCTAATCTATATATATAAAATCGGAGGTATGTATATGTGTATGTATGTGTGTATGTGCCGCGATCACGCAAAAACGGCTTGACCGATTTGAATGAAACTTGGTATGCAGATCCCTCACTACCTGGGGTGATATGTTCTGGGGGTCTCGCGGCCCACCTGCACACGTAGGCGGAGCTACAAACAGAAAATCAGATTTCACCCATTCATGTCAATGGAAAATATGTAAAAAGCTGCCATTCTCACAGTAATTCAAAAACGGCTTGACCGATTTGAACGAAACTTGGTATGCAGATCCCTCACTACCTGGGGTGATATGTTCTGGGGGTCTTGCGGCCCACAACTCTATGTTGCTTGCTCAAGGGTGGGTTCACCCAATAATTTATATGTTCTTGCTCCTGGAGGTGAAACTAAAATTGTTGTTTATAATCACGTTTTGCGTTAGTTGTATTGTATTCATTTTGTCAAATATTTCACATTATAATTTGAATATTGTACTTTTTATTAAGCTGTAAAAAAATAATTTCATTCACCACTATAAAGTATCTTTATTTGAATCCATTTACAGTGTTATTGCTATAATTAAATACCCGTGCAACGCCGGGGCATCAGCTAGTATCTATATATATAAAATCGGAGGTATGTATGTGTGTATGTGTGTGTGTATGTGCCGCGATCACGCAAAAACGGCTTGACCGATTTGAACGAAACTTGGTATGCAGATCCCTCACTACCTGGGATGATATGTTCTGGGGGTCTCGCGGCCCACCTGCACACGTGGGCGGAGCTACAAACAGAAAATCAGATTTCACCCATTCATGTCAATGGAAAAAATGTAAAAAGCTGCCATTCTCACTGTAATTCAAAAACGGCTTGACCGATTTGAACGAAACTTGGTATGCAGGTCCCTCACTACCTGGGCTGATATGTTCTGGGGGTCTCGCCGCCCACAACTCTATGTTGCTTGCTCAAGGGTGGGTTCACCCAATAATTTATATGTTCTTGCTCCTGGAGGTGAAACTAAAAATGTTGTTTATAATCACGTTTTGTGTTAGTTGTATTGTATTCATTTTGTCAAATATTTCACATTATAATTTGAATATTGTACTTTTTATTAAGCTGTAAAAAAATAATTTCATTCACCACTATAAAGTATCTTTATTTGAATCAATTTACAGTGTTATTGCTATAATTAAATACCCGTGCAACGCCGGGGCATCAGCTAGTGCAATGATAAAATTGCATCGATGAAACGGTCAAATATAAAGCGGCACTTTTGACACACGCCATACTACATTTGTATCAAAATATCCTGCGGGGGACAGCAGGAAGAAAGCATATCAAGAGCTACTGAGCAGAGTTCAAGCTAGTCAGCAGCAACTCCGTGTTTGGACCCAACAAGGTGACTGGAATTCGGCTAGAATAGTCACTACACTCCTGCAGTGTCCGAGAGAGAAGAAGCATCGGCTCAGTTGTGATGTGTGTATACTGTGTGTACTTCTATTTCAACACTATGGTGCACTATGATATCCAAACAGAGGAGAAAAGACCTCAAAGAACCCTCGGAATGTAGTCAATAGAAGACACCAATTTAGGGTTTGGGGTATTATCATAGGTCAAAACCTCTGTTTGAAATCAATATTTTATTAATTTTAATGTTTTCAATTCTTTTTATAATAATTTATATTTTTAATTAATTTAAGATTCAAATTCTCTCATGGAGAAAAGAGAGCTGGCAACCATTAAGATATAACCATTAGCAGCACTGAATCTGATGTATTTATCTTTTGAACCTGAGGATTATTTATTTTGAACACTAATTTGAGGTCTCCACTGACTTCAGTTTCTACTTGTATTGCAAGACATTTCTTGTATATCAGGAAAATAAGTGTTTATTAAATGCTGGAACTGTTCCTTGATGCCAGCAATGATGGATTAATCTGTTGCAGTAACAGTAAGATGTTTGAGCTGCTGGGTACATGATGGAAGGAGGTTGCCGATGGTAGGTGTCTGATCAGCAGACAAACTCTGCAGTTAGACTGATATTTGGTCTGTGGAAATAAGAACACTTACAACCCTACTACAAAAACTACATTGGCTGTCCATTTTATCCAGAATAAAATTTAAGCTAGCAGTCACAACTTTTCCATTTTAAACAGCAATGCACTAGGGGTTCATGTGATGATGCTGAGCTGAGCAGTGGCTTTCTGCCTGAGCTCTGATCCCTGCATATATCCTCTAAATCTCCGACATGGGCCTCATAGAGAGAGAACCGCCATCACAGAGGAAGGGAACTCCGGTCATCGAGAGCCACAGGCAGGTCAGGTTTTCAGGATATCCACAATTAATATGTATGAGATGGATTTTCATGCACTGCCTCCTTGAAATGCAAATCTATCTCATGCATTTTTTATTGTGGATATCCTGAAAACCTGACCTGCCTGGGACTCTCGAGAACCGGAATTGCCTTCCCCTAGTATAGAACAATCGCTAAAGTGAACTGGCGACCACCTGTTGAGGAAAGGTCCAGGACACTTCGACGTTCCCAAGCTAACAAGGTTATGGCTATATGGGAACCATTTTGGAATACTATGACATCTGTGTCTAGAAGTCGTATTTTGAATTATTGATATATGTTTAATTAGTTGTTTGTATATTTTAGCTAGTTCTTTGGGACTCCGGACAGGGGGGGATGGGGGGACTCAGGATGGAATGGGATGGTAAAAATGTGTGATTAAGCCTTGTTTATTGTAAGAAATATTGGATCGTTTAGTTTCTTGCTCAATAAAAATTATTTAATCATAAAGTGAACTGGCATCCTTTAAAATGGTCAGAGTTGAGAAATGGGATGCTGATGAAGAGTTATACCGATAAAAAAATATATATATTTTTTTGTAATTATTTAGAAAGCCAAACAATTCACATCATCAATAAGATGTAATCCAGCCAAAAAAACAAACAGTATCCCTTTTTTTTTCCAATTCTTTATTCATTTTTATATCTCATAACAAGTATACAATAAATAATAAATATTCATACAATTCACTTGTATGACTCATACAATATTAAATCCTATATTATCCCCCCTCCCCCCACCCATTCCACACATATAAACACTTTATTTGAATCTAATATATTATACCCTCCCAATCCCATATCATATTATTCTTTCTATTAAAAGGTGTCTAATCATTCGAATATACAATCAATGGCCCCCAAATTTTTTTAAACTGATTATAATTTCCTTTTTGTATAGCAAGAACTTGTTCCATTATATATATATAACATATAGAATTCCACCAAAAGGTACAGTTAAGTCTTGTATGATCTTTCCAGTTTCTAGTTATATTCTGAATGGCAACCCCTGTCATAATCATTAGCAATTTATTATTATTTGCTGAAATTTTGCTCTTTGCTCTCATCGATGTTCCAAACAAAATTGTATCATAGGACAGGGCAACTGGATTTTCTAATAAAGAATTAATTTGAGACCAAATTGACTTCCAAAAGGCATTAATACAAGGACAATAAAAAATTAGATGGTCCAAAGTCCCTGCTTCTAGATTACAGTGCCAACATTTATTAGATCTAGAGCTATCAAACTTTTGTAAACGAACTGGTGTCAAAAAAGCTCTGTGCAACAAAAAAAACCAAGTCTGTCTCATAGATGCCGACACTGTACATCTAATTCTCCAAGACCAAATTCTTGGCCATTGAGATGCAGAAATTTGATGCTTAATCTCAATGCTCCAAATGTAACATAGTAACATAGTAACATAGTAGATGACGGCAGATAAAGACCCGAATGGTCCATCCAGTCTGCCCAACCTGATTCAATTTATATTTTTTTAAAATTTTTCTTCTTAGCTATTTCTGGGCAAGAATCCAAAGCTTTACCCGGTACTGTGCTTGGGTTCCAAATGCCAAAATGTCTCTTAGACCCGTTTTTTGGTTTTTTATTTAAATAACCATATATCAATTTATACCACTGAGCGGCTTGGTGACCCAAGAAATCCGCCTGAAAACATAGGAATTCCAAACTGTATTGAGTATTAAGATCTTTCCATTCAGGGAACCCCTCCTGAATAGCATGCTTCAGTTGCAACCATTTAAAACTTTGTGACTTATTAAAACTATATTTATGTTGCAACTGTGAAAAACTAAGCAGCGTACCATTTGAAATAACATCATTTAAAGTTCTTATTCCTGCAATGATCCATTGTTTCCAGAGAATTTTATATCCACCAATTTTAATCTTGGAGTTTAGCCAAATTGATTGATTTAATGATTTAGAAATTGGAATAGGTGATAAATTGGTAACATATCTCAAAGTCTTCCAAGTATCAATCAAGATTCTATTCCCTTTGTATCTATTAGGCATTTTTATACTCAAAAGATGAACCAAATGTATAGGAAACATGAGTCGCCATTCTAAATACAACCAGTCCGGGACATTCTCCATGAGCTCTGGAAGGACCCAATACATACCCTGTCTTAAAATATAGGCTTGATGGTACCTATAAAAATTTGGAAAATTTACCCCCCTTCCACAATTGTTTTTTGTAAAGATACTAAAGCAATTCTAGGTCTTTTCCCTAACCAAACAACTTTTTGTAAAATGACCCCTGAAAAAAAACTGGTATCATACTTATTTGATAACAGACCACAGGCAAAATCATCATTTTAATTGTTTGAACTCTCCCCCATCAAGATAAATGCAAAGGATTCCATTGCTCACACATTTCTGTTACTTTCTTTAATAAAAGTTTTTCATTTTCCTTTATTGTGTCCTCAAGAGTACTTTTAATAGTAATTCCTAAATATTTTAATCCATCTTCTTTCCAAACAAATGTAAATGAATCAAATAATCCTTTGGTACAATGTACATTGAGTGGAAGAACTTCAGATTTACTCCAATTAATCTTGTACCCAGAAAATTTTCCAAATTTTTCAATCAATTCAAGCAAACATGGAATAGTAGTCTCTGGTTTCCTCAAATAAAGCAGAATATCATCCGCATAAGCGGAGAGTTTATATTCCCAATTTGAAAACGGAATTCCTTGTATCCCCTTTGCCTGATTAATAGCTATCAACAAGGGTTCCAAAACAACATCAAAAAGCAAAGGAGATAAAGGACAACCCTGTCTAACCCCCCTTTGCAAACTAAATCTATCCGATAGATTATTATTAATATATAGTCTTGCACCAGGGGAGCTATACAATGTCTGAATCATTTGAATAAAACCAGCCCCTATACCAAACCATTCTAATGCCTGATACATAAAAGACCATTCAACTCTATCAAAGGCTTTTTCTGCATCCAAAGAAATTAAGAATGCCGGATCTTGAATGTTCTTTGTTAAATTTAAAGTATGAAAAGCCAATCTGGTATTATTAGAAGAATGTCTTCTTGCAACAAATCCTGTTTGGTGAGTATCAATAATAAAAGGGAGAGCTTTAGCTAATCTTAATGCCAAAACTTTGGCTAAAGGTTTACCATCTACATTTATGAATGAAATAGGCCTGTAGTTTGATACCAAAGTAGGATCTTTGTTTGGTTTTGGTAAGACAATAATTAATGAATCTGCCATAGTACCTGATATACAACTTTTATTCAGTTGGTATTGATATAATTTTAACAAATAGGGTAACAAAGTAATTTGAAATGATTTATAGAACTCTACCGTATATCCATCACCACCTGGAGCAGATCCAACTCTACGAGACTTCAATGCTGTTTCTAATTCTTTTAAAGATATAGGTTCTTCTAAACTTCCTTTTATATGTTCAGGAATTTGTGGCCCATTAATAAACTCAAAAACTCCAAACCATCCTTTTCTCTATCTCTGTAAGACTTAGAAGAGTACAGATTTTTTTGTTTTTGTTTTTTCCTTTCTTCCTTTTTTTTCCTTCCTCTATTCTTTTCCTTACTTCTATTTTCTCTTCAAGCATCCAACCGCTTTAATAAAGCGACCCTACCCTATACGTTTTACCCTATTCCCACTTTTTCCTTTTCTTCTTAAACATGTAACTTTTCCCCTCCCCTCCCTTTTACCCTCACTCTCAAGTTTGTCTTGTCGATAACATTTATGTTCGCACTATTTATTTTAAAACGCCAATTATTTTATTTTCTTATCTTTTTTACCTTTTAAATTTTATTGTTAACCGGCCAGATATTTGTTGATGGTCGGTATATTAAAAACTAATAAACTTGAAACTTGATCTTTATAAAAACTAAAAAATTGTTTTAGAATCTGATCAATTTTATTATGTGATTGTCCATTCTTATCTTTTATTACAATAATTTTTGCTCTTCTTTTCTTTGCTTTAAGATAATTTGCTAGCAACCTTCCTGCCTTATTTGAATTTCCATAATATTGAGTTTGTTGAGAAAATAAATCATTCCTTACAAATTTAGAAGATAACTCATTATACTTAACTTTTGCTTTTAATAATAATTGCAAAGTATTCCATTCCCATCTATTAATTAAATTACTTTCCAATATTTTAATTTCCTTTTCCAATTCAGTAAATTGTTTCTTAAATTTTTTTCATAATATATGCTGAGTATGATATAACATTACCTCTCATGGTTGCTTTGAATGCATCCCATAACACTTCTATATTAATATCATCAGTTTCATTAATTTGGAAGAATTCAATCATTTTTAATTTAAAATCATCAATAAAATTTGAATCTGCTACCAAATAATTATCAAATCTCCAAACCGGCTTAGAATAATCCTTTTCCCCATCTTTTAACTCAATCCATACAGCACCATGATCAGATAAGAGAATAGGATCTATAATAGCTATTACATTCTTCACTAAATTATTTGAAACAAAAATATAATCAATTCTTGAAAAAGAATTATGGACCTGTGAACAAAAAGAGAATTCCCGATCATTAAAATGAAGAATACGCCATATATCTATTAAATCACAAGATTTTACCAAATTATCTAACCCTAATGATTTTATAACTCTACTTGGATTTTTATCCATAATTGAATCCATTACAGCATTGAAATCTCCAGCCACCACTAAATTAGAAGTAGCCAGTGGTAGTAAAATTTGTTGTAGGTTCTTAAAAAATTCCATCTGATTCGTATTAGGAGCGTAGATGTTAAATAAATCCAGGGTATTATTTCCCATGCTCATTTCAATATGTACCCACCTTCCTAAAGGATCCATTTCTATCATTTTAAAATCAGCGGGAGACAGCGTATCCAGATTGTTCCCGAAGAGAGGCAGTGTGGGAGCCCTGCTCCGCCCCTCTCCCTGACCGAAAGGGAACATTTAAAAGAGCACAGCAGCCAGCCGGGCCCCCTTTCAGGCCACCAGCGGGAGACAGCGTATCCAGATTGTTCCCGAAGAGAGGCAGTGTGGGAGCCCTGCTCCGCCCCTCTCCCTGACCGAAAGGGAACATTTAAAAGAGCACAGCAGCCAGCCGGGCCCCCTTTCAGGCCACCAGCGGGAGACAGCTTATCCAGATTGTTCCCGAAGAGAGGCAGCGTGGGAGCCCTGCTCCGCCCCTCTCCCTGACCGAAAGGGAACATCTAAAAGAGCACAGCGCCAACGGCGCTCAGCCGTTCGGCGCGCCGATGAAGGCGCGAGACAAAGGCGCATGTGCCTTAGTGCGCACCTTTGTGAAGCGCCTGCAGTGACGACAGTTGGATTCTGAAGCTAACAAAATAACAGGCTCCAATCAGCAGGAGCACACCAGCACTTTATGAGAGCGATGGAGGACCCAGGATCCCAGAGGTACTTTCCGGTATACTGCACAGAGTGCAATATGTACGACTACCTCCCCTTGGGAAGGCGGGAGTACATATGCAGTCGGTGTCAGGAACTGGAAAGCCTGAGGATGGAGGACGGCAGATTGAGGGTCAGGGTCCAGGAACTGGAGGGACTGCGCACCACAGAGGAGACGAGCTGGTCAACCCAGAACACAGACGGAACAGGCCCCATTGTGGACCAGGTGAGGGACCTCGAGAGATTCATCGAGGAGGCCTATAGGAAGGTGGAGGAACGGGACCAGCAGCTGCACAGACGGATGTCGGCAGACGAGACCCAGGATCCACAAGGCGACACCGGGAAAGGACCTAGCGGAGGAACCACGCAATGGGAGGAGACCGTGACTCACCGGGACCCCGAGGGAGAGACACCGCACTACACCAAGGACACGGACCTGAGGCAGAGGAGGTTGCTGAGGAAAGGGAAGTCTGCTATTGTAGTGGGAGACTCGATCTTGAGAGAGGTAGACAGTCACGTAGCTGGAGGAAGGGAGGACCGGCTAGTGACTTGTCTCCCAGGGGCCAAGACACGAGACATCACTGATAGGATCGAGAGGATCCTGGACGGAGCAGAGAGGAGAGGAGACTGCGGTAATAATGCACGTCGGAACGAATGATGTGAGCCGGAGGAACTTCAGCATGGCCACACAGACTGACCAGTTCAGGGTCCTGGGATGAAAGCTGAAGCGGAGCACACGGAGGATAGCATTCTCGAAGATCCTGCCTGTACCGAGAGCAGATGCAAAGAGGCAGGCAGACCTCCAGGCTGTGAATGCATGGTTGAGGAGATGGTGCCAGGAGGAGGGCTTCCACTTTGTGAGGAACTGGACGTCCTTCTGGGGAAAGAGCAAGCTCTACCGGCGGGACGGCCTGCACCTGAGCACAGCGGGAACTAGACTACTGGCAGCCAATGTGAGGAAGGAGATCGAGAGGGCTTTAAACTTAGGAGAGGGGGAAAGCCGACAGCTGATCTGATGTTGACGCTTCGGACAACAGTATCCAGAACAGATGCTGAACGGGCTGACTGCAGGGAGGAAGCAGAGGGACCGGAGGATCTTATGATCAGACAGCGAGGGAAACATCAGGTAAAGGGAGCTTGCTGGGAGAAGACTAAGGGGCATGGAGACACAGGGGAACTGGGTGGCACGAGGGCGAAAGCTGAGGGTAATATAGAGGTACCACAAGGCGAGGGGGATCAAACAGAGGCTCAAGGGATGATAGCCCAGGAGGGGGCCGGTAAGGCTAGAAAACCCAGAGGAAAAGCGGGGAAGTGGGGTGGCGGGAATGTGGGGAAGCTGAAAGCTAAGAGGGTAAAGGCTGAGGGCAAAGCAGAAGCACAGGGAACGGGAGAACTGCCCGAAATCCAAGGGCAGGCGGCCCAGGTAAATGCAGAGGTGGAGGAAAAGCGACGGGACCTACGGGACCTGCGGTGCTTATACGCAAATGCAAGAAGCCTCATGGCCAAGATGGGTGAACTAGAAGTCGTGGCCAAGGGGGAGGACCTAGATATAATTGGAATTGCAGAAACCTGGTGGACAGAGGAAAATCAATGGGATGTGGCGCTGCTGGGGTACAAGCTCTACAGGAGGGACAGGACCCACAAGAAGGGGGGAGGCATAGCACTATATATAAAGGACTCTATCCACTCGGTCGGGATGGATATGGCAACGAAGGCAGAGGGGCTGGAATCGCTATGGGTCAAATTGCCGGGAAACAAGAGTGCAGGCATAAAACCGGGGCTGTACTATTGCCCACCTGGTACGCCAGAAGGAGTTGGACACGACTTGGAAGCGGAACTGAGACAGGAATGCAGGACTGGAAGTGTAACAGTGATGGGGGACTTCAACTACCCGGGAATAGACTGGAGTACGGGTCACTCCAACTGCACTAGGGAAACAGGATTTGTAGAAGCTGTGAGGGACTGCTTCATGGAGCAACTAGTCAAAGAACCGACGCGAGGGGATGCTACTCTTGACCTCATCCTAAACGGATTAGGGGGGCCTGCAAGAGGGGTAGAAGTGGGAGGACTACTAGGCAATGGTGATCACAACGCGATCAGATTCACATTAGAAAGGGGGACACCCATAGTAAGGAGGACCGCAACAACTGCGCTCAACTTCAAGAAAGGGAACTATGTTGCTATGAGGGAAATGGTGGGGAGGAAGCTCAGAAACATCTTTAGGATGGAGACTGTGGGAAGCGCCTGGACCCTATTCAGGGACACCCTGCAGGAAGCATAAAGAATGTACGTCCCCAGTTTCAGGAAAGGCTGCAAGAACAAGCGATCAAAGAACCCGGTTTGGATGTCATCTGAAGTAAAGAGGGCAATAAATGACAAAAAAGTATCCTTCCGGAGATGGAAAAAGAACCCAACGGAGGAAAATCACCAGGCGCACAGGAAATGCCAAAAGGAATGCCACCGAGAGGTTAGAAAAGCGAAAGGAGAATACGAAGAGGGGCTGGCCAGGAAGGCGAAAAACTTCAAGGCATTCTTCAGTTACGTAAAGGGGAAGCGACCAGCGAGAGAGGAGGTGGGGCCGTTGGACGATGGGGATAGGAAGGGAGTGATTAAGGAGGATAAAGAGGTAGCTGAGAGGTTGAACACGTTCTTCTCGTCGGTTTACACGAGCGAAGACACATCTAATATACCGGACTCAGAGGAGCTCATGAGTGGGGAACAGGCTGAAAAATTGAAGCACATAAAGGTAAGTAAGGAGGATGTCCTCAAACAGATAGACAGGTTAAAATGCGGTAAATCACTGGGCCCGGACGGGATCCACCCAAGGGTTCTGAAGGAACTAAGACAAGAAATAGCGGGCACAATCCAGCATGTTTGCAACCTATCCTTGAAAACTGGTGAGGTACCAGAGGACTGGAAATTGGCGAATGTCACACCTATCTTCAAGAAGGGATCGAGGGGTGACCCCGGGAACTACAGGCCGGTGAGCCTGACTTCAATTATAGGGAAGATGGTGGAAGCTATTATCAAGGACGGCATTTGCGAGCACATCGAGAGGAATGGCCTACTGAGAACAAGCCAGCACGGATTCTGTAAGGGAAGGTCGTGCCTAACGAACCTTCTGTACTTCTTTGAGGGAATAAGCAGTTGGGTGGACAATGGGGAACCCATAGACATCATTTACCTCGATTTTCAAAAGGCTTTCGACAAGGTGCCACATGAAAGGCTGCTTAGGAAGCTGTGGAACCACGGGGTGGGAGGGGATGTGCACAGATGGATCAAGCACTGGTTGTCGGGTAGACTGCAGAGGGTCGGAGTGAAGGGCCAATATTCTGACTGGCGGGGAGTCACGAGCGGTGTGCCACAGGGATCGGTGCTGGGGCCGTTACTCTTCAACATATTTATCAATGACCTGGAAAAGGAGGCAAAGTGCGAGGTTATAAAATTTGCTGACGATACCAAACTGTGCGGTAGAGTTAGGTCCAGGGAGGAGTGTGAGGACCTGCAAAGGGACCTGGACAAGCTGGAAGACTGGGCAAACAAATGGCAAATGCGCTTTAACGTGGAAAAATGCAAGGTCATGCATAAAGGGAAAAAGAACCCGTTGTTCAACTACAAATTGGGGGGGGGCATTGTTGGGAGACAGCAGACTTGAGAGAGACTTGGGTGTGCTGGTGGATGCATCACTGAAGCCATCTGCACAGTGCGCAGCAGCCTCGAAAAAAGCCAACAGGATGCTGGGCATCATAAAGAGGGGCATAACAACCAGGACGCGGGAAGTCATCATGCCATTGTATCTAGCGATGGTGCGTCCACATCTGGAATACTGCGTTCATTATTGGTCGCCACACCTCAAGAAGGACATGGCGGTACTTGAGAGAGTCCAAAGGAGAGCAACGAAACTGGTAAAAGGGCTGGAACACTGCCCATACGCCGAGAGGTTGGATAGGCTGGGGCTCTTCTCTCTGGAAAAAAGGAGGCTCAAGGGAGATATGATAGAGACCTTCAAGATCATGAGGGGCATAGAGAGGGTGGATAGGGACAGATTCTTCAGACTGAAGGGGACAACAAGTACGAGGGGGCATTCGGAGAAACTGAAGGGAGATAGGTTCAAAACAAATGCAAGGAAGTTTTTTTTCACCCAAAGGGTCGTGGACACTTGGAATGCGCTACCGGAGGAAGTGATCAGGCAGAGTACGGTACAGGGATTCAAACAGGGATTGGACGGATTCCTGAGGGATAAAGGGATTGTGGGATACTGAGGGAGGAGCTGGGATGTAACACAAGTATAGAAAGCTAACCAGGTAATAAGTATAGAAACCCAACAGGTCGTGCATGTGCAAGACCGGAGGGTTAGGACTTCGATGGGAAGATAGGACTTCAATGAGAAACCAAGGTGGCAAGGGAGCCCCTTCTGGTGATTCAGACAGGTCGTGACCTGTTTGGGCCGCCGCAGGAGCGGACTGCCGGGCAGGATGGACCTATGGTCTGACCCGGCGGAGGCACTGCTTATGTTCTTATGTTCTTATTTTTTATTAATTAAAATGGCCACTCCAGCCTTTTTCCCATTTGCTGGAGCAAAAAATACTTTTGAAATCCAACCCCCTTCCAGCTTTTTAGATTCTATTGTTGACAAATGGGTCTCTTGGATGAAATATACATCCGCCTGTTGCTTTTTAAGGAAATTTAACATTTTTTTCTTCTTAATTTGGTGATTCAGGCTATTGACATTTAGCGAATAGAACTTAGTCTCCATCTTTCAGCTCATTAACATTCCAGCATTGACACTCCGACTTATATAAATGAAATTGATCAGACACCATCATTTCCATAACACCCATAAAATAAAAGAATATGATATAATTCCCCCTATCAAACAAATTCTCTTTCCCCTTACTTTTAAATAACCCCCCACCCCCCACCCCACCCTCCCCTCCCTTCAATATGGATAAACTTGAAACACGCATAGGATATGCAACCACAACACCCCCCAGGCATTTATATATTAACTCCCATTTATAAATGTATTTTAATCAATCTTATATCTTTACACCATGTCATATATTTTAAATATTAAAATGACCTTGTATTTCATGTTAATTACATAAATTTATATATCTCATTTTCCAAAATGGCCATATAATCATACCTATAAATATTTAATCTCATTATCATTCATTAGATATCCCTCCACCTTTACCCTTATGTAAATCCTCATTTAAACTTCCTAGAATTCCCATATATTAAATATTAATATGATACATATTAATCATATAGTTATTAATAATTAAATATCTAGAATTTTCATCTGTTATCCCTCAATTTATATAAATTTTCATTCCATTCCATTTAAAATTAATTCATTTGTTGTAACCATCCTCATAAATGAACATTTTAAAACTCCATACATCTTATATAAGAGCTTCCTTAAGTTCAGCACATATTCCTCCCTTCTCCCATTTTCATATCATATTAACTATATTCCCTTTAATTTATTTATAAGTATGCACTTACAATTATACTTATATTTAGACTTCCAAACAATTGCATTCAAATTCAAATTACACATCATACAAAAATAAAAGAAGATTTAATCCATTCTCACAAATCATTAGCATTCCATCCAATCTATTTCAGCCTTTCTAATATAATCCACTCCTATTAAATATGTTTTTACTTTCTAAACCTTTTCTCTCATTACATAGTCATTGGTTCAGAATTATTCAAAAAGTCTTTCAATTTCAATGGATCCTCAAAATACAGTGATTTACTCCCATACGATATCCTCATTTTTGCAGGGAAGTATAATCCATACTTGTAACCTTTCTCTTTTAGCTGTGGTCTTAACTGAAGAAATAGCTGCCTTAAAGTTGCAGTATTCTTTGCGAAATCAGGCAAAAAGAATAATTTTGAGCCCTTATAATTCAAGTTTTTGTCCGCTTTTGCCAATTTCAGTATCTCAAAGGCTTGCTGAAACCTTAATAGTTTAAAGATAAGCGGTCTGGGCTTTGACTGATTTTCTAACCGTTGGAACAGAATTCTGTGCGCCCGTTCAATTTCAATAGGTTGTTTTGAGCTCAGTTGAAATGGCTTTGATAATAAAGACTCCAAAAACTTTATGGGATTATCTCCCTCCAAATTTTCCGCCAGCCCGATGATTTTTATGTTCTTCCGACGTCCACGGTTCTCGTAGTTTTCCAGCTGTTTTTGCATCTCTGAAATGATTTTACTTTCAGATTTAAACTGAACCGCCGTTAGTTCCAACTGTTCCATTTTATGTTCCAGCGTAGTTACTCTCTGATTTGCAAGTTCCAACTGCTTGTTTATACTGACAACCTCTTCCTTTACTTCCTGGATATATTCTGTGTTTTTTTTGTAGCATTTTTTGTATTTTATCCAATGCTGCCATCACTTCCTTTTTTTTTTTTTTATTTAATTATTTGATTATTCGTTATATCTTAATAACAAATTCATGAATGACCACAAAAAAATTACAAATTCCATATAAAGAACAACAAAACATATTAGGCAATAATTCAACCATGTCCTAGTCCACATTATCACTGGTAGCCAGTATTTTAAAATAAAACTTCAAATCTTTCTGTCTACTTATCTAGGGACAGGCAACTGGCATTTTATATATCTATACAACATCCTCCAAAAGTAAAAACAGTATTTGAATTTAAGCTGTCAACAATGGTTTCTCTCCAATAAAGTCTTCTAACTGGACTGGATCATAAAACACATATTTATTACTACCGAACGAAATAAGGCATTTGCATGGAAATTTCAAAAAGAAAGTAGCTCCAACTGCCAAAACTTTAGGCTTTAGCTAAAGGAACTGTTTTCTTTTAAACTGAGTCTGTCTAGATACATCCGGAAACATTATCACCCGTTGACCGCAAAACATCTCTTGTTTTTTCAAGAAATATAATTTTAAAATATCTTGTTTTTCGAGCTCTGTCTTAAAGGTCACAAGAAGAGTTGCTCGCTTATCTATTATATCTTTAGATGATTCCAAAAACTGTGACACATTCAAACTCTCAGGTGACACTATTTTATCCATTTCACCTTCATCTGCCCTTTCCTTAGAATCTCTTGAGATGTAATAGAGATTATCAACCTCAAAGGTCTCCACTTTAGTATAATGTAATATATCTTTCAAATACATTCTTAAGAGTTCCATCGGGAACAGATAATGTGTGATTGGAAAATTTAACAAGCGAAGATTTTTACCCCTGATAGAATTTTCCATTTTTTTCTAATTTAGCATGTATCATCATACTATCCTTTATATTAGAAACAGCACTGGTCTAATTTTTCTAACTTCACAGCTGTTTCTCCAATTTTAATATCTTGCTCTTTAATTTTAACTGTTGCATCAGATGAAAATTGACATAAATTCATAACAGTCTTTTGTAATGATGACTCTATTCTATTAATGCTAAGCCAAACATCATTTAGAGTGATCTCTTTATCCCTGGGGAGAACGTCCGAGCCTTGCCCAGTAGTCATCTGCACTGGGATTAGTTTTTTAGCTTGCCCCAAGGATTGTCCAGAAACCTCCAGTCCAGATAACAAAGATGATTGAGGGGAAGAAGAAATGAATCCCTCCTTAAAAAGGGAGGGAGATTCTTCTAACCGTAGGGAATATAATGGTTGAGGAGGTGGTGTTGGTTCCCCTGAGGATAAAGAGACAGCTTGAATATTAGGAGTTACCTGTTCCTCAGCATGTGGAAGAGTGGGAGTCATAAGGTGGCGATTCATCGGGCCCGTTGTTCCAGCAGATAATATTGCTTTGGCCTTCCTCTTCCCCATGTTGAGGAGTCGATAGCCCTACTCCCTACTCTTCTTGGGCTCCGAAGGGGCTCAAAAGGGGCAAGCGCCTTTAGCCACGCCCCTTCAGCTCGCGACCCGGGGCTCGCGACCACGGGCCGCGTACTGCGGCTGGTCCGTAGTTTAAGGCTCCCCGAAGGACCCTCTCAGCAGGCTGGATCGGGCAGCTGCGGGACTGCCTGTCCCGATGTGAAGAGGTGCTAAACAGCACTGGCTACAGGCTCCCTCGCAGCTGGACGGAGAATTCTATGTAATACCAGAGATACCAGCTTTACCACTGAGGAAGCAAAACGGGGAAGCTCCTGTCCAATTTGATTCGCCCGCACAAAAAACAACAGGTTATCACCTGTATTAAGGATTCCAGGGGTGTCCGTCATGAGGGGGAACACCACATAGCCTCCCAGTTTGTTCAATACTATCAGGCTCTATATGGCCGCTGACCTCTGGATGCCGATGCCATGTCTCACTTCTTTGCTGACTTGAAACTGCCCCAGTTGACCGCGAATCAGGCCGTGACTCTCAATGCGCCTATCACAGCGGATGAGATATCCACCATGATGTTGGCCAAAGCGCCGGGGCCGGACAGTTTGGGACCGGAATACTATCAGATATTGCGGGACTTGGTTGCCCTTCCACTCAGTCGGATGTGTAATGTGGTGGTGGGAGGTGCTGGCCCCTTTCCTGATAACTTGGCCCATATAGTGTTGCTGCCCAAACCTGGGAAGGATCCTGATTTGGTGGATTCTTTTCGACCTATCTCTCTTAGATCAGGATGTTAAGGTACTGGCTATGACGCTGGCGCGGCATCTTAATTGTTTTTTGCCAGACCTGATTCACCCGGATCAGGTGGGCTGTGTACTGGGTCGTTACGCATCTATGAACTTGTTGAAAGTGATGGGTTCTATTCACGAGCATAGGGGCAAGGGGGGGACACTCGGCGGTGACGGGATTGGATATGGAGAAAGCGTTTGATAGTGTTTCCTGGGAATACCTGTTTCAGGTCTTGGAGGGCTTTGGTTTTACGGGGAGTTTTCTGGATTGGGTCAGAGCATTGTACACCAATCCCCGGGCTCGGCTACTCATCAATGGGAGTCTGACGGATGCATTTGCACTGCAAAGGAGAGCTCAGCAGGGCTGCCCGTTATCTCCCCTGCTGTTTTTGTTGGCTATTGAGCCACTAGCCATTAAGATACGCCTGGCCCCTACTGTTCGGGGTGTTCGGGTGGGGGGACAGGAATGTAAAATTAGTATGTTTGCGGATGATATTTTACTTTATTTGAATCGGGCCCCTATCCATCTGGAGGCTGCATTGGCCATTGTTCGGGACTTTGGGGCCTTATCAGGCTTGCTGGTTAACTGTAGTAAATCCGAACTTTTGTTTTTGGCTGGTGGCCCTGTGGAACCGTGGTATGCTTTACTTCCCATCCCATCTTCGCTTCATCCGGTCTGCTATCTGGGTATTTATTTGAGCACCAATCCGGCCACGTTTACTCCATGAATGTCCTTTGTCACCTTGATGCCATTGGGAAGTTGTACCAACAATGGCAGGATGGGTTTACTGGGCCGAGTGGCCTTGGTGAAAATGGTCATGCTTCCAAAATGGCTTTATCCGCTCCAAACGGTGCTGCTCTGGCTCTGCCCCCCGGATGTCCTTCACTTTCATTCCCTGATTTATCGGTTTATCTGGCAGTCTAAGGCCCCTCGTATAGCTTTGACAAAGATGATGTTGGCCAGGGGAGCGGGAGGGTTGAATGTCCCTGATTTACGTTTGTACAATGTAGCGGCCCTTAAACGCTGGATCCATGAGGGTTATACAGGTTCAGCACGCTATTTCCCACAGGGATGGGCTGAGCACTGGAGTCAGCCTTTTCAGTTCTTTAATTTACTTCACTTTCAGCCAGACCATGTGGTACGCTCGGGGGGTTGCTCCGCGTTTCTGTTTCCTTTTTGGAGGGCCTGGCAGTGGTGGCGGCGCCGGCAGGGTCTTCCGGTTGTGGTTTCTCCCTTCATGACCTTTGAGGGCAACTCGGGATTTCTCCCTGGTTGGGAGCGGATGACGTTCCGAGACTGGGCACACTGGGGCTGCCGCATTATGTCCCACTTATTGGCCGTCTCAGAGGGCTCCTTTCCCTCGTTCCAACAGCTCCCGACGAAATGGGCTTTCCCTCATAGGTTTCTGTTTTCCTTTCTTCAACTCCGACATTATTGGGCAGCAACACAACAGATTCACGCACGGGGCTGGGACACGGGGACTCTGGATCGGAGTTTTGAAGCTACTCCGCCTGCGCTCAATCAGCTGTCCCACTGGTATGGTGCTCTGTGGCTCTCTGCTCGAGTTTCTGGGATGAGTGCCCTATGGGAGAGCTGGGAGGGGGATCTGGGTCGGAGTATTTCTGAGTCCCAATTTCTGGATTGCTTCCGGTCTCTTTATCTCTTTTCTAAATCGGTAGATTATCAGGAAATGCAGTATAAAATTTTGCATAGAGCCTATATTACTAGGCAGCGGGGGGCCCAGATAGGGCTCTGGGCTAGTGCTTTATGTAGTAAGTGTAAATGTAAGCTTGGTACATATCTTCACTCTTTTCTTGAATGTACAGGGCTTGCCATTTGGACGGGGATTCTGGGCCTTCTCGATACTGTTCTCCATAGCTCTGTTGAGTGGGATTATGGCACTCTCCTTCTGGGCTTTCAAGGGTCTCTACAGGACCAGGGTTTCTCCCCCCCCCCCCCCCCCCCCCCCCGCAACACAGATTCCTTTACAATGCCTTTTTGGTGGCGAAAAAACTGATTTTGACTTATTGGGTTTCTGCGGACCCCCCCCCCCCCCCCGACAGCCCAATGGCGGGCCAAGCTGAGAGAGATGGCACAATTTGAGATCCGCTCTTACACTAAATCTAGTAGGCTGGACCTGAGGCATTATGTCGCTTTGTGGGAAGGTATGCTGGAGCTTCTTACACCCTAATTCTCCTTCTTTGCGGGCTATCCTTTGCCCACCTGTCCATCTGGGGTTCTCCACTTATGTTGTTGTCCTTTTTTCTTTATCTGCTTCCTGCTTGCATTCCAAGGGGGGTGGGGGGGGGGCTGGGTATGGTGGGGTAGGTGTGCCTGGTTAGATTGTCTGTGTGGTGGATGGGTGAATGTTGAGTGCTTGTTGTGAGGGTTGATATGTCTGGTATGTGGTATGGGTGCCTGTGCTTGTGGGAGCTTCTACATTTTAAAATTTATGGCCGGGGGTCTGGTCTGGCTTTGTACTCCTTGTGGGCATTGAGGGTTGGGATTGCTTGGCTTATGTTTTTCCTCATGTTGAGCGATGCCCTCCCTCTTGTTAGCCTATTTCATATTGGGGAGGCTTGTTCCTGCTTGTTTTCTGATGCTCTCCTCATTCTTTGTGTTCCTTTTGTACTGCGGAGGAGTGTGTGGCGCAGTGGTTGGATCTACAGCCTCAGCACCCTGGGGTTGTGGGTTCAAACCCCGCGCTGCTCCTTGTGACTCTGGGCAAGTCACTTAATCCTCCATAGCCCCAGGTACGTTAGATAGATTGTGAGCCCACCGGGACAGAGAGGGAAAAATGCTTGAGTACCTGAATGTAACAACCGCTTAGATAACCTTGATAGGCGGTATATAAAATCCTAATAAACTTAAACTTAAACTTTGCTGATTGTACTTACTTGTCTGGACCGTTTGCCATTTTCAATAAACAAAATTAAAAAAAAAAAAAAGAAAAACACTGCTCTTGAGCAGAGTCGGCAGCTGCGCTGAGGTGCAGGAAGGTCCCCTGATGACTCGTCTGCTGGCTTTCCTCTGGAAGAAGTAAGTTATGTCGGAGGGTGTGGACCCGGCAAACGCAATCATCGCGGGTCCTTGCCGCAACTTCCTGCGTCTGCCGGGTCAACCCCCTCTGACGTAACTTACTTCTTCCGGAGCAAAGCCTGGAGTCATTGCGGTACCTTCCAGCATGTGGCTGACGACTCTGCTCCAGAGCTAGTACGTCGAAGTGGGGTGGACCGGCAGCTGGCAGCTACAGTCATTGCGAGAAAGGAGCAGGACTGCTGGAATGAAAGAGTGGTGCAGGAAGAGAAAGGGGGCAGGTTGTTATGGAAGGGTAGTGCTGATGGAACTGATGTACAGGGAAAGGGGAGAGAGACATAAGGAGGAAGGATACTGGATGGAATAGGATCGGAGGGAAAGAAAGGGGGCAGATGCTGATTGAAGAGGGGTGGATGGAGAGAGAAAGGGCAGACATTGAATGGTAGTGTGGCGGGTAGAGGGGGAGCCTATGCTGGATGGAAGTGCAGATGGGAGATATAAGGGAGCAAATGCAGGAAGGAAATGGGAGGAGAGAAAGAGGGGAGCAGACGATGGAAGTGGACAGAGAGAGGAGACAGTACTAGATGGAAGGGGTAGAGAAAGAGGGCACATGATGGAAGGAGGGGATAAATAAAAGGAGGGCACATGATGGGGGAAAAGGATTGATTTAGGGAAATACTGGAGGGGGTGAGGGAAAGAGGTGGCGAGCTGTAGGTAGACAGTAAAAAAGGAAATTGATGAGGGGGCAGTAAGAACGTAATCTAGATGGATGCAGAAAATAAATTGAAAAGGAAAATGAAGGAAGAAAAGGATTGCAGAAGAGAGGTGTGGGATAGGGAAGGAGAGGAGAGAGATGCCAGACCAATGGGGGTGAAAGGAGAGATGTAAGGGGGAGGCATACAGTTTTTGGAAGGGGCATAGAAGGCGAGAAGATGCCATATAGGGGCAGAGAGATGGCAGAGAGTGGATGGAAGGAAGAGAGTAACAAGAAGATGAGGAAAGCAGAAACCAGAGAAGACAAAGGTAGAACAAAAATTTTCTATTTATTTATTGCTTTAGGAGACATGTGTCACTGTTTCTGTGGTGTTGCATTGTATGCAGAGTCCAGCTTCTTGCTGGTTCAATTTAACCTTTGTCTATGTATTTCTATTTTATCCCCCCTTTTACAAAACTGTGGAGCGTTTTTTAGCACCAGCCGTGGTGGTAGCAGCTCTGATGCTCAGAATTCTATGAACGTCAGAGCTGTTACCACCATGGCTAAAATCCACACTACAGTTTTGTAAAAGGGGGAGGGGTTAGTTTGTGATGACATTTCATACTAGGTGAAGGTGTTTTCTGTATTCTGTGTGTTCGAAAGACATGTTTTTTTGTTAGGATTGACTGCAGGATTGATCTGTACTAGTCTGGCTTGTTTAGTTTTACAATGGGTGTATTGATGTTGTACTGCTCACTGCAGTATTAAGATGCTGCCTTTTCCTAGGTACTCATGTGTGACATGTGGCTTGTTACTAAAAATCATGTTTTTCATACAGATGGGAGGGGGTTAGGGTTAACACCCTCCCTATTCTCAGGGCCGGCATTAGGGGATGTCAAGGGGGCCCCGCGATCCAGGCAGCTCTCTTAGCTGCCATCAGCCCTGCCTTCGGCTGCGCCGGTAATGCTAAACTGGACAGTAAAACCAAAGAGAGATGCCGCGGGACTTTTCCACTTGCTTGCATCGCTCTAGGTTCTGCCGCTCTCGATCCCGCTCGATAAGTTGAAAGTTTCTTTGTTCTATCATCCTGCACAGACAGTCCTGCTTAAGGTTTTTACACTTTGGGAGTGCAATGGAGGTTTTTTTGCCAGTGAGGTTATCACCCAACAACCTTGGACCACCTTTATGGTGGTGGGAAGGCTTCAGTCTGAGGCTTTTCCTCCATTTTTTGAGACACATCCCATTTAAACCAAAGGAGCACTGTTTATGTTTTATATGACATCTTTTAAATCTTTCTTGTGAAAGTGTATTTTGGACAATACAGTTGAAGAGGCCTTTCTTTCAACCACCTTCGCTGGAAGTGTGGGGGATAGGAGGGACAGACGCTGAATGGAAGTGTGGAGGAGAGGCGGGACAAACATTGAATGGAAGTGGGGGGGGAGAGGAGGGACAGACACTGAATGGAAGTGTGGGGGAGAGGGGGGCAGACTGAATGGAAGTGGAGGGAGAGGGGGAGCAGACGCTGGAAGGAAGTGGGAAGGAGAAAAAAAAGAGGGCACATGCTGGATTGAGGGAAGAGGATAGAGTTAGATACTGGAAGGGGTGAGGGAAAGAGGTGGCAAGCTATAGGTAGACAATGAAGAGGTATAGGTAGACAATGAAAGAGGGAAATTGAGGACTGAATAGTAAGAAAGAATTTAGACAGAGGCAGAAAATAAATTGAGATGGTAGAACAGGAGGAAGGGAGCAGAGAGATGCCTGAGCAGGGGGGAAGGGGAGGAGACAGATACCAAACCTGGGAGGAGGAAAAAAGGAAGGAGACAGATACCAGATCTGAGGGGAGAAAAGGAGAAGAGAGATATGCTAAAATCTGATGAGAGGGAGGAAGGAAGGTGAGAAAGAGGCAAAGAAGGGAGGGGGGGGGGTTGTAAGCAGATTAGAAAGACTAGAGAGAGAAAGGCCTGGACCAAAGGGGAAAGACAGGAGGCAGATACAGGACTATGGGAGGTTCAGACAGAGAGGGAGAGACCCTGGGGAAGAACAGGGAGATTTAAGATCATAACAGAGGAGGGAGAGAGAGGGAGACCTGGAACAAAGGTACAAATGAGAACTGACACTGGATCTGGGGAGGGTAACAGAGGGAAAAGAGAGAAAGACCTGGAACCAAAGGGGATGGGGCTGGATTGTGAAAGAAATGTTGGATGTGAAAGAAAGATTGGATGCACAGTCAGAAGGAAGTGCAACCAGAGACTCATGAAATCACCAGACAACAAAGATAGGAAAAATTATTTTATTTTAAATTTAATGATCAATATGTGTCCGTTTTGAGAATTTATATTTACTGTCTATATTTTGCACTATATTTGTCTATTTTTCTATAGTTACTGACATTGCATATTTTAAAGTAATCTGCCTTGACATCTTTGAAAAAACCCCGAAACTCATAAATAATTAACATTTTCTCTGCGTACAGTGTGCTTTGTGTTTTTTTTAAAATTTTATGTTTACCATTATAGATGTCCTGTTTTGATAAAAAAAAAAAAAATGGTCACGTTAATAATAGCACTCCTCTCCACTTTATGAGGGCTAGATGGAATTTCCTAGTTTGTGATTTTATGTAAAATTGTTTTTGTCTTTTGGACTTCCATATCCTATTATGTTTCTGTTGTAAACATTTATTAAAAATTCTAAATTAAAAAAACCCCCAACAAAACATGGAGGGGGGGAAAGGTCAGGGGGCACAATGTACTTGAGTCGAACAATTAATCCGGCCCTGCTTCCAACCTTGCTCCTCCTTCTCTCCCTCTCTTCCCGCGCCAGGATCATTCTGACCAATGAGTGCCAATAGGAGCTGAAACTCCTCCTCCTTCCCTCCCTCTCTCCCTACTTAAACTCCTCCTCTCTCCCCGCCGGGATCATTCTGACCGTGTGCCAGTAGGAGCTGAAACTCCTCCTCCTCCTCCTCTCTCTCTCACAGTGCTAGTGGATCAATTTTCTGACCAATCAGCACTGAAAGGAGCAGAACCGAGAAGACAAGACCGCGTCTCTCAATCAGTGTGAAGCACCACCTCCCCTTTGTGATGTCATCAGCCTGTGCCCAACAGGAAATGAGCCTTAGAGATCTAAATCTCACTTCCTGTCTGTTTTGTTCCTTCTGTCACACGACAGGAGACAAACCCTAAGCCGGAGAAAGAGCCCCAGATTCATTTCTAATCCTGGAAAGTACAAAAGTAGAGAGGAAAATGCCCGAGGGAGCTTCTGCCCAGGTAGGAGAGTCCCCTAGCTTCTTCCTTCTTGTTACAACACTGCTGCAGCTTTCTGACCTGGGATAGTGCAGAGTCAGGACCCTGAGCAGACCTGGGGCTGAGGAAAGACACTTTGGGACCCTCCTGAGGGGAAGGAGAGAGATCAGAGTCTCACAAGGGGAGATTGTGGGATGTGACTGCTTCCTTTTGCTATAGTCCTGCTCTGGGACTGTGAATTATGTGCCTGCAAATTATATACACACATAAATCTTTCCCTCTGCCCTACTGAGCCCAGTGCTGAGAAGTGCTCTGGGATTATGTGGTTGTGAATTATATACACCAAAAACATTTCCCTCTGCCTCATGAACCCCAGGACTGGGAGGTCTCCTGAAATATAACTCTGTTCTGAGATTCTGTGTTATGTCATTGCAAATTATGTACATTTTCCTTCTACCCAATGAGCATCAACCCTGGGAGGCTTCTTTATAGAGGTGCTGCAGAAGATGCTGAGTGTGATTTTGGTTTATGTTTTAGAAGCAGGTGACATTTGAGGACATCACTGTCTCTTTCACCCAGGAGGAGTGGGACTACTTAAATGAAGAGCAGAAGAAGCTCTACAGGGAGGTGATGAAGGAGAATTATCAGATGCTGAACTCTCTGGGTAAGGGATAAATTTACTTCCAGTGCAATAGGAATGGTATGATAGTCCAAAAGAGATGAGAATTATCACAGGGATGACTCCCAGATCTAGATCTACCTCTCCACACCAGATATTTCTACAGGAATCCTAATCCTACTCTTAGCCTGTCTATCTGAGATTGATGCCTGGATATCTCACTACTATCTAAAACTGAAAATGGATAAGACCAAACTCTGTATCTTTCTGCTTAAACCCACTTCCTCCTCTTCTCTGTTGCGTCAGCTTGCAATCTCGGGGTCATCTTTGACTCCTCTCCTCCGCTCAGATCCAACAAACTGCTAAAGCCTGTCGCTGCTTCCATATTTCCATAATCTTAGCTCTCTTTTCTGAACCCTTATCAACACTCTCTCATCACCTCTCGCTAACTGGAACTTGCTATTCAGGGCTGTTGGCCATTAGACATAATTGAGAATTTGTACCTGGGAATTTCACAGGTGGAAAACAAAGGGGTCAGGGGGACTATAGACTGGGGAACTCTGAGGGAATTTGGAACTTGAGGGTCTGAAGCTGCTGATTTTATCCACTTTTTACAAGTGAGTAGTTTTATACAGAGAGAGAAGAGGTAATGGGAATTTTTATCATTTGTGGTGAACAAGAAATAGCAAATGAAGTTCTGGAGCTGGACCTGTGATTTGCCTTTTGGGGGAGAAGACCAACTAAATATTGCAGATTATTATCTTGTGGCAGCCAGAAGCGAGCTGGAGGGATGCTGGAGGGGACGAGTTCCCTCTTCAGGAGGGAGTGTTGAGGAAACTGGATGGTTAAATTGCAACTGTACCGACGTTGAATAAAGTTGAGCAACAAAGGGGATTGTATGAGGAGTGGAAACTGGTGAAGGGGAAAGGAGAGGTAAATATATGTTGCAGTGTGGTTTCTTCCATGGAGTATTAAACAGAAGAACATAAGAATCTCCGTTGCTGGGTCAGACCAGTGGTCCATCATGCCCAGCAGTCAGCACATGCGGTGGCCCTTGGTTTAAAGACCAGTGCCCTAACTGAGACTAGCCTTACCTGCATACTAGTGCTGCCCGATTCATGATTCGAATCGATTCACCGATTCACTGTGGGTGAATCGATTCGAATCGATTTGCTAAAAAAAAAATTAGCCTGGCCGATTCGGAAATGCTGCAGCACTTAGGCCAGACATGGGCTTCCAAATTAGAGTGACGCGGCATCTCTACAAAGTGTGCATATATGGACCAGCCAAGGACGCTTGATAAATTCCTTCCTTACCCCGCCAATAGGTAACGGTAGAGCCGGCCCTACTAGCAGACATCTCTTTCTGTCTGCCTCCTGTATGAGCAGCCAGAGAGGAAGGAGGGATACAACGGCTGCATCTCAGAGGGCGATCCCTGGCATGCTTTAGTCTCCCGCTGCTCATCCTCCCTCCCAGGTGCACGGCTCTCTGTCTCTGCACACACCTCCATACATCCCTGGGGTTAACCCTTCCTGTGCCTTGCAGCCTCTGCTTTTCTCCCTCCAGCTGAGACCAAACCTTATGGCAGCTCTGCACCTAACCCTCCCCCCCTTTCTGGGAACTCAGTGACAGCAAAAGAAAACCAAATAAAAAAACAACAAAAGTGGGTCAACTCTAAAGGGCAAGAAAGTAGAAGGGGGACAGAGGGGAGAAGGGCCTGTCCATGGGGAATACGGACACGCACACCCTTCTGACCCTATGAGGGCCGCATGTGCTCGTCTCCCTTTTTGCTTTCTGCCTGTTGACGTTTGGCAGCTGCAGGAGTAGCAGTGAGTGACATGGTCTGTTCTCTAGCTCAATAAAACCTCACACCAAAATAAACCAGAGCAGGTAGGAAGAGGGGCGAGAGGGGGCTTTGCCTGGCCTGGTCCTAACTAATCTTTGGAATTTTTATTCTTAAACTTTCATCTGTGCTTTATTTTGTAGTTTGTTTGCAACACCTGGCTGGGTGGTGGCTTCCTCCCCACCCCTTTTTTTTTTTTAATCTATTGTGGGTTTTTTTTTGTTTTGTTTGTAAAGCATAAAGGAGTTCATTCAAAGCTATTTTTGCGTCCTCTCCCAGTGGTTGTCTTTATTATTTTTTGTGAAGGGACCAGATCTAAATGGGCAGTGCTTTTTTTTGACTAGGAAAAAAGGATCTCACGCAGAGCCAACCTTAGGAGATCGGTTAACCAGGCTTTTGTTCAGCCGGTACAATGCATGCACCTAAGTGACCCAGAATTAGAGGCCAATTGAATTTTGATTTTGGCGCTGAAACTAACCTGACATCTTGATTTAGTCCTCCTTCAATTTTGTACAAGTGTATATTTGTTTTTGGCTGAAACTGAAACTCTGGAGTGAGCTAGGATTTAACAGAGAGGAAAAGTCTTTTTTGTTTGTTTGTTTACACCACAGTGCCAGTGTGGGTAGGAGAGGGAAAAGGGGGTGAAGAGGCTATAAAAGGGGTGAAGAGACTATAAAATAAACCCACTAGGAGGGGGGTCACGTGATGCGTCTGACTTGAGTGGATGTGTGATCTCGAGCTCTCCGACCTGCGGTCTCCAAAAACCTGTATAAAACCGCCCGAAGTTCTGCTAGACTGCTCCTGCTGTCCCCCGGAGCTTTCCGCCGAGTGTTGGGCGCGAATGAGACTTCCTGACTGCTTGATTCAGCCCAGTATGCCGGTACACTCGGCAAAACTGCTGAAACATAAACAAGCCATCCCGGAATCCAAAATGGCATCCTCGCCGACCGCGACTTCTGCCCCGGCGCAGTGGGGAAATTGGGCTCAGGAAATCTCACGCCTGGTGACTGCAGCCCTGGAAGACCGTCTGCTTAAGCTGCAGTCGGCTGTAGCTAGCCGTATCGCAGTCGCAGGCTAGCCGTATCGCGGCGGTGGAGCAGCATGTCTCCGATGGAGAAGATGCAGCACTACAAGATAGAGCGCAAGTGGTCACCTTGCGAGCTCAGGTGGCTGCACTGACAGGCCGGCTGGACGAGCAGGCAAATCGTCAGCGTAGGAATAACCTAAGAGTGGTGGGACTTCCGGAGCTCCTGGCGGACCAAGACATCTACCATTCTTTTCAAGTCTGGCTCCCGACTAAGCTCGGCTTGGAGATTCCGGCAGCTGGATTTACCTGCGAATGAGTACATCGCATGGGTCAGCGTTCGGGGGATAAAAATCGTCCTTGGGCTGCAATTGCTCGCTACATCAACTGGAAAGAAAAAGAGCTTTTCCTGCAAGCCTATAGGAAAGCTGGTCAGGTGGACTATGAAGGAAAAAAGTTGTTGTTATTCAATGATTACTCCCTGCACGTGGCATCCCTTCGCAAGGAAATGGCGCCTCTGCAGTATGCTTCATCGTAGGGGAGTAAGGTTTGCGTTTGTGTATCCAGCGTCACTGCGCATATGGAGAGACAGGAAGCCCCAGACCTTTACTGATAAAGCAGCAGCACAGCACTTTCTGGACTCCCTGCTGGCAATTGCTGATGGTGGAGCGCCGGCGGCTGATCCAGTGGCTTGATTCTGCAGGCTGCCCTTCGTGCTCTCCATCTGCGGCTTACCCCTGTTTTCTGGGATGGCTTGGACCGCTGAGGGCAGCTTTGCCTGGCTGCTTCTTCTTTTCATCCAAGTGGGAGTGCGGTGCCCGGTTCGAGATGGTACAGGGCAGATGTACCGCAAGGCACCACAGGTCTGCTTCTGGTCCTGAGGGGTGGACTGTCTGCTGCCGGACCCTGTGTCTTTGTTTCCACCTTCTGCAGCTTACATACTGTTGGTAACTTTTCGTCTGGGCTGTTGGTGAGGCTGCTGGGCCCGGAGCTGGCTGAACTTAGGGGGTGGGTCATTAGTGTGGGCAGACTGGATGGGCCGTGGCCCTTTTTTGCCGTCATTTTCTATGTTTCTAACTTCCTTACAGTTATAGCAGTGGCCATCTCTGTGGGAGACTCTGGGTCGAGAGTTCAGACTTGGACTTTAGGTTGCTCCAGTCTTTGGGAGTGCAGTTTTTTGTTCTTAGTTTTTTCCTTTCTATGTGGTTTTGGAGTTTTGGGAGTACTTCTGGGGATGGTTTTCTCTGAGGAGAGGGTGGGTTTGGGGGGAGTGAGTGGGGTTGTGGGGAGATGCCTGGTGTGTTTGCGTGTTGGTATGTGTGGTGGTTGAGTGTGGTTAGGGGGGAGGGTTGGCAGAGTTGTGGTGCAGCTTCCATGGAGGGGGGTTTGTCTTGCTCCGGAGAGTCCTGGGACCTCCCGGGGTGATACTGCTTCAGAGGTTCGGGATGGGGGGCCTAGTTGGGGGGCTTTCCATCTTTTTTACTGTTTTGTTATCGACTATTGCCTTTGAGAGCATTTTGCCTCCATGACTAAGTTGACTATAGCCACTTTAAATGTAGATGGCATCCACTCCCTTGTTAAGAGGAAGAAGGTTCTGAACTGGTTCAGGAAGAGGGGGACTGACATTGCTTTTGTGCAGGAAACCCATCTCTCCACTGCCGAACACCTCAAGCTCCGAAGAGATTGGGTGGGTGAGGTTTGCTCTTCCTCCTTTGGCACCCAGAAGTGGGGGGTTGCGATACTTATTCATAAACAACTGCCCTTCCATATACATAAAGTCCTCCAAGACCAAGAGGGATGTTTCGTTATAGTGTTGGGGGAATTATGGGGGCATAACTGGTTATTGTGCAATCTGTATGCTCCTAATGTGTATAATCATAAATTTTTTTCAGTCCTGCTTGCCAAGATAGCCATGTATCCAGATTACCAGCCACTGGTGGGAGGAGATTTTAACATCACGGTAGATCCTGCCTTGGACTGTACTCCGGCAAAGGCGGGGGCAAAGGACCATGGAGCCAAGGGGGTAAATTTTTTACTTAGCCAGTTACAGTTGTTGGACACCTGGAGGATTTTGCACCCCACAGAACGCACCTACACTTTTTACTCACATCCACACAATGTGTGTATGCTCGGTTGGACTATCTGTTGGTCTCGCCCTCTCTGCTTCCCAGGGTGTCTGGGATAGACATTGAGGAGGTTCCCTTGTTGGATCACGCACTGGTTGTCATGGAACTTCAATTTACTCCTGAGTTAAGGGAACGCCATTGGAAATTTCTGTGTTATCTTTATAGAGATCTAGAATTTCATAAATATCTTCGGGAGCAGTGGTTGGAGTATAGTTCTAATAACAATACTGAAGATGTCCCTCGGGTGCTATTCTGGGAGGCCTCCAAGGTGGTTCTGCGGGGTTTCATTATTGCTTATCTTTCTCGTACGTGGAAGAAAATGGATGCCGATTTGTTGACTATCGGGGGAGCTTCGCCAGTTGAGGGCGCGCCATTGCACTTCCCTTTCCGTGGATGATAAACTTCGCCTGCTTACCGTACGGCGACAGATTGACACTATTTTAACACAGTGGGCTTCTCGTGATATTTATTTTCAACGGTATAAATTGTTTATCCCAGGACAAGCAGGCAGCATATTCTCTACATGTGGGTGATGTCATCCACGGAGCTCGTCGCGGACAGCTTTTCAAGCAAACTTGATTGAAGATTTCAAGTTTGCTAGTGCTGCACCACGCATGTGTGTGCCTTCCTGCTCCACTAGAGGGCGCATCCCCTCCTCGTGGTCTTCAGTTTTTAGTTTTCCACAGAGCCAGAAAGCCCTGTCTATTTTTCTCTGCGTTTCAAAGTGCCTTTCTAGCACCGGGGTTTCTTTGTTTTATTCGGGAGTCGCTGTGCGGTTTTCTTTTGTTATTTTCTCATTGACGAGTGTCTTTTTGTTTTTCGGTTTGGTGACCGGGGGCTCCCGGTTTACTGTGGCTGCGGCCTGTTCTTGCCTTATATCCCGGCCTCTCACCAGGTTTAAGAAGTGCACCCAGTACGGTCCGGTAATTTCCATCACCGACCCGCACCGTTGGTGTATCCTGTGCCTGAGGGCTGATCATCTGACTGACTCCTGCCCCCGTTGTGCGACACTCCAATCTTGCGCCCTTTGACGTTGTCGAGCACGTATGGCGGAGCTCTTCGCCGTGGAGGCTGACCTCGCTTTGGCCCCGGTTTCGGCCTCGGCGTCGGCCTCAAAGACCTCGGCCCCAAGCAAGTCGCCCTCAGTCTCGAAGGCCTCGGCACCCTCGACCTCGAAGACCTCGGCTCCGGGTAAGTCTCCTCTTCCTCCTTCAGGGTCAGCGCTGGTGAAGAAGCCACCCTCGGAGTCTCCGGCTGTCCATGCGGTGAGTGCAGTCCTGCCGGCCTCGATGAATCCTTTCAAATCCTCCAAGCGTGCTTCCACCACAAGGGAATACTCATCCTCGAGGTCGCCCTCGGTGGAATGCACTGCTGCACCAGACAGGCCTAACATGGTCTTGGTGCCGATGTTCGAAGACATGCTGAAGGCCATTATCTCCTCGGAGCTCTCCTCGGCCTTGGCTCACTTGGGCCCAACCCCGACTTCGCGTGTGGTGAACCTGCCTGAGCGTCATGTCAAGGCTCCTCAGGGCAAGGTGCGTTGGTCTCGATGTCTGTCCTCGTCGGATTCTTCGCCTCTTCGCCTCTTCTCTCGCACCAAGCAGCATCATGGGGTAAAGACCTAGAACAATTGCTTTCGCCCACTACTTATGAGGAATTTAGGAAACGTCTAAAAACACACCTGTTCCTAAAGTATCTAGACAACTGATCCTCTCTTCTCTCTCCCCTCTATAGCGATTAACTTGTTCTATTGATCACTCCCTCCTCAAAAATGGATTTCCTGTCCTATTAACCCTCTTTCTTCCTCCCCTCTTAAAGTCAATCAATTTGTACCTTTGCTCAATCTTTGTAAACCGCATAGAACTTCACGGTATTGCGGTATATAAGCTGTTATTATTATTATTCCTTTGAGGCGTACCTCGCCCTCGGTCGAAGCGCCGGTCGAGGCATCCCTTGACCTCGTCTCGGCGGCTGGCGAAGCGATCTCGGGACTCTCCCCCAAGGCAGGGCAGATCTCCGGGTCCTCGCTCTACCGGGTCTCTTCAGGTCTCTGACTTGACCTTGTGTAACTCGCGCCTGTTGAGGTCCCCTTCCCGGTCTGGGGCTCCGCTCTGGGAGGTCCTGGCCTCGAGGGGTTCTCCCTCTTTTTCTCAGGGCTTGTCTCCCCGGCGTCATCGGGCTTCTGTACCCCGGACCCCGGGGTCCCCCCTCCGGGGACCTTTAAACGTTGGCTGTCCCCAACTCCGCCCCGTTCTTATAGCAGGGCTTCCTCGGCTTCTGCGCTGGTGGACTCGGATATGCTATTCTAGGGAGGCTTCTCCCTCCTTTTCCACTGCCTTGTGGTCTCGGTCGACTACCCCCCTTGAGGGACAGTCTGAGAGCAGACCCTCTTCCTTCACCAGGTTTGTTCATGATATGGGGAAGGCAAGGAACCTGGACCTCCAGTCAGATTCCAAATACACCAAGGAATTTTTGGAGGAGATGGATCTTCCCCATCCTCCCAGGGAGTCTTTAAGGCTCCCCTTGAACCCGATCTTGCAGCAGACTTTCTTTCGCAATCTGGAGACCCCTTATGCTGTTCCGACCATTCCATCCAAGATGGAGTCCCGGTACCGGAAGGTTCCATGTAAGGGGTTTGAGAAGGCTCAACTTTCCCACCAATCCTTGATGGTGGAGTCTACGCTCAAGAAGTCTTACCCTTCCAAGGTGTCTGCAGCCGTTCTGCCGGGCTGGGAGGGCCGGACTATGGATAAGTTTGGGAGGCGCCTGTACCAGAACTCGATGATGGCAAACAGGGTGCTGAACTACAACTTTACCTTTGCGTCTTATCTCAAGTTGTGTGTGAAATCCCTGACCTCTTTCCAGGAGGATCTGCCCACCCAGCGCCGTGCGGACTTTTGCCGGCTTGTGGATACTCTTTTGCAGCTTCGGCTGTATATGTTTCAGGCCTCTTACGATACCTTCGAGCTTTCTCTCTTGGGTCTCGGCCTTTGCAGCTTGGGTCTTGGCCTTTGCAGTGGCCATGCTTCGGTTGGCGTGGCTCCGCATTGTCGATATGGATCCCAACCTGCAGGATCGGTTGGCAAATCTTCCTTGCTTGGGGAATGAGCTCTTCGATGATTCCATCGAGGCTGCCACCAAACACCTCTCGGAACATGAACGGTCCTTTGCATCCTTGGTTCGGACTAAGCCAAAGCCCACCCCTCTCAAGGCTTATCGGATGCCCCCCAGGCGGTATCCGCAGAAGTCTACGCCGGCCTTTTCGCGGCCTCCTCAGCGCCAGCAGCAGCAGCGGGCCCCTCCTAAACCTCAGACCCCTGCGGCGGCTGAGCTGGCACCATCCTTTTAACTGTCTCGGCGTGAGGGGGCTGGCCTCCTCCGCCCTGGATCCCTCCCCTCTGCCTATCGGGAGCCGTCTTCGCGCCTTTTACCACAACTGGGCGCTGATCATTTTGGACTCTTGGGTCCTCTCCGTCATCCGAGAGGGGATTCCCTGAACTTCCGGGCGTTGCCACCGGACTGGCCTCCAGGAGTGTCTCTTTCCAACTGGGCGCAGCTTCCCTTGCTTCTTCTGGAAGCTCGGGCTCTTCTGCGTCTTTGGGCGGTAGAGGAGGTTCCCACTTGTCAGCGGGGCTTGGGATTTTATTCCCGGTACTTTCTGGTCCCCAAGAAGACCAGGGACCTCCGCCCTATCCTGGACCTTCGGAAGCTGAACAAGTTCCTGGTTCGAGAAAAGTTCAGGATGCTCTCGCTTCCCATTTTGTATTCCTTGATGGACAAGGGGGACTGGTTGTGTTCCCTCGACCTGAAGGAGGCCTACACGTTCCGATCCACCCGGCTTGTCGCTGGTTCCTTCGGTTTCAGGTGGGGGACCTCCATCTGCAGTACAGGGTCCTCCCGTTCGGGCTTGCTTCGTCCCCACAGGTCTTTATGAAGTGCCTAGTGGTAGTGGTGGTGGCGGCGGCCCTGCAGTCGCAGGGACTCCAGGTCTTCCCGTACCTCGACAACTGGCTGATCAAAGCTCCGTCGAGGGAGAAGGTTATTTCAGCGACCTGTCAGACTATTACCTTTCTTCAGCGTCTGTGGTTCGAGGTAAACTTCCCAAAGTCCCAGTTGTGCCCCTCTCAATCCCTGCAATTTATCAGGGCCATGCTGGACATGGTTTGCCTACGTTCGTTTCTTCCTCCGTCTCGACAAGACATCCTTATTCGACTGAGCCAGCTGGTCGCTTTCCAGGCTTCGGTCTCAGCCAAGTAAATGATGATCCTCTTGGGCCACATGGCCTCCACCGAGCATGTCATGCCGATCGCCAGGTTGCACCTTCGGGTTCCCCAATGGACTTTGGCCTCTCAGTGGCGGCAGGATTGGGATCCCGCTTCTCAACATATTGCAGTGACTCCTTCCTTGAAACGGTCGCTCCGTTGGTGGACCAACTCTTCCAATCTTTCCAGAGGGTTGCTATTTCTTGCTCCTCCACATCACAAGGTTCTGAGGACGGACTCCTCGGCGTACACCTGGGGGACGCACCTCAACGGTCTACGGACTCAAGGCCTGTGGTTGAGTGCGGACTGTCGATGCCACATCAATCTGCTGGAGCTTCGGGCCATTTGCAATGATGTGGTGGCCTTTCGTCATTTGCTTCAAGATCGGGTGGTCCTGGTTCGTACGGACAACCAGGTGGCGATGTATTACGTCAACAAACAGGGGGGAACGGGTTCCCTGCCCCACTGCAAGGAGGCTCTGCGCCTTTGGGAGTGGGCGTTGTGCCACAACATCTTTCTTCGTGCGGTCTACATCCAGGGCGAGCAAAACTGCCTGGCAGACAAGCTGAGTCGTCTTCTTCAGCCGCACTAGTGGTCTCTTCATTCCCAGACTCTGCGACAGGTGTTTGCTCGCTGGGGGACTCCGCAGATAGATCTGTTCGCTTCGCTCCTCAATCGCGAATTGCCTCATTTCTGCTCGAGGGTGTACACCCCGGATTGTCTCGAGGCGGATGCTTTCCTTCTCGATTGGACGGGCCGGTTCCTATGTGCGTTTCCTCCCTTTCCACTGATTCTGAGGACACTTGTACATCTCAGGTCGGCCCACGCCACCATGATTCTGATCGCTCCTTGGTGGCCTCGGCAGCCGTGGTTTTCCCTTCTTCTTCAACTCAGTGTCGGGGAACCTCTGCTTCTGCCTGTGTTTCCTTCTCCGTTGTTTCAGAGTCGGGGTTCACTGTTGCATCCCAATCTGCAGTTTCTGCATCTGAAAGCTTGGTTCCTTTCCACCTGACTCCTTCCTTTGAGTTGTCCCAGTCGGTGAGGGATATCCTGGAAGCTTCTAGGAAGGCTTCTACTAGGCAGTGTTAATCCCAGAAGTGGACTAGATTTGCCACGTGGTGTGCTTCGAACCGGGTGGAACCTCTGTCTGCCTCTTTGTCCTCGGTTCTGGATTATTTGCTTCATTTGTCTCAGTCTGGCCTCAAAACCAATTCTGTTCGTGTCCATCACAGTGCGATTGCTGCCTTTCATCGGCAGCTTGATGGGAAATCGCTTTCTGTCCACCATGTGGTTTCTCGCTTCATGAGGGGTCTCTTGAATGTCTATCCTCCCCTCAAGCCGCCCATGGTGGTTTGGGATCTTAATGAGGTTCTTGCTCAATTGATGAAACCTCCCTTTGAGCCCATGGATAAGGTTCATCTGAAGTTCCTTACTTGGAAAGTGATCTTCCTGCTTGCTCTCACATCTGCTCGTAGGGTCAATGAACTGCAGGCATTAGTGGCAGACCTGCCTTTTACGTTTTTTCATCATGACAAGGTGGTCCTGCATACTCATCCCAAATTCTTGCCTAAGGTGGTTTTGGATTTCCACCTTAATCAGTCTATTGTTCTTCCGGTGTTTTTTCCTAAGCCCCATTCTCATCCTGGTGAAGTGGCTCTTCACACTCTTGACTGTAAGAGGGCGTTGGCTTTCTACCTCCAACGCACTCAGTCTCACCGGACGGTTCCTCAACTTTTCTTGTCCTTCGATCCTAATTGGTTGGGACGTCCTGTTTCCAAGCGCACCTTGTCCAACTGGTTGGCTGCTTGTATTTCCTTCTGCTACGCTCAGGCTGGTCTCTCGCTGCGCGGTCGGGTTACGGGGATAAAGTCCAAGTGATGGCGGCTTCTGTTGCTTTCCTCAGGTCCACGCCAATTGAGGAGATCTGCCACTTGGTCTTTGGTTCATACCTTCACCTCTCGCTATTGTCTGGATACTTTGTCCAGGCGCAATGGCCAGTTTGGCCAGTCGGTTTTGCGTAATCTGTTTTCCTGAATTGCCAATTTCCCTCCGTCCCTTTTTTGGTTAGCTTGGAGGTCACCCACATGTAGAGAATATGCTGCCTGCTTGTCCTGGGATAAAGCACAGTTACTTACTGTAACGGGTGTTATCCAGGGACAGCAGGCAGATATTCTCGCAACCCTCCCACCTCCCCGGGTTGGCTTCTTTACTAGCTATCTGAACTGAAGACCACAAGGAGGGGATGCGCCCTCTAATGGAGCAGGAGGGCAAACACATGCGTGGTGCAGCACTAGCAAACTTGAAATCTTCAATCAAGTTTACTTGAAAAGCTCTCCAGGGCTCCGTGGATGATGTCACCCACATGGATAACACCCGTTAATAACTGTGCTATTCCTGGGGAGGCAAGACGGGTAGGCTATTGGCTAACCTAATCCGCCCTCCACGGAAGCGTCAGGTTATTCTGTCTATTCAGGACCCGAAAGGTAATCGTTTCACCCAGGAGCAGGAGATACAACAACAATTTGTTCACTTTTATGAATTTCTGTATGCGAACCGCCTGTTCTCGGACTCTGATAGAGATGCTTTCTTTCAGGGGCTCACGCTTCCTAGGTTGATGGCTGCTCAGTTGGAGCAATTGAATGTACCTATTATTCCTGGATAGGTGCAGCTCAGTATTAAGAAGCTCAAGTTAACTAAAGCACTGGGACCTGATGGGTTTGGCTCTGAATACTACAAGATCTTGTCGGATCAGGTCTCTCCTGTGTTGGCGGAGGCATTTAATATACTGTCTGCGGAGCAGAGCTTGGGGATCCCTAATCTGGGCCACGTTGTGCTATTGCCTAAACCAGGTAAGGACCCGGCCCAGGTGGGGTCCTTTTGGCCCATTTCTCTTCTTAACCAGGATGCCAAGCTCTTTGCCACAATCTTGGCAAACCGTTGGAATGCATTCTTGTCACTTTGATTCTTGACCAGGCCGGGTTCGTGCCGGGCCAATATGCATCAATGAATCTAGCTCGCGCTTTGATGGCCCTCCATTCCAGACGTGGGCTGGAGGGAGCATCAGCTATTGTGGGCCTGGACATGGAGAAGGCATTTGATAGCATCTCCTGGCATTATCTCTTCTGGGTTTTGAGTCAGTTTGGCATTGAGGGCCCTATTCATCAATGGATCTGCAGCTTATATATCCGACCGCAAGTACGACTTTTAATAAAGGGTCAATTCACTGCTCTGTTTGCCTTGGGTAGGGGGACGCGACAGGGCTGCCCATTGTCTCCGCTGCTCTTCGTGTTAGCTATCGAACCCTTGGCCACTAAGATTTGTGGAGATCCTGTCACCGGCATCCTCAGGGCAATGGGTCCTGGGACACCGGGACAAGAAAAACTCTTGTGAGCCACAACGGGCAGCACAAGGAAAGGAAAAGAAATGTTCAGAGAAAGAAACACCGCCACACCAGATAAGTAATCTTCAGGCAAACTTGGGTTTATTCTCCAACTCAAAAATAATCAAGCTACCTTGCTTGTTTCCATCTTAATCAAACAAAACACAAAATTTGTCAGGATGTTCTGTGCATAAGAATAGTCCCAAAAACAATCAAAATATATAACCAAACAGTCTCTGAGTAAATATTGGATAGATATAGTTCCAAACACATAAGGCAAAATCTTCCTCAAAGCTGAGACTGGTTCTGCAGCCAATTCACAGTTCAGTAACTGAAAAAAAATCTCCAAAAACAAAACAGTGTCTGGTGCTGATAACCTCAGCCTGAGTCAGTGCTATGGCACTGACCCTCCCAGCATCTGACGTGCTGGCCAGGCAGTGTGCTCCATGTGGTAACAACTTTGCCAATAATAGGCTCTCTATCCCATCACTGAGAACGCGGGGCAAACCCCACTGCCTGGGTCTGAAACAGTCCTTCTCCCATCCAGGGGAAACAGTAAACTCAAAAAAAACCCCAAGACAAGTCTTTTACAGTTCTCATAGGAGCTCTCACGACTCTTCAGCTCCCTCAGGGTTACCAAACAACTTGGAAGCAGCTTAGGTAAGCAAGGTTTCAGTTACTCACTTATGCAGTTTCAGCTACTTGCTTTTGATACAGCAAACTTCCATCGGTAGGACTTCATTCAGTAGCTCAGCATTTGGCTCAGGGTCCAGCTCCATGTCTTGAGGAACTTCAAGCATGCAGAGAGGCGGTTCCGCTCCAGCCTCTGTCAGCTCCATGCATTCTGAAAGGTGACTGCTATTCAGAGCTCTGAGCCCTGAGCGCTGCTGCCTGTCCTCTAGCTGTGTCTGCTGCCTCTGATTTTCTAACCAGCTTAGCTCTTTGGGACAACAGTCTGCAGCCACGCCCCAAGCCCTCAGGTGAAAATGATTTCCTGGGAACTAGCCTAGGATTGTGTAGGGGATGGGAAACCTGCACTTCTGCTCTCTCGCTTCCTCTATAAGTCAAGGAGGGAAAGTCATCTACTGTCTCCATTCGGGGTTTAAATGGGGCTGTTTGTGTAGTGTTTGCTTTTTAACTGTGCACTGTTCTGGGGACACTCCTAGCAGGCATAGGCTGCATACCACAATCTGCATCTTCGGGGTATTTGCCTTGGGGAGCAGGAGAGCTGCATTAATCTCTTTGCCGATGACATTCTCTTTTATCTGGACCAACCCTGCCAAGATCTGGGGCATGCCCTAGCTCTTGTTCTTTCCTTTGGGGACATTTCTGGCCTGTGAGTCAATTGCAATAAGTCTGAACTTCTCCCGTTGCAGTCCACTACGTTGGAGACTGGGCATATGGGTCTAGAGATACGACTGGTACGGGGGCTGATGCGGTACCTTGGTGTGTATTTAAGTCATAATCTCAAGCTTCTATACAACTATAATGTGCGACGCCATCTGGATGAGATCCAGCATTTGTGTGATAAATGGAGAAACCTTCCGTTGGGAGTCTGGGGTTGAGTGGCTTTGTCTAAGATGATACTTCTTCCCAAGATCCTGTATCCTTTGCAGACAGTTCCTCTTTGGGTTACTGATAAGGATGTGTGCCTGTTTCAATCTATATCTCCTTCTTTATTTGGCGTCATAAGCGAGCCCGGATTAACTATGCCACTTTGGCTTTGGATAAATTTAGGGGCGGTTTGAATCTTCCTGATTTTCGTTACTACAACATAGCAGCTTTGGTTCGGTTTATCCATGAAGGTTGGTCGGGTTGTTATAAATTTTTCCCCCGGGATGGGTGGAATCCTGGTGTGCCCCCCACTTGGTCCTGTCCCTTCTTCATGCTCCGCTGTCGGTTATCCCAGGAGGAGGGGGGCCTAAGTTTGCATTTCTTCTGCCCCTGCGCCGTATGTGGTGGTGGTGGTGGTGGCAGCGTCGGCAGGGGAAAACTCCGGCAGCTTCCCTCTTGTTGCAATTGTATCGGAATGTCGACTTTCCACCGGGAGTGGGTCATTCTTGGTTTCAACAGTGGGAGCAGAGGGTGTGTATATCCCTTCAGGATTTCCTCACTGTGGAGGGTGGTCAGTTTCCTACCTTTGCCCAACTGCAATCTCACTGGCACCTGCCCCAGACTCATTTCTGGGCTTACCTTCAAGCTCGGCATTACTACATGTCCCTTGGTCGCAAATGGGGGGATGCTTGGCTCTGTGGTCCCTTGGATGTTCTGTTCTTTCAGGTGCCTCCTGCTTTCAACAAATTATCCACCTGGTATCAGATTCTGAAGAATGCTTCGGATCTGGGATCCATTGATCGGCTGGCCTCGCGTTGGCAATCAGAACTTGATATTACCCTTGACCGCAAGGCATTTCTTGATCTTTTTGTCAATGTGCAAGCCTTGGGGGGCTCCACGGATTTTTGGGAAATGCAATTTAAAATTCTGCATCGAGCATAAATCTCAAGGGCACAGGGAGCTCGCATGGGTCTTTGGGAAGGAGCGGTTTGCACTAAATGTAATCGTTCTTTAGGTACCCTTCTTCACCATTTCTTGGAATGCCCTTCTTTCGCCTTGTGGGTGCAGGTTCTTTCTTTTTTAGAGCGCCTTGTTCAGCGCGCTGTGCCCTGGAGCTATGGTTTCCTGCTCTTGGGAGATCAACGCGATTTGATTGAGGGAGGGCTTACGTTACCCCAGCGTAGGGTTCTTTACATGGCTATCTTGGTGGCAAAAAAGCTCTTGTTGCAACATTGGGTGGCCTCTTTCCTGCACTGGATTGCTTGTTTCGCAGCGGTTGGGCGTTATGAAATCCAGCGCCACTCTCAGTCTGGGAACCTTGCCCTCCGGTGTTATCAAGCTCTATGGCAGCAGGCCTTAACTTTATGTCCAGGCTCGGAGATGGAGGCCGTGGAACCTATGCTTTGACTCTTATTGGAGTGGATGATGATCTCTTCTTCTTTTTTCGCCCCCTGGGGGGCTGCACCTGGGTGGATGCATTTGTGTGGTTGCAATTGTATGCTAGGTTGTTTGGGGGTATGAATGCGCGGTGTTTGTTGTATGACTGTTGAGAATTGAAGCCGTGTGTTTGCTTGGGGGTTTTAGCTACTTAAAACTGTTAATTGTGTTGGGCATCCAGCTAAAGGGTTTCTGTGATATGGATCACCTGCTGTTCTGGTTTTCATTTGTTGTTTTCTCTGGCTGGTGTATTTTCTGCGTTTTCTTAATACTGGCTGTGTGCCCTTTGCAATTGCTAATAAAGATAATTCTAAAAAAAAATAAAAATAAACCCACGAGGATGTTTGAAAAAACAACCAATTGGGCAGGAAAATCGAATCGAAAAATCGATTCAATAGCCTGAATCGAATCAAAATTTTTTTTCCTGAATCGGGCAGCACTACTGCATACGTTCTGGTTCAGCAGGAACTTGTCTAATTTTATCTTGAATCCCTGGAGGGTGTTTTCTCCTATAACAGCCTCTGGAAGAGCGTTCCAGTTTTCTACCACTCTCTGGGTGAAGAAGAACTTCCATACATTTGTACGGAATTTATCCCCTTTTAACATTAAAGAGTGCCCTATCGTTCTCTCTACCTTAGAGAGAGTGAACAACCTGTCTCTATCAACTAAGTCTATTCCCTTCATTATCTTGAATGTTTTGATCATGTTCCCTCTCAGTCTCCGCTTTTCAAGGGAGAAGAGGCCCAGTTTCTCTAATCTCGGCAGCTCCTCCAGCCCTTTAATCATTTTAGTCGCTCTTCTCTGGACCCTTTTGAGTAGTACCGTGTCCTTCTTCATGTACGGCAACCATGGCCTGGTACAGCGGCATGATAACCTTCTCCGATCTGCTCGTGATCCCCTTCTTAATCATTCCTAGCATTCTGTTCGCTGCCCCCGCGTATTGTGCTGATAGCTTCATCGACTTGTCGACCAGTACTCCCAGGTCTCTTTCCTGGGGGGGTCTCTCCGAGTACCGCACCAGACATCCTGTATTCGTGAATAAGATTTTTGTTACCGACATGCTTCACCTTATACTTAACTACATTAAACCTCATTTGTCATGTGGCGGCCCATTTTCCGAACGTGTTTGTCATGCTGCAGGTCTTCGCATTCCTTCTGCGTCTTCACCACTCTGAATAACTTTGTAGCATCCGTAAATTTAATCACTTCGCTCGTCGTACCAGTTTCCAGGTTGTTTATAAATAGGTTGAAGAGCACGGGCCCAAGTACCGAACCTTAAAGCACTCCACTAGTGACGCTTTTCCAGTCCGAGTATTGTCCATTTACCCCACTCTCTGTTTCCTATCCGCCAACCAGTTTTTGATATACATGAGGATTTTGCCATCAATTCCATGGCTCGCAATTTTTCAAAGTAGTAGTTCATGCGGCACCTTGTCAAACCCCTTCTGAAAATCCAGATATACAATATTTATGGGCTCGCCCTTGTCTATCTGCCTGTTCACTCCCTTGAAGAAGTGCAGCAAGTTCATCAAGCAAGTTCTTCCCTTGCTGAAGGCGTGCTGGCTGGTCCTCATCAGCTCGTGTCTGTCAAGGTGATCAATGTTGCAGTCCTTTAACAGCGTCTCTACCATCTTTTCCGGTACCAAGATCAGACTCACGGGTCTGTAGTTTCCCGGATCTCCCCTCAACCCTTTCTTGAAAATCGGTGTGATATTCGCCACTTTCCAGTCTTCCGGAATCCTTCCCAATTTGATCGATTGATTGGCTATTAGTTGAAGCAGTTCAGCTATAGCACCTTTCAGTTCCTTGATCACCCTCAGATGGATGCCATCCAGTCCTGGGGATTTGTTTTTAAGCCTATCAATCTGCCTGCATACCTCTTCTAGACATCATTCCTGTCAGTTTCCCATCCTCGTTTCCTGCGTATAGCCTGTCGGCTTCCGGTATGTTGCGTATATTCTTTTCGGTAAAAACAGATGGAAAAAATGTGTTCAGTTTGTCGGCAATGGCTTTGTCCTCCTTTAGCGCTCCCTTTATTCCATGGTCATCTAACGGCCCCACCGTGTCCTTTGCCGGTCGTTTCCCCTTAACATATTGAAAGAACGGCTTGAAGTTTTTTGCCTCCTTGGCTATTTTTCCTCATTGTCTTTTTTGGCCCTTCGTACCACCTTGTGGCACCTGCTTTGATATTGTGTGTGCTTTTCCAATTTTCATCCGGTTTTGACCTTTTCCATTCCTTAAATGAGGTTTTCTTGTCTTAGAAGGCTGGGGGACTGAGAAATAGGAGGTCAAGAGCTCTTTCAGGACGAATCAAACAGCTGGACAGTAAAAGAAACAGCACTGCCCACTGGATTTCTGGACGCAGACTGGATTGCTAATGACTAGAATTGGGGGGGGTGGGGTAGACTGTAGAGAGCCACAGTCTGCCAAGTTAGGGGGGTAGTGGGGGAGGGTTTAGAGAATTAGTTTGTGGGGGTTGAATTGTATTAGTAACTTAGGGGCCCTTTTACTAAAGCTTAGCATCCACTAAGTGCCATGTTACCCATAGGTATAAAAGTGTACTCTCAACATTTAGCGTGTATTACAATATAATCTCGTTATAACAGACTCGCTTATAACGGAATACAGTCTATAGCGGATGAGGTCCACTGGTCCTGCCATTTGCCTTTACGAATATGTAGAAAAGCACCACATATAGGACTTGCATATAATGAAATTTCGCATATAACAGACAAACAGTTTGGTCCCCAGAGCCGCTTTTAGCTGTAGATTTGTTTGGCTATAACGGTGATACAGTATCAAAATGCGTACATCACTAAAACATAAGAAAGAAACGCAGCCCAGAAGAAAATGAGAGATTGTTTTTCTTTCCAGTAGAGTACGACATAATGCTTTAGAACATCTTTGTGTTCTGGTTTTGCAATCATTCCGTGCCACACCAATGTTTTGCTGAGTTTTGTTATTGATGTTGCCGATATGCTTGTGCAGTGACTGTTAATTGATTGTACGTTGTTTCAAGTTGACCTAAATAAAGTTTAAAAAAATGCAACTCTGGATATAACAGACTGTTTTACCAGGTCCCTTGAAGTCCATTATAATGAGATTATACTGTAATTCCATTAGGGCTCACTTAGATTTAGTAAGCGGACCTCTTGGTTGTATTTATGAACTGTTTGAATACTGTTCTTGGTATAGAAATGAAATTTATGAAAACCCCAAGGAAAAACTATGCGTCAACTATGCTTCTTTAAAGCCTGTACCTACTGCCAATTTGTCCAACCTTACCTCTGACTCCCTCACTCCAGTCCCGACAATGTATTGCAATGCCAGATCAGCATATAGCAAGACTCAGATATTAAATGATTTACTTGGAGATTCTGATCCTGGATTCCTGTGCTTTAAGGAATCATGGATTGAAGAACAAACTCTGTTCTCATGGCTATCAAGGCCTCTTCTCATCCAGAAATAGCCGGAAAGGAGGAGTCCTGGCACTTCTCTACAAATCATTCTTTGACGTTCAGCTCCTCGAAAAGGGTAGTGACACACCACTAGAATATATGCTAGCCTCAGTCAATGATGAGCTCCATTATCACCCACTGGGCATTTTGCTACTATATCGTCCACCAATCCCTTGGAATAAATCCTCCAAACTCGGTTTCGAGACCATAACAAGCGCTTTCCTAAAATTTCAAAGATTACTGATTATTGGTAATATCAATCTCCACCTTGACGATAACACCAGCAAAGATGCAAAGGAATTCAACAACTTTCTCACCTCTCTGGGCTTTCCCTCTCCTGAACCCTCTCCAACTCATGAAAAGAGGCACATCCTAGACATCATTAGTTTTCTCGACCTTACGGACTACAAAACTCTAGCCGAAGATATTCGCTGGGAACATATCCCTTGGTCCGACCATTTTCTAGGTACCTTCTGTCTCCCCATTTTCATGTCTCACCTTGGGGTTCAACCCCGTGCCACAAAATCTATTACCTTCTGTAAAAAAAATTGCAAGCGAACAGTTCTGGACCCAATTTCTCAACCAGTTTTCCTTTTGTCCCAAACCTGATACCCCAGAAACCAACTGGCACAACTGGGTAAACCTCTTTGTGTCTACATACTGCTCTCTTGCCCCTCCATCTACTAAAACGGTCTCCTACTCCCGTAAGGCCTCCTGGTATCTTCCGTACCACAGAGAACTAAAACAGAAATGCCGAGTACTAGAGTGTAAATGGAAAAAAATCTAAATCCCCCACAGATAGACAGTCCTGGAGGGACAGTATCAAGTTCTACAATACAGTACTAAAAAAAGCAAGGAAGAATTTCTACGGTGACAAAATCACCAGATCCAATAACCAAAGCAGCACATTGTTTAACATCTGGTGCTCCTTAACCTCTAAAAATGACTCCTCTATTCTCCCCTCCTCTCCAACAGCGGACAACCTAGCAAAATTCTTTTCCATCAGCAGTCACTTACAATTCTCTGGTGCCCAGCGACTCTAACCCTATCCTAGTAGACAGATCCTGGACAGTCTTTGAGCCTGTATCCGAAGCTCAGGTCTCTAAACTGTGCCACAAATTAAGATCCTGCAAATGTGCCTGGACCCGTTCCCTTCCTACCTTTACGAGAATATTCCTGTGCAGGCTATTTCATCTCTCACCAGACTTATCAACTCAGCCTTACTATCTGGCCTATTTTCTGTACCTGTTAAATATTAACATCATTATTACATTACATTACAGATTTCTATTCCGCCATTACCTTTCGGTTCAAAGCGGATTACAAAAAGAGTTATGGAAGAAGGGTTACAATGTTAGATCAGAGAAGGTTTCCAAGAGAGGGAAAAGTAGGATCTGGGGTTAGGGAGGGGATGGTAAGAAGGGGGTTAAGCTTTATCATGGTATTAAGCTTTATTAAGGGATTTCTTGAAGAGTATAGTTTTTATTTCCTTTCTAAACATCTTGTAGTCTGGGGTTGTTGTCAACAGGTTGGAGATTTGGTTGTCTTATCTTCGCTGCCTGAGTGGCCAGTAGTCCGTTGTATAGTTTTTCCGTTTTACTTCTTTGATTGGGGGGGTAAGTGAATGGGGGGTGTTTTTTTCTATGCTTGGTAGAGGTGGTTTGGATGAGGCGGTCGTTTAGGTAGGTTGGGCTGTCTCCATTTATAGTTTTAAATAGTATACAGTAGAATTTAAATTGTATTCTTTCCTGGATTGGAAGCCGATGAGAATTGATGAATGCCTCAGTAATGTGATCATGGTTTTTCAATGAATAGACGAGTCTCAGAACTGTATTCTGAATTGTCTGTAGTTTAATCATTATTGCAGGGCAGGGGAGGTAGAGGATGTTGCAATAGTCTAGGATACTTAGGATTAGAGATTGTACTAGGAGCTGAAATTGTGTTTTTTCGAAGAATTTTCGGACTTGTCTAAGGTTTCTCATAACTGCGAAAGATTTCTGTATTGTTTTGTTAATTTGTGGTTGCATTGTACAGCCTCTGTCAATAGTCATACCTAGAAGTTTTAGAGTGGTTTGCAAACGGTAGTTGATAGAGTTGATTTCTAAGTTGGTTATGGTTGGGATTTTGTTATTTTCTAGGAGGATGAATTTAGTTTTGTCTGGGTTGAGTTTCAGTTTGTGGTCTTCCATCCAAGTCATAACTGTAGCTAGAGTTCTGTGTAGTGTGTCTGACATTAAGAGTGTCGACATTGGTTGGTCGAAAGGAATGAGGATGGTGATGTCATCAGCATAGCTATAAGAGGATAGGCCTTGTTTGTTCAGGTAAACGCCAAGAGAGGCCGTATATAGGTTGAAGAGAGTAGGGGACAGTGGGGACCCTTGTGGAACGCCGCAGGGGTTGGACCAAGGTTTGGATTTTTCTTTGTCTGATTTTACTTTGTATGTTCTGAATTTTAAGAAACCTTCAAACCATGAGTATACTTTATCTGAGATGCCTATTGAGTCCAAGATTTGCAGTAGGATGTTATGGTCTACCAGGTCAAATGCCGCCGTCAGGTCCAACTGTATGAGCAGCATTTTTTTTCCAATGCTGAGGTGTTGTCTTGCTGTGTCGATAAGGGAGCCTAGTAGTGTCTCTGTGCTGAAGTTAGTTCTGAAGCCGGATTGCTTGAGATGGAGTAAGTTATGGTCCTCGAGATAGTTGGTGAGGAATTTGGCTACTAATCCTTCTGTTAGTTTGATATATAGAGGTATTGAGGCTATTAGTCTATAGTTGGATGAGAGGTCTGTTGGTCCTTTTGGGTCTTTTAAGATTGGGGTGATGATGATTTCGCTGAGGTCATTCGGGAAAATGCCATCTGTGAGCATGGTTTGTATCCAGTGGAGGAGTAAGGTACGGAACTTAGTGCTCGCTGATGACAGGAGATATGGCTCACAATATGGCGAACACCTTTTTTGTTTTAATAAAATCTTCAGAGACTTAGTTAAAATTTATTTACCCTTGTCTGTTTTGAAGTTTTTCAGGTGTATGCCCTAAATTAAATATTTTTTCAAAGGCTTTGGTAACTTCATGACCGTTTTTTGTTTTTAAACTCACGACCCATGCATATTTTGACAGGATATCTATTACCGTTAAGATGTATTTGTAACCGTTGTTATAACGAGCAAAGGCTGACATGTCGACCAAGTCACTTTGCCACTGGCTGTCAACTTCTGACACCATTGTTTTATTTCTTTTAAAATGGATTCTAGCAGGTCTGTGTAAAATTGTATGTGTTTTGACTTCGGACTGTAATATCGCTCTTTTTAGCCTCTTGAAGTAGAGGTTTAATGCCTCCATAGATGCCTGCCGCATTTGGATCATAGTAAATTTATTTATTATTTTATTTATTCAATTTTCTATACCATTCTCCCAGGAGAGCTCAGAACGGTTTACATGAGTTTATTTAAGTACCGAAGCATTTTTCCCTGTCCGTCCCGGCAGGCTCACAATTTATCTAATGTACCTGTGCCAATGGGGGTGATTAAGTGATTTGCCCAGGGTCACAAGGAGCAGCACAGGTTTGAACCCACAACCTCAGGGTGCAGAGGCTGTAGCTTTAACCACTGCTCCACTCTATTCCATCCAGCCCTATTCCATTCAGCTCTGTTAACTTCACTCTAAATTTAAAAAATAGGTCTTAAAACTCCGCCTTTTTAACAGAGGACAATAGGAACAGGTTTTTTTTTTCAGATTGTTAAAGATCTAAGGCATCACTATGACAACACCAGGGGGCTGGGATATGTTCAGACAGGTTTAAACATACCTCCCCCTCTCTCCCCCTTGGCTTTATCAGGGGCTGCAAGGGGCTTATCAGCCGTCACCATGACAATCTGGGTGTTGCCCATCCCCACAGCCATTAACTAAGGTTTCGTACTGTCTGTTAAAAAACAGGAAAGAAAAATGCAGCTGTATGGGTTTTTTTTTCTCTTCTGAGTTGGTTGTGCAGTACTCTTAAAACCTAGGGTCTGTTTAAAAAACAGGAAAGAATTTGTAAATGTCTTTTGTTTTGCGATTGGCTTGTTCAATGCTCTAACCATGAGCTCTTAAAACCTGTCTTTTAACTAAAAAGCTGTTAAAATAAAGACACTCTTTTGTGGCAGTCATTTTGTTTGATGGTTTGAGAACCTTTATTTCTGTTGCTAACAGCTGTGAGAACTTTTATTTCTGATGTTAACAGCTGTTTGTTAAAGATCTAAGGCATATGTCACTATGACAACACCAGAAGGCTGGGATATGTTCAGACAGGTTTAAACACACCTCCCTCTCCTCCCCCCCTCTTGGCTTTATCAGGGGGCTGCAAGAACCTTTATGATAACCAGCTTATCAGCCATCACCATGACAATCTGGGTGTTGCCCCTCCCCACAGCCATTAACTAAGGTTTTGTACTGTCTGTTAAAAACCAGGAAAGAAAAAAGCAGCTGTATGTCTTTTTTCTCTTCTGAGTTGGTTGTGCAGTGCTCTTAAAACCTAGGGTCTATTTAAAAAACAAACAAACCAGGAAAGAAACAAAAGCAGCTTTTGTGATCTGCCTGTGCATTGCTCTAAACATGAGATCTTAAAACCTGTCTTTAACTAAAAAGCTGTTAAAATTAAGATATTCTTTTTTTCTGGCCACATCATTTCTGTGGGCTTCGATTAAATCTGTTTCCTCTAACATCGTCAGAAAAGCGCATTTCCGGTGCTTCATTTACCCTAAGTAGTATAATGGGTACACCTCATGTCAAAATGATTGACAGCTGTCAGAGATAAGGATCGACCAATCAGCGGTCACTTCTGGGTTAAGCCCCGCCCACACCATGCCCACTCTCTGCCCAAACTCCGCCCACTTTTACCGAAACCCCGCCCACGGCCCTGCCCCCATACCCTGCCCCCGGAAATGCACTTACTGATGACATCACCGGAAATGGAGGGGGCGTGTTTGACCCCAGAAATACGCTTTCTGATGACATCACCGGAAATGGGAGTGCCTGCCCTACCGGAAGTGCACATTCTGATGATGTAGGCGGAAATAGGGTAAATGAAGCACCGGAAATGCGCTTTTCTAACCACATAGGCGGAAATAGGGTAAATGAAGAGCCAGAAATGCGCTTTTCTGATGAGAGGGAAATGCATTTTCTTTTTTTTTTTTTTGTATTATCGTATTTATTAGGCATAGCAAACCATGTACAACAGGTCAGTCAGTGGTACATAACCGGTGATAAGAGGTACAAGGAAAGAAGCAGTGCAAATATACAAACAAACATGGAGAACAAGAACAGTGCCACATGGTTTAAACCAGCCCATTTTCTTCTAACGGTAAAGTACATATGAAACATCGAATCCCCAAACGATTCACTATTGGATCTTCATACCGACATTCATACACGCATTCATTCCCCATTCATGCACAACCATTCAGAGTAAGCGTCAGTTCGCCACCAGGACCACCACAGCTGTCAACCGGGGAATACAGTATTAATGGTGAGAGATAACAGAAACGAACAAGGAGACATCAACCAGCACTAGCCAGCAGTATGATATGCAGGGAGCAAGACTCAGACCAGGATAGTTCATTTCAGGAGGAAGGCTCTACCAAGAGGCGCTGCCACAGGGTGCAATAAGCAACCCATGCGGCCTGTGTTCTGGAGGTATATGTGTCCAGCTCAAATCTGGCGTGCGTCTTCATTCTAGCCAGCCATAGAGGGAAGGTAGGAGCTTCCGTTGTGGACCATCGCTGCAATACGAGCGATTTGCCTAGGAGAATAGCGTACTGAATAAATTTCTGCATCGGGATGTCCAGGCCCTGTTGCGTTAAATCTTGTACATCCCCTAGTAGAAGGGCTGCAGAGTTCCAGGTAAAAGAACATTGGAGAACACGTTCGAGGCAACGGTGAGTTGGGCCCCAGAACGTGAGAGTCGGACATTCAAAGAAGGTATGAAGAAATGTACCCGGAGCTGATGTACAACGGACACAATTAGCGTCAGTCCACAAGTGCATGCGTGCTCCGCGTATTCTAGTTATATACCCTCTGTGTAGCAACTTGAATTGAATTTCCTGTAAAGAGACAGCCTTCACCAGCAAATAAATGTTCTTGAAAAACGCATGTAAATCCTGTACAGTGACATTCCTTCCCAGTTCATGCGACCAGTCCCTGGCCAAAGGCACCAGAGACATCTCGGGTTGGTGGTCCCGACAGGCAGAATACCAGCGGGAAATAGAGTTCATGGATGATGGAGTCTCTAGGAAAATGTCATCAAGGGACCCACTCTCCCAACGGCCTTCATAACGGGCAATCCGGGGGGTGATATAATGTTGAAGTTGTAAGTATGTGTGAGTGTGTCGCGAGGGTAGGCCCCAGGCTGTTTGTACCTGAAGAAGAGATGGGAAATTCCCTCCCCCTAAAGCTACAAGTGCCCCCACTGTAGTGTCCCGCACTCCCCGATTTGATAGACCCCCCAGTCTAGACATACCAGGAGGGAATTCAGGATTGCGGAGTATGGAGAGAAAAGGAGAGAAATCGGGCGTTCGGGTTTGTTGTTTGCGCCACCATACCCATGCCTTACGAAACGAGTGTAAGAGTGGCAATAAGGTTAAGGAAGAGGAGGAAGAGTGAGTACCAGAACGCCCACCCGAGCATCCATGTATAAGGGAGGAAAAAGAGAGTGGTAGGCAGCATATATCCAGGAGGTCCGTGGGGGAAGAAGACATAGCTGGATCCGGGGCTAGTTGCGGGTGCATCCATCGGAGTAGAGCTGCCACATTGTATGCGCGGATGTTGGGTAAGTTCAGGCCGCCATGTTGTTTTGCTCGTAACAGTTTAGAGATACTGATGCGGGGCGCCCTGTCTCGCCAAATAAATGACCGAATAGTGGTGTTGTACGCGCGTTCATCGGAGGACGATACCCAAACCGGGATGGCTTGTATGGGGTATAAGATTTTGGGAAAGAGTATCATTTTGACCAGTGCAACTCTGCCCAATAGGGATAGAGGCAAAGCCTTCCATCGGTGACACAGGGTTTTGATTTTACCTAATGCATTGGTGATGTTAGCTGTGTATAGTCTTTTGGGATCACAATACAACATGATACCCAAGTATTTAAGTTTCCCAGGGGCCACTCCTACTCCTAAATTCTCCGTCCAGCGAGGTTTACCCGTCACCCCAAGAAGAAGTGCCTCTGTCTTGTCGAAGTTTATTTTGAGGCCCGAGAATCGCCCAAACAATTGTATAAGAGACATGAGACGTGGCATGTTGGTGTCCGCATGGTTAATGTATAAGAGCATGTCATCCGCGAACAAGCTGATGCGGAATTCTCGCGTCCCCACGCGAAGGCCCTCAAGGTGCGGATCTGACCGTATGCGTTGTGCTAGGGGTTCTAAGGATAGTAGAAAAAGAAGAGGGGAGAGTGGACAGCCCTGACGTGTACCGCGGCCTAGCGGAAAGGGTGCCGACAACTCCCCGTTCACCAGAAGCTGCGAGGAAGGACGAGTGTAAAGAGCCGTAATCCACCCCACAAAGTCGCCAGAGATGCCGAATCTTCCCAGGACCCAAAAAAGATGTTCCCATGAGACCATGTCAAAGGCCTTTTCAACGTCCAAGCTGGCAATAAGGGCCCGTGCCTCAGAGGAGTGAGAGGTCTGCAGGACCGTCACGACCTTCATGAGGTTAAGAGAGGCATGTCGACCAGGGACAAACCCGACTTGGTCTTCATGGATCAAATGCGGTAGGAAGACATTCAACCTTTTCGCAAGTATGCTTCCCAAGATTTTAATATCCTGGTTGAGGAGTGATATTGGTCGATATGATCCCAATTGGTCCTGTGGGCGGCCCGGTTTGGGTAGAAGAATAACATGCGCTCGGTTGTGTGTGTCCCCAGGTGGGATAGTGGATAAGAGTCCGGTATAGTAAGATTGCAGGGCTGGGAGAACCTTAGAGGGCAACAACTTGTAGAACTCCGGCCCCATGCCGTCAGGGCCTGGGGTTTTTGCAAGAGTGAGATTTCCAATAGCCATCTGGATCTCTTGCCCCGAAATAGGGGAGTTCAATGTGCGACGTTGTTCCTCGGATAAAGATGGTAAGGAAAGGTGGGAGAAAAATTCCTCTCGTGCGTGGGGGTCATCCGGTGATGTCGAGTAGAGATCCCTATAGAAACGGACAAATTTCTCTGCAATATCCCCGGGATCGGTGTGGAGTCGACCCGCCTTATCTTTAATACTGGTGATGACATGTCTGGCTTTAGGCGGTCTAACTAAGTTGGCTAGCATACGTCCCGTTTTGTTACCCCAAGCATGCAACTTGTATTTGTAGTAATATATGCTTCGTTGAGCTCGTGCATCAAGAAGGTGATTGATCTTATCCTTCAATTGTGTTAAAGAAGACTTAATTGAGGGGGTGAGGTTGGATATGTGCACCCGACGCATCTCCTGAAGCTCACGTGTGAGGGCTAGGAGCTCTCCCTCGCGGCGCTTTTTCAGAGCGGAGGAGTACGCCAATATGTGTCCGCGCATGACAGCCTTTGCGGCTTCCCAATAAACGACCGGTCCCACGTCCAGCTCAGAGTTGGTACAAAGGAAGTCCTCCCATTTTTTGGTGAAAAAATCATGGAAAGTTTTGTCTGTGTATAATTGCGGAGACATGCGCCAGATGCGTTCTCCCGAGGACCGCAAGAACTGGAGGGCGATGTGCAATAGGGAGTGGTCGGATAGGGTCGGAGCAAGCATGGCAGCCGATGCAAATTTGGGGAACCAGAGTTCGGATACAAGAAAGTGATCAAGTCGAGAGTAAGACAAATGAGGATGGGAATAGAAAGAGTAATCGCGCTCCTCGGGGTGGAGTGTTCTCCAAACATCCAACAATCCCAATTCCCTCATAAGATAGTTCACACCCTTATTGAAATGCGTTTTGGGGGCACGTTTCGCTGGATGGCAATCCAGTGCAGGGTTGGCGGTTATATTGAAGTCTCCCCCTAGCACAATTAAGCTGGATATGTGGGGGGTCAGAAGTGTGACCAAGTGTGAGAAAAAATCTGGAGAATAGGTATTGGGGGCGTAGACATTGCACAATACTGTCTGTTGACCCCAGAGGTCACCTACCAGCATTACATATCTCCCCTCAGGGTCCGCTACCTGGTGTTGCACAGTGAACGGTATTCTTTTGTGTATGAGAATGGCCACTCCCCGTTGTCTAGAGCTGTAAGAAGCAAAGCCAATCTGTCCCACCCAGTCCCGTTTCAATTTGCGATGTTCGTCATCCGAGAAGTGAGTTTCCTGGAGGAATGCAATGTCTGTGTGTTCCCTTTTGAGATATGCGAGAAGCTTGGTCCGTTTTATGGGAGAGTGAATCCCGTCAACATTAAGCGAAGATATTTTCAAAGAAGACATAGCATCACATATGCGTCATAAACAAAGCATTTAAATACAAAGAAAGTCGTGGAGCAAGGGACATCCCAGCCATATCCCCCCTCCACAGTGTATGACAGCAATAGATATTTCATAGAATGAATAAACATCTGGTCCCGGCAGCGACAGTCAACCACCCCACGCAGCCCCCCCTCAGACATTCTCATGCACACCCCCCAGTCACTCCCCCCCCCACAAGCATAACAGAGCAGAACCCCCCTCCCCCCCGAACCATGTATCCTTCCCAATGTGCCCACTGAAAGCGGGAAAATGAACAATGAGCGAGAAACAGCCCCGGGCCACGCCCCACATGCAATACAAATTATAGTCAAAAAGTGCCCTCATGGTACAAACTAAAGCACCGTGCAGCTTCGTAACAGTGAAATGGAAAATGGCTACAGAGGCAAAACCCAGAGAAAGTCATGTAAAGAATAAAGCAATAAAGATTCAAACTTGTGTCTTCAGATCAGTTCAGTCGCTGCGCTGCCAACGCATTAGTCGTCTGTGTAGAGGCATGCTGGATCGGGCCGAGTTGCAAGATCAGGATCCTCCTCTGCCATCTATCTCTGACCCGCAGCATCGGGTTTCAGATGCCAGGGAACGAGACAAAGACTACAGCCGTTGTTTGTAGTGGGTCAATGAGGATTGTTATCCGGAGGGAGTGGTGCAGGTAATTGCAGGATGAACTTCTCCAAATCCCTCGGGTTCTCAAAGTAGAGGTTTTTGTTGTTGTAAAACACCCTCGCCCGGGCAGGGTAGAGGAGGGACACCCGAATATTGCGTCGGTATAGTGTGTTGCAATGGGGTGCCATCGCCTTCCGCCGAGATGAAATAAGGGGGGAGAAATCTTGAAATATCAGAATTTTTTTACCATCGTAGAGAAAGTCTACCCCCTTACGGAAGTGGGCTAGTATCCGTTCCTTTATCGCAAAGTTGAGAAACCTGGCGAGGACTGGTCGCGGCCGCGTGTCGTCCTCCGTCCGTTGGCCCACATGGTGTGCACGTTCAATCTGGACAAGTAGGCCCGGATCTGTGTTTTCCAAAGTTTTCATGAGCCAGGTCTCTAACCCCTTGCGCAGATCCACTTCCCGAATAGTTGCAGGTAGCCCTATGAATCTCAGATTCTTCCGTCTCCCACGGTTTTCGTGGTCATCCACGCGGTCCTGCAGGGATTTATTAGAGGTTTCCAGGGTTCTTATTCGTTCTTCAAAGGCAGCGGCCTGATCTTCCTGTCGTGCCACCCGATCCTCGACACGCTGCAAGCGGCCTGCATGGCTGTCCAGGCTCTCTTTGATGTCTTCCATAAACGTGTGAATTTTGGCCAGCTTGTCTTCCATTACTAGTGTTAAGGATCGGGTTAATTCTTGCACCGCTGCCTCCTGTAGCGTGAACATAGGAACCTCGTGGGCTTCCGCCATTTTTGGCTCCTGCGGCTTCGCCTTGTCTCGTGTGCCCCGTTGTGGTTTTGAGGTCATCGCTCGCACTGTGTACCCCGAAAAGACCGTCAACGCTGTCGACGGTGTGGGGGGCTGTTAGGGGTCCCTTCGAGCACGTAGAATTGTTAGTATATTGCAGGTAATGCGCCGATTTAGTGCAGCGTGGCCCGGAGCCGTGGAGAGACACGTCCGCTCAAGCGCACGGCATCACGTGACCCGTGGAAATGCATTTTCTGATGATGTTACCAGAAGCAGACTTAGTCAAAACCCCCAGAAATGATATGGCCAGAAAAAGAAGTGTCTTTATTTTAACAGGTTTTAAGATCTCATGGTTAGAGAAATGCACAGGTAGATCACAAAACAAAAGACATTTACAAAATCTTTCCTGTTTTTGTTTTTTTTAACAGTCCAGTGCAGAAACAACTTAGAAAAGAGTGCATTTTTTTTATTTCCTGTTTTTTAACACACTTTCAGTAGGAATTCTGAGTTAATGGTTAATGGGCAGCACCCCGGTTGTCATTGTAACAGCTGATAAGACCCTTGCAGCCCCCTGATAAAGCCAAGGGGGGAGAGGGGAAGGTGTGTTTAAACATGTCTGAACATGTCCCAGCCCCCTGGTGTTGTCTTTAACAATCTGAAAAAAAACAACTGTCATTACATTACATTACATTACATTACATTTGTGATTTCTATTCCGCCTGTGCCTTGCGGTTCTAAGCGGATTACAGTTAAAAGAGATCAGGACATTACCGAGAGAATTACATTACAACGATTTAAGTAAATTACATGTTGTGGTATAGAAATACAAGTATAAGATATCTGGATTTATCGATAGAATAACTTGACAGGGTTCAAGTAGTTACAAGGTTCAGTGGGGAAAACAATATAGGCAACTGAAGAAAGATACCTAACTTTGAAGGAATCAGTTAAGTGGATACCTAAGGGAGATGCTTTTTTAGGAGAAGGTTAAATGGATACCTAAGGGAGATGCTTATTTAGAAGTTTGGATATTTTTCGTAAATGAGGTTCAAGGGGATGACTAGTGTGTTATTTGCTGGGGAGAGTGCATGTGCGATTGGGGAGGGGAATATTAAGTAAGGACGTGTTTTTTGAAAAGAAATGTTTTGATTTCTTTCCGAAACACTTTGATGTCTGTTGTTTTGATCATCAGTTTGGTGATGGTGGGGTCAATTTTCGCAGCCTGAGTTGCTAGAAGGCTGTCGTAAAGTTTCTTACGTCGGGTACCATTATGAGGGGGGAAGGTGAAAATATTCTGAGTTCTTCTTGATCTGGGTAGTCGGTAGCGGCAAAGACGGTTGTTCAGGTAATTGGGGGCCATACCATGGGTTACTTTGAAAAGTAAGCAGTAGAGTTTGAATTGAGTTCTTGCTTTTATCGGAAGCCAGTGAGAGTCTACATAGGCGGGTGTGACGTGGTCGAATTTGCTGAGCGAGTAGATGAGTCTGATAGCTGTGTTCTGAACGGTCTGTAGTTGTTTTATCATAGTATTTGGGCAAGGTAGGTAGAGGCTGTTGCAGTAATCTAAGGAGCTGAGTATGAGGGATTGTACAATGATCTTGAAGTGTTCTTTGGAAAATAATTTTCTTATTTTTCTTAGGTTTCGCATGGTGAAGAATGCTTTTTTTATGGTTTTGTGTATTTGTGTTTGCATTGTGCAACCTCTGTCTAGGTGTGTTCCCAGAATTTTGAGAGTATTCTGTATTGGATATTTGATTGTGTTTACATCTAGTTCTGTTAGGGATGGTTTTTGTTCAAGTTTCAAGTTTCAAGTTTTATTGTATTTTGATTAAACGCTTAATCCAAATTCTAAGCGATTTACAAATTGCTAAAATTACAAATATGAGGGAAAAATACATTAAAAGACAGACAATACATTAAAAACAAGATACGTGAGGAAAAATATGGGGAAGAGTTACAATATGTTTAAAGAGTAAGGAACAAATAAGGGAAACACAAAAGGGGAAAGGGAAAGAATTAAAGCTTCAATGAAGCTTATGAGTATATAATATATTGTGATAAAAAAATTAGATGGTTAATTAGCAAAAACATCGTTAAAGAGAAAACACTTCAGTTTACCTTTGAATTTTTCTATATTGGATTCTTCCCTTAAATAGATAGGGAGAGAATTCCAAAGTTGGGGAGCTGATACAGAGAAAATTACCTGCCGACGGGTGCTTATGATTTTTAGAGATGGGATTGATAATAAATGTTGTTCAGTGGATCTTAATGTTCGGTTGGTGGAGTATGGAATCAAATATTTATAGATAAATGCAAGAGTTTTGAAAAAAAGAGTCTTAAATGTAAGCAAACAAATTTTATAAATTACCCGATGTGTAACTGGTAGCCAATGGGCATCCCTAAGTAGTGGTGTAACATGGTCGAACTTCTTTGCTTTAGTAATTAATTTAATAGATGTATTCTGTATAATCTGAAGTCGTTTGATTTCCTTTTGAGCAATACCATTATACAGAGCGTTACAATAGTCTATCTTAGATATAACAAGAGAGTGAATGAGGATTTTAAGAGACTTAGCGCAGAGAAATTGGGAAATAGAACGAATTTGTCTGAGCCTAAAAAAAGAGAATTTAACGATACTGCTGATATGATCATGAAATGTAAGCTTATGATCAAATATGATTCCTAAGATTTTTATGTTTTTAACTTCTTGCAGTGAGTGACCTTTGATAGTGATTGGAAAGTTAAGATTGAAGTTGTCTTTCCAGGGGAAGAGTAATATGTTTGATTTGTTAATATTCAATGCTAAGCAATTGTTATTTAGCCATTGAGATATTTTTTCAAGTTTCGTGTTGATTGTTAAGAAATCCGCAGGGTTAGTGGTATCAATAGGATGTAATAATTGAATATCATCGGCGTAGGCGAAAACATTAAAGCCGATGGATTGACATAGAGTAAGAAGTGGAGCAAGAAAAATGTTAAAGAGAAGTGGAGACAAAATAGAACCTTGCGGAACACCAAATGTAGAAGAAAAATTATTAGAGGTTTCATTATTGAATAACACATGTGATGTACGATCGGATAGATAGGATTGGAACCAAGAAAGTACCTGGTCTGTGACTCCAATAGACTGAAGCCTGTTTAGTAAGAGCTCATGATCGATCGTATCAAACGCAGCTGAAAGATCTAATGAAATTAATAGAACTGATTGGTGGTGATCTAAAAAGTATTGTATGGAAGTGGTCATTCCTATTAATGAGTGTTCTGTAGAGTGGTGTTGCCTAAAACCTGTCTGGTTTGGATGTAAGACGTTAGTATTTTCAATGAAGTCTGATAATTGATTAAAAACTACTTTCTCAGTTATTTTAGACAAAAATGAAATATTGGATATTGGTCTGTAATTTGACATGTCATTAATGCTAACTTTTTGATCTTTAATGATAGGACGGATAGTTGAGTTTTTCCAGAGTGTTGGCATGTAGCTTTGTTTTAAACTTTCACTGACAAGTGTAAGAATTGCTGGACCGAATATTTTAAAATAGCGCTTTAGAAGAAATGGTGGTATAGAGTCAGCTAAGGAACCTTTTGTGTTAATAGACTTAATGAGGATTTCAATCTCTGTCAGATTAGGTATTTTGAAGTATGAACATTTTGAAGAAAGTGAATTGGGTTCAATTTGTTCATTAACAGATTTAAATAATTGATTTGTGGTGAAAGTTGATCTAATTTTATTAATTTTATTGATAAAATATGTTGAGAGATCTTGGGCAGTAAGATTAGATTCCTTTTCATGATTTTTCGACTTGTTAGAGTATGTGATTGAGTTTAAAATACGATATAGTACTGAAGAATTAGTAGCTTTCAGAATTTGGGCCGAGTAATATTTAGTTTTAGCAAGAGTAATTTTTGATTTGTAAAATTTAGAATGTTCTTTAAACAATTCGGTATTAACTGGTGATTTGTTTTTCCTCCATTTGCGTTCAAGTGATCTCAATTGTTTTTTAATAAGAGAAAGTTCTGGAGTAAACCAGGGATTGGTTGATTTCCTTGCTGTGATATTTTTAATTTGTAATGGGGCTAAAGAGTCTAATAATGAAAGAGTATTGGTAGTCCAAAGTTTTAGAGAATCATCTAATGAGATGTTATTAAGCTCAAAGAAGTTTGATGGAAGATTTGCTGTAATAGATTCGAGATTGAGATTGTTAAAATCTCTAAATTTAACTGTCTTTGTGAAATTTTGAGAATTAATAGGTGTTGTTTTATAAGATAGAGAGATCAAGAAGTGATCTGACCAAGGGACTGGCAAACAAAAGTTTAATGAATAATTATGAGTTGAAGAGGTTGGGATGAAGGCCATATCAATAATATGACCTGCCTGATGTGTTGGTTCGGAGAATAAAGGTTGAATATCTAATTGTTTGGTAAAGAAAAGAATATTTTTAGTGGAAAAATTGTCCGGATTATCAAAATGGATATTAAAATCTCCCAATATGATTGGGTTCAGAGAAGAGGAACCAAAATCGAAAAGGAGTGATTGAAGTTGGGTTAAATTCTCACTGGTGATGGGAGGAGGTAAATAAAGAAGAAGAGCATCTAATTTAGGTTTAGACTGAGAAGAAAATTGTAAGAATTCAATAGGGGAGTTAGGGGGGGAGTAATCAATGTCTATTAGTAGTGAATTACGAGATATAACAGCTAGACCACCACCGCGTTTTAGGCGACGGTGATTAAAGAAATATGAAAAACCAGGTGGACAAATGTAGGATAGATAGGCTTCCTCCCCGTCAAATAACCAGGTTTCAGTGAGACAAAGTATGTCAAAAGAGTGTTGGATAATGATATCTTTGAGTAGATGATGTTTGGTTTTAACAGATCGGACGTTAATTAACCCAATGTTAAGTTGGAGACCGTTAAAGATAGTACGCGGTATAGTAAGATCAGTATTAGAAGTCTTAGATGAAATTAATGGGATTTCAAAACGTTCTGATTGACCAGGAATAATTGGGTGATTAAATGGTTTTGGAGGTCTATGACCCCAGATAACAGGGATAGGGGTGGTGAAATTATCCATATTAGGAGGAGAAATATTAAAAGTTTGTTTATGATATAGAAAGTTAATATTGTGAGTTGGTAAAAGAGAAGGAAGAAAGAAATACGAAAAAATAATTAGAAGATCAAGATGTTGGAAAGACCTGTATAAAGTAGCAGCACACTGTAGCAGCGCACAAAGGAGCGCATCAAGGAGCAGAACCTGCTCCTTAGGTGCGCTCCTTTGGCGTGCGCCGCTAAGTCCTTGGTTTTGAATGACATGTACCGGAAGGGGGTGGAGTCCACAGCGGGCCGCCGCTGTGCGGCGGCAGAAGGGTCTTGGAGAGAGCTGTTGAAAGAGAGTAGCAGAGGCAGGTAAAAATAAACGTAGTTAAACTTAAAAAAAAGAACTTACAGTAAAACAATAAAATCTATACAGATTAAAATCAAGAACAGTCAAGGTGCAGTGCAATAAAAATGTCCAGCGTTGTGTGAATGTGAGCGTGCGCCGCTAAGTGCTTGGTTTTGAATGACATGTACCGGAAGGGGGTGGAGTCCACAGCGGGCCGCCGCTGTGCGGCGGCAGAAGGGTCTTGGAGAGAGCTGTTGAAAGAGAGTAGCAGAGGCAGGTAAAAATAAACGTAGTTAAACTTAAAAAAAAGAACTTACAGTAAAACAATAAAATCTATACAGATTAAAATCAAGAACAGTCAAGGTGCAGTGCAATAAAAATGTCCAGCGTTGTGTGAATTTGGTTTTCTCCGCATTCAGTTTTAACTTGTGGTTCGTCATCCATTTTTCTACAGTTTCTAATGTTGTTTTCAGGCGTCCGTTGGAGGTGGGGTCTTGGATGTCGAAGGGGAGGAGGATGGTTATATCATCCGCGTAGCTGAAGGATGTAATGTTTAGGGCGTCTAGGGCCGTGCCTAGGGATGCTATGAAGAGGTTGAAAAGTATGGGCGATAGAGGGGATCCTTGTGGAACTCCGCAGGGGTTTGACCATGAGTCGGATAGAAGATCATTTGACTTGACTCTGTATGATCTTGTTTTGAGGAATCCTTGGAACCGTTAAGAACATTACCTGATATTCCTATGGCATCTAGTATCTGGAGTAGTATGGAATGGTCAACTAAGTCGAATGCTGCTGAAAGATCGAGTTGGATGATTAGTAACTTATTTCCTTTGCTGAGGTGCTGACGGGCTATGTCTAGTAGGGAAACCAGAAGTGTTTCAGTACTGTGATTGGTTCTGAATCCGGATTGAGTAGGGTGTAGGATGTGGTAGTCTTCTAGGTAATTGGCGAGATATTGTGCTACTAGACCCTCTATGAGTTTGACGTATAGAGGTATAGAAGCGATTGGTCTATAATTTGTTGGGCTGTCTATTGGGCCTTTGGGGTCTTTTAGTATGGGAGTAATTATGATTTTGCCAAGTTCCGGGGGGAACTGACCTTCCCTTAGGGTAGTTCGCAGCCATAGCGTGAGACCAGCTGTGAATTTAGTGGACGCTGTAGCTAGTAGATAAGGAGGACAATTGTTCAAATCACATGAAGATTTGCTGTATTTTTTATACAGCCGGTCTAGGTCTGACCATTGTGTCGTTGGGAAGTCGGTCCAGATCCTATCTGCTGAGGTGGCTTCGTCTTTTGTGGGTTTTGTTAGTATCTCTTCTAAGATGTTTTGAAAGTTGTTAAATGTGGATCTGATTGTGATGATTTTGTGTTTGACCGTTCTAAATAAAATAAACCATTCCGCAGAGCAGGCGGGGTCAGGACTGGCTGTGGTTAGACGAACTGTTAAAAGAAAGAGGACCTATCCTCAAGAGATTCTTCAAGAACCTCCAAAACCTTTTAAAAGAAAGAAACCCCGAGGTAACAAATCACAGAAGCTATCTGGCGGATTCAAGAAGAGAAGGGCTCGTTCTATGAAACGTGATATATTCTAAAAAACCATGGCTTTTGTAAGCAACGGCTCTGAAGAATGCGTTAAATCAGAACTAGATTTGTTTGAGCTATCCCCGACCCAAACCAGTATCGAAAAAAGCATCTATGTGGAAATACCACCATTATCAGCTTTATTGGAAACAGCACCTTTGGCCTTCTACATAGTGGGGCACGGTGAAGACTATATTGATTTAAACAACACTCTCCTGCATCTGACCTGTAAAATTGTGAAAGAAGACATTGACGCAGCCGCCAAAGTAGCCCTGGTAAACTACCCGATTACATCTATTTTTAGTCAATTGGGTGTTACCCCGGGAGATCAGCTGATTAGTCAGAGTAATAACTCTCTAATCTCTCAAACTTTTTCTTTTCAACACTAAATCTCTCAAACTTGGAAATGGCAGGGAGGACACGGAGCACCAAGACTACTATCAAGATCAACACTCCAGCGTCTGAAGGGACCCAGAGGATGGTCAAGGACTGTACACAGAAGGAAGAGGGTGACACGGGACGGAGGGCAGAGGTCTCTGTGCAGACCGAGGCCATCCCCCTCCTATGGTACGCTATAGTCTCTATGCAGACAGAGGAGCTGGTAGACGTAGACGAGGATATCTTGCAGGAACTGCAGAGCCTCAGGGAGGAGGTGAAGCGCTTGAGGAGCATCAGGAAGGAAGAGGCCTTCATCGACAATGCCATCCTGGAGCTGTCCCATATCACAGAACGAACCCACGACAAGTCCATCCTTGACACGCCCAAACCTACAGCTCTAAATTCAACGATTGGAGTACAGGAAATGATTGGAGATGCCGGTCCCTGGCAACTGGTAACCTCCTCTACGGGCAAGCACAGAAAACCCCCCTCTTTCTCACTTTCTTCTTCTTCTTTTTCTCTCCAACAGGGTAGTTCTACACCAACCCCACAACTCACACTGAGGAATAGATTTCAGATCTTACAAGAGGAAACCGCCGAGGAAATAGCGGAAGGGGCTCAGGAGGATACCCAGCACATAGCTTCGAATCCAGGGCTCGCTGATCGGCCCCCCGGGAAGGAACGTAGAGTGGTGGTCATTGGGGACTCCATGCTAAGGGGCACCGAGGGACCAATTTGCAGGCCCGATTTTCAGTCAAGGGAGGTCTGCTGTCTCCCTGGAGCCAGGATCCGGGATGTCACCACCTGTCTAGACAAACTTCTAAAGCCCAATGACCATTTTCCCATGTTCCTCATCCATGTAGGTATGAGCGACACTGCCAGGAGCACCACGGAGAGCATTCCCAAAGACTTCGGAACCCTGGGTAAGAAGCTGAAGCAAATAGGAGCACAGGTGGTCTTCTCATCGATTCTCCCAGTAAGAAGCAAAGGCAGAGCCAGAGAAGAGCGTATCCAACGGACTAACGAGTGGCTTCGCGAATGGTGCATAGAGATGAACTTTGGATTCCTAGACCATGGAGAGATGCTCCAGGGACTACAGGGACCAGACGGACTCCACCTGAGCAGGAGAGATAAGAACGTATTCAGACATCAACTGGCCCGCCTACTCCGTAGGACTTTAAACTAGGTAAGTTGGGGGAGGGTACATACTCACATTCCAGAGCAGTAAGAAACCACCCTGAGGAGGCGAGTCGCACCCACACTTCTGAGTTTAAGGTAAGTACCCATACTACACAGGATAATTTAGGAGCCACACTAACTAGGAAGGGAATCTCTTCACAGGTATGGAGGGCTATGTATGTTAATGCACACAGCTTGGGCAATAAAATTCTGGAATTGGAGAGTGAGATAATGAACGCTGACCTAGACGTGGTAGCAATATCCGAAACCTGGTTCACAGACTCGCATGGGTGGGATATGGTTATACCAGGCTACAACCTATTTCGTCGTGAAAGAGAGGGCAAGTTAGGAGGAGGGGTAGCACTATACACTAAGGAAAACATCAAAACTACCAGAATCACAGATGTTAGATACACTGGGGAATCCCTCTAGGTGAATCTGGCCAGAGGGAATGAAAAATGCCTATACCTTGGTGTGGTATATAGATCTCCAAGACAATAGGAAGACAAAGACATGGAATTAATCGAAGACATAGAGAACATCACTTTGCGCGGGGACACAGTACTGTTAGGGGACTTCAACATGCCCGATGCAGATTGGAACACACTCTCCACGACTACATGTGGCAGCAGAAGAATATTAACCTCTATAAAAGGTGCACGATGCAAGCAAATGGTATTAGAGCCCACTAGGGACCAGGCGATACTAGACCTGGTACTCACCAATGGATACAGCGTCTCGGAGGTCTCAGTAGGAGATGCACTGGCCTCCAGCGACCATAATATGATATGGCTTAACCTCAAGAAAGGTTTCTCTAGATCAAACACAGTGACGAGGGTCCTCAACTTTAGAGGCACAGACTTTGACCGCATGGGAAAATTTGTCCATCGGGAGCTGCATAACCAAGCAAAAACTGACAATGTGGAGGAAATGTGGTCAACTCTGAAATCCACCCTACATGAAGCAACAAACCGCTACATAAAAACAGTAAGCAAGCACCGGAGAAACAAAAGACCCCAATGGTTCATTACAGTAATTTCGGACCTCATTAAAGAGAAAAAAGAAGCATTTATCACCTACAAACATTTAGGAAATCGGGAGGCGAAAGAAGACTATCTGGACAGATCTAAAGCTGTCAAAAAAGCATAGAGGCCAAGCTCTGAATAGAAGAGGATCTAGCACGAAACATTAAGAAAGGGGATAAATCCTTCTTTAGGTATATTAGTGACAGGAAAAGAAACAAAGATGGGATAGAACACCTTAAGCAATCGGACGGAAACTTTGCAGAATCGGATTCTACTAAGGCAGAACTACTAAACGAATACTTCTGCTCAGTCTTCACCTGTGAAGCGCCAGGAGCCAGTCCACAGCTTCGGACCAGAGACAACCAGAAAGACCTGTTTCAAGATTTCGAGTTTGCGCCCAGTAGTGTCTACTACGAACTTTCAAGACTCAAAGCAAACAAAGCTATGGGGCCAGACAACCTACACCCCAGGGTACTCAGAGAGTTGAGTGAAGTCCTGGCGGAACCATTATCCGTGCTCCTCAATCTTTCCCTACGCACAGGAAGAATCCCTTATCCGACTCCACAAAAAGGGCTGCAGGACAGAGACGGCAAATTACAGACCAGTGAAACACTGATCAAACAAAAACTTGACACAATCCTGGATGAGAAAAACCTACGTGATCCCCACCAACACAGATTCACCAAGGGCAGATCCTGCCAGTCTAATCTGATTAGCTTCTTTGACTGTGTCACTAGACAACTGGATGCCGGAGAGTCCCTGGACGTAGTATATTTGGACTTCAGCAAAGCTTTTGATAGCGTCCCACACCACAGGTTATTGAACAAGCTGAAATCGCTGGGATTAGGGGACACTCTAACTACATGGGTTGAGGATTGGCTGAGCGGTAGACTTCAGAGGGTGGTGGTAAACGGTACCCCATCCAAAACGTCGGACGTGACCAGTGGAGTCCCACAGGGCTCGGTCTTGGGCCCAATTCTATTCAACTTATTCATAGGAGATATGACCCAAGGACTTAGAGGAAAAGTATCACTGTTCGCCAACGATGCCAAACTTTGCAACATAGTAGGTAAAAGCATTTTGCCTGACAGTATGAAGCAGGACCTACTACTACTGGAACAGTGGTCATCGACTTGGCAGCTAAGCTTCAATGCTAAAAAGTGTAAGGTAATGCACCTGGGTAAGAGAAACCCGTGCAGGACTTACACACTAAATGGTGAGACCTTGGCCAGGACCTCGGCGGAACGTGATCTAGGGGTGATCATTAGTGTTGACATGAAGGCTGCCAATAAAGTGGAGAAGGCTTCTCCAAGGCAAGGCAAATGATGGGTTGTATCCGTAGAGGTTTTGTCAGCAGGAGACCTGAAGTCATAATGCCGTTGTACAGATCCATGGTGAGACCTCATTTGGAGTATTGTGTTCAATTCTGGAGACCACACTACCGGAAGGATGTGCTGAGAATTGAGTCGGTTCAGCGAATATCCACCAGGATGTTCTTGGGGCTCAAGGATCTCACATATGAAGAAAGGCTGAATAAATTGCAGCTGTACTCACTTGAGGAACGAAGAGAGAGGGGAGACATGATTGAGACGTTTAAGTATATCACAGGCCGTATCGAGGCGGAAGATGATTTCTTCTGTCTCATAGGACCCTTGACCACCAGAGGGCATCCACTGAAAATCAGGGGAGGGAAGTTTCATGGCGATTCCAGAAAGTACTTCTTCACCGAAACAGTGGTCGATCATTGGAACGAACTCCCACTGCAGGTGATTGAGGCCAAAAGCGTGTCAGATTTTAAAAGAAAATGGGATATTCACATGGGTTCTCTAAGGGAGTAAAGTCAGGGGGGCGGGTCATTAGAATGGGCAGACTTGGTGGGCTATGGCCCTTTTCTGCTGTCACTTTCTATGATTCTATGTTTCTAACTGTTACCCCTACAGAGCCCTCATAGAGCTGATCCTCAATTATGGTGAAGGAGCCCTCAAATCACAGTTCACAAGCGGCCTGTTTTATAAGGATACATCTGAACATCACAACGTTAGAGATATAGGTGCACGTAATGTGGGTTTTACCGAAAGGGCTCACTTTACAGCATCTAGCCACAAGGTGGAGCTGTTAGGACATTTACACAGCGATCTATTTTTTCAAGAAAAGCTACTCATCAACGGCGTAGATCTTAAAATAAAACTGTCTCGTAACAAAAACTCTTTCTGTTTAATGAGCGGTGATGCTGACCAAAATTATAAACTCCTTATCCTAAACGCAGCACTCTTTGTAAAGAGAATTAAAGTGGCCCCTGGAGTGCGCTTGAGACATGCTGAAGCTCTACTGAAAGCTAACACCAAGTATGCGATAGACCATGTGGGGTTGAAGGTGTTTAGCATACCGGCCGGTGCCCGTGTGACTAATCAGGAAAATCTCTTTTTGGGGCAGTTACCAAAGCTCATTGTGTTGGGCTTTGTGGATAACGACGCTTTTAGTGGTAATTATGCTAAAAACCCTTTCAATTTTAAACATTACGATATTAATTTTGCAGCTCTGTATGTGGATGCTGAACAAGTACCCGGAAAACCTCTACAACCCGACTTTGAAAATGGAAATTGTGTGAGAGAATATATGCAACTTATTCAAGCGACCGGTAAACACCTGAAAGACAACGCTCTCCTGGTTGATCATCAGGAGTTTTACAAAGGTTATATGCTGCTAGCCTTTGACCTATCGCCGGATCAGGAGTGCGCTGACCAGTACTCGCTGATCAAAACCGGTAACCTGCGGGCTGAAATACATTTTGCCAGAGCTTTACCTCACACTGTAAACATGATTGTATATGGGGTTTTCGACAACGTGATAGAAGTTAATCATAGAAGGAATGTTCTTTTTGACCATTCTTGAATATGAACACCGTACAGATCTTCCGTGTTTTAAAGAAGGTTTCCTGTGTTGCAGAATCTTTTTTAGATGTACTGCCCAGTGACTGGTTAACAGGATTAGAAATACCAAGGAAACCCGTCATGAACACCCACCCACACAACCTACCGGGTGAACACTGGTTGGCCCTCTATGTGACTGGGGACGGGACAGGATAATTTTTTGATTCTTACAGACAACCACCGGATAGTTTATTCTTTCCTAACAGCATTATGAACTTTTTCAATAAACACTGTAAGGCCGTATTATATCATAACAGATAGTTACAGCACCCACTGTCTGAGGCCTGTGGCTATCACTGTGTGGTTTTTTTTTACATCATTGCTGTAAAGGGCAACCTTTTGAAAATATTTTAGAAATGTATTCTGAAGATTTTATGCAAAATGATGAAATGGTACTTAAATTTGTAAAAAATAAAAAACAAGTCTTGTGTAGACCTTTTCAAAACCCGTTTCATACTCCCCAAGGTTGTATTGCCTACCATGAATGTCATGCTGTTTCTAAATAAAAAAAAGTAAACCTTAAAATCAAAATGTCTGCAGTCTTTTATTTTCATTTTTAAAAAGCATTATTTTATTGAAGATATGTTTTTATACACTCAGCCACTGGTAACTGGGTAATAATTTACGTCTTTTATGAGGCAGGAATTCTTTGGTCTTGGCAGGTTTCATATATAGTTCAGGAACCTTCATAGCAGGGTTCTCCTTGAGGCATAACAGTACATCTCTCTTGGCTGCGTTACCCACAATCGAGGAAGGCATATTTAATTCAGCTAGGGTTTGCATGAACTCCCCCAGTCTAGAGGCCTTCTTTGCTCTGAAAGAGCATGGATCTGCGTAACACTGCGAACAAGGTCGAGCAGGTTAGAACCACTGATAGGTTTTCTTTGGTATACAAATGTACCATTTCCCTCCCAGGATGCAACACTTTTTGTTTTTCGGCATTTTTCCTATAGCGCGTATTGATGCTGTTTAATACTTCTTGAACCACAGAGTCGGAAGGTATACTATTTTCTGGAGAGGGGGTTGTTGAAGCATCAACCAGTCCCTGTAGATACACATTTAGCTTTTCTTTTTCCATATCCCTTTGTCTGCTCAACACGAGATAGCGTTATAACACTTCTGAGTAACGTTTAATTTTTTCATGGTCAGACATACCAGGGCTCTGCAGTATGTTTTTCATTTCCTCGTCTAACCTATGTATGGTTGAGGTTCTAATATTTTCTTCCCGATCTATGGGGTTTCTCAAGCGCTCGAGTTGTTGACTAGGGACCAGGTACATTTTTTCAGCGTGATGTATCAGCGGTTTGTCAGAAGACCCGTTATCAACTGTATAACAAAACTTAACAAGGGCCCTATAAATCCGCCCGATTGTTTCACCAACTGCTTCTTTTTTTTCTTAAGGGTTAATCTTTTATCACACAGTCTTCCCTTTTAAAACCTTAATCTGGTTTTGTGAAAGCGGGATGTTACCTTTTAGGGTGTTGAGAGCGATTTCAGCTATAGCAGCCACCAAATCATCAGAAGCTGTATTCAGGATGGTTTTTCTGTGCTGCGGCGAGGCTTGGACTAAAAGTTTTAAAAGGGGCAGGTTTCTCTTTACACGGCTAGACATGTTACCTGAGACACGCCCCAGAGTATATGAAGGGATCTGGTTATGTATTCACAGCCTTTTACAGGTTGATTGTGGTTTTACACAATATACCGTTGTCCAGTCTGGCGGGAAAATATCTGTTCTCAATCTGTAAGCCTCAAGCGTTGTGGTATTTAAATCCACACAGAGATATGCATACGGGTTTCTGGTGGCATCCTCAAAGGCCTCTAAAAAGAATTGTGATTTTCCAGGGTACATCTGTCTAGCCAGAATGGCTAACTGTAACTTATCTCTAGGATTCTTAAAGAGAACCATGTATTTGGTGTTTAAAGTTATAGTCCGGCTTGTTTTAGCCTGGCAGAAAACATTCTGAACTATATATGATGCTCAGGTTTCTGTGATGTACGTACTTAGTAAAGGCATTCTCTATTTCGCCGCTTTTACATGCAGAATCCATTAGATCATCTACAATAACCAAGTTTACTTTATGGGGTTGGAAACATTCAGTCATCGTTAAAAGTATCAGGCAAAATGTCCGTAAAAGTAATAAAAGGATATTTATTTAACATTTCTTTATACAAAGGTTGCCAACAACTATAACACCAAACAATATTGTCAGGTATGACAGACAATACATGGCCAGCGTGTTCTAACAGTTTTTTAACAAAGAAGCTCTTGCCTGAATTGGACGGTCCTGCTAATATACAAGAGAAAGGGTGCGACCAGCGGGCATCCACCGTGCTAGTATCCATAGGGTAGTGTGCTGAACCCATCTTCCTCCTTCACTCTTTTGTCATACACAACTTGCTATGTTTTTTTAATCACACCGGTCTCTACAGCCCACCTCTTTTTGTTTCTTATAATATCGGTTTGCTGCACCCATATCTTTTTCTGAAGTAAACCCTCGGCACCCGGTTTGTAGTCAAAAACTAGATCTTTAAACTAATAAAATTGATTTTCTGACTGTTTTCTACATTTAACGTTATCCCTTTCACTTTCATACAGGTCTTTCCACTTGACAGTTTGTAAACGTGTTTTAGGACCCGCTGATACATACTCTGTTATATGTTCATCTACAGCAGTGTTTTTCAACCGCTGTTCCGCGGCACACTAGTGTGCCGCGAGATGTTGCCTGGTGTGCCGTACGGTCAGGGCCGCCATCAGGGCAGTACCACCAGTCTAGGGAGAGGGGCGGTCCGCCCCACGTGGACAGGAGAGAGCTGGACGGGGGACCCGCGGAGTTTAATACATCTCGAGCCGCGAGGCTCGTCTTCTGTTCCTGCCTGCCCTGCAGCTAACATATAGCCGATCGCAAGCGTTCCCCGATGTCAGCGATGACGTCGGAGGGAGGGCTTAAGCAAAGCCTGCCCTCCGACGTCAGCGCTGACGTCGGAGAATACTTCCGTTCGTCTATTTGTGCGCGGCAGGGCAGGCAGGAAGCAGAAGACAAGCCTCGCGGCTTGAGCTTCGTTTTGCTGAGAAAGTTGCAAAGATGGGCTGGGAGGCAAACACGGAACACAAAAGGGGGGAGAGAGTGCGTTTTGGACACAAGGCATGAACTTGGGAGAGAGGAAGGGAGGGAAAGAGATGCTGAGGTGGGGAAGGGAATGGGTTTTTGGACACAGAAGGCATGGACTTGGGAGAGAGGAAGGGAGGGAAAGAGATGCTGAGGTGGGGGAGGGAATGCGTTTTTGGACACAGAAGAAATGGACTTGGGAGAGAGGAAGGGAGGGAAAGAGATGCTGAGGTGGGGGAGGGAATGCGTTTTTGGACACAGAAGAAATGGACTTGGGAGAGAGGAAGGGAGGGAAAGAGATGCTGAGGTGGGGGAGGGAATGAGTGTTTGGACACAGAAGGCATGGACTTTGGAGAGAGGAAGGGAGGGAAAGAGATGGTTGTGTACACGGGGAATAGAAGAAAGGAGAATTTTTGGTCATAGGGAGGGAGTGAGGTACAGATAGTGGCATACCAGGGTGGGGGGGGGGGCGGTCTGCCCCACCCCGGGTTTACGTCCCAAGGGGGTGCACAGCTAGCCACCTTCCAGTGTTGTCCCTAGGCCGGCAAACTGCGGCTCTTTAGCCACTTGAGTGCCTCCGCCGCCAACGGTGTAGTTGGCGGTGGCAGCATTATAAAATACTTTCTTTGTGTTTATTTGATTCCAATTCAATAGAATTACTTTATATATAGTCAATATAGGCACAGAGTTAAATTTTTTAACATTTTCTAATGGTGGTGTGCCTCGTGATTTTTTTCATGAAACAAGTGTGCCTTTGCCCAAAAAAGGTTGAAAAACACTGATCTACAGGTATCTCGCTGGTGAGTGCACCTAAATAATCACCCTCGCAGCTCACAAATATCACAGAATCTGTATCGTGGTACAGACAACGTTCTTGTAGACTGTCTAGAAGTTTGTACCACTCTAAATGCGCATAGGCTGTTGTAAAACAGGCAATGAAAACATTAGTGTTACCGGGCAAAGTAGTGCGGTCTTTTGAGTGCTTCCAAGACATGCAGGCCGTTTCATCATCGATAAAGTCACACGATGAAACCTCAAATTCAGGGGAAAACAGGTATTTAAAGAGATCATCGGGCTTTCTGACAATGCTAACAGTAGGCAGGTTTGTCCTTTGACCAAATTTCCCCCACACAGAATTTAAGAAAAGTTTTGCTATTTGGCGTTTAGCAGGGTTTAGATGAATATGGTCTGCATGCAAAAATACACCTTCTTTTCTATAGAAATCAGAGATGTACATGTTTTGTTTTTCTGTATCATTGCACCACCGGGGGTAGTCAGAATCCTCTTGTTTTTGACAGAGGTGTATTTAGATGTATTCAGAAAAGAGACTGTCAGATTTTTGCTCGAAATGCCAAATTTCATAGATTTCAACAACCACATACCCTTTTGCAATGGCAACATCCATCTCCACCGTGCACCAAGTCCCCACGAAAGCTCTCTCCTCATCCGTATGGGCACACGTTTCCTGTTGCCATGCTTCGGCGCACGTACGGCACAAAGGAAACATAAGCTTACCGCCCACCCTGACGGGTAACACTGGGAAAAAGAGTTTTCTTGGAGGATATACTTTTGTTTTTATAAAACCAAAGTAATTTGTGGGTGGACCAAAGTTGTCATAAATGATTTGCGGATGACCTGTTGGATATTCCTTTATTTTATTGACAAAAGGGTATAGGCTGGTAAAATCGTAGTAGTGTATTTTTTCCCCAGGTTTTGTTTTGTAGTATAGAGAAACAGCATTTGTTCTACCCCCAAAAAGGGCATCTCGTGGGACCAAGGGTTGCGGTAATGCAGCGCTAGCCAGGAAGTCTGCACAGCTCCTATCATTTTCTTTGACCATTCGCTTCCACTCATGCTCCCACAGACTCACGACCTTGAAGCCCAGGCTTTCCATGTAGGCTGTCTTTAGCTGCTTTTTGTAATAAAGAAAGCTATAGGTCGTGGCTGCTACAGGATTCTGGTCTTTATCATCATAACAGACCGGACAGCCGTGATAAAAGCAACTATTAAATTCAAAAGCTGTTTCTACCCCATCAATGACAGCGTAACCGTCAAGAAAATAAAACCCCACCTTTCTTTCACCCCCATTCAGAGCATGCATGATCTGTATATTTTTTTCAGCCTCTTGATACAGCAACCATTGAATAGAGGGGGATGAATATCTCTTTTTGTGTCTGTGATAGTTATCCGGGGGGATGAGCGCCACTGTCTCGGGTTCTAAAAACATAAATCTGAACATGGCCATACATGCAGAGGCTAGGGTTATATATTGGAAAGGGTCTAAACAATTCATTAGAATTTCTGAAGTACCCTCTCGTTCTACAACCACATCTTTCTGTGTCATTTTCATGATTTCAGCTCTGTCGCAAATAACCACATCCTGTTGACAGTAATAAGCCAGCTCTTTTTGTAAATCAAACGTCTTGTGTTGGTTGTCCTTGTACCATTTTAAAAATTCCTCTTTTTCTTCAGGCATCATATTTCCCACACCATAATGCTCCATATCCGGCATACGCCCCACATAGTCTTGATTTTCCTGAGTATTAAAAAAATGCGGGAAATAACCCTTATAGCCTGGAAAACCTATGGCCTTTGGAAGTTTGCTAAGTTTCATAGGTAGGAAATTTAGAGAGTCTATGAAGCGAATAGTTAAAGGTTCAACTGTGATTTGTAAAAGTTTGCCACCTTGAACCAACAGACCTGTGTCCATCTTTTCCTTGGCTAAGAACAAAATACCCGTCATAGCCTTTGGCATTATGGGCTGTGAAGTATAGTCTTTAAATTTTTTTGTCACAAAAAATCTTTAAAAAGGCAAAAATACACTCAAGACCCTTGAATTCCCATTTTCTTGTTTCGTACAAGTGCCACCCCGTATCTTGAATATATTCACAATCGTAAATAATATACTTTTCAGATGTTTTGAGTTTATCGATGGGGGTCATAAAACATAAGTGTATGTCATCGCCACTTAAGGGTTTACGGCATAGCTTATACATCCTATCCTTACATTTATGTTTCTCGTTCACATAGGACTCGCATTTCAGACACAGTGTTTTAGATAAACATTCCACTTCTTTTTTCTGCGCCAGCTGCATATGTCTATATAAACATTCTTTAGAGCGACAACACATCTTGCATTTAGGACATCTCTGCTGTACACCAACATTGTTCAAACACGTCTGTGTCGAACAAAGACGACATCATAATGTACAGGAATGGTCGTGACTATAGGGCTTCTGGCAAAAAGTACAGAAATTACGCTCCCCGTAGAATTTTTTGACATCGGTTATGCCATAGAAATGATCATCATGTAGCAATAAGAAAACCGTTTTAGGATACAAGGGTTGATCTGATGTTTTAAAACAACACTACGAGTTTGTATGAAACACATCTCTTATATTTATCTTTAAATGTTGTTCTATGGTTGCTACATCATCGAGCATGACTTTTTTATGTACCGACCACCCCAAATCATTATGTAGCTTTTCAGCACCTGTTAACAGCTCAGCATATGTGAGTTTTACGGGGGACATAAGTGCTATAAGGCTACTGGCAAAACACAGGTTATTGCCTGTGTTATTCAAATCTATTAAATACATCCTTTTTTTCTGCAAAATCTGGCTAAACAGTATAGATTTTAACACCCTATGGGCCCCACCACTCTTGTTTCTTATTACAAGTACAACAACATGGAATAAATCACAGACCTGTATTTCTCTGTGACTTTGAAGGAGTTTAGCAACCTGGTCTAAGAAATCATCAGCATCTAGCGATTCGGGATTTAATTTACCAGAAAATAAGGAGTTGGGAAAAAGTGATGAATGTAGATGCACTTGTATGTAGTCACCGGGTGATACTCTGTTGCTAACATCGTCCAGGATATGTTGAATGCCTTGGCGTATAGCATTTTGAGCCTCACGTAATGATGTTATCCTGTCTAAATTAATGAAACAAAATTCTTCTGAATAAAGTACACCATGAAACTTGTCCAGTTTACGATCCCTTATTTTCACAAGCTGGACATAGCTGATTGGTTCTGAATCTTCAGAAGGACCTAATGCATCCTTATTTGACCCATCCTCTGACACCTTGCTGCTGTCAGAATAATTATCAACTTCATAACATTCTCCTTCTGTGCAGTCCGGCTCTGAGACGCTTTTGCTGTGTGTCTTTTTCCTGTTAGACTTTTCTGTCGGCTTCACGGGATCTGCTTGTGACTTTCTAACATTTTCTTGATCTACAATTTATAACATAGCATAACTGTTAATACTTTTTCCCCTTTGAGGATCTGACTGTGCTTAACATTTTCTTCATCAACCATTATAAAAGTAATGACATTTTCTTTTAAACTAGTCTCCTTACAAAAACAGAATACTTTCTATTTTGTTTATCTTTTGGTTTCCTGTAAGCACCTTTGGGCTCTGGTTCCCCGTCTAAGAAGCTTTCACTATGTGATCTTTTCCTGTTAGACTTTTCTGTCGGGTTCATGGTATCTGCTTGCGACTTTCTAACATTTTCCCGATCTACAATTTATGTTCAAATATATTTTATTGAGCAATCATGAAAGACAACAGAATGTTACAACAAGAGCAAGACTAGCTCAAAAAAGTTTAAAGTATGCCCCCCAAATAGCCCCCCTCCCTACCACCCAACCCAAGCCACCCTCCCCCACCCAATCCCACCCCTGGGTCCTCCTTCCAATTACCAAAAGTACAGAAAGAATAAACTCCACACAAAAGTAAGCACAGAATTATCAGTACAAAAGACCTCAATTGAGTATCCGGCTACGAGCCAGAGGGGTCAAAGTAGTCCAGAAGGGTTCCCAAGTAGCCTGGAAAATGCGGCCCTGACGAGAGGACAAATCAGTCACATCCCGTCGCTCCCACATCAAGAGAGCAATCATGCGGCTCCTCCAAAGGGAATAGTCCGGAGCTTCAACTTCCAGCCATTTCAGCAAGATGCATTTCAAAGCAATCAGGATAGACCACTTGAGGAAAGCTGCAACCCCTTTGGAACGTGGAAAGTAGTGAGGAATAGTCCCAAACAAAAGCAAAGGGGGAACTATGGATGTTAACATGCCAAAGAGTCTCAACAAAAGCAAAGATAGCTGTCCAAAAATGCTGTACCTGAGGACAAGTCCAAAACATGTGTCCCAAACTGGCTTCCGGAGCCTGACAACGAAGGCAGGCAGCGGTTAAACGAAAATGAGCCAAATAAGCTCTTTTAGGAGAGATAAATAAACGAAAAATCAACTTAAAATGTTGCTCCCAAAAGGTGGTATATTTTCGAAATGCTGGCAGACGTCGGACAGCCTGCAGGAGTATGTCCGAAGGCAAGTCTACAGCAAGATCGCAAGACCAAGCATCTCGCAGCCGAGAATGGTCAAACAAAGGGCATTCATCTTTCAAGTGGCGATGATGGAACCTGAGAGGGACCGGCTCCTGCGAACCAATGGTAAAGGCCGTAGACAACGACTCCTGGCACGAGGCTTGTAAGGAACTAGGAGGTAAGGAAGAGATGTAATGATGGATTTGCATGTAAGCAAAAAAATCGGAAGGGGGAATATCAAATTCTGTTCGCAATTGAGCAAAAGATTTAGGTGTACCATCATCATTAACCAAATGAAATAGATAGTGAATGCCCTTTGCTTCCCACCGAACAAAGCTCGGCCCATCAATCCCAGGCAGAAAAGAACCATTAAAGCGAAGAGGTAGAAAGGGAGAGACAGAGGAAGAAAGAGTGTGAAATTTACAGACCCAACGCCAAACCTTCTTCAAGGGTCGATGCAATACTTTCATAGAAAGAGATTCAGGTAGAAGAGAAGGGACAGAATGCAGATAGGCACTAAAGTGAGCAGAAGAAAAACAAGAAAGTTCTAGAGAAGTGTTAGTGAAAGCTGAAGTACCCCGAAAGAGGTCATTAATATGTCGCATGCCACAACCAATCGTCAAATAACGAAGATTTAATAAGCCCAAACCCCCTCTATACCAGGGAGTCGCCGCCCTCTTATAAGATAAACGAGGTCTCTTACCCGCCCAAAGAAATTTTTGCACCAGGCGCTCTATTCTACGCTCATCTTGGTAAGTCAAATAAAGGGGAAGGACTTGAAACACATAAAGCCAACAGGGAACCAAGAGCATGTTATATAAGTGTACCCGGCCCAAGAGCGAGAAAGGAAGAGATTCCCAGAGGTGCAACTTATTGTGTAAAGCTTGAAACAGCGGCGTGACATTTAACCTGTACAAATCAGCTAAATCTAACGGAATCGTAACCCCTAGATACCTTAAGGCGGCACCAGCCCAACGGAGAGGAAACGCGCCCCTCCAGGAAGTGCGCAAATCCGGCGGAAAAGGCAAGGCCATGGATTTATCCAAATTAAGAGACAGCCCGGAATAAAACCCAAACTCAGAAATGAGATCCAGAGCTGCCGGGAGAGAATCTTCCGGGTGGGTGAGAATGAGGAACAGATCATCCGCATACGCCAGAGTCTTAAGTTCCAAATCGCCAACCGAGAGACCTCGAACCTCCGCGAATCCCCGAAGAGTGCATAACAAGGGTTCCAAAGAAAGAAGAAACAGAAGAGGGGAAAGAGGGCAACCCTGTCGGGTCCCACGAAGAATAGGGAAAGAATCCGAGCGGGTCCCATTAACCAGCAAAGAGGCATGCGGATTAGAGTAAAGGGAACGTATCGCATCTAAAAAGAATCCCCCGAGCCCCACATACTCCAAGGTACGAAACATAAACGACCAATGAATACTATCAAACGCCTTGGAGGCATCTAGGCTAACAAATAAGGTCGGAATTTGGCGAGATTGGCACTGGGCAAGAGCAAGAAGGACCTTACGGACATTGTGTACAGACTGACGGCCCCTAACAAAGCCAACCTGATCCTCATGTATAAGCAGTGGTAAGTGAGGAGCAAGACGATCAGCCAGCATACGTGCGAAGAGCTTGAGGTCAACGTTTATTAAAGAAATGGGGCGGTAGGACCCCGGCAAGTCCGCTTCTTTACCCGGCTTCAAGAGTAAGGTAATAAGTGCCTCATTCGCAAAGCGCGGAAACGAACCCCGGGCAACAGCTTCATTAAAATATGCCAACAAGGGTCCAGAAAGAGAAGGAGAAAGGATCCGATAGAAATCACCTGAGAACCCATCAGGGCCAGGCGCCCGATCAGAACGAAGTGATTTAATAGTTGATTCCAATTCAGCTGCCCGGAATGGACTATTAAGCGAAGAAATCAAGGACTCCGACAAACGAGGGAGCCCAGAAGAGTGAAGATAGTCTGTCACCATCTCCAAAGAAGCATCTTCCGGAGCGTCATATAACTGACGAAAAAAATCAAATAAAACCCCGGAGACTGCAGAAGTCTGGGACACCACTCCACCACCCTCGGTCCGTAAAGTCAAAATTGGTTTCCTCCCAGTCTTAGCGTTAACCAAACGAGCCATGAGGCGGCCAGGTTTATTCCCATAACGATGAAAACGATGCTGGTAAAAAGCTTTACATTTTTGGAAACGGGAATGAAGGAGGGAGTTCAAGGCCACCTGGGTAGACAGATAACAGTCACGAGTCTCTTGGGAAGGGTGAAGAGAAAAGGACCGCTTCGCCAAGCGCAAGGCCCGTTCGAGAGTAACAATCCCCTGATTAATACGCTTGGAACGGGCACACAAAAAAGAGATGATATGGCCTCGAATCACCGTCTTCCCAGCCTCCCAGAACAAAATAGGATCATCCAAATGGGAAGCATTATTCTCGGAATAGTCATCCCATTGGGCCTGCAAAAAGGTACGAAATTCAGTGTCCTGTGCAAGATAAAAGGGAAACCGCCAGAACGACGCTCGAAGGTATGAAGAATCCAAGAAAACATCTATCCATATAGGGGCATGATCCGATATAGACAGAGGTCCGATCTCAGCCGATTGAACGGAAGGAAACAAAGAGGAAGACAAGAAAATATAATCCAAGCGAGACCAAGAGCCATGGGCACGAGAAAGATGAGTGTAATCACGGACTTCCGGATGTAGGAGGCGCCAAGGGTCTACAACCGAAAGAGAGTCACAAAAATCCGACAGAAGGTGACCCTTAGAACCCAAGGAAGAAACAGGAGATCCGGATTTATCCTGATCAGGAGCCATGACCAAGTTAAAATCACCCAGAAGAAATAGAGGATCACCAGGGAAACGAGAACAAAGTTGGAGCAACCGCTGCAAGAAGGCTGATTCACCAGAATTGGGGCCGTAGACCACTAACAAAAGATACGAGCGCCCACCCAAGGTAAGACGTAAGAGCAGGGATCTGCCATCAGGCTCCTTATCCAGAACCTGGACACCAATGGGAGAAGACTTGCGGACCAACACAGCAATGCCCCCATGACGGCCCGATGAGGAAGCAAAATGCACCTCTCCCACCCAGGACCGACGCAACTTAAGATGTTCAGCATCGGTTAGTCTAGTTTCTTGAAGACATGCAATATCTGAATGATATCGCTGTAGAGCTGCCAGTATTTTAGATCTCTTAACAGGCGACGTAATCCCCCCTACGTTCCAAGATGTAAGTCTAAAAGGGGTACTCACAGCGGAAAGGCAGGAAAGAAGCAAGAAAAGAAAAAGGAATTCAAAAGAACACTACCCCAAGGGCCCAGCCCCCCCCAGAGTAGCAGTGACCACCAAAGAAAAACAAGGCAACACATATGAAGCAAAGGAGCACAGCAAAATTGAGGCAAACCCTGTGAAGGAGGACCCCCCACCCCCAAATACCAAGCCCCACCCTCCCCAACCCACCCCCCGGTCCCCAAACCCCCCCCACCCCCCAGAAACAAACCCTCCAAGAACCCTTCCAGAAAGAAACCCTCGTCCCACACTCGTGGAACAAAGATAGAGTCACAAAGATGTAGGTAGGGCCCCAAATCCCTCAAACCCATCCCTATCATAGACAAGCAGAACATCCCATCCATCCAGCACATACTCCAAAGGAGCCAGAGGAGAGCAAATCAAGAAACAAAAGAACCCCCAAACCCAGGGAGTAACACAGTCCAATGCCAGCTGGCCTAAAGGAGCACCAAGAAGCTGCCCAAGGGGCGTGCAATCCAAACAATCAGAATACGGTCAACCCCACTGGCACAATGCTAAAGTGAACAAACATCAACCCCCAGGCACACAAACACTCCCCCCCAGCACACATACCCAGCAATACTCTCACTTGTCCACCCCAAACAAAGTAAGCTCCCACAAACAGACGTCTATCCCCCCAAAAGAAACAGACCCACAACTCAGGCAGGAAACCAACTCCCCCTCATTCACACAATACCCTGTTACCCTTTAAACACATCCACACCTACCAAGGACACCTAAAAATGCCCTAAACAGAAACAGGAAAAGTACAAAACAGCAAATCCAGGCACACACCTCCAGAGTGACCAGGTGCAGTAAAAGCAAAAAATACAACAAGAATGGGCTAAAAACCAGCCCAAACTCTGGGCGCCAAAGAACAGTCAAGTCCAAGAGGCCAAAAGGCCAAAAGGAAGTAATCTGGAACAATGCCCAAGGGGCTAACAAGAGCTCCAACAGAGGAAAGCCACTCAAATGTGGGAGAATAGCACCAATCAACCAGTCTGCTGCAGAACTCAGGTGGCCGAAGAGGGTCCCGCTTCTCCCGGTAGAGAATCCAGGTAGTGCTGTGCCTCCTCTGCGGTAGCATAAACCTTCCATCCTGTAGAAGTCCAAACTTTTAATTGCGCCGGGTAGAGGAGTTGAAATCGATGCTTCCGATCAAACAAAGCTGAGCACACTCGGGAGAAGCGCCGCCTGCGCTCCTGCAGCGCCGGAGAGTAATCTTGGAACAGGCGAACCGGTACTCCATCATACTGCAGCGTATTCCTCTTTTGCCGGTATTGCTTCATCAACTCAGCCTTCACGGCTGAGTTGTGGATCTTAAAGATGGTGACCCGAGCTCGATCACTGCCATCAAATCGCCGGCCCAGGCGGTGCGCCCGATCAAGTTGCAGAGGGCCCACACCAGCCGGGAGAGGGAACTCCGTCCGGAGCCAGGACTCCAAAGCAGCGAGCAGGCGGGACTCAGGAACCGTTTCCGGGAGGCCAATCATGCGCAAGTTGTCTCTTCTTGAGCGGTTTTCAAGATCTTCCAGCTTGTCCTCTTGCCGCTTTAATTGCGCCTGCATCGCCGCCAGATCCACAGAAGAAGCAGAGTGGGCATCCTCTACCTGTGAGACCCGGTGCTCCAGCTCGCCTGTGCGCCGCGTGGTCTCCCCCAAAAGAGTCTCCAACGATGTCAATTGACCAGATAATTGGTCAAAGCGGGAATCCAAGGCCCGCACGACCGAAGCAGACAGTGCAGCTATATGGGCCTCCGACAAGGGGAGCGCGGAACCGGAATCACCCGCCGCCATCTTGAGGTCCGGCCGCGCCGATCTGGTCTCCCTGTCTCTGGTAGAACGGCACGATTTGCTGCTCATGGCCGGGCTAGACACAAGGGGAGACCTGTCCATGCACTCCCCCGACCGGGCAGGTAAGATCCGAGCCTGGAAAATCACCGGAACAGGTTCAAAGGGACCCGGGGCCCCGGAGCACGAGCAAGGCACGTCCCGCTCGGCTCAGCACATCACGTGACCTCTCCCGATCTACAATTTATAACATAGCATAATTGTTAATACATATTTTTTTTTTCTTCCGGGGGAGTCTGTCTGTGCTTAACATTTTCTTGATCAACCATTATAAAAGTATAGAAAGTTTTCTTTTAACCCTAGTCTCCTTACAAAACCAGGATACCTACTATTTCATTTATCTTTTGGCTTCCGGTAAGGAACCGGTTGTTGGTTAGAACTTGTTGATATAGAAGGTGTCGGTTCTCCAGCTGTTTCTTGGTCTAATTATAACATTAAAAAAGAATGTTTTGTAGATGCTGGTTTTTTTTTTTTAAAAAAACAACATATGTGCCAGATAATACAATTGTCACTTACTGTTTAACAATATCTGTTGTCTTTTTCTGGTAAGAGATAGTTTATTTCTACCATCAGATCCTGTTTTTTAAATACAATGATAGATTCAGAGATAGAAAAAAAAATGATATCCCTAAAAATAAAAATAAAAGCCCCTTTTCTACTCACCATGTTAGCGATTGATGTATTCGGAGTCCGGTGTAACATCCACAAAAACCAGAACGCTTGCTGGTCTTGTCACAGCATATTTTTATACACTTACAACCCTCTATAGAAGTTATCCATTCACAAAGGCTTTATTGTATGTCTAAGGCCTTTGCTAGAGCTTGTTTGTCTTGGTTAGTCATTTTAGATATCAAAATGACCCCTATGTGCCTAGAGCCTAGTTCCTTATAATCTGTCACACCTTCTATTGTTTTAGTTTGGGCTGATAATTCACGTGGCTAGCCATTCCTAAAACACACCACACATTTTGTAATTTAAAAAAAAATATCTTTATTTTACAATAAATGTTTTAACTTTTATACAAACAAACAAGCAGTTACATACTGTATTTCCCACAATCCCAAGAATAAAAACATGTTTTAAGAAGTATTTCTTTTGAAGAATGATTTATAATCGGTATTACGGATTAAATCATTTACAATCTCTACATATTCACCATCTCTCATGAAATTGACCAATCTATTGAGTAGTCGTGGCCAGTGTTCCCGCTAAGCTGCGTTGGCCTGCGCTCACGCACAAAATATTACATCGCAGCGCAAAGTTTCTCTTCACAGCGCACACACGCGTCGGTAAGGTAAGGGGACGCATTGGGGGGATTGCACTTCCCCACAATTGCCATGCTTCGGTTCCTCTTCTTCCTTCCTTCCTACCCCCCCCCCCCGCGGGACCCTGCGGCACCATCAACTCTTACTCCCTCTAATGTCGGCCCTGCAGCTCCAGACTTCCTCGCACCTTCTCCCCTCCCCCTTTGGATCGCTATTATTTTAAATGTTATAGCCGCGGAGCTGTATCCATCAGTGGAGATGTCTAACCTCGGCCTGCCCCGGAACTCTTACTGCAGCAGCCGCCCGTCTAGGCAGGAACAGGAAGTCACTGTTGCAGTAAGAGTTCCGGGGCAGGCCGAGGTTAGACATCTCCACTGATGGATACAGCTCCGCGGCTATAACATTTAAAATAATAGCGATCCAAAGGGGGAGGGGAGAAGGTGCGAGGAAGTCTGGAGCTGCAGGGCCGACATTAGAGGGAGTAAGAGTTGATGGTGCCGCAGGGTCCCGCGGGGGGGGGGGGGGGAAGGAAGGAAGAAGAGGAACCGAAGCATGGCAATTGTGGGGAAGTGCAGAGCTGCAGGGAAGAGTGTTGCGGTACCCAGCTGGAGGGAGAAGGAAGATGAGGGAGGGAATTAAAGGAGATGCCAGGGCTTGGAGCATAGGAGGAAGGTATGCCAGTCTAAGGGAAAAGGAAGGGGGAGATGTGAGAGTATGGAGGGGGAACGAAAGATGGAAGAAAAGGAAAGGAGAGAGATGCCAGAGAATCAGGGAAGGGGAGATACCAGACTATGAGGAGAGGTGTGGGAGAGGGAAGGCGAGGAGAGAGATGCCAGACCAATGGGGTGAAAGGAGAGATGGAAGGGGGAGGCATACAGTTTCTGGAAGGGGCATAGAAGGAGAGAAGATGCCATATAGGGGAAGAGAGACGGCAGACAGTGGATGGAAGGAAGAGAGTTACAAGAAGATGAGGAAAGGAGAAACCACAGAAGACAAAGGTAGAAAAAAATTTCTATTTATTTATTGCTTTAGGAGACATGTGTCACTGTTTCTGTGAAGCATTGTATGCAGAGTCCAGCTTCTTGCTGGTTCAATTTAACCTTTGTCTATGTATTTTTATTTTATCCCCCCTTTTACAAAACTGTGAAGCGTTTTTAGCACCAGCCTTGGTGGTAGCAGCTCTGATGCTCAGAATTTTATGAGCATCAGAGCTGTTACCTCCGTAGCTAAAATCCACACTACAGTTTTGTAAAAGAGGGAGGGGTTAGTTTGTGATTACATATTCCTTACTAGGCGAAGGTGTTTTCTGTGTTCTGTGTGTTCGAAAGACATGGTTTTCTGTTAGGATTGACGGTGTAGGATTGATCTGTGCTGGTCTGGCTTGTTTAGTTTTACAATGGGTGTATTGATGTACTGCTCACTGCAATATGTAAGATGCTGCCTTTTCCTAGGTACTCATGTGTGACGTGTGGTTTGTTACTAAAAATCATGTTTTTCTTACAGATGGGGGGGGGTGCCAAAAAATGATGGGCCCCGGATGTTACATATGCTAGGTACGCCACTGTATGTAAAGATACCAGAAAGCTGGCGTAGCAAAAACTTCTAAGTTTTGAGTATTTAACCCTCCCACAATCTCACGGGCACTCGTTTCAAGTTTATTGAGATTTTGATTTAAACGCAATATCAAATATTTTCAATGCGTATAACAAAAATAAATTTGGGGAAATAAATAAAACCATTTGAACCAGTGTTCCCGCTAAGCTGCGCTGGCGTGCGCTGGCGCACAAAATATTACATCGCAGCGCACACGTTTCTCGTCACAGCGCACGATCGGAAGAGGCGTACGGCAGATGGCAGGGCGGCGAGAGGAGAATCGGGCGAGTTGGCTCATAACTTGCTGGCGCCCGATATTTTTGGCTCACGGTGAAAAAAGTTTGCTCACAACACCCGCCCGCTTAGAGGGAACACTGGTCGTGGCCCATTTATAGAGGTCTTAATATCTCTGATTAAATCAATGATTATATTAATGCTTTCATTACAAAGCATCAGTATTTTCATTTTATAGCCTACAAAAGTGACTACATTTATCACACGTTCCAGGCACAGTATGTCACAAGTTTTCCTGAGTTTCTGTTGTATATCCTTTTGCTCCCATATCAAGCAATCGTGGTGTTTTTGCCCCCCAGCTCATATTAAGCAGGCTCCACAATCTTCATCCTTCACGCCTTGCAGACATTTATTTAGACTGTAGTATACAGCTACCTTTATAACTGATTTAAGTTCTGTTGGTGTTTTGGAAAGGCCTATACCTGTCCACAAACCATAATCACAAGAATCTTCAGGTTTACGTTCATTCACTGCTGGTTCTCTTTGAAACGAGCAGAAAAAACACAAACAGAATAGATTTATCATCGGTATGTACATCTTGTCCACAGGTTTCTGTGATTGCGAAGATCCACCACTTCCCTACAAAAAAAAAAAAAATACAGAAATAAATTTTCCTTTTTAAAACACACGAACACATCCAGCTTCATAAACCCTTCAACACCGACCCCTTGCAATGTAAAGTGTGTGTGTGTGTGTCTCTCTCTCTTACCGTGGAAGATCCTGGATTTTCCAACATGTCTGTCGCTTTGGTGTCAGCTGCGGCTTCATAAAATTCAATATCCGCAGTATTATCCTCTGGTAGTTCATAGCCTGCATCTTCATTTTCTGTGTCCAAAACATATAGCTTTTGAGCGTCTGGAAACTCTTGTATTTCAGAATCTGTTAATTCGTGCATTTGCTCCCCGGTATCTGCCGTCGCGTCAATTGGTTTTTCAGCCGTTGGGTAACCCTCTTTCTCTGCATTTCTCTTTCTCTTTAAGAAAGTAACGAGACCTCTTGGTAGGCCTTTTTTCAGTTACCTGTGTGTTAAAGGGGTCCATGTTTTCTTTGTCTGAGTCATACAGTTTTTCTGTCATCGGGTATCCCTCTTTTTCTACATCAGTCTTTAAGAAAGTAACTCAATCTACGCACTTTTGTGGCAGTCATTTTGTTTGACGGCTTGAGAACCTTTATTTCTGTTGCTAACAGCTGTGAGAACTTTTATTTCTGATGTTAACAGCTGTTTGTTAAAGATCTAAGACATACGTCAGCAGGAAAAAGAAACCTTGCAGAGAAATTTAGACAATATTTTTCTAGGCATTTAAACTAGAAGGTGGGGGTGGTGTATGTACGAAGGACAATTATAGAGACCACCCCCGGCAAAAGAAAAGATGTGATAGTAGTAAAGACTGCAACATAAGCAATATCAGCAACTCATTTCTTAGTATTGCAACGGAAAGTGAAATGAAACAAAAATCCATACGAAAAAGGAGATTATCGCTGAAAAATAGCTGGAAAGCAATGACCACAAATGCTCACAGTCTAAGCAACAAAGTTCATGATCTGCAAGCCCTGATGTTAGAGGCAGATCTAGATATTGTTGCTATCACAGAGACATGGTTCAGTGAATCACATGGATGGGATGCAAACATACCGGGATATAATCTTTTTAAGAAGGACAGAGATGGTCAAAAAGGTGGAGGAGTAGCTCTCTATGTAAAGATCAATATCCAAGCGATCGAAATGCAAGGGACCTGGGGAGAGGAAGAAGCGATATGGATTGCTCTGAAAAGAGAAGATGGAACTTCTATCTATGTGGGTGCAGTCTACAGACCTCCGACTCAGTCGCAGCAAATTGATAAGGATCTGATTGTGGATATCCAAAAGTTTGGAAGGAAAGAGGAGGTTCTGTTGTTGGGAGATTTCAATCTGCCTGATGTGGACTGGAATGTTCCGTCTGCAGAATCGGAAAGAAGTAGGGAGATTGTGGATGCCTTTCAAGAGGCTCTGCTCAGACAAATGGTGACGGAACCCACAAGGGAAAAAGCGATATTGGATCTGGTCCTCACAAATGGAGAGAGTATCTCTAATGTTCGAGTGGGTGCTCACCTGGGAAGTAGCGATCATCAAACGGTTTGGTTTGATATAACGGCTAAAGTGGAGAGCGGCCGCACGATACTTAAAGTCCTAGATTTCAAACGTACGGACTTTAATGCTATGGGAGAGTACCTGAAGAAAGAGCTGTTAGGATGGGAGGACATAAGAGAAGTGGAAAGACAGTGGTCTAAGCTGAAAGGAGCGATAAAAATGGCTACGGACCTTTATGTGAAGAAAATCAATAAAAACAAGAGAAAAAGTCTCTATCCTCAAACTGTATTCTCTATTGTCATGTACCATCCTGGAAATGTCCAGTTCTCTTCTTATGTAATCCGCTTTGAACCGCAAGGTACAAGCGGAATAAAAATCACTAATGTAATGTAATGTAATGTAAAAAAAAGGAAGCCGATATGGTTCTCCAACCTAGTGGCTGAGAAAATAAAGGCGAAAGAGTTGGCGTTCGTGAAATATAAAAAAACTCAAGAAGAGGAGAGCAGAAAGGACTACAGGGTGAAACTGAAAGAAGCCAAGAGAGAGATACGTCTGGCGAAAGCACAGGCGGAAGAACAAATGGCTAAAAATGTAAAAAAAGGGAGACAAAAATTTTTTCAGATATATTAGTGAAAGGAGGAAGATGAAAAATGGAATTGCTAGGCTAAAAGATGCTGGGAACCAATATGTAGAAAATGATGAGGAGAAAGCGAATGTGCTAAACAAATACTTTTGTTCTGTGTTCACAGAAGAAAATCCTGGAGAAGGACCGAGATTGTCTAGCAAAGTTACACGAGAAAATGGAGTAGATTCTGCGCCGTTCACGGAGCAACTTGAAAAACTGAAGGTGGACAAAGCGATGGGACCAGACGGGATCCATCTCGGGATACTAAGGGAGCTCAGAGAGGTTCTGGCGAGTCCTATTAAAGACTTGTTCAACAAATCTCTGGAGACGGGAGTGATTCCTGGGGATTGGAGGAGAGCGGATGTGGTCCCTATTCATAAAAGTGGTCACAGGGATGAAGCAGGAAACTACAGGCCAGTGAGCCTCACTTCAGTTGTTGGAAAAATAATGGAAGTTTTGCTGAAAGAAAGGATAGTGTACTTCCTTGAATCTAATGGGTTACAGGATCTGAGGCAACATGGCTTTACAAAAGGTAAATCGTGCCAAACGAACATGAATTTTTTGATTGGGTGACCAGAGAGTTGGATCGAGGACATATGCTAGATGTAATTTACTTGGATTTCAGCAAAGCCTTTGATACAGTTCCTCATAGGAGGCTGTTGAACAAACTTAAAGGGCTGAAGTTAGGACCCAAAGTGGTGAACTGGGTCAGAAACTGGCTGTCGGACAGACGCCAGAGGGTGGTGGTTAATGGAAGTCGCTTGAAGGAAGGAAAGGTGAGTAGTGGAGTCCCTCAGGGATCGGTGCTGGGGCCAATCCTGTTCAATTTGTTTGTGAGTGACTTTGCTGAAGGGTTTGAAGGAAAAGTGTGCCTTTTCGCAGATGATACCAAGATTTGTAACAGAGTAGACCACCGAAGAGGGAGTGGAAAATATGAAAAAGGATCTGCAAAAGTTAGAGGAATGGTCTAATGCCTGGCAACTAAAATTCAATGCAAAGAAATGCAGAGTAATGCATTTGGGGATTAATAATAGGAAGGAGCCGTATATGCTGGGAGGAGAGAAGCTGATATGCACGGACGGGGAGAGGGACCTTGGGGTGATAGTGTCTGAAGATCTAAAGGTAAAAAAAACAGTGTGATAAGGCAGTGGCTGCTGCTAGAAGGATGCTGGGCTGTATAAAGAGAGGCGTAGTCAGTAGAAGGAAGAAGGTGTTGATGCCCCTGTACAAGTCATTGGTAAGGCCCCACTTGGAGTATTGTGTTCAATTTTGGAGACCGTATCTGGCGAAGGACGTAAGAAGACTTGAGGCGGTCCAGAGAAGGGCGACAAAAATGATAGGAGGCTTGTGCCAGAAGATGTATGAGGAGAGATTGGAAGCCCCGAATATGTATACCCTAGAACAGGGGTGCCCAATGCGTCGATCGCGATCGACAGGTCGCTCACTCAGGCGACCCCAGTCGATCGCAGAACGGGTTCCCTTCTTCCCTTCTCTTTTTTCCCCTCCTGACTGGCCCGCTCCTGAATTCTGCTGCTGCCTCCGCTGCTCAACATTTAAAAAAAAAAAAAAAAAAAGGCTTGGAGAACTTATGCTCCGGGGGCTAACATGTGCTTGTACGGCTTCCCTTCGCTTCCCTCTGAAACCGGAAGTTATGTCCAGGGAGGGGGAGGGGGTAAGAAGGGAAGCCGGCACGCACATGTTAGAGCCCTGTTCGCGGGCTAAAGCGGGAGACAGGTCAGTGAAGCTTGCGATTTGCTCTTCTTGCTGCCAGGTCCTGCCTACTTTCTGTTTCCTCAAAGGCAGGACCCGGCAGCATTTTTCCCAAAATGTCGATCTTGGGCCGATCAGCCTTCCTCTTCCCGACCTCAATTGTGCCGTCGGAGAGGAAGTTCTGGCCGGCGGAACTTCCTCTCCGACGGCAAAATTGACGTCGGGGAGAGGAATGCTGGTGGGCCCGAAGCAAGGAGAGCTTGGCCGGCGGCGGGCGGCTTTGGGGGCCTGTTATCCGATGGCAGCGGCAGAAGCAGTGGCTTGTGGGTGGGCAGGGAGGGAGAAAGAGGGCAGGCAGGGAGACAGAAGGAAAGAAGAGAAACAGAAAAAAAGAATGGGGGCACGAAGAGAGAAAGAAAGAGAGGGCAAGGAGAGAAGAAGAAAACATTGGGGGGGGGGAATGAGGTCAGGAAGAGAGGAAGCATACAGGCTAAAAGAAGGGAAGAAAGATTGGATGCACAGTCAGAAGAAGAAAGTGCAACCAGAGACTCATGAAATCACCAGACAAGGTAGAAAAAATGATTTTATTTTAAATTTAGTGATCAAAATGTGTCTGAATTTATATCTGCTCTCTATATTTTACAATATGGTCCCCTTTTACTAAACCGCAATAGAGGTTTTTAGCGCAGGGAGCCTATGAGCGTCGAGAGCAGCGCTGGGCATTCAGCGCAGCTCCCTGCGCTAAAAACTGCTATCGTGGTTTAGTAAAAAGGGAGGGGGTGGGTATTTGTCTATTTTTGTATGGTTGTTACTGAGGTGACAGTGCATAGAGTCATCTCCTTTGACCTCTTTGAAAAAACCCCAGAATAGGAATGATAATTAACAATTGTATGCGTACAGTGTGCGTTGTGTTTTTTTTAAAAATTTTATTGTTGGTAGATCATTTTGACTTGGTCATTTTAAAAGTAGCTCGCAAGCCCAAAAAGTGTGGGCACCCCTGCCCTAGAAGAAAGGAGAGACAGGGGAGATATGATTCAGACGTTCAAATACTTGAAGGGTATTAACGTAGAACAAAATCTTTTTCAGAGAAAGGAAAATGGTAAAACCAGAGGACATAATTTGAGGTTGAGGGGTGGTAGATTCAAAGGCAATGTTAGGAAATTCTACTTTACAGAGAGGGTAGTGGATGCCTGGAATGCGCTCCCGAGAGGTGGTGGAGAGTAAAACTGTGACTGAGTTCAAAGAAGCGTGGGATGAACACAAAGGATTTAGAATCAGAAAATAATATTAAATATTGAACTAAGGCCAGTACTGGGCAGACTTGCACGATCTGTGTCTGTAAATGGTCGTTTGGTGGATGATGGGCTGGGGAAGGCTTCAGTGGCTGGGAGGGTGTAGATGGGCTGGAGTAAGTCTTAACAGAGATTTCGGCAGTTGGAACCCAAGCACAGTACAGGATAAAGCTTTGGATTCTTGCCCAGTAATAGCTAAGAAGAAAAAAATTAAAATTGAAATTGAATCAGGTTGGGCAGACTGGATGGACCATTTGGGTCTTTATCTGCCGTCATCTACTATGTTACTATGTATGACAACACCAGGGGGGCCGGGACATGTTCAGACAGGTTTAAACACACCTCCCCCTCTCCCCTTGGCTTTATGAGGGGGGCTGCAAGAAGGATGAACCAATGATCTGTGAAATACCGCCACATTGGATTTTAAAGTCCTGTTAAATCTTTCCAGTCCAGCTGCTTTAACATCATTATGGGTCACAAAGTGGCTAACACCTTTTTATTTTAATAAATTCTTCAGAGACTTATTTAAAAATTCTTTACCTTTGTCCGTTTGAAGTTTTTCAGGTGTACGCCCTAAATTAAACATTGTTTCAAAGGCTTTGGTAACTTCGTGACCGTTTTTTGTTTTTAAACTCACGACCCATGCATATTTTGACAGGATATCTATTACCGTTAAGATATATTTGTAACCATTGTTATAACGGGCAAAGGCTGACATGTCACTTTGCCACTGGCTGTCAACTTCTGACACCATTGTTTTATTTCTTTTAAAATAGATTCTAGCCGGTCTTTGTAAATTGTATGCGGTTTGACCGGTGACCCAATCCACTACATCTTTTCTCCGGACTGTAATATCGCTCTTTTTAGCCGCTTGAAGTAGAGGGTTAATGCAGCTTCCTGCCGCGTATGGATCATAATAAATTTGCTTCAATAAAGATTCTTTCATGTTCCATTCAGCTCTGACAACTTAGCTCTAAATAAAAAAAAATAGGTCTTAAAACTCTGCCTTTTAACAGACGGTTAGGTGACAGTTGTTTTTTTTCAGATTGTTAAAGAGAACACCAGGGGGCCTGGACATGTTCAGACATGTTTAAACACACCTCCCCCTCGGCTTTATCAGGGGGCTGCAAGGGGCTTATCAGCTGTTACCATGGCAACCAGAGTGCTGCCCATTAACCATTAACTCAGAATTCCTACTGAAAGTGTGTTAAAAACCAGGAAAGAAAAAAAAATGCAGCCTTTTCTAAGTTGTTTCTGCACTGGTCTGTTTAAAAAAAAAAAAAGAGGAAAGATTTTGTAAATGTCTTTTGTGATTTGCCTGTGCATTTCTCTAACCATGAGATCTTAAAACCTCTTAAAATAAAGACACTTCTTTTTCTGGCCACATCATTTCCAGGGGTTTAGATTGTTTTTGGTAACATCATCAGAAAATGCATTTCCCTCTCATCAGAAAAGCGCATTTCCGGCTCTTCATTTACCATATTTCCGCCTAAGTCATCAGAATGTGCACTTTCGGTAGGGCAGGCACTCCCATTTCCGGTGATGTAATCAGAAAGCATATTTCCGGGGTCAAACACGCCCCCCATTTCCAGTGATGTCATCAGTAAGTGCATTTCTGGGGGGGCGGGGCCACCAATATTCATTCCTGTGGGGCATGGGCGAGAGGCGGCGGGGCTAGGGGAAAAAGTAGGCGGGGCCTGGGCAGGGCTAAGGGAAAAAGTGGGCGTGGAGTGGGAGGGGCATGGGTAAAAGTGGGTGTGGGCGGGGCTTAACCCAGAAGTGAACGCTGATTGGTCGATCCATATCTCTGAGAGCTGTCAATCATTTTGACATGAGGTGTACCCATTATACTACTACCCTAGTTCCGCCTGCATCATCAGAATATGCACTTCCGGTAGGGCAGACACTCCCATTTCCGCTGACGTCATCAGAAAGCATATTTCCAGGGTCAGACACGTCCCATTTCCGGTGACGGGGCATGGGCGTGGCTACCAGCATTCATTACTAAGGGAGGGGGCAGGGCATGGGCGGTGAGTGGGCAGGACCTGGGTGGTGCTTAGGGAAAAGTGGGTGTGGTGTGGGCAGGGTTTGGGTAAGAGTGGACGGGGTTTGGGCAGAGAGTGGAAGTGGCTTAACCCGGAAGTGAACACTGATTGGTCAATCCAGCTGTCAATCATTTTCACATGAGGTGTACCCATTATATTACTCCCAGGGATCACCCCTCTTCCCTCTTCTTTTCAACATTTATATGTCTTCTTTGAAATTCTTCCATCTATCTCCCTTTGAAACTCTATTTACATATGCAGATGACATCCTTGTCCTTTTTGAGATAGATTCGAACCTCACTAACCTCACCGAAAATATAAAAGCTTGCATAACGAATCTCCATTCCAGGGCCCTCTCTGTACAAATGAGTTCAAAACAAAACTACTCTGGCTTGGCTCAAAATTAGATCTGTTACCCACACTCATTCCACTACCTTCTGGTTCCACACTGCAGATCGAATTCTCAAGCAAAGTTTTGGGCATCATTATTGACTCTACACTTTCCTTTAATGATCATCTCAACTCTCTGATTAAAAAAAATGGTTTTTAAGTCTTCACATGTTGAGGAAAGTGAGAGCCTGCTTCCGCCAACAACATTTTGCTGTCCTTGTACAATCAATCATTCTTTCCAAACTGGACTATTTTAATTCCATCTATCTAAGTCTAACCAAGAAAAATCTTCAAAGACTTCAGTGGATCCAGAACACTGCGGCTAGGTTGATCTTCGCAAAAAGCAAATTCGATCATGTTTCCCCGCTTCTATCAAAACTTCACTGGCTTCCGATGATTTCTAGAATTCACTTTAAGTGTATCTGCCTAATTTTCAAGATCCTACATGGCATTCTTCCTCCCCTAATCCCACTATCCTGGAATTCTTCGAGACCTGACACTACCAGATCCGCCCACATACTCAAACTATTTTTCCTCTCGTTAAAAGGTGTCATGTATGCAGGTAAATTAGGGAAATCCCTTTTCTTCAAATTCACTGAGCTTTGGAATAACCTCCCTGCCCCGCTGTGGAACCTAGGCTCATTCCAATTATTCCAAAAGCATCTGAAAACCTGGCTTTCTCCAAAACGTAGAGTGGGAATTAGACTATAAAGATGAGTAAAAAGGGTTTATGTTACTTTTATGAGGTATAAAAGTTTTAAGAAAGTTAATCCAATTTTCTTACCCCAGGAACAGGTTCTCCGACCTTCACTCTTAAAATTTTATCCCATATCCAAACCAAGGCAAAAGCTGAACATCAGGAGTGAGCCTGGATCAGAAGAAAGAGAAACTGGGAAAAGCAGCTGCTCATGTGAGGCACTGGGGTAAAAATGCCTTCTCTAGGCACCTTCTCTAGGGTTAGTGTTTGGGGTGCTGAGTCTTTAGAGATAAGGATCGGACACTTGGTCTGTAAGTGAAGGCTCTGGGGAGTTGGAGGGAAGGAAAGATCCAGGTAGATTGTGAGCCCACCGGGACAGATAGGGAAAATGCTTGAGTACCTGATTATAAAACCGCTTAGATAACTTTGATAGGCGGTATATAAAATCCTAATAAAACTTGAAACTTGTTCCTTTGTGAGCTTTGCTGTATAATGGGTCTGTGTGCAGAATCAGCAGGGTCTCTGGATGTTGTCCCATCTGGCTGATGTAAATACGAACACCTAAATGTGTCATTTTAACACGTCACTTATTCTGTAAGTTAAGATTGTAACTACACCCCCATGTCTCTCCCCAGAGAGCACCTCCTTTACATTTGTATTACTGTGTGTGTACTTTATAGACTTCCACTGAGCTCACCTAGCACTTATTAACGTAAGCACCCACCCACCCACATGATTGTTAGTGCTCTGTGCTTAAATTTAAGTGCCTTGGGGGGGGGGCTGTTGAGAAGGGGTACTAACCGTATCGAGCTTCCTTTGGTTGAAGACCCGGTATATAAGGTTAAGTTTTAGTTAAGTTTAGTACTAAAAGAACTCAAACATGAAATTACTGACTTGCTGTAACCTGTCGCTAAAATCATCTGTAGTACCTGAAAATTGGAGGGTGGCCAATAATAATAATAATAACAGCTTATATACCGCAATACCGTGAAGTTCTATGCGGTTTACAAAAGATTAAGCAAAGGTACAAATTGACTGACTTCAAGAGGGGAAGAAGAAAGAGAAGTAATTAGACAGGAAATTCATTGTTGAGGAGAAAAGTGATCAAAAGGACAGTAGGTCGCTATTGAGAGGAAAGAGATAAGTGGATCAGTTGTCAAGATGTTTTAGGAACAGGTGTGTTTTTAGACGTTTCCTAAATTCCTCATAAGTAGAGGGCAAAAGTAATTGTTCTAGGTCTTTACCCCATGATGCTGCTTGGTGTGAGAGAAGGAATTCATGGTGTTTTTTCAGTTTGCAACCTCTCACTGGGAGGGAAACGAAGTTGGAATGTGAACTTCTCTTGTGTCTGTTGGTTGAGAAGGAGAAAAGGTCAGTAATGTATTTGGGGGCAAGTCCGTGTAATGCTTTAAAGCAGAAACAGGCAAATTTGAACTTTACGCGTGTCTTCATCTGCAGCCAATGTAGCTGCCGGTAGTAGGGTGTCACGTGGTCAAATTTTTTTAGTCCAAAGATTAGTCTGACTGCCGCATTCTGCAACAGTTGTAGGCGTCGCATATTTTTTGGGGAAATTGCCAAAAAAACGATGTTACAGTAGTCAAGCAGGCTTAGTACGAGGGATTGTTACGCCAATGTTACGCCGATTTTTAAAAAGGGCTCCAGGTGAGATCTAGGAAATTACAGACCGGTAAGCCTCACTTTGGTGCTGAGCAAAATGGTAGAAACACGTAGACAAACATGATTTAATGAGACGGAGTCAGCATGGGTTCAGCCGAGGGAGATCTTGCCTCACCAATTTGCTTTACTTCTTTGAAGGTGTGAATAAACATGAGCTGGTTGATATAATCTATCTAGATTTTCAGAAAGCTTTTGAAAAAATTCCTCATGAGAGGTTCCTGAGAAAATTAAAAGTATCATGGGATAGGTGGCAAAGTTCAGTTGTGGATTAGGAAATTGTTATTGGATAGAAAACAGTAGTGCTGCCCGATTCGCATCGATTCACTTCGGGTGAATCGATTCAAGTCGATTTGTTTTTGCAATGGTGACTTCAGTAGCCCATCCACCCTCCACTTCTATTGAGGACATCTGTAAGGCAGCTGCCTGGTTCTCAATTCACACATTCATGACCTATTACAGTTTGGAAAATCTTATTAGACAGCATGGTCAGTTCAGCCCCAAAGTTAAGTTTAATTTCTAATTAGAAGCCAATTTCCCTCCAGCCCTATTCATTAGCAAGGGAGTCCTCGCATGTGAGAATATGCTGCCTGCTTGTCTTGTGATAAAGCACAGTTATTTACCTGTAATGGGTGTTTTCCAAGGAAAGCAGGCAGATATTCTCATATCCCACCACCTCCCCTTCTTGGCTTCTTGGCACCACCACCACATGCATATACGGACAGTCTTTTGATTTCTTTTTTTTTTTATCAATAAATGTTTATTGAAAAGTTTTGAGAATATACAAACATACCATGAATATCATGGACAACATAACATACAGCCATCAAACAGAGAGCACCACAATAAATGTACAAATCACAGAAGTACCCCCACCTATACAGTCAAGCCCCTGATACCCAGCAACAACCATAACTCCACAAATCCCTCCCCCCCACCCCCAAGCTTCACCTCCAGCAAAGAGGGCCCCCAGTTGGTTCTTCAGGAGAGCCCCCTCAGTCCTCAACCCCCCCCCCCCCACAGAAAAAAGCTCAAGACAAAGATGTAATTTTATCAAGGATTCGTGTCCAAGTCCGGGTATAAGTATAATAATAACCGTGACGCTTTGCAATAGACAGTTCCATATTACAAATAAACTGGAGTTTAACAGTCCATTCCAATTGGGTGGGCGCCTGCCCCTGTTTCCAACGAGCAGCTATCAAACATTTAGCCGCCGCCAGGCCCCAACGTCGGATCTTAGTTTGCCATGAATATAAACATACATTGTAAAGACCTAGCAAGCACCCCTGCGGAGAAAAAGGCAATAATATTTGTAACAATTGTGATAAACACCCCACCACCTGCCGCCAGAAAGGCTGTATGACGGGACAGGCCCACCAGATATGCAAAAATGTCCCCAAGTCCATCCCACATCTCCAACACAAGGCTGAAACACCTGGATACATACGGTGAAGACGTTCCGGTGTATAGTACCACCTCATCACCACTTTGTAAGCGTTTTCCTTAATGAGAGCACACGAGGTGGCCTTGCCAACCTCAGTGGTGATCAGAGCCCACTCCTGAACAGAAAATGTACAGCTTAAATCCAACTCCCAAGCTCGCTGATAAAGAGATGGAAAGGAATAGGAGCCTCGAATATATTGGTAAAGAACAGAGATAGGCTTAGGAAGGCTCTTAAGAGTGAACCACATGTGAGCAAAGGGATCATTAGACTGAAAAGATCCCCGATCCCACTTCCGAGAATGAAAAAAATGACGTATTTGAGAATAGGCTAGAAAGTCTCCCTTGGGCAAGGCAGCACTAAGCCGGAAGGTTTCAAAAGACATCAGGACCCCTTTTTGAAGCACATCCCGAAAAGTATGCAACCCTAAATGTGCCCACCGCACAAATGTAGAACTCTCCCTTCCAACAGGGAACAGAGGCTCCTCCCGCACCGCCCCCAAAATCGACGGAACCACCCCCCCACCCCAACGGCGACGGGTATCGCACCACACTTTCAAAAGATGTGCCAAAAATGGGTTCCCCGGAACCACGAACCTCCCAGTATCAATGGAGGATGACCAAAGTAAATATTTCAAACGGGGGCGCCCCACAAAATGTTGTTCCAGTCGGACCGCCAACTTATACTCTGCAATCTCCCAATCCAATAATAGACGCAATTGAGCTGCTCGAAAATACCAAAATAAATTCGGTACCGCCCGCCCCCCACTAGCCCTGTCCGCCCACAGCGCTGCCCTAGAGATACGAGAAGGCCTCCCCTGCCAAATAAAGCGAAAAAACAGAGTATGCAACTGTTTCAAAACTAGAGTAGGGACCGAAATCGGCAATGTTTGGAAAAGAAAAAGCAAGCGGGGCAAAACATTCATTTTAAGAACTGCTATGCGACCCCACCATGACAACCAAAACCCATTCCAGCGTTGAATATCAGTCCTAATCTGTTGAATAAGCCGCGCATAGTTAACAGTAAACAATTGGGATAAGTCCGCAGGTAACCGAATCCCCAAATAACGAATAACCCCAGGCGCCCAGCGGAAAGGAAACCGAACAGCCAAACGACGTTGGTCTTCTTCCCCCAATGTAACACTCAGCATTTCAGATTTATCCATATTCACCGTAAATCCCGAAACCCTCCCATATTCCATAAAAAGGGCAACAAGAATCGGCAAGGAAACCTCCGGGTCCCGAACATACAATAACACATCGTCGGCAAACAGTGCTAGTCGATGTTCAAGATCTCCCACCTTCACCCCCAGTAAATCCCCATGCTCCCGTATACGAATGGCTAATGGTTCCATGGAGAGAGCAAACAACAAGGGAGATAAAGGACAGCCCTGTCGAGTGCCTCTCCCAATGGAAAAAAATTCGCTATAAATCCCATTACAACGCACAGTAGCCTTAGGATCCCTATAAAAGGCTTGCACCCAATCCAAAAAGAAAGAGCCCAGCCCCATCCGATGCATCACCTGCCATAAAAATTCCCACGCCACTTGATCGAAAGCCTTTTCCGCATCAATCGCCAAAAAGGCAACTTTTGCAGAAGTCCGCTGCGCAGCCCACAAAAGATGCAACGTTCGTCTAATATTATCACAGACCTGCCTCTTTTGAACAAAACCTGATTGATCCAAATGTACCAGAGAGGGTAGTACCTTTCCCAGACGAAGAGCCAAAACTTTCGCTAGAATTTTTGCATCAGTATTTAATAACGAAATCGGTCTATACGACCCGCACCCAATAGGATCTCTGCCCGGCTTGAGCAAGACCGAAATCCCTGCCTCCCCCATGGACTTGGGCAAGGGGGAACCTCCCCGTACCCCATTCGCTACGCGGACCAATAATGGAGCCAAGATTTCACGAAAAAGTTTATAAAATTGATTAGTATACCCATCTAGCCCAGGCGATTTGCCCAACTTCAAATTAGCAATGACTCCCAGAACTTCCCCTAATCCAATTGGCTCATTAAGCACATCCCTCTCCGTGTCCGAAAGCTGCGGTAGCCGCAACTCAGAAAGGTACCCCTCAATGGCCGCGGAATCATGCCCCCCCGATGGCTGATACAATTCTGAGTAAAAATCCTGGAACACAGCACTAATAGCCGAATCAGTACAATGCACAGTGCCCGCAGTATCCCTAATCTTTGTAATATTCGATCTCGCCTGCTTCAGCTTAATAAGTCGAGCTAAGCGAGATCCAGGTGTGTTATTATACTCATAAACAGTGTGGCGTAGGCGCTGCCGCAAGAACTCGTATTCCTCCATCTGCAGTAAGGAGAGTTCCGCACGAACCTTAACAAGATGGTCATACACCAAGGGGTCCTGATGTCTCTGATGCAACTTCGTCAATCTCTCCAGCTGTTCATGAAGCGCTAAAGAACGCTGCGCCCGCAAACGCTTTCGGCGAGCACCCCATTTAATAAAAACGCCCCGTACTACCACCTTCAGTGCATCCCACAGAATCGCATCAGTGACCGTATCGTTATCATTATGTTGAAGGTACTGAGCCACTGTCGTACCCACCTCTCGAACTACAGCCGGATCTTTTAATAAAGACTCATTAAGTCGCCAAAAACGACGTCCCACCCCCTCCCAATAACCCGCGCAAGCTACCCACACTGGCGCGTGGTCAGAAATTTGGATAGTTCCAATCTCGGCCTGTCGTATCCCGCCCCAAGAGTTACGATGAACCCAAACCCCATCAATGCGTGCATACGATCTATGTGCATGAGAGTAGTGAGTGTAAGAGCGCTGCGCAGGATGAGACAACCTCCAACTGTCTACCAAGCCCAAAGAAGAAAACAAAGATAGAAGAGCTTTTCTAGCAGCCCTAGTCGGAGACCGAGTCCCTCCCACAGAGTGATCCAGATGAACATCTGGGGTAACATTAAAATCTCCACCCAGATAAACAGAGCCTTTCACAAAACCCACCAATTCAGTTCTAAGGGACCCAAAATATGTTGCTTGACCCGTGTTGGGGCCATACAGATTTATAATAGTGATGGGACGGCCTTGTAGGGTAGCCATTAGAGCCAAGCATCTCCCTGCCCCATCCCGAAAGACTTGTTGAACCACTAGACCCAGTCCCTTTCTAACCAAGATGGCTACCCCTCCCACCCTCTTCCCCGGCGCCGCCCCCTGGTGTGTCCAAATTTGATCAAAATATGGAGATTGTAGGACTGCTACATCTCGAGGCCTTAAATGTGTTTCTTGAAGTAGACAAACATCCCATCGCAAGCGTGTCAACTCTTTTAATACAATACTGCGCTTACCCGGACTATTAAGTCCATTAACATTCCACGAACCTAAAATGAAAAGCTTATCACCCTCCTTCCCTGTCCCTCTTCCCCCCCTAACCCCCCCAGAACCCACCCCCCTCCCCCCACCCCTCCGCTGATCTGAATCCCGTGCCTCAGGATTCGCCAGCATGTAGAAAGTGCGATCCTCCCCCAAAGGCAAACATCACTCATCTATAAAGTCAATGAAACTTCCAACAAATGAATTCCCCCACTGTCACTATATTCCACTCCCCCCTCTCCATCCTGCACTCATCATCCAAGCACTCCCCCAACCCCTCACACCCCATACTTGCCAACACCGAACCCCCCGGATCCCAGACCCCAACACCCAGAAAACCATACAACTTCACACGTACACCCTGAGAACAGTACATAATAAGAAACCACCAACCCCCATTCAAAGAGAGCAGTGTCAAACCAATGTCTCTAATTCTCCCAGCCAATTCCAAGGGCCTGCACTCAACCGGCCCAGGCAAAGCCCCGCAACGAGGCGGAACAAAATGGTTTTACCATCGTCCAAACATGTTCAGGTCTGGGATTTCGCAGATTTCTTGCCAGAACGCAATGCTGTACTCCAAGGCTCGCTTTGCGCAGAAGTGGATGCTACTGCCGGAGGTCTGTCCTCTTCCATCGGAGTCCCGCAGCCCAGAGCTCTCATCTCCGCCCAAGCTTCCGACACTGTGGTAACTCGGCGAGATGTGCCGTTAATGGTCATCCATATGCCAAAGGGGAATAGCCACCGATATTTATGGCCCCCAGTGCGCAGCGCTTGTGTGACATCTTTAAACGCTCTGCGCTTCTGCAAAGTAGACCACGCCAAATCTTGGAAAACCCCCACTGCCAGATCTTTCCATCGGAGAGCTGCTTGTCTGCGGCCTGCTAATAAAATACGTTCCTTCAGTGTAAACTCTCCAAAGCAGGCTATTATATCTCGTGTGCCCTGGGCCCTGGGAGCCCCCAAGCTGCGGTGGGCCCGCACCAGAACGATAGACTCAGGAACTTCAGCTCCATCCGCCCTCAGTAGATGTGCACAAAAGGCTCTCACCACCTCTTTACTATCCCGAAAAGCTTCCGTTTCGGGGATGCCTTTGAAACGCAGGTTGCATCTCCGAGAGCGGTTCTCCAAGTCTTCAACCTGTGCCTGCAGTTCCCGGAGTTCAGTCGAGAGGCGACCCGTAACATCAGAGGTAGTGGAGACAGTGGTAGTTAAAGCAGCCACGTTGTCTTCAGAAGCTGAAACCCGAGCTCCCAGCTCACTGACCTCCGTACGGAGCTCTGCAATCGCCGCCCGCACATCTCCCCTCACTCCAATTATTTCAGCCTTGAGCTCTGTAAACCATGCAGCCATGGACTTTTTCGGTGCCTCTCCAGCCTCCCCCCGCTGATCAGAGATGCCTTCATCTTCCGACTCGGACTGAGTCGTCGGCCCGGCCGCCATCTTTTTTTTCTCTCCCGTGCCACTCACCACCTCCGGGCCCGATTTTTCCGGCGGATCGCCGAAAAATTTAAATTTATCCAGGCGTTTTCGGGTCGCCATCAGCAGAGGAACCCGGGCAGCCGAAAATAGTGTCAAATAAACAACGCTGTGGAAGCGCCACTCGCGATGTCTTGCAAAAGCCCGACGGAGCTTCTGCCTCACGCTGCCATTCAGCGAGGTGACGTCACTCTCTCCAGTCTTTTGATTTCTTAAAGTGGCAGTTCACTTTGGATGGTTGGTGCCAGGTTCTGTGGATGATAACGGTATTTTACGTACCACAACAGAGCTGACGTGGCAGGAGTGCTCAAATTCATTGAAGTGCTATTCCATAAGATACTACCTAAGAGCTATTGTGTATAAGTGCAAGAGGTGGTGTGCAAATAGGCGGGGCATGAGTAGGCTATGGGTGATTCCTATACTTACACACAAAACCTATAGATTACGGTTGGAGCACTCAGATTTTTGGCACCTTTATAAAATTGACTCCCTTAACTCTACTCACTGCCATTTCCAAGGAACAGTTCACAAACTTGCACTGTCTAAAGATAAATGCTCAAAAATGTTTCGCAAATAGGAAACTGACAATTCTGGTCCTATATAACTTATCTTTTATTATAAACAAGTCTTATCTTAGAAACCACTGCTGTTTTCTAACTCATGAGAAATAACTTTCTGTTTATATCCAGCAGATCATCAGATCCGACCTGAATGGCAGAGAATAAAGAGTCAACGAGAAGATCCGGTAGAAATGGACCAAATCCAAACACAGTCAGAAAATATCTATGAGAATAATTCCCAGAGACCTGACAACATTAGCACAAAGAATTGTAAGCAGGGATCAAAGGAACAGAGAAACCCTGCAGGAGCCACAAAGGAGGGAGTCACTAAATGTGAGAGAAATGATGGTAACATCCCTGAGGACAAGAGACACCTAGCAGAGAGACCCTTCCAAATTCATAATACTGGTAAAGTGACTTCTGAATTCCTCCATGTTAAGGAGAAAGGAAAAAAACACCAGAAAGAACTCCAAATGCACAAAAGCAATCATAAAAATAAGAAATTATTTACATGTACTGAGTGTAATAAAAGCTTCACTCAGCTTTCAGATCTAAAGAGTCACAAAATGATCCACACAGGGCACAAACCATATATGTGTACTGAGTGTAATAAAAGTTTCATTTACCTTTCACTTCTAAAAAGGCACCAAGTGATTCACACGGGGTACAAACCATATACGTGTACTGAGTGTAATAAAAGCTTCACTCACCTTTCAGATCTAAGACGGCACAAAATGATCCACACAGGGTATAAACCATATACGTGTACTGAGTGTAATAAAAGCTTCACTTACCATTCAGATCTAAAAAAACACCAAGTGATTCACACAGGGTACAAACCATATACATGTACTGAGTGTAATAAAAGCTTCACTCGCCTTTCGGGTTTAAAAAGTCACAAAATGATGCACACAGGGTACAAACCATATACGTGTTCTGATTGTAATAAAACCTTCACTCAGCTTTCAAATCTAAGAAGGCACAAAATGATCCACACAGAGTACAAACCATATACGTGTACTGAGTGTAATAAAAGCTTCACTCACCTTTCAATTCTAAGAAGGCACAAAATGATCCATACAGGGTACAAACCATATACGTGTACTGAGTGTAATAAAAGCTTCACTCACCTTTCAGATCTAAGAAGGCACAAAATGATCCACACAGGGTACAAACCATATACGTGTACGGAGTGTAATAAAAGCTTCACTCACTTTTCACATCTAAAAAGGCACCAAGTGATCCACACAGGGTGCAAACCATATACGTGTACTGAGTGTAATAAAACCTTTACTCGCCTTTCAGATCTAAAAATACACCAAGTGATCCACACAGGGTGCAAACCATATACGTGTACCGAGTGTAATAAAAGCTTCACTAACCTTTCAAATCTAAGAAGGCACCAAATGATCCACACAGGGTGCAAGTCATATACGTGTACTGAGTGTGATAAAAGCTTCACTCGCCTTTCGGGTTTAAAAAGTCACAAAATGGTGCACACAGGGTACAAACCATATACGTGTACTGAGTGTAATAAAAGCTTCACTAAGCTTTCACATCTAAAAAAACACAGGATGATCCACATGGGAAACAAACCATATACATGTACTGAAATAAAAGCTTCACTCACATTTCAACTTTAAAAAGTCACAAAATGATCCACACAGGGTACAAACCACATACGTGTACTGAGTGTAATAAAAGCTTCACTCACCTTTCAAATCTAAAAAAACACAGGATCATCCACACCGGAAACAAAGATTGCGTAAAAGATTGCAAGCACAACGTTCTTTATCACTTCATGAACTATTGGGGCGTGTACTAACGTGTACCAAGTGTAATAAAAGCTTCACTCAGCTTTCAAATCTAAAAATACACAGTATGATCCACACAGGGTACAAACCTTTACGTGTTGTGACGGGGCCAGGGGTAAGCCTAGCGCTGGCAACCGGGCTCCCGCCCCAGGAGCAAGTATTAGCGCTCTTCGGAGGACCAGTCTGGAATAAGCACAGCAGAGAAAAAGAACAAAAAACTTTCCATCAATAATTTCCAGTTCCAAGTTTTAATATCAAGTTCATAATGCACCGGTGCTATTACTGGCTGATGATGCTTGGAAAAGATTTATCACAAACAAAGTTCTCCTTACAGCCACTTTTTATATCAATCAGAAAAGAGGAAAAAGCCAAACACAAGTCCCTTTTAAACCGAGTTTTTTTCCCTCATGGTTCTGCTGCTATGCTTTGCACAGTTCTGGGCCGCATACCGGTTTTAAGAATTTATATACAAGAGCCCCTGTGGACCAGCTGGCCCTGGGCTTTAGCTCCACTCTTTTTAGGCTTGGCACAATTATTGTATTGAGCTCATTTTTTATTCAAGAAGTTCTCCCCACCCGCAATACCCTTCTTATTTCTGGGCAGTGACTGGTAACCATCCACCCTTATTTCAATGGTCTAAGATTCCATAAGAACATAAGAAATGCCTGCACCGGATCAGACCTGGGGTCCATCCAGTCCGGTGATCCGCACACGCGGAGGCTCAGCCAGGCGTACCCTGACGCATACATTAGTCACTCGTATCCCTCAATGTGTCCTGCAAGAAGATGTGCGTCCAATTTTCCCTTAAATCCTAGAATGGTAGTTTCCTCCACCATCTCTTTCGGGAGAGAGTTCCAGGCGTTCACCACTCGCTGTGTGAAGCAGAACTTTCTGACATTTGTCCTGGCCGTGTCCCCTCTCAGCTTCAGGCCATGACCTCTGGTCCGAGTCTGGGTCACATTCGCCAATGTGAATAAAGCTATTTCTTGCTCTCCATCCTTTCCCCCTGCTGGGGAACAGAGTTTCGGTCTTAACTATCCCCATTCTTGCCATTTTTATTTTTTTATTTTTTTTTGAAGAACAGAGTTTCGGTCTTAACTATCCCCATTTCTCCTTTAAGGTTAGTTAGTATTATCCATCCCCCACTCACTATGCTTTGCTTGCATACCAGGTTTTTGGTTTAATTTCTGTTATTAGGCAATCCTCACATTCAACATCAAACTCTCATTCATTATACAGTCCCACATAAGGAAAGAAATGTTTCTTTAAGTACTTTAGACCCTTGTTATAGAACAAACTTTCATTCCCTTCACCCACACATCTAATCTAAGGCTTCTGGGCTGCAGTCCATTTCATCCCCCTCGGAGACATATCCCTCTACTTCCATAAGGGACTCCTCACTCTCTGAAGCTGGGTAGGAGCTATCCTCTGGAACAGCATTAGACCAGCCCTGCTTATGGAGCTTTTCCCTTCTAATTAGCCTCTGCTTAGGAAGCAAAGTTTTGTCAGCATGGCAGTGCTGTGGGAGTGGAGGTTTCTTAGCAGAAGGCCTTCAGTTTCCTGTTCTGTGAGGAAGGTCCTTCCCTCCAGGATCCTGATTGCTTGTGTGTGTTCTCAGCTGGATTTGATTTATCTTGCTGGGGAACTTTTGCTCCTGCTCTGACCATGTTCTGCCTGTCAGCTCCACCCCTTTCCTTAACCCTTGCTGTGTCAGATTGCTTGACAAGCTTTTACAGGAGAATTAACAGATTGTTTAGAAAAGGGATTATAGGGCTAGATTCACTAAACCCCTCTTACCTCTCTCCCGCGAACATAACTTCCACACCTTATCCTGAATTTCTTCCTCACACTAGGTATCCATATTCCCTGTCTGCTAAAATTCTCTCTTCATAATTGTATCCTGATATTCGCTGGTGTCAGACTATTTTCAATTGTAATATGTAAAATAATTATTTATACATTACTTGTTGGAATATTCATATTTATCTCTATCTCTACCTCTGTCTTTATATTTTTATCTTTACCTTTCATAAATTGTTTCTTCAGGTACTTTAGTTAGATTGTGAGCCTTTGGGACAGTTAGGGAATTTCCAAGTACCTATCTTATTTATTTTTATCTATTGTATCTTTTAATGCATCGTTGTTGTAAACCGCTTAGAAACCTCACAGTTATTAGCAATATATAAAAATTAAATTAAATTACCGTTCCAAACTGGTTCCGATCCGTGTCCGAGTCGTTTCAGCTGACCAATTCAGTAAGCCTCAACATGCAAATTATCTCGATCGGTGGCATGCCTCCACAGAGACTACACGGATCACTGTAGAGCGATCCTGATACATGTGCAGACCATCTTCTCTGCCTGTAGATGGTCTGCGCATGTGCTTGGTCTCATGATTTCCCTCTGACAGCACGGAACAGAAGAAATAAAAATCAACTGCAGAAAATGCGACCTGCTCATTGCCTAACTTGCATAGCAATCCAGTGGGAGATGTTTGAACAAACCGGCCCCCTTCCAGCCTTGTAGCAGGAAGAAAGAAAACAATGGGGGAAAGCTACAAAAGCCGCAGAGAAGTCCTGCTTACAGCCTCGAACAATTAATTACAAGTTTACTGCATTGGGAGGAGAAAAACAAACTGCATTCTCCATTTAAATCGGCACTGTTTTCTATGAGCTGAAACTTTTAAAACGTGTTGTTGTTCACAGCGGAATTCGGTGGCAGAAAGGAATCCTTCTTTTCTTCCCTTACTCCTCGTTGCTAGGACCATGCAGCCAGCGTTGGCTTCCCTGATATGCTACTGGCTTAGTTTGCACTGGGCTAACGGAGCAGGGTGGCAGAGAGCAGGGCAGTCGGAAAGGACGTGAGTGACTAGTTTGGATCGGCCAGCCCAATCGATTTGCTTAGTGAATCGCTGCAGGAATGTAGTTCCCTTCATTTGCATGTTTGAATCGGATCAGGTGTGGATAGGATCGGCCAGAAGGTTAGTGAATTGGGTCGGGGTCGCAAACCGATCGGGACACAATCGGTCAGTTTAGTGAATCTGGCCCATAGTGGCTTCGAACAGATATTCTGTTCTGTGCTATCCCTTCCCTGTTCCGCCCTGCCTGTCTGATCTTAGCAAAGGGAACAGAATTAATGGGCAGCTTCCTTGGCTTAGGGATAGGCACATTTTCTTTAGTGGCAGGGTTTAAAGCAGGTTTTAAGCCAGTGACATGGGCTTCCCTGTCACAGTGTAGTGAGTGTAATAAAAGCTTCACTTGCCTTTCAGATCTAAAAAGTCACAAAATGATCCACATGGGGTACAAACCATATACGTGTACTGAATATAGCAAAAGGTTCACTTGCCTTTCTGCTCTAAAAAGACATCAAGTGATCCATACAAGATAAAATTGAATACTTTAACTCTACACCAGGGGTGTCAAGTCCTTGAGGGCCGCAATCCAGTCGGGTTTTCAGGATTTCCTCAATGAATATGCATGAGATCTATTAGCATACAATGAAAGCAGTGCATGCAAATAGATCTCATACATATTCACAGGGAAAATCCTTAAAACCTGACTGGCTTGTGGCCCTCGAAGACCAACATTTGACATTATTGCTCTACACATTGCCATTTCCAAGAAACAAATCTCAAACTTGCACTGTCTAGAGATGAATGCTTAAAATATGTTTTGCAAATAGGACACTGACAAGTCTCAAGTCATCCTCCCCTAATTTGAACTGCTCTCTGAAATTGGAATCCAAGACACCTCACTACGATGGTTCACTTATTGCTTGAATAACATCCCAGCTCAACGATACTCAACCCCACAGAGGGTTCTTCTATTCTATTTTTCTGAGTCTTACTTCACCCAACTACTCTATGCCTTAGTACTCTCCTGCACAGATTACTGCAGTGTGTTATTCTGCGGTTTAATGGTGAAGAACATATGACGTCTCCAGTGTGCACAAAATGTAGCAATCAGAGTGCCCTTGACTGTTTCCCAGGCTCTATCGTTGGTTCAGTGGCTGTCCATAGCCAAACATTGTGTCTTCAAGGGCCTGATGCAAGCATTCAAATCCTTACATGACATGGCGCCGGGCTCCCTTGCTCCTAGGATAAAATATACCTTAAATGCCCCCTGGTCATGCCCTTCAACTGCACAACACTAGATGACATTTCTACTCCCACTTCATACCGAGCCTCTGGAACCAACTGCCCCCACAGATCAGATCTCTTGAAGGACTCCTCAGCTTTAGGAAAGCAATAAAAATATACCTCTTCACTTTAGGAATGGAACCCAGTAAACACACACACTCAGTCTAAGAGTCAGGATGGAGGCGCTGCCAATGGCTAGCTCTGAGTCCCTTTTATTATGCTTCTAAGGTAATGACATCATAGTAACTCCCTCATTTACACGTCTAATGATTGGTGATACAAAGGTACATGCTTTTACATTGGTGCAAACACAGGTACATGCTTTTGCATCGTGATCACCTTCCCTTTGCCCCGTGCTTTACCTCGTGATCACCCTCTAACTCTAACTTTCTGGAAACAAGTGGTGGGTTGTCTATCTCAACTGTTGCAAATTTTATTGCCTTTTTCTCCACAGGGGTGTTTATTAGGCCTTTTTAATGTATGTTTACGTACTTGGCAAACTAAGCTTAGGCGTTGGGGATGGCAGCAGCCAAATGCTTGATCGCCACTCATTGGAAACAGATGGCGGCACCCACCAAATTGGAATGGACTTTACAGCTTAGACTCATCAGCACTATGGAACTTTCCATTGCAAAGCGACATGGTCATTACTATACCTATACCCGGACTTGGTCTTTGATAATAGACAAAGTGGATTCCTTGCATTGATTGTACTTCTGTGGGTGAGGGGGGTTGTTGATAGGGGTGCTCTCCTGCAGAAACAACAGGAGGTCCCTTCTTGGTGTTTGTAGGACTTTTGGTGTGGAGTTTTGGTTGCGGGTGGGTATCGGGAACTTGATTGTACTGTGGGGTTCTTGTATTGTGCTCTGTGGTTCTATTGCTTGGATTTTTTGTTTGGCTGTTTTGTATATGTGAAGTCCCTGGTATTCACATTTATGTTTGTATATTTCAAATTTTTAAATAAACATTTATTAATTAAAAAAAAAAAAGAATTATGAATTATTCCCATTCCCTCTCCCCTCTTGACACATAGCCGGCCATTCTAAAGCAAGGGAAAATGTTAGCCCTTGTGACAGAATGCTGAGGCAAGACCCCTGTCACCCATTTACCCTTATCTTGTCCAAGTATTCCTTATATGGGCAACAAACAGACTTTGCCTATGTGCAAAAGCAGGCCTCTGTCACGCGCTGAATTTAAGGAGCATGCATTACTCTCTCCCCCTTACCTATTACATATTAACCCTTATCTTATTTGAGCTGTCCTTATTTGGAAAGGACATCAGCTAACAGGCATTGCATTGCATACTGCAAAGACTCAGGTTCTGTCCACGTGTTGATCAGGCCCTTGCCTAAGTGCTGAGTTAGAGGGTGATCACGAGGTAAAGCACGGGGCAAAGGGAAGGTGATCACGATGCAAAAGCATGTACCTGTGTTTGCACCAATGTAAAAGCATGTACCTTTGAATCCACCAATCATTAGACGTGTAAACGAGGGAGTTACTATGATGTCATTAGCTTAGAAGCATAATAAAAGAGACTCGGAGCTAACTATTGGCAGCGCCTCCATCCCGACTCTTAAACTGCGTGTGTGAGTTTACTGTGTTCCATTCCTACACTTCACCTAACTCCCCTGCCTGTATCCCATGGATTACAAAGTAATGTATATTGGTACAAGATCCCAGTATGTGTCACATTAGGAAAAAGCTTGTATTGATCAGTTTTGCACTATGGCAAATTGTGACCTGTAGACTGTATATTGGTATTAGACCCCTACTATGTGTCAAGTTATAGTAAAATCTTGTATTGTAAACATGTGCTGTAATTATGGCAAATCATAACCTGTTAACTGTATAGTATGTACGTCTATCCTGTAACACACTCTGTGCTCTTTGGGGAAAACGGGATAGAAACCGAATTAAATAAATAAATAGCGTGTGAGGCAACTGTGAACCAAGAAGGACAAGTGTGGAAATACTGATGTTTGCTTTATTCTTAAATAAATAGTTTGCTCTCTGATTCTGTGAGTTAACAGGATCAGGCCAAAGTGAAAATGAATCTTTTGGGTGTTTCTATGCCGACTTCTCCTGCTAATCCTGTCCAGCCTGTTACACTCCCAAGACCCGCCCCTTTTTTGGTTTCCAAGTAAGGTTTTAGGTGCAGATCCAAACAATTCAATTGCTCATGTAATTTGGGTATAATCTGGTTTTCCATTGCTAGTCTGGATCACGTAATTTGGGTACATGACCAAAATTCTGCATGCAGTTTTGGGAGAGTTTTATAGATGTGAGGAGGGGTGTGAGAAATGAAAATATTAATACCTTTAACAATGATGTTAATTGTTGCAAAATAATACATAAAAGAACCTAACATGGGGGATGTCTGGAGGAAGGGGAGAATACTGTTATCACTTTTTGTCTGATTTGCTGAAAACCTGAAGTAATAATGCCACTGTACAGATCCATGGTGAGACCTCATCTCGAGTATTGTGTTCAATTCTGGAGACCACACTACCGAAAAGATGTGTTGAGAATTGAGTCGGTTCAGCGAATGGCTACCAGGATGGTTTTGGGGCTCAGGGATCTCACGTATGAAGAAAGGTTAAAAAAACTGCGGATGTACTCATTGGAGGAGCGAAGACAGAGAGGAGACATGATTGAAACCTTTAAGTATATTACTGGGCGTATAGTGGTGAAAGATGATATCTTCAGTCTTACGGGGCCCTCGGTAACCAGAGGACACTCGCTGAAAATCAGGGGAGGGAAATTTCAGGGTGATGCTAGGAAGTACTTCTTCACCGAAAGGGTGGTCGATCATTGGAACGAGCTGCCTCAGCGGGTGATTGAGGCCAGCAGCGTGTTAGATTTCAAGAGGAAATGGGATATTCATGTGGGATCTCTAGGAGAGTAAGAATCAGGGAGTGGGTCATTGGTATGGGCAGACTCGATGGGCTATGGCCCTTTTCTGCCGTCAATTTCTATGTTTCTATGTTTCTATCTTTGAGAAATGTAATAAATATATTTAAACATAAAAGAACATAACATTTACATTTACTACATCTAATCAGGTGTGGTTCAATAAAAAAGAAACTATAAAGGAAAATATATTACTAATACATATAATTGTAATAGGGTAAAGCAGGGGTAGGAAACCTTTTTGACTGAGAGAGCCATAAACGCCACATATTTTGAAATGTAATTCCGTGAGAGCCATACAATATGTTTAAAGTTTAAACATATTGTATGGCTCTCCCGGAATTACATTTTAAACCTAAATACTATTAAATGTGTGCATTTTAGATAAGACCAACACTTTTAAAGTACAATAAGTCTCTGAATTCTTTTTAATAATGTTGTTATGCTGTTCTTAACCAATGATGAATAAAGTACTTCTTACCATTAATGCGACTTCTGGTGCTGCATGGTTTTGCTGATGACTTTGTAGTCTGGTTGATACGTGGTGAGGTTAAGTTTCATGCAGGCGTTGAGACTTCCATCCGTTAAACGTGATCGTAGGTTGGTCTTAATGTTCCTTGCAGCAATACTCACACGCTGCAGTGTGTGGTATGTGACGGGAAGCGCTTTCCAAGTTTCGACAATCAGCTGGTCCGCTGGTTGAAGTTTTTTCATTTCTCCCCACTTGTGTTTGCTTGCCAACTCTGCTTGCTGTCGTGCAAGTCTTTCCAAATCTTCATTCAGTGACTTGAACTTATTCACCCACATGTCTGAGGCCTTCAAGTCAGCAGCTTGGAGCTCAAAATCTCTGACGGAGACACCGGGGATGTAACTCAGGTCGGCGCTGTCCACTGCACCCTCATGTGGATGGGTGATGAACTTAAAAAGACGAGTGCGCTCACGAAATTCTCCAAAGCGCGCTTTGAATGACTGCAGGAGATTAAATGTGAAGCCCACTAGCTTCTGAAGTAGAGAGTTGCGCGGGGACAGAAATCCCACCCGTCCCCGCCAAAGTCTCACCCGTCCCCATGAGGAATCCCACCCGTCCCCGTGAGGAATCCCTCCGTCCCCGCCCGTCCCTATAAACTTCAGAAATAGTTATTTCATTTAATTATGCTACTGAATTAAAGGCTCTGGTAGAAATCCATTTACAAATAAGCAAAAAGAATTTATTAATTTGGAAATATTAATTGGGAAGAATACATACTTTGTAAACAGGTTTCTACCAGAGCCTCTTTTGTTTATAAATTTTTATCAACACAACTAATATACTATTTTATCCTGAAGCAAAAAAAAAAAAAAAGAAATAGAATTCTTTTCCTACCTTTGTTGCCTGGTTTCTGCTTTCCTCATGTTCTCATTCAGTTCCTTCCATCCACTGTCTCTCTTCCTTCTGCGTCTTCCATTTGCTCTGTTACTGTGCCTCTCCCTTTCTTCCCCCTTCCAAATTGGTCTGGCACCCATCTTCTTCCCTCCGCTCCCCCCATAGTCTGGCATCTCTGTCTTCTTCCCTGTCAGCGTCTTCTCCCCACTCTCTCTTCCCCATTTCCTTTCAGCGTCCTTCTCCCCCCCATCTTCCCCATGTCCTGTCAGCGTCCTTCTCCCCCTCTGTCTTCCCCATGTCTATTCAGTGTCCTTCTTCCCCATGTCCTTTCAGCGTCCTTCTCCCTCTCTATCTTGCCCATGTGCTTTCAGCGTCCTTCTCCCCCCCTCCCCGTCTTCCCCATGTCCCCCATGTCCTGTCAGCGTCCTTCTCCCCCTTCTGTCTTCCACAAATGCTTTCAGTGTCTCCCCCCCCCCGTCTTCCCCATGGCCTTTCAGCGTCCTTCTCCACCCCTTTGTCTTTCCCAGTGCTTTCAGCGTCCTTCTCCCCCCTCCTCTCCCACCCCGGGTGCAGCACAGCCGGCCAGGTCCCCTTACTTTTGTGGCGCTTTCCCTACCGACCGACTGACAACAGCCCCAGTCTGACAAACCTCCCTGCCCTTAACCGCGAATCTAAATTTCCTTCTTACAGCTGCTGTAAGAAGGTAATTTAGATTCACGGTTAAGGGCAGGGAGGTTTGTCGGACCAGGGCTGTTGTCGGTCGGTCGGGAAAGCGCCACAAAAGTAAGGGGACTTGGCCGGCTGTGCTGCACCCGGGGAGGGGCGGACTGCCCCCCTCCCTTGGTAGCCACTGGAACTGCGAGGCTACTCCTCCTTACCTACCCTGCTTGCAGCACAGAGCCGGAAGACTTCCGTTCGGCTCTGTGCTGCAAGCAGTGCAGGTAGGGAGAAAAGCCGCGCGACTTAGTACATCCAGCCCCGCAGGAACCCCGCGACCCTCGGAGGCGTCCCCACGGGATCCCCGCGACCCTAGGGGGCGTCCCCATGGGATTCCCGCGACCCTAGGGGGCGTCCCCACGGGATCCCCGTGACCCGAAGGGGGAACCCGCGGGATGCCCGCAGGTCCCGCGGGTTTCCCGTCGTCCCCGTTCCCGTGCAGCTCTCTATTCTGAAGATCAAGATGTTGAGCAGGGTCACTTGTTGTGCATGCATCTTTAAACTCCCCCAGTTTTTCAAAGTGTATTAAACGACCTGTTTCAATATCGGCGATGAAGAATTCTAGCTTGTTTTCAAATGCAAACTCTGCTTGTTGAAGGGATAAGACTATTTCCAACGCCTTGCATTTTCTCATTGAGCTGGTTCAGATGTTCAGTAATGTCCACGAGATAGTAGAACTTCAAGAGACACTCAGTGTTAGCTAACTCAGGATGCTCGATGTTTTTCATTTCAAGAAAAGTCCAGATTTCGCTCAGACAAGCCACGAAACGGCTGAGCACCTTCCCTCTTGACAACCAACGCACATTGCTGTGCAAAAGCAGACCAGGATAATTATTCCCCACTTCTTCCTGCAGTGTTTTAAACTGGCGATCATTTAAAGCTCGGGCAACAATAAAGTTGACCACCTGAATGAGCAGCAACATCACCTCACCAAGCTGCTCGCCACACATCTGAGCACAAAGCACCTCCTGATGTAGGATGCAGTGAAAACTCAGGATGGGTCTCTTTTCATGTTCACGAAGAAGCGCTACAAATCTTCTGGTTTTCCCCACCATGCCCGGAGCACCATCAGTACACACCGAAATAAGTTTATCCATCGGTAGATTTTGTTCTTTAGCGAGCTCAGTGAAAGACTTGAATAAATCCTCCCCTCTTGTTGTCCCTTTCATAGGCAAAACAGCAAGACTTTCTTCACGTAGTGTATCACCAACAGCATACCTTGCAATCACGCTGAACTGGGATAAATGGCTTACGTCTGTTGACTCATCAAAAGTGAGAGAAAAGAATGGTGCTGCATTTATGTCCTTCACTTGTGTTGCCTCAATTTGATTTGCCATCATGATGGTACGATTGTGAACAGTTCTTGCCGACAGAGGCATCTCTTTTATTCGTTTGATTATCTTGTCTTTATCCAAAAAGTCGTCAAAAAGTTCATTGGCAACATCAAGCATGAATGTTTTGGCATACTCCCCATCCGTGAATGGCTTTCCATTTTTTACAATTGCTAAAGCACCAGCAAAGCTAGCTGAATTCCAGTCACCTTGTTGGGTCCAAATACGGAGTTGCTGCTGACTAGCTTGCACTCTGCACAGTAGCTCTTGACATGCTTCCTTCCTGCTGTCCCCCGCAGGATATTTTGATGCAAATGTAGTATGGTGTGTGTCAAAGTGCCGCTTTATATTTGACCGTTTTATCGATGCAATTTTATCATTGCATATTAGACACACAGCAGAACCTGCTCTCTCCACAAAGGCGAATTCTTCTATCTATTCCTACTGAAAAGTACAATACTCCTCATCTTTTCTTCTTTTAGCCATCTTCTTCAATAAAAGGGTTTCTGCAATTAGCTAGCTGACTGAGGTACGGAGGATACCACCCCAAGTAGTGGTCTGTGGGGTAGGGCAGAGGTAATGAAGGCAGGGTAGCCAATTGTGGGTGTAGCTGGTGGGATGGGAAGCCGGGGCCTCGATTTGGGGCTGCCTATGAAGAACGATGCATTCATATAGTCACAGAGGGACACTGGGGAGATTAGCTTGCTGCGGTCCAGGCTAGAATCTGCAGTTGGGGGAGGTGCGACACTGTGCAGAGCATCGGAAGAATGCCGCCGCTGTCCCTGTCCTGGCTCAGATCCAATCCGGTTCTGTGTCGGTGACTCACGCTTCCAGGTGACCGGCAGAATGTCACCGATGGTCTGGGTAGGTCTGCTCAGGTGTCCTCTGCTGCAGTGCACGTCTTGGAGAAGATTTTTCTCCGTTGCAGCAGAAGAGCTCGTAGTGTGTGCGGCCGCTCTCCTTGGCTCCGCCCACGGAAGTCAGAGTGTCACGTTGGCAGTGAGCCAGATGCAGCCATCTTACAACACTTACAACCCTACTACAAAAACTACATTGGTTGCCCATTTTATCCAGAATAAAATTTAAGCTAGCGATCACAACTTTTACCATTTTAAACAGCAATGCACTGGGGCGGGTCACGTGATGACGCTGAGCTGAGCAGTGGCTCTCTGCCTGAACTCTGATCCCTGCGTATATCCTCTAAATCTCCGACACGGGCCTCATAGGGAGAGAGCAGCCATCACAGGGGAAGGGAATTCCGATCCTCGAGAGCCACAGGCAGGTCAGGTTTTCAGGATATTCACAATTAATATGTATGAGATGGATTTTCATGCACTGCCTCCTTGACATGCAAATCTATCTCATGCATTTTATCCTGAAAACCTGACCTGCCTGGGACTCTCGAGAACCGGAATTGCCTTCCCCTAGTATAGAACAATCGCTAAAGTGAACTGACATCCTTTAAAGTGGTCAGAGTTGAGAATTGGGATGCTGATGAAGAGTTATACCGATAAAAAAAAAATTATTTTTTTGTAATTATTTAGAAAGCCAAACAATTCACATCATCAATACGATGTAGCCGGCCAAAAAACAAACAGTATCCAACTACTCATTACAAGCAACACATCAAGACCCAAAGTACATCGGGCTCAATTTCGCAGGCCTAACAATAAGAACTAACTCCCCCATTTGACCTCCCCCAACACCCAGGTAAAAGCTAAACATCAACATCAAAAACCCAACCAGAATAGCTAACCATCCAGAAATTCCCCTCACCCAAAAAGAGGGGAAAAAGGTTGATCCCCTATGGTAAAGCCCTCTCCCAGAACACCTCAGCAAAGACAGAAGTCCCCCTAACCCAGTTCCCATTCCTCCTCCTCCAAATACCATCCCTAAAAATTGTGGCCATTTCCAAGTCAACAGAGCAGTAAGCCTATACCTATCATAGAACACCCCCCCCCCAAAGGCAGTCCCTCATCAGGTTTAATGTTGGAATAGTAGGGCTCCTCCATAACCGTGCCATGACAAGCCGAGCTGTTGTAAAGGCCAAGCCAGCAAGCTTATCCTTAGGCTCATCCAATGGAACCCCTAGTACAGAAGTCTCCGCCCATAAACATTTTTAGCCTGCTAAGGACAAACACAGTGCAGCTACAACCAAGATGGCAGTGGAAACACCATGTATGCCACCTATGAAAACCCTGCACGATGAAGCTGTATGAGAGTTCACATGGCACTTATTTGCTCTAATTGAAGGTAAGTTCTACAAATTTCATGCAGCAGTGCATGAGATGGACTGTTGAGAGAGATGATCAGCAGATCTCCCAGGTGGAACAGATGTCTCAACAAGAAGACTACATGGAGTACATGACCACGAGGCTTAAAAATTTGGAGTTGAAATGCTGAACCCTCAGTGCCCATTTGGACGACCAGGAAAACTGGGGGAGCAGGAATAACTTGTGTATTATAGGAGTTCCCAAGTCGATAAAGGATGTGGATCTGTAGTCTTTAGTTGAGTTGTGGCTACCAGAGCTGGTGGGTCTGGGCCCCGTAGCCACCCACTCGCGGTGCAGCAGATTCATAGAGTGGTCGTTTAGAGGGAGGGTGCGCCACAAAGAAGTAGAAGATCTTAGCTCTGCCTTGAAAAGCATGTACTTTGAAGGGGCAAAATGTTTGTTGTTGGCCTACCTTCTCCTGGCTGAATTCATCTTCCTTATGCCTGTGCCTCTCAGCATCCCGTCTCTCAGATCTGGGGACTGGGAGGTTGCACTCACCAATCATCAGGCACATGCGTGTTGCAACTGGCAAGCATGACTTCAAGCCCCGCCACCCTGATGCAAGGTTGCAGCATCTCTTCAAAAACTCTTGCATGCTTGCTGCTGTCCCGTCTTCATTGCTTAATTGGACTTAGTATACATTCCTGATCAGGCTGAGCCAACGGTGAGGTACAGTTGTGCCGTGCGTGGCAGCACTACTAGTCCGAAGACAGCTGCAGACACCAACAAATTCAGACACTGGCCCCACACCAGGCTTAGGGAGAATCTCATGCTGCTTGGGGCTGAGATAGGGTTAAGAGTTCCACCCCCAACTCCACCCGATAAGTAGGCCACATGAGCTTCATCTGGACGACTGGAGGATAGCGAATGTCACGCCAATTTTCAAAAAAGGATCGAGAGGGGAACCGGGCAACTATAGGCCTGTGAGTCTTACGTCGGTCCCCGGCAAGATGGTTGAAGCACTGATCAAGGATAGCATAGTCCGGCACTTGGATGCACACGACTTGATGAAACCCAGTCAACATGGATTCAGGAAAGGGAAATCATGTTTGACGAATTTACTCCAATTTTTTGAGACCGTAAACGAGCAAATTGATAGTGGGAAGCCTGTGGACATAATATACTTGGACTTCCAGAAAGCGTTCGACAAAGTTCCACACGAAAGACTTCTCAGGAAACAACAAAGCCATGGCATAGAGGGAGATATACAAAGATGGATAGGCAAATGGCTGGAAAACCGAAAGCAGAGAGTGGGCATAAATGGGAAGTTCTCCGACTGGGAGAAAGTGACTAGTGGTGTACCCCAGGGCTCGGTACTTGGGCCGATCCTTTTTAATATTTATATCAATGACCTGGAGGAAGGAACATCCAGTGAGATCATCAAGTTTGCAGACGATACAAAACTATGCCGGGCGATCAGATCGCAGGAAGATAGAGAGAAACTCCAGAGCGACTTGTGTCGGTTAGAAACATGGGCGGAGAAATGGCAGATGAAGTTCAATGTGGAGAAATGCAAGGTAATGCATTTAGGCAATAAGAATAAGGAATACGAGTATACAATGTCAGGTGCAACTCTGGGGAAGAGTGAACAAGAAAAGGACCTGGGTGTACTGATAGATAGGACCCTGAAGCCGTCGGCACAATGCGCGGCAGCGGCAAAGAAGGCAAATAGAATGTTGGGCATGATAAAGAAAGGAATCTCGAGTAGATCGGAGAAAGTTATAATGCCGCTTTATAGGGCAATGGTCAGACCACACTTGGAATACTGCGTCCAACATTGGTCTCCCTACCTAAAGAAAGATATAAAACTGCTGGAGAGGGTGCAGAGACGAGCAACTAAACTAGTGAAGGGTATGGAGAGACTGGAATATGAGGATAGACTTATAACACTAGGATTGTTCTCCCTTGAGAAAAGGAGAATGCGTGGGGATATGATCGAGACCTTCAAAATACTGAAAGGAATCGACAAAATAGAGCAGAGAAGATTATTTACACTGTCCAATTTGACACGGACTAGAGGACATGTAATGAAGCTAAGGGGGGACAGGTTCAGGACTAATGTCAGGAAGTTCTGCTTCACTCAGAGAGTGGTTGACACCTGGAATGCCCTCCCAGAGGAGATTATTGCGGAATCGACCGTCCTAGGCTTCAAGAGCAAACTAGATGCATATCTCCTTAAGAGAGGCATATAAAGATATGGTGGACTATAAATTACTATCAATTATTTAAGGCTCAAAACAAAAATAATTACTAAATGTATGAAAAAATATGTTTTGTAAGATTCTAGTTATTAGTAGGGAAACATTCAGACCATATGTACCAAAAACCAAAGCTGACAACACATAAACCAAAAATTGAAGCGGAGAAAAAATAAACCTCAATTGAGGAAGGTTGGGACTACACAAGTACCCAACCACTCACTCATCATCACGGGTTTATAAAAAAAACTCCGTAAACATCTATATGAAGATAATTGCTTCACTCGTTTTCATTCATACAGAATCTTATGTAAGTCACTTTTTTTCTTCTTTTCCTCCAAAGTTATTGTTGTGTATAAACGTCAGTATGTAATGATACCGGCCAGAATCCCAAACTTAACTGAAATAATCAGCAAGGGCTACAGCTTAATTGCATTAATGTAAGAGTTCTTAACAATATGGAGCTCACAGTCACCAATAATATAGAAAAAATACACTCATCTGAAAAAGGCTTTTCACCAAAGGCTTCCAACTCCTATTCCCGACAGAAAAGACTTTCTGTTTCGCCCAACACAGGCTACTTCAGGGGAAAAAAGCCATCTTCTGTTGTCTCCATGCCTCTTACAATTTATTGGTAGTGAAGCCGACTCCTCTCGAACAGGTACTGGGACTGTGAGACGCGCCCAGCTCAAACAAAAAGCGAACCGGGCGTCATGACGCATCCACTACGTGATGCGTGATAGGCTAAACACAAGCACTACTGAAAAACTTCCAAAAGGGGCATGAAATCCGATCTTCAAAAAGAATTCACAATTCCAGAGAGATTATTTTCAGAAAAGGAAAAAGTCACTACTGTTCATAAGTGGAATTCAAAAAAAAAGGTTGCCATTCATAAGTAGTATTCAAGCCCAACGGCTCCAACGTTTGCAAACGATTGATCCACTGTTGTTCCTTCTGCCATAATATTCTTCTACTATCACCTCTTCTCTGGGTTAAGGGCAATTTCTCAATTACCCAACATTTTAAATTTTCAAACTCATGACCCAATTCCATACAATGAGCAACTATAGGAGCTGTTAACTTTCGGGTATTCAAACAGCTCTTATGTTCTGTGATTCTAACAGTTAGTGTGCGTGATGTTTGGCCAATGTAGAGTAAATTACATGGACATTGAATAGCATAAACTACGTTTGTGGACTGACATGAGGACGCCTGATATAAACCAACACTTCTACCATCCGTTGGATTAATAAATCTAGAAATGGTCATCATTATATCACAATTTGAGCAATGGCCACAAGGTCTGTGACCATAAACCTCATTTAGGTCTTCTTCTGTAAATTTTTCTTTAGAAATATTATGATCTTTCCTATGGATAGCAACATCTAAGAAACTAATACTTTCCTTACTATAGGACATGGTGAATTTGATAAATTGATGACATTGATTTATTTTTTCATTAAATTCTAAGAGTTGTTGTACATTACCTAACCAAATGATGAAAATATCATCTATGAATCTCCACCATTTCAAGACCTGGTGAAACTCCGGTAATGTGTAAATAAACGTTTCTTCAAACCATGACATATAAAGATTAGCTATTGTTGGAGCGAATGACGCTCCCATCGCTATCCCTGACAGTTGCTTAAAAAATTCCCCATTAAAGATAAAATAATTGTTTTTTAAGGCAATTTCACACAGATCTTTCAAAAAAACAGTTTGCAGATTGTCCTGAATTGATTGGGAATTCCATAACGCTTCCAATACTCGAAGAGCTTCCTCTTGCGGAATGCTTGTATATAATGAACACACATCAAATGTGGCCATGATGTAATTCATGGGTAAAGTCGATTCCAACTCATTAAGCATTTTTAAGAACTGTGTGGTATCTTGCAAATATGATTTAATAGATTTCAAAAAAGGCTGAAGTTGCTTATCTATGTATTTACTTGTCCTTTCTAACAATGAATCACGGGCTGATACAATAGGTCTGCCCGGAGGACACTGTGTATTTTTATGGATCTTGGGTAACAAGTAAAATATAGGTACTTTAAAGTGTTGAGGAGTAAGAAAAGCATATTCCTTTTTTGTAAGAAATCCTCGTTGCAATGCATCCACACAGATATTGGCAATCTTTTCAAAAATCTCCAATGAAGGATCCAAATCTAATTTTAAATAAACATCCTGATTACACAGCTGGGAGTTAGCCTCTATAATGTAGAGATCACGGCCCCAAACCACGACTGCACCCCCTTTATCAGCCTTTCTAATCACTATAGTAGAATCATTTCTCAATCTTTGTAAGGCCCTATATTCTACTGAGGATAAATTGTAGCGTCCCCTTTGTATTTTAGCTATCTCATTTATACTATGAAGTTCTTGAGTCATTAGATTTTTAAAGGCTAAAATGATCGGATTCACTGGGCCAGGGGGATTCCATTTGGATTTAGGCTGTACACAAGATTTTTCAGATGTAACACTCGGATGTTCATAAAAAAAACGCACTTAAATTCAATCTGCGTAAAAATTTTTCCAAATCAATTTGGGCCTGAAACGCATTGTGGGCAACTGTCGGGACAAAGGTTAACCCTTTAGATAATACTGATACTTCATCTACAGACAATACTGAAATACTGAAAGGAATCGATAAAATAGAGCAGAGAAGATTATTTACACTGTCCAATTTGACACGGACTAGAGGACATGTAATGAAGCTAAGGGGGGACAGGTTCAGGACTAATGTCAGGAAGTTCTGCTTCACTCAGAGAGTGGTTGACACCTGGAATGCCCTCCCAGAGGAGATTATTGCGGAATCGACCGTCCTAGGCTTCAAGAGCAAACTAGATGCATATCTCCTTAAGAGAGGCATATAAAGATATGGTGGACTATAAATTACGCCAGGTGTACACCTGGCGGGGCCTCCGCGTGTGCGGATCGCCGGACTTGATGGACCGAAGGTCTGATCCGGAGATGGCAGTTCTTATGTTCTTATGTTCTTATCTCTCCTTCCTCAAACTTGGGACCACGTTTGGAAAGCCTCCGCATATGTTTGGAGGCCCTCCAGATGTAGCCCCAAGTTTGGGGCCTTCCAAAAACCCAGACAAATTACCGAGTTTTGGAAATCTCTCAGGCACCGCTGTGTCCAAGAAACTAGACCAAAAATACCAGATCAGTGAGGCACCAGGCTTTGACAAACCACAGCTCCCTCACCAATCTATCATAGTAGAATCTGCACTCAAAAAGGCTAAGAGCAACCGCCCTCATGTCAACGATCCCCCGGGCAAGGAACATAGGACCCTGGATTCCACCGCAAAAAAGGTCTACCATGGCTCCATGCTAAATGCAAGAATTGATACTCACCTATTTCACCTTACCTTGTACAACGATACCCTCCGTAGGAAAGTAGAGGAAACCCTAGATACACTACATCCGGAGGGAAAAGCCTGCATAACTCACATACTGCAGGATATGGAAGAATGCGGAAAACATATGATAAAAGCAACCTTTGACGCATTCGAAACCTTGACCCGCATAGCTGGAGTAGCCATAGCAGCCAGATGTCTGGCATGGCTACGAGCCTCGGGGCTCCGAGAGGACACCCATGAGCGTATCGCAGACGCGCCATGCTCAGGGGAGAACTTATTCGGAGACAAAATGAAAGAGCATTGCACTACTCTCCAAACCCTCTCTTCAGATGGCCTTGTAAAAGCCGCAACAACAAGACGGCACAACATCAACCAGTACTGCCGACACAACACCAATGGAAGGCGGTATGACAACCAGACCAGGTGGCCGTCATACAGACAAAAGACACAACAACCCAGCGCCCCTTACCAGCAAAGGCAGCGCCAAAGGGAACGAAAGCAGCACAAGTCAGCCACTTCCACCGGTACGAAAGCGGGGCCCAGTTTTTGACTCATCAACAAAGCCCCCCACCCCAGTAGGGGGCCGCCTCTCTGCTTTCCACAAGACCTGGGAAAGGACAACCACAGACAAATTGGTGCTGCGAATCATAAAAAACGGATACCGCATCAGATTCCGCACCTACCCACCGTCCAACCCACCAAAAGGAAACGGCAAGGAACCGCAGCCAGAACTCATCTCCAGAGAGATAAAAGCTCTCCTCCAAGCAAGAGCAATAGAGCCAGTACCCAGGTCACAGCACAACCAGGGATTCTATTCCCGTTATTTTCTCATCCCCAAGAAGACGGGAGGGTTCAGACCCATCCTAGACCTACGAGGACTGAACAAACACGTAGTCAGGGAAAAATTTCGGATGCACTCCCTAGGGACAATCCTTCCATTAATTCAAAAAGATGACTGGCTGGCCTCACTGGACCTTCAAGATGCATATTCCCACATCCCTATGCATCACTCCCAAAGAAAATTTCTACGATTCAGGACCCTAAACCAGCACTTCCAATACCGGGTCCTGCCCTTCGGACTCTCATCTGCACCGAGAGTCTTTACAAAATGCATCGCCGTAGCAGCGGCCCACCTCCGCAAGAACGTCATATGCGTGTTCCCCTACCTGGACGACTGGCTACTGGTGGGTCCATCAGCCCAGGCAACAGCAACAGCAGTAAATACGACGATGTCACTCCTGCAATCACTGGGGTTCTTCGTAAACATCAAAAAATCCATACTACAACCAACACAATCAATAGAGTTTATAGGGGCAAGAATTTGCACACCCCAGAACGCAGCCTTTCTGCCTCGCTCAAGGGGAACAGCAATACAAAAATTAACTCAGAAAATATCAGAGACACTTACAGTCACAGCCAGAATGATACTACGTCTCCTGGGACATCAAGCAGCCACCATACACGTTGTCCCGCTCGCCAAGCTCCACATGCGACCCCTGCAATGGTTCCTCAGAAAAAATTGGAACCAACACACACAGCCTCTGTCCCACAGAATCATAATGGACCAGAAAATCTGCAACAGCCTCGAGTGGTGGACACAGCAGCAGAATTTGTTCAAGGGCAGGCTCTTCCAGCAGCCACAACACCAACTGACACTCACCACAGATGCCTCAAAGAAGGGGTGGGGAGCCCACCTCCTCCACCTGAGAACCAAGGGCCCCTGGTCCCCATCCAAGGCCAAACAACACATCAACCTGCTAGAACTCAGGGCAATTGGGAATGCCCTACAAGCCTTTGCCCCCTGGATCTCCAACAAGACCTTACTGATTCAGACAGACAACCAGGTGGCAATGTTCTATATCAACAAGCAGGGAGGCACGGGCTCACTCACCCTCTGCAGAGAGGCCCAAAAAATCTGGACATTCGCTTTAGCAATCAACACTCTCATCCAGGCCACCTACCTCCCGGGCCAGAACAAAGCCCTGGCGGACAGCCTCAGCAGAAAGCTGGACCCCCACGAATGGTCCCTCCACCCGGAAGTAACCCAGGACCTCTTCCACAAGTGGGGCCTCCCAACAAGAGACCTCTTTGCAACAGAGGACAACAAAAAGTGCCCACAATTCTGTTCCAAAAGACCAGCACAATACAGCCAAACCAGGGACGCTTTTGCCATACATTGGGGAAAACACCTACTCTACGCCTTTCCCCCCATACCACTTATCCACAGAGCGCTCCAGAAGATCAGGCAAAAGGAAGCCTCAGTGATCTTCATCGCGCCCTACTGGCTGAGACAAGTGTGGTTCCCCTTCCTACATCGGCTATCAACACGGCCGCCGATCAGCCTACCACTGCTAACGGACCTGATCACCCAGGACCAGGGACAAACTTTGCACCCCAGTCTGAAAACTCTAGCACTCACAGCATGGATGTTGAAAGGCTAATCCTGGACCCTTTCCACATGTCAACAGGGGTGACTGAGGTACTACTAGCAGTCAGACGCCCGTCAACTAGAAAATCATACAGGCTCAAGTGGAAAAGATTCCACATTTGGTGTGTTTCGAAAGGAGAAGACCCACTGAACTGCCAGGTCCCAACAGTACTCCAATACCTTATTGACCTATCCAAGACGGGCCTCAGAACTTCCTCCATAAGGGTCCACCTGAGCGCTATCTCAGCGTTCCACAACCGCATCGAGGACAGGTCCCTAGCCACACACCCGTTAGTGTCCAGGTTCATGAAAGGGCTTACAAACCTGCACCCCCCGGTGCGCCGCCCGCCACCTACGTGGGACCTTGGCATCATCCTCCACAGGTTAACAGTGCACCCCTTTGAGCCATTGGAGGAGGTGCCAATCAAATTCCTCACCTGGAAAGTAGCTTTTCTCATCACCATCACATCAGCAAGATGCCCTGGTGACATACCCACCTTACACACAGATCCTTCATGATCACGCAGTGCTGAGAACTCACCCAAAGTTCCTACCAAAGATAGTCTCACCTTTCCACATAAACCAAGCAATAGTACTTCCCTCCTTCTATCCGGGACCACATACCAACAGCATGGAACAACTCCTACACACTTTGGACTGCACCTGTGCACTCCGCCTATACATTCAACAAACACAACCCTGGCGGAAGGCAGTACAACTATTCGTCTCCTTTGATCCCAACAAACCGGGATCACCAGTGGGGAAACGCACTATATCCAACTTGATCTCAAACTGCATTGCCTTCTGCTATGAGCAGGAGGGAGTGTCCCTTGAAGGAAAGGCCACAGCACACCAACTAAGAGCCATGGCTGCTACTTTGGCAAACCTCAGCAACACGCCACTCCAGGACATTTGCAGAGCAGCCACATGGTCTACCCCACACACCTTCACCAGACACTATTGTCTGGATCGCTCGCTGCAGACCTCCAATGACTTTGGCCTCAACATATTAAGATTGGGGATCAAAACAGACACAGCTAAGGACACCAATACCTGAACTAGCTGAACAGGACTATGAGCCTGAATCAGATAGAACAGACTGTTAACAGATTATATTCTGCCATGTTGGCACAATTTGCACTGTTTGCACATGTTAGCACAATTTGCACAGTTATTTGTTATAATTGCATCTGTTATTTAGATACATACTCTGCCATGTTGGTAAGAAAGAAAGTGTCGGTCCAGTTCTGAGGACCAAAATAAAGTTCCTATTGTTTACAACACATAACCTCTGACTGGCCTCAGTAATTGGGGTTTTATACCTGTCCCTCACCTGGCTCTTATGCAGCCTCACCCTACCGCAGCAAGGTAGCGGAGACGCAGAGGGGACCATCCCCTGATGGGGACCCCGTCCTCTTACACCCTCTGCCACCCCGCAGCTAGAGAGTCACCAAAAGTGGGGCTGACTTATACTGCTTGTCCATGGAGAAAGCGAAGTTACTTACCTGTAACGGGAGTTCTCCGTGGACAGCAGGATAAGTCAGCCACACTGACCCTCCCTCCTCCCCTAAGGGGTGATACTGCAACAAGACTCAAGCTAGGGAAATCACTGGATTAGTGAGGGTCAGCACAGGTATATATAGGGCTACCTGCACATGCTCAGATGAGGCTCCCAAAGCCTCACCTGAGCTCTGGGAGAGCAAATCCGAATTGGGGACGTAGATGACATCACCAAAAGTGTGGCTGACTTATCCTGCTGTCCACGGAGAACTCCCGTTACAGGTAAGTAACTTCGCTTATCCTTCTTCTGCCATACAACTGGGTAAAAACTTTGATGATTCATCAGGGCAGGCATCTGAGAGTACAATAAAGAAACAGAATGATAATTTATACAAGTCTCATGCTGTAGCTGATTTAGTGATCTATTAGACTTGTTTCCATTGAGAAAGTTCTGAGTGTTTTCACTTCTTACTGCAGATTAGATAATTGCCCACCAAACATCATGAAAGCCGCCCCAGTCACCTTCAAAGCCAAGTTACATAATTAGCTCTCCTCTCTATTACTGTCTGGCACATTTCCCGAGGAGTTAGGTCAGATACTAATCACACCGATTATAAAAAATCCCAAGTTGACATCTAATTACAGACCCATTGCAAACATTCCCTTTTTTGTAAAGCTGATGGAAGGCTTGGTAAACCAGGATTTAGTAATGTACCTGGATAAACTCAGCATACTTCATGACAACCAATCAGTGTTCCGTTCCAGGTTCAGCATGGAAACAGTTGTTGCCTCATTGCTGGACTCCCTCCTAAACTTATTCAGCCTGGGTTCTAGTGCACTAATCCTTCAGTTGGACTTGAGTAGCGCTTTCGATTTAGTCGATCATGCTATCCTAATTGATTGCTTAGAGACAATTGGACTTTCAGGTAATGTATTAAAATGGTTCCAAGGTTTCTTGACTAAACGATCATACCGAGTCTACAACGATAATAATCAATCCTTCAGCTGGGTAAATCCTTGCGGAGTCCCAGAGGGTTCCCCCCTATCCCCCACTCTGTTCAACATTTGCCTAATCTCATTGGCGAATCTTACCACAAAAATTAAAAATCAAATTTTACATCTATGCCGATGACATCACCAAAGTCCTTCCCCTAACAAGCCTGACTCCTGAGATGAAGAACCACCTAGCATCAACTTTAAAGCAAATTGAACTGTGAGAATATTTCCCAGAGACCTGACAACATCAGCACAAAGAATTCTAAGCAAGAATCAAAGGAACAAAGAGACCCTGCTGAAGCCACAAAGGAGGAAGTGTGAGAGAAATGATGGTAACATCCCTGAGGACAAGAGACACCTAGCAGAGAGATCCTTTCAAATTCATAATAGTGGTAAAGTAACTTCTGAATTCCTCCATGGCAAGAAGAAAGGAAAAACACACCAGAAGGAACCACAAATACACAAAAGCAAACATAAAAATGAGAAACTATTTACATCAGCTGAGTGTAATAAAAGCTTTACTCGCCTTTTAACTTTAAAAAGTCACAAAATAACCAATACTGGGAACAAACCATATATGTGTACCGAGTGTAATAAAAGCTTCACTCACCTTTCACATCTAAATAAACACCTAGTGATACACACACAGTGCAAACCATATACGTATTCTGAGTGTAATAAGAGCTTCACCCGCGTTTCACATCTAAAAAGTCACAAAATAATCCACACAGGGTACAAACTATATACGTGTACTGAGTGTAATAAGTTTCACCTGCGTTTCATATCTAAAAACTCACAAAATGATCCACACAGGGTACAAACCATATACGTGTACTGAGTGTAATAAAAGCTTCACTCTTTCAAGTCTAAGAAGACACAAAATGATCCACACAGGGTACAAACCATATATATGTTCTGAGTGTAATAGCTTCACATGTGTTTCATATCTAAAAAGTCACAAAATGATCCACACAGGGTTCAAACCATATATATGTTCTGAGTGTAATAGCTTCACATGTGTTTCATATCTAAAAAGTCACAAAATAATCCACACAGGGTTCAAACCATATACGTGTACTGAGTGTAATAAGAGCTTCACCAGTGTTTCAAATCTAAAAAGACACCAGATGATCCACACAAAGTACAATTGACTCCCTTAACTTTACACATTGCCAAGGAACAACTCTCAAAACTTGCACTGTCTAGAGAAAAATGCTTTAAAATGTTTTGCAAATAGGACACTGAATAACATCATGAAGCATTCAGCTCAATGATGCGCAACCAAAATTGAATAAATATGGCATTCCATAGAAGGCTCTTCTATCTTTCCCTGTTATTGAATATCTATGTTAGACCTGTCCTAGACATAGCCCACAAATATCAAATACAGATACATTCCTTCGCAGATAACATCCAATTGTATATATCGCTAAGAGGAACCCGTGACGTCCAGATCACAAAACTCCTAAACTACCTCGTAAATCATAAACTGAATGTCCCTCAACAAATTACAACTAAACGTCTCCAAGGTAGAACTCCTTTGGATCCACAAAGAACACTGCAACCGTGCCCGTACCTCACTGCACTGGGATTCAACTACCATAATTGCAAAAGACTATGCATGCAGTCTAGGAATACTCCTTGACAGTAACCTATCACTTTCCAACTATATCTCTCTGCTGGTATCTTCCTCATTTTACTACCTGCAACAAATAAAGAACTACTTTTCTGAGTCTAACTTCATCCAACTACTCTATGCCTTAGTACTCTTCCCGCTATTCAGTGGTCTAACTGCGAAGGACGTACAATGTCTCCAGCATATACAAAATGCAGCAATCCGACTACCCCCATCCCTGTTTCCCGGGCTCATTCGTTGGCTCACTGGCTGCCTGTAGCCAAATATTGTGTCTTCAAGGGCCTCATACTAGCGTTCATATCCTTACACAATATGGTGCTGGGCTACATGACGTCCAAGCTTCCTCCATATGTGCCAAACAGCTCCCTCACTCCCAGGATGAAATACACCTCAAAATGCCCCCTGGTCATGCCCTTCAACTTCAAACCACCAAATGACATTTCTACTCCCACTTCATACCGAGCTACTGGAACCAGCTGCCTCCGCAGATCAGATCCCTTGAAGGACTCCTCAGCTTTAGGAAAGCAATAAAAACATACCTCTTCACCTAACTCTCCTGCCTGTGATCCATGGATTACAAAGAAATGTATATTGGGACCAGATCCCAGTATGTGTCACATTAGGAAAAAGCTTGTATTGATCAGTTTTGCACTATGGCAAATTGTGACCTGTAGACTGTATATTAGTATTAGACCCCTACTATGTGTCAAGTTATGGTAAAATCTTGTATTGTAAACATGTGCTGTAATTATGGCAAATCCTAACCTGTTAACTATATAGTATGTACGTCTATCTTGTAACCCTCTCTGCGCTCTTTGGGGAAAACAGGATAGAAACCGAATTAAATAAATAAATAAAGAGCGTGTGAGGCAACTGTGAACGAAGAAGGACAAGTGTGGAAATACTGAAGTTTGCTTTATTCCTAAAATATAGTTCTATAGCATTCTCCACACCGGTAGAAGTTAAATCTTACAAATGGGTATATATCCCAATCATGACCAGCAGGTGGAGACTGAAAACAAAACTGAGGACTAGTACATAAGAGATACCTTCATCTATTCCTATCAGTCTTCTTTCAGTCTCCAGCAGGTGTTGAGTGAGCTGTATCCATCTCCCTTGGTGGGCTGTTGGAATTTGTTTAGGGGTTTCGAATCCTTGTTTTTGGTCAGATTGAGCTTAGGTGGGCCCTGTTTGGGGGTCCGTCCGACCTCAGGGGTGTCAAACCCAGTAGGTCTTGAGCGGGGTCCCTCCCCCCATTTCCTCCACCTACCATTTTTTTAGAGGAGCCTCAGCAGTAAGCCTTGCCCCCTAAATCAAGCAAGGCATATTGCTTTGAGAGCCTGTGGAGTCTGGTCTGAAAAAAAAAAAAATCCTGAGGTAGTGCCTGTCTGAAGGGTTGTTCCCTTAAAATTTACTGTATTTTTGCACTAACCGGCACTTTAAATCTAGCTAGGTTGTGTATGGAGCAACTGAGCCCTTCTCCGGGGGACTGGGACACAATTTGGTCCAGACGCGAGGCACTAGCAGCCAGTTTGAAAACTGCAGTTCAGGTCGGTGCGGTGGTGGAGCTCCGTCAGCAGCGGCTGCAGACGCCCAAAGCTCCCCGCCAATAGTGTCTCACGAGTCAGCTAGTAGCAGTGGGGATACCCAGTCTTCTTCCACTGCCCACGGATGGATTCCCTTGACTGCTGACGGTCAAGGTACAAAGGATTCCCTCTCAGCTGATTTTTTTAACAGCTGATGCCGGCTTGCCTGCTTTAGCAGCTGGGGTTGTTTTTGGCGTGAATTTCACCATTTTTTCAGTCTGGCTCCTCCATTTTGTTGACAATCTCAGGTGACCTTCCCCCTGTTTTGGAAACACAGGGGCAAGTTTCAGCTAGGTCCCCTGCAGTGGCAGGGAGTCCCATGGGACCCCACGGGGGGTTCCCCCTGAATTACATTTTTCTTTGTGCAGAGCCTATTTTCAGGTGGCTGGGGGTCCCACATGTGCCCAGGGTTTTTTTTTGGGGGGGGTTCTCTCCGCACCCTCATCCAAGTGCTCGTGAGTGCCTTGGGTTGCTGATTGCTGGTCAGAGGAATGTGTTGGCCTGGCTGAGGACCTGGACCCTTTTTAGGAATTGCAGGATCCTCTCGAGGAGACGGCCGCTGGCGGTGGGGCATTGGGTTTCCTGCCTTCCGGCGACGAGGCATCCGTGGTGCACCTTTTTCAGAGGGTTGAACTCCCAGTCCTGTTTAAGCAGGTCTCCGCGGTTCTGCGTTTTGAGGAAATGCCACTGTATGGGGACCCTCTTCTAAGGGGGTTCCGTACTGTTTCCCGCTCTTTCCTCTGCATCAGGGTTTTCGGGATATTGTACTGGTGCAGTGGAATATGCCAGAGGCGCTGTTTTGGTTAGAGCTAGATGGCTCGTTGATATCCCATCCCGGAGAGGGATAGGGATACTTTAAAGTCGCCAGTGGTGGATGCGGTGGTCTCAACGATTTCTAAGCGGCATACCGTGCATTTTGAGGGTGGTTCTGCCTTACGGGACTCTGAGGAGTGTAAGTTGGAGACCATTCTTAAGCAGAATTTTGATGCCTCTGCCTTGGGTGTCCAGGTGGCTATTTGGGGGGGGGGGCTGGTGGCTCGTGCCATGTTTCGGTGGGCTGAGCGTGTCCTGGATCGTGAGTCTGATGACTGGTCCTTGGTGGATCAGGAGGTGGCAAAGATTGAGATGGCTGCCTCGTTCCTCTCGGATGCTCTCTATGACTTGGTGCGGACATCGGCTACGTCTCTGGCTTTTGGAGTGGCCACGTGACGTGCTTTGTGGCTTCGCACTTGGTTAGCAGATGCCGCATCCAAAACTCAGTTTACCATATTTTCCTTTTGGGGGTCTTTATTGTTTGGAGGGGACTTAGATAAGTTGGTTCAGACTCTGAAGGACTCTAAGGTGCCTGCCTGCCTGAGGACCGTGCCCACCCGGCATCTCGGGGTGGCACAGCCTGCGGGCATCTGTAGGAGTTCTTCAAGTAGCAGCCCCATGCCCATCACCCTGGGCATGGGGCTGCTACTTTTCAGGCTTCTGGGGTTTCCCGGGGTTGGTTTTATTAGCGCATGCAGTCCTTTCGGGGGGGCACGTTGGGGGGCTGGGAATCCCTCCACCAGTTACCCCGCTGCCTGTCCTGCACAATGACTCATTGCCAGCACCCCTTTGGGTTCCGGTGGGTGCCTGGCTTCGCAACCTTTTTTTCCCCAGTGTGCCGAGATCCCGTCCGATCAGTGGGTCCTGGAGGTGATGCGGGACGGTTATGTTCTGGAGTTTGCCTGCTCTCTGCCAGATCCTATCTAACCTCTCTGTGTCAGGCGGCATGGAAGATGCTGGCCTTTCGCCAGACCCTTCAGCGCTTGCTAGATCTCAAAGCAGTTGTTCCAGTGTCCCCTCAGGAATGCGGCACTGGCAGGTACACCATTTACTTTGTGGTGCCCAAGAAGGAGGGGACCTTTCGACCCATCCTAGATTTAAAAGAGGTCAGCCAGGCTCTCAGAATTCCATCTTTTCACATGGAAACACTGTGGTCTGTCATTTTGGCAGTTCAGCCGGGGGAGTTCCTGACTTCTCTGTCGGAGGCCTACTTGCATGTTCCCATTTGGGCCTCCCATCAACGCTTCCTTCGCTTTGCGATCTTGGGTCAGCACTATCTGTTCTGTGTGCTTCCCTTTGGTCTGGCCACGGCTCCCTGGACATTCACCAAGGTGTTATGGTGGCCGTCACAGCAGCCTTGCGGTCAGAGGTGAGTAATGGCATTTTTGGCAGAAAGAGGGTGCGATGATATGCTGGATTAGAATAGATAGTGTGTAAGAAAAAATTTGAATGTTGTAGATTTTTTCTACATATGAGATGCCTCCTTTTCATGTGATTCTGGGTAAATCTAGTTAGATGCATATGTGATAGTTAAGGCCACACCCAATAGAAACTTATGAAAAGTTGGTGCATAAATACAAAAATAAAAATCTGATTATGGATTGTGGCAAAGGCCAAAAAAATAATTAGAGAATAACAGAAAAATGCTAGGGATTACCAGGAGGGAAAAAGTATATGTAATTTGCTGGATTAAGCAGGATCATGGGGGATATACATAACACACTTATAGAGGTATTAAGAACTCCATTTTATATTAATCTGCCTCCATTTTGGTTTCTGTCCTTCTTTGTGCCTGTCCTTTGTCCAAAGAGTTCATGCCAAAAGATCCCCATGGCCTAATTGATAACAGATATTCTTGAGCTAATTAGCTTGGAGCATATCTGATTTCACATCCCATGGCTGGGTATTGAAGAAAGTGAATATGTTCTAAAGTATCAAATATGTGATAGAGATGGGTGTGGAGTATTTGGGGCCCTGAAAGTGTGTGAGAATGTGTTTATGTGTGTGAATGTATGTTTAAACATGAGAATTGGTTTTGAAAATTGTATTTTTATATATTTTAAACTTGAAGAAATCCTGAAAGGCAGCATCTGCAATTTGACCTCTCTGACCTTTAAGCTAGGCAACTTTCTCTACTCTGTGACATTAGGGGGGGGGCTCACACACCGAGGCTGTCATTTCTGTACAGCCTTTGAGTTCCTGACACAGAAAGCTGGGTTGATGCAAAGTTTGCTCTGGGTATATTTAAATGGAATATAGATAGATAGATAGATAGATAGATAGATAGATAGATAGATAGATAGATTTAAAAGGTTCTGTGAAAGAATATATAATTTGTGAAACTTTTCTTTGAGCCTGGTAACTATGCTAAAAGGAATTTTCTTTGTTCATACCTAAGGATGGCCTCTCTCTTGGTTGATTGGTTGACAGGTGTGATGTCATACTAGGCTCTGCAAAAGTATATAAGTGAACCTGATGGCAGGGGTTTCCCTGAGACCATGTATTGCTTCAGGAGAGGTGCAATTTTCACGCCTGATGGGTCTCCATTGCACATATGCCTTTCAATACGAGAATTTGCTGTTAATATTAATAAACAATATTGGACTGGTAATATATGTGAAATTGTCATTATTCCTGAACACCTAAGAGTGAGGTTGGCGCAGTGCGTTGTTCAGAGGGCATGCTGGTAGCATCCCTACCTGGACGACTGATTGATTCGAGCAAAGTTGTTGCAGGAGAGCACCCAGGTTATGGCTTGGGGGGTGGAGTTTCTCCAGTCGCTGGGCTGGGTGGTCAACCTTTCCAAGACTCAGTTGGTCCCCTCTCAGCGTCTGGAGTACCTTGGGGTTCTGTTTGACATCTCCTTGGGGAAGGTCTTCCTTCCAGGGTAAGCAAATTGCTATCTCAGATTCACCTCCTTATGGCGTCCCGGTGTCTTCGGGTGCAGGATTTCCTCCAAGTCTTGGGGTTGATGGCGGCTTCCCTAGACGTAGTGAAGTGGGCGTGAATCCACATGCATCCTCTTCAGTTTGCTCTGCTCTGAAGGTAGTCGCCCCAGAGGCACAGTTGGATCTCCCTGTTCCTCTGCGAGGCTTGGTGCGCAGCAGTCTTTGTTGGTGGCTCTAGACCTCTCCTCTTGTTCAGGGGACGAGTCTGGATCAACCACAGTGAACGATGCTTCTCACGGATGCCAGTCTCCTTGGTTGTGGGGGCTAAGTGTCTAGCTCAGCTCAGGGCACCTGATCAACAGAGGAGGCATCCTGGTCGATCAGTGTGTTGGAGATCAGAGCCGTCCATCTGGCGCTGTTAGCCTTCCGCTCCTTCTTGTCGGGCAAGTCAGTCAGAGTTCTGTCGGACAATGCCATGGCGGTGGTGAAAAGGATTAGGTCCCAATTCCTGCCCCATACTTTCTCTGCCATTTGGAAGACAGGTGCACCCGGGGACATATTGTAGAGACAAGAAATTATCTCCAAAACATGTCCAATTTTATTGTCAGCTTCACATTTCTTTTATATTATTCTACATGAATCAGTGTTGTCAGCATGTGTCAGCATGTGACGTAAACACAAACCATATATGGACACAGGTCACATGAAACTTTAAACACATCAGCATTTTTTTCTATCTCTGGCTGGAGTCCAAAAGGTCAGAAGAGCCTTGGGCCAGCAAAGCCTCTTAACTAAAACTGTTTGCAAATATGGCTTATAAAAACAATTGAAGTCACTCACAACAAGATAAGATCATATCTTTTCAAACATCAGAGAAGGAAAAACAAACAGGTCTGGTTTTCTTACAGCTTCAAAACATTCTATGGAAAACTACCAAGGTATATGATACGTGTCCCTTCAATCCCCTCTTACGTCATGAAAATGACGTCATAAATGCACAGCATGAGCTGGAAGGGAGTGATACTCTAGATATGTCTCTCGAGGAGGGTTTTTTTTAGGAGCTGTAATACGAATAACACAGTACATGAACAGTCAAGACAAGAGTGCAAATAATAAGAGATTATAACAATAAAAAGGTCTTTTACCCAACCCTGCATTCAACTAAAGTGCTGATCCCAAGAATTAGGTAAATCAGAGTTACATTTGAGCTCAGCAAAGAGGTCTGCTAATTTCTGAATGGCCATAGGAGGGCCTATATTGTCAGAAAGAAAAGTGCAACAGCTTAAAGTACTGGGAAGAATTTAACAGAATTCTCAGCTAGAATCATATCTAGGGCCATATGATTTTGAAAACCATCTGAGAAGTGGAGCCTAATTGATCAGTAATACTCCTTGCAAGGCATCCCTAGAATAGTTCACAAAGCGTTGCTGATTATAATAAATTTAACTAATCCGATCAACATTCTTATTAATAGTAATAAAGGGAATAAGGAACTCAAACCCAGCCTTAACCTGAGCTCGGGCCTTAAATTCATCTGGGACCCCTCTTGGGACCCCTATAGCATCTATGTATACATGTGATCAGATTTATATCGAGACAGAAAAGAGGAAAAAACCATGTGAATAGGAAGGATGCCTTTCAGAAAAATATGCAGGAGCATGGTAACCTTAACTAAAGTGCACTGGCCTATCCACTGGCTGGGTAGCTTAACAGGGAGCCAAAAGTCTCCATAAAGCCAGTAAATATCACCTAGGTTGAAAATCTGATGCAGCAACAATGGGGCATACCTATGAGCCAAGACAGAACAATAACCTGGGGGTAAATTACCTACAAAACTACCTGTGTTAGATTAGAAACATGACATGTGTAATTGCCCTTATAGATGGTAACAGCAATATCAAGCTTTTGCTGTCCTGGCAGCAAAGGGTATTTAGAATGCCACAGCGCACAAAGGGGATCGGTAGAATTAGAGGAGGTAGATAGATCCCGTAAGAAAACTGATGGGTCGGATAGCTAGACCCACCCTTAAACCACATGCCCATAATGTACATACCTTCATCAGTAGGTCTAGGGTTGTCAATAGTAAGAGAAAGCTTAATAATTTGTGCAGGAACACTTTTCCTATAACAGTTTCCAACCTTATGAAGGGTCATACGAGTATACAGTGATTTACCATTTTGGTCCACCTTTTTTCAGAGTATTTTCTGGTTTATAAGCCCAGTCAGTATCAATATTCCACCCTACCGCTCCCCAGAATGCACACTTATCCCCCCAACGTGAGTCAGTAACATATATATATATATACATATGTCTTTAGTTTTAGGAATCTCTGAGGACCAATGGCACAGCCTTGGGATATCAATTGATGAACAGTCCACAATGTCACAATACTCAAAGGAGAATTTGGCAACTTGCACACTGCTGGAATTATACCAAAAGGTAGTATACTGTCTGTCTTTTCTGGATTCCAACTGAAGGACAGCCTTTGCGAGGGAGTAGTCCAGCTTGACATGTGTTCACAAAGAGATGCCGGGGGTACTGTTTACAGCAGGAGTGTCATTTACAGATGGGTATGGGCAGAAAGTGTCGTGGACCCAGAACACATCATCCCTGTAGACCAAGTTAGAAATGATCCATACAGGGAGAAAAACTAGCAGCAGCGTTGCCAGTAAGAGAATGATAAAGTTGGTAGAATGCTGCAATGAGATCATCATGTTGTTCCACTGGAGGAGGTGAAATCTGCGCAGGGAAGACTTGCTTCTGGGGTTTTAGGTTAACCCTCTTCTTTGCGTGGATCCAAACAGGAAACTTCTCAGTGAGTGCAGCGGGCCTGGTCACAGCGATCACAGTAGTGGGAAGGCCAAAGGGGAAATCCGTCTGCTTCCGATCCTTGGAATGCTTCTGGACAATCACCAGGCTGGAAAAAATGGGTAAGAATCTGTGGAGAGAAAGGAGAAGTGCAAGACACGTTTCTTTGAACAAGCCCTAATATTTCAATTAGCTTTTGGACGTATTCCTCCTGTATCAAGGGAAAATCACTACTCTCAACTATTGAGGGTTTGTCTACCCATGGGGCGGGGAAAGGTCATCCCGTGAGAATCTCAAAGGGAGAGCAGCCAGATGTCTGTGCATACAGAAAGAGATACTTGAAAAGAAATGCTTGAAAAGCATTCCAAATATCATTCAGCAGCTGTACTCCAATGTGATCCAAATAAGAGATAGAAAACAAAAGAGAAACCATGTTGTCTGTACTGAATGTGGCAACATGTAACAATACCAATACATTTACTTGATATAGCTATGGCAAAAGAGAGACAATACTCAGTTACTTAAGGTTCTTAATTGAACAATCCAAAAGGATATGTTTTTTTTTGTGCTGCATATAACTATTATGCACTTCAGAGAGACCATACTGATGTATTGAATGTATTCAGAAATGTATACTGAATGAATCATATGTAGGGAACACCACAAAATAAACGCTGTATAAAGTAAAACTTTTTCTTAAACATATAACCCTTAACTAAACTATATTCAGAATATAAAAGCTATAAGTAAAAGAACATTGCGCAGTTAGGCTAGTAAGAAGTGGAAAAAGAGCTCTAGAAATGGCCAATGTTATGTATCCTGGGGTACCCACTAAACTAAAACAAGTAGACATGACACAGACAAAACATAAAGTTTTAAGCGTGGAGCTATTACTCCATCTGTCAAGTGTGCAGGGCTGAATTTAACTCTGCAAATAAACACATTGATATAAAAAACCAAAACAAAGAAACAATAATATATATCATAACCATCTCATATTTGGAAAAAGGCATAAAGCTAATGTCTCTTTGGAGCGTCTCTATCTCTGCAGTGATAAAGAGGACCCTTGGAAAACATTAGAAATATCTGTGCCAAAACTGATCTGGGATGGCTATGTATACATCCGGAAAACACATTTTAAATTAGCAACATCCTAATTTCAGCTAAAACAATAGAAAGGAATTGTGTTTTCCAATTTGTTTTTCAAGTCACAAACGTGCCAGCTGTAATTATCGAGCTATATATATCTGTATCAAGGAGCAAAAGATCAAGAATGAAAATATCACTAGCAAGAAGTTAAAATGTCGAACGAGCACTACGATAACCAATACCATGATATTGGGCAATGAATAAGGGAGAGCTAGTAGCTGGTATCCAGGGTTTCCCCTCTTTGCACCAAAGTCCGTCCAAAAGGGTGGTTTTGGGCACCTGCCAAATGCCAGGCATCAAATTCAGAGGGGGGGGTAACAAAGGACTGAAACTGTCCTGTTCACCCTTGAGACCCAGGAGCCCTTTAAAAGAAGGGCTTGGACATCGTGAAAAGTGTGAAGGGTAGTGGGGTGACCAAGGGTCAGAGGAGTAACCATCTCTACCACCATAGCACAAGCAGCCAGGGCTTTCTTGAACAGGAGTGACTATAGAAAAAAAAGGCAACAGAGCGTAACTTACCGCCATGTTCTCCCTTCATGGTGTTACAATAGTCCCAAACAAAGAGATAAAACATATGGGCATAAGCAGGAGAACCCAAACCTGAGCTAGAAACCAAAGCACATCTCAAATATCCAACATTTCATGAGTCCATCTGATAAGAGCAGTCATTTCAGAAACCAGGGTCTGTCTCAGAATCAGGACATAGAAGGAACAAGCAGAGATCCATTGGCGGCAGTGACCAATCATAGCAAGAAAAATAAGCATGTCTTGGTAGCTGGGTGGGGCAGACCCAGAACAGCAGCAATGCGGAAAGTGCAGATTTTCCTCTGACCATGAGACAGGACAAAACCCAGGTATTTCACTTCAGATTTACACCAGTGCAGTTTATTTCATGACACCTTGTGACCACACACAGACAACCATTGTAAAAGGTGCAAACTATCAGCCTGACAGGTCTCCTGAATTATGGAACACAAAAAGAGGTACAGAATGAGGACAGGACCATGAGGGGCAGTGCATGACTGTAGAATAGCCCGAAGGACAATGGAGTCAACATAGCCCTGGGGCATTCCACACCAGGTATACTGTTGCTTAAAGGTGAAGGCAAAAAGGGGTTGAAAAGCCTCACCAACGGACAAAAAAAAAACTTTCTTTAGGACAATGACAGAAAAAAATTGGCTGCCGGTGGAATGGAGGAGAGGAAGAAACATAAGTGTAATGAGAATTACCAAAACATTAACAGCCCTAAAATCTAGGACGAAACGGGGAATGCCATCAGCTTTGACAACAAGAGCGATAGTGGTTTTGATAATGCCGGAGAAAAGACAAGTGACAAGCAGTGGAATCTCACCATACGGCTTGATAAAAACAAGAATGAGTAACTTCAAAGAAACACTATAGGGGGGTCAGTGGAAGTCCAAACAGAGAAGTTTAGGGGAAGGGGCAAAAGCATTCATGCACGGACCCTGATAATGAAAGCAAAGAACAGGGTCTGGCAGTCAAAGTGCATATGTACATTATAGAATTCAAACCGTCAAAATAGAAAAATATGGCTTTCAGTCAGAAAGAGAAAACCAGAATCGCATTCCTTAAGGTCAGTAACTAGATATCCAAATAAAAACAGAAAAAATTGTCACAGAGAGAATTTACAACGTGCAAATAAGTCTTAGGCAGACAGCCAGATGGTCAGTGAAAAAAAACATTAGCTTTGCTCCGCACAAGAAAGAAAGCCTCTAAAACGGAATGTTTTCCTTCTATGAGCCAGCACAGAACACAAAGGAAGCAGCCGTAGAAGAAACGCACAGAATAAAGCAAGATCAAACTATTGTAGGTTCAAAAGAGAGACAAGAAACAATTCTTGTGTACAAACTACAAGGGAAAGATCTTAGACTGATTCAAACAGCGCTTGCAATGCATTCCACATAACAGCATGTCCTACCTCAGCGTTAAACATATACGGGAAAGGATTGGTAACACAGAGAGATGTGAGCTGAAGGAAGAATGTCATACACACACAGCCGTACAAGTCTCATCTGTCTAGCAGGGGGAGAATCCTAAGTGCCTTTATGACTCATAACAAAAACAATATAACAATGCAAAAATATTCGCTTATTTTACCTTATAAGCGAGGTACAGTAATAAGAGGCAATAAAATCTTATACTCTATAAAAGTTTTAACCTTACAAATGACAGAGTGGGCAGGGGGGTTCTATAAATAATTTCATTCTTCCCGAAAGAATGGTAGCTGCTTATATTCACAAGGGGCGCTTACCAAAAGTACCCCGAGATTTTTCGATAAAAACTCCATAATAGAACCCAAAGCTTGAACTTAAAATAAGGGGTGGGTACAGATCACCACTACCTAGTGAGTATTAAAGAACAGAAAAAAATTCAGAAATACTCACAAAATATTGGTGATATCATCTGCCCATCCCGGACGAGCCCCCAACTGAAAAGGATTAGGTCCCAATTCCTGCCCCATACTTTCTTTGCCATTTGGAAGACAGGTGCACCCGGGGACATATTGTAGAGACAAGAAATGATCTCCAAAACATGTCCAATTTTATTGTCAGCTTCACATTTCTTTTATATTATTCTACATGAATTAGTGTTGTCAGCATGTGTCAGCATGTGACGTAAACACAAACCATATATGGACACAGGTCACATGAAACTTTAAACACATAAGCATTTTTTTCTATCTCTGGCTGGAGTCCAAAAGGTCAGAAGAGCCTTGGGCCAGCAAAGCCTCTTAACTAAAACTGTTTGCAAATATGGCTTATAAAAACAATTGAAGTCACTCACAACAAGATAAGATCATATCTTTTCAACATCAGAGAAGGAAAAACAAACAGGTCTGGTTTTCTTACAGCTTCAAAACATTCTATGGAAAACTACCAAGGTATATGATACGTGTCCCTTCAGGTGGCTTACGTCAGTCGTCAGGGAGGCACCAACAGCACTCAGGTAGTGCAGGAGGCGGCTCTGCTCATGGTCTGGGCAGAGTCCCACCTTCAGGACATCTCAGCATCTCACATAGCTGGAGTGGAACATGTTCAGGTGGACTTCCTCAGTCATCACGTGCTAGATCCCGGAAAGTGGTGTCTAAGCCCGGTATGCTTTCAGTTGATAGTACAGTCTTGGGGTCAACCCCTGATGGACCTGATGGCCCCAGTTCAACCATGGTCAACGGAGGGGCTGTTGTATGTGTTCCCTCCATGGCCATTAGTGGGCAGAGTTCTTCTCCGCATCATTTGCCATCCGGGTTTCGTTGTTCTGGAGGCTCCAGATTGGCCTCGGTGTCCATGGTATGAGGATCTAGTGCGGCATCTGCCTCTCTTGGATGACCTTCTGACACAGTGTCCCTTTCCCATGTTCGATCCGGGTCCCTTCTGTCTTACAGCTTGGCTCTTGAAAGGGGTCGCCTAGGTAAGAAGTGGTATTCAGATAAAGTTATCTTGGGGTCCCGAAGGCTTTCCACCTCTCTGGCTTATGTGAGGGTTTGGCGTATATTTGAGGAATGGTGTGCTGCGCATGGAGTGGTCTCTTTTTGCGCTTCCCTGCCTAACATCTTAGAGTTCTTGCAGAATGGCCTGGATAGGGGACTGGCTTGGGCTTCTATCTGGATTCAGCTTGCAGCCTTGTCAGCCTTTCGTGGGTTGTTGACAGGTCAGCGTTTGACTGCCATTCCTGATGTGCTTCGCTTCTTGCGGGTGGCCAAACTGCTCAAGCCTCCTACGACCCTCTGTTCCATCTTGGGATCTGAATCTGGTTCTTTCAGTGCTAGTGCGCCCTCCCTTTGAACCATTATTTCTGCTAGACATGTTTCTGAGCTGCAAGTGCTCTCTTGTAGGCTCCCTTCTTGGAGTTTTCTAGGGAGCAGGCTATTTTTCCCAGGCTCCTTTTTACATTTTCCTTTTCTCCTTTATCACCATGGACCCCTGATGAAAGTTGTCCGAAACACGGACCGTGTTGGGTCCTTTGCCTGGTAAAAGGTTTTTACATAAAGATTTATTTGTCACCAATAAAGTTTGCCTGCACTGTGTACAAAGCCTGCAGTTTTTGGTTTGTTTGTTCTCTCCTGTGAGGTACCTCAGTTCTCAGATTTCTGCGGAGCCAGAAGTACCTGTTTCTCAGCTCTGCCGAATTTTAAGTTGCCTTCTCACACCGCAGCTTTCTTTTTTTGTTTGTTTGTTTCTTGTTCTAGTCACAGTGAGGCGTGTCTTTAAAAAAAATAACTTTTATTTTTTCTTCCGTCAATTTTTGTCCGGTGGGGCTTGGGCTCTACGAGGCACGAGTCGAGGCTCTCAATTCCTCATACTCCTCGGACTGCTCCATCAAGGCTTCTTAAACGTAAGCACTCTCTGACTCCGCCTATATTACACAGCGGAGCTTCTTCTCTGACTCTTACGTTGGATACAGACCTTCCATCTCATTACTCTAGGGAGGTTTCTCCTTCTTACTCAGCGGCGCCTAAGTCTCGCTCCACTTCTCCCGAGGACTCTTCGGCTTCAAAATCCACATCTTTTTTAAGATTAATTTTTGATATGAGTAGGGCTCTTCAGATTGATCTTCAATCTGAGTTTAAGTATACTTCTGAATATTTGGCTGAAATGGAATTGCCTCATCCGCCAAAGTATACTATGAGACTGACTATGAATCCTGTTTTGAAACAGACTTTTCTCAGGAATCTCGAAACTCCTTATTCAATTCCGGCTATCCCCTCTAAAATGAAATCTCATTACAGCAGAGTTCCATGTAAAGGGTTTGAGAAGCTGCAATTGTTTCACCAATCCTTAGTGGTGGAATCATCTCTTAAAAAATCTAATCCCACCAAGGTATATGCTGCCGTCCCTCCAGGCAGAGAGGGATGCATGATGGATAAATTTGGATGCCATCTATATCAGAATTCCATGATGGCAAACAGGATCTTGAATTACAACTTCATGTTCACGTCCTACCTAAAGTACTGCATTAAGACCATGCCCTACTTCTTTCTTGATCTGGCTGAACACCAGTTGCCTGCGTTTCAACAACTTCAGCAGACCTTCTCCCAAATACGTCTCTTCATGCTTCAAGCCACTTATGATGCCTTTGAAATGTCATCTCGGGTCACTGCTTTTGCTGTGGCAATGCGAAGTCTGGCTTGGCTACGCATTGTGGACATGGACCCTAACTTGCAGGATCGTCTAGCCAATTTACCGTGCCAAGCTCTTTGACGACTCCATTGAGGTAACTAAGCGTCTCTCAGAGCATGAGCGGTCCTTTGCCTCTTTGATTCGACCTAAGGCTAAACCTCCAGCTTCCAAGCCTTATCGGCCACCTCCACATCGTTATCCACAGAAGTCTACTCCGGCTTTCTCCAGGCCTCCGCCTAGGATACAACCTCAGCAGCAGCAGCAAAAACCCCAGACTCCTGCTGCAGCTAAGCCTGCCCAGACTTTTTGACAATCTAAGTCTGAGCATACCACCCACCTTCATCAGATTTCTCTCCTCCCCATAACAGGGGTGTCCAACCTGTGGCCCGAGGGCCGCATGCGGCTCTGTGAAGTATTTTGTGCAGCTCCAGTCGAGGATGAAGCAGTGTTCCTCTGCTGCCCCCGGGTGTTTACCGTGTTACCGGCTCCCTCCTCCGTCTTGCTGCAGCGTTTACGCGTTTGTGCGGCCCCAGAAACATTTTTTTTCGGCCAATGCGGCCCAGTGAAGCCAAAAAGTTGGACACCCCTGCCATAGGTCGGCTCCATCACTTTTACCAACAGTGGGAGCACATTACCTCAGACCTCTGGGTTCTCACCATCATCCGGGAGGGTTACTCACTTCAATTTCTTCAAGTTCCACCAGATCTCCCTCCAAGAGAGTTTCCTTCCAGCATGTCGCAACTTCCCCTTCTTCTTCAGGAGGCTCAGGCTCTTCGTCGCCTTCGAGCTGTCGAGGAGGTCCCCTTGACCCAACAGGACATGAGCTTTTATTCCTGTTATTTTCTAGTCCCAAAGAAGATGGAGGATTTGCGACCTATGCTGGACCTCAGAGCCCTCAACAAATTTCTTGTCAAAGAAAAGTTTTGGATGCTCTCTCTTCCAACACTATACCCCCTGATGGATCAAGGGGATTGGTTATGCTCCCTAGATCTCAAAGAGGCTTATACTCATATTCCAATATATCCAGCCTCTCGCTGATTCCTAAGATTTCGAGTGAGGAATCTTCATCTTCAGTACTGAGTCTTTCCTTTCGGACTCGCCTCATCCCCCAGAGTCTTCAACAAATGCCTAGTGGTGGTGGCTGCAGCCCTGCGGATGCAGGGTCTTCAAGTCTTTCCATATCTGGACGACTGGCTCATCAAAGCATCATCTCAACAGGAGGTTATTGTAGTGACCCAACGGACTATAGCGTTTCTCCAAAGTCTTGGGTTCAAAATCAATTTTCCAAAGTCCCAGTTGCGGCCCTCCCAAACTCTACAGTTTATTGGGCCATCCTGGACACTGTTCAACTTAGAGCATTCCTGCCTCAACCATGTCAAGATGCTCTCAGTCACCTTTGTCAACGAGTGTCTTCCCTCGCATCACTCTCGGCAAGTTCACGTGACTCCTTTTGCCAGACTTTGCCTCAGAATTCTTCAGTGGACCCTTGCATCTCAGTGGCAGCAAGCTTGCGACCCACTTACTCAACACATTACAGTGACTCCTTTGTTGAGACAGTCTCTCCACTGGTGGATGCTCTATTCCAATCTTTCCAGAGGTTTGTCCAGCACGGATCGTCAGTGTCATATCAATCTGTTGGAACTCAGAGCGATCTTCAATGCTCTCAAAGCTTTTCAGCACCTTCTTCACGACCAGGTAGTCCTTATTCGAACAGACAATGAAGTCGACATGTACTATGTCAACAATCAGGGAGGAACAGGATCTCTCCATTGTTGTCAGGAAGCTCTAAAGCTTTGAAATTGGGCAATCCTTCACAACACCTTCCTGCGAGCTGTCTACATCCAAGGTCAGCAAAACTGTCTGGAGGACAAATTGAGTCGTCTTCTACAACCTCACGAATGGACACTCAATTCCTCGCCTCTACATCACATTTTTGCTCAATGGGGATAGAGCTCTTTGCGTCTCCCCACAACAAGCTGCCTCAATTCTGCTCCAGGATATAATCTCCTCACTGCTTCACGGCAGATGCTGTCCTTCTGGAATGGACGAATCAGTTTCTCTATGCGTTCCCTCCATTCCCTCTGATTCTCAAGACTCTTGTCAAACTGAAAAAGGAGCATGCCACCATGATTCTGATAGCTCCTCGGTGGCCCAGACAACCTTGGTTCTCCCTTCTACTTCAACTCAGCAGCAGGGAACCTCTTCTCCTACCAGTATTTCCCTCTGCTTACACAGAGTTAAGGGTCTCTACTTCATCCCAAACTGCAGTCTTTACACCTAACAGCTTGGTTCCTCTCAACCTAACTGCCACTCTACAGTTCTCTCAATCTGTACAGGACATTCTAGAGGCTTTCAGGAAGCCGTCCACTAGGCAGTGTTACACCCAGAAATTAACTAGATGTTCTACTTGGTATACTACTCATCACAAGGAGCTGCAATCTACCTCCTTGTCTTCAGTTTTGGATTACTTGCTGCACTTATCTCACTCTGGCCTCAAATCCACATCTAATAGAGTCCACCTCAGTGCCATTGCTGCCTTTCATCAGTCTTTTGAAAGGAAACCCCTCTCTGCTCATCCTGTGGTTTCCAGATTTATGAAAGGACTTTTCAATGTCAACCCACCTCTCAAGCCGCCTCCGGTGGTTTGGGATCTCAATCTTGTTCTTACTCACTTGATAAAGCCTCCATTCGAACCAATAGATTCGGCTCATCTTAAATATCTCACTTGGAAAGTGGTGTTTCTCATTGCACTCACCTCTGCTAGATGAGTCAGTGAGCTCCAAGCTCTAGTGGCAGACCCACCTTTCACGGTTTTCCATCATGACTAGGTGGTCCTACGTACTCACCCAAAATTCTTACCTAAATGGTTTCAGAATTTCATCTCAATCAATCCATTGTCCTTCCAGTGTTTTTTTCCAAAGCCTCATTCTCATCCTGGAGAAATAGCGCTTCATACTCTGGACTGTAAACGTGCTTTGGCTTTCTACTTGCAATGCACTCAACTTAACAGAACTGCTCCTCAACTTTTCATCTCCTTCAATCCAAATAAGTTGGGGCATCCTGTTTCCAAGCGAACCATCTCCAACTGGATGGCTGCTTGCATCTCTTTCTGCTATACTCAGGCTGGTCTCCCTCTGCAGGGTTGAGTCACGGGCCATAAATCTAGAGCTATGGCGGCTTCTGTAGCTTTCCTCAGATCAACTCCTATTGAGGAAATCTGCAAGACTGCCACTTGGTCCTCGGTTCATACATTCACCTTTCATTATTGTCTGGATACTTTCTCCAGACGGGAAGGCCATTTTGGCCAGTCAGTATTACAACATTCTCCTAAATTGCCAACTCTCCCACCATCCCATTCTGGTTAACTTGGAGGTCACCCACATGTTGAGAATATGCTGCCTGCTTATCCTGGGATAAAGCACAATTACTTACCGTAACAGTTGTTATCTAGGGACAGCAGGCAGATATTCTCACAACCCACCCACCTCACCTGGTTGGCTTCTTAGCTAGCTATCTGAACTGAGGCTTTTTAATATAAAATAATGTATGAAGGGGCCAAAACAAGAAAATAATTTCTTTAAGATTGATGGAGGAATGATCTCTAAATGGGAGCTTTTTAAGTTAACTTTTTGAAAATGGCGCTCAATGTCTGCTAGAGTTGGAAGGTTAAAAGTGGAACATTTGGCAAAAGGTAGATGACAATTGTTTGAATTGTCTGTGGTATTGTCTGATGCGATGTACTCAAAGTTTTTTCGTATATTTTTGATTTTTTCACAAAAGAAATTAGCCAAATCTTGGGCTGTTAAATTGATTTTGTTGTCTTCCTTTTGAGAGTTAGGAGTAAAAGATTTTATGTTCAAATGATTTTTATTATTTCAAAAAAAGGTACAACAAGTAAAACAATTCTAGTCTCCTTATCTCAAGAAAGATATAGTGGCACTAGAAAAGGTTCAAAGAAGAGCAACCAAGGTGGTAAAGATGATGGAACTCCTCTCATATGAGGAAAGACTAAAACGGTCAGGGCTCTTCAGCTTAGAAAAGAGATGGCTGAGGGGAGATATGATTGAAGTCTAAAAAATCCTGAGTACAGTAGAATGGGTACAAGTGGATTGATTTTTCACTCAAAAATTACAGACTAGGAGACACTTGATGAAGTTACAGGGAAATACTTTTAAAACCAAAAGGAGGAAATTTTTTTTCATTCAGAGAATAGTTAAGCTCTGGAATGTGTTGCCAGAGGATGTGGTAAGAGCGGAGTGGACCATCGTAGTACAGTATATCGCATTCCAATTTCAGAGAGCTGTTCAATGAGGAGAGGATGACTTGAGAATTGTCAGTGTCATATTTGCAAAACATTTTTAAGCATTTATCTCTAGACAGTGCAAGTTTGAGAGTTGTTCCCTGGAAATGGCAATTTGTAAAGTTAAGGGAGTCAATTGTACTTTGTGTGGATCACTTGGTGTCTTTTTAGAGAGGAAAGGCAAGTGAAGCTTTTATTACACTCAGTGGTTTGTACCCTGTATGGATAATTTTGTGACTTTTTGGATGTGAAATGCGAGTAAAGCGCTTATTATACTCAGTACACGTATATGGTTTTAAGAAAGGTTTGGAGAAATTCCTGGAGAAAAAGTCCATAGTCTGTTATTGAGAAAGACAGGGGGGAAGCCATTGCTTGCCCTGTATTGGTAGCATGGAATATTACTACACCTTGGGTTTTGGCCAGGTACTAGTGACCTGGATTGGCCACCGTGAGAACAGGCTACTGGGCTTGATGGACCATTAGTCTGACCCACAACTGAACTTTGCCATCTATCCCATGCCAATTTTTTAAAAAGGGCTTCTGGGGAGATCCAGGAAATTACAGACCGGTAAGCCTCACTTTGGTGCCGGGCAAAATGTTAGAAATGATTATAAAAAAGAAAACCATAGAACACGTAGACAAACATGATTTAATGAGATGGAGTCAGCATGGGTTCAGCCAAGGGAGATCTTGCCTCACAAATTTGCTTGACTTCTTTGAATGTGTGAATAAACATGATGATAAAGTTGAGCTGGTTGATAATAGTATATCTCAGTGATTCCCAACCCTGTCCTGGAGGAACACCAGGCCAATCGGGTTTTCAGGCTAGCCCTAATGAATATGCATGAGAGAGATTTGCATATGATGGAAGTGATAGGCATGCAAATTTGCTTCATGCATATTCATTAGGGCTAGCCTTAGAACCCAATTGGCCTGGTGTTCCTCCAGGACAGGGTTGGGAACCACTGGTATATCTAGATTTTCAGAACGCTTTTGATAAAGTTCCTCATGAGAGACTCCTGAGAAAATTAAAGGGTCATGGGATAGGTGGCAAAGTTCAGTTGGTTCAGTTGATTACGAATTGGTTAAATGGTAATTTTTTTTCAATGGAGGAGAGTAAACAGTGGAGTGCTGCAGGGGTCTGGACTGGGACTGGTGCTCTTTAACTTATTTCTAAATGATCTGGAAATTAGAATGACGAGTGAGGTGATTAAATTTGCAGATGACACTAAACTGTTCAAAGTTGTTAAAACGCATGCCGTACTTGCACGTCCCCTTCCCTTTCCCTATATGTCTAGTTGCTCGCCGTGAGCAACTGCAACATGCTTGTTGTGACTGCTTCGTCGACTGCTGACATCACCCGAAGAAGGCTGTAGCAGTGTGAGTGATGAATCTGTTTAACGACAATGCAATGTCACATTTCCACAAAATCCTCAAAAGGAGGCAGAAGCAACTGTCATCGGAAAGGTTCCTTATTAAAGTCACACAGAAAGAAACAGATTCCAGTGAACAACGATTCTGTTAGTTCTAGTGAAAGTCTACACACTATCTAATATAAAACTATCAACCCCCATCCTAACAGTAAATTAAAAAAAAAAAAAAAAATAGAATAAAATTATATAGTTAATTATAAAATAATCTTTTTTTTTTATTAATCATGGCAGGAAGGACCAGAAGCAACAAGACTTCAATCAAGTCAGGCTGTCCAGTCACCGAGGGTATCCAGGGGGTGGCTACGGTACTCGTTCAGACAGAGGGGCAACCAGGACGAAATGCAGAGGTCTCTGTACAGACCGAGGCCATCCTCACCCCCCCCACAAAGTTGTCTACAGTCTCCACACAGACGGAAGCAATGGAGCAGCTAGATGACAGCCTTTTGCAGGAGCTAAGGAACCTGAGAGAGGAGGTCCAGCGCCTACGAAGCATTCGTGACGACGAGACCTTCATCGACGGAGTCATCCAAGAGCTATCCCAGATCACCAATCAGGAATCCATACCCACAACACCCAAAGCAACTAAGCCAGCAACCAACCCTGCTACCTTGAGACCAACCACCGGAATACAGGAGGAGACTGAAGACGCTGACTCCTGGCAGCTCGTAACTTCCTCCACAGGAAAACACAGAAAACCTTCTTCATCTTCTGTTTCTTTCTCTCACATACAGGGCTGTTCTACATCGACCCCGCAAATCACCTTGAAGAACAGATTCCAGCTACTCCAGGAAGTATCTGACAACGAGGTACAGGGTGTTGTTCAGCAGAAGGCCCCAGTTCCGGAGACAACAGGTCGTCCCACCCCTAAGAAGCGCAGAGTGGTGGTGGTAGGGGATTCGCTACTGAGAGGCACCGAGGGACCAATCTGCAGATCAGACTTACAATCAAGAGAGGTTTGCTGTCTGCCGGGGGCTAAGATTCGGGATGTAACCGCTTGCCTGGACAGACTCATAAAGCCCCAGGACCACTTCCCTATGCTTCTCATCCACATTGGAACTAATGACACTGCAAGGAACACCCATGAGAGCATACAAGAAGACTTTAGAGCCCTGGGTGAGAAGCTGAGGAGGATGGAAGCGCAGGTGGTCTTCTCCTCGATCCTTCCAGTGAGGGGCAAAGGTAGAGCCAGAGATGAGCGCATCCAGAGGGCTAATGACTGGCTGCGAGGATGGTGCAAGGAGATGAACTTCGGGTTTCTGCACCATGGAGAGACGCTGCAAGGACTACAAGGATCAGACGGGCTACACCTGACAAGAAGAGGGAAAAACGTCCTTGGACACCGACTAGCCCACCTACTTCACAGGGCTTTAAACTAGGTAAGTTGGGGGAGGGTACAGGCTCAATCAACCCACCTGGCGAGCTAGGCTGCCAACACTTTTTGGAGACTGGGGTAAGTGGACACAGAAATTCTGGGTTCAGGACTAGGGCGAGTACACACATTTCCGAGACTGGGGTGGGTACATGTTGTGATTTGGGGTCTAGGGAGGGTACACACCTTGCAAATTGTACCAAAAGAGTCCAAATAGCTCAAGCGGGAATTCCCCCACAGAGTACACACATTTCTGTGTCTGGGGTAGATACTCACAATAAAACTAGCATTAAAAGCGAACATGCGACATGGAAAGCCATGTACGTCAACGCCCACAGTTTGGGCAACAAGATCCTAGAATTAGAGACTGAAATGAGGAACGCTGACCTGGATGTGGTGGCGATATCTGAGACCTGGCTCACGGACTCCCACGGGTGGGACATGGTCATACCAGGCTACAATTTACTTCGCCGGGACAGGGAGGGCAAAATGGGAGGAGGTGTAGCACTATATACTAAAGATGACATTAAAGTCACCAGAATTGCAGATGTCAGGTACACAGGGGAATCCCTTTGGGTAAATTTGGCCAGGGGAAAAGACAAATGCCTGTATCTTGGCGTAATATACAGACCCCCAAATCAACAGGAGGACCTGGATATGGAATTGATCGGAGACATAGAGAATATCACCTTGCGTGGGGATACAGTACTGTTAGGTGACTTCAATATGCCTGGTATGGATTGGAACACACTTTCCTCTGCATCCAGCAGCAGCAGGAGGCTATTGAACTCTATAAAGGGAGCAAGACTAAAACAACTGGTACTGGAGCCAACAAGGAAGCAGGCAATACTGGACCTGTTACTTACAAATGGCGAGAGTGTCACAGAGGTCTCAGTGGGCGAGGCATTGGCCTCCAGTGACCACAATATGGTATGGTTCAATCTCAAAAAGGGGTTCGCCAAAGCTAACACATTGACCAAGGTCCTAAGCTTCAAGGACGCCAACTTCGAGGACATGGGGGAATTCATCCATCAAGCGCTACAAAACCAAGCGGTAACAGATAACGTAGAAGAAATGTGGTCAGCTCTGAAAAATACCATACAGGAGGCAACCAACCGATATATAAAATCAGTAAGTAAACAGCGAAGGAACAATAGGCCACAGTGGTTCTCTGTGGAGATCTCGGGCCTCATAAAAGAAAAGAAAAGAGCGTTCATTTCTTACAAACAATCAGGGAACCAGGACTCGAGAGAAGACTACCTGGTCAAAGCAAGAGCCGTCAAAACAGCAGTTAGAGAGGCCAAATTCCGAAACGAGGAGACGTTAGCAAAGAACATCAAGAAGGGCGATAAATCCTTCTTCAGGTATATTAGCGACAGAAACAGAAACACAGGCAGGATAGTACGCCTTAGGAAACCAGACGGGAACTATGTAGAAGAGGACTCGGAAAAGGCTAAACTTTTAAACGAATACTTCTGCTCGGTCTTCACCCGCGAGGAGCCGGGATCTGGCCCTCTGCTACAGACGAGGGATTGTTCAGTAGACCCGTTTAGTAGTTTTGAGTTTACGCCAGGCAGTGTCTACTGTGAGCTGTCTAAACTCAAGGTTAACAAAGCGATGGGGCCAGACAACCTGCACCCCAGGGTGCTCAGGGAATTGAGTGATGTCTTGGCGGAACCACTATCCGCGCTCTTCAATCTCTCCCTTAGTACAGGTATAGTCCCGTTGGACTGGAAAACGGCTAACGTCATTCCACTCCATAAAAAAGGTTGCAAAATGGAGGCTGCAAACTATAGACCGGTGAGTCTCACATCAATAGTGAGCAAGCTGATGGAAACTATAATCAAACATCAATTGGATACGATCATGAACGAGGAGAATCTACGGGATCCCCGTCAACATGGATTTACTATGGGGAGATCCTGCCAATCCAACCTGATCAGCTTCTTTGACTGGGTGACGAGGAAGCTGGATGTTGGGGAGCCCCTGGACATCGTATACTTAGACTTCAGCAAAGCTTTCGATAGCGTACCACACCGCAGGCTGTTGAACAAAATGAGTTCTATAGGATTGGGTGACACTTTGACAAAATGGGTTGAGAACTGGCTTGGAGGCAGGCTTCAGCGAGTGGTGGTGAATGGCACCCCCTCTGAAATGACAGAGGTGATCAGTGGAGTGCCGCAGGGATCGGTCTTGGGCCCGATCCTGTTCAATATCTTTATAAGAGACTTAGCAGAAGGGCTTCGAGGTAAAATAACGTTATTTGCAGATGACGCCAAGCTATGCAATGTAGTAGAAAGGAGTGTAACGATCAAAAACTCAATGTCCGACAATATGACGCACGACCTACTCCTATTGGAGCGCTGGTCTAGGATCTGGCAACTAGGTTTCAATGCCAAAAAATGCAAGGTCATGCACCTTGGCAACCAAAACCCATGCAGAAGTTACACCCTTAATGGCGAGATCCTAGCAAGGACTGTAGCAGAACGGGACTTAGGGGTGATCATCAGTGAAGACATGAAGACTGCCAATCAAGTGGAGCAGGCTTCATCTAAGGCTAGACAAATCATAGGGTGTATACGTAGGGGTTTCGTCAACCATAAGCCTGAAGTCATTATGCCATTGTATAGATCCATGGTGAGACCCCATCTGGAATACTGTGTACAATTCTGGAGGCCTCATTACCGGAAAGATGTGCTGAGACTAGAGTCGGTCCAGCGAATGGTCACCCGGATGGTCTCAGGACTCAAGGACCTCCCATACGAGGAACGGCTGGATAAGTTGCGGCTATACTCACTCGAGGAACGCAGAGAGAGGGGAGACATGATCGAGACGTTCAAATATCTCACGGGCCGCATCAAGGTGGAAGAAGATATCTTCTTTTTCAAAGGTCCCACGACTACAAGAGGGCATCCGTGGAAAATCAGAGGAGGGAAGCTGCACGGTGACACCAGAAAATACTTTTTCACTGAAAGAGTGGTGGATCGCTGGAATGGTCTTCCACTTCAGGTGATTGAGGCCAGCTGCGTGCCGGATTTTAAGACCAAATGGGATCGTCACGTGGGTTCTCTTCACAGAGAAAGGTAGGGGTGGGTCATTAAGGTGGGCAGACTAGATGGGCCGTGGCCCTTATCTGCCGTCTATTTCTATGTTTCTATGTTTCTAACCCTCACCCTCTCCTCTCTCTCGTCTCCCTCACACCAGCCAAGATTCTATTCCAAAACTAAAGTGCAGGTTATTGGCTTTACTGTATATATTTTTATTTTATACAGTACAGTATTTTGTATTAAAGTTTGTGGATAATTGAACGAATCGTCTGAGTTTCCATTATTTCCTATGGGGAAATTTGCTTTGATATACGAGTGCTTTGGATTAGAGAATGACACGGTGACGGTTTACCCGCGGCCACCGCATTTAAGCCGCGGGTCACCGCCGAAAACGGGGAAGAAAACTAGCAGTCGCTGCGGTGACGGGGACAAGGCCATTCACCGACCGCGGAAACGGTGAACAGGTTTGTCCCCGCGGGCCAATGTACCCCCTTCTAGGAACCGCTATTTACCGCCCGACGCCCGATTCACCCCCCCAGCAGGACCGCTCGCACCCCCACCCCGAACGACCGCTCGCACGCGCTCCCACCCGCACCCGCGATCGGAGCAAGAGGGAGCCCAAGCCCTCTTGCCCGGCCGACTCCCCGACGTCCGATACATCCCCCCCCCGGCAGGACCACTCGCACCCCCACCCCGAAGGACCGCCGACTTCCCGACAATATCGGGCCAGAAGGGAGCCCAAACCCTCCTGGCCACGGCGACCCCCTAACCCCACCCCGCACTACATTACGGGCAGGAGGGATCCCAGGCCCTCCTGCCCTCGACGCAAACCCCCCTCCCCCCCAACGACCGCCCCCCCCAAGAACCTCCGACCGCCCCCCAGCCGACCCGCGATCCCCCTGGCGACCCCCACGACCCCCCCACCCCCCTTCCCCGTACCTTTGGTAGTTGGCCGGACAGACGGGAGCCAAACCCGCCTGTCCGGCAGGCAGCCAACGAAGGAATGAGGCCGGATTGGCCCATCCATCCTAAAGCTCCGCCTACTGGTGGGGCCTAAGGCGCGTGGGCCAATCAGAATAGGCCCTGGAGCCTTAGGTCCCACCTGGGGGCGCGGCCTGAGGCACATGGGCCTAACCCGACCATGTGCCTCAGGCCGCGCCCCCAGGTGGGACCTAAGGCTCCAGGGCCTATTCTGATTGGCCCACGCGCCTTAGGCCCCACCAGTAGGCGGAGCTTTAGGATGGATGGGCCAATCCGGCCTCATTCCTTCGTTGGCTGCCTGCCGGACAGGCGGTTTTGGCTCCCGTCTGTCCGGCCAACTACCAAAGGTACGGGGAAGGGGGGTGGGGGGGTCGTGGGGGTCGCCAGGGGGGTCGCGGGTCGGCGGGGGGGGGCGGTCGTTGGGGGGGGGGGGGTTTGCGTCGAGGGCAGGAGGGCCTGGGATCCCTCCTGCCCGTAATGTAGTGCGGGGTGGGGTTAGGGGGTCGCCGTGGCCAGGAGGATTTGGGCTCCCTCCTGGCCCGATATTGTTGGGGAGTCGGCGGTCCTTCGGGGGGAGGGATGTATCGGACGTCGGGGGGGGGGGGGGCATCAGGCTTTCAGGATGGGGACAGACCTTCAAGGGGGGACAGTGCAGGGAAGTCAGAGAATTTATATTAATTAATTTTTTCTCTGCGTGTTTTGTTTTTGTATAGTTATTAACTAATATTTAACTAAGTTTTAAAGTTTTAAAGAATGTTTCCTTTATACGTAAATAAAGAAAAGTGAATGGGATTGCAGTGGCGGTGACGGGGCGGTGAATGGGGTGGCAGTGGCGGTGACGGGGCGGTGAAGAGGATGGTGAGACGGGGACGGGGCGGTGACGGGGATGGTGAGACGGGGACGGGGCGGTGACGGGGATTTTGAGACGGGGACGGGGCGGTGACGGGGACCAATTTTTTCACCGTGTCATTCTCTACTTTGGATTACAAGCATGCTTCCAGAATGAATTTTGCTCCCAAACCAAAGTTTTACTGTAAAGAGAAAAAAAAAAGAAATCAAATAGAAGTAAATAAACAAGGAAATAAATAAATAAATGGAGGGGGGGGACAGGAACAGGGGGCACAATGTATTTATGTCTCTAGGGCCCACCAAACAAATAATCCTGCCTGCTTCCAACCTTGCTCCTCCTTCCCTCCCTCTCTCCCCGCGCCAGGATCATTCTGACCAATGAGTGCCAGTAGGAGCTGAAACTCCTCCTCCTCCTCCTCTCCCTCTCAGTGATAGTGGATCAATTTCTGACCAATCAGCACTGAAAGGAGCAGAACCGAGAAGACAAGTCTGCGTCTCTCAATCAGTGTGAAGCACCGCCTCCCCTTTGTGATGTCATCAGCCTGTACCCAACAGGAAACGAGCCTTAGAGCTCCAAATCTCACTTCCTGTCTCTTTGTTCCTTCTGCCACACGACAGGAGAGAAACCCTCAGCCGGAGAAAGAGCCCCAGATTCATTTCTAATCCTGGAAAGAACAAAAGCAGAGAGGAAAATGCCCGAGGGAGCTTCTGCCCAGGTAGGAGAGTCCCCCAGCTTCTTCCTTCTTGTTACAACACTGCTGCAGCTTTCTGACCTGGGATAGTGCAGAGTCAGGACCCTGAGCAGACCTGGACTGAGGAAAGACACTTTGGGACCCTCCTGAGGGGAAGGAGAGAGATCAGAGTCTCACAAGGGGAGATTGTGGGATGTGACTGCTTCCTTTTGCTATAGTCCTGCTCTGGGTCTGCAAATTATATACACACAGAAATCTTTCCCTCTGCCCTGCTGAGTCCAGCGTTGAGAAGTGCTCTGGGGCTGAGTGTTATGTGGTTGTGAATGATATACACCCAAAAGCAATTCTCTTTACCTCATGAATCCCAGCACTGGGAGGTCTCCTGAAATATAACTCTGTTCTGGGATAGTGCAAGGCAGGATTAATTAATTGAGGGCACCCTAGCCCTGTCCTACCCACATCCTACCCATACCCTGCCCCCCCCCCACACATTTATTTACCTGTTTTCTTCTTTACTTCTTTATTTCCACTTGTATTTCTTTTTTTCTTTTATTATAAAATTCAAAACAAAGATTACCATACCAGTACCAGTGTACAGTTTTAGTTCTATGCAAGCCCCAAACATCTCTGAACAAAACCCCCCTTTTGCCCAGGACTTTAACTTTAAACCCTTTCCATACATATATAAAAGTGTTCAAATGCATTGTAAAGCAGTAATACTATCCGAAACATAAGTCTATATTAATAACCAAGTTTGCAACTTCTCTCAACTGCCTCACTCTGTTGTCAAACTGTAACCCATATGTATGTATAAAAATACGTACATATGGGTAATTCCTCTAGTATGTTCCACTCCATGTATGTTAATTTGTAACAAAACAACAAGGCAAGCGGTCCACCAAAGAATCCAACGTGGAACAAAAGATCGGCAGCCAATAAAGAGATTCAAATCAGGTATATTCAAGGTGCTCCCAGGAACCATGCCTGATGCATTTCGCCAAACAAGGCTGGTCAACGCTAACAGAAAACCATATCTTTCATACACACAGGACACAGAACCACCCTCACCCAGTATGGAATAAGTAATCACAAACTAAACTCCCCACCCCCTTTTTACAAAAGCACGGAAGAGGTTTTTAGCGCTGGCTGGCGGGCTGAATGTTCTGTGATGTTCAGACAATCATAGGAATTCTGTGACCATTGGAGCAGTGCAAAGCATTCAGCATTCTGCCTTGTGTTATAAACTGAAGGAACGGTACAGTTTAGGGGTGAAGAAACAGGGGTGCATATCCCCCAATACTGAACAAAATATAAAGATAGCAGATTTGAAAAAAAGAGAAATAACAAATCACGTTACAAATTAACAAATAAAAATAAAACAAAAAATGGAAAATAAGATACCATTTTATTGGACTAATACATTTTTAAATTAGCTTTCAGAGGTCAAACCCTCTTTTCTTTCCTTAGGTCAGTATCCTGTCCTGAGGAAGGAGAATTTTGTCTCTGAAAGTTAGCCAAAAATATATTAAAATTAGTCCAGTACAAGGATCACCATTTCTATTTCTAAACATTTATCAACACAGCTACAATATTACTTTATCCTAAAGCAATAAAATAGATTTTTTTTTTCTACCTTTGTCATGTGGTTTCTGCTCATCTTCTTGTCGTTCGCTTTTTTCTATCCAGTGTCTGCCCCTTCCAGAAAATATCTACCTCCCTCTGCCATCTCTCCTCCTGCTCCCCCGCGCCCCCTATTGGTCTAGCATCCATCATCTTCCCTCTGTTCCCCCCCATGGTCTGGGATCTCTCATTCCATCTCTCCTTCTCTCCCCTTGTGGTTTTTAGCGTCTCTCTCTTCTCATTTACTCCACTCAGACCTGATATCTGTCTCCCCCGTTTCTGGGAATTCTCCTCTCTCTTCCCTTCTCTGTTCTTCCTTCTCTATTTCCTGCCTCCGTCTAAATTAAATTCTTTCTTACTATTCAATCCTCAGTTTCCTTCTTTTTACTGTGTCTACTCACAGCTTGCCACCCCTTTCCTTCATCCCTCCTCTATCTCACTAATTCTATCTTCTTCCCCCCATCCAGCATATGGGAAAGTAGCATCAGTGGTGATGAGGTGAGGGCTCCTGAAGCTGATGGCACAAGTTCTCTCTACTTCCATCATCTGCCCCCTTCTCTCTCTCTCTCTCTCCACCTCAGGCAATTCCATCAGTTATCCTGCCCCCCTCAGTGAATTGCCTGGGGTGGAGGGAGGGAGAGAAGAGGGCAGATGATGGAAGTGGGAAGAACTTGTGCCGTCAGCGTCGAGCGCATGCAGGAAAGCAGCAGTGAGGGGCTAGAGGTTATCTTCCTTTCATTCAAGTCCTTGCCACCCTCCGTCCCTTGGTCGGTCCCACAATTTCCAGCATATTCCCCTCCCTCCATTCTTGTAGCCCAGCATTTCCTCTCCTGACATCTCCCTGTCCTTTTTCCTTCACTATCTTCCTATCCCTTCTCTCTTCCCTCCTGTCCCTCTCCCCATAATCAATCATCTCACCACCTCTCTTCCCTCCCCCTCAGGGTCGAAGATTGCTTCCGCTCTCTTTCCTGCTGTTCTCTCCCCCCGTCACCCTATGATCTAGCGCCCCTCCTGCCGTTGTCCAACATTTCCCCTTCTCTCCCTCCCTCTCATCCCCTGCTCCAACATACCGTATTTCGTCTGCCCTTCCATCTTCCCCTCCCAGGCCTGCCGACTTCCACTGATTTATTGCTTTCTGCCGCCCCTGCCAAAGACTGTAAACAACTTGAACACACGCCGCAGGGCTCTAACAGTGTGCGTGCCGCTGACGGCTTCCTTCCTCCGCCCTCATGACATAACTTCTCATTTGGTTGATGGAAGAGGAGGGAAGCACTGTTAGAGCCCTGCGGTGTGTGTTCAAGTTGTTTACAGGTTTCGCCAGCAGCGGGAGAAAGAGAGAAAGCAGTCGCCGGCTCTGTTTCTCCGATCAAGTGGGGGAGCCCGGTGTTGCCAATAGAGGGGGGCCCAGTGTTGCCGATCGAAGGGGGGGGGCCCGGTGTTGCCGATTGCTGCTGGTGGGAGCTAGGCTGTCGCTGTTTGAAAAATGTTTTTTTTTTGAGAGGTCTCTTTTTGTGGGCCCCCCTGACCATTTTGGGCCCTAAGCAACTGCCTTCTTGGCCTATTGGGTAATCCGGCCCTGGGTAGTGTGTTACGTCATTGTAAATTATGTACACCAGTACATTTTCCTTCTCCCCAATGAGCACCAACCCTGGGAGGCTTCTTTATGGAAGTGTTGCTGCAGAAGATGCTGAGTGTGATTCTGGTTTATATTTTAGAAGCAGGTGACATTTGAGGACATCACTATCTCTTTCACCCAGGAGGAGTGGGCGTATTTAGATGAAGAGCAGAAGAAGCTCTACAGGGAGGTGATGAAGGATAATTATCAGATGCTGATCTCTCTGGGTAAGAGATAAATTTACTTCCAGTGCAATAGGAATGCTATGATATTCCAAAAGAGATGAGAATTATCACTGGGAAGACTCCCAGATCCAGATCTACCTCTCCACACCAGATATTTCTACAGGAATCCAGATCCTAGTCTCAGCATGTCTTATCTGAGATTGATGCCTGGATATCTCACTGCTATCTCAAACTGAATATGGGGTTTGGCCAGATACAACTGACCTGGATTGGCCACCGTGAGAACGGGCTACTGGGCTTGATGGACCATTGGTCTGAACCAGTAAGGCTCTTCTTATGTTCTTAAGTACAGGACCTCCTTAGGGGGAAAACTGCTTTTGTGAAGTTACTAGGGCTGCTCGTTGAAAAGGGGGTTATATCATGCATTTTATCAGTCTCTGAATGTGCGTGGAGAAACTCCTTTGAAGTACATGCCAATTTCAGAGAGCTGTTCAATGAGGAGAGGATGACTTTAGAATTGTCAGTGTCCTATTTGCAAAACATTTTTTTAAGCATTCATCTCTAGGCAGTGTAAGGTTTAGAGTAGTTCCTTAGAAATGGCAATGTTCTATGCATTTCCTTCAATTCCTTTAATCATGGCAGCACTTCTCAAATTTTAACAGGAATCAGCCACCATGATACTCATCGCACCTCAGTGGCCTACAAATGAGCAAACAGAAGTCAATCACTTTGCAAGTCTTTCCAACACCACTGTCACAGAACGAGGGCTTTCTACTGCATCCCAATCTACTTTCTTTAGCTCTCACAGCATGGTATCTCTCTCCCAACCAGTAGATACCCTTTTGCTCTCTGCACCAGTGTCGGCTATTATTGAAGCCTCCAGAAAGCCATCAATACAGCACTACCATTTCAAGTGGACTCGCTATTCCTTATGGTGTAATGCCAAATATCTGGATCCAGTGACCTATTCTGTTCCGGATTATCTCCTACACCTCTCTAATTCTGAATTAAAGACTAATTCAGTGAGGATTCATCTCGGTGCTATAATTGTTTTTCACACACAAGCCTGTAGCAGTACATCCTCTGATTTCTAGATTAATGAAAGGGTTTGTACAATATCAAGCCGCCTAAGAAACCTTCAATGGCTTGGATCCTTAATAAGAATATAAGAACTGCCATCTCCGGATCAGACCTTCGGTCCATCAAGTCCAGTGTTCAGCACACGCGGAGGCCCTGTCAGGTGTACACCTGGCGTAATTTTTAGTCACCCATATTCTTCTATGCCTCTCGTAAGGAGATGTGCATCTAGTTTGATTTTGAATCCTAGGACGGTTGATTCTGCAATAATCTCCTCTGGGAGAGCATTCCAGGTGTCAACCACTCTCTGAGTGAAGCAGAACTTCCTGATATTAGTCCTGAACTTGCCCCCCCTTAGCTTCATTCCGTGTCCTCTTGTCTGTGTCAAATTTGACAATGTAAATAGTTTTTTCTGCTCTATTTTGTCGATTCCTTTCAGTATTTTGAAGGTCTCGATCATATCCCCTCGCAGTCTTCTTTTCTCAAGGGAAAACAATCCCAGTCTCTTAAGTCGATCCTCATATTCCAGTTTCTCCATACCTTTTACTAGTTTTGTTGCTCGTCTCTGCACCCTCTCCAGCAGTTTTAGGTTGGGAGACCAATGTTGGACACAGTATTCCAAGTGGGCTCTGACCATTGCTCTATAAAGTGGCATTATAACTTTCTCCGATCTACTTGTGATTCCCTTCTTTATCATGCCCAACATTCTATTTGCTTTCTTTGTGCTGACAGTTTCAGGGTCCTATCTATCAGTACACCCAGGTCTTTTCTTGTTCGCTCTTACCCAGAGTTGCACCTGACATTCTATACTCGTGTTCCTTATTTTTACTGCCTAAATGCATCACTTTGTATTTCTCCACATTAAACTTCATCTGCCATTTCTTCACCCATTTTTCTAACTGACACAAATCTCTCAGGAGTTCCTCGCTATCCTTTTGCGATCTGATTGCCCGGCATAGCTTTGTGTCGTCTGCGAACTTGATGATTTCGCTGGATATTCCTTCTTCTTGGTCATTTATACAGATATTAAATAAGATCGGCCCAAGTACCGAGCCCTTGGGTACACCGCTAGGCACTTTCTCCCAGTCGGAGAACTTCCCATTTATGCCCACTCTCTGTTTTCTGTTCTGCAGCCATTTGCCTCTCTATCTTTGTATATCCCCCTCTGTTCCATGGCTTTGTAGTTTCCTGAGAAGTCTTTTGTGTGAAACTTTGTCGAACACTTTCTGGAAGTCTCAGTATATTATGTCCACCGGTTCTCCACTATCAATTTGTTCATTCATGGTCTTAAAAAATTGAAGTAAATTCGTTAAACATGATTTCCCTTTCCTGAAGCCATGTTGACTTGCTTTCATCGGGTCGTGTGTATCTAAATGCCGGACTATGCTATCTTTAATCAGTGCTTCAACCATCTTTCCAGGGACAGGCATAAGGCTCACAGATCTGTAGTTGCCCGATTCTTCTCTCGATCCTTTTTTGAAAATTGGCGTGACGTTCACTATCTTCCAGTCGTCTGGTATCTGTCCAGTTCTAATTGGCAAGTTTTTGCAATAACTCTCCGATTTCAACTTTCAATTCTTTTAAGACTCTCGGGTGAATTCCATCCGGTCCAGGAGATTTGTCACTTTTAAGTTTTTCGATATGGTAGTATACCTGGTCCAAGTTCCTAAGAGCTATTGTGTATAAGTGCAAGGGGTGGTGTGCAAATAGGCAGGGAATGAGTGGGCTGTGGGTGATTCCTATACTTACAAAGCTGTAGATTACTGTTGGAGCACTCAGATTTTTGGCACTTTTATAAACATAGAAACATAAAAGTCTTTTCTCCTTTGTAATATTTATGCACCGAATGTCTATGATAAAGTATTTTACACTCGCTTGTTTAAAGCGCTGACCGGGTATTCTGGTGTACAATTGGTGATGGGAGGTGATTTTAATATTGTCCATGATCCCTGTTTAGATAAGTCTGATCCCCGTCCCCATGAGCGCAGGGATTCTTCTAAGGGTATTCCCCTGCTGTGTTCTTCTTTAGATCTGGTGGACATTTGGCGCACGTTGCATCCCGGGGAACGTGATTATACACATTTGTCTCGGGCTCATGGTACCCAATCCCGGATTGACTATTGGCTCTTCTCTTCTAGCCTTTTCTCTTCGGTAAGAGATACGGGGATTGGCCCATATTGCGTTTCTGATCATGCTTTTGTTTGGAGTACTTTGGATGTAGGGTCGGAAAATGTGGGCTCCCGGAGATGGCGGTTCCCGCCCGCGTTGTACAAAGACCCAGGGTTTTCTGATCATCTGCTTCAGAAGTAGACAGATTATCAACTTCACAATGTGGGTCATATGGATGATCCTGTCCTGTTCTGGGACGCAGCCAAGGCTGTGCTCCGTGGGGAAATAATCGCGTATGCTAGTTTCAAGAGGAGGGCACGGGATCGGGAGATCTTACGCTTAGAAAAACAGGTGAGGGCTGCTCGGATGTGGTATGCTTGTGCTCCGACACCTTGGCGACGTAGTAATCTATTGGCGTCTCAGGCTTCATTGAATGAGTTGCTGCAGGCTCGCTCTGCTCGTTCGATGCTATATTTTAAACATCAATTCCATTTGCATGGCAATAAGGGGGGTAGGCTGTTAGCTAATCTGGCACGTACGGCGGACGGTCCTCGCAGAGTGCTGCGGGTGGTGGGGGAGGGGGGCGAATTGGTTGGCTCGGATGCTGCGATAGTGAAGGTTTTTCGCACCTTTTATCAGCAGTTATATTCCTGGTCTGACGAGCTGGACCTACCTAGTGCTCTTTATTTAGATAATGTTTCTGTGCCTCGAGTGACTGCTCTTCAACAACAGCGGTTGAATGTGCCCATCTCCACTGATGAAGTGGCCTTGGCAATTCAATCTAGTCAGTTGTGGAAGGCACCGGGACCGGATGGCTTTCGAGCTGAATTCTATAAATTGCTTTCGTTGGAGATCACTCCTCTTCTGGCCTCCACCTTTACTGTTTACGTTGCACAGGGATCTCTGCCATTGTCTTTACGCGATGCTCACATTGTGCTACTCTTGAAACCGGGACGTGATCCCACCTTGGCGGGTTCCTATCGTCCGATTTCCCTCCTTAACTTGGAAGCCAAATTTTTTGCGAAAATTCTGGCCAACCGATTGGCTCGAGTCCTCCCTGACCTGGTCGATGATTCTCAGGTTGGATTTGTTCGGACCCGCCAGAGCTCCAGAAACATCTGCCGTCTTTTGACTTCCTTGGAGTTTGTCGCTTCTCGTCGCGTGCCTTTTTGTTGGTCAGTTTGATGCAGAGAAGGCCTTTGATAGGGTCTCTTGGCGCTTCATGTTTGCCACGCTTCGGCATTATGGTTTTGATGGGTTCTTTCTCGAGGCCATTATTGCTCTCTATGCTTCCCCGTCGGCGGCACTTTGGGTGAATGGTATCCTTTCTGAGTCTTTTGATATTTGGAAAGGTACGCGGCAGGGATGTCCTTTGTCCCCTTTATTGTTTGTTCTTACGTTGGATCCGTTGATTCGGGAAGTGTTGCAGAACCCTGACATTAGTGGGGTTCATATTGGTCGGGAGTCTTTTGTGGTTTGTGGATCATCGTAGGCGACTCCATCATACGACATGTGGACAGCCACACCGCAGGAGGAAGAGAGGACAGAGTTGTCACCTGTCTGCCTGGAGCAAGAGTGAAGGATGTGACCAACAGGATCTCCAGGATCATAGATGGAGCAGGGGGAGAGGACACCGCTGTACTTATCCACGTGGGAACAAATGATGTGAGCGGGCGGAAGTATGACAGGGAAGAGATGAAGGGCCAGCTCCGCTCACTCGGAAGACAACTGAAGATCAGGGAGGTGAAGGTGGCCTTCTCTGAGATCCTCCCAGTACCAAGAGCGGATGGAAAGAGACAAGGGGAATTGCAAGTAATCAACGCCTGGATGAGACGATGGTGCGAAGAAGAAGGCTTCGACTTCGTGCGCAACTGGACGGCGTTCTGGGGAAAAAGCAAGTACTACAGAAGGGACGGACTACACCTCAACAAGGAAGGAGCAAGAGTTTTGGCAGGCAACATGAAGAAGGCAATCGAGAAGGCTTTAAACTGAAAGATAGGGGAAAGCCGACAGTCGACCACCGGTCGATGGTACGGATAGCAGGATGCCCCGGCGAAGAAGCCAAGGACTACTACTCCTACACAAGAGAAGACGACCTCACAGCCAATAAGGGAGAAAAAGCAGGAAGGGACAACTCAGACACAGGAGGGGACGACCACACAGCAAACAAGGGTGATAACACAGGAGCAGTAAATGATACCGTAATTGAAACTACAGGGACAGCCAAGAGTAGAAGGTCCAAAAAGGTAACACGAAGGGAACTTAGATGTATGTATACGAATGCTAGAAGTCTGGGTAACAAAATGGGGGAACTAGAGACAATAGCAAGACATGACATATTGGACATCATTGGCATAACAGAAACATGGTGGAATGAAGAAAACAAATGGGACACAGTACTACAGGGATACAAACTGTATAGAAGAGATCGAGTAGGGCAGAAAGGTGGAGGTATTGCTCTATATGTTAAGGAGGGAATAGATTCTGTTGAAATGGTTACAACAGAAAATGAAAGAGAAGCTTGAGTCACTCTGGATCAAAATTCCTGGTCAATATGGTGCAGATACGAAAATTGGCCTTTACTATCGTCCCCCAGGACAGGCGGAGGAAACTGACTCAGAAATGATGGAGGAAATCAAACAAGAATGCAAGACGGGCAATGTAATTATATTGGGAGACTTCAATTTCCCAGGGATAGACTGGAAACTAGCAACCTCCAACTGCGGCAAGGAAGCCAAGTTCCTGGAGGTGCTAGGGGATTGCTTCCTGGAACAAATGGTAAAAGAGCCGACAAGAGGCAACGCCACCTTGGACTTGGTCCTAAATGGCCTCACGGGACCGATAACAGAAGTGGAAGTCATGGTTCCACTGGGAACGAGTGATCACAATGTAATCAACTTTAAACTTGACATCGGGAAAGGGAAACATGCCAAAACCTTAACCACCACCTTGAACTTTAAAAAGGGTAAATACGATAGCATGAGAGCCATGGTAGAAAAACGACTCGAGAAGATGGTGGACAAACTTGAAACGGTTGATCAGGCATGGACCCTACTGAAAAATACTATCACAGAAGCACAAGATCTCTACATTCCGAGGATTTCCAAAGATCAGAGAACAAAGAGAAAAAGAGAACCGGCATGGCTTACCATACAGGTGAAGGAAGCCATAAAAGAAAAGAAGGACTCTTTCAAAAAATGGAAATGCATAAAGACAACCGAAGCCTGGAACAAACATAAAGATGATCAGAAGAAATGTCACAAGGCGGTGAGGGATGCAAAACAGGAATATGAGGAAAAAATAGCCCAGGAGGCCAAAAACTTCAAGCCCTTCTTTAGATACGTGAAAGGGAAAAAACCTGCAAAAGAGGCAGTGGGACCCCTGGACGACCAGGGAAGAAAAGGGTACATCAAGGAAGATAAACAAATCGCAGACAAACTAAATTCCTTCTTTGCGTCCGTCTTTACGAAAGAGGACACCTCAACAATACCTGAAGCGGAGAAAGTGTTTGCAGGAGAAACAGAAGACAGCCTCACCACAGTTGAAGTGGACTTAGACCAGATATATTATCAGATCGACAAACTTAAAAGTGACAAATCCCCTGGACCGGATGGGATTCATCCGAGAGTCTTAAAGGAATTGAAGGTTGAAATCGGAGAGTTATTGCAAAAACTTGCAAACCTGACAATCAGAACTGGACAGATACCGGACGACTGGAGGATAGCGAACGTCACCCCAATTTTCAAAAAAGGATCGAGAGGGGAACCGGGCAACTATAGACCTGTGAGTCTTACGTCTGTCCCCGGCAAGATGGTTGAAGCACTGATCAAGGATAGCATAGTCCGGCACTTGGACGCACACGACTTGATGAAACCCAGTCAACATGGATTCAGGAAAGGGAAATCATGTTTGACGAATTTACTCCAATTTTTTGAGACCGTGAACGAGCAAATTGATAGTGGGAAGCCGGTGGACATAATATACTTGGACTTCCAGAAAGCGTTCGACAAAGTTCCACACGAAAGACTTCTCAGGAAACTACAAAGCCATGGCATAGAGGGGGATATACAAAGATGGATAGGCAAATGGCTGGAAAACCGAAAGCAGAGAGTGGGCATAAATGGGAAGTTCTCCGACTGGGAGAAAGTGACTAGTGGTGTACCCCAGGGCTCGGTACTTGGGCCGATCCTTTTTAATATTTATATCAATGACCTGGAGGAAGGAACATCCAGTGAGATCATCAAGTTTGCAGACGATACAAAACTATGCCGGGCGATCAGATCGCAGGAGGATAGAGAGAAACTCCAGAGCGACTTGTGTCGGTTGGAAACATGGGCAGAGAAATGGCAGATGAAGTTCAATGTGGAGAAATGCAAGGTAATGCATTTAGGCAATAAGAATAAGGAATACGAGTATACAATGTCAGGTGCAACTCTGGGGAAGAGTGAACAAGAAAAGGACCTGGGTGTACTGATAGATAGGACCCTGAAGCCGTCGGCACAATGCGCGGCAGCGGCAAAGAAGGCAAATAGAATGTTGGGCATGATAAAGAAAGGAATCTCGAGTAGATCGGAGAAAGTTATAATGCCGCTTTATAGGGCAATGGTCAGACCCCACTTGGAATACTGCGTCCAACATTGGTCTCCCTACCTAAAGAAGGATATAAAACTGCTGGAGAGGGTGCAGAGACGAGCAACAAAACTGGTGAAGGGTATGGAGAAACTGGAATACGAGGACAGACTTATAACACTAGGATTGTTCTCCCTTGAGAAAAGGAGACTGCGTGGGGATATGATCGAGACCTTCAAAATACTGAAAGGAATCGACAAAATAGAGCAGAGAAGATTATTTACATTGTCCAATTTGACACGGACTAGAGGACATGTAATGAAGCTAAGGGGGGACAGGTTCAGGACTAATGTCATGAAGTTCTGCTTCACTCAGAGAGTGGTTGACACCTGGAATGCCCTCCCAGAGGAGATTATGACGGAATCGACCGTCCTAGGCTTCAAGAGCAAACTAGATGCATATCTCCTTAAGAGAGGCATATAAGGATATGGTGGACTATAAATTAAGCCAGGTGTACACCTGGCAGGGCCTCCGCGTGTGCGGATCGCCGGACTTGATGGACCGAAGGTCTGATCCGGAGAAGGAAGTTCTTATGTTATGTTCTTATGAGAGGCATAGAGGGATATGGGTGGTAAAACTACATCAGGTGTATACCTGAGTGGGCCTCCGCGTGTGCGGATCGCCGGACTCGATGGACCATGGGTCTGATCCGGAGATGGCAGTTCTTATGTTCTTATGTTCTTATGTTCTTATGTTCTGCTTTTGCGGATGATCTCCTTGTACATCTTACTAATCCGGTTACAACCTTGCCTGCTCTTTTGATGACGATAGCTGAGTATGGGGATTTTTCCGGTTTCCGGTTGAATTTAGACAAGTCTCTAGCCCTTCCAACCTCCCCGGAGGTCCGGGATTCCTGGCCGGGGATATTCCCATTGCGTTGGGCGACCGGTGCTTTTCGTTACTTAGGAATCCAATTGACCTCTTCGGTTGATTCCCTTAAGCAGACAAACTTACGCCTGCTCTTTGATTATACTCGTCAACGGCTGGACCAGTGGAGATTTTTTCCCCTTTCGGTGCATGGTCGTATTCACCTTTTTAATATGATTATATTTCCCAAATGGCTGTATGTCCTGCAGTTATTGCCTATACGTTTATTGCAGACGGATCTTCGGGCATTTTATAGACTTCTTTCTCGGTTCCTTTGGAATGGGAAAAAACCGCGGATGCAGTTCCGCTTTTTGATTGGGTCTTGGTCGAGGGGGGGCATGGGTCTCCCCGATTTGCAGAAATATAATCAGGCTTGCCTGCTCCGTTATCTTGGGGATTGGATTCTGGACCAGGACGTTTATACTTGCTTTGCTTATGAACGGGCGTACTATTCTCCTTGGCATTTATCTTCCCTGTTACATGCGCCTCGGTCTTCCGTGCCTTCTTCCTTGCGCTCTAGCTTGTTGTTAGGATCTTTACGTGATATCTGGAAGATTTTGGTGTTGCATTTAGGAGGGAGGCCGGGGGTATCTGACCAGTTGTCTCTGCAGGGAAATCTTCAGTTCTTGCCAGGTACTTCTTCGGCTTCCTTTAGGCGTTGGGCCCAACTTGGAATGACTACTTTGGAGCATGTCCTCACCGAGGCTGGGACTCTCTGCTCTTGGCCGGCATTTCGACTCCGGACGGGGATTCGGGAAACTGACTTTTTTGCATATCTACAATTAGACCATTATGTTCATTCCTTGAGGGCGGAGGATTTGCAGCTGGGTTTGGGCGGCCGACTTCGCTCATTTTTCGCTAGTTTTGCAGAAGGGGGGCTTTCAGTTTCAGCGTTGCATAAAGCCCTCTGTTTGTTGGCCCCGCCTCGCTCTTGGGACTCTTTGTGTGTACGGTGGGCCCCGGATTTGGGCCTCTCCCGGCGGACTTGGATGTGGGAGGTCTTATTCGGCGCATCCCAACTATTTCTGTTTCTGCTGAACTACGGGAATGTCAGTTTCGGGTGCTCCATAGGGCTTACTTCACAAAGGTTCAGCTGTTCCGCTCTGCCTTATATAGAAACATAGAAACATAGAATATGACAGCAAAAAAGGGCTGTAGCCCATCAAGTCTGCCCACGCTAATGACCCACCCCCAGACTTCACCCGGCTAGAGATCCCACATATATATCCCATTTCTTTTTGAAATCGAGCACGCTGCTGGCGTTAATCACCTGCAATGGAAGTTCATTCCAATGATCGACTACCCTTTCGGTGAAGAAATACTTCCTGGTGTCGCCATGAAATTGCCCACCTTTGATTTTCAGCGGATGACCTCTTGTGGTTGAAGGTCCTTTAAGAAGGAAGATATCGTCTTCCACCTCGATGCGGCCCGTGATATATTTAAAAGTCTCAATCATGTCCCCCCTCTCTCTACGTTCCTCGAGCGAGTATAGTTGCAGTTTATTCAGTCTTTCTTCATATGGGAGGTTCTTGAGTCCCGAGACCATCCTGGTGGTAATTCGCTGAACCGACTTGATTCTCCGCACATCTTTTTGATAATGTGGTCTCCAGAATTGAACACAATATTCAAGATGAGGTCTCACCATGGATCTGTACAGGGGCATTATGACTTCGGGCCTCCGGCTGACGAAACCTCTACGGATGCATCCCACCATTTGTCTAGCCTTGGATGCAGCTTTCTCCACCTGCTTGGCAGTTTTCATGTCTTCACTAATGATTACTCCCAAATCACGTTCTGCCCTAGTCCTAGCTAAGGTCTCACCATTCAGAGTGTAAGTTCTGCATGGGTTTTTGCTGCCAAGGTGCATGACCTTACATTTTTTGGCATTAAAGCCCAGCTGCCAAGTCGAGGACAAATGTTCCAATAAGAGCAGGTCCTGCTCCATACTGTCGGGTAAGGTGCTTTATCTACTATGTTGCATAGTTTGGCGTCGTCGGCGAATAGTGTTATTTTACCTTGAAGCCCTTGAGTCAGGTCTCTTATGTATATGTTGAAAAGGATCGGTCCCAAGACCGATCCCTGTGGCACTCCACTGGTCACCTCCGATGTATTGGAGGGGGTACCGTTAACAACCACCCTCTGGATTCTACCGCTTAACCAGTCATTGACCCATGTCGTCAATATCACTCCCAATCCCATCGAAGTCATCTTGCTCAACAATCTGCGGTGCGGGACACTATCAAAAGCTTTGCTGAAGTCCAAGTACACGACGTCTAGAGACTTCCCCATATCCAGTTTCCTTGTAACCCAGTCAAAGAAGCTGATCAGATTGGATTGACAGGACCTTCCCTTTGTGAATCCATGCTGCTGGGGATCCTGTAGATTCTCCTCGGTCAGGATCGTATCTAATTCTTGTTTAATAAGTCTTTCCATGAGTTTGCTCACTATTGAGGTGAGACTGACCGGTCTGTAATTCGCAGCTTCCGTTCTGCAACCTTTTTTGTGCAATGGAATGACGTTAGCTGTTTTCCAGTCCATGGGGACTTTTCCGGTACTTAGGGAAAAATTGAACAGCACGGATAGTGGTTCCGCCAGGACATCACACAACTCCCTAAGAATCCTGGGGTGTAGATTGTCCGGTCCCATGGCTTTGTTCACCTTGAGCTTTGATAGTTCGCCATGGACGCTGCTGGGTGTAAACTTGAAGTTTTGAAACGGGTCTTCCGTGGTTTGCCTTGCTTGCAGTTGTGGACCGGTCCCCGGCGCCTCACAAGTAAAGACTGAGCAAAAGTATTCATTTAGTAGTTTGGCTTTATCAGAATCCGTTTCTGCATAGGTCCCGTCTGTTTTCCTGAGACGTACTATCCCATCTGTGTTTCGTTTCCTGTCGCTAATGTATCTGAAGAAGGATTTATCCCCTTTTTTAATGTTTTTCGCTAGTTGTTCTTCTGTTTGAATCTTGGCCTCTCTGACTGCTGCTTTGACTGCTTTAGACCTGGTCAGATAGTCTTCTTTTGTCACCCTGTTTCCTGTATGCTTGTAGGAAATAAAAGCTTTTTTTATTTCCTTGACAAGATCCGAGATCTCTGCAGAGAACCACTGGGGCTTGTTCTTCCTCCGTCGTTTACTTACTGTTTTTATATAGCGGTTTGTTGCCTCATGCAAGGTGCATTTCAGGATTGACCACATAGCCTCTACATTATTGGTTTCAGCTTGGTTTTGTAGCGCCTGATGGACAAAGTCTCCCATGCGTTTAAAGTCAGTGCCCCGAAAGTCGAGGACCTTTGTTGCTGTGTTTGATCTAGTGAAGCCTATCTTGATGTTGAACCATACCATGTTGTGGTCGCTGGAGGCTAGTGTATCGCCTACCGAAACTTCTGAAACGCTTTCTCCGTTGGTGAGTATCAGGTCCAGTGTCGCCCGATCTCTGGTGGGCTCCAGCACCATTTGTTTGAGTCGCGCCCCTTTTATGGAGGTTAAAAGCCTTCTGCTGCCGCTGGTAGTAGCGGAAAGTGTCTTCCAATCAGCATCGGGCATATTGAAGTCCCCTAGCAGAACCGTGTCCCCGCGTAAAGTGATGTTCTCAATGTCTTTGATTAGTTCCATATCCCTGTCTTCCTGCTGTTTTGAGGGCCTGTATACTACACCCAGATACAAGCATTTTTCGTTTCCTCTGGCCAGGTTCACCCAGAGTGATTCCCCGGTGTAGTTGACATCTGTGATTCTGGTGACTTTGATGTTATCTCTAGTGTATAGTGCTACCCCACCCTCTATCCTTCCCTCTCTGTCCCGACGAAGTAAGTTGTATCCTGGTATAGCCATGTCCCACCCATGTGAGTCTGTGAACCAAGTCTCAGATATCGCTATTACATCGAGGTCGGCGTTCGTTATCTCTGTCTCTAATTCTAGAATTTTATTGCTTAAGCTGTGTGCATTAACATACATAGCCCTCCATACTTTATGTTTGCTAAGACCCTGTGTAGAATTTCCCGCCTGAGTTTGAGTGGCTTTTGTATGATTGTTTTTACTGTGTGAACTTACCTCGGTCTCAGAAATGGAGTGTCGATTCACCTCTCCTGGAAAATTACTTACTGTGCTAGTACATGAGTGCGTACCCTTGACCGACTCGGCTCAATGTGAGAAATGTAATGCTGCCCCTAAATCCTTCTTTCACGCTTTTTGGAGTTGTCTGATTGTTCAGTCCTTCTGGAGGAGGGTGGTCCGCTTTTTGGAGGCTCTGTTGGGCTGTTCCATTCCTCTTACACCAGTGGGGTTTCTTTTAGACAAATTTGAGGCTTTTCATTTATTGCCTGGTGTAGGCAGTTTATTCCTGCGGAAGGCGGGCTTGGTGGCCAAGAAGATTATCTTGACCGAGTGGGTGTCAGCTGACCCTCCTGCGTATTGGGCCTGGCGCAATCGGCTGCATACCTTGATGTTACTAGAGAGGGGTCAGGTGCGTGCTTCCTTTCGTCAATCCAAGATTTTTCTGCGGGTCTGGAGGCCCTATATCTATTCTCTGTCTCCTAGAATTCGGAGTTCGATTCTTAATACTCTGAGGCTTTGACCTGATGGAGCGGTGGGCGTTGTTGCTCTGGGGTGCCCCTCCCTGGCCGAAGACCTCCTATTCCTTTATTTCTCTTTATTCTAATTTTAGTTAGGGGATGGGGAGGGGAGAGGTCTGGCATTTCTTCTCAGGGCTCATCAGAGTACAGGGCTCTGTTTGTATGGTATCTTTGTATATATTGTCTATGCCTTTTCATAGGTCAGCGCTTGCAGTTCTCTGCTATCAGCCGTACACATTCTTGCTTTCTCCATCATCTCCTTTTTTTTAATTTTATTTTGGAGGGGTGTTGGGTTGGGTGGAGGAGGGATGGGGAGAGAGTTGGGCGGGAAGGGGAGAGTTTGGAGAGTTGTTGTCTACTCGCTGCACCGCCTGTGCCTTTCTTGTGTTTCTTTGCTCTGTTTATGCTGATATTAGAAGCATATCTGTATTTAGCTAGGCGATGATGGACAATTTCTTGACATTTGCTCCAGCTCTCCCTGTTTTCTCTGACCTAGAAACATAGAAACATAGAAAGATGACGGCAGAAAAGGGCCACAGCCCATCAAGTCTGCCCACTCCATTTACCCACCCTATTAAGTCTGAGTGCTAATGACTTAATTCCTTAACTCGACCGTCGCAGGGATCCCACTGGATGTCCCATTTATTCTTAAAGTCGAGCACACTGGTGGCCTTGATCACCTGCACCGGAAGTTTGTTCCAGTGATCTATCACCCTTTCTGTGAAGAAATACTTCCTGATGTCACCACTAAATTTCCCTCCTCTGAGTTTGAGCGGGTGCCCCCTTGTGACCGAGGGTCCCTTGGGAAAGAATATATCGTTTTCCACCTCTACACGACCTGTGACGTACTTGAATGTCTCGATCATGTCACCCCTTTCCCTGCGCTCCTCTAGGGTATAGAGCTGCAGCTTGCCCAGTCTTTCTTCGTATGAGAGACCCTTGAGTCCAGCGACCATCCTAGTGGCCATCCGCTGGACCGACTCAGCTCGAAGCACATCTTTCCGGTAATGTGGCCTCCAGAATTGCACACAGTATTCCAGATGAGGTCTCACCATGGTTCTGTAGAGTGGCATTATGACTTCAGGTTTGCGGCTGACGAAGCTTCTATTGATACATCCCATCATTTGTCTTGCCTTGGATGAGGCCTTCTCTACTTGTTTGGCAGCCTTCATGTCTGCGCTGATGATCACTCCCAAGTCCCGTTCTTCTGAAGTCTTAGCTAGTATTTCTCCATTCAAGGTGTATGTTCTGCATGGATTTCTGCTACCGAGATGCATGACCTTACACTTCTTAGCGTTGAAGCCCAGCTGCCATGTTGAGGACCAGTTTTCCAATGTGATCAGATCCTGCATCATACTATCTTTGAGATTGCTTTCATCTACTATATTACACAGCTTGGCGTCGTCGGCAAACAGTGCTACTTTACCCTGTAGTCCTCGGGTCAAGTCCCTTATGAATATGTTGAAAAGGGATGGTCCCAGGACTGAGCCCTGCGGCACTCCGCTAGTCACTTCCGATGTCTCAGAGAGGGTGCCATTGACCACCACCCTCTGAAGTCTTCCACTCAGCCACTCCTTGACCCATGCAGTTAGTTTCTCACCTAACCCCATTGATTTCATCTTGTTTAATAGTCTACGGTGTGGGACACTGTCAAAGGCTTTACTGAAATCCAAGTACACTATGTCCAGAGACTCTCCCAAGTCCAGCTTTCCTGTCACCCAGTCAAAGAAGCTGATAAGATTGGACTGGCATGACCTGCCCCTAGTGAATCCATGTTGGCAGGGATCCCTCAGATTCCCCTCATCCAGTATTGTGTCCAGTTTGCCTTTAAGTAGGGTTTCCATGAGTTTACACACTATTGATGTGAGACTCACTGGTCTGTAATTCGCAGCCTCCGCTCTGCATCCCTTCTTGTGTAGAGGAACAACGTTGGCAGTTTTCCAGTCCAGGGGGACTCTCCCCGTTCTCAGGGAGAGATTGAAGAGCATGGCTAACGGTTCCGCCAAAATATCGCATAGCTCTCTGAGCACTCTTGGGTGCAAATTGTCCGGTCCCATGGCTTTGTTCACCTTGAGTCCTGACAGTTCTCTGTAAACATCAGCTGGTGTGAACTCAAAATTCTGAAATGGGTCTTCCATGCTTTGCTTTGCTTCCAGCTGTGGCCCTTGTCCCGGTGCCTCGCATGTAAAGACTGAACAGAAGTAATCATTCAGTATTTTGGCTTTATCGGAATCTGTTTCCGCATAATTCCCGTTTGGTGTTCTAAGGCGTACTATCCCGTTTGCGTTCTTTTTCCTGTCGCTAATGTATCTGAAGAAAGATTTGTCCCCTTTCTTAATGTTCTTTGCTAGAGTTTCTTCCGTTCGAAGTTTGGCCTCCCTGACTGCTGTTTTGACCGCTGCAGACTTTGTCCTGTATTCAATGTTAGCTTCTTTTTCCCCGGTGCGTTTGTATGAGAGAAATGCTTTTTTCTTCTCCTTGACTAGGTACGAGACCTCATCTGTGAACCATTGGGGTTTCTTTTTCCTTTGTTGTTTGGTTACCGATTTTATGTAGCGGATAGTTGCCTCATGAAGGATCGATTTCAAGGTTGACCACATAGCTTCCACATTATCAGTCTCTTTTTGAACCTGCAGTGTATGATAGATGAAATCTCCCATGCGTGTGAAGTCGGTGCCCCGGAAATTGAGTACCCTTGTTTTTGTTTGTGATCTAGGGAAGCCTTTCTTAAGGTTAAACCATACCATGTTATGGTCACTAGTGGCTAGCGTTTCTCCCACCGAGACCTCCGAGACGCTTTCCCTGTTCATAAGTACCAGGTCCAGGATGGCCTGGGCCCTTGTGGGCTCTAGTACCAGTTGTTTGAGCCATACTCCCTTCATGGACGTTAATATCCTTCTGCTATCACAAGTTGTCGCTGAGAGTGTGTTCCAGTCTACATCAGACATGTTGAAGTCTCCTAACAGAACTACGTCCCCCCGTAAGGTGATATTCTCCATGTCTTCAATTAATTCTGTGTCTATGTCCTCCGATTGTCTTGGGGGTCTGTATACCACACCAAGGTGTTGGCATTTTTCTCCGCCTCTGGCCAGGTTTACCTAGATGGATTCCCCAGTATACTTGACATCCGTGATCCTGGTTGTCTTGATGTTCTCTTTGATGTAAAGTGCTACCCCACCTCCTAACTTACCCTCTCTGTCTTGCCGAAGCAGTTTGTATCCTGGTATAGTTATAGCCCACCCATGAGAGTCTGTGAACCATGTTTCGGATATTGCTACTACGTCTAGATCTGCATTAACTATTTCTGTTTCTAGTTCTAAAAATTTATTCCCTAGGCTGCGTGCGTTAACATACATAGCTCTCCACTCTTTCTGATTTTTAAGCTCCTGTAGTGAGCCACCCATTGGAGTTAAAGTGTCTCCTAGCGATTCTTTTGCATTAAGGGTACTTACCTCAGACTTGAAAGCGGAGTTTTGGTTTGCCACATCAGGATTGTTACTTACTGCTCCGGTGTAAAAATGGGTACCCTCCCCCGACTTACCTAGTTTAAAGCCCTTTGAAGTAGGCGGGCTAGTCTGTGTCCGAAGACGTTCTTAACACTGTTGGTCAGGTGGAGTCCGTCTGGTCCCTGTAGTCCCTGTAATGCCTCTCCGTGATTCAGGAATCCGGAGTTCATTTCCTGGCACCATCGTTGCAGCCACTCATTCGTCTTCTGGATGCATTCGTCCCTGCCCCTTCCTCTGCCCCTAACAGGAAGAATGGAAGAGAATACTACCTGTGCTCCTGTCTGTTTCAGTCTCTTTCCCAGTGCTCCGAAGTCTGTAGTTATGTCCTCCAGGGTGTTCTTGGCAGTGTCATTTGTTCCTACGTGGATGAGCAGCATGGGGAAGTGGTCCTGGAGCCTGAAAAGTCTATCGAGACAGGTGGTTACATCTCTTATTCTGGCTCCGGGCAGACAGCAGACCTCCCTCGACTGCATATCCGGTCTGCATATTGGTCCCTCGGTGCCCCTCAACATGGAGTCCCCAATGACTATTACTCTACGCTTCTTTTGGGGGTGTCGATCCATTGTGCCCGGAGATGGAGATGTGTGCTGATCCTGGTCCATATCTGCGTCGGTAGTCTCTTCCTGCAAGACCTGGAATCTGTTCTTCAGGCTCAGATGTGGAGTCAATGTGGAGCTGCCCTGGTGAGAGAAAGAGTGAGAAGGTGAAGAGATTGTGAATGGGGGGGGGGTCTCCTACGTTTACCTGTGGAGGAGGTCACTAACTGCCAGGAGTCAGTGTCTCCATCCATCTCCTGAACTGCAACAGTTGGTTTCTTTGACGACGGCCCTGGAGTCATCATGGGAGATCCGTCATGGGCTCGTTCTGAGATTTGGGATAGTTCCTGCACTATCCCATCTATATAGGCCTCATCCTCTCTGATGCCTCTCAGACGTTTCACCTCCTCCCTGAGGCTTCTTAGTTCCTGCACGATGTCGTCATCCTGCTGGCCGATCTCCTCTGTCTGTGTAGAGGCCGTAATGTACTGCTGTGGGATGGCCTCGGTCTGCACGGAGACGTCCTTTCCCGGTGCTGTGTTCTCCTCCGTCTGTGCGTAGGCTGAGGTCATCTCCCGGATTACCTCCATGCAGGGGATGCCGACCTTGTTTGTAGGTTTCATACTCCTTGTTCGCCCTGCCATAACAACAAAAAGGGAGAGAGTAAATGTGAGAGTATAAGAGATAGTATGAGAGATAGTATGAGAGTAAGAAAGAGAGTAAATGTGAGAGTATGAGAGATAGTATGAGAGGTAGTATAAGAGTATGTGAGCTTAGGGCCTCTGAGGGGTAAATTTGAAAAGTTAGGTTATTAGAGAGATCTGAGCAGTAGAGTGTCTGGAATAAAGGATTTGCCCTACAGTGTCCTGTTGCCCTGGATTGGGCTCTTCTTAAGGCTCTTCGCAAAGGCGCTCTCGCTTTGCCGCGCGCCGAATGGCTGCGCGCCGTTGGCTCGCCTCCTTTTATGGAGGAGCCCTGTCGCAAGCTGCTGACACGATGGGGGTGGGCGGAGCGACTCTCGCCGCTACCCCGATGCCTCCTTCAGCTGTGCTGGCGCTTCTCCGCTCCCCTAGCGCCTCGCACAGTTCACCCTTGCCTCCTTTCTGCTCTCCCCTCCTCTCTGATGCCTGCCTCTGCCTCGTGCAGTGCTAGCAGCAGCAGCGCCCGTTGGCTCGCCTCCTTTTATGGAGGAGCCCGGTCGCAAGCTGCTGACGCGATGGGGGTGGGCGGAGCTCCTCTCGCCGCTACCCCGATGCCTCCTTCAGCTGTGCTGGCGCTTCTCCGCTCCCCTAGCGCCTCGCACAGCTCACCCTTGCCTCCTTTCTGCTCTCCCCTCCTCTCCGATGCCTGCCTCTGCCTCGTGCAGTGCTAGCAGCAGCAGCGCCCGTTGGCTCGCCTCCTTTTATGGAGGAGCCCGGTCGCAAGCTGCTGACGCGATGGGGGTGGGCGGAGCGACTCTCGCCGCTACCCTGATGCCTCCTTCAGCTGTGCTAGCGCTTCTCCGCTCCCCTAGCGCCTCGCACAGCTCACCCTTGCCTCCTTTCTGCTCTCCCCTCCTCTGTACATATTTCTGCTGCTTTTGTATGTTTATTGTAACTTTAATAAACAGTTTGAACGTAAACATAGAAACATAAAGTATGACGGCAGAAAAGGGCCGATAGCCCAAGTCTGCCCACTCAAGAACCCTCGAGAATCCATGTTTTAAGAATTCCTCCGGAGCAACCCCACCTGTCTGTCCCATCGTCCCTTAACTCCCTTAACTCTACTCACTGCCATTTCCAAGGAACAGCTCACAAACTTGCACTGTCTAAAGATAAATGCTCAAAAATGTTTTGCAAATAGGAAACTGACAATTCTGGTCCTGTATAACTTATCTTTCATTATATATAAGTCTTATCTTAGAAACCACTGCTGTTTTCTAACTCATGAGAAATAACTTCTGTTTATATCCAGCAGATCATCAGATCCGACCTGAATGGCAGAGAATAAAGAGTCAAAGAGAAGATTCGGTAGAAATGGACCAAATCCAAACAGAGTCAGAAAATATCTATGAGAATATTTCCCTGAGACCTGACAACATAACAAAGAATTCTAAGCAGGGATCAAAGGAACAGAGAAACCCTGCAGGAGCCACAAAGGAGGGAGTCACTATGTGTGAGATAAATGATGGTAACATCCCTGAGGACAAGAGACACCTAGCAGAGAGACCCTTCCAAATTCATAATAGTGGTAAAGTGACTTCTGAATTCCTCCATGGCAAGAAGAAAGGAAAAAAACACCAGAAAGAACTCCAACTGCATAAAAGTGATCATAAAAATGAGAAACTATTTACATCTGCTGAGTGTAATAAAAGTTTCACTCAGCTTTCAACTCCAAAAAGTCAGAAAATGATCCACACAAGGTACAGACCATTTACGTGTTCTGAGTGTAATAAAAGCTTCACTCGGCTTTCAAATCTAAAACAACACCAAGTCATCCACACAGGGTGCAAACCATATAAGTGTACTGAGTGTAATAAAAGCTTCACTCAACTTTCAGGTCTAAAAAAACACCAAGTGATCCACACAGGGAACAAACCACATACGTGTACCGAGTGTAATAAAAGCTTCATTCGCCTTTCAGGTCTAAAACAACACCAAGTGATCCACCCAGGGTACAAACCACATACGTGTACTGAGTGTAATAAAATCTTCACTCAACTTTCAAGTCTAAAAAGACACCAAGTGATCCACACAGGGTACAAACCACATACGTGTACCGAGTGTAATAAAAGCTTCATTCGCCTTTCAGGTCTAAAACAACACCAAGTGATCCACACAGGGTACAAACCACATACGTGTACCGAGTGTAATAAAAGCTTCACTCAACTTTCAGGTCTAAAAAAACACCAAGTGATCCACACAGGGTACAAACCACATACGTGTACCGAGTGTAATAAAAGCTTCATTCTCCTTTCAGGTCTAAAACAACACCAAGTGATCCACACAGGGTACAAACCACATACGTGTACCGAGTGTAATAAAAGCTTCACGCTCCTTTCAGGTCTAAAACAACACCAAGTGATCCACACAGGGTACAAACCACATACGTGTACCGAGTGTAATAAAAGCTTCACTCTCCTTTCAGGTCTAAAAAGACACCAAGTGATCCACACAGGGTACAAACCACATACATGTATGGAGTGTAATAAAAACTTCACTCTCCTTTCAGGTCTAAAAAGTCACAAAATGATCCACACAGGGTACAAATCACATTCGTGTACTGAGTGTAATAAAAGCTTCACTCATCTTTCAAGTCTAAAAAGTCACAAAATGATCCACACAGGGTACAAATCACATTCGTGTACTGAGTGTAATAAAAGCTTCACTCATCTTTCAAGTCTAAAAAGTCACAAAATGATCCACACAGGGTACACACCACATTCGTGTACTGATTGTAATAAACGCTTCACTCAACTTTCAAGTCTAAAAAGTCACAAAATGATCCACACAGGGTACAAACCACATACGTGTACTGAGTGTAATAAAAGCTTCATTCGCCTTTCAGGTCTAAAACAACACCAAGTAATCCACACAGGGTACAAACCACATACGTGTACTGAGTGTAATAAAAGCTTCACTCAACTTTCAAGTCTAAAAAAACACCAAGTGGTCCACACACGGTGCAAACCATATAAGTGTATTGAGTTTTAAAAGCTTCACTCAACTTTCAAGTCTAAAAAGTCACAAAATGATCCACACAGGGTACAAACCACATTTGTGTACTGAGTGTAATAAAAGCTTCACTCAACTTTCAAGTCTAAAAAACACCAAGTGATCCACATAGGGTGCAAACCACATATGTGTACTGAGTGTAATAAAAGCTTCACTCAACTTTCAAATCTAAGAACGCACAAAATGATCCACACAGAGTACAAACCATATACGTGTACTGAGTGTAATAAAAGCTTCACTCTCCGTTCAGGTCTAAAAAAACACCAAGTGATCCACACAGGGTGCAAACCATATACGTGTACTGATGACATTTCTACTCCCACTTCATACCGAGCCACTGGAACCAACTGCCCCCACAAATCAGATTCCTTGAAGGACTCCTCAGCTTTAGGAAATCGATAAAAACATACCTCTTCACCTAACTCACCTGCCCGTGACCCATGGATTTTAAAGAAATGTTTATTGGTGTCACATTAGGAAAAATCTTGTATTGATCAGTTTTGCACTATGGCAAATTGTGACCTGTAGACTGTATATTAATATTAGACCCCCTACTATGTGTCAAGTTATGGTAAAATCTTATATTGTAAACATGTGCTGTAATTATGGCAAGTCATAACCTGTTAACTATATAGTATGTACGTCTATCCTGTAACCCGCTCTGTACTCTTTGGGGAAAACGGGATAGAAACCGAATTAAATGAATAAACAGCGTGTGAGGCAACTGTAAACCAAGAAGGACAAGTGTGGAAATACTGAAGTTTGCTTTATTCCTAATAAATAGTTTGCTCTCTGATTCTGTGAGTTAACAGGATCAGGCCAAAGTGAAAATGAATCTTCTGGGTGTTTCTATGCCGACCTCTCCTGCTAATCCTGTTACACTCCCATGACCCGCCCCTTTTTTGGTTTGCAAGTAAGGTTTCAGGTGCAGATCCAAACAATTCAATTGCTCATGTAATTTGGGTATAATCTGGTTTTCCATTGCTAGTCTGGATCACGTAATTTGGGTACATGACCAAAATTCTGCATGCAGTTTTGGGAGAGCTTTATAGATGTGAGGAGGGGTGTGAGAAATTAAAATATTAATACCTTTCCAATGTTGTTAATTGTTGCAAAATAATACATAAAAGAACCTAACATGGGGGATGTCTGGAGGAAGGGGAGAATACTGTTATCACTTTTTGTCTGATTTGCTGGCACATCTTTGAAAAATGTAATAAATATATTTAAACATAAAAGAACATAACGTTTACATATAATACATCTAATCAGGTGTAGTTAAATAAAAAAGAAAATATATACATATAATTGTAATAGGTTAGAGTGTCATATAATAAATATCCTGTGGAGGTAACAAAATGCAAATAAGGATAAATGAATGAGTGGTAATAAAAACCAAATGAAATACAGTAAAACCTTGCTTTGCGAGCATAATTCATTCCAGAAGCTTGCCTGTAATCCAAATACTCGTATATCAAAGCCAATTTCCCCATAAGAAATAACAGAAACTCAGACGATTCGTTTCACAACCCAAAACCTTTAATACAAAATACTATACGTATTTGTATTGCAAAACCTCGCTCATTTAGAACAGTCACTATACTCCTGCAGTGTCCGAGAGAGAAGAAGCATCGGCTCAGTTGCGATGTGTGTATACTGTGTGTTCTTATATTTCAAGATAAACAAATAATATAGAACAATATAACACTACTAGCTTTATAGCCCGTTACATTTACGGGTGCTAGAATATATGTGTAGTGTCTGTCTTTCTCTCTCTGTCTCCTTAGCCGCTTTCTGTATTTCTGTCTTTCTTTCTTTCGGCTGTCCACCACCACCTCTTGCGTGCTCCCCCTGTCCATTCTCCCTTCTTTTTACCTCCCCTGTGTCCACCAGCACACCTCCACTGCTCCCCTTATCCAGCAGTTGCCCTTCTCCCTTTGTTTTACCTCCCCCCTTGTCCATCAGCACCTCTTCCTGCACCCCCTGTCCAGCAGTAGGCCTCCCTTCATTTTTCCACCCTATCCATCAGCACCTCTTCCTGCTCCCCCTGTCCAGCAATAGGCCTCCCTTCCTTTTTTCCCCCTTGTCCATCAGCACCTCTTCCTGCTTCCTCTGTCCAGCAATAGGCCTCCCTTCATTCCCCCCCCCCCCGTTAATCAGCACCTCTTCCTGCTCCCCCTGTCCAGCAGTAGGGCTCCCTTCTTTTTCCCCCCCTGTCCATCAGCACCTTTTCCTGCTCCCTCTGTCCACGGGAGTTAGTACAGGCCCGGTCTCTGCCGTTCTCCCCGGAGTTTTTTATTTACTCGGATAGAGAGTCCTTGCCCCCCCCTTCACTTCCCGCGGGCCCGACTACGAACCTGGTGATTGCAGCAGCGTGTGCAGCAGTCTTCACATGCTGCTTCGGGTCCTTCTACAGCCCTGATTTACTCTGGCACATCCCTGATAATTTCATAATGCATTTACAGTGAGGATTAAACCATTGTTTATCTATATCATGTGTGTCTCAAGGCTACTATCTCACGTGACATATGAATACATAATAACAGTTATAATAAAGTGATTCCCTATGTGTACCTTTCTGATATGTCTCAAATCTTACTATGGCAAGTGACAGTCCAAAGGTTATAATTCATGCTTCTTAAGCTCTCTTGATTAGCCTTGCTCAGACAAAGTCTGATTGTTGCCCATATAAGGGATACTTAAACAAGATAAGAGAAAAAGGGTAAATGTATGGTCAGGTTAATATGTGGCCAGAGTCAGGGATGCCTTAGCCTTCTGCTCAAGGTGCAACCCTTGCCCTTGCTTAGAATGTATACGTGGCAAGAGGGAGAGGGAGAGGAAATGAGAAACAGGGCCTCAGAACCAAACCCAGGCCTAGATCTACACACAGGCCTCGATCCGCACACAGGGCCTAGGTCGGTGTGCCGACCTGGCCTGCGTTCAGAACCACCTGCATGTTAACCTTGCCTGTGTTCTGATGCCCTGGATCAGAACTTATCAGATCTCCATCCCTACAGAGCCATTGACAAAAATTCTGTAAGGAATGACTGTTGATTTTGCCCTTTGTTCATAAACGTCCTGGGTGGGTGTATGGGAGGAGTTTGGGGAAATACTTTTAATTAGAGTGCAATTGTTGGATATGTAGAAAGGGAGGGATGATATATGTATTTGTCATAAAATATAATTTGATAGAATTTAAGTGTTGTTAAAATGTAAAATGTCTGTATAATATGTTGCACTTATTTTTGGCTTTAAAATTAATAAAGATATTAAAAAAGAAGCCAATTTCCCTCCAGCCCTATTCATTAGCTAGGGAGTCCTCACATGTGAGAATATGCTTCAAGTTTTATTATTAGTTTTATTAGGATTTTATGTACCGCCTATCAAGGTTATCTAAGCGGTTTTACAATCATGTACTCAAGCATTTTCCCTATCTGTCCCGGTGGGCTCACAATCTATCTATTCTGCTTGTCCTGTGATAAAGCACAGTTATTTACCTGTAACGGGTGTTATCCAAGGAAAGCAGGCAGATATTCTCACATCCCACCACCTCCCCTTCTTGGCTTCTTAGCTTTCTTACTAAACTGATAGTCCCAAGAGTTGGCAGTGGGTGGGAAGGCACCACCACATGCGTGTATGGGACAGTCTTTTGATTTCTTAAAGTGACAGTTCACTTTGGATGGTTTGTGCCAGGTTCCGTGGATGATATTACTCAAGTGAGAATATTTGTCTGCTGTCTTTAGACAACACCTGTCACTGATAAGTAACAGTATTTTACGTACCACAACAGAGCTGACGTGGCAGGAGTGCTCAAATTCATTGATTTGCTATTCCATAAGATAGTACCTAAGAGCTATTGTGTATAAGTGCAAGAGGTGGTGTGCAAATAGGCGGGCATGAGTGGGCTATGGGTGATTCCTATACTTACACACAAAACCTATAGATTACTGTCGGACCACTCAGATTTTTGGTTCCTTTATAAAATTGACACCCTTAACTCTACTCACTGCCATATCCAAGGAACAGCTCACAAACTTGCACTCTCTAGGTGCATCAGGGAGGACGAGGCCTTCATCGACGATGCCATCCAGGAACTGTCTCACATCACAGAACGAACCCACGACAAGTCCATTCTTGGCACTCCCAAACCTACGGCTCTAAATTCTACGATTGGAATACAGGAAATGATTGGAGATGCCGGTCCCTGGCAGCTGGTAACCTCCTCTACTGGCAGGCGAAGAAACCCCCCCCCCCCATTCTCACTTTCTTCTTCTTTTTCTCTCAAACAGGGCAATTCTACACCAACCCCACAACTCTCCCTGAAGAACAGATTTCATGTCCTTCAAGAAGGAACTGTCGAGGATGAAACAGAAGGGGCTCAGGAGAATTCCAAACACAGAACATCGGCTATAGTAATCGCTGATCAACCCCCTAGGAAGGAGCGTAGAGTGGTGGTCATCGGGGACTCCATGCTAAGAGGCACCGAAGGGCAAATTTGCAGACCAGATATGCAATCAAGGGAGGTCTGCTGTCTCCCTGGAGCCAGGATCAGAGACATCACCACCAGTCTAGACAAACTTCTGAAACCTACTGACCATTTCCCTATGTTTCTTATTCATGTAGGTACCAACGATACTGCCAGGAGCACATCAGACAGCATCCCTAAAGACTTCGAAGCCCTGGGAAAGAAGCTGAAGCAGACAGGAGCACAGGTGGTCTTCTCATCAATTCTCCCAGTAAGAGACAAAGGCAGAGACAGGGAAGAGCATATCCATTGGACCAACGAGTGGCTTCGCAAATGGTGTTTGGAGATGAACTTTGGATTCCTAGACCACGGAGAGGCGCTACAAGGACTACAGGGATCTGATGGACTACACCTGACCAAGAAAGGCAAGAAAGTATTTGGACATCGACTAGCACGACTACTTCGGAAGGCTTTAAACTAGGTAAGTTGGGGGAGGGTACATACACACATTCCAGAAAAGCAAGGATCCACCCTGAGGAAGCAAGTAGCACCCACACTTCTGAGCCTAGGGTAAGTACCCATAGTATACACAAAAAAATAGGAGCCATACTAATAGGGACAGGAGTTTGGAGAGCTATGTATGTTAACGCACACAGCTTGGGCAACAAAATCCTGGAACTAGAAACAGAGATAAGGAATGCTGACCTTGACGTAGTAGCGATATCCGAGACCTGGTTCACAGACTCGCATGGATGGGATATGGTTATACCAGGCTACAATCTACTTCGTCGGGACAGAGAGGGCAAGTTAGGAGGGGGGGTAGCACTATACACTAAGGATAATATCATAACCACCAGAATCACAGAGGTTAGATACACAGGGGAATCACTCTGGGTGAACCTGGCCAGAGGGAATGAAAAATGCCTTTACCTCGGTGTGGTATACAGGCCTCCAAGACAAAAGGAAGACAAAGACAAGGAATTGATAGAAGACATAGAGAACATCACTTTGCGTGGCGACACAGTACTGTTGGGGGACTTCAACATGCCAGATGCAGATTGGAACACACTCTCAGCAACTACGTGTGGTAGCAGAAGAATATTAACCTCCATCAAGGGTGCGCAACTAAAACAAATGGTATTAGAACCCACAAGGGAACAGGCAATACTGGACCTGGTACTCACCAACGGAGACAGTGTCTCGGAGGTATTAGTAGGGGACACGCTGGCCACCAGTGACCATAACATGGTATGGCTCAACCTCAGGAAAGGCTTCTCTAAATCAAACACAGCGACGAGGGTCCTCAACTTTAGGGGCGCAGACTTCGACAATATGGGAGACTTTGTCCATCGAGAGCTGCATAACCATGCAGAAACCGACAATCCGGAAACTATGTGGTCAAATCTGAAATCCATACTGAACGAGGCAACTAACCGCTACATAAATACAGTAAGCAAACGCCAGAGAAACAAAAGACCACAATGGTTCAACAAGGAAATTTCGGAACTCATTAAAAAGAAAAAAGAAGCATTTATCACCTACAAACATCTTGGGAAGAGGGAGGCAAAAGAAGACTATCTGTTCAAATCTAAAGCTGTCAAAAAAGCAGTCAGAGAGGCTAAGCTCCAAACAGAAGAAGATCTAGCATGGAACATTAAAAAAAGGGGATAAATCCTTTTTCAGGTACATTAGCGACAGGAAGAGAAACAAAGATGGGATAGAACGCCTCAGGCAATCAGACGGAAACTTTGCAGAATCTGATTCTACCAAGGCAGAACTACTAAACGAATACTTCTGCTCAGTATTCACCTGTGAAGCGCCGGGAGCTGGTCCACAACTACAGACAAAAGACAGCCAAAATGACCTGTTTCAGGATTTCGAGTTTACGCCCAGTAGCGTCTACTACGAACTTTCAAGACTCAAAGTAGACAAAGCCATGGGACCAGACAATCTACACCCCAGGGTGCTCAGAGAGCTGTGTGATGTTCTGGCTGAACCACTATCAGTGCTCTTCAATCTTTCCATGCGCACGGGAAGAGTACCCCTGGACTGGAAAACGGCTAACGTAATTCCACTACACAAAAAAGGCTGCAGAACAGAAACAGAAAATTACAGACCGGTGAGTCTCACATCCATAGTGTGCAAACTCATGGAAACACTGATCAAACAGAAACTCGACAAAATTCTAGACGAAGAAAATCTACGTGATCCACACCAACACGGATTTACCAGGGGAAGGTCCTGCCAATCAAATCTGATTGACTTCTTTGACTGGGTGACTAGTCATCTGGATGCCGGGGAGTCCCTGGATGTGATATATTTGGACTTCAGCAAAGCTTTTGATAGCGTCCCACACCGCAGGCTGTTGAACAAACTAAAATCGATGGGATTAGGGGATACACTCACTACATGGGTTAAGGATTGGCTAAGCGGTAGACTTTAAAGGGTGATGGTAAACGGTACCCCCTCCAAAACGTCAGCTGTGACGAGTGGAGTACCACAGGGCTCCGTCTTAGGGCCGATTCTATTCAATTTATTCATAGGAGATATGACCCAAGGGCTCAGAGGAAAAGTATCACTGTTTGCCGATGACGCCAAACTATGCAACATAGTAGGTAAAAGCAGTGTGCCTGACAATATGACACAAGACCTACGACAGCTGGAACAGTGGTCGTCAACTTGGCAGTTAAGCTTCAATGCTAAAAAATGTAAAGTGATGCACCTAGGGAAAAAAAATCCACACAGAACTTATACACTAAATGGTGAAACCTTGACCAGGACCATGGTGGAACGTGATCTAGGAGTTATCATCAGTGATGATATGAAGGCTGCCAATCAAGTGGAGAAGGCTACGTCCAAGGCAAGACAAATGTTGGGCTGCATCCGTAGGGGTTTTGTCAGCAGAAAACCTGAAGTCATAATGCCGCTGTACAGATCCATGGTAAGACCTCATCTGGAGTATTGTGTTCAATTCTGGAGACCACACTACCGGAAAGATATGCTGAGAATTGAGTCGGTTCAGCGAATGGCTACCAAGATGGTCTTGGGGCTCAGGGATCTCACGTATGAAGAAAGGCTAAAAAAACTGCGGATGTACTCACTGGAGGAACGAAGAGAGAGGGGAGACATGATTGAGACCTTTAAGTATATTACGGGACGTATAGAGGTGAAGGATGATATCTTCTGTCTTACAAGGCCCTCGGTCACCAGAGGGCACTCGCTGAAAGTCAAGGGAGGGAAATTTCATGGTGATGCCAGGAAATACTTCTTCACCGAAAGGGTGGTCGATCATTGGAACGAGCTACCTCAGCAAGTGATTGAGGCCAACAACGTGTCAGATTTTAAGAGAAAATGGGATATCCACGTGGGATCTCTAGGGGAGTAAAAGTCAGGGAGTGGGTCATTGGTATGGGCAGACTTGATGGGCCGCGGCCCTTTTCTGCCGTCAATTTCTATGTTTCTCTAAAGATAAATGCTTAAAAATGTTTTGCAAATAGGAAACTGACAATTCTTGTCCTATATAACTTATCTTTCATTTATAAAGTGTAGTTACTTACCTGTAACGTAGGTTCTCCGTGAACAGCAGGATAGTCAGCCACATATGGGTGTTGTCCCAACAGCTCCCAATTTGCGGATAAGCTCTCCAATAGCTCAGAGAGATTTTTTTTTTTTCTCTCTCTCTCAGAGCACGTGCAGTGCCCGGGCCCCACTGGGCATGACCGAGCCCTACCCATTTCCCCCTGCTTCCCCCTAATCCCCAGGATGTTCCTAGCTGTGGCCGGGTCGGCCGTATGGGGAGGTGGGTGGGTTGTGTGGCTGACTATCCTGCTAAGGAACGCAGGTCGTGGTGGAGGGTAAGGTTCCCGCGTTGTGTTATGAGAACTGCACTGATCGGGAGGGGGGAGAGGTGGGTGAACCGCTATCCCTTGCCGGAACGGGAACCATGGTTGCAGGGCCCCGGACAAGGCAATCATGATCACCGTTGCTCTGTCCTGAAGGATCTTCTGCAGGACTTAGGGTATGGCGGGTAGGCGTATAAGAATCCGTGGTTCCAACTCACAGACAGACCGTCGGGGCTGAGACGGCGATGGGTTGATCTCTTTGCGCAGAAGGTCGAGTATTTTGAGTTCGGCTCGGTTGCAAACAGGTCGATGCTCGGTGTGCCCCAGGTGCTGAAGATCTTCTTCGTCGCCGCTGGGTTGAGACACCACTCATCGGGATCCAGCTGGTGGCTGAGGCTTTCTGCCAGGTCGTCCTGCTCCCCCGGGAGGTAAGTTGCCTGGATGGGGCATTGAATGGGGTTGGTGAACTCCCACATGCGGCAAGCTTCCTTGCATAGCAAGGCTGACCCTGTCCCTCCCTGCTTGTTGATATAGTGCATGGCCACCTGGTTTTCTGTTTGGGTGAGGACTGCCCTGCCTGTCACCCATTGTTTGAAGGTTTCGAGGGCATTCCCTATGGCCCTGAGCTCCAGTAGGTAGATATGGAGTGAGGACGCCTGTGCGAGGATCGAGAAGGTGTGTCCCCCCTCCATGTTTGGAGGCATCCATGGTGGCCACCAGCTGGTGAGGTGGTGGTCTGGTTTCCCTTTTGCTAAGTTATCTCGGGCCGTTCATCAGTGAAGCGTCTTGTGTATGGGCTGGCGAATGGGTATCTGGGTGGTCAGAGGTTGGGTACACTGGTCCCAGTGACGTCTGAGGTGCCCTTTCAGGGATCTCATGTGTAGTCTGGTGTGCTGGACAACAAAGACCGCAGCCGAGACACAGGAGGGAGCGTGCTGACGATGAGCTGCTGGCAGGGATGCACTGGGCCAGGGATGTCATGGCGTCGATCTGGTAGTCCCGTAGGACGGCCTTGGTCTGTGTGGTGTCGATGACTGCCCAGATGAACGATATCCCCTGGGGGGGTATCAGGTGGGATTTCATGTAGTTGATGAGGAACCCCAGTTCTTGGAGGAGGGTTATGGTAATTGTCGGGGCTGCCAGCTGCCGAGATAAGATAGGACGCACACCCCTTGAAGGCGGGGATGTGCCACTGCCACGCACTTTGTGAACGTTCTTGGAGCCGTTGAGAGTCCAAGGGGTAGGTCCTTGTACTGGAGGCGTCTGTTTTGGCTTAATAAGTGACGATGCCTCCTGTGGGCTGGGTGCATGGGCACGTGAGTGTATGCATCATGTAAGTCCAGGGATTCTAGCCAATACTCGGGCTGTAACAGGACCAAGACTGTACCGAGAGAGTGCCTCTGGACCTTGTGTATGCACCTGTTGAGCTTGCAGAGATCCAGGATCGAGCGTTGCCCTTGTCCATGGGGACGCGGGGGTTCCTGGAGTAGAAACCCCTTGGTGATCTCCTCTGTTCGTCACCACCTCTATTGATTCTGCCGAAGCAGGTCCTCGCCTTGCTGTAGGAAAATTGGGTCCTCAGATGGAGGGTGCCCCACCCACACGGGGGGGGGGGGCGGGAGTTGAGACGAATTCGGAATCCCTGCTTGATGATGCTGAGGGCCCACTGGTCGATGGTGATCCTGGGCCAAGCCTTCGCAGACAATCTGATCCTGCTGGGCTGGAGGGTGGTCAAGGTTCTGTTTTTGTCTTGGGGAGAGGGCTGCCCTTGGATGCCCCTGCCCCTCGGGTGGTGCTTGTTTGCGTAGCAGTTATGTTACTGTTGCGAGCGCTGGGGCACACACTGCTGCCAGTGTGGACTGACTCGGTAGTGAGCTGGAGTCCCTATTTTATTTTATTTATTTATTTTCTCTCACTGGCCTCCTGATAAAGCCGCATCTGGAACTGGAGCGCAGCAATTTGTGCGCTCAGCATTGCGCCCTCAAAGGTCTTTTTCCCCGTGGAATCCAGGGTTTTTCAGGTCCTTCCCAGACAGGGCGTTGGAGGGGGGGGGTCGTGCTGCTCTGTTTCTCTTAAGCGCTAAGGCTACCGGAATGTCCATGTATGGCTGCTGCGGGTTGTCGAATCTCTGGGCTGGAAAGATCTGGTACTTCAATCCCAGTCTCCTTGATGTTGGTTGCCCTGAAGATGGAGTCAGACAAATCTTGTCTCTGCAGTCCAGGAGGTTCTTGTGGACTGGAATCGCCACTGCCTGCGTGAAGTACTGGTAGTTCAGGCCTTGTAGTACTCTGTCTTGGGTACTTGTTGTCCACCCACGTGGATCTTGAGAAAGGCTGTGAGTTTCTGGAGGGACTTGGGGTGAGTCCTCTTTTGTGGGTTTTTTTTTTGGTTAATTCTTTATTTATTTATTTTTGTGGGTGGTGACTCGGGGCGTGGCTGGAGGTTGGTGTGTTTTGTTCCTCCGTTGCTTGGGTGCATGGCATGCCGCTGGAACGCGCCATGTTGTTGTGCGTGGCTCCCTCTAAAGGGGGGCATTGGGGGGGTGTTGCCCGCTGAGAGAGGAGTGGGTCAGCAGGAGGATTAACTGTTGCTGCTGGTCCCAACCCTGGTGGTTCGCAGGTTCATGTACTGCTCCACTTGACTGGTTGGGTGGCTCCATGTACCCCACCGACATTCTCTGTCCTTCTTGAGAGGGGGGGGGAGAGCCTGCAGAGAGGGGGCAGGATGCACCCCTTCAACTGTGCCAGTGCTCCTGGCTGCGTTTCCCACTGTGCCTGGAGGCAGAGAAAGAGGAGTGATAATACCTCTTGAGTGGACTTCTTCTGCTGTACTGCCTATTGTATATTAAACTGTACAGTGCTGCATATGCCTTTCAGTGCTATAATCATAAATAGTAGCAGAGTCCCTCATGCTGGCTGGGAAAGCACTCTGGCTAGGTATCTGAAGTGCAAACAGCTCTTAGGCTGAGGAGTTTCAAACCCCCACCTTTGGAGAGGCGTGGTCTGACATGCCGCATCACTGATGATATTAGCACCCTGCTGTGAACGGCAGACTCCTCGTTCCCGACATGAGAGGGGGAAGGGAGCAAGGTGGGGGAGGTGTGAACTGCAGACTCTGCAGGACCCCAAGAGGGAAAGAAGCATCGAGTTGGTTTTTTTATTTATTTATTTTTTTCAGCATGTCCTTTACAAGCTGAACTCTGGGGCAGCATGTCTCCTGCTGGTAGGAGAGGTCTGCAGGTCACCTCCGAGGGAAAGAAGCATGGGAGTTTCTTTCTCCATAAATTCAGATTGGGAGGAGGGTGGGGCAGAGCCCTCGGGGCTGCAAAAGATTATCAGAGGTTTTCCCAAAAACAAGCAGATAGGACTTACCTTTGGGGCTGGAGAGGGAACCCCGATCGGCTCCCTTTCAGAGGCTGGCTGTAGGCGGCAGCATGCAGTCTGGAGGGCGAAAACCCCAATCTGCTGATTGCAGACACTGGCTTTACGCGGCAGCATGCAAAAACTCTGGGGGAGATCTCTCAGTCTGGAGGGCGAAAACCCCGATCTGCTGACCGCAGAGGTTGGCTTTACGCGGCAGCATGCAATGACTCCTGGAGAGATCTCTCGGTCTGGTGAGACTCCTATCGGCTGCCCTGCAGAGGCTGGCTGTAAGCGGCAACATACAGTGACTCCGGGAGATATTTCTCTACCGGGCCGAGTGCAGGCGGGGGGATTAGCTGAGCCAGGGCATTCTGGAGGCTCCTTGCCGCTGTAGCTTGTGGATCCCCCGCTGCTGCATTCCGATGAGGATGGCTGCTGGAGGAAGATTCTCGGGCCTCACTTCTCTTCATGAAGTCTCTCAGTGCCTTCTTCCTTAGCTTGCGTGCACGTGGTGACATGTAACACGGAAACCTCGAGCGCCGGATCCAATCGTTTCTTTAGATGATTCAGGCATCTTCAAGGTGATGAGTAGAAAAGTTGTAATGGAGAGCTGTAGAAAATCCGACCGATGGGAACGGGCGGAAAATAAAGACTGGGGATTAGGGGGAAGCAGGGGGACATGTGGATAAAGGTGAGCTGGTTGATAATAGTATACCTAGATTTTCAGAACGCTTTTGATAAAGTTCCTCATGAGAAAATTAAAGGGTCATGGGATAGGTGGCAAAGTTCAGTTGGTTCAGTTGATTACGAATTGGTTAAATGGTAATTTTTTTTCAATGGAGGAGAGTAAACAGTGGAGTGCTGCAGGGGTCTGGACTGGGACTGGTGCTCTTTAACTTATTTCTAAATGATCTGGAAATTAGAATGACGAGTGAGGTGATTAAATTTGCAGATGACACTAAACTGTTCAAAGCTGTTAAAACGCATGCCGTACTTGCACGTCCCCTTCCCTTTCCCCATATCTCTAGTTGCTCGCCGTGAGCAACTGCAACATGCTTGTTGTGACTGCTTCATCGACTGCTGACATCACCCGAAGAAGGCTGTAGCAGTGTGAGTGATGAATCTGTTTAACGACAATGCAATGTCACATTTCCACAAAATCCTCAAAAGGAGGCAGAAGCAACTGTCATCGGAAAGATTCCTTGTTAAAGTCATACAGGAAGAAACAGATTCCAGTGAACAACGATTCTGTTAGTTCTAATGAAAGTCATACACAATAACCCTCACCCTCTCCTCTCTCTCGTCTCCCTCACACCAGCCACGATTCTATTCCAAAACTAAAGTGCAGGTTATTGGCTTTACTGTATATATTTTTATTTTATACAGTACAGTATTTTGTATTAAAGTTTGTGGATAATTGAACGAATCGTCTGAGTTTCCATTATTTCCTATGGGGAAATTCGCTTTGATATACGAGTGCTTTGGATAACAAGCATGCTTCCGGAATGAATTTTGCTCCCAAACCAAAGTTTTACTGTAAAGAGAAAAAAAAAGAAATCAAATAGAAGTAAATAAACAAGGAAATAAATAAATAAATGGAGGGGGGGACAGGAACAGGGGGCACAATGTATTTATGTCTCTAGGGCCCACCAAACAAATAATGCTGCCTGCTTCCAACCTTGCTCCTCCTTCCCTCCCTCTCTCCCCGCACCAGGATCATTCTGACCAATGAGTGCCAGTAGGAGCTGAAACTCCTCCTCCTCCTCCTCTCCCTCTCAGTGATAGTGGATCAATTTCTGACCAATCAGCACTGAAAGGAGCAGAACCGAGAAGATAAGTCTGCGTCTCTCAATCAGTGTGAAGCACCGCCTCCCCTTTGTGATGTCATCAGCCTGTACCCAACAGGAAACGAGCCTTAGAGCTCCAAATCTCACTTCCTGTCTCTTTGTTCCTTCTGCCACACGACAGGAGAGAAACCCTCAGCCGGAGAAAGAGCCCCAGATTCATTTCTAATCCTGGAAAGAACAAAAGCAGAGAGGAAAATGCCCGAGGGAGCTTCTGCCCAGGTAGGAGAGTCCCCCAGCTTCTTCCTTCTTGTTACAACACTGCTGCAGCTTTCTGACCTGGGATAGTGCAGAGTCAGGACCCTGAGCAGACCTGGACTGAGGAAAGACACTTTGGGACCCTCCTGAGGGGAAGGAGAGAGATCAGAGTCTCACAAGGGGAGATTGTGGGATGTGACTGCTTCCTTTTGCTATAGTCCTGCTCTGGGTCTGCAAATTATATACACACAGAAATCTTTCCCTCTGCCCTGCTGAGTCCAGCGTTGAGAAGTGCTCTGGGGCTGAGTGTTATGTGGTTGTGAATGATATACACCCAAAAGCAATTCCCTTTACCTAATGAATCCCAGCACTGGGAGGTCTCCTGAAATATAACTCTGCTCTGGGATAGTGCAGGGCAGGATTAATTCATTGAGGGCCCCTAGGCACATAAATATACTTGGCCCCCTAGCCCTGCCCCTCCCACATTTATTTACCTGTTTTCTTATTTACTTCTTTATTTCCACTTGTATTTCTTTTTTTCTTTTATTATAAAATTCAAAACAAAGATTACCATACCAGTACCAGTGTACAGTTTTAGTTCTATGCAAGCCCCAAACATCTCTGAACAAAACCCCCCTTTTGCCCAGGACTTTAACTTTAAACCCTTTCCATACTTATATAAAAGTGTTCAAATGCATTGTAAAGCAGTAATACTATCCGAAAGTTTGCAACTTCTCTCAACTGCCTCACTCTGTTGTCAAACTGTAACCCATATGTATGTATAAAAATACGTACATATGGGTAATTCCTCTAGTATGTTCCACTCCATGTATGTTAATTTGTAACAAAACAACAAGGCAAGCGGTCCACCAAAGAATCCAACGTGGAACAAAAGATCGGCAGCCAATAAAGAGATTCAAATCAGGAATATTCAAGGTGCTCCCAGGAACCATGCCTGATGCATTTCGCTAAACAAGGCTGGTCAACTCTAACAGAAAACCATATCTTTCATACACAAAGGACACAGAACCACCCTCACCCAGTATGGAATAAGTAATCACAAACTAAACTCCCCACCCCCTTTTTACAAAAGCACGGAAGAGGTTTTTAGCGCTGGCTGGCGGGCTGAATGTTCTGTGATGTTCAGACAATCATAGGAATTCTGTGACCATTGGAGCAGTGCAAAGCATTCAGCATTCTGCCTTGTGTTATAAACTGAAGGAACGGTACAGTTTAGGGGTGAAGAAACAGGGGTGCATATCCCCCAATACTGAACAAAATATAAAGATAGCAGATTTGAAAAAAAGAGAAATAACAAATCACGTTACAAATTAACAAATAAAAATAAAACAAAAAATGGAAAATAAGATACCATTTTATTGGACTAATACATTTTTAAATTAGCTTTCAGAGGTCAAACCCTCTTTTCTTTCCTTAGGTCAGTATCCTGTCCTGAGGAAGGAGAATTTTGTCTCTGAAAGTTAGCCAAAAATATATTAAAATTAGTCCAGTACAAGGATCACCATTTCTATTTCTAAACATTTATCAACACAGCTACAATATTACTTTATCCTAAAGCAATAAAATAGATTTTTTTTTCTACCTTTGTCATGTGGTTTCTGCTCATCTTCTTGTCGTTTGCTTTTTTCTATCCAGTGTCTGCCCCTTCCAGAAAATATCTACCTCCCTCTGCCATCTCTCCTCCTGCTCCCCCGCGCCCCCTATTGGTCTAGCATCCATCATCTTCCCTCTGTTCCCCCCCATGGTCTGGGATCTCTCATTCCATCTCTCCTTCTCTCCCCCTGTGGTTTTTAGCATCTCTCTCTTCTCATTTACTCCACTCAGATCTGATATCTGTCTCCCCCGTTTCTGGGAATTCTCCTCTCTCTTCCCTTCTCTGTTCTTCCTTCTCTATTTTCTGCCTCCGTCTAAATTAAATTCTTTCTTACTATTCAATCCTCAGTTTCCTTCTTTTTACTGTGTCTACTCACAGCTTGCCACCCCTTTCCTTCATCCCTCCTCTATCTCACTAACTCTATCTTCTTCCCCCCATCCAGCATATGGGAAAGCAGCAGCAGTGGTGATGAGGTGAGGGCTCCTCACTGCTGCTGCTGCTTTCCCATATGCGCCTGAAGCTGACGGCACAAGTTCTCCCTACTTCCATCATCTGCCCCCTTCTCTCTCTCTCTTTCTCCACCTCAGGCAATTCCATCAGTTATCCTGCCTGGGGTGGAGGGAGGGAGAGAAGAGGGCAGATGATGGAAGTGGGAAGAACTTGTGCCGTCAGCGTCGGGCGCATGCGGGAAAGCAGCAATGAGGGGCTAGAGGTTATCTTCCTCTCATTCAAGTCCTTGCCACCCCCCGTCCCTTTGTCGGTCCCAAAATTTCCAGCATATTCCCCTCCCTCCATTCTTGTAGCCCAGCATCTCCTCTCCTGACATCTCCCTGTCCTTTTTCCTTCACTATTTTCCTATCCCATCTCTCTTCCCTCCTGTCCCTCTCCCCATAATCAGTCATCTCACCACCTCTCTTCCCTCCCCCTCAGGGTCGAAGATTGCTTCCGCTCTCTTTCCTGCTGTTCTCTCCCCCCGTCACCCTATGATCTAGTGCCCCTCCTGCTGTTGTCCAACATTTCCCCTTCTCTCCCTCCCTCTCATCCCCTGCTCCAACATACTGTATTTCGACTGCCCTTCCATTTTCCCCTCCCAGGCCTGCCGACTTCCACTGATTTACTGCTTTCTGCCGCCCCTGCTGAAGACTGTAAACAACTTGAACACACGCCGCAGGGATCTAACAGTGTGCATGCCGCTGACGGCTTCCTTCCTCCGATCTCATGACGTAACTTCCCATTTGGTTGATGGAGGAGGAGGGAAGCTGGTAACGTCACGCGCACTGTTAGAGCCCTGCGGTGTGTGTTCAAGTTGTTTACAGGCTTCGCCAGCAGCGGGAGAAAGAGAGAAAGCAGTCGCTGACTCTGTTTCTCCGATCAAGGGGGGGGGCCCGGTGTTGCCAATAGAGGGGGGGGCCCAGTGTTGCCGATCGAGGGGGGGGCCCGGTGTTGCCGATTGCTGCTGGGGGGGGGGCTGGGCTGTTGCTGTTTGAAAAATGTTTTTTTTTTTGAGAGGTCTCTTTTTGTGGGCCCCCCTGACCATTTTGGGCCCTAAGCAACTGCCTACTTGGCCCATTGGGTAATCCGGCCCTGGGTAGTGTGTTACGTCATTGTAAATTATGTACACCAGTACATTTTCCTTCTCCCCAATGAGCACCAACCCTGGGAGGCTTCTTTATGGAAGTGTTGCTGCAGAAGATGCTGAGTGTGATTCTGGTTTATATTTTAGAAGCAGGTGACATTTGAGGACATCACTGTCTCTTTCACCCAGGAGGAGTGGGCGTATTTAGATGAAGAGCAGAAGAAGCTCTACAGGGAGGTGATGAAGGATAATTATCAGATGCTGATCTCTCTGGGTAAGAGATAAATTTACTTCCAGTGCAATAGGAATGCTATGATATACCAAAGGAGAAGAGAATTATCACTGGGAAGACTCCCGGATCCAGATCTACCTCTCCACACCAGATATTTCTACAGGAATCCAGATCCTAGTCTCAGCATGTCTTATCTGAGATTGATGCCTGGATATCTCACTGCTATCTCAAACTGAATATGGGGTTTGGCCAGATACAACTGACCTGGATTGGCCACCGTGAGAACGGGCTACTGGGCTTGATGGACCATTGGTCTGAACCAGTAAGGCTCTTCTTATGTTCTTAAGTACAGGACCTCCTTAGGGGGAAAACTGCTTTTGTGAAGTTACTAGGGCTGCTCGTTGAAAAGGGGGTTATATCATGCATTTTATCAGTCTCTGAATGTGCGTGGAGAAACTCCTTTGAAGTACATGCCAATTTCAGAGAGCTGTTCAATGAGGAGAGGATGACTTGAGAATTGTCAGTGTCCTATTTGCAAAACATTTTTTAAGCATTCATCTCTAGGCAGTGTAAGGTTGAGAGTTGTTCCTTAGAAATGGCAATGTTCTATGCATTTCCTTCAATTCCTTTAATCAAGGCAGCACTTCTCAAATTTTACCAGGAATCAGCCACCATGATACTCATCGCACCTCAGTGGCCTACAAATGAGCAAACAGAAGTCAATCACTCTGCAAGTCTTTCCAACACCACTGACACAGAACGAGGGCTTTCTACTGCATCCTAGTCTACTTTCTTTAGCTCTCACAGCATGGTATCTCTCTCCCAACCAGTAGATACCCTTTTGCTCTCTGCACCAGTGTCGGCTATTATTGAAGCCTCCAGAAAGCCATCAATACAGCACTACCATTTCAAGTGGACTCGCTATTCCTTGTGGTGTAATGCCAAATATCTGGATCCAGTGACCTGTTCTGTCCGGATTATCTCCTACACCTCTCTAATTCTGAATTAAAGACTAATTCAGTGAGGATTCATCTCGGTGCTATAATTGTTTTCCACATACAAGCCTGTAGCAGTACATCTTCTGATTTCTAGATTAATGAAAGGGTCTGTACAATATCAAGCCGCCTATGAAACCTTCAATGGCTTGGGTCCTTAATAAGAACATAAGAACTGCCATCTCCAGATCAGACCTTCGGTCCATTAAGTCCAGTGTTCCGCATACGCGGAGGCCCTGTCAGGTGTACACCTGGCGTAATTTTTAGTCACACATATTCTTCTATGCCTCTCGTAAGGAGATGTGCATCTAGTTTGATTTTGAATCCTAAGACGGTTGATTCCGCAATAATCTCCTCTGGGAGAGCATTCCAGGTGTCAACCACTCTCTGAGTGAAGCAGAACTTCCTGATATTAGTCCTGAACTTGCCCCCCCTTAGCTTCATTCCGTGTCCTCTTGTCTGTGTCAAATTTGACAATGTAAATAGTTTTTTCAGCTCTATTTTGTCAATTCCTTTCAGTATTTTGAAGGTCTCGATCATATCCCCTCGCAGTCTTCTTTTCTCAAGGGAAAACAATCCCAGTCTCTTAAGTCGATCCTCATATTCCAGTTTCTCCATACCTTTTACTAGTTTTGTTGCTCGTCTCTGCACCCTCTCCAGCAGTTTTAGGTTGGGAGACCAATGTTGGACACAGTATTCCAAGTGGGCTCTGACCATTGCTCTATAAAGTGGCATATAACTTTCTCCGATCTACTTGTGATTCCCTTCTTTATCATGCCCAACATCCTATTTGCTTTCTATGTGCTGACAGTTTCAGGGTCCTATCTATCAGTACACCCAGGTCCTTTTCTTGTTCGCTCTTACCCAGAGTTGCACCTGACATTCTATACTCATGTTCCTTTTTCTTACTGCCTAAATGCATCACTTTGCATTTCTCCACATTAAACTTCATCTGCCATTTCTCCGACCATTTCTTTAACTGACAAAAAATCTCTCAGGAGTTCCTCACTATCCTTTTGCGATCTGATTGCCCGGCATAGCTTTGTGTCGTCTGCGAACTTGATGATCTCGCTGGATGTTCCTTCTTCTAGGGCAGTGATTCCCAACCCTGTCCTGGAGGAACACCAGGCCAATCGGGTTTTCAGGTTAGCCCTAATGAATATGCATGAAAGAGATTTGCATATGATGGAAGTGATAGGCATGCAAATTTGCTTCATGCATATTCATTAGGGCTAGCCTGAAAACCCAATTGGCCTGGTGTTCCTCCAGGACAGGGTTGGGAACCACTGTTCTAGGTCATTCATATAGATATTAAATAAGATCGGCCCAAGTACCGAGCCCTGGGGTACACCGTTAGTCACTTTCTCCCAGTCGGAGAACTTCCCATTTATGCCCACTCTCAGTTTTCTGTTCTCCAGCCATTTGCCTATCCATCTTTGTATATCCCTCTCTGTTCCATGGCTTTGTAGTTTCCTGAGAAGTCTTTTGTGTGAAACTTTGTCGAACGCTTTCTGGAAGTCTAAGTATATTATGTCCACCGGTTCTCCACTATCAATTTGTTCATTCATGGTCTCAAAAAATTGAAGTAAATTCGTTAAACATGATTTCCCTTTCCTGAAGCCATGTTGACTTGCTTTCATCGGGTCGTGTGTATCTAAATGCCGGACTATGCTATCTTTAATCAGTGCTTCAACCATCTTTCCAGGGACAGACGTAAGGCTCACAGATCTGTAGTTGCCCGATTCTCCTCTCGATCCTTTTTTGAAAATTGGCGTGATGTTCGCTATCTTCCAGTCTTCCGGTATCTGTCCAGTTCTAATTGGCAAGTTTTTGCAATAACTCTCCGATTTCAACCTTCAATTCTTTTAAGAATCTCGGGTGAATGCCATCCGGTCCAGGGGATTTGTCACTTTTAAGTTTGTCGATCTGGTAGTATACCTTATCCAAGTACCTAAGAGCTATTGTGTATAAGTGCAAGGGGTGGTGTGCAAATAGGCGGGGAATGAGTGGGTTATGGGTGATTCCTAAACTTACAAAGCTGTAGATTACTGTTGGAGCACTCAGATTTTTGGCACCTTTATAAACATAGAAACATAGAGTATGACGGCAGAAAAGGGCCGATAGCCCAAGTCTGCCCACTCAAGAACCCTCGAGAATCCATGTTTAAAGAATTCCTCCGGAGCAACCCCACCATCGTCCCTTAACTCCCTTAACTCTACTCACTGCCATTTCCAAGGAACAGCTCACAAACTTGCACTGTCTAAAGATAAATGCTCAAAAATGTTTTGCAAATAGGCAGTGGCGTACCAAGGGGGGGGCGGGAGGGGCGGTCCGCCCCGGGTACCAAGCCCTGAGGGGGTGCTCCCGGTCCGGTCCAGTTCCCCCCCCCTGCGCCGGGTGTCGCGTCTGGAAACAGCCTGCAGCAAGATCGCGATGCCAGAGATCTTTGCCTGCTTCGACTGTCAGAGGAGGGGCGGGACCGCGGCGGAGGAAACAGCCGAAGCAGGCAAAGATCTCTGGCATCGCGCGATCTTGTTGCAGGCTGTTTCCCCAGGGCAGTAGCGTACCAAGGGGGGCGAGGGGGAGGTCCATCCCGGGTGCCGCCTTAGGGGGGGGGGGTGCACAGCTGGCCCGGTCCCTATCGCGCTCCTACCCTCCCAGCGAAAGCAGCATCGGCGCCATTATCGAAAAAGGTAATGGCGCCAGGCCTTGGAGCACCAAGGCAGACCGCTTCTCCCCCCTCCCAGCCGAAACCCCGCTGACCATCCTATCTCTCCTCCCCCAAGTGAACCTTTCCGACCCTCCCAGCGAAAGCAGCAAACCTCCCTCCAGTAGCGTCGGCTTTATCCTCCCTCTGCCGCATCACTGATGACGTCATCAGTAACGCGGCAGAGGGAGGAGAAAGCCGCGAAGGAGGTTTGCTGCTCTCGCTGGGAAGGTCGGAAAGGTTCACGGGGGGGGGGAGATAGGAGGGTCAGCGGGGGTTCGGCTGGGAGGGGGGAGAAGCGGACTGCCTCGGTGCTCCATTACCTTCTTCGGGCAGCAGCAGCGTTTACAATTCGCTGCTGTTGCCGGCTTCAGGCCTTGTTCTCTGCCTGGTCCTGCCTACTTCCAGTTTTCATGAAGACAGGACCCGACAGAGAGGAAGGCCTGAAGCGGGCAACAGCAGTGAATTGTGAATGCTGCTGCTGCCCGATGAAGTTCAGGACATCAGGACATCGGGGAAGGAGCAGGAAGAAATCGGCTGCTGGCTTGAGGGTGAGGGTAGGGAAAGAATCGTGGAAGTGGAGAAATCGGCACGATGGCTTTGTGCGGGCTAGGGGGAGAGAGAAAGAAAGGAAAAAATAAAGAGGGGGGGGGCAGGGGGAGAGAGAAAGAAAGGCAGAAAGAAAGAGGGGGACCAAGGGGAGAGAAAGAAAGGCAGAAATAAAGAGGGGGTCAAGGGGGAGAGAAAGAAAGGCAGAAAGAAAGAGGAGGGCCAGTGGGAGAGAGAAAGAAAGGCAGAAAGAAAGAGGGGGACCAAGGGGAGAGAAAGAAAGGCAGAAATAAAGAGGGGGGCCAGGAGGAGAGAGAAAGAAAGGCAGAAATAAAGAGGGGAGCCAGGGGGAGAGAGAAAGAAGAAGGACCAGAAGAAGGACCAGAGACTCATGAAATCACCAGACAAAAAAGTAGGAAAAATGATTTTATTTTCAACTTAGTGATCAAAATGTGTCCGTTTTGAAAATTTATATCTGCTGTCTATATTTTGCACTATGGCCCCCTTTTACTAAACCGCAATAGAGTTTTTTAGCGCAGGGTGCCTATGAGCGTCGAGAGCAGCGTGGGGCATTCAGCGCAGCTCCCTACGCTAAAAACCGCTATCGCAGTTTAGTAAAAAGGGAGGGGGAATATTTGTCTATTTTTGTATAGTTGTTACTGAGGTGACATTGCATAAAGTCATCTGCCTTGACCTCTTTGAAAACCCGCGGAATATAAATGATAATTAACATTTTCTCTGCGTACAGCGTGCTTTGTGTTTTTAAAATTTTATTGTTGGTAGATCATTTTGACTTGGCCACAAAGGTAAGGGGGAGGGAGGGAGGGGAACTGCTGAAAGACATCTAGTAATCCTTGCAGGCTTGACTGCAGGGAATTATTTTTGTAAAATCATGTTTTGTTATGTGACTGGCATTATCTAGACTTTAATTTCTATGAATGAATAGAATGAAAATGATATAAAATTACTTGCTTGTTTTTATGTGCGTGCGCTGAAGGAAAGTGGAGAGAGAGTGGGCTGAGGATGCTGAAGGGAAATGGGGAAGAGAGTGGGGAGAAGACGCTGATTTATAAATTGACAATTGTACAGAATATTGTTTCTTTTTATACTTTAATATAAACAATTCAAGGCTTGTGTGGATGGAATCAGGTGGTTTGCGGGGATGGGGACCGAGCTTACGGGGATTAGTCCAATAAAATGGTATTTTTTTATTTCTCATTATTTGTTTTATTTTTATTTGTTAATTTATAAAGTGGTGATTGTTATGTATCAGGTTTTTCAAATTTACATCTACTGTCTTTATATTTTGCACTGTATTAGAGGACATGTGTTACTGTTTTTTGTGGTGTTGCATTGTATCCAGGGTCTGGTTTCTTGGCGGATCAGTTTAACTTTTGTCTACATATTTCTATTTTTAGTTTGTGATTATTCCATTTTGGGCGAGGGTGTATCTCTGTTCTGTGTGTTCTGAAAAAGACATAGTTTTCAGTTGGCATTGACTACAGGACCAATTGACTGTGCGGGATCTGGCTTGTTTAGTTTTACAATGTATGTGTTGGTGTTCTAGTGCTCACTGCAATGTTTAAGATGCAGCCTTTTCCTAGGTACACTCTTGTGGTGCGATATGTAGATTGGTACTAAAAATCATATTTTTCATATAGATGGGGGGGGGGGTGTCAAAAAATGATGGGCCCCGGGTGCCACATACCCTAGGTACGCCACTGCAAATAGGAAACTGACAATTCTGGTCCTGTATAACTTATCTTTCATTATAAATAAGTCTTATCTTAGAAACCACTGCTGTTTTCTAACTCATGACAAATAACTTCTGTTTATATCCAGCAGATCATCAGATCCGACCTGAATGGCAGAGAATAAAGAGTCAAAGAGAAGATCCGGTAGAAATGGACCAAATCCAAACAGAGTCAGAAAATATCTATGAGAATATTTCCCTGAGACCTGACAACATTAGCACAAAGAATTCTAAGCAGGGATCAAAGGAACAGAGAAACCCTGCAGGAGCCACAAAGGAGGGAGTCACTATGTGTGAGATAAATGATGGTAACATCCCTGAGGACAAGAGACACCTAGCAGAGAGACCCTTCCAAATTCATAATAGTGGTAAAGTGACTTCTGAATTCCTCCATGGCAAGAAGAAAGGAAAAAAACACCAGAAAGAACTCCAACTGCATAAAAGTGATCATAAAAATGAGAAACTATTTACATCTGCTGAGTGTAATAAAAGTTTCACTCAGCTTTCAACTCCAAAAAGTCAGAAAATAATCCACACAAGGTACAGACCATTTACATGTTCTGAGTGTAATAAAAGCTTCACTCGGCTTTCAAGTCTAAAAAGTCACAAAATGATTCACACAGGGTACAAACCACATACGTGTACGGAGTGTAATAAAAGCTTCACTGAACTTTCAGGTCTAAAAAAACACCAAGTGATCCACACAGGGTCGAAACCACATACATGTACCGAGTGTAATAAAAGCTTCACTCAACTTTCAATTCTAAGAACGCACGAAATGATCCACACAGAGTACAAACCATATACGTGTACTGAGTGTAATAAAAGCTTCACTCAACTTTCAAATCTAAGAACGCACAAAATGATCCACACAGAGTACAAACCATATAAGTGTATTGAGTGTAATAAAAGCTTCACTCATCTTTCAAGTCTAAAAAGTCACAAAATGATCCACACAGGGTACAAACCATTTACATGTACGGAGTGTAATAAAAGTTTCAATCACCTTTCAAATCTAAAAAAACACAAAATGATCCACACAGGGTGCAAACCATATACGTGTACTGAGTGTAATAAAAGCTTCACTCAACTTTCAGGTCTAAAAAGTCACAAAATGATCCACACACGATACAAACCACATACGTGTACCGAGTGTAATAAAAGCTTCACTTTCCTTTCAGGTCTAAAAATACACCAAGTGATCCACACAGGGTACAAACCACATACGTGTACCGAGTGTAATAAAAGCTTCACTCATCTTTCAAGTCTAAAAAGTCACAAAATGATCCACACAGGGTACAAACCACATACGTGCACCGAGTGTAATAAAAGCTTCACTCTCCTTTCAGGTCTAAAAATACACCAAGTGATCCACACAGGGTACAAACCACATACGTGTACTGAGTGTAATAAAAGCTTTACTCAACTTTCAAGTCTAAAAAGTCACAAAATGATCCACACAGGGTACAAACCACATACGTGTACCGAGTGTAATAAAAGCTTCACTCACCTTTCAGGTCTAAAAATACACCAAGTGATCCACACAGGGTGCAAACCATATACGTGTACTGAGTGTAATAAAAGCTTCACTCATCTTTCAGGTCTAAAAAGTCACAAAATGATCCACACAGGGTACAAACCACATACGTGTACCGAGTGTAATAAAAGCTTCACTTTCCTTTCAGGTCTAAAAACACACCAAGTGATCCACACAGGGTACAAACCACATACGTGTACAGAGTGTAATAAAAGCTTCACTCATCTTTCAAGTCTAAAAAGTCACAAAATGATCCACACAGGGTACAAACCACATACGTGTACCGAGTGTAATAAAAGCTTCACTCTCCTTTCAGGTCTAAAAATACACCAAGTGATCCATACAGGGTACAAACCACATACATGTACCGAGTGTAATAAAAGCTTCACTCAACTTTCAAATCTAAGAACGCACAAAATGATCCACACAGAGTACAAACAATATACGTGTACTGAGTGTAATAAAAGCTTCACTCTCCTTTCAGGTCTAAAAAAACACCAACTGATCCACACAGGGTGCAAACCACATACGTGTACCGAGTGTAATAAAAGCTTCACTCAACTTTCAAGTCTAAAAAAACACCAAGTGATCCACACATGATGCAAACCATATAAGTGTATTGAGTGTAATAAAAGCTTCACTCAACTTTCAAGTCTAAAAAGTCACAAAATGATCCACACAGGGTACAAACCACATACGTGTACCGAGTGTAATAAAAGCTTCACTCTCCTTTCAGGTCTAAAAAACACCAAGTGATCCACACAGGGTACAAACCACATATGTGTACCGAGTGTAATAAAAGCTTCACTCAACTTTCAAGTCTAAAAAAACACCAAGTGATCCACACAGGGTACAACCCACATACGTGTACCGAGTGTAAAAAAAGCTTCACTCAACTTTCAAATCTAAGAACGCACAAAATGATCCACACAGAGTACAAACCATATACGTGTACTGAGTGTAATAAAAGCTTCACTCTCCTTTCAGGTCTAAAAAAACACCAACTAATCCACACAGGGTGCAAACCATATACGTGTACTGAGTGTAATAAAAGCTTCACTCAACTTTCAAGTCTAAAAAGTCACAAATGATCCACACAGGGTACAAACCACATACGTGTACTGAGTGTAATAAGAGCTTCAACCACGTTTCACATCTAAAAAGTCACAAAATGATCCACATAGGCAACAAACCATATACATGTAATAATAATAATAAATAACAGCTTATATACCGCAATACCGTGAAGTTCTATGCGGATTACAAAGATTAAACAAAGGTACAAATTGATTGACTTTAAGAGGGGAGGAAGAAAGAGGGTTAATAGGACAGGAAATCCATTTTTGAGGAGAGAGTGATCAATAGAACAAGTTAATCACTATAGAGGGGAGAGAGAAGAGAGGATGAGTTGTCTTGATACTTTAGTGTACTGAGTGTAATAAAAGCTTCATTCGACTTTCAGGTCTAAAAAAACACCAAGTGATCCACACAAGATAAAATTGACTCCCTTAACTTGACACATTGCCATTTCCAAGGAACAACTCTCAAACTGTCTAGAGATGAATGCAACTAGGACACTGACAATTGTCAAGTCATCCTCTCCTAACTGAACAGCTCTCTGAAATTGGAATCCAAGACACCTCACTACATTCACCTCTTTCCTGACTAGCATCCAAAGCACTCAGCTCAAGGATGCGCAACTCTGCAGTGGGTTCTTCTGTCCCCGCTGTTATTGAAGCTCTACGGTAGGCCTGTCCTAAACATATCCCGCAAATATCAAATACAAATTCACTCCTTCGCAGATAAGATCCAATTGTACCTACTGCTAGGAGCAACCCGTGACACCTAGATCACAAAAATACTAAACTACCTCTCAGAAATCAAAAAGTAAATTTCTCTCATCAAATCACAACTAAATGCCTCCAAGACGGGACTCCTTTGGATCCACAAAGAACACTGCAACTGTACCCATTCTTCACTGCACTAGGACTCAACTACCGTAACTGCAAAAGACTAAGCACGCAGCCTAGGAATACTTCCTCATTTTACTACCTGCGACAAATTAATAACTATTTTTCTGAGTCTGACTTCACCCAACTACTCTATGCCTTAGTACTCTCCCGCATAGATTACTGCAATGCACTATTCTGCGGTCTAACGGCGAAGAACGTACAACGGCACCAGCGTGCTCAAAATGCAGCAATCAGAGTGCCCTTGACTTTGTTTCCCAGGCTCTATCGTTGGCTCACTGGCTGTCCGTAGCCAAACATTGTGTCTTCAAGGTCCCGATGCAAGCATTCAAATCCTTACATGACATGGCGCCGGGCTACATAACAACCAAGCTTCCTCCATATGTACCAAACAGCTCCCTCGCTGAAATACACCTTAAACGCCCTGGTCAGGCCCTTCAACTGCACTCCACCAGATGTCATTTCTACTCCCACTTCATACCGAGCCACTGGAACCAACTGCCCCCACAGATCAGATTCCTTGAAGGACTCCTCAGCTTTAGGAAATCAATAAAAACATACCTCTTCACCTAACTCACCTGCCCGTGACCCATGGATTTTAAAGAAATGTTTATTGGTGTCACATTAGGAAAAAGCTTCTATTGATCAGTTTTGCACTATGGCAAATTGTGACCTGTAGACTGTATATTAATATTAGACCCCCTACTATGTGTCAAGTTATGGTAAAATCTTATATTGTAAACATGTGCTGTAATTATGGCAACTCAAACTCAAAGAAATAGTGCACCAAGGTTCAAGGACTAATCAATAAAATTTAAATTAGCCACAAATTTTTAGAGATATATAGAAAACTAATCACTGGTTCCTCAGTTTGCCACACTATGATAACGTATGGTAGCTATCCTCATAGGAACTTTATAACGTGTATAGTTTTCATTATTTATTATACTTTTCTTTTCCTTTATTTTATCATTTATTTATTTATAAGATACTTATGCCTAGTATAATAGCATTTATAGCAAAAGTGATGATAATAACAATCACTTAGCTTTTAACTGGCTCTGGGTCTAGCTCAATCCCCACCGACGCGTTTCACGATTTCATCAGGGTCGGGGAAGGAGAACGCAGAGCAGAGTCTTTTCCTAGCAAACCGCTAGATCCATAATTAGAAAGCCGGATTATGGATCTAGCGGTTTGCTAGGAAAAGACTCTGCTCTGCGTTCTCCTTCCCCGACCCTGATGAAATCGTGAAACGCGTCGGTGGGGATTGAGCTAGACCCAGAGCCAGTTAAAAGCTAAGTGATTGTTATTATCATCACTTTTGCTATAAATGCTATTATACTAGGCATAAGTATCTTATAAATAAATAAATGATAAAATAAAGGAAAAGAAAAGTATAATAAATAATGAAAACTATACACGTTATAAAGTTCCTATGAGGATAGCTACCATACGTTATCATAGTGTGGCAAACTGAGGAACCAGTGATTAGTTTTCTATATATCTCTAAAAATTTGTGGCTAATTTAAATTTTAGTAATTATGGCAAGTCATAACCTGTTAACTATATAGTATGTACGTCTATCCTGTAACCCGCTCTGCGCTCTTTGGGGAAAACGGGATAGAAACCGAATTAAATGAATAAACAGCGTGTGAGGCAACTGTGAACCAAGAAGGACAAGTGTGGAAATACTGAAGTTTGCTTTATTCCTAATAAATAGTTTGCTCTCTGATTCTGTGAGTTAACAGGATCAGGCCAAAGTGAAAATGAATCTTCTGGGTGTTTCTATGCCGACCTCTCCTGCTAATCCTGTTACACTCCCATGACCCGCCCCTTTTTTGGTTTGCAAGTAAGTTTTTAGGTGCAGATCCAAACAATTCAATTGCTCATGTAATTTGGGTATAATCTGGTTTTCCATTGCTAGTCTGGATCACGTAATTTGGGTACTTGACCAAAATTCTGCATGCAGTTTTGGGAGAGTTTTATAGATGTGAGGAGGGGTGTGAGAAATTAAAATATTAATACCTTTCCAATGTTGTTAATTGTTGCAAAATAATACATAAAAGAACCTAACATGGGGGATGTCTGGAGGAAGGGGAGAATACTGTTATCACTTTTTGTCTGATTTGCTGGCACATCTTTGAAAAATGTAATAAATATATTTAAACATAAAAGAACATAACATTTACATATAATACATCTAATCAGGTGTGGTTAAATAAAAAAGAAAATATATACATATCATTGTAATAGGTTAGAGTGTCATATAATAAATATCCTGTGGAGGTAACAAAATGCAAATAAGGATAAATGAATGAGTGGTAATAAAAACCAAATGAAATACAGTAAAACCTTGGTTTGCGAGCATAATTCATTCCAGAAGCTTGCCTGTCATCCAAATACTCGTATATCAAAGCCAATTTCCCCATAAGAAATAACAGAAACTCAGACGATTCGTTTCACAACCCAAAACCTTTAATACAAAATACTATACGTATTTGTATTGCAAAACCTCGCTCATTTAGAACAGTCACTATACTCCTGCAGTGTCCGAGAGAGAAGAAGCATCGGCTCAGTTGCGATGTGTGTATACTGTGTGTTCTTATATTTCAAGATAAACAAATAATATAGAACAATATAACACTACTAGCTTTATAGCCCGTTACATTTACGGGTGCTAGAATATATGTGTAGTGTCTGTCTTTCTCTCTCTGTCTCCTTAGCCGCTTTCTGTATTTCTGTCTTTCTTTCTTTCGGCTGTCCACCACCACCTCTTGCGTGCTCCCCCTGTCCATTCTCCCTTCTTTTTACCTCCCCTGTGTCCACCAGCACACCTCCACTGCTCCCCTTATCCAGCAGTTGCCCTTCTCCCTTTGTTTTACCTCCCCCTTGTCCATCAGCACCTCTTCCTGCTCCCCCTGTCCAGCAATAGGCCTCCCTTCCTTTTTTCCCCCCTTGTCCATCAGCACCTCTTCCTGCTTCCTCTGTCCAGCAATAGGCCTCCCTTCATTCCCCCCCCCCGTTCATCAGCACCTCTTCCTGCTCCCCCTGTCCAGCAGTAGGGCTCCCTTCTTTCCCTCCCCCCTGTCCATCAGCACCTTTTCCTGCTCCCCCTGTCCACGGGAGTTAGTACAGGCCCGGTCTCTGCCGTTCTCCCCGGAGTTTTTTATTTACTCGGATAGAGAGTCCTTGCCGCCCCCCCCTTCTCTTTCCGCGGGCCCAACTACGAACCTGGTGATTGCAGCAGCGTATGCAGCTGTCTTCACACGCTGCTTTGGATCCTTCTACTGCCCTGATTTACTCTGGCACATCCCTGATGACATCATCAGAGACGCGGCAGAGCAAATCAGGGCAGTAGAAGGGCCCAAAGCAGCGTGTGAAGACTGCTGCACACAGTGAAGACTGTTCCCTAAAGAAAAAACGGCTTGACAAATTACAGCTATACTCGCTCGAGGAGCGCAGAGAGAGGGGGGACATGATCGAGACGTTCAAGTATCTTACGGGCCGCATCGAGGCGGAGGAAGATATCTTCTTTTTCAAGGGTCCCACGACAACAAGAGGGCATCCGTTGAAAATCAGGGGCGGGAAACTACGAGGTGACACCAGGAAATTCTTTTTCACTGAAAGAGTGGTTGATCGCTGGAATAGTCTTCCACTACAGGTGATTGAGGCCAGCAGCGTGCCTGATTTTAAGGCCAAATGGGATCGACACATGGGATCTATTCACAGGGCAAAGGTAGGGGAGGGACATTAAGGTGGGCAAACTAGATGGGCCGTGGGCCCTTATCTGCCGTCTATTTCTATGTTTCATTGAGGGCCGCAATCCAGTCGGGTTTTCAGGATTTCCCCAATGAATATGCATTGAAAGCAGTGCATGTACATAATTCTCATGCATAGTCATTGGGGAAATCCTGAAAACCCGACTGGATTGCGGCCCTCAAGGAGGGACTTTGAGACCCCTGCTCTAGTATGTTCCACTCCATGTATGTTAACTTGCAACAAACAACAAGGAAAACAGTCCACCAAAGAATCCAACGTGAAACAAAAGAAGATTGGCAGAAAATAAGGAGATTCAAATCAGGTTTATTCAAGCTGCTCCCAAGAACCATGCCCGATACATTTCGCCAAACAAGGCTAGTCAACGCTAACAAAAACCATGTCTTTCATACAAACAGAACACAGAAAACACCTTCGCCTAGTATGGAATATGATGTATTCACAAACTAACCTCTCCCCCTTTTACAAAACTGTAGCATGGTTTTTACCCATGGTGGTAACAGCTCAGATGCTCATAGAATTCTGAGCATCAGAGCTGTTACCACCACAGCCGGTGCTAGAAAAAGCTTTACAATTTTGTAAAATAGAAATACGTAGACAAAGGTTAAATTGAACCACCAAAAAGCTGGACTCTGCATACAATGCAACACTAAAGAAACAGTGATGAATCTCCCCTAAAGAAAAAAAATAAATAAATAGAATTTTTTATCTACCTTTGTCTTCTCTGGTTTCTGCTCTCCTCATCTTCTTGTCACTCTCTTCCTTTCATCTGTCCATCTATGCCACTTCCAGAAACTGTATTCCTCCCCCTTCCATCATTCCCCCCATTGGTCTGGCATCCATCTTCTTCCATTCCCTCCTCCAATGATCTGCCATCTCTCTCTCTCCCACATCCCCATGGTTTGGCATTTCACTCTCTCCTCTCTTAACCCCACTTCCATCAGCATCTGCCCCCTTTCTTTCCCTCCAACCTAAATCCATCCAGTATTCTTCCCCCTTTCCCTGCACACTAATTCCATCAGTATCAGCTCCCTTTCTTTCCCTCCAACCCATTTCCATCCAGTATCCTTGCCCTGCACACCAATTCCATCAGCATCTGCCCCCTTTCTCTCCTTCCACACAGCAATGGAAGTGCACTCCCCCAGCAACGGGCCCCCATCCGGCATCGACGATGACAACACCACTGTCCCGTCCCCATCGATGGATGGACGGCAATGCGGCCTCCCCCCGGCATCAATGTTAAAGCAGCTGGCTTAGCTCCATGAAGATCCCGCGATGAAAGCATCTGCCGGTCCATCCCCCTCCGAAATCACTTCTTCCAGCAGACGCATTCATCGTGGGACATTCTTGGATCTGCGTTGGCCGTATTGCCGTTGATGCCGGCGGTTGGCTGCATTCTCGTCCATCGATGCCCAGGGAGGGGGGGCCGTTGTTGTTGTCGTCGTCAGGTGGGGACCCGTTGCCATGGAGGGAAAGAAGAGGGGAGGTCCGTTGCCATCTGAAAAAAATGGCATGGTAAATCATCCTTCAGCGGTTAGCCCCAGACTATTTTGGGCCCTAGGCACGTGCCTACTGGGCCTATTGGTTAATCTGGCCCTGCCAGTTGTTTTTCTTACCAATGCATTTATGTTTTACCTAATTTTTCTTTAATTTAACAATGTAGCAATTAAAGAAAACTATTCTAGAACCTCCTTCTAGGTTTACAGTCGCACTCTGATCTTAATGATATTACTTTTTCTAACGAATCTGAAAAAATCACATTAAGTTTAAACAAATTTTCTAACTACCCTAAAACTTAAATATCTAAAGCCATATTATACAACGGATTAATGAATGAATAAGGTTGCCTACCTCTTACTGCGCCTCGGCATTCTTTACCATTACTAAAACCGCTGGAATCGCAAATAGATCTAAATCCTAGTCGTTCTGCTTTTAAAGACGATTTGCCTCTACTGGAGATGGATTTGGCTTATTATTCCAAATAAAATTATTAAATCGGCTTAGGAATTAAAGACAATATTTTATTTATTGACAACTTTGTACTTTACTTTGCATCATATACAACATTATAGCAAGCAGGTACAGGAAATTAGTAACAGCTAACAATCCCCCCTCTAATCTACTCTAGACAAGCGAGGCCTGAGGTGAAGGAAAGGCACTCCGAAGCCCTGGACTCTTATGAGCCCCGAAGAAGCCCACCACCCCTGCCCCCACCTTTCCCCAAAAAACAGACCCGTAACTATGTGCCAGAACCTTATATCTCACACCCCTTCCCAAGTCCTCCCATCCCCTCTTCCCCGATGGTACTCTCCACCCCACCCCACCATTACTCACCCTTGCTCTCTCCTCTCATTAAACTGAGCGCCCAGATTAGGACACCCAACGTAAAACCTCACTACGTCCCTTTGGATGCAATGACTGTAAATATGGCTCCCAGGTATTCAAGAAAAGCATCTTCCGCTTCCGAGACCCTCCCGCATCTCTTGCCTCCCAGGTGGCCAGCTGATGCAACTGGTTCCGCCAATGCCAAAACGCCAGAGGATCCAGGACCGTGAAGCACTGAAGAATACATTTCCTGGCCAGTAAGCTCATCTTCCTTCAGAGAACCCGGTTTCCCCTAGGCAAATGGACAAAAGCCTCTGACAAATCTAGTACAAAGTGGGCCGGAGTACTGCATAAGACTCTACCAATTATCCCTGACATGTAAGAGATTAGATACCTCCAGAAGCACTGGATAATGGGACAGGACCAAAAGGCATGTCACAAAGTGTGTCCCCCATCCCACATTTATGACACAGTGGTGTAGGCAGACCTCCACTGTAATACAACTATGTACGAGTATAATAAGCGCGTAAGGTCACCCTATAATATGTTTCTCGCAACCAAGCACATGGGGTCACCCCAGGTGTTGCCTTCAAGGTATAGGCTACATCCCAGAGGCCCAAATTAATCTGCAATTCTCCCTCCCATTTACCCTGGATGCGTTGGTAGTCCCTAGCTGGTTGTTATTCTTGCAAACTAGCATGAATGCTAGACACCAGGAGGGACACCCCCTCCTCCCGGGCAAACAACTCCCACAGCCTAGCCTCCAAATGCATGCACAATTGTGCTCTGTCGAGGGATCTCACATAATGCTCCACTTGATGACACGCAAACTGCGCTCCCAGGTCTCCCCCATCTTAGCCAGCAAGTTTGCATGGGTCAACAGCTCCCCATCAGCCCCCAAGACATGCTCTAATCGTGAAACTCCTCTCTCTCCCCAAGACAAGTACTCCCTGGATTCCCTACCCGGAGGAAAGGCCGGATTACCCCGCAATGGCAAGAGATCAGTAACCATCAGAACCCCTCCCAGGGCTTGCACAAGCCAATACCAGGCTGCTTGCAGTGTGCTGAATAATACACTAGGTTGGATGGAAGAGGGCAATGCCCTCCGGTGACTATGTAGTAACGCAAACACATCATAGGGAGCAAAAAACTCACGTTCCATCTGAAGAGCGGTATAGCCGCTTGACATGTTCACCCAATCTCCCAAATGACGAAACACACACGCGTAATTATAGACCCGCACATCCGGTAATCCTAACCCCCCCTGATGCCAATTCCCTAGCAACTGAGACAACTGGAATTTCGGTTTCTTGGCCGCCCAACAGAGTAACCCCTTTATAGAAAATGCACAAATCCTTCTTCATCAAACACAACGGCAGAGTCTGCAAAACATACAGCCATTTGGGAAAGATAAACATCTTAACGAAGCAAATACGCCCATCAGCGAAAGGGGCAGTGCCCGCCAGGTATCCAACAAGAGCTCCGTCTATTGCTGAAGCTTGTCCACATTAAAATGATATAATAGGGGAACCGTCATGGTCATCAAAGTCCCCAAGTACACAAACTGGCCAGGCACCCATGTCAATGGAAACCCGTTCACCCATAAGGCCTGTACCGCCACAGAAGATGCTAACACCTCTGATTTGTCCAAATTTAAGCGGAAACCTGCATAGTCACCATATTTATTTATTTAGATTTTTATCCTGTCCTCCCAACTCTTGTTTATTGCCCATTTTGTCTTCCCCCTGTGCTGCGTTCTTCCGTTCATCTTCCTGTTCTGTCAACTCTTATTGTCTGCCCGTTGTGTCTTCCCAGCATTTTTCCCACTCAGTATCTTCTCGGGATACCTTCTTCCGAATCATCGACATCTGGATGACAGTTGGCTTTCCCCTTCTTCTTAGTTTAAAGCCAGCTCTATTTCTCTCCTGACGTTGTTTGCTAGAAGTCTAGTTCCTGACTTGCTCAGGTATAGTCCATCCCTCCTGAAGAACTTGTTCTTGCCCCAAAATGTCCAGTTTCCCACGAAGTGGAACCCCTCTTCCTCACACCATCTCCTCATCCATGCATTTATTGACTGTAGTTCCGTTTGCCTCTTCACATCTGCCCTTGGTACTGGTAGGATCTCTGAAAATGCTATCCTCTGAGTCCTCATCTTCAACTTCCTTCCCAGAATCTTGAACTGTTCGATCAGTTCGTTCTTGCTGTAAGTTCTCCTGCTAACATCATTTGTCCCGATGTGGTTCATCACTGCAGTCTCTTTCGTCTCTGCTCCTTCTAGGATCCTTTCAATTCTGTCAACGATGTCTTTTGTTCTTGCTCCTGGGAGGCAGGTCACTAGCCGATCCTCTCTCCCTCCTGCTACGTGGTTATCCACTTGCCTTAGGATTGAATCTCCCACTAGGATTGCAGACTTTCCCTTTTTCAGTTTTTGTTCTGGTCGGAGGTCTGTGTCCTCGGTGTGCTTTACTGCTTCCACTTCCTGCGGGATTCCTCTGTGGTCTTTTTCTTCTTTGGAGTCAGGTTGTTCTTGTCCTCCATTCCGTGTGGGTGTATCTTCGGCCTTCCTACGACGTTCGTGTTCTTGTTCTTCCACCCTCCTGTAGGCCTCCTCGAGCTCTCTGACTTGTTCCTCAATGTGCCTCTCTCTCAAAGGGTCTTCAGCTTTCCTGATCGGGTCTTCTGCGATGTAAAGTCCTTCCAGTTTCTGAATCCTGAACTTCAGTTGACTGACTTCCTTCTTCAAGCTTTTCAGCTCCTGACACCGACTGCATACATACGACTGCCTCCCCGAGGGGAGGTAGTCGTACATATGACAGTCTGTGCAGTACACTGGGAAAACCATCCTCTGGAATCCCTCTGCCTCCAATGTTGTCCTGGTTTTTTTGGAGTACTCTTTATTGTACTGGTATCTATTTGCTAGTGTGTGTGTTCTCTTCTGTGCCTGCCTCTTCCTTACCTTCTGTGGCTGCCGCTTCCTGACCTAGCTGTCTTGAGCCTTTGTGTGCTGTCTTGTGTCTTTGTGTGCTTCTTCCTTACCTTCTGTGACTTCCACTTCCTGATCTAGCTATCTTGTGCCTTTGTGTGCTATCCTTACCTTACCTTTACTTGTGTGTGTGTGTGTGTTGTAGGGATGGAGATCTGATAAGTTCTGATCCAGAGCATCAGAACACTGGCGGGGTCCGCACGCAGGCGGTTCTGAACGTAAGCCTGGTCGGCACACCGACCTAGGCCCTGTGTGCAGATCTGTGCCTGTGTGTGGATCTAGGCCTGGGTTTGGTTCTGAGGCCCTGTTTCTCATTTCCTCTCCCTCTCCCTCCTGACACGTATACATTCTAAGGACAAGGGTTGCACCTTGAGCAGAAGGCTGAGGCATCCCTGACTCTGGCCATATATTAACCTGACCATACATTTACCCTTTTTCTCTTATCTTGTTTAAGCATCCCTTATATGGGCAACAATCAGACTTTGCCTGAGCAAGGCTAATCAAGAGAGCTTAAGAAACATGCATTATAACCTTTGGACTGTCACTTGCCATAGTAAAATTTGAGACATATCAGAAAGGTACACATAGGGAATCACTTTATTATAACTGTTATTATGTATTCATATGTCACGTGAGATAGTAGCCTTGAGACACACATGATATAGATAAACAATGGTTTAATCCTCACTGTAAATGCATTATGAAATTATAACCTTGTAGAGCATTAACTAAGTAATTATTGGAGATATGATTCTCAATAAAAAGAGGGAGAGATCATTCATTTGGAGCGTCTCCTCCTGACTCTAAGCCTGAGTGTGTGTGTTTATTGTGGAGCATTCCTACATGGCTCCCAAAAATCCATAAACTTTCTATAATGTCCCTGCTGTATAGCAATCATACGTTCCATTTTAAACATGTGCCAGGTCGTCCTGCTTCCCCGGGAGGTAAGTTGCCTGGATGGGGCATTGAATGGGGTTGGTGAACTCCCACATGCGGCAAGCTTCCTTGCATAGCGAGGCTGACCCTGTCCCTCCCTGCTTGTTGATATAGTGCATGGCCACCTGGTTTTCTGTTTGGGTGAGGACTGCCCTGCCTGTCACCCATTGTTTGAAGGTTTCGAGGGCATTCCCTATGGCCCTGAGCTCCAGTAGGTAGATATGGAGTGAGGACGCCTGTGCGAGGATTGAGAAGGTGTGTCCCCCCTCCATGTTTGGAGGCATCCATGGTGGCCACCAGCTGGTGAGGTGGTGGTCTGGTTTCCCTTTTGCTAAGTTATCTCGGGCCGTTCATCAGTGAAGCGTCTTGTGTATGGGCTGGCGAATGGGTATCTGGGTGGTCAGAGGTTGGGTACACTGGTCCCAGTGACGTCTGAGGTGCCCTTTCAGGGATCTCATGTGTAGTCTGGTGTGCTGGACAACAAAGACCGCAGCCGAGACACAGGAGGGAGCGTGCTGACGATGAGCTGCTGGCAGGGATGCACTGGGCCAGGGATGTCATGGCGTCGATCTGGTAGTCCCGTAGGACGGCCTTGGTCTGTGTGGTGTCGATGACTGCCCAGATGAACGATATCCCCTGGGGGGGTATCAGGTGGGATTTCATGTAGTTGATGAGGAACCCCAGTTCTTAGAGGAGGGTTATGGTAATTGTTGGGGCTGCCAGCTGTCGAGATAAGATAGGACGCACACCCCTTGAAGGCGGGGATGTGCCACTGCCACGCACTTTGTGAACGCTCTTGGAGTCGTTGAGAGTCCAAGGGGTAGGTCCTTGTACTGGAGGCGACTGTTTTGGCTTTAGAAGTGACGATGCCTCCTGTGGGCTGGGTGCATGGGCACGTGAGTGTATGCATCATGTAAGTCCAGGGATACTAGCCAATACTCGGGCTGTAACAGAGCCAAGACTGTACCCAGAGAGTGCCTCTGGACCTTGTATATGCACCTGTTGAGCTTGCAGAGATCCAGGATCGAGCGTTGCCCTTGTCCATGGGGACGCGGGGGTTCCTGGAGTAGAAACCCCTTGGTGATCTCCTCTGTTCGTCACCACCTCTATTGATTCTGCCGAAGCAGGTCCTCGCCTTGCTGCAGGAAAATTGGGTCCTCAGATGGAGGGTGCCCCACCCACTCAGGGGGGGGGGCGGGAGTTGAGACGAATTCGGAATCCCTGCTTGATGATGCTGAGGGCCCACTGGTCGATGGTGATCCTGGGCCAAGCCTTCGCAGACAATCTGATCCTGCTGGGCTGGAGGGTGGTCAAGGTTCTGTTTTTGTCTTGGGGAGAGGGCTGCCCTTGGATGCCCCTCGGACGGTGCTTGTTTGCGTAGCAGTTATGTTACTGTTGCGAGCACTGGGGCACAGACTGCTGCCAGTGTGGACTGACTCGGTAGTGAGCTGGAGTCCCTATTTTATTTATTTATTTTCTCTCACTGGCCTCCTGATAAAGCCGCATCTGGAACTGGAGCGCAGCAATTTGTGCGCTCAGCATTGCACCCTCAAAGGTCTTTTTCCCCGTGGAATCCAGGGTTTTTCAGGTCCTTCCCTGACAGGGCGTTGGAGGGGGGGGGGTCGTGCTGCTCTGTTTCTCTTAAGCGCCAAGGCTACCGCAATGTCCATGTATGGCTGCTGCGGGTTGTCGAATCTCTGGGCTGGAAAGATCTGGTACTTCAATCCCAGTCTCCTTGATGTTGGTTGCCTTGAAGAGGGAGTCAGCCAAATCTTGTCTCTGCAGTCCAGGAGGTTCTTGTGGACTGGAATCGCCACTGCCTGCGTGAAGTACTGGTAGTTCAGGCTTTGTAGTACTCTGTTTTGGGTACTTGTTGTCCACCCACGTGGATCTTGAGAAAGGCTGTGAGTTTCTGGAGGGACTTGGGGTGAGTCCTCTTTTGTGGGTTTTCTTTTTGGTTAATTCTTTATTTATTTATTTTTGTGGGTGGTGACTCGGGGTGTGGCTGGAGGCTGGTGTGTTTTGTTCCTCCGTTGCTTGGGTGCATGGCATGCCGCTGGAACGCGCCATGTTGTTGTGCGTGGCTCCCTCTAAAGGGGGGCATTGGGGGGGTGTTGCCCGCTGAGAGAGGAGTGGGTCAGCAGGAGGATTATCTGTTGCTGCTGGTCCCAACCCTGGTGGTTCGCAGGTTCATGTGCTGCTCCACTTGACTGGTTGGGTGGCTCCATGTACCCCACCGACATTCTCTGTCCTTCTTGAGAGGGGGGGAGAGTCTGCAGAGAGGGGGCAGGATGCACCCCTTCAACTGTGCCAGTGCTCCTGGCTGCGTTTCCCACTGTGCCTGGAGGCAGAGAAAGAGGAGTGATAATACCTCTTGAGTGGGCTTCTTCTGCTGTACTGCCTATTGTATATTAAACTGTACAGCGCTGCATATGCCTTTCAGTGCTATAATCATAAATAGTAGCAGAGTCCCTCATGCTGGCTGGGAAAGCACTCTGGCTAGGTATCTGAAGTGCAAACAGCTCTTAGGCTGAGGAGTTTCAAACCCCCACCTTTGGAGAGGCATGGTCTGACATGCCGCATCACTGATGATATCAGCACCCTGCTGTGAAAGGCAGACTCCTCGTTCCCGACATGAGAGGGGGAGGGGAGCGGGGTGGGGGAGGTGTGAACTGCAGACTCTGCAGGACCCCAAGAGGGAAAGAAGCATCGAGTTGGTTTTTTTATTTATTTTTTTTTTCAGCATGTCCTTTACAAGCTGAACTCTGGGGCAGCATGTCTCCTGCTGGTAGGAGAGGTCTGCAGGTCCCCTCCGAGGAAAAGAAGCATGGGAGTTTCTTTCTCCTTAAATTCAGATTGGGAGGAGGGTGGGGCAGAGCCCTCGGGGCTGCAAAAGATTATCAGAGGTTTTCCCAAAAACAAGCAGATAGGACTTACCTTTGGGGGTGGAGAGGGAACCCCGATCGGCTCCCTGCAGAGGCTGGCTGTATGCGGCAGCATGCAGTCTGGAGGGCGAAAACCCCAATCTGCTGATTGCAGACGCTGGCTTTACGCGGCAGCAAGCAAAAACTCCGGGGGAGATCTCTCAGTCTGGAGGGCGAAAACCCCGATCTGCTGACCGCAGAGGCTGGCTTTACGCGGCAGCATGCAATGACTCCTGGAGAGATCTCTCAGTCTGGTGAGACTCCTATTGGCTGCCCTGCAGAGGCTGGGTGTAAGCGGCAACATGCAGTGACTCCGGGAGATATTTCTCTACCGGGCCGAGTGCAGGCGGGGGGATTAGCTGAGCCAGGGAATTCTGGAGGCTCCTTGCCGCTGTAGCTTGTGGATCCCCCGCTGCTGCATTCCGATGAGGATGGCTGCTGGAGGAAGATTCTCGGGCCTCATTTCTCTTCATGAAGTCTCTCAGTGCCTTCTTCCTTAGCTTGCGTGCACGTGGTGACATGTAACACGGAAACCTCGAGCGCCGGATCCAATCGTTTCTTTAGATGATTCAGGCATCTTCAAGGTGATGAGTAGAAAAGTTGTAATGGAGAGCTGTAGAAAATCCGACCGATGGGAACGGGCGGAAACTAAAGACTGGGGATTAGGGGGAAGCAGGGGGACATGTGGATAAAGGTGAGCTGGTTGATAATAGTATACCTAGATTTTCAGAACGCTTTTGATAAAGTTCCTCATGAGAAAATTAAAGGGTCATGGGATAGGTGGCAAAGTTCAGTTGGTTCAGTTGATTACGAATTGGTTAAATGGTAATTTTTTTTCAATGGAGGAGAGTAAACAGTGGAGTGCTGCAGGGGTCTGGACTGGGACTGGTGCTCTTTAACTTATTTCTAAATGATCTGGAAATTAGAATGACAAGTGAGGTGATTAAATTTGCAGATGACACTAAACTGTTCAAAGCTGTTAAAACGCATGCCGTACTTGCACGTCCCCTTCCCTTTCCCTATATGTCTAGTTGCTCGCCGTGAGCAACTGCAACATGCTTGTTGTGACTGCTTCATCGACTGCTGACATCACCCGAAGAAGGCTGTAGCAGTGTGAGTGATGAATCTGTTTAACGACAATGCAATGTCACATTTCCACAAAATCCTCAAAAGGAGGCAGAAGCAACTGTCATCGGAAAGGTTCCTTATTAAAGTCACACAGAAAGAAACAGATTCCAGTGAACAACGATTCTGTTAGTTCTAGTGAAAGTCCTACACAATAACCCTCACCCTCTCCTCTCTCTCGTCTCCCTCACACCAGCCACGATTCTATTCCAAAACTAAAGTGCAGGTTATTGGCTTTACTGTATATATTTTTATTTTATACAGTACAGTATTTTGTATTAAAGTTTGTAGATACTTGAACGAATCGTCTGAGTTTCCATTATTTCCTATGGGGAAATTTGCTTTGATATACGAGTGCTTTGGATTACAAGCATGCTTCCAGAATGAATTTTGCTCCCAAACCAAAGTTTTACTGTAAAGAGAAAAAAAAAGGAAATCAAATAGAAGGAAATAAATAAATAAATGGAGGGGGGGACAGGAACAGGGGGCACAATGTATTTATGTCTCTAGGGCCCACCAAACAAATAATCCTGCCTGCTTCCAACCTTGCTCCTCCTTCCCTCCCTCTCTCCCCGCGCCAAGATCATTCTGACCAATGAGTGCCAGTAGGAGCTGAAACTCCTCCTCCTCCTCTCCCTCTCAGTGATAGTGGATCAATTTTCTGACCAATCAGCACTGAAAGGAGCAGAACCGAGAAGACAAGCCTGCCCCTCTCAATCAATGTGAAGCACCGCCTCTCCTTTGTGATGTCATCAGCCTGTACCCAACAGGAAACGAGCCTTAGAGCTCCAAATCTCACTTCCTGTCTCTTTGTTCCTTCTGCCACACGACAGGAGAGAAACCCTCAGCCGGAGAAAGAGCCCCAGATTCATTTCTAATCCTGGAAAGTACAAAAGCAGAGAGGAAAATGCCCGAGGGAGCTTCTGCCCAGGTAGGAGAGTCCCCCAGCTTCTTCCTTCTTGTTACAACACTGCTGCAGCTTTCTGACCTGGGATAGTGCAGAGTCAGGACCCTGAGCAGACCTGGACTGAGGAAAGACACTTTGGGACCCTCCTGAGGGGAAGGAGAGAGATCAGAGTCTCACAAGGGGAGATTGTGGGATGTGACTGCTTCCTTTTGCTATAGTCCTGCTCTGGGACTGTGAATTATGTGTCTGCAAATTATATACACACAGAAATCTTTCCCTCTGCCCTGCTGAGCCCAGCGCTGAGAAGTGCTCTGGGACTGAGTGTTATGTGGTTGTGAATGATATACACCCAAAAGCAATTCCCTTTACCTAATGAATCCCAGCACTGGGAGGTCTCCTGAAATATAACTCTGCTCTGGGATAGTGCAGGGCAGGATTAATTCATTGAGGGCCCCTAGGCACATAAGTATACTTGGCCCCCTAGCCCTGCCCCTCCCACATTTATTTACCTTTTTCTTATTTACTTCTTTATTTCCACTTGTATTTCTTTTTTTCTTTTATTATAAAATTCAAAACAAAGATTACCATACCAGTACCAGTGTACAGTTTTAGTTCTATGCAAGCCCCAAACATCTCTGAACAAAACCCCCCTTTTGCACAGGACTTTAACTTTAAACCCTTTCCATACTTATATAAAAGTGTTCAAATGCATTGTAAAGCAGTAATACTATCCGAAAGTTTGCAACTTCTCTCAACTGCCTCACTCTGTTGTCAAACTGTAATCCATATGTATGTATAAAAATACGTACATATGGGTAACTCCTCTAGTATGTTCCACTCCATGTATGTTAATTTGTAACAAAACAACAAGGCAAGCAGTCCACCAAAGAATCCAACGTGGAACAAAAGATCGGCAGCCAATAAAGAGATTCAAATCAGGTATATTCAAGGTGCTCCCAGGAACCATGCCTGATGCATTTCGCCAAACAAGGCTGGTCAACGCTAACAGAAAACCATATCTTTCATACACACAGGACACAGAACCACCCTCACCCAGTATGGAATAAGTAATCACAAACTAAACTCCCCACCCCCTTTTTACAAAAGCACGGAAGAGGTTTTTAGCACTGGCTGGCGGGCTGAATGTTCTGTGATGTTCAGACAATCATAGGAATTCTGTGACCATCGGAGCAGTGCAAAGCATTCAGCATTCTGCCTTGTGTTATAAACTGAAGGAACGGTACAGTTTAGGGGTGAAGAAACAGTGGTGCATATCCCCCAATACTGAACAAAATATAAAGATAGCAGATTTGAAAAAAAGAGAAATAACAAATCACGTTACAAATTAACAAATAAAAATAAAACAAAAAATGGAAAATAAGATACCATTTTATTGGACTAATACATTTTTCAATTAGCTTTCAGAGGTCAAACCCTCTTTTCTTTCCTTAGGTCAGTATCCTGTCCTGAGGAAGGAGAATTTTGTCTCTGAAAGTTAGCCAAAAATATATTAAAATTAGTCCAGTACAAGGATCACCATTTCTATTTCTAAACATTTATCAACACAGCTACAATATTACTTTATCCTAAAGCAATAAAATAGATTTTTTTTTTCTACCTTTGTCATGTGGTTTCTGCTTTCCTCATCTTCTTGTCATTCGCTTCTTTCTATCCAGTGTCTGCCCCTTCCAGAAAATATCTACCTCCCTTTGCCATCTCTCCTCCTGCTCCCCTGCGCCCCCTATTGGTCTAGCATCCATCATCTTCCCTCTGTTCCCCCCATGATCTGGGATCTCTCATTCCATCTCTCCTTCTCTCCCCTTGTGGTTTTTAGCGTCTCTCTCTTCTCATTTACTCCACTCAGATCTGATATCTGTCTCCCCTGTTTCTGGGAAGTCTCCTCTCTCTTCCCTTCTCTGTTCTTCCTTCTCTATTTCCTACCTCCGTCTAAATTAAATTCTTTCTTACTATTCAATCCTCAGTTTCCTTCTTTTTACTGTGTCTACTCACAGCTTGCCACCCCTTTCCTTCATCCCTCCTCTATCTCACTAACTCTATCTTCTTCCCCCCATCCAGCATATGGGAAAGCAGCAGCAGTGGTGATGAGGTGAGGGCTCCTCACCGCTGCTGCTAATTTCCCATATGCGCCTGAAGCTGACGGCACAAGTTCTCCCTACTTCCATCATCTGCCCCCTTCTCTCTCTCTCTCTCTCAGGCAATTCCATCAGTTATCCTGCCCCCCTCAGTGAATTGCCTGGGGTGGAGGGAGGGAGAGAAGAGGGCAGATGATGGAATTGGGAAGAACTTGTGCCGTCAGTGTCGGGCGCATGCGGGAAAGCAGCAGTGAGGGGCTAGAAGTTATCTTCCTCTCATTCAAGTCCTTGCCACCCCCGTCCCTTGGTCGGTCCCACAATTTCCAGCATATTCCCCTCCCTCCATTCTTGTAGCCCAGCATCTCCTCTCCTGACATCTCCCTGTCCTTTTTCCTTCACTATCTTACTATCCCATCTCTCTTCCCTCCTGTCCCTCTCCCCATAATCAATCATCTCACCACCTCTCTTCCCTCCCCCTCAGGGTCGAAGATTGCTTCCGCTCTCTTTCCTGCTGTTCTCTCCCCTCGTCACCCTATGATCTAGCGCCCCTCCTGCCGTTGTCCAACATTTCCCCTTCTCTCCCTCCCTCTCATCCCCTGCTCCAACATACCGTATTTCGATTGCCCTTCCATCTTCCCCTCCCAGGCCTGCCGACTTCCACTGATTTACTGCTTTCTGCCTCCCCTGCCGAAGACTGTAAACAACTTGAACACACGCCGCAGGGCTCTAACAGTGTGCGTGCCGCTGACGGCTTCCTTCCTCCGCCCTCATGACGTAACTTCCCATTTAGTTGATGGAGGAGGAGGGAAGCTGGTAACGTCACGCGCACTGTTAGAGCCCTGCGGTGTGTGTTCAAGTTGTTTACAGGCTTCGCCAGCAGCGGGAGAAAGAGAGAAAGCAGTCGCCGGCTCTGTTTCTCCGATCAAGGGGGGGGCCCGGTGTTGCCAATAGAGGGGGTGCCCAGTGTTGCCGATCGAGGGGGGGGCCCGGTGTTGCCGATTGCTGCTGGGGGAGGGGGGGCTGGGCTGTCGCTGTTTGAAAAATGTTTTTTTTTTTTGAGAGGTCTCTTTTTGTGGACCCCCCTGACCATTTTGGGCCCTAAGCAACTGCCTACTTGGCCCATTGGGTAATCCGGCCCTGGGTAGTGTGTTACGTCATTGCAAATTATGTACACCAGTACATTTTCCTTCTCCCCAATGAGCACCAACCCTGGGAGGCTTCTTTATGGAAGTGTTGCTGCAGAAGATGCTGAGTGTGATTCTGGTTTATATTTTAGAAGCAGGTGACATTTGAGGACATCACTGTCTCTTTCACCCAGGAGGAGTGGGCGTATTTAGATGAAGAGCAGAAGAAGCTCTACAGGGAGGTGATGAAGGATAATTATCAGATGTTGATCTCTCTGGGTAAGAGATAAATTTACTTCCAGTGCAATAGGAATGCTATGATATTCCAAAAGAGATGAGAATTATCACTGGGAAGACTCCCAGATCCAGATCTACCTCTCCACACCAGATATTTCTACAGGAATCCAGATCCTAGTCTCAGCCTGTCTTTCTGAGATTGATGCCTGGATATCTCACTGTTGTCTAAAACTGAATATGGGGTTTGGCCAGATACAACTGACCTGGATTGGCCACCTTGAGAACGGGCTACTGGGCTTGATGGACCATTGGTCTCTTCTTATGTTCTTAAGTACAGGACCTCCTTAGGGGGAAAACTGCTTTTGTGAAGTTACTAGGGCTGCTCGTTCAAAAGGGGGTTATATCATGCAATTTACCAGTCTCTGAATATGCGTGGAGAAACTTCTTTGAAGTACATGCCAATTTCAGAGAGCTGTTCAATGAGGAGAGGATGACTTGAGAATTGTCAGTGTCCTATTTGCAAAACATTTTTTAAGCATTCATCTCTAGGCAGTGTAAGGTTGAGAGTTGTTCCTTAGAAATGGCAATGTTCTATGCATTTCCTTCAATTCCTTTAATCAAGGCAGCACTTCTCAAATTTTACCAGGAATCAGCCACCATGATACTCATCGCACCTCAGTGGCCTACAAATGAGCAAACAGAAGTCAATCACTCTGCAAGTCTTTCCAACACCACTGACACAGAACGAGGGCTTTCTACTGCATCCCAGTCTACTTTCTTTAGCTGTCACAGCATGGTATCTCTCTCCCAACCAGTAGATACCCTTTTGCTCTCTGCACCAGTGTCGGCTATTATTGAAGCCTCCAGAAAGCCATCAATACAGCACTACCATTTCAAGTGGACTCGCTATTCCTTGTGGTGTAATGCCAAATATCTGGATCCAGTGACCTGTTCTGTTCCGGATTATCTCCTACACCTCTCTAATTCTGAATTAAAGACTAATTCAGTGAGGATTCATCTCGGTGCTATAATTGTTTTCTACACACAAGCCTGTAGCAGTACATCCTATGATTTCTAGATTAATGAAAGGGCCTGTACAATATCAAGCCGCCTATGAAACCTTCAATGGCTTGGGTCCTTAATAAGAACATAAGAACTGCCATCTCCGGATCAGACCTTCGGTCCATCAAGTCCGGCGATCCACACACGCGGAGGCCCTGCCAGGTGTACACCTGGCGTAATTTATAGTCCACCATATCTTTATATGCCTCTCTTAGAGAGATATGCATCTAGTTTGCTCTTGAAGCCCAGGACGGTCGATTCCGCAATAATCTCCTCTGGGAGGGCATTTCAGGCGTCAACCACCCTCTGAGTGAAGCAGAACTTCCTGACATTAGTCCTGAACCTGTCCCCCCTTAGCTTCATTACATGTCCTCTAGTCCGTGTCAAATTGGACAATGTAAATAATCTTCTCTGCTCTATTTTGTCGATTCCTTTCAGTATTTTGAAGGTCTCGATCATATCCCCACGCAGTCTCCTTTTCTCAAGGGAGAACAATCCTAGTGTTATAAGTCTATCCTCGTATTCCAGTTTCTCCATACCCTTCACCAGTTTTGTTGCTCGTCTCTGCACCCTCTCCAGCAGTTTTATATCCTTCTTTAGGTAGGGAGACCAATGTTGGACGCAGTATTCCAAGTGTGGTCTGACCATTGCCCTATAAAGCGGCATTATAACTTTCTCCGATCTACTCGAGATTCCTTTCTTTATCATGCCCAACATTCTATTTGCCTTCTTTGCCGCTGCCGCGCATTGTGCCGACGGCTTCAGGGTCCTATCTATCAGTACACCCAGGTCCTTTTCTTGTTCACTCTTCCCCAGAGTTGCACCTGACATTGTATACTCGTATTCCTTATTCTTATTGCCTAAATGCATTACCTTGCATTTCTCCACATTGAACTTCATCTGCCATTTCTCCGCCCATGTTTCTAACCGACACAAGTCGCTCTGGAGTTCCTCTCTATCCTCCTGCGATCTGATTGCCCGGCATAGTTTTGTATCGTCTGCAAACTTGATGATCTCACTGGATGTTCCTTCTTCCAGGTCATTGATATAAATATTAAAAAGGATCGGCCCAAGTACTGAACCCTGGGGTACACCACTAGTCACTTTCTCCCAGTCGGAGAACTTCCCATTTATGCCCACTCTCTGCTTTCGGTTTTCCAGCCATTTGCCTATTCATCTTTGTATATCTCCCTCTATGCCATGGCTTTGTAGTTTCCTGAGAAGTCTTTCGTGTGGAACTTTGTCGAACGCTTTCTGGAAGTCCAAGTATATTATGTCCACCGGCTTCCCACTATCAATTTGCTCGTTCACGGTCTCAAAAAATTGGAGTAAATTCGTCAAACATGATTTCCCTTTCCTGAATCCATGTTGACTGGGTTTCATCAAGTCGTGTGCATCCAAGTGCCGGACTATGCTATCCTTGATCAGTGCTTCAACCATCTTGCCGGGGACCGACGTAAGACTCACAGGCCTATAGTTGCCCGGTTCCCCTCTCGATCCTTTTTTGAAAATTGGCGTGACGTTCGCTATCCTCCAGTCGTCCGGTATCTGTCCAGTTCTGATTGTCAGGTTTGCAAGTTTTTGCAATAACTCTCCGATTTCAACCTTCAATTCCTTTAAGACTCTCGGGTGAATTCCATCCGGTCCAGGGGATTTGTCACTTTTAAGTTTGTCGATCTGATAGTATATCTGGTCTAAGTCCACTTCAACTGTGGTGAGGCTGTCTTCTATTTCTCCTGCAAACACTTTCTCCGCTTCAGGTATTGTTGAGGTGTCCTCCTTCGTAAAGACGGACGCAAAGAAGGAATTTAGTTTGTCTGCGATTTGTTTATCTTCCTTGATGTACCCTTTTCTTCCCTGGTCGTCCAGGGGTCCCACTGCCTCTTTTGCAGGTTTTTTCCCTTTCACGTATCTAAAGAAGGGCTTGAAGTTTTTGGCCTCCTGGGCTATTTTTTCCTCATATTCCTGTTTGGCATCCCTCACCGCCTTGTGACATTTCTTCTGATCATCTTTATGTTTGTTCCAAGCTTCGGTTGTCTTTATGCATTTCCATTTTTTGAAAGAGTCTTCTTTTCTCAAGGGAAAACAATCCCAGTCTCTTAAGTCTATCCTCATATTCCAGTTTCTCCATACCTTTTACTAGTTTTGTTGCTCGTCTCTGCACCCTCTCCAGCAGTTTTAGGTTTGGGAGACCAATGTTGGACACAGTATTCCAAGTGGGCTCTGACCATTGCTCTATAAAGTGGCATTATAACTTTCTCCGATCTACTTGTGATTCCCTTCTTTATCATGCCCAACATTCTATTTGCTTTCTTTGTGCTGGCAGTTTCAGGGTCCTATCTATCAGTACACCCAGGTCCTTTTCTTGTTCGCTCTTACCCAGAGTTGCACCTGACATTCTATACTCATGTTCCTTATTCTTACTGCCTAAATGCATTACTTTGCATTTCTCCACATTAAACTTCATCTGCCATTTCTCCGCCCATTTCTCTAACTGACACAAATCTCTCAGGAGTTCTTCGCTGTCCTTTTGCGATCTGATTGCCCGGCATAGCTTTGTGTCGTCTGCGAACTTGATGATCTCGCTGGATGTTCCTTCTTCTAGGTCATTCATATAGATATTAAATAAGATCGGCCCAAGTACCGAGCCCTGGGGTACACCACTAGTCACTTTCTCCCAGTCGGAGAACTTCCCATTTATGCCCACTCTCTGTTTTCTGTTCTCCAGCAATTTGCCTATCCATCTTTGTATATCCCTCTCTGTTCCATGGCTTTGTAGTTTTCTGAGAAGTCTTTTGTGTGAAACTTTGTCGAACGCTTTCTGGAAGTCTAAGTATATTATGTCCACCGGTTCTCCACTATCAATTTGTTCATTCATGGTCTCAAAAAATTGAAGTAAATTCGTTAAACATGATTTCCCTTTCCTGAAGCCATGTTGACTTGCTATCATCGGGTCGTGTGTATCTAAATGCCGGACTATGCTATCTTTAATCAGTGCTTCAACCATCTTTCCAGGGACAGACGTAAGGCTCACAGATCTGTATTTGCCCGATTCTCCTCTCAATCCTTTTTTGAAAATTGGCGTGACGTTCGCTATCTTCCAGTCTTCTGGTATCTGACCAGTTTAATTGGCAAGTTTTTGCAATAACCCTCTGATTTCAACCTTCAATTCTTTTAAGACTCTCGGGTGAATGCCATCCGGTCCAGGGGATTTGTCACTTTTAAGTTTGTCGATCTGGTAGTATACCTGGTCCAAGTACCTAAGAGCTATTGTGTATAAGTACAAGGGGTGGTGTGCAAATAGGCGGGGAATGAGTGTACTATGGGTGATTTCTATACTTACAAAGCTGTAGATTACTGTTGGAGCACTCAGATTTTTGGCACCTTTATAAACATAGAGTATGACGGCAGAAAAGGGCCGATTGGCCAAGTCTGCCCACTCAAGAAGCCTCGAGAATCCATGTTTTAAGAATTCCTCCGGAGCAACCCTACCATCGTCCCTTGACTCCCTTAACTCTACTCACTGCCATTTCCAAGGAACAGCTCACAAACTTGCACTGTCTAAAGATAAAAGCTCAAAAATGTTTTGCAAATAGGAAACTGACAATTCTGGTCCTGTATAACTTATCTTTCATTATAAATAAGTCTTATCTTAGAAACCACTGCTGTTTTCTAACTCATGACAAATAACTTCTGTTTATATCCAGCAGATCATCAGATCCGACCTGAATGGCAGAGAATAAAGAGTCAAAGAGAAGATCCGGTAGAAATGGACCAAATCCAAACACAGTCAGAAAATATCTATGAGAATATTTCCCAGAGACCTGACAACATTAGCACAAAGAATTCTAAGCAGGGATCAAAGGAACAGAGAAACCCTGCAGGAGCCACAAAGGAGGGAGTCACTATGTGTGAGATAAATGATGGTAACATCCCTGAGGACAAGAGACACCTAGCAGAGAGACCCTTCCAAATTCATAATAGTGGTAAAATGACTTCTGAATTCCTCCATGGCAAGAAGAAAGGAAAAAAACACCAGAAAGAACTCCAACTGCATAAAAGTGATCATAAAAATGAGAAACTATTTACATCTGCTGAGTGTAATAAAAGTTTCACTCAGCTTTCAACTCCAAAAAGTCAGAAAATGATCCACACAAGGTACAGACCATTTACGTGTTCTGAGTGTAATAAAAGCTTCACTCGGCTTTCAAATCTAAAACAACACCAAGTCATCCACACAGGGTGCAAACCATATAAGTGTATTGAGTGTAATAAAAGCTTCACTCAACTTTCAAGTCTAAAAAGTCACAAAATGATCCACACAGGGTACAAACCACATACGTGTACCGAGTGTAATAAAAGCTTCACTGAACTTTCAGGTCTAAAAAAACACCAAGTGATCCACACAGGGTGCAAACCACATACATGTACCGAGTGTAATAAAAGCTTCACTCAACTTTCAAATCTAAGAACGCACAAAATGATCCACACAGAGTACAAACCATATACGTGTACTGAGTGTAATAAAAGCTTCACTCGCCTTTCAGGTCTAAAAATACACCAAATGATCCACACAGGGTGCAAACCATATAAGTGTACTGAGTGTAATAAAAGCTTCACTCAATTTTCAAGTCTAAAAAGTCACAAAATGATCCACACAGGGTACAAACCATTTACATGTACGGAGTGTAATAAAAGTTTCAATCACCTTTCAAATCTAAAAAAACACCAAATGATCCACACAGGGTTCAAACCATATACGTGTACTGAGTGTAATAAAAGCTTCACTCATCTTTCAGGTCTAAAAAGTCACAAAATGATCCACACAGGGTACAAACCACATACGTGTACCGAGTGTAATAAAAGCTTCACTTTCCTTTCAGGTCTAAAAATACACCAAGTGATCCACACAGGGTACAAACCACATACGTGTACCGAGTGTAATAAAAGCTTCACTCATCTTTCAAGTCTAAAAAGTCACAAAATGATCCACACAGGGTACAAACCACATACGTGTACCGAGTGTAATAAAAGCTTCACTCTCCTTTCAGGTCTAAAAATACACCAAGTGATCCACACAGGGTACAAACCACATACGTGTACCGAGTGTAATAAAAGCTTCACTCTCCTTTCAGGTCTAAAAATACACCAAGTGATCCACACAGGGTACAAACCACATACGTGTACTGAGTGTAATAAAAGCTTCACTCAACTTTCAAGTCTAAAAAGTCACAAAATGATACACACAGGGTACAAACCACATACGTGTACCGAGTGTAATAAAAGCTTCACTCTCCTTTCAGGTCTAAAAATACACCAAGTGATCCACACATGATGCAAACCATATACGTGTACTGAGTGTAATAAAAGCTTCACTCAACTTTCAAATCTAAAAAAACACCAAATGATCCACACAGGATACAAACCACATACGTGTACCGAGTGTAATAAAAGCTTCACTCTCCTTTCAGGTCTAAAAAAACACCAAGTGATCCACACAGGGTGCAAACCACATACATGTACCGAGTGTAATAAAAGCTTCACTCAACTTTCAAATCTAAGAACGCACAAAATGATCCACACAGAGTACAAACCATATACGTGTACGGAGTGTAATAAAAGCTTCACTCGCCTTTCAGGTCTAAAAATACACCAAGTGATCCACACAGGGTGCAAACCATATAAGTGTATTGAGTGTAATAAAAGCTTCACTCAATTTTCAAGTCTAAAAAGTCACAAAATGATCCACACAGGGTACAAACCACATACGTGTACTGAGTGTAATAAGAGCTTCAACCGCGTTTCACATCTAAAAAGTCACAAAATGATCCACACAGGGTACAAACCACATACGTGTACTGAGTGTAATAAGAGCTTCAACCGCGTTTCACATCTAAAAAGTCACAAAATGATCCACATAGCCTACAAACCATATACGTGTACTGAGTAATAAAAGCTTCACTCACCTTTCAAATCTAAAAAGTTACAGTAGGATCCACACAGACTACAAACCATATACATGTAATAATAATAACAGCTTATATACTGCAATACCTTGAAGTTCTATGTGGTTTACAAAGATTAAGCAAAGGTACAAATTGATTGACTTTAAGAGAGGAGGGAGAAAGAGGGTTAATAGGACAGGAAATCCATTTTTGAGGAGAGAGTGATCAATAGAACAAGTTAATCACTATAGAGGGGAGAGAGAAGAGAGGATCAGTTGTCTAGATACTTTAGTGTACTGAGTGTAATAAAAGCTTCATTCGCTTTTCATATCTAAAACAACACAAAATGACCCACACACGGTACAAACCATTTACGTGTACTGAGTGTAATAAAAGCTTCATTCGACTTTCAGGTCTAAAAAAACACCAAGTGATCCACACAAGATAAAATTGACTCCCTTAACTCGACACATTGCTATTTCCAAGGAACAACTCTCAAACTGTCTAGAGATGAATGCAACTAGGACACTGACAATTGTCAAGTCATCCTCTCCTAACTGAACAGCTCTCTGAAATTGGAATCCAAGACACCTCACTACATTCACCTCTTTCCTGACTAGCATCCAAAGCACTCAGCTCAAGGATGCGCAACCCTGCAGTGGGTTCTTCTGTCCCCGCTGTTATTGAAGCTCTACGGTAGGCCTGTCCTAGACATATCCCGCAAATATCAAATACAAATTCACTCCTTCGCAGATAAGATCCAATTGTACCTACTGCTAGGAGCAACCCGTGACACCTAGATCACTAAAATACTAAACTAACTCTCAGAAATCAAAAAGTAAATGTCTCTCATCAAATCACAACTAAATGCCTCCAAGACGGGACTCCTTTGGATCCACAAAGAACACTGCAACTGTACCCATCCTTCACTGCACTAGGACTCAACTACCGTAACTGCAAAAGACTAAGCACGCAGCCTAGGAATACTTCCTCATTTTACTACCTGCGACAAATTAATAACTATTTTCTGAGTCTGACTTCACCCAACTACTCTATGCCTTAGTACTCTCCCGCATAGATTACTGCAATGCACTATTCTGCGGTCTAACGGCGAAGAACGTACGACGTCACCAGCGTGCTCAAAATGCAGCAATCAGAGTGCCCTTGACTTTGTTTCCCAGGCTCTATCGTTGGCTCACTGGCTGTCCGTAGCCAAACATTGTGTCTTCAAGGGCCCGATGCAAGCATTCAAATCCTTACATGACATGGCGCCGGGCTACATAACAACCAAGCTTCCTCCATATGTACCAAACAGCTCCCTCGCTGAAATACACCTTAAACGCCCTGGTCAGGCCCTTCAACCGCACTCCACCAGATGACATTTCTACTCCCACTTCATACCGAGCCACTGGAACCAACTGCCCCCATAGATTAGATTCCTTGAAGGACTCCTCAGCTTTAGGAAAGCAATAAAAACATACCTCTTCACCTAACTCCCCTGCCCGTGACCCATGGATTTTAAAGAAATGTTTATTGGTGTCACATTAGGAAAAAGCTTCTATTGATCAGTTTTGCACTATGGCAAATTGTGACCTGTAGACTGTATATTAATATTAGACCCCCTACTATGTGTCAAGTTATGGTAAAATCTTGTATTGTAAACATGTGCTGTAATTATGGCAAGTCATAACCTGTTAACTGTATAGTATGTACGTCTATCCTGTAACCCGCTCTGCGCTCTTTGGGGAAAACGGGATAGAAACCAAATTAAATGAATAAACAGCGTGTGAGGCAACTATGAACCAAGAAGGACAAGTGTGGAAATACTGATGTTTGCTTTATTCTTAAATAAATAGTTTGCTCTCTGATTCTGTGAGTTAACAGGATCAGGCCAAAGTGAAAATGAATCTTCTGGGTGTTTCTATGCCGACCTCTCCTGCTAATCCTGTCCAGCCTGTTACACTCCCATGACCCGCCCCTTTTTTGGTTTGCAAGTAAGTTTTTAGGTGCAGATCCAAACAATTCAATTGCTCATGTAATTTGGGTACAAACTGGTTTTCCATTGCTAGTATGGATCACGTAATTTGGGTACATGACCAAAATTCTGCATGCAGTTTTGGGAGAGCTTTATAGATGTGAGGAGGGGTGTGAGAATTTAAAACTATCAATTTGCTTGTTCACGGTCTCAAAGAATTGGAGTAAATTCGTCAAACACGATTTCCCTTTCCTGAATCCATGTTGACTGGGTTTCATCAAGTCGTGTGTGTCCAAGTGCTGAACTATGCTATCCTCAGTGATTCAATCATCTTGCCGGGGACAGACGTAAGACTCACAGGTCTATAGTTGCCCGGTTCTCCTCTCGATCCTTTTTTGAAAATTGGCGTGACGTTCACTTTCCTCCAGTCGTCTGGTATCTGACCAGTTCTGATTGACAGGTTTGCAAGTTTTTGCAATAACTCTCCGATTTCAACCTTCAATTCCTTCAAGACTCTTGGGTGAATTTCATCCGGTCCAGGGGATTTGTCACTTTTAAGTTTGTCGATCTGGTAGTATATCTGATCTAAGTTCACTTCAACTGTGGTGAGGCTGTCCTCTATTTCTCCTGTAAACAGTTTCTCCGCTTCAGGTATTGTTGTGGTGTCCTCCTTTGTAAAGACGGACGCAAAGAAGGAATTTAGTTTGTCTGCGATTTGTTTATCTTCCTTGATGTACCCTTTTCTTCCCTTATCGTCCAGGGGTCCCACTGCCTCTTTTGCAGGTTTTTTCCCTTTCACGTATCTAAAGAAGGGCTTGAAGTTTTTGGCCAAGATGGCTTTTTTCCAAGATGGCTGCTTCAAGTCAGACGCGCTGAGCTGCTCGCTTCAGGCTTGCTCACAAATCAAGAATTTCTTCACAACTGAACTCTGGAAAGGGTTTTTGATTACTTACAATTATGCCCAAGAGAAGAGGACGGAGCGCTGCTGCTGTCTCACGGTGTCCCGAGGTTCCCTCTCTGGGCAATATCGAGCGGCTCTTGAGGCGAGTCCAGGAGGTTTCTCGAGCGTCGGAAGGCGGCCCGCTGAGGACACAGGGAGGCGAACCCGTAGCTGTTCCTCCAGGGCATGGAAGCCCCGATGTAAGGGAGCCGCCCCCACACTCTCAGGTTACCAGTTCTCCCAGGGGTGGGGAAACCCCGGAGTTGGAGGTGTTCTCTCCCTCAGAGGCAAGTGTAAATCTGGGAGAAGGTTTGGAGGTTGGGGCTCATGCTCAAGGAGCCCTAACAAATATACCTGAAGAGAATCCAGCTTTACAAGGGGGTGAAATCCAAGAGACAGGCCCTGAAGATTCTCTACAGAATGGTGAGCACTCTACTATTTTACAAGCTTCAATTTCTTTGGTAAAACCTGAAGTTGTAACCTTAGATTCATTATGGGACCTAATTGCTGGTTTTGTAAAGCTCACTACGCCTAAATTTCAATATTTGGAAGGGAAAATTACAGAACATACAAAAGAACTTAAAGATTTAAGAAAAGAACTGTCTGACTCAGATAAAACCATTCAGAAAATTGAAAAGGAAATAATTACATCAAAACAACTTCAAGAGACTTTAATTAAAGACAATACCAACCTGAGAAGGAAAGTTGAAATGCTTGAGAATAATTCTCGTAGTAATAACTTAAGGCTAATTAACTTTCCTAAATTAGAAATGGTAAATCCAAGAGAAATGCTTAAGAGATACTTGATGGAAATTTTAGAAGTATCAGAAGAAATGATACCACCATTCTCACGTGTCTATTATCTGCCTATGAAAGTTTCTGTAAATCAACAAAAAGAATTGGGCCAACAAACTTTAAATGTTTCAGAATTATTGGAGACATCTGATAAAGACTTGGCATCACCAGCAACTTTGATTCTAACTGTGGCGCTTCCGTAAGATAAAACATGGTTCTTAAGACTTTACTTTAAAAATAGACAAAAAATTTTCCTTGGTTGTAAAGTACAGATGTTTCCTGATCTTACAAGGGAGACACAGAAGCGTCGCCGTGAATTTCTTCTTTTGAAACCTGGGGTTACTTCTCTGGGGGCAACTTTTTATTTGAGACATCCATGTAAATGTGTAGTGTGTTACCGTTCTGTTAAATATGTATTCTTTGAACCATCTCAATTGACAACTTTTGTAGCTATGTCTCGTCTGGATGGAGAATCATCTTGAACCCTAATATAATTAAGAAACCTCATCTTTCAGCGTTCCTGCTTTGAACATCTTGCAAAATAATTTCTTTTTAATTCAATAAATTTTTATTGAGTATTTTGAAAAATACAGGGAGCAATTCAGATACATAAAATAATATAACTTTTTGTATATATATGGTCTATAAATGTAAAATTAACTATAAAGGATTATAGTATTAAGAAAAGCTCAGAGTAATGAAGTTGTTTATGAAGACTGTATGAGAAAAAGGTGAGAGAGAACAGAATAAAAATTAAAAGAGAAAAGAAAGAAAGAGAAAGAGTGAAGAAAAGAAATGGAAGACAAGAGTGTCTACAAAGCAGAGCGTACATATGAATCTAAGAATGACCAGGGTGATTTCTTGCTTTTCAAATTCCTGGAGATTCGGAGTGTGAATTTATTCTCATATGCGTATGATTCAAATCTATGATACATACATAGTGAGTTCCACCAAAACGTATAATCTAATAACGAAAAAGATTTCCAATTTTTCAGAATGTGCATGAGAGCAGTCACAAACATGGTATCAATAAGTTTTGGAGGACATTTTGATTGCGTGAAGCAGGGATGTTGAGATCGAAGGATTATAATGTCCATAGAAATCTCTTCTGAGCAGTTAGTGATAGATTGTATGGTATTCCAAATTTGGGTCCAAAAAGAGCAGACTAAAGTACAATGAAAAAACATATGATCAAGAGTTCCCTCCTCTTTCAAACAATTCCAGCAAACAGAGTCTAGTTTTAGGTTGGCTTTCCACATGCGGAATGGAGTCCATATTGCATTCCACATAATAAAGAACATTGATTGTGAAACTCTGGAAGATAAAAGCAGGCGGTTTGTTGAAGACCAAAAGAGTTCCCAGTCAATGTCAGAAAGCGGAGTGGTGAGTATATTATCCCAGTGTTTCATAGATTGATATGAAAAAGTGAAGAAATGATCTCTCAGAATATTATAGAAAAAAAGATATAGCTTTTCCTTTTGATAGAGACCATAAAGACCAATGGCAGATAGTATTTTTGGACGACATGAAGTCATACCGTATATTCACAGAGGACAGCACTTCAATGAGTGAGATCCACTGTGAATAAGCAGAGGAAGGCAATAGGTATGTGGATTAAGAAACCTCATCTTTCAGCGTTTCTGCTTTGAACATCTTGCAAAATAATTTCTATAATTTTAATTTTTCGCTAATTTAAAATCTTGGATCCTTTAGGAGGACTTGAGCTTAAATAGTTAAATAATGTTTTCTTATTGGATGTTAAATTACTTCATGACTATTTTGTTATTATGACTATTGCTTTCTGTACAAGTGCTTAGCTTGATTTAAATTGAAAATTAATAAAGAAATAAAATAAAAAATAAATATCCTGTGGAGGTAACATAGAAATAAGGATAAATTAATGAGTGGTAATAAAAACCAAATGAAATACAGTAAAACCTTGGTTTGTGAGCATAATTCATTCCAGAAGCTTGCCTGTAATCCAAATACTCGTATATTACATTACATTACATTACATTAGTGATTTTTATTCCGCTTGTACCTTGCGGTTCAAAGCGGATTACATAAGAAGAGAACTGGACATTTCCAGGATGGTACATGACAATAGAGAATACAGTTTGAGGATAGAGACTTAATAACAGAATGATAGTAAAGACTTAATAACATCGGAAGATGTTTTGGACAGCAGTGTTTTGGTTTCTTGGGGGATGGGGTGAGGGAGGTTAGGTAGATTGTATATGCTTTTTGAACAGCAGTGTTTTGATTTCTTTACGGAATGTCTTGAGGTCTGATGTTGTGGTTAACAATCTGGTGATGGAAGGTTCGAGTTTTGCAGCATGTGTTGCCAGGAGGCTATCATAAAGCTTTTTGCGGTGAGTACCCTTGAGTGGTGGGTATGTGAATGATGTCAGTGTTCTTCTTGTTCTGGTTGGAAGGTTACGGTTTAGGCGGTCATTTAGGTAGGTGGGTGCAGTACCGTTAATTACTTTGAAGAGTAGACAGTATAGTTTGAATTGAATTCTGGCTCGAATCGGTAGCCAGTGTGAGTCTAGGTAGGCATTGGTGATGTGGTCAAATTTTCCGAGTGAGTAAATTAGTCTAAGGGCTGTGTTCTGAACAGTTTGAAGTTTTTTGATCATGTTTGTGGGGCATGGTAGATAAAGGATATTGCAGTAGTCCACGAGACCTAGTACCAGGGATTGTACAATTATCCTGTAGTGTTCTTTGTCAAAGAATTTCCTTATTTTTCTTAAGTTGCGCATTGTGAAGAATGCTTTTTGGGTAGTTTTGTTGATTTGGGTCTGCATAGTGCAGCATCTGTCTATCAGCACTCCCAAGATTCTGAGTGAGGTCTGGATTGGGTATTTGGTTGCTTTAATTTCTAGGTCTGTTATGGATGGGTTTTTGTCCGTTTCAAGCATTAGGAATTTGGTTTTGTCCGAGTTTAGTTTCAGTTTGTGGTTTGTCATCCATTTTTCTACTTCATCCAGAATTATTTCCAGGTGTCCTGTTGAGGTGTGGTCTTGGATTTCGAAGGGGAGGAGAATAGTTATGTCATCTGCGTAGCTGAATGATGTTACATTTAGGTTGTCTAAAGTGGTGCCGAGGGAGGAGATGAAGAGATTGAATAGAATGGGCGATAGTGGTGACCCCTGCGGGACTCCGCATGGATTTGACCATGGGTTAGATTTCGTGTTGTTTGTCTTAACTCTGTACGTTCTTGTTTTAAGGAATCCTTGGAACCAATTGTAAACCACCCCTGAGATCCCGATTGCATCAAGTATCTGGAGTAATATGGTGTGATCGACTAGATCGAAGGCGGCGGAAAGATCTAGTTGGATAATTAGGATCCTGTGTCCTTTACTGAGGTGTTGTCGGGCTATGTCTAGTAGTGTTGCTAGTAGTGTTTCCGTGCTGTGGTGAGATCTAAATCCTGATTGAGAGGAGTGAAGTATATTATGGTCAAATAGGTAGTTGGTGAGGTATTGAGCCACAAGTCCTTCAATCAGTTTGACATATAATGGGATCGAAGCGATAGGTCTGTAGTTGGTAGGAGCGTCTATAGGGCCTTTTTGATCTTTCAGTAGGGGTGTGATTATGATCTCTCCAAGATCTTGTGGGAATTGACCTTCTATGAGAGTGCTTTGAATCCATTGCATGAGGTTGGTTTTGAATTTAAGGGAGGCATTTGTAAGCAGATACGATGGGCAGTAGTTCAAGTCGCATGAGGTGTGGCTGTATTTTTTGTATAGTCGGTTCAAATCAGACCATTGTAGGGTTGGGAATGTGGTCCATGTTCTGTCTGCAGATATGGCTTCTTCCGTTGTGGGGGTTATTATCTCGTAGAGTTTGGTGGTTGAGTTGTTGAAGGTATTTCTGATTGTAGTGATCTTGTGTTTGAAGTGGTCTGCTAGTTGAGAAGCTGTTGGTGGTTTATTGCCTTGAGTGGCAAGGAATGGGTTTGTGTCCGTAAGTTTTTTTACTAAGTTGAAGAGTGTTTTTGTGTCAGAGGTGTTTGTGCCAATTAGTTTAGAGTAGTATGTTTTGCGCTTTTCTTTAAGTTTGATGTTGTATAGTTTGATTTGGGTTCTCCAAGCGGATTTGGTTTGATCATTTTTCTTTTTTCTCCAAGATCTTTCAAGTTGTCTGCAATGCCTTTTTTGTAGGAGGAGTTCGGAGTCGAACCACTTGTCTGAGGATCTGCAGGTTCTATATTTGGTTTTTTCAGGGGCTAGCTCGTTCAAGGTTGTTTCACTTAGGATGCGCCAGTGATTTACGAAGTCAGTTGGGTCGATGGGGGCGATTATAGGGTCAACTTTATCCCAGAATGTGGCAGGCTCAATTTTCTGTCTAGATTTGAAGGTTGTTTTTTGTGGCTTGGGTTTTGTGTTATTTTGAGGCCAGTTGATGGTGAAAGTGTATTTGTGGTGGTCTGACCAAAGAGAGGGATGCCAGGTACCATTGGTGATATGAATTTTTGGGGTGTGGAGGTTATGAGACGTGAATGCTGCTATATCAAGTTGGTGGCCTTTTTCGTGCGTGGGTTCAGGATTGAGGATCTGGTAGGATAGGGCGTCGAGGTATGAGAGTATATCGTCTACTTGTTTGGATGTGTGGTCCTCGAGGTGGAGATTGATGTCTCCTAGGAGCAAATTGTATGTGGAGGTTAGAGAGTTCTGGAATATGAATTCTTCGAGTTCAAGTTTTGAAGTGTTCCATTTTCCTGGAGTGATGTAGCATAATAGACAGTTCAAGGTGTCTGTGAGTGTATTGTCGGAGAGTTGGCATGCAAGAAGGTCTAAGTGAGGGGTTGAGTGTTTGTGTAGAACTTTTAGGTTGAGGTTGTTTTGTACTAGAATAGCTAGTCCTCCCCCTCGTTTGTTTTCTCGACAAACCAGCTCTAATTTGTACCCTTTGGGGCAGAATTCGGTTATGCATGGGTCCGAGTTGGATGTTAGCCAGGTTTCGGCTAGGAAGAGACAGCTTAGTTGTTCTTCAGTCAGCCAGTCTTTAATTAGGTTTGCTTTTGGGCTAATTGATCTTATATTCATGTAGGCACAGGTTAACGAGGTATATTTTGTGTTGGAATTAGGATTGCAATTAAGGTAGAGGATATTTTTTGGTGGTGTGAGTTGTTTTTGAGTAGTAGTCTTGTGCTTTGGTGGAGGTCTTTTTCCCCAGGTGGTGGGAATGTGGTCTTGGCTGGTCAGTGGGCAGGATGTTAGGGTTCTCGTGGTGTGGATTTTTCTGGGTGGTTGTGGTTGTCTGTAGGTTGTTGTCAGAATTGGGATGGGTGATAGGTGATATCCTGTGGTTTGCCAGTTGGAAATGAGTAGTGAAAGTATTAGGATGGCAAGTGTGGTTTTGTATATGTAATTTTCCATTTTGTTTGTGGAGTGGAAGATTCTTTGGTTCTGGTGTGTCTCTGGTTTGGGCTGTGGTAATGGTGTTGGTGATTTCGAGAATATATATATATATTTTTTTTTTTTATTATTATTCGGTAGTCGCTTTTGTGTTTAATCTCTAGTTATGGCTCCCGAAGGGGCGATTCTTTAAAGAAAGTGGATCCCTGACTCGGGGGAGGGGCGGAGCGGGGCTCACAGGTTCGCCTCACTGCTGCGGGCTGGGTTGGCTCTGTCAGCAAAAGCTCCCGCTGCTGGAGTTCCCGAAGCAAATCAAGAAAGTAAGAAAAATAACTGTAAAATAACTGAAAAAAGTCTCCTCTCCCGTCTGGCAATGGGGAGGAGGCGGATCGGGGCTTGAGTGGCCTGTTTGCAGGTCCGATGCTCTCCTTCTCTGGCGGCGTGGGCTGGCTCCCGCTGCTGGAGTTCCCGGAGCAAAATCAAGAAAGTAAAAAAAAATAACTATAAAATAACTGAAAAAAGTCTCCTCTCCCGTCTGGCAATGGGGAGGAGGCGGATCGGGGCTTGAGTGGCCTGTTTGCAGGTCCGATGCTCTCCTTCTCTGGCGGCGTGGGCTGGCTCCCGCTGCTGGAGTTCCCGAAGCAAAATCAAGAAAGTAAAAAAAATAACTATAAATAACTGTAAAAAGTCTCCTCTCCCGTCTGGCAATGGGGAGGAGGCGGATCGGGGCTTGAGTGGCCTGTTTGCAGGTCCGATGCTCTCCTTCTCTGGCGGCGTGGGCTGGCTCCCGCTGCTGGAGTTCTCGGAGCAAAATCAAGAAAGTAAAAAAAATAACTATAAAATAACTGAAAAAAGTCTCCTCTCCCGTCTGGCAATGGGGAGGAGGCGGATCGGGGCTTGAGTGGCCTGTTTGCAGGTCCGATGCTCTCCTTCTCCTTGATCTGCCGAGCATATCAAAGCCAATTTCCCCATAAGAAATAACGGAAACTCAGACGATTCGTTTCACAACCCAAAACCTTTAATACAAAATACTATACATATTTGTATTGCAAAACCTCGCTCATTTAGAACAGTCACTATACTCCTGCAGTGTCCGAGAGAGAAGAAGCATCGGCTCAGTTGCGATGTGTGTATACTGTGTGTACTTGTATTTCAAGATAAACAAATAATATAGAACAATATAACACTACTAGTTTTATAGCCCGTTACATTTACGGGTGCTAGAATATATGTGTGTGTATCTGTCTTTCTTTCTTTCTCTTTCTGTCTCCTTAACCGCTTTCTGTATTTCTGTCTTTCTTTTGGCTGTCCACCACCACCTCTTGCGTGCTCCCCCTGTCCATTCTCCCTTCCTTTTACCTCCCCTGTGTCCACCACCACCCCTTCACTGCTCCCCTTATCCAGCAGTTGCCCTTCTCCCTTTGTTTTACCTCCCCCTTGTCCATCAGCACCTCTTCCTGCTCCCCCTGTCCAGCAGTAGGCCTCCCTTCCTTTTTTCCCCCCCTGTCCATCAGTACCTCTTCCTGCTCCCTCTGTCCAGCAATAGGCCTCCCTTCATTTCCCCCCCCCCCCGTCCATCAGCACCTCTTCCTGCTCCCCCCCTGTCCAGCAGTAGGGCTCTCTTCATTTTTCCCCCCTGTCCATCAGCACCTCTTCCTGCTCCCCCTGTCCACGGGAGTTAGTACAGGCCCGGTCTCTGCCGTTCTCCCCAGAGTTTTTATTTACTCGGATGGAGAGTCCCCCCTTCACTTCCCGTGGGCCCGACTACGAACTTGGTGATTGCAGCAGCGTGTGCAGCAGTCTTCACACACTGCTTCGGGTCCTTCTACTGCCCTGATTTACTCTGGCACATCCCTGATGACATCATCAGAGACGCGGAGCAGGGGGGTGTTGCCAGGTGCAGGTAGAAGGGAGAGGGGAGAGGGCCAGATGCAGGACTCATGGGTGAGGGAGGAGAAGAGAGAGAGAAAGAGAGAGGGGAGGGAAACAAAAGGAAATATTTCATACTGGGCTGAGCCGGAGTGGAGGGAGGGTGGAAAGATTCTGGCTACAGGGTGCATTAACAAAGGAAAAGGGGGGAAAGCTGAAAATGGAGATAGTGACACAAAGAAGAGAAAGGGTAAGCAGGACCTACTGAATAAGGATAGAGATACAGAGGGGACATGAAGAGGAGGTGAAATAGACATAGAAGTAATGCTGAAAAAGGGGGGGGGAGATAAAGACATTGAAAGGGCAAATGGTGAACATGGGGTAAAGACAAGGACAGAGACAAATGAAGATTCTGAAAAAGTGGTGAGATAGGGATATAGGTGAGATGGACACAAAGAAGGGTGATGCTGGAAAATTGGAATGGTAATTCTGACAAACATAGAAGGGAAATGCTGGATCAAGGAGAGATGGGGCTCAGGCTGGATGGAATGAGGAGAAATGCCTTGTTGGCCCGGAACTTCCTCTCCTACGTCAGAATTGACGTCAGGGAGCGGAATGCTGGTCAGCGCGACACTTCTGCAGGGAAAGCTTGGGACAGCGGTGGCTTGGGGGCTATTCCCCGATGGCGGTGGCTGCAAACCGAGTGGCTTGGGGGAGGGCACAGAGAAAGAAAGGGGGCAGACAGGGAGACAGAAAGAAACAGTTGGGGGAGAGAATGAGGTCTGGAGGAGAGGAAACATACAGGAGGCTGAAAGAAAGGAAGAAAGATTGGATGCACAGTCAGAAGAAGAAAGTGCAACCAGAGACTCATGAAATCACCAAACAGCAAAGGTAGGAAAATGATTTTATTTTCAATTTAGTGATCAAAATGTGTCTGTTTTGAGAATTTATATTTGCTGTCTATATTTTGCACTATGGCTCCCTTTTACTAAACCGCAATATCGTTTTTTAGCGCAGGGAGCCTATGAGCATTGAGAGCAGCGCGAGGCATTCAGCGTAACTCCCTGTGCTAAAACCTACCTATTGTGGTTTAGTAAAAAGTGAGGGGGTGTATTTGTCTATTTTTGTATTTTGTTACCAAGGTGACATTGCATAGAGTCATCTGCCGTGACCTCTTTGAAAAAACCCGGAATATGAATAATTAACATTTTCTCTGCCTTTCATTGTGCTTTGTGTTTTTTTTAATTTTATTGTTGGTAGATCATTTTGACTTAGTCATTATAAAAGTAGCTCGCAAGCCCATAAAGTGTGGGCACCCCTGCTTTAAGTCTTCTTACTCTGGGGCACCAGACCTCCCTCATACAAAGGCCGGGAATGCAGAGTTGGTTCCATTCTCGGTAGGGGATGCCTTGGTAGGCTCACTGCTCAGCCACTGGGAACCCAGATTCGGTCCTGTTCTGGGTGGAGGACACTTGTGGGGTGGGGTGGGGTGGGGAGGGGGGCTAGTTTGCGCCATCGTGCAGGCTCACCACTCTGCCTCTGCTGGCAAAAGCACAGTCTGTCCCAATCTAGGGGGAGAAAACCTAGCAGGGACCAGGCTGCACCACAATACTGGCTTCTAGGAAGCACAATGTACTGGGGGGGGGGGGGTCTAGCAGTGTGTGGCACCATTTGGACCCATGTAGACTTGCATGTCCATTCAGATGCTGACCTGAGGTCTCTTTCCATCCAGCATCTGCTCCTCCTCCTCTTTCCATCCAGCATCTGCCCCTCTGTCTGCTGCTTCTGCCCAGCATCTGATCTGTCTCCTCTCTTCCTCCTTTCTGCTCCCTCTGTCATCCCATCCATTATCCACCCTTCTTTCTCCCCCTTCCATCCAGCAACTGCCCATCTTTCCCCTCCTTTCAGCCCAGCATCTGCTTCATTTCTTTTTCTCCCCTTTCTATTCAGTGTCTGCTCCATCTTTCTCTTTCCTCCCTTCCATCCGTATCCTCCCCTTCACCTCCTTTCCATTCAATGTCTTCCTCCCCTCTCCTTTTCTTTACATCCATCATCTGTCTTTTTCTCTCTCCCCAGGCATTCCAGCTTGTCTTATCTTTCCCCTTTCATCCAGTGTGTCTGATCCCTCCCCATTTCTATCTACAGTCTGTCTCCTCTCACCTCCTACATCCAGTATCTACCCCCTCCCACCTGACACCTCAGCCACCGCCAGACTGATGCAAAGCCTTCCCTCCGATGTCAGCTCTGACTTCGGGGGAAGACTTCTGGGTCGGCTACATATGGCTTGCTGCAGGCTGCCTCCAACCTCTGCTGTTATCTGGACTCGAATGAAGTGGTGGAAGGGAGTGCATTTTTGGACACAGAAGTCATGAACTGGGGAGAGAGGAAGGGAGGGAAAGAGATGCTGAGGTGGGGGAGGGAATAGAAAGAGAGAATTGGGTGTGGGTGTGTCAATGAGCGGGAAAGAGAGATGGTTGTGTACACACGGCAAATGGAAGAAAGAGGAGAATTTTTGGTCGTGGGGAGGAAGGTACAGAATGTGATAGGGAAGAAAAAGATGAGAGTGAGAAATGTGGCAAGGGAACAATGGGACAGATTGAAAGGGATGCAAGAGGGAGGAATATTGGACAGTGGTGAAGGGAATGGAGGGAGAGATGTGGCATAGTGTTGGAGAGGGGTGATAGAAGGAGAAATGTTGGGCATGGGGCTGGTGGGCAGGCACGAAAGATGAGAAAGAGATAAATGCTGGACCATGGTAGGGGGAACCAATGGACAGCAACAGAAGAATTTACAGAAGATGGGAAAGCGGAAAAAAAGAAACTGGGACCAACTTTATGGAAAAATAAGTCTCCAGACAACAAAGGTAAAAAAACGGAATTTATTGACTAAAATATGTTAGCTTTGGGAAATGTATATAGCAGATGTCTTTGTATTGTGTTCAAAAGAAAAGGAAATGCATTTCTGGTTTTATTTCTACAGTGTTGAAGTACTTGTTGACCCTTGCTGTGACTGGTGGGGATCCCCAAGCACCGCCAGCAGAGGACCTCCTCTAGAGATGGCCAGAACTCCCCTCCACCAAGCGCAGCAGTCGCTGGCAGCATCCATGAGCCACTGAGGTGCCAGCATCTGTGACTCAGGGACGCTACTGCTGCCTGCCAAGCTTGGCAAAATGGACCCCCGGCCAACTGCAAAGGAAGTCCTCAGCTGACAATTTGTGGGTTCTCATCAGCTGAGTATTTATATTTTATATTTACATTAGAGGTTCTGGTAGAAACCCATTTACAAAGTATGTATTCTTCCCAATTAATATTTCCAAATTAATAAAGTCTCTGCTTATTTGTAAATGGGTCTCTACCAGAGCCTTTAATTCAGTAGCATAATTATATAAAATAACTATTTCTGAAGTTTATAGGGAAGGATGGTAACGGAGGGGATTCTTCGCGGGGATGGGTGGGGACAGAGGGGATTCCTCGCGGGGACGGGTGGGGACGGAGGGGATTCCTCGCGGGGATGGGTGGGGACGGAGGGATTCCTCACGGGGACGGGTGGGGACGGAGGGATTCCTCACGGGGACGGGTGGGATTTTGGCGGGGATGGGTGGGGACGGGTGGGATTTCTGTCCCTGCGCAACTCTCTACAAAGGACTCATACTCCTCTGGTCTGTTGCGGAGGGCGGCCCAGCATCATTTCTCGTTTCGTCCCGGAAAGGGGAGGGCAGGAGGCGCTCTTTGTGCCCCAGTCCCAGCTTGTGGAGCCAATCGTCGACTGGCTGGGAGCAGGCTTGTAGAGGCGATCGTTGGCTGGTGATGTAGTACGCGCATGCGCCCCGATAGATCAGGGATCAGGGAACACGCAGCACGAGTGTGCATGCACGGCTAGCATTTTATTATTATAGATGGTGCACTATGATATCCAAACAGAGGAGAAAAGACCTCAAAGAACCCTCAGAGTCCAGTCAAGACACCAATTTAAGGTTTGGGGTATTATCATAGGTCAAAACCTCTGTTTGAAATCAATATTTTTCTAATAATTTATATTTTTAATTAATTTAAGATTCAAATTCTCTCATACTTCATGGAGAAAAGAGAGCTGGCAACCATTAAGATATAATTAATACCTTCAATTATTCAAGTGTTACACACAATAACTCCTAAAACTCACAAGCTGTTGCCAAATTGAGGAAATTTACTGCATATATAGACTTTGGAACTCAAGTGTCTGCTGGTATCACCATCAGAACTAGTCTTGGTAAATAACCTTAATGCAGACTATCATCGATCCAATTGTCTATTTTCTAATTGTATGAAAATTTTTTTATTTTTCTTTTTTATATATAAATATGTAAAGTGCTGTTGTTACTATACACGTATTGGTGAAGTTTTATCTAACTATGAAAACAAAACTGTGGATACAGATGTTCTGGAGATAGTTTAATAAACACTGACATATAAAACCATGAAAATTCAATTAAAAAAGTACAATGATAAAAAATACTATGAAAAAATCCAACCGGACCCTACACAGTCCATGTTTCGTCAAACTGAAGTAGCAAAAAAAATGTATTTTTTTTTTTGCTACTTCAGCTTGTCTGCGGTGTTCTTTGCTCACATGTTTAAAGACAATAGACTGTTTTCAGTCCAATTCTTTATATATAAGGTTGCATACCATTGGACCCCTGAGGAAGGCGTGTTCGCCGAAACACGGACCGTGTAGGGTCCGGATGGATTTTTATCACTGTATTTTTTACCAGTGTACTTTTTTAATTGAATTTTCATGGTCAGTGTTTAATAAATTATCCCCAGAACATCTGTATCCACAGTTTTTGTTTTCATCGGTGGATCATTGGATCTCCCCATTTTTCTTTGAAGTTTTATCTAAAACATATGTAACTTGTTTTCCTTTTAAGTCAATAATATAAGGTAATGTTACTTAGTTTGGGTGTAAACTTTTACCCAGCTGCCCAAAAGTAATGTTACGATGAAGGCTCTAACTGGATTGACTAGAGCTTCTTCAGGAATTGAATATTTTGTAATAGTAGTCGCTGTGAACATAAAAGAGGGAAACGAATGTTCAGGGCAGGATTAATTCTTCGAGGGCCCCTGGGCACACAAGTACACTGGGCCCCTCTGGGCCTGCCCCGCCCACACCCTGCCCATGCCCCATCCACACCCCGCCCCCATTTATCTGTTTTCTTCTTTACTTCTTTATTTTCCACTTATATTTCTTTTTTAAATTCAAAACAAACAAAGATTAGCATACCAGTGCACAGTTTTTCTTCTATGCAACCCCCAAACATCTCTGAACAAATCTCCCTTCCTTCCCACCTACTTACCTAGAACGTTAACTCTGAACCCTTTCCATGCATATATAAAAGTGTTCAAATATATTGTAAAGCAGTTATATTATCCAAAATAAAAATCTATATTAATAACCAAGTTTACAACCCCTAACTGCCTCACTCTACATCAGCCAACTGTAACCCATAAGTATGTATAAACAACCAAATCTGTAAATCCTCTAGTATGTTCCACTCCATGTATGTTAACTTGCAACAAACAACAAGGAAAGCAGTCCGCCAAAGAATCCAACGTGAAACAAAAGAAGATTGGCAGAAAATAAGGAGATTCAAATCAGGTTTATTCAAGCTGCTCCCAAGAACCATGCCCGATGCATTTTTCTAAACAAGGCTAGTCAGCGCTAACAAAAAACCATGTATTTCATACAAACAGAACACAGAAAACACCTTCGCCTAGTATGGAATATGATGTATTCACAAACTAACCTCTCCCCCTTTTACAAAACTGTAGCATGGTTTTTACCCATGGTGGTAACAGCTCAGATGCTCATAGAATTCTGAGCATCATAGCTGTTACCACCACGGCCGGTGCTAGAAAATGCTCTACAATTTTGTAAAATAGAAATATGTAGACAAAGGTTAAATTGAACCACCAAAAAGCTGGACTCTGCATACAATGCAACACCACAGAAACATTGATGAATCTCCCCTAAAGAAAAAAAATAAATAAATAGAATTTTTTTATCTACCTTTGTCTTCTCTGGTTTCTGCTCTCCTCATCTTCTTGTCACTCTCTTCCTTTCATCTGTCCATCTATGCCACTTCCAGAAACTGTATTCCTCTCCCTCCCATCTTTCCCCTCATTGGTCTGGCATCCATCTTCTTCAATTCCCTCCTCCAATGATCTGCCATCTCTCTCCTCTACTCTTCTTCCCTCTCCCACACCCTCATGGTTTGGCATTTCACTCTCTCCTCTCTTTTCCCCACTTCCATCAGCATCTGCCCCCTTTCTTTCCCTCCAGCCTAAATCCATCCAGTATCCTTCCCCCTTTCCCTGCACACTAATTCCATTAGAATCAGCTCCCTTTCTTTCCCTCCAACCCAATTCCATCCAGTATCCTTCCCCTACTCACCAATTCCATCAGCACCTACGCCCTTTCTCTCCTTCCACCATCCTTTCCACACAGCAATGGAAGTGCACTCCCCCAGCAACGGGCCCCCACCCGGCATCGACGATGACAACACCACTGTTACGTCCCCATCGATGGATGGACGGCAATGCGGCCTCCCCCCGGCATCAATGTTAAAGCAGCTGGCTTAGCTCCATGAAGATCCCGTGATGAAAGCATCTGCCGGTCCATTCCCCTCCGACATCACTTCTTCCGGCAGACGCATTCATCGTGGGACCTTCTTGGAGCTGCGTTGGCCGCATTGCCGTTGATGCCGGTGGTTGGCTGCATTCTCGTCCGTCGATGCCCAGGGAGGGGGGCCGTTGTTGTCGTCGTCAGGTGGAGACCCATTGCCATGGAGGGAAAGAAGAGGGGAGGTCCATTGCTATCTGAAAAAAAATGGCATGGTAAATCATCCTTCAGTGGGCCCCCCTGACTAATTTGGGCCCTAGGCACGTGCCTACTGGGCCTATTGGTTAATCCGGCCCTGCCAATGTTTTTCTTACCAATGCATTTATGTTTTACCTAATTTTTCTTTAATTTAACAATGTAGCAATTAAAGAAAACTACTCTAGAACCTCCTTCTAGGTTTATAGTCGTACGCTGATCTTAATGATATTACTTTTCCTAACGAATCTGAAAAAATCACATTAAGTTTAAACGATTTTTGTAACTACTCTAAAACTTAAATATCTAAAGCCGTATTATACAACGGATTAATGAATGAATAAGGTTGCCTACCTCTTACTGCGCCTCGGCATTCTTTACCATTACTAAAACCGCTGGAATCGCAAATAGATCTAAATCCTAGTCGTTCTGCTTTTAAAGACGATTTGCTTCTACCAGAGATGATGTATTTGGCTTATTATTCCAAATAAAATTATTAAATCGGCTTAGGAATTAAAGACAATATTTTATTTATTGACAACTTTGTACTTTACTTTGCATCATATACAACATTATAGCAAGCAGATATAGGAAATGAGTAACAGCTAACAACCCCCCCCCCCTCTAATCTACTCTAGACAAGCGAGGCCAGAGGTGACGGAAAGGCACTCCGAAGCCCTGGACTCTTATGAGCCCCGAAGAAGCCCACCACCCCTGCCCCCACCTTTCCCCAAAAAACAGACCCGTAACTATGTGCCAGAACCTTACATCACACACCCCTTCCCAAGTCCTCCCATCCCCTCTTCCCCCGATGGTACTCTCCACACCGCCCCACCATTACTCACCCTTGCTCTCTCCTCCCATTAAACTGAGCGCCCAGATTAGGACACCCAACGTAAAACCTCACTACGTCCCTTTGGATGCAATGACTGTAAATATGGCTCCCAGGTATTCAAGAACAGCATCTTCCGCTTCCGAGACCCTCCCGCATCTCTTGCCTCCCAGGTGGCCAGCTGATGTAACTGGTTCCGCCAATGCCAAAACGCCGGAGGGTCCGGGACCGTGAAGCACTGAAGAATACATTTCCTGGCCAGTAAGCTCATCTTCCTTCAGAGAGCCCGGTTTCCCCTAGGCAAATGGACAAAAGCCTCTGGCAAATCTAGTACGAAGTAGGCCAGAGTACTGCCTAAGACTCTACCAATTAACCCTGACATGTAAGAGATTAGACACCTCCAGAAGCACTGGATAATGGGGCAGGACCAAAAGGCATGTCCAAAAGTGTGTCCCCCCATCCCACATTTATGACACAGTGGTGTAGGCAGACCTCCACTATACAACTATATACAAGTATAATAAGCGCGTAAGGTCACCCTATAATATGTTTCTCGCAACCAAGCACACGGGGTCACCCCAGGTGTCGCCTTCAAGGTATAGGCCCAAATTAATCTGCAATTCTCCCTCCCATTTACCCTGGATACGTTGGTAGTCCCTAGCTGGTTGTTATTCTTGCAAACTAGCATGAATGCTAGACACCAGGAGGGACACCCCCTCCTCCCGGGCAAACAACTCCCACAGCCTAGCCTCCAAATGCATGCACAATTGTGCTCTGTCGAGGGATCTCACATAATGCTCCACTTGATGACATGCAAACTACGCTCCAAGGTCTCCCCCACCTTAGCCAGCAAGTTTGCATGGGTCAACAGCTCCCCATCAGCCCCCAAGATATGTTCTAATCGTGAAACTCCTCTCTCTCCCCAAGACAAGTACTCCCTGGATTCCCTACCCGGAGGAAAGGCCGGATTAACCCGCAATGGCAAGAGATCAGTAACCATCAGGACCCCTCCCAGGGCTTGCACAAGCCAATGCCAGGCCGCTTGCAGTGTGCTGAATAATACACTAGGTTGGATGGAAGAGGGCAATGCCCTCCGGTGACTATGTAGTAATGCAAACACATCATAGGGAGCAAAAAACTCACGTTCCATCTGAAGAGCGGTATAGCCGCTTGACATGTTCACCCAATCTCCCAAATGACGAAACAAACACGCGTAATTATAGACCCGCACATCCGGTAATCCTAACCCCCCCTGATGCCAATTCCCCAGCAACTGAGACAACTGGAATTTCGGTTTCTTGGCCACCCAACAGAGTAACCCCTTTATAGAAAATGCGCAAATCCTTCTTCATCAAACACAACGGCAGAGTCTGCAAAACATACAGCCATATGGGAAAGATAAACATCTTAACCAAGCAAATGCGCCCATCAGCGAAAGGGGCAGTTCCCGCCAGGTATCCAACAAGAGCTCCATCTGTTGCTGAAGCTTGTCCACATTAAGATGATATAAAAGGGGAACCGTCATGGTCATCAAAATCCCCAAGTACACAAACTGGCCAGGCACCCATGTCAATGGAAACCCGTTCCCCCATAAGGCCTGTACCGCCACAGAAGATGCTAACACCTCTGATTTGTCCAAATTTAAGCGGAAACCTGCATAGTCACCATATTTATTTATTTAGATTTTTATCCTGTCCTCCCAACTCTTGTTTTTTGCCCATTTTATCTTCCCCCTGTGCTGCGTTCTTCCGTTCATCTTCCTGTTCTGTCAACTGTTATTGTCTGCCCGTTGTGTCTTCCCAGCATTTTTCCCATTCAGTATCTTCTCGGGATACCTTCTTCCGAATCATCGACATCTGGTTGACTGTCGGCTTTCCCCTTCTTCTTAGTTTAAAGCCAGCTGTATTCCTCTCCTGACGTTGTTTGCTAGAAGTCTAGTTCCTGCCTTGCTCAGGTATAGTCCATCCCTCCTGAAGAACTTGTTCTTGCCCCAAAACGTTGTCCAGTTTCTCACAAAGTGGAACCCCTCTTCCTCACACCATCTCCTCATCCATGCATTTATTGACTGTAGTTCCGTCTGCCTCTTCATATCTGCCCTTGGTACTGGTAGGATCTCTGAAAATGCTATCCTCTGAGTCCTCATCTTCAACTTCCTTCCCAGAATCTTGAACTGTTCGATCAGTTCGTTCTTGCTGTAAGTTCTCCTGCTAACATCATTTGTCCCGATGTGGTTCATCACTGCAGTCTCTTTCGTCTCTGCTCCTTCTAGGATCCTTTCAATTCTGTCAACGATGTCTTTTGTTTTTGCTCCTGGGAGGCAGGTCACTAGCCGATCCTCTCTCCCTCCTGCTACGTGGTTATCCACTTGCCTTAGGATTGAATCTCCCACTAGGATTGCAGACTTTCCCTTTTTCAGTTTTCGTTCTGGTCGGAGGTCTGTGTCCTCGGTGTGCTTTACTGCTTCCAGTTCCTGCGGGATTCCTCTGTGGTCTTTTTCTTCTTTGGAGTCAGGTTGTTCTTGTCCTCCATTCCATGTGGGTGTATCTTCGTCCTTCCTACAACATTCGTGTTCTTGTTCTTCTACCTTCCTGTAGGCCTCCTCGAGCTCTCTGACTTGTTCCTCGATGTGCCTCTCTCTCAAAGGGTCTTCAGCTTTCCTGATCGGGTCTTCTGCGATGTAAAGTCCCTCCAGTTCCTGAATCCTGTACTTCAGTCGACTGACTTCCTTCTTCAAGCTTTTCAGCTCCGAGGGGAGGTAGTCGTACATATGACAGTCTGTGCAGTACACTGGGAAAACCATCCTCTGGAATCCCTCTGCCTCCAATGTTGTCCTGTTTTTTTTGTACTGGTACCTATTTGCTAGTGTGTGTGTTCTCTTCTGTGCCTGCCTCTTCCTTACTTTCTGTGGCTGCCGCTTCCTGACCTAGCTGTCTTGAGCCTTTGTGTGCTGTCTTGTGTCTTTGTGTGCTTCTTCCTTACCTTCTGTGTCTTCCACTTCCTGATCTTGCTATCTTGTGCCTTTGTGTGCTGTCCTTACCTTACCTTTACTTGTGTGTGTGTGTGTGCGCGCTCTTTTGTGCTTGCCACGTCCTCCCCCTTCTGTCCTTCTCTGGTGTCTTCAGGTGTATTGATTAATTTGGCCGTTCTTGAGGCCCTTCGCAAAGGCGCTCTCGCTAAGGCGAGTGCCTTCGCTGCGCGCCAAACGGCTGCGCGACGTTGGCTCATCCCCTTTTAAAGGGGAGTTCGGTTGATGTCTTTGCTGACGCGGTGGGGTTGGGCGGAGCTTACTCTCGCCGCTGCCCCTAGCTTCCTGCTCTTTCCTTACTCCCTCCAGGCGGACCAATAGTATCCCCCCCCCTTATTCCCATATCTATAAGCCTGTACTTATAGTAGGCGAGGGATTTGCGCACCTGCTGATGCAGTAGGGAATTGAGGGCTACTTGATATTCCATTAACTCCACTCTGTGGGAGGGGTCACCAAACAGGCCATACTTCCTCCGGGCTCTGGCTATGTCCCTCTCTAGACGTAAAATTTCCCTGTCTCGATCTTTTTTTATGTAACTACTATAACTAAGGGTATCCCCCCTCAACACCACCTTCGCAGTTTCCCAGAATAAGATGGGGGTCTCCTTCCACGTGAGCATTATGCCATTTATAGTCTTTCCACGCACCCAGCAACCACTCACTATAGTTCGGATCCCCATACAATGCGAGCGGTAACACCCAGCGCCACACCCCTGGGGCCCCCTTCCTTCCCCCACCTCACATGAACTCAGGCGTAGTCCAATGTCCGCCCACTCCAGGTTCCGAAACACCGGTTCAGTTACCCACATATAATCTATGCGGGACTGAGTACCGTGTGCCTGGGACATATTGGTGTAATCCCTCTCGGTTCCATGCAGCACCCTCCAGGGGTCGATTAATTCCAGATTATCACTAAATTTTTGGAGCTCCCGTTCCCCTGCCTGACGGAGAGCTCCTCCCGGCCCCGTGCAATCCAAACTCGAATCACGAACAGTATTAAAGTCTCCCCCAACAATCAGGGAGACCTGGGTGAAGGGCAACAACAAGCGGGTCAATTTAGCATAGAATGCCTGGTCACTTTCATTAGGAGCGTAGACACAGCAAAATACCAGGTCCTGCTGCGCGATCACCCCTCGACAGAGCACATATCTTCCCTCCCCATCCTTAGCCAAAATTTGTAAATTGTCTAGGAGGCCCTTACGGAACAAAATCGCTACCCCCCTGTGTTTCCCCTTCGCAGAAGCCGCAACCCACTCCCCCACCCACCATTGTTTCAACTTAGTATGTTCAAGATCTGTCAAATGGGTCTCCTGGAGAAAGGCCTCATCCACCTTATGGCGCTGTAATTTGTAAAATTTTGGAGTGCTTAATGGGGGTGTTTATCCCCTATTCACTCAAAACAAGCCCTACATGGACAAATGATACACACACCCAACAACAAGGCCTTGCTTACAACCAACAACATTCACACTCCCCAAAGAGAAAGGGAAAAAGGAAAAAGAAAAGAAGTGGAGAAAAAGGCCTCAGTTCAGCTTCATCTGGCCAAAAAAAACTCCACTCCTACAAAAGCTGTTTATGTGTAAATGCTGAAAAATAGTCCAGCTCATAACATCCACAGTGTCACAAACCCGAGCCCAATGCCAGCCTTGTGCCAGGGAAGAGTCATAAAAAAACATCCCCTGAAACTAGTCCAGGCTAACCACGTTGTCCCTGTTAGGCAGGAACAGGACCAGGAAGCACAGGCTGTGTTCAGACCTGCTTTAGAACACAGCCTGGTGAAAACTGGTAGGGCCCCTTTAAATCCTCCATTTTGTAAGAGGCTGGCTAAACAGGGTAGAAGGCAGCCTCAGCTGAAAGAAGTCCGGCCCCTGAGTAGGACTGGGCGTGGTACAGCAGCTTGGCAGCATTTGGAAAGCTGGCTGTCCAGGAGGAGGGGAGAAACAGGAGAAGCTCTCAGGTGGAAGGAGCCTCCAATTCCTCCAGAGCCAAAGGATGTGGAAATGCTGGACACAGAGTCAGAAGGAACAACCCTGGTAAACCCGGAACATGAAGCAATGGATTGGAGTGCTTTACCAGAGGTGAGACTGACTGAGGAAATGGATGTTAGTTAGTTTTGAATTGCTTTCTGAGTTTATTTTTGAATGTTTCCATTTCTGCTGGGACAATAAGGATTTTCCTTGAGCATGCTAGCTAAGGGATGTATGCTAGCAAAGTGTTTGCTTTGATTGGAAGTTGTTGTTTTTTTCTTGTTGCCAAGATGGCTGCTGTGAATTAACTTTAGCAGTATCTCCCATAAGGTGTGAATATCCTGAAGGCTGGGGCAGGATTTGCCCAACACCTTAGCGGAGGGTTTGCGGGTTATTTGCTCTTTGCAACAAGGAGCCATTTTGGCAAATCCGCCAGCCTTCTGCCACTGCATTTGAGAGGGCAGTGCTGCACATTGCCACGTGCCATAGTTTATTTTTAAATTTGCAAGGAAGACTTTTGAGAGTTAAAGTCTGCCAGAGACTCTATTATACTTTGGACTGTACTCACTACTTGCCAGTAGAACTTACTTGGGACATTAATAAAACTCTGGGAGAATTAACCAGATCAGGCTGGTAAACACAATATTATTTTGTTTTCATTATTATGGCCAAGACCTTTTGAGTCTATTTCTTTTCATGCATTTTTGTTTGGACCTGTTCGGATGAACAATAAATTTGAGTTATTTCTTTTGAAACCTACCTGTGTGAAGCCATATTGTTTTGAATACAGGATAATTTATCCACAACAAGGTCTTCCTCCCTCTTGGGGAAGCACGCTGAGGGAATATTGTAAGTGTGGGCCGGTTACTGCTAGTCTTGAGGGCTCAACAGCAAAAGCAAGAAAAATAACTTAGCTGCTAATGGCCTACAAATCCAGGCCAGGCAGTCCTTACACCCAACGGGGAACCCTCCATTTTGCATCAAATAGCTGCGTCAGGGGTGTTCATATCATTGCTTCACATCCAGATATTCCAGACCCACCATACTCCTCAAACATCCTCACCACTTCATCGATCAAAACTGGCGCAGAGAGACTCTTCACCCCGACTCTTAAAAAGGCCAAAAGCTCCGCCCCTCCACATGCAGCCACCAATCAAAAAACACTCAAACTCAAAAGAAGGCGGACCATTCTATTCAGGCATTTAAACCCTCGGGATGAACTGATTGTAGCTGATAAATCCATCTTTGCTCTTTTTGCCACAGGAGCCGTCTCCAATCCCCCCGTCGAACCGGGAGCGCAATATGTTCAATCACAATACATCGTAGGGCTCCAAACTCATGATGTGCTTCTAAACAAACGCCGGGTATTCAAACATGATCTATGTTCAATAAGTCTTGTCTTGAACTGACGGTAAGTATGCCCAACATAAATTTTCAAGCAGGGGCAAAGAATCACATAAATCACCCCCTCAGTGGAGCATGAAGTGGAACACCTCAACTTTTAGACAAAACCAATCTTAGGATGTTGAAACACATCAGATTCGATCATTAGAGAACAGACAGAACAATGACCACACATCCGATGTCCTGGTATTATGGCTGCATATGTGTCAGATGGGGCTCTGAAAACATTGGGGCTTAAAACATCGCCCAAATTTCGGTTACGCACATAAGAGAACAAAATATTGAGCTGTTGAAAACAAGGATGTATCGGGCCCTAATCCTTGAGTATTAATTTCTGGTGTTTATCCCCAACAAAAAATAGGAACACTTGTGATATATAATGTTTATTTAAACAAGGGAAAAAAGACCTCAAAATACCCCTAGAATGTGATCAATAAGTCACAACTTTTTCGGGGTGGGTATCATCACTGGTCAAAAACCCTTGATTTTTATCCCCTCCACATTCCAAATGACAAAGTTAACCAGTCACTAACCACTCCATATACTCCACCATCAGACCATCTGAATTTTTGAATAAGAAACTAAAGACTGGTCTTCGTGACATTTGGAGCATTGAGATAAAGCAGCAGATTTCTGCGTCTCAATGGCCATGGACTTGGAGGATGAGATGTATGACGTCTGCATCTATGAGACAAACATGGGGTTTTTTTGTTACATAGATCTTTTTGGACCCCTGTTTGTTTACAGAAATTAGATAGTTCCAAGTCTAATAGATGCTGGCACTGTTATCTTCAGGTAGGGACTTAGGATCATTTACTGTACTATTGTCCCTGGATACTTGGGTTTTGGAGATCCATTTGGGGTCAAGTGAATAAAATATTGGAAATGCCAAATATCTTCCCAGAATAATAAACTTCTCTTTATTATGACAGGGGTTGCCATACAACTTATGAGAAACTACAAAAGTTGGGATCAGTTAAATAATATTTTCTGGGGGAAATCTCTATGCCACATGTTTAAAATAGAACGTATGATTGCTATTGAAGTAAAAGGCTGATTTGTTTACCTCATTGGAATAACTACAAGATGGCATTGTATCTTCCAAATGAACTTAAATCTGGAGGAATAAATAACTATACTCTGTGATGAAAATCTATATCAATTCAAATAATCACAGCTATTATGTGAAAATAAATCGTACATAAATAATATCCTTCTTAAAATGTGAAGTGCTCAGACCTTATAACCTTATAACCATTTCCTGGGCTCAGGAGTTAAATTCTTCCATTACTTTGGTCCGGTCCACTCCTAGTGAGCCAGTAATAGGTATGAAGATTCATGAGATTATATTTATAAATATTTAGCACGAAAGATTACGAGTAATCTTTATTATATTTTCTCAGATTTTTTAACGTCAGTTGATTTAATAAAGAAGTTTAATGATTTTATTATATTTTTCTAGCACTAATGTCCCTCCCTGACGAAGAGACGAAACCTGGGTCGGGGGGACAGGGACTATAAGCTGAATGGTATATACAGAGAAATATTTTAACGTCACATCACATGGTTTATGTTGGTTTGAACGAGGATTAACGTTACCAACTACCACCTAGCAAAGATAAGTACATCATATTTTCAGTTTATATATAGGTGGTCAGGGAACAGTGAAGGTAATGATGGTCCCCTTGTTAACCTCGTTTTGGTGATAACACTATAAACACAGGTTATAGGGTCTGAGCACTTCACATTTTAAGAAGGATATTATTTATGTACGATTTATTTTCACATAATAGCTGTGATTATTTGAATTGATATTGTATCTTCCAAAACAGACAATATTTGTTTATTGTTAGTATAAAAACTATAAGTATTACAGCAGCAAAGACATATCTAAAAAATGTATTGTCAGTTCAGAATATGCAATGGAGAGAAGAATTTGCACCCATATGCTTAGCAGGGGGCTAGCAGTTCCCCGTAGCATAAGTAAGTGAATCTCTCTGGCTTTTTCTAGAATGCACGTGTTTTTATACAGAGCAATTCTTCCTTTGTCCCAAGAAAGTCCATCTCCGAATTCTGGTTATGTAATTCTCTATTGGTACAAAAAATATTGTACAGCTAACTCCTCCCATCTGTCCACGCCTCTCTCTCACCTCAACCGGGGGCCTTGCAGAAACAGAGAACTGTTGCTGAACTTTCTTCTTTCAGCACGGAGACATGCAGCTGCTAATTAGAGGTGTTACAATTCTGTGCATATTCGAGTTGGTGTCCTTGTAAGATGAAAAGTTGGCAAAGATGACCTTTCAACAATCCAGCTGTCTGGTTCCCATAGCTTGGTTGGGAGACAGGAAACCCATGGTTTGGTACCAAGTTCTTTCATCTCGTTACACCCACATGAGCAAAGCTCCATGCTCATTATAAAAGTTTTATGGCTTTCTAGGGTGTCTGGCATATGAAGTCTATGAAGTCATACAGCAGTGATAACAGTTCAGCATAACCTTGAAGGGATATTCTCCCAGCAGGGAAACAAGAACATCATTGTTAGCATTGCAAACAGTCTGGGCCTGGCTATGGGAAAATATGTCTGTAGTTTCCAGCAGGGTGTCCAGCATACACAAGTGAAAATCTAGGTCTGTAGAGTCCAGTTGAATCATCCATATGTCCAGGTTATACATGTCACTATACAGCAGGGACATTATAGAAAGTTTATGGATATTTGGGAGCCATTGACAAAATTCTGTAAGGAATGACTGTTGATTTTGCCCTTTGATCATAAACGTCCTGGGTGAGTGTATGGGAGGGGTTTGGGGAAATACTTTTAATTAGAGTGCAATTGTTGGATATGTAGAAAGGGAGGGATGATATATGTATTTGTCATAAAATATAATTTGATAGAATTTAAGTGTTGTTAAAATGTAAAATGTCTGTATAATATGTTGCACTTATTTTTGGCTTTAAAATTAATAAAGATATTAAAAAAGAAGCCAATTTCCCTCCAGCCCTATTCATTAGCTAGGGAGTCCTCACATGTGAGAATATGCTTCAAGTTTTATTATTAGTTTTATTAGGATTTTATGTACCGCCTATCAAGGTTATCTAAGCGGTTTTACAATCATGTACTCAAGGATTTTCCCTATCTGTCCCGGTGGGCTCACAATCTATCTATCCTGCTTGTCCTGTGATAAAGCACAGTTATTTACCTGTAACGAGTGTTATCCAAGGCAGATATTCTCACATCCCACCACCTCCCCTTCTTGGCTTCTTAGCTTTCTTACTAAACTGATAGTCCCAAGAGTTGGCAGTGGGTGGGAAGGCACCACCACATGCGTGTATGGGACAGTCTTTTGATTTCTTAAAGTGAGAGTTCACTTTGGATGGTTTGTGCCAGGTTCCGTGGATGATATTACTCAAGTGAGAATATTTGTCTGCTGTCTTTGGACAACACCTGTCACAGATAAGTAACGGTATTTTACGTACCAAAACAGAGCTGAAGTGGCAGGAGTGCTCAAATTCATTGATTTGCTATTCCATATGATAGTACCTAAGAGCTATTGTGTATAAGTGCAAGAGGTGGTGTGCAAATAGGCGGGGCATGAGTGGGCTATGGGTGATTCCTATACTTATACACAAAACCTATAGATTACTGTCGGACCACTCAGATTTTTGGCTCCTTTATAAAATTGACTCCCTTAACTCTACTCACTGCCATATCCAAGGAACAGCTCACAAACTTGCCCTGTCTAAAGATAAATGCTTAAAAATGTTTTGCAAATAGGAAACTGACAATTCTTGTCCTATATAACTTATCTTTCATTATAAAGTGTAGTTACTTACCTGTAACGTAGGTTCTCCGTGGACAGCAGGATAGTCAGCCACATATGGGTGTTGTCCCAACAGCTCCCAATTTGCAGATAAGCTCTCCAATAGCTCTGAGCACATGCAGTGCCCGGGCCCCACTGGGCATGACCGAGCCCTACCCATTTCCCCCTGCTTCCCCCTAATCCCCAGGATGTTCCTAGCTGTGGCCGGGTCGGCCGTATGGGGAGGCAGGTGGGTTGTGTGGCTGACTATCCTGCTGTACACGGAGAACCTACGTTACAGGTAAGTAACTACACTTTCTCCTAGGACAAGCAGGATGAGTCATCCACATATGGGTGACTCCCTAGCCGAGGGATGTACCGACTGGACCTGCGCCTTAGCGCTCTGTGCATCCCTCGCCTGGCTGTGGAGGCCGAGACGGGCAGGGTAATCGGGCGAAGCAGGTGAAGTTGAGGAAACAAGGTTTTAGATAAAGTGCTGTGTTAACTGAGCAATAATACTCACAGAACAGTGAACTGGTCAATGACAATCAATGAACAGTGAGAAACCAACTGGTCAACAGTGACAATTCGTACTTGCATGTGAGAATTCATACTTGCCTATTCCACATTCAGTCTAGACAGGAGTACTGGAAGACCTACTTAAACAGCGAAACTGGTCAATGACAATCAATGAACAGTGAGAAACCAACTAGTCAACTGACAATTCGTACTTGCATGTGAGAATTCATACTTGCCTATTCCACATTCAGTCTAGACAGGAGTACTGGAAGACCTACTTAAACAGCGAAACTGGTCAATGACAATCAATGAACAGTGAGAAACCAACTGGTCAACAGTGACAATTCGTACTTGCATGTGAGAATTCATACTTGCCTATTCCACATTCAGACTAGACAGGAGTGCTGAAAGACCTACTTAATTCACAGAACAGCGAAACTGGTCAATGACAATCAATGAACAGTGAGAAACCAACTGGTCAACAGTGACAATTCGTACTTGCATGTGAGAATTCATACTTGCCTATTCCACATTCAGACTAGACAGGAGTGCTGAAAGACCTACTTAATTCACAGAACAGTGAAACTGGTCAATGACAATCAATGAACAGTGAGAAACCAACTGGTCAACAGTGACAATTCGTACTTGCATGTGAGAATTCATACTTGCCTATTCCACATTCAGTCTAGACAGGAGTGCTGGAAGTCCTACTTAATCAATATCTATAACACCCTACTTGATCAGTGTTCGTCAAGGCTGTGCTAGTGGTTGCTGTCCCTTCCGGGAGGGAAGAGCCACTTCCAAAACTGCTCGGCCAAATGCATTTGGAGCGTGGAATGCTATGTCGAGGCAGTAGTGCTTGGTGAAGGTGGGCAAGGAGGACCAAGTGGCTGCATCGCAGATGTCCCCTATTGGTGTGTGGTGCAGATGAGCCGTTGTGGTGGCTATGGCTCTGCGCTGGTGGGTGTGGGTTCCCACCTGCGGTTGATGTTGCGCTTTTATATAGGTGAAGGGGATGCACTTGTATATCCAGCGCGAGCGCCTGCGTTTGGTGGCCGGAAGTCCTGGTCTGTTTTGGTCATAGGAGACGAACAACTGAGGCTTGTCTAATCTGCTGCATAGTCAGGGCCCGCACACAGTCCAGGAGGTGTTGCTGAGGTGGCTGTGTGCCTCCCTGTGGGGAGATGTAGAGTTCCGGGAGGCACGCTGAAGCCACCTTCGGCAAGAATTGGGGGTAGGTTCTGGGTACCACCCTGTTCTCATGGAGGAGTGTGTCGGCCGACACGATGGTCAGGGTTTTCCCGGCCAGGAATAAGGGCTCTGTCTCCCCCAAAGGTTTGAAGGGGTCGAGGTGAGCTGATGCGGCACCAAGTTGAGGTCCCATCCGGGCGGTGGTGGTCTGACCGGTGGGTGCAGATTGGACAGCCCCTTCATGAAATTTTGTGATTACTGAATGCCTCGACACTGTCTAGACCAGTGTGGTATGCCGCGATTGCACTTAGGTGGACCTTGATGGAAGTGGGTTTTAGGTCCCACTGAGATAAGCTCAGTATGTACTGCAGGATGTCCGGTATGGGACAGTTGTAGGGGTCTCGCTGCATGTCTGTGCACCGGTATCGGAATCTTCTCCATTTCAATCCCATAACGTTTTCTGGTTGAAGGTCTTCTGGCTACCATAAGTGTGTGCTCCACGTCTTGTGGTAGATCCATGCGGTCAGGGCTAAGGAACGCAGGTCGTGGTGGAGGGTAAGGTTCCCGTGTTGTGTTATTAGAACTGCACTGATCGGGAGGGGGGAGAGGTGGGTGAACCGCTATCCCTTGCCGGAACGGGAACCATGGTTGCAGGGGCCCGGACAAGGCAATCATGATCACCGTTGCTCTGTCCTGAAGGATCTTCTGCAGGACTTAGGGTATGGCGGGTAGGCGTATAAGAGTCCGTGGTTCCAACTCACAGACAGACTGTCGGGGCTGAGACGGCGATGGGTTGATCTCTTTGCACAGAAGGTCGAGTATTTTGAGTTCGGTTCGGTTGCAAACAGGTCGATGCTTGGTGTGCCCCAGGTGCTGACGATCTTCGTCGTTGCCGCTGGGTTGAGACACCACTCATCGGGATCCAGCTGGTGGCTGAGGCTTTCTGCCAGGTCGTTCTGCTCCCACGGGAGGTAAGTTGCCTGGATGGGGCATTGAATGGAGTTGGTGAACTCCCACATGCGGCAAGCTTCCTTGCATAGCGAGGCTGACCCTATCCCTCCCTGCTTGTTGATATAGTGCATGGCCACCTGGTTTTCTGTTTGGGTGAGGACTGCCCTGCCTGTCACCCATTGTTTGAAGGTTTCGAGGGCATTCCCTATGGCCCTGAGCTCCAGTAGGTAGATATGGAGTGAGGACGCCTGTGCGAGGATCGAGAAGGTGTGTCCCCCCTCCGTGTTTGGAGGCATCCATGGTGGCCACCAGCTGGTGAGGTGGTGGTCTGGTTTCCCTTTTGCTAAGTTATCTCGGGCCGTTCATCAGTGAAGCGTCTTGTGTATGGGCTGGCGAATTGGTATCTGGGTGGTCAGAGGTTGGGTACACTGGTCTCAGTGACGTCTGAGGTGCTCTTTCAGGGATCTCATGTGTAGTCTGGTGTGCTGGACAACAAAGACCGCAGCCGAGACACAGGAGGGAGCGTGCTGACGATGAGCTGCTGGCAGGGATGCACTGGGCCAGGGATGTCATGGCGTTGATCTGGTAGTCCATAGGACGGCCTTGGTCTGTGTGGTGTCGATGACTGCCCAGATGAACGATATCCCCTGGGGGGGTATCAGGTGGGATTTCATATAGTTGATGAGGAACCCCAGTTCTTGGAGGAGGGTTATGGTGGTTATCGGGGCTGCCAGCTGTCGAGATAAGATAGGACGCACACCCCTTGAAGGCGGGGATGTGCCACTGCCACGCACTTTGTGAACGCTCTTGGAGCCGTTGAGAGTCCAAGGGGTAGGACCTTGTACTGGAGGCGTCTGTTTTGGTTTTAGAAGCGACAATGCCTCCTGTGGGCTGGGTGCATGGGCACGTGAGTGTATGCATCATGTAAGTCCAGGGATACTAGCCAATACTCGGGCTGTAACAGGGCCAAGACTGTACCCAGAGAGTGCCTCTGGACCTTGTGTATGCACCTGTTGAGCTTGCAGAGATCCAGGATCGAGCGTTGTCCTTGTCCATGGGGACGCGGGGGTTCCTGGAGTAGAAACCCCTTGGTGATCTCTTCTGTTCGTCACCGCCTCTATTGATTCTGCCGAAGCAGGTCCTCTCCTTGCTGCAGGAAAATTGGGTCCTCGGATGGAGGGTGCCCCGCCCACTCGGGGGGGGGGGGGCGGCAGTGGAGACCAATTCGGAATCCCTGCTTGATGATGCTGAGGGCCCACTGGTCGATGGTGATCCCGGACCAAGCCTTCGCAGACAATCTAATCCTGCTGGGCCAAAGGGTGGTCAAGGTTCTGTTTTTGTCTTGGGGAGAGGGATGTCCTTGGATGCCCCTGCCCCTCGGGCGGTGCTTGTTTGCGTAGCAGTTATGTTATTGTTGCGAGCGCTGGGGCACAGACTGTTGCCAGTGTGGACTGGCTCGGTAGTGAGCTGGAGTCCGTATTTTATTTATTTATTTTCTCTCACTGGCCTCCTGATAAAGCCGCATCTAGAACTGGAGCGCAGCAATTCGTGCGCTCAGCATTGCGCCCTCGAAGGTCTTTTTCCCCGTGGAATCCAGGGGCGTTGGAGAGGAGGGGGTCGTGCTACCCTGTTTCTCTTAAGCGCCAAGGCTACCGCAATGTCCATGTATGGCTGCTGCGGGTTGTCGAATCTCTGGGCTGGAAAGATCTGGTACTTCAATCCCAGTCTCCTTGATGTTGGTTGCCCTGAAGAGGGAGTCAGTCAAATCTTGTCTCTGCAGGCCAGGAGGTTCTTGTGGACTGGAATCGCCACTGCCTGCGTGAAGTACTAGTACTGGTAGTTCAGGCCTTGTAGTACTCTGTCTTGGGTACTTGTTGTCCACCCACGTGGATCTTGAGAAAGGCTGTGAGTTTCTGGAGGGACTTGGGGTGAGTCCTCTTTTGTGGGTTTTCTTTTTTTTTTTTTTTTTGGTTAATTCTTTCTTTCTTTCTTTATTTTTGTGGGTGGTGACTCAGGGCGTGGCTGGAGGCTGGTGTGTTTTGTTCCTCCGTTGCTTGGGTGCATGGCATGCCGCTGGAACGCGCCATGCTGTTGTGCATGGCTCCCTCTAAAGGGGGGCATTGGGGGAGTGTTGCCCGCTGAGAGAGGAGTGGGTCAGCAGGAGGATTAACTGTTGCTGCTGGTCCCAACCATGGTGGTTCGCAGGTTCATGTGCTGCTCCACTTGACTGGTTGGGTGGCTCCATGTACCCCACCGACATTCTCTGTCCTTCTTGAGAGGGGGGGGGAGAGCCTGCAGAGAGGGGGCAGGATGCACCCTTTCAACTGTGCCAATGCTCCTGGCTGCGTTTCTCACTGTGCCTGGAGGCAGAGAAAGAGGAGTGATAATACCTCTTGAGTGGGCTTCCCCTGCTGTATTGCCTATTGTATATTAAACTATACAGCGCTGCATATGCCTTTCAGTGCTATAGAAATTATAAATAGTAGCAGAGTCCCTCATGCTGGCTGGGAAAGCACTCTGGCTAGGTATCTGAAGTGCAAACAGCTCTTAGGCTGAGGAGTTTCAAACCCCCACCTTTGGAGAGGCGTGGTCTGACATGCCGCATCACTGATGATATCAGCACCCTGCTGTGAAAGGCAGACTCCTCGTTCCCGACATGAGAGGGGGAGGGGAGCGGGGTGGGGGAGGTGTGAACTGCAGACTCTGCAGGACCCCAAGAGGGAAAGAAGCATCGAGTTGGGTTTTTTATTTATTTATTTTTTTTCAGCATGTCCTTTACAAGCTGAACTCTGGGGCAGCATGTCTCCTGCTGGTAGGAGAGGTCTGCAGGTCCCCTCCGAGGGAAAGAAGCATGGGAGTTTCTTTCTCCTTAAATTCAGATTGGGAGGAGGGTGGGGCAGAGCCCTCGGGGCTGCAAAAGATTATCAGAGGTTTTCCCAAAAACAAGCAGATAAGACTTATCTTTGGGGCTGGAGAGGGAACCCCGATCATCTCCCTACAGAGACTGGCTATACGCGGCAGCATGCAGTCTGGAGGGCGAAAACCCCAATCTGCTGATTGCAGAGGCTAGCTTGAAGCGGCAGCATGAAAAAACTCCCGAGGAGATCTCTCAGTCTGGAGGGCGAAAACCCCGATCTGCTGACCGCAGAGGCTAGCTTTACACGGCAGCATGCAGTGACTCCTGGAGAGATCTCTCGGTCTGGTGAGACTCCTATCGGCTGCCCTGCAGAGGCTGGCTGTAAGCGGCAACATGCAGGGACTCCGGGAGATATTTCTCTACCGGGCCGAGTGCAGGCGGGGGGATTAGCTGAGCCAGGAAATTCTGGAGGCTCCTTTCCGCTGTAGCTTGTGGATCCTCCGCTGCTGCATTCCGATGAGGATGGCTGCTGGAGGAAGATTCTCGGGCCTCACTTCTGTTCAAGAAGTCTCTCAATGCCTTCTTCCTTAGATTGCGTGCACGTGGTGACATGTAACACGGAAACCTCGAGCGCCGGATCCAATCAGTGGGCGCACAATTCATGAGGATCATTTCTTTAGATGATTCAGGCATCTTCAAGGTGATGAGTAGAAAAGTTGTAATGGAGAGCTGTAGAAAATCCGACCGATGGGAACGGGCGGAAACTAAAGACTGGGGATTAGGGGGAAGCAGGGGGACATGTGGATAAAGGTGAGCTGATTGATAATAGTATACCTAGATTTTCAGAACGCTTTTGATAAAGTTCCTCATGAGAGACTCCTGAGAAAATTAAAGGGTCATGGGATAGGTGGCAAAGTTCAGTTGGTTCAGTTGATTACGAATTGGTTATCAGATAGAAAACAGAGGGTAGGGTTAAATGGTAATTTTTTTTCAATGGAGGAGAGTAAACAGTGGAGTGCTGCAGGGGTCTGGACTGGGACTGGTGCTCTTTAACTTATTTGTAAATGATCTGGAAATTAGAATGACGAGTGAGGTGATTAAATTTACAGATGACACTAAACTGTTCAAAGTTGTTAAAACGCATGCCGTACTTGCACGTCCCCTTCCCTTTCCCCATATCTCTAGTTGATCGCCGTGAGCAACTGCAACATGCTTGTTGTGACTGCTTCGTCGACTGCTGACATCACCCAAAGAAGGCTGTAGCAGTGTGAGTGATGAATCTGTTTAACGACAATGCAATGTCACATTTCCACAAAATCCTCAAAAGGAGGCAGAAGCAACTGTCATCGGGAGGGTTCCTTGTTAAAGTCACACAGAAAGAAACAGATTCCAGTGAACAACGATTCTGTTAGTTCTAGTGAAAGTCCTACACAATAACCCTCACCCTCTCCTCTCTCTCGTCTCCCTCACACCAGCCACGATTCTATTCAAAACTAAAGTGCAGGTTATTGGCTTTACTGTATATATTTTTATTTTATACAGTACAGTATTTTGTATTAAAGTTTGTAGATACTTGAACGAATCGTCTGAGTTTCCATTATTTCCTATGGGGAAATTTGCTTTGATATACGAGTGCTTTGGATTACAAGCATGCTTCCAGAATGAATTTTGCTCCCAAACCAAAGTTTTACTGTAAAGAGAAAAAAAAAGAAATCAAATAGAAGTAAATAAACAAGGAAATAAATAAATAAATGGAGGGGGGGACAGGAACAGGGGGCACAATGTATTTATGTCTCTAGGGCCCACCAAACAAATAATCCTGCCTGCTTCCAACCTTGCTCCTCCTTCCCTCCCTCTCTCCCCGCGCCAGGATCATTCTGACCAATGAGTGCCAGTAGGGGCTGAAACTCCTCCTCCTCTCCCTCTCAGTGATAGTGGATCAATTTTCTGACCAATCAGCACTGAAAGGAGCAGAACCGAGAAGACAAGCCTGCCCTTCTCAATTAATGTGAAGCACCGCCTCTCCTTTGTGATGTCATCGGCCTGTACCCAACAGGAAACGAGCCTTAGAGCTCCAAATCTCACTTCCTGTCTCTTTGTTCCTTCTGCCACACGACAGGAGAGAAACCCTCAGCCGGAGAAAGAGCCCCAGATTCATTTCTAATCCTGGAAAGTACAAAAGCAGAGAGGAAAATGCCCGAGGGAGCTTCTGCCCAGGTAGGAGAGTCCCCCAGCTTCTTCCTTCTTGTTACAACACTGCTGCAGCTTTCTGACCTGGGATAGTGCAGAGTCAGGACCCTGAGCAGACCTGGACTGAGGAAAGACACTTTGGGACCCTCCTGAGGGGAAGGAGAGAGATCAGAGTCTCACAAGGGGAGATTGTGGGATGTGACTGCTTCCTTTTGCTATAGTCCTGCTCTGGGACTGTGAATTATGTGTCTGCAAATTATATACACACAGAAATCTTTCCCTCTGCCCTGCTGAGCCCAGCGCTGAGAAGTGCTCTGGGACTGAGTGTTATGTGGTTGTGAATGATATACACCCAAAAGCAATTCCCTTTACCTCATGAATCCCAGCACTGGGAGGTCTCCTGAAATATAACTCTACTCTGGGATAGTGCAGGGCAGGATTAATTCATTGAGGGCCCCTAGGCACATAAGTATACTTGGCCCCCTAGCCCTGCCCCTCCCACATTTATTTACCTATTTTCTTATTTACTTCTTTATTTCCACTTGTATTTCTTTTTTTCTTTTATTATAAAATTCAAAACAAAGATTACCATACCAGTACCAGTGTACAGTTTTAGTTCTATGCAAGCCCCAAACATCTCTGAACAAAACCCCCCTTTTGCCCAGGACTTTAACTTTAAACCCTTTCCATACATATATAAAAGTGTTAAAATGCATTGTAAAGCAGTAATACTATCCGAAACATAAGTCTATATTAATAACCAAGTTTGCAACTTCTCTCAACTGCCTCACTCTGTTGTCAAACTGTAACCCATATGTATGTATAAAAATACGTACATATGGGTAACTCCTCTAGTATGTTCCACTGCATGTATGTTAATTTGTAACAAAACAACAAGGCAAGCGGTCCACCAAAGAATCCAACGTGGAACAAAAGATCGGCAGCCAATAAAGAGATTCAAATCAGGTATATTCAAGGTGCTCCCAGGAACCATGCCTGATGCATTTCGCCAAACAAGGCTGGTCAACGCTAACAGAAAACAGGGGTGCATATCCCCCAATACTGAACAAAATATAAAGATAGCAGATGTAAATTTGAAAAAAAGAGAAATTAGTCCAATACAAGGATCACCATTTCTATTTCTAAACATTTATCAACACAGCTACAATATTACTTTATCCTAAAGCAATAAAATAGATTTCTTTTTCTACCTTTGTCATGTGGTTTCTGCTTTCCTCATCTTCTTGTCATTCGCTTCTTTCTATCCAGTGTCTGCCCCTTCCAGAAAATATCTACCTCCCTCTGCCATCTCTCCTCCTGCTCCCCCGCGCCCCCTATTGGTCTAGCATCCATCATCTTCCCTCTGTTCCCCCCCCATGGTCTGGGATCTCTCATTCCATCTCTCCTTCTCTCCCCCTGTGGTTTTTAGTGTCTCTCTCTTCTCATTTACTCCACTCAGATCTGATATCTGTCTCCCCCGTTTCTGGGAATTCTCCTCTCTCTTCCCTTCTCTGTTCTTCCTTCTCTATTTTCTGCCTCCGTCTAAATTAAATTCTTTCTTACTATTCAATCCTCAGTTTCCTTCTTTTTACTGTGTCTACTCACAGTTTGCCACCCCTTTCCTTCATCCCTCCTCTATCTCACTAACTCTATCTTCTTCCCCCCATCCAGCATATGGGAAAGCAGCAGCAGTGGTGATGAGGTGAGGGCTCCTCACCGCTGCTGCTGCTTTCCCATATGCGCCTGAAGCTGACGGCACAAGTTCTCCCTACTTCCATCATCTGCCCCCTTCTCTCTCTCTCTTTCTCCACCTCAGGCAATTCCATCAGTTATCCTGCCCCCCTCAGTGAATTGCCTGGGGTGGAGGGAGGGAGAGAAGAGGGCAGATGATGGAAGTGGGAAGAACTTGTGCCGTCAGCGTCGGGCGCATGCGGGAAAGCAGCAGTGAGGGGCTAGAGGTTATCTTCCTCTCATTCAAGTCCTTGCCACCCTCCGTCCCTTGGTCTGTCCCACAATTTCCAGCATATTCCCCTCCCTCCATTCTTGTAGCCCAGCATCTCCTCTCCTGACATCTCCCTGTCCTTTTTCCTTCACTATCTTCCTATCCCATCTCTCTTCCCTCCTGTCCCTCTCCCCATAATCAATCATCTCACCACCTCTCTTCCCTCCCCCTCAGGGTCGAAGATTGCTTCCGCTCTCTTTCCTGCTGTTCTCTCTCCCCGTCACCCTATGATCTAGTGCCCCTCCAGCCGTTGTCCAACATTTCCCCTTCTCTCCCTCCCTCTCATCCCCTGTTCCAACATACCGTATTTCGACTGCCCTTCCATCTTCCCCTCCCAGGCCTGCCGACTTCCACTGATTTACTGCTTTCTGCCGCCCCTGCCGAAGACTGTAAACAACTTGAACACACGCAGCAGGGCTCTAACATGATGTAACTTCCCATTTTGTTGATGGTGGAGGAGGGAAGCTGGTAACGTCACGCGCACTGTTAGAGCCCTGCGGTGTGTGTTCAAGTTGTTTACAGGCTTCGCCAGCAGTGGGAGAAAGAGAGAAAGCAGTCGCCGGCTCTGTTTCTCCGATCAAAGGGGGGGCCCGGTGTTGCCGATCGAGGGGGGGGGGCCCGGTGTTGCCGATTGCTGCTGGGGGAGGGGGGGCTGGGCTGTCGCTGTTTGAAAAATGTTATTTTTTTGAGAGGTCTCTTTTTGTGGGCCCCCCTGACCATTTTGGGCCCTAAGCAACTGCCTACTTGGCCCATTGGGTAATCCGGCCCTGGGTAGTGTGTTACGTCATTGCAAATTATGTACACCAGTACATTTTCCTTCTCCCCAATGAGCACCAACCCTGGGAGGCTTCTTTATGGAACTGTTGCTGCAGAAGATGCTGAGTGTGATTCTGGTTTATATTTTAGAAGCAGGTGACATTTGAGGACATCACTGTCTCTTTCACCCAGGAGGAGTGGGCATATTTAGATGAAGAGCAGAAGAAGCTCTACATGGAGGTGATGAAGGATAATTATCAGATGCTGATCTCTCTGGGTAAGAGATAAATTTACTTCCAGTGCAATAGGAATGCTATGATATACCAAAGGAGAAGAGAATTATCACTGGGAAGACTCCCAGATCCAGATCTACCTCTCCACACCAGATATTTCTACAGGAATCCAGATCCTAGTCTCAGCAAGTCTTATCTGAGATTGATGCCTGGATATCTCACTGCTATCTAAATCTGAATATGGGGTTTGGCCAGATACAACTGACCTGGATTGGCCACCGTGAGAACGGGCTACTGGGCTTGATGGACCATTGGTCTGAGCCAGTAAGGCTCTTCTTATGTTCTTAAGTACAGGACCTCCTTAGGGGGAAAACTGCTTTTGTGAAGTTACTAGGGCTGCTCGTTCAAAAGGGGGTTATATCATGCAATTTACCAGTCTCTGAATGTGCGTAGAGAAACTTCTTTGAAGTACATGCCAATTTCAGAGAGCTGTTCAATGAGGAGAGGATGACTTGAGAATTGTCAGCGTCCTATTTGCAAAACATTTTTTAAGCATTCATCTCTAGGCAGTGTAAGGTTGAGAGTTGTTCCTTAGAAATGGCAATGTTCTATGCATTTCCTTCAATTCCTTTAATCAAGGCAGCACTTCTCAAATTTTACCAGGAATCAGCCACCATGATACTCATCGCACCTCAGTGGCCTACAAATGAGCAAACAGAAGTCAATCACTCTGCAAGTCTTTCCAACACCACTGACACAGAACGAGGGCTTTCTACTGCATCCCAGTCTACTTTCTTTAGCTCTCAAAGCATGGTATCTCTCTCCCAACCAGTAGATACCCTTTTGCTCTCTGCACCAGTGTCGGCTATTATTGAAGCCTCCAGAAAGCCATCAATACAGCACTATCATTTCAAGTGGACTCGCTATTCCTTGTGGTGTAATGCCAAATATCTGGATCCAGTGACCTGTTCTGTTCCGGATTATCTCCTACACCTCTCTAATTCTGAATTAAAGACTAATTCAGTGAGGATTCATCTCGGTGCTATAATTGTTTTCTACACACAAGCCTGTAGCAGTACATCCTCTGATTTCTAGATTAATGAAAGGGCCTGTACAATATCAAGCCGCCTATGAAACCTTCAATGGCTTGGGTCCTTAATAAGAACATAAGAACTGCCATCTCCGGATCAGACCTTCGGTCCATCAAGTCCAGTGTTCCGCACACGCGGAAGCCCTGTCAGGTGTACACCTGGCGTAATTTTTAGTCACTCATATTCTTCTATGCCTCTCGTAAGGAGATGTGCATCTAGTTTGATTTTGAATCCTAGGACGGTTGATTCCGCAATAATCTCCTCTGGGAGAGCATTCCAGGTGTCAACCACTCTCTGAGTGAAGCAGAACTTCCTGATATTAGTCCTGAACTTGCCCCCCCTTAGCTTCATTCCGTGTCCTCTTGTCTGTGTCAAATTTGACAATGTAAATAGTTTTTTCAGCTCTATTTTGTCAATTCCTTTCAGTATTTTGAAGGTCTCGATCATATCCCCTCGCAGTCTTCTTTTCTCAAGGGAAAACAATCCCAGTCTCTTAAGTCGATCCTCATATTCCAGTTTCTCCATACCTTTTACTAGTTTTGTTGCTCATCTCTGCACCCTCTCCAGCAGTTTTAGGTTGGGAGACCAATGTTGGAGACAGTATTCCAAGTGGGCTCTGACCATTGCTTTATAAAGTGGCATTATAACTTTCTCCGATCTACTTGTGATTCCCTTCTTTTTCATGCCCAACATTCTATTTGCTTTCTTTGTGCTGACAGTTTCAGGGTCCTATCTATCAGTACACCAGGTCCTTTTCTTGTTCGCTCTTACCCAGAGTTGCACCTGACATTCTATACTCGTATTCCTTATTCTTACTGCCTAAATGCATCACTTTGCATTTCTCCACATTAAACTTCATCAGCCATTTCTCCGCCCATTTCTCTAACTGACACAAATCTCTCAGGAGTTCCTCGCTATCCTTTTGCGATCTGATTGCCCGGCATAGCTTTGTGTCGTCTGCGAACTTGATGATCTCGCTGGATGTGGAGGCCGCATTATCGCAAGGATGTGCTGAGACTGGAGTCGGTGCAAAGAATGGCCACCCGGATGGTCTCGGGACTCAAGGATCTACCATATGAAAAACGGCTTGACAAATTACAGCTATACTCGCTCGAGGAGCGCAGAGAGAGGGGGGACATGATCGAGACGTTCAAGTATCTTACGGGCCGCATCGAGGCGGAGGAAGATAGCTTCTTTTTCAAGGGTATCACGACAACAAGAGGGCATCCGTTGAAAACCAGGGGCGGGAAACTACGAGGTGACACCAGGAAATTCTTTTTCACTGAAAGAGTGGTTGATCGCTGGAATAGTCTTCCACTACAGGTGATTGAGGCCAGCAGCGTGCCTGATTTTAAGGCCAAATGGGATCGGCACATGGGATCTATTCACAGGGCAAAGGTAGGGGAGGGACATTAAGGTGGGCAGACTAGATGGGCCGTGGGCCCTTATCTGCCGTCTATTTCTATGTTTCTATGATGTTCCTTCTTCTAGGTCATTCATATAGATATTAAATAAGATCGGCCCAAGTACTGAGCCCTGGGGTACACCACTAGTCACTTTCTCCCAGTCGGAGAACTTCCCATTTATGCCCACTCTCTGTTTTCTGTTCTCCAGCCATTTGCCTATCCATCTTTGTATATCCCCCTCTGTTCCATGGCTTTGTAGTTTCCTGAGAAGTCTTTTGTGTGAAACTTTGTCGAACGCTTTCTGGAAGTCTAAGTATATTATGTCCACCGGTTCTCCACTATCAATTTGTTCTTTCATGGTCTCAAAAAATTGAGACCAATAAAAAATTGAGACCGTTAAACATGATTTCCCTTTCCTGAAGCCATGTTGACTTGCTTTCATCGGGTCGTGTGTATCTAAATGCCGGACTATGCTATCTTTAATCAGTGCTTCAACCATCTTTCCAGGGACAGATTCTCCTCTCGATCCTTTTTTGAAAATTGGCGTGACGTTCGCTATCTTCCAGTCTTCCGGTATCTGTCCAGTTCTAATTGGCAAGTTTTTGCAATAACTCTCCGATTTCAACCTTCAATTCTTTTAAGACTGTCGGGTGAATTCCATCCGGTCCAGGGGATTTGTCACTTTTAAGTTTGTCGATCTTGTAGTATACCTGGTCCAAGTACCTAAGAGCTATTGTGTATAAGTACAAGGGGTGGTGTGCAAATAGGCGGGGAATGAGTGGGCTATGGGTGATTCCTATACTTACAAAACTGTAGATTACTGTTGGAGCACTCAGATTTATGGCACCTTTATAAACATAGAAACATAGAGTATGAGGGCAGAAAAGGGCCGATAGCCCAAGTCTGCCCACTCAAGAACCCTCGAGAATCCATGTTTTAAGAATTCCTCCAGAGCGACCTCACCTGTCTGTCCCATCGTCCCTTGACTCCCTTAACTCCCCTCACTGCCATTTCCAAGAAACAGCTCACAAACTTGCACTGTCTAAAGATAAATGCTCAAAAATGTTTTGCAAATAGGAAACTGACAATTCTGGTCCTGTATAACTTATCTTTCATTATAAATAAGTCTTATCTTAGAAACCACTACTGTTTTCTAATTCATGAGAAATAACTTCTGTTTATATGCAGCAGATCATCAGATCCAACCTGAATGGCAGAGAATAAAGAGTCAAAGAGAAGATCCGGTAGAAATGGACCAAATCCAAACACAGTCAGAAAATATCTATGAGAATATTTCCCAGAGACCTGACAACATTAGCACAAAGAATTGTAAGCAGGGATCAAAGGAACAGAGAAACCCTGCAGGAGCCACAAAGGAGGGAGTCACTATGTGTGAGATAAATGATGGTAACATCCCTGAGGACAAGAGACACCTAGCAGAGAGACCCTTCCAAATTCATAATACTGGTAAAGTGACTTCTGAATTCCTCCATGGCAAGAAGAAAGGAAAAAAACACCAGAAAGAACTCCAACTGCATAAAAGTGATCATAAAAATGAGAAACTATTTACATCTGCTGAGTGTAATAAAAGTTTCACTCAGCTTTCAACTCCAAAAAGTCAGAAAATGATCCACACAAGGTACAGACCATTTACATGTTCTGAGTGTAATAAAAGCTTCACTCGGCTTTCAAGTCTAAAAAGTCACAAAATGATTCACACAGGGTACAAACCACATACGTGTACGGAGTGTAATAAAAGCTTCACTGAACTTTCAGGTCTAAAAAAACACCAAGTGATCCACACAGGGTGCAAACCACATACATGTACCGAGTGTAATAAAAGCTTCACTCAACTTTCAAATCTAAGAACGCACAAAATGATCCACACAGAGTACAAACCATATACGTGTACTGAGTGTAATAAAAGCTTCACTCGCCTTTCAGGTCTAAAAATACACCAAGTGATCCACACAGGGTGCAAACCATATAAGTGTATTGAGTGTAATAAAAGCTTCTCTCAATTTTCAAGTCTAAAAAGTCACAAAATGATCCACACAGGGTACAAACCACATACGTGTACGGAGTGTAATAAAAGCTTCACTGAACTTTCAGGTCTAAAAAAACACCAAGTGATCCACACAGGGTGCAAACCACATACATGTACCGAGTGTAATAAAAGCTTCACTCAACTTTCAAATCTAAGAACGCATAAAATGATCCACACAGAGTACAAACCATATACATGTACTGAGTGTAATAAAAGCTTCACTCGCCTTTCAGGTCTAAAAATACACCAAGTGATCCACACAGGGTGCAAACCATATAAGTGTATTGAGTGTAATAAAAGCTTCACTCACTTTTCAAGTCTAATAAGTCACAAAATGATCCACACAGGGTACAAACCATTTACATGTACGGAGTGTAATAAAAGTTTCAATCACCTTTCAAATCTAAAAAAACACCAAATGATCCACACAGGGTACAAACCACATATGTGTACCGAGTGTAATAAAAGCTTCACTCAACTTTCAAGTCTAAAAAGTCACAAAATGATCCACACAGGAAACAAACCACATACGTGTACCGAGTGTAATAAAAGCTTCACTTTCCTTTCAGGTCTAAAAATACACCAAGTGATCCACACAGGGTACAAACCACATATGTGTACCGAGTGTAATAAAAGCTTCACTCAACTTTCAAGTCTAAAAAGTCACAAAATGATCCACACAGGGTACAAACCACATACGTGTACCAAGTGTAATAAAAGCTTCACTCTCCTTTCAGGTCTAAAAATACACCAAGTGATCCACACAAGATAAAATTGACTCCCTTAACTCAACACATTGCCATTTCCAAGGAACAACTCTCAAACTGTCTCGAGATGAATGCAACTAGGACACTGACAATTGTCAAGTCATCCTCTCCTAACTGAACAGGTCTCTGAAATTGGAATCCAAGACACCTCACTACATTCACCTCTTTCCTGACTAGCATCCAAAGCACTCAGCTCAAGGATGCGCAACCCTGCAGTGGGTTCTTCTGTCCCCTCTGTTATTGAAGCTCTACGGTAGGCTTGTCCTAGACATATCCCGCAAATATCAAATACAAATTCACTCCTTCGCAGATAAGTTCCAATTGTAACTACTGCTAGGAGGAACCCGTGACACCTAGATCACAAAAATACTAAACTACCTCTTAGAAATCAAAATGTTAATGTCTCTCATCAAATCACAACTAAATGCCTCCAAGACGGGACTTCTTTGGATCCACAAAGAACACTGCAACTGTACCCATCCTTCACTGCACTAGGACTCAACTACCGTAACTGCAAAAGACTAAGCACGCAGCCTAGGAATACTTCCTCGTTTTACTACCTGCGACAAATTAATAACTATTTTCTGAGTCTGACTTCACCCAACTACTCTATGCCTTAGTACTCTCCCGCATAGATTACTGCAATGCACTATTCTGCGGTCTAACGGCGAAGAACGTACAACGGCACCAGCGTGCTCAAAATGCAGCAATCAGAGTGCCCTTGACTTTGTTTCCCAGGCTCTATCGTTGTTTGTTTCCCAGGCTCTATCGTTGGCTCACTGGCTGTCCGTAGCCAAACATTGTGTCTTCAAGGGCCCGATGCAAGCATTCAAATCCTTACATGACATGGCGCCGGACTACATAACAACCAAGCTTCCTCCATATGTACCAAACAGCTCCCTTGCTGAAATACGCCTTAAACGCCCTGGTCATGCCCTTCAACCGCACTCCACCAGATGACATTTCTATTCCCACTTCATACCGAGCCACTGGAACCAACTGCCCCCACAGATCAGATTCCTTGAAGGACTCCTCAGCTTTAGGAAAGCAATAAAAACATACCTCTTCACCTAACTCTCCTGCCTGTGACCCATGGATTACAAAGAAATGTATATTGGGACCAGATTCCAGTATGTGTCACATTAGGAAAAAGCTTGTATTGATCAGTTTTGCACTATGGCAAATTGTGACCTGTAGACTGTATATTGGTATTAGACCCCTACTATGTGTCAAGTTATAGTAAAATCTTATATTGTAAACATGTGCTGTAATTATGGCAAATCATAACCTGTTAACTGTATAGTATGTACGTCTATCCTGTAACCCGCTCTGTGCTCTTTGGGGAAAACGGGATAGAAACCGAATTAAATAAATAAACAGCGTGTGAGGCAACTGTGAACCAATAAGGACAAGTGTGGAAATACTGAAGTTTGCTTTATTCCTAATGAATAGTTTGCTCTCTGATTCTGTGAGTTAACAGGATCAGGCCAAAGTGAAAATGAATCTTCTGGGTGTTTCTATGCCGACCTCTCCTGCTAATCCTGTCCAGCCTGTTACACTCCCATGACCCGCCCCTTTTTTGGTTTGCAAGTAAGTTTTTAGGTGCAGATCCAAACAATTCAATTGCTCATGTAATTTGGGTATAATCTGGTTTTCCATTGCTAGTCTGGATCACGTAATTTGGGTACATGACCAAAATTCTGCATGCAGTTTTGGGAGAGCTTTATAGATGTGAGGAGGGGTGTGAGAAATTAAAATATTCATACATTTCCAATGTTATTAATTGTTGCAAAATAATACATAAAAGAACCTAACATGGGGGATGTCTGGAGGAAGGGGAGAATACTGTTATCACTTTTTGTCTGATTTGCTGGCACATCTTTGAAAAATGTAATAAATATATTTAAACATAAAACAACATAATATTTACATATAATACATCTAATCAGGTGTGGTTAAATAAAAAAGAAAATATATACATATAATTGTAATAGGTTAGAGTGTCATATAATAAATATCCTGTGGAGATGATCCAAGATGGCTGCTTCAAGTCAGACGCGCTGAGCTGCTCGCTTCGGGCTTGCTCACAAATCAAGAATTTCTTCACAACTGAACTCTGGAAAGGGTTTTTGATTACTTACAATTATGCCCAAGAGAAGAGGACGGAGCGCTGCTGCTGTCTTGCGGTGTCCCGAGGTTCCCTCTCTGGGCAATATCGAGCGGCTCTTGAGGCGAGTCCAGGAGGTTTCTCGAGCGTCGGAAGGCAGCCCGCTGAGGACACAGGGAGGCGAACCCGTAGCTGTTCCTCCAGGGCATGGAAGCCCCGATGTAAGGGAGCCGCCCCCACACTCTCAGGTTACCAGTTCTCCCAGGGGTGGGGAAACCCCGGAGTTGGAGGTGTTCTCTCCCTCAGAGGCAAGTGTAAATCTGGGAGAAGGTTTGGAGGTTGGGGCTCATGCTCAAGGAGCCCTAACAAATATACCTGAAGAGAATCCAGCTTTACAAGGGGGTGAAATCCAAGAGACAGGCCCTGAAGATTCTCTACAGAATGGTGAGCACTCTACTATTTTACAAGCTTCAATTTCTTTGGTAAAACCTGAAGTTGTAACCTTAGATTCATTATGGGACCTAATTGCTGGTTTTGTAAAGCTCACTACGCCTAAATTTCAATATTTGGAAGGGAAAATTACAGAACATACAAAAGAACTTAAAGATTTAAGAAAAGAACTGTCTGACTCAGATAAAACCATTCAGAAAATTGAAAAGGAAATAATTACATCAAAACAACTTCAAGAGACTTTAATTAAAGACAATACCAACCTGAGAAGGAAAGTTGAAATGCTTGAGAATAATTCTCGTAGTAATAACTTAAGGCTAATTAACTTTCCTAAATTAGAAATGGTAAATCCAAGAGAAATGCTTAAGAGATACTTGATGGAAATTTTAGAAGTATCAGAAGAAATGATACCACCATTCTCACGTGTCTATTATCTGCCTATGAAAGTTTCTGTAAATCAACAAAAAGAATTGGGCCAACAAACTTTAAATGTTTCAGAATTATTGGAGACATCTGATAAAGACTTGGCATCACCAGCAACTTTGATTCTAACTGTGGCGCTTCCGTTAGATAAAACATGGTTCTTAAGACTTTACTTTAAAAATAGACAAAAAATTTTCCTTGGTTGTAAAGTACAGATGTTTCCTGATCTTACAAGGGAGACACAGAAGCGTCGCCGTGAATTTCTTCTTTTGAAACCTGGGGTTACTTCTCTGGGGGCAACTTTTTATTTGAGACATCCATGTAAATGTGTAGTGTGTTACCGTTCTGTTAAATATGTATTCTTTGAACCATCTCAATTGACAACTTTTGTAGCTACGTCTCGTCTGGATGGAGAATCATCTTGAACCCTAATATAATTAAGAAACCTCATCTTTCAGCGTTCCTGCTTTGAACATCTTGCAAAATAATTTCTTTTTAATTCAATAAATTTTTATTGAGTATTTTGAAAAATACAGGGAGCAATTCAGATACATAAAATAATATAACTTTTTGTATATATATGGTCTATAAATGTAAAATTAACTATAAAGGATTATAGTATTAAGAAAAGCTCAGAGTAATGAAGTTGTTTATGAAGACTGTATGAGAAAAAGGTGAGAGAGAACAGAATAAAAATTAAAAGAGAAAAGAAAGAAAGAGAAAGAGTGAAGAAAAGAAAGGGAAGACAAGAGTGTCTACAAAGCAGAGCGTACATATGAATCTAAGAATGACCAGGGTGATTTCTTGCTTTTCAAATTCCTGGAGATTCGGAGTGTGAATTTATTCTCATATGCGTATGATTTAAATCTATGATACATACATAGTGAGTTCCACCAAAACGTATAATCTAATAACGAAAAAGATTTCCAATTTTTCAGAATGTGCATGAGAGCAGTCACAAACATGGTATCAATAAGTTTTGGAGGACATTTTGATTGCGCGAAGCAGGGATGTTGAGATCGAAGGATTATAATGTCCATAGAAATCTCTTCTGAGCAGTTAGTGATAGATTGTATGGTATTCCAAATTTGGGTCCAAAAAGAGCGGACTAAAGTACAATGAAAAAACATATGATCAAGAGTTCCCTCCTCTTTCAAACAATTCCAGCAAACAGAGTCTAGTTTTAGGTTGGCTTTCCACATGCGGAATGGAGTCCATATTGCATTCCACATAATAAAGATCATTGATTGTGAAAATCTGGAAGATAAAAGCGGGCGGTTTGTTGAAGACCAAAAGAGTTCCCAGTCAATGTCAGAAAGCGGAGTGGTGAGTATATTATCACAGTGTTTCATAGATTGATATGAAAAAGTGAAGAAATGATCTCTCAGAATATTATAGAAAAAAAGATATAGCTTTTCCTTTTGATAGAGACCATAAAGACCAATGGCAGATAGTATTTTTGGACGACATGAAGTCATACCGTATATTCACAGAGGACAGCACTTCAATGAGTGAGATCCACTGTGAATAAGCAGAGGAAGGCAATAGGTATGTGGATTAAGAAACCTCATCTTTCAGCGTTTCTGCTTTGAACATCTTGCAAAATAATTTCTATAATTTTAATTTTTCGCTAATTTAAAATCTTGGATCCTTTAGGAGGACTTGAGCTTAAATAGTTAAATAATGTTTTCTTATTGGATGTTGAATTACTTCATGACTATTTTGTTATTATGACTATTGCTTTCTGTACAAGTGCTTAGCTTGATTTAAATTGAAAATTAATAAAGAAATAAAATAAAAAATAAATATCCTGTGGAGGTAACATAGAAATAAGGATAAATTAATGAGTGGTAATAAAAACCAAATGAAATACAGTAAAACCTTAGTTTGCGAGCATAATTCATTCCAGAAGCTTGCCTGTAATCCAAATACTCGTATATCAAAGCCAATTTCCCCATAAGAAATAACGGAAACTCAGACGATTCGTTTCACAACCCAAAACCTTTAATACAAAATACTATACGTATTTGTATTGCAAAACCTCGCTCATTTAGAACAGTCACTATACTCCTGCAGTGTCCGAGAGAGAAGAAGCATCGGCTCAGTTGCGATGTGTGTATACTGTGTGTTCTTATATTTCAAGATAAACAAATAATATAGAACAATATAACACTACTAGTTTTATAGCCCGTTACATTTACAGGTGCTAGAATATATGTGTGTGTATCTGTCTTTCTTTCTTTCTCTTTCTGTCTCCTTAACCGCTTTCTGTATTTCTGTCTTTCTTTTGGCTGTCCACCACCACCTCTTGCGTGCTCCCCCTGTCCATTCTCCCTTCCTTTTACCTCCCCTGTGTCCACCACCACCCCTTCACTGCTCCCCTTATCCAGCAGTTGCCCTTCTCCCTTTGTTTTACCTCCCCCTTGTCCATCAGCACCTCTTCCTGCTCCCCCTGTCCAGCAGTAGGCCTCCCTTCCTTTTTTCCCCCCCTGTCCATCAGCACCTCTTCCTGCTCCCTCTGTCCAGCAATAGGCCTCCCTTCATTTCCCCCCCCCTGTCCATCAGCACCTCTTCCTGCTCCCCCCCTGTCCAGCAGTAGGGCTCCCTTCATTTTTCCCCCCCTGTCCATCAGCACCTCTTCCTGCTCCCCCTGTCCACGGGAGTTAGTACAGGCCCGGTCTCTGCCGTTCTCCCCGGAGTTTTTTATTTACTCGGATGGAGAGTCCCCCCTTCACTTCCCGTGGGCCCGACTACGAACCTGGTGATTGCAGCAGCGTGTGCAGCAGTCTTCACACACTGCTTCGGGTCCTTCTACTGCCCTGATTTACTCTGGCACATCCCTGATGACATCATCAGAGACGCGGAGCAGGGGGGTGTTGCCAGGTGCAGGTAGAAGGGAGAGGGCCAGATGCAGGACTCATGGGTGAGGGAGGAGAAGAGAGAGAGAAAGAGAGAGGGGAGGGAAACAAAAGGAAATATTTCATACTGGGCTGAGCCGGAGTGGAGGGAGGGTGGAAAGATTCTGGCTACAGGGTGCATTAACAAAGGAAAAGGGGGGAAAGCTGAAAATGGAGATAGTGACACAAAGATGAGAAAGGGTAAGCAGGACCTACTGAATAATGATAGAGATACAGAGGGGACATGAAGAGGAGGTGAAATAGAGACATAGAAGTAATGCTGAAAAAGGGGGGGGGAGATAAAGACATTGAAAGGGCAAATGGTGAACATGGGGTAAAGACAAGGACAGAGACAAATGAAGATTCTGAAAAAGTGGTGAGATAGGGATATAGGTGAGATGGACACAAAGAAGGGTGATGCTGGAAAATTGGATGGTAATTCTGACAAACACAGAAGGGAAATGCTGGATCAAGGAGAGATGGGGCTCAGGCTGGATGGAATGAGGAGAAATGCCTTGTTGGCCCGGAACTTCCTCTCCTACGTCAGAATTGACGTCAGGGAGCGGAATGCTGGTCAGCGCGACGCTTCTGCAGGGAAAGCTTGGGACAGCGGTGGCTTGGGGGCTATTCCCCGATGGCGGTGGCAGCAAACCGAGTGGCTTGGGGGAGGGCACGGAGAAAGAAAGGGGGCAGACAGGGAGACAGAAAGAGTTGGGGGAGAGAATGAGGTCTGGAGGAGAGGAAACATACAGGAGGCGTATGTTTCTATGTTTCTAATATCGTTTTTTAGCGCAGGGAGCCTATGAGCATTGAGAGCAGCGCGAGGCATTCAGCGTAACTCCCTGTGCTAAAACCTACCTATTGTGGTTTAGTAAAAAGGGAGGGGGTGTATTTGTCTATTTTTGTATTTTGTTACCGAGGTGACATTGCATAGAGTCATCTGCCGTGACCTCTTTGAAAAAACCCGGAATATGAATAATTAACATTTTCTCTGCCTTTCATTGTGCTTTGTGTTTTTTAAAATTTTATTGTTGGTAGATCATTTTGACTTAGTCATTATAAAAGTAGCTCGCAAGCCCATAAAGTGTGGGCACCCCTGCTTTAAGTCTTCTTACTCTGGGGCACCAGACCTCCCTCATACAAAGGCCGGGAATGCAGAGTTGGTTCCATTGTCGGTAGGGGATGCCTTGGTAGGCTCACTGCTCAGCCACTGGGAACCCAGATTCGGTCCTGTTCTGGGTGGAGGACACTTGTGGGGTGGGGTGGGGTGGGGAGGGGGGCTAGTTTGCGCCATCGTGCAGGCTCACCACTCTGCCTCTGCTGGCAAAAGCATAGTCTGTCCCAATCTAGGGGGAGAAAACCTAGCAGGGACCAGGCTGCACCACAATACTGGCTTCTAGGAAGCACAAAGTACTGGGGGGGGGTCTAGCAGTGTGTGGCACCATTTGGACCCATGTAGACTTGCATGTCCATTCAGATGCTGACCTGAGGTCTCTTTCCATCCAGCATCTGCTCCTCCTCCTCTTTCCATCCAGCATCTGCCCCTCTGTCTGCTGCTTCTGCCCAGCATCTGATATGTCTCCTCTCTTCCTCCTTTCTGCTCCCTCTGTCATCCCATCCATTATCCACCCTTCTTTCTCCCCCTTCCATCCAGCATCTGCCCATCTTTCCCCCCCTTTCAGCCCAGCATCTGCTTCATTTCTCTTTCTCCCCCTTCTATTCAGTGTCTGCTCCATCTTTCTCTTTCCTCCCTTCCATCCGTATCCTCCCCTTCTCCTCCTTTCCATTCAATATCTTCCTCCCCTCTCCTTTTCTTTACATCCATCATCTGTCTTTTTCTCTCTCCCCAGGCATTCCAGCTTGTCTTATCTTTCCCCTTTCATCCAGTGTGTCTGATCCCTCCCCATTTCTATCTACAGTCTGTCTCCTCTCACCTCCACATCCAGTATCTACCCCCTCCCACCTGACACCTCAGCCACCGCCAGACTGATGCAAAGCCTTCCCTCCGATGTCAGCTCTGACTTCGGGGGAAGACTTCTGGGTCGGCTACATATGGCTTGCTGCAGGCTGCCTCCAACCTCTGCTGTTATCTGGACTCGAATGAAGTGGTGGAAGGGAGTGCATTTTTGGACACAGAAGTCATGAACTGGGGAGAGAAGAAGGGAGGGAAAGAGATGCTGAGGTGGGGGAGGGAATAGAAAGAGAGAATTGGGTGTGGGTGTGTCAATGAGCGGGAAAGAGAGATGGTTGTGTACACACGGCAAATGGAAGAAAGAGGAGAATTTTTGGTCGTGGGGAGGAAGGTACAGAATGTGATAGGGAAGAAAAAGATGAGAGTGAGAAATGTGGCAAGGGAACAATGGGACAGATTGAAAGGGATGCAAGAGGGAGGAATATTGGACAGTGGTGAAGGGAATGGAGGGAGAGATGTGGCATAGTGTTGGAGAGGGGTGATAGAAGGAGAAATGTTGGGCATGGGGCTGGAGGGCAGGCACGAAAGATGAGAAAGAGATAAATGCTGGACCATGGTAGGGGGAACCAATGGACAGCAACAGAAGAATTTACAGAAGATGGGAAAGCGGAAAAAAGAAACTGGGACCAACTTTATGGAAAAATAAGTCTCCAGACAACAAAGGTAAAAAACGGAATTTATTGACTAAAATATGTTAGCTTTGGGAAATGTATATAGCAGATGTCTTTGTATTGTGTTCAAAAGAAAAGGAAATGCATTTCTGGTTTTATTTCTACAGTGTTGAAGTACTTGTTGACCCTTGCTGTGACTGGTGGGGATCCCCAAGCACCGCCAGCAGAGGACCTCCTCTAGAGATGGCCAGAATTCCCTCCACCAAGTGCAGCAGTCGCTGGCAGCATCCATGAGCCACTGAGGTGCCAGCATCTGTGACTCAGGGACGCTACTGCTGCCTGCCAAGCTTGGCAAAATGGACCCCCGGCCAACTGCAAAGGAAGTCCTCAGCTGACAGTTTGTGGGTTCTCATCAGCTGAGTATTTATATTTTATATTTACATTAGAGGTTCTGGTAGAAACCCATTTACAAAGTATGTATTCTTCCCAATTAATATTTCCAAATTAATAAAGTCTCTTTGCTTATTTGTAAATGGGTCTCTACCAGAGCCTTTAATTCAGTAGCATAATTAATTAAAATAACTATTTCTGAAGTTTATAGGGAAGGATGGTAACGGAGGGGATTCCTCACGGGGACGGGTGGGGACGGGTGGGATTTTGGCAGGGATGGGTGGGGACGGGTGGGATTTCTGTCCCCGCGCAACTCTCTACAAAGGACTCATACTCCTATGGTCTGTTGCGGAGGGCGGCCCAGCTCCATTTCTCATTTCGTCCCGGAAAGGGGGGGGGCAGGAGGCGCTCTTTGTGCCCCAGTCCCGGCTTGTGGAGCCAATCGTCGACTGGCTGGGAGCAGGCTTGTAGAGGCGATCGTTGGCTGGTGATGTAGTACGCGCATGCGCACTCTGGCCGCCACACCCCGATAGATCAGGGATCAGGGAACACGCGACACGAGTGTGCATGCGCGGCTAGCATTTTATTATTATAGATAGTGCACTATGATATCCAAACAGAGGAGAAAAGACCTCAAAGATCCCTCAGAGTCCAGTCAAGACACCAATTTAAGGTTTGGGGTATTATCATAGGTCAAAACCTCTGTTTGAAATCAATATTTTTCTAATAATTTATATTTTTAATTAATTTAAGATTCAAATTCTCTCATACTTCATGGAGAAAAGAGAGCTGGCAACCATTAAGATATAATTAATACCTTCAATTATTCAAGTGTTACACACAATAACTCCTAAAACTCACAAGCTGTTGCCAAATTGAGGAAATTTACTGCATATATAGACTTTGGAACTCAAGTGTCTGCTGGTATCACCATCGGAACTAGTCTTGGTAATTAACCTTAATGCAGACTATCATCGATCCAATTGTCTATTTTCTAATTGTATGAAAATTTTTTTTTTTTTATTTTTTATATATAAATACGTAAAGTGCTGTTGTTACTATACACGTATTGGTGAAGTTTTATCTAACTATGAAAACAAAACTGTGGATACAGATGTTCTGGAGATAGTTTATTAAACACTGACATATAAAACCATGAAAATTCAATTAAAAAACTACAATGATAAAAAATACTGTGAAAAAATCCAACCGGACCCTACACAGTCCATGTTTCGTCGAACTGAAGTAGCAAAAAAATGCATAGCTTGTCTGCGGTGTTCTTTGCTCACATGTTTAAAGACAATAGACTGTTTTCAGTCCAATTCTTTATATGTGAGGTTGCATACCATTGGACCCCTGAGGAAGGCGTGTTCGCCGAAACACGGACCGTGTAGGGTCCGGATGGATTTTATCACTGTATTTTTTACCAGTGTACTTTTTTAATTGAATTTTCATGGTCAGTGTTTAATAAATTATCCCCAGAACATCTGTATCCACAGTTTTTGTTTTCATCGGTGGATCATTGGATCTCCCCATTTTTCTTTGAAGTTTTATCTAAAACATATGTAACTTGTTTTCCTTTTAAGTCAATAATATAAGGTAATGTTACTTAGTTTGGGTGTAAACTTTTACCCAGCTGCCCAAAAGTAATGTTACGATGAAGGCTCTAACTGGATTGACTAGAGCTTCTTCAGGAATTGAATATTTTGTAATAGTAGTCGCTGTGAACATAAAAGAGGGAAACGAATGTTCAGGGCAGGATTAATTCTTCGAGGGCCCCTGGGCACACAAGTACACTGGGCCCCTCTGGGCCTGCCCCGCCCACACCCTGCCCATGCCCCATCCACACCCCGCCCCCATTTATCTGTTTTCTTCTTTACTTCTTTATTTTCCACTTATATTTCTTTTTTAAATTCAAAACAAACAAAGATTAGCATACCAGTGCACAGTTTTTCTTCTATGCAACCCCCAAACATCTCTGAACAAATCTCCCTTCCTTCCCACCTACTTACCCAGAACGTTAACTCTGAACCCTTTCCATGCATATATAAAAGTGTTCAAATATATTGTAAAGCAGTAATATTATCCAAAATAAAAATCTATATTAATAACCAAGTTTACAACCCCTAACTGCCTCACTCTACATCAACCAACTGTAACCCATAAGTATGTATAAACAACCAAATCTGTAAATCCTCTAGTATGTTCCACTCCATGTATGTTAACTTGCAACAAACAACAAGGAAAGCAGTCCGCCAAAGAATCCAACGTGAAACAAAAGAAGATTGGCAGAAAATAAGGAGATTCAAATCAGGTTTATTCAAGCTGCTCCCAAGAACCATGCCCGATGCATTTCGCTTAAAAAGGCTAGTCAGTGCTAACAAAAAACAATGTCTTTCATACAAACAGAACACAAAAAACACCTTCGCCTAGTATGGAATATGATGTATTCACAAACTAACCTCTCCCCCTTTTACAAAACTGTAGCATGGTTTTTACCCATGGTGGTAACAGCTCAGATGCTCATAGAATTCTGAGCATCATAGCTGTTACCACCACGGCCGGTGCTAGAAAATGCTCTACAATTTTGTAAAATAGAAATATGTAGACAAAGGTTAAATTGAACCACCAAAAAAGCTGGACTCTGCATACAATGCAACACCAAAGAAACAGTGATGAATCTCCCCTAAAGAAAAAAAATAAATAAATAGAATTTTTTATCTACTTTTGTCTTCTCTGGTTTCTGCACTCCTCATCTTCTTGTCACTCTCTTCCTTTCATCTGTCCATCTATGCCACTTCCAGAAACTGTATTCCTCCCCCTTCCATCTTTCCCCTCATTGGTCTGGCATCCATCTTCTCCCATTCCTTCCTCCAATGATCTGCCATCTCTCTCCTCTACTCTTCTTCCCTCTCCCACACCCCTATGGTTTGGCATTTCACTCTCTCCTCTCTTTTCCCCACTTCCATCAGCATCTGCCCCCTTTCTTTCCCTCCAACCTAAATCCATCCAGTATCCTTCCCCCTTTCCCTGCACACTAATTCCATCAGAATCAGCTCCCTTTCTTTCCCTCCAACCCAATTCCATCCAGTATCCTTCCCCTGCTCACCAATTCCATCAGCACCTGCCCCCTTTCTCTCCTTCCACCATCCTTTCCACACAGCAATGGAAGTGCACTCCCCCAGTAACGGGCCCCCACCCGGCATCGACGATGACAACACCACTGTTACGTCCCCATCGATGGATGGACGGCAATGCGGCCTCCCCCCGGCATCAATGTTAAAGCAGCTGGCTTAGCTCCGTGAAGATCCCGTGATGAAAGCATCTGCCGGTCCATCCCCCTCCGACATCACTTCTTCCGGCAGACGCATTCATCGTGGGACCTTCTTGGAGCTGCATTGGCCGCATTGCCGTTGATGCCGGCGGTTGGCTGCATTCTCGTCCGTCGATGCCCAGGGAGGGGGGCCGTTGTTGTCGTCGTCAGGTGGAGACCCATTGCCATGGAGGGAAAGAAGAGGGGAGGTCCATTGCCATCTGAAAAAAAAATGGCATGGTAAATCGTCCTTCAGTGGGCCCCCCTGACTATTTTGGGCCCTAGGCACGTGCCTACTGGGCCTATTGGTTAATCCGGCCCTGCCAATGTTTTTCTTACCAATGCATTTATGTTTTACCTAATTTTTCTTTAATTTAACAATGTAGCAATTAAAGAAAACTACTCTAGAACCTCCTTCTAGTTTATAGTCGTACGCTGATCTTAATGATATTACTTTTCCTAACGAATCTGAAAAAATCACATTAAGTTTTTTCTAACTACTCTAAAACTTAAATATCTAAAGCCGTATTATACAACGGATTAATGAATGAATAAGGTTGCCTACCTCTTACTGCGCCTCGGCATTCTTTACCATTACTAAAACAGCTTGAATCGCAAATAGATCTAAATCCTAGTCGTTCTGCTTTTAAAGACGATTTGCTTCTACCAGAGATGATGTATTTGGCTTATTATTCCAAATAAAATTATTAAATCGGCTTAGGAATTAAAGACAATATTTTATTTATTGACAACTTTGTACTTTACTTTGCATCATATACAACATTATAGCAAGCAGGTACAGGAAATGAGTAACAGCTAACAACCCCCCCCCTCTCTAATCTACTCTAGACAAGCGAGGCCAGAGGTGACGGAAAGGCACTCCGAAGCCCTGGACTCTTATGAGCCCCGAAGAAGCCCACCACCCCTGCCCCCACCTTTCCCCAAAAAACAGACCCGTAACTATGTGCCAGAACCTTACATCACACACCCCTTCCCAAGTCCTCCCATCCCCTCTTCCCCCGATGGTACTCTCCACACCGCCCCACCATTACTCACCCTTGCTCTCTCCTCCCATTAAACTGAGCGCCCAGATTAGGACACCCAACGTAAAACCTCACTACGTCCCTTTGGATGCAATGACTGTAAATATGGCTCCCAGGTATTCAAGAACAGCATCTTCCGCTTCCGAGACCCTCCCGCATCTCTTGCCTCCCAGGTGGCCAGCTGATGCAACTGGTTCCGCCAATGCCAAAACGCCGGAGGGTCCGGGACCGTCCAGCACTGAAGAATACATTTCCTGGCCAGTAAGCTCATCTTCCTTCAGAGAGCCCGGTTTCCCCTAGGCAAATGGACAAAATCCTCTGGCAAATCTAGTACGAAGTGGGCCGGAGTACTGCCTAAGACTCTACCAATTAACCCTGACATGTAAGAGATTAGACACCTCCAGAAGCACTGGATAATGGGGCAGGACCAAAAGGCATGTCCCAAAGTGTGTCCCCCCCCCATCCCACATTTATGACACAGTGGTGTAGGCAGACCTCCACTATACAACTATATACAAGTATAATAAGCGCGTAAGGTCACCCTATAATATGTTTCTCGCAACCAAGCACACGGGGTCACCCCAGGTGTCGCCTTCAAGGTATAGGCCCAAATTAATCTGCAATTCTCCCTCCCATTTACCCTGGATACGTTGGTAGTCCCTAGCTGGTTGTTATTCTTGCAAACTAGCATGAATGCTAGACACCAGGAGGGACACCCCCTCCTCCCGGGCAAACAACTCCCGCAGCCTAGCCTCCAAATGCATGCGCAATTGTGCTCTGTCGAGGGATCTCACATAATGCTCCACTTGATGACACGCAAACTGCGCTCCCAGGTCTCCCCCACCTTAGCCAGCAAGTTTGCATGGGTCAACAGCTCCCCATCAGCCCCCAAGATATGTTCTAATCGTGAAACTCCTCTCTCTCCCCAAGACAAGTACTCCCTGGATTCCCTACCCGGAGGAAAGGCCGGATTAACCCGCAATGGCAAGAGATCAGTAACCATCAGAACCCCTCCCAGGGCTTGCACAAGCCAATGCCAGGCCGCTTGCAGTGTGCTGAATAATACACTAGGTTGGATGGAAGAGGGCAATGCCCTCCGGTGACTATGTAGTAACGCAAACACATCATAGGAGCAAAAAAACTCACGTTCCATCTGAAGAGCGGTATAGCCGCTTGACATGTTCACCCAATCTCCCAAATGACGAAACAAACACGCGTAATTATAGACCCACACATCCGGTAATCCTAACCCCCCCCTGATGCCAATTCCCCAGCAACAGAGACAACTGGAATTTCGGTTTCTTGGCCACCCAACAGAGTAACCCCTTTATAGAAAATGCGCAAATCCTTCTTCATCAAACACAACGGCAGAGTCTGCAAAACATACAGCCATTTGGGAAAGATAAACATCTTAACCATGCAAATGCGCCCATCAGCGAAAGGGGCAGTTCCCGCCAGGTATCCAACAAGAGCTCCGTCTGTTGCTGAAGCTTGTCCACATTAAGATGATATAATAGGGGAACCGTCATGGTCATCAAAATCCCCAAGTACACAAACTGGCCAGGCACCCATGTCAATGGAAACCCGTTCCCCCATAAGGCCTGTACCGCCACAGAAGATGCTAACACCTCTGATTTGTCCAAATTTAAGCGGAAACCTGCATAGTCACCATATTTATTTATTTAGATTTTTATTGTCCTCCCAACTCTTGTTTTTTGCCCATTTTATCTTCTCCCTGTGCTGCGTTCTTCCGTTCATCTTCCTGTTCTGTCAACTCTTATTGTCTGCCCGTTGTGTCTTCCCAGCATTTTTCCCACTCAGTATCTTCTCGGGATACCTTCTTCCGAATCATCGACATCTGGTTGACTGTCGGCTTTCCCCTTCTTCTTAGTTTAAAGCCAGCTGTATTCCTCTCCTGACGTTGTTTGCTAGAAGTCTAGTTCCTGCCTTGCTCAGGTATAGTCCATCCCTCCTGAAGAACTTGTTCTTGCCCCAAAACGTTGTCCAGTTTCTCACAAAGTGGAACCCCTCTTCCTCACACCATCTCCTCATCCATGCATTTATTGACTGTAGTTCCGTCTGCCTCTTCATATCTGCCCTTGGTACTGGTAGGATCTCTGAAAATGCTATCCTCTGAGTCCTCATCTTCAACTTCCTTCCCAGAATCTTGAACTGTTCGATCAGTTCGTTCTTGCTGTAAGTTCTCCTGCTAACATCATTTGTCCCGATGTGGATCATCACTGCAGTCTCTTCCATCTCTGTTCCTTCTAGGATCCTTTCAATTCTGTCAACGATGTCTTTTGTTTTTGCTCCTGGGAGGCAGGTCACTAGCCGATCCTCTCTCCCTCCTGCTACGTGGTTATCCACTTGCCTTAGGATTGAATCTCCCACTAGGATTGCAGACTTTCCCTTTTTCAGTTTTCGTTCTGGTCGGAGGTCTGTGTCCTCGGTGTGCTTTACTGCTTCCAGTTCCTGCGGGATTCCTCTGTGGTCTTTTTCTTCTTTGGAGTCAGGTTGTTCTTGTCCTCCATTCCATGTGGGTGTATCTTCATCCTTCCTACGACATTCGTGTTCTTGTTCTTCTACCTTCCTGTAGGCCTCCTCGAGCTCTCTGACTTGTTCCTCGATGTGCCTCTCTCTCAAAGGGTCTTCAGCTTTCCTGATCGGGTCTTCTGCGATGTAAAGTCCCTCCAGTTCCTGAATCCTGTACTTCAGTCGACTGACTTCCTTCTTCAAGCTTTTCAGCTCCTGACATCGACTGCATACATACGACTGCCTCCCCGAGGGGAGGTAGTCGTACATATGACAGTCTGTGCAGTACACTGGGAAAACCATCCTCTGGAATCCCTCTGCCTCCAATGTTGTTGTGTTTTTTTTGTACTGGTACCTATTTGCTAGTGTGTGTGTTCTCTTCTGTGCCTGCCTCTTCCTTACCTTCTGTGGCTGCCGCTTCCTGACCTAGCTGTCTTGAGCCTTTGTGTGCTGTCTTGTGTCTTTGTGTGCTTCTTCCTTACCTTCTGTGGCTTCCACTTCCTGATCTAGCTATCTTGTGCCTTTGTGTGCTGTCCTTACCTTACCTTTACTTGTGTGTGTGTGTGTGTGCTCTTTTGTGCTTGCCACGTCCTTCCCCCTTCTGTCCTTCTCTGGTGTCTTCAGGTGTATTGATTAATTTGGTCCTTCTTGGGCCCTTCGCAAAGGCACTCTCGCTAAGGCGAGTGCCTTCGCTGCGCGCCAAACGGCTGCGCGACGTTGGCTCATCCCCTTTTAAAGGGGAGTTCGGTTGATGTCTCTGCTGACGCGGTGGGGTTGGGCGGAGCTTACTCTCGCCGCTGCCCCTAGCTTCCTGCTCTTTCCTTACTCCCTCCAGGCGGACCAATAGTATCCCCACCCCTTATTCCCATATCTATAAGCCTGTACTTATAGTAGGCGAGGGATTTGCGCACCTGCTGATGCAGTAGGGAATTGAGGGCTACTTGATATTCCATTAACTCCACTCTGTGGGAGGAGTCACCAAACAGGCCATACTTCCTCCGGGCTCTGACTATGTCCCTCTCTAGACGTAAAATTTCCCTGTCTCGATCTTTTTTTATGTAACTACTATAACTAAGGGTATCCCCCCTCAACACCGCCTTCGCAGTTTCCCAGAATAAGATGGGGGTCTCCTTCTGCGTGAGCATTATGCCATTTATAGTCTTTCCACGAACCCAGCAACCGCTCACTATAGTTCGGATCCCCATACAATGCGAGCGGTAACACCCAGCGCCACACCCCTGGGGCCCCCTTCCTTCCCCCACCTCACATGAACTCAGGCGTAGTCCAATGTCCGCCCACTCCAGGTTCCGAAACACCGGTACCGTGTGCCTGGGACATATTGGTGTAATCCCTCTCGGTTCCATGCAGCACCCTCCAGGGGTCGATTAATTCCAGATTATCACTAAATATTTGGAGCTCCCGTTCCCCTGCCTGACGGAGAGCTCCTCCCGGCCCCGTGCAATCCAAACTCGAATCACAAACAGAATTAAAGTCTCCCCCAACAATCAGGGAGACCTGGGTGAAGGGCAACAACAAGCGGGTCAATTTAGCATAGAATGCCGGGTCACTTTCATTAGGAGCATAGACACAGCAAAATACCAGGTCCTGCTGCACGATCACCCCTCGACAGAGCACATATCTTACCTCCCCATCCTTAGCCAAAATTTGTAAATTGTCTAGGAGGCCCTTACGGAACAAAATCGCTACCCCCCTGTGTTTCCCCTTCGCAGAAGCCGCAACCCACTCCCCCACCCACCATTGTTTCAACTTAGTATGTTCAAGATCTGTCAAATGGGTCTCCTGGAGAAAGGCCTCATCCACCTTATAGCGCTGTAATTTGTAAAATTTTGGAGTGCTTAATGGGGGTGTTTATCCCCTATTCACTCAAAACAAGCCCTATATGGACAAATGATACACACACCCAACAACAAGGCCTTGCTTACAACCAACAACATTCACACTCCCCAAAGAGAAAGGGAAAAAGGAAAAAGAAAAGAAGTGGAGAAAAAGGCCTCAGTTCAGCTTCATCTGGCCAAAAAAAACTCCACTCCTACAAAAGCTGTTTATGTGTAAATGCTGAAAAATAGTCCAGCTCATAACATCCACAGTGTCACAAACCCGAGCCCAATGCCAGCCTTGTGCCAGGGAAGAGTCATAAAAAAACATCCCCTGAAACTAGTCCAGGCTAACCACGTTGTCCCTGTTAGGCAGGAACAGGACCAGGAAGCACAGGCTGTGTTCAGACCTGCTTTAGAACACAGCCTGGTGAAAACTGGTAGGGCCCCTTTAAATCCTCCATTTTGTAAGAGGCTGGCTAAACAGGGTAGAAGGTAGCCTCAGCTGAAAGAAGTCCGGCCCCTGAGTAGGACTGGGCGTGGTACAGCAGCTTGGCAGCATTTGGAAAGCTGGCTGTCCAGGAGGAGGGGAGAAAACAGGAGAAGCTCTCAGGTGGAAGGAGCCTCCAATTCCTCCAGAGCCAAAGGATGTGGAAATGCTGGACACAGAGTCAGAAGGAACAACCCTGGTAAACCCGGAACATGAAGCAATGGATTGGAGTGCTTTACCAGAGGTGAGACTGACTGAGGAAATGGATGTTAGTTAGTTTTGAATTGCTTTCTGAGTTTATTTTTGAATGTTTCCATTTCTGCTGGGACAATAAGGATTTTCCTTGAGCATGCTAGCTAAGGGATGTATGCTAGCAAAGTGTTTGCTTTGATTGGAAGTTGTTTTTTTTTTCTTGTTGCCAAGATGGCTGCTGTGAATGAACTTTAGCAGTATCTCCCATAAGGTGTGAATATCCTGAAGGCTGGGGCAGGATTTGCCCAACACCTTAGCGGAGGGTTTGCGGGTTATTTGCTCTTTGCAACAAGGAGCCGTTTTGGCAAATCCGCCAACCTTCTGCCACTGCATTTGAGAGGGCAGTGCTGCACATTGCCACGTGCCATAGTTTGTTTTTCAATTTGCAAGGAAGACTTTTGAGAGTTAAAGTCTGCCAGAGACTCTATTATACTTTGGACTGTACTCACTACTTGCCAGTAGAACTTACTTGGGACATTAATAAAACTCTGGGAGAATTAACCAGATCAGGCTGGTAAACACAATATTATTTTGTTTTCATTATTATGGCCAAGACCTTTTGAGTCTATTTCTTTTCATGCATTTTTGTTTGGACCTGTTCGGATGAACAATAAATTTGAGTTCTTTCTTTTGAAACCTACCTGTGTGAAGCCATATTGTTTTGAATACAGGATAATTTATCCACAACAGGGTCTTCCTCCCTCTTGGGGAAGCACGCTGAGGGAATATTGTAAGTGTGGGCCGGTGACTGCTAGTCTTGAGGGCCGGCCACGCTACAACAGCAAAAGCAAGAAAAATAACTTAGCTGCTAATGGCCTACAAATCCAGGCCAGGCAGTCCTTACACCCAACGGGGAACCCTCCATTTTGCATCAAATAGCTGCGTCAGGGGTGTTCATATCATTGCTTCACATCCAGATATTCCAGACCCACCATACTCCTCAAACATCCTCACCACTTCATCGATCAAAACTGGCGCAGAGAGACTCTTCACCCCGACTCTTAAAAAGGCCAAAAGCTCCGCCCCTCCACATGCAGCCACCAATCAAAAAACACTCAAACTCAAAAGAAGGCGGACCATTCTATTCAGGCATTTAAACCCTCAGGATGAACTGATTGTAGCTGATAAATCCATCTTTGCTGTTTTTGCCACAGGAGCCGTCTCCAATCCCCCCGTCGAACCGGGAGCGCAATATGTTCAATCACAATACATCGTAGGGCTCCAAACTCATGATGTGCTTCTAATCAAACGCCGGGTATTCAAACATGATCTATGTTCAATAAGTCTTGTCTTGAACTGACGGTAAGTATGCCCAACATAAATTTTCAAGCAGGGGCAAAGAATCACATAAATCACCCCCTCAGTGGAGCATGAAGTGGAACACCTCAACTTTTAGACAAAACCAATCTTAGGATGTTGAAACAAATCAGATTTGATCATTAGAGAACAGACAGAACAATGACCACACATCCGATGTCCTGGTATTATGGCTGCATATGTGTCAGATGGGGCTCTGAAAACATTGGGGCTTAAAACATCGCCCAAATTTCGGTTACGCACATAAGAGAACAAAATATTGAGCTGTTGAAAACAAGGATGTATCGGGCCCTAATCCTTGAGTATTAATTTCTGGTGTTTATCCCCAACAAAAAATAGGAACACTTGTGATATATAATGTTTATTTAAACAAGGGAAAAAAGACCTCAAAATACCCCTAGAATGTGATCAATAAGTCACAACTTTTTCGGGGTGGGTATCATCACTGATCAAAAACCCTTGATTTTTATCCCCTCCACATTCCAAATGACAAAGTTAACCAGGATCCACTGTCACTAACCACTCCATATACTCCACCATCAGACCATCTGAATTTTTGAATAAGAAACTAAAGACTGGTCTTCGTGACATTTGGAGCATTGAGATAAAGCAGCAGATTTCTGCGTCTCAATGGCCATTGGCTTGGAGGATGAGATGTATGACGTCTGCATCTATGAGACAAACATGGGGTTTTTTTGTTACATAGATCTTTTTGGACCCCTGTTTGTTTACAGAAATTAGATAGTTCCAAGTCTAATAGATGCTGGCACTGTTATCTTCAGGTAGGGACTTAGGATCATTTACTGTACTATTGTCCCTGGATACTTGGGTTTTGGAGATCCATTTGGGGTCAAGTGAATAAAATATTGGAAATGCCAAATATCTTCCCAGAATAATAAACTCTCTTTATTATGACAGGGGTTGCCATACAACTTATGAGAAACTACAAAAGTTGGGATCAGTTAAATAATATTTTCTGGGGGAAATCTCTATGCCACATGTTTAAAATAGAACGTATGATTGCTATTGAAGTAAAAGGCTGCTTTGTTTACCTTATTGGAATAACTACAAGATGGCATTGTATCTTCCAAAACAGACAATATTTGTTTATTGTTAGTATAAAAACTATAAGTATTACAGCAGCAAAGACATATCTAAAAAATGTATTGTCAGTTCAGAATATGCAATGGAGAGAAGAATTTGCACCCATATGCTTAGCAGGGGGCTAGCAGTTCCCCGTAGCATAAGTAAGTGAATCTCTCTGGCTTTTTCTAGAATGCACGTGTTTTTATACAGAGCAATTCTTCCTTTGTCCCAAGAAAGTCCATCTCCGAATTCTGGTTATGTAATTCCCTATTGGTACAAAAAATATTGTACAGCTAACTCCTCCCATCTGTCCACGCCTCTCTCTCACCTCCACCGGGGGCCTTGCAGAAACAGAGAACTGTTGCTGAACTTTCTTCTTTCAGCACGGAAACATGCAGCTGCTAATTAGAGGTGTTATTAATTCTGTGCATATTCGAGTTGGTGTCCTTGTAAGATGAAAAGTTGGCAAAGATGACCTTTCAACAATCCAGCTGTCTGGTTCCCATAGCTTGGTTGGGAGACAGGAAACCCTTGGTTTGATACCAAGTTCTTTCATCTCGTTACACCCACATGAGCAAAGCTCCTTGCTCATTATAAAAGTTTTATGGCTTTCTAGGGTGTATGGCATATGAAGTCTATGAAGTCATACAGCAGTGATAACAGTTCAGCATAACCTTGAAGGGATATTCTCCCAGCAGGGAAACAAGAACATCACTACAGACCGGTGAGCTTAACCTCTGTTCCGGGGAAGATGGCCGAATCACTGATCAGGGAAGGTATCAATGAGCATATAGAAAAAAATAATCTGATGAGATCGAGCCAGCATGGTTTCTGTAAAGGCCGATCATGCCAGACAAATCTACTGCAGTTCTTTGAGGGGATAAATAAGCAATTGGACCAAGGTGACCCAGTAGACATTATATATCTAGATTTCCAAAAAGCCTTCGACAAGGTGCCCCATGAACGCTTACTGAAGAAACTGTGGAACCACGGGGTGGATGGGGACGTGCACAGATGGATCAAAAATTGGCTGGCGGACAGGAAACAGAGGGTAGGAGTAAAGGGGCACTACTCTGACTGGATAGGGGTCACAAGTGGTGTTCCGCAAGGGTCAGTGCTGGGACCGCTGCTGTTCAATATATTTATTAATGATCTAGAAATGGGGACAAAGTGCGAAGTTATCAAGTTCGCGGATGACACAAAACTCTCCAGCAGGGTCAGAACTGTTGAGGAATGCAAAGAACTGCAGAGCGACCTGAACAAACTGAGTGAGTGGGCAAAAAAATGGCAGATGAGCTTCAATGTGGAGAAATGTAAGGTCTTGCACATAGGGAAAGGAAACTCCATGTACAGCTACACGATGGGAGGGAGGGTACTCGGGAAAGGCAGCCAAGAAAAAGATCTGGGGGTATTGGTAGATAACACAATGAAGCCGGCGGCACAATGTGCAGCGGCCTCAAAAAAAGCGAACAGAATGTTGGGCATTATCAAGAAAGGTATCACTACCAGAACGAAGGAAGTTATCCTGCCACTGTATCGAGCAATGGTGCGCCCACATCTGGAATACTGCGTCCAATACTGGTCGCCATACCTCAAGAAGGACATGGCAATACTCGAGAGGGTCCAGAGGAGGGCAACGAGGATGATAAAGGGTATGGAGAACCTTTCATATGCCGAACGGTTGGACAGGCTGGGGCTCTTTACCCTGGAGAAGCGGAGACTGAGAGGGGACATGATAGAAACTTATAAAATCATGAAAGGCATAGAGAAGGTGGAGAGGGACAGATTCTTTAGACTAGCAGGGGCAACTAAAACAAGAGGTCATTCAGAAAAACTGAGAGGAGACAGATTCATAACGAATGCAAGGAGGTTCTTCTTCACTCAGAGGGTGGTGGACACCTGGAACGCGCTTCCCGGAGAGGTGATAGGACAGAGTACAATTCTGGGGTTCAAAAAGGGACTGGATGACTTCCTGGAAGCGAAGGGGATTACAGGGTACAGATAGAGTTACCTTACAGGACATTGAGCAAATGGGGTATGGATATTTTAGGTTAGGTAGGGAACACTTCCAGGTCATGGACCTGGGGGGCCGCCGCGGGAGCGGACTGCCGGGCACGATGGACCCCTGGTCTGACCCAGCAGAGGCAATGCTTATGTTCTTATGTTCTTATCATTGTTAGCATTGCAAACAGTCTGGGCCTGGCTATGGGAAAATATGTCTGTAGTTTTCAGCAGGGTGTCCAGCATACACAAGTGAAAATCTAGGTCTGTAGAGTCCAGTTGAATCATCCATATGTCCAGGATATACATGTCACTATACAGCAGGGACATTATAGAAAGTTTATGGATATTTGGGAGCCATTGACAAAATTCTGTAAGGAATGACTGTTGATTTTGCCCTTTGTTCATAAACGTCCTGGGTGGGTGTATGGGAGGGGTTTGGGGAAATACTTTTAATTAGAGTGCAATTGTTGGATATGTAGAAAGGGAGGGATGATATATGTATTTGTCATAAAATATAATTTGATAGAATTTAAGTGTTGTTAAAATGTAAAATGTCTGTATAATATGTTGCACTTATTTTTGGCTTTAAAATTAATAAAGATATTAAAAAAGAAGCCAATTTCCCTCCAGCCCTATTCATTAGCTAGGGAGTCCTCACATATGAGAATATGCTTCAAGTTTTATTATTAGTTTTATTAGGATTTTATGTACCGCCTATCAAGGTTATCTAAGCGGTTTTACAATCATGTACTCAAGGATTTTCCCTATCTGTCCCGGTGGGCTCACAATCTATCTATCCTGCTTGTCCTGTGATAAAGCACAGTTATTTACCTGTAACGAGTGTTATCCAAGGCAGATATTCTCACATCCCACCACCTCCCCTTCTTGGCTTCTTAGCTTTCTTACTAAACTGATAGTCCCAAGAGTTGGCAGTGGGTGGGAAGGCACCACCACATGCGTGTATGGGACAGTCTTTTGATTTCTTAAAGTGAGAGTTCACTTTGGATGGTTTGTGCCAGGTTCCGTGGATGATATTACTCAAGTGAGAATATTTGTCTGCTGTCTTTGGACAACACCTGTCACAGATAAGTAACGGTATTTTACGTACCAAAACAGATCTGAAGTGGCAGGAGTGCTCAAATTCATTGATTTGCTATTCCATATGATAGTACCTAAGAGCTATTGTGTATAAGTGCAAGAGGTGGTGTGCAAATAGGCGGGGCATGAGTGGGCTATGGGTGATTCCTATACTTATACACAAAACCTATAGATTACTGTCGGACCACTCAGATTTTTGGCTCCTTTATAAAATTGACTCCCTTAACTCTACTCACTGCCATATCCAAGGAACAGCTCACAAACTTGCCCTGTCTAAAGATAAATGCTTAAAAATGTTTTGCAAATAGGAAACTGACAATTCTTGTCCTATATAACTTATCTTTCATTATAAAGTGTAGTTACTTACCTGTAACGTAGGTTCTCCGTGGACAGCAGGATAGTCAGCCACATATGGGTGTTGTCCCAACAGCTCCCAATTTGCAGATAAGCTCTCCAATAGCTCAGAGAGATTTTTTTTTTCTCTGAGCACATGCAGTGCCCGGGCCCCACTGGGCATGACCGAGCCCTACCCATTTCCCCCTGCTTCCCCCTAATCCCCAGGATGTTCCTAGCTGTGGCCGGGTCGGCCGTATGGGGAGGCGGGTGGGTTGTGTGGCTGACTATCCTGCTGTACACGGAGAACCTACGTTACAGGTAAGTAACTACACTTTCTCCTAGGACAAGCAGGATGAGTCAGCCACATATGGGTGACTCCCTAGCCGAGGGATGTACCGACTGGACCTGCGCCTTAGCGCTCTGTGCATCCCTCGCCTGGCTGTGGAGGCCGAGACGGGTAGGGTAATCGGGCGAAGCAGGTGAAGTTGAGGAAACAAGGTTTCAGATAAAGTGCTGTGTTAACTGAGCAATAATACTCACAGAACAGTGAACTGGTCAATGACAATCAATGAACAGTGAGAAACCAACTGGTCAACAGTGACAATTCGTACTTGCATGTGAGAATTCATACTTGCCTATTCCACATTCAGTCTAGACAGGAGTACTGGAAGACCTACTTAAACAGCGAAACTGGTCAATGACAATCAATGAACAGTGAGAAACCAACTAGTCAACAGTGACAATTCGTACTTGCATGTGAGAATTCATACTTGCCTATTCCACATTCAGTCTAGACAGGAGTACTGGAAGACCTACTTAAACAGCGAAACTGGTCAATGACAATCAATGAACAGTGAGAAACCAACTAGTCAACAGTGACAATTCGTACTTGCATGTGAGAATTCATACTTGCCTATTCCACATTCAGACTAGACAGGAGTGCTGAAAGACCTACTTAATTCACAGAACAGCGAAACTGGTCAATGACAATCAATGAACAGTGAGAAACCAACTGGTCAACAGTGACAATTCGTACTTGCATGTGAGAATTCATACTTGCCTATTCCACATTCAGACTAGACAGGAGTGCTGAAAGACCTACTTAATTCACAGAACAGTGAAACTGGTCAATGACAATCAATGAACAGTGAGAAACCAACTGGTCAACAGTGACAATTCGTACTTGCATGTGAGAATTCATACTTGCCTATTCCACATTCAGTCTAGACAGGAGTGCTGGAAGACCTACTTAATCAATATCTATAACACCCTACTTCATCAGTGTTTGTCGATATTTATAACACCCTACTTGATCAGTGTTCGTCAAGGCTGTGCTAGTGGTTGCTGTCCCTTCCGGGAGGGAAGAGCCACTTCCAAGACTGCTCGGTCAAATGCATTTGGAGCGTGGAATGCTATGTCGAGGCAGTAGTGCTTGGTGAAGGTGGGCATGGAGGACCAAGTGGCTGCATCGCAGATGTCCCCTATTGGTGTGTGGTGCAGATGAGCCGTTGTGGTGGCTATGGCTCTGCGCTGGTGGGTGTGGGCTCCCACCTGCGGTTGATGCTGCGCTTTTATATAGGTGAAGGGGATGCACTTGTATATCCAGCGCGAGCGCCTGCGTTTGGTGGCCGGTGCGTTTGGTGGTCTGTTTTGGTCGTAGGAGACGAACAATTGAGGCTTGTCTAATCTGCTGCATAGTCAGGGCCCGCACACAGTCCAGGAGGTGTTGCTGAGGTGGCTGTGTGCCTCCCTGTGGGGAGATGTAGAGTGCCGGGAGGCACGTTGAAGCCACCTTCGGTAAGAATTGGGGGTAGGTTCTGGGTACCACCCTGTTCTCATGGAGGAGTGTGTCGGTCGACACAATGGTCAGGGTTTTCCCGGCCAGGAATAAGGGCTCTGTCTCCCCCAAAGGTTTGAAGGGGTCGAGGTGAGCTGATGCGGCACCAAGTTGAGGTCCCACCCGGGCGGTGGTGGTCTGACCGGTGGGTGCAGATTGGACAGCCCCTTCATGAAATTTTGTGATTACTGAATGCCTCGACACTGGTTTGTTGTCTAGACCAGTGTGGTATGCCGTGATTGCACTTAGGTGGACCTTGATGGAAGTGAGTTTTAGGTCCCACTGAGATAAGCTCAGTATGTACTGCAGGATGTCCGGTATGGGACAGTTGTAGGGGTCTCGCTGCATGTCTGTGCACCGGTATCGGAATCTTCTCCATTTCAATCCCATAGCGTTTTCTGGTTGAAGGTCTTCTGGCTACCATAAGTGTGTGCTCCACGTCTTGTGGTAGATCCATGCGGTCAGGGCTAAGGAACGCAGGTCGTGGTGGAGGGTAAGGTTCCCGTGTTGTGTTATTAGAACTGCACTGATCGGGAGGGGGGAGAGGTGGGTGAACCGCTATCCCTTGCCGGAACGGGAACCATGGTTGCAGGGGCCCGAACAAGGCAATCATGATCACCGTTGCTCTGTCCTGAAGGATCTTCTGCAGGACTTAGGGTATGGCGGGTAGGCGTATAAGAGTCCGTGGTTCCAACTCACAGACAGACTGTCGGGGCTGAGACGGCGATGGGTTGATCTCTTTGTGCAGAAGGTCGAGTATTTTGAGTTCGGTTCGGTTGCAAACAGGTCGATGCTTGGTGTGCCCCAGGTGCTGAAGATCTTCGTCGCCACTGGGTTGAGACACCACTCATCGGGATCCAGCTGGTGGCTGAGGCTTTCTGCCAGGTCATTCTGCTCCCACGGGAGGTATGTTGCCTGGATGGGGCATTGAATGGAGTTGGTGAACTCCCACATGCGGCAAGCTTCCTTGCATAGCGAAGCTGACCCTGTCCCTCCCTGCTTGTTGATATAGTGCATGGCCACCTGGTTTTCTGTTTGGGTGAGGACTGCCCTGCCTGTCACCCATTGTTTGAAGGTTTCGAGGGCATTCCCTATGGCCCTGAGCTCCAGTAGGTAGATATGGAGTGAGGACGCCTGTGCGAGGATCGAGAAGGTGTGTCCCCCCTCCGTGTTTGGAGGCATCCATGGTGGCCACCAGCTGGTGAGGTGGTGGTCTGGTTTCCCTTTTGCTAAGTTATCTCGGGCCGTTCATCAGTGAAGCATCTTGTGTATGGGCTGGCGAATTGGTATCTGGGTGGTCAGAGGTTGGGTACACTGGTCCCAGTGACGTCTGAGGTGCTCTTTCAGGGATCTCATGTGTAGTCTGGTGTGCTGGACAACAAAGACCGCAGCCGAGACACAGGAGGGAGCGTGCTGACGATGAGCTGCTGGCAGGGATGCACTGGGCCAGGGATGTCATGGCGTTGATCTGGTAGTCCATAGGACGGCCTTGGTCTGTGTGGTGTCGATGACTGCCCAGATGAACGATATCCCCTGGGGGGGTATCAGGTGGGATTTCATGTAGTTGATGAGGAACCCCAGTTCTTGGAGGAGGGTTATGGTGGTTATCGGGGCTGCCAGCTGTCGAGATAAGATAGGACGCACACCCCTTGAAGGCGGGGATGTGCCACTGCCACGCACTTTGTGAACGCTCTTGGGGCCGTTGAGAGTCCAAGGGGTAGGACCTTGTACTGGAGGCTTCTGTTTTGGTTTTAGAAGCGACAATGCCTCCTGTGGGCTGGGTGCATGGGCACGTGAGTGTATGCACCTGTTGAGCTTGCAGAGATCCAGGATCGAGCGTTGTCCTTGTCCATGGGGACGCGGGAGTTACTGGAGTAGAAACCCCTTGGTGAGCTCCTCTGTTCGTCACCGCCTCTTTTGATTCTGCCGAAGCAGGTCCTCTCCTTGCTGCAGGAAAATTGAGTCCTCGGATGGAGGGTGCTCCGCCCACTCGGGGGGGGGGGGCGGGAGTGGAGACGAATTCGGAATCCCTGCTTGATGATGCTGAGGGCCCACTGGTCGATGGTGATCCCGGACCAAGCCTTCGCAGACAATCTGATCCTGCTGGGCCAGAGGGTGGTCAAGGTTCTGTTTTTGTCTTGGGGAGAGGGCTGTCCTTGGATGCCCCTGCCCCTTGGGCGGTGCTTGTTTGCGTAGCAGTTATGTTACTGTTGCGAGCGCTGGGGCACAGACTGTTGCCAGTGTGGACTGGCTTGGTAGTGAGCTGGAGTCCCTATTTTTTTTATTTATTTTCTCTCACTGGCCTCCTGATAAAGCCGCATCTAGAACTGGAGCGCAGGAATCCAGGGGCGTTGGAGGGGTGGGTCGTGCTGCCCTGTTTCTCTTAAGCGCCAAGGCTACCGCAATGTCCATGTATGGCTGCTGCGGGCTGTCGAATCTCTGGGCTGGAAAGATCTGGTACTTCAATCCCAGTCTCCTTGATGTTGGTTGCCCTGAAGAGGGAGTCAGCCAAATCTTGTCTCTGCAGGCCAGGAGGTTCTTGTGGACTGGAATCGCCACTGCCTGCGTGAAGTACTAGTACTGGTAGTTCAGGCCTTGTAGTACTCTGTCTTGGGTACTTGTTGTCCACCCACGTGGATCTTGAGAAAGGCTGTGAGTTTCTGGTGGGACTTGGGGTGAGTCCTCTTTTGTGGGTTTTCTTTTTTTTTTTTTGGTTAATTCTTTCTTTCTTTCTTTATTTTTGTGGGTGGTGACTCAGGGCGTGGCTGGAGGCTGGTGTGTTTTGTTCCTCCGTTGCTTGGGTGCATGGCATACCGCTGGAACGCGCCATGTTGTTGTGCATGGCTCTCTCTAAAGGGGGCATTGGGGGAGTGTTGCCTGCTGAGAGAGGAGTGGGTCAGCAGGAAGATTAACTGTTGCTGCTGGTCCCAACCATGGTGGTTCGCAGGTTCATGTGCTGCTCCACTTGACTGGTTGGGTGGCTCCATGTACCCCACCGACATTCTCTGTCCTTCTTGAGAGGGGGGGAGAGCCTGCAGAGAGGGGGCAGGATGCACCCCTTCAACTGTGCCAGTGCTCCTGGATGCGTTTCTCACTGTGCCTGGAGGCAGAGAAAGAGGAGTGATAATACCTCTTCAGTGGGCTTCCCCTGCTGTATTGCCTATTGTATATTAAACTATACAGCGCTGCATATGCCTTTCAGTGCTATAGAAATTATAAATAGTAGCAGAGTCCCTCATGCTGGCTGGGAAAGCACTCTGGCTAGGTATCTGAAGTGCAAACAGCTCTTAGGCTGAGGAGTTTCAAACCCCCACCTTTGGAGAGGCGTGGTCTGACATGCCGCATCACTGATGATATCAGCACCCTGCTGTGAAAAACAGACTCCTCGTTCCTGACATGAGAGGGGGAGGGGAGCGGGGTGGGGGAGGTGTGAACTGCAGACTCTGCAAGACCCCAAGAGGGAAAGAAGCATCGAGTTGGTTTTTTTATTTATTTATTTTTTTTCAGCATGTCCTTTACAAGCTGAACTCTGGGGCAACATGTCTCCTGCTGGTAGGAGAGGTCTGCAGGTCCCCTCCGAGGGAAAGAAGCATGGGAGTGTCTTTCTCCTTAAATTCAGATTGGGAGGAGGGTGGGGCAGAGCCCTCGGGGCTGCAAAAGATTATCAGAGGTTTTCCCAAAAACAAGCAGATAGGACTTATCTTTGGGGCTGGAGAGGGAACCCCGATCATCTCCCTGCAGAGGCTGGCTATACGCGGCAGCATGCAGTCTGGAGGGCGAAAACCCCAATCTGCTGATTGCAGAGGCTAGCTTTAAGCGGCAGCATGAAAAAACTCCGGGGGAGATCTCACAGTCTGGAGGGCGAAAACCCCGATCTGCTGACCGCAGAGGCTAGCTTTACACGGCAGCATGCAGTGACTCCTGGAGAGATCTCTCGGTCTGGTGAGACTCCTATCGGCTGCCCTGCAGAGGCTGGCTGTAAGCGGCAACATGCAGGGACTCCGGGAGATATTTCTCTACCGGGCCGAGTGCAGGCGGGGTGATTAGCTGAGCCAGGGCATTCTGGAGGCTCCTTGCCGCTGTAGCTTGTGGATCCTCCGCTGCTGCATTCCGATGAGGATGGCTGCTGGAGGAAGATTCTCGGGCCTCACTTCTCTTCATGAAGTCTCTCAGTGCCTTCTTCCTTAGCTTGCGTGCACGTGGTGACATGTGCGCACAATGCAAGCAACACGGAAACCTCGAGCGCCGGATCCAATCAGTGGGCGCACAATTCATGAGGATCCAGTGTGTTCATCTTTCTCCTGCATCCCAGTCGTTTCTTTAGATGATTCAGGCATCTTCAAGGTGATGAGTAGAAAAGTTGTAATGGAGAGCTGTAGAAAATCCGACCGATGGGAACGGGCGGAAACTAAAGACTGGGGATTAGGGGGAAGCAGGGGGACATGTGGATAAAGGTGAGCTGGTTGATAATAGTATACCTAGATTTTCAGAACGCTTTTGATAAAGTTCCTCATGAGAAAATTAAAGGGTCATGGGATAGGTGGCAAAGTTCAGTTGGTTCAGTTGATTACGAATTGGTTAAATGGTAATTTTTTTTCAATGGAGGAGAGTAAACAGTGGAGTGCTGCAGGGGTCTGGACTGGGACTGGTGCTCTTTAACTTATTTCTAAATGATCTGGAAATTAGAATGACGAGTGAGGTGATTAAATTTACAGATGACACTAAACTGTTCAAAGTTGTTAAAACGCATGCCGTACTTGCACGTCCCCTTCCCTTTCCCCATATCTCTAGTTGATCGCCGTGAGCAACTGCAACATGCTTGTTGTGACTGCTTCGTCGACTGCTGACATCACCCAAAGAAGGCTGTAGCAGTGTGAGTGATGAATCTGTTTAACGACAATGCAATGTCACATTTCCACAAAATCCTCAAAAGGAGGCAGAAGCAACTGTCATCGGGAGGGTTCCTTGTTAAAGTCACACAGAAAGAAACAGATTCCAGTGAACAACGATTCTGTTAGTTCTAGTGAAAGTCCTACACAATAACCCTCACCCTCTCCTCTCTCTCGTCTCCCTCACACCAGCCACGATTCTATTCCAAAACTAAAGTGCAGGTTATTGGCTTTACTGTATATATTTTTATTTTATACAGTACAGTATTTTGTATTAAAGTTTGTGGATAATTGAACGAATCGTCTGAGTTTCCATTATTTCCTATGGGGAAATTCGCTTTGATATATGAAGTGCTTTGGATTACAAGCATGCTTCCTGAATGAATTTTTTCTCCCAAACCAAAGTTTTACTGTAAAGAGAAAAAAAAAAGAAATCAAATAGAAGTAAATAAACAAGGAAATAAATAAATAAATGGAGGGGGGGGGACAGGAACAGGGGGAACAATGTATTTATGTCTCTAGGGCCCACCAAACAAATAATCCTGCCTGCTTCCAACCTTGCTCCTCCTTCCCTCCCTCTCTCCCCGCGCCAGGATCATTCTGACCAATGAGTGCCAGTAGGAGCTGAAACTCCTCCTCCTCCTCTCCCTCTCAGTGATAGTGGATCAATTTTCTGACCAATCAGCACTGAAAGGAGCAGAACCGAGAAGACAAGCCTGCCCCTCTCAATCAATGTGAAGCACCGCCTCTCCTTTGTGATGTCATCAGCCTGTACCCAACAGGAAACGAGCCTTAGAGCTCCAAATCTCACTTCCTGTCTCTTTGTTCCTTCTGCCACAGACAGGAGAGAAACCCTCAGCCGGAGAAAGAGCCCCAGATTCATTTCTAATCCTGGAAAGTACAAAAGCAGAGAGGAAAATGCCCGAGGGAGCTTCTGCCCAGGTAGGAGAGTCCCCCAGCTTCTTCCTTCTTGTTACAACACTGCTGCAGCTTTCTGACCTGGGATAGTGCAGAGTCAGGACCCTGAGCAGACCTGGACTGAGGAAAGACACTTTGAGACCCTCCTGAGGGGAAGGAGAGAGATCAGAGTCTCACAAGGGGAGATTGTGGGATGTGACTGCTTCCTTTTGCTATAGTCCTGCTCTGGGTCTGCAAATTATATACACACAGAAATCTTTCCCTCTGCCCTGCTGAGCCCAGCGCTGAGAAGTGCTCTGGGACTGAGTGTTATGTGGTTGTGAATGATATACACCCAAAAGCAATTCCCTTTACCTAATGAATCCCAGCACTGGGAGGTCTCCTGAAATATAACTCTGCTCTGGGATAGTGCAGGGCAGGATTAATTCATTGAGGGCCCCTAGGCACATAAGTATACTTGGCCCCCTAGCCCTGCCCCTCCCACATTTATTTACCTGTTTTCTTATTTACTTCTTTATTTCCACTTGTATTTCTTTTTTTCTTTTATTATAAAATTCAAAACAAAGATTACCATACCAGTACCAGTGTACAGTTTTAGTTCTATGCAAGCCCCAAACATCTCTGAACAAAACCCCCCTTTTGCCCAGGACTTTAACTTTAAACCCTTTCCATACTTATATAAAAGTGTTCAAATGCATTGTAAAGCAGTAATACTATCCGAAAGTTTGCAACTTCTCTCAACTGCCTCACTCTGTTGTCAAACTGTAACCCATATGTATGTATAAAAATACGTACATATGGGTAACTCCTCTAGTATGTTCCACTCCATGTATGTTAATTTGTAACAAAACAACAAGGCAAGCAGTCCACCAAAGAATCCAACGTGGAACAAAAGATCGGCAGCCAATAAAGAGATTCAAATCAGGTATATTCAAGGTGCTCCCAGGAACCATGCCTGATGCATTTCGCCAAACAAGGCTGCTCAACGCTAACAGAAAACCATATCTTTCATACACACAGGACACAGAACCACCCTCACCCAGTATGGAATAAGTAATCACAAACTAAACTCCCCACCCCCTTTTTACAAAAGCACGGAAGAGGTTTTTAGCGCTGGCTGGCGGGCTGAATGTTCTGTGATGTTCAGACAATCATAGGAATTCTATGACCATCGGAGCAGTGCAAAGCATTCAGCATTCTGCCTTGTGTTATAAACTGAAGGAACGGTACAGTTTGGGGTGAAGAAACAGGGGTGCATATCCCCCAATACTGAACAAAATATAAAGATAGCAGATTTGAAAAAAAGAGAAATAACAAATCACGTTACAAATTAACAAATAAAAATAAAACAAAAAATGGAAAATAAGATACCATTTTATTGGACTAATACATTTTTAAATTAGCTTTCAGAAGTCAATCCCTCTTTCCTTAGGTCAGTATCCTGTCTGGACCTGAGGAAGGAGAATTTTGTCTCTGAAAGTTAGCCAAAAATATATTAAAATTAGTCCAATACAAGGATCACCATTTCTATTTCTAAACATTTATCAACACAGCTACAATATTACTTTATCCTAAAGCAATAAAATAGATTTTTTTTTTCTACCTTTGTCATGTGGTTTCTGCTTTCCTCATCTTCTTGTCATTCGCTTCTTTCTATCCAGTGTCTGCCCCTTCCAGAAAATATCTACCTCCCTCTGCCATCTCTCCTCCTGCTCCCCCCTTCGCCCCCTATTGGTCTAGCATCCATCATCTTCCCTCTGTTCCCCCCCATGGTCTGGGATCTCTCATTCCATCTCTCCTTCTCTCCCCCTGTGGTTTTTAGTGTCTCTCTCTTCTCATTTACTCCACTCAGATCTGATATCTGTCTCCCCCGTTTCTGGGAATTCTCCTCTCTCTTCCCTTCTCTGTTCTTCCTTCTCTATTTCCTGCCTCCGTCTAAATTAAATTCTTTCTTACTATTCAATCCTCAGTTTCCTTCTTTTTACTGTGTCTACTCACAGCTTGCCACCCCTTTCCTTCATCCCTCCTCTATCTCACTAACTCTATCTTCTTCCCCCCATCCAGCATATGGGAAAGCAGCAGCAGTGGTGATGAGGTGAGGGCTCCTGAAGCTGACGGCACAAGTTCTCTCTACTTCTATCATCTGCCCCCTTCTCTCTCTCCACCTCAGGCAATTCCATCAGTTATCCTGCCCCCCCTCAGTGAATTGCCTGTGGTGGAGGGAGGGAGAGAAGAGGGCAGATGATGGAAGTGGGAAGAACTTGTGCCGTCAGCGTCGAGCGCATGCGGGAAAGCAGCAGTGAGGGGCTAGAGGTTATCTTCCTCTCATTCAAGTCCTTGCCACCCCCCGTCCCTTGATCGGTCCCACAATTTCCAGCATATTCCCCTCCCTCCATTCTTGTAGCCCAGCATCTCCTCTCTTGACATCTCCCTGTCCTTTTTCCTTCACTATCTTCCTATCCCATCTCTCTTCCCTCCTGTCCCTCTCCCCATAATCAATCATCTCACCACCTCTCTTCCCTCCCCTTCAGGGTTGAAGATTGCTTCCGCTCTCTTTCCTACTGTTCTCTCCCCCCGTCACCCTATGATCTAGCGCCCCTCCTGCCGTTGTCCAACATTTCCCCTTCTCTCCCTCCCTCTCATACCCTGCTCCAACATACCGTATTTCGACTGCCCTTCCATCTTCCCCTCCCAGGCCTGCCGACTTCCACTGATTTACTGCTTTCTGCCGCCCCTGCCGAAGATTGTAAACAACTTGAACACACGCCGCAGGGCTCTAGCAGTGTGCGTGCCGCTGACGGCTTCCTTCCTCCGCCCTCATGATGTAACTTCCCATTTGGTTGATGGAGGAGGAGGGAAGCAGTGTTAGAGCCCCGCGGTGTGTGTTCAAGTTGATTACAGGTTTCGGCAGCAGCGGGAGAAAGAGAGAAAGCAGTCGCCGGCTCTGTTTCTCCGATCAAGGGGGGGAGCCCGGTGTTGCCAATAGAGGGGGTGCCCAGTGTTGCCGATCGAGGGGGGGGGCCCAGTGTTGCCGATTGCTGCTGGGGGGGGGGGGGCTGGGCTGTCGCTGTTTGAAAAATGTTTTTTTTTTGAGAGGTCTCTTTTTGTGGGCCCCCCTGACCATTTTGGGCCCTAAGCAACTGCCTTCTTGGCCCATTGGGTAATCCGGCCCTGGGTAGTGTGTTACGTCATTGTAAATTATGTGCACCAGTACATTTTCCTTCTCCCCAATGAGCACCAACCCTGGGAGGCTTCTTTATGGAAGTTTTGCTGCAGAAGATGCTGAGTGTGATTCTGGTTTATATTTTAGAAGCAGGTGACATTTGAGGACATCACTATCTCTTTCACCCAGGAGGAGTGGGCGTATTTAGATGAAGAGCAGAAGAAGCTCTACAGGGAGGTGATGAAGGATAATTATCAGATGCTGATCTCTCTGGGTAAGAGATAAATTTACTTCCAGTGCAATAGGAATGCTACGATATTCCAAAAGAGATGAGAATTATCACTGGGAAGACTCCCAGATCCAGATCTACCTCTCCACACCAGATATTTCTACAGGAATCCAGATCCTAGTCTCAGCATGTCTTATCTCAGATTGATGCCTGGATATCTCACTGCTATCTAAAACTGAATATGGGGTTTGGCCAGATACAACTGACCTGGATTGGCCACCGTGAGAACGGGCTACTGGGCTTGATGGACCATTGGTCTGAACCAGTAAGGCTCTTCTTATGTTCTTAAGTACAGGACCTCCTTAGGGGGAAAACTGCTTTTGTGAAGTTACTAGGGCTGCTCGTTCAAAAGGGGGTTATATCATGCATTTTATCAGTCTCTGAATGTGCGTGGAGAAACTCCTTTGAACTACATGCCAATTTCAGAGAGCTGTTCAATGAGGAGAGGATGACTTTAGAATTGTCAGTGTCCTATTTGCAAAACATTTTTTTAAGCATTCATCTCTAGGCAGTGTAAGGTTTAGAGTTGTTCCTTAGAAATGGCAATGTTCTATGCATTTCCTTCAATTCCTTTAATCAAGGCAGCACTTCTCAAATTTTACCAGGAATCAGCCACCATGATACTCATCGCACCTCAGTGGCCTACAAATGAGCAAACAGAAGTCAATCACTCTGCAAGTCTTTCCAACACCACTGTCACAGAACGAGGGCTTTCTACTGCATCCCAGTCTACTTTCTTTAGCTCTCACAGCATGGTATCTCTCTCCCAACCAGTAGATACCCTTTTGCTCTCTGCACCAGTGTCGGCTATTATTGAAGCCTCCAGAAAGCCATTAATACAGCACTACCATATCAAGTGGACTCTCTATTCCTTGTGGTGTAATGCCAAATATCTGGATCCAGTGACCTGTTCTGTTCCGGATTATCTCCTACACCTCTCTAATTCTGAATTAAAGACTAATTCAGTGAGGATTCATCTCGGTGCTATAATTGTTTTTCACACACAAGCCTGTAGCAGTACAGCCTCTGATTTCTAGATTAATGAAAGGGTCTGTACAATATCAAGCCGCCTATGAAACCTTCAATGGCATGGGTCCTTAATAAAAACATAAGAACTGCCTCTAACTTTTGCAGATACTTTTTCATATTTTCCACTCCCTCTTCAGTGTCTACTCTGTTACAAATCTTGGTATCATCTGCAAAAAGGCACACTTTTCCTTCTAACCCTTCAGCAATGTCACTTACATACATATTGAACAGGATTGGCCCCAGCACCGAACCCTGAGGGACTCCACTAGTCACCTTTCCTTCCTTCGAGCGACTTCCATTAACCACCACCCTCTGGCGTCTGTCCGACAGCCAGTTTCTGACCCAGTTCACCACTTTGGGTCCTAACTTCAGCCCTTCAAGTTTGTTCAACAGCCTCTTATGAGGAACTGTATCAAAGGCTTTGCTGAAATCCAAGTAAATTACATCTAGCACTAGTAAATTACATTGTCACTTTTAAGTTTGTCGATATGGTAGTATACCTGGTCCAAGTACCTAAGAGCTATTGTGTATAAGTGCAAGGGGTGGTGTGCAAATAGGTGGGGCATGAGTGGGCTATGGATGATTCCTATACTTACACACAAAACCTAGAGATTACGGTCGGAGCACTCAGATTTTTGGCACCTTTATAAAATTGACTCCCTTAACTCTACTCACTCCCATTTCCAAGGAACAGCTCACAAACTTGCACTGTCTAAAGATAAATGCTCAAAAATGTTTTGCAAATAGGAAACTGACAATTCTGGTCCTATATAACTTATCTTTCATCATAAATAAGTCTTATCTTAGAAACCACTGCTGTTTTCTAATTCATGAGAAATAACTTCTGTTTATATCCAGCAGATCATCAGATCCGACCTGAATGGCAGAGAATAAAGAGTCAAAGAGAAGATCCGGTAGAAATGGACCAAATCCAAACACAGTCAGAAAATATCTATGAGAATATTTCCCAGAGACCTGACAACATTAGCACAAAGAATTGTAAGCAGGGATCAAAGGAACAGAGAAACCCTGCAGGAGCCACAAAGGAGGGACTCACTAAGTGTGAGATAAATGATGGAAACATCCCTGAGGACAAGAGACACCTAGCAGAGAGACCCTTCCAAATTCATAATAGTGGTAAAGTGACTTCTGAATTCCTCCATGGCAAGAAGAAAGGAAAAAAACACCAGAAAGAACTCCAACTGCATAAAAGTGATCATAAAAATGAGAAACTATTTACATCTGCTGAGTGCAATAAAAGTTTCACTCAGCTTTCAACTCCAAAAAGTAAGAAAATAATCCACACAAGGTACAGACCATTTACGTGTTCTGAGTGTAATAAAAGCTTCACTCTCCTTTCAGGTCTAAAAAAACACCAAGTGATCCACACAGGGTACAAACCACATACGTGTACCGAGTGTAATAAAAGATTCATTCGCCTTTCAGGTCTAAAACAACACCAAGTGATCCACACAGGGTACAAACCACATACGTGTACTGAGTGTAATAAAAGCTTCACTCAATTTTCAGGTCTAAAAATACACCAAGTGATCCACACAGGGTACAAACCACATACGTGTACCGAGTGTAATAAAAGCTTCACTCACCTTTCAGGTCTAAAAAAACACCAAGTGATCCACACAGGGTACAAATCACATACGTGTACCGAGTGTAATAAAAGCTTCATTCGCCTTTCAGGTCTAAAACAACACCAAGTGATCCACACAGGGTACAAACCACATACGTGTACCGAGTGTAATAAAAGCTTCACTCAACTTTCAAGTCTAAAAAAACACCAAGTGATCCACACAGGATACAAACAACATACGTGTACCGAGTGTAATAAAAACTTCACTCATCTTTCAGGTCTAAAACAACACCAAGTGATCCACACAGGGTACAAACCACATACGTGTACCGAGTGTAATAAAAGCTTCATTCAACTTTCAGGTCTAAAACAACACCAAGTGATCCACACAGGGTACAAACCACATACGTGTACCGAGTGTAATAAAAGCTTCACTCTCCTTTCACGTCTAAAAAGCCACAGAATGATCCACACAGGGTACAAACCATATACGTGTACTGAGTGTAATAAAAGCTTCACTCTCCTTTCAGGTCTAAAAAGTCACAAAATGATCCACACAGGGTACAAAACACATTCGTGTACTGAGTGTAATAAAAGCTTCACTCATCTTTCAAGTCTAAAAAGTCACAAAATGATCCACACAGGGTACAAACCACATTCGTGTACTGAGTGTAATAAAAGCTTCACTCATCTTTCAAGTCTAAAAAGTCACAAAATGATCCACACAGGGTACAAACCACATACGTGTACCGAGTGTAATAAAAGCTTCATTCGCCTTTCAGGTCTAAAACAACACCAAGTGATCCACACAGGGTACAAACCACATACGTGTACTGAGTGTAATAAAAGGTTCACTCAACTTTCAAGTCTAAAAAAACACCAAGTGATCCACACACGATGCAAACCATATAAGTGTATTGAGTGTTAAAAGCTTCACTCGCATTTCAAATCTAAAAAGCCACAGAATGATCCACATAGGGTGCAAACCATATACGTGTACTGAGTGTAATAATAGCTTCACTCAGCTTTCAACTCCAAAAAGTCAGAAAATGATCCACACAGGGTACAAATCATATACGTGTACTGAGTGTAATAAAAGCTTCACTCAGCTTTCAGATCTAAAAAGTCATGAAATGACCCACACAGGGTACAAACCATTTACATGTACTGAGTGTAATAAAAGTTTCACTCAGCTTTCAAATCTAAAAAAACACCAAGTGATCCACACAGGGTGCAAACCATATACGTGTACTGAGTAATAAAAGCTTCATTCATCTTTCAAATCTAAAAAGTCACATAAGGATCCACACAGACTACAAACCATATACATGTAATAATAATAATAACAACTTATATACCGCAATACCGTGAAGTTCTATGCGGTTTACAAAGATTAAACAAAGGAACAAATTGATTGACTTTAAGAGGGGAGGAAGAAAGAGGGTTAATAGGACAGGAAATCCATTTTTGAGGAGAGAGTGATCAATAGAACAAGTTAATCACTATAGAGGGGAGAGGGGAGAGAGAAGAGAGGATTAGTTGTCTGGATACTTTAGTGTACTGAGTGTAATAAAAGCTTCATTCAACTTTCAGGTCTAAAAAAACACCAAGTGATCCACACAAGATAAAATTGACTCCCTTAACTTGACACATTGCCATTTCCAAGGAACAACTCTCAAACTGTCTAGAGATGAATGCAACTAGGACATTGACAATTGTCAAGTCATCCTCTCCTAACTGAACAGCTCTCTGAAATTGGAATCCAAGACACCTCACTACATTCACCTCTTTCCTGACTAGCATCCAAAGCACTCAGCTCAAGGATGCGCAACCCTGCAGTGGGTTCTTCTGTCCCCGCTGTTATTGAAGCTCTACGGTAGGCCTGTCCTAGACATATCCCGCAAATATCAAATACAAATTCACTCCTTCGCAGATAAGATCCAATTGTACCTACTGCTAGGAGGAATCCGTGACACCTAGATCACAAAAATACTAAACTACCTCTCAGAAATCAAAAAGTTAATGTCTCTCATCAAATCACAACTAAATGCCTCCAAGACGGGACTCCTTTGGATCCACAAAGAACACTGCAACTGTACCCATCCTACACTGCACTAGGACTCAACTACCGTAACTGCAAAAGACTAAGCACGCAGCCTAGGAATACTTCCTCATTTTACTACCTGCGACAAATTAATAACTATTTTTTTGAGTCTGACTTCACCCAACTACTCTATGCCTTAGTACTCTCCCGCATAGATTACTGCAATGCACTATTCTGCGGTCTAACGGCGAAGAACGTACAACGGCACCAGCGTGCTCAAAATGCAGCAATCAGAGTGCCCTTGACTTTGTTTCCCAGGCTCTATCGTTGGCTCACTGGCTGTCCGTAGCCAAACATTGTGTCTTCAAGGGCCCGATGCAAGCATTCAAATCCTTACATGACATGGCGCCGGGCTACATAACAACCAAGCTTCCTCCATATGTACCAAACAGCTCCCTTGCTGAAATACGCCTTAAACGTCCTGGTCATGCCCTTCAACCGCACTCCACCAGATGACATTTCTACTCCCACTTCATACCGAGCCACTGGAACCAACTGCCCCCACAGATCAGATTCCTTGAAGGACTCCTCAGCTTTAGGAAATCGATAAAAACATACCTCTTCACCTAACTCTCCTGCCTGTGACCCATGGATTTTAAAGAAATGTTTATTGGTGTCACATTAGGAAAAAGCTTGTATTGATCAGTTTTGCACTATGGCAAATTGTGACCTGTAGACTGTATATTGGTATTAGACCCCTACTATGTGTCAAGTTATGGTAAAATCCTGTATTGTAAACATGTGCTGTAATTATGGCAAATCATAACCTGTTAACTGTATAGTATGTACGTCTATCCTGTAACCCGCTCTGCGCTCTTTGGGGAAAACGGGATAGAAACCAAATTAAATGAATAAACAGCGTGTGAGGCAACTGTGAACCAAGAAGGACAAGTGTGGAAATACTGAAGTTTGCTTTATTCCTAATAAATAGTTTGCTCTCTGATTCTGTGAGTTAACAGGATCAGGCCAAAGTGAAAATGAATCTTCTGGGTGTTTCTATGCCGACCTCTCCTGCTAATCCTGTCCAGCCTGTTACACTCCCATGACCCGCCCCTTTTTTGGTTTGCAAGTAAGTTTTTAGGTGCAGATCCAAACAATTAAATTGCTCATGAAATTTGGGTATAATCTGGTTTTCCATTGCTAGTCTGGATCACGTAATTTGGGTACATGACCAAAATTCTGCAAGCGGTTTTGGGAGAGTTTTATAGATGTGAGAAATTAAAATATTAATACATTTTCCAATGATGTTAATTGTTGCAAAATAATACATAAAGAACCTAACATGGGGGATGTCTGGAGGAAGGGGAGAATACTGTTATCACTTTTTGTCTGATTTGCTGGCACATCTTTGAAAAATGTAATAAATATATTTAAACATAAAAGAACATAACATTTACATATAATACATCTAATCAAGTGTGGTTAAATAAAAAAGAAAATATATACATATAATTGTAATAGGTTAGAGTGTCATATAATAAATATCCTGTGGAGGTAACATTATGCAAATAAGGATAAATTAATGAGTGGTAATAAAAACCAAATGAAATACAGTAAAACCTTGGTTTGCGAGCATAATTCATTCCAGAAGCTTGCCTGTAATCCAAATACTCGTATATCAAAGCCAATTTCCCCATAAGAAATAACGGAAACTCAGACAATTCGTTTCACAACCCAAAACCTTTAATACAAAATACTATACATATTTGTATTGCAAAACCTCGCTCATTTAGAACAGTCACTATACTCCTGCAGTGTCCGAGAGAGAAGAAGCATCGGCTCAGTTGCGATGTGTGTATACTGTGTGTACTGTATTTCAAGATAAACAAATAATATAGAACAATATAACACTACTGAAACTTCCGGCGGAAACATGGCGCTGTAGACAGCTCGCTGCTGCAGCTCCGAAACACCTGATCGCGGCTCGGCACTTATCCTGCTCGTTAAACCTCGGGTTCGGTCCTCCCCAGATATTGCTGTGCTGCCTGGTGGTGGGAGTGATTTTGGCGCTTCAACACCCGCCGTGATGGCCTCCAAGCCAGTCCGTAAGGAACGGGAGCGGAGCAAGCTGCCAGAGCCTAAGATGGCGGACCACGTGGCTCCCCCATCGCTGGAGGCTCCTCACTCCTCCTGGGTGGCGGCAGTTTCGTCGGAGGTTCAGGCAGCGCTTGAGAGTTCCCTGGGGGATAAATTACAGCGCATCCTGGACAAACTTGACACCCTGGATCAACGTTTTGCCTCCCTTACATCGGAGGTCAAGGAGACACAGCAGAGGGTGAGTGCTGCCGAGGATCAGGTTCTGCGGCTTGCCCAGGAGCAGTCAGCCCACACTGCCTCTTTGCGCTGTGAGCCAAGGTGGACGACCTGGAGAACAGGTCCCGCCGTAATAATCTTCGCTTTGTGGGTCTGCCCGAATCGGTGCGAGATGTGGAGCTGGGGGCGCTGTTGGAACGCTGGCTGCCTGAATCTTTATAATAATAATAATAACTTTATTTTGTATACCGCCATACCCAGAGAGTTCTAGGCGGTTCAAAGCAATTAATAATATTACAAAGGAAGGTAACATTGGGAAATTACAATTTTTTTGGAATGAACATGTCATTTAAGTAGACAAGAATTAACATTTTTTTGGGGAGTACAGGTCAATGAAGTTGACAGAATATATAATGAAGTACAATAGGAATATACAAGAGTGTACAATAGGAGGGAAAAAATACCGGTCAGAGAAGTTAGTTGGTTTGGAGGGTACAGTTAGGAGGGGAAGGTGGAGGTTCATGTGTATTGAAGGGAGTAGAAGGAACGGGCGGGAGTGTTAGGGATTCTGTCCATGGAATAAGTGAGTTTTGAGTTTTTTTCTGAAGTCCAGGTAAGTAGGGGCATCAAGTATAATTTGGGCAAGCCATGAGTTTAGTTTGGCCGCCTGGAAGGAGAAGGTTTTATCTCTACCATCCTCCTCTGGGCCTTTGCGGGTGGAGCGGGCGCATCGCTTGGGGCAACGGAGAGAGAATGCTGACCGGCCCCGAGTGGTCATTTGCCGTATCCTGAATTATCACCATAAGCTGGAGGTCCTGCGTGCGTTGCGGCAAGGCAAGAAGCTCTTGTATGACAACCGGCCCATTCTTTGCTTTCAGGACTACTCTGCAGAGGTCTCTCAGGCAAGGCGCTGGTTTTCACCTTTGTGCACTCGTCTCATCCAGCATCACATTGCCTTTTCTTTGCAATATCCGGCTCGTTTGCGGTTGACCCATCTGGGTAGAGCTCATCACTTTGACACCTTGGAGGCAGCGCAACGGTTTGTGACGGAGATGATGCCTGAAGATCCAGCGCAGGGAGCGGTCGTGGACTGAGACGACCCAATTTCTGAGGACTGGACTGTAGTTCGCTTTTGGACTGGTGGTTTTTCTCCACTCCATCCGAGTTGGGACTCTGGGTCACCCTGAGGGTGTGCCTGGCTGGTGTGTGTGTGGATGAGGTGGGGGATTGGCATGCTTGTCCTGTGGGTGTATGGTATAGGGGCCTTTTGGTTTGTGTTTTTTGGTTTTTTCTCTTTTCCTTGGGGTTTTCCCTGTGTTTGTTTGGTCTGTTCCTGGCCCCTCCTGTTCTGTATTCCTTGGGGACTTAGCTGGGTGAGTGAGGTTGAGTGTAGGTGATGTGGCTGTGGGGATCGGGGAGGGGATGGGTGGTTTGAGTGCTCTGGGGGGGTTTGGTTGCTGGGTTTGTTCTTTGGTATTTTGTGAGTTTTGGGGACTGCGGACCAGGGGTTATTGGTCAGTGATCCCGTGGGAGGGTGTTCATGGTTTCCTGGAAGTGATGCCCTTTTTGGGGTGACTTGGGTGTGGGTTGGGTGAGGGTTGGTTGTGGAGGGGGGATAGAGGGGTGGGGAGGGGAGTGGTTGGGGGAAGGGGGGAGGTCTTGAAGGGTCTCAGGGATTCTGCGGTTGGGTTCATTGTGGAATTTTGTGGGGGTGGGGTTGGGGGGTTGTGTGGTCTGGGATTGAATTGGTGGCAGGGGTATGGCTGGCTTCTTGGGGTAGGAGGATGCTTGACACTGGAGGAGTGGTGGCTGGGACGCTTCTCTGGTACTTTACTGGTTCCTTCTTTTTGTTCTACTTTTCTACTGAGTGGACTACTCTGGAATACACTTTAACTTCTTGGAATGTTGGGGGGATCCACTCCCCTATTAAGCGCTCAAAAATTTTGCAGCGTTTGAATCGTTCTAAAACCTCCATTGCCTTTTTACAGGAGACCCGTTTATCCTCAGCGGAACATGCTAAGCTCTGTACCTGGTGGGTGGGTTCCCATTTGGAGGCGCCCGCCGTTGGGGGAAAGGGAGGTGTTATTATTTTGATCCGTAAGGGTCTCCGCCTACAAACCCAGAGAGTGCTCCGTGACCCTAGTGGGCATTATATCGTTGCCTTAGTGTTGCTCGATAATCGGCCCCTTTTGCTCTGCAATGTCTATGCTCCTAACAATCCTTCGGACAGGTTTTTTCGGGGGCTTCGCAATCAACTCTTGCAGTTTGGCCCGATGCTTGTGGGCGGGGACTTCAATGAGGTACCGGATCCTAAGTTGGATCGCTCTGCTTCTTCTGGCAGAGAGACCTCCAAACTTTATACGGGTGCCCAGCTCCTGGAATCTACTTTGGGGCTGCTTGATGTGTGGCGGGTGCTACACCCTTTGGAGAGGGATTACTCCCACCTATCTAGGGCGCATGGGACGCTTTCCCGAATCGATTTTATCCTCATTTCCCGCAACCTGCTTCCCGGGTGTTGGGGGTAGATATGGGCCCCATTGAAATTTCTGACCACGCTTGGGTGGGATTTCGGTGGACCTGGGACGATTCCCCGCTTTCTAGAGGGACCTGGCGATTTCCGTGTTATCTGTATAGGGATACTCGTTTTCAAGAGTTTTTGGTGCAGCGATGGCATGATTTTCAACACAATAATCAGCAGCATCGCGATGATCCCATTCTCTATTGGGAGACGGCTAAGGCTGTATTACGGGGGGATGTCATTGCTTATGTGGCCCGGGAGTCGAAGCTTAAGTATAGGACGGTTCTGGCTTTGGAACGGAAGGCGACTGTGTTGAGACGTCAATATAGCAGGGCACCCTCATTCCTGCTTCGCACGCAGCTTCTGGAGGTCCAGCAGGAACTGAACGAATTATTGCATCTCCGGGCTATGCGGACGCGGGCATACTTTAAGTTTCATTTATTTCGATTTGCGAATAAGAGCAGCTGATTGCTGGCCCGCATGGCGCATCCGCGGGGAGGACCTGAGAGCGTCTCCGCTCTTCGGGACTCTTCTGGGGTGCTGTATCATCGGCCGGAGGAGATCTGTGAGCTGTTGCGGGCATTTTTTGCTGAGGTGTATACGGATCCAGGTCATGAGATTTTGGATGGGCAACTCTATCTTGACAGCCTCGATTTGCCCTGTTTATCTCAGTGGGATGCTGCCGCTTTGGATCTTCCCTTTACTGCAGAGGAGGTAGAGTGGGCGATAGGGGTCAGTCCGTTAGGAAAGGCGCCGGGCCCGGATGGGTATCGGAGTGAGTTCTATAAATTGTTGATGACGAAGATAGCGCCGGTGTTGGCTGAAGTTTATAATCTGAGTGTTGCTAAGGGCTTTTTTCCTCGTTACGTGAATTTAGCGTTTATTATAGTTCTCCCAAAGCCCGGTAAGGACCCTCTTTTGCCTGAATCGTACCGTCCTATTTCTTTGTTGAATTATGAGGCGAAGCTTCTGGCAAAAATTTTGGCTGCCCGCCTGGCGCACGTTCTGCCCTCTGTGATCTCGGACTCTCAGGTGGGGTTTGTGCGGGATCGACCTGTAGCTAAGAATATCCAGCGTATCTTGTTGGCTCTGGAACGGGTGGGACAGGAAGGTAGCCCCTCCATGCTTATTAGTTTTGACGCCGAGAAGGCTTTTGATAGAGTGCGGTGGGGTTACCTCTTTGCGGTGCTTAGGACGTACGGTTTGGGCCCTTTCTTTTTTGGTGCAATCCAGGCGTTGTATAGTGATCCCGCTGCGCGGATTTTGGTTAATGGGACTTTTTCAGGTTTTTTTTAACATTCACCGAGGGACTCGCCAGGGCTGCCCCCTGTTGCCGCTCTTGTTCGTGCTTTCTTTAGACCCTCTACTTCGTGAGATTCAGGCTAATGCGGATATTCGGGGCTTGGCATTGGGAGATTCTCATTTTAAACTTGCGGCGTTTGCGGATGATCTCTTGGTCTTTTTAACGGACCCGCAGCGTTCCTTGCCCGTGTTGCTGGAGAGCCTTCAGGAATATGGGGATTTCTCCGGCTTTGCCTTGAACTTCGCGAAATCTGAGGCTTTGGCTTCCTCGGCTCACCTTCCGCAGCTTTGGGGGGATCGTTTTCCGTTGCGCTGGGCCGACTCCTCTTTTTGATACCTGGGGATCCGGATGACTATGGATGTAGCCCAACTGTATCGCCTTAACATTGATAAACTCCTTGCCGACACTAAACTGTTCCTAGCCAAATGGCAGGCGCTGCCGCTGTTTCTGTTGGGTAGAATTCATTTATTTCGTATGGTTGTCTTCCCGAGGTGGCTTTACGTTCTCCAGACTCTTCCCCTTTCTTTGTTGCAGAGGGATATTCGGTCCCTCACCTCCTTGTTGTCACGGTTCTGTTGGGGAGGGCGGAGACCTAAATTGAAATGGTCACTGTTGGTGGGGCCTGCCTCCGGGGGTGGTTTGGGGGTGCCCGACATCAGGGTTTATAATCAGGCTTGCTTGCTGCGTCATGTTAGTGATTGGGTGTTGGGCACCTCTTTCTACACGGATCTTTCTATGGAACGGGATAATTTCTATCCTCTTCATCTTTTGTATCTCCTTCATGCCCCTTTATCTAAATTGCCAAGAAACTGTAAGCGTAGCCTTCTGTTTCGGTCCTTGTGGACAGTGTGGCACTAGATCCTTAGGTTGTGGAATCAGGACTCCCATACTAGTGCCCTTTTGCCATTGGTGGGGAACTTAGCTTTCCCTCCGGGGGTTGGACCCTCCGTTTTTAGTCGCTGGAGGGCTCGGGGGGTGGAGCAGTTGAGGCATGTTCTGCAGGATGATGGGTCTCTACTTTCTTGTGCTGAGTTGGCGGGGAGGGGGGTTCCTGAGCTTGGTCTTCCTTTTGCATATTGTCAACTTAGCCATTATGTGGCTTCCCTCCCAGGGAGTTCCTTGCAGGGGGATTTTGGGACCCGGTTCTGTACTTTTTTGACAGCAGATCCTGCTACTAGGGTCTCTATTTCTTTTTTTCATTGCCAGCTTATGGCTCTTCGCCCACCTAGGGTTTTTCCTGGTATTTTGGAGGCTTGGCAGCGGGACTTGGGAAGGGACTTTGGGGGACAATTTTTTGTTAAAAGTCCTGAAACGTACTGCGAGCCTGGTATATAGTGCTGAATTACGTGAATGTCACTATCGCACTGTCCTGCGGGCCTATGCTTCCCAAAGTCAGGCTTACTACATGGGTTGTGTTGGCACTCAGTTATGCGTTTGCTGTTCGGTGGAGGTTAATTCTTACTTTCATGGTATCTGGAGCTGTGAGGGGATTCAGGCTTTTTGGAAGGCGCTGGCCTCCTTTTTACAGGGCCTGTTGCAAACACCTGTGCCGGTCTCAGTGCTTTCTATGTTGTTTGCCCAGTTCTCCTTCCTGTCCATGTATACTTCTTTTGAAAAATTATTTCTTAGTAAATGTTTTATTTTGGGGAAGAAATGTATTTTGTGTTGCTGGCTTTCTCCTGAACCCCCCTCCTTTTGGTATTGGAGGAATCGACTTCACGAACTTATGGGCTGGGAGGCCCGTTTGGCTTGTTCTTCTCGTCGCCAGAGCAGAGACTTTGTTAACACTTGGACTCCGTATTTGAACATTTTGACCCCTGAGAGTCGTAGCCGTATCTTGAACAGACTCCACCTATGATTCCGTGCATCTCTTTGCCATTGATGTTCCCTGCTTGAGAGTTGTATGTTTCTTTGGGGGAGGGGGGGAGGGGGTTTCTCTCTGTGGGGTGGGGGTGGTGCTTGATCGTGGAAGACATTAGAGTCCAGTCCTCCGCGGTTGTCGGGTGAAATTGTATACCCTGTTTTCTACTGCTGTTGTAATTGCTGTTGTGTTTGCTTAATAAAATAGATTTGAACATATAACACTACTAGCTTTATAGCCCGTTACATTTACGGGTGCTAGAATATGTGTGTGTGTGTGTCTGTCTCTCTTTCTCCCTCTCTCTTTCTCCTTAGCCGCTTTCTGTATTTCTGTCTTTCTTTCTTTTGGCTGTCCACCACCACCTCTTGCGTGCTCCCCCTGTCCATTCTCCCTTCTTTTTACCTCCCCTGTGTCCACCAGCACCCCTTCACTGCTCCCCTTATCCAGCAGTTGCCCTTCTCCCTTTGTTTTACCTCCCCCTGTCCATCAGCACCTCTTCCTGCTCCCTCTGTCCAGCAATAGGCCTCCCTTCAATCCCCTCCCCGTCCATCAGCACCTCTTCCTGCTCCCCCTGTCCAGCAGTAGGGCTCCCTTCATTATTTCCCCCCCTGTCCATCAGCACCTCTTCCTGCTCCCCCTGTCCACGGCAGTTAGTACAGGCCCGGTCTCTGCCGTTCTCCCCGGAGTTTTTTATTTACTCGGATAGAGAGTCCTTGCCGCCCCCCTTCACTTCCCGTGGGCCCGACTACGAACCTGGTGATTGCAGCAGCGTGTGCAGCAGTCTTCACATACTGCTTCGGGTCCTTCTATTGCCCTGATTTACTCTGACACATCCCTGATGACATCATCAGAGACGCGGCAGAGCAAATCAGGGCAGTAGAAGGGCCCGAAGCAGAGTGTGAAGACTGCTGCACACGCTGATTGAATCGCCAGGTTCATAGTCGGGTTCGCGGGAAGGGAAGGGAAGGGGGGGCGGCAAAGGACTCGGACTCCTCGAGTCTGTTGCGGAGGGCAGTCCGGCTCCATTTCTCGTTTCGTCCCGGAGAGGGGGGGGCAGGAGGCGCTCTTTGTGCCCCAGTCCCGGCTTGTGGAGCCAATCGTCGACTGGCTGGGAGCAGGCTTGTAGAGGCGATCGTTGGCTGGTGATGTAGTACGCGCATGCGCCCCGATAGATCAGGGATCAGGGAACACGCAGCACGAGTGTGCATGTGCGGCTAGCATTTTATTATTATAGATGGTGCACTATGATATCCAAACAGAGGAGAAAAGACCTCAATGAATCCTCAGAGTCCAGTCAAGACACCAATTTAAGGTTTGGGGTATTATCATAGGTCAAAACCTCTGTTTGAAATCAATATTTTTCTAATAATTTATATTTTTAATTAATTTAAGATTCAAATTCTCTCATACTTCATGGAGAAAAGAGAGCTGGCAGCCATTAAGATATAATTAATACCTTCAATTATTCAAGTGTTACACACAATAACTCCTAAAACTCACAAGCTGTTGCCAAATTGAGGAAATTTACTGCATATATAGACTTTGGAACTCAAGTGTCTGCTGGTATCACCATCGGAACTAGTCTTGGTAAATAACCTTAATGCAGACTATCATCGATCCAATTGTCTATTTTCTAATTGTATGAAAATTTTTTTTTTTTTATTTTTTATATATAAATACGTAAAGTGCTGTTGTTACTATACACGTATTGGTGAAGTTTTATCTAACTATGAAAACAAAACTATGGATACAGATGTTCTGGAGATAGTTTATTAAACACTGACATATAAAACCATGAAAATTCAATTAAAAAACTACAATGATAAAAAATACTGTGAAAAAATCCAACCGGACCCTACACAGTCCATGTTTCGTCGAACTGAAGTAGCAAAAAAATGCATAGCTTGTCTGCGGTGTTCTTTGCTCACATGTTTAAAGACAATAGACTGTTTTCAGTCCAATTCTTTATATGTGAGGTTGCATACCATTGGACCCCTGAGGAAGGCGTGTTCGCCGAAACACGGACCGTGTAGGGTCCGGATGGATTTTTATCACTGTATTTTTTATCATTGTACTTTTTTAATTGAATTTTCATGGTTTTATATGTCAGTGTTTAATGAATTATCTCCAGAACATCTGTATCCACAGTTTTTGTTTTCATCGGTGGATCATTGGATCTCCCCATTTTTCTTTGAAGTTTTATCTAAAACATATGTAACTTGTTTTCCTTTTAAGTCAATAATATAAGGTAATGTTACTTAGTTTGGGTGTAAACTTTTACTCAGCTGCCCAAAAGTAATGTTACGACGAAGGATCTCCGTTTCGCTCTAACTGGATTGACTAGAGCTTCTTCAGGAATTGAATATTTTGTAATAGTAGTCGCTGTGAACATAAAAGAGGGAAACCAATGTTCAGGGCAGGATTAATTCTTCGAGGGCCCCTGGGCACACAAGTACACTGGGCCCCTCTGGGCCTGCCCCGCCCACACCCTGCCCATGCCCCATCCACACCCCGCTCCTATTTATCTGTTTTCTTTACTTCTTTATTTTCCACTTATATTTCTTTTTTAAATTCAAAACAAACAAAGATTAGCATACCAGTGCACAGTTTTTCTTCTAAGCAATCCCCAAACATCTCTGAACAAATCTCCCTTCCTTCCCACCTACTTACCCAGAACTTTAACTCTGAACCCTTTCCATGCATATATAAAAGTGTTCAAATATATTGTAAAGCAGTAATATTATCCAAAATATAAATCTATATTAATAACCAAGTTTACAACCCCTAACTGCCTCACTCTACATCAACCAACTGTAACCCATAAGTATGTATAAACAACCAAATCTGTAAATCCTCTAGTATGTTCCACTCCATGTATGTTAACTTGCAACAAACAACAAGGAAAGCAGTCCACCAAAGAATCCAACGTGAAACAAAAGAAGATTGGCAGAAAATGAGGAGATTCAAATCAGGTTTATTCAAGCTGCTCCCAAGAACCATGCCCGATACATTTCGCCAAACAAGGCTAGTCAACGCTAACAAAAAACCATGTATTTCATACAAACAGAACACAGAAAACACCTTCGCCTGGTATGGAATATGATGTATTCACAAACTAACCTCTCCCCCTTTTATAAAACTGTAGCATGGTTTTTATCCATGGTGGTAACAGCTCAGATGCTCATAGAATTCTGAGCATCAGAGCTGTTACCACCACGGCCGGTGCTAGAAAATGCTCTACAATTTTGTAAAATAGAAATATGTAGACAAAGGTTAAATTGAACCACCAAAAAGCTGGACTCTGCATACAATGCAACACCAAAGAAACAGTGATGAATCTCCCCTAAAGAAAAAAAATAAATAAATAGAATTTTTTATCTACTTTTGTCTTCTCTGGTTTCTGCACTCCTCATCTTCTTGTCACTCTCTTCCTTTCATCTGTCCATCTATGCCACTTCCAGAAACTGTATTCCTCCCCCTTCCATCTTTCCCCCCATTGGTCTGGCATCCATCTTCTTCCATTCCCTCCTCCAATGATCTGCCATCTCTCTCCTCTACTCTTCTTCCCTCTCCCACACCCCCATGGTTTGGCATTTCACTCTCTACTCTCTTCCCTCTTCTCCGGCCTCCCCCCGGCATCAATGTTAAAGCAGCTGGCTTAGCTCCATGAAGATCCCGTGATGAAAGCATTTGCCGGTACATCCCCCTCCGACATCACTTCTTCCGGCAGACGCATTCATCGTGGGACCTTCTTGGAGCTGCGTTGGCCGCATTGCCGTTGATGCCGGCAGTTGACTGCATTCTCGTCCGTCGATACCCAGGGAGGGGGGCCGTTGTTGTCGTCGTCAGGTGGAGACCCGTTGCCATGGAGGGAAAGAAGAGGGGAGGTCCATTGCCATCTGAAAAAAAATGGCATGGTAAATCGTCCTTCAGCGGGGCCCCCTGACTATTTTGGGCCCTAGGCACGTGTCTACTGGGCCTATTGGTTAATCTGGCCCTGCCAATGTTTTTCTAACCAATGCATTTATGTTTTACCTAATTTTTCTTTAATTTAACAATGTAGCAATTAAAGAAAACTACTCTAGAACCTCCTTCTAGGTTTATAGTCGTACTCTGATCTTAATGATATTACTTTTCCTAACGAATCTGAAAAAATCACATTAAGTTTAAACGATTTTTCTAACTACTCTAAAACTTAAATATCTAAAGACGTATTATACAACGGATTAATGAATGAATAAGGTTGCCTACCTCTTACTGCGCCTCGGCATTCTTTACCATTACTAAAACCGCTGGAATCGCAAATAGATCTAAATCCTAGTCGTTCTGCTTTTAAAGACGATTTGCCTCTACCGGAGATGATGTATTTGGCTTATTATTCCAAATAAAATTATTAAATCGGCTTAGGAATTAAAGACAATATTTTATTTATTGACAACTTTGTACTTTACTTTGCATCATATACAACATTATAGCAAGCAGGTACAGGAAATTAGTAACAGCTAACAACCCCCCCCTCTCTAATCTACTCTAGACAAGCGAGGCCAGAGGTGAAGGAAAGGCACTCCGAAGCCCTGGACTCTTATGAGCCCCGAAGAAGCCTAACCCCCGCCCCCACCTTTCCCCAAAGAATAGACCCGCAACTGTGTGCCAGAACCTTACATCACACACCCCTTCCCAAGTCCTCCCATCCCCTCTTCCCCGGATGGTACTCTCCATCCCGCCCCACCATTACTCACCCTTGCTCTCTCCTCCCATTAAACTGAGCGCCCAGATTAGGACACCCAACGTAAAACCTCACTACGTCCCTTTGGATGCAATGACTGTAAATATGGTTCCCAGGTATTCAAGGACAGCATCTTCCGCTTCCGAGACCCTCCCGCATCTCTTGCCTCCCAGGTGGCCAGCTGATGCAACTGGTTCCGCCAATGCCAAAACGACGGAGGGTCCGGGACCATCCAGCACTGTAGAATACATTTCCTGGCCAGTAAGCTCATCATTAAATCACCCCTCTGTATCAATAACCTTAGTTACCCTATCCAGCGCTCCATAAAGAAACTAGGTGTAACTCTGGATCAATGCCTAACCATGAAAGACCAAGTAGATTCCTTAATCAGAAAGGGATTTTTCACTCTCTGGAAACTCAGATCCCTTAAAGCTTATTTTGTTACATCGGTTTTTAGAATCCTAGTCCAATCCCTCGTACTAAGCCTGTTTGATTACTGTAACATCGCCTATTTGGCAATTTCCCCAAAAAATATGCGACGCCTACAAATGTTGCAGAATGCGGCAGTCAGACTAATCTTTGGACTAAAAAAATTTGACCACGTGACACCCTACTACCGGCAGCTACATTGGCTGCCAAAGAAGGCACGCGTAAAGTTCAAATTTGCCTGTTTCTGCTTTAAAGCATTACACAGACTTGCCCCCAAATACATTACTGACCTTTTCTCCTTCTCAACCAACAGACACAAGAGAAGTTCACATTCCAACTTCGTTTCCCTCCCAGTGAGAGGTTGCAAACTGAAAAAACACCATGAATTCCTTCTCTCACACCAAGCAGCATCATGGGGTAAAGACCTAGAACAATTGAAAGGTCACTTGGACACACAAAGTCAGAGGCGTGAAGAAGTACAAGTTTTATTCACAGCATGCATGCTGGACCCCTGAGCTCCAAGCTGGCTCAGAAGTGCCGAAACCAGGAAGTTACAGAGATATTTATTCATTTTTCTGGCTATACAACTGAATTCTAGAAAAAGCTTTTCACGTGTTACTTTTCTTAACACTCATTGGTTCTAAGCTCACACTAGCAGGTCACTAGCAGGACACCTATCTAACTTTTACAGTTAAATGTACAGAAGGGCAGGGTACATCATGGCTCAAACTCTTATCTATTCAGCTTACAATGTGGTAAGGTAGGGACATACATTTTAGGCAGATGCAGTCAATAGATTATACACTGTTTTCAGCTATGTAGGCCAGAGCAATATTTTAAACAACAGTTAACTATTTCATGACCCTACATTCCCCCCTTTCAGGCTGGCGTACCTAAGGAGCCAAGCCTGACAAAATAAAGTTAGGGGTCAGGAAAGTCGGGGTCCCCAGTGGGTAAGGGACGATACTGGGAGAGGGCCAATGCAGCAGTGGAACGTTTGACAACAGAGTCCATAGTTCAGTGGAGCAGCTTTATGGCTATGGGGACCATACAGGGCAGGCAGCAAAGGAGCAGAGAAGACAGGGCAGCAACCAGCAAGATGATCTTCAATGCTGAACCAGAGGGCAATCAGGAGCTGAAGGTACCAGAGATCCAGTCTGCAGTAAGGTCACGCCAGGTCTGGTAGTTTGGTGATACGATCCACATCGTTCTCAATCACTTTACTCAAGTTCAAGGCAGCAGTTGGAGAGGTTGAATTTATCACAGGCACAGCAGCTAGTAAATAGTCCAAAGCTAGACGATTCTGATAAATAGCAGTGCACATTTTAGCATTCGCTCTGCCAATGGTACTCAAAGCTCGGGAGGTCTCATTGGTTATCAGTTCAAGTACAGCTTATAGACAAATAATGCAGTTCAGCATATAGATTGGGGTCCGATAGCCCCAGGTGTCATCCTCGGTCCACGTGGCAGGTCCATAAGCAGCAATGATCCGTTCTGCAGGCCAGTCATCACCCCATTCACCTATTTTAAGGGAATTGGTGGAAGTAGACCGCTTTTGGCGACCTCTGGTGTTGAATACAGGGGCTCCCAGGTGTTCACCATCGGGAAGAAGCTGGGACGAATCATGCAAAGCACACATGTACCAGTCTAGTTAGCAGGCAATCAAGAGTAGGCAAACAGATCACAGAGCCAGTATCAATTATCAGGAGCTGACCATCATTCATAGGAAGTTCCATTAAGCAGTGTCTGAAGGGCTGAAGACAGTGGGAAGCAACAATGGAGGTTCACAAGGCCCATCGTGAAGGTCGTGGACCTGACGTAAAAGTGAGGGTCTGTGAAGTCAGGTTTAACATGTCCAGCTGCATTGCCTCCCATAGCCACTGTTCTCCCATACCAGTCCCTCCTCATACAAAATAATTGCTAACATTAAGAGTCTGACCTATAGTTTCAGCAAACTATATAAACAGATTTCTAGTGATTACAGGATATTAGTATCTACTTTCATAATTTCATAAAACTGGGAAACACCACAGAGTGATAGACAGGAGCACATGAGTGGGATACAATTCGGACATATACATCAGTACCTGAGTCTCACCTTTTACCATCAATATACAATGCCATGCAGTCTCTGGCCTTCTGGACTTGGACATTGGCATTCCAGTTATATGGGTCAGTGATAGTGAAAACCATGGGATTACAGTAGCCTGTAGTACACAAGGGGCCGGAGCTAGGACCTATAGTAAGGGAGGCAGACGGGGTATTCTTTCTCATAAAGGACAGGCTCCACCATTAGTGAAGGTTTCCTCATAGGGGCAGTTCTTAAAGGCATCAGGTTATACAGACCTATATACTTAGCACATTTGGTATAATAACGCTGTCAATCTAGGGAGCCACACAAAACTGAATTAGGGGTAGTACCATGACCTTGAGAAACATCAAATAGCACACATGTATCACAATACAAAGACACCGGGCGAGTGGGGTCTACAATAAGAGTCTAGTTGATAAGTGGACCCTCAACATTATAAATGCAGATTTCCGCCCACTTTTAAACTTCATCACCAGTTGGTTGGAAACAGAAAATACCCTCAAACGTTTGACACTTTCTGTACTTAACTCCTTCATGCAAACAAACATCAGGCAAAGGGCTAGGGGCACTTGTTAAGTACAAAATACAGAAGAAAGAAACATAAGTGAGGGCAACACAAATATCATATATATATATATATATATATATATATACTAACCTAGGAAACTCATTTTTCTTTCAGGCACAACTTAGAAAACTTCAAACAGTTATACACTTGCTAAAGGCAGTGGTGAACCACAGGCAGTCAATTAAACTCAAACACTTATAAAGAATTATATTCAGAACACTTGATAAGTACAGTGGTAAATATTCAGAACTTTTGAGGTCTTAGAAAGCTTCAGCTGAAGATCCGTGTTGTAGTGGAACCAAGTTTCATGTCCGGACACCTTTGACAACTGTAAGAGAAGAAATTAGGACAGTAAAAGGACCTATCCACCTAGGTTTCAGGGGGTCTGACTTCCAAGTTTTAGCCATACTGTATTTCCAGGGAATTACCCATGGACTTGTGTAGCTATCGATAGTGGGGCCCTTTCCAGGACCCATTTGTGGAGCTCTTAAAGGGCTTTAGCTAAAGACTGGACCTGACTCTGGAGGATATCTGATCCCAGAGTAGCAAAGGAACCAGGATCTGGGTTCACAATGGGTGGTGGCCGGACGGACATGAGCTCAAATGGGGCTTAGATGGGATGCATCTAATCTGAAAAAGAACAGAAGGCAGCAGGACAGGCCAGGACAGATTAGTTTCTTCAATTCATTTTGTGAGAAGGGTCTTAAGAGTTCTGTTTATTCTTTCGACCTGACCAGAGCTCTCAGGATGGTAAGCAGCATATAATTTCTATTCAATTTGGAGGGCCTGAGCAATTTGTTGGACAACATCGGCAATGAAAGCAGGGCCATTGTCACTGCCTATAAAAACAGGGAGACCAAAGCACGGAATTATTCAGGAGGTGTTTGGTTACTTCCCTGGCGCGTTCAGTGCAAGTAAGGAAGGCTTTGACCCATCTAGTCAGGGTGTCTGTGAAGACTAGGAAGTGACTGAGGGAACGGGAAATGGGCATGTGGATAAAATCTACAGACAGAACCTGCATCGGATATGTTCCAATAGGTTGGTATCCAAGAGGTGGCAGTCATCTGATTGGGAATTTTATTCTAGAACCGACAACACACTGTCGGACCATATTCCGGACTAGCTGATCAAGGTGATTGATAAAGAAATGTCTCTTGAGAGTCAATTTTCATAGCGGGTTCTCCAGAGTGTGCCAGATCATGGCATCTTTTGACAATCGTGAGGGCCAGGTGTTGAGGAATGAATATGAGGGTACCCGCTGTGCTTATGTTTGAAGTATCAGTGTGTGGGTCTGGATTGGCACTTGAATTGGCGCATTTTGTATCCACCCCTCTTTCAGGACAGACTGGCCCAAAATAATGCATGCCCAAGTCTGTTCCTGAGAAGCGTACTGGGGTGTAAGGGAATCCAGAAAAGGAATGATTGTATACAGAGGAGCCAAAAGAGGGGGCAGAGACTGGCAGCTCGGGCTGTGCGGTTGGCAAGGGCATTACCACGAGAGACAAGGTCCGTCACGCGTCTGTAAGCATGGCAGAGCATAACAGAAACACGTGAGGGTAGTTGTACGTGGATCAGGCGGCCGGAGGCTGTAATGAAACCTCGATATTTCCAGATGGCCCTATGGGAATGCAAGTTAAGGAAAGCATATTTGGAGTCAGTATATATATTGCAAGACTGAGAGGCAGAGTGGCGCAGGGCAGAAGTGAGGGCATAAAGCTCAGCTTCTTGGGCAGAAGGGCCAGAAGGCAGGGGCCTGAGTCAGAAGTTTTTGGAGGCAGCGAAAAGACGCTCCTGAAGTTGGGTCCAGACAAAAGGGGCTGAGTCAGCGCCTTTGGTGGAATCATACAGAGGACGAGCAATAGTAGAGAAATCAGGGATCCAGATGGGACAGTATCCTGCAATACTGAGAAAGGTGCTCAGAGCCTTGCAGTTATCAGGGACAGGGAGACTACAGACAGCCTAGACCTCGGTGTAGGAAGGGACCTGGTACCCTTGGAGATTTGAAAGCCAAGGTAGGTGACACGAGGAAGGCATACTTGAAATCAATGTAAATATGGCCACAGGAAAATTTAAAAGGCAGACCCACTATCTGAAAGACTCAGATAAATAATAATAATAACAGTTTATATACCGCAATACCGTGAAGAGCTATGTGGTTTACAAAAGATTAGAGAAGGTACAAAATAATTGAACTTAAGATGTGTACTAACACATAAGAATTGTTCTCAATCCCTATTCTATATCAGGTTCCTACCCCAAAGAGCTGACTTATAAAATTAAGCTAAATGCAGTTCTGGATCCACCCACTAAGCAGGGTAGTCTGACACAAGCGCTCTCTAAAGCAGCAGTCCCTTCACTATCAGCTGACTGGCAAAAATATTTACTTCAATACAAAAGCATTCCTAAAAATTACATTGTTATACCTAAACTTACATTTTTTTTATATACAGAAATACAAAACAAAGATTGGAATATACAGTAAAACTTTGGATTGCAAATAACTTGGTTTGCAAGTGTTCTATAAGACAAGCAATGATTAAATTTTAACTTGCTATACCAGTAACGTCTTGCAATACACGTACATACAGTATAGAAGCATCACATTTTCACAACTGAGCCAATGGTTCCTCTCTATATGACGCTGCAGGAATGCAGTGACTGTTCCAAACGAGCAAGGGCTTACAATACAAGTATGTATATTTTTGTACACTAGTGCCCTGGAATACAAGCATACTTCTGGAACAAATTATGCTCCCAAACCAAAGTTTTACTGTACTCACAAGTTTAAACATTGTTCATTTTTATTTTTTTTTTACAATCAACATGGGTCTCAGTAGAGACTTACTCCCCCTTCCTACAGAATTTCACAAAGGAGAGAGAGTTGCTTAAAGATCAAAGAGATCAAATTACAGATGTAGTCCTTTTCAGAACTTTTATATTTAGACAAACAACTACTAAATTTGGACAAAGAACTTCTTTTTAGCATGGAATATAAGTTCCAGAAATCATATTTTTCGTTTATATGCATTTCTGAATATGCATATACATTTTATAACATAGCCAAAAACTTCAAATGCAAAACCACTTATCTGTTTCAGGAGAAACCACATTGGAAGTGCTACACACTTCATGGCCCTTATCAGCACAAAAGGAAAAGTACTCTCCTCTCATGCTGTGAACAACTGACAGTTTAAACTTCACTAATACATTTGGACAGACAGAACTCATAAAAAAACCCGGGATACTGCAGGACTTGGGAATCAGATGAAGGGAAGAATTTGGCAAGGTCTGAAGCAAGGACGGTGAAGGATTTTCCAATTGGAATGCAAAATAGGCTGACTGGAAGAGGAACCGACAGCAAACGAATGCATAAAAACTTGACGGGTTATGTCCTCTTCCAGGGAGCCAGAGGGGGCCAGCCCACACCAAATATCGGCCATTCTAACTGGCACAGACAAATAAGGGTTGATTTGTTAAGTATAATCAAAGACAAATTCCTTTTTTAAAATTAGCTAACATATCAAGAGATCCCCACAGGTAGACAAACATCCCCCCATTGTGCAATGGAGGACAAAAACACTTCCCTGAATTCCTGGCCCCGCCCATCTCTGGACTAGGGAAACGCAGTACTAACAGGTCCACACTCGCTTCGTCCTCAAGGACGTCTCAGACACTCTCAAACACACAAAACACAACAGATTTCAGTTCAGTTACTCAACCAGAAAATAACAGTTCCTAGAATCCCTTTCCCACAACTTTTCAGCGACAGATCACGTGGCTTACTAGGCAGGAGACGAGAGACAGGATAGGGATGATCAATCCCCACTTACCAGATAGTGGCCACTCCAGGTACAGATACAGATACAGATACAGATTCTTGTACTTTAAACTGAGACTAGATAAGTCAGTTGAAGCGGTCCAACGTCCTGAGGTCTGCCAACCCCCCAAAAGGAAGGCAGCCGGCTAAGCAGACATATCAGCCGTAGGACCAGAAACAAGTGACCAATCGAGTAACCAGTGGTCAAGAGACCTTCAAGTCCCTGTTCGGAAGCCAAATGAAAGGTCACTTGGACACACAAAGTCAGAGGCGTGAAGAAGTACAAGTTTTATTCACAGCATGCATGCTGGACCCCTGAGCTCCAAGCTGGCTCAGAAGTGCCGAAACCAGGAAGTTACAGAGATATTTATTCATTTTTCTGGCTATACAACTGAATTCTAGAAAAAGCTTTTCACGTGTTACTTTTCTTAACACTCATTGGTTCTAAGCTCACACTAGCAGGTCACTAGCAGGACACCTATCTAACTTTTACAGTTAAATGTACAGAAGGGCAGGGTACATCATGGCTCAAACTCTTATCTATTCAGCTTACAATGTGGTAAGGTAGGGACATACATTTTAGGCAGATGCAGTCAATAGATTATACACTGTTTTCAGCTATGTAGGCCAGAGCAATATTTTAAACAACAGTTAACTATTTCATGACCCTACACAATTACTTTCGCCCTTTACTTATGAGGTATTTAGGAAACGTCTAAAAACACACCTGTTCCTAAAACATCTTGACAACTGATCCACTTATCTCTTTCCTCTCAATAGCGACCTACTGTCCTTTTGATCACTTTTCTCCTCAACAATGAATAACCTGTCTAATTACTTCTCTTTCTTCTTCCCCTCTTGAAGTCAGTCAATTTGTACCTTTGCTTAATCTTTTGTTAACCGCATAGAACTTCACGGTATTGCGGTATATAAGCTGTTATTATTATTATTATCTTCCTTCAGAGAGCCTGGTTTCCCCTAGGCAAATGGACAAAAGCCTCTGGCAAATCTAGTACGAAGTAGGCCGGAGTACTGCGTAAGCCTCTACCAATTAACCCTGACATGTAAGAGATTATACACCTCCAGAAGCACTGGATAATGGGGCAGGACCAAAAGGCATGTCCCAAAGTGTGTCCCCCCCCGTCCCACATTTATGTCACAGACCTCCACTGTAATACAACTATGTACGAGTATAATAAGCACGTAAGGTCACCCTATAATATGTTTCTCGCAACCAAGCACACGGGGTCAACCCAGGTGTCGCCTTCAAGGTATAGGCTACATCCCAGAGGCCCAAATTAATCTGCAATTCTCCCTCCCATTTACCCTGGATGCGTTGGTAGTCCCTAGCTGGTTGTTATTCTTGCAAGCTAGCATGAATGCTAGACACCAGGAGGGACACCCCCTCCTCCCGGGCAAACAACTCCCGCAGCCTAGCCTCCAAATGCATGCACAATTGTGCTCTGTCGAGGGATCTCACATAATGCTCCACTTGATGATGCGCTCCCCAGGTCTCCCCCACCTTAGCCAGCAAGTTTGCATGGATCAACAGCTCCCCATCAGCCCCCAAGATATGTTCTAATCGTGAAACTCCTCTCTCTCCCCAAGACAAGTACTCCCTGGATTCCCTACCCGGAGGAAAGGCCGGATTACCCCGCAATGGCAAGAGATCAGTAACCATCAGAACCCCTCCCAGGGCTTGCACAAGCCAATGCCAGGCCGCTTGCAGTGTGCTGAATAATACACTAGGTTGGATGGAAGAGGGCAATGCCTTCCGGTGACTATGTAGTAATGCAAACACATCATAGGGAGCAAAAAACTCATGTTCCATCTGAAGAGCGGTATAGCCGCTTGACATGTTCACCCAATCTCCCAAATGACGAAACAAACATGCGTAATTATAGACCCGCACATCCGGTAATCCTAACCCCCCCCGATGCCAATTCCCCAGCAACTGAGACAACTGGAATTTCGGTTTCTTGGCCGCCCAACAGAGTAACCCCTTTATAGAAAATGCGCAAATCCTTCTTCATCAAACACAACGGCAGAGTCTGCAAAACATACAGATATTTGGGAAAGATAAACATCTTAACCAAGCAAATGCGCCCATCAGCGAAAGGGGCAGTGCTCCGTCTGTTGCTGAAGCTTGTCCACATTAAGATGATATAATAGGGGAACCATCATGATCATCAAAATCCCCAAGTACACAAACTGGCCAGGCACCCATGTCAATGGAAACCCGTTCCCCCATAAGGCCTGTACCGCCACAGAAGATGCTAACACCTCTGATTTGTCCAAATTTAAGCGGAAACCTGCATAGTCATCATATTTATTTATTTAGATTTTTATCCTGTCCTCCCAACTCTTGTTTTTTGCCCATTTTGTCTTCCCCCTGTGTTGCGTACTTCCGTTCATCTTCCTGTTGTCAACTCTTATTGTCTGCCCGTTGTGACTTCCCAGCATTTTTCCCACTCAGTATCTTCTCGGGATACCTTCTTCCGAATCATCGACATCTGGTTGACTGTTGGCTTTCCCCTTCTTCTTAGTTTAAAGCCAGCTCTATTCCTCTCCTGAAGTTGTTTGCTAGAAGTCTAGTTCCTGCCTTGCTCAGGTATAGTCAATCCCTCCTGAAGAACTTGTTCTTGCCCCAAAACGTTGTCCAGTTTCTGACGAAGTGGAACCCCTTTTCCTCACACCATCTCCTCATCCATGCATTTATTGACTGTAATTCCATCTGCCTCTTCACATCTGCCCTTGGTACTGGTAGGATCTGTGAAAATGCTATTCTCTGAGTCCTCATCTTCAACTTCCTTCCCAGAATCTTGAACTGTTCGATCAGTTCGTTCTTGCTGTAAGTTCTCCTACTAACATAATTTGTCCCGATGTGGATCATCACTGCAGTCTCTTCTGTCTCTGCTCCTTCTAGGATCCTTACAATTCTGTCAACCATGTCTTTTGTACTTGTTCCTGGGAGGCAGATCACTATCCGATCCTCTCTCCCTCCTGCTACGTGGTTATCCACTTGCCTTAGGATTGAATCTCCCACTAGGATTGCAGACTTTCCCTTTTTCAGTTTTCGTTCTGGTCGGAGGTCTGTGTCCTCGGTATGCTTTACTGCTTCCACTTCCTGCGGGATTCCTCTGTTGTCTTTTTCTTCTTTGGAGTCAGGTTGCTCTTGTCCTCCATTCCTTCCTACAAGTATCTTCGTCCTTCCTACAACGTTCGTGTTCTTGTTCTTCCACCCTCCTGTAGGCCTCCTCGAGCTCTCTGACTTGTTCCTCGATGTGCCTCTCTCTCAAAGGGTCTTCAGCTTTCCTGATTGGATCTTCTGCGATGTAAAGTCCCTCCAGTTCCTGAATCCTGTACTTCAGTCGACTGACTTCCTTCTTCAAGCTTTTCAGCTCCTGACATCGACTGCATACATACGACTGCCTCCCCGAGGGGAGGTAGTCGTACATATGACAGTCTGTGCAGTACACTGGGAAAACCATCCTCTGGAATCCCTCTGCCTCCAATGTTGTCCTAGTTTTTTTGGAGTACTCTTTATTGTACTGGTACCTATTTGCTAGTGTGTGTGTTCTCTTCTGTGCCTGCCTCTTCCTTACCTTCTGTGGCTGCCGCTTCCTGACCTAGCTGTCTTGAGCCTTTGTGTGCCTTTGTGTGCTGTCTTGTGTCTTTGTGTGCCTCTTCCTTACCTTCTGTGGCTGCCGCTTCCTGACCTAGCTGTCTTGAGCCTTTGTGTGCCTTTGTGTGCTGTCTTGTGTCTTTGTGTGCTTCTTCCTTACCTTCTGTGGCTGCCACTTCCTGATCTAGCTATCTTGTGCCTTTGTGTGCTGTCCTTACCTTACCTTTACTTGTGTGTGTGTGTGTGTGCTCTTTTGTGCTTGCCACGTCCTTCCCCCTTCTGTCCTTCTCTGGTGTCTTCAGGTGTATTGATTGATTTGGCCCTTCTCGAGGCCCTTCGCAAAGGCACTCTCGCTAATGCGAGTGCCTTCGCTGCACGCCGTTGGCTCCTCCCCTTTTAAAGGGGAGTTTGGTTGTCTCTGCTGACGCGGTGGGGTTGGGCGGAGCTTACTCTCGCCGCTGCCTCTAGCTTCCTGCTCTTTCCTTACTACCTCCAGGCGGACTGATAGTTTCCCCCCCCCCCCTTATTCCCATATCTATAAGCCTGTACTTATAGTAGGCGAGGGATTTGCGCACCTGCTGATGCAGTAGGGAATTGAGGGCCACTTGATATTCCATTAACTCCACTCTGTGGGAGGGGTCACCAGACAGGCCATACCTGCAGTAGAAAAATCTAGGCAGAGAAAAGCTGCTGTAGAGCCAAGACCCATCCCCCCGCTACAGGCTGAAGGGGATTGGCTCTGATCTGTTTAAAAGCAGGCTGAGTCAAGCAGAGGGAGGAGGAGCGAGTGACCAGGGCGAGTCACTCCCACAGCTCAAGGCAGGTGAAGAGCTGTGGAACAGAGCAGGAGATGAAAACGTGCTGGATTATTCCATGCAGGATTTGGAGGAAATCCTGCCTACTTCAAACTACCAAGTTCTAGATCGTGTGGAAGGCATGGAGATAGAACTGGCTGGCCCTATGTTGGAAAGCCAGACAGAAGGTATGGAGTTTGAATGAAAGAATGCAGCCACTGAGAAACCATTAGTGGTTTGTGTTTTTTTCTTTCTTTTGCTGATATTTTGGTTTGTTTCTGCTGTGCAAACTATGCCTGAAGAAGTTGAGTTATGTTTGAACTTTATAAGTATTTTGAGTGTAAGAATAATACCTGCCTGAAGCCCAAACTAAGGAATGGATTTAAAAGCAAGTTTGTGAACCAGAAGCTCAAGCTGAAATATTTAAGTTGTAGTTTTTGGAACTTTAGAAATCCTGCTGTGACTCCCGTTCTAAAAGCTAATTAGATTATCTGTCTCAGCTGTGTGATTTTGCCTGCATGTGTGAGCTGAGAGAAAAGCTGAACTGTTACCAGAGTTTGCTGTGGCTATGTTTGCCTAAGGAGTTTTGATTTATTTTGAATTTGCAGTAAAGCTTTATTTTTGCAAATCTACTATTTTTGTTGAATGACCTGCAAAAGTGATGTTTGTTTTCTGTTGCATACTTTTGACCTGTGGGTCAGAATAAACAACTTATTCTTTCCTAAAGAACTTGTTTTGGCTGGTGATATGGTGAAACCTTTTTACTTACCTTGCATCTCTTAGGCCCAGGCAGTTGCCTAGGGCCACCTGAAAAAGTCCTGAAGGTACCCCTGGTTGGAGGGGACACGCCAGAATCCCTGTGTTTGTCACCCGGCAGCCCTACTCTGCGGAGGGTTGGTGACAACACGGACAAACGATACACACATCCAACAACAAGGCCTTGCTTACAACCAACAACATTCACATTCCCCAAAGAGAAAGGGAAAAAGAAAAGAAGTGGAGAAAAAGGCCTCAGTTCAGCTTCATCTGGCCAAAAAAAACTCCACTCCTACAAAAGCTGTTTATGTGTAAATGCTGAAAAATAGTCCAGCTCATAACATCCACAGCAAAAGCAAGAAAAATAACTTAGCTGCTAATGGCCTACAAATCCAGGCCAGGCAGTCCTTACACTCAACGGGGAACCCTCCGTTTCGCATCAAATAGTTGCGTCAGGGGTGTTCATATCATTGCTTCAAATCCAGATATTCCAGACCCACCATACTCCTCAAACATCCTAACCACTTCATCGCTCAAAACTGGCGCAGAGAGACTCTTCACCCCGGCACTTAAAAAGGCTTAAAGCTCTGCCCCTCCACATGCAGCCACCAATCAAAAAACACTCAAACTCAAAAGAAGGCGGACCATTCTATTCGGGCATTTAAACCCTCAGGATGAACTGATTGTAGCTGATAAATCCATCTTTGCTCTTTTTGACACAGGAACCGTCTCCAATCCCCCCGTCGAACCGGAAGCGCAATATGTTCAATCATAATACATCGTAGGGCTCCAAACTCATGATGTGCTTCTAAACAATGCATCACCAGCGGTTCCTCCAAACGCCGGGTATTCAAACATGATCTATGTTCAATAAGTCTTGTCTTGAACTGACGGTAAGTATGCCCAACATAAATTTTCAAGCAGGGGCAAAGAATCACATAAATCATTCCCTCAGTGGAGCATGAACAGGAACACCTCAACTTATAGACAAAACCAGTCTTAGGATGTTGAAACACATCAGATTCGATCATTAGAGAACAGACAGAACAATGACCATACATCCGATGTCCCGGTATTATGGCTGCATATGTGTCAGATGGGGCTCTCAAAACATTGGGGCTTAAAACATTGCCCAAATTTCGGTTACGCACATAAGAGAACAAAATATTGAGCTGTTGAAAACAAGGATGTATCGGGCCCTGATCCTTGAGTACAGTGGCGTACCTAGCATGTGTGACACCCGGGGCCCATCATTTTTTGGCACTCCCCCATCTGTACGAAAAACATGATTTTTAGTAACATGTCACACATGAGTACCTAGGAAAAGGCAGCATCTTACATACTGCAGTGAGAAGTACAACAGCAATACACCCATTGTAAAACTAAAGCCATAGAAACATAGAAAGATGACGGCAGAAAAGGGCTATAGCCCATCAAGTCTGCCCACACTATTTACCCACCCTCTTAAGTCTACTGACCCCCTGAAGTATAATTGTAATTATACTGTCACTCTACTGAACCGCTCATTCAAGTCCTAGTGACCCTATCCCTTGGCATGACCTCGTAGGGATCCCACATAGGTATCCCATTTGTTCTTGAAGTCTGGGATGCTGCGTGCCTCGACCACCTGCACTGGAAGCTTGTTCCATTGCTCAATCACTCTCTCTGTGAAGAAGTACTTCCTGGCGTCTCCACGAAACTTCCCTCCCCTGAGCTTGAGCGGATGTCCTCTTGTGGTCGAGGGTCCCTTGAGAAGAAAGATATCATCTTCCATCTCGACCCGTCCCATGATGTACTTAAATGTCTCAATCATGTCTCCCCTCTCCCTACGCTCTTCGAGAGTGTAGAGCTGCAATTTGCTCAGTCTTTCTTCGTACGGGAGACCCTTTAGCCCCGAGACCATCCTGATGGCCATCTGCTGAACCGATTCAATTCTGAGCACATCCTTACGGTAATGTGGCCTCCAGAATTGCACACAGTATTCCAGATGAGGTCTCACCATGGCTCTGTACAATGGCATCAGGACTTCAGGTTTCCTGTTGACGAAGCTTCTCTTGATACAACCTATCATCTGCCGTGCTTTAGATGAAGCCTTCTCCACTTGAGTGGCTGCTTTCATGTCAGCACTAATGATTACTCCTAAGTCTCGTTCTGCCGTAGTCCTGGTTAAAGTTTCTCCATTCAGGGTGTAAGTTCTGCAAGGATTTCCGTTACCGAGATGCATGACCTTACATTTCTTGGCGTTGAAGCCCAGCTGCCAGATCAAGGACCAACTTTCTAAAGTATGCAGGTCTTGCTCCATAGCATCCTGTAGATTATAGCCGTTTACTATATTGCATAGTTTGGCATCATCAGCGAATAAGGTTACCTTGCCTTGAAGCCCTTGAGTCAGATCCCCTATGAATATGTTGAAGAGGAGTGGGCCCAGGACTGAACCCTGTGGCACTCCGCTAGTCACCTCCGACATTTTAGAGAGGGTACCGTTAACCACCACCCTCTGAAGTCTGCCACTAAGCCAATCTTTAACCCATGCAGTTAGAGTCTCTCCTAATCCCATCAATTTCATCTTGTTCAGCAGCCAGCGGTGTGGGACGCTGTCAAACGCTTTGCTGAAGTCCAGGTACACGACGTCCAAGGACTCTCCTGAGTCCAGTCTTCTTCTTACCCAGTCAAAGAAGCTGATTAGATTGGACTGGCATGACCTACCCTTGGTGAATCCATGTTGGCTGGGATCCCGGAGATCTTCCTCGTTCAGGATTGTATCTAATTTATACTTAATTAGTGTTTCCATGAGTTTACACACTATTGAGGTGAGGCTTACCGGTCTATAGTTCGCAGCCTCAGCCTTGCAACCCTTTTTATGTAAAGGAACGACGTTGGCTGTTTTCCAGTCCAACGGAACTTTCCCCGTACTTAGTGAGAGATTGAAGAGCACTGCCAGCAAAGCCAGACTAGTACAGATCAATCCTATAGTCAATCCTAACAGAAAACCATGTCTTTCACAGAAAACACCTTCGCCTAGTATGGAATGTCATCACAAACTTATCCCTCCACCTTTTACAAAACTGTAGTGTGGATTTTAACCACGATGGTATCAGCTCTGACGTTCATAGAATTCTGAGCATCAGAGCTGCTACCACCACGGCTGGTGCTAAAAAATGCTCCACAGTTTTGTAAAAGGGGGGATAAAATAGAAATACATAGACAAAGATTAAATTGAACCAGCAAGAAGCTGGACTCTGCATACAATGCAACACCACAGAAACAGTGACACATGTCTCCTAAAGCAATAAATAAATAGAAAATTTTTGTTCTACCTTTGTCTTCTGTGGTTTCTGCTTTCCTCATCTTCTTGTTACTCTCTTCCTTCCATCCACTCTCTGCCATCTCTCTTCCCCTATATGGCATCTTCTCTCCTTCTATGTCCCTTCCAGAAACTGTATGCCTCTTCCTTCCATCTCTCCTTTCACCCCCATTGATCTGGTATCTGTCTCCTCTCCTTCCCCCCTGCTCTGGCATCTCTCTCTCCGCTCCCTTCCTCCTGTTCTTCCCTGGTCTTCCTTCTCAATTTATTTTCTGCTTCTGTATAAATTCTTTTTTACTATTCAGTCCTCAATTTCCTTCTTTCACTGTGTCTACCTATAGCTTGCCACCTCTTTCCCTCACCCCTTCCAGTAACTAACTCTATCCTCTTCCCTCAATACTGCATGTGCCCTTTTTTTTCTTTCTCCTCCCCACTTCCTTCCAGCATCTGCTCCCCCTTTCCCTCACACTTCTATTCAGCAGCTGTCCTTCCTCTCCCCCACACTTCCGTTCAGTGTCTGTTTCCCTCTCTCTACCCCTTCCATCTACTGCTCACCCTCTCTCGCCTCTTCCATACACTGCCCTCTGTGCTCTTTTTATCCAGTGTGCACCCTCTCTCTCTCTCTTCCATATGGCATCGTCCCTCTTTCTATGCTTCTTCCATAAACTATCTATCCTGTGTCCCTTCTTTCCTTTGTACATGATTGATTTCAACTCTGTCACCTCTCCGTTTTTCTCTCTCTGTCACCAACCCCTCCCCTATGCTCTGGCATCTCCCTCTTCTCCTTTTTTTCCTTCCCACCACACGGTCTGGCATCATCCCTTCCCTGATTCCCGGCATCTCTCTCCTTTCCTTTTCTTCCATCTCTCTCTCCCTGTCCATGCTCTGAATCTCCTCCTTCCTTTCCCCCTTCCTTTTCCCATGATCTGGCATACCTTCCTTCTTCCCTCCATGCCCTTGCGTCTCTTCTTCCCTCCAAGCCCTGGCATCTCCTTTCATTCCCTCCAGTTGGGTATAGCAACACTCTCCCCAATTCTCTCCCTCTCTGCTCCCTTTCCTCCTTCTGTCACCCAAGGCCTGGTGTCCTGAACTTCATCGGGCAGCAGCAGCATTCACAATTCATTGCTGTTGCTGGCTTCAGGCTTTCCTCTCTGTCGGGTCCTGTCTCCATGAAAACAGGAAGTAGGCAGGACCCGGCAGAGAGGAAGGCCTGAAGCCGGCAACAGCATCGAATTGTAAAAGCTGCTGCTGCCCGAAGAAGGTAATGGCGCCAGGCTTTGGAGCACCGAGGCAGACTGCTTATCCCCCCTCCCAGCCGAACCGCCACTGACCCTCCTATCTCTCCCCAGCCCCCCACCCCCAAGTGAACCTTTCCGACCCTCCCAGCGACAGCAGCAAATCTCCCTCCAGTATTTTTGGTTGCTTCACGGCTTTCTCCTGCCGGTGAAGCGTCACTGCTGACATCAACAGTGACGCGGCAGAGGGAGGAGAAAGCCGCGAAGCAGCCGACGCTACTATAGGGAGGTTTGCTGCTCTCGCTGGGAGGGTGGGAGTGCGAAAGGGACTGGGCCGGCTATGCACCCCTCCTAAGACTGCACCCGGGGCGGAACGCCCCCCCCCCCCTATTAGTATGCTACTGCTTGAGTATTTATTTCTGGTGTTTATCCCCCCCACATTCCAAATGACAAAGTTAACCAGGATCCACTGTCACTAACCACTCCACATACTCCACCATCAGACCATCTGAATTTTTGAATAAGAAACTAAAGACTGGTCTTCGTGACATTTGGAGCATTGAGATAAAGCAGCAGATTTCTGCGTCTCAATGGCCATGGACTTGGAGGATGAGATGTATGGCGTCTGCATCTATGAGACAAACAAGAGTTTTTTTTTGTTACATAGATCTTTTTGGACCCCTGTTCGTTTACAGAAATTAGATAGTTCCAAGTCTAATAGATGCTGGCACTGTTATCTTCAGGTAGGGACTTAGGATCATTTACTGTACTATTGTCCCTTGATACTTGGGTTTTGGAGATCCATTTGGGGTCAAGTGAATAAAATATTGGAAATGCCAAATATCTTCCCAGAATAATAAACTTCTCTTTATTATGACAGGGGTTGCCATACAACTTATGAGAAACTGCAAAAGTTGGGATCAGTTAAATAATACTTTCTGGTGGGAATCTCTATGCCACATGTTTAAAATGGAACGTATGATTGCTATACAGCAGGGACATTATAGAAAGTTTATGGATATTTGGGAGCCATTGACAACATTCTGTAAGGAATGACTGTTGATTTTGCCCTTTGATCATAAACGTCCTGGGTGGGTGTATGGGAGGGGTTTGGGGAAATACTTTTAATTAGAGTGCAATTGTTGGATATGTAGAAAGGGAGGGATGATATATGTATTTGTCATAAAATATAATTTGATAGAATTTAAGTGTTGTTAAAATGTAAAATGTCTGTATAATATGTTGCACTTGTTTTTGGCTTTAAAATTAATAAAGATATTTAAAAAGAAGCCAATTTCCCTCCAGCCCTATTCATTAGCTAGGGAGTCCTCACATGTGAGAATATGCTTCAAGTTTTATTATTAGTTTTATTAGGATTTTATGTACCGCCTATCAAGGTTATCTAAGCGGTTTTACAATCAGGTACTCAAGCATTTTCCCTATCTGTCCCGGTGGGCTCACAATCTATCTATCCTGCTTGTCCTGTGATAAAGCACAGTTATTTACCTGTAACAAGTGTTATCCAAGGCAGATATTCTCACATCCCACCACCTCCCCTTCTTGGCTTCTTAGCTTTCTTACTAAACTGATAGTCCCAAGAGTTGGCAGTGGGTGGGAAGGCACCACCACATGCGTGTACGGACAGTCTTTTGATTTCTTAAAGTGACAGTTCACTTTGGATGGTTTGTGCCAGGTTCCGTGGATGATATTACTCAAGTGAGAATATTTGTCTGCTCTCTTTGGACAACACCTGTCACAGATAAGTAACGGTATTTTACGTACCACAACAGAGCTGACGTGGCAGGAGTGCTCAAATTCATTGATTTGCTATTCCATAAGATAGTACCTAAGAGCTATTGTGTATAAGTGCAAGGGGTGGTGTGCAAATAGGTCGGGCATGAGTGGGCTATGGGTGATTCCTATACTTACACACAAAACCTATAGATTACTGTCGGACCACTCAAATTTTTGGCTCCTTTATAAAATTGACTCCCTTAATTCTACTCACTGCCATATCCAAGGAACAGCTCACAAACTTGCATTCTCTAAAGATAAATGCTTAAAAATGTTTTGAAAATAGGAAACTGACAATTTTTGTCCTATATAACTTATCTTTCATTATAAAGTGTAGTTATTTACCTGTAACGTAGGTTCTCCGTGGACAGCAGGATAGTCAGCCACATATGGGTGTTGTCCCAACAGCTCCCAATTTGCGGATAAGCTCTCCAATAGCTCAGAGAGATTTTTTTTTTTCTCTGAGCAAGTGCAGTGCCCGGGCCCCACTGGGCATGCCCGAGCCCTACCCATTTCCCCCTGCTTCCCCCTAATCCCCAGGATGTTCCTAGTTGTGGCCGGGTCGGCCGTATGGGGAAGCGGGTGGGTTGTGTGGCTGACTATCCTGCTGTACACGGAAAGCCTATGTTACAGGTAAGTAACTACACTTTCTCCTAGGTCAAGCAGGATGAGTCAGCCACATATGGGTGACTCCCTAGCCGAGGGATGTATCGACTGGACCTGCGCCTTAGCGCTCTGTGCATCCCTCGCCTGGCAGAGTAATCAGGCGAAGCAGGTGAAGTTGAGGAAACAAGGTTTTAGATAAAGTGCTGTGTTAACTGAGCAATAATACTCACAGAACAGTGAACTGGTCAATGACAATCAATGAACAGTGAGAAACCAACTGGTCAACAGTGACAATTCGTACTTGCATGTGAGAATTCATACTTGCCTATTCCACATTCAGTCTAGACAGGAGTACTGGAAGCCTACTTAAACAGCGAAACTGGTCAATGACAATCAATGAACAGTGAGAAACCAACTGGTCAACAGTGACAATTCGTACTTGCATGTGAGAATTCATACTTGCCTATCCCACATTCAGTCAAGACAGGAGTACTGGAAGCCTACTTAAACAGCGAAACTTGACTGGTTGGGTGGCTCCATGTACCCCACCGACATTCTCTGTCCTTCTTGAGAGGAGGGGAGAGCCTGCAGAGAGGGGGCAGGATGCACCCCTTCAACTGTGCCAGTGCTCCTGGCTGCTTTTCCCACTGTGCCTGGAGGCAGAGAAAGAGGAGTGATAATACCTCTTGAGTGAGCTTCCCCTGCTGTACTGCCTATTGTATATTAAACTGTACAGTGCTGCATATGCCTCATGCTGGCTGGGAAAGCACTCTGGCTAGGTATCTGAAGTGTAAACAGCTCTTAGGCTGAGGAGTTTCAAACCCCACCTTTGGAGAGGCGTGGTCTGACATGCCGCATCACTGATGATATCAACACCCTGCTGTGAAAAACAGACTCCTCGTTCCCGACATGAGAGGGGGAGGGGAGCGGGGTGGGGGAGGTGTGAACTGCAGACTCTGCAGGACCCCAAGAGGGAAAGAAGCATCGAGTTGGTTTTTTTATTTATTTATTTTTTTCAGCATGTCCTTTACAAGCTGAACTCTTGGGCAGCATGTCTCCTGCTGGTAGGAGAGGTCTGCAGGTCCCCTTCGAGGGAAAGAAGCATGGGAGTTTCTTTCTCCTTAAATTCAGATTGGGAGGAGGGTGGGGCAGAGCCCTCGGGGCTGCAAAAAATTATCAGAGGTTTTCCCAAAAACAAGCAGATAGGACTTACCTTTGGGGCTGGAGAGGGAACCCCGATCGGCTCCCTGCAGAGGCTGGCTATACGCGGCAGCATGCAGTCTGGAGGGCGAAAACCCCAATCTGCTGATTGCAGAGGCTAGCTTTAAGCGGCAGCATGAAAAAACTCCGGGGGAGATCTCTCAGTCTGGAGGGCGAAAACCCCGATCTGCTGACCGCAGAGGCTAGCTTTACACGGCAGCATGCAGTGACTCCTGGAGAGATCTCTTGGTCTGGTGAGACTCCTATCGGCTGCCCTGCAGAGGCTGGCTGTAAGCGGCAACATGCAGGGATATTTCTCTACCGGGCCGAGTGCAGGCGGGGTGATTAGCTGAGCCAGGGCATTCTGGAGGCTCCTTGCCGCTGTAGCTTGTGGATCCTCCGCTGCTGCATTCCGATGAGGATGGCTGCTGGAGGAAGATTCTCGGGCCTCACTTCTCTTCATGAAGTCTCTCAGTGCCTTCTTCCTTAGCTTGCGTGCACGTGGTGACATGTAACACGGAAACCTCGAGCGCCGGATCCAATCGTTTCTTTAGATGATTCAGGCATCTTCAAGGTGATGAGTAGAAAAGTTGTAATGGAGAGCTGTAGAAAATCCGACCGATGGGAACGGGCGGAAAATAAAGACTGGGGATTAGGGGGAAGCAGGGGGACATGTGGATAAAGGTGAGCTGGTTGATAATAGTATACCTAGATTTTCAGAACGCTTTTGATAAAGTTCCTCATGAGAAAATTAAAGGGTCATGGGATAGGTGGCAAAGTTCAGTTGGTTCAGTTGATTACGAATTGGTTAAATGGTAATTTTTTTTCAATGGAGGAGAGTAAACAGTGGAGTGCTGCAGGGGTCTGGACTGGGACTGGTGCTCTTTAACTTATTTCTAAATGATCTGGAAATTAGAATGACGAGTGAGGTGATTAAATTTGCAGATGACACTAAACTGTTCAAAGCTGTTAAAACGCATGCCGTACTTGCACGTCCCCTTCCCTTTCCCCATATCTCTAGTTGCTCGCCGTGAGCAACTGCAACATGCTTGTTGTGACTGCTTCATCGACTGCTGACATCACCCGAAGAAGGCTGTAGCAGTGTGAGTGATGAATCTGTTTAACGACAATGCAATGTCACATTTCCACAAAATCCTCAAAAGGAGGCAGAAGCAACTGTCATCGGGAGGGTTCCTTGTTAAAGTCACACAGGAAGAAACAGATTCCAGTGAACAACGATTCTGTTAGTTCTAGTGAAAGTCCTACACAATAACCCTCACCCTCTCCTCTCTCTCGTCTCCCTCACACCAGCCAAGATTCTATTCCAAAACTAAAGTGCAGGTTATTGGCTTTACTGTATATATTTTTATTTTACAGTATTTTGTATTAAAGTTTGTGGATAATTGAACGAATCGTCTGAGTTTCCATTATTTCCTATGGGGAAATTCGCTTTGATATATGAAGTGCTTTGGATTACAAGCATGCTTCCTGAATGAATTTTTTCTCCCAAACCAAAGTTTTACTGTAAAGAGAAAAAAAAAAGAAATCAAATAGAAGTAAATAAACAAGGAAATAAATAAATAAATGGAGGGGGGGGGGACAGGAACAGGGGGAACAATGTATTTATGTCTCTAGGGCCCACCAAACAAATAATCCTGCCTGCTTCCAACCTTGCTCCTCCTTCCCTCCCTCTCTCCCCGCGCCAGGATCATTCTGACCAATGAGTGCCAGTAGGAGCTGAAACTCCTCCTCCTCCTCTCCCTCTCAGTGATAGTGGATCAATTTTCTGACCAATCAGCACTGAAAGGAGCAGAACCGAGAAGACAAGCCTGCCCCTCTCAATCAATGTGAAGCACCGCCTCTCCTTTGTGATGTCATCAGCCTGTACCCAACAGGAAACGAGCCTTAGAGCTCCAAATCTCACTTCCTGTCTCTTTGTTCCTTCTGCCACACGACAGGAGAGAAACCCTCAGCCGGAGAAAGAGCCCCAGATTCATTTCTAATCCTGGAAAGTACAAAAGCAGAGAGGAAAATGCCCGAGGGAGCTTCTGCCCAGGTAGGAGAGTCCCCCAGCTTCTTCCTTCTTGTTACAACACTGCTGCAGCTTTCTGACCTGGGATAGTGCAGAGTCAGGACCCTGAGCAGACCTGGACTGAGGAAAGACACTTTGGGACCCTCCTGAGGGGAAGGAGAGAGATCAGAGTCTCACAAGGGGAGATTGTGGGATGTGACTGCTTCCTTTTGCTATAGTCCTGCTCTGGGTCTGCAAATTATATACACACAGAAATCTTTCCCTCTGCCCTGCTGAGCCCAGCACTGAGAAGTGCTCTGGGACTGAGTGTTATGTGGTGAATTATATACACCCAAAAGCAATTCTCTTTACCTCATGAATCCCAGCACTGGGAGGTCTCCTGAAATATAACTGTTCTGGGATAGTGCAGGGCAGGATTAATTAATTGAGGGCCCCCCTAGCCCTGTCCTGCCCACATCCTACCCATACCCTGCCCCCCCCCACATTTATTTACCTGTTTTCTTATTTACTTCTTTATTTCCACTTGTATTTCTTTTTTTCTTTTATTATAAAATTCAAAACAAAGATTACCATACCAGTACCAGTGTACAGTTTTAGTTCTATGCAAGCCCCAAACATCTCTGAACAAAACCCCCCTTTTGCCCAGGACTTTAACTTTAAACCCTTTCCATACTTATATAAAAGTGTTCAAATGCATTGTAAAGCAGTAATACTATCCGAAACATAAGTCTATATTAATAACCAAGTTTGCAACTTCTCTCAACTGCCTCACTCTGTTGTCAAACTGTAACCCATATGTATGTATAAAAATACGTACATACGTAACTCCTCTAGTATGTTCCACTCCATGTATGTTAATTTGTAACAAAACAACAAGGCAAGCGGTCCACCAAAGAATCCAAAGTGGAACAAAAGATCGGCAGCCAATAAAGAGATTCAAATCAGGTATATTCAAGGTGCTCCCAGGAACCATGCCTGATGCATTTCGCCAAACAAGGCTGGTCAACGCTAACAGAAAACCATATCTTTCACACACACAGGACACAGAACCATCCTCACCCAGTATGGAATAAGTAATCACAAACTAAACTCCCCACCCCCTTTTTACAAAAGCACGGAAGAGGTTTTTAGCGCTGGCTGGCGGGCTGAATGTTCTGTGATGTTCAGACAATCATAGGAATTCTGTGACCATTGGAGCAGTGCAAAGCATTCAGCATGTTGCCTTGTGTTATAAACTGAAGGAACGGTACAGTTTAGGGGTGAAGAAACAGTGGTGCATAACCCCCAATACTGAACAAAATATAAAGATAGCAGATTTGAAAAAAAGAGAAATAACAAATCACGTTACAAATTAACAAAAATAAAATAAAAATGGAAAATAAGATACCATTTTATTGGACTAATACATTTTTAAATTAGCTTTCAGAGGTCAAACCCTCTTTCCTTAGGTCAGTATCCTGTCCTGACCTGAGGAAGGAGAATTTTGTCTCTGAAAGTTAGCCAAAAATATATTAAAATTAGTCCAATACAAGGATCACCATTTCTATTTCTAAACATTTATCAACACAGCTACAATATTACTTTATCCTAAAGCAATAAAATAGATTTTTTTTCTACCTTTGTCATGTGGTTTCTGCTTTCCTCATCTTCTTGTCATTCGCTTCTTTCTATCCAGTGTCTGCCCCTTCCAGAAAATATCTACCTCCCTCTGCCATCTCTCCTCCTGCTCCCCCGCGCCCCCTATTGGTCTAGCATCCATCATCTTCCCGCTGTTCCCCCCCATGGTCTGGGATCTCTCATTCCATCTGTCCTTCTCTCCCCCTGTGATTTTTAGTGTCTCTCTCTTCTCATTTACTCCACTCAGATCTGATATCTGTCTCCCCCGTTTCTGGGAATTCTCTTCTCTCTTCCCTTCTCTGTTCTTCCTTCTCTATTTCCTGCCTCGGTCTAAATTAAATTCTTTCTTACTATTCAATCCTCAGTTTCCTTCATTTTACTGTTTCTACTCACAGCTTGCCACCCCTTTCCTTCATCCCTCCTCTATCTCACTAACTCTATCTTTTTCCCCCCATCCAGCATATGGGAAAGCAGCAGCAGTGGTGATGAGGTGAGGGCTCCTGAAGCTGACGGCACAAATTCTCTCTACTTCTATTATCTGCCCCCTTCTCTCTCTCCACCTCAGGCAATTCCATCAGTTATCCTGCCCCCCTCAGTGAATTGCCTGGGGTGGAGGGAGGGAGAGAAGAGGGCAGATGATGGAAGTGGGAAGAACTTGTGCCGTCAGCGTCGAGCGCATGCGGGAAAGCAGCAGTGAGGGGCTAGAGGTTATCTTCCTCTCATTCAAGTCCTTGCCACCCCCCGTCCCTTGGTCGGTCCCACAATTTCCAGCATATTCCCCTCCCTCCATTCTTGTAGCCCAGCATCTCCTCTCTTGACATCTCCCTGTCCTTTTTCCTTCACTATCTTCCTATCCCATCTCTCTTCCCTCCTGTCCCTCTCCCCATAATCAATCATCTCACCACCTCTCTTCCCTCCCCTTCAGGGTCGAAGATTGCTTCCGCTCTCTTTCCTACTGTTCTCTCCCCCCGTCACCCTATGATCTAGCGCCCCTCCTGCCGTTGTCCAACATTTCCCCTTCTCTCCCTCCCTCTCATCCCCTGCTCCAACATACCGTATTTCGACTGCCCTTCCATCTTCCCCTCCCAGGGCTGCCGACTTCCACTGATTTACTGCTTTCTGCCGCCCCTGCCGAAGACTGTAAACAACTTGAACACACGCCGCAGGGCTATAACAGTGTGCGTGCCGCTGACGGCTTCCTTCCTCCGCCCTCATGACATAACTTCCCATTTGGTTGATGGAAGAGGAGGGAAGCAGTGTTAGAGCCCCGCGGTGTGTGTTCAAGTTGATTACAGGTTTCGCCAGCAGCGGGAGAAAGAGCGAAAGCAGTCGCCGGCTCTGTTTCTCCGATCAAGGGGGGGAGCCCGGTGTTGCCAATAGAGGGGGGGCCCAGTGTTGCTGATCGAGGGGGGGGCCCGGTGTTGCCGATTGCTGCTGGGGGGGCTGGGCTGTCGCTGTTTGAAAAATGTTTTTTTTTTGAGAGGTCTCTTTTTGTGGGCCCCCCTGACCATTTTGGGCCCTAAGCAACTGTCTACTTGGCCCATTGGGTAATCTGGCCCTGGGTAGTGTGTTATGTCATTGTAAATTATGTACACCAGTACATTTTCCTTCTCCCCAATGAGCACCAACCCTAGGAGGCTTCTTTATGGAAGTGTTGCTGCAGAAGATGCTGAGTGTGATTCTGGTTTATATTTTAGAAGCAGGTGACATTTGAGGACATCACTGTCTCTTTCACCCAGGAGGAGTGGGCGTATTTAGATGAAGAGCAGAAGAAGCTCTACAGGGAGGTGATGAAGGATAATTATCAGATGCTGATCTCTCTGGGTAAGAGATAAATTTACTTCCAGTGCAAAAGGAATGCTATGATATACCAAAGGAGAAGAGAATTATCACTGGGAAGACTCCCAGATCCAGATCTACCTCTCCACACCAGATATTTCTACAGGAATCCAGATCCTAGTCTCAGCAAGTCTTATCTGAGATTGATGCCTGGATATCTCACTGCTATCTAAAACTGAATATGGGGTTTGGCCAGATACAACTGACCTGGACTGGCCACCGTGAGAACGGGCTACTGGGCTTGATGGACCATTGGTCTAAACCAGTAAGGCTCTTCTTATGTTCTTAAGTACAGAACCTCCTTAGGGGGAAAACTGCTTTTGTGAAGTTACTAGGGCTGCTTGTTCAAAAGGGGGTTATATCATGCATTTTATCAGTCTCTGAATGTGCGTGGAGAAACTCCTTTGAAGTACATGCCAATTTCAGAGAGCTGTTCAATGAGGAGAGGATGACTTGAGAATTGTCAGTGTCCTATTTGCAAAACATTTTTTAAGCATTCATCTCTAGGCAGTGTAAGGTTGAGAGTTGTTCCTTAGAAATGGCAATGTTCTATGCATTTCCTTCAATTCCTTTAATCAAGGCAGCACTTCTCAAATTTTACCAGGAAACAGCCACCATGATACTCATCGCACCTCAGTGGCCTACAAATGAGCAAACAGAAGTCAATCACTCTGCAAGTCTTTCCAACACCACTGTCACAGAACGAGGGCTTTCTACTGCATCCCAGTCTACTTTCTTTAGCTCTCACAGCATGGTATGTCTCTCCCAACCAGTAGATACCCTTTTGCTCTCTGCACCAGTGTCGGCTATTATTGAAGCCTCCAGAAAGCCATCAATACAGCACTACCATTTCAAGTGGACTCGCTATTCCATGTGGTGTAATGCCAAATATCTGGATCCAGTGACCTGTTCTGTTCTGGATTATCTCCTACACCTCTCTAATTCTGAATTAAAGACTAATTCAGTATTAAAGACTAATTCAGTGAGGATTCATCTCGGTGCTATAATTGTTTTCCACACACAAGACTGTAGCAGTACATCCTCTGATTTCTAGATTAATGAAAGGGTCTGTACAATATCAAACCGCCTATGAAACCTTCAATGGCTTGGGTCCTTAATAAGAACATAAGAACTGCCATCTCCGGATCAGACCTTCGGTCCATCAAGTCCAGTGTTCCGCACACGTGGAGGCCCTGTCAGGTGTACACCCATATTCTTCTATGCCTCTCGTAAGGAGATGTGCATCTAGTTTGATTTTGAATCCTTGGACGGTTGATTCCGCAATAATCTCCTCTGGGAGAGCATTCCAGGTGTCAACCACTCTCTGAGTGAAGCAGAACTTCCTGATATTAGTCCTGAACTTGCCCTCCCTTAGCTTCATTCCGTGTCCTCTTGTCTGTGTCAAATTTGACAATGTAAATAGTTTTTTCAGCTCTATTTTGTTGATTCCTTTCAGTATTTTGAAGGTCTCGATCATATCCCCTCGCAGTATCCTTTTCTCAAGGGAGAACAATCCCAGTCTCTTAAGTCTGGGATTCCAGTCATATTCCAGTTTCTCCATACCTTTTACTAGTTTTGTTGCTCGTCTCTGCACCCTCTCCAGCAGTTTTAGGTTGGGAGACCAATGTTGGACACAGTATTCCAAGTGGGCTCTGACCATTGCTCTATAAAGTGGCATTATAACTTTCTCCGATCTACTTGTGATTCCCTTCTTTATCATGCCCAACATTCTATTTGCTTTCTTTGTGCTGACAGTTTCAGGGTCCTATCTATCAGTACACCCAGGTCTTTTTCTTGTTCGCTCTTACCCAGAGTTGCACCTGACATTCTATACTCGTGTTCCTTATTCTTACTGCCTAAATGCATCACTTTGCATTTCTCCACTTTAAACTTCATCTGCCATTTCTCCGCCCATTTCTCTAACTGACACAAATCTCTCTGGAGTTCCTCGCTATCCTTTTGCAATCTGATTGCCCGGCATAGCTTTGTGTCATCTGCGAACTTGATGATCTCGCTGGATGTTCCTTCTTCTAGGACATTCATATAGATATTAAATAAGATCGACCCAAGTAAAGAACATAAGAACATAAGCAGTGCCTCCGCCGGGTCAGACCATAGGTCCATCCTGCCCGGCAGTCCGCTCCCGCGGCGGCCCAAACAGGTCACGACCTGTCTGAATCACCAGAAGGGGCTCCCTTGCCACCTTGGTTTCTCATTGAAGTCCTATCTTCCCATCGTAGTCCTAACCCTCCGGTCTTGCACATGCACGACCTGTTGGGTTTCTATACTTATTACCTGGTTAGCTTTCTATACCTGTGTTACATCCCAGCACCTCTCTCAGTATCCCACGATCCCTTTATCCCTCAGGAATCCGTCCAATCCCTGTTTGAATCCCTGTACCGTACTCTGCCTGATCATTTCCTCCGGTAGCGCATTCCAAGTGTCCACGACCCTTTGGGTGAAAAAAAACTTCCTTGCATTTGTTTTGAACCTATCTCCCTTCAGTTTCTCCGAATGCCCCCTCGTACTTGTTGTCCCCTTCAGTCTGAAGAATCTGTCCCTATCCACCCTCTCTTTGCCCCTCATGATCTTGAAGGTCTCTATCATATCTCCCTTGAGCCTCCTTTTTTCCAGAGAGAAGAGCCCCAGCCTATCCAACCTCTCGGCGTATGGGCAGTGTTCCAGCCCTTTTACCAGTTTCGTTGCTCTCCTTTGGACTCTCTCAAGTACCGCCATGTCCTTCTTGAGGTGTGGCGACCAATACTGAACGCAGTATTCCAGATGTGGATGCACCATCGCTCGATACAATGGCATGATGACTTCCCGCGTCCTGGTTGTTATGCCCCTCTTTATGATGCCCAGCATCCTGTTGGCTTTTTTCGAGGCTGCTGCGCACTGTGCAGATGGCTTCAGTGATGCATCCACCAGCACACCCAAGTCTCTCTCAAGTCTGCTGTCTCCCAACAATGCCCCCCCCAATTTGTAGTTGAACAACGGGTTCTTTTTCCCTATATGCATGACCTTGCATTTTTCCACGTTAAAGCGCATTTGCCATTTGTTTGCCCAGTCTTCCAGCTTGTCCAGGTCCCTTTGCAGGTCCTCACACTCCTCCCTGGACCTAACTCTACCGCACAGTTTGGTATCGTCAGCAAATTTTATAACCTCGCACTTTGCCTCCTTTTCCAGGTCATTGATAAATATGTTGAAGAATAACGGCCCCAGCACCGATCCCTTTGGCACACCGCTCGTGACTCCCCGCCAGTCAGAATATTGGCCCTTCACTCCGACCCTCTACAGTCTACCCGACAACCAGTGCTTGATCCATCTGTGCACATCCCCTCCCACCCCGTGGTTCCACAGCTTCCTAAGCAGCCTTTCATGTGGCACCTTGTCGAAAGCCTTTTGAAAATCGAGGTAAATGATGTCTATGGGTTCCCCATTGTCCACCCGACTGCTTATTCCCTCAAAGAAGTACAGAAGGTTCGTTAGGCACGACCTTCCCTTACAGAATCCGTGCTGGCTTGTTCTCAGTAGGCCATTCCTCTCGATGTGCTCGCAAATGCCGTCCTTGATCATAGCTTCCACCATCTTCCCTATAATTGAAGTCAGGCTCACCGGCCTGTAGTTCCCGGGGTCACCCCTCGATCCCTTCTTGAAGATAGGTGTGACATTCGCCAATTTCCAGTCCTCTGGTACCTCACCAGTTTTCAAGGATAGGTTGCAAACATGCTGGATTGTGCCCGCTGTTTCTTGTCTTAGTTCCTTCAGAACCCTTGGGTGGATCCCGTCCGGGCCCGGTGATTTACCGCATTTTAACCTGTCTATCTGTTTGAGGACATCCTCCTTACTTACCTCTATGTGCTCCAATTTTTCGGCCTGTTCCCCACTCATGAGCTCCTCTGAGTCCAGTATATTAGATGTGTCTTCGCTCGTGAAAACCGACGAGAAGAACGTGTTCAACCTCTCAGCTACCTCTTTATCCTCCTTAATCACTCCCTTCCTATCCCCATCGTCCAACGGCCCCACCTCCTCTGTCGCTGGTCGCTTCCCCTTTACGTAACTGAAGAATGCCTTGAAGTTTTTCGCCTCCCTGGCCAGCCCCTCTTCGTATTCCCCTTTCGCTTTTCTAACCTCTTGGTGGCATTCCTTTTGGCATTTCCTGTGCGCCTGGTGATTTTCCTCCGTTGGGTCCTTTTTCCATCTCCGGAAGGATACTTTTTTGTCATTTATTGCCCTCTTTACTTCAGTTGACATCCAAACTGGGTCCTTTGATCGTTTGTTCTTGCAGCCTTTCCTGAAACTGGGGACGTACATTCTTTGTGCTTCCTGCAGGGTGTCCCTGAATAGGGTCCAGGCGCTTTCCACAGTCTCCATCCTAAAGATGTTTCTGAGCTTCCTCCCCACCATTTCCCTCATAGCAACATAGTTCCCTTTCTTGAAGTTGAGCACAGTTGTTGCGGTCCTCCTTACTATGGGTGTCCCCCTTTCTAATGTGAATCAGATCGCGTTGTGATCACTGTTGCCTAGAGCCCTGGGGTACACCGCTAGTCACTTTCTCCCAGTCGGAGAACTTCCCATTTATGCCTACTCTCTGTTTTCTGTTCTCCAGCCATTTGCCTATCCATCTTTGTATATCCCCCTCTGTTCCATGGCTTTGTAGTTTCCTGAGAAGTCTTTTTGTGTGAAACTTTGTCAAACGCTTTCTGGAAGTCTAAGTATATTATGTCCACCGGTTCTCCACTATCAATTTGTTCATTCATGGTCTCAAAAAATTGAAGTAAATTCGTTAAACATGATTTCCCTTTCCTGAAGCCATGTTGACTTGCTTTCATCGGGTTGTGTGTATCTAAATGCCAGACTATGCTATCTTTAATCAGTGCTTCAACCATCTTTCCAGGGACAGACGTAAGGCTCACAGATCTGTAGTTGCCCGATTCTCCTCTCGATCCTTTTTTGAAAATTGGCGTGACGTTCGCTAGCTTCCAGTCGTCCGGTATCTGTCCAGTTCTAATTGGCAAGTTTTTGCAATAACTCTCCGATTTCAACCTTCAATTCTTTTAAGACTCTCGGGTGAATTCCATCCGGGCCAGGGGATTTGTCACTTTTAAGTTTGTCGATCTGGTAGTATACCTTATCCAAGTACCTAAGAGCTATTGTGTATAAGTGCAAGGGGTGGTGTGCAAATAGGCGGGGAATGAGTGGGTTATGGGTGATTCCTATACTTACAAAGCTGTAGATTACTGTTGGAGCACTCAGATTTTTGTCACCTTTATAAACATAGAAACATAGAGTATGACGGCAGAAAAGGGCCGATAGCCCAAGTCTGCCCACTCAAGAATCCATGTTTTAAGAATTCCTCTGGAGCGACCTCACCTGTCTGTCCCATCGTCCCTTGACTCCCTTAACTCTACTCACTGCCATTTCCAAGGAACAGCTCACAAACTTGCACTGTCTAAAGATAAATGCTCAAAAATGTTTTGCAAATAGGAAACTGACAATTCTGGTCCTGTATAACTTATCTTTCATTATAAATAAGTCTTATCTTAGAAACCACTGCTGTTTTCTAACTCATGACAAATAACTTCTGTTTATATCCAGCAGATCATCAGATCCGACCTGAATGGCAGAGAATAAAGAGTCAAAGAGAAGATCCGGTAGAAATGGACCAAATCCAAACACAGTCAGAAAATATCTATGAGAATATTTCCCTGAGACCTGACAACATTAGCACAAATAATTCTAAGCAGGGATCAAAGGAACAGAGAAACCCTGCAGGAGCCACAAAGGAGGGAGTCACTAAGTGTGAGAGAAATGATGGTAACATCCCTGAGGACAAGAGACACCTAGCAGAGAGACCCTTCCAAATTCATAATTGTGGTAAAATGACTTCTGAATTCCTCCATGGCAAGAAGAAAGGAAAAAAACACCAGAAAGAACTCCAACTGCATAAAAGTGATCATAAAAATGATAAACTATTTACATCTGCTGAGTGTAATAAAAGCTTCACTCTCCTTTCAGGTCTAAAAAAAACACCAAGTGATCCACACACGGTGCAAACCATATAAGTGTATTGAGTGTAATAAAAGCTTCACTCAACTTTCAAGTCTAAAAAGTCACAAAATGATCCACACAGGGTACAAACCACATACGTGTACCGAGTGTAATAAAAGCTTCACTCGCCTTTCAGGTCTAAAAAAACACCAAGTGATCCACACAGGGTACAAACCACATACGTGTACCGAGTGTAATAAAAGCTTCATTCGCCTTTCAGGTCTAAAACAACACCAAGTGATCCACACAGGGTACAAACCACATACGTGTACCGAGTGTAATAAAAGCTTCACTCAACTTTCAAGTCTAAAAAACCACCAAGTGATCCACACAGGGTACAAACCACATACGTGTACCGAGTGTAATAAAAGCTTCACTCAACTTTCAAATCTAAGAACGCACAAAATGATCCACACAGAATACAAACCATATACGTGTACTGAGTGTAATAAATGCTTCACTCTCCTTTCAGATCTAAAAAAACACCAAGTGATCCACACAGGGTGCAAACCATATACGTGTACCGAGTGTAATAAAAGCTTCACTCAACTTTCAAGTCTAAATCGTCACAAAATGATCCACACAGGGTACAAACCACATACGTGTACCGAGTGTAATAAAAGCTTCACTCTCCTTTCAGGTCTAAAAATACACCAAGTGATGCACACAGGGTACAAGCCACATACTTGTACCGAATGTAATAAAAGCTTCACTCTCCTTTCAGATCTAAAAAAACACCAAGTGATCCACACAGGGTACAAACCACATACGTGTACCGAATGTAATAAAAGCTTCATTCGCCTTTCAGGTCTAAAACAACACCAAGTGATCCACACAGGGTACAAACCACATACGTGTACTGAGTGTAATAAAAGCTTCACTCTCATTTCAGGTCTAAAAAAACACCAAGTGATCCACACACGGTGCAAACCATATAAGTGTATTGAGTGTAATAAAAGCTTCACTCAACTTTCAAGTCTAAAAAGTCACAAAATGATCCACACAGGGTACAAACCACATACGTGTACTGAGTGTAATAAAAGCTTCACTCGCCTTTCAGGTCTAAAAAAACACCAAGTGATCCACACAGGGTACAAACCACATAAGTGTACCGAGTGTAATAAAAGCTTCATTCGCCTTTCAGGTCTAAAACAACACCAAGTGATCCACACAGGGTACAAACCACATACGTGTACCGAGTGTAATAAAAGCTTCATACGCCTTTCAGGTCTAAAACAACACCAAGTGATCCACACAGGGTACAAACCACATACGTGTACCGAGTGTAATAAAAACTTCACTCAACTTTCAAGTCTAAAAAACCACCAAGTGATCCACACAGGGTACAAACCACATTCGTGTACTGAGTGTAATAAAAGCTTCTCTCAACTTTCAGGTCTAAAACAACACCAAGTGATCCACACAGGGTACAAACCACATTCGTGTATTGAGTGTAATAAAAGCTTCACTCAACTTTCAAGTCTAAAAAAACACCAAGTGATCCACAGACGGTGCAAACCATATAAGTGTATTGAGTGTTAAAAGCTTCACTCACATTTCTAATCTAAAAAGCCACAGAATGATCCACTCAGGGTGCAAACCATATACGTGTACTGAGTGTAATAAAAGCTTCACTCAACTTTCAGATCTAAAAAAACACCAAGTGATCCACACAGGGTGCAAACCACATACGTGTACTGAGTGTAATAAAAGCTTCACTCAACTTTCAAATCTAAGAACGCACAAAATGATCCACACAGAGTACAAACCACATACGTGTACTGAGTGTAATAAGAGCTTCAATCGCGTTTCACATCTAAAAAGTCACAAAATGATCCACATAGGCTACAAACCATATACATGTAATAATAATAATAATAACAGCTTATATACCGCAATACCTTGAAGTTCTATGCGGATTACAAAGATTAAACAAAGGTACAAATTGATTGACTTTAAGAGGGGAGGAAGAAAGAGGGTTAATAGGACAGGAAATCCATTTTTGAGGAGAGAGTGATCAATAGAACAAGTTAATCACTATAGAGGGGAGAGAGAAGAGAGGATCAGTTGTCTGGATACTTTAGTGTACTGAGTGTAATAAAAGCTTCATTCTCTTTTCATATCTAAAACAACACAAAATGACCCACAAACGGTACAAACCATTTACGTGTACTGAGTGTAATAAAAGCTTCACTCAACTTTCAGATCTAAAAAAACACCAAGTGATCCACACAGGGTACAAACCACATATGTGTACCGAATGTAATAAAAGCTTCACTCAACTTTCAAGTCTAAAAAAACACCAAGTGATCCACACATGATGCAAACCATATAAGTGTATTGAGTGTAATAAAAGCTTCACTCAACTTTCAAATCTAAGAATGCACAAAATGATCCACACAGAGTACAAACCATATACGTGTACTGAGTGTAATAAAAGCTTCACTCTCCTTTCAGGTCTAAAAAAACACCAAGTAATCCACACAGGGTGCAAACCATATACGTGTACTGAGTGTAATAAAAGCTTCATTCGCTTTTCATATCTAAAACAACACAAAATGACCCACACACGGTACAAACCATTTACGTGTACTGAGTGTAATAAAAGCTTCATTCGACTTTCAGGTCTAAAAAAACACCAAGTGATCCACACAAGATAAAATTGACTCCCTTAACTCGACACATTGCTATTTCCAAGGAACAACTCTCAAACTGTCTAGAGATGAATGCAACTAGGACACTGACAATTGTCAAGTCATCCTTTCCTAACTGAACAGCTCTCTGAAATTGGAATCCAAGACACCTCACTACATTCACCTCTTTCCTGACTAGCATCCAAAGCACTGGGTTCTTCTGTCCCTGCTGTTATTGAAGCTCTACGGTAGGCCTGTCCTAGACATATCCCGCAAATATCAAATACAAATTCACTCCTTCGCAGATAAGATCCAATTGTACCTACTGCTAGGAGCAACCCGTGACACCTAGATCACAAAAATACTAAACTAACTCTCAGAAATCAAAAAGTTAATGTCTCTCATCAAATCACAACTAAATGCCTCCAAGACGGGACTCCTTTGGATCCACAAAGAACACTGCAACTGTACCCATCCCTCACTGCACTAGGACTCAACTACCGTAACTGCAAAAGACTAAGCATGCAGCCTAGGAATACTTCCTCATTTTTCTACCTGCGACAAATTAATAATTATTTTTCTGAGTCTGACTTCACCCAACTACTCTATGCCTTAGTACTCTCCCTCATAGATTACTGCAATGCACTATTCTGCGGTCTAACGGCGAAGAACGTACGACGTCACCAGCGTGCTCAAAATGCAGCAATCAGAGTGCCCTTGACTTTGTTTCCCAGGCTCTATCGTTGGCTCACTGGCTGTCCGTAGCCAAACATTGTGTCTTCAAGGGCCCGATGCAAGCATTCAAATCCTTACATGACATGGCGCCGGGCTACATAACAACCAAGCTTCCTCCATATGTACCAAACAGCTCCCTCGCTGAAATACGCCTTAAACGCCCTGGTCATGCCCTTCAACCGCACTCCACCAGATGACATTTCTACTCCCACTTCATACCGAGCCACTGGAACCAACTGCCCCCACAGATCAGATTCCTTGAAGGACTCCTCAGCTTTAGGAAAGCAATAAAAACATACCTCTTCACCTAACTCTCCTGCCTGTGACCCATGGATTACAAAGAAATGTATATTGGGACCAGATTCCAGTATGTGTCACATTAGGAAAAATCTTGTATTGATCAGTTTTGCACTATGGCAAATTGTGACCTGTAGACTGTATATTGGTATTAGACCCCTACTATGTGTCAAGTTATGGTAAAATCTTGTATTGTAAACATGTGCTGTAATTATGGCAAATCATAACCTGTTAACTGTATAGTATGTACGTCTATCCTGTAACCCGCTCTGCGCTCTTTGGGGAAAACGGGATAGAAACCAAATTAAATGAATAAACAGCGTGTGAGGCAACTGTGAACCAAGAAGGACAAGTGTGGAAATACTGAAGTTTGCTTTATTCCTAATAAATAGTTTGCTCTCTGATTCTGTGAGTTAACAGGATCAGGCCAAAGTGAAAATGAATCTTCTGGGTGTTTCTATGCCGACCTCTCCTGCTAATCCTGTCCAGCCTGTTACACTCCCATGACCCGCCCCTTTTTTGGTTTGCAAGTAAGTTTTTAGGTGCAGATCCAAACAATTCAATTGCTCATGTAATTTGGGTATAATCTGGTTTTCCATTGCTAGTCTGGATCACGTAATTTGGGTACTTGACCAAAATTCTGCAAGCGGTTTTGGGAGAGTTTTATAGATGTGAGAAATTAAAATATTAATACCTTTAACAATGATGTTAATTGTTGCAAAATAATACATAAAAGAACCTAACATGGGGGATGTCTGGAGGAAGGGGAGAATACTGTTATCACTTTTTGTCTGATTTGCTGGCACATCTTTGAAAAATGTAATAAATATATTTAAACATAAAAGAACATAACATTTACATATAATACATCTAATCAAGTGTGGTTAAATAAAAAAGAAAATATATACATATAATTGTAATAGGTTAGAGTGTCATATAATAAATATCCTGTGGAGGTAACATTATGCAAATAAGGATAAATGAATGAGTGGTAATAAAAACCAAATGAAATACAGTAAAACCTTGGTTTGCGAGCATAATTCATTCCAGAAGCTTGCCTGTAATCCAAATACTCGTATATCAAAGCCAATTTCCCCATAAGAAATAACGGAAACTCAGACGATTCGTTTCACAACCCAAAACCTTTAATACAAAACAGGGCCACCATCAGAAATTTCTGGGCCCCTTACTGAGCAATCCTATTGGGCCCCCCACGCACCCCTTCCCCCCACTTTTGTCCGGGGGGGGGGTGCTATCAGGAAATCAGCAGGAGACAAAAAAAAGTATGATAGCAGTGTTTATTCTTTAATGTTGTGCACAGCAGAAGCATAATACAGGAATTTGTGCTATGGTGGCCTAGGACCAATGTTCCCTCTAAGGATTGATGAGGTGTGTGCAAAAAAAAATATGCATGAGCGACAAGTTACATACTCCACAAATTTATGAGCAGGCGCGGAGGATGCATTTTTAAACAAATGTAGTTTATCCTTGTACTCCTTATGTAATTTTAATCATCTATGGATATGTTTGTATGTTTATTGTTCAAATGGTTTTATTTATTTCCCCAAATTTATTTTTGTTATACGCATTGAAAATATTTGATATTGCGTTTAAATCAAAATCTCAATAAACTTGAAACGAGTGCCTGTGAGATTGTGGGAGGGTTAAATACTCAAAGCTTAGAAGAATAACAATTTACTTAAAGTTTTTGCTACGCCAGCTTTCTGGTATCTTTACATACAGTGGCGTACCTAGCATATGTAACACCCGGGGCCCATCATTTTTTGGCACCCCCCCCATCTGTAAGAAAAACATGATTTTTAGTAACAAACCACAAGTCACACATGAGTACCTAGGAAAAGGCGGCATCTTACATATTGCAGTGAGCAGTACAACAATACACCCATTGTAAAACTAAACAAGCCAGACCAGCACAGATCAATCCTACACCATCAATCCTAACAGAAAACCATGTCTTTCGAACACACAGAACACGGAAATCAAGTTCCGCCCAGCCAGGCAGCGATTGGCTGGCCCGAACTTCCTCTCCGACTGCAGCCTTAGGGCATGTGCACAGCTGGGGCGGACCGCCCTCCCCCCTTGGTAGGACACTGAAGACGTGGCAGTGGCTCCTCTCACGAATCCCCACCTGCATCGGAAGTCCGATGCAGTCGGGGATCTTGAGAGGAGCTGCCGCTACATCTTTTAACTTTAAAATACAGGCCGCCGCCGCTTCCTCTCACCTCCCGCCCTCGAGTGAGCGACAGAGGAAAGCGTATGAGCGATGCCACTGAAAATAGTGAGCGATCGCTCATGCGCTCACCTTAGAGGGAACACTGCGCTAGGACCCTGGGGAAGCCCGGGCCTCTGAATGCAGGAGTGGTAGTACTGCCCTGATACAAAATATTATACGTATTTGTATTGCAAAACCTCGCTCATTTAGAACAGTCACTATACTCCTGCAGTGTCCGAGAGAGAAGAAGCATTGGCTCAGTTGCGATGTGTGTATACTGTGTGTACTTATATTTCAAGATAAACAAATAATATAGAACAATATAACACTACTAGCTTTATAGCCCGTTACATTTATGGGTGCTAGAATATGTGTGTGTGTGTCTGTCTTTCTTTCTTTCTCTCTCTGTCTCCTTAGCCGCTTTCTGTATTTCTGTCTTTCTTTCGGCTGTCCACCACCACCTCTTGCGTGCTCCCCCAGTCCATTCTCCCTTCTTTTTATCTCCCCTATGTCCAACAGCACCCCTTCACTGCTCCCCTTATCCAGCAGTTGCCCTTCTCCCTTTGTTTTACCTCCCCCCTGTCCATCAGCACCTCTTCCTGCTCCCCCTGTCCAGCAGTAGACCTCCCTTCATTTTTCCCCCCCTGTCCATCAGCATCTCTTCCTGCTCCCCCTGTCCAGCAATAGGCCACCCTTCCTTTTTTCCCCCTCTGTCCATCAGCACCTCTTCCTGCTCCCTCTGTCCAGCAGTAGGGCTCCCTTCATTTCTCCCCCCATCCATCAGCACCTCTTCCTGCTCCCCCTGTCCATGGGAGTTAGTACAGGCCCGGTCTCTGCCGTTCTCCCCGGAGTTTTTTATTTACTCGGATATAGAGTCCTTGCCCCCCCCCCTTCACTTCCCGCGGGCCCGACTACGAACCTGGTGATTGCAGCAGCGTGTGCAGCAGTCTTCACATGCTGCTTCGGGTCCTTCTACAGCCCTGATTTACTCTGGCATATCCCTGATGACATCATCAGAGACGCGGCAGGGAAGGGAAGGGGGGCGGCAAAGGACTCGGACTCCTCTGGTCTGTTGCGGAGGGCAGCCCGGCTCCATTTCTTGTTTCGTCCCGGAGAGGGGGGGCAGGAGGCGCTCTTTGTGCCCCAGTCCTGGCTTGAGCCAATCGTCGACTGGCTGGGAGCAGGCTTGTAGAGGCGATCGTTGGCTGGTGATGTAGTACGCGCATGTGCTCTCTGGCCGCCACACCCCAACAGATCAGGGAACACGTGGCGCGAGTGTGCATGCGCGGCTAGCATTTTATTATTCTAGATGGTGCACTATGATTGTCAGGATTTTTAGTTGGCATTACTTATGTCAGCGAAGGCCTATGGGAAATTATATCAATCTGACTCTGGCATGGGAATGCAGATAGACCCTGAGGGCAGGGAAATTGTTTTAAGTAGCCCTGATTGAATCATGACTAGCTAAAAGGTGTTAATGTCTGATTAAGAGGGTGCTTAGGACAATGGGTCCAGGTGCACAGATAACTTAATCAGAAACTATTGTCAGAAACAGACTGGAAATACATATATGCTCTTCGGCTGTTTACTAAGGAGGGGAAGATTTAACTTCTATTGAAGCTCAATAGTTTTCTATTCAGAATAAGATTCCAAGATATAAAAGCCTCCTCTCTGCAACACACATCTATCTATTAATCTATCTATCAATCTCTCTTTCTATCTCTGGAGGAGAGGGGTCTTGGCTCTCTCTCTCTGGCTCTTCCTAGAACTTCTGACTCTCTGTCTCTTTGTTTCTGGACTCTGTAAGGCAAGGAAACTGCTTTGCTCTCTACTTAATTGTAATGCTTCATTGTAATGCTTATAAATATTGCTTTTCTGTAAGACTATTTCTATAATATATTCTTTATGCAACCACCTCTGGCTGTGCCTATTATTTGATTCTACTTCCTGGTGAAACTTCAGTGAGGGAACTGAACCTGGGACCAGGTGTTTGTCAGGACGCCTTTCACTTAACCCCTACCACCTAATATTGGGGATGGGCCACTAACAAACTGACAATGATATCCAAACAGAGGAGAAAAGACATCAAAGAACCCTCAGAGTCCAGTCAAGACACCAATTTAAGGTTTGGGGTATTATCATAGGTCAAAACCTCTGTTTGAAATCAATATTTTTATAATAATTTATATTTTTAATTAATTTAAGATTCAAATTATCTCATACTTCATGGAGAAAAGAGAGCTGGCAACCATTAAGATATAATTAATACCTTCAATTATTCAAGTGTTACACACAATAACTCCTAAAACTCACAAGCTGTTGCCAAATTGAGGAAATTTACTGCATATATAGACTTTGGAACTCAAGTGTCTGCTGGTATCACCATCAGAACTAGTCTTGGTAAATAACCTTAATGCAGACTATCATTGATCCAATTGTCTATTTTCTAATTTTATGAAAATTTTTTTATTTTTCTTTTTTATATATAAATACGTAAAGTGCTGTTGTTACTATACACGTATTGGTGAAGTTTTATCTAACTATGAAAACAAAACTGTGGATACAGATGTTCTGGATATAGTTTATTAAACACTGACATATAAAGCCATGAAAATTCAATTAAAAAACTACAATGATAAAAAATACTGTGAAAACATCCAACCGGACCCTACACAGTCCATGTTTCGTCAAACTGAAGTAGCAAAAAAAATGTTTTGTTTTTTTTTTGCAACTTCAGCTTGTCTGCGGTGTTCTTTGCTCACATGTTAAAAGACAATAGACTGTTTTCAGTCCAATTCTTTATATGTGAGGTTGCAAACCATTGGACCCCTGAGGAAGGCCTGTTCCCGAAACACGGACCTTGTAGGGTCCGGTTGGATTTTTATCACAGTATTTTTTATCAGTGTACTTTTTTAATTGAATTTTCATGGTCAGTGTTTAATAAATTATCCCCAGAACATCTGTATCCACAGTTTTTGTTTTTGTTTTCATTGGTGGATTGTTTTCACTGTGGATCATTGGGTCTCCCCATTTTTCTTTGAAGTTTTATCTAAAACATATGTAACTTGTTTTCCTTTTAAGTCAATAATATAAGGTAATGTTACTTAGTTTGGGTGTAAACTTTTACTCAGCTGCCCAAAAGTAATGTTACGACGAAGGATCTCCGTTTCGCTCTAACTGGATTGACTAGAGCTTCTTCAGGAATTGAATATTTTGTAATAGTAGTCGCTGTGAACATAAAAGAGGGAAACCAATGTTCAGGGCAGGATTAATTCTTCGAGGGCCCCTGGGCACACAAGTACACTGGGCCCCTCTGGGCCTGCCCCGCCCACACCCTGCTCATGCCCCATCCGCACCCCGCTCCTATTTATCTGTTTTCTTCTTTACTTCTTTATTTTCCACTTATATTTCTTTTTTAAATTCAAAACAAACAAAGATTAGCATACCAGTGCACAGTTTTTCTTCTATGCAATCCCCAAACATCTCTGAACAAATCTCCCTTCCTTCCCACCTACTTACCCAGAACTTTAACTCTGAACCCTTTCCATGCATATATAAAAGTGTTCAAATATATTGTAAGCAAACCTTGTGGCAAAAAAATTTTTTATATTTGTTTGATGTAATCCAGACTGATAGTATACAATATATCAAAAGTGTGCCTAGATTGTGTTCTATTTGTCAATTCTTCAAAACCTGACGCCTCAGCCCCACCACTCCACCGCAATGTTCGATTCAAAAAAAGCGGGAAGTTTGATGTGGGAGCCTCATCATTGGCTGTCGGGTTTATGATAGTTTTTACTTTTTATTTTTTTGATTCTACTAAATTTTAAGAACCTTTAAAGAATAAATATTAGCGTTTATACTATGACGTTTAAAAATTGAAGAGTCTTATAATATTTATTCTTTAAAGGTTCTTAAAATTTAGTAGAATCAAAAAAATAAAAAGTAAAAACTATCATAAACCCGACAGTCAATGATGAGGCTCCCACATCAAACTTCCCGCTTTTTTTGAATCGAACATTGCGGTGGAGTGGTGGGGCTGAGGCGTCAGGTTTTGAAGAATTGACAAATAGAACACAATCTAGGCACACTTTTGATATATTGTATACTATCAGTCTGGATTACATCAAACAAATATAAAAAAATTTTTTGCCACAAGGTTTGCAAACTGTAAGTTATAATCGATATGGCATTAGAACAAGCACAATTTGATGGATACAATGAAGAGCAGTTTAAGAAAACACTTTTAAGACCTGCTCTTCTGGACAATGAAGAGGCACCCCCTGCGGAATCTTCTTGGTTCGAACTGGAGAGTACCATGAAAAGAGCCATTAGAGCAGAGCTACATTGTAGCACACTAGTTCAATATCTAAAAAATGCAATGATCCCCAGGGGTCTACGCATTTTAAAAGAACCTAAAATGATTACAACAGATAAATCATTTGCGGAACGTTGGACAGCAATTCTAAACAAATGCTCACGAGATCTTATGATCCTCTTGGTGGAAACCACTGAAACCACAGAAAAGGAACTATGCAACAAGGTTAGCATTATTGAGAACGAATTACAACAAGCACCAGACACCAGCAAATTTGATAAAAAACTGAAGGAGTTGAAAACCTCCATGAAGACCTTTAGGGAGGAAATTAGGACCAACAAAATAAAAAAATGGAAAAGAGACCAACGAGATTATTTACAGGACCGAGTATATTCGTGGCAGAGGAAAATTCCTACAACCACATATAAGAAGAAAGTTACGTTTGACAGTACCTCTGGAGAGTCGGATATTTCGAGCGAGGGCTCGGTGGAGACAACTACAGAGAAACCAGGGGAGTCTACCAACATAGACTCTCGTGGACAAGGACGGACGAGACGACAACGGGCGAGGGGCAAAGCTCAGACATTGCCCTCTCGACAGTAATAAACCTTTCAACTGCAACTCTTACAACTCCACAAATGGAAATCCTAGAGAAAGGACTGGGATCAGCGGGGAGCCGAGGCAGCGAGAGCCTGCAGGAGAGGAGCGTGCGAGCCCAGCTCTGCCCCTCTCCCGAACCCGAATAAAGCCGCCGCACCCCCCGGAGAGCGGCCTTCTTCACTTGGCCCCCGCACTGTTGCCAGCGGGGAGCCGAGGCAGCGAGAGCCTGCAGGAGAGGAGCGTGCGAGCCCAGCTCCGCCCCTCTCCCGAACCCGAATAAAGCCGCCGCACCCCCCGGAGAGCGGCCTTCTTCACTTGGCCCCCGCACTGTTGCCAGCGGGGAGCCGAGGCAGCGAGAGCCTGCAGGAGAGGAGCGTGCGAGCCCAGCTCCGCCCCTCTCCCGAACCTGAAGAATAAAGCCGCCGCACCAACGGCGTGCAGCCGTTCGGCGTGCCGTCGAAGGAGCGACGCCAGTCAGTCCGACCCCCCCAACTGGATCACAGCAACACATAGTGTTATTTACATAGCACCGCCTCATCCGTTAGAACTCAGAAAAGTTAACACTGTACTGCACTGCCTTATTGTTTACTGTATTACCTACTGTTTACATTGTTTACATTGTACTGTACTGCCTACTGCACCGCGCGCACACGCTTAAATTGTTCAGCCTGTTTAACTTTACATCGATCTATTGCATTGCTGCAACCTACTTAACTTTGTACTGCCTAACGCACCGCTGTAACCTGCACAACTCTGTACTGCCTTTTGCACCGCTGTAACCGGCTCAGCTTTATATCGTCCACTGCGCCGCTGAAACCTGCCAAACTTTGCATCACACCCCTCCCCTCTGCCCCCCTCCGACTACTACCATACCCCACGCTCTTCCCCCCCACGAGCGTGTCACCATGGCAAGGCCAAACACCCCTCAATGCGTAGCACTACTCCTACTATATCTCATCACCCTCAGGATCTGCTCTGCTGACCCATCACACACAACCACCATCCCTGTCCACTTCTCCCTATATCACCCTTCAAAACCCAAAGTACCCTCGCTCACACCCCACACCCCACATTCTCACCTAATACGGCTCCCAAATCCTCCACCCCCCCGCAAACCCACCAAACCCGGCTCAAAAAAAACCTAGAACACTAAAAAAACTGGCCTACTCCCACTATGCCCCAGCCAACCACCCAAACCACCAGAACCTACTAGGCTTTTACCTAAACATTCGATCCATGAGGAACAAAGCCATTCTAATCAGAGACTGGCTGACGGATACCAACCCCGACTTCATCCTACTCACCGAAACCTGGCTACTATCAGACAAGGATATTATAATCAAAGATTGCCTACCCGCAGGATACAAGATCCTATCCCTGGCCAGAACTCGGGGAAGAGGAGGAGGCCTAGCAATAATCTTCAGAGATCAGCTTAATTGTACGGCACTCAACACCAAATCCTCTCCCAACGCAGAAATATTAGCCATCTCACTCACCTCTAAATCCCTTGCCTCCTCGCTAACTATCACTCTATTCTACATCCCACCCCAAAAATGGTCCCTAGCCAAAGAGGACCTCGCTGACTCCTTATTAACTAATTATCTAACAAGTCCTTACAACCTTCTATGCGGAGACATCAACATCCACCTTGAGCAAGCGGACCAACCAGAAGTTGCCGACTTCTGGTCACTCACCTCCCAACTAGGCTTCTACAAACCCCCCCCAACCAAAACTCACCAAAAGGGCCATCAGCTAGACCTGGTCACATTCTCCTCCAACGAGCCGACCGACCCAAAAATATACTGGAAACAAGCCAACTGGACAGACTCCCTATGGTCTGACCACAGACTATGCGACTTTTCCTTGGGCTGCCAACAAAAACATTCAAGAAACAACAAAACAAGAAACATCACAACCCACACTACTAGAGGAAAGATAGACCCAGAGGAATTCTGGTCTCGCTATGACACCCACATAAAACAAGACGAAGAAATAGATCAACTCATGTCCGCCTGGATCATTGACAGCACTAACATTTTAAATGAAATAGCCCCTTCAAAAACCCGCCACATCAGAACCACAAATCAGGAGGGATGGTTCGACACAGAGCTGTTACTGTTAAAGAGGGACCTCAGAAAGTCAGAAAGACTATGGATAAAGTCAGGAACCCAGGAACTCAGAACTGCCTGGAGACTCAAACTAAAAACCTACAAAAACCTTACCAAGGAAAAACGGAAAAAATTCTACTCACACTTAATTGGAAACATCACATCCAACAGCAGCAACCTCTTCAAACTCGTCAATAACCTTTACAACATTGAAACACTCACTAACAACCAGGAAGACTCAACACTAACCGCCAACACCCTAGCGGATTTCTTCAACTCCAAGATCCTAAAACTAAGATCAGCACTACCCACCAAGACCAATCCACTGGAGCTCTTTCCCATCCTCCCTGACATCGACATAGCTAAACCAGACCAAGGGTCTAGATCCGACCTAAACTGGAACCAATTTACCACAATCGACTGGAAAACCTTCAACAAATATTATAACAAATACACCAAATCCTTCTGCAAACTAGATACTTGCCCCCCAAATGTGATGAAAACGGCTCCGATCTACTTCAAAGCAAACATGCTACTATGGGTCAACTCCCTACTATCCGCAGGAAACTTCCCTCCAGAACAAGGACATATCTTAATAACCCCAATCATAAAAAGCATAAAGGACTCTTCCAACGCACCTTCCAATTACAGACCAATAGCTAACATACCACTATTCACCAAAATCGCGGAAGGGGCAGTAAAAGCAGAACTCTCCGCATACCTGGAAAAATTCAATATCCTAAGCGACAATCAATCGGGCTTCCGCACGGACCACAGCACAGAGACCATCATCGCCTCCTTACTAGACCACCTGCACATACTCTTCAGTCGGGGCTCCAGCACCCTGATCTTACAATTTGATCTAAGCAGTGCGTTTGACCTAGTTGACCACACTATTCTCCTGGAATGCCTGGCCCACATTGGAATCTCCGACCGGGTACTCAGCTGGTTCCAAGGGTTCCTACGAAACAGATCCTACAGGGTACACAAAAATGACAACTTCTCCTACAGCTGGGTGAACTCCTGCGGTGTACCACAAGGCTCCTCCTTATCCCCCACCCTGTTCAATATCTACCTCGCCTCCCTCAGTAACCTCCTTCACAAACTTAAGCTCAAATTCTTCATCTATGCAGATGACATCACAATTGTCATCCCTCTAACCAGTCTATCCCAGGATCTTCTCAACTACATAACTAGCATACTCAGCCAGATAGAACTCTGGATGCTCTCCTTCAAACTAAAGCTCAACCCAGACAAAACAAAATTCTTTCTAGCCACCCCCAAAGACAAAATCAAAGACACCACAATCCAGGTGAAAGGATTGGTTTTCCCACTCGAACAAACATTAAAAATACTAGGAGTCACGCTTGACAAACATCTATCCCTAGAAAATCACACCGACCTCATTGTCAAGAAAGGCCTTTCAGCACTCTGGAAACTCCGTACCATAAAGAAATACTTCGATGACACTGCATTTCGACTATTAGTTCAATCCTCTATCCTCAGCATACTGGATTATTGCAATATCATTTACCTAAGCTCCACAAAGAAAATCACCAGAAGACTAAAACTGATTCAAAACACAGCTGTCCGCCTCATTTTCGGCCTGAACAAATGGGAACACATCACCCCCTTCTACCACCAACTGCACTGGCTACCCTTCGAATCCCGAGTCCTCTTCAAGTTCGCCTGCATCTGTTACAAGACAGTATTTGGTCTCTCACCAAAATACCTCTCCCCACATTTCAATATGTATTGCACCAACAAGAAATCCCGCAGAATCCAGTTGTTTACCTTCCCCTCCATAAAATCATGCCAGCTCAAAAGATTCATCGACAAAACCTTCGCCTTCCAGGCGGCCAAGCTGAACCCTTGGCTAGCCCAAATGAAGCTAGAGGCCCCGACCTACCTAGACTTCAGAAAACTTCTCAAAACACACCTCTTCCGCGAACAAAACCCTTAGTCCTTACTCCCCGCATACACTCCAACCCCCCCCCACCCCCACCTCCCTCTCCCCCCCCCCCCTCTTCTGGTTTCCCACTCCCTCCATTTTATCCTCTAACCCAACTATGATAAACCTGTGCCTCCTTCCGCGCTACCTGCAATTCCGACAAAATTTTTGTAAATCCGGGTTCAGACCGGATCCTAATGTAACGGATGTAAACCGCCTAGAACTCTTTGGGTATGGCGGGATATAAGAACCTAATAATAATAATAATAATAATAAAACTCATCCCCCGGATTTTTTCAAACTACACGTAGCATTCCACACGTTCATTAGGAAGATGCAATTAAAAGTCTTTTTTGGGGATAAACACGAGCAAGCATCTCAACCCATGGAGGAAGAATCAACAGAAGATCAATTACTACTGGATAGGGATTCTATTCCAATATGTAAGATTAAATCCCATTGGGTTCCCCCTGGTCCTATGGATCCTTTGATTCATACTTTTCGCGAGCTGGTTAATATAGAACTTAAGGACCTTCAAAAGGCCTGGCACAATGAGGGACCCTATAACACCACAAGAGCCCAAAATAGGGGCTTTCAAGAATTATTGACCAATAAAGATATTATCATTATTAAGGCCGATAAAGGGGGTGCCACGGTCATTCTGGATAGAACAAACTACGAACAAGAAGCAGCGCGTCAACTAGCAGACACTCGAGCTTATAAACTTTTGCAGAAGGACCCTACTACATCATTAGGGGAAGAAATTCTTGAACTCTTGAACGATTATCGTGAGCGAGGTATAATTACTAAAAAAGAGTATACCTTTTTGTTTGAAAAAAATCCGAGGATTCCGAGGATCTCATTTGTACCGAAAATCCATAAGACTCTTGACAGCCCACCGGGGAGACCTATTGTTAACACCCGGTCCTCTATCCTTGAACCTCTTTCCAAAGTAGTAGATTTTTTCCTTAGGGAGGAAGTACCCAAGATAAAATCCTATATCAAGGATTCCTCTCATTTTTTGAGAAGGTTGGACAGACTTCAAAACAATGTAACAGACATATGGCTGGTGACTCTAGATGTTGTGTCACTATACACACAGATCCCCCAAGAGGAAGCTCTGACCGTTATAAGAGAGTCCCTTCAAAAACGAGAGACCCACCGTATTCCAACTGAATTCTTGATGCAGCTAGCCACGTGGGTTATCAAGAATAACTATTTTCAACATCAAGACTTATTTTACCAACAAGTACAGGGGGTGGCTATGGGCGCAACCCTCGCCCCCTCTGTGGCTGCCCTTTACATGGCCAGATTCGAGGAAACTTGGGTCTACACATCATCATGGATGCCTTATATAGAGTCCTGGGGCAGATTTTTAGATGACATTTTTTTCATCTGGCACAGTACCATTCAAGATTTACATGCATTTGTAGAATTTTTGAATTCGGTGGATCCAAATATAAAATTCACGATGACCTGCCATAGGACAAAAATTGATTTCCTAGATATTACGATACGAACATGTGGGGACAAAATTCACACGTCCCTATATTGCAAACCAGTCACCCGCAACACAATTCTACATTTTAGTAGCTTTCACCCATTTAAACTTCGTTTTAATTTGCCTGTAGGACAGTTCCTACGGTTACGCAGGGTTTCTTCCACTGTAGAAGAATACAAACAACAAGCCAGTGAATTGAAAAAGCGCCTCCTAAATAGGGGCTACCCATTACGATCTATTAAACAGGCCTTCTATAGGGGAAAATACGCTCAGAGAGAGCTTTTATTACAGGAATCGCCTACCATCCAAGACGAAGAAGATAATCTTACCTGTGTTCTTCCGTTCTCTAGAATAGCAAAAACGGTAGTAAAAATATTTAGAAAATACTGGTTCATAGTTCAATCTCACACAGCGCTAAGTTCCTTCCCTCGAATAGCCTACACCCGAGGGAGCACATTAGGCCAACAGTGTAATTTCCAGAAATATGGCATTCGCCCGGAAGAGGAAGGAGGGGAAGGACACCACGACACATGTGGAAGATGTCAGTGGTGCCCTTCAGCCATCCAGGGTGAGTCCTGGCAGGTTCCGGGGCGCCCAGTCATTTTGAGAGCTCGAAACATCACTAATTGTGACTCCCAGGGAGTGATTTACGTCATAGTATGCCCGTGCGATCTCATATATGTGGGACGCACTAGTAGGAAGATAAAGACCAGGTTAACGGAACACAAATCGCGAATTATAAACAAGATCATACAAGCTCCTTTGGTTGAACACTGGGTAAGATTAAACCACACAGTGGCGGAGTTGCGATGGCGGGTCATCAAGACAGTAGTCGGGTGGGATGGACGGGGGGACTCGTTGAAACTTAATGAACTAGAACAAAGATTTATTTTTTCTTTGGATACGGTTGAACCCCACGGATTAAACATCGAGATTGAATGGGGTACGGTATAATCCAGGCAGGACCAATAGGATGTAGGGGGTGGAGACTTGGATGCTAACGCGAGGGGATTTAAATTTCACTCCAAGGACGCCGCCGCCATCTTTTCTCATGAATAATGTGGAGTCGGATGACAGCGGCGCCTTTGGTGAGTACACCATCAAAGTGAGAATATTACTAATCTTAAATTAATTATAGATTGGAGGGAGAAGTTATACAACTGTATGTGACAACTTTCTCTTTTATATTCGACAGGGAGACCCTTGATAAAACACATCTTTGTGAAACATGTCGGGTCTGACTCCCTGGGTTTATGCTGAGATGAGTATATAAACAACTTTTAGCGTTTATACTATGACGTTTAAAAATTGAAGAGTCTTATAATATTTATTCTTTAAAGGTTCTTAAAATTTAGTAGAATCAAAAAAATAAAAAGTAAAAACTATCATAAACCCGACAGCCAATGATGAGGCTCCCACATCAAACTTCCCGCTTTTTTTGAATCGAACATTGCGGTGGAGTGGTGGGGCTGAGGCGTCAGGTTTTGAAGAATTGACAAATAGAACACAATCTAGGCACACTTTTGATATATAACAAATATATTGTAAAGCAGTAATATTATCCAAAATATAAATCTATATTAATAACCAAGTTTACAACCCCTAACTGCCTCACTCTACATCAACCAACTGTAACCCATAAGTATGTATAAACAACCAAATCTGTAAATCCTCTAATATGTTCCACTCCATGTATGTTAACTTGCAACAAACAACAAGGAAAGCAGTCCACCAAAGAATCCAACGTGAAACAAAAGAAGATTGGCAGAAAATGAGGAGATTCAAATCAGGTTTATTCAAGCTGCTCCCAAGAACCATGACTGATGCATTTCGCCAAACAAGGCTAGTCAAGGCTAACAAAAAACCATGTCTTTCATACAAACAGAACACAGAAAACACCTTCGCCTGGTATGGAATATGATGTATTCACAAACTAACCTCTCCCCCTTTTATAAAACTGTAGCATGGTTTTTACCCATGGTGGTAACAGCTCAGATGCTCATAGAATTCTGAGCATCAGAGCTGTTACCACCACGGCCGGTGCTAGAAAATGCTCTACAATTTTGTAAAATAGAAATACGTAGACAAAGGTTAAATTGAACCACCAAAAAGCTGGACTCTGCATACAATGCAACACCAAAGAAACAGTAATGAATCTCCCCTAAAGAAAAAAAAAAATAAATATAATTTTTTATCTTACTTTGTATTCTCTGGTTTCTGCTCTCCTCATCTTCTTGTCACTCTCTTCCTTTCATCTGTCCATGTATGCCACTTCCAGAAACTGTATTCCTCCCCCTTCCATCTTTCCCCCCATTGGTCTGGCATCCATCTTCTTCCATTCCCTCCTCCTCTGATCTGCCATCTCTCTCCTCTACTCTTCTTCCCTCTCCCACACCCCCATGGTTTGGCATTTCACTCTCTCCTCTCTTCCCCCCACTTCCATCAGCATCTGCCCCCTTTCTTTCCCTACAACCTAAATCCATCCAGTATCCTTCCCCCTTTCCCTGCACACTAATTCCATCAGTATCAGCTCCATTTCTTTCCCTCCAACCCAATTCCATCCAGTATCCTTCTCCTGCACACCAATTCCATCAGCATCTGCCCCCTTTCTCTCCTTCCACCATCCTTTCCACACAACAATGGAAGTGCACTCCCCCAGCAACGGGCCCTCACCCGGCATCGACGATGACAACAACAATGTCCTGTCCCCATCGATGGATGGACAGCAATGCGGCCTCCCCCCAGCATCAATGTTAAAGCAGCTGGCTTAGCTCCATGAAGATCCCGTGATGAAAGCATCTGCCGGTCCATCCCCCTCCGACATCACTTCTTCCAGCAGACGCATTCATCGTGGGACCTTCTTGGCGCTGCGTTGGCCGTTGATGCCGGCGGTTGGCTGCATTCTCGTCCGTCGATACCCAGGGAGGGGGGCCGTTGTTGTCGTTGTCAGGTGGAGACCCGTTGCCATGGAGGGAAAGAAGAGGGGAGGTCCATTGCCATCTGACTATTTTGGGCCCTAGGCACGTGCCTACTGGGCCTATTGGTTAATCCGGCCCTGCCAATGTTTTTCTTACCAATGCATTTATGTTTTACCTAATTTTTCTTTAATTTAACAATGTAGCAATTAAAGAAAACTACTCTAGAACCTCCTTCTAGGTTTATAGTTGTACTCTGATCTTAATGATATTACTTTTCCTAACGAATCTGAAAAAATCACATTAAGTTTAAACGATTTTTCTAACTACTCTAAAACTTAAATATCTAAAGCCGTATTATACAACGGATTAATGAATGAATAAGGTTGCCTACCTCTTACTGCGCCTTGGCATTCTTTACCATTACTAAAACCGCTGGAATCGCAAATAGATATAAATCCTAGTCATTCTGCTTTTAAAGACGATTTGCTTCTACCGGAGATGATGTATTTGGCTTATTATTCCAAATAAAATTATTAAATCGGCTTAGGAATTAAAGACAATATTTTATTTATTTGTACTTTACTTTGCATCATATACAACATTATAGCAAGCAGGTACAGGAAATGAGTAACAGCTAACAACCCCCCCTCTAATCTACTCTAGACAAGCGAGGCCAGAGGTGACGGAAAGGCACTCCGAAGCCCTGGACTCTTATGAGCCCCGAAGAAGCCCACCACCCCTGCCCCCACCTTTCCCCAAAAAACAGACCCGTAACTATGTGCCAGAACCTTACATCATACACCCCTTCCCAAGTCTTCCCATCCCCTCTTCCCCCGATGGTACTCTCCACACCATCCCACCATTACTCACCCTTGCTCTCTCCTCCCATTAAACTGAGCACCCAGATTAGGACACCCAACCTAAAACCTCACTACATCCCTTTGGATGCAATGACTGTAAATATGGCTCCCAGGTATTCAAGAACAGCATCTTCCGCTTCCGAGACCCTCCCGCATCTCTTGCCTCCCAGGTGGCCAGCTGATGCAACTGGTTCCGCCAATGCCAAAACATCGGAGGGTCCGAGACCATCCATCACTGAAGAATACATTTCCTGGCCAGTAAGCTCATCTTCCTTCAGAGAGCCCGGTTTCCCCTAGGCAAATGGACAAAAGCCTCTGGCAAATCTAGTACGAAGTGGGCCGGAGTACTGCGTAAGACTCTACCAATTAACCCTGACATGTAAGAGATTAGACACCTCCAGAAGCACTGGATAATGGGGCAGGACCAAAAGGCATGTCCCAAAGTGTGTCCCCCCGTCCCACATTTATGACACAGTGGTGTAGGCAGACCTCCACTGTAATACAACTATGTACGAGTATAATAAGCGCGTAAGGTCACCCTATAATATGTTTCTCGCAACCAAGCACACGGGGTCACCCCAGGTGTCACCTTCAAGTTATAGGCTACATCCCAGAGGCCCAAATTAATCTGCAATTCTCCCTCCCATTTACCCTGGATGCGTTGGTAGTCCCTAGCAGGTTGTTATTCTTGCAAACTAGCATGAATGCTAGACACCAGGAGGGACACCCCCTCCTCCCGGGCAAAAATTCCCGCAGCCTAGCCTCCAAATGCATGCGCAATTGTGCTCTGTCGAGGGATCTCACATAATGCTCCACTTGATGACACGCAAACTGTGCTCCCCAGGTCTCCCCCACCTTAGCCAGCAAGTTTGCATGGGTCAACAGCTCCCCATCAGTCCCCAAGACAAGTACTCCCTGGATTCCCTACCCGGAGGAAAGGCCGGATTACCCCGCAATGGCAAGAGATCAGTAACCAACAGAACCCCTCCCAGGGCTTGCACAAGCCAATGCCAGGCCGCTTGAAGTGTGCTGAATAATACACTAGGTTGGATGGAAGAGGGCAATGCCCTCCGGTGACTATGTAGTAACGCAAACACATCATTGAGAGCAAAAAAACTCACGTTCCATCTGAAGAGCGGTATAGCCGCTTGACATGTTCACCCAATCTCCCAAATGACGAAACAAACACGTGTAATTATAGACCCGCACATCCGGTAATCCTAACCCCCCCTGATGCCAATTCTGGAATTTCAGTTTCTTGGCCGCCCAACAGAGTAACCCCTTTATAGAAAATGCGCAAATCCTTCTTCATCAAACACAATGGCAGAGTCTGCAAAACATACAGCCATTTGGGAAAGATAAACATCTTAACCAAGCAAATGCGCCCATCAGCGAAAGGGGCAGTGCCCGCCAGGTATCCAATAAGAGCTCTGTCTGTTGCTGAAGCTTGTCCACATTAAGATGATATAATAGGGGAACCATCATGGTCATCAAAGTCCCCAAGTACACAAACTGGCCAGGCACACATGTTAATGGAAACCCATTCCCCCATAAGGCCTGTACCGCCACAGAAGATGCTAACACCTCTGATTTGTCCAAATTTAAGCGGAAACCTGCATAGTCACCATATTTATTTATTTAGATTTTTATCCTGTCCTCCCAACTCTTGTTTATTGCCCATTTTGTCTTCCCCCTGTGCTGCGTTCTTCTGTTCATCTTCCTGTTCTGTCAACTCTTATTGTCTGCCCGTTGTGTCTTCCCAGCATTTTTCACACTCAGTATCTTCTCGGGATACCTTCTTCCGAATCATCGACATCTGGTTGACTGTCGGCTTTCCCCTTCTTCTTAGTTTAAAGCCAGCTCTATTCCTCTCCTGATGTTTGCTAGAAGTCTAGTTCCTGCCTTGCTCAGGTATAGTCCATCCCTCCTGAAGAACTTGTTCTTGCACCAAAACGTTGTCCAGTTTCTCACGAAGTGGAACCCCTCTTCCTCACACCATCTCCTCATCCATGCATTTATTGACTGTAGTTCATAGAAATACATAGAAACATAGAAATCGACGGCAGATAAGGGCCAAGGCCCATCCAGTCTGCCCACCCTAATGACCCTCTCCTGCTTTTACTTTGCGAATAGAACCCACGTGTCGATCCCATTTGGCCTTAAAATCAGGCACGCTGTTGGCCTCAATCACCTGAAGTGGAAGACCATTCCAGCGATCCACCACCCTTTCGGTGAAAAAGAATTTCCTGGTGTCACCGTGCAGTTTCCCGCCTCTGATTTTCCACGGGTGTCCTCTTGTTGCCGTGGGACCCCTGAAAAAGAAGATATCTTCTTCTACCTCGATGCAGCCCGTGAGATACTTGAATGTCTCGATCATGTCTCCCCTCTCCCTGCGCTCCTCGAGCGAGTATAGCTGTAATTTATCTAACCGTTCTTCGTACGGGAGATCCTTCAGTCCTGAGACCATCCGGGTGGCCATTCTCTGGACCAATTCCAGCCTCAGCACATCCTTATGGTAATGTGGCCTCCAGAATTGCACACAGTATTCCAGGTGCGGTCTCACCATACAAAGGCATAATGACTTCAGGCTTACGGCTGACGAAACCCCTGTGTATTCAACCTATGATTTGTCTTGCCTTGGAAGAAGCTTGCTCCACTTGATTGGCAGCCTTCATGTCCTCACTGACGACCACCCCTAAGTCTCGTTCTGCAACTGTTCTTGTTAGGATCTCGCCATTAAGGGTATAAGTCCTGCATGGATTCTGGGTACCCAGGTGCATAACTTTACATTTTTTGGCATTGAAGCTGAGCTGCCATGTCTTAGACCAGCTCTCTAGTAAGAGTAGATCATGCATCATATTGTCGGGCATTGAATTTTTATCTATTGTGCTTTTGCCCACTACATTGCTTAGTTTGGCGTCATCGGCAAATAATGTTATCTTACCTCGGAGCCCTTCTGCCAAGTCCATTATAAAGATATTGAACAGTATCGGGCCCAAGACAGAGCCCTGGGGTACTCCACTGATCACCTCCGTCATTTCAGAGGGGGTTCCATTCACCATTACCCTTTGAACCCTACCTCCAAGCCAGTTCCCAACCCACTTCATCAATGTGTCGCCCAATCCTATGGAACTCATCTTGCTTAGTAACCTGCGATGAGGCACGCTATCGAATGCTTTGCTAAAGTCCAGGTATACGATGTCCAGGGACTCTCCAACATCTAGCTTCCCCGTCACCCAGTCAAAGAAGCTGATCAGGTTGGATTGGCAGGATCTTCCCTTAGTAAATCCATGTTGACGGGGATCCCGTCTGCCTCTTCACATCTGCCCTTGGTACTGGTAGGATCTCTGAAAATGCTATCCTCTGAGTCCTCATCTTCAACTTCCTTCCCAGAATCTTGAACTGTTCGATCAGTTCGTTCTTGCTGTAAGTTCTCCTGCTAACATAATTTGTCCCGATATGGATCATCACTGCAGTCTCTTCCGTCTCTGCTCCTTCTAGGATCCTTTCAATTCTGTCAACGATGTCTTTTGTTCTTGCTCCTGGGAGGCAGGTCACTAGCCGATCCTCTCTCCCTCTTGCTACGTGGTTATCCACTTGCCTTAGGATTGAATCTCCCACTAGGATTGTAGACTTTCCCTTTTTCAGTTTTCGTTCTGGTCGGAGGTCTGTGTCCTCGGTGTGCTTTACTGCTTCCACTTCCTGCGGGATTCCTCTGTGGTCTTTTTCTTCTTTGGAGTCAGGTTGTTCTTGTCCTCCATTCCATGTGGGTGTATCTTCGTCCTTCCTACGACGTTCGTGTTCTTATTCTTCCACCCTCCTGTAGGCCTCCTCGAGCTCTCTGACTTGTTCCTCGATGTGCCTCTCTCTCAAAGGGTCTTCAGCTTTCCTGATCGGGTCTTCTGTGATGTAAAGTCCCTCTAGTTCCTGAATCCTGTACTTCAGTCGACTGACTTCCTTCTTCAAGCTTTTCAGCTCCTGACACCGACTGCATACATACGACTGCCTCCCCGAGGGGAGGTAGTCGTACATATGACAGTCTGTGCAGTACACTGGGAAAACCATCCTCTGGAATCCCTCTGCCTCCAATGTTGTCCTGGTTTTTTTGGAGTACTCTTTATTGTACTGGTATCTATTTGCTAGTGTGTGTGTTCTCTTCTGTGCCTGCCTCTTCCTTACCTTCTGTGGCTGCCGCTTCCTGACCTAGCTGTCTTGAGCCTTTGTGTGCCTTTGTGTGCTGTCTTGTGTCTTTGTGTGCTTCTTCCTTACCTTCTGTGGCTGCCACTTCCTGATCTAGCTATCTTGTGCCTTTGTGTGCTGTCCTTACCTTACCTTTACTTGTGTGTGTGTGTGTGCTCTTTTGTGCTTGCCACGTCCTTCCCCCTTCTGTCCTTCTCTGGTGTCTTCAGGTGTATTGATTATTATCCCAGGACAAGCAGGCAGCATATTCTTTACGCATGGTTGATGTCACCGACGGAGCCCTCGGTACGGACCTTTTTAACTAGAAAGTTCTAAATGGCCGCACCGCGCGTGCGCGAGTGCCTTCCCGCCCAACGGAGGAGTGCGTGGTCCCCAGTTTCTTCGTTTCCGCGGAGCGAAGAAGACGCGTGTTTTTTCAACGGCCGTTGAAACTAACTTTTCTGCCTTCCCGCTCGCAAAATTTTTCTCCTTTTGTTTTCATTTTACCTTCGGGTTACCTTTTCTTTGATTTGTCAAAAAAAAAAAAAATCTTTAATTTCTTCCTTTTTTCGTCTTTGCCCCGGCGGGGCCTGTTGCCATTATACAGGCCTCGGGGTTTGATTTTGCGGAGGCCGTATTCCCATTCATGCCCCCGCAGCCCGGTTTTAAGAAGTGCCAGCGGTGTGCACGCCCGATCTCCCTCACTGACCCACACAATTGGTGTTTGCAGTGTTTGGGTCCGGAGCATCGGGCGGACTCCTGCACCCACTGTGCCACTCTTAAAAAGCGGACACTCAAGAATCGCCAAATTCAACAAAACATTTTGTTCGGCACCGGGTCAACGATGGATTCCTCGACATCGACAGCGGTACCATCGAAATCGGCACCGCCTACTTCGACACCGCCCGACCCGACATTGGCGCCGCTGGCGCCAGGTAAGCCGGCTAAGAAGCCTTCCTCTTCCCTCGAGCGCCCGCAAGCCACAGTGGCGGCACCGACCTTGCTGGCTTCACGCCGACCCCGAAAACGCTCCGCCCCGATTTCGGTGAGTGCCTCGTCATCGGCCTCCTCATCGCCGGGGCGTGGAGCGGCACCTAAGGAACCGAAAATAAAGAAAGCGGTTCCGGTGCCACCCCTGGATGACCGCATTGCGGCCATCCTCCAAACTCAACTCCAGGAACAGCTGCAGCATCAACTCCAGCACCTGTTGCCTACTATCCTGGCACCGCTCCTTTCGGTACCAGACCGGCCCAAGCCCCGTACCGAGCACCCGGTATCCACCCCTTCGGTACCAATCAATACCTCCATGCCGATTCTTTCGGCTGAGCAACTTCACGCCCATCCTGTGGTTCATTCCCATACCACTGCGGATCCGCCTCGGGACCGGGCGGGGCTCCATTCTTCCCGGGACCGTGATCGACGCCGGTCTTCCTCTCCCGGTACCGTTTCGGTGCGCTCTGGAAAATCTTTATCTAAGACCCACCATACCGAGCCTTCCACCCCGGTGTCTCGGCATGCGCACCCAGAGGTTCGGGACCCGGACTTATGGGAAGAGTCCCCCCCCGGTACCGAGGAGGATCTCTCCTCATCCGATGAGGACCCCTCAGCACCCGATACCACCTCCAAGCTGGAACAATCCTCCTTCTCAAAGTTCCTCAGGGAGATGTCAGCAGCTTTATCTCTCCCTCTGGAGTCAGACTCCAAAAAATCCCAAGCTTTTCTGGAAGCTCTGGATTTTGAGCAACCACCTAAGGAGTTTCTCAAATTGCCCGTACACGACATCCTACGGGAGACGTTTTACAAAAATTGGGAGAACCCTCTTACTGTACCTGGGGCCCCCCGCAAGTTGGATAACCTCTACCGAGTTATCCCAATTCCGGGGTTCGATAAGTCCCAATTGCCCCATGAGTCTCTTCTAGTTGAATCCACCTTGAAGAAAACTCAGGGCTCCAGTGTCTATGCCTCCACCCCTCCTGGCAGAGAGGGCAAAACCATGGACAAGTTTGGCAAGAGACTCTATCAGAATGCCATGCTGGCCAACAGGGCGAACAATTATTCCTTCCATTTTTCATTTTACATGAAACACTTGGTCCAACAGCTGTCCGCCCTCCAAAAGTATCTTCCGGAGAGGAAGATTCCACTTTTCCAACAACATATCTCTGGTCTCCTTCAGCTGAGAAAATTTATGGTCCGCTCTATCTACGATTCCTTCGAGCTGACCTCCCGTGCCTCTGCCATGGCTGTCGCCATGCGCCGCCTGGCCTGGCTGAGAGTATCAGATTTGGACATTAACCACCAAGATCGTCTGGCCAACGCCCCCTGTCTCGGGGATGAACTTTTTGGAGAGTCCCTGGATTCCACCACCCAGAAAATCTCGGCACATGAAATCAGGTGGGACACCCTGATTAAACCAAAGAAAAAGGCTCCACCTGCCCGACCTTACAGACCTCAATCCTCCTATCAGCGCAGGTTCTCAGCCAGGCCACTCAATCCGCCTTCTCAACAACCTCGGCGGCCCCGTCAGCAACAACACCATGCCCAGGCTCGTTCTCAATCCAATCAACCCAACAAGCCTCTTCAACCTGCAAAGCCTTCTCAGCCCTTTTGACTCTTCTCTCCAGGGCATAGCCAGTCTTCCACCTTCATTGCCTCTTCCACAACCAATCGGAGGCCGTCTCCACATATTCTTCAGCCGTTGGGAGGTCATCACATCGGACCAGTGGGTCCTCAACATCATCCGCCATGGCTACTCTCTCAACTTCCAGACTCTTCCACCGGACAACCCTCCCGTAGAGTCTGCTTTTCACTCCTCCCAAACCCCCCTCCTCCTGCGGGAGGTCCAGTCCCTCCTTCTTCTCAATGCCATCGAAGAAGTGTCCCCGGAACAAAGGGGTCTGGGATTCTACTCCCGCTACTTCCTGGTTCCCAAGAAGACGGGAGACCTCCGTCCCATTCTCGATCTCAGGGACCTCAACAAGTATCTCGTCAAGGAGAAATTCAGAATGCTCTCCCTTGCCACGCTTTACCCTCTTCTTTCTCAACACGACTAGCTATGTTCCCTGGACCTCAAGGAGGCCTACACTCACATCCCAATCAATCCGAATTCACGTCGCTACCTGCGGTTCCAGGTGCAACACCGCCACTATCAGTACAAAGTGCTACCCTTTGGCCTCGCTTCATCGCCCAGGGTATTCATCAAGTGCCTTATTGTGGTGGCGGCCTTCCTCCGGTCTCACAACCTCCAGGTGTTCCCCTACTTGGACGATTGGTTGGTGAAAGCACCTACGTCTCCACTTGTGCTACAAGCCACTCATCACACCATCTCTCTCCTCCATCTCCTGGGGTTCGAGATCAACTACCCCAAGTCGCATCTGCTTCCCACACAGCGACTTCAATTCATTGGAGTTCTCGACACCACACTAATGAGGACGTTTCTCCCCTCCGACCGCCAACGGACACTGCTCCACCTCTGTCGTCAGGTACTCCTTCATCAATCCATTCCGGCCCGACAGATGATGGTCCTCCTCGGCCACATGGCCTCGACGGTCCATGTACTTCCTCTGGCGCGACTCCACCTCAGGACACCTCAATGGACGCTAGCCAACCAATGGTCACAGACTACGGATCTGCTTTCTCAACCCATCTCTGTGACATCGTCTCTTCAGCAATCTCTGCAATGGTGGTTGAACTCTTCAAATCTTTCCAGGGGTCTTCTTTTTCATCCGCCCCCTCACTCCTTGACCATCACCACGGATGCCTCCCCCTATGCATGGGGAGCTCACCTGGGAGATCTGCGCACCCAGGGACTTTGGACCCCGCAGGAGCGCCTACATCACATCAATTTCCTGGAACTCAGAGCCATGTTCTATGCCCTCAAGGCCTTCCAGCATCTTCTCTACCCTCAGGTTCTTCTCCTGTGCACAGACAACCAAGTTGCCATGTACTACATAAACAAGCAGGGCGGCACCGGATCGCGCCTCCTTTGTCAGGAGGCTCTCAGCATCTGGACTTGGGCCACGGCCCGCAATCTCTTCCTCAAGGCTGTCTATATCCAGGGCGAACAAAACTCCCTGGCCGACAATCTCAGCCGCATCCTTCAACCTCACGAGTGGACTCTGGACCCTCCAACACTCCGCTCCATCTTTGCTCGCTGGGGCACTCCGCAGGTGGACCTCTTTGCAGCACCTCACAACCATCAGCTGCCCCAGTTCTGTTCCAGACTCTTCTCTCCTCATCGTCTGGCCCCAGATGCATTCCTGCTCGACTGGAGAGATCGGTTCCTTTATGCCTTTCCTCCACTTCCTCTGATGTTGCGGACCTTATCCAAACTCCGCAGGGACAGGGCCACCATGATTCTCATCGCTCCTCGGTGGCCTCGCCAACACTGGTTCTCCCTTCTGCTCCAGCTCAGCTCCAGGGAGCCCATTCCTCTTCCTGTGTTTCCTACTCTGCTTACGCAGCAGCATCAGTCTCTACTACAGCCCAATCTGTCTTCGCTCCACCTGACAGCTTGGTTTCTCTCGGGCTGACCTCTCCAGAGAATCTGTCTCAGCTTGTCCGTCTCATTTTAGACGCCTCCAGGAAACCGGCCATCCTCCAATGTTACCATCAGAAGTGGACCAGGTTCTCCTCTTGGTGTCTACGGCGTCATCACGATCCCTCCTCTTTAGCGGTGGAAACTGTACTGGAATATCTGCTCTCTCTGTCCAATGCTGGCCTCAAATCTACCTCCATCAGAGTCCACCTCAGTGCCATCACTGCGTTTCATGAGCCTATCCTCGGAAAACCTCTCACGGCCCATCCACTGGTTTCCCGGTTCATGAGAGGCCTCTTCAATGTCAAACCGCCTCTGAAGCCTCCTCCTGTCGTCTGGGACCTGAATGTGGTTTTATCAGCCCTCATGAAACCCCCCTTTGAGCCTCTTGCCACAACTTCGCTCAAACTTCTAACTTGGAAGGTGCTTTTCCTCATTGCCATCACCTCTGCCAGGAGGGTTAGTGAGCTACATGCACTGGTCGCCGATCCACCGTTCACTGTTTTTCACCATGACAAGGTGGTTCTGCGTACCCATCCTAAATTCCTCCCCAAGGTGGTCTCGGCTTTTCACCTCAACCAGTCCATTGTGTTACCTGTCTTTTTCCCTAAACCCCATTCTTATCCTGGGGAACAGGCGTTGCACACGCTGGATTGTAAGCGTGCCCTGGCATACTACCTTGACCGTACCAGGGCTCAACGCTCATCTCCTCAGCTCTTTTTGTCCTTCGAGCCTAACCGTCTAGGTCGTCCTGTCTCCAAACGGACGCTTTCCAACTGGCTTGCTGCCTGTATTGCGTTCTGTTATGCTCGGGCCGGTCTCTCACTGGAAGGTGCAGTCACGGCCCACAGGGTCAGAGCTATGGCTGCTTCTGTGGCTTTCCTCCGTTCCACGCCCATCGAGGAAATCTGCAAGGCGGCCACTTGGTCCTCAGTCCACACGTTCACTACTCACTACTGTCTGGATGCCTTCTCCAGGCGGGATGGACACTTCGGCCAATCTGTGTTACAAAATGTATTTTCCTAATGGCCAACCATCCCTCCTCCCTCTCTGTTAGCTTGGAGGTCACCCATGCGTAAAGAATATGCTGCCTGCTTGTCCTGGGATAAAGCACAGTTACTTACCGTAACAGGTGTTATCCAGGGACAGCAGGCAGATATTCTTACGTCCCTCCCTCCTCCCCGGGTTGGCTTCTTAGCTGGCTTATCCTAACTGGGGACCACGCACTCCTCCGTCGGGCGGGAAGGCACTCGCGCATGCACGGTGCGGCCAACTAGAACTTTCTAGTTAAAAAGGTCCGTACCGAGGGCTCTGTCGGTGACGTCACCCATGCGTAAAGAATATCTGCCTGCTGTCCCTGGATAACACCTGTTACGTTAAGTAACTGTGCTATTTGGCCCTTCTGGAGGCCCTTCGCAAAGGAGCTCTCGCTAAGGCGAGTGCCTTCGCTGCGTGCCAAACGGCTGCGCGCCATTGGCTCCTCCCCTTTTAAAGGGGAGTTCGGTTGATGTCTCTGCTGACGCGGTGGGGTTGGGCGGAGCTTACTCCCGCCGCTGCCCCTAGCTTCCTGCTCTTTCCTTATTCCCTCCAGGCGGACCAATAGTTTCCCCTCCCCCTTATTCCCATATCTATAAGCCTGTACTTATAGTAGGCGAGGGATTTGCACACCTGCTGATGCAGTAGGGAATTGAGGGCCACTTGATATTCCATTAACTCCACTCTGTGGTAGGGATCACCAGACAGGCCATACCTCCTCCGGGCTCTGGCTATGTCCCTCTCTAGACGTAAAATTTTCCTGTCTCGATCTTTTTTTATGTAACTACTATAACTAAGGGTATCCCCCCTCAACACCGCCTTCGCAGTTTCCCAGAATAAGATGGGGGTCTCCTTCCGTGTGAGCATTATGCCATTTATAGTCTTTCCACGCACCCAGCAACCGCCCACTATAGTTCGGATCCCCATACAATGCAAGCGGTAACACCCAGCGCCACACCCCTGGGGCCCCCTTCCTTACCCCCACCTCACATAAACTCAGGCGTGGTCCAATGTCCGCCCACTCCAGGTTCCGAAACACCGGTTCAGTTACCCACATATAATCTATGCGGGACTGAGTACCGTGTGCCTGGGACATATTGGTGTAATCCCTCTCGGTTCCATGCAGCACCCTCCAGGGGTCGATTAATTCCAGATTATCACTAAATTTTTGGAGCTCCCATTCCCCTGTCTGACGGAGAGCTCCTCCCGGCCCCGTGCAATCCAAACTCGAATCACGAACAGCATTAAAGTCTCCCCCAACAATCAGGGAGACCTGTGTGAAGGGCAACAACAAGCGGGTCAATTTAGCATAGAATGCCAGGTCACTTTCATTAGGAGCATAGACACAGCAAAATACCAGGTCCTGCTGCACGATCACCCCTCGACAGAGCACATATCTTCCCTCCCCATCCTTAGCCAAAATTTGTAAATTGTCTAGGAGGCCCTTATGGAACAAAATCGCTACCCCCCTGTGTTTCCCCTTTGCAGAAGCCGCAACCCACTCCCCCACCCACCATTGTTTCAACTTAGTATGTTCAAGATCTGTCAAATGGGTCTCCTGGAGAAAGGCCACATCCTTTGGCGCTGTAATTTGTAAAATTTTTGAGTGCTTAATGGGGGTGTTTATCCCCTATTCAGTCAAAACAAGCCCTACATGGACAAATGATACACACATCTAACAACAAGGCCTTGCTTACAACCAACAACATTCACACTCCCCAAAGAGAAAGGGAAAAAGGAAAAAGAAAAGAAGTGGAGAAAAAGGCCTCAGTTCAGCTTCATCTGGCCAAAAAAACTCCACTCCTACAAAAGCTGTTTATGTGTAAATGCTGAAAAATAGTCCAGCTCATAACATCCACAGTGTCACAAACCCGAGCCCAATGCCAGCCTTGTGCCAGGGAAGAGTCATAAAAAAACATCCCCTGAAACTAGTCCGGGCTAACCACGTTGTCCCTGTTAGGCAGGAACAGGACCAGGAAGCACAGGCTGTGTTCAGACCTGCTTTAGAACACAGCCTGGTGAAAACTGGTAGGGCCCATTTAAATCCTCCATTTTGTAAGAGGCTGGCTAAACAGGGTAGAAGGCAGCCTCAGCTGAAAGAAGTCCGGCCCCTGAGTAGGACTGGGCGTGGTACAGCAGCTTGGCAGCATTTGGAAAGCTGGCTGTCCAGGAGGAGGGGAGAAACAGGAGAAGCTCTCAGGTGGAAGGAGCCTCCAATTCCTCCAGAGCCAAAGGATGTGGAAATGCTGGACACAGAGTCAGAAGGAACAACCCTGGTAAACCCGGAACATGAAGCAATGGATTGGAGTGCGAAATGGATGTTAGTTAGTTTTGAATTAATAAAACTTTGGGAGAATTAACCAGATCAGGCTGGTAAACACAATATTATTTTGTTTTCATTATTATGGCCAAGACCTTTTGAGTCTATTTCTACATAGTAACATAGTAGATGACGGCAGATAAAGACCCGAATGGTCCATCCAGTCTGCCCAACCTGATTCAATTTAAATTAAAAAAAAAAAAAAATTTCTTCTTAGCTATTTCTGGGCAAGAATCCAAAGCTTTACCCGGTACTGTGCTTGGGTTCCAACTGCTGAAATCTCTGTTAAGACTTACTCCAGCCCATCTACACCCTCCCAGCCATTGAAGCCCTCCCCTGCCCATCCTCCACCAAACGGCCATACACAGACACAGACCATGCAAGTCTGCCCAGTAACTGGCCTAGTTTAATATTTAATATTATTTTCTGATTCTAAATTTCTGTGTTCATCCCACGCTTCTTTGAACTCAGTCACACTTTTACTCTCCACCACCTCTCTCGGGAGCACATTCCAGGCATCCACTACCCTCTCCGTAAAGTAGAATTTCCTAACATTGCCCCTGAATCTACCACCCCTCAACCTGAAATTATGTCCTCTGGTTTTACCATTTTCCTTTCTCTGGAAAAGATTTTGTTCTACGTTAATACCCTTTAAGTATTTGAACGTCTGAATCATATCTCCCCTGTCTCTCCTTTCCTCTAGGGTATACATATTCAGGGCTTCCAGTCTCTCCTCATACATCTTCTGGCGCAAGCCTCCTATAATTTCCGTTGCCCTCCTCTGGACCGCCTCAAGGCTTCTTACGTCTTTCGCCAGATACGGTCTCCAAAACTGAACACAATACTCCAAGTCGGGCCTCACCAATGACCTGTACATGGGAATCAACACCTTCTTCCTTCTACTGACTACGCCTCTCTTTATACAGCCCAGCATCCTTCTGGCAGCAGCCACTGCCTTGTCGCACTGTTTTTTCGCCTTTAGATCTTCGGACACTATAACCCCAAGGTCCCTCTCCCCGTCCGTGCATATCAGCTTCTCTCCTCCCAGCATATACAGTACCTTCCTATTAATCTCCAAATGCATTACTCTGCATTTCTTTGCATTGAATTTTAGTTGCCAGGCATTAGACCATTCCTCTAACTTTTGCAGATCCTTTTTCATATTTTCCACTCCCTCTTCGATGTCTACTCTGTTACAAATCTTGGTATCATCTGCAAAAAGGCCTGATTACCCTGCCCGGCTCGGCCTCCACAGCCAGGCGAGGGATGCACAAAGCGCTAAGGCTTCCCCCTAATCCCCAGGATGTTCCTAGCTGTGGCCGGGTCAGCCGTATGGGGAGGCGGGTGGGTTGTGTGGCTGACTATCCTGCTGTACACGGAGAACCTACGTTACAGGTAAGTAACTACACTTTCTCCTAGGACAAGCAGGATGAGTCAGCCACATATGGGTGACTCCCTAGCCAAGGGATGTACCGACTGGCCTGCGCCTTAGCGCTCTGTGCATCCCTTGCCTGGCTGTGGAGGCCGAGCCGGGCAGGGTAATCAGGCAAAGCAGGTGAAGTTGAGGAAACAAGGTTTTAAATAAAGTGCTGTGTTAACTGAGCAATAATACTCACAGAACAGTGAACTGGTCAATGACAATCAATGAACAGTGAGAAACCAACTGGTCAACACTGACAATTCGTACTTGCATGTGAGAATTCATACTTTCACATTCAGTCTAGACAGGAGTGCTGGAAGACCTACTTAATCAATATCTATAACACCTTACTTGATCAGTGTTTGTCGATATTTATAACACCCTACTTGATCAGTGTTCATCAAGGCTGTGCTAGTGGTTCCGGGAGGGAAGAGCCACTTCCGAGACTGCTCGGCCGAATGCATTTGGAGCGTGGAATGCTATGTCGAGGCAGTAGTGCTTGGTGAAGGTAGGCATGGAGGACCAAGTGGCTGCATCGCAGATGTCCCCTATTGGTGTGTGGTGCAGATGAGCCGTTGTGGTGGCTATGGCTCTGCGCTGGTGGGCTTGGGCTCCCACCTGCGGTTGAGCTGCGCTTTTATATAAGTGAAGGGGATGCACTTGTATATCCAGCGCGAGTGCCTGCGTTTGGTGGCCAGAAGTCCTGGTCTGTTTTGGTCGTAGGAGACGAACAATTGATGCTTGTCTAATCTGCTGCATAGTCAGGGCCCGCACACAGTCCAGGAGGTTTCTGAGGTGGCTGTGTGCCTCCCTGTGGGGAGATGTAGAGTGCTGGGAGGCACGCTGAAGCCACCTTCGGCAAGAATTGGGGGTGGGTTCTGGGTACCACCCTGTTCTCATGGAGGAGTGTGTCGGCCGACACGATGGTCAGGGTTTTCCCAGCCAGGAATACGGGATCTGCCTCCCCCAAAGGTTTGAAGGGGTCGAGGTGAACTGATGCGGCACCAAGTTGAGGTCCCATCTGGGCGGTGGTGGTCTGACCTGTGGGTGCAGATTGGACAGCCCCTTCATGAAATTCTGTGATTACTGAATGCCTCATAGAAACATAGAAATTGACGGCAGAAAAGGGCTATAGCCCATCGAGTCTGCCCATACCAATGACCCACTCCCTGATTCTTACTCTCCTAGAGATCCCACATGAATATCCCATTTTCTCTTGAACTCTAACACGCTGCTGGCCTCAATCACCCTCTGAGGCAGCTCGTTCCAATGATCTACCACCCTTTCAGTGAAGAAGTACTTCCTCGCATCACCCTGAAATTTCCCTCCCCTGATTTTCAGCGAGTGTCCTCTGGTTACTGAGGGCCCTGTAAGACTGAAGATATCATCTTTCACCTCAATACGCCCAGTAATATACTTAAAGGTCTCAATCATGTCCCCTCTCTCTCTTCGCTCCTCCAGTGAGTACATCCGCAGTTTTTTTAACCTTTCTTCATACGTGAGTTCCCTGAGCCCCAAAACCATCCTGGTAGCCATTCGCTGAACCGACCAATTCTCAACACATCTTTTCGGTAGTGTGGTCTCCAGAATTGAACACAATACTCGAGATGAGGTCTCACCATGGATCTGTACAGCGGCATTATGACTTCAGGTTTTCTGCTGACAAAACCCCTACGGATACAGCCCATCATTTGTCTTGCCTTGGACGATGCCTTCTCTACTTGATTGGCAGCCTTCATATCGTCGCTAATGATCACTCCTAAGTCACGTTCCACCGTGGTCCTGGACAAGGTTTCACCATTTAGTGTGTAAGTTCTGTGTGGATTTTTTTTGCCTAGGTGCATTACTTTACATTTTTTAGCATTGAAGCCCAGCTGCCAAGTTGATGACCACTGTTCAAGCTGTCTTAGGTCCTGCGTCATAAAGTCAGGCACACTGCTTTTGCCAACTATGTTGCATAGTTTGGCATCATCAGCAAACAGTGATACTTTTCCTCTAAGTCCTTGGGTCAAATCTCCTATGAATAAATTGAATAGAATCGGCCCTAAGACGGAGCCCTGAGGTACTCCACTCATCACTGCTGACGTTTTGGAGGGGGTACCGTTTACCATCACCCTTTGAAGCCTACCATCTAGCCAATCCCTTACCCATGTTGTGAATGTATCCCCTAATCCCATCGATTTTAGTTTGTTCAACAGCCTGCGGTGTGGAACGCTATCAAAAGCTTTGCTGAAGTCCAAGTATATCACGTCAAGGGACTCACCGGCATCCAGATGACTGGTCACCCAATCAAAGAAGTCAATCAGATTAGATTGGCAGGACCTTCCCCTGGTGAATCCGTGTTGATGTGGATCACGTAGATTTTCTTCATCTAGAATTTTGTCAAGTTCCTGTTTGATCAGTGTTTCCATGAGTTTGCACACTATGGATGTAAGACTCACTGGTCTGTAATTTCCTGTCTCCGTTCTGCAGCCCTTTTTGTGGAGTGGAATTACGTTAGCTGTTTTCCAGTCTAGGGGTACTATTCCCGTGCGCATGGAAAGATTGAAGAGTACGGATAGTGGTTTAGCCAGAACTTCACTCAGCTCTCTGAGTACCCTGGGGTGTAGATTGTCTGGCCCCATAGCTTTGTCTACTTTGAGTCTTGAAAGTTCGTGGTAGACATTACTAGGTGTAAACTCGTAATCACGAAACAGGTCATTTTGGCTGTTTCTTATTTGTAGTTGCGGACCATCTCCCGGTGCTTCACAGGTGAATACTGAGCAGAAGTATTCGTTTAGCAGTTCTGCTTTGGTAGTATCAGATTCTGCGTAGTTTCCATCTGATTTCCTAAGGCGTTCTATTCCATTTTTGTTTCTCTTCCTGTCGCTAATGTACCTGAAGAAGGATTTGTCCCCTTTTTTAATGTTCCGTGCTAGATCTTCCTCTGTTTGAAGTTTGGCTTCCCTGACTGCCTTTTTGACAGCCTTAGATCTGGCCAGATAGTCTTCTTTTGCCTCCCTTTTCCCAAGATGTTTGTAGGTAATAAATGTTTCTTTTTTCATTTTAATGAGGTCCGAAATTTCCTTGTTGAACCATTGTGGTTTTTTGTTTCTCCGGCGTTTGCTTACTGTTTTTACGTAGCGGCTAGATGCTTCGTTCAGGATGGATTTTAGGTTTGACCACATAGTTTCCGGATTGTCAGTTTCTGCATGGTTTTGCAGCTTTTGATGGACAAAGTCTCTCATGTGGTCGAAATCTGCCTCCCTAAAGTTGAGGACCCTCGTTGCTGTGTTTGATTTAGAGAAGCCTTTCCTGAGGTTGAGCCATACCATGTTGTGGTCACTGGAGGCCAGCGTGTCTCCCACTGATACTTCCGAGACACTGTCTCCATTTGTGAGTACCAGGTCCAGTATTGCTTTTTCCCTGGTGGGCTCTAATACCATTTGTTTTAGTTGTGCACCCTTAATGGAGGTTATTATTCTTTTGCTACCGCTCGTAGTTGCTGAGAGGGTGTTCCAGTCTGCATCTGGCATGTTGAAGTCGCCTAACAGTACTGTGTCACCACGCAAAGTGATGTTCTCTATGTCCTCAATCAATTCTTTGTCTTTGTCTTCCTTTTGTCTCGGAGGCCTGTATACCACACCGAGGTAAAGGCATTTTTCGTTCCCTCTGGTCAGGTTTACCCAAAGTGATTCCCCTGTGTATCTAACCTCTGTGATCCTGGTAGTTTTGATATTATCCTTAGTGTATAGTGCTACCCCCCCTCCTAATTTGCCTTCTCTGTCCCGACGAAGTAGATTGTAGCCTGGTATAACCATATCCCACCCATGCGAGTCTGTGAACCAGGTCTCGGATATCGCTACTATGTCAAGGTCTGCATTACTTATTTCTGTTTCTAGTTCCAGGATTTTGTTGCCCAAGCTGTGTGCATTAACATACATTGCTCTCCAAATTTGTGATGATATGCCTATCCCCGTTAGTGTACTTGCCTTAGGTTCAGAAGTGTGTATACTATGGGTACTTACCTTAGGCTCAGAAGTGTGGGTTTTACTTGCTTCTCCAGGATGGATCCTTACTGCTCTGGTATGTATGTGTGAACCCTCCCCCAACTTACCTAGTTTAAAGCCTTCCGAAGTAGATGTGCTAGTCGATGTCCAAAAACTTTCTTGCCTCTCTTTGTTAGGTGAAGTCCATCAGGTCCCTGTAGTCCTTGTAGCGCTACTCCGTGGTCTAGGAATCCAAAGTTCGTCTCTAAACACCATTCGCGAAGCCACTCGTTGGTCCTATGGATGCGCTCTTCCCTGTCTCTGCCTTTGTCTCTTACCGGGAGGATTGATGAGAAGACCACCTGTGCTCCTGTCTGCTTTAGCTTCCTTCCCAGGGCCTCGAAGTCTTTAGGGATGCTGTCTGATGTGCTTCTGGCAGTATCGTTAGTACCTACATGAATGAGAAACATAGGGAAATGGTCAGTAGGTTTTAGAAGTTTGTCTATACTGGTGGTGATGTCGCGGATCCTGGCTCCAGGGAGACAGCAGACCTCCCTCGACTGCAAATCTGGTCTGCAAATTGGTCCTTCGGTGCCTCTTAGCATGGAGTCTCCGATGACCATCACTCTACACTCCTTCCGAGGGGGGGTGGATCGAGCAGCGAGAATCGCAGCCGGTGTTCTGTGTTCGGAATCCTCCTCTGCTTCATCCTCGTCAGTTCCTTCTTGAAGGACGTGAAATCTGTTTTTCAGGGAAAGTTGTGGCGTTGGTGTTGAACTGCCCTGTTTGAGAGAAAAAGAAGAAGAAGGTGAGAATGGGGGGGGGATTTCTTTGCTTGCCAGTAGAAGAGGTTACCAGCTGCCAGGGACCGGCATCTCCAATCATTTCCTGTATTCCGATCGTTGAGTTTAGAGCTGTAGGTTTGGGAGTGCCAAGGATGGTCTTGTCGAGGCTTCGTTCTGCGGTGTGAGACAATTCCTGGATGGCTTCGTCGATGAAGGCCTCATCCTCCCTGATGCACCTCAGGCGTTTCACCTCCTCCCTGAGGCTCCGCAGTTCCTGCATAACGTCCTCGTCCGCTTCTACCTGTTTCATCTCGTCTGTCTGCGTAGTGATCGAGGCATACCATGGGAGGGGGGTGACCTCGGTCAGCACTGAGACATCTGTTCCCTGCTCAGTGGCACTCTCTGCCTTCTGTGTAGAGTCCTTGGCCATCCCCCGGGTGTCTTCAGATGCTGGATTGTTGAGCTTGATAGTAGTCTTGGCGCTCCTTGTTCTCCCTGCCATTTCTACAAGGAAAAGAAAAGAGAAAACAAATGTGAGTCAAGGAAAGAGTGTGTTTGCCTGTGTGCTTGCTTGCGTGTGATAAAGGGGAGTATCTGTTTTTGTGTGGGAAGAGTGGAGTGTATCTGGTTCAAAGTGGTAGGGCTATGTTTAGAGGCCCTTCTTGAGGCCCTTCGCAAAGGCGCTCTCGCTAAGGCGAGCGCCTTTGCCGCTCGCCTTCGCCGTGCGCCGAACGGCTGGGCGCCGTTGGCTCCCTTCCTCTTAAATGGGAGCCCGGGCCGAAGTGACCTGTGACGCGGTGGGGGTGGGCGGAGCTATCTCTCGCCGCGACCCCGGTTTGCCTGCCTGCCTTTTCCCTTCTGTGTCCCCGGCTTATCTCTCCTCCGCCTCCCCGCCTGGAAACGAACAAAAGAAAAAAAAAACAGAAAAGGAAAGCCAAAACGAAGTGCCGCCGCAGTTCCCTCGTGTCCCGGCTCCCTTCCTCTTAAATGGGAGCCCGGGCCGAAGTGACCTGTGACGCGGTGGGGGTGGGCGGAGCTATCTCTCACCGCGACCCCGGTTTGCCTGCCTGCCTTTTCCCTTCTGTGTCCCCGGCTTATCTCTCCTCCGCCTCCCCGCCTGGAAACGAACAAAAGAAAAAAAAACAGAAAAGGAAAGCCTCGACACTGGTTTGTTGTCTAGGCCAGTGTGGTATGCTGCGATTGCACTTAGGTGGACCTTGATGGAAGTGGGTTTTAGGTCCCACTGAGATAAGCTCATTATGTACTGCAGGATGTCCGGTATGGGGCAGTTGTAGGGGTCTCGCTGCGTGTCTGTGCACCGGTAGCGGAATCTTCTCCATTTCAATCCCATAGCATTTTCTGGTTGAAGGTCTTCTGGCTGCCATAAGTGTGTGCTCCACGTCTTGTGGTAGGTTCATCCTCTGATCATCCATGCGGTCAGGGCTAAGGAACGCAGGTCGTGGTGGTGGGTAAGGTTCCCGCGTTGTGTTATGAGAACTGCACTGATCGGGAGGGGGGAGAGGTGGGTGAACCGCTATCACTTGCCGGAACGGGAACCATGGTTGCAGGGGCCCGGACAAGGCAATCATGATCACCGTTGCTCTGTCCTGAAGGATCTTCTGCAGGACTTAGGGTATGGCGGATAGGCGTATAAGAGTCCGTGGTTCCAACTCACAGACAGACCGTCGGGGCTGAGACGGCGATGGGTTGATCTCTGCGCAGAAGGTCGAGTATTTTGAGTTCGGTTGCAAACAGGTCGATGCTCGGTGTGCCCCAGGTGCTGAAGATCTTCTTCGTCGCCGCTGGGTTGAGACACCACTCATCGGGATCCAGCTGGTGGCTGAGGCTTTCTGCCAGGTCGTCCTGCTCCCCCGGGAGGTAAGTTGCCTGGATGGGGCATTGAATGGGGTTGGTGAACTCCCACATGCGGCAAGCTTCCTTGCATAACGAGGCTGACCCTGTCCCTCCCTGCTTGTTGATATAGTGCACGGCCACCTGGTTTTCTGTTTGGGTGAGGACTGCCCTGCCTGTCACCCATTGTTTGAAGGTTTCAAGGGCATTCCCTATGGCCCTGAGCTCCAGTAGGTAGATATGGAGTGAGGACGCCTGTGCGAGGATCGAGAAGGTGTGTCCCCCCTCCATGTTTGGAGGAATCCATGGTGGCCACCAGCTGGTGAGGTGGTGGTCTGGTTTCCCTTTTGCTAAGTTAACTCGGGCAGTGCATCAGTGAAGCGTCTTGTGTATGGGCTGGCGAATGGGTATCTGGGTGGTAAGAGTTTGGGTACAGTGGTCCCAGTGACGTCTGAGGTGCCCTTTCAGGGATCTCATGTGTAGTCTGGTGTGCTGGACAACAAAGTCCGCAGCTGAGACACAGGAGGGAGCGTGCTGACGATGAGCTGCTGGCAGGGATGCACTGGGCCAGGGATGTCATGGCGTCGATCTTGTAGTCCCGTAGGACGGCCTTGGTCTGTGTTCTGTCGATGACTGCCCAGATGAACGATATCCCCTGGGGGGGTATCAGGTGGGATTTCATGTAGTTGATGAGGAACCCCAGTTCTTGGAGGAGGGTTATGGTGGTTGTCGGGGCTGCCAGCTGTCGAGATAAGATAGGACGCAAACCCCTTGAAGGCGGGGATGTGCCACTGCCACGCACTTTGTGAACGCTCTTGGAGCCGTTGAGAGTCCAAAGGGTAGGACCTTGTACTGGAGGCGTCTGTTTTGGCTTTAGAAGCGACGATGCCTCCTGTGGGCTGGGTGCATGGGCACGCGAGTGTATGCATCATGTAAGTCCAGGGATACTAGCCAATACTCGGGCTGTAACAGAGCCAAGACTGTACCCAAAGAGTGCCTCTGGACCTTGTGTATGCACCTGTTGAGCTTGCAGAGATCCAGGATCGAGCATTGTCCTTGTCCATGGGGACGTGGGGGTTCCTGGAGTAGAAACCCCTTGGTGATCTTCTCTGTTCGTCACCGCCTCTATTGACTCTGCCAAAGCAGGTCCTCTCTTTGCTGCAGGAAAATTGGGTCCTCAGATGGAGGGTGCCCCGCCCACTCGGGGGGGGGGGGCGGGAGTGGAGACGAATTCGGAATCCCTTCTTGATGATGCTGAGGGCCCACTGGTCGATGGTGATCCTGGGCCAAGCCTTCGCAGACAATCTGATCCTGCTGGGCCGGAGGGTGGTCAAGGTTCTGTTTTTGTCTTGGGGAGAGGGCTGCCCTTGGATGCCCCTGCCCCTTTGGCGGTGCTTGTTTGCGTAGCAGTTATGTTACTGTTGTGAGCGCTGGGGCACAGACTGCTGCCAGTGTGGACTGGCTCGGTAGTGAGCTGGAGTCCCTATTTTATTTTATTTATTTATTTTCTCTCCTGATAAAGCCGCATCTGGAACTGGAGCGCAGCAATTAGTGCGCTCAGCATTGCGCTCTCGAAGGTCTTTTTCCCCGTGGAATCCAGGGTTTTTCAGGTCCTTCCCTGACGGGGCGTTGGAGGGGGGGGGGGTCGTGCTGCCCTGTTTCTCTTAAGCGCCAAGGCTACTGCAATGTCCATGTATGGCTGCTGCGGGTTGTTGAATCTCTGGGCTGGAAAGATCTGGTACTTCAATACCAGTCTCCTTGATGTTGGTTGCCCTGAAGAGGGAGTCAGCCAAATCTTGTCTCTGCAGTCCAGGAGGTTCTTGTGGACTGGAATCGCCACTGCCTGCGTGAAGTACTGGTACTGGTAGTTCAGGCCTTGTAGTACTCTGTCTTGGGTACTTGTCCACCAAATAGGACTTACCTTTGGGGCTGGAGAGGGAACCCCATTCGGCTCCCTGCAGAGGCTGGCTTTACGCGGCAGCATGCAGTGACTCCTGGAGAGATCTCTCGGTCTGGTGAGACTCTTATCGGCTGCCCTGCAGAGGCTGGCTGTAAGCGGCAACATGCAGTGACTCCGGGAGATATTTCTCTACCGGGCCGAGTGCAGGCGGGGGGATTAGCTGAGCCAGGGCATTCTGGAGGCTCCTTGCCGCTGTAGCTTGTGGATCCTCCGCTGCTGCATTCCGATGAGGATGGCTGCTGGAGGAAGATTCTTGGGCCTCACTTCTCTTCATGAAGTCTCTCAGTGCCTTCTTCCTTAGCTTGCGTGCACGTGATGACATGTACGCACAATGCAAGCAACACGGAAACCTCGAGCGCCAGATACAATCAGTGGGCGCACAATTCATGAGGATCCAGTGTGTTCATCTTTCTCCTGCATCCCAGTCGTTTCTTTAGATGATTCAGGCATCTTCAAGGTGATGAGTAGAAAAGTTGTAATGGAGAGCTGTAGAAAATCCGACCGATGGGAACGGGCAGAAACTAAAGACTGGGGATTAGGGGGAAGCAGGGGGACATGTGGATAAAGGTGAGCTGGTTGATAATAGTATATCTAGATTTTCAGAACGCTTTTGATAAAGTTCCTCATGAGAAAATTAAAGGGTCATGGGATAGGTGGCAAAGTTCAGTTGGTTCAGTTGATTACGAATTGGTTAAATGGTAATTTTTTTTCAATGGAGGAGAGTAAACAGTGGAGTGCTGCAGGGGTCTGGACTGGGACTGGTGCTCTTTAACTTATTTCTAAATGATCTGGAAATTAGAATGACGAGTGAGGTGATTAAATTTGCAGATGACACTAAACTGTTCAAAGTTGTTAAAACGCACGCCGTACTTGCACGTCCCTATCCCTTTCCCCATATCTCTAGTTGCTCGCCGTGAGCAACTGCAACATGCTTGTTGTGACTGCTTCGTCGACTGCTGACATCACCCGAAGAAGGCTGTAGCAGTGTGAGTGATGAATCTGTTTAACGACAATGCAATGTCACATTTCCACAAAATCCTCAAAAGGAGGCAGAAGCAACTGTCATCGGAAAGGTTCCTTGTTAAAGTCACACAGAAAGAAACAGATTCCAGTGAACAACGATTCTGTTAGTTCTAGTGAAAGTCCTACACAATAACCCTCACCCTCTCCTCTCTCTCGTCTCCCTCACACCAGCCAAGATTCTATTCAAAACTAAAGTGCAGGTTATTGGCTTTACTGTATATATTTTTATTTTATACAGTACAGTATTTTGTATTAAAGTTTGTGGATAATTGAACGAATCGTGTGAGTTTACATTATTTCCTATGGGGAAATTTGCTTTGATATACGAGTGCTTTGGATTACAAGCATGCTTCCGGAATGAATTTTGCTCCCAAACCAAAGTTTTACTGTAAAGAGAAAAAAAAAGAAATCAAATAGAAGTAACTAAACAAGGAAATAAATAAATAAATAGAGGTGGGGGACAGGAACAGGGGGCACAATGGATTTATGTCTCTAGGGCCCACCAAACAAATAATCCTGCCTGCTTCCAACCTTGCTCCTCCTTCCCTCCCTCTCTCCCCGCGCCAGGATCATTCTGACCAATGAGTGCCAGTAGGAGCTGAAACTCCTCCTCCTCCTCTCCCTCTCAGTGATAGTGGATCAATTTTCTGACCAATCAGCACTGAAAGGAGCAGAACCGAGAAGACAAGTCTGCGTCTCTCAATCAGTGTGAAGCACCGCCTCCCCTTTGTGATGTCATCAGCCTGTGCCCAACAGGAAACGAGCCTTAGAGCTCCAAATCTTACTTCCTGTCTCTTTGTTCCTTCTGCCACACGACAGGAGAGAAACCCTCACCGGAGAAAGAGCCCCAGATTCATTTCTAATCCTGGAAAGTACAAAAGCAGAGAGGAAAATGCCCGAGGGAGCTTCTGCCCAGGTAGGAGAGTCCCCCAGCTTCTTCCTTCTTGTTACAACACTGCTGCAGCTTTCTGACCTGGGATAGTGCAGAGTCAGGACCCTGAGCAGACCTGGACTGAGGAAAGACACTTTGGGACCCTCCTGAGGGGAAGGAGAGAGATCAGAGTCTCACAAGAGGAGATTGTGGGATGTGACTGCTTCCTTTTGCTATAGTCCTGCTCTGGGACTGTGAATTATGTGTCTGCAAATTATATACACACAGAAATCTTTCCCTCTGCCCTGCTGAGCCCAGCGCTGAGAAGTGCTCTGGGACTGAGTGTTATGTGGTTGTGAATGATATACACCAAAAAGCAATTCTCTTTACCTCATGAATCCCAGCACTGGGAGGTCTCCTGAAATATAACTCTGTTCTGGGATAGTGCAGGGCAGGATTAATTCATTGAGAGCCCCCCTAGCCCTGTCCTACCCACATCCTACCCATACCCTGCCCCTCCCACATTTATTTACCTGTTTTCTTATTTACTTCTTTATTTCCACTTGTATTTCTTTTTTTCTTTTATTATAAAATTCAAAACAAAGATTACCATACCAGTACCAGTGTACAGTTTTAGTTCTATGCAAGCCCCAAACATCTCTGAACAAAACCCCCCTTTTGCCCAGGACTTTAACTTTAAACCCTTTCCATACATATATAAAAGTGTTCAAATGCATTGTAAAGCAGTAATACTATCTGAAACATAAGTCTATATTAATAACCAAGTTTGCAACTTCTCTCAACTGCCTCACTCTTGTCAAACTGTAATCCATATGTATGTATAAAAATACGTACATATGGGTAACTCCTCTAGTATGTTCCACTCCATGTATGTTAATTTGTAACAAAAAACAAGGCAAGCGGTCCACCAAAGAATCCAATGTGGAACAAAAGATCGGCAGCCAATAAAGAGATTCAAATCAGGTATATTCAAGGTGCTCCCAGGAACCATGCCTGATGCATTTCGCCAAACAAGGCTGGTCAACGCTAACAGAAAACCATATCTTTCATACACACAGGACACAGAACCACCCTCACCCAGTATAGAATAAGTAATCACAAACTAAACTCCCCACCCCCTTTTTACAAAAGCACGGAAGAGGTTTTTAGCGCTGGCTGGCGGGCTGAATGTTCTGTGCTGTTCTGACAATCATAGGAATTCTATGACCATCGGAGCAGTGCAAAGCATTCAGCATGCTGCCTTGTGTTATAAACTGAAGGAACGGTACAGTTTAGGGGTGAAGAAACAATGGTGCATATCCCCCAATACTGAACAAAATATAAAGATAGCAGATGTAAATTTGAAAAAAAGAGAAATAACAAATCACGTTACAAATTAACAAAAATAAAATAAAAAATGGAAAATAAGATACCATTTTATTGGACTAATACGTTTTTAAATTAGCTTTCAGAGGTCAAACCCTCTTTCCTTAGGTCAGTATCCTGTCCTGACCTGAGGAAGGAGAATTTTGTCTCTGAAAGTTAGCCAAAAATATATTAAAATTAGTCCAATACAAGGATCACCATTTCTATTTCTAAACATTTATCAACACAGCTACAATATTACTTTATCCTAAAGCAATAAAATAGATTTTTTTTTCTACCTTTGTCATGTGGTTTCTGCTTTCCTCATCTTCTTGTCATTCGCTTCTTTCTATCCAGTGTCTGCTCCTTCCAGAAAATATCTACCTCCCTCTGCCATCTCTCCTCCTGCTCCCCCGCGCCCCCTATTGGTCTAGCATCCATCATCTTCCCTCTGTTCCCCCCCATGGTCTGGGATCTCTCATTCCATCTCTCCTTCTCTCCCCCTGTGGTTTTTAGCGTCTCTCTCTTCTCATTTACTCCACTCAGATCTGATATCTGTCTCCCCCGTTTCTGGGAATTCTCCTCTCTCTTCCCTTCTCTGTTCTTCCTTCTCTATTTCCTGCCTCCGTCTAAATTAAATTCTTTCTTACTATTCAATCCTCAGTTTCCTTCTTTTTACTGTGTCTACTCACAGCTTGCCACCCCTTTCCTTCATCCCTCCTCTATCTCACTAACTATCTTCTTCCATCTAGCATATGGGAAAGCAGCAGCAGTGGTGATGAGGTGAGGGCTCCTGAAGCTGACGGCACAAGTTCTCTCTACATCCATCATCTGCCCCCTTCTCTCTCTCTCTCTCTCTCTCTCCACCTCAGGCAATTCCATCAGTTATCCTGCCCCCCTCAGTGAATTGCCTGGGGTGGAGGGAGGGAGAGAAGAGGGCAGATGATGGAAGTGGGAAGAACTTGTGCCGTCAGCGTCGGGCGCATGCGGGAAAGCAGCAATGAGGGGCTAGAGGTTATCTTCCTCTCATTCAAGTCCTTGCCACCCTCCATCCCTTGGTCGGTCCCACAATTTCCAGCATATTCCCCTCCCTCCATTCTTGTAGCACAGCATCTCCTCTCCTGACATCTCCCTGTCCTTTTTCCTTCACTATCTTCCTATCCCATCTCTCTTCCCTCCTGTCCCACTCCCCATAATCAATCATCTCACCACCTCTCTTCCCTCCCCCTCAGGGTCGAAGATTGCTTCCGCTCTCTTTCCTGCTGTTCTCTCCCTCGTCAGCATATGATCTAGCGCCCCTCCTGCCGTTGTCCAACATTTCCCCTTCTCTCCCTCCCTCTCATCCCCTGCTCCAACATACCGTATTTCGACTGCCCTTCCATCTTCCCCTCCCAGGCCTGATGACTTCCACTGATGTACTGCTTTCTGCCGCCCCTGCCGAAGACTGTAAACAACTTGAACACACGCCGCAGGGCTCTAATAGTGTGCGTGCCGCTGACGGCTTCCTTCCTCCGCCCTCATGACATAACTTCCCATTTGGTTGATGGAGGAGGAGGGAAGCACTGTTAGAGCCCTGCAGTGTGTGTTTCAAGTTGTTTACAGGCTTCGCCAGCAGCGGGAGAAAGAGAGAAAGCAGTCGCCGGCTCTGTTTTTCCGATCAAGGGGGGGGCCCGGTGTTGCCAATAGAGGGGGGGCCCAGTGTTGCCGATCGAGGGGGGGGGCCCGGTGTTGCCGATTGCTGCTGGGGGGGGGACGCTGGGCTGTCGCTGTTTGAAAAATGTTTTTTTTTGAGAGGTCTCTTTTTGTGGGCCCCCCTGACCATTTTGGGCCCTAAGCAACTGTCTACTTGGCCCATTGGGTAATCTGGCCCTGGGTAGTGTGTTATGTCATTGTAAATTATGTACACCAGTACAATTTCCTTCTCCCCAATGAGCACCAACCCTGGGAGGCTTCTTTATGGAAGTGTTGCTGCAGAAGATGCTGAGTGTGATTCTGGTTTATATTTTAGAAGCAGGTGACATTTGAGGACATCACTGTCTCTTTCACCCAGGAGGAGTGGGCGTATTTAGATGAAGAGCAGAAGAAGCTCTACAGGGAGGTGATGAAGGATAATTATCAGATGCTGATCTCTCTGGGTAAGAGATAAATTTACTTCCAGTGCAATAGGAATGCTATGATATACCAAAGGAGAAGAGAATTATCACTGGGAAGACTCCCAGATCCAGATCTACCTCTCCACACCAGATATTTCTACAGGAATCCAGATCCTAGTCTCAGCAAGTCTTATCTGAGATTGATGCCTGGATATCTCACTGCTATCTAAAACTGAATATGGGGTTTGGCCAGATACAACTGACCTGGATTGGCCACCGTGAGAACGGGCTACTGGGCTTGATGGACCATTGGTCTGAGCCAGTAAGGCTCTTCTTATGTTCTTAAGTACAGGACCTCCTTAGGGGGAAAACTGCTTTTGTGAAGTTACTAGGGGGTTATACCATGCAATTTACCAGTCTCTGAATGTGCGTGGAGAAACTCCTTTGAAGTACATGCCAATTTCAGAGAGCTGTTCAATGAGGAGAGGATGACTTTAGAATTGTCAGTGTCCTATTTGCAAAACATTTTTTAAGCATTCATCTCTAGGCAGTGTAAGGTTGAGAGTTGTTCCTTAGAAATGGCAATGTTCTATGCATTTCCTTCAATTCCTTTAATCAAGGCAGCACTTCTCAAATTTTACCAGGAAACAGCCACCATGATACTCATCGCACCTCAGTGGCCTACAAATGAGCAAACAGAAGTCAATCACTCTGCAAGTCTTTCCAACACCACTGTCACAGAACTAGGGCTTTCTACTGCATCCCAGTCTACTTTCTTTAGCTCTCACAGCATGGTATCTCTCTCCCAACCAGTAGATACCCTTTTGCTCTCTGCACCAGTGTCGGCTATTATTGAAGCCTCCAGAAAGCCATCAATACAGCACTACCATTTCAAGTGGACTCACTATTCCATGTGGTGTAATGCCAAATATCTGGATCCAGTGACCTGTTCTGTTCCGGATTATCTCCTACACCTCTCTAATTCTGTATTAAAGACTAATTCAATGAGGATTCATCTCGGTGCTATAATTGTTTTCCACACACAAGCCTGTAGCAGTACATCCTCTGATTTCTAGATTAATGAAAGGGTCTGTACAATATCAAGCCGCCTATGAAACCTTCAATGGCATGGGTCCTTAATAAGAACATAAGAACTGCCATCTCCGGATCAGACCTTCGGTCCATCAAGTCCAGTGTTCCGCACACGAGGAGGCCCTGTCAGGTGTACACCCATATTCTTCTATGCCTCTCGTAAGGAGATGTGCATCTAGTTTGATTTTGAATCCTAGGACGGTTGATTCCGCAATAATCTCCTCTGGAAGAGCATTCCAGGTGTCAACCACTCTCTGAGTGAAGCAGAACTTCCTGATATTAGTCCTGAACTTGCCCCCCCTTAGCTTCATTCCGTGTCCTCTTGTCTGTGTCAAATTTGACAATGTAAATAGTTTTTTCAGCTCTATTTTGTCGATTCCTTTCAGTATTTTGAAGGTCTCGATCATATCCCCTCGTAGTCTTCTTTTCTTAAGGGAAAACAATCCCAGTCTCTTAAGTCGATCCTCATATTCCAGTTTCTCCATATCTTTTACTAGTTTTGTTGCTCGTCTCTGCACCCTCTCCAGCAGTTTTAGGTTGGGAGACCAATGTTGGACACAGTATTCCAAGTGGGCTCTGACCATTGCTCTATAAAGTGGCATTATAACTTTCTCCGATCTACTTGTGATTCCCTTCTTTATCATGCCCAACATCCTATTTGCTTTCTATGTGCTGACAGTTTCAGGGTCCTATCTATCAGTACACCCAGGTCTTTTTCTTGTTCGCTCTTACCCAGAGTTGCACCTGACATTCTATACTCGTGTTCCTTATTCTTACTGCCTAAATGCATCACTTTGCATTTCTCCACTTTAAACTTCATCTGCCATTTCTCCGCCCATTTCTCTAACTGACACAAATCTCTCTGGAGTTCCTCGCTATCCTTTTGCGATCTGATTGCCCGGCATAGCTTTGTGTCATCTTCGAACTTGATGATCTCGCTGGATGTTCCTTCTTCTAGGACATTCATATAGATATTAAATAAGATCGACCCAAGTAAAGAGCCCTGGGGTACACCGCTAGTCACTTTCTCCCAGTCGGAGAACTTCCCATTTATGCCCACTCTATGTTTTCTGTTCTCCAGCAATTTGCCTATCCATCTTTGTATATCCCCCTCTGTTCCATGGCTTTGTAGTTTCCTGAGAAGTCTTTTTGTGTGAAACTTTGTCGAACGCTTTCTGGAAGTCTAAGTATATTATGTCCACCGGTTCTCCACTATTAATTTGTTCATTCATGGTCTCAAAAAATTGAAGTAAATTCGTTAAACATGATTTCCCTTTCCTGAAGCCATGTTGACTTGCTTTCATCGGGTCATGTGTATCTAAATGCCAGACTATGCTATCTTTAATCAGTGCTTCAACCATCTTTCCAGAGACAGACGTAAGGCTCACAGATCTGTAGTTGCCCGATTCTCCTCTCGATCCTTTTTTGAAAATTGGCGTGACGTTCGCTAGCTTCCAGTCGTCCGGTATCTGTCCAGTTCTAATTGGCAAGTTTTTGCAATAACTCTCCGATTTCAACCTTCAATTCTTTTAAGACTCTCGGGTGAATTCCATCCGGTCCAGGGGATTTGTCACTTTTAAGTTTTGTCGATCTGGTAGTATACCTTATCCAAGTACCTAAGAGCTATTGTGTATAAGTGCAAGGGGTGGTGTGCAAATAGGCGGGGAATGAGTGAGTTATGGGTGATTCCTATACTTACAAAGCTGTAGATTACTGTTGGAGCACTCAGATTTTTGTCACCGTTATAAACATAGAAACATAGAGTATGACTGCAGAAAAGGGCCGATAGCCCAAGTCTGCCCACTCAAGAACCCTCGAGAATCCATGTTTTAAGAATTCCTCTGGAGCGACCTCACCTGTCTGTCCCATCGTCCCTTGACTCCCTTAACTCTACTCACTGCCATTTCCAAGGAACAGCTCACAAACTTGCACTGTCTAAAGATAAATGCTCAAAAATGTTTTGCAAATAGGAAACTGACAATTCTGGTCCTGTATAACTTATCTTTCATTATAAATAAGTCTTATCTTAGAAACCACTGCTGTTTTCTAACTCATGACAAATAACTTCTGTTTATATCCAGGAGATCATCAGATCCGACCTGAATGGCAGAGAATAAAGAGACAAAGAGAAGATCCGGTAGAAATGGACCAAATCCAAACACAGTCAGAAAATATCTATGAGAATATTTCCCTCAGACCTGACAACATTAGCACAAAGAATTCTAAGCAGGTATCAAAGGAACAGAGAAACCCTGCAGGAGCCACAAAGGAGGGAGTCACTAAGTGTGAGAGAAATGATGGTAACATCCCTGAGGACAAGAGACACCTAGCAGAGAGACCCTTCCAAATTCATAATAGTGGTAAAGTGACTTCTGAATTCCTCCATGGCAAGAAGAAAGGAAAAAAACACCAGAAAGAAGTCCAACTGCATAAAAGTGATCATAAAAATGAGAAACTATTTACATCTGCTGAGTGTAATAAAAGCTTCACTCAGCTTTCAAATCTAAAAAAACACCAAGTGATCCACACAGGGTTCAAACCATATACGTGTACTGAGTGTAATAAAAGCTTCACTGAACTTTCAAATCTAAGAACGCACAAAATGATCCACACAGAGTACAAACCATATACGTGCACTGAGTGTAATAAAAGCTTCACTCTCCTTTCAAGTCTAAAAAGTCACAAAATGATCCACCAAGGGTACAAACCACATACGTGTACCGAGTGTAATAAAAGCTTCACTCAACTTTCAGATCTAAAAAAACACCAAGTGATCCACACAGGGTGCAAACCATATAAGTGTATTGAGTGTAATAAAAGCTTCACTCAACTTTCAAGTCTAAAAAGTCACAAAATGATCCACCAAGGGTACAAACCACATACGTGTACCGAGTGTAATAAAAGCTTCACTCAACTTTCAGATCTAAAAAAACACCAAGTGATCCACACAGGGTGCAAACCACATACATGTACCGAGTGTAATAAAAGCTTCACTCAACTTTCAAATCTAAGAACGCACAAAATGATCCACACAGAATACAAACCATATACGTGTACTGAGTGTAATAAAAGCTTCACTCTCCTTTCAGGTCTAAAAATACACCAAGTGATCCACACAGGGTACAAACCACATACGTGTACCGAGTGTAATAAAAGCTTCACTCAACTTTCAGGTCTAAAAACACACCAAGTGATCCACACAGGGTGCAAACCACATACTTGTACCGAATGTAATAAAAGCTTCAGTCAACTTTCAAATCTAAGAACGCACAAAATGATCCACACAGAATACAAACCATATACGTGTACTGAGTGTAATAAAAGCTTCACTTTCCTTTCAGATCTAAAAAAACACCAAGTGATCCACACAGGGTGCAAACCATATACATGTACCGAGTGTAATAAAAGCTTCACTCAACTTTCAAGTCTAAAACGTCACAAAATGATCCACACAGGGTACAAATCACATACGTGTACCGAGTGTAATAAAAGCTTCACTCGCCTTTCAGGTCTAAAAAAACACCAAGTGATCCACACACGGTGCAAACCATATAAGTGTATTGAGTGTAATAAAAGCTTCATTAAACTTTCAAGTCTAAAAAGTCACAAAATGATCCACACAGGGTACAAACCACATACGTGTACCGAGTGTAATAAAAGCTTCACTCGCCTTTCAGGTCTAAAAAAACACCAAGTGATCCACACAGGGTACAAACCACATACGTGTACCGAGTGTAATAAAAGCTTCATTCGCCTTTCAGGTCTAAAACAACACCAAGTGATCCACACAGGGTACAAACCACATATGTGTACCGAGTGTAATAAAAGCTTCATTCGCCTTTCAGGTCTAAAACAACACCAAGTGATCCACACAGGGTACAAACCACATACGTGTACCGAGTGTAATAAAAGCTTCACTCAACTTTCAAGTCTAAAAAACCACCAAGTGATCCACACAGGGTACAAACCACATTCGTGTACCAAGTGTAATAAAAGCTTCACTCAACTTTCAAGTCTAAAAAACCACCAAGTGATCCACACAGGGTACAAACCACATTCGTGTACCGAGTGTAATAAAAGCTTCTCTCAACTTTCAGGTCTAAAACAACACCAAGTGATCCACACAGGGTACAAACCACATACGTGTACTGAGTGTAATAAAAGCTTCACTCTCCTTTCAGGTCTAAAAAGTCACAAAATGATTCACACAGGGTACAAACCACATTCGTGTATTGAGTGTAATAAAAGCTTCACTCAACTTTCAAGTCTAAAAAAACACAGTGATCCACAGACGGTGCAAACCATATAAGTGTATTGAGTGTTAAAAGCTTCACTCACATTTCAAATCTAAAAAGCCACAGAATGATCCACACAGGGTGCAAACCATATACATGTACTGAGTGTAATAAAAGCTTCACTCAACTTTCAAGTCTAAAAAGTCACAAAATGATCCACACAGGGTACAAACCACATACGTGTACTGAGTGTAATAAAAGCTTCACTCTCCTTTCAGATCTAAAAAAACACCAAGTGATCCACACAGGGTGCAAACCACATACGTGTACTGAGTGTAATAAAAGCTTCACTCTCCTTTCAGATCTAAAAAAACACCAAGTGATCCACACAGGGTACAAACCACATTCGTGTACCGAGTGTAATAAAAGCTTCTCTCAACTTTCAGGTCTAAAACAACACCAAGTGATCCACACAGAGTACAAACCACATACGTGTACTGAGTGTAATAAGAGCTTCAACCGCGTTTCACATCTAAAAAGTCACAAAATGATCCACATAGGCTACAAACCATATACATGTAATAATAATAATAATAACAGCTTATATACCGCAATACCGTGAAGTTCTATGCGGATTACAAAGATTAAACAAAGGTACAAATTGATTGACTTTAAGAGGGGAGGAAGAAAGAGGGTTAATAGGACAGGAAATCCATTTTTGAGGAGAGAGTGATCAATAGAACAAGTTAATCACTATAGAGGGGAGAGAGAAGAGAGGATCAGTTGTCTGGATACTTTAGTGTACTGAGTGTAATAAAAGCTTCATTCGCTTTTCATATCTAAAACAACACAAAATCACCCACACAAGGTACAAACCATTTACGTGTACTGAGTGTAATAAAAGCTTCATTCGACTTTCAGGTCTAAAAAAACACCAAGTGATCCACACAAGATAAAATTGACTCCCTTAACTCGACACATTGCTATTTCCAAGGAACAACTCTCAAACTGTCTAGAGATGAATGCAACTAGGACACTGACAATTGTCAAGTCATCCTCTCCTAACTGAACAGCTCTCTGAAATTGGAATCCAAGACACCTCACTACATTCACCTCTTTCCTGACTAGCATCCAAAGCACTCAGCTCAAGGATGCGCAACTCTGCAGTGGGTTCTTCTGTCCCCGCTGTTATTGAAGCTCTACGGTAGGCCTGTCCTAAACATATCCCGCAAATATCAAATACAAATTCACTCCTTCACAGATAAGATCCAATTGTACCTACTGCTAGGAGGAACCCGTGACACCTAGATCACAAAAATACTAAACTACCTCTTAGAAATCAAAAAGTTAATGTCTCTCATCAAATCACAACTAAATGCCTCCAAGACGGGACTCCTTTGGATCCACAAAGAACACTGCAACTGTACCCATCCTACACTGCACTAGGACTCAACTACCGTAACTGCAAAAGACTAAGCACGCAGCCTAGGAATACTTCCTCATTTTACTACCTGCGACAAATTAATAACTATTTTTTTGAGTCTGACTTCACCCAACTACTCTATGCCTTAGTACTCTCCCGCATAGATTACTGCAATGCACTATTCTGCGGTCTAACGGCGAAGAACGTACGACGTCACCAGCGTGCTCAAAATGCAACAATCAGAGTGCCCTTGACTTTGTTTCCCAGGCTCTATCGTTGGCTCACTGGCTGTCTGTAGCCAAACATTGTGTCTTCAAGGGCCCGATGCAAGCAATCAAATCCTTACATGACATGGCATGGGATCTCTGCCCAGAGTTAAATAGGGGAGGGTCATTGGGGTGGGCAGACTAGATGGGCCGCGGCCCTTATCTGCCGTCTTTTTCTATGTTTCTATGGCGCCGGGCTAAATAACAACCAAGCTTCCTCCATATGTACCAAACAGCTCCCTCGCTGAAATACACCTTAAATGCCCTGGTCAGGCCCTTCAACTGCACTCCACCAGATGACATTTCTACTCCCACTTCATACCGAGCCACTGGAACCAACTGCCCCCACAGATCAGATTCCTTGAAGGACTCCTCAGCTTTAGGAAAGCAATAAAAACATACCTCTTCACCTAACTCTCCTGCCTGTGACCCATGGATTACAAAGAAATGTATATTGGGACCAGATTCCAGTATGTGTCACATTAGGAAAAAGCTTGTATTGATCAGTTTTGCACTATGGCAAATTGTGACCTGTAGACTGTATATTAGTTTTAGACTCCTACTATGTGTCAAGTTATGGTAAAATCCTGTATTGTAAACATGTGCTGTAATTATGGCAAATCCTAACCTGTTAACTGTATAGTATGTACGTCTATCCTGTAGCCCGCTCTGCGCTCTTTGGGGAAAATGGGATAGAAACTGAATTAAATAAATAAACAGCGTGTGAGGCAACTGTGAACCAATAAGGACAAGTGTGGAAATACTGAAGTTTGCTTTATTCCTAATAAATAGTTTGCTCTCTGATTCTGTGAGTTAACAGGATCAGGCCAAAGTGAAAATGAATCTTCTGGGTGTTTCTATGCCGACCTCTCCTGCTAATCCTGTCCAGCCTGTTACACTCCCATGACCCGCCCCTTTTTTGGTTTCCAAGTAAGGTTTTAGGTGCAGATCCAAACAATTCAATTGCTCATGTAATTTGGGTATAATCTGGTTTTCCATTGCTAGTCTGGATCACGTAATTTGGGTACTTGACCAAAATTCTGCATGCAGTTTTGGGAGAGTTTTTTTTTTGTTTTTTGTTTTTCCTTTTTGATTTATAACATTTTATTGAAGGAATCAAATAAATATACAATAATATAATACAAAGAGATATTTATTACAATTAGATTCACAATAATAATATTCCATACATATTTCTATCTTTCCTCCAAAATAAATTTCCATATGACTTAATCCACTCATTTCAACACCTCCTTTTTTTTTTTTTCCAAAATATATTTTATTGAATTTTGAATAAGTGAAACTTTCCAAAATGCAAGATGTACAACACAAGAATGCAGGTACCAATGCACATCCCAACTTCACCCCGCATCAGGTCTGCCCCTCCCTCCCCCCATCCCTCCCCACCCCCAATCCCCTGGCTATGCCAGAAAAAACACAAATTCCAATCCAGTGCTTTCCCAGCAAACACACTCAAACATTCAATAAATGGCTACGTGCCCTTGGCGTTAAAGTTTCCCAAAAAGGTGTCCAACAAAGACTAAATAACCGTCCCTGCGCGGAGTCCAAGGAAGGAAAACAGAGCCTCTCCATGGAAGCTTGGTGAATCATCAATGTTCTCCAACGTGAAAGTGTCGGGGAATCAGTGGAAATCCAGCACAGCAAGATTGCTTTCTTCCCAAGTAACACCGCTCTTGACAGAAAGCTGCGAAATCCCTTCGGAGCAGACAAGGGAACATGATCCAACGCAAACAGCATCACCGGATCTAGGACAAAGTTGTAATTCCACATAGATTGAATATGTATATTAAGCTGATGCCAAAATGCAGTAATCCGAGTACAAGTCCAGAACTGGTGCCCCAAGGTAGATGGCGAATGATGACATTTAAGACATTGGTCAGACATACACATTTTAGCTCGAAACTGATATGCGGTTGATCTGTAGAGCCTGTGTAAAAATTTGTAATTAAGTTCAAATAATATAACATTATGAGTCACACGGGCTGTTCGAAAAGTCCCCCTGCGAATCATAGTTGCAGTCACCGCACAAGGGAGATCCTGAGACCAACGTAAAGCAGTTGAATCATAATCTGGTTCCCCCAATTGTTCCTGAAGGTGGCGATGATAAAATCTGAAGGGGATGTGTGCCTGAGCCGATAAGCTCAACGCTTCAGAGAGGGACTCCATGCAACGATCAGCGAGGGATACTCTCGGCAATGTGGTCACATAAGAAGATAATTGGAGGTAAGAAAGCCAGTCAGTGGGCCTCCATCCATTATCACACTGTAGTTCCGCAAACGTTTTTAAGGAGCCGGATGTGTGGACCAGTTGAAAGATATATTGATTAGATCGCGAATTCCACACCCCAGTGGACACCGGCTCCAGTCCCGCAGAGAATGCCCCGTTGCCCCTCAAAGGTAAATAAGGGGTCACCTGATGCTGGATCCGAAGTTGATGACATAACAATTTCCAGAGGCGTCGCAATGGCAGTAAGAATAGATCCCGTGCTGAGGAGGTCTTTCTTGGCAAATGAGGAGCATGAAGCAAATAACTAAAGTGGTAAGGGTCACAAAGTAACAATTCGTGATTGGTGGCTGAGAAATGTCCAGTGCCCCTAAACCAGTCATTCAAGTGTCTCATCTGACACGCCTGAGACAGTAACCGAAGATTACGGAGACCAAAACCTCCCCGGTCCCGAGGGCGTGCCAAATGAGACAGGGATAACCGAGCCCTCTTCCCATTCCATAAAAACTTTTGTAAACATTTCCCCAGCAATTTGTCATGGCGAGCAGAAAGCAAGGCAGGTATCATTTGAAATATATAAAGCCACTGCGGTACAAGCACCATGTTATACAATGCTATTTTACCCAATAAAGAGAGTGGATAGACCCTCCAGTTCTCAATTTCTGAATCGTTGTAAGCACCAGAGGGTCTATGTTAAGAGAATACAGTTGAGACGGATCAGATGAGATAATAATACCCAAGTAGGTAAGATGGCCCGTCGCCCAAACCAATGGAAATTCACCCCTCCACTGCATCTGCACCTCCAGGGATAGGGGCAGTACCATTGATTTTGATTTATTCAACAGCATACCTGAGTACATACTAAATTCATCTAACAGTTCCAACGCCCTAAGAAGAGAGGCTGCAGGGGATCCTAATGTTAATAAGAGATCATCTGCATAAGCCAATACCCGTAGTTGAGAATCCCCCTCTGGCATGCCCTGTATGATATCATCACAGAGTATTGTACGCAATAAGGGGTCCAGATATAATAAGAAAAGCAGTGGGGAAAGCGGGCTGCCCTGACATGTTCCACGCTCAATCTGAAATACAGGAGATCGAGTACCATTGACCAAAATACAAGCGGTGGGATCATTATAAAGTAATTGAAGCATGTCAAAGAACCACCCAGTAAAACCCATGTAAGTCAACACACTAAACAAGTATTTCCAGCTGACCTGGTCAAAAGCCTTAGCTGCATCTAAACCCACCAGTATCCCATGAGCACCAGAATCCCTCATACGCTGTAATGCAGTAAGCAATCTGCGAACATTAAGGACTGAATGACGGTTGCGTACAAAACCCACTTGTTCAGGCACTATCAATTTCGGCAACAGGGTAGATAGTCGATTAGCCAATATTTTATCTAATATTTTGATATCCACATTAATTAATGAGATAGGGCGATAGGATTCCATGTCCGTGTCTAATTTACCCGGTTTAGGAATTAAGGTAATATATGCCTGGTTGGCCCCTAGGGGAAAGGATCCACCCTCCAGGGCCGCATTATAGTATGCCTCCAGAGGACCACAAAGGGCGGGAAAAAGAAGTTTATAAAACTCTGGGGAAAACCCATCGGGGCCAGGCGACGTGCCTCCTTTGAGCTGCTTTACCGCCGCCTGTAGCTCTTTACCCTGAATGGGATGATTCAAAAATAATCTATCCGGGGATGACAATCTAGGAACCCCTGCATCCATCAAATAATCCTCCACCTCCGGTCCACCCCGACCATCCCTAGCGGCATAAAATGCTCTATAATGCTGTAAAAAGCCTTCCACAATGTCAGGGGTATTGGTTAATTCCTTCCCCGAGCTAAGTAATATTCGGGAAATATGACGGTTAGAACGATATGGTTTAGTCAAATTGGCCAACAGACGCCCCGCTCTATTCCCAAATCTGTAAAATTTAAATCTACAATAGTGAAAGTAATGCTGGGTACGTTCATGTAATAAAGTGTTCAAAGCAGCCTGTGCTGACGTCATGGCTTCCTGTGTCTGCGGGGAAGGGTGTGCAATATGAGCACGTTTGAAACGTTGGTATTCACGCTCTAAATGTATGACTCCCCTGGAAATACGGTGTCTATGTGCACTAACGTAAGAGATAATATCCCCCCTAAGAACTGACTTCGCCGCCTCCCAAAACAACAAAGGTCTGTCTTGATGTTGAGAATTAAAGGTCAAATAATCATCCCATTTCTGAGTAAGATATTTCTGAAAATTCAAATTGTTAAATAAATAGGAGGGAAACCTCCAAGATCCTCCAGGCAAGGAATCTGTGCCATGTAAAACGTCGATCCAGATAGGACAGTGATCAGACACAGAAAGGGGACCCACCTCGGAAGCTCCGAGCCTAGGTAAATATGCCGTCGATGTCAAAATGTAGTCTATACGGGAAAACGTGTGATGCGCTCGAGACTGGTGCGTATAGTCCCGTTCCGTAGGGTGCAGTACACGCCAGGAATCAATAAGATCCAAGGTGTCACACAAGTATGGGATTCCCTTGGTAGGGCCACCGGATTGGGAAGGTCCCGGGCCTGTTCTATCCATTGTGGGGTCTAGCACCTGGTTAAAATCCCCCAATAATATCAAAGGATTAGTAGGATCACGCACTCCTATCCTCGCCAAGTTGGCAAAAAAGGAGTGGTCATATTGGTTGGGAGCATAGAGCATTAGCAAGTTAAAGGTAGACCCAGACATAGTTACCCTGCAAAACAAGGTCCTCCCCAAGACGTCCTTATAAAGTTGTTCAATTTTCCCCGGAAATCCCTTTCTTACCAGCAGCACCACTCCAGCTTTCTTATTGGAGGAGGAAGTATAGAAAACCTGGCCCACCCAACCTCTCAAAAGCTTAGCATGCTCAGAGTCCGAAAGTCTGGTCTCCTGAAGACATGCTAGATCAGCTTTATGATGTTGAAGGCGTTGCAGAATCTTACTACGCTTCACAGGGGAGGTGATCCCACAGACATTCCAAGATAGAATACGAAAGGTGGATGGAGTCATGAGTAGGTCAGAGAAAAGTACGTTGCCCAATAACACGTACAGGTTTCCCCCGACTCCCAGCCATACCGGGGAAAACTATACAGCAAACAAACCAGTAATGTAAAAGATGTAGGTTGACTCAGAATAAGCCAAGAAACTGCACTGGACAGGATTATACAAAAGTATGACACTCGTCCCAACCCCCCTAAACCAATCCCCCCCTCCCCTCCCAGCCCACCCTCCTTCCAACCCCATCTTCTCCTCCCCCAGTTCCCCCCCATCTGGGTCCGTCACTATCCCAAAACCCTCCAGGCTTTAGGAAAGCTGGTCACATCTCAGAGGCTGTCAGAGCCCTGCCCCCGCAAAGAATTTCAATATAATTGAACAAACAACAGTGAACTTGTATTGCAGTATGGTAAACCCCCATTACCAGCTGAACAATAAACTCAATGATATATAATCAAGCTTCCCCTGAATTAGAGTCAGGACGGTTTATAAACTCTCCCGCTAAGTCAGCAGAGTCAAATACATGCCACTTTCCATTTTGATGAATTTTCAGGACTGCAGGATAGAGAAACATAAACCTCCGTTTTTGTTCTACTAGTTTAGAACAGAGAGGATGAAAAACTTTACGCCTTTCAGTGAGTGCAGCAGAATAGTCCTGGGCTACACGCACAGGAGAGGAGTCGTAGGTCAGGGGTTCTCTTTTAGCTCTAAATGCACGCAGCAGCTCCACTTTATGTCTGTAGTTATGTAGTTTGCCAATGACCACTCTGGGTCTCTGGTCAGTTCCAGCCCGAGGGCCCACACGATGCACCCGCTCAAATCTGGCAGGGCCTAAGGAGGAAGGCATTGGGAGTTCACTGGCTAACCAGGATTCCACCACCGAGAGGAGTACAGAATCAGCAATAGTCTCGGGTAATCCTATGAATCTCAAGTTGCCACGACGAGACCTGTTCTCTAAATCCTCAAGTTTGTCTTGGCAGACACGGAGCTGAGTCGTCAACGTGGTCACAGTCGTGTCCAGCGCTAGGGCCCCGTCCTCCACCGCCGAAACCCGCGTCTCCAGTTCAGTGACGCGCTTGGCATTGTCTTCGAGGAGAGATTCCATCTTAGTTAATTGAGAGGAAATAGTTTCCATGTGCGGCCCCAGCGCCTGCAGAATCACCCGCTGCAACTCCGACAACATTTCGGGCGAAATGGTGGCCGCCGGAGCCTCCGCACGAGGCGCGGCCGCCACCTTGTCCTCTCCGGTCCGCACCTTCTCCCGGTCTTTTTTAGTTGATTTGGACGTCATCAGGGCAGGTGAATGCGCCAAAAACCTGTCCATAGAAAGGGCGCTAATTCCGCCGGCAAAGGGGGTGTAAATTGTTCGTTCCGGTGCTTAAATTGCAGCGATGCGAGGCGCAGGGCTCCGGAGCCGAACGAACAAGCAGCCATTCAGCTTACAGCATCACGTGACCTTTCTTTTGGGAGAGTTTTGTAGATGTGAGGAGGGGTGTGAGAAATTAAAATATTAATACCTTTAACAATGATGTTAATTGTTGCAAAATAATACATAAAAGAACCTAACATGGGGGATGTCTGGAGGAAGGGGAGAATACTGTTATCACTTTTTGTCTGATTTGCTGGCACATCTTTGAAAAATGTAATAAATATATTTAAACATAAAAGAACATAACATTTACATATAATACATCTAATCAAGTGTGGTTAAATAAAACAGAAAATATATACATATAATTGTAATAGGTTAGAGTGTCATATAATAAATATCCTGTGGAGGTAACATTATGCAAATAAGGATAAATTAATGAGTGGTAATAAAAACCAAATGAAATACAGTAAAACCTTGGTTTGCGAGCATAATTCATTCCAGAAGCTTGCCTGTAATCCAAATACTCGTATATCAAAGCCAATTTCCCCATAAGAAATAACGGAAACTCAGACGATTTGTTTCACAACCCAAAACCTTTAATACAAAACAGGGCCGCCATCAGAAATTTCTGGGCCCCTTACTGAGCAATCCTATTGGGCCCCCCATGCATCCCTTCCCCCCACTTTTGTCCGGGGGGGGGGGGTGCTATCAGGAAATCAGCAGGGGACAAAAAAAAGTATGACAGCAGTGTTTATTGTTGTGCACAGCAGAAGCATAATACAGGAATTTGTGCTATGGTGGCCTAGGACCAATGTTCCCTCTAAGGATTGATGAGGTGTGTGCAAAAAAAAATATGCATGAGCGACAAGTTACATACTCCACAAATTTATGAGCAGGCGCGGAGGATGCATTTTTAAACAAATGTAGTTTATCCTTGTACTCCTTATGTAATTTTAATCATCTATAGATATGTTTGTGTTTATTGTTCAAATGGTTTTATTTATTTCCCCAAATTTATTTTTGTTATACGCATTGAAAATATTTGATATTGCGTTTAAATCAAAATCTCAATAAACTTGAAACGAGTGCCTGTGAGATTGTGGGAGGGTTAAATACTCAAAGCTTAGAAGAATAACAATTTACTTAAAGTTTTTGCTACGCCAGCTTTCTGGTATCTTTACATACAGTGGCGTACCTAGCATATGTAACACCCGGGGCCCATCATTTTTTGGCACCCCCCCCCCCCATCTGTAAGAAAAACATGATTTTTAGTAACAAACCACACGTCACACATGAGTACCTAGGAAAAGGCAGCATCTTACATATTGCAGTGAGCAGTACATCAATACACCCATTGTAAAACTAAACAAGCCAGACCAGCACAGATCAATCCTACACCATCAATCCTAACAGAAAACCATGTCTTTCGAACACACAGAACACGGAAATCAAGTTCCGCCCAGCCAGGCAGCGATTGGCTGGCCCGAACTTCCTCTCCGACTGCAGCCTTAGGGCAGGTGCACAGCTGGGGCGGACCGCCCCCCCCCCCCTTGGTAGGACACTGAAGACGTGGCAGTGGCTCCTCTCACGAATCCCCACCTGCATCGGAAGTCCGATGCAGTCGGGGATCTTGAGAGGAGCTGCCACTACATCTTTTAACTTTAAAATACAGGCCACCGCCGCTTCCTCTCACCTCCCGCCCTCGAGTGAGCGACAGAGGAAAGCGTATGAGCGACGCCACTGAAAATAGTGAGCGATCGCTCATGCGCTCACCTTAGAGGGAACACTGAGCCCGGGCCTCTGAATGCAGGACTGGTAGTACTGCCCTGATACAAAATACTATACGTATTTGTATTGCAAAACCTCGCTCATTTAGAAAAGTCACTATACTCCTGCAGTGTCCGAGAGAGAAGAAGCATTGGCTCAGTTGCGATGTGTGTATACTGTGTGTACTTATATTTCAAGATAAACAAATAATATAGAACAATATAACACTACTAGCTTTATAGCCCGTTACATTTATGGGTGCTAGAATATGTGTGTGTGTGTCTGTCTTTCTTTCTTTCTCTCTCTGTCTCCTTAGCCGCTTTCTGTATTTCTGTCTTTCTATCGGCTGTCCACCACCACCTCTTGCGTGCTCCCCCAGTCCATTCTCCCTTCTTTTTATCTCCCCTGTGTCCAACAGCACCCCTTCACTGCTCCCCTTATCCAGCAGTTGCCCTTCTCCCTTTGTTTTACCTCCCCCCTGTCCATCAGCACCTCTTCCTGCTCCCCCTGTCCAGCAGTAGACCTCCCTTCATTTTTCCCCCCCTGTCCATCAGCATCTCTTCCTGCTCCCCCTGTCCAGCAATAGGCCACCCTTCCTTTTTACCCCCTCTGTCCATCAGCACCTCTTCCTGCTCCCTCTGTCCAGCAATAGGCCTCCCTTCATTTCCCCCCCCATCCATCAGCACCTCTTCCTGCTCCCCCTGTCCAGCAGTAGGGCTCCCTTCATTTTTCCCCCCTGTCCATCAGCACCTCTTCCTGCTCCCCCTGTCCATGGGAGTTAGTACAGGCCCGGTCTCTGCCGTTCTCCCCGGAGTTTTTTATTTACTCGGATAGAGAGTCCTTGCCCCCCCCCCTTCACTTCCCGCGGGCCCGACTACGAACCTGGTGATTGCAGCAGCGTGTGCAGCAGTCTTCACATGCTGCTTCGGGTCCTTCTACAGCCCTGATTTACTCTGGCATATCCCTGATGACATCATCAGAGACGCGGCAGGGAAGGGAAGGGGGGGCGGCAAAGGACTCGGACTCCTCTGGTCTGTTGCGGAGGGCAGCCCGGCTCCATTTCTCGTTTCGTCCCGGAGAGGGGGGGCAGGAGGCGCTCTTTGTGCCCCAGTCCCGGCTTGAGCCAATCGTCGACTGGCTGGGAGCAGGCTTGTAGAGGCGATCATTGGCTGGTGATGTAGTACGCGCATGTGCACTCTGGCCGCCACACCCCAACAGATCAGGGATCAGGGAACACGTGGCGCGAGTGTGCATGCGCGGCTAGCATTTTATTATTCTAGATGGTGCACTATGATTGTCAGCATTTTTAGTTGGCATTACTTATGTCAGCGAAGGCCTATGGGAAATTATATCAATCTGACTCTGGCATGGGAATGCAGATAGACCCTGAGGGCAGGGAAATTGTTTTAAGTAGCCCTGATTGACTCATGACTAGCTAAAAGGTGTTAATGTCTGATTAAGAGGGTGCTTAGGACAATGGGTCCAGGTGCACAGATAACTTAATCAGAAACTATTGTCAGAGACAGACTGGAAATACATATATGCTCTTCTGCTGTTTACTAAGGAGGGGAAGATTTAACTTCTATTGAAGCTCAATAGTTTTCTATTCAGAATAAGATTCCAAGGTATAAAAGCCTCGTCTCTGCAACACACATCTATCTATTAATCTATCTATCAATCTCTCTTTCTATCTCTGGAGGAGAGGGGTCTTGGCTCTCTCTCTCTGGCTCTTCCTAGAACTTCTGACTCTCTGTCTCTTTGTTTCTGGACTCTGTAAGGCAGGGAAACTGCTTTGCTCTCTACTTAATTGTAATGCTTCATTGTAATGCTTATAAATATTGGTTTTCTGTAAGACTATTTCTATAATATATTCTTTATGCAACCACCTCTGGCTGTGCCTATTATTTGATTCTACTTCCTGGTGAAACTTCAGTGAGGGAACTGAACCTGGGACCAGGCGTTTGTCAGGACGCCTTTCACTTAACCCCTACCACCTAATATTGGGGGTGGGCCACTAACAAACTGACAATGATATCCAAACAGAGGAGAAAAGACCTCAAAGAACCCTCAGAGTCCAGTCAAGACACCAATTTAAGGTTTGGGGTATTATCATAGGTCAAAACCTCTGTTTGAAATCAATATTTTTCTAATAATTTATATTTTTAATTAATTTAAGATTCAAATTCTCTCATACTTCATGGAGAAAAGAGAGCTGGCAACCATTAAGATATAATTAATACCTTCAATTATTCAAGTGTTACACACAATAACTCCTAAAACTCACAAGCTGTTGCCAAATTGAGGAAATTTACTGCATATATAGACTTTGGAACTCAAGTGTCTGCTGGTATCACCATCAGAACTAGTCTTGGTAAATAACCTTAATGCAGACTATCATCGATCCAATTGTCTATTTTCTAATTGTATGAAAATTTTTTTATTTTTCTTTTTTATATATAAATACGTAAAGTGCTGTTGTTACTATACACGTATTTCATCTAACTATGAAAACAAAACTGTGGATACAGATGTTCTGGAGATAGTTTATTAAACACTGACATATAAAACCATGAAAATTCAATTAAAAAACTACAATGATAAAAAATACTGTGAAAACATCCAACCGGACCCTACACAGTCCATGTTTTGTCGAACTGAAGTAGCAAAAAAATGCATAGCTTGTCTGCGGTGTTCTTTGCTCACATGTTTAAAGACAATAGACTGTTTTCAGTCCAATTCTTTATATGTGAGGTTGCAAACCATTGGACCCCTGAGGAAGGCCTGTTCCCGAAACACGGACCTTGTAGGGTCCGGTTGGATTTTTATCACAGTATTTTTTATCAGTGTACTTTTTTAATTGAATTTTCATGGTCAGTGTTTAATAAATTATCCCCAGAACATCTGTATCCACAGTTTTTGTTTTTGTTTTCATTGGTGGATTGTTTTCACTGTGGATCATTGGGTCTCCCCATTTTTTCTTTGAAGTTTTATCTAAAACATATGTAACTTGTTTTCCTTTTAAGTCAATAATATAAGGTAATGTTACTTAGTTTGGGTGTAAACTTTTACCCAACTGCCCAAAAGTAATGTTACGACGAAGGATCTCCGTTTCGCTCTAACTGGATTGACTAGAGCTTCTTCAGGAATTGAATATTTTGTAATAGTAGTCGCTGTGAACATAAAAGAGGGAAACCAATGTTCAGGGCAGGATTAATTCTTCGAGGGCCCCTGGGCACACAAGTACACTGGGCCCCTCTGGGCCTGCCCCGCCCACACCCTGCCCATGCCCCATCCACACCCCGCCCCCATTTATCTGTTTTCTTCTTTACTTCTTTATTTTCCACTTATATTTCTTTTTTAAATTCAAAACAAACAAAGATTAGCATACCAGTGCACAGTTTTTCTTCTATGCAACCCCCAAACATCTCTGAACAAATCTCCCTTCCTTCCCACCTACTTACCCAGAACTTTAACTCTGAACCCTTTCCATGCATATATAAAAGTGTTCAAATATATTGTAAAGCAGTAATATTATCCAAAATATAAATCTATATTAATAACCAAGTTTACAACCTCTAACTGCCTCACTCTACATCAACCAACTGTAACCCATAAGTATGTATAAACAACCAAATCTGTAAATCCTCTAGTATGTTCCACTCCATGTATGTTAACTTGCAACAAACAACAAGGAAAGCAGTCCACCAAAGAATCCAACGTGAAACAAAAGAAGATTGGCAGAAAATGAGGAGATTCAAATCAGGTTTATTCAAGCTGCTCCCAAGAACCATGCCTGATGCATTTCGCCAAACAAGGCTAGTCAAGGCTAACAAAAAACCATGTCTTTCATACAAACAGAACACAGAAAACACCTTCGCCTGGTATGGAATATGATGTATTCACAAACTAACCTCTCCCCCTTTTATAAAACTGTAGCATGGTTTTTACCCATGGTGGTAACAGCTCAGATGCTCATAGAATTCTGAGCATCAGAGCTGTTACCACCACGGCCGGTGCTAGAAAATGCTCTACAATTTTGTAAAATAGAAATACGTAGACAAAGGTTAAATTGAACCACCAAAAAGCTGGACTCTGCATACAATGCAACACCAAAGAAACAGTGATGAATCTCACCTAAAGAAAAAAAAAAAATAAATATAATTTTTTATCTACCTTTGTCTTCTCTGGTTTCTGCTCTCCTCATCTTCTTGTCACTCTCTTCCTTTCATCTTTCCATCTATGCCACTTCCAGAAACTGTATTCCTCCCCCTTCCATCTTTCCCCCCATTGGTCTGGCATCCATCTTCTTCCATTCCTCCTCCAATGATCTGCCATCTCTCTCCTCTACTCTTCTTCCCTCTCCCACACCCCCATGGTTTGGCATTTCACTCTCTCCTCTCTTCCCCCCACTTCCATCAGCATCTGCCCCCTTTCTTTCCCTCCAACCTAAATCCATCCAGTATCCTTCCCCCTTTCCCTGCACACTAATTCCATCAGTATCAGCTCCCTTTCTTTCCCTCCAACCCAATTCCATCCAGTATCCTTCCCCTGCACACCAATTCCATCAGCATCTGCCCCCTTTCTCTCCTTCCACCATCCTTTCCATACAGCAATGGAAGTGCACTCCCCCAGCAACGGGCCCCCACCCGGCATCGACGATGACAACACCACTGTCCCGTCCCCATCGATGGATGGACGGCAATGCGGCCTCCCCCCGGCATCAATGTTAAAGCAGCTGGCTTAGCTCCATGAAGATCCCGTGATGAAAGCATCTGCCGGTCCATCCCCCTCCGACATCACTTCTTCCGGCAGACGAATTCATCGTTGGACCTTCTTGGAGCTGCGTTGGCTGCATTGCCGTTGATGCCGGCGGTTGGCTGCATTCTCATCCGTCGATGCCCAGGGAGGGGGGGCCGTTCTTGTCGTCGTCAGGTGGAGACCCGTTGGCATGGAGAGAAAGAAGAGGGGAGGTCCATTGCCATTTGAAAAAAAATGGCATGGTAAATCGTCCTTCAGCGGGCCCCCCTGACTATTTTGGGCCCTAGGCACGTGCCTACTGGGCCTATTGGTTAATCCGGCCCTGCCAATGTTTTTCTTACCAATGCATTTATGTTTTACCTAAATTTTCTTTAATTTAACAATGTAGGAATTAAAGAAAACTACTCTAGAACCTCCTTCTAGGTTTATAGTCGTACTCTGATCTTAATGATATTACTTTTCCTAACTAATCTGAAAAAATCACATTAAGTTTAAACGATTTTTCTAACTACTCTAAAACTTAAATATCTAAAGCCGTATTATACAACGGATTAATGAATGAATAAGGTTGCCTACCTCTTACTGCGCCTCGGCATTCTTTACCATTACTAAAACCGCTGGAATCACAAATAGATCTAAATCCTAGTCGTTCTGCTTTTAAAGACGATTTGCCTCTACTGGTGATGATGTATTTGGCTTATTATTCCAAATAAAATTATTAAATCGGCTTAGGAATTAAAGACAATATTTTATTTATTGACAACTCTGTACTTTACTTTGCATCATATACAACATTATAGCAAGCAGGTACAGGAAATGAGTAACAGCTAACAACCCCCCACCCTCTAATCTACTCTAGACAAGCGAGGCCAGAGGTGACGGAAAGGCACTCCGAAGCCCTGGACTCTTATGAGCCCCGAAGAAGCCCACCACCCCTGCCCCCACCTTTCCCCAAAAAACAGACCCGTAACTATGTGCCAGAACCTTACATCATACAACCCTTCCCAAGTCTTCCCATCCCCTCTTCCCCCGATGGTACTCTCCACACCGTCCCACCATTACTCACCCTTGCTCTCTCCTCCCATTAAACTGAGCACCCAGATTAGGACACCCAACCGAAAACCTCACTACATCCCTTTGGATGCAATGACTGTAAATATGGCTCCCAGGTATTCAAGAACAGCATCTTCCGCTTCCGAGACCCTCCCGCATCTCTTGCCTCCGAGGTGGCCAGCTGATGCAACTGGTTCCGCCAAAGCCAAAACGCCGGAGGGTCCGGGACCGTCCAGCACTGAAGAATATATTTCCTGGCCAGTAAGCTCATCTTCCTTCAGAGAGCCCGGTTTCCCCTAGGCAAATGGACAAAAGCCTCTGGCAAATCTAGTACGAAGTGGGCCAGAGTACTGCCTAAGACTCTACCAATTAACCCTGACATGTAAGAGATTAGACACCTCCAGAAGCACTGGATAATAAAGCAGGACCAAAAGGCATGTCCCAAAGTGTGTCCCCCCATCCCACATTTATGACACAGTGGTGTAGGCAGACCTCCACTGTAATACAACTATGTACGAGTATAATAAGCGCGTAAGGTCACCCTATAATATGTTTCTCACAACCAAGCACACGGGGTCACCCCAGGTGTCGCCTTCAAGGTATAGGCTACGTCCCAGAGGCCCAAATTAATCTGCAATTCTCCCTCCCATTTACCCTGGATGCGTTGGTAGTCCCTAGCTGGTTGTTATTCTTGCAAACTAGCATGAATGCTAGACACCAGGAGGGACAGCCCCTCCTCCCGGGCAAACAACTCCCGCAGCCTAGCCTCCAAATGCATGTGCAATTGTGCTCTGTCGAGGGATCTCACATAATACTCCACTTGATGACACGCAAATTGCGCTCCCAGGTCTCCCCCACCTTAGCCAGCAAGTTTGCATGGGTCAACAGCTCCCCATCAGCCCCCAAGATATGTTCTAATCGTGAAACTCCTCTCTCTCCCCAAGACAAGTACTCCCTGGATTCCCTACCCGGAGGAAAGGCCGAATTACCCCGCAATGGCAAGAGATCAGTAACTATCAGAACCCCTCTCAGGGCTTGCACAAGCCAATGCCAGGCTGCTTGCAGTGTGCTGAATAATACACTAGGTTGGATGGAAGAGGGCAATGCCCTCCGGTGACTATGTAGTAACGCAAACACATCATAGGGAGCAAAAAACTCACATTCCATCTGAAGAGCGGTATAGCCGCTTGACATGTTCACCCAATCTCCCAAATGACGAAACAAACACGCGTAATTATAGACCCGCACATCCGGTAATCCTATCCCCCCCTGATGCCAATTCCCCAGCAACTGAGACAACTGGAATTTCGGTTTCTTGGCCGCCCAACAGAGTAACCCCTTTATAGAAAATGCGCAAATCCTTCTTCATCAAACACAACGGCAGAGTCTGCAAAACATACAGCCATTTGGGAAAGATAAACATCTTAACCAAGCAAATGCGCCCATCAGCGAAAGGGGCAATGTCCGCCAGGCATCCAACAAGAGCTCCGTCTGTTGCTGAAGCTTGTCCACATTAAGATGATATAATAGGGGAACCGTCATGGTCATCAAAGTCCCCAAGTATACAAACTGGCTAGGCACCCATGTCAATGGAAACCCGTTCCCCCATAAGGCCTGTACCGCCACAGAAGATGCTAACACCTCTGATTTGTCCAAATTTAAGCGGAAACCTGCATAGTCACCATATTTATTTAGTTAGTTTTTTATCCTGTCCTCCCAACTCTTGTTTATTGCCCATTTTGTCTTCCCCCTGTGCTGCGTTCTTCCGTTCATCTTCCTGTTCTGTCAACTCTTATTGTCTGCCCGTTGTGTCTTCCCAGCATTTTTCCCACTCAGTATCTTCTCGGGATACCTTCTTCCGAATCATCGACATCTGGTTGACTGTCGGCTTTCCCCTTCTTCTTAGTTTAAAGCCAGCTGTATTCCTCTCCTGACGTTGTTTGCTAGAAGTCTAGTTCCTGCCTTGCTCAGGTATAGTCCATCCCTCCTGAGGAACTTGTTCTTGCCCCAAAACATTGTCCAGTTTCTCACGAAATGGAACCCCTCTTCCTCACACCATCTCCTCATCCATGCATTTATTGACTGTAGTTCCGTCTGCCTCTTCACTTCTGCCCTTGGTACTGGTAGGATCTCTGAAAATGCTATCCTCTGAGTCCTCATCTTCAACTTCCTTCCCAGAATCTTGAACTGTTCGATCAGTTCGTTCTTGCTGTAAGTTCTCCTGCTAACATCGTTTGTCCCAATGTGGATCATCACTGCAGTCTCTTCCATCTCTGCTCCTTCTAGGATCCTTTCAATTTTGTCAACGATGTCTTTTGTTCACTAGCCGATCCTCTCTCCCTCCTGCTACGTGGTTATCCACTTGCCGATCACATATGCATGCAGTATCAGGAATGAGTATGCACTTATTCTGAAAGAGAGCACCCTCTTTGAAAAAGTTCTACATGCCTACCTTTGCCAGGGGCACGATTCTGTACTTGGTGCCATCACATGATTGATACTCAATCGGTGGCCACTTTTAAGGCAGCAGCCGACAATGGCGCCAGTTACAGAATCCGGGCCTGAGAGAATATAATCATATTTTTAATTGACTTCAATTGACTTGTAATGGCTTTTTCAATTATCACGTCATTTAAGCCAATTTTTTAAAAAAATTAAGTTCTGCGTGGAAATTGGCTAGGCGCCTTCCTGCACAAACTACACTGACTACCAGTACCTTACAGGGCAAAATTTAAATCTCTAGCCGGTCACTAGCCGATCCTCTCTCCCTCCTGCTACGTGGTTATCCACTTGCCTTAGGATTGAATCTCCCACTAGGATTGCAGACTTTCCCTTTTTCAGTTTTCGTTCTGGTCGGAGGTCTGTGTCCTCGGTGTTCTTTACTGCTTCCACTTCCTGCGGGATTCCTCTGTGGTCTTTTTCTTCTTTGGAGTCAGGTTGTTCTTGTCCTCTATTCCATGTGGGTGTATCTTCGTCCTTCCTACGACGTTCGTGTTCTTGTTCTTCCACCCTCCTGTAGGCCTCCTCGAGTTCTCTGACTTGTTCCTTCCTCGATGTGCCTCTCTCTCAAAGGGTCTTCAGCTTTCCTGATCGGGTCTTCTGCGATGTAAAGTCCCTCCAGTTCCTGAATCCTGTACTTCAGTCGACTGACTTCCTTCTTCAAGCTTTTCAGCTCCTGACACCGACTGCATACTGTGGCCACCAGCTTAACCCTGAACAGGGCTTTGTTGCAATTCTGATGGCTACACTAAACAGCACCTAAGCGTGTGACCCGGCCTGGAGTCACCCTGCAGGATCGGGTTTTCAAAAGTAAAAAAAAACACCACAATAAAGTTCCAACACAGGGACAGTTTATATAAATAGTACTCTTTACTTAATCCTTCCAAACAGGTAAGTAATACTTTCATCGATTCAACATTCCAGACAGAAGTCCAGTAAAGAAAAGAAAAAAAAAACACAAAACTGTCAAAATGGCAGAGTAATTGAAGCAGGGCTAATTAACTCCAACTTTCCTTTTTCTTCCTGCTTCTTAAGTCTCTCCTAGTGTTGAGACCTGGGCGCAGTAGAGAGCTCACTCTGACTGCTACCCAGCAGTCCTTCTCTTTACTCAAAAACAGATACAGTTCAGCTTTCAAGTTTTACTTGGATTCCAGTCCATAACAGAAAATAAGAAAGCCTCTGGCAATTAATAATCAAGGTTGCCAGGCAAAGGAGAGAGTAGTAGGTTTTGCAAAAATTCAGTCTTTCAAACAGACTTTCACATTCCCTCCCAGGTGGAAGCAAAACCTCTCCCTCAAATACTCTCTCTAAACTTTCACAGCAAAAATCAGCATTCAAAAACAAAAGAACAGCACACAAACAGTTTCCAAAACTCACTCACTGTTTGTGGCTCAGAGTGCAGTTCACCTGCATTGGTTCAGGTAGGTTAGCATTCTCACCAGCACAAGACTCTTGGAAGTCCATAAGTTCCTCAGAATGAGACAAACCCTCTGGTTGTTCAACCTCATCCAGCTCCATAGGTTGGGGCTCTCTGTCCCTGTTTGGCTCGTCAGGGTCCCTAGGGAGGCAAAGCCTAAACTTCCTCCCTAGCCGGCTTCTTTCCCTGTTGTCAGGGGCAGGCTTATATACTCTGGGGAAACGCCCTGTTGTATCAGCCCTGGCAGTATTCCAAGGGCCTCTTGGGCTCCCCCGGTGGTCCAGGAAATTATTTAATTCAGATCCAATCTGTTCTTTACCAATTCCTACCCGGGATTTTGGTTTCACCTCTTTTCCCTTTATCTTGACTGGGACCTGCGCTGGAAGAATTCCTGGCTGGTCACATACCCCCACCCTTAAATGGTGCTTATCCCTATAAGCCTGGGGCTGTGTCGTATTTTCCGGAATGCGAGATAGGGTATCAACATTAGTGTTTAAATGCCCGGGCCGATGGACTACCACGAATCTAAAGGTCTGTAACGCTAAGTACCACCTTGTAAGACGGGCGTTATTATTTCTCATGGTCCCTAGCCACTTCAATGCGGCATGATCGGTGACCAAGGTAAATTGTCGCTCCCCTAGATAATGGTCTAAAGTTTGCATGGCCCACTTCGCTGCTAAACACTCCAATTCAACTACCGCATAATTCTTCTCATTTGGGTGTAACTTCCTACTCAAGTACAGAATTGGGTGCTCTATTCCTTGGTTTTCCTGGCTGAGTATGGCTCCTAAACCGCAGCCAGAGGCATCCGTCTGAAGGATTAAAGGCTTGTTGTAGTCAATGGCCGCAAGGACCGGTCGACTACACAAGCTATCCTTCAGATCATGGAAAGCCTCCACACTGTCGACCCCCCATTGCAGAGTATCGGGGACATCTTTTTTCAACATATTTGTAAGCGGAGTAGCTCTAGTGGCAAAATTGGGAATGAACCTTCTATAATATCCCATTAAACCTAGAAACCCCCGCATTTGTTTTTTAGTGTTAGGTTGGGGATATTCTTGGATGCACTTCACCTTATCGACTAGGGGTTTGATCTGGCCTCTACCCACTGTGTACCCTAAATATTTTACTTCCCTCTGACCCAGGAAACACTTTTTGGGGTTTACAGTAAACCCTGCCTTCCTTAGTGACTCCAATACCGCAGCAACATGTTCAAGATGCTGTGGCCATGCGGAGGAATATATTACAATATCATCAAGATACGCCTCCGCGTAGGCATGATGCCCCCGCAGGACCTCGTTCACTGCCCTTTGGCAAGTAGCAGCTGCCCCATGCAGTCCAAACGGCATACGGGTAAACTGATACAATCCATAGGGAGTGCTAAAGGCCGTTTTAGGTTTAGCCCTATCGGTCAAGGGGATTTGCCAATATCCCTTGGTCAAGTCAATGGTAGTCAGATATTGAGCCTGGCCTAAACGATCCAACAACTCATCCACACGAGGCATTGGGAAGGCGTCAAATTGTGATACTTCGTTTACTTGACGAAAATCTATACAGAAACGAGGGGTCCCATCAGCCTTTGGCACGATAACTATGGGGCTACTCCAGGGGCTCTGCGAGGGCTCAATGACCCCTAACTCTAACATTTCTTGTACTAACTCGTTAACCAGCCTCTTTTTCTCCTCCGACAGGCGATAGGGGTGGACTCTGACGACCTTGCCCGGAGTGGTTATAATGTCATGAGTTATTCCCCTGGTGCGCCCTGGAATGGGAGAGAAGACATCAGAGAAACGGTTAATGAGGGTCTGTACCTGTTGAGTTTGTGCAGTAGACAATTCCACCCCTATGTTTACCTTTTCTGGCTGTCCCAAGTCCGCTATTTGGGGACCTAACTCATCCTCCTGATACCTCTGGGCCACTAGAGCTAAGGTCTCTCTATCTTTCCAAGATTTCAACAAATTCACATGATAGGTTTGTATATGTTCTTTTTCGTCCTTAACTCTATAGTTTACAGGGCCTAACTTTTCCACAATCGTGGCCGGCCCTTTCCAATGTGCCAAAAATTTATGAGGATCCGAGGGCACTAAAATCAAGACCCTGTCTCCCACATAAAACTGACGCTCCTTGGCTTTCCTATCATAATATACTTTTTGTTTCCTTTGAGCCCACTCAAGATTTTCTTTCCCCACTTTAGCAGCATTAGCCAGATTCTGCTTCAGTCGGGACAGATAAGAGATCACATTCATGTCTGTTTCCTCCGGGGGGTCCCAACCCTCTTTTACCACATCAAGTAGACCCCTGGGAGCTCGCCCATATAGCATCTCAAAAGGACTAACTCCCAAGGAGTCCTGCACTTTTTCCCGGGCAGCGAACAAAGCAAATGGGATAAAGAGGTCCCAATCCCTGATGTTGTTTTCTAATCCTTTTTTGAGCAAATGTTTCAGAGACTGGTTGAACCGTTCGACCATTCCATTGGCCTGGGGGTGATAAGCCGACGTCCTAATATGCCTAACCCCAAGGTCTTTCCAAAACCCTTCCATCTCCTTAGATAGGAAGTTACTTCCCCGGTCAGATAATACCTCCCTCGGGAAGCCTATGGTGCAAAATAACCCCATTAGTTCTCGCATCAACACCTTAGATGATGTTTTCCGTAGGGGAAAAGCCCATGGAAACCGGGTGGCAACGTCCATTACAACAAAGATGAAATTGTATCCCCTAGGAGTCCTCTCTAGTGGCCCTATAATATCCATAGCGAGCCTCATGAGAGGTTCCTCCACTACCGGGATAGGAATAAGAGGGGCACGCTCTGGTTTACTTAAGGTCAACCTCTGACAGGTGGGGCAGGACCTACAAAACTCTTCTATCTCCTTCCCCCAACCTGGCCAGAAGAACCTGCGTTGTACCTGTATCTGGGTAGCCTGAACCCCTTTATGACCGGCTAATGAGGAATCATGGGCGGTTTGTAGGATGGCTCTCCTGAACCCCTTTGGGACCACCAACTGTTGCCTCTTCTCCCCTGAGCCCTTGGCACCCGCATCTTCCCTATAGAGGAGTCCTCTTATAACACGCAAACCGGTACGACCGGATTGTCGTCCGGTAGCCTGATGCCATAATTCCTGTAAGGAAGGGTCGGTTTTTTGTTCACTTCCAAACGTGGGAAAAGTATTAATAATTTCTTGCGGGAGGCTAGGGAACTCCTTCCTCTGTTCAGCGTGCCTAAGCCCTTGTGCTCTCTGCTGCTGTAGTCTCCTTTTCTGTGCCCTGGAGGCTCTTGCCTGCTTCTGAGTAGGCCCTTCCACCACTCCTTCCTGGAAAGGGAATATATCTCCCAGCTCCGCCCCAGGAACTGCCGTGGGTAAACCCTGAGACCGCGTATTTACAAACCCCTGTTTGATACTCAGGTACTCATTCAACCCAGGCCAGTCCTGACCCAAAATCAAGTCATACGGGGCCCCCGGGACTAAAGCAGCTACTACTTGGTACACTCTATCCTGGTGCAAAACAGTAGTTGGCCTAAGTGGGTAATGCACACTATCACCGTGTATGCACTTGATTCCTACCTTCCCAGCACTAGAGGAACCTTTCTCCTCAGGGAATACCTTTTTCCAGAACTCTACAGACATCATTGACTGATCGGCCCCCGTGTCAATCAGTGCTACCGTATCTTGTCCCCCTACGGAGACTGCCGTAGTGCATGTGGTCTTTAGACCTTGTCTGGGAATACTTATTTCAGTTCCCTTAGCATTGCACTTGATTCCTCTGCTGGACAAGTTTACCGCCTCACAAGAACTCTGCATATGTCCTGTCCGCCCACAACTATAACATTTGCTAGCACCTTTCCTAGTGGGAGGCCTACATACAGGGGTAGATGGCCCTTTGCATGGGAATTTCCTATTCCCCTTTTTGCTTGAATTCCCAGGGCTTTGCCTAGGTGTGTGTTCCTGCACTCGGCTCGGGCTTCCTCTTAAGCATTCGCTAGCATCAAAAAAGGCTTCCTCAATTCCCGGGATTGACCCTAGCGACTCAGAACCAAGTGAATTATCAGTAGCATTCATGAGCGCCGACTCACCCCAGTTAAAATATGACAGTGTGTTAAGGCCTACCGGAGCTGGATCGGTCTCCCTAGGTAAGGTTGGATGAGCAGGAAGTGCTGTAGGCCGCTGTAGTAGCTGAGCAAAAGTTTTCGTTTGCTCTTGCATGATCATCCTTAACTGACTATATCGCAGCAACATGGCGTCCTGGCGAGCTTGCCAACGCGCCTCGTTGGTTCTCAAAATGCCTTCAAGTTCCTCGGTCTGTTTCTGGTCCTCCTCGGCCAACACTGCCAGAATCTGGGCTTGCTCCATAATCCGGACCTGAAAGGCAAACAAAAAGAAAAGGAACCCAAGTGTGGCCGCTTGGTAACCGTGTTCCTCCCCTTTACCAGACCCCCCAGCCTAGGTACTCTTACCGATAGCACTGGTGAGTCTGCGCCTTTGGTGTTTAGGCCTCCTTGGCCTCCAGTCGTTCTCCGCACGGCTTGTCCCTCTGGAACTCGGGTCCCGAACTGGAACTGACTCTGGAACTCCGGTCCACTGTAACTGGGTCTGGGTCGTCCTGGCTCTGGAACCTTGGTCCGACTCTCACTCCCTCCGTACTCGAACTCCAACTGCCTTCTCACAGCTCTTCTCCAAAGGATATGCTGTAACCTTATCCGCACTTCCGGCTGAAGACTCCTCCTCCAGGCGGATATCAGGCAACTTCAAATAAAGCACTTTGGAAAGATATGTTTCTTAAACAAATAATTAGTCCATAGTTCACTTGATCCAATCAAAAAAAAACCAGAAAGCTAAGTATGCCTTCTCCAGCACAAGTTCAAAAAAAAAACAATGGAAAAGCAACAGGAAAAACGGTTTTTTTTTTTTTTTTTTTCAAATGCAGTTCCAACAAGTGTCCTGCAGGAGGTGCAAAATCCCACCACTGCCACCAATTATGTGGCCACCAGCTTAACCCTGAACAGGGCTTTGTTGCAATTCTGATGGCTACACTAAACAGCACCTAAGCGTGTGACCCGGCCTGGAGTCACCCTGCAGGATCGGGTTTTCAAAAGTAAAAAAAAACACCACAATAAAGTTCCAACACAGGGACAGTTTATATAAATAGTACTCTTTACTTAATCCTTCCAAACAGGTAAGTAATACTTTCATCGATTCAACATTCCAGACAGAAGTCCAGTAAAGAAAAGAAAAAAAAACACAAAACTGTCAAAATGGCAGAGTAATTGAAGCAGGGCTAATTAACTCCAACTTTCCTTTTTCTTCCTGCTTCTTAAGTCTCTCCTAGTGTTGAGACCTGGGCGCAGTAGAGAGCTCACTCTGACTGCTACCCAGCAGTCCTTCTCTTTACTCAAAAACAGATACAGTTCAGCTTTCAAGTTTTACTTGGATTCCAGTCCATAACAGAAAATAAGAAAGCCTCTGGCAATTAATAATCAAGGTTGCCAGGCAAAGGAGAGAGTAGTAGGTTTTGCAAAAATTCAGTCTTTCAAACAGACTTTCACATTCCCTCCCAGGTGGAAGCAAAACCTCTCCCTCAAATACTCTCTCTAAACTTTCACAGCAAAAATCAGCATTCAAAAACAAAAGAACAGCACACAAACAGTTTCCAAAACTCACTCACTGTTTGTGGCTCAGAGTGCAGTTCACCTGCATTGGTTCAGGTAGGTTAGCATTCTCACCAGCACAAGACTCTTGGAAGTCCATAAGTTCCTCAGAATGAGACAAACCCTCTGGTTGTTCAACCTCATCCAGCTCCATAGGTTGGGGCTCTCTGTCCCTGTTTGGCTCGTCAGGGTCCCTAGGGAGGCAAAGCCTAAACTTCCTCCCTAGCCGGCTTCTTTCCCTGTTGTCAGGGGCAGGCTTATATACTCTGGGGAAACGCCCTGTTGTATCAGCCCTGGCAGTATTCCAAGGGCCTCTTGGGCTCCCCCGGTGGTCCAGGAAATTATTTAATTCAGATCCAATCTGTTCTTTACCAATTCCTACCCGGGATTTTGGTTTCACCTCTTTTCCCTTTATCTTGACTGGGACCTGCGCTGGAAGAATTCCTGGCTGGTCACAATACATACGACTGCCTCCCCGAGGGGAGGTAGTCGTACATATGACAGTCTGTGCAGTACACTGGGAAAACCATCCTCTGGAATCTCTCTGCCTCCAATGTTGTCCTGATTTTTTTGGAGTACTCTTTATTGTACTGGTATCTATTTGCTAGTGTGTGTGTTCTCTTCTGTGCCTGCCTCTTCCTTACCTTCTGTGGCTGCCGCTTCCTGACCTAGCTGTCTTGAGCCTTTGTGTGCCTTTGTGTGCTGTCTTGTGTCTTTGTGTGCCTCTTCCTTACCTTCTGTGGCTGCCACTTCCTGATCTAGCTATCTTGTGCCTTTGTGTGCTGTCCTTACCTTACCTTTACTTGTGTGTGTGTGTGTGCTCTTTTGTGCTTGCCACGTCCTTCCCCCTTCTGTCCTTCAGGTGTATTGATTAATTTGGCCCTTCTTGAGGCCCTTCGCAAAGGTGCTCTCGCTAAGGCGAGTGCCTTCGCTGCGCGCCACACGGCTCCGCGCCGCTGGCTCCTCCCCTTTTAAAGGGGAGTTTGGTTGATGTCTCTGCTGATGCGGTGGGGTTGGGCGGAGCTTACTCTCGCCGCTGCCCCTAGCTTCCTGCTCTTTCTTTACTCCATCCAGGCGGACCAATAGTTCTCCCTCCCCCTTATTCCCATATCTATAAGCCTGTACTTATAGTAGGCGAGGGATTTGCGCACCTGCTGATGCAGTAGGGAATTGAGGGCCACTTGATATTCCATTAACTCCACTCTGTGGGAGGGGTCACCAGACAGGCCATACCTCCTCCGGGCTCTGGCTATGTCCCTCTCTAGATGTAAAATTTCCCTGTCTCGATCTTTTTTTATGTAACTACTATAACTAAGGGTATCCCCCCTCAACACCACCTTCGCAGTTTCCCAGAATAAGATGGGGGTCTCCTTCCGCGTGAGCATTATGCCATTTATAGTCTTTCCACGCACCCAGCAACCGCTCACTATAGTTCGGATCCCCATACAATGTGAGCGGTAACACCCAGCGCCACACCCCTGGGGCCCCCATCCTTCCCCCCACCTCACATGAACCCAGGCGTGGTCCAATGTCCGCCCACTCCAGGTTCCGAAACACCGGTTCAGTTACCCACATATAATCTATGCGGGACTGAGTACCGTGTGCCTGGGACATATGGGTGTAATCCCTCTCGGTTCCATGCAGCACCCTCCAGGGGTCGATTAATTCCAGATTATCATTAAATTTTTGGAGCTCCCGTTCCCCTGCCTGAAGGAGAGCTTCTCCCGGCCCTGTGCAATCCAAACTCGAATCACGAACAACATTAAAGTCTCCCCCAACAATCAGGGAGACCTGGGTGAAAGGCAACAACAAGCGGGTCAATTTAGCATAGAATGGCAGGTCACTTTCATTAGGAGCATAGACGCAGCAAAATACCAGGTCCTGCTGCGCGATCACCCCTCGACAGAGCACATATCTGCCCTCCCCATCCTTAACCAAAATTTGTAAATTGTCTAGGAGGCCCTTACGGAACAAAATCGCTACCCCCCTGTGTTTCCCCTTCGCAGAAGCCGCAACCCACTCCCCCACCCACCATTGTTTCAACTTAGTATGTTCAAGATCTGTCAAATGGGTCTCCTGGAGAAAGGCCACATCCACCTTATGGCGCTGAAATTGTTGTAAAATTTTGGAGTGCTTAATGGGGGTGTTTATCCCCTATTCACTCAAAACAAGCCCCACACGGACAAACGATACACACACCCAACAACAAGGCCTTGCTTACAACCAACAACATTCACACTCCCCAAAGAGAAAGGGAAAAAGGAAAAAGAAAAGAAGTGGAGAAAAAGGCCTCAGTTCAGCTTCATCTGGCCAAAAAAAAACTCCACTCCTACAAAAGCTGTTTATGTGTAAATGCTGAAAAATAGTCCCGCTCATAACATCCACAGCAAAAGCAAGAAAAATAACTTAGCTGCTAATGGCCTACAAATCCAGGCCAGGCAGTCCTTACACTCAACGGGGAACCCTCCGTTTCGCATCAAATAGCTGCGTCAGAGGTGTTCATCATTGCTTCAAATCCAGATATTCCAGACCCACCATACTCCTCAAACATCCTCACCACTTCATCGATCAAAACTGGCGCAGAGAGACTCTTCACCCCGGCACTTAAAAAGGCTTAAAGCTCTGCCCCTCCACATGCAGCCACCAATCAAAAAACACTCAAACTCAAAAGAAGGCGGACCATTCTATTCGGGCATTTAAACCCTCAGGATGAACTGATTGTAGCTGATAAATCCATCTTTGCTCTTTTTGACACAGGAGCCGTCTCCAATCCCTCCGTCGAACCAGAAGCGCAATATGTTCAATCACAATACATCGTAGGGCTCCAAACTCATGATGTGCTTCTAAACAATGCATTACCAGCGGTTCCTCCAAACGCCGGGTATTCAAACATGATCTATGTTCAATAAGTCTTGTCTTGAACTGACGGTAAGTATGCCCAACATAAATTTTCAAGCAGGGGCAAAGAATCACATAAATCATTCCCTCAGTGGAGCATGAACAGGAACACCTCAACTTATAGACAAAACCAGTCTTAGGATGTTGAAACACATCAGATTCGATCATTAGAGAACAGACAGAACAATGACCACACATCCAATGTCCCAGTATTATGGCTGCATATGTGTCAGATGGGGTTCTCAAAACATTGGGGCTTAAAACTTTGACCAAATTTCGGTTACGCACATAAGAGAACAAAATATTGAGCTGTTGAAAACAAGGATGTATCGGGCCCTAATCCTTGAGTACAGTGGCATACCTAGCATGTGTGACACCCGGGGCCCATCATTTTTTGGCACCCCCCAATCTGTACGAAAAACATGATTTTTAGTAACAAGCCACACGTCACACATGAGTACCTAGGAAAAGGCAGCATCTTACATATTGCAGTGAGAAGTACAACAGCAATACACCCATTGTAAAACTAAAGCCAGACTAGTACAGATCAATCCTGTAGTCAATCCTAACAGAAAACCATGTCTTTCGAACACACAGAACACAGAAAACACCTTCGCCTAGTATGGAATGTCATCACAAACTTACCCCTCCCCCTTTTACAAAACTGTAGTGTGGATTTTAACCACGGTGGTAACAGCTCTGACGCTCATAGAATTCTGAGCATCAGAGCTGCTACCACCACGGCTGGTGCTAAAAAACGCTCCACAGTTTTGTAAAAGGGGGGATAAAATAGAAATACATAGACAAAGATTAAATTGAACCAGCAAGAAGCTGGACTCTGCATACAATGCAACACCACAGAAACAGTGACACATGTCTCCTAAAGCAATAAATAAATAGAAAATTTTTGTTCTACCTTTGTCTTCTGTGGTTTCTGCTTTCCTCATCTTCTTGTTACTCTCTTCCTTCCATCCACTCTCTGCCATCTCTCTTCCCCTATATGGCATCTTCTCTCCTTCTATGTCCCTTCCAGAAACTGTATGCCTTTTCCTTCCATCTCTCCTTTCACCCCCATTGATCTGGTATCTGTCTCCAATCCTTCCCCCCTGCTCTGGCATCTCTCTCTCCGCTCCCTTCCTCCTGTTCTTCCCTGGTCTTCCTTCTCAATTTATTTTCTGCCTCTGTATAAATTCTTTTTTACTATTCAGTCCTCAATTTCCCTCTTTCACTGTGTCTACCTATAGCTTGCCACCTCTTTCCCTCACCCCTTCCAGTAACTAACTCTATCCTCTTCCCTCAATACTGCATGTGCCCTTTTTTTTCTTTCTCCTCCCCACTTCCTTCCAGCATCTGCTCCCCCTTTCCCTCACACTTCCATTCAGCAGCTGTCCTTCCTCTCCCCCACACTTCCGTTCAGTGTCTGTTTCCCTCTCTCTACCCCTTCCATCTACTGCTCACCCTCTCTCGCCCCTTCCATACACTGCCCTCTGTGCTCTTTCTATCCATTGTGCACCCTCTCTCTCTCTCTCTTCCATATGGCATCTTCCCTCTTTCTATGCTCCTTCCATAAACTATCTATCCCGTGTCCCTTCTCTCCTTTCTACATGATTGATTTCAACTCTGTCACCTCTCCGTTTTTCTCTCTCTGTCACCACCCCCTCCCCTATGCTCTGGCATCTCCCTCTTCTCCTTTTTTTCCTTCCCACCACACGGTCTGGCATCATCTCGTCCCTGATTCCCGGCATCTCTCTCCTTTCCTTTTCTTCCATCTCTCTCTCCCTGTCCATGCTCTGAATCTCCTCCTTCCTTTCCCCCTTCCTTTTCCCATGATCTGGCATACCTTCATCCTTCCCTCCATGCCCTTGCATCTCTACTTCCCTCCAAGACCTGGCATTTCCTTTCATTCCCTCCAGTTGGGTATAGCAACACTCTCCCCAATTCTCTCCCTCTCTGCTCCCTTTCCTCCTTCTGTCACCCAAGGCCTGGTGTCCTGAACTTCATCGGGCAGCAGCAGCATTCACAATTCACTGCTGTTGCTGGCTTCAAGCTTTCCTCTCTGTCGGGTCCTGTCTCCATAAAAACAGGAAGTAGGCAGGACCCGGCAGAGAGGAAGGCCTGAAGCCGGCAACAGCAGCGAATTGTAAAAGCTGCTGCTGCCCGAAGAAGGTAATGGCGCCAGGCTTTGGAGCACCGAGGCAGACTGCTTCTCCCCCCTCCCAGCCGAACCGCCGCTGACCTTCCTATCTCTCCCCAGCCCCCCACCCCCAAGTGAACCTTTCCGACCCTCCCAGCAACAGCAGCAAATCTCCCTCCAGTATTTTGGCTGCTTCAAGGCTTTCTCCTGCCGGTGAAGTGTCACTGATGACATCATCAGTGTCACGGCAGAGGGAGGAGAAAGCCGTGAAGCAGCCGACGCTACTGTAGGGAGGTTTGCTGCTCTCGCTGGGAGGGTGGGAGTGCAAAAGGGACCGGGCCGGCTATGAACCCCTCCTAAGGCTGCACCTGGGGTGGACCGCCCCCCCCACCCTTAGTATGCTACTGCTTGAGTATTTATTTCTGGTGTTTATCCCCCCCCACATTCCAAAGACAAAGTTAACCAGGATCCACTGTCACTAACCACTCCACATACTCCACCATCAGACCATCTGAATTTTTGAATAAGAAACTAAAGACTGGTCTTCGTGACATTTGGAGCATTGAGATAAAGCAGCAGATTTCTGCGTCTCAATGGCCATGGACTTGGAGGATGAGATGTATGGCGTCTGCATCTATGAGACAAACATGAGGGTTTTTTTTGTTACATAGATCTTTTTGGACCCCTGTTCGTTTACAGAAATTAGATAGTTCCAAGTCTAATAGATGCTGGCACTGTTATGTTCAGGTAGGGACTTAGGATCATTTACTGTACTATTGTCCCTGGATACTTGGGTTTTGGAGATCCATTTGGGGTCAAGTTAATAAAATATTGGAAATGCCAAATATCTTCCCAGAATAATAAACTTCTCTTTATTATGACAGGGGTTACCATACAACTTATGAGAAACTGCAAAAGTTGGGATCAGTTAAATAATACTTTCTGGTGGGAATCTCTATGCCACATGTTTAAAATGGAACGTATGATTGCTATACAGCAGGGACATTATAGAGAGTTTATGGATATTTGGGAGCCATTGACAAAATTCTGTACGGAATGACTGTTGATTTTGCCCTTTGATCATAAACATCCTGGGTGGGTGGGTGTATGGGAGGGGTTTGGGGAAATACTTTTAATTAGAGTGCAATTGTTGGATATGTAGAAAGGGAGGGATGATATATGTATTTGTCATAAAATATAATTTGATAGAATTTAAGAGTTGTTAAAATGTGAAATGTCTGTATAATATGTTGCACTTATTTTTGGCTTTAAAATTAATAAAGATATTTAAAAAGAAGCCAATTTCCCTCCAGCCCTATTCATTAGCTAGGGAGTCCTCACATGTGAGAATATGCTTCAAGTTTTATTATTAGTTTTATTAGGATTTTATGTACCGCCTATCAAGGTTATCTAAGCGGTTTTACAATCAGGTACTCCTGCATTTTCCCTATCTGTCCCGGTGGGCTCACAATCTATCTATCCTGCTTGTCCTGTGATAAAGCACAGTTATTTACCTGTAACGGGTGTTATCCAAGGAAAGCAGGCAGATATTCTCACATCCCACCACCTCCCCTTCTTGGCTTCTTAGCTTTCTTACTAAACTGATAGTCCCAAGAGTCGGCAGTGGGTGGGAAGGCACCACCACATGCGTGTATGGACAGTCTTTTGATTTCTTAAAGTGATAGTTCACTTTGGATGGTTGGTGCCAGGTTATGTGGATGATAATGGTATTTTACGTACCACAACAGAGCTGACGTGGCAGGAGTGCTCAAATTCCTTGAAGTGCTATTCCATAAGATAGTACCTAAGAGCTATTGTGTATAAGTGCAAGGGGTGGTGTGCAAATAGGTGGGGCATGAGTGGGCTATGGGTGATTCCTATACTTACACACAAAAACCTATAGATTACTGTCGGAGCACTCAAATTTTTGGCACCTTTATAAAATTGACTCCCTTAACTCTACTCACTGCCATTTCCAAGGAACAGCTCACAAACTTGCACTGTCTAAAGATAAATGCTCAAAAATGTTTCGCAAATAGGAAACTGACAATTCTGGTCCTATATAACTTATCTTTTATTATAAACAAGTCTTATCTTAGAAACCACTGCTGATTTCTAACTCATGAGAAATAACTTCTGTTTATATCCAGTAGATCATCAGATCCGACCTGAATGGCAGAGAATAAAGAGTCAACGAGAAGATCCGGTAGAAATGGACCAAATCCAAACACAGTCAGAAAATATCTATGAGAATAATTCCCAGAGACCTGACAACATTAGCAGAAAGAATTGTAAGCAGGGATCAAAGGAACAGAGAAACCCTGCAGGAGCCACAAAGGAGGGACTCACTAAGTGTGAGAGAAATGATGGTAACATCCAGGAGGACAAGAGACACCTAGCAGAGAGACCCTTCCAAATTCATAATAGTGGTAAAGTGACTTCTGAATTCCTCCATGATAAGGAGAAAGGAAAAAAATACCAGAAAGGACTCCAACTGTACAAAAGCGATCGTAAAAATGAGAAACTAGTTACATCTGTTGCATATAAAAAAGTTTCACTCGGCTTCCACATCTAAAAAGTCACAAAATAATCCACCTAGGGTACAAACCATATATGTGTACTGAGTGTAATAAAAGTTTCATGTCTGTTTCTCATCTACACAGTCACCAAATAATTAATAATAATAATTTATTTTCTTATATACCGCCAAAGCCATGATAGTTTGAGGCGGTTTACAACAAGAGGAGTTGGACAGTCAGCGATAAGTTACAAAATAGAATCAATGAATACAAGTACACTGAAAGCAAGTACGAATAAGAAGCTGGACAATCAGCGATATAGCTATGAATTGGTATACAGAATACGAGAGATAGTGAACACAGAGTAGAAACTATTTAAGTGTACTGAGTGTAATAAAAGCTTCACTCACTTTTCTGCTCTAAAAGACACCAAGTGATCCATTCAGGGTTGAAACAATTTACGTGTACTGGTACTGAGTGTAATAAAAGCTTCACTCAACTTTCACATCTAAAAAAACACCAAGTGATCCATATGGGGTACAAAACATATATGTGTACTGAGTGTAATAAAATCTTTATTCGCCTTTCAGATCTAAAAAGTCACACAATGATTCACACAGGGTACAAACCACATGCATGTACTGAGTGTAATAACAGCTTCGCTTGTTTTTCCCTTCTAAAAAGTCATCAAATGATCCACACAGGGTACAAACCATTTACATGTACAGAGTGTAATAAAAGCTTCAATCACCTTTCAACTCTAAAACATCACCAAATAATCCACACAAGGTATAAACCATTTAAGTGTACTGAATGTAATAAAAGCTTCACTCACCTTTCTGCTCTAAAAAAGACACCAAGTGATCCATACAGGGTTGAAACAATTTACGTGTACTGAGGGTAATAAAAGCTTCACTCAGCTTTCAAATCTAAAAAGGCATCAAGTGGTCCACACAAGATAAAAATGACTCCCTTAATTTGACACATTGCCATTTCCAAGGAACAACTCTTAAACTTGCACTGTCTAGAGATGAATGCTTGTAAAATGTTTTGCAAAGAAGACGCTGACAATTCTCAAGTCATCCTCTCCTAACTGAACAGCTCTCTGAAATTTGAATCCAAGACACCTCACTAAGATAGTTCACCTCTTGCCTGAATAACAGCCCCAAAGAGTTCAGCTCAACGATACGCAACCCTGCAGAGGGTTCTTCTATCCCCTCCCCCTTGTTAATGATTCTCTACATTAGACTTGTCCTAGACATATCCTGCAAATATCAAATACAGATTCACTCCTTCGCGGATAACATCCAATTGTACCTACTGCTAGGAGGAACCTATGACACCCAGATCACAAAACTCTTAAACTGCCTCTCAGACATCAAAAACTGGATGTCCCTCAACAAATCACAACTAGATGCCACAAAGAACACTGTAACCGTGCCCATCCCTCACTGCAGTAGAACTCAACTACCCTAACTGCAAAAGACCAAGCACGCAGCCTAGGAATACTTCCTCATTTTACTACTGTGTTACCCTGAAAATAAGACAGTGTCTTATATTAATTTGGGGCCCAGAAAAGGCACAAGGTCTTATTTTTGGGGTATGCACATGGTCATCTCTCCCTTCCTCTCCTTCACCCTAATTCCCCCACACACATGTAAAGCATCTTTCCTCCTCTCCTTCCTTTCTATCCCTTATGCAGCAGAGCCCTGGAGCACCCCCCCTACCGCCCCAACCGCGCAGCCGATCCCTCGCTGACCATCCTTCCCTCCCCGCCGACCACGAGTTAGCCCTACCTTTATCTGAAGCTTGGCCTTCTCCGTTGGGGATTTCACTCTGCAGTGAAATCCCCAATGGACAAAGCCAAGCAGTCTTTTTTAGAGTGCTGTCGACCTGACGTTGCTTCATTTGAAGGTAGGGTTCGCTCGCGGTTGGCAGGAAGGAATGATGAAGGGTCAGCAGGGATTTGGCTGCACGGGGAGGGGGATTGAAGAGTTGCTGGCGAATCCCAGGACTAGGGCTTATATTAAGACCTACCCTGAAAATGATGCTAGGGCTTATTTTCAGGGAAACACAGTACCTGCAACAAATTAATAACTATTTTTCTGATTCTGACTCTAGCCAACTACTCTGTGCCTTAGTACTCTCCTGCATAGATTACTGCAATGCGCTATTTTGCAGTCTAACGGCGAAGAACGTACGACATCTCCAGCTTGTACAAAATGCAGCAATCAGAGTGCTCATGACTCTGTTTCCCAGGCTCTTTTGTTGGCTCACTGGCTGCCCGTAGCCAAACATTGTGTCTTCAAGGGCCCGATGCAAGCATTCAAATCCTTACCTGACATGGCGCCGGACTACATGACGACCAAGCTTCCTCCAGATGTACCAAACAGCTTCCTTGCTTCCAGGATGAAATATGCCTTAAAAGCCCCCTGGTCATGCCCTTCAACTGCACACCACCAGATGACATTCCTACTCTACTGGAACCAACTGCCACAGATCAAATTCCTTGAAGGACTCATCAGCTTTAGGAAAGCAATAAAAACATACCTCTTCACCTAAATCCCCTGACCATGACCATGGATTACAAAGAAATGTATATTGGGACCAGATCCCAGTATGTGTCACATTAGGAAAAATCTTGTATTGATCAGTTTTGCACTATGGCAAATTGTGACCTGTAGACTGTATATTAGTTTTAGACCCCTACTATGTGTCAAGTTATGGTAAAATCTTGTATTGTAAACATGTGCTGTAATTATGGCAAATCATAACCTGTTATCTGTATAGTATGTATGTCTATCCTGTAACCCACTCTGCGCTGTTTGGGGAAAACGGGATAGAAACCGAATTAAATGAATAAACAGCGTGTGAGGCAACTATGAATCAAGAAGGACAAGTGTGGAAATACTGAAGTTTGCTTTATTCCTAAAATATGTTCACTGCAACTTTCAAAGATTGTGAAGAGGGGGATTCCTCTGTTCCCTAAATCTGTCTCTGTGTTCACTTAATCTGCCTGTGCAGAAATTCAGCAAACAGGCCTCTGATGTCATGGTAACAGGGAGGTTGTCATTCACACTGTGTGGACTCCTAACTAAACTAAACCTTAGGCTTATATATCGCATCTTCTCTATAAAAATAGAGCTCGGCACAGTTTACAGAAATTAAAAAGAATAAATACAATAGGAATTAGGGATAATATAGAAGGAAGCAACGTTTACAATTTTGAAAAAAAGCCAAGTTTTCAAATGTTTTCAGAATAATTGGAGAGAGCCCAGATTATACAACTGGACAGGAAAATTATTCCAAAGCCTAGTAATTTTGAAAAGAAGAGACTTCCCTAGTTTGCCAATATAGATAACGCCTTTCAGTGTAGGAAAAGATAATATGAGTTTTGGAGTAGATCTTGTAGAATTCCAAGATAGAGGAAGGAAGGAAAGTTGCCATGTAGGTACATTTAAAGTAGACTCTAGAAATAATTGGGAGCCAATGAAGTTTTAGCAAGAGCGGAGAAACATGATGGAATTTACTTTTTACAAAGATCAACCTAGCCGCATTATTCTGGATCAGCTGAAGTCTTTGAAGACTTTTCTTAGGCTTAAAAAGACCGTGTTACAATAATCCAACCTGGAAAGAATGATTGATTGTAGAAGAACAGCAAAATGTTGTTGATGGAAGCAGGATCTCACTTTCCTCAACATATGGAGACTAAAAAAAAAAAAATTTTCAACAGAGAATTAAGATGGTCATTGAAAGAAAGTGTCGAATCTATAATGACACCCAGAACTTTAATTGAAAATTCAATCTGTAGTGAAGATCCTGAAGGCAGTAGAATGGACAAAGGTAACTGATCTAATTTTGGGCCAAGCCAAAGTACCGTATTTGCCGGCGTATAAGACGACTTTTCAGTACCTTAAAATCCTCCCCAAAGTCGGGGGTCATCTTATACGCCGGGTACTGTTTACATCACAGTTCTTCAACCGCCGGTGCCGGTCCGCACAGGACCGGCGAGATGGACCCGTTAAATTTTCTGCCCCGATGGTGTTTGCAGAAATCTTCTGTTCCTCCCAGCCTCAGGCGATCAAGACAGGCGGTCATTCCCTCTGTGAGTCTCGCCTATGCGGAAACAGGAAGTTGAAACAAAATAGGCGGGACTCAGAGAGGGAAGGTCCCGACGTTTGCAGCCTGTCTTGATCGCTGCCCCTGCTGAGTCGCCGAAGAGGGCCGCGGGGAAAGTGCAGGCAGAGAGAAGATGGTCAGCGTGCGCGGGGAGGTCAGCGTGTCGATTGGGGCCATCAGCAGCGTTTGTGCTGAGAGTCTGCCCACGTGCAGGATGCGGCAGGTAGGAGCCTCCGGCTCGTCTTGGGCGGCAGGACTTGCGGTGCAAAGCTGTTTTTGCCGGCTTGGGGGGGGGGGGGTCGCGAATGTGCAGGGCACAGCAGGAGTAAGATCATGGGGAGCCTTCAACAGTGGCTGTCTCCTCTCCTAGCAGCTCTGTACTTACCAGGGCAGTGATTCACTTTGGCAACTTCCCCTTTCCTCAGAGGCGGCAACGGACCCAAGGCTGCCTAAGGAAATCACTGCTGCAGGCAAGTACTGAGAGCTGCTGGAAGGAGAGGAAGCCACTGTTGGAGGCTGGGAAGCTGATGGATAAAGGGAGAGCTGCTACTGCACCTGGAGAGAGGTAGAAAGAGAGATGCTGCTGGGAGGGGAAGAAGGGGTAGTCTTATACGGCGAGTATATAACAAACTCTATATTTTAACTGTAAAAGTTGGGGGGTCGTCTTATACGCCCAGTCGTCTTATACGCCGGCAAATACGGTAAGTTTGTTTTAGACTCATTCAACTTCATTTGTACAGTAAGGGCCCAGGACTGAAGTTTCGTTAAACATTCTATTATATTCCCAGCGAGGTTAGCGAGGTTCGAATCTGTCTCAAGGAGAACAAAGATGTCATCTGCATACGTGTGCGGCGTTTCAAAGGGAGAAAGATGGAAAAGCTTCAGAGTGGTCATTTAAATGTTGAAGAGAATAGGAGACAAAGGTGATCCCTGAGGAACTCCACATAACGGCTTCCAAGAAGATGAGATGGTGCCATTAATATTAACAGTATATGAGCGAGATCGTAAGAATTTCGAGAACCAGTCTAGTGCTATAGAATCAATACCTATCTCAGAAAGTTGGTAAATCAAAATATCGTGGTGGACGACAAAGGCCACAGCTAGATCAAATTGTAGCAAAATTGCAAACTTGTTATACAAATTAAGTTGCTGGACCTTTGAAATTAGTGAGATTAGTAAAGATTCAATACTGAAATTGGCAAGGCAAAAGAATGGAAAATCTCTCCAAATATGATGAAAGCTGAGTTGATATAATAGACTCTAACATTTTGGTCAATAGAGGAATATTCGCTATAGGTCAATAACTAGACAGTGAAGATGGATCTAGACCTGCCTTTTTCAGTAATGGGGTCAAAGCAATATGACCCATCTCTACAGAGAATAAACCTGAAGACCTGAGCCTCAGATACATAGAAACATAGAAATAGACGGCAGATAAGGGCCACGGCCCATCAAGTCTGCCCACCCTACTGTCCCTCCCCTACCTTTGCCCTGTGAATAGATCCCATGTGTCGATCCCATTTGGCCTTAAAATCAGGCACGCTGTTGGCCTCAATCACCTGCAGTGGAAGACTATTCCAGCGATCAACTACCCTTTCAGTGAAAAAGAATTTCCTGGTGTCACCTTGTAGTTTCCCGCCTCTGATTTTCCACGGATGCCCTCTTGTTGTTGCGGGACCCCTGAAAAGAAGATATCTTCCTCCGCCTCGGTGCGGCCCGTGAGATACTTGAACATCTTGATCATGTGCCCCCTCGAAAACTGTGCAGAATCTATCTGCTGGAGGGGCAATAGAATTAGTGTCACTAGACACCAGGGAATTATAAGAGACTCATGAAAGAAAAGTCTCTTATAGCAGCAACCTCTTCATTAAAAATTTTTGCTAAGTCACCTGCTGCTAGCGAAAAAAGGCGAATTGACAAATTCTTAGAAGTTAGAGAGCGCCAGATATTAAACTGTTTCCTAGCTTTTTTAGTACTGCATTATAGAACCTAATACTATCCCTCCATGACTGTCTATCAACATGAGATTTAGATTTTTTTTTCCACTTACGCTCTAATCCCGGCATTTCTGCTTCAATTCTCTATGATAAAGAAGGTACCAGGAAGCTTTAAGGGAGTAAGAAACAGTCTTAGTAGATAGACGAGCAAGAGCACAGTAAGTTGTCTCAGAAAGATTTACCCAGTTATGCCAGTTGACTTCCGAGGCATCAGGCTTGAAACAGAAAGCAAACTGCTTAAGAAATTGGGTCCAGAATTGCTCACTCGCGATTTTCTTGCACAAAGTAATATATTTTAAAACACAAGGTTGATCACCAAGATGAGACATAAAAACAGGGAGACAAAAAACCCCAGAAAGTGATCAGACCATGGGACTTGTTCCCAACGAACATCCTCAACTAAAGTTTTATGATCTGTAAGATCAAGGAAACAAATGATATCAAGAGAGTGCCCTTTTTCATGGGTTGGAGAGGTCTTGAGAGAAGGGAAGCCCAACAAATTAAGAAAGCTGCTGAATGTAAAGTAAACCTGCCTGCATCCAATGTTTCCAGAAAATCTTAGACTCGCCAATTTGAATCTTGGAGTTTAACTATAAGGACTGACACGTAGACTTCTCTACTGGAACATCTGTTAATTTGTTAATAAATTTAAAAGTTTTCCAAGTGTCAAATAAAATATTATTGTCCTTAACATATCTGGGTAACTTGATACTTAACAGTCATATATATATTTGTGTATTGCACAGTTGATATTTGGAAAATCAATAAAGAATATTTTTTTAAGCTGCTGAATTTAATCACATCCTTACTTGTATTATCATCTAGATCAGTGGTTCTGAACCCTGTCCTGGGGACCTCCAGCCAGTCGGGTTTTCAAGATATCCCTAATGAACATGCATGAGAGAGATTTGCATATAATGGAAGTGACAGGTATGCAAATCTCTCTCATGCATATTCATTAGGGATATTTTGAAAACCTGACTGGCTGGGGGGTCCCCAGGACAGGGTTCAGAACCACTGATCTAAATGGAGATTAATATCACCAGTACCGGTAATCAATAATCGTTGGACTTTTAGAAAAGCCCTTGTTATGATCTCGAAAACAGGTTCAGAAGATTTGTTCCAAGGAATTGGAGGACGATACAATAACAAAATACCTAATGGGCGACGAGAAAGTTCATCATTAACAGTAGCTAGCATATATTCTAATGATGGATCACTGCCTTTTTCATGAAGCTGTACATCAAAAAATGATTTATAGAGAAGTGCTAAGACTCCTCCTTTCTGGCAATTTCTAGAAGAGAAAAAACCTTGATAATCTTGAGAACAGAGCTCATTTTGTATAAATAAATCATCTTTTGCAATCCAAGATTCAGTAATGCACAAGAAACCAGGATCCAAATCCCCTAGCAGATCATTTAAAATTTGGATCCTGTCGCATGCTGATCTGGCATTGCAATAAAATATCGGTACTGGAGTCAGAGAGTCAGAGCCTAGACTGGGCAAGTTGGTGATTGATAAAGAGAGATTGGGAGAAAGAGATTTCGCACAATGCATGGTATTTTGAAGAGTAGAAAAAGTAACAAAGAAAGGAGCCAGAAAGGTGGTTTCATGGTGGAGATTAACAAGACTCTTTATTAAATCACAGCTTTTTCTCGACTTACAGACTTTTATGTTAAAACAAATAACTCACTCTCAACAATGCTACATTGATTCAGCTTCCAATAACGCTGGAAAAGTTCATACGGCTAAATACAGAGCCAAATTTTTCTTCATGCTCCTGCCATCAAGAGGCGGGCAAATGTAAAGTTCAATAGCCTGGATAGGTTGGATAGGCTGGGGCTCTTCTCTCTGGAAAAAAGGAGGCTCAGGGGAGATATGATAGAGACCTTCAAGATCATGAGGGGCATAGAGAGGGTGGATAGGGACAGATTCTTCAGGCTGAAGGGGACAACAGGTATGAGGGGGCATTCGGAGAAACTGAAGGGAGATAGGTTCAGAACAAATGCAAGGAAGTTTTTTTCACCCAAAGGGTCGTGGACACTTGTAATGCGCTACCGGAGGAAGTGATCAGGCAGAGTACGGTACAGGGATTCAAACAGGGATTGGACGGATTCCTGAGGGATAGGGGGATCGTGGGATACTGAGAGAGGTGCTGGGATGTAACACAGGTATAGAAAGCAAACCAAGTAATAAGTATAGAAATCCAACCAGGTCGTGCATGTGCAAGACCGGAGGGTTAGGACTTCGATGGGAAGATAAGACTCAATGGGAAACCAAGGTGGCAAGGGGGCCCCTTCTGGTGACTCAGACAGGCCGTGACCTGTTCGGGCCGCCGCGGGAGCGGACTGCTGGGCAAGATGGACCTGTGGTCTGACCCAGCGGAGGCACTGCTTATGTTCTTATGTTCTTAATAGCAGCGTCAATAGGATACTTGTGCAACTAATGCAATTTGTGTAAACAATTGTGAAATGTGCAAAAAGTGCTATTAAAGTGCCTTGGGCATATTTGCTTCAATGCCTGGCCCTCCGACCCAGGTTTCGTGTTCTTCGTCAGCAGGGGTCTATACGGGCGAACTAAACCGGGGAACGGCACCGGAACAGGAACTGGAGATTAACAAGAGCCACAAAGGCCAATCTATAAACGAATAAATAAGAAAGTTCTTAAAGAAAATTATAAAAAAAACTGAACTCGATAAAAGCAGGATAAAAAGGCATCAGCAAAGGCGCCACGTGCTTTAGACGGCTAGCGCCATTAAATGCGAGCTCTTTTTTTTTTTTTTTTTAATAAAGCTTGATGCTGCATGCAAGAGAACAAAGCGGAGCAGGCCCTCACGCCTGAAGGGACACGTATCATGAACTTGGAGCGGCTGGGGCACGGGCAGTGTGTCTGGGAGGGAATGCATGGATGGGAGAACATCGCAGGGGAGGAGACATAGGCATCCTGGGACTGTCGGCCAGAAGAAGCCCTTTCTGGATACGTCAATCGCTCCTCCTAAACTTACTTGCTCCACTTCATCACTGACGCTGACCCATTCTGCTTCTATTCCTTTCTCTCCTCTCTTCTACCTTCCAAAGTATTTAGATCAATGCTGTCTTGTTAAAATGTTTATTTTATTTTTATTTTTCCTCTAACTCTACTTTTCACTTCTCTATTACCCTCCAGGTACTTTAGTTAGATTGTGAGCCTTCGGGACAGTAAGGGAATTTTTCAAGTACCTTTCTTATTTCTAATCTTAATGTATATTTTCTGTAAACCGCTTAGAACCTAACGGATGGAGCGGTATATAAGAAATAAATTACATTACATTACATAATTTTCCTTAGGCATTTGTTGTTTAAAGTTGTAAGAAAGAACCAGGCCCTGTTTGTCTTTCCTTCTTTGATATGTATGTTTAAACAGAGTTGTTGTGAAGTGAATTCAATTGTTTTGTTAAGCCGTATTTACAGACAGATTTAGATTAGGGGCTCTGCTGGTTAAGGCTTTTTCTGACCCTCTGTGGACTTCAATCTCCAGATAGGAAAAATGCTGATGTGTTTAAAGTTTCATGTGACCTGTGTCCATATATGGTTTGTGTTTACGTCACATGCCGTCACATGCTGACAAACCTGATTCATATAAAAGATGTGAAACTCATAATAAAATTTGGACATGTTTTGGAAGATGATTTCTGGTCTTTAAGATGTGTCCCCGGCCCCGCTGACAGTGTTCCCTCTAAGCTGAGCAGGTGTCCTCCAGCTGCATTGCTACCACTAGGGGGTGGAATATTTTCAGTCGCTAAGGATAGGTATGTTCCCTGGAGTCCTGCAGAACTTGCCTGTCCCTCACAATTGAAAAATGTGACAGTAAAACAGCACCCTCTATTGGTGAGACTGTGGGTGGAGGACTCTTCCAAATGACAGAGACAGAGAAAGTATGGGGCAGGAATTGGGACAAAATCCTTTTCAACGCCGATGTAAAATGACGTGACAACTAGTGTGGAGTCAGCTGGAGAGCTTGGTGTTAGTTGCAGGGAGGTGGAGCAGGCTCTTAACACCCGGGACACACACAAGCTGGCAGTCTTGGCTCCTATTGGCTCTTTTGAAAGAGTCAGAGTTTCTTTGAGTCTAAAAACAGTGTATAGAGGCACAGAGAGATATGGTAGGTTGCAGTAGTCTATGAGACCTAGGATTAGGGATTGCACCAAGAGTTAGAATTGTTTTCTGTCGAATAATTTTCTGACTCATGACTGTGAATTATTTTTTTGATTGTTTTGTTGATTTGTGGCTGCATTGTATACAGCCTCTGTCTATTAGCACTCCCAGGAGTTTTAAAGTGGGTTTGAAGAGGTATGTTGTAGAGTTTATGACAAGGTTTGTTACGGTTGGGGTTTTGTTATTTTCAAGTAGGATGAAGATTGTTTTATCCTGATTCATTTTCAGTTTGTGGTCTTTCATCCATGCTGCCACTGTTTCAAGTGTTCTGTGTATTGTGTCTGCCATGGATGGTGCTGGTTGATCGAAAGGAAGGAGAATGGTGATGTCGTCTGCATAGCTGTAGGAGGTTAGACCTCGTTTGTCTAGGTAGGAGCCGAGGGAGGCAATGTATAGGTTGAAGAGTGTGGAAGAAAGAGGTGATCCTTGAGGTACTCCGCAGGGGTTAGACCAGGGGTCTCAAAGTCCCTCCTTGAGGGCTGCAATCCAGTCAGGTTTTCAGGATTTCCCCAATGAATATGCATGAGATCTATGTGTATGCACTGCTTTCAATACATATTCATTGGGGAAATCCTGAAAACCCGACTGGATTGCAGCCCTCAAGGAGGGACTTTGAGATCCCTGAGTTAGAGCATGGCTCGTATTTTTCTTTGTTTGTTTTAACTCTGTATATTCTGGATTGTAGGAATCCTTTAAACCAGGGGTGTCCAACCTTTTGACTTCCCTGGGCCGCATTGGCTGAAAAAAGTGTTTCTGGGGCTGCACAAGCGCACAAATGCTGCAGCAAGACAGAAGAGGGAGCCGGCAAGACGGTAAACACCCGGGGGCAGCAGAGGAAAACACTGCATCGCCCTCAACCAGGGCCACACAAAATACTTCATGGAGCCGCAGGTTGGACACCCCTGCTTTAAACCATGATAGTACCTTACCACTGATTCCTATTGAGTCCAGTATCTGTAGAAGGATGTTATGGTCTACTAGGTCAAAGGCTGCAGAGAGATCTAGTTGGATAATTAGCATTTTTTTGCCTGTGCTGAGGTGTCGTCTGGTGATGTCCATGAGTGAGCCTAGTAGGGTCTCAGTGCTATGGTTGGTTCTGAATCCTGATTGTGTTGGGTGGAGTAGGCTGTGGTTTTCTAGGTATGAGTTTAGGACTTTGGCTACGAGGCTTTCCATTAGCTTGACATAAAGTGGTATTGAGGCTGTAGATCTGTAGTTGGATGGTTGGTCTATTTCTCCTTTGGGGTCTTTCAGGATTGGAGTGATGATGATTTCACTGAAGTCTTGTGGGAAAAGGCCATCAGTGAGTAGGGTTTGTATCCATTGCAAGAGTAGGGTACAAAATAGTGTACTGGAGGCTTTCAATAGGTATGGGGGGGCAGTGGTTAAGGTCACAAGTTGCGTGGCTGTATTTGTTGTACAGTTTGTTGAAGTCTGACCATTGTATTGGTGAGAAGTAGGATCATGTTGTCAGATTTTCTATGGATTCTATTTTCTATGGATTCTATTTTCTATGGCTCACTGGCTGCCCGTAGCCAAACATTGTGTCTTCAAGGGCCCGATGCAAGCATTCAAATCCTTACCCGACATGGCGCCAGACTACATGATGGCCAAGCTACCTAGGGATAGGACTACATGAAGGCCGAGCTCATCTAGGGATAGGACTTAGGCGTAGAGTAGTTGTGTAAATTTAGTTTTGGAGAAGTATATTTGAATTTTCCATAGTTGGCATAGGAAGTAGAAAGAGGTTGATACTATTTGAGAGACATGACTTGTAAGTGACAGGTCAGATTCTAGTATAACTCCCGGACTGCAGACGTAGGGGGTAATAATAAAAAAAATAAAACGTCTAAAAAGTGTCCTAAATGGCTACGTGGACGATCAAAAAGCCTGATCATCCAAGTACCCATAACCAAAGCTAGTTTTTAGACATATCTAAAAACAGCTTAGGCCTTTCCCCTGCCTCTAGACGCACAGAGAGAAAAGAGGTATGTTTAGAGGAGGGAAAAGGGCGGGCAGTGGGCGGGAGGTGGGAAGACCTACACCTAGGCGTACAACACATATAACCAAAACAGTTGACAGGTTGCCTAGTCGGCACTTAGACCTTTTTGACTTAGACAAAGTCAAACTAGGTCTAAGTGCCAAAAAAGGGGCCGCTGGCGCGATCAGTTCAGCGGCCCGGCAACCAACCTACTGAAACCATCGCGGCAGGAGAGATGCCTCATCTCCCCTACCGCGATGCCATCACTCCTGTACCCGAACTGCCGCGACCCGCGGCAGAAGAGATGCCCTATCTCTCCTGCCACGGGTCGTGGCAGTTCCGGTAGAGGAGTGATGGCATCACGGTAGAGGAGATGAGGCATCTCTTCTGCCGCGATGCATCACCCCCCCCACACACATACAACATCGGGGCAAGAGGGCTTGGGCTCCCTCTTGCCCCGAGGTTGTCGGGGAGTCGGCGGGGCAAGAGAGCTTGGGCTCCCTCGTGCCCCGATGTTGTCGGGGGGGGGGGGTTGTAGGCGGTTTGACATGGCAAGAGGGCTTGGGCACCCTCCTGCCTGGATCATTGTAGGGGGGGGGGATTCTGTAACCGGTGTTGTTTTTGACAGACACCGGTTACAGAATCCAGCTTTTAGGCGAAGGACTGGCTCCTCCTTCGCCTAAAAGCCCTTCTGTTGGACGTTTGGGGCTTAGGCGTTTTTTTTGTTTCATTATGGCTAAAAAGTGTAGACGTCGTGTGGGTGTACTTTTAGACGTAGTGGAGATTGGGCGTTTAGGCAGAGGAAGGCCATAATCAAAACATGGACGTTTGTTTTGGTTATGGACACTTTCCCTGCTTCTGGGTTGAACGTTTAAGGACTTAGGCCAAAAGGGGACTTAGACGCTTTTTTTGATTATGCCCCTCCACGTCTTTAGCTATGAGGGTTGCATTATCCCAGGAGAAGGAAGGATGAGGATGAGCGCAGTTTTTCTTGGGACTCAAGAGAAGTTTGGTTTTGGATGCATTTAGTTGTAGCTTGTTTGCGGTCATTCAGTTTTTGTTTTTAGATAGCCAGCCTTGTAATTTTTTTGATTTGTGTGTCCCGGTTCATTACGAGTGGGAAGTAAAGTTGGATATCATCTGCAAAGGAGTGAATCTTAATGCTGTATTTTGAAGCAATGTCGAGTGCTGGTGTAATGTACAAGTTGAAAAGCAGTAGTGATAGCAAAGTGTATTGAGGTCCACCATATGTAAGTAGTTTGGAATGAGACATGAAGCTCTGTGTCCTTTTGTCTAAAAAGGATATCACAACCAGGACGAAAGAAGTCATCATGCCACTGTATCGTGCAATGGTGCATCCGCACCTGGAATACTGTGTCCAGTACTGGTCGCCGTACCTCAAGAAAGACATGGCAGTACTCGAGGGAATCCAGAGAAGAGCGAGAAAACTGATAAGATGTATGGAAAATTTTTCATACGCTGACAGGTTAAAAATGCTGGGGCTGTTCTCCCTGGAGAAGAGGAGACTTAGAGGGGACCTGATAGAAACCTTCAAAATCCTGAAGGGCATAGAGAAAGTGGACAAGGACAGATTCTTCAAACTGTGGGGAACCACAAGCACTAGGGGTCACTCGGAGAAATTGAAAGGGGACAGGTTCAGAACAAATGCTAGGAAGTTCTTTTTTACCCAGAGGGTGGTAGACGCATGGAACGCTCTTCCAGAGGTTGTGATAGGCCAGACCACAGTACAGGGGTTCAAGGAAGGTTTGGATAGGTTCTTAAAGGATAAAGGGATTGAGGGGTACAGATAGAAGCAGAGGTAGGATATAAAAATGATCAAATCACTTCACAGGTCAAAGGACCTGGTGGGCCACTGCGGGAGCGGACCACTGGGCGGGATGGACCTCTGGTCTGACCCAGTGGAGGCAACTTCTTATGTTCTTATCAATGTAATGCAGTGTCACAAATACCAATATTGTCTAGACTGGATAGAACAGTGTGATCGATAGTGTTGAAGGCAGCACTTAGATCTAAAAGAACAAGCAATACATCTTTTCCTTTGTTCAGGAATTTCTAACATTCATCGAGTCTCTAGAGTCGGGAGTGGTACCAGAGGACTGGCAAAGAGCGGATGTGGTCCCTCTCCACAAAAGTGGAAGTAAGGAAGAAGTAGGGAATTACAGGCCGGTAAGTCTGACTTCTGTGGTAAGCAAATTAATGGAAACACTTTTAAAACAGAGAATGGTCAAGTTTCTGAAAACCTGTGAATTACAGGATCGGAGGCAACATGGATTCACTAGAGGTAGGCCTTGTCAGACAAATATGATCAATTTCTTTGACTGGGTGACCAGAGAATTGGATAGAGAGAGTGCGCTAGATGTGATGTATTTAGATTTTTAGCAAAGCCTTTGACAGTGTTCCACAGAGGCGTCAAATAAACTGAGTGCCCTCGGGATGGGTCCCAAAGTGATGGGCTGGGTCAAGAACTGGTTGAGTGGAAGGTGACAGGGTAGTAATCAATTGAGATCGCTCTGAAGAAAGGGATGTTACCAGTGGTGTGCCTCAAGATTCTGTTCTTGCGCCTGTTCTTTTTAACGATATTGCTGAAGGGTTGTCGGGTAAGATTTGTCTCTTTGCGGATGATACCAAAATCTGCAATAGAGTAGACACGCAGGATGGTGTGAATAACATAAAGAAAGACCTGGCGAAGCTTGAAGAATGGTCTGAAATTTGGCAGCTAAAATTGAATGCATTTTGGGCTGCAAAAACCAGAGGGAATGGTACAGATTAGGGAGTGAAGAGCTTATGTGCACGACAGAAGAGCGGGACTTGGGTGTGATTGTATGTTATGATCTTAAGGTGGTCAAACAGGTTGAAAATGTGACGGTGAAAACTAGAAGGATGCTAGGTTGCATAGGGAGAGGAATGGCCAGTAGGAAAAAGAGGTATTGATGCCCCTTTATAAGACTTTGGTGAGACCTCATTTAGAATATTGTGTACAATTCTGGAGGCCGCACCTTCAAAAAGATATAAAAAGGATGGAGTAGGTCCAGAGAAAAGCTACTAAAATGGTGTGTGGTCTTTGTTATAAGGCGTATGGGGACAGACTTAAAGATCTCAATCTGTATACTTTGGAGAAAAGTCGGGAGAGGGGAGATATGATAGAGACGTATAAATACCTACATAATTTAAATGCGCATGAGTTGAGTCTCTTTCACTTGAAAGGAAACTCTGCAATGAGAGGGCATAGGATGAAGTTAACAGGTGATAGGCTCATGAGTAATCTAAGGAAATACTTTTTTACAGAAAGGGTGGTAGATGCATGGAACAGGGATAGGCACATGGTATCTCTCAGAGAGAGAAAGAGATAATGGTTATTGTGGATGGGCAGACTAGATGGGCCCTTTGGCCTTTATCTGCCATCATATTTCTATGTTTCTAAGACTGTTTCAGTACTGTGGAATTTTCTGAACGCTGATTGGTAGACGGACAGAGCTTTTTGGTTGTCGACAAATTCTTGCAGTTGTAGGACAACTTTTTCCAAGATCTTTGATAAAAATGAAAGATTTGAGACTGGTCTAAAATGACTTGGTTGATTGGAGTCTGAGTTAGGTCTCTTTATCATAGGCTGGACCATGATTAATTTCCAACTTGCAGGTACTTCTCTGGATTGTAGGGATTCCTTGATTAGTGGAAGAATTGATTGTAGGAAGGTTTCTATAATTGATATCAGCAGATTTGTTGGACAGGGGGTCAAGGTTCAGCTTGAAAGGTGTAATGAGTCTACTGTTTTGCTCAGGTCAACATGGGAGTTTGTTTTAAAGTGATTGAAGGTACCCAGTGGCACAACAGTCAGAGCATTTTGCAATGACTTAAATTCCGAGTCTAGGCTACAGCAAATTTTATGTATTTTCTCATGGAAAAAAAGTGGATAAGGTTTCACTGTCTAGTTTTGTTTGTAGGGATTGGTCATTCCCCTGAAAAGCAGTGAAGAAATGTTTTGTTAGTGCAGAGAGACTTCTGGATCTATTTAGGGCCTTTAGTATTAGGCTGGAGTAGTAGGCCTTTTTTACTTCAACAGTAGCTAACTTGTAGTCTTTCTAGCAGGTTTTTCCAAAGGGATTTCTCTTCGTGGTTTCTTGATTTGCACCATGTTCTTTCCGCTTTTCTCACCTCTCTTTTTATCAACCTCAGGTTTTCAGTGAACCATGGAGATGGTTTCTGACGTGTTGTTGATTTGTTTGTCTTTGCCTTTGCCAGTTTTTCATACCATGTTGTACTCCTTTATGCCATGCTGAGGCTGCTTCTTCTAGGGATTTCTAATAGGTTTAGAGTCTTTTGCCAAGAGAAAAAGGACTCAAGGTTGACAATCAGGATTGAGACTTGTTTTAACTCTGGACTTGTCTCTACTCATGATTCGCTTGATATTGGCGAAGAGATCAAATGTGATACGGTAGTGGTCAGACCATGGTACTGGGATATTAGTGCAGTTGATTGATTTTTGGTCTTGTAGAGGAATATCTAGGGTAAAAATCAGGTCTAATCTAATCTTCTATTTGTGCGTCGCTCATACCTATACAGGCTCAAGGTGAATGTAAGGAGAGGAAGAGGAGGGAGAGAGGGGAGGTGGACTAGGTAGGAGGGAGAGGAAAGGGCAAGAAAAGAGGGGAGAGTGGAGGTGGGAGGGAAAGGGAAGAGAGGAGAGGGTGAAGGAAATTAAGTATTGAACAGATGGGTTTTCAGTTTTCTTCGGAAGATGATGTGGCAAGGTTCAGTTCTGGTCCTTTCTGTAAAGCCATTCCAAGTTTTTACTCCTAGAAAGGTAAGCATGGAGTGGAAAACTCTTTTATAGTGAAGATCTTTTGTGGCTGGGTGATTTAGCAGCATCCGGTTGAGAGTTCTGTGAGAAGTAGACCATGCTATTGAGAAGAGCTGGATGAGTGGGGCCGCAGAGTTTCCATAAAGTATGCAGTGAAAGATGCAAGATATTTTGAATGTTATTTGTGATGAGATGGGTAGCCAGTGCAATTGTTTGATGAAGGATGTGACTGACTCATATTTTCTTAGGTTGAAGATAAGTCTTACGGCAGTGTTTTGGATGAGTTGCAGCTTGTGAATTAGAGCAGTGTTGATTCCTATGTAGATGGAGTTGCAGTAGTCCAGTTGTGGTAGGATCATCAGTTGTACATTAAGGCAAAGTGATGGTGAAAGTACGGTCTGATTAGTCTTAATTGTCTCAGGGTATAGAGAGATTTCTTCCGGAGACTAGATATTTGAAGTTCCATGGTTAGAGTGGAGTCCAGTATGCAACCTAGAATTTTGGAGGACTCATCTATGGAGAGGGTTTCATCTGATCGAAGGGTGATGCTTGTTGGTGTCATTTGCTGGGTCGTGTGGAAGTACAGAACTTTGGTTTTAGTTGTGTTTAGTTTCAGTTTGTTAGTTGTTGCTCAATTTTGGATTTTTTTTCTATATTGTTTGAGATTATGTTGGATAAGTCTGATTGATTTTTGGTTGTGGGAATAAAGAGAAAAATGTCAACTGCATATGACATAATGCTTTCGTCTTCAAATTTGATAGAGAGCTCATGAAGAGATTGAATAGGATGGGGGAGAGTGGGGAGCCTTGTGGCACACCACAGAAGGCTTTCCAGGGGTTGGAGGTCTCTCCGCTCTTATTGAAAATATATTCTTTGTTTTTTAGGAAATCTAAGAACCATTTTAGCACTGTTACCTGAGGAGCATGTGGGTGAGCTCACCATCTGGGAGAAGCCTAAATCCGATAATGTTATTGTAAAGTCCATTGGTGCTCCAGGGACTGCAGGATAGTCTTGAAAGATAAAATCCCCTAGGACAATTATCTTTTTATAGGATACCATCAGCTTACTGATGATAGCCAGTAGTTCTTCTAGAACACTGAGGCAAATGGGATGCTAGGTAGAGTATGTGAAGGATTGATTGTGAGAATGTTTGTTGGTTTGTATGACTGGTTGGTGAATCGTTTGGGGATTCCTGTTTCTCTCTACATTTCCTTATTATTATATAGAAAATGGGCACGTGTGAACCATGCCTTTATACCATCAATGCCATTGTTTTGTATGCACAGTAATTTTGTGTTCTTCCAATGCCTTTTTTATTTTATTATCTGTTGCTCTGTATTATTTGCTTGTTGCACATGGTTTTGCGGCCTAATAAATATGATATTACAAAAAAAAAAAAAAAGAACAAAGATGAATTTTTTTGTCATGGCCTACCGAGAAGATAAAAAATTCTAGAGCCTGTAATACTACAGAATCAATAAGTCGGGGGGTTTATCACACTTCTGAAGTTTACTATATTAGCTGTCTTGGTTTTGTTCAACAACAATATAACATCTTTGAGTTATAATTTATTAGGAAACTTATATCCCATGTTATCCAGAAAAATCTACATAGGTTACAGTATAATATCCATAACAGTGGTACCTTAGTTTAAGAGTATAATTCGTTCCAGAAGCATGCTCTTAAACCAAAACACTTGTATATCAAAGCAAGTTTCCCCATAGGAAGTAAGGGAAACTGCTTTGATTGGTTCCACCTCCTCCCCCCCCCCGAGGCTACCGGCGCTGCTCCATTCTCTCCCCCCCCTTTAGGAATCCGACGCTGTTCCAAACCCCTCCCCGCGATCCGGCTTCCCCCCCCTGTGAACCGGCATCCTCCCCCCACTCGCGTTGCCTCCCCCTCCACCGCGATCCTACTTTCCCCTCCCCCGAGCACGTCAATGACACTTCCTATACACTTTGCACCACGGCCGGTGCCCGAAGATCCTCCCTCTTCTGGCGCTGCCTGGGCTGGGCGGTGCGTCGGAGATCCTCCCTCTTCTGGGCTGGGCTGGACTGGCTTTGAGCATTTGCGCATGCTCAAAGCCTTCCGGTTTCGCTCTCAATCTCGGAGAGAGCGAGACCAGAAGGCTTTGAGCATGCGCAAATGCTCAAAGCCAGTCCAGCCCAGACCAGAAGAGGGAGGATCTTCGGGCACCGGCACTGGTGCCAAGTCGGGTAAAGGAAGTGTCATTGACGTGCTCGGGGGAGGGGAAAGTAGGATCGCGGTGGAGAGGGGGCAACGTGAGAGGGGGGGGGGGCGCTCGTACAGCGAGGCAAGCTCGGTTTATGAGGCACCAAGTTTGCAAATGTTTTGCTTGCAAAACACTCGCAAACTGGTGCACTCGTAAACTGAGGTACCACTGTAATTAAAATGGACAAAACATAGTTAATACAAAATATCCACTCTAACTACTTGCTAAAAATAAAAAAAAAAAACATCAACAAAATGCATTCTCAAATAAATATGTTTTCAGTTGGAGGCGAGAGGTAGCCTAGTGGTTAGAGCCGCTGCCTCAGCAACCTGAGGTTGTGAGTTTGATCCCAACCTGCTCCTGGGCAAGTCACTTCATCTTTCATTGTCCCAGGTACCATATCTAAATATAGTGGATTTTTTTTTTTGTTGTTTTTCCAAAATGATTTATTTATTAGAAATTTGGATACAAGGTAAAAGATACAGCACTCTGAAAACATACACAACCTGAATAGAACTTAAGATAAAATAGTCTTCCGCGGAGACTAAAAGAACCCAACGAAAACAAATCAAGAACCTTCCCCCCCCCCAATCCCACCCCCACCCTCCCCAGCACTCCAGTGTCAAAAATGCAAATGAGTCAAAAATTCAAAAGAGCACTTTGGGTTCCATGGGACAAGCTATCCCAGACAGGAGCCCAAACTGCCCGGAACTTTCTCCAGTGACTAGGGCCACAATTCTTAACATCCGAATATTCATACCTTAACAAGGTAAATAGTTCATTTTTCCACTTAGTAATGGTAGATATCTCTGCCTGCCGCCAGAATAAAAGTATACATTTCCTAGCCAACAAAGAAGCTTTTTGCAGTAACAAAGAATTACCCTTAGACAATCCCAACGAAGAGATTTGAGAAAAAAAGCGGGACATTTGTAATGTAATTTATTTCTTATATACCGCTACATCCGTTAGGTTCTAAGCGGTTTACAGAAAATATACATTAAGATTAGAAATAAGAAAGGTACTTGAAAAATTCCCTTACTGTCCCGAAGGCTCACAATCTAACTAAAGTACCTGGAGGGTAATAGAGAAGTGAAAAGTAGAGTTAGAGGAAAAATAAAATAAACATTTTAACAAGACAGCATTGATCTAAATACTTTGGAAGGTAGAAGAGAGGAGAGAAAGGAATAGAAGCAGAAGGGGGAGCCGTTGAACAGTAGAATTCTGGAGAAATTTAAATGATAGAAATAGAACAAAACAAAGACAAAAGGCAACATTTGCCTGCAACGGAACTCGTCTCCGCAGGATCGTCAGCAGATGAAGACCAACAAACGACCACAAGGTTTGCAATTTGTCACAGGATCAGAACATATGAAAGACTCCAGCCGAGACAGCTGATATGGTGGATTTAATCATGGTAGTTACCACTCCGCCTTTTTTGTTGGGGTGGAATTGCTTGATAGCCTTTGGGCATAATAAACCCAGAGTAGCACCATTATTAAATATCCCACTTCTTGTCTGTAAGGGAATCTGTTAGTTTAATGTCTTTTTTTATTCACTGATCTGGCATTGACCATAGCAGCATGCCCAAGGTTTTAAGGGGATGGTAGGGATTTTTTGGAGGTAGCTAGTCCTACATTTTGCTGGGTTCCTGTGGAGGGTGTTCCCAAGGTCCTCATACCTACCCTGACCTGTAATGGCTGGGATGGGTTATGGAGTAATGTTTGAACATTCTTATTTCCCCATCCCTCTCCTATTATCAATTTCGGAAAGATCTTAAAACTTATCTATTTAAAAAAAAAAACATGAAACACAGAATTGATTTTAATGTATAACCTTTATTAAACCATTTAAGTTTCTAATCGATTATTTGATGAATTTGTACTATCAGCTGAATTCCATTTTTAATAAGTTTTAGGATGCTGCTATTTCTGTTGTATTACTTAGATTTGTGTTTTTCCCATTTTTAACATTGCTTTATGACTTTGTACTTTTTATTGCCCAGTGCATTATTATTGTGAACCGCCATGAACTGATGGTTTGGCAGTATATAAAAATAAGCTATTATTATTATTACATAGAGATTAAGTTAAGTCGATGTAGTCTCTGGGAGAGTTTAGGCATAGTGTCCAGCTTGGACCTGCTTGGTCTGTATGAAGGGCCATTTGGCGTAGCCCGCTGGTGGGAGAAACCTGTCTGCTCGATAGTCCTTTAAAGGGCTGGAGTCCACTCTGATGCCCAGAACTCATAGTCATTTGTTGAACGTTTAACTTTTTCTGTTTGTGACACACTGGAATGGGGTTTATGGTTTGTAATTTGCTGGTCTTGTGTATCTGGGAGGGGGGTGGGTTGGTGGGAAGCAACATATCATGGTGAAATGTGAAAGGAAAGATGGGACTCATTTACTTGCCTTGTACACTGTGGTGTTCTGTATACTGTTTGGTTCTTTTTTAAAATCAATAAAATATATTACTCTATAGGGCTGGAGATCAGATTGGGCCTGCTGAGGGTGGAGTTGAGATCTGCATCGGACAGTGCAGGTCCTTCGGTGAAGCAGGGAGAGATTGATGATGGCTCCTTTTTTTCCTGCCCTGCTGGATCGCTGGTTAGAGGTTTATACCCTGTGTGAATCATTTTGTGACTTTTTAGACTTGAAAGCTGAGTGAAGCTTTTATTACACTCAGTACATGTATATGGTTTGTACCCTGTGTGAATCATTTTGTGAATTTTTAGACTTGAAAGCTGAGTGAAGCTTTTATTACACTCAGTACATGTATATGGTTTGTACCCTGTGTGAATCATTTTGTGAATTTTTAGACTTGAAAGCTGAGTGAAGATTTTATTACACTCAGTACATATATATGGTTTGTACCCTGTGTGGATCATTTTGTGCCTTTTTAGACTTGAAAGCCGAGTGAAGCTTTTATTACACTCAGTACATATATATGATGTGTACCCTGTGTGGATCTTCTTGTGACTTTTTAGACATGAAAGATGATTGAAGCTTTTATTACACTCAGTACATGTATATGGTTTGTACCCTGAGTGGATTATTTTATGACTTTTTAGATTTGAAAGGCGATTAAAGCTTTTATTGCACTCAGTACACGTATATGGTTTATACCCTGTGTGGATCATTTTGTGACTTTTTAGACTTGAAAGCTGAGTGAAGCTTTTATTACACTCAGTACATGTATATGGTTTGTACCCTGTGTGGATCATATTGTGACTTTTTAGATGTGAAGGCTGAGTGAAGCTTTTATTACACTCAGTACATGTATATGGTTTGTACCCTGTGTGGATCATATTGTGACTTTTTAGATGCGAAAGCTGAGTGAAGCTTTTATTACACTCAGTACATGTATATGGTTTGTACCCTGTATGGATCACTTGGTGTTCTTTTAGATTTGAAAGGTGAGTGAAGCTTTTATTACACTCAGTACACGTAAATGGTTTGTACCCTGTGTGGATCATCTTGTGACTTTTTAGATGTGAAGGCTGAGTGAAGCTTTTATTACATTCAGGACATGCATATGGTTTGTACCCTGTGTGGATCATCTTGTGACTTTTTAGGTTTGAAAGGCGATTGAAGCTTTTTTTGCATTCAGTACATGTATATGGTTTGTACCCTGTATGGATTATTTTGTGACGTTTTAGATGTAAAAAATGAGTGAAATTTTTATTACAATCAGTACATGTAAATGGTTTGTACCCTATGTGAATCACATGGTGTCTTTTTAGATTTGAAAACCGAGTGAAGGTTTTTTTACACTCAGTACATGTATATGGCTTATCTCCCATGTGGATCTTATTGTGAAAATTTAGATCTGAAAGTTGAATGAAGCTTTTATTACACTCAGCAGATGTAAATAGTTTCTCGTTTTTATGATCCTTGCTGTGCTTTTTCAGTTCTTTATGGTGTCTTTCTCCTTTTCTCTTGCCATTGAGGAATTGAGAAGTCACTTTATCACTATTATTAACTGGGAAGGGTCTCTCTGCTAGGTGTCTCTTGTCCTCAGGGGTGCTACTTAGCTCTCTGTCATTTCTCACTTCATCTGTTGAGTCTCCTGCAGGGTCTCTTTGTTCCTTTGATTCCTGCTTACAATTATTTGTGTTAATCATCTCAGTTCTCTGGGAAATATTCTCAAAGACATTTTCTGACTGTGTTTGGATTTGTTCCATTTTTACAGGATCTTCTCCTTGATTCTTTATTCTCTTCCATTCGTGTGGGATCTGATGATCTGCTGGATATAAACAGAAGGTATTTCTCATGAGTTAGAAAACAGCAGTGGTTTCTAAGATAGAATCTGTGTATAATGAGAGGAAGGATAGGTTATGTCGCACCAGGATTTTCCTTGTGTGTCTTGAGACTGGTCTGTTTCCTATATGCAAACCATTTCTTGAAGTATTTATCTTTGGATAGTGCAAGTTTGTGAGCTGTTACTTGGAAAAGGCATTGTGTAGAGCAGGGGTGCCCACACTTTTTTGGCTTGCGAGCTACTTTTAAAATGACCAAGTCAAAATGATCTACCAACAATAAAAAAATTTTAAAACCCCACAAAGCACACTACACAGAGAAAATGTTAATTATCATTTATATTCGTTTTTTTATTTTTAAAAAAGGTCAAGGCAGATGACTTTAAAATACAGTGGTGCCTCACACAACGAACTTAATCCGTTCCAGGAGCAAGTTTGTTATGTGAAACGTTCGTTGTGTGAAACGCGTTTTCCCATAAGAATACATGTAAAACAAAATAATTCGTTCTGCAGCCCTACATTTCCCTCCCTCCACCTCACCTTATATGCAGAGTTTGCCAGCTTTCTTTTTCACCCAGCCGCACGCTTTCAAAAAGCTGTGCACGCGCAGCTGCTGAAGTTGATCAATGTTCTCCTCTCCTGCAACTTCCGGTTTCCGGTTGCGTCAGAGGAGAAGATTGAACAACAGAGCATGCGCGCATGTGCTGCTCTTTGAAAGTGTGTGGCTGGCCGAAAAAGAAAGCCGGAAAACTCGGCATCTAAGGTAAGGTGGAGGGTGCTGCTGTTCCCGGCTCACATTAGGAAGCGGCGAGAGTAGTTCCGCCCCCCCCCGGGCCCCTCGGGCGACTTCGTTGTGTGAAACGAAGTTCGTTATAGGGAGCAAGACAAAAAGTTTGTTATGCGCAGCGTTCGCTGTGCGAGGCGTCCGTTATGCGAGGCACCACTGTATGCATTTCTTGTCATCAACGGCAAATGAATCCAGAAACTAGTGGGATTACATCCATCAATCAGCAGGTGGAGATAGAGAGCACTTGATTTATCCTCGGGTATATCTTGGATGCACACTAGAGAGTCGTGTGGGGACAGAAATCCATCCCTGCCCGTCCCCACCATGATCCTTTCCCTCCCCACCCATCCCCTCAAGGAATTACCTCCATCCCCACCCGTCCCTATAAAAAGCAGCAATTACTTCTGACAGGATCATCAATTCCACAGTTTCTTTTCTGTTTGTGTTGCTGTTTTCCTTATGGAATCTCTTTGGTGGAATCCTTTTTTTGTTTTCTGTTCAGGTAATTAACTTATAAACCCCCTCTTTTACTAAGGCTGACGTGTCCATTATATTATATGGATGAACCCTGCTTCCAAAGCCTTCCATCCCCGTGGGAGTCCCGTTGGCTAGAAGGGGGTCCCCGTGGGAGTACCATGGGTTAAGGAGGATTCCCGCGATCCCCGTTCCCGTGCAGACCTCTAATGCACACACAGCCTCCTGGCCAACCAGTAAATATCTTCTCAAAGCAGTTGAATTAAAACACAAAGTAAAGCACATAAAAGGCATGAAACATATGAATCAAAAGATATATATGCAACTTCATTCCCTCACACGTGCTACCCGCACCACTGATGTTACAAATTCGAGAATGTAATTTCAGCTGAAAGCATGCTGAAACCGCACCTGAGAGTAACAAAACCCCGCAACAGGGTGGGGCTCTGGATTCATCTGCTGTGACTAAAGGAAAGAAAATTATCAGGTAAGGACATAATTTTACCATGTCACCTCAGTAGCAACTATATAAAAATAGACAAATATACTCCCTCCTCTTTTACTAAACCGCGATAGCGGTTTTTAGCAGAGGGAGCCCCATGCTGCTCCAAACACTCATAGGCTCCCTGCGTTAAAACTGCTATTGTGGTTTAATAAAAGGGGGCCATAGTGCAAAATATAGATAGCAGATACAAATTTTCAAAACGGACACATTTGGATCACTAAATTTAAAATAAAATTATTTTTCCTTTGTTATCTGGTGATTTCATGAGTCTCTGGTTGCACTTCTTTCTGACTGTGCATCCAATATTTCTTCCCTTCTTTCTGCCTCTTGCATGCTTCCTCTCTTCCAGACCTCATTCCATTCCCCAACCAACAAGAAGGTGATCATGAACAGATTGGAGAAGGTTATCATGCCGCTGTACCAGGCTATGGTACGCCCTCACCTGGAATACTGCGTCCAGCACTGGTCGCCATACATGAAGAAGGACATGGTACTACTCGAAAGGGTCCAGAGAAGAGCAACTCAAATGGTTAAGGGGTTGGAGAAGTTGCCATATTGTGAGAGATTAGGGAAGCTGGGCCTGTTCTCCCTTGAAAAGAGGAGACTGAGAAAAGACATGATTGAAACATTCAAAATACTGAAGGGAATAGACTTAGCAGATAAAGACAGATTGTTCACCCTCTCCAAGGTAGAGAGAACGAGAGGGCACTCTCTGAAGTTAAAAGGGAATAGATTCCGTACGAATGTAAGGAAGTTCTTCACCCAGAGAGTGGTGGAGAACTGGAATGCTCTTCCGGAGTCTGTTATAAGGGAAAACACGCTCCAGAGATTCAAGACAAGGTTGGACAAGTTCCTGTTGAACCGGAACGAATGCAGGTAGGGCTAGTCTCAGTTAGGGCACAGGCCTTTGACCTGGGGGCCGCCACGTGAGCGAACTGCTGGGCGCGATGGACCACTGGTCTGACCCAGCAGCGGCAATTCTTATGTTCTTATCTCTCTCTGTCCCTCCATGAGTCCAACTTTTTCTTCCTTTCTTCCCTTTCTTTCTTTATCTATCTGTCTCTCTCTCCCTGCCCCCCTTTCTGTCTTTCTCTTTCTCTCTCCCTGACCCCCTTACTTTCTTTCTGTCTTTCTCTCTTTCCTTCCCCCTGCCCCCTTTCTTTCTGTCTGTCTTTCTCTCTCTCTCCCTGCCTCCCTTTCTTTCTGTCTGTCTTTCTTTCTTTCTTTCTCTCTCCCTGCCCCCATCAAACCACCGCCGCCAATTTCTCCCTGCTTTCCTGACATCAGGCCAGGCGCATACAAGCACCAGGCTCACAAGCTCTTCCTCCCACCCCCCGACATCAGAATTGACATGGGGGAAGCAGGAAGAATAGAACGCAAAGGCAACGCGAGTCTATCACGGCTCCACAATCGTCTCACGTTGCCTTTGTGATCCACTGGTCGATCGCGATCGACCTTTTGGGCACTCCTGGTGTAGAGTTAAAGGAGGCAATTTTTAAAGGTGCCAAAAATTTGAGTGTTCTGACAGTACTCTATAGGTTTTGCATGCAAGTATAGGAATCGCCTATAGCCTCGTGTGCCTCACCTATTGCACACCACCCCCTCACATTTACATGCAATATCTCTTTTTTGTTTTAAAATATATTTTTATTGAAATTTTTCTTTAAAATTAAAAAAAATCCATTATTAAACAAATTCTAAGCCCTTATTGGGCTATTTGAACCATCAAAATACAACAAAATCTACATTCACATTATTTCTTCACAATCCCCTCTCCCCCCCATCCCACCAGCCCTAATTCCATCCCCCCTATTCACGTAATCACTAATTCATCTTTCTAATATAACCATATTGTTGACACAACTTTTGAAATTTAACATCCTTATGTCAATACATATAAATAATATGAGGTCTAATCGTATCCATAAGTCATTGGTAGAATCATAACGACCTTGATGTTTATCTGTTAACTGTTCCAATTCTTTAAGTGTAATCAATTTTAAACACCAATATTGTATGTTAGGGCCTATTGACTGTTTCCATTTTGAGGCAATCACACACTTAGCTGCAGCATAGCATAAAAGTTTGATTCGCCTTTGCCACTGATATCCCTTGCTATTATAAAGACCTAATAAACATGCTTTTGGATCTAAATGTACAGAGAAACCCAATCCCCTAGACATATACTTAATTACAGATGACCAGAAACACTGTATAAAATTACAAGACCATCAAATATGAAAAAAATGTTCCTTTAGCAAACATCAGTAGCAATCTGGGGATATAGAGCACTGATTCGGTCAGGAGTATAATACCAGCGTGTGAGAACTTTATATGCATTTTCCTTAATTAGAACATACCTAGAAGATTTAGATATACTTCTTCCTCCATATTCACGGTGGATGCGGGTGGAACATAGCCGCGAATAACTTTTTGTATGTTATTCGCGTTTTTTTGTAACAGCCAGCATTTTTTTACTATTGAAACCGCAGTTTCAGAAAAGGAGGCCATAGTCTTTCCAAATTCAATATGCTTATTCCCCAGCCACCCTTGACTCTGAATGAAATGTTTTACCCGTAGATATGGAAATACATCACTTGGGGATAATTGATAAATTTTTTGCAATTCTACAAATAAAATAATCTCCCCATCATTCATAAACTGTCTAAACCTTATTAATACCCAATGTTCCCACCTCAAAAATACTCCCCCTTCTCTTTCTGCTTGAAAAGCTGGTTCAAATCTAATAGCCGAGGAAGAAAAAGTTACACTATTTTTACAAAAAGATTGTCGTAACTTATACCAAAGTCCCAACAAGTGGGAATACAAATGGATTTTGAATCCATCTCTTTTATAAAAAATTATGATGGCCATACAGCAGGGACATTATAGGAAATTTATGGTTGTTTGAGAACCATTGACAAAATTCTGTAAGGAATGATAATTGATCTTATTTTTGGCCCTTTCAACATACACATCCAGGGTGGGCGGGTGGAGGGGGACATTGCACTATTATTTCAAATTGGGAAAGGTTATTGAAAGATTATATGGCTTTGTGTTTTCGTGTTAATTATTGGGTGAGTGGGAGGTTTAAAATGATTGCTCATGTATGTCTGTAAGATGAATGTGCTTTTCTTGGTATTATTATATGTATATATTTGTGTTTTGTAACTCGCAATTGATTGTATTGTACTGGCCGGTGTTTGTACTTATCTTTTTGTGTCTCCTTTTTAGGAGCACTTCCACTGTTGATGCTGTTCTATTATTATAAAACTCAATAAAACTTATGAACTAAAAAAAAAAAAAAAAGTCTTTAAATGAGATGCCCAAATTAGATATCTTAAGGGAAAGACCCTCCCCAATGACCCGCCGACAATCGCGTCCCTCTGCCCCGACAATTGCCGTGACACCACAAGCTCCCCCTGCGTAAATATGACAGGAGAGATGCCAACTCCCTCCTGCCATTGCCCCCCCCACTGATATGGCAGGAGGGATGCCCAATCTCTCCTGCCATTGTCCCCCCTACGTGAACTGCCATCGCTCCCCCTTGTGCTGTCGGACCCCCCTGCCATCGGTTGGGTCCCTATGCTGCCATTGCCCTCCCCCTTCCCATATCTTTAAGTCGGAAGCAGGAGAGGTGCTCAGCCCCTCTGGCTCCTCCGCTGGCTGCCATCAGCAATGTGGGCCTTAGGCCCCGCCCAGTTCATCATGTGATGCACGGGGTGGGGCCTAAGGCCCTGATTGGCTTAGGCGCCTCGGGCTCCTCCCTTGGGAAGGGCCTGAGGCGTCTGAGTCAATCAGGGACTTCCTTAGGGAGAAGCCTAAGGAAGTTCCTGATTGGCCATTGTTTTGGCATAAGGCCCACATTGCTGACAGCGGCCGGCGGAGGAGTAGGAGGGACTGAACACCCCTCCTGCTCCTGACTTAAAGGTAAGGAGGGATGGCCGATGGCGGGAGGGAGTGGGCATCCCTCCTGCTGTATCAGTTCAACGTGCAGGGGGGAGGGCCGAAGGGGGGGGGGGCTGATTCGAGGAGGGAGTGGGCATCCCTCCTGCCATATTTACATAGGAGGGGGAGGAGTGTTTGGTGGCAGGAGGGAGTAGGCATCCCTACTACCATTTTTTTTGGTTCAGAGTGGGAGGGAGTGCTTTGTCGGGGAGGGTCATTTGGATTTTTTTATTGGGCAGATATTTTGCGTGTGAAATATACGTAAAATATCTGTGCCTATAAAAAAACATATGAAAAAAAAAAAATACCAGCAGAAGCCTTCACAGCAATGACAGGAGGCTGCTTCTTCTGTCACTACTGTCAGGGCTCTGCCCCGACTCAATCGCTCACTGAGCAATTGAGTCGATGAGTTTGCATGCAAATCATTGCATGCACCCTTGATAGTGAAGCAATCAATGTTTGAAAATCGGCCAGAGAATTGGCCAACAGCGATTGAGTTGCTATCTTTAGTGAATCTGGACCATAGTGCATAATGAAAGATTAGGGCCCAAATTTTGTAACTAGCACCTAAAGTTAGGCACCTATTTCGGAGGCGCCCAACTAGATAAGCGCCTATCTAAATTGAAGAACAAGCCCAATTAAGCTTTTTAATCAGCACTGATTGAAACATAGGCGCCTATCAAGAAAGCGCGATTCTGTAACAAGGCGCCTCTAAAAATTTAGGCAGCCTTCAAAAAACTAGGCGCCATGCATGTTACAGAATCACTGCTCTTAAGCGTGCTTAAGCGCTCGCATGGGTGCCTAGCTTTTAGTTGTGCCTAGTGCTGGCCTATTTCTTGGGCGCCTCCAAAATAGGTGCCGCTCAGCGTGATTCACTGTTTTACTTGAATCGCGCTGAACAGGGCCTATATCGGTGCCTAACTTGTGGGCGCTTCTTATAGAATTCAAATACCTTAGGTTCTTACCTTGGCTAATCTTTCTTTTAAATCCACGTTCTATTCCTCGACAATGGGTTATGCATCTGTAGTCGTGAAACTGCTTGTAGGAAGCCTTATTTACGTAATTTTAAAGACCCTCCCCTCTTACCTTGTAGGGTTATGAAATGGTTAACTGTTGTTTGAAATACTGCTCTGGCCTACATAGCTAGAAACAGTATATAATCTACTGACATCATGAGAGGTATCGAGAAGGTAGACAGAAATAGATTCTTCAGACTAATGGGGCCCACAAGTACAAGGGGGCACTCGGAGAAGCTAAAAGGGGACAGGTTTAGAACCAATGCTAGGAAGTTCTTTTTCACTCAGAGGGTGGTGGACACATGGAACACACTGCCAGAGGCTGTGATAGGACAGAGTACACTCCAGGGTTTTAAAGAAGGATTAGATAAATTCCTGAAAGATAGGGGTATTGAGGGATACAGATAGAGGTAGAGATGGGATATAGAGAGAGTTTAGATAGAGACCAAGGGGATTTAAGGGTTCAGATGATCACCGTACAGGTCATGGGCCTGATGGGCCGCCGCGGGTGCGGACTGCTGGGCGTGATGGACCTCTGGTCTGACTCAGCAGAGGCAACTTCTTCTTATCTGCCTGAAATGTATGTCCCTGCCTTACCACATTGTAAGCTAAATCGATAAGAGTTTGAGTCATGATGTACCCTGCCCTCCTGAACATGTAACATTTAGAACTGCAAGGCTTAGATAAGCAGATAAATGAACTAGCTTCCTATAGGACTATAAGTGAACCTATCACAAGTGCTGGCCTAGGACCAATAATAATTGTAGAAAGTTCTAGAAGTAACAAATGAAAATTGTAGTTTTTGCATATATTAGTTTGCATATGCTTAGTGAAAAGGGCATAAAAGTCCGTGCATTTCCTGTTTCTAACACTCTTGTAAGCACGCTGTTCACTGCACAAGGGTCCGGCATGCTGTAAATAAAACTCTTGTACCTTCTTCACGCCTCTGTTTTTGTGTGTCCATGTGACCTTTCAACCTCAGGAGATCAGTGCAGGCTGTCCAGAGGGTACACTGCCAGGCAGCCAACCCCCTGGAAAAAAGATTTTTCCTCAAAGTCTGCGATCTCCCCCCGCCAGAGCTGTCCCCGCTGGGAACCTCTGTAGCACGAAGCGTGAACAAAATTACTGGTTTTAAAGAAAAACAAACACATAGAAACATAGAAATAGACGGCAGATAAAGGCCCACGGCCCATCTAGTCTGCCCACCTTAATGTCCCTCCCCTACCTTTGCCCTGTGAATAGATCCCATGTGCCGATCCCATTTGGCCTTAAAATCAGGCACGCTGCTGGCCTCAATCACCTGTAGTGGAAGACTATTCCAGCGATCAACCACTCTTTCAGTGAAAAAGAATTTCCTGGTGTCACCTCGTAGTTTCCCGCCCCTGATTTTCAACGGATGCCCTCTTGTTGTCGTGGGACCCTTGAAAAAGAAGATATCTTCCTCCGCCTCGATGCGGCCCATAAGATACTTGAACGTCTCGATCATGTCCCCCCTCTCTCTGCGCTCCTCGAGCAAGTATAGCTGTAATTTGTCAAGCCGTTTTTCGTATGGTAGATCCTTGAGTCCCGAGACCAACACAAGCAGAAAAGACTAGCTCCTACTGTCTCACTTGTACGAATGCAAGTGATCTCCTAAGGGCAGTCCTGAGGTAAGAGGGGAGGGTCTATAAAATGTAAATGAGGCATCCTACAAGCAGTCTTGCGACTGCAGATGCCTAACCCACTTGTCCAGGAATAAAGCGGGATTGTACAAGAAGGGCATTTATGAGCACTTCTGCCATGTCACTTCCGTCATAGCACATAACTGCTGTTGTAGCATGAAAGTTGCGCGGGATATACCTTCTACAAAAGGTATATCCCGCACAGGAAAACTAGGAACATCCCTCCCCTTTAGAACCACAGAACTCTGGAACAACCTCACATCCCCGCTCAGAAATTCAAACTCCCTCCAATTCTTCCGCAAACACCTGAAAACTTGGCTCTTTTCAAAAATCTAACACCTCCTGCTCTCTGGGACCCTTTTCCCTCTCCTTCTTCTTGTTCCTTTCCTATAACCCTTCATTGGGGTTCCTTTCTTCCTAACTCTGTAAACCGTGCTGAGCTCTACGCTTGTGAAGATGGCGCGGTATACAAACCTAAGGTTTAGTTTAGTTTAGTTTAAAGTGGCACTTAACGTTTGGCATACTGTACAGAATTAGAGGGAAGAGCTCTGAAGAATGAGAATATATTAGAAACAGAGAAACATGATGGCAGATAAAGGCCAAATGGCCCATCCAGGCTGCCTATCCGCAGTATCCATTATCTCTTCCTCTCCCTATTGGCTAAAGCTCTTAACACTTGCATTGTGAGGTCATAGAGTTTTATGATTACAGAAACATGATGGCAGATAAAGGCCAAATGGCCCATCCAAATGGTCTGCAGCATCCATCTCCTCCTCTCCCTATTGGCAAAGGCTCTTTACACCTGCATTATGAGGTCATAGAACTTTATGATTACAGAAACATGATGGCAGATAAAGGCTAAATGGCCCTTTCAGTCTGCCCATCCACAGTAACCATTATCTCTTTCTCTCTCTGAGATCCCAAGTGCCTATCATAGGCTTTCTTGAAATCAGATGCAGTCTCTGTCTCCACCACCTCTACCGGGAGACTGGTCCACACATCTACCACCCTTTCTGTAAAAAGTATTTCCTTAGATTACTCCTGAGCCTATCACCTCTTAACTTTATCCTATACCCTCTCATTCCAGAGCTGCTTTTCAAATGAAATAGACTCGACTCATGCGCATTTACGCCATGTAGGTATTTAAACATCTCTATCATACTTCGAGAGTATTACGGTCAACAGAACAACATCTATTGGTTGTTCCTTCTTTAAAAGTTATTAGTACACGACGTCATTCTATTTTCTCAGTTACGGCTCCCCTAGCTTGGAATGCCCTGCCAATTTACCTAAGAGAAGAAAGAATTCTTGGCAAATTTAAGAGCAAACTTAAGGGCTTCCTTTTTAAAGACGCTTTTAGTGATTAACTGAATTCTTTTTGTTTTTAATATTTTATATTAAATTTTTTCCCCTTTTCCCAATGTTATTTTACCTTAATTGTTTTTTATATTGAATTGTATTTCTTCCTATAACTTTCCCTTTATTTGATCATGTATGTCAAACCGTCTTGTTAGTTATGTTTAGTCACATTATTTTATGTTATGTATTTTTACGATATTTTAATATGTTTAATATTAATTTTATTAGTCATGTATGTTTCCCCTAACTTTGTATTTTTAATTGTACATCGCTTAGAATCTGGAATAGGCGATTAATCAAATTTTATAATAAACTTGGAAACTTGGATCATATCATAATCTATACTTATTGATCCCCAATCCAGAGTCCTATTAAAACATGGTCACTGTTGGGTCATGTTTGTCTACACTCTGACTTACAGACAGGAGAATAGCCTGTGATAGGAGCATGGACACATGACTGTTGTCAGACAACCTGTATAATGTGTGTGTTCCCGCAGGATCTCAATATTCCCGTCCCATCTCCACGAGTTCTGTCCCTGTCCCATTCCTGCAAGCGCTACCTTAATCACATGAACCTTGAAAACTTAAGATTAAGAACATAGCTTGCAGGAATGGGACAGGGACAGAGCTCCCAGGGACGGGGATAGGGAAAATCTGTCCTCGTGACATTCTCAGGAAAAATGACGTTTTTTGTAGCTTCTCCACGCCCATATGATATTAAGACATCTCTGCTGATCATAAATAAATTTAGCTACCCTGTCCAATCAACTATTAAGATATTGGGAATAATACTGGATCAAGGTCTGGCTATGAAGAGCCAGGTGGATTCTTTGGTTAGGAAGGGCTTCTTTACCCTCTGGAAGCTTCGAACTATTAGGGCATATTTTGATATTTCATCATTCAGAATTTTGGTGCAGTTTCTTATACTCAGACCGCTTGATTACTGTAATATTGCCTATTTGGCAATATCTCAAAGGACTATGCAACGACTGTGTATGGTTCAGAATGAGGCGGTCGGATTGATTTTCGGGCTGAAGAAATACGACCGTGTGACGCCCGCTTATCGGAGATTGCATTGGTTGCCAGTGGAAGCGCGGGTGATTGCATTGGTTGCTTTTGTTTCAAGGCTTTGTTTGGTTTAACCCCTAAATATATAATTGAGCTCTTCTCTTTTGCAACCAATAAATACAGGAGAAACTCGCATTTGAACTTCGTCTTTCCGCCTGTCAGGTTGTAAACTTAAAAAATATCATCAATGTCTTTTTTCACACCAAGCAGCATGATGGGGCAAGGACCTGGAACATCTGATCATGCCTTCTAATTCCCATGTGGAATTTAGGAGACAATTAAAGACACATTTGTTCCTGAAATATCTGGGAAATTAGCTTGTATGGATATTGTAAGCTTAGTAACCTATCTAGACCCCTATAGTTTTGTTTCTAATCATTTGATTATCAATTTATTATTTAATTGTATTTTTTCATCTTTTGTAAACTGCACAAAACTTCACGGTCCTGTGGTATCTAAGTTGATTATTATTATTATTCTCTAGGTTCATAATGGTAAGAAAGCTCCTACCCAGACAAGTCCCTCTCATTAGGTCATACCTCTCTCAACCATTGATTCCTGAGTCCCGATTCCCAACACTCCATCTAGGACTCTTTGCTTGGCAAACTCAAATCTACTTCTGCAACATTTATGACGACTGCATTCAGTCACAAATCTTCAGGGTAACTGGCCCTTCTCACTGGAACGCACTTCCTTCAACTCTTCGGTTGAAGAATCACACACTAGATTAAAATGAGGTCTCAACATCTACTGATTTGATTTTAATACTTGTTATACCACTCAAAACCAAAGTGCTAGAGCGGCTTATAAAACTAAAACATCTGTATACAATAATACAATCAATCCCCATAACAATATAACCCACATATCTATACAATAATAATTTTTTCATCATAACTAAAAATATGCAAGGCTACATGAATTCCAATACCAACAATTCACTTCACAATATATCTCTTATTAAAAAACCAAGTTTTCAATGACTTCCGAAAACGAAAATGGCTATCTATGGATTATAACTTAATTGGCAATGTATTCCACAGCTTAGGTCCCACAAAACAAAATACCCCATTACATGTTCTGATCAATCTCACCTGTACCAGAGATGGCAACTGCAGCATATGTTTTTGGGATGAACGCAAAAAATGTGTCAGTTCATATCCCTTCGATTTATCTGACAAATATTTAGGAGTATTCCACTGTAAAACTATAAAACTATACACAAAATTTAAAAAATAATTTGATTAGCAATAGACAACCAATGTAAATTGACCAATCTATTTTCTTTTTTTCAGCTATCAATTTGGCCACAGTATTTTGTACTAACTGCATTCTTGCTAAGCAATTTTTACTTAGTCCATTCTACAATGAATTGCAGTAGTCCAACCAACTTGTCATTATAGAATGTACAATCTTCACCAAATTAGATTTAGTAAAAAATGGTTTTACTTGTTTAATCAACTGCAGTTGAAAACAACATCCTTTGACTACTGCACCAATTTTAAGATGCCTTTGACCAATAAAGTGCTTCTATGCTGCCTACTTGGCGACTGGACTTGGTTATCAGTGATCCAAAACGCATTCTCTTTACTATCTCCAGATGTACTTCCTTTCATATTTTCTGAGCAATTTTAAGCAATTTTAAAGTATTATTGTAAACCGCCCAGAAAGGTCCCTCATTGGGTGATATATCACAATTATTAAAGCTGATTTTCAGCAGCACTTATCCAGTCAGTGCCACTAAAAATATGGAAGGACCAACTCAGCATTATCTGGATATGGCTGGGATAGTCTAGGGCAGGGGTGCCCAATACATTGATCGCGATCGACCGGTAGCTCAGGAAGGCAACGTGAGTCGATTGCAGAGCCCATCCCGGGCTCCGTGATAGACTCGTGTTGCCGTCCCGATCTACCGGGCCTATCACTCTTCCTCTCCCCGACATCAAAGACGCCGACGCCGGGCATCCACTTTAGGCTGTTTTTTGTCATTTCGGGAGGAGGGGGGGTGTGCGGCGGCGGCAGCAGCAGCCTGAAAAAGAAATCATCCTGGCCCGGGTCGGTGTCATGCTCCGGAGCTTCTACCTCTTCCAGCAGCCTTCCTATCTGGCCCTCTCCCTTCTACCTGCTTCCGGCCACACCCCCTGCTCCGCGGCTCTCTTCGGCAACTCAGCAGCAGCGATTGACACAAGCTTCTGAGTCCCGCTTGTTTCAACTTCATTTTTCCACAAAGGCGGGACTCGTAGAGGGAAGGCCTTGATGTCGGCAGCCTGTCTTGATCACCGCTGCTGACGAGTTGTTGAAGAGAGCCGTGGAGCAGGGGGTGTTGCCGGATGCAGGTAGAAGGGAGAGGGCCAGATGCAGGACTCGTGGGTGAGGGAGCAGAAGAGAGAGAGAAAGGGAGAGGGGAGGGAAACAAAAGGAAATATTTCATACAGGGCTAGGCCGGAGTGGAGAGAGGGTGGAAAGATTCTGGCTACAGGGTGAAAGGAAAAGGGGGGAAAGCTGAAAATGGAGATAGTGACACAAAGAAGAGAAAGGACCTACTGAATAAGGATAGAGATACAGAGGGGACATGAAGAGGAGGTGAAATAGAGACATAGAAGTAATGCTGAAAAAGTGTGTGTGGGGGGGGAGATAAAGACATTGAAAGGGCAAATGGTGAACATGGGGTAAAGACAAGGGCAGAGACAAATGAGTCCCCGTGAGCTCATCCACATCCCATCACTGCGAGCTCCGTCCCTGTCCTATCACCGAGAACTCCATCCCCGTCCCTGTCCTGTTACCGCAAGCTCCATCCCCATTCCCAACCCCACATATATTCCTTACCAAAGTGTACAGCGTCTGTTCCTCTCCAACCCCCTTTGTCTGGTCCAGCAGCCCCCTCTCTCCCTTCCTTCCCCTTACCTTCGCTGGCTTACTTTAATTTTCATGTTAACAAGTCATCGGAGCCTTGAAGTCGCGTGTGGCTGCCGGAAAGGCCTCCTCTGATGCAACTGGAAACAGGAAGTTGCATCAGAGGAGGACTTTCCGGCAGCCGCATGCGACTTCAAGGTTCCGGGGGCTTGTTAAGATCAAAATTAAAATAAAAGCCGTGAAGGTAAGGGAAAGGAGGAAGAAAGATGGCCGGACTGCGATTGGGAGGAAGGAGGGAGGGGGCTGCTGGACCATGCAATCCTGCTCAATCGTCAGATAACTGTGGGGACAAGGCCACTCACCGCTCCACGGGGCGGTGATGGCATTCTCCCCGTCCTTGCGGTGACCATTGTTTTTTACATCCCCATTTCGGCAGTTTACCCGCGGCTAGCCGTGGGTAACACTCACCGTGTCATTCTCTAGGTAGCACCCCCAGCACTCACTCTACAGAAAGCGCCTAGAGAAGGCATTTTTACCCCAGTGCCTCACCTGAGCAGCTGCTTTTTCCAGTTTCTCTTCCCTCTGATCCAGGCTCACCCCTGATGTACGCCTCTTCCCCGCATTCGATGCAGGATATAATCTTAGGAGTGGAGGCTGGAGAACCTGTTCCCGGGGTAAGAAAATTGTATTAATTTTCTTAAAATTTTCATACCTCATAAAAGTAACATAAACCCTCTTTACTCATCTTTACAGTCTAATTCCCACTCTAAATAGTGCAATGTGCAACAGGAATATCAGTCTTGCCCTTTACTGAGAAATTTATAGAGAGCCTAATTTACATATTATTCAGCTCTTCCTCCTCTCACAACAGCAAAGTTGTAGGAGCTTTTCTGTTCTGATCACATTTTATTTTATTTGGGGGGGGTTCTCCCTTAAGGCTTTTGGTGCTGCAGTGGCTTTTTGGTCCCCCCCTCCCCCCGAGACATCTCTGACTGTGAGACGATACAGACTCTCTGGGCAGAGGTCTGTAGCCCGCAGGCACATGCTTTGCCTGATTCCTGTGTGGCCGGCCTGCATTAACAGTCTGGAGGCCCATGGCCCATTCCCTTGGGATCAGGGCTTGCCCCAGGTTTCATCCACAGTGGGCTTGAGCGCAGGCTGTGCGGCGTCCGTGGCAGTTTTGTACCAGCATTCAGGCCGACTGCATTCCTCCCCCCTCCCAATGTCGTGCAGGCCCTGGAGGGGATCTGAGGGTCCAGTTCCTTGGCGAGACTGGATGGCAGTATGAAGAAACCAGCTGGTTTTCTTGTGTCAGGTTTGTCTGAGGCAGAAATCTTCTCTGACTAGAGGTTCTCTGTTAGCAGCTTCCAGCATCCAGCATATCACAGTGAGTAAGGCCGTTAGAGTCTAAGGCAGTGTCTCTCAAACTTTTTTCGCTCCGGCACACTAAACGGAGCACATGTTTTTCATGGCACATTATAATTGAAATTATGAAATTGCAAAACCAACAAAAAATGAAATTTGAGAGTTATTTATTTCAAGTTCTTTAAGCTATGTATGAGTGATTATAACAACAGTGAAACTAAAGCAGATGCAATTGCTAATCAATGTGATGGATGTGCTTATTTTTGAGTGCAAATAAACTCAAAACGCAGCTCAATAGTCGACAAGCAAATTCGCATTTCATCATCCACCAACTGCAGTCATTCTCTCTTTTTTTTAGTTAATTTCTGTCAGAGCTGAAAATCCAAGTTCATACAGATAAGACAATCCAAACGGTAGCATAGCCTTGATTGCTTTGTTGCTCAAGTTAGGATAACTACTGCGATAAAAAAATTAAAATAAAATTACTTGCCGTTAGTTTTCAAGGACAAATCATGTCATCTATTCTAGTGAATTTTTAAAAAATAAAATAAAATTCTGGAATCTCTTGTGGCACACCTGGAATCTCTTCAGGGCACACAACTATGCCATGGCATACGGTTTGAGATACACTGACCTATGGCAATCCAGGATTGGGCTTCTTCGGTTCATATGAAATTAAATACTACAAAAACAAAATTACTGTGGTTTGGGCCTAAGACAGAGTTATTACCTTCATTTTATACAACTGAATTAAGGAGATTTATTGAAGATTGAGTTTACTTCTAGAGTTTTTGGTTTCATATTGGATTCCACACTTTCGTTTTCTCCTCAAATAAACAATGTGACGAAAAAATGCTTTTTCAGTCTCCGAATGCTCAGACGGGTTCGTCATCTATTTTTCCAACAACACTTTAGAGTTTTGGTTCAAGCTGTTACCGTATTTTTTTGTACTATAAGACACACCTGACCATAAGATGCACCCTAGATTTAGAGGAAGAAAACAAGAAAAAAAACATTCTGAACCAAACTGCGTACTAATACATACCAGGCTCTGCATCCGGCACCCCTCACTCCATGCCAGGATCTGCAACCTGTTCCCCCTCCCTACCAGGCTCTGAACCCAGCCCCCTTCCCTGCCAAGCTGTGCACCTAGCCCCCTTCTCTCCCTGCCAGGTTCTGCACCCTGTCCCCCCGCCGTTCCCTGTACCTCCTCTGGTGGTCTAGTGGTAAGCCAGGATAGGGTACAGAGCATGTCTAAGTGATAGGCAGTCCCAGCCATCCCCACAGCACCTTTAAATTCCGGTAGTCCGGCGGTGTATCGGCAGGAGTGAGCTTTCCGCATTCCTGCCCCTCCCTCACTGGACAGCTGCCTCCTCATTATCTCAGCGCCAGTGGTGCACAAAGCAGGAGCAAGCTTTTTGCACTCCAGCCTGGGCCCGCGCCACTCCCTGAATGGCTGCCGTCAGTTCTTGCGGGACTCGTAAGAACTGACGGCAGCCATTCAGGAAGCAGCACGAGGGTGTTGCTAGACTCCTTCCTCGTTGCTATTTCGGAACCATACCGCAGTAGGGGTGAATGCTGTATTTTTAAAAAATTCATTTGGCAGCGAGACTCTGAGATTTTAAGCAGGTCATGCAGTGTTTTGTGCTGCCGCATCTGGACTATTACATTGCCCCAGAAGACTCTAAGGCCCAGATTCTGCATACGGCGTCATAAGTTAAGCGCCCTAACATAATTGTTTTAATTAGTTCAATTGGCGCGGTATTTGACTGTGCCAATTAAAAATCAATTAAAGTATCATTAAAAAGAAAATGTAGAGGGATATCTAAGCTGAAATTTAGCTCCCAAAGACAGTACGGATTGTCTCAATTGTAGGAACCCTTTCCTTCTGGTCTGAGTTAACTTTGAGACTTCTGGGAACATGGAGATTGTTTTGGATCAACATTCATATATTTTTTTGACCCCTCTCAGTTACAGTTTTTCCTAGAGGGAAAAGGAGTAATTCCTCCCAGTACCTCCACGGGGACGTAGTCCTTTGAAATATTGTAGAACATGTAACACTGCACTATTGATATAATTGTTCTTTTATGTTACCTTGAAATCTATCGGACCCCATGATGGAATATGAACTGCTTCTCTCATAATGTGGGCTTTATTAGAGAGATTGATAATTTCATATGGAGTGAAAATGTAGGCACCCACAGGCGCCTACAAAAAGTCCCCTGAAATCACACCTACAGAGATGCTTAGCAGCGCCTAGGGTCAAGGTGGTTGACGCCAGAAATTACAGGCGTGATTCAAGTCAAAGGTAGGTACTGGTATTGGCCTACATTACCAATGTCTACCTTTGACGGCAGTAGTGATTCTGCAAGCGGTTGAAACGCGACCAGCGCCATTTTGAAGGTACCAGTCAATAAGAACATAAGAATAGCCGTAATGGATCCATCAAGCCCAATAGCCCCTTCTCATGGTGGCCAATCCAGGTACCTACATGGTGGCCAATCCCCCTCCTACATAAAATCCAAACTTCCCATCTACAACCCCACTCGCACCCTCCGCTCAAAGTCAGAGATACGCCCCGGAAGATCCCTGCTCACTGAAACTGCCCACAAACGATCCTACAGCCACTTCATTCCACACCTCTGGAACCAACTCCCCCCCCCAACTTAGACAACAGAACTCATTATTAACATTCCGTAAATCGGTAAAGACCCTCCTCTTCAATTAAAGATCTCCTCTGTCTTCTCCCCCCCCTAGGCCCCACCCTCCACTCTCCTATCACCTTCCCGAAATTCCAGTATGACCCTCTCTTACTCTATCCACTAACAAATTGTACCTATACGCTTATAACTTTCCTTAAGCTAAACTACTGTACTTCCCCCTTCTCTCTCTCTGCTTACTCTCCCTGTATTTAATTCTCTCCAAAAACTATAAATCCAATCACTAAACCTGTTGTACCACTTATATGTCTAGTTACTCCCCACTGTGTATGTTCAATTGTAAACCGTTCTGAGCTATTGGGAGGACGGGATAAAAAATCTAAATAAATAAATAAATAAAAAATAAATAAATAAATACCTATCCTGGCCAAAACCCAAGGAGTAGCAATATTCCATACAGAATCTCAAAGAATAGTTTCTGGTGGAACTCTGTGTGCCACATATATAAAATGGAAAGGACATTAGCTGTCCCAAAAGGAAATTATAGCAAATTTCAGGATGTGTGGAGGCCATTGATAGATTATTGCAAAGATTAAAAATATTCTTCCCTGATTATAATATTTGACATATGGGGGAGGGAAAATTAGATTATTAAAGAAATAGATTATTAAAGAAATATATAAAATGAAGGGAGGGGTACAATATTTTAGAATGATACGATCTACGATCAAATGTAAGAATTCAAGTGTTTTTAAATGTTCAATTGTTAAACATCATTTACTATATTTGATTTTAAGATATGAAATGAATAAAGATTAAAAAAAAAAAAAAAGAATAGCAAGATTCCGGAATCCCAAAGAGTAACAAGATTCTAGAACCCCAAAGAGTAACAACATTCCATGCTACCAATCCAGGGCAAGCAGTGGCTTCCCCCATGTCTTTCTCAATAACAGACTATGGCTCTGTTTGCAGAATCATTCTAGGCCTAAGGGCCTTGCAGATAGCCCAGAATGCGGTGGTAGCGCATGTGATTGAGGGTTTGTCACGCAGGTCCCCACTACTGGCTGCTACATTGGCTTTCAGTTGTTTGGAGGACACAGTTTAAGATTGTGGTTTTGGGCTATAAGGCATTAATTACATCAGGATTTGCCCTTGGTTGTGACTAATTCGATTAAACCTTATGCGCCTGTGCTTCCATTACGGTCACAGGGCAAGCAGTTACTGGAAGTACCTTCATTGCGACAGTTATGTAAGGCCACAGTTCATTCCCGTGTTTTCTGTGTGGAAGGTCCTCAAGTGTGCAATGCTCTTCCAGAATTAGTTCGTAATGAGGGATCCCATCTACCTTTTCATAGGTCTTTGAAGACTTATTTTACAAAATCATTTGTTAATTTGTGAAATATTCTGTTGGTGTTACTGTATATTTTTATATGAGTGTTATGAAATGTATTTGATCTTTTAATGTGTAGACTGTGCATGTTTCTATGTAGCCCGCTCAGATTTTAGGATGCTTGGGATATTACGAAGGTCATTTCATAAATAATGCACACTATTTTTTTTTTTTATTTACATGTTTATTTTTCAAATATTTCTTTACAGTCCTTCAATATAGTCTCCCTGCTTTGCAATGACTGAGTCTCAATGTCCGGGAGACTTCATTATTCCATCCAAGACACTGTTTTAGTTCAGTTGCCGAATGGCTCGGGTAACAGCGGAAGAAAGCTCTTCCACGCATAGGTTGTTTCAACTTTGGAAAAAGGTCGAAGTCTGGTGGACTCATGTCTGGACTGTAGGGAGCTTGAGGTAACACCTCCCAACCGTATTCACGTAGTTTTTCAATGACAACATTCCCTATGTGCGGGCAAGCGTTGTCATGAAGAATGAGTGGCCCAGCAGCTAAGGTCGGGTTTTGTGCATTTTTCTATGGTATACTGATGTTGATGGAATCCCTGTGGTTTCAGAAAGTTCCTCGCATGTCGCACGACGATCTTGTTCAAGAGCATCAGCCATGAGTTTCACACATCGTTCATCACGTGTTGATTTTGGCCTTCTTGGTCTTGCATCATCATCTATGCTCACATGACCACTCTAAAAACGAGTTGCCCACCGAGAAACTGTACTACGGTCCACTGTTAACTCACTACAAGCTTCACATAACACACTGTGGATTTCTGTCGGGTTTTTGACACTCTTAATGTACGACCTCTGATCGTCAACAGACACAGTACCCGAGACACCTGTAGCCTCCATTTCCCACACTTGTCACAGCCACACTATGTACGCTACAGAGCTCCTAAGCACACGTCCTGCTGCTTCAAGCGCTGAAGTGAAAGTGAAACCAGGTTTACTGCAATTATGACACCCACTCCCCAAAGTTGCCAACCTGTGCATTTTTTATGAAATGACCCTCGTAGTTTCTTAAATCAATAAATAAAAGTAATGCCTTTTAAAAAAAACATCTTTAAAATCGATCCTCCACAAAAAAGGGAGCTAGTGCAACTTCTTCAGAACTGGAATTATACGATCCAAATGAGAGACCCTGAAAATGAGCTGTAGCGATCAAAGTGAATAGTAACGCAATACAAGAGTGGAATAAAGAAAAGCCTGGCCTCGGAATGAAAACTAAAGACAGATGGTACCAGAACATATTATTCTGCTTGTAATAATAATAATAATAATAACTTTATTTTTGTATACCGCATTACCATGGAAGTTCTATGCGGTTAACAGATGAAGAGACCGTACATTTACAGTGAAGTTACTTTTTTTTTGGCATAGCTACATTTACTTTTTCAGCGACGCTACATTTATGGTGAAGTTATTTTTCAGCTAGGTTACAAATTGCAGAGAAGTTACATTTGCTGTAAGTTACATATATATAGCGGAGTTCATACAGTAGTGTTACATACGGCGGTGATACATACTGCGGTGTTCGATAAGGCAGAGCAGAGGCATTTAGTATAGGAGGTAACGAAGAAGGGGTGATTAGTTGGATAGGGTGATCCATTTTGTTTAACCATTTGGTGGCTGAAAAGATTGGAGGAGTTGAGAGTCTGAGGTAAGTCAAGGTCCGAGGAGGAGGCAAGGAAGAGGGGGGGGGAGAAGTTAGAGGAATTTATCAAAAAGGTAGGTTTTGATTGACTTCCTGAACATTTGGTAGGGGGGAAATTGGAGATGAGTGCAGTGAGGCATTTGTTCCATTTGCCCGCTTGGAATGCTAGGGATCTGTCGAGGAATTTCTTATAGAGGCAGCCTTTCAGGGAAGGAAAGGAAAACAGGTAGGTATTTCGTGTACGAGAGGGGCCAGCAATTTCAAGGTGCTCGGATAGGTAGATTGGAGAAGAGCCTGCTAGGGTTTAAACATGGGGGAAGGAGAGGAAATCTGCCCTGGGCTTTTTGATCTCAGCACAGACATGGGATAAAGGCTCAGATAAATTGGAGAAGGTTGGATTCAGGTGTAAAGATCCAATCTCCGGCACCAGCCCAGATACACAGCAATGTAGGAGCTAGAATGAGGGGAAAAGTCAAAAACGATCCTTAGCAGAACAGCTCCCATGACCGATAAAAACAGAGATCATGCAATCCTTACCTAGAGACACCACAGTTTCATAATTCTCCTTCATCACCTCCCTGTAAAGCTCCTTTTGCCCTTCATCTAAATACTCCCACTCCTCCTGGGAGAAAGAGACAGCAACGTCCTCAAATGTCACCTGCATCTGAAAGACAAACCAGAAACACACTCAGGGACAAAGGAAGGTGCTCAGAATCAGTGGCGTACCTAGCATGTGTGACACCCGGGGCCCATCATTATTTGGCACCACCCCATCTGTACAAAAAACATGATTTTTAGTAACAAGCCACACATCACACATGAGTACCTAGGAAAAGGCAGCATCTTACGTACTGCAGTGAGCAGTACAACAGCAATACACCCATTGTAAAATTAAACAAGCCAGATTAGTACAGATCAATCCTGCAGTCAATCCTAACAGAAAACCATGTCTTTCAAAAATAGAAAATTTTTGTTCTACCTTTGTCTTCTCTGGTTTCTGCTTTCCTCATCTTCTTGTTACTCTCTTCCTTCCATCCACTGTCTGCCATCTCTCTGCCCCTATATGGCATCTTCTCTCCTTCTATGCCCCTTCCAGAAACTGTATGCCTCCCCCTTCCATCTCTCATTTCACCCCCATTGGTCTGGTATCTGTTTCCTCTCCTTCCCCCCTGCTCTGGCATCTCTCTCTCTCCGCTCCCTTCCTCCTGTTCTTTTCTGGTCTTCCTTCTCAATTTATTTTCTGCTTCTGTCTAAATTCTTTCTTACTATTCAGTCCTCAATTTCCCTCTTTCACTGAGTCTACCTATAGTTTGCCACCTCTTTCCCTCACCCCTTCCAGTAACTAACTCTATCCTCTTCCCTCAATCCTGCATGTGTCCTTTTTTCTTTCTCCTCCCCACTTCCTTCCAGCATCTGCTCCCCCTTTCCCTCACACTTCCATTCAGGAGATGTCCCTCCTCTCCCCCACATTTCCATTCAGTATCTGTTTCCCTCTCTCTACCCCTTCAATCTACTGTTCACCCTCTATCTCACCCCTTCCATTCACTGCCCTCTGTGCTCTTTCCATCCAGTGTCCACCCTCTCTATGGCATCTTCCCTCTTTCTATGTTCCTTCCATAAACTATCTATCTCGTGCCCCTTCTCTCCTTTGTACATGATTGATTTCAACTCTGTCAGCTCTCTGTTTTTCTCTCTCTGTCACCACCCCCTCACCAGAGGATCCACATGGAAGAGTGTAATAAAAGCTTCACTTGGCTTTCAGATCTAAAAAATCACAAACAGATCCACTCAGGGTGTAAACCATTTACATGTACTGAGTGCAATAAAAGCTTCACTCGGCTTTCACATCTAAAAAGTCACCAAATGATCCACAAAGGGATCAAACCATATACATGTACTGAGTGTAATAAAAGCTACACTCGGTAATGTGGACTAGAAATATAAGTTTGTGTATGGTATTATTGTTTCCTTGAATTGACTTGTAATTGCTTATTGGTTTTTATTTGTTGTAATAAATGAATAATCTTATAAATAAATAAAAAACTACACTCGGGTTTCAGCTCTAAAATTTCACCAACAGATCCACACAGTAGTCAAATCATTTACATGTACTGAGTGTAATAAAAGCTTTGCTCAGCTTTCATGGCTAAAAAGATACCAAATGATCCACACAGGGTACAGACCATATACATGTACTGAGTGTAATAAAAGCTTTATTCGGCTTTCAAATCTAAAAAGTCACGAGCAGACCCACACAACAGTGAAATCATGTAGAGGGTGAACTGTAGATGGAAGGGGTAGAGAGAGGGAAACAGACACTGAATGGAAGTGTGGGGGAGAGGAGGGACAGCTGCTGAATGGAAGTGTGAGGGAAAGGGGGAGCAGATGCTGGAAGGAAGTGGGGAGGAGAAAGAAATAAAGGGCACATGCAGGATTGAGGGAAGAGGATAGAGTTAGTTACTGGAAGGGGTGAGGGAAAGAGGTGGCAAACTATAGGTAGACACAGTGAAAGAGGGAAATTGAGGACTGAATAGTAAAAAAGAATTTAGACAGAGGCAGAAAATAAATTGAGAAGGAAGACCAGGGAAGAACAGGAGGAAGGGAGCGGAGAGAGAGATGCCAGAGCAGGGGGGAAGGAGAGGAGACAGATACCAGACCAATGGGGGTGAAAGGAGAGATGGAAGGGGGAGGCATACAGTTTCTGGAAGGGGCATAGAAGGAGAGAAGATGCCATATAGGGACAGAGCATATCACATATGCTAGGTACACCACTGTCCTGAACTTCATTGGGCAGACAGTGGATGGAAGGAAGAGAGTAACAAGAAGATGAGGAAAGCAGAAACCACAGAAGACAAAGGTAGAACACAAATTTTCTATTTATTTATTGCTTTAGGAGACATATGTCACTGTTTCTGTAGTGTTGCATTGTATGCAGAGTCCAGCTTCTTGCTGGTTGAATTTAACCTTTGTCTATGTATTTCTATTTTATCCTCCCTTTTACAAAACGTTGGAGCGTTTTTTAGTGCCAGCCGTGGTGGTAGCAGCTCTGATGCTCAGAATTCTATGAGTGTCAGAGCTGTTACCACCGTGGCTAAAATCCACACTACAGTTTTGTAAAAGGGGGAGGGGTTAGTTTGTGATGACATTCCATACTAGGCGAACATGTTTTCTGTGTTCTGTGTGTTCGAAAGACATGGTTTTCTGTTAGGATTGACTGCAGGATTGATCTGTACTAGTCTGGCTTGTTTAGTTTTACAATGGGTGTATTGCTGTTGTACTGCTCACTGCAGTATGTAAGATGCTGCCTTTTCCTAGGTACTCATGTGTGACGTGTGGCTTGTTACTAAAAATCATGTTTTTCGTATAGATGGGGTAGGGGTGCCAAAAAATTATGGGGCCCGGGTATCACATATGCTAGGTACACCACTGTCCTGAACTTCATTGGGCAGCAGCAGCATTCACAATTCACTGCTGTTGCTGGCTTCAGGCCTTCCTCTCTGTCTGGTCCTGTCTTCATGAAAACAGAAAGTAGGCAGGACCCGGTAGAGAGGAAGGCCTGAAGCCGGCAACAGCAGCAAATTGTAAACACTGCTGCTGCCTGAAGAAGGTAATGGCGCCAGGCCTTGGAGCACCAAGGCAGACCGCTTCTCCCCCCTCCCAGCCGAACCCCTGCTGACCCTCCTATCTTCCCCCCCCCCAAGTGAACCCTTCTGACCCTCCCAGCGAGATGACCGAGCAGCAAACCTCCCTCCAGTAGCATCGGCAGCTGCAGTGCTAAACAGGCTGCTTCGCGGCTTTCTCCTGTTGGTGAAGCATCACTGATGACGTCATCAGTGATGCGGCAGAGGGACTCACCGGCAGGAGAAAGCCGTGAAGCAGCCTGTTTAGCGCTGCGGCTGCCGACGCTGCTGGAGGGAGGTTTGCTGCTCAGTCATCTCGCTGGTCACCTTAAGTAAGGAGGGAGAAAGCGCGATAGGGACCGGGCCGGCTGTGTACCCCCCTTTAAGGCTGCACCTGGGGCGGACCACCTCCCCCGTTGGTACGCCACTGCTCAGAATGCATTAGATCAGATGCCCAGCCTCTGCCCTTGGAGACAGCGTCCTAAAGCAGGAGGAGCAGCTGCTGTGTGAGGGGAGGAGAATCAGGAAGAAGACCCCTGGGAATGGATTGAGCAGCGCCAAGCTAATTTCTTATACAGAGATGCCAGGAAGCTGAAAGTGAGAGCATCCCAAAGCAGGAGGAGAATCAGGAAGAAGAGCCCCAGAAATGGATTGAGCAGTACCGGACTCATTTATTGGAAATTAAGCAGAAAGTGAGAGTGTCCTAAAGCAGGAGAAGAATCAGGAAGAAGAGCCTCAGGAATGGATTTGACTTCCCCGACGCGAGGTTGATGCCCGCGTCTGCGTCGGCGCTTTCTCCGATGTCACTTTAAAGGGCAAGCCAACACTGATGCAGGCATGCTGGCAGGCATGCTGCTCATGCCGGCAAAGTTAAAAAGGAAGCGAAGGCACCTCCCTGGGCACTGCTCACCCTCACTATGCCACTGTAACCACAGAATTCTTCATCTTTGAATACTTTTTGTTGTTTCCATAGCACCGATTTTCTGCTTACTGAATTGGAGGCATAAAAGTGCTAAACCCTTTCTCTCTTTAGCTCTGTGCGCTCTTCCAAGTTTTCCAAGTACTGAAGGAGTCTGGGTCTGGTTTTCCTAAGTGTTGAACTAAGTTTTCAAATGCTGAATTATGTTTAGCTGCAGACCTAACTTATCTCATGTTCTAGCCTGCCTGTACTGGGTGTTAGCTTGGACATTCTAACTTCTTATGGCTATCTCAGTGACCTGCTAGTGTAAGCTGAGGACCAATGATTGTTAAGAAAAGTAACACGTGAAAAGTTTTTTCTAGAATTCAGTTGTATAGCCAGAAGAATGTATAAATATCTCTGTAACGTCCTGTTTTCGGCACTTCTGAAGCCAGCTTGGAGCTCGGGAGTCGCATACGTATGCTAATAAACTATCTGTGCCTTCTTCAAGTCTCTAGGTTTTTTGACTGTCCAAAGTGACCTCTCACTCTAAGGAGCTGATTCTGTGAGCGGCGCCTGCCGCGTGTTCATCACAGATAGGCTTCGCTTACAGAATTGCGGCTTTCTAGGATCAGTGACGTAGGGAGGGTGAGAGGCGCCCGCCCGTCCCTTACTATGCCACTGGCTAGGATCCTAGGTGCCAGAAATGCAGGCCGGAGTTTTACAGGCCTAGGGTCCCCTGCAGAATCACGGCCAGCGGCGTCCAGCGCAGGGACAAATTTGAATGACCTTCAATTGCATTTAAGCCTCTGTTGATGAAATTAAGGATTAATTGGACGGTGATAAGAAAATTAAGTTGGGATAAAACATAACATCAGGCCCAGGGATGATGTTAAAAAAAAAATACAAAGCAAAAAAGCTAGAAGCTGTTTCACCAGAAACCACTTCCGCGTTATAAGAAGTCTTGTGACAAAGATTCTAAGTTTCAAGAAAAACGTGTTATTGACAGAAAGATGTGGTAAAGTGGATGGCTAAAAGAGAGAGTTACGACCAACACGAACTAGGTCAGTGGTAAACAGATAAGTCCATAAAGACAATAAGAACCATTAAGGGCTCCTTTTACAAAGCTGCGATAGCGTTTTTAGTGCGCGGCCTGCGCTAAACCCGCGCTAAGCGGCTAGAACTAACATTAGCGCGCGCTAAAACCGCTCTTGCAGTTTTGTAAAAGGAGCCCTAAAGCTTATGTTTGCTATTTACTTTCAAATCTCTTTATTATGGAACAAAGTCCATCCGAACCAAAATTCAACAAGTACAATTTTATACATTCCTCCAACCCCCACCCCATCAAAACCCTTCCCCCAACCAGCCAATCCCCCCCCCCTCTTTTTTACCCCTTGTGAGAAAGGAAAATTATCTGGAGCGAGAGTAGTTAGCTAGGGTACAAGACAGGAAAAAAAGGCGAAACGCCAGCCATCCAGGAGATGGGGGCAAAACTATCAAATCAAGTATATAAACAGTAAGGAAGGGAACAAACCCCGGCCAAAGAGAACCACTCCATCCTGCCATACCTATGCTAACCTTAGCCCTCCCCCAAAAATCAAGATGCTGGGGGAAGAGGGAAGTGGTGGAGAAGAAAACGGTGATGGAATTTAAAAAAGCGTGGGATAAACACAGAGGATCTCTACTTAGAAAACGAAGAATGTAAATTAAAGAGCTAAGTCCGGTACTGGACAGACGTACCCGGTCTGTGTCCCATATGTGATGATTTGTTGTAGGATTGGGCTGGGGAGGACATCGATGGGGACTCCACTAACTTGGAATATGATGTTACTGGCCAGGCTTTATGGTAGCTATCCTGCAAACAGGATGGTTGGATAGGCTGGAGAGAGCTTGGATGGCAACTTCAGCATTTTGGAACCTAGGACAATACCAGGTGGACTTTACAGAAATATCAAAGAAGAGAAGTTAATTTAATCATGTATTTGTAATGGGTATAACTAATGAGCAGACATTTACTATGTTACTATAAAAGTATCACAAGAGACAACCAAAAGGTCAAAACTCTTCCAGGGGCCCATACTCTTGTGGCCCCTGGGCAACATCCACAAACTCCCTCCACCAAGCTAACAATAGAAAATATAGCATCTGATCACAAAAAAAAACCCAGCCCACTGCCCACAAAACTCCCTAAGAGATGGTATTCATGATCAAGCTACGTCCTCTAGGTCAATGTTTTTCAACCCTTTTACTCCTATGGACCGGCAGAAATAAAAGAATTATTCTGCGGATCGGCATCGGTCCGTGGATCGGCGGTTGAAAAACACTGGGCTAAGTCATGGGCCAGACCCCACCCATCTCTACCCAATCTCCACCCCAGACCCCGCCCCCATAATAGTATTAATTGCACCTTGCACGTCCCTTGCCTCATCTGGAAGCCTTCCCTCTGACGTTGCAACGTCAGAGAGAAGGCTTCCGGTTCAGGCGCAGGATGCCCGTAGGAGCCGCTGCCTGTGGCTTTGTGCACTGAATCAGTTAGGAAGAGGGAGCTGGCTCGAAGATAATGCCGCATCAATTGCGGTTGAAGAACACTGTTTTGGGCCTGATACACGTGCTGGCCCTGTGGACCGGCAAGAAATTTCTGTGGACCGGCACTGGTCCATGGACCAGTGGTTGAAGAACACTGCTCTAGGTGATGAGGAAGCCAAATAGAAACATAGAACATAGAAACATAGAAACATAGAAATTGACGGCAGAAAAGGGCTATAGCCCATCGAGTCTGCCCATACCAATGACCCACTCCCTGATTCTTACTCTCCTAGAGATCCCACATGAATATCCCATTTTCTCTTGAAATCTAACACGCTGCTGGCCTCAATCACCCTCTGAGGCAGCTCGTTCCAATGATCTACCACCCTTTCAGTGAAGAAGTACTTCCTCGCATCACCCTGAAATTTCCCTCCCCTGATTTTCAGGCCCCCCCAAAACAAGCAAATTACATTTGCTATATAATATTAAAAGTATAACATAGTTGGATTTGTAGACATCAAAATAGAGGTAGAAATGGGATTTATATTAGTAAAGAGATGTGACAGATTTTTTTTTTTTTTTATAATCTTTCAAATTGTCATATACAAATGAAAATCCTTATTATATAAACGAAAAGGAAAATTACTAGAAATTACAGAATCAAGGCCTCTTCAAGGGAGAAGTATTTCCTTACATTTGCGGAAAACAAAATCTGTAAAACAATAACAGGATATCAAAATCCTAAAAATGGTCAGCATGGCTAATTAGCTTTATTCCTTTCTGGACTTTACATTCTCAGGGTCTTTCAGAAATCGTTCCAGCTGAAGTGGGTCCCAAGATAAATCACTGAGAATGAGAATGTACGCATTTTAAGAAGAAAGATGAGAAGTTCTGTGAAGCTGAAGTGATCATGTTCTCATATGTAGCCAGGGTACCTCAACTCAGGCTTTTTTGGCTCTGACGCCGAGAGCAGTTGCACTGAAGGCTACGCTCTTTCTTAAATTTCCATTAGGCGTCGGAGCCAATCAAGATCTTGGACCCATCCCCATGCATCACATGATATACCAAGGAGGGACGGCCCGCCATTTTGGATTGGCGGGTTTTGAAACTGAAGGGATCGTGCTTCCCTCCTGCTTCCAACTTCAGAAATTGTACTGGGGGAGGGGGGTCGAGGGAGCCTCCCTCCTGCATTTTTGGGGGGAGGGGGTGTCTCCATTGGTAGGAGGAGTGGGCATCCCTCCTGCCAATTTTCTCTTGCACAGGCGGGAGGGAAATGGGCATGCCTCCTGCTGAATTTTTCTGGCATGGGGGAGAGGGGTTCGGTCCCCGATGCTGGTTCATCAGGGAGACATCGAGGAGGGCCATCATCAGCCGGGGGGTGGGGGAGGGAGCTTTTATCTAATGGGGCAGATATCGTGTGTGTTTAACATACACAGAGCATCGGTGCCCATTAAGAAAGAAAAAAAAAAGATTGTCTGCTCTGAACAGGTGAGTGGCAGGAGGCTGCTTTGGGGCTTCTCCTGATTTTCAGCTGTTCGGGCTTCCCCTGCCAGCTCTGCACATGTGTGAGAGTCGCTCTCACAGCGACCAATCAGACGCGAGAGTAATGGATTACGACAAACCTCCATGCTAATCATTCACATGCAAAATTTTTAGTGCATCAATAGCTCTTTTAGAATGGGCCAAAAATCGGAGCCAACCCACATGGTCTTACCGATCTTATTTAGCGCATCTAGCTCAAAGTTGCTAAGGCACTACTGTCTCTATAGGTACTGCTGCCGTCTCCCCATGCAGCTCATTGGTCAGACATTCCTAAAGAACCATAGCCAGTCAATAGGCAGCACGGAAAAGCCGGACTAAAGGTTGATGTCTCATAAGCTATTGGTCCTTTCTCCTCTGCAGCTTATTGACTGTCTTAGGAATCTCTGAACTGCAGTGTTGGTAAGGAAGGAGTTGTGAGTACGATTATTTTTTCAAAGTTTCATGTAAAAACCAATAAAAATTTAAATATATATACTGAGCCAGTGAACAGATATCACTAAAAGCTGCTAAGGGTGGTTATAGTTAGAATGTTTTCTGTCACTTCCTGGAATATTTTAGAGAAACCAAGCACAGAATGAGGAAACATGAATGGCTACCTCCAGCCTGATGTTTTTATGAAAACTTATATCTTGCCTTATAGAGGCAGAGAAAACAGCTTCCTGCTCCACCAACAGAGAGAAAATGTACCGAAATGAGTTGAAGGATCTGGACAGGTACTTGTGTCTTGGGTTGGCCACCGTTGGAAACAGGATACTGGGCTTGAAGGACCTTTGGTCTGTCCCAGTATGGTAGCTCTTTTGTGAGCCAAGTATAGGACAATCAAGCCATTATGACATCATGAGTCTAGCTCTTAGGCATTGGTGGAATGAGGCATTATGACATCACAATCTGAGCTCTGGAATGTTGCTACTCTTCGGGTTTCTGACAGGTGCTTGCAACCTGGGTTGATCACTGTTGGAAACAAGATACTGGGCTTGATGGACCTTCGGTCTCTCCCAGTATGGCAAGTCTTATGTTCTAAGGTAGAGACTGATACAAGAATGGTTCCACAACGAGAGTATCAAAGCGTGTGCAAGGAATATGACTGAAGGCAGGCCAGATTGTATAAAAGCAGTGAGCAGTGCCAGGCTCATTTCTTGGAAATTAAGCAGAAAGTGAGTGTCCTAAAGAAGGAGGAGAATCAGGAAGAAGAGCCCCAGGACTGGATTGAGCAGTGCCAGGCTCATCTCTTATAAAGAGGTGTCATGAAGCAGATCGTGAGAACGTCCTAAAGCAGGAGGAGAATCAGGAAGAAGAGCCCCAGGAATGGACTGAGCAGTGCCAGGCTTATTTCTTCTTCAGCTTGCCTCATGCAACGAGTATGTGTGTGAGAAAGGAGGATGGCATTGCCTGCCTCCTGCCAGTGTCCTACCTGCTGAGCCGAGAGCCCTGCAGCCATTCTCCTGCCTTTCTCCGCAGCACCCGCTCCTATCCTGGCTTTCTCTTTGAAAGTCCCCTGGACTGCAATGGATGGGGATTATCTGAAGGCCAGGGATCAGCTTCCTTTTTGTACTTCAGGAAGGAGAAGTCTTGACCAGGGAGGAAAGGGTGGTGAAACTAGAGACTTAAGAGACCTCCCCCAGCCCTGTGAATGCACTGCAGTGCCTGAGAGGAGTCACTAAAAATCCTGGCAGAGAAATCCAAGAGGCTCCTGCTTTAGGACGCTCTCTTGTTCTGTATCGTGGCACCTCTTTATAAGAGATGAGCCTGGCACTGTTCAATCCCTTCCTGGGGCTCTTCTTCCTGATTCTCCACCTGCTGTGGGAGGCTCTTTCTGCTTCCTGACATCTCTTTATAAGAAATGAGCCTGGCACTGCTCAATCCAGTCCTGGGGCTCTTCTTCCTGATTCTCCTCCTGCTGTGGGAGGCTCTCTCTGCTTCCTGACATCTCTTTATAAGAAATGAGACTGGCACTGCTCAATCCAGTCCTGGGGCTCTTCTTCCTGATTCTCCTCCTGCTGTGGGAGGCTCTCTCTGCTTCCTGACATCTCTTTATAAGAAATGAGCCTGGCACTGCTCAATCCAGTCCTGGGGCTCTTCTTCCTGATTCTCCTCCTGCTGTGGGAAGCTCTCTCTGCTTCCTGACATCTCTTTATAAGAAATGAGCCTGGCACTGCTCAATCCAGTCCTGGGGCTCTTCTTCCTGATTCTCCTCCTGCTGTGGGAGGCTCTCTCTGCTTCCTGACATCTCTTTATAAGAAATGAGCCTGGCACTGCTCAATCCAGTCCTGGGGCTCTTCTTCCTGATTCTCCTCCTGCTGTGGGAGGCTCTCTCTGCTTCCTGACATCTCTTTATAAGAAATGAGACTGGCACTGCTCAATCCAGTCCTGGAGCTCTTCTTCCTGATTCTCCTCCTGCTGTGGGAGGCTCTCTCTGCTTCCTGACATCTCTTTATAAGAAATGAGCCTGGCACTGCTCAATCCAGTCCTGGGGCTCTTCTTCCTGATTCTCCTCCTGCTGTGGGAAGCTCTCTCTGCTTCCTGACATCTCTTTATAAGAAATGAGCCTGGCACTGCTCAATCCAGTCCTGGGGCTCTTCTTCCTGATTCTCCTCCTGCTGTGGGAGGCTCTCTCTGCTTCCTGACATCTCTTTATAAGAAATGAGCCTGGCACTGCTCAATCCAGTCCTGGGGCTCTTCTTCCTGATTCTCCTCCTGCTGTGGGAGGATCTCTCTGCTTCCTGACATCTCTTTATAAGAAATGAGCCTGGCACTGCTCAATCCAGTCCTGGGGCTCTTCTTCCTGATTCTCCTCCTGCTGTGGGAGGCTCTCTCTGCTTCCTGACATCTCTTTATAAGAAATGAGCCTGGCACTGCTCAAACCAGTCCTGGGGCTCTTCTTCCTGATTCTCCTCCTGCTGTGGGAGGCTCTCTCTGCTTCCTGACATCTCTTTATAAGAAATGAGCCTGGCACTGCTCAATCCAGTCCTGGGGCTCTTCTTCCTGATTCTCCTCCTGCTGTGGGAGGCTCTCTCTGCTTCCTGACATCTCTTTATAAGAAATGAGACTGGCACTGCTCAATCCAGTCCTGGAGCTCTTCTTCCTGATTCTCCTCCTGCTGTGGGAGGCTCTCTCTGCTTCCTGACATCTCTTTATAAGAAATGAGCCTGGCACTGCTCAATCCAGTCCTGGGGCTCTTCTTCCTGATTCTCCTCCTGCTGTGGGAGGCTCTCTCTGCTTCCTGACATCTCTTTATAAGAAATGAGACTGGCACTGCTCAGTCCATTCCTGGGGCTCTTCTTCCTGATTCTCCTCCTGCTGTGGGAGGCTCTCTCTGCTTCCTGACATCTCTTTATAAGAGATGAGCCTGGCACTGTTCAATCCCTTCCTGGGGCTCTTCTTCCTGATTCTCCTCCTGCTGTGGGAGGCTCTCTCTGCTTCCTGACATCTCTTTATAAGAAATGAGCCTGGCACTGCTCAATCCATTCCTGGGGCTCTTCTTCCTGATTCTCCTCCTGCTGTGGGAGGCTCTCTCTGCTTCCTGACATCTCTTTATAAGAAATGAGCCTGGCACTGCTCAATCCAGTCCTGGGGCTCTTCTTCCTGATTCTCCTCCTGCTGTGGGAGGCTCTCTCTGCTTCCTGACATCTCTTTATAAGAAATGAGACTGGCACTGCTCAGTCCATTCCTGGGGCTCTTCTTCCTGATTCTCCTCCTGCTGTGGGAGGCTCTCTCTGCTTCCTGACATCTCTTTATAAGAAATGAGACTGGCACTGCTCAGTCCATTCCTGGGGCTCTTCTTCCTGATTCTCCTCCTGCTATGGGAGGCTCTCTCTGCTTCCTGACATCTCTTTATAAGAGATGAGCCTGGCACTGTTCAATCCCTTCCTGGGGCTCTTCTTCCTGATTCTCCTCCTGCTTTAGGACACTCTCACTTTCTGCTTAATTTCCAAGAAATGAGCCTGGTGCTGCTCACTGCCTTTATACAATCTGGCCTATTCCTTGCACACGTTGTGGAACCGATCTTGTATCAGTCTCTACCTTAGAAAATAAGAGTTGCCATACTGCAGTGGTCTCCAACTCAAACCCTTGGCAGGGCCACATTTTGGATTTGTCGGTACTTGGAGGGTCTCAGAAATAAATAGTTAATGTCTTATGAAAGAAATGACAATTTTGCATGAGGCAAAACTCTTTATAGTTTATAAATCTTTCCTTTTGGCTAAGTCTTAATAATAATATTGTTATTTATAACTAAAGAGACATAGGATCAAGAAACTGTTTTATTTTACTTTTGTGATTATGATAAAAATACCGAGGGCCTCAAAATAGTACTTGGCGGGCCGCATGTGGCCCCCGGGCCGCGTGTTTGAGACCACTGCCATACTGGGAGAGACCGAAGGTCCATCAAGCCCAGTATCTTGTTTCCAACAGGGATCAACCCAGGTTGCAAGCACCTGTCAGAAACCTGAAGAGTAGCAACATTCCAGAGCTCAGATTGTGATGTCATAATGCCTCATTCCACCAATGCTTAAGAGCCAACCTTATCAGTGATGTCACAATGGATTGATTATCCTATACTTGGTTCACATAAAAACATAAGAATTGCCATACTGGGACAGACCGAAGGTCCATCAAGCCCAGCATCCTGTTTCCAACAGTGGCCAACCCAGGTCCCAAGTACCTGGCAGAAACCCAAAGAGTAGCAACATTCCATAGCTCAGATTGTGATGTCATAATGCCTTATTCCACCAATGCCTAAGAGCCAACCTCATCAGTGATGTCACAATGGCTTAACTGTCCTATACTTGGCTCACCTAAGAACATAAAAATTGCCATACTGGGAGAGACTGAAGGTCCATCAAGCCCAGTATCCTGTTTCCAACAGTTGCCAACCCAGGTCACAATTAGCTGTCCAGATCCTTCAACTCATTTCTATACATTTTCTCTTTGTCAGTGGAGCAGGAAGCTGTTTTCTCTGCATCTCTTAAGTGCAGGAATGAGATAAGGTTTCATGGAAACATCAGGATGTTTCAGAGCCAGGATGTGGTGGTTGTTTCCTCTTTCTGTGCTTGATTTCTCTAAAATATTGCAGGAAGTGACACTAAACATTCTTCCTAAAACCACCCTTAGCGGCTTTTAGTGGCATCTGTTCACTGGCTCAACCAGCTCTCAGTCCTAAACTTAAATATCTATACAGTGTAATTCTCTACCTAAGTTTATTATAATAGCTGTCTAAGCGGTGTACAAGATTACGATATAAAACAAAGCCACATGACATAGCATGACGTCCAGGAACATATGGAAGGGGAGGGCTGAACTACAATTGAGAAGAGGATTAGAAGAACAGGAATGGATAGAACATTAGGGAGGGGTTTCCACAGTCATAGAAGGCTCCATTCCCCTCCCCTCTGAATTAAAGAGAAGCCATGACCAAGACATCAGTGGATATTGAGGTATTAATCAGATCAAAACCCTTTTGGGTAAGGCGATCACCTTGAAGTTTCAAGGTCTTTTACTCCTTCTAATTGATCTCCCTACTGTGTGAGGGGTGCCATAACTAAAGCACGCAGGACTTTGGCGTGCCAACAATCCCGCGGACAAATGCATGCCACCGCTTTCGCCGTTCCCGTTTGTGCTCTGAAGGGGTGGGGGGATCCCCCCAGTACACTGAAAACTCCCGTTCTCATTTTTACTGTTCAGTTTTCAGTGTAGTGAGGTCCCCCCCCCCCAACGGGAACACGAGTGTTTCTAAGTGTAGTGTGTGTGTGGGGGCTTCCCCCCCACACACACCCTCCCTCAGAGTGCAAATGGGAATTGTGGAAGCGGAAGCGCGCATTTATCCTGCACACAAATGTCGCAGCGGGATTGTCGGCGCCCCAAAGTCCTGCGTGCTTTTGACGGGTCACTCTGTGAGGAAAGTTTATAACACATCTGTCTGTCATTCCCCCACCACCTTTCAGCCCCCTCTGTGAGTCTGTCATAATTAGATTGTAAGCTCTTCTGAGAAGGGACCGTCTCTTGCAGGCACAATGTACAGCGCTGCGTGCGCCTGGTAGCGCTATGGAAATAATATATTGTTGTGGTTTATAAACAGTCTATTCCTGTCTCCTGTTATTATTTAAATGTAAGATCTGTTTATAATAAAGCTCAATTAGTGTGAAACCACTTAAATACATTGTGATAAGTGGTGTATAAAGTTATCGATCCAATCCAATTATGGAGGCAAGCACCAACCAAATTCAAATTAATCATTTTAGATTGGGTTCAATTTTCTACAGATGTCTTTCCTATCCATATGAAAAATATCATTTTCACACCAATTGTGAAGGATCCTAAAGCGTCCAGTCATTGCTTCTATTCCGTTCTTGATAAAGTTGTTGGAAGGTTTGATAAACACAGTTATATTGAGAAATATGATATCTTTACATGATTCTCATAAAAAACATAAGAATTGCCATATGTGGACAGAGCGATGGTCTATCAAACCCAAAATCCTGTTTCCCACAGAGGTCAGTTGATATTAGATGACCCCAACAGAGTAAGACAGATTTTATGCTGCTTATCCTAGAAATAAGCAATAGATTTCCCCAAATCCATCTTAATAATGGCTTCTGGACTTTATTAAACTCTGCTAAGCTAACTGCTTTGGTCACATTTTCTGGCAATGAATTCCAGGGCTTAATTACATCATTGTGTGAAGAAATATTTTCTCCAGTGTGTTTATCTACTTAGTAGCTTCATTGCAAGTCCCCTGGTCAGGGTTCTAGGAATGTGTGGGTATGCAGCGTGGGAGGGGAGGGGTGGGAGAAGAGAGGTGCTGTACAGACTAGAGAGCTGAACGGGGACGATGGGAATCCCGCGGGTTCCCCCTTTGGGTCACGGGGATCCCGTGGGGACGTCCCCTAGGGTCAAGGGGATCCCGTGGGGACGCCCCCTAGGGTCACGGGGATCCCGTGGGGACGTCTCCAAGGGTCGCGAGGTTTCTGCGGGGTTGGATGGCACTTGAGCCGCGAGGCTAGTCTCCTCCTTACCTGCCCTGCCGCAGCACACAGCCGAACGGAAGTCTTCCCGATGTCAGCGCTGACGTCGGAGGGAGGGCTTAAGCAAAGCCCGCCCTTCCTCTGACGTCAGCGCTGACATCGGGAAGACTTCCGGTCGGCTGTGTGCGGCAGGGCAGGTAGGGAGAAGGCAATGGCGTACCAAAGGGAGGGGGGGGCCTGCCCTGGGTGCAGCCATAGGGGGGAGTGTGCACAGACGGTCAGGTCCCCTTACCTTTGTGGCGCTTCCCCTGACTGACCGACAACAGGCCCGGCCGACAAACCTCCCTGCCCTGTAGCCGTGAATCTAAATTACCTTCTTACAGCAGCTTCAATACTCCAGCTGCTGTAAGAAGGTAATTTAGATTCGCGGCTACAGGGAGGAAGGTTTGTTGGACCAGGCCTGTTCTGTTGTCGGTCGGGTGGGGAAGCGCCAAAAAGGTAAGGGGCAGAGAGGGAGAAAGGGAGGAAAGGTGGAGTGGAGAAGAAATGACGCTTAAGGGAAATGGGTAAAACAGAGGGGGGAGAAGGACGCTGAAAGCACTGGGGAAGACAAAGGGGTGGAGAAGGACGCTGAAAGGACATGGAGAAGATGGGGGGGGAGAAGGACGCTGAAAGCACATGGGGAAGACAGGGAGAGAAGGATACTGAAAGGACATGGGGAAGATAGAGGGGGAGAAGGACGCTGAAAGGACATGGGGAAGACAGGGGGGAGAAGGACACTGAAAGCACATGTGGAAGACAGAGGGGGAGAAGGATGCTGTCAGGACATGGGGAAGATGGAGGGGAGAAGGACGCTGAAAGGAAATGGGGAAGAGAGAGTGGGGAAAGACGCTGGCAGGGAAGAAGACAGAGATGCCAGACTATGGGGGGAGCGGAGGGAAGAAGATGGGTGCCAGACCAATTTGGGAGGGGGGGAGAAAGGGAGAGGCACAGTAACAGAGCAAATGGAAGACGCAGAGAGAAGAGAGACAGTGGATGGAAGGAATTGAATGAGAACATGAGGAAAGCAGAAACCAGGCAACAAAGGTAGGAAAAAAATTCTTTTTTTTTTTTTTGCTTCAGGATAAAGTAGTATATTAGTTGTGTTGATAAAAATTTATAAACATTAGAGGCTCTGGTAGAAAGCCGTTTACAAAGTATGTATTCTTCCCAATTAATATTTCCAAATTAATAAAGTCTTTTTGCTTATTTTTAAATGGGTTTCTACCAGAGCCTTTAATTCAGTAGAATAATTAAATGAAATAACTATTTCTGTAGTTTATAGGGACGGGCGGGTATGTAAGAGATTCCTCGCGGGGACGGGCAGGGACGGAGGGGATTCCTCGCGGGGACGGGCAGGGACGGAGGGGATTCCTCGCGGAGACGGGTGGGACTTTGGCGAGGACAGTTTGGATTTCTGTCCCCGTGCAACTCTCTAGTACAGACATTCATGGGAATGAAGAGAAAAAGAGAGATGCTTCCAGCATGCACTGTGAAACCCAGAGTAATCTGTCTAAGTAAGGACACTCAAACAATGAACCCTGTGGTAAATGGAAGCAGTGACGGGATTACATTTCCCACCATTCACTCTGTAGTTTCAACTCTCACTCTCAGGCAGGGGTGGAGAAGGGAGTAGAATGCACTGATTGGTCAGAAATCTCCTGTGGGTGGAGTGAGGGGAGGAATTTAACTCACATACAGTAATCCCTGTGATGAAGGACTACCTTAGAGTAGAATCTAGACTAGTACTGCCCGATTACCGATTTGAATCAGGTGAATCGATTTGTTATGTAAAAAAATCGGCCTGGCCGATTCGGTGACCAACCCTCCTCACCCTTGCTGGCCGTTCACTGCCGCTCCTGCTTTAGGGGGCGAGGGTCAGTCGGGAAGGCGGGGACGGGGGTCGGAGTCTGTGCAGGTTTCGGAACGAGAGGGAGAGTGCAGCAGCGGTGTATGGGGACAGACAAAGATCTCAATCTGTATACTTTGGAGGAAAGGCGTGAGAGGGGAAATATGATAGAGACGGTTTAAATACCTACGTGATGTAAATGCACATGAGTCGAGTCTCTTTCAATTGAAAGGAAGCTCTGGAATGAGAAGACATAGGATGAAGTTAAGAGTTGATAGGCTCCGGAGTAATCTGAGGAAATACTCTTTTACGGAAAGGTTGGTAGATGCATGGAGCAGTCTCCCGGAGAGGTGGTGAAGACAGAGACTGTGTCTGAATTCAAGAGGGCCTGGGATAGGCACATGGGATCTCTTGGAGAGAGATAATGGTTACTGCGGATGGGCAGCTCTTTGACCTCACAATGCAGGTGCACAGAGCCTTAGCCTATAGGAAGAGGAGATGCAAATGTTAAGAGCTTAGCCAATAGGGAGAGGAGGAGATAATGGTTACTGCAGATGGGCAGACTAGATGGGCCATTTAGCCTTTATCTGCCGTCATGTTTCTATATTTATTGTGGATATCCTGAAAACCTGACCTGCCTGTGGCTCCTGAAGACCGGAACCGACTACCCCTGCGCCATCCAAGTGGAAAAGGCTACATCCAAGGCTAGACAAATGCTGGGTTGTATCCGTAGAAGCTTTGTTAGCCGGAAGCCGGAGGTCATAATGCCATTGTACAGAGCCATGGTGAGACCTCATCTGGAGTACTGTGTGCAATTCTGGAGGCCTCACTACCGTAAGGACGTACTGAGAGTTGAGTCGGTTCAGCGCATGGCCACTAGGATGATCTTGGGGCTTAAGGATTTCTCATACGAGGACAGGCTGCACAGATTGCGGCTATACTCTCTCGAAGAGCATAGGGAGAGGGGAGACATGATTGAGACATTTAAGTACATCACTGGCCGCATAGAGGTGGAAGACAACATTTTCTCTTTCAAGGGTCCGTCAGCCACAAGAGGACATCCGCTGAGAATCAGGGGCGGGAAATTTCATGGGGATACCAGGAAGTACTTCTTCACAGAAAGAGTGGTAGACCATTGGAACAAACTCCCAGAGCAGGTGATCGCAGCCAGCAGCATACAAGATTTTAAGAATAAATGGGATACCCACGTCGGATCTTTACGAGGGCAGTATAGAGGTGATACCACCTGTAAGCGACCCCTTAGGAGTGGTTAGGGGAGGGTTAATGGAGTGGGCAGACTTGATGGGCTATGGCCCTTTTCTGCCGTCATCTTCTATGTTTCTATGTTTCTAATGGGAGCAGATAAATATTAAACAATATAGCCGATAATGCCGATCCCTGAGGTACTCCACAGGTCACCAGTGCCCATTCCAACTCCACACAAAACATTCTCCCTAATAAATAGGATGCAAACCACTGTAATACAGTACCTCTAATGCCCAATACCGGTAATCTCCGTAAAAGAATCTGATGCGCAATTAAGTTGCAACTGAAATTTGGCCTTGATAAAAAACAAAGTTATAAGTGGTTACAACTGAAGCAGGCTATTCAGGCAGGGTTCCCTGAATGGAAATATCTTAATAATCAATTTAGTTTAGATTTCTTATGCTTTCAGGCAGATTTCCTGGGACACCAGGCTGCACAGTGGTATAAATTATTTTTGACTATTTAAATAAGAATCCAAAAACTGGACTTAGAGATATTTGGAGCATTGAGATTAAGCATCAAATTAATGCATCTCATTGGACATGTATTTGGTCTTGGAGGATGAAATGTACAATGTCTGCGTCTATGAGGCAAACATAGTTTTTCCTGTTGCATAGAGCACTCTGGACCCCTGTTCGTTTACAAAAATTGGATTGCTCTAAGTCTAATAGATGTTGGCATTGTCATCTCGAAGCTGGAACTTTAGATCATTTATTGTTTTATTGTCCATTCATTAAGGCTTTTTGGCAGTCTATTTGGGATCAAATAAATTGCTTGTTAGAAAATCATATAGCGTTGTCATATGACACAATTATATTTGGCATGTCCAGAAAGCTAAAAGTCAAATATCTGCTAATAATAACAAGCTTTTGATGATATTGACAGGAGTTGCCATCCAACAAATAACATATAATTAGAAGGATTGTAAAAGGCTGAATTATTTTTTCTGGTGGAATTCAGTTTGTCATGTATATAAAATGGAAAGAGCGTTTGCAGTGCAAAAAGGTTATTATAATAAATTTAAGGATGTGTGGGGACCATTATTAAATTATTATAATGAATAATTTACACTTTTCCCAATTTTATTACACATGTGGATTTGGGATGGGGGGATTCTTGGTTTTCCATTAAGAATATATATATGAATAACATAAGATATTATTTTCTTGAGATATAATATAGTTGTATTTGAATTTGGGAGGGGGTGGGGGTTAAATCTTCTTGTTTTATGATACTGTAGATTTTCAAGTGGTATTGTAATATATTTGTTCGATATTTATTGTACACTTGTTGTAAGACATAAAATGAATAAAGAAAGAAATTAAAAAAAAGATGTTCTTGATCATATAAACCTGAAACTGACCTATTTTAGACATGTGATGAGGGTGAATTCAGTAGAAAAGGAAGTGCTATTTGAAATGGTCAATGGTAAAAGAAAGCAGGGGAGAACAAAGGCCAGTTGACTAGATACCATCAAGAATGACACAAAATAAACATCAAGCAATTGAAAGAAGCCATGGAAAATAGGGATGCAGGACAAGGACTGGCCTACAGAATATCCAAGGGTCAGACACGACTGAATGGATAGTAGTAGTAGGGAGTAGGACAAACATAAATAGGGATGGAGGAGTGGTAGATCCTAATAATTTTCAGAGGGATGTGTTCGTGAGGAGCTAGCTAAAATAAAGGTAGACAAAGCGATGGGGCTAGATGGTGTAAATCTGAGGGTGCTGAAGGAACTTAGGGAAGTTCTGGCGGCTTCGCTGACTGACCTTTTCAGTGAGCCTTTAGAGTCAGGAGTGGTACCGGATAACTGGAGAAGGGTGGATGTGGTCCCTCTCCACAAAAGTAGAAGTAAGGAAGAAGTAGGAAATTATAGGCTGGTAAGTCTGACTTCTGTGGTAAGCAAATTAATGGAAATGCTTTTAAAACAGAATAGTGAAGTTTCTGGATTAAAGGACCGGAGCCAACATGGATTCATTATCGGTAGGTCTTGTCAGACAAATCTGATCAATTTCTTTGACTGGGTGACCAGGGAATTAGATTGAGAGAGTGCGCTAGATGTGATGTATTTACATTGTAGCAGCCTTTGACAGTGTTCCACACAGACGTCTAATAAATAAACTGAGTGCCCTCGGGATAGATCAAGAACTGGTTCAGTGGAAAGTGACAGAGGGTATTGATCAATGGAGAGCACTCTGAGGAAAAGGGATGTTACCCGTGGTGTGCCTCAAAGTTCTGTTATTGGGCTTGTTCTTTTTAACATTTTTTATAAACAATATTGCTGAAGGGCTGTCGGGTAAGATTTGCCTCTTTGCGGATGATACCAAAATCTGTAATAGAGTAGACACTAAGGACAGTGTAAATATCATGAAGAAAGACCTGGCGAAGCTTTTAGAATGGTCTGAAATTTGGCAGCTAAAATTTCATGCTAAGAAATGCAAGGTCATGCATTTGGGCTCCAAAACCCAAGGGAACGATACAGTTTAGGGGGTGAAGAACTTATGTGCACGACAGAAGAGTGGGACTCGGATGTGATTGTATGATCTTAATGTGGCCAAAGAGGTTGAAAAGGTGACAGCGAAAGCTAGAAGGGTGCTAGGGTGCATATGGAGAGGTACGGCCAGTAGCATAAAGGAGGTATTGATGCCCCTGTATACGACTTTGGTGAGACCTCATTTAGAATATTGTGTGCAATTCTGGAGGCCATACCTTCAAAAAGATATAAAAAGGCTGGGGTAGTCCAGAGGAAGGCTACTAAAATGGTGTGTGATCTTTGTCATAAGGCGTATGGGGACAGACTTAAAGATCTCAATCTGTATACTTTGGAGGAAAGGCGGGAGAGAGGAGATATGATGAAGACGTTTAAATACCTATGAGATGTAAATGTGCATGAGTCGAGTCTTTCATTTGAAAGGAATCTCTGAAATGAGAGGGCATAGGATGAAATTAAAAAGTGATAGGCTCAGGAGTAATACAGTGGTGCCTCACACAACGAACTTAATTGGTTCCAGGAGCAAGTTTGTTATGTGAAACGTTCGTTATGTGAAACGCGTTTTCCCATAACAATACATGTAAAAAAAAATAATTCGTTCTGCAGCATAAAATATGCTAAGATGACATAAAAAAAGATAAATTTTTGGTTATTATTTTTATTTAGATACATCTAAAAACATAATTGTTTTTTAAAACAACACACATTTTTTAAATTTAAAGACAGACTAAGTAGAGTCTAATTTTACAGTGAGAGAGGGCAGAGTCTCAGCGGCAAAAACTGGGACTTAACTGTTCATTTTTTTTTTCTTGGCTTATTTTTGGTTGGCCCGGTGGTTTTCATGTTCTGTGGTGTTAGTTTTTTCTCTTTTTCGGTGCAGTAACATGGCAGCAGAGGTGGTTAAAAGTTGTTTCCGGTGTGGGAAGCGATAAAGGCCGGTCAGAGGGCAGTTGTTTCTGCAAGGCAGATCTCTGCTCTACTGGCGGGGCAGCTCACAGTCCCAGCATTTGCCGTTTTCCCCCGAGTTTGTGCTGCTTTTACATAAAACATTTCTTCTTCTGAGCGCTCACCCTTCCCGTCATGGGGAAGCGGCGAGAGTAGCTCCGCCCCCCCCCCCAACGCATCAGCAGTAGGCGCCGGGCCCCTGCGAGCCGACGGTCCGCCACTGCACAGGGAGCCAGGCGGAGAAAGGGCAGTTAAGCGCGGTGCCTGCGCGGAAGGATGCAGCTCGGGCGACTTCGTTGTGTGAAACGAAGTTCGTTGTGGGAAGCAAGACATGAAGTTCGTTGTGCGCAGCGTTCGCTGTGCGAGGCGTTCGTTATGCGAGGCACCACTGTATAAGGAAATACTTTTTTACAGAAAGGGTGGTAGATGCGTGGAACAATCTTCTGGAAAAAGTGGTGGAGATAGAGACTGTGTCTGAATTCAAGAAAGCCTGGGATAGGCACGTGTGGATCTCTTAGAGAGAGGAAGAGATAATGGTGACTGCGGATCAGCAGACTGGATAGGACATTTGGCCTTTATCTGCCATCAAGTTTCATTGTATCCTAACGTGATTTGTACAGATATGTACTTTCTTGGTGCTAAATGAATACAAGTGTTAAGGTAGGCAGGACCTCCTCAAGAAACAATTTAAAAAGTGCACAATAAAATTTCCTATCAACTTAATGGAACAGACAAAAACCTTGATTCTACAGAGCCCTATTTTGGCCCTCCCATCCTCAAGAAATGTGGTTTGTATTTTATCTATATCCCATGTATTAGCTCACCTTGTTGTAAACCGCCTAGAACTTTTTCCGGTATGGCGGTATATAAGAATAAAATTATTATTATAATACATTCTCAGTAATCTCATGGTAGAAGCTGCAGGCCTCAGCCATCAGTCCCTAATACAGAACCCCACATGTGCACTCCTGAGAGGATATCAAGTGATCACTGCAGTACTTACTCACTTTCTCACCAAATCATTTGAGACAAACGATCAAAAATGTCCTAATAAACATGTAAATTTATCCCTTACCCAGATAGATCAGGGTCTGATAATTCTCTTTCATCACCTCTCTATAGAGCTTCTTCTGCTCTTCATTTAAATACTTCCACTCCTCCTGGGTGAAATAATAATAATAATAATAACTTTATTTTTATATACCGCCAGCTATCTTGCGACTTCTAGGCGGTTTACAATATAAGAAACTGTAAATACAATAAAGAGAAACTATACGTACAATGAATTAAAGAGACCCTGATGTCCTCAAATGTCACCTGCATCTAAAATATAAACCAGAATCACACTCAGCATCTTCTGCAGCAACACTTCCATAAAGAAGCCTCCCAGGGTTGGTGCTCATTGGAGAGAAGGAAAATGTACTGGTAAGTACATCATTTGCAGTGACCAACACACAATCCCAGGAGAGAGTTATATTTCAGGAGATCTCCCAGTGCTGGGATTCATGAGGTAAAGGGAATTGCTTTTGGGTGTATATAATTCGCAACCACATAACACTCAGTCCCAGAGCACTTCTCAAAGCTGGACTCAGCAGGGCAGAGGGAAAGATTTCTGTGTGTATATAATTTGCAGACACATAATTCACAGTCCCAGAGCAGGACTATAGCAAAAGGAAGCAGTCACATCCCACAATCTCCCCTTGTGAGACTCTGATCTCTCTCCTTCCCCTCAGGAGGGTCCCAAAGTGTCTTTCCTCAGTCCAGGTCTGCTCAGGGTCCTGACTCTGCACTATCCCAGGTCAGAAAGCTGCAGCAGTGTTGTAACAAGAAGGAAGAAGCTGGGGGACTCTCCTACCTGGGCAGAAGCTCCCTCGGGCATTTTCCTCTCTGCTTTTGTACTTTCCAGGATTAGAAATGAATGTGTGTCTGTGTGTGTGTGGGGGGGGCTCTTGCTCAGGCAGCGTCGGAAGATGGAACAGGTAACACAGGAAATGAGATTTGGAGCTCTGCGGCTCGTTTCCCGTTGGACGTACGCTGATGACATCACAAAGGGAAAGCGGCGCTTCGCGCTTAATTCAGACACGCGGTCTAGTCTCTCGGCTCCACTCCTTTTTTTAGAGTTGATTGGTCAGACTATTGCTGCGGAAGGGTAGTAGAAGGCTCCGCCCACTAGCACTGTGTGGAGGGAGGGGTTTCAGCTCCTTCTGGCATTCATTGGTCAGAATAAGCCTGGGGCGGGGAAGAAGTAATTGTTCAGTGGGCACGAGAAGGCACGCAAGTACGCTGGGTTCCCCTCCCCCACCGCCATTCATTTATATCTGCCATTTAATTTCTTTGGGTTTCTCTTTATGTTGAAGAGCGTGAGATTCAGCCCAAAGCAGAGGGAGACTCTAGCGCTTGCAAGGACTGAGAGAGGAAGAGCTGTCAGATCCCTAGAACCTCCCCAACCCTGAATTAGATCGTAAGCTTTTCGGAGCAGGGACTGTCTATTGCACGTGAACATGTACAGCGCTATAGAAAGGACAAATAGCAGTCGCCAGGGAGAAGCTCTTCCTCTCTCGGCCCTCAAGCAGCGCGAGATTCTGCCTGGGGCCCGGCGTCCCCAGTCTGATAGCGCCGCCTCCCTCCGACTAGCGCAGACGCACCTTCCAAGACCCGGATGGAGACCGAATCCGACAAAGCAAAAGAGGGTGGCGGCCTCAGAGGGGGCGGGGCTAGAAGCCACGCTGACCACGCGCCTAATGATTGGTGAGCGCAACCTCCCGGTCCCGCCCCCTGATCAACCAGACGGGGACGCTGAGCGGCTCCAGGAAGAAGAATTTCTTAAGCACCGCCTCCTCCTTTGTGATGTCATACGTTTGACGGGAAACGAGCCTCAGAGTAGAGAATGACACGGTGACAAAATTCATCACCGTTCCCGTCCCCGCGGATAACCACGGGAAACCATCTTCATGTCATTGTTTAAGGAGAGAGAGAAGAATCAGAGCATGAATGGCCACAACCACTGACCCTCAAGCTTTCCTTTGAAGAATGCTGGTGCAGAAGGACTGAGGTTGAAATAGACACTAGAAAATGACATGGGATTATTTCCCGCGGTTATCCGCAGGGACGGGAACGGTGATGAATTTTGTCACCGTGTCATTCTCTACCTCAGAGCTCCAAATCTCACTTCCTGTCCCTTTGTTCCTTCTTCTGACCTGTAGGAGACAAACCCTAGGCCAGAGAAAGAGCCCCACGTTCATTTCTAATCCTGCAAACTAGAGAAACAGAGAGGAAAATGCCTGCAGGAGCTTCTACCCAGGTGGGGGAGACCCCCCCCAACTTCTGACCTGGGACCCTGAGCAGACCTGGGGCTGAGGAAAGACACTTTGGGACCCTCCTGAGGGGAAGGAGAGAGATCAGAGTCCCACAGGGGAGGGTTTGTGTGCAACTGCTTTCCATTGCTCTGCAAATTATACACACAAAGAAATGGGATTGCCTGTTATGTGTCTATGAAGTATAATTATACACTTAAAAACACCTCCCTCTGAAAGGTCACTTTGGTCAGCCACAAAACTTAGAGACTTGAAGAAAGCACAGATGGTTTATTCAGCATATGCGGACCCCTGAGCCCCAAGCTGGCTTCAGGAGTGCCAAAACCAGGAAGTTACAGAGATATTTATTCATTTTTCTGGCTATACAACTGAATTCTAAAAAAAAAACTTTTCACGTGTTACTTTTCTTAACAATCATTGGTCCTAAGCTCACACTACCAGGTCATTTATCTAAGCCATGCGGTCTTTCTGTTACATGTCCAGGAGGGCGGAATACAATATTGTGTATGCTGAGATAACCATAAGAAGCTAAAATGCCCAAGCTAAAACACACAGTGCAGGCAGGCTAGTACATGAGATAAGTTAGATCTGCAGCTAAACATAATTCAGCATTTTATTAAAGGGAAAACTTAATTTAAAACTCAGGAAAACCAATCCCAGACTCCTTCACCTCCGCCTCTCTGAGCCCCAGCACTAGGAGATCTCCTGAAATGTAACCCTGTTCTGGGACTGTGTGTACATTTCCTTCTCCCCAATGAGCACCAAACCTGGGAGGCCTCTTTCTGGATGTGCTGTGGTAGAAGATGCTGAGTGTGTTTCTGGTTTCTATTTCAGATGCAGGTGACATTTGAGGACATCGCGGTCTCTTTCTCCCAGGAGGAGTGGGCGTATTTAGATGAAGAGCAGAAGCAGCTTTACAGGGAGGTGATGAGGGAGAATTATCACACCCTGATCTCTCTGGGTAAAGGATACATTTACATGTTATAAAAACAATTTTGATTATGTTTGTCTCATGATCTGGTCTGAAAGTGATACTCGCAATAATAATAATAATAACAGTTTATATACTGCAGGACCGTGAAGTTCTATGCGGTTTACAATGATTAAAAGATGCTACAGATTGAGTAGAATTAGCAAAGTTAAGAACTAGTGATAAACAGCTCTAGAGATCAGATATTGTGGACTAAGATTGTACAGGTCTCTGACCATCTGTTGGCACTGACTCATTCTGCCAAGGAGGGCGCTCCCGCTTCCAAGGCCACAATTTCCAGATAGATCCATAAAGCCGTTTCATCAGCCTATGTTCTTTTCGGTAAATGGTCTCCTGCTTCTATTAAGGTGCATTCTGCCAGGGGTGTGGCTTCTTTGTGGGCCAAAGCTAGAGTGGTCTCCCCTGAGGAGCTTTGTAGTGCTACGACTTGGTCCACTCTGCACAAGTTTGCCAAATTTTAGAATGGATGTGGCAGTGAGACAGAACTCTGTCTTTGGGTCCTCAGTTTTGGGGGCTGGCGCAGTCAGCCCACCCTAGCTTTTTGGGACTGCTTTTATATGTTTCACATGTTTAGAAAGACTCGCCCATTGCACTGGAAAAAGAGATTATAGAAACATAGAAACATGATGGCAGATAAAGGCCAAATGATCTACCCAGTCTGCCCATCTACAGTAACCATTATCTTCCTCTCTAAGAGATCCCACATGCCTATCCCACGTTTTCTTAAATTCAGGCATGGTCTCTGTCTCCACAACCTCTTCTGTAAGATGAAATATGGAACTTGATTTATAGTTTTTTGATGCGAGGCGCTGGTAGCCTCTTTCTAATTTTCGGAGGCTTTACATTATCACTTATGTTTTATTCATTTTCGATTTGTTGTACTGAATCTGATTCTGTTTGTGTATATATTCTATTGTGACCTGCCTTGGGAAAGGCGGGATTTAATAAATAAATACAAATACAAATTACTCTTGAGTCAGTAACTTCATCCTATGCCCTTTCATTCCAGAGCTTTCTTTCAAATAAAAGAGACTTGTCTCATGTCCTTACCTTGATAATATCTTTTCCAGTAGATAGATGAATATGCTAGACTCCTGCCCTGTACTTCCTGCATTTGCCTACGGTCTCATTCTGCTTCTCCAAGTTTGATTCTTGGATGCCAGTCATCCCTTTGGGCCTTGAAGAATGCTATATATATGTTCAATTTCCATACAGGGGTTATTCCTGAGCTCCTTCTGAGATGCTTCTGTTGGCTGTTTTAAAGTTGCTGTTTGAGATTGCCTTATTTGAACAGAACAATTGTTTCTTGTGAATGTTCCCATTGTTCCTATTTCATGCACTTGGTGCTTGGGTACGAACTACAGGTGGCAGTTGAGCTCCCAGTGAAGTAGAGGAGGGGCACAGAAAAAATCCAGAGTGACAACCTACATGTCTAGAATCTACTGGAAAACCCACATGTCTAATTTACTGGAAAAGATGTCATAGAAACACAGAAACATAGAAGATGACGGCAGATAAAGGCCATAGCCCATCAGGTCTGCCCACTCTACTGACCCACCCCCAAGTCTACTATCCTAGGGATCCCACTCCTGGTGACAGGTTCCCTTGGCTTAACCCTCTAAGGGATCCCACATGGGCATTCCATTTGCTCTTAAATTCTTGCACGCTGTTTGCCTCGATCACCTGCACCGGGAGCTCGTTCCAAGGATCAACCACTCTCGGTGAAGAAATATTTCCTGGTGTCGCCATGAAATTTCCCGCCCCTGAGTTTGAGCGGATGCCCTCTTGTGGCTTAGGGTCCTTTGAGAAAGAGAATCTCTTCTTCCATCTCAATACGGCCGGTAATATACTTAAACGTCTCGATCATGTCTCCTCTCTCCCTACGTTCCTCGAGTGAGTACAGCTGCAAATTTTTCAGCCTTTCTTCGTACAATAGATCCTTGAACCCCAAGACCATCCTGGTGGCCATCCGTTGCACCGACTCTACTCTCAGCACATCTTTTCGGTAGTGTGGCCTCCAGAATTGCACACAATATTCCAAATGAGGTCTCACCATGGTTCTGAATAATGGCATTATGACTTCAGGCTTCCGGCTGACGAAACTCCTGCGGATGCAACCTAACAGCTATCTTGCCTTAGATGAAGCCTTCTCCACATGATCAGCAGTTTTCATGTCTGCGCTGATGATCACTCCCAAGTCTCATTCTGTTGAACTTCTAGCTAAGGTCTCACCATTCAACGTGTAAGTTCTGCACAGATTTCTGCTGCCGAGGTGCATGATCTTGCATTTCTTAGCGTTGAAGCCCAGCTGCCAGGTCGAGGACCAAAGCTCCAACAAATGTAGGTCCTGTGTCATACTATCGGGTGAATTGCTGTCTCTCACTATATTGCATAGTTTGGCGTCGTCAGCAAATAACGTTATCTTACCTTGAAGCCCCTGAGTTAGGTCCCCTATGAATATGTTGAAAAGGAGTGGGCCCAAGACTGAGCCCTGCGGTACTCCACTGGTCACCTCCAATGTTTTAGAGACGGTACCGTTAACTACCACCCTCTGAAGTCTGCCGCTCAGCCAGTCATTGACCCATGTAGTTAGTGTTTCTCCCAGCCCCATTGATTTCATCTTGCTCAACAGCCTGCGATGAGGGACACTATCGAAAGCTTTGCTGAAGTCTAGGTATACGACGTCCACGGATTCTCCCAAGTCTAGCTGTTTTGTTACCCAGTCAAAGAAGCTGATGAGATTGGATTGGCAGGACCTACCCTTGGTGAATCCGTGTTGACTGGGATCCCGTAGATTCTCCTCATCCAAGATTGCGTCTAATTTACGTTTGATTAGTGTTTCCATGAGTTTGCATACTATTGATGTGAGACTCACCGGTCTGTAGTTTGCAGCCTCTGCCCTGCAACCCTTTTTGTGCAGTGGAACGACGTTAGCTGTTTTCCAGTCTATGGGGACTCTCCCCAAACTTAGGGAGAGATTGAAGAGTCCTGATAGCGGTCCTGCCAGGACATCACGCAGCTCACTGAGCACCCTGGGGTGTAGATTGTCCGGTCCCATGGCTTTGTTCACCTTGAGTCTTGCCAGTTCGTAGTAGACGTCACCAGGTGTGAGCTCGAAATTCTGAAACGGGTTTTCCACGCTGGGGCTTGCCTGCAACTGCGGACCGTGCCCCGGTGCCTCGCAGGCCGAGCAGAAGTATTCATTCAGTAGTTCTGCTTTATCGGAATCTTATTCTGCGCAGTTCCCATCTGGTTTTCTAAGGCATACTATTCCGTCTGTGTTCTTTTTCCTATCACTAATATACCTGAAGAAGGATTTGTCCCCTTTCTTCATGTTCTTTGCTGGGATGGAGTCAGAGCCTGTGAGGATGGGGCAGGGGCAAACTTTGTCTCAGTGTCATTCTTTATTTAAGGCTCTCAAGTGCAGTAACATGTTGCAAATCCAATTTAAAAGACCGGTTCTTCTACCAATCTCCTTGCTGACCACATCAACTGTGGACATATACACTATTCTTGCTGGTTATCTAGGGGGAGGGGGGTTGTTGTCTTTTTTTAATATTGTATTTTGTGTATGACTACCAGAATGCTTTAATTTTTTTAGGCTGACTACTGTTTGGTCACACACACACACATACGAAACATGCCACATACGAAAAGTGCTGCAGGCAAACTCTGCCACCGAGAAACTGCCCTTTCACATGCAATGCCACCTCAGAGCTTGAGTACCTGAATAAATTCATGTAAAACCGTTCTGAGCTCCCTGGGGAGAAAGGTATAGAAAATGGAATGAATAAATAAAACCCAACTTCTGTGGTCCTGCTCCTAAGGCTCTAACTCTTGCCCTTCCCCATCTCTCTCTTGCCTCCCCCCCCCCCCCCGCAGCATCTCACTCTCTCCCTTGCCCCTCCCCCTCCGTGCATCTCTCAACCCCTGAAGCATGAAAGTCTCCCTCTACTTGGGGCTGAATCTCATGCTCTAAAATAAAGAGATAGAGAGAAAAAAAAGAAGAAATCAAGTGAAAGTAAATAAGCAAGTAAATATATAATGGAGATGGGGGCGGGGCCAGGGGAGCCCAGTGGACTTGTCTGCCTAGAGACGCAGTCCAGTCTTTTCGGCTCCTCCCCTTCCCGTGCTGATTGGTCAGAAAATTGATGGGGGGGGGTAAGAGTAGCTCTTTCTAGCACTCGTTGGTCAGAATGATGCTGGGGCGGAACAGGAACGAGGATGGAACTAAGCAGGGCAGGATTAATTGCTGTGTGAAGCACCGCCTCTCGGTGTGATGTCATCAGCCTGTGCCCAACAGGAAACGCGCCTTAGAGCTCCAGCTCTCACTTCCTGTCCTTGTGCTCCTTCTTCCCATGCTGCAAAAGACAAACCCTCGACCGGAGAAAGAGCCCCACATTCGTTTCTAAGACTGAAAACTACAGAGGAAGAGAGGAAAATGCCTGCAGGAGCTTCTGCCCAGGTGGGAGAGACCCCCAACTCCTTCTGCCCTGGGATAGTGCAGAGTCAGGACCCTGAGCAGAGCTGGGGCTGAGGAAAGGCACTTTGGGCCCCTCCTCAGGGGAAGGAGAGAGGTCAGGAGTCCCACAAAGGGAGATTTGGGCTGTAACTGGTTAATATTGCTATAGTCCTGCTCTGGGATGTGAATTGTGTGCTTACAGATTATATACCCAAATCTTTCCCAAAGCCCGCCTCCTCAGTGAGCACCAACCCTGGGAGGCCTCTCTCTAGAGATGCTGAGCGAGTTTCTGGTTTATATTTTAGATGCCGGTGACATTTGAGGACATCACTGTCTCGTTCACCCAGGAGGAGTGGGAGTATTTAAATGAAGAGCAGAAGAAGCTCTACCGGGAGGTGATGAAGGAGAATTATCAGACCCTGATCTCTCTGGGTAAGAGATAAATTTACACGTTTATTGCCAGTAGTTGCCCGTCCTTATAAAGACAACTTTGACTATGATTTATGGAGGAAGTGAGTGGGTACTGCAGTGATCACTTAATATCCTGTCATGAGTGCACATGCTGGGGGTCAGTATTAGGGACTGATGCAGAAAGCCAGGGACCGGTGGCTCAGCATGCAACTTCTACCAGTGATGAATGAGGTGTGCAGAGATACATTGTTCAGTCCGGGATGGTCTGCCATTCTGTTCAGTGGCTATATGTGATTACAGGGCTTCAGATAGACATCTGGTGCAACTGCAAACCACAGTTCCTGAGGAAGGAAGTGCCACAATAGGGCTCTGTAGAATCAAGGTTTATGTCTGTTCCAAATAAGTTGATGGGAAATTTTATTGTGCACCTTTTACTGTTTGTTTTTTTAAAGAGGTCTTGGCCACCTTAATACTTGTATTTATTCGGCACTAAAAAACTACCATTTGTCATACCCAATTGTTCTACCACTACCAATCTTTGGGTATGTACCTCCTAGCGGGCATCCGAATATTGTTGGAATAGCATTGGCACAGGAGGGGGTGCCTCTCATGGGCAGTCAAACCCAACATCCACACCAATTCCTCCAGCCCTCCTTCAAGGATGGCCTTCTACCAGCACCCCACACACCCTAACCTCCCCAGCACCCCTATATGGCATCAGAACAGGAGAAGGGACCTCTCATAATTGGTCCGCACCCCCCCATCATCCCACCGATCTCCCCAGCCCCCTTGAACAACATCAGAACAGGAGGGGGGTTCTCTACAGAAACCCAGCACATCTCCACACACCCCTGACATCCCAATCAATCCCCCCCATCCCCCCTTCAAGGACAGTCCACTCCTGACCCTCCACATGCCCCCAACACCCCTCTGACATCCCCACATCCTCCGTACCTTTTGAAGAAACATCAGGAGGGATGCCCACTCCTTTCTGCTGATAGGGCCACCTCTTCAAAATGAGGGCCCTTCTCTCTCCCAGTGCATCTTTGGATGCCCTCGGAGGGGCCTAAGGCCCTGATTAGCATAGCCTTCCCTCTGATGTCGCAGCGACCCTCCAACGTCAGAGGAAAGGCTTCCGGGTCAGCCAGTGCCTGCGGCTTTGTGAACAACTGCGCAGGAGGGGGAAGAAAAGGAGTAGGCCTCCATACTGCTGCTTCTTTTGGAGGGTTGGGGGTGTTCTTCCGGAGGATTGCTGCCAAGCCTGTGTTTCTTCTGGGAGGTTGGGGGGGGCTTTGACCCCCCCTTGCCGCCAAGCTGCTGCTGCTTCTTTCAGGGAAGGGCTTCTTCCGGGGGTCGGGGAGTCTTACGTAGGGGTTGTCCCTATTTTTTCTGGGGTCTGGGAGGGCATGGCCCCCCCCCTCTGCCAATCTTCTGCTTCTTGTGGGTGGATTTGGGGGGGGGACGACAAGGATCAGCTTACTATTTCTGACAATTGGTAGATGTAAAAGGTAGGGCAACAGTTGTTTTATACTATTCATTGTCATCCTACCAATTATCATATCCTACGAAATGTCTTCCTACAAATTGTTGTAAAACCTGACTCCAGCAGTATTCAAATCCAAATTAAAAGCCCACTTTTTTTTTTAGGTTGCTTTCAACTCCTAACTCCCACTCACTGTAAAATTACCTATGTCCATCTGAACATTCTCTATGCAAGAAAGTCCCCAATCCCTATATGCCCTGCCTGTTTGTCCAAATTGGATTGTAAGCTCTTCAGAGCAGGGACCGTATATTACATGTCAAATGTACAGCGCTGTGTATGCCTGTCAGCGCTATAGAAATGATAAATAGTAATAGTAGAGGTCCTGGCAGCCATTTTGAGATTGGAGCCAAAATGGGAAGAAGCTATGGGGCTCATTTTCAAAGCTTTCTATGGTACTTTGAAAATGTGCCTCTGTCTTGGGATGAGTGGGAAGAGTGGTGGAGAAAGGGGTAGGGGAGACTTACTTAAAGATCCGGAAAGGCAAGTGGTTTAAACTCTAATCACAAGAGAAGTATATTTAAAGAAGTTAAAAGGTTGGAAACTGATATTCTGTTACCTCAGGACATACATGGGTTAAAGATCAGAAGTTGAAGTGGCACAAAGATTTTTTCTATTGATAAATGGCACCAAATAAGGGTGACAGTAGGAGAGGTGGGAAGGGGATAGTGATTAGTAATAGGATGAAGAAAATAAAGAATGGGCAAGAGATATTTAGTATCGGAAGGGGCAGTGGAGGGGAGAAAGTCACTAAAATCACCTATCGATGCCCCAAACATAGAGTAAGGGACCTGTTTTAGTTGTGTGGGGGACGTTTTGATGGGTCTGGGAGAGGGGAGAATGATTATGGGAGGTGATTTTAACCTGGTTCTAAATCCATGGTTGGACATATTACTCTGAGAAAAACTCGACTTAATTTCATAGTGATGGATAAATCATGAAACAACTTATTAGAAGAGTAGGGGTGAACCCATATTAAAAACATAAGTATCGCAATACTGGGACAGACTAAAGATCCATTAAGCCTAGTATTCTGTTTTTAACAATGACCAATCCAGATCACAAGTATCTGGCAAGATCTCAAAAGAGCAAAACAGATTTTATGCTGCTTATCCCAGCAATAAGGAGCGGATTTTCCAAAGTTCATTTTAACAATGGCTTGTGGACTTTTGTTTAGGAAATTAGCCAAACCTTTTTTTTTCCCCTGCTGAGCTAACTGCTTTCACCATGTTCTCTGGCATCAAATTTAGAGAATGATACGGGGCAAAAATTTGTCCCCGTCCCATCAGCTCGTCCCTGTCCCGTCCCCTCCCCACAAACCATCTCATCCCATCCACACTAACCATCTCCCTTCTATGTTCCTATTTTTCCCATTTCTAATATCTCCCTTCTGTAAATTCCCTCATGTATCCGGCATTGCCCCCCCCCCCGTGCCCGTATACCATCCCCATGTATCTCCCCTTTATGTTTCTGTCCCTATGCCCCCATGCACATAATCCCCCCATGTATCTCCCCTTTATGTCTTTGTCTCTATGCCACCATACACATAATTCCCCCCCATGTATTTCCCCTTTATGTCTCTGTCCCTATGCCCCCATGCACATAATGTCCCCTCTATTTCTGTTACCTTCCTGTGTCCAGATTTCCCCTCTCTTCCACACCAATGTGTCTCTCTCCTCTCCAACCCCATCAATCTTCTTTCCCCGCCTCCAGCATCTGGCTCACCTGCCTGTCCTACTCCCCTTTCTCTTTCCTGCTGTGGGTTTAATATTTGTCTCCCTCTTCATTCCCTTGGCCCAGCATCTCTTTCCCTTTCACTCCCTCCTTCCTACTGTGAGGGAACACGCACGGTCACAGATCGTGTGGTCCAGCAGCCCCCTTCTCACCATCCCCCTACCTCCCTTTCCCTCACCTTATGTGGTGAATTTAATTTTTCTTCTTGCAGTGGCACACTTTCAACAAGTTGTGCGTGCGTGGCTGCTTCAGTTGGATCTTCTCCTCTGACGCAACTTCCTGTTTCCAGTTGCGTCAGAAGAGAAGATTCAACTGAAGCAGCCGCATGTGTGACTTGTTGAAAGCGTGCCGCTTGGGAAGAAATATTAAATTCGGCACATAAGGTGAGGGTGAAGGAGGGAGATGGCGGGATGCGGCGATTGGGCGGAGGGGGCTGCTGGGCCGCATGATCTATTACCGCGTGTGTTCCCTTCACTACAGAGACAAGACCATTCACTGCTTCACAGGGCGGTGAATGGCCTTGGTCCTGTCCCCGTGGCAACCACTATTTTTTCTCTCCCCGTTTCGGCGGGTTACCCGTGGCTCCCTGCAGCTAGCCATGGATAACAGCCACCATGTCATTTTCTTCCGTTTAATTTAAATTTACTGTGCCCCCTAGTCCTAGTATTTTGGAAGGAATTTAAGTGATTCACATCTACCCATCCCACTCTATCATAACTTCCTGAGTTGTCTCTTCACCAAATTGAAGAGTCCTAGCTGCTTTTAGCCTTTCTTCCTAGGGAAGTTGTCTCAAGTTTCAAGTTTATTAAATTGTTTGATTAAACGCTTTTCCAATTTCAGAGCGTTTTACATAAATAAAATAGAGTTTAAAATGGACTCACTTATACAATTACTATTCTTCTAAACAAACTGGGTAACAACTTTAAACAGGAAGACAACTGATAACAATGGGAAGGTGGGGAGGAAATACAATATTTGTTAAAAGATTACATAAAAGGGAAACATATTAGGGAGATAAGGGGATAAAATGATAGACCGAAAAAGGTCAAGAAGAAAGAGTATTTATAATCTGTCAATTAAAGGCTTCTTTAAAAAGAAGACACTTTAGGTTCTTTTTAAATATTTGTAAGTTTTGTTCTAATCTCCTTTATCATTTTCATTGTCCTGTTCTTTAGCTTTTCTAATTTTGCTATCTCTTTCTTGAAAATTAGGCAGCATATGACGGTGTTAGTTCTGGCACAGCACTTAAAATCATGTACAGGTCAATTCTTAGAATTTCTGTAGTAGAGCCAAAATGGTGCAGAAAAATAACTCTCCAATGCACAAAGGAAATGATATTTAAATTATATGCAAGCTGTAAAAGCAAAAGATAGGGGGAGGAACGTGCTAGGTGCATATGCAGAAAAGTTTCAAGATAAGCTCAGTTCTTGAGCGCATGAGCCAGGCAAACCTGACCGTGCAGCACACGTCAGAACTGCAGTTCTGTGAACACAAATGGGACCACGAGGGTCTTGCTGTCCCGCACATACAGGGCTTTTACTGGGCAGTAGCACTCCAGGCAGTCCTAGCATGTTGAACGGAAGGTGAGAAGAAGTTGTGGGTCAAATTATAACAGGAAATGTAAGGAGAAGTTGCTTTAGAGGCAGTGGTCTCCAACTCAAACCCTTTGCAGGGCCACATTTTGGATTTGTAGGTACTTGGAGGGCCTCAGAACAAATAGTTAATATCTCATTAAAGAATTGACAATTTTGCTAGTTTATAATGTTCAACGCTACTAATGAGCTCCATAATGATTAACGCTACTCACGGGACCTAAACTGCCAACCACCAATCATGTACGTGCTTATAACATTAAAACTTTAGTACAATTATGCTAGTACAGTGAATGCTGTCCTAAATCTATACTATGCCATGTAATATCTTCTACGAATGCCACAAATTTTTCTAAGCTATGTCTGCCAAAAATGTCTTTCAATAATTTTGTCCTTCTGTACTGTGAATGTACCTTTGTAACCCATTTCCTTTGGGAGGACAGGTTAAATAAATAAATAAATAAAACTTTCCTTTTGGCTAAGTCTTAATAATATTGTAATTTATAACTAAAGAGACATATGATCAAGAAAATGTTTTATTTTACTTTTGTGATTATGATGAATGTACCGAGGGCCTCAAAATAGTACCTGGCGGGCCGCGAGTTTGAGACCACTGCTTTAGAGTATAGGTTGTGGGCTGCTAGGCTCTTACAGGGGAGTATAAGTACAAACCCAATTTTAACACGTTATATCTGACGGTGGTGATCCATGTGGGGACGAACAACGTAAGCAGCAGGAACTACAACAGGGAAGTGCTGAAGGACCAGTTCCGGATGCTAGGAAGGAAGCTGAAGACCAGAACGCAGAGGATAGCATTCTCGGAGATCCACCCGGTACCCAGGGCCGATGAGAAGAGGCAGATGGAGCTGCAAGTAGTCAACGCGTGGATGTGGCATTGGTGTGAGGAAGAAGGATTCCACTTCGCGCACAACTGGACGATGTTCTGGGGGAAGAGCAAGCTATACAGGAAGGACGGACTCCACCTCAGCAGAGACGGAACGAGACTACTTGCAAGAAAATCAAGAGAGAAATTACATTACATTACAGATTTCTATTCCGCCATTACCTTTCGGTTCAAAGCGGATTACAAAAAGAGTTATGGAAGAAGGGTTACAACGTTAGATCAGAGAAGGTTTCCAAGAGAGGGAAAAGTAGGATCTGGGGTTAGGGAGGGGATGGTAAGAGGGGGGTTAAGCTTTATCATGGTATTAAGCTTTATTAAGGGATTTCTTGAAGAGTATAGTTTTTATTTCCTTTCTGAACATCTTGTAGTCTGGAGTTGTTGTTTAATAGGTGATTCATCAAATATTTAATAAAACTTGAAACTTGAATAGGTTGGAGACTTGGTTGTCTATCTTCGCTGCCTGAGTGGCCAGTAGTCCGTTGTATAGTTTTTTCCGTTTTACTTCTTTGATTGGGGGGTAAGTGAATGGGGGATGTGTTTTTCTATGCCTGGTAGAGGTGGTTTGGATGAGGCGGTCGTTTAGGTAGGTTGGGCTGTCTCCATTTATAGTTTTAAATAGTATACAGTAGAATTTAAATTGTATTCTTTCCTGGATTGGAAGCCAATGAGAATTGATGAATGCCTCAGTAATGTGATCATGTTTTTTCAATGAATAGACGAGTCTCAGAGCTGTATTCTGAATTGTCTGTAGTTGTTTAATCATTATTGCAGGGCAGAGGAGGTAGAGGATGTTGCAATAGTCTAGGATACTTAGGATTAGAGATTGTACTAGGAGCTGAAATTGTGTTTTTTCGAAGAATTTTCGGACTTGTCTAAGGTTTCTCATAACTGCGAAAGATATCTGTATTGTTTTGTTAATTTGTGGTTGCATGGTGCAGCCTCTGTCAATAGTCATACCTAGAAGTTTTAGGGTGGTTTGCAAACGGTAGTTGATAGAGTTGATTTCTAAGTTGGTTATGGTTGGGATTTTGTTATTTTCTAGGAGGATGAATTTAGTTTTGTCTGGGTTGAGTTTCAGTTTGTGGTCTTCCATCCAAGTCGTAACTAGCTAGAGTTCTGTGTAGTGTGTCTGGCATTAAGAGCATTAGTTGGTCGAAAGGAATGAGGATGGTGATGTCATCAGCATAGCTATAAGAGGATAGGCCTTGTTTGTTCAGGTAAACGCCAAGAGAGGCCGTATATAGGTTGAAGAGAGTAGGGGACAGTGGGGACCTTTGTGGAATGCCGCAGGGGTTGGACCAAGGTTTGGATTTTTCTTTGTCTGATTTTACTTTGTATGTTCTGGATTTTAAGAAACCTTCAAACCATGAGTATACTTTATCTGAGATGCCTATTGAGTCCAAGATTTGCAGTAGGATGTTATGGTCTACCAGGGAAGTTTTTAAACTAGGAAGAAGGGGAAAGCCAACAGTCGACAGAGAGAGAGTAGATGGTTCGGGAACCGGAATACCTAGAGGATACCGTGCAGGATGATAGAGGGGAAGACCCACCGGATCACAAGCAAGACAGATTGAAATGGACACAAGAGGGAAGGAAATGCAAGAAAGGAACAGGTTGTAAACTCAAATGTATGTACATGAACGCAAGGAGCCTAAGGAATAAGATGGGTGAATTAGAAACATGGACTGAGGAAAACATCTGGGACACTGTGCTACCAGGATACAAACTATACCACAGAGACAGGGTTCAAAAAAGTGGGAACATTGCCATATATATCAAAGAGGGAATTGAATCTACTGGTGAGAACACACCACAACTGATGGATAAGTTAGTGTCTATGGGTCAAAATTCTGGGAACAAATGGACTGGAAACGAAGATTGGCATCTACTACCAACCCCCAGGGCAGTCCGAAGAAATAGATGGATAAATGACTAACGAGATTAAACGCAACTGCAAGGGAGGCAACGCAGTTATCATGGGTGACTTCAACTATCCGGGGATAGACTGGAACCTAGGCACCTCCGGCTGTGCTAGAGAGACCAAGTTCCTGGTTGCTGTAGACGATTGCTTCCTGGAACAATTTGTAAAAGAAAATACAAGAGGAAATGCAATTCTGGACTTAATTCTAAATGGACTGCGAGGACCGGCACAAGGTGTAGAAGGGATGCTGGGAAGCAGCAATCGCAACATGATCCGCTTCGACCTGGACACAGGGGAGAAACATCGGTCCAGAACGACGGCCATGGCTTTAAACTTCCGAAAAGGGAATTACAAAGGGATGAGGCTCATGGTGGGGAAGAAGATTGAGCAGAGGAAAGACTGTAAAAACGCTAGAGCAAGCTTGGTCCCTTTTTAAGGACACAGTCACCGAGGCGCAAAATATATATATACCACGTATGAAAAAAGGGATCCAAGAGGAAAAAGAACAAAGAACCGGCGTGGCTCACTGTAGAGATGAAGGAAGCGATGGGAAACAAGAAAACTTCATTTAAGGAATGGAAAAGGTCAAAAAACGGACGAAAACTAGAATAAGCACAAACAACATCAACACAGGTGCCTTAAGGCGGTAAAAGGGGCCAAAAGAGACTACGAGGGAAAAATAGCCAAGGAGGCGAAAAACTTCAAGTTGTTCTTTTGATATATTAAGGGGAAACGACCCGCGAAGAAAGCAGTGGGACATTTGGATGACCATGGAATAAAGGGAGTGCTAAAGGAGGACAAAGAAATCACAGACAAACTGAACACATTTTTTGTGTCTATATTTACTGAAGAGGATATACACAGCATAGAAACATAGAAGATGACGGCAGAAAAGGGCCATAGCCCATCAAGTCTGCCCACTCCATTAACCCTCCCCTAACAACCTCCTAAGGGGTCGCTCACAGGTGGTATCACCTCTATACTGCCCTCGTAAAGATCCGACGTGGGCATCCCATTTATTCTTAAAATCTTGTATGCTGCTGGCCGCGATCACCTGCTCTGGGAGTTTGTTTCAATGGTCTACCACTCTTTCTGTGAAGAAGTACTTCCTGGTATCCCCATGAAATTTCCCACCCCTGATTCTCAGCGGATGTCCTCTTGTAGCTGACGGACCCTTGAAAGAGAAAATGTTATCTTCCACCTCTATGCGGCCAGTGATGTACTTAAATGTCTCAATCATGTCTCCCCTCTCCCTATGCTCTTCGAGAAAGTATAGCCACAATCTGTGCAGCCTGTCCTCGTATGAGAAATCCTTAAGCCCCAAGATCATCCTAGTGGCCATGCGCTGAACCGACTCAACTCTCAGTACGTCCTTACGGTAGTGTGGCCTCCAGAATTGCACACAGTACTCCAGATGAGGTCTCACCATGGTTCTGTACAATGGCATTATGACCTCCGGCTTCCGGCTAACAAAGCTTCTACGGATACAACCCAGCATTTGTCTAGCCTTGGATGTAGCCTTTTCCACTTGGATGGCTGTTTTCATGTCTTTACTAATGAGCACCCCTAAGTCCCGCTCTGCTGCCGTCCTAGCCAAGGTCTCGCCGTTCAGTGTGTATGTTCTGCACGGATTATTGTTGCCAAGGTGCATGATCTTGCATTTTTTCGCGTTGAAGCCCAGCTGCCAGGTCGTGGACCAATGTTCCAGTAAAAGCAGATCTTGCTTCATGCTGTCGGACAAATCATTTTTACTTACAGTGTTACATAGTTTGGCGTCGTCGGCAAACAATGCTATCTTACCTTGAAGCCCCTGGGTCAGGTCTCCTATGAAAATATTGAAAAGGATCGGTCCCAGGACCGAACCCTGTGGCATTCCACTGGACACCCTCGACGTTTTGGAGAGGGCACCGTTAACCAACACTCTCTGAAGTCTACCACTTAGCCAGTCAGTGACCCATTGAGTTAGTGTTGCACCTAATCCCATCGATTTCATTTTGTTCAATAATCTACGGTGGGGGACGCTGTCGAAAGCTTTACTGAAGTCCAAATACACGACGTCCAGGGACTCTCCCTGGTCCAGCTTTTTAGTTACCCAGTCAAAGAAGCTGATAAGATTGGATTGGCATGACCTACCCTTGGTGAAACTGTGTTGGTGGGGGTTGCGTAGATTCTCCTCGTTCAGGATAGTGTCTAATTCACGTTTGATTAGTGTTTCCATGAGCTTACTCACAATTAAAGTGAGACTCACCGGTCTGTAATTCTCAGCCTCTGCCCTGCAACCTTTTTTGTGCAGAGGAACGACGTTAGCTGTTTTCCAGTCCAAAGGGACTTTTCCCGTACTCAGGGAGAGGTTGAAGAGTACGGCTAATGGTTCCGCTAGGACATCACACAGCTCTCTGAGCACCCTGGGGTGCAGATTGTCCGGTCCCATAGCCTTGTTCACCTTGAGTTTTGATAGCTCGCTGTAGTAACATATAGTAACATAGTAGATGACGGCAGGTAAAGATCCAGTCTGCCCAACCTGATTCAATTTAAAATTTTTTTTTTTTTTTCTTCTTAGCTATTTCTGGGCAAGAATCCAAAGCTTTACCCGGTACTATGCTTGGGTTCCACCTGCCAAAATCTCTGTTAAGACTTACTCCAGCCCATCTACACCCTCCCAGCCATTGAAGCCCTCCCCTGCCCATCCTCTACCAAACGGCCATACACAGACACAGACCGTGCAAGTCTGCCCAGTAACTGGCCTTAGTTCAATATTTAATATTATTTTCTGATTCTAAATCTTCTGTGTTCATCCCACGCTTCTTTGTAGATGTCACTGGGTGTAAACTTGTGGTTCAGGAACGGGTCTCCCGAGTTGTGCTTCTCCTGCAACTGTGGGCCGGACCCTGGCCCCTCGCAGGTGAAGACTGAGCAGAAGTACTCATTTAGTAGTTCGGCTTTATCTGTGTCTGACTCTGTATAACTCCCATTAGGTTTTCTGAGGCGTACTATCCCATCCGTGTTTCTTTTTCTGTCACTAATATACCTAAAGAAAGATTTGTCCCCCCTTTGTGATGTTCTTTGCTAAGTTTTCTTCTGTTCGAAGCTTGGCCTCTTTGACTGCCAATTTGACAGCTGCTGACTTGGCCGTATATTTTTTTTCTAGCCTCTTTTTCCCCCGAGCGTTTGTAGGATATGAATGCATGCTTCTTGTCTTTGACTAGATCTGATATCTCTGTGGTGAACCATTGAGGTCTGTTGTTTCTTCTCCGTTTACTTACTGATCTTATGTAGTGGTTTGTTGCTGTGTGTAAGGTAGATTTCAAGTTTGACCACATATCCTCCACATCATTGGTCATCGCTTGGTGTTGCAGTGCTTAATGGACAAAATCTCCCATGCGTTTAAAGTCCGTGCCTCGAAAGTTGAGTACTTTTGTTGTCGTGCTTGATCTAGAGAAACCCTTTTTGAGGTTGAACCATATCATATTGTGGTCGCTGGTGGCAAGCTTATCGCATACTGAGATCTCCAAGACGCTTTCTCCATTGGTGAGCACCAGATCCATTATCACTTGGGCCCTAGTAGGCTCCAGCACCAATTGCTTGAGTCATGCTCCCCTTATGGAGGAGAGCAGCCTTCTGCTGCCGCTGGTAGATGCTGAAAGTGCGTTCCAATCTGCATCTGGCATATTGAAATCCCCTAGCAGTACTGTATCCCCCCGTAAGGTGATATTCTCAATGTCATCGATTAATTCAGTGTCCTTGTCTTCCTGCTGTCTTGGAGGTCTGTATATTACACCAAGGTACAGGCATTTTTCGTTGCATCTGGCCAGGTTAACCCAGAGGGATTCCCCGGTGTACTTGACATCTGTTATTCTCGTAGTTTTGATGCCCTCCCTGGTGTCACCCCTCCCCCTACCTTGCCTTCTTTGTCTTGGCGAAGCAAGTTGTAACCCGGTATAGCCATATCCCACCCATGAGAGTCCGTGAGCCAAGTCTCAGTAATTGCTACTACATCTAGGTCAGCAGTCGTTATTTCGGTCTCTAATTCCAGAATTTTATTGCCCAGACTGCGTGCATTAACATACATAGCCCTCCATACCCTGCAACTGCTAGGCTCCCGAGGGGAGTTTACCATCTGAACTGACATGGCACCTAAAGAATTGTTTGCAAGGTGAGTACATACCTTGGACCCAGAAGTGGAGTAGCGACTCTCCTCCTCTGGATAGTTGCTTACTGTACCGGTTCCCTCCCCCAACTTACCTAGTTTAAAGCCCTGTGAAGCAGTCGGGCCAATCGGTGTCCGAAGACGTTCTTACCTCTGCTGGTTAGATGGAGCCCGTCTGATCCCTGAAGTCCCCGAAGTGCCTCTCCGTGGTCTAGGAATCCAAAGTTCATCTCCCTGCACCAGCCGCGTAGCCACTCGTTGATCCTCTGGATACGCTCGTCCCTGGTTCTTCCTTTGCCTCTAACAGGGAGGATCGAGGAGAAGACCACCTGAGCTCCCGCATGCCTCAGCCTCTCACCCAGGGCTCTGAAGTGTCTAGGTATATTCTCCGGGGTCTTCTTGGCAGTGTTGTTTGTTCCGATGTGGATGAGAAGCATGGGGAAGTGGTCCTGGGGCGTGAGGAGTCTATCTAGACAGGTGGTAACATCCCGGATTCTGGCTCCAGGCAGGCAGCAAACCTCCCTTGACTGCATATCAGGTTATATGCTGGAAATGAAGACGAGAAACTGACAGGGCTGATGGTCAAGTCTATAAGAGGTATGGAGGCAGATCGATAGGCTTAAGAGTGATAAATCCCCGGGACCTGATAGCATCCATCCGAGGGTCATCAAGGAACTGAAAGGGACTATAGCTAAACTGCTTCAATTGATAGCCAATCTGTCGATCAAATCGGGAAAGATTCTGGACGACTGGAAGGTGGCAAATGTTACGCCAATCTTCAAAAAAGGTTCGAGGGGAGATCTGGGAAACTACAGACCGGTGAGTCTGACCTCAGTACCGGGAAAGATGGTAGAGGCGCTGATAAAGGACCGCATCATTGATCACCTTGATGGACACGGTTTAATGAGGACCAGCCAGCATGGTTTCAGCAAAGGCAGATCTTGCCTGACGAACTTGCTGCACTTCTTCGAGGGAGTAAACAGGTGGATAGACAAGGGCGACCCGGTCGACATTGTATATCTGGATTTTCAGAAGGCGTTCGACAAGGTTCCACATGAACGACTACTTTGTAAAATTGCAAGCCATGGAATCGAGGGTGAAATAATCACGTAAATTAAAAACTGGCTGGAACATAGGAAACAGAGAGTGGTGGTAAATGGACAATACTCGGACTGGAAGAGCATCACCAGTGGGGTGCTGCAGTGCTCGGTGCTTGGACCCGTGCTCTTCAACATCTTTATAAATGATCTGGACATTGGTACGACGAGTGAGGTGATTAAATTTGTGGACGATTCAAAGTTATTCAGAGTAGTGAAGACGCAGGGGGATTGCGAAGATCTACAAAGTGACATAATCAAGCTTGAGAAATGGGCATAGACATGGAAAATGAGGTTCAACTTGGATAAGTGCAAAGTGATGCATGTCAGTAACAAAAATCTCATGCACGAATACAGGATATCCGGGGCGGTACTTGGAGAGACCTCCCAGGAAAGAGACTTGGGAGTTCTGATCGACAAGGAAATACTTTTTCACCGAAAGAGTGGTTGATCGCTGGAATAAACTTCCACTTCAGGTGATCGAAGCAAGCAGCGTGCCTGATTTTAAGAAGAAATGGGATCGTCACTTGGGATCTCTACACAGAGTTAAATAGGGGAGGGTCATTAGGGTGGGCAGACTAGATGGACCGCGGCCCTTATCTGCCGTCTTTTTCTATGTTTCTATGAAGCTGTCTGCACAATGCACTGCGGCGGCAAAAAGGGCGAACAGAATGATAGGAATGATAAAGAAGAGGATCACAAACAGATCGGAGAAGGTTGCTGTACCGGTCCATGATGCGCCCTCACCTGGAGTACTGCGTCCAGCACTGGTCACTGTACATGAAGAAGGACACGGTACTACTCGAAAGGGTCCAGAGAAGAGCGACTAAAATGGTTAAGGGGCTGGAGGAGTTGCTGTACAGTGAGAGATTGGAGAAACTGGGCCTCTTCTCCCTTGAAAAGAGGAGACTGAGAGGAGACAAGATCAAAACATTCAAAATACTGAAGGAAAGAGACTTAGTAGATAAAGACAGGCTGTTCACACTCTCCAAGGTAGGGAGAACAAGAGGGCACTCTCTAAAGTTGAAAGGGGATAGATTCCTTACAAACGTAAGGAAGTTCTTCTTCACCCAGAGAGTGGTGGAGAGCTGGAACACTCTTTCGGAGTCTGTTGTAGGGGAAAACACCCTCCAGGGTTTCAAGACTAAGCTGGACAAGTTCCTACTAAACTGGGACGTACGCAGGTGAGGCTGGACTCATTTAGAGCACCTGGTCATTTAGAGCATCTGGGGGCCGCCGCTTGAGCGGACTGCTGGGCAGGATGGACCACTGGTCTGACCCAGCAACGGCAATTCTTATGTTCTTATGGGACAAAGTGAGAGATACACTGTTAGATGACAATTGCTATTATGGGCTGATGGCCATTAGACATAATCCAGAATTTGTGCCTTTGGTTATGCTTAGGGAGTTTCACGAATGGGAAGCAAAGGGGTCAAGTGACTTCAGATTGGGCTACTCCAAGGGAATTTGGAACCTGAGGGAACATTATGGTCTGAAGCTACTGATTATTATCCTCTTTTTACAAGTGAGTAATTATGTGCAGAGGGATATGTGCTGGAAGCCACTAAATTTGAGGAATTCATGGGAAAGGGAAGACAGGATAAAGGGATCCAGAAAGAGAACTCGTGTTACACCTGTACAGCTTCAGAATTAGTATCAGAGAGAGATGGAAGATGTTGGAAGGGTTGCGGAAGTAATGGGAATTTTTTTATTATTTCTGGTGGACATACTAAAGTCTGCACATACTGGACATCAGTAGTTAAATGGGTACAAGAAATAGCAAATGAAGTTCTGGAGCTGGACCTGTGATTTGCCTATTGGGTGGGATGCATGACGAGCTGGAGACTAAACTAAACTAAACCTTAAGTTTGTATACCGCATCATCCATAAAGATAGAGCTCGACACGGTTTACATGTAATTCAGTAAATGAGGGAAGGACATAATAAGAAATTAGAGGTTATGAAGAGGATAGCTAGCTTTACATTTAAAATAGATAGCTTTACGTTTTGGAGAAAAGCCAGGTTTTCAGATGCTTTCGGAATAATTGGAATGAGCCTAGGTTCCGCAGCGGGGCAGGGAGGTTATTCCAAAGCTCAGTGAATTTGAAGAAAAGGGATTTCCCTAATTTACCTGCATACATGACGCTTTTTAACGAGGGGAGAGGAGACCCACTGTAAGGGATGAGTTCCCTGTTCTGGAGGTAATGGTGAGGAAATTGGATGGCTAAAATTGCAGCTGTGAAGCAACAGACTTTGTAGAAAGTTGAGAAATGGGGATTGTATGATGAGTGGAAATGGGTGAACGGAAAAGGAAAGTTAAATTTAGGTTGCAGTGTGGTTTCTTCCATGGAGTAGTAAACAGAAGGCTAGGGAGAGGAGGGATGGGAACAAATAGGAGGTCAAGAACTAATTCAGGACAAGTCATACAGCTGGACAGCAGAAGAAACAGCACTGCCCAGTGGATTTCTGGACGCAGGCTGGTTTGCCAATGGCTAGAATTGGCGGGTAGGCCGTAGAGAGCCACAATCTGCCATGTTGGAGTGTTGCAACAGAGGTGGGGGAGGTTTGGGGGAGTTAGTTGGGAGGGGGTTGAATTGTATTAGTAACTTATGGACTCTATTAGCTTAGTGTCCACTAAGTGCCATTTTGTCCAGAGGTATAAAACAGGACAGTCAACATTTAGGGCTCCTTTTACTAATCTGCGTGAGGGGCATTAATGCGCGGAATAGCGCGCACTACAATGCCGTGCGCACTAGACGCTAATGCCAGCATTAGTTCTAGCCACGAAGCGCACGGTTAGCGCGAGGTAATCTGCTGCGTGCGCTAAAAACGCTAGCACACCTTAGTAAAAGGTGCCCTTAGAGGGTCCTAAGCCTTAGTAAACTGGCCTCTTGGTTTTATTTATGACTGTTTCTGTGCTGCTCTCGATATAAAAATGTAATTGTAAATGAAAATTGGGTTTTTGGTTTTTTTTTCCAAATCAGAGAATAATTTCGCTCTGCATTTGTTTATAGAGCCTGTTGGAAACATAAGAGTGTCCCCGATGATGATTGAGCTGGCACGTTTTGAGCTTTGTTATCAAACACCAGTAGTCTCAAACTCACGGCTATTTTGAGGCCCTCGGTGTGTTTATCATAAGCACAAAAGTAAAAGAAAACAGTTTCTTGATCATATGTCTCTTTAGCTATAAATGACAATATTATTATTAAGACTTAGCCAAAAGGAAAGATTAAGAAATTATGAAGAGTTTTACCTCATGCAAAATTGTAATTTCTTTAATAAGACATCAACTATTTTTTCTGAGGCCCACCAAGTACCTACAAATCCAAATTGTGGCCCTGCCAAGGATTTGAGTTGGAGACCACTGTCATACACGCTCTACTAACCCTGAGGTGCTGGCTTACTTGGCCCTGTGGAGGGTGTTCCTGCATTTACCTATGGTCTCCAGACTAGAGAGTTGCGCGGGGACAGAAATCCCAACCGTCCCCGTGAGGTATCCCACCCATCCCCACCCGTCCCTGAGAGGAATCCCTCCGTCCCCACCCGTCCCCGCGAGGGATCCCCTCTGTCCCCTCCCGTCCCTATAAACTTCAGAAATAGTTATTTCATTTAATTATGCTACTGAATTAAAGGCTCTGGTAGAATCCCATTTACAAATAAGCAAAAAGACTTTATTAATTTGGAAATATTAATTGGGAAGAATACATACTTTGTAAACGGCTTTCTACCAGAGCCTCTAATGTTTATAAATTTTTATCAACACAACTAATATACTACTTTATCCTGAAGCAAAAAAAAAAAAAAAGAATTTTTTTTCCTACCTTTGTTGCCTGGTTTCTGCTTTCCTCATGTTCTCATTCAATTCCTTCCATCCACTGTCTCTCTTCCCTCTGAGTCTTCCATTTGCTCTGTTACTGTGCCTCTCCCTTGCTCCCCCCTTCCAAATTGGTCTGGCATCCATCTTCTTCCCTCCGCTCCCACCATAGTCTGGCATCTCTGTCTTCTTCTCTGCCAGCGTCTTCTCTCCACTCTCTCTTCCCCATTTCCTTTCGGCGTCTTTCTCCCCCCCCATCTTCCCCATGTCCTGTCAGCGTCCTTCTCCCCCCTCTGTCTTCCACATGTGCTTTCAGTGTCCTTCTCCCCCCCCTGTCTTCCCCATGGCCTTTCAGCGTCCTTCTCCACCCTCCCCCATCTTCCCCATGTCCTTTCAGCATCCTTCTCCACCCCTTTGTCTTCCCCAGTGCTTTCAGCGTCCTTCTCCCCCCTCAGTTTTACCCATTTCCCTTAAGCGTCTTTTCCTCTCCACTCCACCTTTCCTTCCTTTCTCTCTCCCTGCCCCCTTACCTTCGTGGCGCTTCCCTGCCCGACCGACAACAGAACAGGCCCGGTCCGACAAACCTCCCTGCCCTTAACCGCGAATCTAAATTACCTTCTTACAGCTGCTGTAAGAAGGTAATTTAGATTTGTGGCTACAGGGCAGGGAGGTTTGTTGGACCGGGGCTGTTGTCGGTCGGTCGGTCGGGGAAGCGCCACAAAAGTAATGGGACCTGGCCTGCTGTGCTGCACCTGGGGCGGACCGCCCCCTCCCTTGGTAGCTACTCGAGCCGCGAGGCTACTCTCCTTCTCCTTACCTGCCCTGCCTGTAGCACAGAGAGCCGAACGGAAGTCTTCCCGACGTCAACGCTGACGTCAGAGGGAGGGAGGGCTTTGTTTAAGCCCTCCCTCCCCTCCGACGTCAGCGCTGACGTCCGGAAGACTTCCGTTCGGCTCTGTGCTGCAAGCAGAGCAGGTAGAGAGAAGAGGAGCCGTGCGACTGAGTACATCCAGCCCCGCAGGAACCCCGTGACCCTCGGAGGCGTCCCCATGGGATCCCCGCGACCCTAGGGGGCGTCCCCACGGGATTCCCTCGACCCTAGGGGGCATCCCCGTGACCCGAAGGGGAAACCCGCGGGATGCCCGCGGGTCCCGCGGGATTCCCGTCGTCCCCATTCCCATGCAGCTCTCTACGCCAGACTTGGGGGGGGGGAAGGGAGGGGAGAGTTTGACTGGAGAATGTGTGTGGAGTATGTCTGATGGTTTGTTTGGTTTGCGGTGCCTGGTGTGTGTATTGCCTCTTGGGTAGGGGATCCTTGGGGGCTGGGTCTGTTATACTGAAAAATTTATGGGGTCGATAGGGAAGGCGGGCTGTTCTTGCTCCTGGACAGTTCTGTGACTTGCTGGCATCGTATGTACTCCTTTTGATGGTTATTGTGTTATTTATCATTGATGCCTCTGTCTGCTTTTTCATTTATGTATTATGCTCGTTTCTCTTGTTGCCTCTTCAGTGTTCTCCCCAGAATTTTTTTCCAGCCGGGTGGTATGAAAAAGTAGCTGGGTGGGGTGGGACAGGGAAATTTGGTGGTTAGAATAGGGTCATTAAATCCAGTGGTGTACCTAGTATATGACAAGAGAGAAGGCTTCCGGTTGAGGTGTAGGATGTGGGTAGGAACCTTTTCCCATGGCTTTGTGCACTGCAGCACCCAGGGAGCTGGCCCAAAGACGCCGCGTTGATCGCTGCAAAACACTGTCTTGGGTCCGATGGAGGTGCCGGCCCTGCGGACTGGCAGAAAATTTCTGTGGACCGGCACTGTTCCACAGACTAGCGGTTGAAGAACACTGCACTAGAGCACCAACTCACGAATTGTAAAACTAAACAAGTCAGATCCTGCACAGTCAATTGATTTTGTAGTCAGTGCTAACAGAAAACCATGTCCTTTTCATACACACAGAACAGAGAAACACCCTCGCCCAATATGGAATAATCACTAATTAAAAATAGAAATATGTAGATAAAAGTTAAATTAATGAAACACCACAGAAACAGTGACACATGTCCCCTAATACTGTACAAAATATAAAGACAGTAGATGTAAATTTGAAAAAAACCAGATACATAACAATCACCACTTTAAAAACAAATAGAAATAAAACAAATAGATACATAACAATCACCACTTTAAAAACAAATAGAAATAAAACAAATAACAAGAAATAAGAAAATACAATTTTATTGGACTTCAGTTAGCTTTCAGAGGCCAAATCTTTCTTCAAGACAGTACAGTATGCAGCTGTTATGATATCCTGTCCTGACCTGAGGAAAGGGGTTTAGTCCAAAAGAAATAGCCTTATTTCCATTTCCTATTTATAAAGTTTTATCAATACAGTTACAATTACATAGAATTACAGTTACATAGAATCAAGTATTCTTGGAAGGCATTAATATAGAAACAAATCTTTTCCAGAGAAAGGAAAATGGTAAAAACCAAAGGGCATGAATTGAGGTTGCGGGGGTGACTGACTTAGGAGTAATGTTAGGAAATTCTTTTTCGCGGAAAGGGTGGTAGATGCCTGCAGTGCCTTCCCAAGGGAGGTGGTGGAGATGAAAAAGGTGACTGAATTCCAAAAAAGCGTGGGATGAACACGGAGGATCTCTAATTAGAAAATGAATGGTATAAAACAAACTAGGGCTTGTACTGGGCGATCCTGCATGGTCGGTGTCCCGTATATGGTGATTTGGTTTAGGATGAGCTGGGGGGAGGGCTTTAATAGAAGCGCCAGTGACAGGATAGTTAGGATGGGCTGGAGTGAGCTTCATTACTTTATAGTTATAGAAGAAATTCCCCAAGAAGCACAGATTATAATATATTCTCATTCTTCTGAGCTGTTCCCTCTAATTCTATACAGTCTGCCAAACATTAAGAGTCACTTTGGCATTTAACATTCTAATCTAATCTAAGGCTTGGCATTATATACCGAGTCTTCATTCTAAGAAAGGTTCAAGGTTTATTAATATTTGATTTATCGCTGAATCTGTTTACAAAGCGATGTACATAAATAAAAAAGAATAAAATATAAAGATACAAATTAAAACTCAGTAACGACAAATTTAAGACTAGACAAACTTGAAATGGGAGGAAAAAGAGGGGAAAAGATTACATCTGTTATATATAGAAAAACAAATACGGGAAAAAACATAAGGGAACGGGGGTAAGTAAAAGATTAAAATACTAAAAAAATTTTAATATTAAGTATTGAAAGCATCTTTAAAAAAGTGGGTTTTCAAGATTTTTTTAAAAGAAAGAAGATCTCTTTTGTTTGTGATATGTTGTGGTAGAGAGTTCCACCATTGTGGACCCATAACAGAAAACATGTCTGCTCTTCTTGTTCCTATTGTTTTAAGGGAAGGTATAACTAATATAATTGCATGGTATTGTATCTAGTCTTATTGTATTGTATTGTATTTAGACTCACTGTATTGTACTGTACTGAATTGTATTGTATTATATGTAGACTTATTGTTTTGTATTAAGACCTTTTGTTATTCGCTGAATGTCCAGCCTTCTTACAATGTAAACCGCCTAGAAGTTGCCTGACTGGCGGTATAGAAAAATAAAGTTGTTATTATTATTATAAGTTTTGAGAGGATGATCTAAGTGAACGAACAGGATTGTAAGCTCGACTCGGTTTACAATAGTTAACTTAACAGAAAAAACCCCCATAAGGAATAATGAAATCTCAAGAAAATTAATTTTCAAAATGTTTAGCAAATAAAGTGTTTTTTAAAGATTTACGAAAAAACTGAAGTGAACCAGAACTCCTTAAAAGAAGCGGAAGATCATTCCAAAGTTGAGAAAATTAAAAAATCAAAGATTGACTAAAAATCTTGACTCTTTGAGTCCCTTTCCTGGAAGGAAAGGCTAACTTAAATTGTTGGATGCCTCTTGCAAAAGAGAATCTGTAGACATTCCAAGATAAAGGAATAAGAGGAGTAACGATACCATATAGGATCTTGAAAGCAACACAGGCACATTTAAATTGAACTCTAAAATAAACCGGGAGCCAATGAAGACTCTGGAGCAACGGAGTCGCATGGTCAAATTTACGTTTCCCAAAAATCAAATTTGCAGAAGTATTTTAAATCAATTGCAGTCTATAAAGGCAGATTTTTGTACGGCTGAGGTAAATAAAGTTGCAGTAATCAAGGCGAGATAGTAACCTTCATGCTAAAACAGCAGTTACGTGCCACCACAGAGGTGACAATGGCAGGAGTTCTTGTAAATTCATGGAAGTGCTATTCCATAAGATAGTGCCCAAGTGCAGGGGGTGGTGTGCAAATAGGTTGGGCATGAGTGAGCTATAGGTGATTCCTATACCTACCTGCAAAACCTATAGATTACTGTCAGAGCAATCAGATTTTTGGCACCTTTAAAAATTGATTCCCTTAATTCTCCACATTGCCATTTCCAAGGAACAGCTCGCAAACTTGCACTGTCTGGAGATAAATGCTTGAAAAAATGGTTTGCTTATAGGAAACTGACCAGTCTCAAGACACACAAGGAAAATCCTGGTGCGACATAACCTATACTTCCTCTCATTATACACAGATTCTATCTTAGAAACCACTGCTGTTTTCTAACTCATGAGAAATACTTTCTGTTTATATCTAGCAGATCATCAGATCCGACACGAATGGAAGAGAATAAAGAAACGAGGAGAAGATCCGGTAAAAATGGAACAAATCCAAACACAGTCAGAAAATGTCTGTGAGAATATTTCCCAGAGACTTGAGAGGATTAACACACACAACTGTAAGCAGGAATCAAAGGAACAGAGAGACCCTGCAGGAGACACAACAGATGGAGTCACTATCTGTGAAAGAAATGACTGGGAGCTCTGTAACATCCCCGAAGACAAGATACACCTAGCAAGACCCTTCCAAATGAATAATAGTGGTAAAGTGACTTCTGAATTCCTCCATGGCAAGAAGAAAGCAAAAAAACACCAGAAAAAACTCCAAATGCACAAAAGGGATCATAAAGATGAGAAACTAGTCACATCTACTGAGTGTAATAAAAGCTTCACTCAGCTTCCAACTCTAAAAATCCACCAACAGACCCACACAGCATTCAAACCATTTATATGTACTGAATGTAATAAAAGCTTCACTTGGCTTTCCCATCTAAAAAGACACCAAAGGATCCACACAGGGTACAAAGCATATACATGTACTGAGTGTAATAAAAGTTTCACTCAACTTTCAGATCTAAAAATTCACAAGAAGATCCACAAGGGAGACAAATCATATACATGTACCAAGTGTAATAAAAGCTTCACTCAGCATTCAACACTGAAAAGACACCAAATGATTCACACAGGATGTACTGAGTGTAATAAAAGCTTCGGCCATCTTTCCATTCTAAAAAGACACCACATGATCCACACCGGGCACAAACCATTTACATGTACTGAGTGCAATCAAAGCTTCACTCACCTTTCACAGTTAGAGAGTCACAAAATGATCCACACAGGGTACAAGCCATATACATGTACTGAGTGTAATAAAAGCTTCACTAAGCTTTCAAGTCTAAAAACTCACAAAATGATCCACACAGGGTACAAGCCATATACATGTACTGAGTGTAATAAAAGCTTCACTCAACATTCATGTTTAAAAAGACACCAAAGGACCCACACAGGGCACAAACCATATACATGTACTGAGTGTACTAAAAGCTTTACTCGGATTTCATATCTAAAAAGTCACAGATTGATCCACACAGGGAACAAACCATATTCATGTACTGAGTGTACTAAAAGCTTCACTCAGATTTCATATCTAAAAAGTCACAGAATGATCCACACAGAGCACAAACCATATACATGTACTGAGTGTACTAAAAGCTTCATTCACCTTTCACAGCTAGAGAGTCACAAAATGATCCACACAGGGTACAAGCCATATACATGTCCTGAGTGCAATAAAAGCTTCACTCAGCTTTCAAGTCTAAAAAGTCACAAAATGATCCACACAGGGTATAAGCCATATACATGTACTGAGTGTAATAAAAGCTTCACTCAACATTCATGTTTAAAAAGACACCAAAGGACCCACACAGGGCACAAACCATATACATGTACTGAGTGTACTAAAAGCTTCACTCGGATTTCATATTTAAAAAGTCACAGAATGATCCACACAGGGGACAAACCATATACATGTACTGAGTGTACTAAAAGCTTCACTCGGATTTCATATTTAAAAAGTCACAGAATGATCCACACAGGGGACAAGGCATATACATGTACTGAGTGTACTAAAAGCTTCACTCACCTTTCAACACTAAAAAGTCACAAAATGATCCACACAGGCTACAAGCCATATACATGTACTGAGTGTACTAAAAGCTTCACTTGTCTTTCCCATCTAAAAAGACACCAAGTGATACACACAGGGTACAAACCATATACATGTACTGAGTGTACTAAAAGCTTCACTCAGCTTTCAGATCTAAGAAGACACCAAATGATCCATAGAGGCCAGTAATCATATACCTGTATTGAGTGTAATAAAAACTTCAATCAACTTTCAATCTAAAAATACACATCATGGAATAAGACAAATAGCTTTGGTATTGTAGACTGGCTCCTTCCCATGCTGCCTTAAATCTCAAAATTGCAACTGGAGGTCATGGCAGCCATTTTGTGAGATTGCCTCTGAAAGTCATAGCTGCCATTTTGACTTGAGACATAAGCTGGGCAGGAGCAACGGGAGATTGATCCTACCCCCAATATGCCACTAGACCATCAGAGTTGTAAGGTCAGCCCAAGAGCTGTATCGGCAGCAGCCTATGGGTGTGGTCAAGAGAGGAGAGAAGCACTAACAGTGTATTGGGCCTTTTGTTCCCTTACGTACAGTCAGTCATGGTAACATTCCTCATCTGCCTTCTGTTTCCTATCACTGAGAACATGATTCATCTAACCATCACATGATAGTGAATGATCTCTGAGAACATGATTCATCACTGAGAATCATGATAGTGAATGTCTGGCTGTATCAGTGTGTGATACATTCCAATCCATATTTTCCTGGACTCTACACATTCACCCAGATATTCACACAAAACACTGTAAAAGGTGCAACAAAACTCTTTATTACTCCATAAACTTGAGCCCTGTTAATTCACAGACTTGGGGGGCAGAAAAGTAGTTTCTCAATTACAAAGAAAAACAGTCTTTCTCTATTCAGGTGTTAGAATCTGGTCACAGCCAGACACCAGAATAAAGTCCATATATATTTAGTATAAGAGCTTGGCTTACCTTAGCCAACACATTTAACATCCAAGTTCTCACCCTGCCAGTCTCACTCTCACAAAATGCTTAAATACCTTAATAAATCTATGTAAACCGTTCTGAGCTCCTCTGGGAGAATGGTAAAGAAAATTGAATAAATTAATAAATAAATATCTCTGAAAACCTCTGGTCAGCCTTCAACTTGGCACTCTCATACAATTTCTGTTTTCTTCAGGGCTCCCAGCCCACAGCTAGGAAACATTTCTCTGTAGAAGTCTCTTCCTTGGGATCGCTCCCTCTGGGACTTCTATGATTAACTTCCTGCTAGGGCATTTTATGCTTCTCTGCTTCGGTAGGATTGCAACACTCTCCCAAAGTGCCTCAGCTCTGAGCTGCAGAGGCTCAGTGCCTTCTGGGACCTGGAGTCCACTAACCCTTGGGTTAGTGCCCCCTGCTACCTGATGGTACATAAGAATAGCTTTACTGGGTCAGCCCAATGGTTCATCAAGCCCAGTAGCCCATTCTCACGGTGGCCAATCCAGGTCACTAGTACCTAGCCAAAACTCAAACAGTAGCAACATTCCATGCTACTGATCCAAGGCAAGTAATGGCTTCCCCCTTCTCTTAATAACAGACTATGTACTTTTTCTCCAGGAATTTGTCAAAACTTTCTTAAAACCAGCTACACTATCTGCTTTTACCACAACGTTTGGTAACATGTTCCAGAGCTTAACTATTCTCTGAATGAAAAAAAAATTCCTCTTATTGGTTTTAAGAGTATTTCCCTGTAACTTCTTCGAGTGTCCCCTAGTCTTTGTAATTTTTGACAGAGTGAAAAATCGATCCACTTGTACCCTTTCTACTCCACTCAGGATTTTGTAGACTTCAATCATATCTCCCCTCAGCCGTCTCTTTTCCAAGCTGAAGAGCCCTAACGTTTTAGTCTTTCCTCACACAAGAGGAGTTCCATCCCCTTTATCATCTTGGTCGCTCTTCTTTGAACCTTTTCTGGTGCCGCTATATCTTTCTTGAGATAAGGAGACCAGAATTGAACGCAGTACTCCAGGTGAGGTCGCACCATGGAGCAATACAGGGGCATTGTTAACCATCCCTTTTTAAATAATTTTTAGCATCTTGTTTGCTTTGTTGGCCGCTGCCACACATTGGACTCCCAGAATGATAGTGTGCTCTGACTCTTCTAATCAGAGAAGCAGTTTAAACTGTGCAGAGATCTGGATACTTGCTGCTTGACCAATTGATTTTTGCAGTTGGTAAGTTGGCTTAATTAGGGCTTGCTAGAAAAGGAATATAAGCTGAGGGTGTTCTCCCCTGTCCCCTTGTCTTTGTAATTTTATGCTCTGAAAGGTGTGTGATTGTTCATGGTGGGGTCAGACCAATTAATGTTCTTAGTTTGCTGGTACACTGAATAAAGAAGAAAAATAAATATAAGCATGTGAGTGATTTTGTTTCTATCCTGAAAGATTATGTAAGTTATGTGAACGTAGGTGAGTTGTTGCTTCTTAATGGCCCAATGAGGGATGCTCCCTTCATCTTGACGAGCCAGCCAGGAGAGAGGATTTTGCAGCAGCGGTGGTGGAAGGGCTTCCAGCTGTCGTCTGGAACTCGTCTTGCACCAACACTTCTTTCCATCTCTGAAGATTTTGCAAGGTAAGTCTGAGGCTTTTCATCTGGAACTCGTCTCGCACCAACACTTCTTTCCATCTCTGAAGATTTTGCAAGGTAAGTGAGACTTTTCGTCTGGAACTCGTCTCGCACCAACACTTCTTTCCATCTCTGAAGATTTTGCAAGGTAAGTCTGAGGCTTTTCGTCTGGAACTCGTCTCGCACCAACACTTCTTTCCATCTCTGAAGATTTTGCAAGGTAAATCTGAGACTTTTCGTCTGGAACTCGTCTCGCACCAACACTTCTTTCCATCTCTGAAGATTTTGCAAGGTAAGTGAGACTTTTCGTCTGGAACTCGTCTCGCACCAACACTTCTTTCCATCTCTGAAGATTTTGCAAGGTAAGTCTGAGGCTTTTCGTCTGGAACTCGTCTCGTACCAACACTTCTTTCCATCTCTGAAGATTTTGCAAGGTAAGTCTGAGGCTTTTCGTCTGGAACTCGTCTCGCACCAACACTTCTTTCCATCTCTGAAGATTTTGCAAGGTAAGTCTGAGGCTTTCAGTCTGGAACTCGTCTCGCACCAACACTTCTTTCCATCTCTGAAGATTTTGCAAGGTAAGTCTGAGGCTTTCAGTCTGGAACTCGTCTCGCACCAACACTTCTTTCCATCTCTGAAGATTTTGCAAGGTAAGTCTGAGGCTTTTCGTCTGGAACTCGTCTCGCACCAACACTTCTTTCCATCTCTGAAGATTTTGCAAGGTAAGTCTGAGGCTTTTCGTCTGGAATTCGTCTCGCACCAACACTTCTTTCCATCTCTGAAGATTTTGCACGGTAAGTCTGAGGCTTTTCGTCTGGAACTCGTCTCGCACCAACACTTCTTTCCATCTCTGAAGATTTTGCAAGGTAAGTCTGAGGCTTTTCGTCTGGAACTCGTCTCGCACCAACACTTCTTTCCATCTCTGAAGATTTTGCAAGGTGAGGCTTTTCGTCTGGAACTCGTCTCGCACCAACACTTCTTTCCATCTCTGAAGATTTTGCAAGGTAAGTCTGAGGCTTTTCGTCTGGAACTCGTCTCGCACCAACACTTCTTTCCATCTCTGAAGATTTTGCAAGGTGTAAGTGAGGCTTTTCGTCTGGAACTCTTCTCGCACCAACACTTCTTTCCATCTCTGAAGATTTTGCAAGGTGTAAGTGAGGCTTTTCGTCTGGAACTCTTCTCGCACCAACACTTCTTTCCATCTTTGAAGATTTTGCAAGATAAGTCTGAGGCTTTTCGTCTGGAACTCGTCTCGCACCAACACTTCTTTCCATCTCTGAAGATTTTGCAAGGTAAGTCTGAGGCTCCAATTGGTTTTAAAAGTATTTCCCTGTAACTTTATCAAGTGTCCCCTAGTCTTTGTAATTTTTGACGGAGTGAAAAATCGATCCACTTGTACCCGTTCTACTCCACTCAGGATTTTGTAGACTTCAATCATATCTCCCCTTAGCCGTCTCTTTTCCAAGCTGAAGAGCCCTAACCGTTTTAGTCCTTGGTCGCTCTTCTTTGAACTTTTTCTAGCACCACTATATCTTTCTTGAGATAAGAAGAACAGAATTTAACGCAATACTCCAGATGAGGTCACACCATGGAGCGATACAATGGCATTATAACATTTTTGATCTTTGTTAACCATCTTTTTTAAATAATTCCTAGCATCCTATTTGCTTTTTAGGCTGCCACTGCACATTGGGCGGAAGATTTAATCATATTGTCTACGATGACACTCAGATCCTTTTCTTGGGCGCTAATCCCCAAGATGGACCCTAGCATCCGGTAACTGTGATTTAGGTTATTCTTCCCAATGTGCATCACTTTGCATTTGTCCACATTAAATTTCATCTGCCATTTGGACGCCCAGTCTTCCAATTTCCTACAGTCTGCCTGCAATGTTTAACAATCCGCATGCATTTTAAGAACTTTGAACAGTTTAGTGTCATCTGCAGATTTCATCAGCTCATTATAAATAAGTTAAATAGCACTAGTCCCAGTACAGACCCCTGCGGCACTCCACTGTTTACTCTCCTCCATTGAGAAAAATGACCATTTAACCCTACCCTCTGTTTTCAAGTTTAATTAAAATTTTTTATACCACCTAATCATCCTTTTATCTGATAACCAATTCCTAATCCACAACTGAACTTTGCCACCTATACTATGACACTAATTTTCTCAGGAGCCTCTCATGAGGAAATTTATCAAAAGTTTTCTGAAAATCTAGATACACTATATCAGCCAGCTCACCTTTATCTACATGTTTATTCACACTTTCAAAGAAGTCAAGCAAATTTGTTAGGCAAGATCTCCCTCTGCTGAACCAACTCTGACTCAGTCTCATTAAATCATGTTTGTCTATGTGTTCCACAATTTTATTTTTTATAATCGTTTCTATCATTTTGCCCAGGACTGAAGTGAGGCTTACCAGTCTGTAATTCCCAGATCTCCCCTGGAGCCCTTTTTAAAAATCGGTGTAACATTGGCCACCCTCCAATCTTCAAGTACCATAGTTTATTTTAGCGACAGATCATTAGCAGCATGTCATCAATTTCATTGTTGAGTTCTTTTAATACCCTGGGATGTATACAATCTGGTCCTGGTGATTTATCACGTTTTACCTTGTCAATTTGGCTTAGTACATCTTCCAGATTCACCAAGATTTCCTTCAGTTCCTCTGCATCATCACCCTTGAAAACCATTTCCAGTTCAGGTAGATCTCTTGCATCTTCTTCCGTAGAGACTGAAGCAAAGAATTCATTCAGTCTTTCCGCTATGGCCTTATCCTCCCTGAGTGCTCCTTTCACTCCACGTATTTGGTAATAAGCAAATATGTCTGTAGCTGGTAAGTCAAACATACTACATAAAGTTGTAAAGGAAGCCAAGATTCCATCCTTTGAGTACAACTGAAATAAATATTGGAGGCCCTTTACAGCCCATCGTTGAAATGAAACATTTTGCAGTCCCAGCAAAAATGCACCATTGCCCTGAATAGGTAAATACAGAGAAACCACAGATGACAGTTTAGTACTTTTACAAATCCACCGCCACATCTGCCTAGCCGGAGCAAAACTAGGGTAATTTGCTACTACCAGGCGGAGCGACGGGTCGGTAACATATAAATAATATGGTAAGGGACCAATAATGACAGTTCTATTGAAGTTGCTGAAAAATGAGAAGTGCCTCTGAACCAATCATTAATGTGTCTTATCAGGCAGGCCAAGGCATACCAGCAAATATTCAACAAGCCATATCCTCCCCTTTCCCTAGGGAGGCACATTTGAGGAAGTGTCATGCAAGGGCAACGTCCCCCCCATATAAAACGCTGTAATCCCTTAGTAAGATGGGCGTTATGGGTATGGGATAATAATAAAGGAAGTACCTGGAATTGATACAACCATTTGGGAAAAAGCACCATATTATACAGGGCTACCCGTCCCGCCACTGATAGGGGAAATATGGACCAATTTTGAAGGCGTTGTAACATATCAAGCAGTAAAGGGGCGATGTTACACTTGTAAAGGGTCTTAAGATCCCTAGGGATCCATACCCCCAGATATTTGATCGAGGACGTAGCCCATGTAAAAGGAAAATCCCCCACCCAAGACTGTTGCAGGGCGAGCGGGCTAGCCAAAGCAGTGGATTTCCTATAATTTAAGGTGAACCCTGAATAAAATTGGAATTCCTCCAGAGCTTGTAATAGATGGGGAATGGAATGACTCGGTCTAGTTAATGTGAATAACAGATCATCTGCGAAAGCTAAAACCTTCACAGACATCCCAGAAAAAATCCACTCCAAGAATATTCCCATCCTGTGAAACAGTGCGGAGAAAAGGTTCCAAATGAAGTAAAAATAACACAGGGGACAGCCCTGTCTAGTGTCTCTCTATGGGGAATGGGTCAGTGATTACGTCATTAACCAGGAGACGTGCCTTTGGGTTCATGTATAAAGACTTTAGCGCCCTAGCATACCAACCATTCAATCCGACGTAATCAAGAACCTCAAATAAATATGTCCAGTCTACTTGGTCGAAGGCTTGTGTGACATCTAAACTAAGTAACAACATTGGTATGTCTTGAGCCTGCATATGTGCCAGAGTTAATATCGCCTTAAGGACATTATGGACTGCCTGTCTATCTCTCACAAATCCCACCTGATCCGGGGCAATGAGATTGGGAAGGAAGAGCGCTAATTGATCTGCAAGTATTTTGGACAATATTTTGATATCCACATCCAGAAACGATATAGGTCTATAGGATTCACGAGCCATTCCCTCCCTCCCAGGCTTCAAGATTAGTGATTAAGGCCTCATTGGCTGATTTTGGAAATCTCCCTCCCTCAACTGCCTGATCATAGTATTCACGTAACGGGGGCCCAATCTGGGGGGGCTAATAACATATAAAATTTGGCAGTGAAGCCATCCAGCCCTGGGGCCAAATAATTCCTTTGGGTCTGAATGACTTTCTGTAATTCTTTAATAGTAATTGGTGCATTCAAAGACGGCACATCCCGCTCTAGCAATTTAGGAAGGCTGGAATACTCCAAATAATCCCGAATGGGAGTCCCTGTCCCCGAATCCCGACGACTATAGATACCCCTAAAGTAGTCACGGAATAATCGCGTTATCTGGTCGGTAGAATGTTATAACTGACCCAGGCCATCTCTAAGACTAAAGACAAAGTGCTGTCCCCGTGCTTGTTTGGTCAAACGTGCCAACAATTTCTCCGATTGGTTTCCATAACGATGATATCGAAACTTCTGGTAAAACAACATCTTAACTGTGCGTTCATGTATAAATGAATTTAAGGCCACGTCTACAGAAATGAGGTGTTCCTTGTTAGCACGGGACGGCTGTTGAGTATATTGGCGTTTAGCTACAGCTAATTCTTGTTCCAAATGAACTATGCCTCTAGACAAGCGTCTATCGCGATCGATAACATATGCAATACAATCCCCTCTAAGAACCACCTTAGCAGTGCTCCAGAATAACAGAGTATGATGGCAGAAACGGGCCGACGGCCCATCAAGTCTGCCCACTCAAGAACCCTCCCTCCTCGAGAAACCTTCTTTTAAGCATTCCTCTGGAGCGATCCCACCTGATGGTCCCATCATCCCTTGAAGTCGAGGATTGTACTGGCCTCAACTACCTGGCGTGGAAGACCATTCCATTTATCAATTACCCTTTCGGTGAAGAAGTATTTCCTGGTGTCCCCATGAAATCTTTCCCTCCTGAGTTTTAGCGGGTGCCCTCTTGTCGCCGTGGGACCCATAAGATAAAAGATTTCTTCTTCCACTTCAATGCGGCCCATGATGTATTTGAATGTTTCTATCATGTCTTCCCCTTTCTCTGCGCTCTTCGAGAGAATATAAGCGTAGCCTGTTCAGACGTTCTTTGTATGTGAGATCTTTGAGTCCTGAGACCATCCTAGTGGCCATTCGCTGAATCGACTCCATTCTCTTCACATCCTTTTGATAATGTGGCCTCCAAAACTGAACACAGTACTCCAGGTGAGGTCTCACCATGGATCTGTATAATGGTAGTATAACTTCAGGCTTTCGGCTGATAAAGCTTCTTCTAATGCATCCCAGCATTTGTCTAGCCTTTGCTGAAGCTTTCTCCACCTGATTGGCAACTTTCATATCTTCCCGGATGATTACTCCCAAGTCCCGATCTGCTGCAGTTCTTGTTAGGTTTTCACCATTCAGGGTGTACGTTCTGCATGGATTTCCGCTACCAAGGTGCATTACCTTACATTTCTTGGCATTAAAATTAAGCTAGACTTGTGGGAGAAGACGTGTATAGTATTTCTTTTTCAGCAGTATCCTCAGATACCTGTGCTGTTAATCATAAATGATTTCTTTTAAAAAGCTTCAAATCAGTAGTCAGTATGGAAGTTAACAGTGACTTACTGATAGAATATTGTAAGAAAGAACGGATCCCTAGAGGCCTCAGGATTCAAAAGGCTCCTCAGATTTTCAAAGAAGACCATCAATTCATAGAGACATGGAATAAAATTTTGAATAAGTGCGCTCTAGATCTAATGCTTTTAATTATTGAAAATAGTAGAAATGTTGTTAATGAGCAAAAGAAGAAACTAGATGCAGATATGTCAGTTAAAATCTACTTCAATAGAGTCTGAATTTCAGGATAAATTAAAAAACCTAAATGATAACATGGATAAGTTCAGAGAAAATTTGAAAAGAAACAAGCTGCGTAAGTTTAAACGGGATGAAATGGACTATGCCAATAATAAAGTTTATTCCTGGATGTATAATATTAACAACAATGACAATAGAGATTCAACAATTTCAGATACCTATTTATCATCAATGTCAACTAGTGGTGATAGTCAATCAAAAATTTTTTACGAAGGGGACACACAACAAGACGCGGACGAACAAGAGGCAGAAGAGGCTCAATACGATCGAGGCCAAATACTCGATCCCAAATGCAGAAGAACTAGTGGTGATCAATCTGTCTCAACATATTTTGAATCCCGCAGAGACCCAAATATTGACTTATGGATTATCGTTCGTACCATCCACCCATTTTGATATTTTTCACTTTAATATAGACTTAGAGAAACTAGTTAGAAAACTACAGTTGAAGATCTACTTTAATGCTTTCCCGTCCACACAGGAACGGACAATATTGGCTCCGAAAAGTACGTGGTCTCTACCTATACCACTAGATCCCCTTGTTAATGCATTTAAATCATGTGTTTTAAAAGATGTCAATTATTGGCATGACAATTTCGTTAAGTATTACAATAATTAAAAAAAAGAACAAATACAGACGGTAAAAACTCTTAAATCAGGTAAATCATTAATTATAAAGAAAGCAGTGGTATTAATGGATTATGAGAAATATGACACAGAGATCATTAGGCAATTGCAGGATGAGGAGGTTTATGAGAAGTTACCCTTAGACCCAACCAAAAAATTACAAAAATTTATTAACAAACTGACCAACGAGGGTCTACGAGAAGGTTTCTTAACTCAGAAAGATTATAAATTTCTCAACAACAAATTCCCAATGATTCCGGTTTTCTACACGCTCCCCAAAATACATAAGAGACTTGACAATCCATCAGGAAGTCCCATAATGTCATCCCGCGGCTCTTTATTAGAACCACTCTCCATGTTTGTGGACGAATTCCTCAAAAATGAAGTGCAAATCATCAAATCCTTCATTCAAGACTCTAGAGATCTTATGGTTAAACTAGAAGAAATCCCAGTGGAACTATTTCCATTTATTATCGTATCGTTAGATGTCACTTCGCTTTACACCTCTATACCTCAAGATGAGGCATTAGACATTTTGAAGAAAACATTTGAAAAAAGAGATAGACCGTTATCTATACCATCAGAATTTCTCTTAAATTTAGCAAGACTAGCCATGAAAGAAAATTTTTTCATGTACAATGGTAAAATTTTTAAACAGAAGAAAGGAGTAGCTATGGGTGCTACTTTTGCCCCCTCAATAGCCAACCTTTACAAGGCTGATTTTGAATCTGTTTGGTTAGAGAATTCACCTTTTAGTTCTTGTATTACCAAATGGTACAGATTCATAGATGACGTTTTACTCCTCTGGAAGGGCACAGAACAAGATCTACATTTTTTTCTCAAATGGCTTAACAATTGTGATAACATCCAATTCACTGCACAGTTTTCACAAGAGAAATTGAACTATCTAGATGTGGTGGTGATTCAAGTTATAGACCATTTTGAGTTTGATCTATATACAAAATCAACAGATAGAAATACATTCCTGGATTTCCATAGTTGTCATCCTGTGGGCTTAAAAAAGAATCTTCCCTTCTCTCAATTTTTAAGATTAAAACGAAATTGTACATAAGAACATAAGAAATGGCTTCGCCGGATCAGACTCTAGGTCCATCCAGTCCGGCGACCCGCACCCGCGGAAGCCCTGCTGAGAAACCTTGTATCCCCCAATGTGATTTGCAAGAAGGTGTGCATCCAACTTGCTCTTGAATCCCAGAATGCTGGTCTCCATCACGACCTCCTCAGGGAGAGCGTTCCAAGCGTCCACCACTCGTTGTGCGAAACAGAACTTCCTAATATTTGTCCTGGGCCTGGTGCCCCTTAGTTTCAGTCCATGACCTCTTGTCCGAGTCACATTTGACAATGTGAATAACGATGTTTCTTGCTCTATTTTGTCAAATCCTTTTAGTATTTTAAAAGTCTCTATCATGTCTCCTCGCAGTCTTCTCTTCTCGAGGGTGAACAATCCCAGTTTTCCGAGGCGTTCTTTGTAGCTCAAATTCTCGATACCTTTAACTAGCTTCGTGGCTCGCCTTTGCACCCTCTCCAATAGGGTTATATCCTTCTTTAGGTAGGGAGACCAGTGTTGAACACAGTACTCCCAAGTGTGGTCTGACCATTGCTCTGTAAAGCGGCATTATGATGTCCGCCGATCTACTTGTGATTCCCTTCTTAATCATGCCCAACATCCTATTTGCTTTCTTTGCCGCCGCTGCGCATTGAGCCGATGGCTTCAGGGTCCTGTCTATCAGTACCCCCAGGTCCCTTTCTTGTTCGGTCTTGCCCAGTGTCACACCTAACATTTTATATTCATGTTCCTTGTTTTTCTTACCCAGGTGCATCACTTTGCATTTTTCTATGTTAAACTTCATCTGCCACTTTTCTGCCCATTTCTCTAGCTAGATTGCTGATATTATTAAAGAGAACTGGAAAATTATGAGAACCAGTCCTCTATTTCAAAACACAGATATACAGATTGCATTCTCAAGGGATAGAAATTTAAAAGAGATCTTATCCCCTGCTGTACATTTACCAGAGATCATACAAAGTCCTCTCCCGAATGGTTTTTTTTAAATGTGGTAAATGTAACATTTGTCAGATCACTTTACCCATGAAAGAATTCACTAGTCCAAAAGATGGAAAGATTTATAAAATTCATCATTTCCTCACGTGTTCCTCAGATCATATTGTCTACACTATCATTTGCCCTTGTGGCAAGTGGTACGTGGGCATGTCCACTAGACCCTTTAAGATCAGGATCAGTGAGCATAAATCCAATCTGAAATGTGGAAGATTAACTGCCCCCCTGGTTGAACACTGTACTCAAATGCAGCATAAATTCCTGGATTTAAAATGCTTTTGTTTTGATAAGATTACATTGAGTAAGAGAGGGGGAGACCGTAAGAGATTACTATTGCAGAAGGAATCCCGTTGGATCTTTAAATTAGGCTCTCTGAAACCGGCGGGCCTAAACACCACAGTTGAATGGAGTTTGTTCTTTTAAATAAACATACACAAGGATTTACACACTGTAGAATTTTAATCAGTTTTTATTATCACAACACCTGTCAAAGTTGGATATAAATTATAGATTTGTAAATTTTAATATCACACAACTAGCGTAGGTACGTCATGAATAATTAATTAGTCATTAAAGCACATGCGTGGCGTACTAACCTTGTCGGTGCCATTTTCTGCTAAAGAAATCAGGAGCAGAGCTGTCCAGTAAGTACTGACAGTTTATAGTATGATAGTTTTAAAAAAACACACTGCACTCACTTATGTTATTCTATTTATCTTAGCCAATAATTGTCACGATCCCGAAAGATCGGCGAAACGGGTCCCGTTGGGCTAAGACAGCGTTTTAAGATAAGTGCTGTCTTAAATTCAAATTTTCAAATTTTTAATTGCACTAGATCACTTTATTTTGAGGATTATGTGCATGAAGTATTGGCACTTTACAAAATAAACAGAACCCAGTGAATGATATCTCTAACCTGTTGAAGCTGTTTAAAAGAAATCATTTATGATTAACAGCACAAGTATCTGAGGGTACTGCTGAAAAAGAAATACTATACACGTCTTCTCCCACAAGTCTTGTTTTTGTTGATATTTGCGATTTGGCGACTTGTTTACATTGTAAATACGTTGAGTGTGATTAAAATTAAGCTACCAAGTACTGGACCACTGTTCTAGTAAAAACAGATCCTGTTCCATCGGATGAAACAGGATCTGCTTTTACTAGAACAGTGGTTCTGCTGCGCCGCTCACAACATTGCATAGTTTAGCGTCATCAGCGAATAATGTAATTTTGCCTCGAAGTCCTTGAGGCAGATCCCTTACAAAGATATTGAATAATATCGGGCCCAAGACCGAGCCCTGCAGTACACCACTGGTCACTTCCGCCGTTTTTGAGGAAGTACCATTTACCATCACCCTTTGAAGTCTGCCGCTAAGCCAGTCTTCTACCCTTGTTTCTCCAAGGCCCATCGTGTTCATCTTGTTCAGTAACCTCTGGAGTGGAACACTATCAAAAGCCTTACTGAAGTCCAAATACACGATGTCCAGGGACTCTCCCTTATCCAGTGTTTTTGTTACCCAGTCAAAGAAATTTATCAGATTGGATTGACAAGCCATGCTGGTTGGGATCCCTTAGTCTTTCGTCATCCAGAAACGTGTCCAGTCTGTTTTTGATCAACCTTTCCATAAGTTTACATACTATTGATATGAGACTCACTGGTCTGTAATTTTCGGCCTCCGATCTGCATCCCTTTTTGTGGAGCGTAATAACATTGGCAGTTTTCCAGTCCAAGGGAACTTTTCTCTTGCTTAGGGAAAGATTAAAAAGCTCGGCTAACGGTTCTGCTAGAACATCTCTCAATTCCCGAAGTACTCTGGGTTGTAGATTATCAGGGTCCATAGCTTTGTTCACTTTTAGCTTTGATAGCTCGTGGTAGACATTGCCCGTGGTAAATGCAAAGTCCCGGAATGGGTCCTCCGAGCATCCCTTTGTCTGCAGCTGAGGTCCGGATCCTGGCGCTTCATAAGTGAAGACTGAGCAGAAGTAGTTATTGAGTAGTTCTGCTTTGTCTGCGTCTGAGTCTACGAAGTTACCGTCGGGGTTTTTTTAGGCGCACAATACCACTTGAGTTCTTCCTGTCGCTAACGTATTTAAAAAAGGATTTATCCCTTTTAACATGTCTTGCTATATTTTCTTCCATCTGGAGTTTGGCCTCCCTGACTGGCGTCTTAACCTTTTCTAGATTTTGTCTAATAGGCTTCTTTAGTTTCCGGCTTTTGAGATTGTTTGTGGGTTACGAATGCTTTTTTCTTTTGCTTTACTAGATCTGAGATCTCAGCAGAGAACCATTGTGGTCTATTTTTTCTGTGCCGTTTGCTCACGGTTTTTATGTATATATTGGTTGCTTCTTGCAGGGTGGATTTCAGAACCGACCATAGTACCTCCACACCGTCCGTCGTGCTTTGGTTTTGCAGTGCTTTGTAGACATAGTCCCCATGTGCTGAAAGTTAGTTCCTTTAAAATTTAAGACTTTAGTCGAAGTATTTGACCTAGTGGTTCCCTTCTTCAGGTGGAACCACACCATGTTGTGGTCGCTGGAAGCCAAAGCCTCTCCCACTGATACCTCTGTGATACTGTCCCCGTTGGTGAGCAGCAGGTCCAGGATCGCCTGATCCCTGGTGGGTTCTAACACCATCTGTTTGAGGTGTGCTCCTAGTATAGAGGTTAGTAGCCTCTTGCTGCCACTTGTCATGGCGGAAAGTTTGTTCCAGTCCACATCAGGCATATTGAAGTCTCCCAATAGCACTGTGTCTCCTCGCAGTGTGATGGTCTCAATGTCTTCGATTAGTTCTTGGTCCGCATCGTCTTTTTGTCTTGGCGGTCTGTACACAACACCAAGATACAGGCTTTTGTTATTGCCCCTGGCAAGGTTCACCCAGAGGGATTCTCCCGTATACTTGATGTCTGTGATTTTAGTAACTTTGATGTCCTCTAATGTATAGAGCTACTCCTCCTCCTGATTTGCCTTTTCTGTCGTGACGGAGTAAGTTGTATCCTGGTATAACCATATCCCACCGTGGGACTCCGAGAACCACGTTTCTATATCGCCACCACATCCAGGTCAGCGTTTCTTATTTCTGTTTCCAGTTCCAGGATTTTATTGCCCAAGCTATGGGCATTAGCATCATGGCTGTCCATTCTTTCTGTTTGCATGGAGTGTGTTCTTTCCTAGATAGTTTGTCCCCTTCAATTATGCCTTTGTCGCTCTTAGTGTTGCTTGTGCCCCTTTCAATAACCCCTGCAGTACTCGCGTGATTACTTACCTCAGGCTCCAAGATGGAGTTACTTACCCTACTAGTGTGAGAGTGGGTCTCCTCCCCCAGCTCACCTAATTTAAAGCTTTCTGGTGCTGATCATTAAACTCTGAAAACTCTTCCCACTTAGTTGTCAAGTATTTTTGAAAATGATCATCCCGATACAAGTAGCTAGGAAAACGCTAATGTATCGGGCCTTGCAATCCGAAGCCCACATTCACATCTATCCATATCAATGCGTGATCAGATATCGCCGCAGGGCCAATAACCGCGGAGTCTATATTAAGAAAGGCCCTGCTGGTGGAGAGAATATAATCTATTCTGGAAAGTGCCATGTGCCTGCGACCTATGTGTATAGTCTTTCTGTCGGGTGTAGTAGTCGCCACGGATCGACCAGGTCCAATGTTGCACAAAGATACGGGATACCTTGCATCTCGCTCACCCCCGTGGACGTCCCCGGAGAGGATCGGTCACTATTCGGGTCCAGGACTTGATTATAGTCTCCCGCCAGAAAGATGTTATCTGTCACCCGTTCAAGCAATATGGCTGTAATTCGTTCAAAAAAGGAGTGATCATAAACGGGTGCGTATACATTTAAAAGGTGGAACGAATACGTTCCCATCGTCAAATGAAGCAGCAAATATCTACCCTGGGGATCACTTTCTACAACTTGGGCTAAAAAGAGTAAAGACTTGCGAATTAAAAATGCTACTCCCGCTCGCTTCTGCGGGGATGAAGCCGCATATATTGAGCCCACCCAAGATCTCTTCAATTTGGAATGTTCTAGATCAGTCAGGTGGGTTTCTTGCAGGCAGACTATATCTGCCTTGTGACGCTTCAACTGAGTCAATATTTTAGTTCTTTTAATAGGGGAAGTAATATCCTATACATTCCAGGATATGATTCTTAAATTAGTAGTCGTAGCTTAATTAGGGTATAAAATACCTAGTCAAACAATAGCAACTGCCATATAGGTGATCCATCCCGGGTTCCCAGCCTAACCCAGATGGCAAAAATATGAGTGATACCCACAGTCTCCCAACCTCTAGTACAGTGAAAATTGACCATTAACATCAGTACCAGGTCCCTTTGGGCCACTTTTCCTAGGAAAGGTCACACATCACCACACAAACAAAATGCTCAAACCCTCTCCTACCCCACACCCACCATCCACTCCCACCCTTCCTCCCATTTCCCAAATCCACATTCCTAAATTGTCACAGCTAGACACCACTCCAAAGTGGGTCTAGAGTTGTGTAAGATCATAAGTCGGTGCCACCTCGAGTCCCCTTCATATCTAAATATAGGGTACACCCCTACCGCTCCAGCTCCGCTGCCGGAGCAAGGAAAAGGCACTGAACTATATTCCTTCAGCCAAACCATTACAAGTAGCATAAAAGGCAAATATATACAAAGGAAAAACTGCAGATCCAAGTAAAAATTCCTATGCATTAAGGAAGGCTGTGTGACTGAAGTCCCCCCAATAACCGGGAGTCCAAAAGCCACACTGCAACAATACTAAACATTAGACAACAGTGCCAATTGGTAACCAAATTATATCACCCAACACTGTCAGTTGGGATCCTAAGGATGTAATACATGGGTGTTCAAATAGTTTGCTGCCTCCAGAGATGAATCAAAGGTATGCCACTGGCCTTGGTAATGTAGGCATAGAATAGCTGGGTAGGTAAACATAAATTGTATCTTTTTATCTGCCAAGGTAGAGCAGAGTGGGTAAAACAATTTTCTTTTCTCAGTCAACACCGCGGAGTAATCCTGAAAGATGCGCACTTCTGAACCGTCATATTTCAAGGAATCACGAAGCTGCTTGTACTGTTGCAGTATTTCAACTTTGATTATAACGAAGCAGTTTAACGATGACCATCCTCGGACATGTCTCTCGAGTCTGCTCTCTGCCCATACGATGTGTCCACTCCAGGCAAATAGGGCCCAGGCCCTCCCTCATGGGGAAAGTTGCATCCAGCCACAGTTCCATGGCCCGCAGTAAGGAGGACCCTGACACGGTCTCTGGTATGCCCAGAAAGCGAAAGACCTGCGGGAATGATTTTCCAGGTCTTCAATCCGCTCTGCTTGTGTACAGGTAAGTGGCCACAGGTCTTGCAAGGTTTTATCCTGATCTCCATGAGTGTCTTTCAATTTAGACACGCGGGCCTCTACTTCCGTGGTGCGGCGGTTAGTGGCCGCAAGCATGTTTTCTAGCCACTGTAGTTGGTCGGAAAACCGCTCTATACCTGGTTGCACCACCATGGTGACTGCCTGTGTGATATCCTGCAGCGCTTCAGGCGCGAGCTGAGTGACCTCGGCTGAAGTTCCCGGCACAATTTTTTCGGCCCTCGGCAGCTGCCATTCGCAATCTTTTTTAGTATTGTGCGTGGCCATCTGTGGCGCCGGGGATGGGAGGAATCTGTCCATACGGCTCAAAAGTAGTAAAATTACCTCCCGGCTAGCTCGGAATCAAGTCAGGGCAGCTGCGTGAAATGCAGGGTGACTCGGGGCCCGGGAGCTCAGGCAACACATTTCTGCCTCAGCCTACTGCATCACGTGATCCAATGGATCTTCAGTCTTAAGCCAGCATGGGAAACTCTTCCAGGACCCTCTGGGTAACCTGGGCAGTGGTTTTCTCCCGATTTCATACATTACATTATATAACATTTCTAGACCGCAAAACCTCTCAAATCAATGTGGTTCACAAAAGATAGAAAACTAGGCATTCCTTGCAATCTACAAATTAGGCATAAACCATTTCTGATTCTCTAAAAATCTTGTAAATAGTATCAATTTTAGTAATTTTCTGAAATGTATATAAGAGCAGGACCTTGTGAAGAAAGAGCCTTTATTAGGTTTCAAAAGCTGACCTAAACCCCGCAGGGGCCTTGATGGAGGTAGCGCCATGATTTTTAGCAAAAGGCACAAGGTCCACCCCAAGGAGCCTTGCAGATTGCACGGGGACCTAAGCTCCAGTTAGCTTAGAGGACAAAGGTCTCAGAGTCCATGCTTTTAATTTCTTATTCAGGTCCTCGGCTCTGGGAGATTCAGCATTTTTAGTTGGTAGGATCTGACCATTATCAGATGGCAGCTCTGGATCTCGGAGAGGATCTAAGGGTGCAAAGTTTATTCAAACCCTCTGGCCTGCAGGTTTGATTGCGGAAACACTTCAAGAGCTAAAGTTGGAGCTGCCTCAAGCCTCCATTCATGAGCAGCATCAAAGAACAGAATGCCTCTTTCCCCTCACTGCTAGAGATTACTAAGAAGTTAACAGATCAGTGGAATGTTCCCAAGGGACCTTTAAGAGTAGCTAAGGCCATGGCTAAGCTCTACATGATGGCTGCTGAGTTTCAGCAGCTGTTTGCTACACCTAAAGTGGATTTGCTGGTGGCGCAGGTTACGAAGCACACTTCACTCCCTAGTAAGGGGATATAGTCCTCAAGGACGCACAGGACCACAGAATAGATTATGTTCTTAAAAGACAGTTTGAGGCTGCTGCGCTGGGACTGAAAGCAGCAGCATTGTCAAATATTGCCCAGGTTAAGCTGGGCTCCGAATCTGGACAACAATGGTAACCCCAGTTTCTCTTGGAGGGGGTTGATTATGTTGTGGTTGCAAGGTCTCAGCTTAAGCCATCTCCGCCTGCAGAATGCTCTGGATCAGGCATTGAGTGGGAGACTCAACTTCAAAGGCAACCCTGAGCAAACTCCCTTTAAAAGGACAGTTGCTCTTTGGCAAGGTCTTTGACGATCTCATGGCTAATGTGATGGATCACAGGGAGCCTTGATGTTACTGTGGAGTCCAGTCCTCTTTGGTGGGTAGAGTCTATTGTATAAAATTGAGGTGTGACCTTATCTTTGTTTTGTTCTGGTTGTATCTGTTTAATAAAAAAAGATTTAAACATAAGCCAAATCCTTAACAGATCGCGGACCCCAAAATGCGAGGGGGGTCTGGTAGGAAAAATTTTTGAGGCTTCTAACAGTTTCACCAGTATTTGGGAGTGTCGTCTAATCAGTGGACATTTCCAGGAACAGATACAAAGGTTTGAGCGCCAGGCATCCCCAAGGGTCCAGAACCCATTCCTCTGCGACTTCCAAGAAACAGCAATGACAGGATGGCAGCCATTGGCAAAGGGTGGGGGGCATGCTGGCAGGGTTGGATACAGATCTCTTCAGATCAGTGGATGCTGGAGGTCATTCAGGAGTACAAGCTAGAATTCTACCAGGCCCTCCTGGAGGACCTCTTTCTCACCTCTTCAGTAGGGAAGCTGGTAAAGGTGTTGAATAAATCCAGATGCCCAGATGATTTAGCAGAGAATGAGAATCTGGGAGTAGATGTCCTGCCTGAGCAGAAGCTTTTCCAACCAAGTTCCTCTGGGCTTGTGCTGTTTGTGGGATTTAGAAATGAATCCGGATCATTCCCTGGCTATAAGGGAGAAGCTCAGGGTTTCTCTCTTGCAGTGCTGGGGAAAAGGAGAGAAGGGCAGAAAGTGAGATTCAGGACTGGAGAGTTTTAGTTCACTTAAAGGAGAAAAAGAGCTTCAGAAAAGATAAAGACCGATGACATCACAAAGGGGAGGGCGGAGCTTCTCACTGAGAACAGGCTACATTTATTAGACCACGCCCTTCAGCTGGAATGGGCGGAGCTTGACCCTACTCCTAATCATTTCTTTAGCAGAGGCAGCACTGCACACGTTATATGCAGCCAAGGCATTCTCTGTCCCTGGTGGGCTCACAATCTAAGCTGAGACTCTGTTCACTGGGACTGACAAGCAAATCCCACAACTGCACCTTAGAGGGGAGGGAGGGAAGGGCTGGGGATGGAGCCCAGGAGAATGGCTGAAGAGATCGCCTTCAATGACAGGGGTCAGTCTCCCACCTGAAGAACAGAAAGCCCTGCACTTCAGCCTTTGCTCTTTCCCTCCCTCTAGCTCTCCTTAAACCCCTCCCCCTCTCAGTGTTAGTGGGCGGAATCCTTTAACTAGTCTTTCTACACCAGCTCTTTTCTGACCAATCAACACTGAAAGGGGTGGAGCCAAGTAGAAAACACCGGGACCCGGATGCTGCAAAGGGTTCCCTCCCAGTAAGACTCTTAAAGCAGCCTCAGTGGCACAGAAACTTCTCTGCATACGCCTTCATATCCCAATGAGCTTTCCTTGTGACACACCAAAGAGAACGCCCCGCCCCCATCTGCCATGAAATGCGCTGGGTGTCTACAGTACACGCGTCTTTCGGTCAGTGTGAAGCCCCGCCTCCCCTTAGTGACGTCATCAGCCTGAGCCCAACAGGAAACGAACCTCGGAGCTCCAAATCTCACTTCCTGTCCTTTGGATCCTTCTGACACTGCAGGAGACAAACCCTCGTCCAGAGAAAGATCCCCACGTTCATTTCTAATTCTGCAAACTACAAAAGCAGAGAGGAAAATGCCTGCAGGAGCTTCTGCCCAGGTGGGAGAGTCCCCCATCTTCTTCCTTCTTGTTACAACACTGCTGCAGCTTTCTGACCTGGGATGTTGCAGAGTCAGGACCTGAGCAGAGCTGGGGCTGAGGAAAATCACTTTTCTCTCCTCCTGAGGGGAAGGAGAAAGATCAGGAGTCTCACAAAGGGAGATTTTGGCTGTAACTGGTTTCTACTGCTATAGTCCTGCTCAGGGATTGTCAATTATGTGCCTGCAAATTATATACACAGAGAAATCTTTACTCTGTCCTGAAATTTAACCTTACTCTGGGATTGTGTATTACATGACTGTGAAATATGTACACCTAGAAACATATCCCTCTGTCTTGCTGAGCCCCAGCACTGTGAGGTCTGAAATGTTCTGCGACTTTGTATTATGCAATTGCAAATTATGTACATGCAGCATATTGCCCTCCACCCCAATGAGCTCCAGCCCTGGAAAGCCTCTTTCTGGAAGTGCTGCAGAAGATGCTGAGTGCGTTTCTGATTTATATTTCAGATGCAGGTGACATTTGAGGAGGTCGCTATCTCTTTCTCCCAGGAGGAGTGGGAGTATTTAGATGAAGAGCAAAAGGAGCTCTACAGAGAGGTGATGAAGGAGAATTATCAGACCCTGATCTCTTTGGGTAAGAGATAAATTTACATGTTTATTAGCAGTAGTGGGCTATCATTATAACGACAATTTTGATTATGTTTGTCGCGTGTGATGAACACAAGACCATGCACATAGAGGGCTATACACTTCCCCCTCTGCATTCGTGGTGATAGGTGGAATAGCATGGCAGCAAATACCGAAAAACCGCAAATAACTTTTCACATGTTGTTTGCGGTTTTTCAGTAAAATAGCCCTTAAAAAAGATAAACCGCTAATAACCTGACCTGCGATTTGCTCCGTACAACGCTGGGAGCAGTGATTTCCTCCATGAACTGCAGGGAGCATTGATTTCCTCCATGAACTGCCGGGAGCAGTGATTTCCTCCGTGACCTGCCAGTGAGCAGCGATTTCCTATGTGAAACGCCGGGTTCAGTGACATAAATTAGGGGGCGGAGTCAGGGAATGAAAAACCGCGAATAACCGAAACCGTGAATACGGAGGGGGTAGTGTAAATGAGTGTCATAGCATGTCGCATGGAAGGTGAGAAAAAGTTCTGTGTTAAATTATAACAGGAAATGTTAGGAGAAGTTGCTTTAGAGGCAGTGGTTAAAGCTACAGCCTCTGCACCCTGAGGGTTGTAGGCTCAAACCCACGCTGCTCCTTGTGACACTAGGCAAGCCTCTTAATCCCCCTATGTCCCAGGTACATTAAATAGATTGTGAGCCTACAGGGACAGCCAGGGAAAAATGCTTGAGTAGCTGAATAAATTCATCTACACCATTCTGAGCTCCCCTGGGAGAATGGTATAGAAAATTGAATGAATAAATAAATAGTTTGTGGAGTGTAAAAGTAGGAACCCAATTAACGTGGGATTTCTGGGACAAAGTGAGGGATGCACTGTTAGATGACTGTTGCTATTCTGAACTGATGGCTGTTACACATTATCCAAAATTTGTGGCTGGGATTATGTTTAGTGAGTTTTACAGTTGGGAAGCAAAGGGGTAAAATAACTACAGACCAGGGAACTCTGAGGGAATTTGGAACTTGAGGGAACAGCATGGTCCGAAAGTGCTAATTTGTATCCTCTCTTTATAAGTGAGTAGTTTAGGAAACCACTAAATTTGAGGAACTCATGGGAAAGGGAAGATGAGATAAAAGGATCAAGAAATGGAGTATAAGGAGGAGGAAGTGACGTCATCCTGCTGAATGGCTACTTAAAGCAGAAGCTCCGTCAAAGCTTTTGTGGAAAAGTGTATAGTGAGCTTCCAGAGTGCGTTTTTTGCTGGCACTTCAAGTGAGTTGTTCTCCTGATACCATGGTGACCCGAAAACAACTGGAAAAGTTTAAATATTTTGGTGAGACAGACGAAAAGTCGAGCTCTGAGGGGGCTGGAGGGCTCGTGGAGAAAAAGAAGATGGTGGCGGGGCAGGCAGCCCACTCTGAGGACAAAGGCATCACTGATCAGATGGGAGATGAGAGCGAGGGGCCTAAGGAAATCCATGACTGCATGGTTTCAGGAACTGAAAGCGGAGATGATTGGGGTTCGAGTCGATGTCAAGGTGGTGTTAGCAGAGCTCCGTTCCGTGGTCAGTGAGCTGGGAGCACGAGTGTCGGCCTCGGAAAACCACGTGGTGATACTTACCACCTCGGTGTCTGCTAATAAAGACACCATAGATCGACTTTCCACTGAGATGCAAGATGTTCAGAACCAAGTCGAGGATTTGGAAAACCGATCTAGGCGCTGCAACGTACACTTCAAGGTAATCCCTGACATAGAGGCTTATCGGGATTGCAAAGTGGTGGTACATGATTTTTGTGAACATTTGTTGTGAGTTGATGGCACTGAAGTGCCTGAGGCTATTGTCTTAGTGCGGGCCCATCGAAGCTGGGGGCCGGCGCGTGGACAAGGCACCCGCGATATAATTGCCTGCTTTGGAGAGTTTTCCCTGAAGGAATGTATATTGTTGGCGGGACGCTGACAGACGACATTACGGTGGAAAGATCTCGCTGTGGGAGTGTTCCAGGATCTTGCTTGTTCTATACTACAGAAGCGCAGAGCGTTTAAGGAAGTTACTCAAGCTTTGCGTGCAGGGGGCCATAAATATCGCTGGCTCTTTCCTTTTGGAATGTGGCTGACAGTCAACGGTACCTCTAAACGTGTGAGCATAGCTGCGGAGGCCTGGGCAGTGATGAGAGACCTGGGATGTGTGAGTGCGCCGGAAAGTTCTCGGGCCCCAGTGGTGGCATCCATGTCTGCACAGAGTGGGACTTGGCATACCGCCCTGCGCTCCGGCAAGAAAACTGCTAAGCCTGTGCCTTGAAGCTTTTTTTTTTTTTTTGCTAAGTGGATGGTTTTACTGTTGTTACTGGAGTGTGAGGTGCAGTTCTTTCTCTGCTTCCTGTTTTTGCCTTTATACTTGATGGTTCAGTAGGGGTGCTTGGGAGATGTCTGGGTAACCCCATGAAGTGCATGCACCATTGTAGGAGCATTGGGATTTTTGTGCTCATCCTGTTCTGGGGTTGCCCGGGCTTGGGTTTCATTTGGGGTGGGTTTGGTGATGTGTTGGTAGTCTGAATCTCTGTGGGGATGTCTGGATCTGGGGTGAGGGTGGAATGCATGTGGGGAGATTGATGCTGAGAAGGCTTTCATCATGTAAATTGGGAGTTTTTATGGCAGGTGATGCACAGGATGGGGTTAGGCACTTTCTTCTTGGCTTGGGTACGAGCGTTTTATAGGGCCCCAAAGGGAAATATTAGGATTAATGGGGGGGTATACTGATTTTTTTTCCATAGCTAGAGGAACCCGACAGGGTTGTCCCTTGTCTCCCCTTTTATTTGCTTTCTCTATGGAGCCTCTGGCTATTCGTATTCGGGAACATGTGGATCTGCGGGGCTGATCTGGAGCATCGTATAGCCTTGTTTGCCGATGATGTTTTGTTGTATGTACGCAACCTGGAGGCCTCCCTGCCAATTCTTGTTGATCTTTTCTTGGAGTATGGGAAGGAATCGGGGTTCATAGTGAACATGGATAAATCTGAGATACTGGGTGTTACTTTGGGCAAGGCGGATATACAACAGCTGTCTGCCTGGTTCCTCTTTCGGTGGGCTCCAGGGGTAATTAGGTACTTGGGGATCCGCTTGCCCGTAGATTTAACCCAACTGTACGCGGTGAGCTATGATAAGATTGTTCAACAGATTCGGAATGATATTCAAAGATGGAATGGTTTATGGTTGTCGAGATGGGGTAGAATTGTAGTTATAAAAATGAATGTTTTACCCCGCTTGCTTTTTCTGTTCCAAACTTTACCGATTCCAGTCCCATCTTTGGTTTTGAAACAGTTACACGCTCTGTTTTTTAGGTTTATCTGGCAGGGGAGACCCCCTGGTCTTTCTAGGCAAGCATTATGGGCTGCACGGTCATGTGGGGTGTGCGCTGTTCCTAATCTGTTTTGGTATTTCTGGGCCATTCAACTATGGCTTTTTTTTGATTGGGAGATAGCAGACTCTAAAATTGTGGTACTTATGGAGCAACATTTAGTGGGTCCTCATTGCTTGAAGTATTGGCTTTGGTCTTCTTCCCCTGGTGGCATATCCCTGGAGGGTCGGAGAAATCCGTTCTTGGATCATCTTTTGCAGTTGTGATGTGACACGCAAAAGCGTTGGGGAAACGGGGTAGTTCCATCGATTTTTGGTGCTATACATGAGGAACCACAGTTCCCTGTTGGTCGAGAGAGTCGGACTTTTGAGCGGTGGGCACTGATTTTCTTACATTTCAAGATGTTCTTCATAAGGGGCTCCTGGTGTCTTTTGAAACCTTCCAGCTTAGTTGTGTTTTGCCCAAGGGGGACTTTCTGGCTTACTCCCAATTTCGCCATTTTGTTAGATCCAGGGGTTGGGATATGGGGGTCCTCTTGCTCTTCTGATCCTTTTGCACACATGTGGTTCACTCTTCGGGGTCTTCCTAAACCTATCTCGGTTCTGTACCAATATTTTCAGGGCTCCTTCCCTTTTCCATCTACCTACCAAAGGGCCTGGGAATTGGATTTGAGCTGTACTTTTTCCGAACGGGAGTGGGCCGCGATTTGTACTGAGGTGGGAAAGGCATCTTCCTGTGTTCTTATTCAGGAAAATGCTTATAAGGTGTTTACCAGGTGGTATTTCACTCCGGTGCGTTTGCACCGTATGTTTCCAGGAGCTTCTGCTTTGTGCTGGAGATGGGGGGTGAACTCGGGAACCTTTTTACATATTTGGTGGGAGTGCTCTGTATTGAAACCTTTTTGGAAACAAGTGGTAAGCTGTCTGTCTCAGTTGCTGCAAATCCTTCTGCCTCTTACTCCACAGGGTTTTTTACTAGGCCTTTATAATGTGTGCTCACATACCTGTCAAACTAAACTTAGGTTTGGCTGTGGCTAAATGCTTGATTGCCAACCATTGGAAACAGCTGGCTGCACCTACCAAGTTGGAGTGGACTTAAAAACTTCGGATCATTAGTACTATGGAACTTTCCATTGCAAAACGGCATGGCTACTATTATACATATGTTTAAAACAGTTTTATTAGGTTTTACATGTACATAGAGACAAGATCAGCCAGATCATCAAGCAGTTTACCTAAACATCATAACTGTACCCAATAAGTCCCATCACCAACCCCCAACCCCTGCCAACCCCCTTCAAACTCCCCCCCCCCACCTTCCCACCCACCCACCCCCCGTGGGAACAGCCTCTAACAGTTAGGTCAATTCAACAATCTACTGCGTACAACCGGTGTTAGTGTAGAACAGAATGGTATCCAACAGCGTAGGTACAAAACACCAGCCTTAGAGTTCATGTCTGTAACGGATAATCGCTCATAACCTGCTAACTGGATCATTTGCGTGCGCCAGTGGGAAACTGTTGGGGTATGTGGTGACAACCAGCATTGAAGTATAGTTTTAAGTCCCACGAAAATAGCCTTTCTGGCAAACATCGCTGCACCCGGTCGAATGGGCCTCATAGTAAGTTTTAACGTGAATAAATACGTATTGGTAGGTATCCAAGTGCATTTCCAGATAGATTGTACATGTAGGCAGATACGTTTCCAGTATGCCTGAATGCCCGGACAGTGCCAGAACATATGACCCAAAGAGGCTTTCGGGGCCATACACTTCAAACAACAATCAGTAGGACTGATACGTGCCCGAAATGCCCGAGCAGGAGCAAAGTATGCCCGGACTAGAAACTTGTAGTATCGTTCCCTTTCTGCTACCGACAGCTGAAGTTTCATGCCCATTGAAAAGCTCCGTTTCAGTATGTCCACTGAAATAGTAATCTGTAAATCTTGTGTCCATTGCGATGCCAATAAAGCATAGTCTAATTCTCCAGCCAATTCTTGTAAGAATCTATGGTGTGTTCGCAGTGGTACAGGTTCTTGTGCCGTTAGGCAGATGGCTTCCGATAGGTGGTCTCGGATAGAGTCAGATAAGGCTGTTTCCGATAAGGTAGTGACATAATGATGGAGCTGCCTGTATTGGAACCAATCCGCCGGTGTTAGTACTGATGAATCACATAACATTTGAAAAGATTGTAATTGTCCATTAGATTGCAGTACATGGAATAAATAAAATAGCCCCCTCCCTCTCCACCAGGTCTGGGCGCCCATATCCATACCTGGAAGAAAATCTCCATTACCAGCCACCGGTAGATATGGAGTCACATTAGGTCGAACGGTTAATCGCCGGCAGAGATTCCTCCAAAGTCTACGCAGGGGTAGGAGAAACACATCCCCATAATTGGCTTCCCGTTTAGGAAGGCATTTAACATGTAACATATAACTAAAATGATAGGGGGCATGTGCCAAACACTCCACCCTCGTGGCTGAGAAATGAGATGTCCCACAAAACCAGTCATTCAAGTGCCGCAGTAAACAAGCCTCATTAAACCTCCCCAAGTGCAAGAGACCCAGACCCCCTTGAGAGATAGGCAAAGTTAAATTGCCTAGGGGGATTCGGGATCTCCTGCCTCGCCATAAAAAGTGAGATAATGCACGATGATGAAGCCGGATATGTTTGTGTAGCAAATAAATGGGCAAAGTTTGTAGAACATACAGCCACTGTGGGATCATCATCATATTGTATAACGCAATCCTGCCCATTAGTGTCAGTGGGTAGGATCTCCATGCCTGCAACCGTTGTGTAGTTTGGGTAAGCAGTGGGCGAACATTAAGTGTATAGAGTGTTGCCAGATCTCTCGGTATACGAATTCCCAAGTATCGAATAGATGTTGGGGCCCATACTAAAGGGAAGGGGTCGGACCATGATTCACACAGTGAGAGTTGTAATGGAAGCACTAGAGATTTCTGTTTGTTTAATGTCAGGCCGGAATATATGTGGAATTCATCCAATATCTCCAAGGCACGCTTCAAGGAACTGTGTGGCTGTGCGAGTGTAAGTAAGATGTCATCGGCAAATGCCAGTACTCTTATCTGAGAGGAGCCCTCCCTCAGCCCAACCAGAATATCATCCTTTAATAAAGTTCGTAGTAGAGGGTCTAGATAAAGTATGAATAGCAGCGGGGATAGTGGACATCCCTGACGTGTGCCCCTACCAATATTAAATGGCTGTGTCAAAAAACCATTGACCAAGAGGGACGCTGTTGGTGACGCATATAACACCCGCAAGGAAGACTCAAACCAACCCCCTATTCCCATGTATTCCAGTACCTTAAATAGGTATGTCCAATCAACCTGGTCAAAGGCCTTTGCAGCGTCCAGACTGACCAATATACCCGGGTTGGACGCTTGTTGAGCTCTAGACATTGCTAGCAACACCCTCCTAACATTCACCACCGAATGGCGGCCTTGGACAAACCCCGTCTGAGCCTGGGAAATCACTAATGGCAGGAGTGGAGACAATCGATTTGCCAATAGGCGGGCCAGTATTTTTATATCGACATTTAGGAGGGATATCGGACGATAGGAGTCTACTTCGTCTGTAGGTTTGCCTGGTTTCGGTATTAATGTTATGGTGGCCGCATTGGCATGCAAAGGAAAGCGGCCCTTCTCCAGCGCCACCACAAAATATCCCAGGAGAGGTTCACACACCTGCAGAGACATTGTTTTATAAAATTCTGTGGAAAACCCATCTGGTCCCGGGGCAGTGTATGATTTTAATTGTGTGATTGCTCTTTGTATCTCTGTGCCCTGGATGGGTCTGTTTAAGGTTGATCTCTGCAGGTCAGTGAATTTAGGCATACCCGCGTCTTCCAAATAGTCAAGAACATCGGGGCCCATTGATGTAGTATGACTAGCATAGAAGTTCGAAAAGTGTGTGTAAAACGCTTCAGCTATGTCGGGTGGTGTTGTAAGATAAGTGTGCGTCCCAGACTTCACTCGGGGTATGTATCGGCCATCCTGCCAGTGTTTAGTTAGTGTGGCTAGCAATCTGCCGGTTCTATTACCATAGCGGTAAAACCTATATTTTCTGTAGAATAAAGAACGCTTGATTCGTTCGTGTAATAGTGCATTCAAGGCTACTTGCGCTGAGTTCATATCTTCACTGAGCTGACGCGACGGGTTGTGAAGAAATTTGGCTTTCAATTGTGTATATCGCTTTTCCAGTCTAATAATACCCTGGGCAATTCTCTTGCGGCGTGCTGATACATATGATATTATCACCCCTCTAAGTACTGCCTTAGCCGTGTCCCAAAATAGATCCGGGGTATGTACATGTTGCCCATTGGTTGCTAAAAATTCTTCCCAGTTAGTTTGTAAATATTTTTTGAAAGATGGGTCATCGGCCAGATAGGAGGGAAATCTCCACCGGAAGTTTCCCTTGGGGGGAGCAGTCCAGGATATATCCAACCAAATAGGACAATGATCGGACAAGGCTAATGGCCCTATCGTCGCCTCTGTTATTCGCGAGAACAAAGATTCTGTTATGAGGATATAATCTAATCTGGAAAAAGTTCCATGTGCTCGTGACTGGTGTGTGTAGTCTCGTTCAAACGGGTGCAGTAACCGCCAGGGATCCACCATACCCAGGGACTTGCACAAAAAGGGCAGTCCCCTAGTGTCGGTTGCAGTTGGAGACCCAGACACTCTGGATCGATCAAGGGAAGCATCTAGAACTTGATTGAAATCCCCCACCACTAGAAGAGGAATTGAAGTGTCCTTAAGGCCTAAAGTAATCAATGAATTAAAATATGTGGTCGAGTAGCTGTTTGGCCCATAAGTTATTAATAATCGAAAAGCAGTGCCTTGCAGTGTTATATACAACAGCAATGACCTACCTAGCTCGTCTTTATGGCATGATGTGACTACACATTTCAAACCTTTTCGTATTAACAAGCAAACACCAGCTTTCTTGCCTGTAGAGGATGCATGAAAAACAGATCCTACCCATCCCCGCTTCAATTTCTCATGCTCCTCAGCAGTCAGTTTAGTCTCCTGCAAACAGGCCAAATCCGCCTTGTGGCGTTTCAGCTGTTGCAGGATTTTGGTCCTCTTTACAGGAGATGTTATACCGGCTACATTCCAGGAAATTATTCGAAGTGTGTTATCCCCTATGTGTACCCCCTAGAAATTGCATAGTGACAGTGAATCTCCAAATCCACGTCTGGGCGCCCAGCCTCCCCCAGACGGTCAGCACATGAACCCAATCCATTGGCATTAGCAGCAGTCGTAAACATAGCATATACATCTTTAATCTGACCTGTGAAATACATAAAACTGATTCCTGTTCTGTCCCCCAAGGCTGTTCCCACCCCCCCCCCCTCAAGCCCAACCCCTCCCCCCACCTCCCCAACTATCCCAACTAGCATATCCCGGAGGTATATGCAAGAGGTTCGAGGAGACACCCACGGTGCCCCAATCCTTTAAACATTTGACATACAGTCTCAAACTAGAAAGCCATAACATAACAACAGATTCAATTGTAAAATCCTGAAAGTACATCCTAGCCAAACCCCATACAATTACGTGATATGATCTTCAAGGAGGGTCCCCTTGGGATTCCAGCTGGGTGTTGATGAAGTCAGCTGCCTCAGAAGCCTCTGTAAATGAATGCCATGTGTGTGCATGCTGAATTTTCAGGGTTGCCGGATACAGAAACAGAAAACGCTGTTTAAGGTCCTCCAGGCGTTTACAAAGTGGATAAAAGCCTTTTCTTTTTTCAGTTAAAGCCGTCGAGTAATCTTGGCTAATGCGGATAGTTGATCCTCGCATCTTTAAGACATCTTTTTTAATCCTGTAGTGGTGTAAAACTGCAGCTTTGTGCCTGTAATTCAGAAATTTTACTATTACCACTCTCGGTCTGTCTTCCTGTGTTGGCCTCCTACCCAACCGGTGAGCCCGCTCCAGGCATAGAGTGCCAGTTTCCACTGCCTCCGGGAATTCCAATTCCAGCCAGCTTTCCAATTCCGCAGGTAGATTAGCATCAGGGATCAGTTCTGGGATCCCCAGAAACCGCAAGTTGCTGCGTCTGGACCTATTTTCCAGGTCATCAATTTTTTCAGCCTGTCTGTGCACAGTTTCTTGTAAGGAGGCCAAGTCTATTTCATGTGATGTGATAGTATCTTCAGATGCAGACACCCGATGCTCCAGTTCCGTCGTGCGGGCCGTGGTATCAGTTAGTAGTTGTTCCATTCGGGTCATTTTAGCCGTTAGAGCCTCCAACTGTGGCCCCAGTGCCTGGGTCACCGCCGTCTTGATGTCGGTGAGGGCGGCATCAGTGAACTCTGCAACCGCCGTCCCCGATGCGGCCGCCATCTTGGACACGACCGGAGCAGTTTTTTGCTTACCCGCCCTGACCGGCTTCGATCGCGGCGGTTCTTGAGACCGGGTCAGGTAGTGGTCCATCAAAGCCTGATGCTGGGCGTCTGCGGGGGATCCGGCCAGGATGAATTTCAGCGCGGTTTGGCTCGCGTGTGCGGATTGAGGCCCGGAGCCGATGTGAGAGACGTCTCACCGGCTCATAGCGTCACGTGACCTCTCCTACTATTATACATATACCCAGACTTGGTCTTTGATTATGGACAAAGTAGACTCATTGCTTTGAGCTTACCTATGTGGGTGGGGGGAGGGGAGGGGTGCTGTTGATGGAGGTATACTCCTGAAGAAACAACAGGAGGTCACTCCTTGGTGTGCTTAGGGTTTTGAGGTTTGGGAAGGGGATGTGGGGTTCTGTTTGAGGGTGGGTATCATGCCTATTGTTGTACTGGGGTTTTTTTGCTTCTTGTGCTTTCTTGTTCTGTTGATTGTTCCCTGATTTTATTGTTTTGTATTCATGATGTCATTGATATCCACATTTCTGTTTTATATTTCAAAAATTTTCAATAAACATTTAATGATAAAACAAAAAAAGAAATGGAGTATAAGGTACTCTAGAGAACTTATGTTACTCCAGTACAGCTACAGAAATGGTATTTTGGAGGGGCTGCGGAGGTAATGGGGATTTTTATCATTTGTGGTGAACATGTACTAAAGCCTCCAAATACTGGTCTTCAGTACTTGCAGGTACAAGAAATAACAAATGATGTTCTTGAGCTTTGCCTTTTGGGTGGGAAACAGGGCACAGACTGAGAAGACCAACTAAATATTGTAGATTATTATCTTGCGGCAGTTAGAAGCGAGATGAAGAGACACTGGAGAGGGGACGAGTTCCCTGATTAGGAGGGAATGTTGAGGAAACTGGAGGAGATTTCATGGATGGCTAAAATTGCAGCTGTGAGGCAACAGACTTTGTATAAAGATCTAATTTAATCTAATCTTTAATTTAGGGACAGCACTGTGCATATATAAAACATGGGGAGCTTACAATGGTCAGTTAAAATCTGCTAAACAATACAAGAATGCCCATATAATATTGCTCTTTTTGGCCAGTGATAGCAATACTGTGTAGAATTATACAAGATATACTATACACTCAGTTATTCAATACAATACCATTCTTGCTGTAATGCCAGTTATCACAGGACAAGCAGGCAGGTATTCTCACTAATGGGTGACGTGATCCAACGGAGCCCCGATGCGGACGTCTCACAAGCAGTCTTGCTTGAAGAAACTCGAAGTTTCGAGTCGCCCGCACCGCGCATGCGTGAGTGCCTTCCCGCCCAGCGCAGGGCACGTCTCCTCAGTTCTTACTTTTTCACGGAGCTGAGAAGTCCGTCTTCGACTCTCTGCGTGAAGTTCGTTCACATGTGCCTTCTAAAGTCTGCGGTTTTGGGTTCTTTTTCTCTTAATTGCTGATTTTCGTCTTTTCTTGTTTTGTTTTTTTAAAAATATTTCTTCCATCCGTTCGACCGGGCAGGCCACGTGGCCGCAGCCCCACGGCTTCGATCTTGCGGCGGAGCTTTTCCGGCCTATGTCCCGGCCTATTACCGATTTTAAAAAGTGTGCCAAGTGCCAGCGCGCGATTTCGCTGATGGACCCTCATTGACGCTGTCTTCGGTGTCTCTGGCGTCAACACCTTCCGAAATCGTGCCGGCCTTGCTCCACACTTACAGCACGTGCTTTCAAGCATCGTTGCTTCTTGTGGGAGTCACTATTCAGCATGGAGTCTTCGACGGAGCTGTCTTCATCGAAGGGTGCTTCGCCTTCGACATCATCCACAGCTCTCCAGCCTTCCGCCTCTGCGGCTCCGAGCATCCTCAAGCCTGCTTCGTTTGTGCCGGCTCAGCCTTCGGTGCCAGCTGCGATGCCTTCCTCCGTCTCCTCAGATCAGGTAGCACAGCAGCCCATTCCCCCGGTGGTGTTTAAAGTGCCCAAGGCTTCTAAGCCCAAGCACTCTCACACCGCCTCTAAGGAGCGCGAGGCCCGTGCAGGTGGTCCCATTGCTGATGTGGCTCCATCCTTGACGGCCTCGTTCCAGACCTTGCTTGAGAAGCAATTCATTCAGCTCTTTACCACAATGGGGCCGAAGCTTCTCTCTCAAATCCAGCCTGTGCACGCGGAAGTCTCCCGCGAGGTCGAGCCACCTCCGGTGCCTCAGCAGTACGCACACTCTCTACAGGGAGCAGAGTCTCTGTGAGTGTCTGGTCTGGCATCGATGCATGCATCGCAAGGAGCAGAGTCTTTGCCCATGCCTCCGTTGGAACCGATTCACTCGATGCAAGGAGTAGAGTCTTTGCGAGTGCCTCCATTGGAACCGATTCACTCGATGCAAGGAGTAGAGTCTTTGCGAGTGCCTCCATTGGAACCGATTCACTCGATGCAAGGAGTAGAGTCTTTGCGAGTGCCTCCATTGGAACCGATTCACTCGATGCAATGGCTCGAGTCTTTGTGAGTACTTCGAGGTGATCCCAGTCAACCACCTCTGCTTCGATCAATCACTTCCAGCCCCATCCATTCACAGGGGGCCTCAGCGAAGACTCACTCGCCTCGTTTGCCGAGGCCTGCTTCCAGACACAGCTCGCATCATCGATCGAGACATTCTTCGAGGCACTCGTCCAGGCATGCCTTGCCTCATCGGAAGCAGCCTTTTCTTCAGTATTCCCCACCAGCTACTTCACCTCCTCCACTGCCGGAGCTCGAAGACACGTTGGGGTGTTTTTTTTTTTCCATCTCGATCCCTGTCCTCATTGGATCAGGAGGCCTCGACGTCCTCGAGTCCTTCTCGAGGCCCTGCTTTGGCTGACCAGCTGTCTTTCTTATCTTTTCTTCGGCAGATGGCAGCTGATTTGGACATTCACCTGGATACAGGTTCAAAATTTTCAAAGGAGTATCTGGAGACTATGCATCTCCCTCAACCACCTGCTGAATCCTTCAAGCTTCCTCTACATAAGCTGCTGGATCAGACCTTTGTTCGCTGTCTTGAGACACCCTATTCCATTCCTACTGTGCCGGGCAAATTGGATGCCAGGTACCGCACGGTCCACCATAAGGGGTTTGACGGTGCCCAACTCTCCCATAAATCCCTCTTGGTGGAGTCTTCATTGAAGCGATCTCACCCCTCTCAGGTGTATGCCACCGTTCCGCCTGGCAGGGAGGGCAAGACCATGGACAGATTTGGCAGGAGAATTTACCAGAACTCCATGATGACGTCCAGAGTTCTTAATTACAACTTTCACTTCATCAACTATTTTGAATTTTTCCTGTCTGTCCTTCAAAAGTTCATGCCCTATTTGGACTCTCGAGCACAGTTTGAGTACCAGGAAGTTCTGGCTTCATTATCCCAGCTCCGGTTGCAGATGATGCAGTCCTCCTACGATGCCTTTGAGTTATCTGCTCGGGCTACTGCGTGCTCGGTGGCCATGCGCCGGCTGGCGTGGCTCAGGACCATCGACATGGACCCCAATCTTCAGGACAGGCTGGCCAATGTCCCATGTGCTGGTACCGACCTCTTCGATGAGTCCATTGAGGCAGCGACCAAGAAGCTTTCGGGCCACGAGAAGTCTTTCCAATCCATTCTTCGTCCGAAGCCTAAGCCTGTTCCTCCTCGTCCATCACGCCCACCTTTAATCTACCAGCGGCGTTTCCCACCTAAACAGGCTCCTGCCATCCGTCAGCCTGTTAAGAGGCAGCATCCCCAAAAGCAACAACAGAAGCCTCAACCATCTGCTGTCCCTAAGGCTTCTCAGCCTTTTTGACTGTCTCATGGAGAGCATAACGTCTGTCGTTCTGCTGTTTTCAGTTTTTCCACCGATAGGAGGTCTTCTCCATCATTTTTACCATCGATGGACGACTATTACCACCGACCTCTGGGTCCTTTCCATCGTCAGGGAGGGATACTCTCTTCAGTTCCATCAAGTTCCTCCGGAACATCCTCCAAGAGAGTATCCTTCCAACTTGACCCAGACAGCCCTTCTTCTTCAGGAAGCTCCGGACTGTCAAGCTGGTTCCTTTGCCTCAACAGAACAAGGGGCTTTACTCCCGGTACTTCCTTGTTCCGAAGAAGACGGGCGATCTGCGTCCTATTTTGGATCTCAGGGTGCTCAACAAATTTCTGGTCAAAGAAAAATTTTGCATGTTGACCCTGGCATCCCTGTATCCCCTCATCGAGCAGAACGACTGGTTATGCTCACTGGATCTCAAGGAGGCCTACACTCACATTCCCATTCATCCGGCCTCCTGTCAATACCTCAGATTCCGGGTGGAACATCTTCATCTTCCCTTCCTTTCAGCCTGGCCTCGTCACCCAGAGTGTTCACCAAGTGTCTGGTAGTGGTGGCCACAGCGCTCAGGAACCATGGTCTTCAGATGTTTCCCTACCTGGACGACTGGCTCATCAAGGATTCCACGTCGCAGGGAGTCGTCCTGGTGACCCAGAGGACTATCTGGTTCCTGCAGAATCTGGGGTTCAAGATCAACTTTCCAAAATCCCATCTGCAACCTTCTCAGACTCTTCCCTTCATTGGAGCTGTTCTGGATAATATCCAACTCGGGGTGTTCCTCCCTCCTCAACGTCTGGAAGCTCTCCTCCATCTTTGTCGCTCGGTGTCCTCTCGCCCGTCCATCTCGGTGAGACACATGATGGTTCTTCTGGGCCACATGGCTTCTACAGTCCATGTGACTCCTTTTGCCAGACTTCACCTCAGGATTCCTCAGTGGACCCTGGCATCTCATTGGACGCAGGTATTCTACCCTCTGTCTCGACACATCCAGGTCACTTCTGCTCTGTCTCAATCTTTTCGCTGGTGGATGCTCTCTTCCAGTCTATCCAGAGGTTTGCTGTTTCACACCCCCCTGCATCAGATAGTTCTCACGACCGACTCTTCAACTTATGCTTGGGGGGCTCATCTGGATGGTCTCTGCACTCAAGTTATTGGACCAGCACGGACCGCCGGTGCCACATCAATCTCCTGGAACTCAGGGCGATTTTCAATGCTCTCACTGCTTTTCAACATCTGCTTCACGACCGTGTTGTCCTCATTCGCACAGACAACCAAGTCGCCATGTACTATGTCAACAAACAGGAAGGCACGGGATCGGTCTCCCTCTGCCAGGAAGCTCTGAAAGTTTGGGATTGGGCGATTCGCCACAACACCTTCCTCAAAGCTGTCTACATTCAAGGGGCGAACAATGCCTTAGCGGACAACTTGAGTCGTCTTCTGCAACCTCATGAATGGACTCTCCATTCCACGCCCCTTCATCACATCTTCTCTCAGTGGGGAATGCCTCAGATCAACCTCTTTGCAGCCCCCCACAACTTCAAACTGCCTCAGTTCTGCTCCAGGATTTACACTCCTCATCGCCTCGAGGCAGATGCTTTTCTTCTGGACTGACGAATCTCTTTCTGTATGCGTTTCCTCCATTTCCTCTCATTCAAAAGACTCTAGTCAAGCTGAAATTAGACCATGCCAACATGATCTTGATTGCTCCTCAGTGGCCCAGACAACCTTGGTACTCCCTTCTACTTCAACTCAGCTCCAGGGAGCCTTACCATCTACCAGTTTTTCCCTCGCTACTTACACAGGATCAGGGATCTCTGCTCCATCCCAACCTGCAGTCTCTACACCTGACAGCTTGGTTCCTCTCAACATAGCCCCTCTCCAGTTTTCTCAGCCTGTGAGGGATGTTTTGGAAGCTTCCTGGAAACCTGCTACTAGGCAATGCTATCGCCAAAAATAGATTTTCTGCTTGGTGTTGTTCTCATCATCTGGAGCCGCAGCATTCCTCCTTGTCTTTAGTTTTGGACTATCTTTTGCACCTTTCTCATTCTGGCCTCAAGTCTACTTCGATACGAGTCCATCTTAGCGCGATTGCTGCTTTTCATCAGCCTCTTCAAGGGAAACCTCTCTCTGCTCATCCAGTGGTTTCCAGATTCATGAAAGGACTTTTCCATGTCAATCCTCCTCTCAAACCGCCTCCAGTGGTTTGGGACCTCATTGTCGTTCTTTCTCAGCTTATGAAACCTCCATTTGAACCAATTGACAAAGCTCATCTTAAGTATCTCACTTGGAAAGTGGTGTTTCTCATTGGCCTCACTTCTGCTCGACAAGTCAGTGAGCTCCAGGCTTGGTTGCTGATCCATCTTTTACAGTGTTCCATCATGACAAGGTGGTTCTTCGCACTCAGCCGAAATTCCTTCCTAAAATTGTCTCGGACTTTCATCTCAACCAATCTATTGTTCTTCCAGTGTTCTTTCCAAAGCCTCATTCTCATCCTGGAGAATCTGCTCTTCATACTCTGGACTGTAAACGTGCTTTGGCTTTCTATCTGGAACGCACCAAACCACACAGAACTGCTCCTCAACTTTTCATCTCCTTTGATCCGAATAAGTTGGGACGTCCTATCTCTAAGCGTACCATTTCCAACTGGATGGCGGCTTGTATCTCTTTCTGCTATGCCCAGGCTGGATTACCCCTTCACAGTAAAGTCACAGCCCATAAGGTCAGAGCAATGGCAGCTTCTGTAGCTTTCCTCAGATCTACACCTATTGAGGAAATTTGTAGAGCTGCTACCTGGTCCTTGGTTCATACCTTCACTTCTCACTATTGTCTGTATACTTTCTCCAGATGGGATGGACTGTTTGGCCAAACAGTGTTACAAAATTTATTCTCCTAAGTTGCCAACTCTCCCACCATCCCATTGTGGTTAGCTTGGAGGTCACCCATTAGTGAGAATACCTGCCTGCTTGTCCTGGGATAAAGCAATGTTACTTACTGTAACAGTTGTTATCCAGGGACAGCAGGCAGCTATTCTCACGTCCCACCCACCTCCACTGGGTTGACTTCTCTGCTAGCTATCTGAACTGAGGAGACGCGCCCTATGCTGGGCGGGAAGGCACTCGCGCATGTGTGGTGCGGGCGATTCGAAACTTCGAGTTTCTTTAAGCAAGACTGCTTGTGAGGCGTCCGCATTGGGGCTCCGTTGGATCACGTCACCCATTAGTGAGAATAGCTGCCTGCTGTCCCTGGATAACAACTGTTACTGTAAGTAACATTGCTTTATTCAATATTATCAGTTGCACAGTATGAGGATGTTGTTGTGTGAACATCCTGATGGTTTATGGCAGGGGTAGAGAACTCCGGTCCTCGAGAGCCATATTCCAGTCGAGTTTTCAGGATTTCCCCAATGAATATGCATTGAAAGCAGTGCATGCAAATAGATCTCATGCATATTCATTGGGGTAATAATAATAATTTTATTTCTTATATACCGCTGTTCCGTGAAGTTCTAAGCGGTTTACAGTAGAGACAGAAGAAATGAAATAAGTAAGATTAATTAAGATGAAGAGAGAGTACTTAGAGTTCCCTGACTGTCCCAAAGGCTCACATTCTTGCTAAAGTACTTGAGAAAAATAAATTAGTTAGGTTATAAACATAGAGTAGAAGAAGGTAGGAAAACAGTTCATAGGAAAATTAATTTTGAATACATTATACATTATATATTGTTCAAATCCTGAAAACCCGACTGGAATACGGCTCTCGAGGACCGGAGTTCCCTACTAGAGAATGACACGGTGGTGGTTACCCGCGGCTAGCTGCAGGTAACCCGCCAAAACGGTGACCCAAAAAATGGTCACCGCGAGTTCGGGGACCAGGCCATTCACCGCCCCGTGGAGTGGTGAATGGTAACACGGGGCGGTGAAAAAGGAGTGAATGCGCGATGAATGAGCGTTCGAACCGGCAGCCCACTCTCTCCCGCCGGCCGTCCATGCATCTCCCTCCCTCCTTTTCCCTTACCTTTTCTTCTTAAAACTGGCGATTTCTATAAGGCTACAAGCTGTATTACAGCCGGAGTCTTGAAGTCGCGTCGCGTTGCCTGCTGGTAAAAGTCTTCTCTGACGCAACTTCCTGTTTCCGGTTGCATCGGAGGATACTTCTAGCAGGCAACCCGACGCGACTTCTAGGCTCCGGCTGTAATACAGCTCGTAGCCTTATAGAAATCGCCAGTTTTAAGAAGAAAAGATGAGGGACGGAGGGAAATGCACGGCTGGCCGGCGGGAGGGAGCTGCTGGACCGCGTGAAGGGTGCTGGGGGTGGGGGGCCGGGGCGTGAAAGAGACAGCGGGGCGGTGACGGGGCGGTGAAGGGGACGGCAGAGACGGGGACGGGGCGGTGAAAGGGACAGCGGGGATGGGGCGGTGCAGTGCAGAGGATGGTGGTCCGGGGACAGGGCGGTGACGGGGACAGAATTTTTCCCTGTGTCATTCTCTAGTTTGCATATATTGAAATGAGGGTGATAATACATTGAAATGAGGGTGATAATACATTGAACTATTTAGAGTAGATGAGTCATTTAAAGTTGAGTAAAGAGGGATTACTTTGATAAGGTATAAAAATTTAGAGAAAATTAATTTAATGAAATTTTCTTACCCCAGCAACAGGTTCTCCAACCGTCACCCCTAAGATTATAGCCCACATCGAACGAGGGGAAGAGCCATACATCAGGGGTGAGCCTGGATCAGAGGAAAGAGAAACTGGGAACAGCAGCTGCTCAGGTGAGTGTAGTAATAAGAGGGATTGGGGTAAAAATGCCTTCTATAGACACCTTCTGTAGGGTAAACGCTGGGGGTTCTGCCCTTTTCTAGATAAGGATCAGGTTGGACAGGCAAGGTGCAAAGGAGGCCTAAGTCGCAGAGCGCCACTTAGAAAATGAGCCACATCTGGATGAGCTGCCAATGATTCCTTTAGAGATGGAGGGCCCATACATGAAAGACCGGCACTCTGTACCCAGAACAAAGCTACCACTAGGCCCTTCTTCAGACCATCCTGTCTCAGGACGCAGCAGGTGGAAGGCAGGTGTGAAAATAGCTGCCTGCTTGTCCTAGGTTATTATAATATATTCTCTTTCTTCAGAGCTCTTCTCTCTAATACTATACAGTGTGCCAAATGTTAATTGTCACTTTGACGTGTAACTTTCATGCTAAAATGGCAGTTATGTGCCGCATCGGAGGTAACATGGCAAGAGTTCTTCTAAACTTCAATTACTGGGAACAATGTTAATAAATAGGCACCCTGCAAATATATCTCCAAATATAAATGCCTTTTAATAATAATAATAGTTTATTTTTATATACTGCCATACCCAGGAATTCTAGCCGGTTCACATCAATCAATCATTATACATACAGTACAAATAGATATTTAAAATTGAAATCATCTAAAATTTTGGCAAAGTTAAAACTTACAGTGGGAAGATACAAACAATTTAAAATGAGATAAAAATTATTAAGTAAGTAATAAGATACATTAGGATGCCAGTCTGTTGAATAATTGGGTTTTTATCTGGTTTCTAAAATCAAGATAAGAGGAAGCTTCCAATGCAATTTTGGCAAGCCATGTGTTCAGTGTGGCTTCCTGAAAAAGCACAGTTACTTATAGTAACAGTTGTTATCCAGGGACAGCAGGCAGCTGTTCTCACAAGTGGATGACGTGATCCAACGGAGCCCCGATGCGGACGCCTCAAAAGCAGTCTTGCTCGAAGAAACTCGAAGTTTCGAGTCGCCCGCACCGCGCATGCGCGAGTGCCTTCCCTCCCAGCGTAGGGCGCGTCTCCTCAGTTCAGATAGCTAGCAGAGAAGCCAACCCAGGGGAGGTGGGAGGGATGTGAGAATAGTTGCCTGCTGTCCCTGGATAACAGCTGTTACGGTAAGTAACTGTGCTTTATCCCAGGACAAGCAGGCAGGTATTATCACAAGTGGGCGACCTCCAAGCTAACCATAATGGGATGGTGGGAGTGTTGGCAACTTAGGAGAATAAATTTTGCAATACTGTTTGGCCAAACTGTCCATCTCGTCTGGAGAAAGTATCCAGACAATAATGAGAAGTGAAGGTATGAACCGAGGACCAAGTGGCAGCTTTACAAATCTCCTCAATTGGTGTCGATCTGAGGAAAGCTACAGAAGCTGCTCTAACCTTATGGGCTGTGACTTTACTGTGAAGGGGTAATCCAGCCTGGGCATAGCAGAAAGAGATGCAAGCTGCCATCCAGTTGGAGATGATACACTTAGAGATAGGACGTCCCAACTTATTTGGATCAAAGGAGACATATAGTAGAGGAGCAGTTCTATTTGGTTTGGTGCGTTCCAAGTAGAAAGCCAAAGCACGTTTACAGTCCAGAGTATGAAGAGCTGATTCTCCAGAGTGAGAATGAGGCTTTGGAAAAAACACTGGAAGAACAATGGATTGGTTGAGATGAATTTCCAAGACCACTTTAGGAAGGAACTTCAGATGAGTGCGAAGAACCACCTTGTCATGGTGAAACACTGTAAAAGGTGGATCCGCAACCAAAGCTTGAAGCTCACTGACTCGTCGAGCAGAAGTGAGGCCAATGAGAAACACCACTTTCCAAGTTAGATACTTCAGATGAGCCTTGTCCATTGGTTCAAATGGAGTTTTCATCAGTTGAGAAAGGACAATATTGAGGTCCCAAACCACTGGAGGCGGTTTGAGAGGAGGATTGACATTGAAAAGTTCTTTCATGAATCTGGAAACCACAGGATGAGCAGAGAGAGGTTTCCCTTCAATAGGCTGATGAAAAGCAGCAATTGCACCAAGATGGACTCGTATCGATGTAGACTTGAGGCCAGAATGAGAAAGGTGCAAAAGATAGTTCAAAACAGAAGATAAGGAGGAACGTTGAGGTTCCTTATGATGAGAAAAACACCAAGTAGAAAATCTAGTCCATTTTTGGTGATAGCATTGTCTAGTAGTAGGCTTCCGGGAAGCTTCCAAAACATCCCTCACAGATTGGGAAAACTGTAGAGGAGCTATGTTGAGAGAACCAAGCTGTCAGGTGGAGAGACTGCAGGTTGGGATGAAGTAGAGATCCCTGATGCTGTGTAAATAGAGAGGGAAAAACTGGTAGAAGGTATGGCTCCCTGATGCTGAGTTGAAGTAGAAGGGAGTACCAGGGTTGCCTGGGCCACCGAGGAGCAACCAGAATCATGGTGGCATGGTCGTACTTCAGCTTGACCAGCGTCTTTTGAATGAGAGGAAATGGAGGAAACGCATACAGAAAGAGATTCGTCCAGTCCAGAAGAAAAGCATCTGCCTTGAGGCGATGAGGAGTGTATATCCTGGAGCAGAACTGAGGCAGCTTGAAGTTGTGGGGGGTTGCAAAGAGGTCGATCTGAGGCGTTCCCCAAAGAGAGAAGATGTGATGAAGGGGCGTGGAATGGAGAGTCCATTTGTCGACTCAAGTTGTCTGCTAAGGCATTGTCCGCCCCCTGAACGTAGACAGCTTTGAGGAAGGTGTTGTGGCGAATTGCCCAATACCATACTTTCAGAGCTTCTTGACAGAGGGAGGCAGATCCCGTGCCGCCCTGTTTTGTTGACATAATACATTGCGTCTTGATTGTCCGTGCGAATGAGGACTACTAGGTTGTGAAGCAGATGCTGAAAAGCATTGAGAGCGTTGAAAATCGCCCTGAGTTCCAGCAGATTGATGTGTCACTGACGATCCGCACTGGTCCAATAGCCTTGCTTATGGAAACCATCTAGATGAGCCCCCCAAGCGTAAGTTGAAGAATCGGTCGTGAGAATCTTCTGATGGGGGGACGTGTGAAAAAGTAAGCCTCTGGATAGATTGGAAGAGAGTATCCACCTGTGAAGAGACTGTGTCAGAGCAGGAGTGACCTGGATGTGTTGAGACAGAGGGTCGGAAACCTGCGTCCATTGAGATGCCAGGGTCCACTGAGGAATTCTGAGGTGAAGTCTGGCAAAAGGAGTCACATGTACTGTGGAAGCCATGTGACCCAGAAGAACCATCATGTGTCTCTCCGAGATGGACAGGCGAGAGGAGACTGACTGACAAAGATGGCGAAGAGCCTCCAGACATTGTTGAGGAAGGAACGCCCTGAGTTGGATAGTATCCAGAACAGCTCCGATGAAGGGAAGAGCCTGAGAAGGTTGGAGATGGGACTTCGGAAAGTTGATTTTGAATCCCAGACTCTGCAGGAACCAGATAGTGCGTTGGGTCGAGAGAATGACTCCCTGAGACGTGGAATCCTTGATGAGCCAGTCGTCCAGGTAGGGAAATACTGAAGACCATGGTTCCTGAGCGCTGCGGCCACCACTACCAGGCACTTGGTGAAGACTCTGGGTGACGAGGCCAGGCTGAAAGGGAGCACTCTGTACTGATAATGTAGATTTCCCACCCGGCAACGGACAGGTATATGGTTTGTTCATCAATTATATACTCTTAATAAACTAATCCCTTTTGATATACTTTGCTCCACATACCTACTAACATCCTCTGCTTATTCACAATGGATCATACTCAGTGAAATACTGTCTTCTGTACAGATACAATATGACTTCATATCTTCTAAAAATACTATTTACCATTGGTCTTTACGGTCTCTATCAAAAGGGAAAGCTATATCTTTTTTTTATAATATTCTAAGAGACCAATCCTTCACTTTCTCATATCATGCTATGAAACACTGGGATAATATAATAACCATTCCACTTTCTGACATTGACTGGGAACTCTTTTGGTCTTCAACAAACCGCCCACTTTTATCTTCTAGAGTTTCACAATCAATGCTCTTTATAATGTGGAATGCAATATGGACCCCATTTCGTATGTGGAAAGCCAAATTAAAACAAGATTCTATCTGCTGGAACTGTTTGAAAGAGGAAGGAACTCTTGATCATATGTTCTTCCATTGTACTCTGGTCCGTTCTTTTTGGTCCAAAATCTGGAATACCATACAATCTATCACCAACTGCTCAGAAGAGATTTCTATGGACATTATAATCCTTCGATCTCAACACCCCTGTTTCGCGCAATCAAATTGTCCTCCTAAACTCATTGATACCATGTTTGTGACTGCTCTCATGCATATTCTGAAAAATTGGAAATCATCTTCGTTATTAGATTATACTTTTTGGTGGAACTCTCTATGTATGTACCACAGATTTGAATCATATGCATATGAAAAAAAAATTTCACTCCGTAAATCCATGAATTGGAAAAACAAAAAATCACCCTGGTCATTTTTAGATTTATATGTACATTCTACTATGTAGACACTCCTGTCTTCTCTTCTCCTCTCTTTAAAATTTTTTTTTTCATTCTCTTCTTTTTTCTTCTCTCTTTCAATTTTTACTTTGTCCTATTTCACTTTCTATTGTCATACATCACCACAAACAAATCCAATACTCTCAGCTTTTCTTAATAATATGGGCCTTTATAAATAACTATATATTAATGCAAAATGTTATACTACTTTTATGTATTTGAATTGCTCCTTGTATTTTTTAAAATACTGAATAAAAATTTATTGAATTAAAAAAAAAAAAAAAGATTTCCCACCCGAAATCTGAGGTATTGGCGGGAGGCCGGATGGATAGGAATGTGAGTGTAGGCCTCCTTGAGATCCAGAGAGCATATCCAGTCGTTCTGCTCGAGGAGGGGATACAGGGATGCCAAGGTCAGCATGCAAAACTTTTCTTTGACTAGATATTTGTTGAGCACCCTGAGATCCAAAATAGGACGCAGATCGCCCGTCTTCTTCGGAACAAGGAAGTACCGAGAGTAAAATCCATTGTTCTGTTGAGCCAAAGGAACTGGCTCGATAGCTCGGAGCAGCAACAATGCCTGAGCTTCCTGAAGAAGAAGGGCGGTCTGGGCAGAGGAGGAAGGATACCCTCTTGGAGAATGTTCTGGAGGAACCTGATGGAATTGAAGAGAGTATCCCTCTCTTACGATGGAAAGGACCCAGAGGTCGGTGGTAATAGTCATCCATCAGTGGTAAAAATGATGGAGACGACCTCCGATAGGGGGAAAAACGAGGTAGGGCAGAACGACAGATATTATGCTCCCGAGAAGACAGTCAAAAAGGCTGAGGAGCCTTGGGCACAGCAGGTGTTTGAGGCTTCTGCTGCTTCTGTGGGTGCTGCCTCTTGACAGGCTGACGAGTGGCAGGAGCCTGTTTTGGTGGAAAACGCCGTTGGTAAATCAGAGGCAGGCGTGAAGGACGGGAAGGAGCTGGCTTAGGCTTCGGACGGAGAATAGATTGGAAAGATTTCTCATGGTCCGAAAGCTTCTGGGTCGCTGCCTCAATGGACTCATCAAAGAGGTCAGTGCCAGCACAAGGGACATTAGCCAGCCGGTCCTGAGCCACGCCAGGTGTCGCATGGCCACTGAGCAAGCAGTAGCCCGAGCAGACAGTTCAAAGGCATCATACGAGGAATGAAGCAATTGAAGTCGAAGTTGGGACAATGAGGCCAGAACCTCCTGGAACTCAAAATGTGCCCGAGGATCCAAATAGGTCATGAACTTGGGAAGGATGGATAGAAAAAACTCAAAATATGTAATGAAATGGGAATTATAATTGAGGACTCTGGATGTTATCATTGAATTCTGATAAATCCGAAGCCCAAACCTGTCCATTGTCTTGCCCTCTCTGCCCGGTGGAACAGTGGCATAGACTTGAGAGGGGTGAGACCGCTTCAGTGAAGATTCCACCAGAAGGGATTGATGGGATAGTTGAGCACCATCAAACCCCTTATGATGAACTGTCAGGTATCTGGAATCCAATTTCCCTGGAACAGCTGGGATGGAGTAGGGAGTTTCCATACAGCGGACAAATGTCTGATCTAGTAGCTTATGCAGGGAAAGCTTGAGGGATTCAGCAGGAGGTTGAGGGAGATGCATGGTCTCTAGAAACTCCTTGGAAAATTTGGACCCAGTGTCCAGTTGAATGTCCAAATCCGTAGCAATCTGGTGTAGAAAAGAAGAAAAGGACAGCTGGTCAGCCAGAGCCGGGACTCGGTCGAGGCTTCTGGATCCAATGAGGATGGGGATCTAGATGGGGAAAAAGACCCCATCGTGTCCTCGAGATCCGGCAGTGGAGAAGGCGAAGTAGCCGGTGGGGAATACTGATGAAAAGGTTGCTTCCGATGAGGCGAAGCGTGCCTGGACGAGTGCCTCGAAGAATGTCTCGATCGATGATGCGAGCTGTGTCTTGAAGCAGGCCTTGACAAATGAAGCAAATGCGTCTTCGCTGAATCCCCCAGAGAGTGGATGGGGCTGGAAGTGGTGGATCGAAGCAGAGGTGGTTGGCTGGAAACACCTCGAGGCACTCGCAAAGACTCGAGTTCTTGCAACGAGTGGATAGGTTCCAATGGAGGCATTCGCAAAGACTCTACTCTTTGCATCGAGTGAATCGGTTCCAATGGAGGCATGGGCAAAGACTCTGCTCCTTGCGATGCATGCATCAGTGCCAGACCAGACACTCGCAGAGACTCTGCTCCCTGTAGAGAGTGTGTGTACCGCTGAGGCATAGGAGGCGGCTCGACCTCGCGGGAGACCTCCGCATGCCCAGGCTGGAGTTGAGAGAGACGCTTTGGCCCCATTGTGGTAAAGAGCTGAATGAATTGCTTCTCAAGTAAGGTCTGGAACGAAGCCGCTAAGATGGTTCCGCGTCACCAATGGGACCACCTGCATGGGCTTCGTGCTCCCTTGAGGCAGTGTGAGAGTGCTTGGACTTGGAAGCCTTGGGCACTTTGAGCACTACCGGGGGAATGGGCTGCTGCGCTATCTGACCTGAAGGCACCGCAGCTGGTGTCGAAGGCTGAGCCGGCACAAATGAAGCAGGTTTGATGAGGCTCGGAGTAGAAGCAGTGGAAGCTGGAGGAGCTTCGGATGAGGTCAATTGTGAAGCACCCTTCGATGACGAAAGCTCCATTGAAGACTCCATGCTTTAAAGCTGCTCCCACAAGAGGCAGCGACGCTTGAAGGCACGGGCTGTAAGTGTTGAGCAAGGCCGGCACGATTTCGGGATGTGTTGAGGCCCGAGACACCGAATGCAGCGTTGATGAGGGTCCGTCAGTGAAATTGCGCGCTGGCACTTGGAACACTTTTTAAAACCAGTCGCAGGCCGGGACATAGGCCGGAAAAGCTCCGCCGCAAGATCGAAGCCATAGGGCTGCAGCCACGTGGCCTTGCCCGGTCGAACGGATGGAAAAATTTTTTTTGTTTTTTGAAAAACAAGAAAGCATAACGAAAATCAACGATTCTGAGTAAAAAGAACCCAAAACCGCGGACTTAAGAAGGCGCAAGTGAACAAACTTCACACAGAGAGTCGAAGACGGACTTCTCGGCTCCGCGGAAAAGTAAGAACTGAGGAGACGTGCCCTACGCTGGGCGGGAAGGCACTCGCGCATGCGCGGTGCTGGTGACTCGAAACTTCGAGTTTCTTCAAGCAAGACTGCTTGTGAGGCGGCTCCGTTGGATCACATCATCCATTTGTGAGAATACTTGCCTGCTTGTCCTAGGATAAGAAAAGGTTCTGTCGAGAAACCTTTTGTAATGACAGGATTTTATTGAGGGATATGCAAACAAGTGTACTCTTCGAGAGCTCTTATTAATGTAACTCAGGGTAAAATGAGGGGTGAGATAGCCTGGTAGCATGCCAAATACTGCTTTGTAGCAGATACATGGGAACTTAAATAAGACTCTGGATTCCAATGGCAGCCAATGAAGTTTTTGATAGAATGGAGTAATATGCTCCCATTTTTTTTAAACCAAAAATAAGACGAACAGCCATATTCTGAACTACTCTCAACATTTTGAGAATTTTCTTGAAAGCACCCAAAATATATGATGTTACAGTAGTCCAGAATACTTAAAATTGAAGATTGAGTTAACAAGCGAAAAGAGGCTTCATCAAAGTACTTCTTGATTGTGCGGAGCTTCCATAGCACTGAAATGCTTTTTTAAAATATTAAATCAGAATGTTTTTCCAATGTGAGGTGTTTATCCAAAGTTACTCCCAATATTTTTAAAGATTGTTTGATAATGTAATCCATCCCATTTACATGTATCATTGTTTCTTTGATTTTATCATTGGGAGTTGCTAAAAAAAAAAATTGTTTTTTTCTGAATTTAATTTGAGTTTGAAGAAACCATCCAGAGTTCAATCAGATTTAAAATAGTTGATAATGAATTTGTAAACTCGGATGACAGACAAGTTAGCGGGATGACTATAGTGATCCCATCCACATAAATATAGAATTTAAGCTTTAAGCTCTGTAACAAATTTCCCAAAGAAACAAGATAGATGTTAAATAGGGTGGGAGACAAAGGGGAACCCTGAGGAACTCCGCAGGAATTAACCCAGTGGTAGGATAGAATATCGTCCTTAAACACCTGACAAGATCTTTTGCCCAGGAATCCACGAAACTAGTTCAGGAATTTCCCAAAATTCCAATGGTTCCAAGCAATCCAGAAGAATGTTATGATCAACCAAATCGAATGTGTTGATATTATAATATAATAATATAATAAAAAGTATATTATAATATAAAGAATGTGCTCAGAACCCCCAATGCACAACGGCCATCTAGACACTGGCCAATGAGACAGAGAACCATCATAGTCGCATTCTGTTCTCCATTGACCTCCGATAACCTGATCTCATTAAATTCAAAAATGTAAATCAACTGTCTACAATGAGGAGAATGAAAAAGAACAAAACAGCTACTTATCTGAAAAGATGGTGATATTGTACCAATTCACAATTAGGTTTGTAAACATGAATTATGTATTCTAAAGTCCAGTCCAGAAATACGAACAGTGTGTGACACCAAACACCGAACGGACTCTTCTTTGTGTTCAAAAAAGTGAAAAATAATCCAAAAACAAAATCCCATCATATGTGATGTATTAAAATAGAGTTATATATAGTTCACTCCTCAACTCTAGCTGAGTTTCAAAATGTCTTCATCAGGAGGAATGATGTATAATTCTTTAAAGTCATCCAAGTGGCTGAAGCGTGCTTTAGCCATAGGAAATATCGAATTCTAAGGTCAAATTGAAATGAATTGTGTCAAAAATACTCAATCGTAAAAATCTCAAATCACATCCTATAATTCAACAAACTAATCAGCTCTGACTCAAAAATAGTATAAATAATAAAAAATAAAGAACCTTTTGTTGGCAGCTCTCCACTCAGGGGTGTTCAGGAAGTGGCAAGATCGCCAAGCTATCATTAATTGAGAGTTTTTAAGCTGATGCTGAGGGGGGCATGTAAAGCAAAGTGACGTCGACAACTACTACATAGAACCTATTGGCCACTCAAGGGCAAATTCTATAAGAAGCGCCCAAAAGTTAGGCACTGTTCAGCGCGATTCAAGAAAAATTGGGTGCTGTTTAATGAATCACGCTGAGCGGAACCTATTTTGGAGGCGCCCAAGAAATAGGCCAGTTCTAGGCACAGCTAAAAGTTTGGCGCCTAGCTGAGGGCTTAAGCACGCTTAAGAGCAGTGATTCTCTAAGAAGGCGCCTAACACGTAGCCACGCCCATGCCTAACATGCATAGCACCTATTTTTTTCAAGGCTGCCTAAATATTTAGAGGTGCCTTGTTACAGAATCGCGCTTTCTTGATAGGCGTCTGTTTCAATCAGTGCTGATTAAAAAGCTTAATTGAGCTTGTTATTCAATTTAGATAGGTGCCTATGTAGTTGAGCACCTCCGAAATAGGTGCCTAACTTTAGGCGCTGGTTACAGAATTTGGGCCTCAATCTCATTATTCAAGCCCCTAGGAACTAAATGAACCGCTGTTCTTTGAATAATAATGTTACCTTTTCTGTCAGCATTTTATTGGAGTAAAACAGCAAATCTTAAATCCTAAAGTCTGGCCATATTTCAACCAGTGGGCTGACAAAGGAGCTTCCATTTTGCTAGTTCGAATTGGGCTAAGATGTTCTATAATTCTTTTTTTAACTTGGCGCTGAGTTTGTCTGATATACATTTTTTTACGCGGACATACAATACAGTAAATCACTCCGCTGGAGTTGCAGTCAGTATAACTGCGTAAATGGGAAACTTGGGAACTATGTGGGTTTTTTTTAAATAGATTTAATCTCCATTGTATATTGGCAAATGGAACACTCACCATATTTAAAATGTCCCAGGTTGTCTATTGGTGAGAAGCGCAACAGGGGACTACTAAGTATCTCGCCCAGATTCCTATCTCGAGTGTACACAAACTTAGGACGTTCAGAAAAAGTATTATTAGTACCGAAAACATGCCAGTATTTTAATATAATGCTTTTGATATTAAAAGCCTGAGATGTAATGATATATTAATGCTTCAGGCATATTTGCTCTGAAACTTTGCAGTGCTTGAGAAACATATATCTGACACAAAGTGGGACTGTTTAACATCCCTTGTGGCAACACTGTCCACTGATACCTCTGGGTCGGTTGGCTATGATTAAGAACAGGTACAGTAAATGCAAATTTTTCTCTATGCAGAGGAATGGTAAAAAAAGCAATCTTTAAGGTCCATTACCAAAACCTCCCAATTTATCGGAATTATGTTAGAATTTGGAGTGCCACACTGTAAAGGGCCCATTGGTTGAATGCGCTGCTTTATTTTTCTAAGATTTCCCAAATGTTATGTTGCATTATTTGCTCCCATGCTTCCCCAGCAGAAGGTAAAGGATGGTTAAGAAAAGTTAGCAAGCAAATAACAGTCATTAAAGAACTACAAGTTAATTGTGCAAAAATAGCAGCAGTAAAATTTTCTGGTGTCATTTCTTTATTATAAACACTGGAGAGTTCAAGGGGCTGGTAGTAGGCTCTATATGTTAAGCATTCAATTGTTCTTGAACTAAGTGATGTAAAGCTTTTAACTTTGGCTGGGTTAATGATTGCCTCTGCAGCACAGTGTTGAATTGAGATAACATATCCCTTTCCCAAAGATTGAGATGGACTGGCAGACTCCAAACGCATAACGTTTATATGAAGCCAGCATTTTCTTTTTGAATCAGTAATTCGTTCTTCCATCAGATTACCAAAGTACAATTAATATCCAAATTTTAATTTGCGCCCACTCAATGAGGAGGCTATTAATTCTTGTAATAACATGACTCAGAAATAGCTTACCGTAATTGCAATTATCTTGGAAGGCATTCCATATCTGGGGTTTTTCTTTAAAATATTTTTCTTTTCACAAATAAAAGACATAAAATACAACAAATTGCAAGTTCATTTATATGTAAATATTATCACCGTAGAAGGCTCCTATTTTAAAGAGATGACCTGTCAAAAAAGTTTAAATTAACCTCTGAGTGAGCCCTGCCATCCAGTTAATGATTGACTTAACCAGAGGGAGCAAATGCTATGGAAGGACACGTACCTAGATAACATCAAAGTTATCAGTACTGAAGAGTTGCAAACTATGGACCTGGGGAAGAAAATGACCCTAGCCACAGTGTCAGAGAGAATCTAGAAATTTAACAAAAACAAACAAACACACATTCAAGCAGGCAAACAATCCTGTCTTTCCCACCCAGAGGCTTTCTCACACACAGACGCAGCCTCTAAATCCTGCACATACAAACCTCTAACCTCATCTCCTGTTTTTTTTTTTCATTTACATTTTAGACAAGGATCAGGTGGGCACCCTCTGTTCAATTTGGGCAGTTTATTACTATTTGCCATGCAGTTTCGTTTGAAGTGTCCTGGCTTGCCACATCCACAAACAGCCTTTTTGAGTGGAATCTTTCTGCATTGCAGCTGCCAAAATGTCCATTGCTTCCTGTAAACTGTTTATCAATTCTATTGCATAACTTTTAGCTGGTGTTCCTGAGGCTAACTGATCTGGGGTATAAAGCCCTCCAGATGTAAAGCTCTCCATTGAGCCTCTCCTTGATACTCGCTATCCCACATAACATATTGACCCGTAGTCAATACCACGTGCATAATCTCTTTCCAATCTTGTGGTATGAAAGTATGCGCTCCAGCCGTGGATTCAAATAACCCGGCTGTGAAATTACTTTTTAAACCTGTCTCCGAAATAGATTTACGAATTTCTCGCAATATTGCAAAGGATAATGGTTGATAAGTAGATATCTGTCCTGGACCATTAGGATCTTGGGCATTTGTGACTGGAGAGGCTTGAATTAAATCGTTCATGTCCTCTGCTGCTAATTGCCCTTTCTCTCTGGCTTTTTTTTTATCATTGCTTGAAACGCACTTAAAGGTTGCGCTAATGTTTCTGCCTTTTTTTCTTTTAAAGGAGCTGGGGATACCTGTGTTGGAGATATGATTTTTGGATATGTGTTCTGACTTGAATAGTCGGGTGGGGGAACGGTTAATGAAACTGTTGACACCTTGGCGGACGCCTCTGTACCTACCATTTCCAAGGAACGCTTGCACTGATGCCATAAAATTAATATGGCTGCCAAGGCCATAGGCTCAGCATACAAAATTTTCCTGACTCTAAGCCGATCTTCTAACTTTAATAATCCCTTTTCTGGATACTGGGAGCAATGCTCTCCTATCTCTTTCATATGAGCACACTGCAAATCTGACAGGGAATTGCCCATACTTACTCGAAGGGATCCTGGAGGATGAGGTGCACCAAGTCTAATCATCAGACGGAGCAAGCAGGGCGAGAGTTAGCAAGGGTCCCTGTTTCCCGGTGCTACTTGTAGGAATGATGCTGCACACACAAGGCTCAGAGTCGGATGAGTCGACAATAATGGATGGTCGCTCACCCTTTTATTGAAAATCTTAGCTCCCTTAATTACTTAGCTAATGCTTTACAAGGTTATAATTTCATCATGCATATGCAGTGTGGATTATACCAAGGTAACTCCTTGTTTACATATTTAATGTGATTCTCAAAGTTACTATCTCACGTGACATCTGAATACATAATAACAGTTACAATAAAGTGATTCCCACTGTGTACATTTCTGATATGTCTAAAATCTTACTATAGCATGTGACAGTCCAAAGTTTATAATGCATACTCCTTAAGCCTCTCTTGATCAACCTTAACCTCAGGGCCTGCTTTTGCACTTAGGCAAGGTCTGATTGTTGCCCATTTAAGGAATTCTTAAACAAGATAAGGGATAAGGGTAAATTGTGTCATGTTAATATGTGACGAGAGTCTTGGTCTTGTGACAAAAGGGGAGGGGGGACTGCCTCAGCATTCTGTCTCAAGGTGCAAACCTTTTTCCTTGCTTAGAATGTGTACGTGGCAGTAGGAGGGGAGAGGGAATAAAGAAAGGATTCATACTTCCACAGGGCATCAGATCCTCACACAAGACCTCAGATCAGTGTGCTGACCTGGCCTGTGTTCGGTCCCTGCCCTGGATCAGAACTTATCAGACCTCCATCCCTACAGACTGCATCTACAGAGTCGAGTCACAGCCCACAAAGTCAGAGCCATGGCAGCTTCCGTAGCTTTCCTCAGATCCACTCCTATTGAGGCAATTTGCATGGTCCTCAGTTCATACTTTTATCTCTCATTATTGTCTGTTTTCTCTAGATGGGATGGACAGTTTTGCCAAACAGTATTACAAAATTTATTCTCTTAAATTGCCAACACTTCCACCATCCCATTCTGGTTAGCTTGGAGGTCACCCACATGTGAGAATAGGCTGCCTGCTTGTCCTGGGATAAAGCACAGTTACTTACCGTAACAGTTGTTATCCAGGGACAGCAGGCAACTATTCTCACAACCCACCCACCTCCCCTGGTGGGTTTCTCTGCTAGCTATCTGAAATGAGGAAAGGCGTCCTGTGCTAGACGGGAAGGCACTCGTGCATGCGCGGTGTAGAAAACTCAAAATTTCTAAGTTTTCTACAAACAAGTCTGCTTGCGAGGCTGTCCGCATCCGGGCTCCGTGGATGACATCACCCATATGTGAGAATAGCTGCTTGCTGTCCCTGGATAACAACTGTTACGGTAAGTAACTGTGCTATCAGGTAATCCAGAGGGGATCACTGTAGTGGCATCCAGTGACGGCATATTCAGAACTATCTTCACCCGATGTGTCACTGGATGAAATTTTTAAAGCCACATGTTTCTTTGACCCTACTCGTTTTTTCTTATTTGATTTGGTTTTGTTCATCTAGGGGTAAACATATCCCCTCGTGTAATCAAACAGATATCGCTTAAACTTTGTAATTTTTAACATCCATGGTTCCCCCTCGATATTTTTCAATAATGTCTTCGTAGGTCCTGTGTTGGTCATTAAAATTAGTATCATCTAGCGTCCCTTTTGTATTATTTATTTTATCCTCCACCTCAACCCTTTGTTCAACAATTATTGGTTGTAAAGCGTCTACTGTCAGTAGCATTAAGGGCTCCTTTTATTAAGCTGTTGCTAGCGGGGTTCAAGTTTAAGTTTCAAGTTTATTAGGATTTTATATACCGCCTATCAAGGTTATCTAAGCGGTTTTTACAATCAGGTACTCAAGCATTTTCCCTATCTGTCCCGGCGGGCTCACAATCTATCTAACGTACCTGGGGCTATGGAGGATTAAGTGACTTGCCCAGGGTCACAAGGAGCAGCGGCGGGGTTTGAACCCACAACCCCAGGGTGCTGAGGCTGTAGATCCAGCCACTGCGCCACACACTCCTCCACTTTTCATCACGTGCTAACCCCTGCGCTGGCCTAAAAACTACCGACTGCTCAAGAGGAAGTGGTAGCGGCTAGCTCGGTGGGCGGTTTAGCACGCGGTATTACGCACGTTAAACCGCTACCGCGCCTTTGAAAAAGGAGCCCTAAATCTAAAGAACACAGAGATATAACTCTATTCCATTGCTCTACATAGTGCGCATTTTCCATAAATCTAGGCTCTTTGTTGATCCATAAGCCTCATGGAATCCTTTGTGCATGGCTGAATGCAATTCTAATCTGATTGAACTCAGGGCTGTGGAGTCGGAGTCGAGGAGTCGGAGTCAGAGGAAATTTCGGGTACCTGGAGTCGGAGTCAGAAGTACAAAAAACTGAGGAGTCGGAGTCGGAACATTTATCTACCGACTCCATTTTTGAACTTGGCATACCAATCACGAGCGATTCTTTCAGCTATAGCACCCACTATATACACAGCACAAATGTTGCGAGCAGCTTCTGCGGCCTTAGAACCTTGATTAAAAGCAAAAAGAAGGTGGTGTCGAAAATGCTCATTTCTCTCAACTTGACATTCCATTTTAACGATCTGAAAATTAACCAGTGCTGTGGAGTCGGAGTCTCGGAGTCGGAGGAAATTTCGGGTACCTTGAGTCGGAGTCGGAGTCTGAAGTACAAAAAAACTGAGGAGTCGGAACATTTATCTACCGACTCCACAGCCCTGATTGAACTTTTGTGGGACCAGGTTAAATCATCAAAATGCAGCAATCCTCACTCAACAGGATCAAATGTAGGATGGGAAAGAGGCTCCCAAAGCCTTTCACATCAATACAGAAACCAAATGTAGATGTCTGGCTTGGCTCATATCATTGCCTCCTTTATCAAATGCAGCTTATATGTTTAATTCTGTGTGGTTTTTTTCAGAAATAAAACTAGATAACTACTTATCGTTTTTTAATGCAGTGCCTCTAGCATGCCATTACGGGACCCATTTCGCCCACAAGGGCTTTCTCAGGGGTTCATAGAGGAGCTGTTTTCAGCGTCCTTCATCATCAGGGGCTAGAGAAAAATGTCAGGGCATGCTAGAGACACTGCATTAAAAAAACGATAAGTAAAAGAACTATGTTATCTAGTTTATAAGCTGCATTTGATAAAGGAGGCAATGATATGAGCCAAGCCAAACATCTACATTTGGTTTCTGTATTGATGTGAAAGGCTTTGGGAGCCTCTTTGCCATCCTACATTTGATCCTGTTGAGTGAGGATTGCTGCATTTTGGTTGTTTCCATTTTAGCCTCACCTTTTCATCTTCTATACCTTCTAGTGTTTACCTGGTTAAATCATCCCAATCGACTACCAATGTAGAAGCTTGTCCATCCAAAAGTCTTGTCTCACGATAGTAATGCTGTAATCTGCTCCAATGTTAATCCTGATTTGGACTCCTGAACAGAAGCCGCCATTTTCCCTAAATTAGTGTGAACTTCAATTACTGAGGCAAGAGTTCTTCGAAATGCACTTAAGTGCTATTCCTGAAGGCAGGGTTGTCAAATGTCGGTCCTCGAGGGCCGCAATCCAGCCGGGTTTTCAAGATTTTCCCAATGAATAGTCATGAAATCTATTTTGCATGCACTGCTTTCATTGTATGTAATAGATATAATGCATATTCATTGGGGAAATCCTGAAAACCTGACTGGATTGCGGCCCTCGAGGACCAACATTTGACACCCCTGCCTTATTTATTTTTATTTATTTAAAAATTTATATACCGCATACAACTATGCGATTTCCATATTAAATACAAAAAAGAGGTCACGTGACGCTATGAGCCGCTAGAGACGTGCTCTCGATCGGCTCCGGGACCCTGCTCCTCCACGCACGGCTTTAACTTGCTGCACAGCCGCCCCGATCGAATAATTTTGTGGCCTATGGACCAGTATCTGACTCAATCGCAAGAGTCTGCCCACAAACAACTTCCCCGATCCGACGCACCACGCTTGCAGCCTTGGAAAAACAAAATGGCGGCCGCATCGGGAACGGCTGTGTCTGAATTCACAGACACAGCGTTGGCTGATATCAGAGCGGCGGTTGCTCAAGTGCTGGGACCCCATTTGGACACTTTAACTTCCCAAATGTCCCGACTGGAACATCTGCTGACTGAAACCACAACCCGCACCACAGAATTAGAGCAGCGAGTTTCTACTGCGGAGGACACGGTCAACTCTCATGAAATGGATATAGCAGCCCTGCAAGAGACGGTACAGCAACAGGCTACCAAGCTTGATGACCTTGAAAATCGGTCACGCCGTAGCAATTTACGCTTTCTAGGAGTTCCTGAATCTATTTCAGATGCTCGCTTGCTTATGGAACTGGAAGGTTGGCTCAAGATGGAATTCCCGGATGTGGTGGCTCCGGGCTCCTTATGTCTGGAAAGGGCCCACCGTTTGGGAGTGCGGCCTGCCCGTGATGCCAGACCCCGAGTGGTGATTGCTAAATTCTTACACTATAGGCACAAGATGGAAATTCTACGTCAGTACCGGCTCCAGAAAGATTCCTTGAAATTGCGGGACTCTGTTATTCGTCTCAGTCAAGATTATTCCCTGGCACTTACTGAACGCCGTAAAGCTTTTTACCCACTTTGCACACGGCTAGTAGAACTTAAACAACGGTTCTTATTTGTGTACCCAGCCTTATTGAAAATTCAGCACGATGGCACGTGGCACTCTTTCTCGGGGGCCACAGAAGCACAAGATTTCATTAATGTGCATCTGGGTTCTTCTAAGGACCCTCCCTGACTGATGGTTACCGGCTATGCCCTGTATTGCTACTTTGTCTTAAAGCCTACTGAATATGTTTATTGTACATTTGCCTAGGAGGTTTGGGGTTCTGTTCGGTGTCTTCACGGACCTCTGTCATATTCCTACGGGGATATGTTTCTTGAGTTTATTGGGGATTGGGATGGGGATGGGAGGGCGAGTTGGGAACAGTCTCTTACTTTGTTTCTTTGGGTGTTGCTATTTATATGGTTTGCACTGTATTTTTGTTTTCTTTACTATACTGTACAGGGTGGACAATTTATGACCTGCACTTGGGTGAGGCTGGGCACCTGGGTGCGGATTTTCTCTCTACTGTATTGTCAGTATTGTATATCTAGGACTCCTGGGTGACAACACACTTTGTATAGTTTCTTGGAATGTTTCAGGTATTACCTCCCGGTGAAACATTCCAAGTTATTACAACAGTTGAAACATCATCAAGCTGTTTTGGCCTGTCTGCAAGAAACTAAATTGACCGCTGATGAACATAGGAAACTGCAGCGGGGATGGGTGGGGACGGTGTTTTATGCCTCTTCAGGAAGGAAACGGGCTGGGGTTTGTTTGCTAGTCCGCAAGGGGTTGAAGTGTGCTGTTACTGTATGTCACCAGGACCCGCAGGGTCACCATTTACTTTTACATGTTTCTCTACAGGGTTCTGACTTTCGATTATTGATTACTTATGGGCCTAATTCCTATTCTCAGACTTATATTGATACACTGGTCTCCCTGGGTCTTTTAGATACTTCCTCCCCATTGATTGTGGCAGGAGACCTTAATCAGGTGATGGATGCCTCACTCGACCGCTCAGCTCCCTCAGCCCCGCCCTCGGGTGCGTTATCTAAAGGTATACCCTTTCTTTGCAAGTCCCTTGGTCTGCTGGACCCTTGGCGACTCCTTCATCCTTTCGAGAGAGACTATACCCATAAGTCTCAGGCCCATGGGTCCTTTTCTCGCATAGACTATATCCTGATTTCTGAATCCTTGTTCCCCAAAATTGCGGAAGCTACTATAGGGCCCCTGGAGGTTTCTGATCACTGTCCTATTTGGATCGATGTGCACTGGGGTTCTCCTCCAATGGGGACTTACCGGTGGCGGTTTCCTTCCTACTTACATACTGATCCTGACTTTTTGACGTACATGCGTACCTGTTGGGATGAATTTTTACTCACTAATGGCCAGCACCAATCCACCCCAGATCTTTTTTGGGACACGGCTAAAGCGGTCCTTCGGGGAGCGATTATATCATACGTTTCAGCCCAACGTAAAAGAATATCGCATGGCATTATACATTTGGAAAAACAATATTCCCGTCTGAAAGCTAAATTTTTGCAACATCCTACTCGGGCCATACGGGAAGAGCTTCATTCGACTCAGGTAGCCCTTAATGCTTTATTACATGATCGGATTAAACGCTCGCTTTTCTATAGAAAGTACCGGTTTTATCGTTTTGGTAACAGAACGGGTAAATTGTTGGCTACCCTGACTAAGAATTGGCAAGATGATCGTTATATCTCCCGAATTCGGGCGGCTAATGCTTCTTATTGCACTAAGCCTGCAGAGATTGCGGACGCGTTTTTTCAACATTTTTCTACCTTCTACGCTACCCCTGGCTCTTACAATGGCCCTGATATTGTTGATTATTTAGAAGACGCTGGCATGCCTCAGTTCACTGCCTTGCAGAGGTCAGCATTGAACAGACCTATTCAGGGCACGGAGATCCAGAAGGCGATTAAGAACTTACGCTCTTGTACGGCTCCGGGCCCTGATGGGTTTTCAGTTGAGTTCTATAAAATGTTATCTCTGCAGGTATGTGACCTTCTTCTGGGCTACTTTGTGGAGGCGATGGAGAAGGGCTCGTTTCCACTCCATGCTAACCAGGCCACGATTACTCTGATCCCGAAACCAGACAAACCTAGAAATGAGGTTGAATCTTACCGCCCAATCTCACTTATTAATGTTGATTTAAAAATTTTAGCCCTTCTACTGGCGAACCGTCTGACTCCTTTGTTGCCTTCTGTTATCTCCCACGCACAAGTTGGGTTTGTACAGGGCAGGCATTCGGTGGTGAACGTTCAACGGGTATTGTTGGCGGCATCCAGAGCTCAATCCACATCCACTTTGGGCATTTTGGCCAGTCTGGACGCTGCCAAAGCGTTCAATCAGGTTAATTGGCATTACCTATTTCGAGTTTTGGAATATGTGGGGGTGGGGGGATGGTTCTGGTCTTCTCTCCGGGCGTTGTATAGTGCACCGACGGCTTCGGTTTTAGTGAATGGATTACATACTCGTCCCTTTTTAGTTGGACGGGGGACGCGTCAGGGCTGTCCTCTGTCACCCTTACTTTTCCTTCTTTATTTGGAACCCCTTCTTCGCACAATTCAGAGAGACGATGTATTGGTCGGGTTGCCGGAAGGTTCTTCCCAACTCCGAGTGTTAGCCTTCGCTGATGATTTACTGCTTACTTTAGCTCACCCACATAGATCTTTATCCCGTGCTCTCGAGCTTTTGGATGAGTTTCATTTGTTTTCTGGATTAACACTTAACTCCCAGAAATCTCTGGTGCTTCCATTACAACTGTCAGTCTGTGATTCGTGGCCGGGAGTTTTTCCCTTGGTTTGGGCCTCCTCCTCAATTCGTTATTTGGGCATCCTTATACCCAGGGATTTGACCACTCTGTACTCTATTAACATTCTTCCTATGCTGTCTAAGACTGATCACTGTTTGAAAGCATGGCGACATTACCCTTTGACTTTGATGGGTAAGATAGCCTTGTATAACATGATGGTCATTCCTAAATGGCTCTATTTGCTCCAAACTTTACCTCTTTTTCTTTTGCACTGTCATTTTCGGCTACATCGTCATTCTTTACTTCTGTATTTATGGGGAGGCAAACGATCTAGAATTCCTTTTCACACTTTATCTTTACCTACTGCACAAGGGGGCCTTGGGTTATTACATTTAGGTCGCCTTAATGTGGCTTGTCAGCTTCGACATGTGAACGATTGGTTCTGTGGGGCTAATTATTTTTCTGCTACGGGGGTAGAATGTTTAGCTTTTGCTCCATATCACTTTAGCTATTTGATTCATGTAAAATGCTTACCGCCTAGGGAACATCATTACGGGGATTTTCTACTCTCTCCCATTAGAAAAGTTTGGAAACAACTTTGCACTCAATTGGCTATTCGATCTGATGTGACTCCCTGTCTCCCTATTACTGGTAATGGAGACTTTCTCCCTGGTATGGGGCTGGATGCACATCCTCAATGGTCTGAGAGGGGTCTGTTTTATTTGTATCATGTGCTCCAAACTGATGGATCTATTCAGTCCTTTCAGATGCTATGTGACTCTTCTGCCTTTACAGCTGGAGACTGGTTTCCTTACAGCCAATTGCAACATTATATACATTCCCTGCCTGGATCTGCTCTGACAGAGGACATACAGGAAAAATTGTCAGAGGCTCTGTGTTTAACGGCCCAGATATCTATCCCTCTACGTTTTCATCACCGTTTTTTGCAAGAATTGGCTGGAACTTTGGACTATGATGCGTTAGCTGTTAAATGGACTCAAGATTTACACTTCTCCGTCTCTGCTGATCTACTTAAACGGAGTGTTTCCTTGGGGGCAAAATCTTTGGTGTCTGTAGCGGAGAAAGAACGATACTATAAATTTTTGGTTCGGGCTTATTTTGCTCCTGTTAGAGCTTTCCATGCCCGCCTTTGTGCTACTGATCAATGTCTCAAGTGTACTGCACCTAGAGCATCGTTGGGTCATATGTTTTGGCTATGTCCGGGCATACGGGCATATTGGACTCGTATCTGTCAGCATCTCGCATCTTTTTGGAACTGTACCTGGATACCTATGGACACCTTTATCTTCACATTGAGACTGTCCTTGCACCCGGTCCGCCCGGGTGCGGCGGCGTTTGCACGGAAAGCTATAGTTAGGCATCAAGACTATTCTTCAGTGTTGGCCAAATACCCCTACAGTGTCACAGTGGCGGACTCAGATGATTCAATTGGCAGGCTATGAACGTCTGGCCATTGCGGATATGGATTCTAAATCTGGCTCCCTTTATCTTCGTTGTTGGTTGCCCTTTTGTTCCACTTTGCAACCCTCTGTACGTAGTAGATTGCTTAACTAATTGTTGGATGTTGGATTGACTGTTCTTGTGGGTGGGTGGGTGGTGGGCTGGAAGGGTGGGTGGTTGGGGGGGAGAAGTTTTTCTGTCTACTACATTTGATGTACTGTTTCCTTGCTGTTGTTTAAAATGAATAAACAGATTTAAGCATAAATACAAAAAAATCTTATTTTCCTGCGATTACCATATATAACATAGACATGTCTAAACATCATCATTAATCATCCCTGTTATAAACAGGGATAGAGCACAAATTCAATCAATTCAGAAATACAATCAAGCTTTAAATCAGGGGTAGGGAACTCTGGTCCTCGAGAGCCGTATTCCAGTCGGGTTTTCAGGATTTCCCCAATGAATATGCATGAGATCTATTTGCATGCACTGCTTTCAATGCATATTCATTGGGGAAATCCTGAAAACCCGACTGGAATACGGCTCTCGAGGACCAGAGTTCCCTACCCCTGCTTTAAATCATACATTGCTGTCAAAAGAGTTCTAAAAGGCAGTTATCAACTGAAATATACTTTAGCATAAGAAGACATAAGAGCTATTCCAGATAGGTAGGAGGGGATAATGTACAAATAGGTGGGGCACAAGTGGGTTATAGGCGATTCCTATACCTACACGTAAAATCTATAAATTACAGGTCGAGCACTCAGATTTTTGGTACCTTTACAAAATTGACTCCCTTAACTCTTCACAACTGCCATTTTCAAGGAGCATCTCACAAATTTGCACTGTGTGGACATAGATGCTTGAAAAAAATGGTTTGCAAATAGGAAACTGACTGATTCTCAATCCACACATGGAAACTCCTGGTGTGATACAACCTATCTTTCTCTCATTATATAGAGGTCTTATCTTAGAAACCACTGCTGTTTTCTAACTCATGAGAAATACCTTCTGTTTATATCCAGCAGATCATCAGATCCAACACAAATGGAAGAGAATAAAGAATCGTGGAGAAGATCTGGTAAAAATGGAACAAATCCAATCACAGTCAGAAAATATCAGTGTGAATATTTCCCAGAGACCTGAGACAATTAATACAAAGAATTGTAAGCAGGAATCAAAGGAACAGAAACACCCTACAGGAGACACAACGGATGGAGTCATTAAGTGTGAGAGAAATGACGGAGAGCTCAGTAACATCCCTGAGGACAAGATACACCTAGCAGAGAGACCCTTTCAAATTAATAATAGTGATAAAGTGACTTCTGCCTTCCTCCAGGGCAAGAGTAAAGGAGTAAAACACCAGAAAAAACTCCGTATGCACAAAAGGGATCATAAAAATGAGAAAATATTTACAGGTAGTGAGTGTAAAAAAAGTTTAACTGGGCTAAAAATTCAGCAGAGGATACAAACAGAAGACAAAACATTTACATGTTCTGAGTGTAATAAAAGCTTCACTCGGCTTTCAAACCTAAAAAGTCACAAAATGATCCACACGGGGCACAAACCACATACATGTACTGAGTGTAATAAAAGCTTTACTCGGCTTTCAAACCTAAAAAGTCACAAAATGATCCACACAGGGTACAAACCATTTACATGTTCTGAATGTAATAAATGCTTCACTCACCTTTCAGAACTAAAAAAACACCAGATGATCCACACAGGGCACAAATCATTTACATGTACTGTGTGTAATAAAAACTTCACTCGGCTTTCAAATCTAAAAAGTCACAAAATGATCCACACAGGGTACAAACCACATTCATGTACTGAGTGTAATCAAAGCTTCACTCAGCTTTCACTTCTAAAAAGACACCAAATGATCCACACAGGGTACAAACCCTTTACATGTACGGAGTGTAACAAAAGTTTCACTTGGCTTAGAGATCTAAAAATTCACGAGAGGATCCACACAGGAGACAAACCATATAAATGTACTGTTTGTAATAAAAGCTTCACTCATGTTTCAGATCTAAAAAGACACCAAAGAATTCACACAGATCACAAACCATTTACATGTACTGAGTGTAATAAAAGCTTCACTTGGCTTAGAGATCTAAAAATTCATCAGAGGATCCACACAGGAGAGAAACCATATAAATGTACTGTTTGTAATAAAAGCTTCACTCAGGTTTCAGATCTAAAAAGACACCAAAGAATTCACACAGATCACAAACCATTTACATGTAGTAAGTGTAATAAAAGCTTCACTCAACATTCACACCTAAAAACACACCAGAGGATCCACACAGGATACAAACCATTTACATGTACAGAGTGTAATAAAAGTTTCACTCAACATACACATCTAAAAAGACACCAGATGATCCACACAGGATACAAACCATTTACATGTACTGAGTGTAATAAAAGCTTCACTTGTCTTAGATATCTAAAAATTCATCAGAGGATCCACACAGCAGACAAACCATATAAATGTACTGTGTGTAATAAAAGTTTTACTCAGCTTTCAGTTCTAAAAAGACACCAAAGCATTCACACAGATCACAAACCATTTACATGTACTGAGTGTAATAAAAGCTTCACTTGGCTTAGAGATCTAAAAATTCACCAGAGGATCCACACAGGAGAGAAACCATATAAATGTACTGTTTGTAATAAAAGCTTCACTCGGGTTTCAGATCTAAAAAGACACCAAAGAATTCACACAGGTCACAAACCATTTACATGTAGTAAGTGTAATAAAAGCTTTACTCAACATTCGCATCTAAAAAGACACCAGAGGATCCATACAGGATACAAACCATTTACATGTTCTGAGTGTAATAAAAGTTTCAGTCAGTGTTCAAAGCTAAAAGGACATCAAATGATCCACACAGGGTACAAACCATTTACATGTTCTGAATGTAATAAAAGCTTCACTTGGCTTAGATATCTAAAAATGCACCAAAGGATCCATACAGGAGACAAACTATATAAATGTACTGTGTGTAATAAAAGTTTTACTCAGCTTTCATTTCTAAAAAGACACCAAAGAATTCACACAGATCTCAAACCATTTACATGTACTGAGTGTAATAAAAGCTTTATTCAACATTCACATCTAAAAAGACACCAGAGGATTCACACAGGCTACAAACCATTTACATGTACTAAGTGTAATAAAAGCTTCACTCAACATTCACATGTAAAAAGACACCAGAGGATCCATAGAAGAGACTAATCAAACACGACTGAATGAGAGAGAGTCAGAATGGGTGCAGCTGAGGGAGATCTTGCCTTACCAATTTGCTTGTCTTCTTTGAAGGTGTGAATAAAGGTGGGTCAGTTGATATCTAGATTTTCAGAAAGCTTTTGACAAAGTTCCTCGTGAATGGCTGCTGAGAAAATTAAAGAGACATGAGATAGGAGGCAATGTTCAGTTGTGGATTAGGAATTGGTTTTCAGATAGAAAACAGAGGGTAGGGTTAAATGGTCATTTTTCTCAATGGAGGAGAGTAAACAGTGGAGTGCCGCAGGGGTCTGTACTGGGACTGGTGCTATATAACTTATTTATAAATGATCTGAAAATTGGAATGACGAGTGAGGTGATGAAATTTTCAGATGACACTAAACTGTTCAAAGTTGTTAAAACTCATGTGGATTATTAAACATTGCAGGCAGAACTTAGGATATTGGAAGACTGGGCGTCCAAGTGGCAGATAAAATTTAATGTGGACAAATGCAAAGTGATGCATATTGGGAAGATTAACCCAAATCACAGTTACCAGATGTTAGGGTCCATCTTTGGGAGTTAGTGCCCAAGAAAAGGATTTGGATGTTACTGTAAACAATATGATGAAACCTTACGCCCAGTGTGGGATGGTGGCCAAAAAAGCAAACAAGATTCTAGGAATTATTTAAAAAGGGATGATTTACAAGACTAAAGATTTATAATGCTGGTGTTTCATTTCATGGTGTGACATCACCTGGAGTATTGCGTTCTATTCTGGTCTCCTTATCTCATGAAAGATATAGGGGCACTAGAAAAGGTTCAAAGAAGAGCGACCAAGATGGTAAAGGGGATGGAACTTCTCTCGTATGAAGAAAGACTAAAACGGTTAGAGCTCTTCAGCTTGGAAAAGAGAAGGCTGAGAGGAGATATGATTGAAGTCTACAAAATCCTGAGTGGAATAGAACGGGTACAAGTGGATCGATTTTTCACTCTGTCAAAAATGACAAAGACTTGGGGGACACTGGATGAAGTTACAGGGAATTACTTTTAAAACCAATAGGCGGAAATATTTTTTAACTCAGAGTTTAGTTAAGATCAGGGATGTGTTGCCAGAGGTTGTGGTAAGAGCAAATAGCGTAGCTGGTTTTAAGAAAGGTTTGGACAAATTCCTGGAGGAAAAGTCCATAGTAGTCTGTTAAGATATGGGGGAAGCCTCTCCTTGCCCTGGATCGGTAGCATGAAATATTGCAACTCCTTGGGTTTAGGCCAGGTACTAATGATCTGGATTGGCCACCGTGAGAATGGGCTACTGGGCATGATGGACCATTGGTCTGAACCAGTAAGGCTATTCTTATGTGTGTAATAGATGCTTCAATCCTAAAAATTCACATCATGGAATAAGACAAAGAGCTGTTAATCAACAACTTCTTCCAGCACTCTCAAATAGTTTTGGTATTGTAGATGGGCTCCTGCCCATGCAGATTTAAATCCCTAAATTGCACCTGGATGTCACAGGAGTCATCTCAGTTGGCTGCCACTGAACGTCATAGCAGACATTTTGATTGGAGACACAGGTTGGGAAGGGGTGACGGATTAATCCCACCCTAATGTGCCACATGACTACAAATGTGGTAAGCTAAGCCCAAGAGCAGCACCCATAGCAGCCTATGGCTGAGCTCAGGGAGGAGAGCAACATAAGTAGTGTGGGTCTGGGGGGGCTTCTTATGTTCGTGGAAGTGTGAAGGGATGCCAAATGGGACGAAATCAAACCCAAAATTCAGTCGGCCTCTATTATAGGCCCTCAGCCTGAAAAACCTTTTTCTATACATATGAAGCCAGAACCTGACTATCATGTATTCTCGTGGAAAGCACTATGGACTTATCACTGTTGCTAAAACCAGTTTGAAGAATGAATATGGACATTATTTTTTGCTTTATGCTATGTACATGTTGCAGTCATGGTTCCAGGAACTTTCTCAGCATGAAATTTAGCTATGAAGTCCTTGAAGATGACACAGTGTTGCTCTTGTGTAGTCATTCATGGTAGCACTGAATTCCTCTGTAGGAATGTGACACAGCAAACACACATACGCAGTCGTAGAGTCGGGATGGAGGCGTGCCCTAATGGATGGTCTGTCACCCTTTTATTGAGAATCTTAACTCCATTAATTACTTAGCTAATGTTTTACAAGATTACAATTTCATCATGCATATACAGTGTGGATTATACCAAGGTAATTCCTTGTTTACATATCTAATGATTCTCAAAGTTACTATCTCACATGACATCTGAATACATCATAACAATTACAATAAAATGAGTCCCATGTGTATACTTTTGATATGTCTAAAACCTTAATATAGCATGTGACAATCGAAAGGTTATAATGCATGTTCCTTAAGTCTCTCGGGATTAACCTTAACTCAGGGTCTGCTTTTGCACGTAGGCATGCTGCCCATATAAGGAATACTAAACAAGATAAGGGTAAACTTGTGTCAGGTTAATATGTGACAGGGAGGGGGGAATGCCTCAGCATTCGGTTACCAGGTGCAAACCTTTTCCTTGCTTAGAATGTGTACGTGGCAGGAGGGCAGAGCATACTTTTACAGGGCCTCAGATCCTTACCCAGGGCCTAGACTAGTGTGCTGGCCTTGCCTATGTTCTGATGCCCTGGTTCAGAGCTGCATCCCTTCATTCCTCATCTGCCTTCTGTCTCTCATTACTGAGAACATGAGTCATCTATTTGCCACATGATAGCGAATATCTGATTTGCTTGACCAATGTCAGTTTGCTCTGACTCCTCCAATCAGAGAGGCATGGCTTGACCAATGTCAGTTTGCTCTGACTCCTCCAATCAGAGAGGCAGTTTAAAGTGTGCTGAGTTTTGCATACTGGCTGCCTGACCAATTGAGTTTTACATTCGGTCAGGGCTTGGTTGAGTGATGTTGATGCAAATAAATTGATCACTCCATCTGAGTTAATGCTCTTTCAGTGTGGGACTCTTTTTAACCTGCTTTCCATCACAAATGGCGACAACCCCTCTATTCCAACAGCCTCAGAACTAGCTAACTAGTGTAAAACAGTGATTCAATCCATATGAGACCAGCTACCACCCCACCAACCCAGCTGGACCCACTGCAACAAAACCACCTATGGCTCTCCTAAAACACCACAAAAATACGTACATAGAAATGTCTAGCAAAATTGGATTCATATGCGTCACTAAAGGAGAGGGGGGGGACCTCAAGCACCCAAACGTGTGAACACATCCCGCGTCTTGCTGGGGTTATGAATATTATCACTGGTCCCACAACACCTCCCTCCACTTGAAAGTGGGTTTTTTATTTTATTTTTCAATTTTTGTGCTCAATAAACACTGAAAAATAGTGAACAATTAATGCAGTTGCAAAAAAAAAAAAAAAATCTTAGAAACACTTAACTCTCCCAACGGAGAGTCCCCCATTTCACGATTTGCTTCATCAAGAGTTAGTGTTTCTATATCCTGATATACAGGTGTTATTAAAGTCACAGTAGTATTTCTTTAATACAGGGAACTATATCATTTGTAACGCTCTAAAAAAGACATGACATAAAAAATCATATTAAAAAAAAAAACAGAAAACCTGGCACAAGATACAATGTAATTCACACAAGGTTGAAAAGGTTCAAAAAGTGTTAAAGACCAGTATACCACTTGTTACTTGCCCAATTCTGGCTTGTGTTCATAACAAGTTTGAAAAAATGGCGCCCATCTTTTAACTAGGACGCTGACCCCAAAAGCCAATCAAATTTAAACTGACTACATTACGGAGCTGAATGGAGATGTCATCGATAATGAATGGAACGCACATCCAATCAAAAGGTAAAACGTCAGTAGAAAAAGGCAGGGCAAAGACGGCTGATCTTCACTAGTATTACTATTCAAGCCAATCAGATTGAAACTCGCTACAAGACAGAGCTGAATAGAGGTGTCATTGATGGTAAAACAATGCTTGTCCAATCAAAAGGTGAAACGTCGTGAAAGAAGGCAGTGCAAAGACAGCTTATCTTCAGAAATGTTATTATTACTAACTCCCGATGAAGCAAATCGTGAAACAGATGAATCTCCGGGAGCGTTGACATGACCATCCTACATTGTTGTTATATATGTATGTTTCTGATATTGTCTCATGATACTCCTATTATTAGGTTCCAATTTGCTATTTGCAAGTTTACCTCATTTATTGTATTTACTGTATGTTTATACTTGGTTATTTTACTATTGTTATGCTCTTAACAAATTGTAAATTTTAGGTTAAACTGTCCCTGCTGTACATTGCTGGGAGTTAATCTCTTAATAAGGGTGTTTAATAAATCCCGATAAATAAACAGAGATGGGAAATGAGCAGACCATTTGTCATAGAATGAGAATCTGGGAGTAAATGTCCTGCCTGAGCAGAAGCTTCACCGAGCATTTTCCTTTGGGTTTGTGCTGTTTGCAGGATTTAAGAAAATCTGGATCATTCACTGGCTATATAGGAGAAGCTTAGGGTTAGAGAATGACACGGTGGATGTTACCCACGACTAGCTGCAGGTAACCCGCCAAAACAGTAGAGGGAGGAAAGGTGCTCACTGCATGTACAGGGACAAGGCCATCTACCGCCCCGTGGATTAGTGAATGGCTTTGTCCCCGCAGTTAAGGGGGGGGAACACACGCAGTCACAATCACGTGCAGCCCCCTCCCTCCTTCCTACCTACCCGAATCTATCTATCTCCCTGCCTCCCCCTTACCTTCACGGTGTGTTTTAAGATTTGAGACTTGTTGAAAGCCACTGGAGTATACATGCGTGTGTGGCCAGAAGCTTCTCTGAGAAGCTTCCGCCCACACACATACGCAATTGCACAAACACTCCGGCGGATTTCAACAAGCTACTCAAACCTTAAAACGTGCTGCGACGGTAAGGGGGAGGGAGGGAGATGCATGGACTGCAGAAGGGGTGCCGAAAGGCAGTGAGCTGGCGAAAGGGAAGGGTGGATGCTATGGAGACGGGACAGATTTTTTCCCCCATGTCATTCTCTACTTAGGGTTTCTCTCTTGCAGTGCTGGAAAGGGAAGAAGGGCAGAAATTGAGATTCAGGACTGGAGGGTTTTAGATCACAAAGGAGGAAATGAGAGGCAGAACTTCTGAAAGGATAAAGACTGGTGACATCACAAAAGGGAGGGCGGAGCTTCTCACTGAGGGAACTGACTATATTTCCTAGACTCCACCCTGAAGCTGGAAGGGGTGGAGCTTGTACAGAGCTAACTACTACTTTCTACAGCTACTAGGCATACGCAGCACTGTACACATATGCAGGTACTTCCTCTGCCCCAGCAGGTTCATAGTCTAAGCTGAGAAGATACACAACACCAGAGAGAATCTGAACACTCAGACTGACAATCAAATCCCAGTTGCTCCTTAGGAGGCCGTGAGGAGAGGGAGGAGCCAGGGCTGGGAATGGAGCCCTGGAGATGGGTAGGAGAATGACTGGAAAGATAAGAACATAATATTCCAGTAGCCCGTTCTCACCTGGCCAAAACCCTTATAGCTGATGAGACATTGGCAGGGAATAACCAGCAGGGGTCAGTCTCCACCATCCCTTCTCTAGAGCAGAGCTTACAGGCTGACTTGGCTCTTCCCCTCCCTCCTTAAAGTCTCCTCCCCCACCCCAGGATTATTCTGACCAATAAGTGCCAGAATGAACTAAAACTCCTCCTCCTTCCCCCCTCTCAGTGTTAGCGGGTGGAACTACACAGCTCTTTGACCAATCAGCACTGAAAGGGGTGGAGCCCAGTGGAAAACACCGGGACCCGGATGCTGCAAAGGATTCCCTCCCAGTAAGACTCTTAAAGCAGCCTCAGTGGCACAGAAACTTCTCTGCAAACGCCTTCGTATTCTAATGAGCTTTCCTTGTGACGCACGAAAGAGAACGCCACGCCCTCATTTGCCATGAAATGCTTCTTGCACTGGGTTTTGTACAGTACAGGTGTCTCGATCAGGGTGAAGCCCCGCCTCCCCTTTGTGATGTCATCAGACTGCGCCCAACAGGAAACGAACCTCAGAGCTGCAAATCTCACCTTCCTGTCCTTTGCTTCCTTCTTCCGACACTTCAGGAGACAAATCCTCAGCCAGAGAAAGAGCCCCACATTCATTTCTAATCCTGCAAACTAGAGAAACAGAGAGGAAAATGCCTGCAGGAGCTTCTGCCCAGGTGGGAGAGTCCCCCAACTCCTTCTGCCCTGGGATGTTGCAGAATCAGGACCCTGAGCAGAGCTGGGGCTGAGGAAAAGCACTTTGGGACCCTTCTGAGGGGAAGGAGAGAGATCAGGAGTCTCAAAGGGAGATTTTGGCTGTAACTGGTTTTCCTGCTATAGTCCTGCTCTGGGACTGTGAATTATGTGCCTGCAAATTATATACACAGAGAAATCTCATTCTGCCCTAATGAGAGCTCTTCTGAAATCTACAGAAGCATCTTTTTGTCATGCTCAGCCCCAGCACTGGGAGGTCTCCTGAAATAGAACACTGTTCTGGGACTCTGTGCTATGTCACTGTAAATCTTGTATACCTGACATATTTTCCTCCACCCCAAGATCACCAACAGTGGGAAGCCTCTTCATGGAAGTGCTGCAGAAGATACTGAGTATGTTTCTGATTTGTATTTCAGATGCAGGTGACATTTGAGGAGGTCGCTGTCTCCTTCTCCCAGGAGGAGTGGGAGTATTTAGATGAAGAGCAGAAGGAGCTCTACAGGGAGGTGATGAAGGAGAATTATCAGACTCTGATCTCTTTGGGTAAGGGATAAATTTACATGTTTATTAGCAGTAGTGGGCCATTATTATAAGGACAGTTTTAATTACTGTATAGAGTTATACAACATATACAATTCACTCTGTTATTCAATACAATGCCATTCTTACTGTAATGCCACTTATTCAATATTATCAGTTGTACTGAAAGAGAATGTTGTCGCATGGACGATCCTGACAGTTTATTGTCTAAATATGTTTTCAGTTTTCTTCCGAAACTGGTGAAGGGAAAATGAAAGTTAAATTTAGATTGCAGTGTGGTTTCTTCTAAGGAGTATTAAACAGAAGGCTGGGGGAGAGGAGGGATGGGGAGAAATAGGAGGTCAAGAGCTCTTTCAGGATGAGTCATACAGCTGGACACTAGAAGAAACAGCACTGCCCAGTGAATTTCTGGACACAGGCTGGATTGCCAATGACTAGAATTGGAGGGGGGGGGGGGTTAGGCTGTAGAGAGCCACAGTCTGCCATGCCATGTTGGAGTATTGCAACAAAAGTTAGGGGTGTAGTGAAGGAGGGTTTAGAGGATTAGTGGTGGGGGGTTGAATTGTATTAGTAACTTAGGCCTCCTTTTACTAAAGCTTGGCGTCCACTATGTGTGCCACGTGGCCCAGAGGTATAAAACAGGACACTCAACATTTAGCGTGTGCTAAGCTTTAGTAAAAGGACCTCGTGGTTGTATTTATGAACTGTTTGTATACTGTTCTTGATATACAAATGTGAATAAACATGAAAAAAAAAATGACCTCCAGAAAACACAAAAATGTGTCCGATACCAATGAACAGAAATCAGACACCTCTATGGGAATTTAACGAAAGACGCTGCTCCTAAAGCTAAAATACGAGAGCTAAGCTGTGGGAATATTATCAGATGCAGATTGTAAGAAAGCAGAGGGGACCTGTGTATCGGGCATTATAAAACATCCTGACTTTCCCCCTCAGCATCCCGTAGAATCTTCTTATCAGGCAACTAATACAGTTTGGAAATTGCAATGAACTCACTATCTGAAAACCCTAACATTTCAAGAAAATATTTTTTAATCAGCTCCATAGGTAAAAGCAGCCTTGTCTAGGGAAAGTTAAAAATCCGCAGATCTTGGATCTTAATTGGTCTTTGTTACCAGACTTTTATTTGAGCTCCACCAAGTCCTTGTACAATCCCACCTTATTCCTGGACAGGTAGGTTGTGTATCCATAGTCGCCAGAAGACTTATAGGAAGCCTCAATTATTCAGTCTTCAGCCCCTCCCCTCTTACCTTAGGACTGCCTCCAGGGAAACCAGTTCTCTTCCTATAAGCCAGACAGAGGAAGCTTGTCTTTCCTGCTTGTGTTTATTTTTTTCTTAAAATCAGTGTTTTCTTCATGAGTCGCACCTTAGTGCTGCAGAGATTCTCCACAGGGGATGCCTCTGACTGCAGGAGATCACAGACTTTGTGGAAAATCAGTTTCCAGGAGGTTGGCTACACTGCAGTGCACCCCTTGGAAGGCCTGCCCCTTCGATTCGTGGCTCAGGGACATTTCCCTTGGGAGCTTGCTCACCCTAGGTTCATCAACTAGTGGGTCTGAGCACAGGCTGAGTGGCTCAGTGGAGGTGCACCTGGGATCAGAGCCCACTGCATCCCTCCGCAAGGTCACATCAACGCTGGTGTCCATTGGAGGCAGGGGTCCTCGGTTGTTGATGCTGGACTGGAGGGGCAGTTGTAAGTTTAATAAAATGTAAGGATGGTCGCACCCCCACAATGTTAGGTTGGAGGGGTTATGTTTGACACGGCCTTACAATCCGCGGTCCCGAGTTCAATACCTTCACAGAAGTTTCATTAGGTATAGAATCAAATAAGAAGCATAGCCAGAGGTGTTTGCATAAAGAATATATTATAGAAATAGTCTTACAGAAAAGCAATATTTATAATCATTAAAATTAAGCATTACAACTAAATAGAGAGCATAGCAGTTTCCCTGCCTTACAGAGTTCAGAGGCAAAGAGGGACATAGAAGCTTGCAGTTCTAGGAAGAGCCAGAAAGAGAGAAAAGGGGGATGGTCTAAGCTTCGTGTTCCATAGATAAAGGGAAGGATAGACAGAGAGAGGGAGAGCCAAGACAGAACCAGAGTGCCAAGCAAAGAGCCAAGAGATAGCTAGATAGAAAGAGAGAGATCGAGAGCCAAGACCCCTCTCCTGATAGCTTGATAGAAAAAGAGAGAGATGTGTGTTTCAGAGAGCAGGCTTTTATACCTTGGCTCAATATAGAAACCTGTATGCCCCAGTATCTTTCTGTTTAGAATTTGTAAACTGTTTGAAACGATGGTTAATTTAATTGCTAAGGAGGGTGAGATACCTGCAAGCATGGTGATGGGATTAGCCTCTGGCTTGATCTGTGCACCTTTGTCCTAAGCACCCTCTTAATCAGACATTAACACCTTTTAGCTAGTCATGATTCAATCAGGGAAACTTAAAACCATATCAGGGAAACTTAACACAGTTTCCCTGCACTAAGGGTCTATCTGCCTTCCCATGCCAGAGTCAGATTGATATAATTTCCCATAGGCCTCTAGGCTGACAGCAGTCAGAAGATCAGAAGTCTGTTTGCATACTTGAGGCAGAGGATCTTCCTGTGGGTTGTTTTTCTTCCTTCCATGCAGTCTCCCAACACCTCATGGCACACAGTGAGTACAGCCTGTTATTCCAGGACAAGCAGGCAGCATATTCTCAACATGTGGGTGACGTCATCCACAGAACCCCATAGCAGAGAGCCTCGCAAGCAACTTGCTTGTTAAACTTCAAAGTTTGCGAGTGCCACACTGCGCATGTGCGAGTGCCTTCCCACCCGAGTTAGGGCGCGCGTCTCCTCAGCATCTCAGTTTTTGTTTTTCCGCGGAGCTGAGAAGCACCTGTTTCTAGCTCTGCCCCGTTGTTCAATGCCTTCTCGCACCGCGGCTTTGTTTCTTTATTACTTTTCCTTTCAAGTCGCTGTGTGGCGCGTGTAAAAAAACAAACAAACAAAAAACCATTTGTTTCTTTCTTCCGTTGACCGGCTTGTGCTGCGGCCCTACCCATGAGCTGCGGCTGTTGTTTTCTTTTATGTCCCGGCTTGTTCCGAGATTCAAACGCTGTAGTTAATGTAACCGTTCAGTTTTTTTCTCACTGACCTTCACCATTTGTGTCTTAACTACTTAGGACCCGACCACTGTCCTAAGTCCGGTGCAACTTTTCAGAAACAAACTCAAGACTTGGTGAGTCCAGATTCACCAACTTTTCAGGGTCATGAAACCGTTTGCTAAAAAGGCCTCGTCCTCGACCCCGTCAGCGGCCTCGAGGCGTTGGTCAAACCTCGACCTCGGCCAAGTCTCCTAAGTTGGGGAAGTCTTCATCTGCAACTCCTCCGAAGACAGGCAAGTTTCTTGTTTCCTCTGCAGATTCACTGGCTAGGAAGCCTCCAGCCCTGCAACCAGAGTCTCAGGCAATCCAGGCAACGAGTGCAGTCGTGCCGGCCTCTACGAGACCTCCTTTGAAGCATGCCTCCAATAATAGGGAATACTCATCCTCGAGGTTGCCCTCTATGGAGCACACTGCTGCACCTTCAATACCAGTTTCATTGGTTACGGTGCCAACTTTCCAGGACATGCTGGCGTTTTTCTACACAAGGAGCTTAGCACTGTGTTTGCTCAATATGGTCCAGCCTCGACCCTGCCCCCTGCAAGCCAGTCTGAGCATGTCCTTGAGGCTTATCCTGCCCGGTCTCTGAGGCCTAGTCTACTCCACCTTGAGGCTTTTCGAGGTTCCGGACCCCTCTTTCGAGGCATGCTGTGGGGAATCCTCGTTCTGCACTATAAGGCATGTGTCGAGGCACTCAGTTTCTTATACTTCTATGATATGAGTAAGGCTCCGAAAGAGTCATTGAGGCTTCCTCTGACTCTTTATTTGCACCTGTTTTTTTCTAAAGAATTTGGAGTTGTTCCATCCAGGCTATACCCTCGCACATGGAATCCTTATACTGCATGACTCCTTATACAGGGTTTGACAAGCCTCGGTTGTCCCACCAATCCTTACTGGTGGAATCCTTTCTCAAGAAGACTCATCCCACTCAGATTTACGCTGCAGTCCCTCCTGGGAGAGAAGGACGGTCCATGGATAACTTTGGCCGTCGGCTTTGTCACACTTCTATGAAATTGTTTGCCAGAGTTTCACCAGCTACACCATACCCTGTCTCAGTTGCGAGTACACAGGATCCAGGAAGTGTACGATGGTTTTGCAATTTCAATCCAGAATGGGATGTCGGGCTTGGTTACAGATTGTGGATATGGATTCCAATCTTCAAGACTGACTGGCCAATATTCCCTGCCAGAGAAATGGGTTGTTTGATGAATCCCTTGTGGCTGCCACCGAATGCCTTTCAGAGCATGAGCGATCTTCTGCCTCTCTGATTCGTCCTAACCCTAAACCGCCGGGGGCTAAGTATTATAAGCCTTCTCCACCTCAGTATCCACAGAAATCTACTCTGGCTTGTTCCAGGTCTCCACCTCAGAAACAGCCTCAACAATGCCCTCAGCAAAATCCCCAGAATCCTGCTGTATTTAAGCCTCCACAGTCTTTTTGACAATCAAGAGCTGAGCATAATTTCGATCTTCATGCCTCCGGTCTCTCCTCTTTCCACATGAGGTTATCACCATCATTCCTATCAATGATGGAAGCAGATTACATCAGACCTTTGGGTTCTTGCCATCATCAAGAAGGGTTACTCGCTTCAATTTCTTCAAATTTCACCAGATCTCCCTTTGACTGAAGTTTTCAAACGCTCTCTAGCGTCCCTGTATCCCCTGATGGATTACGCAGCTTGGCTCTGCTTTCTAGATCTCGCAGAGGCTTACATTCACATTCCATGAGCCTCTCGCAGATTTCTCAGATTCAGAGTGAGGAATCTTCATTTCCAGTACAGAGTCCTGCCTTTAGGCCTGGCGTCCTCTCCACGAGTTTTCACCAAGTACCTGGTTGTACTTCCAGTAGCTCTGCGCTACCTCGGCCTTCAGGTTTTTTCATATCTGGACTATTGGCTCATCAAAGCATCGTCGCAGCAGGGGGTTACCGTAAACACCCAATGGACTATTTGGTTTTCTATCAAGTCTGGCTTTCAAGATCACATTTCCAAAGTCCTAGCTATGGCCCTCTCATACACCACAGTTTATTGGAGCTGTCCTGAACACTTCTCAACTATGACATTTCTTCCTTCCTCAACAGGATACTCTCTTTCGACTCTGTCAAAAAGTATTATCTTTCCTCTCGCTGTCAGTGAGGCACATGATGGTCCTACTAGGCCACATGGCCTCTACCATTCATGTGACTCTTTTTCACAGTCTCCGAATTCCTCAGTGGATCCTGGCATCTCAGTGGGCACCGGCTTGTGACCTGCTCTCTCAATGCCTTGTTGTCACTCCTTCGTTGAGACTCCTTCGTTGGATGTTCTCTTCCAATCTCTTCAGAGGTTTCCTATTTTCAACATCCCTTCACCAGAAAGTCTTCATGACAGACGCTTCAACCTATGCTCGGAGGGCTCATCCAGACGGTCTCCATACTCACGGTTATGGGCCCAGCATGGAGCATCAGTATCACATCGACCTGTTGGAACTCAGAGCGATCTTCCATGCTCTCACAGCTTTTCAGCATCTTCTCCACGATCAAGTGGACCTTATTGGTACAGACAACCAAGTCGCCATGTACTATGTCAACAAGCAGTGGTAGAATATAGGACCAGGTCTACAGCGGTAAAAATGGCAGTTAGGGAGGCAAAACTTCGAGTGGAAGAAATTCTGGCAAAAAACATTAAAAAGGGGGACAAATCCTTCTTCAGGTATATTAGTGACAGAAAAAGGAACCCAGGCGGGATAGTACGCCTTAGAAGACCGGACGGAAGTTACGTGGAAGCAGATTCCGATAAAGCCGAACTACTGAATGAATACTTCTGCTCAGTCTTCACCTGTGAGGCACCGGGACACGGTCCGCAGTTGAAGGCAACACAAAGCACAGAAGACCCGTTTCAGAATTTTGAGTTCACACCAAGTGAAGTTTACAGTGAACTGGCAAGACTCAAGGTGATCAAAGCCATGGGACCAGACAATTTGCACCCAAGAGTGCTCAGAGAATTGAGCGATGTCCTGGCAAAACCGTTGGCTGAGCTATTCAATCTCTCCCTAAGTAAGGGGAAAGTTCCCCTGGACTGGAAATTAGCTAATGTCATTCCTCTGCATAAAAAGGGTTGCAGGGCAGAGGCTGCGAATTATAGACCGGTGAGTCTCACATCAATAGTGTGCAAACTCATGGAAACACTAATTAAAAGCAAATTGGACACGATCTTGAATGAAGGGAATCTTCGGGATCCCAGTCAGCATGGATTCCCCAAGGGTAGGTCCTGCCAATCCAATCTCATCAGCTTCTTTGACTGGGTAACAAGAAAGTTGGACTTGGGAGAGTCTTTGGATGTCGTGTACCTGGACTTCAGTAAAGCTTTTGACAGTGTCTCACACCGCAGGCTGCTAAGCAAGATGAAATCGATGGGGTTAGGAGAGACACTAACTGCATGGGTCAATGATTGGCTGAGTGGAAGACTTCAGAGGGTGGTGGTTAATGGTACCCTCTCTAAAACATCGGAGGTGACCAGTGGAGTGCCGCAGGGCTCGATCCTGGGTCCACTCCTTTTCAACATATTCATAGGGGATCTGACTCAAGGGCTTCAAGGTAAAATAACACTATTCGCCGATGACGCCAAACTATGTAATATAGTAAGTGAATGCAGTTTACAGAATTATATGGCCAGGACCTGCTTACATTAGGAAAGTTGGTCCTCAACCTGGCAGCTAGGCTTCAATGCTAAGAAATGTAAGGTCATGCACCTCGGAAGCGGAAATCCATGCAGGACGTACTTCTTGAACGGAGAAACTTTAACTAGGACTTTAGCAGAACGAGATTTAGGAGTAATCATCAGTGCAGACATGAAAACTGCCAATCAAGTGGAGAAGGCTTCATCTAAGGTAAGGCAGATATTGGGTTGTATCAATAGAAGTTTCGTCAGCCGAAAGCCTGAAGTCATAATGCCTTTATACAGGGCCATGGTGAGACCTCATCTGGAGTACTGTGTGCAATTCTGGTGGCCACATTACAGTAAAGATGTGCGCAGAATTGAATCGGTTCAGCGGACGGCCACCAGGATGATCTCGGGGCTCAAGGGTCTCTCGTACAAAGAGAGACTGAACAAATTGCAGCTCTACACTCTCGAGGAACGTAGGGAGAGGGGAGACATGATCGAAACATTTAAGTACCTCACAGGACGTGTCGAAGTGGAAGATGATATTTTCTTTCTCAAGGGACCCTCGGCCACAAGAAGGCACCCGCTCAAACTCAGGGGCAGAAAAATTTCATGGCGACACCAGAAAGTATTTCTTCACAGAGAGAGTGGTTGATCTTTGGAACAAGCTTCCAGTGCAGGTGATCGAGGCAGACAGCGTGCCAGACTTTAAGAATAAATGGGATACCCATGTGGGATCCCTACGAGGGTCAAGATAAGGAAATTGGGTCATTAGGGCATAGATAGGGGGTGGGTAAGCAGAGTGGGCAGACTTGATGGGCTGTAGCCCTTTTCTGCCGTCATCTTCTATGTTTCTATGTAGTTCCTTGATCAAGAGCTCACCTGTGCCCGCTGCAGGGCACTGTGATTGCCCACTGGAGTTCGCAGCTGGACCCATTTCAGGCTTGCCTCCCGTTGATGGTGGAGGCTCGGAAGGTGGTTGTGTCCATGTTCTCTGGCCAGGAGGCTCCCTCTTCGGATCTCTGAGTGGATTATCCTGACGATGGAAGCTAGCCTCTACAACTGGGGTGCTGCATGCCTGGACAACCTGGTTCAGAGTCATTTGTCAGCCTCCGAGCAGAAGTGTCGATCATTCGCTTGGATCTTCAGGCGATCAGGCTAGCTCTCCGCTTTAAGCGGTGCCTCTATTTTCAAACTGTGAGGGTCTTCTTGGACAACATTGCTGCGGTGGCATACATCAATCATCAGGGGAGCACCTGAAGTGCACCTCTGAATGTGGAGGCCCAGCTTCTCTTCTGTTGGGCGGAAGCTCACCTTCTGGTAATCTCAGCTGCCCACGTGGCTGGAGTGGACAATGTCCAGGCAGATTATCTCAGCTGTCAGACCCTGGATCCTGGGGAATAGTCCCTGTCCCAGAGTATGTTCAGCTACATAGTGGAACATTGGGGTCATCCAACATTTGACCTCATGATATCGGCGGGTCTCCAACCATCTGTTCGTTCTGGTGGGTCTGGCCCGCGTCGAAGGCAATTTCCAGATGGATCCGTAGGGCCTCTGCTTCGATTACTCTGTCTGACCTGGAATCTAAACCTGGTCCTCTGGTCTCTTAACTCGTCTGCCCATTGAGTCCCTTGACCATACCTCTCTAATGGATATCTCAATCAAGATGGTTTTTCTGGTGGCCAGCTCACCAGGTGTCTAAGCTTCAGGCCCACTCTCGCTGTGATCTTTTTCTAAGGATCACTGATTACATAGTGTTTCTGCTCACTGTTCCCTCGTTTCTTCCAAGGTGGTTTTAGCCTTTCACATTAACCATGAGGTTCGGCTCCCATCCTTTACCACCTATGGGTCTCGAGCTGGACCGGGTGTTGCGGTCCCTGGACATGCGCAGGGTCTTGTTGAGCTACCTGGAGGTCAGAAACGATTTCCAGGTCTCCAACCATCTGTTCGTTCTGGTGGGTCTGGCCCGCATCGAAGGCTACTATTTCCAGATGGATCCGTAGGGCTATTTCATCTGCCTACACTGCAGCCGGCAAGAAGCCCCCTCTTTCTATGTGGGCTTATTCTACTAGAGCAGGAGTATTGAACTCTGGTCCTCGAGAGCCGTATTCCAGTCGGGTTTTCAGGATTTCCCTAATGAATATGCATGAGATCTATTTGCATGCACTGCTTTCAATGCATATTCATTGGAGAAATCCTGAAAACCCAATTGGAATACAGCTCTCGAGGACTGGAGTTCTCTACCCCTATACTAGAGGCACGTCCTTGTCTTGTGCTGAATCGTTGGCGCTTTCTTTGGAGGAATTATCCCGGGCTGCTACCTGGTCCTCACTACATACTTTCTCCAAGTTTTATAGGATCGATGTGGCAGCCAATCAGGAAGCTGCTTTTGGTTCCTCCATTTTGGCAGCGGTCTCTTCAGTCCCATCCTGATTTTATGGGTCTGCTCTATTACGTCCCACTTGTCCAGGAATAAAGTGATATTGTACAAGAGTGAAAAATTAGGTTCTTACCTTTCCTAATCTTCTTTCTTGTAAATCCACAATTTATTCCTGGAACCCACCCAGGACATTGCTGATTTGCCGATTGTCTGCCTTGACCAATACTAATAAGCTGTCCAGTCTTTCAAAGTATGCCTTCTGAATATGTTTAACACTGCCCTGGGATTTCTAGTTCTAGCGCCCCCCCCCTTTCATGCAGGCTGTGTCTCCATATAGCACTGTTTTGGATCGTTCATATTGATATTGTTCATTATTTGTTTCAGTGTTCTTGTTCTGAGCAGATTAGACTTATTTGTAGGGGAGTTTCCCAATTCCCCTCCTCTTGTCTTTCTGCTTTCCGGTGTGGCTTTCTGCTTTTGCACGCACTGGTTTCCCTGGAGGCAGTCCTAAGGTAAGAGCGGAGGGTCTGAAGACTGAATAATTGAGGTTTCCTATAAATTGTCTGATGAGTATGGATAAACAAACCCACTTGTCCAGGAATAAAGTGTGGATTTATAAGAAAGAAGATTAACAAAGGTAAGAACCTAATCTTTCATTGCAATCGTACCTGTGAGTCTAACTTAATAACAGAAAACTCAGCTTTAGACACTCTGAAATCAGGTTCTGCTAGCTTTACTGCAGACTCTTTGGAGAACACAGATACCTTGTCTATTAAAAATCTCTGATGCATCTACAGGTTACAGAGGCAGACGGGAACCCAGGACAAAGTTATAGTAGATATTGGTAATATTCACACCAACAGATTATTAACATCTCAGGCTCTGATTGGTGATAATTTTTCATTTTGTATCTGATCTCTCATCTGCAATATTGGGGATAGGATACAGGCTGCAAAAAGATACCAAGAAATAACCCAATTAAAATGGAAAAGAAATCCTTATTGCACTAGTTGAAGATAATCTCTGAAATGCTGATTCTTTGCTGGAAAGGTTTCTCTGGAGAGGGATGTGGGAAAATGATTTTGGCCTCCTGCCCTTTCTCCGAGCTCATATCAATCTGAGCATGCTCAGTATGTTTGTTTCCCCTTATTCCAGAAGTTCTGGATGTGAACAAGGAGACCTGCATGTCATAGAAGGGTTGAAGAAGTTTGCATATATTGAAATGAGGGTGATAATACATTGAACTATTTAGAGTAGATGAGTCATTTAAAGTTGAGTAAAGAGGGTTTACTTTGATAAGGTATAAAAATTTTGAGAAAATTTAATGCAATTTTCTTACCCCAGCAACAAGTTCTCCAACCGTCACACCTAAGATTATATCCCACATCGAACGAGGGGAAGAGCCGTACATCAGGGGTGATCCTGTATCAGAGGAAAGAGAAACTGGGAACAGCAGCTGCTCAGGTGAGTGTAGTAATAAGAGGGACTGGGGTAAAAATGCCTTCTATAGACACCTTCTGTAGGGTAAACGCTGGGGGTTCTGCCCTTTTCTAGATAAGGATCAGGTTGGACAGGGAAGGCGCAACGGAGGCCTAAGTCGCAGAGCGCCGCTTAGAAAATGAGCCACATCTGGATGAGCTGCCAATGATTCCTTTAGAGATGGAGGGCCCATACACGAAAGACTGGCACTCTGTACCCAGAACAAAGCTACCACTAGGCCCTTCTTCAGACTATCCTGTCTCGGGACGCAGCAGGTGGAAGGCAGGTGTGAAAATAGCTGCCTGCTTGGCCTAGGTTATTATAATATATTCTCTTTCTTCAGAGCTTTTCTCTCTAATACTATACAGTGTGCCAAATGTTAATTGTCACTTTGACGTGTAACTTTCATGCTAAAATGGCAGTTATGTGCCGCATCGGAGGTAACATGGCAAGAGTTCTTCTAAACTTCTTCAATTACTGGGAACAATATTAATAAATAGGCACCCTGCAAATATATCTCCAAATATAAATGCCTTATGAACAATACTAATCAAGTACATATATAGTGTATGTGTTAATATTATAATATAAGTATATTATAATATAATATAAAGAATGTGCTCAGAACCCCCAGTGCACATCAGCCATCTGGACACTGGCCAATGAGACAGAGAACCATCATAGCCACATTCTGTTCTCCATTGACCTCCGATAACCTGATCTCATTAAATTCAAAAATGTAAATCAATGTCTATAATGGTGATGTTGTACCGGTTCACAATTAGGTTTATAAATATCAATCAAATATCCTAATGTCTAGTGCAGAAATACGAACGGTGTGTGACACCAAATGGACTCTTCTCTGTGTTCAAAAAATAATCCAAAAACAAAATCCCATCATATGTGATGTATTAAAAATAGAGTTATATATAGTCCACTCCTCAACTCTAGCTGAGTTTCAAAATGTCTTCATCAGGAGGAATGATGTATAATTCTTTAAAGTCATCCAAGTGGCTGAAGCGTGCTTTAGCCATAGGAAATACCAAATTGAAATGAATTGTGTCAAAAATACTCAATCGTAAAAATCTCAAAAATCACATCCTATAATTCAACAAACTAATCAGCTCTGACTCAAAAATGGTATAAATAATAAAAATAAAGAACCTTTTGTCGGCAGCTCTCCACTCAGGGGTGTTCAGGAAGCGGCAAGATCGCCAAGCTATCATTAATTGAGTGCGGCTGGGGGAGAGTTTTTAAGCTGATGCTGAGGGGGGCGTATAAAGCAAAGTGACGTCGACAACTACTACATAGAACCTATTGGCCACTCAAGGGCAAATTCTATAAGAAGCGCCCAAAAGTTAGGCACTGTTCAGCTTGATTCAAGAAAAATTGGGTGCTGAGCGGAACCTATTTTGGAGGTGCCCAAGAAATAGGCCAGCTCTAGGCACAGCTAAGAGTTAGGCGCCTAGCTGAGGGCTTAAGCACGCTTAAGAGCAGTGATTCTCTAAGAAGGCGCCTAACAGGTAGCCACGCCCATGCCTAACATGCATAGCGCCTATTTTTTTTGAAGGCTGCCTAAATTTTTACAGAATTGCGCTTTCTTGATAGGCGCCTATGTTTCAATCAGTGCTGATTAAAAAGCTTAATTGAACTTATTATTCAATTTAGATAGGTGCTTATGTAGTTGAGCACCTCCGAAATAGGTGCCTAACTTTAGGCGCTGGTTACAGAATTTGGCCTCAATCTCATTATTCAAGCCCCTAGAAACTAAAATGTCCCATTCATAAATGAACCGCTGTTCTTTGAATAATAATGTTACCTTTTCTGTCAGCATTCAATTGGAGTAAAACAGCAAATCTTAAATCCTAAAGTCTGGCCATATTTCAACCAGTGGGCTGACAAAGGAGCTTCCATTTTGCTAGTTCGAATTGGGCTAAGATGTTCTATAATTCTTTTTTTAACTTGGCGCTGAGTTTGTCTGATATACATTTTTTTACGCGGACATACAATACAGTAAATCACTCCGCTGGAGTTGCAGTCAGTATGACTGCGTAAATGGGAATCTTGGGAACTATGTGGTTTTTTAATAGATTTAGGGCTCCTTTTACAATTGTGCGCTAGCATTTTTAGCGCACGCACCGGATAAACGTGCGCTATAGCGCGTGCTACCTGAAAAACTACCGCCTGCTCAAGAGGAGGCAGTAGCGGCTAGCACGGGCGCTAAAACCGCTAGCGCTCCTTTGTAAAAGGAGCCCTTAATCTCCATTATATTGGCAAATGGAACATTCACCACATTTAAAACGTCCCGGGTTTTCTATTGGTGAGAAGCGCAGGGGACTACTAAGTATCTCGCCAAGATTCCTATCTCGAGTGTACGCAAACTTAGGGCGTTCAGAAAAAGTGTAAAACATGCCAGTATTTTAATATAATGTTTTTGATATTAAAAGCCTGAGATGAATAAGGAAGCAAGCATACTAAATGATTCATTCCCTTGTCTTCACTGTTATCTCCCATGGTATAATCCTGTGTCTTCCACTCCGGGTGAGTGTTTACTGCCCTTTTATACACTCTACGTATGACCCGATTTTGTACCCTCTTTGTAAAAATCTTGTCTGTAAAGGGGCAGCATGTTGTCTAAAAGTGGTCATATTTGAACACAATCTGCAGATTCGTAAAAACTGTCCTGTGCGAATGTTATCTCTTAATGGGAAGAGATGATAACTAGAATAGTGGAGTAAGGTATTACAGTGTGTACTTTTTCTGTATAAATTCGTGGAGAACCTGTCATTTGGGGAATAATCTATACTGATATCTAAAAATTGTATGCATGAGAAATGCCATTGGGATATTATCATCAACCTCATTGATGTATCTTGGAAATTCTTGTAATTCATCCAACGACCCACCCCACGTCATGATCACATCATCAATGTAACGTCACCAGGATAAAATCTTGGATTCAAACTCCGTCATGTAAAGACATGCCAAAGAGGGAGCAACAGTTGCTCCCGCTGCTACTCCCTTAATTTGCAAGTAATATTCCTGATCAAATTTGAAGTAATTGTACCATACCACTAACTTTGCATGTTAACATTTGACCCAGATACCGGTAATTTATTCAAGTACCGCTCCACCAATTGTATAGCTTACATTTGGGGTATGTTGGTATGCAATGATGTTACATCCATTTTGTGACCATAATAAGAGAGGAGTGTTGTGGAATTTGTAAGGTTGCCATAATATCAATATAATTTGGGGAGTCATGAACGTACGATGCTGCTTGACTCACAAATTTCTGCAGATAGAAGTCCACGTATTGAGCTAGAGGTTCCATGTTAGATTCCCTCCTGGAAATGATAGGACGTCCGGGAAGATTTATTGTAGCCTTATGAATTTTGGGGACAAAAATTTAAACTCTTTGGCACTACTAAGTCCTTAAGTGCTGTATGTACTTAACAGCACTATTTCTTTAATTTCATTTGTGGGGTCCTCCTCTAAGGGGGAATAAAACTTTCTATCACTTAATTGGCGATGAGCTTCTCTAGAATACTGGAATTGATCTAGAACCACGATAGCACCTCCCTTATCAGCTCATTTTATGATTATGGAAGGATCTTGATGTAAATCCCTAAGAGCCCTAGATTGAGCTTTGGTGAGATTCTTATACACTTGTGAAGACTGAGGATTTAATAAAGCTACGGTACATCGCATAAAACAAGATTTTCAAAAGCTTTAATAGCAGCAACGGGCATGTCCGGAGGCATCCATGTGGAAGGGAATTTACCCCTCAATGAAAATCTCATGGGGTCAGTCTGCTCTTCCTGTTGTCCAAAAAAGATTCTTTCACTTTAACTTCCAAAAAAAACCGCTGGAGTTGACACCTAGTGGTGAAGGAATCAAAAGGAGCAGACGGTACAAAGGACAAACCTAATTGTAAAACAAACACCTCATCTTGAGTAAGGGATCGAGTGAATAAATTGAACATATTATTTTCTAGCTCTTCGCTGTTTTTTTGTTGTTTTGACCAGTTTTTTTTTGTGTGCACCTACATTTGGCTTAGTTAATCGTAAAACAGAATCGGGTAATCCAGAGGGGGTCACTGTAGTGACATCCAATGACGGCATATTCAGAACTATCTTCACCCGATGTGTCACTAGATTAAATTTTTAAAAGCCACATGTTTCTTTGACCCTACCTGTTTTTCTTATTTGATTTGGTTTTGTTCATCCAGGGGTAAATGTATCCCCTTGTGTAATCAAACAGATCTTGCTTAAATTTTGTAATTTTTAACATCCGTGGTTCCCCCTCGATATTTTTCAATAATGCCTTCATAGGTCCTGTGTTGGTCATTAAAATGAGTATCATCTAGCGTCCCTTTTATATTATTTATCTTCCACCTCAACCCTTTGTTCAGAAATTATTGGTTGTAAAGCTTCTACTGTCAGTAGCATTAAATCTAGAGATCATTGAGATATAACTCTATTCCATTGTTCTACATAGTTCGTATTTTCCATAAATCTAAGCTCTTTGTTGATCCGTAAGCCTCGTGGAATCCTTTGTGCATGGCAGTATTCGATAAGGATGGCTGAATGCAATTCTAATTTGATTGAACTTTCGTGGGACCTGGTTAAATCATCCCAATCGGCTACCAATGTAGAAGCTTGTCCATCCAAAAGTCTTGTCTCCCAATAATAATAATAACTTTATTTTGTATACCGCAAATACCACAAGCAGTTCAGAGCGGTTTACAGGGGAAGAGACTGTACATATACAGTGATGTTGCAGAAAAATATTGTCAAGTACATTGGTAACAAATTTCAATTACATTAGAGTGCTGAGAGAGGGTTGGTAAAACCGGAAAAAGGAATTACATTAGAATGTCGAGAGAGGTTTGGTAAAATTGGAAAAAGAAAGAGATGCAGCATGTGTTTTAGTAATATAGCAAGGTAGGTAGGGGGTCAGAGAAATTTATAAAAGAGATATTTTTTGATTGATTTCCTGAAGGGTTGGTAGGAGGGAGCATTTGAAATAAGGGTGGTCAGGCAATTATTTAATTTGCCAGCTTTGAATGATAGAGTTCTGTCAAGGAATCTTTTGTAGACACAGTCCTTCGGAGAGGGGAAGGCGAATAGGTAGGCACTTTAATCTGCTCCAATGTTCTGATTTGGACTCCTGAACAGAAGCCACCATTTTCCCTAAATTAGTGTGAACTTCAATTACTGGGGCAAGAGTTCTTCGAAATGCACTTAAGTTCTATTCCTTAAGGCAGGGTTGTCAAATGTCGGTCCTCGAGGGCCGCAATCCAGTCGGGTTTTCAGGATTTTCCCAATGAATAGTCATGAAATTTATTTGCATGCACTTCTTTCATTGTATGCCAATAAATCTAATGCATATTCATTGGGGAAATCCTGAAAACCTGACTGGAGTGTGGCCCTCGAGGATCGACATTTGACACCCCTGCCTTATTTATTTTTATTTATTTATTAAAAAATTTATATACCACTTACAACTATGCGATTTTCATATTACACACAAAAAAATCTTGTTTCCCTGCGATTACCACAAATAGCATAGACATGTCTAAACAACATTATTAATCGTCCCTGTTATAAACAGGGATAGAGCACAAATTCAATCAATTCAGAAATACAATCAAGCTTTAAATCATACATTGCTGTCAAAAGAGTTCTAAAAGGCAATTATCAACTGAAATATACCTTGGCATAAGAAGGCCTAAGAGCTATTCCAGATAGGTACGAAGGGATGATGTGCAGATAGGTGGGGCACAAGTGGGTTATAGACAATTCCTATACCTACACGTAAAATCTATAAATTACAAGTCGAGCACTCAGATTTTTGGCACCTTTACAAAATTGTCTCCCTTAACTCTCCACACTGCCATTTTCAAGGAACAGCTCACAACTTGCACTGTCTGGAGATAAAATGCTTGAAAAAATGGTTTGCAAATAGGAAACTGACTAATTCTCAATCCACACATGGAAACTCCTGGTGTGATACAACCTATCTTTCTCTCATTATATACAGGTCTAACTGCTGTTTTCTAACTCATGAGAAATACCTTCTGTTTATATCTAACAGATCATCAGATCCGACACAAATGGAAGAGAATAAAGAATCGAGGAGAAGATCCGGTAAAAATGGAACAAATCCAAACACAGTCAGAAAATGTCTGTGAGAATATTTCCCAGAGACCTGAGAAGATTAACACAAAGAATTGTAAGCAGGAATCAAAGGAACAGAAACACCCTACAGGAGACACAACGGATGGAGTCACTAAGTTTGAGAGAAATGAGAGGGAGCTCAGTAACATCCCTGAGGACAAGATACACCTAGCAGAGAGACCCTTCCAAATTAATAATAGTGATAAAGTGACTTCTGCTTTCCTCCAGGGCAAGAGGAAAGGAGAAAAACACCAGAAAGAACTCCGTATGCACAAAAGGGATCATAAAAATGAGAAAATATTTACAGGTACTGAGTGTAATAAAAGTTTAACTGGGTTAAAAACTCTAAAAATTCAGCAGAGGATCCACACTGGAGACAAAACATTTACATGTTCTGAGTGTAATAAAAGCTTCACTCACCTTTCAGATCTAAAAAAACACCAGATGATCCCCACAGGGCACAAACCATATACATGTTCTGAACGTAATGAAAGCTTCACTCAGCTTTCAAACATAAAAAGACACCAGATGATCCAAACAGGAGGCAAAACATTTATATGTACTGAGTGTAATAAAAGCTTCACGCGGCTCTCAAATCTAAAAAGTCACAAAATGATCCACACAGGGTACAAACCATATACATGTACTGAGTGTAATCAAAGCTTCACTCAGCTTTCACTGCTAAAAAGACACCAAATGATCCACACAGGGTGCAAAACACTTATATGTACTGAGTGTAATAAAAGCTTTACTCGGCTTTCAAACCTAAAAAGTCACAAAATAATCCACACAGGGTGCAAAAGATTTACATGTACTGAGTGTAATAAAAGCTTTACTCGGCTTTCAAACCTAAAAAGTCACAAAATAATCCACACAGGGTGCAAAAGATTTACATGTACTGAGTGTAATAAAAGCTTTACTCGGCTTTCAAACCTAAAAAGTCACAAAATAATCCACACAGGGTGCAAAAGATTTACATGTACTGAGTGTAATAAAAGCTTCATGTGGCTTTCGAACCTAAAAAGTCACAAAATGATCCATACAGGGTGCAAAACATTTACCTGTACTGAGTGTAATAAAAGCTTCATGTGGCTTTCAAACCTAAATAGGCACAAAATGATCCACACAGGGTGCAAAAGATTTACATGTACTGAGTGTAATAAAAGCTTCTTGTGGCTTTCAAACCTAAAAAGTCACAAAATGATCCACACAGGGTGCAAAACATTTACATGTACTGAGTGTAATAAAAGCTTCACATGGCTCTCAAAACTAAAAAGACACCAGAGGATCCACACAGGATACAAACCATTTACATGTCCTGAGTGTAATAAAAGCTTCACTCAATATTCACTTCTAAAAGGACACCAGAGGATGCACATAGGATACAAACCATTTACATGTTCTGAGTGTAATAAAAGCTTCACTCAATATTCACTTCTAAAAAGACATCAGAGGATTCACACAGGGTACAAACCATTTACATGTTCTGAATGTAATAAAAGCTTCACTTGGCTTAAATATCTAAAAAATCACCAGAGGATCCACACAGGAGACAAACCACATACATGTACTGTTTGTAATAAAAGCTTTAATCAGGTTTCAGATCTAAAAAGACACCAAGGAATTCACACGGATCACAAACCATTTACATGTACTGAGTGTAATAAAAGCTTTATTCAAGATTCACATCTAAAAAGACATCAGAGAATTCACATAGGGTACAAACCATTTACATGTTCTGAATGTAATAAAAGCTTCACTTGGCTTAAATATCTAAAAAATCACCAGAGGATCCACACAGGAGACAAACCATATAAATGTACTGTGTGTAATAAAAGCTTTACTCAGGTTTCAGATCTAAAAAGACACCAAGGAATTCACACAGATCACAAACCATTTACATGTACTGAGTGTAATAAAAGCTTTATTCAACATTCACATCTAAAAAGACACCAGAGGATTCACACAGGGTACAAACCATTTACATGTACTGAGTGTAATAAAAGCTTTATTCAACATTCACATCTAAAAAGACACCAGAGGATTCACACAGGGTACAAACCATTTACATGTACTGAGTGTAATAAAAGCTTCACTCAACATTCACATCTAAAAAGACACCAGAGGATCCATAGAAGAGACTAATCAAACACGATCGAATGAGACAGAGTCAGAATGGGTTCAGCCAAGGGAGATCTTGCCTTACCAATTTGCTTGACTTCTTTGAAGGTGTGAATAAAGGTGGGTTAGTTGATATAGTCATTGTATCTAAATTTTCAGAAAGCTTTTGAGAAAGTTCCTCAAGAATGGCTCCTGAGAAAATTAAAGAGTCATAGGATAGGAGGCAAAGTTCAGTTGTGGATTAGGAATTGGTTTTCAGATAGAAAACAAAGGGTAGATTTAAATGGGCATTTTTCTCAATGGAGGAGAGTAAACAGTGGAGTGCCACAGGGGTCTGTACTAGAACAGGTGCTATTTAACTTATTTATAAACTAGTCTTTAAGCCCGTTACATTAACAGGTGCTAGAATATATGTATGTCTGTCTTTCTTTCTTTCTGTCTCACTCCCTGCCCTTGTGTCTTTATTCTTTTCTTTCTGTCTCCCTCCCTCCTATTATTTGTCTCTCTTTCTGCCCCCTATGCAGCATTTATCTCCCCTTGTCTACTTTCCAGTACAGTAGCCATATCAGCATTCCCTCTTCCTTTTTTTCCCCCCCTGTCCATCATCACCTCTTCCTGCTCCCTCTGTCCAGCAGTAGATCTCCCTTCATTTCCACACCCCCTGTCCATCAGCATCTCTTCCTGCTCCCCCTGTCCAGCAGTAGGCCTCCCTTCATTTTTCCCCCTGTCCATCAGCAGGCCTCCCTTCATTTTTCCCCCCTGTCCACCACCACCCATTCAAGCTCCCCTTATCCAGCAGCAGTCCTTCTCCCTTTGTTTTACCTCCCCCCTGTCCATCAGCACCTCTTCCTGCTCCCTCTGTCCAGCAGTAGGCCTCCCTTCATTCCCCCCCCTGTCCAACAATAGGCCTCCCTTCCTTTTTCCCCCCCTGTCCATCATCACCTCTTCCTGCTCCCATTCAAGCAGCCTGTGCAGCAGTCTTCACACGCTGCTTCGGGTTCTTCTATTGCCCTGATTTACTCTGGCACGTCCCTGATGACATCATCAGAGACGCGGCAGAGCAAATCAGGGCAGTAGAAGTGCCTGAAGCAGCGTGTGAAGACTGCTGCTTAAATCGCCGGGTAGGTAGTCGGGTCAGCGGCAAGGGAAGGGTGGTGAGCAGCAAAGGACTCTCTGAGGGGGGGGCAAATGCGCTGTGTTGGGGGGAAGGGTAGGCAGACGCGGGGACCGGGTTGCGCATTTTCACAGCTTCTGTAGTGCCTGAGCTGCAGGAGAGGGAGTGTGTTGTACGTGGCGGGGGAGGCCCCGACTTCCCGAGCTGCAGCTTCTTCGTCGTTGAAATTCGCCGTCGCCGCCGCAGCTCCTGTTTCGCAGCTGTGTATTTTTTTTTTTATTTGAAAGCCGCCGCCGGGGCCGTGCATGCGCAGTCGTATTTTCGCGAAAGATCAGGGAACACGTTTTTTTTTAGTGCGCATGCGCGGCCTACCATTTTATTATATTAGATGATCTGAAAATTGGAATGACGAGTGAGGTGATGAAATTTGCAGATGACACTAAACTGTTCAAAGTTGTTAAAATGCATGTGGATTGTTATATATTGCAGGCAGACCTTAGGATATTGGAAGACTTGGCGTCCAAGTGGCAGATAAATTTTAATGTGGACAAATGCAAAGTGATGCATATTGGGAAGGATAACCCAAATCACAGTTATCGGTTTCTAGAGTCCATCTATGGGAGTTAACACCCAAGAAAAGGATCTGGATGTTATTGTAAACAAAATGATGAAACCTTCCGCCCAGTGTGAGGTGGTGGCCAAAAAAAGCAAACAAGATTCTAGGAATTATTAAAAAAGGGATGATTAACAAGATTAAATATATTATAATGCTGCTGTATCGCTCCATGGTGTGACCTCACCTGGAGTATTGCGTCTGCAAATCAAGTGAAGCAAGCTTCATCCAAAGCAAGGCAAATCATAGGTTGCATACGCAGGAGTTTCGTCAGCCATAAACCTGAAGTCATTATGCCATTGTATAGATCCATGGTGAGACCACACCTAGAGTACTGTGTGCAATTCTGGAGGCCGCATTACCGCAAGGATGTGCTGAGACTGGAATCAGTCCAGAGAATGGCCACCAGGATGGTCTCAGGACTCAAGGATCTCCCATACGAGGAGCGGTTAGGGAAATTACACCTCTACTCACTCGAGGAACGTAGAGAGAGGGGAGATATGATCGAGACATTCAAGTATCTCATGGGCCGCATCGAGGTGGAAGAAGATATCTTCTTTTTCAAGGGTCCCGCAGCAACAAGGGGGCATCCGTGGAAAATCAGTGGCGGGAAACTGCACGGTGACACTAGGAAGTTCTTCACTGAAAGGGTGGTTGATCGCTGGAATAGTCTTCCACTTCAGGTTATTGAGGCCAGCAGTGTGCCAGATTTTAAGGCCAAATGGGATAGACATGTGGGATCTATCCGCAAAGATAGATAGGGAGGGTCATTGGGGTGGGCAGACTTGATGGGCTGTGGCCCTTATCTGCCGTCTATTTCTATGTTTCTAATTCTGGTCTCCTTATCTCAAGAAAGATATAGGGGCACTAGAAAAGGTTCAAAGAAGAGCGACCAAGATGGTAAAGGAGATGGAACTTCTCTCGTATGAGGAAAGACTAAAATGGTTACGTCTCTTCAGCTTGGAAAAGAGAAGGCTGAGGGGAGATATGATTGAAGTCTACAAAATCCTGAGTGGAGTAGAATGGGTACAAGTGGATCATTTTTCACTCTCAAAAATGACAAAGACTAGAGGAACACTGGATGAAGTTACAGGGAATTACTTTTAAAACCAATAGGAGGAAATATTTTTTAACTCAGAGTTTAGTTAAGATCTGGGACGTGTTGCCAGAGGTTCTGGTAAGAGTGTATAGCGTAGCTGGTTTTAAGAAAGGTTTGGACAAATTCCTGGAGGAAAAGTCCATAGTCTGTTAAGATATGGGGGAAGCCTCTGCTTGCTCTGGATCGGTAGCATGAAATATTGCTACTCCTTGGGTTTGGCCAGGTACTAATGATCTAGATTGGCCACTGTGAGAATGGGCTACTGGGCTTGATGGACCATTGGTCTGGACCAGTAAGGCTATTCTTATGTTCTTATGAGTGTAATAGAAGCTTCAATTGGCATTCAATCTAAAAATTCACATCATGGAATAAGACAAAGAGCTGTTAATCAACAGCTTCTTCCTGCACTCTCAAATAGCTTTGGTATTGTAGACGGGCTCCTGCCCATGCAGCTTTAAATCCCTAAATTTCACCTGGATGTCTCAGGAGTCATCTCATTTGGCTGCCACTGAACGTCATAGCAGACATTTTGATTGGAGACACAGGTTGGGCAGGAGTGACGGATTAATCCCACCCCAATGTGCCACATGACCACAAGAGTGATAAGCTAAGCCCAAGAGCAGCACCCATAGCAGCCTATGGCTGAGCTCAGGGAGGAGAGCAACATAAGTAGGATATGTGTGGGTCTGGGACAGGGCCGCCATCAGGGCAGTACTACCAGTCCTGCATTCAAGGGCCCGGAGGTGACAGGGGGCCCGGGCTCCCCCAGGGTCCCGCAGTGTTCCCTCTAAGGCAGCGGTCTCAAACACGCGACCCGCGTGTGGCTCTCCAGGTTTTATTTATGGCCCGCGGTCTGGAGGCGATCATTCTCTTCCTTTTGGAGCAGCAGCCGGCTCGTTCGTTCAAAGGCGCAGGTTGGCGGCTCCTTGCGCTATTCGCTCCTGCATCGGAAGCCTCTCTGACGTCACACCATCAGAGAGGCTTCAGACGCAGGCGCAGATCTCGCAAAAGCCGCCACCCGCGGCTTTGAACGAATGAGCCGGCCAGACACGCTGCTGCTCCAGTGGCGTACCAAGGGGGGGGGGGGGCGGTCCACTGTTCTCCCTAGAATGCGGCTCGTCTAGAGCAGTGGTGCCCAACCTGCTTCCCTTCCCTTCTCACTGCTGCCATCGGGGATCAGACCGGCACCGTATCTTTGATCTCCCTGCTTCTCTTCCCTGCGGCCCGACGTCAATTCTGACGTCGAGAGAGGACGTTAATTCTGACGTCGAAAGGATGTTCTGGCTAGCCAATCGCTGCCTGGCTGCCCGGAACGTCCTTTCCGACGTTAGAATTGACGTCGGGCGGCGAGAGTAGATCGGCCCCGTGCAGAAGAGAAGCAGGGAGATGGCTTGTTCCCGATAGCGGCAGCAGCCTATTCCGCGGCGGTGGTGGCATGGGGGAGGCAGGAAGGAAGAAAGAAAGAAAGAAGGTGTGTGTGTGGGGGGGGACAGGGAACCAGAAACAAAGCAAAAAAATGGGGCACAGAATCAGAGAAAGACAGACAGAGAAAGAAAGAAAAAGTTGGGGGAGGGAATGAGGTCTGGAGGAGAGGAAGCATACAGGAGGCTGAAAGAAGGGAAGAAGTATTGGATGCACAGTCAGAAGAATAAAGTGCAACCAGAGACTGATGAAATTACCAAACAAAGGTAGGAAAATGATTTTATTTTCAATTTAGTGATCAAAATGTGTCTGAATTTATATATGCTGTCTATATTTTGCACTATGTCCCCCTTTTACTAAATCGCAATAGTGTTTTTTAGTGCAGGGAGCCTATGAGCGTCGAGAGCAGCGCTGGGCATTTAGCGCAGTTCCCTGCGCTAAAAACTGCTATTGTGGTTTAATAAAAAGGATGGGGGGTATATTTGTCTATTTTTGTATGGTTGTTACTGAGATGACAATGCATAGAGTCATCTGTCTTGATCTCTTTGAAAAAAACCCAGAATAGGAATGATAATTAACATTTTCTCAGCGTATAGTGTGCTTTGTGTTTTTTAATTTTATTTTTGGTAGATCATTTTGACTTGGTCATTTTAAAGAAGCTCACAAGCCCAAAAAGTTTGGGCATCTCTGAGCTAGAGCGTTGAAACTGTGTATTTCTATTTTATCCCCCCTTTTACAAAACTGGAGCATTTTTATAACAGCTCTGATGCTCAGAATTCTATGAGCGTCAGGGCTGTTACCACCGTGGCTAAAATCCACACTACAGTTTTGCAAAAGGGGGAGGGGTTCGTTTGTGATGACATATTCCATACTAGGCGAAGGTGTTTTCTGTGTTCTGTGTGTTTGAAAGACATGGTTTTCTGTTAGGATTGACGATGTAGGATTGATCTGTGCTGGTCTGGCTTGTTTAGTTTTACAATGGGTGTATTGATGTACTGCTCACTGCAATATATAAGATGCTGCCTTTTCCTAGGTACTCATGTGTGACGTGTGGTTTGTTACTAAAAATCATGTTTTTCTTAAAGATGGGGGGGTGCCAAAAAATGATGGGCCCCGGGTGGCGTAGCAAAAACTTTAAGTAAATTGTTATTCTTCTAAGTTTTGAGTATTTAACCCTCCCACAATCTCACGGGCACTCGTTTCAAGTTTCAAGTTTATTGAGATTTTGATTTAAACGTAATATCAAATATTTTCAATGCGTATAACAAAAATAAATTTGGGGAAATAAATAAAACCATTTGAACAATAAACATACAAACATATCCATAGATGATTAAAAATACATAAGGAGTACAAGGATAAACTACATTTGTTTAAAAATGCGTCCTCCCTGCCTGCTCATAAATTTGTGGAGTATGTAACTTGTCGCTCATGCATATTTTTTTTTGCACACACCTCATCAATCCTTAGAGGAAACATTGGTCCTAGGCCACCATAGCACAAATTCCTGTATTATGCTTCTGCTGTGCACAACAATAAACACTGCTGTCATACTTTTTTTTGTCCCCTGCCGATTTCCTGATAGCACCCTCCCCCCCCGGACAAAAATGGGGGGGAAGGGGTGCGTAGGGGGGCCCAATAGGATTGCTCAGTAAGGGGCCCAGAAATTTCTGATGGCGGCCCTGGTCTGGGAGGGGGCTTCTTATGTTCATGGAAGTGTGAAGGGATGCCAAATGGGACAAAATCAAACCCAAAATTCAGTCGGTCTCTATTATAGGCCCTCAGCCTAAACATCCTTTTTCTGTGCATATGAAGCCAGAACCAGAGTATTATGTATTCTCCTGCAAAGCACTATTGACCTGTCACTACTGCCACAACCAGTTTGAAGAATGACTATGGAAATTATTTTTTGCTTTATGCTATGTACAAGTTGCAGTCATGGTTCCAGGGACTTTCTCAGCATCAAATTTAACTATGTAGTCCTTGAAGGTGACACAGTGTTGCTCTTGTGTAGTCATTCATGGTAGCATTGAATTCCTCATCTGCCTTCTGTCTCTCATCACTGAGAACATAGTCATCTATCTGCCACATGATAGCGAATATCTGATTGGCTCTACCAATGTCAGTGTGCTCTGTCTCCTCCAATCAGAGAGGCAGTTTAAAGTGTGCTGAGATTTGCAAACTGGCTGCCTGACCAATTGAATTTTGCATTCGGTCAGGGCTTGGTTGAGTGATGTTGATGCAAATAAATTGATCACTCCTTCTGAGTTAATGCTCTTTCAGTGTGGGACTCTCTTGAACCTGCTTTCCATCACAAATGGTAACAACCCCTCTCTTCCAACAGCCTCAGAACTAGCTAACTATTGTAAAACAATGATTCAATCCATATGAGACCAGCTACCCCCCCACCAACCCAGCCGGACCCACTGCAACAAAACCACCTATGGAAATACCAGCAGACAGATCTTGAAATGATATTGAAGAAATTAAATTCAAAGACACAAAATGGCTTCTAAAAGACCACAAAAATACAAGCGTAGAAATGTCTAGCAAAATTGGATTCGTATATGTCACCAAACGTGTGAACACATCCCGTGACTTGCTGGGTTTTTTAATTTAATTTTTCAATTTTTTTGCTCAATAAACACCAAAAATAGTGAACAATATATGCAGTTGCAAAAAAAATCTTAGAAAGAAACACTTAGCATTCCCAATGGATATTCAGTCACCTGTTTCATGATTTGCTTCATCAGGGCACAAGACATAATGTAATTCACACAAGGTTGAAAAGGTTCAAAAAGTTTTAAAGACCAGTATACCACTTGTTACTTGCCAAATTCTGGCTTGTATTCATAACAAGTTTGAAAAAATGGCGTCTGGCTTTTAACTAGAACGCTGATCCCAAAAGCCAATCAAATTGAAACTCACTACATTATGGAGCTGAATGGAGATGTCATCGATGATGAATGGAACACATATCCAATCAAAAAGTAAAACATCAGTAGTAAAAGGCAGGGCAAAGACAGCAGATCTTCACCAGTGTTACTATTCAAGCCAATCAAATTGAAACTGACTACATTACGGAGCTGAATAGAGGTGTCATTGATGGTAAAACAATGCTTGTCCAATCAAAAGGTGAAACATCAGTGAAAGAAGGCGGTGCAAAGACAGCTGATCTTCAGATATGTTACTAACCCCCGATGAAGCAAATTGGGAAATGGATGACTCTCTAGGAGCGTGAACAGGACCGTCCTACATTGTTATTATACGTGTATTTTTCTGATATTGTCTTATGATACTCCTATTATTAGGTTTCAATTTGCAAGTTTACCTAATTATTGTATTTACTGTATGTTTATATTTGATCATTTTACAATTATTATGCTGTTAAATTGTACCTGCTGTACATTGGCTGTAGTGAATCTCTTAATAAAGGTCTTTAATAAATCCCGATAAATAAACAGAGATGGGAAGACCATTCGTCATAGAATGAGAATCTGGGAGTAAATGTCCTGCCTGAGCAGAAGCTTCGTCGAGCATTTTCCTCTGGGCTTGTGCTGTTTGCAGGATTTAGAAATTAATCTAGATCATTCCCTGGCTATATGGGAGAATCTTAGGACAGAAAGTGAAATTAAGTACTGGAGGGTTTTAGATCACTTAAAGGAGGAAAGGAGAGGAAGAACTTTTGAAAAGATAAAGACTCATGACATCACAAAGGGGAGGGCGGAGTTTCTCACTGAGGGAACTGACTTCCTAGACTCCAACCTGAAGCTAGAAGGGGTGGAGCTTGTACAGAGCTACCGTACTTTTGGCTCCATTAGACACACTTTTTTTCCCCCCAAAAGTGGGTGGAAATTAGGGTGCGTCTTATGGAGCGAATACCCAAAGCGCCCCTCCCCGGTTACCTATTTTTAATGTGGCATCCCTCCCTTGCTGGATGCGGCGCTCTCGGCTGGCAGGTGACAGGCAGGCCCTGGCCCTCTTCCTCCTCCCCGCACATACTTTTTTTTTTTTAAACTTCTGTTCACGGCAAAGGCTGGCTGGCTGCCTGGTTCCCACCGCTTCCTCCCAGAACTGCCGGCTGACGCGGCTGTCTCCTATTCTCTCACGGCATAGCAGCGCACCAGGTTGCCTGCCTGGTTCATGCGTGAAGCGGTGCGGGACCAGGCAGGCAACCTAGTGTGCCGCTATGTTGCAAGAGAACGGAAGAGGAGGCAGCCACGTCAGCCGGCAATTCTATGAGGAAGCAGCGGGAACCAGCCAGCCTTGGCCGTGAATAGAAGTTAAAAAAAAAAAAAGGTACGCGCGGGGGGCAGAGGAAAACGGCCAGGATCTGCCTGTTGCCTGCCTGGGAAATGAGGCAGAGGCCGGGCCTGCCTGCTGCCTGGGGGATAGGGAGGGAGGCAGGAGGGAGAGGCCGTGGCCTGCCTGCCTTCCCTGCCAAATTAAAAATAGGGAAGGAGGGAGAGGTCAGGGCTTTCCTGCTGCCTGCCGGAGGGAGGGGGAGGATGTAGGGATGCCATTCTACCATTCTGAAACAGGGCAAAATCGGCACACTGATTTCACCGCCCCTGTGAAAGAATTATGAGCCCTTGGGAAAGAATTATGAATTATTCCCATTCCCTTTCCCTTCTTGCCATGCAGCCATTTTAAGTAAAGGAAAATATTATCATCTTGTCACAAGACTTTTGCCACATATTAACCTGACACAAGTTTACCCTTATCTTATCTCTTATCTTGTTTAAGCATCCCTTATATGGACAACAATCAAACTTTGCCTATGTGCCAAAGCAGACCCTGACTTAAGGCTAATCAAGAAAGCTTAAGAAATATGCATTATAACCTTTGGACTGTCACATGCCATAGTAAGATTGGAAATCAAACAACCGGCTCTATTAGTTTACAGACCTCCACTTAGTCAAAAGGACATAAGTATCAACTGAGGAATCTTAAATAGTTTATCAGGTTTAAACTTCTTAGCTTACAGACCTCAGTGATACCACCTGTATGCCACTAAACTTTTAGATCATACAGAACACTTGCACCCCTAATCGTCATTGGCTTCTTATAATAATAATAGCTTTTTAAATATTTTGAATGCTTAGATATACTCATCTTATGCTACGCGGGTGGGGGTAGGCACTCTGACGTAGACCTACATTTCGCCCCTAAGGGCTGTATCAAGGAAATCCCCCTTAAATCAAACAGCTCATGCTCCCCGCGATTAAATCTGTAACTCAGGGAGCATGAGCTGTTTGATTTAAGGGGGATTTCCTTGATACAGCCCATAGGTCTACGTCAGAGTGCCTACCCCCACCTGCGTAGCATAAGATGAGTATATCTATTTAAGCATTCAAAATATTTTAAAAGCTATTATTATAAGAAGCCGATGACGATTAGGGTTGCCAGTGTTCTGTATGATCTAAAAGTTTAGTGGCATACAGGTGGTACCACTGAGGTCTGTAAGCTAAGAAGTTTAAACCTGATAAACTATTTAAGACTCCTCAGTTGATACTTATGTCATAGTAAGATTGGAGACATATCAGAAATGTACACATTGGGAATCACTTTATTGTAACTGTTATTATGTATTCAGATGTCACATAAGATAGTAGCTTTGAGAAGCACATGAAATAGATAAACAATAAGTTACCTTGGTCTAATCCTCACTGTAAATGCATTATGAAATTATAACCTTGTAGAACATTAGCTAAGTAATTAATGGAGCTATGATTCTCAATAAAAAGGGGGAGAGACCATTCATTTGCAGGGCCTCCTCCTGATTCTAAGACTGCGTCTGTGTGTTTCCTTTGTGGCATTCTTACTAACTGCCCTGTTCCATTCCTGCCTGCCAGCCACTAGGCCTGCCTGCCCTGTCCCGGCCTACCACTAGACCACCAGAGGGGGGACAGGGTGCAGAGCCTGGCAGGGAGAATTTATTTTCCTTGTTTTCCTTCTCTAAATTTAGGGTGGGTCTTATGGTCAGATATGTCTAATGGAGTGAAAAATATGGTAACTACTACTACTACTACTACTTTCTATAGCTACTAGGCATAGGCAGCACTTCTTCTGCCCCAGCAGGTTCACAGTCTCTGAGAAGATCCACAACACCAGAGAGAATCGGAACACTCAGACTGACAATCAAATCCCAAAGTTGCTCCTTAGGAGGCCGTGAAGGGAAGGAGGAGCCAGGGCTGGGAATGGAGCCCTGGAGATGGGTAGGAGAATGGCTGGAAAGATAAGAACATAATGATCCATCAAGCCCAGTAGCCGGTTCTCATCTGGTAGAAACCCTTACAGCTGATGAGACATTGGCAGGGAATAACCAACAGGGGTCAGTCTCCTCCCTCCCTTTTCTAGAGCAGAATTTATAGGCTGACTTGGCTCTTCCTCTCCTTCCCTCCCTCCTTAAAGTCTCCTTCACCCCCACCCCAGGATTATTCTGAGTTTCTGACCAATAAGTGCCAGAATGAGCTAAAACTCCTCCCCCTTCTCAGTGTTAGTGGGCGGATTCCTTTAACTACACCAGCTCTTTTCTGACCAATCAACACTGAAAGGGGTGGAGCCGAGTAGAAAACACCAATGCTCCAAAGGATTCCCTCCCAGTTAGACTCTTAAAGCAGCCTCAGGGGCACAGAAACTTCTCTGCAAACGCCGTCGTATTCTAATGAGCTTTCCTTGTGACGCACGAAAGAGAACGCCCCGCCCCCATCTGCCATGAAATGCGCTGGGTGTTGTACAGTACACGCGTCTCTCGATCAGTGTGAAGCCCCGCCTCTCCTTTGTGATGTCATCAGACTGCGCCCAACAGGAAACGAACCTCAGAGCTGCAAATCTCACTTCCTGTCTTTTTGTTCTTTCTGCCGACTCTGCAAGAGACAAACCCTCAGCAGGAGAAAGAGCCCCACATTCATTTCTAATCCTGAAAACTAGAGAAACAGAGAGGAAAATGCCTGCAGGAGCTTCTGCCCAGGTGGGAGAGACCCCCCCCCCCCCAACTTCTGACCTGGGACCCTGAGCAGAGCTGGGGCTGAGGAAAGACACTTTGGGACTCTACTGAGGGGAAGAAGAGAGATCAGGAGTCTCACAAAGGGAGATTTTGGCTGTAACTGGTTTCTCCTGCTTTAGTCCTGCTCTGGGACTGTGAATTATATGCCTGCAAATTATATACACAGAGAAATCTCTTACTCTGCCCTAATGAGAGCTCTCCTGAAATCTAACCCTACTCTGGGGTTGTGTTACAGAAACATCTCTCCCTGTCATGCTCAGCCCCAGCACTGGGAGGTCTCCTGAAATAGAACACTGTTCTGGGACTCTGTGTTATGTCATTGTAAATCTTGTATACCTGGCATATTTTCCTCCACCCCAATGAGCCCCAACACTGGGAAGCCTCTTTCTGAAAGTGATGCAGAAGATGCTGGAGTATGTTTCTGATTTGTATTTCAGATGCAGGTGACATTTGAGGAGGTCGCTGTCTCTTTCTCCCAGGAGGAGTGGGAGTATTTAGATGAAGAGCAGAAGGAGCTTTACAGGGAGGTGATGAAGGAGAATTATCAGACCGTGATCTCTCTAGGTAAGAGATAAATTGACGTGTTTATTAGCAGTAGTGGGCCATCATTATAAGGACAATTTTGTTTATGTTTCTCTCGAGTGATGAAAACAAATGAGACCAGGGGCCTTGTTGTCCTGCCCATAGAGGGCTATAACTGGGTGGCACCACTCAGGCAGTCATAGCATGTCACACAGAAGGTGAGAAAAAGTTCTATGTCAAATTATAACAGAAAATGATAGGAGAAGTTGCTTTAAAATATAGGTTGTGGGGTTACTAGGCCCTTACAGGGGATATCTTTGACAAAGTGAGGGATACACTGTCAGATGACAATCACTATTCTGGTCTGATGACATAATTCAAAGTTTGTGCTTGGGATTATGTTTAAGAAAAGGGGTCAAATGACTACAGACCAGGGAAATCCAAGGGAATTTGGAACTTGAGGAAACAGTATGGGCTGTAGGTACAGATTTTTATCCTCTTTTCACGAGTACATATAGAATTGCAATTTTGATTCCTACAATTGATTATTGTCAGTGCTCTTTACTTAGGTTTACCGAAAAAATGTAATTCGAGCTTTGCAACTGATACAAAATGTAGCGGCCTGCTTAATTGTGAGAGCTTTACATTATACCAGTTTTAGTTAAGCTTCACTGGTTACCAGTATCTGCTTGAATCGAGTTTAAAGTACTTTGTATGATTTACAAGCCGAGACAAAGTAAGTAGCCAGCAGGGATGGGTAATCTTTTTCATCAATATTTGCTAAGTTGTATATTGCGTTGTGATGAACAGCATTGCTTGGAGGTTCCGCCTCTGAAGCAGGTGAGACTGGTGTGTCATCGTCACCCAATGATTGCTGTGCAAGGCAACCAGTGGTGGAATACCTTGTTGCTTGAAATTAAAGAGGCTTCATCGTGTTGGGGGAGGGGGGGGAGAAACTTCAAAATGTTTTCACGTTGGTGTGGGAACTGTACACCTGCTTTAGGAGGTGCATTCCTGGATTGTCTTGTATGGGGGAGTCGGCTGGTTGGTTGTTTTGTTTTTTGTTATTTATTTATTCAATACCTTTGAATTGTCTTCCCTTTTCCTAGACGGGGGTGATTTGCATAACTGTATTGTGCTCTGTTTTGTTCTCTCAAGTGGCAATATTGATTGTTGTGTTTGTTGTTGTTTCCTCACTGATATGAAGCTAAATAAAAATTATTAAAAAAAAATTAAAAAGAGGCTTCTTCGGTATTAAATTTTCAGAAACTGATTAAAACAGTATTGTTTGAGCGATGTTACTTGTGCAAATGGGAATGATGCATTTGAAATTTTGCTGGTTTTCTGTATGAAACTAATGTAAGGATTATTGGTTATGTGAGATGTTATTGATCGTAATTCTCTGTGTTTGCATTAAGTATGTTTTCTGTAACTCACTCAGAATTGCAGTTCTAATGTGAGTAAGAAGTTTTTGTAAATAACTAAAATACAGAGTGAGACTTGGAGAGGGATATGTGCAGGAAGCCACTAAATTTGGGGAATGAATTGTAGTAGTAGAAGTGGTATCGGAGGAAGATTGAAGATGTTGGAGGGGCTACAGAGGTAATTGGGGATTTTTTATCATTTGTGGTGAACATGTACTAAAGCCTGCAAATATTGGTCGTCAGTAGTTAAACGGGTACAAGAAATAGTGAATGAAGTTCTGGAGTTGGGCCCAGTGATTTGCCTGTTGAGTGGGAAACTGGGCTCAGATTGAGAAGACCAACTAAATATTGCAGATTATTAGCTTGTGGTAGGGTTATTCCATGTCAAGTGATCAAGGGCTCCCTGCATGACCATCACGGATTTTGATAAAACTTTATTCACAAAGTCCCACATGTATCAAACGAACTTTGGTAAAGTTTTAGTTTCGCCTGTGGAATATTCGTGGAGATATAGCCATTTGTTTGACCCCATACTGCAATGACATACAGTACGACAGCGACATTCTGACAACTTTGAGACACAATATCTCACGAGCTATGTTTCCAAAAAAACTGAAACTTAGCTACCCTGCACAACTTTTGGAGCTCTATTCAGTGCTACCAATAATAATTTTTGTCGAGCACTGAGTGAATGGCTGAATTACAGTAAACTTGGCCGAAAAAATTAGTGCTCCAAAAAAAGTCAGTTTGACATTACTTAGCTCCCACAATAATTGAGTAATAAATGCGAAATTTGGCGCATAATGTCTCAGTACAACGTTATTTTCAAAAGTACAATTTCAACCTCCAAGCTCTTTCCATTAGTTTACAAATTAAGTGTAAAGTTGCTAATTTGTGTAAAAAGGTCAAAAATAGGGTATTTTCAGTCTGCTTTTACAGAAAAATACCTTTCAGAAACTCTTTCAAATCAGTCTCATTAGAAAGAGCATATTTCAAACCCCCTAGAAAAGTGGGCTTCATTTTTCAACGCAGGTTAACAATGCCCGAAAAAGGGGGACAAAGTTGGGAGATGTCACCATGGCAACGGCCTACGTTTCAACTTACAATTATGTCACTTTTCACACTGTTTTCCCCTGTTTATTTTTACTCAAGCTTTGAGTACAATTATAGTGTTCTTAATTAATGATTATTCCTAACTAGAAATTGAGGTGATAATTTTGTTGCATGCAGATCACAAATTACAACTTGTTTTCTTTTTCAGATCCACATTATTATTAATTCAGTTTAAAATGGATGCCAACGAATCGACTAATAATAATCCTTTTCTGCCAGACTGTGCCATTGGGCAAAAATTGTTGTCAAAGTGTCATGACACTTTTTTTATTCTAAAAAATGTGGGCTAATTTTTTTACATAATTTGTCAACCGATGAAAAATTGCTTATCACTCGGCGCTCTGAAGTTGAACTGATGGATAAAGACCAAATCTGCCTCCACCACAAAGCAAAGTATCTCGACAAATACGAATTAAAGCAAACATCGTGTTGTAATCCATTTGAAAAGAAAAATCACATTGTTCAAAGTGGATTGTTAAAAGTCGATCTTGCCATGTCTAATGATTTTAGAAAAGTGGCAAAAATAATTATCCCAGGACAAGCAGGCATGATATTCTCACATGTGGGTGACGTCATCTATGGAGCCCCGATGCGGAAGCATTTTCAAGCAAACTTGATTGAAGATTTAAGTTTGCTCTGCTGCTCCACGCATGCGTGCCTTCCTGCTCCACTAGGGGGCGCATCCCCTCGTGGTCTCCAGTTCAAAATTTTCCGCTGAGCCTAGAAGTCGTGTTTTTTCAGGCTCTGCCCCAACTGCCTTCTAGCACCGCAATTTTTTCTTGTTTTTCTCGATTTAGTCGCTGTGCGCGAGTTTTTTTCTTGTTTCAACTGTTCCTGCTTCGTTTTTCACCGACCCGGAGGCTTCCGGGTCCCCGTGGCCGCGTTGCTATTCGAGCCGCGGCCAGTTTCGATTCTATGTCCCGGCCTTTGACCGGCTTTAAAAAGTGCTCCCGGTGCGAGCGGCTTCTTTCCATCACAGACCTGCATCGCCGGTGCATCCTCTGCCTGGGGGCCGCTCATCCAACCGACTCCTGCCCCCAGTGCGCTACTTTCCAGAACCGGGCCCTCCGTCGAAGGAAAGCCCGCATGGCGGACCTTTTCGCCCCGGACCAACCTTCTACCTCGGCCTCGAGGTCGGCCTCGGCCCCGGCCTTGACCTCGGCCCCAAATACCTCGGCATTGCCTCGAGACTCGAACCCGAAGTCCTCGGGACAACAGAATATCTCGGCTCCGGGTAAGTCCCCTCTTCCCTCTTCAGGTTCTGTACCAGCAAAGAAACCAGCCTCGGGGACGCCGGCGACGCATGGCAGAAGTCCCATGCTTACAGCCCCGGCGAAGCCCTCCAAGCCTTCGGGCCGTGCCTCCACCACACGGGAATACTCTGATACGAGGTCGCCCCCGGTGGAGTGCACCGAGGCAGTGGACATGCCCTCGATGCTGTCCGTGCCCGTTTTCCAGGACCTACTCCGAGCGATGATCTCGTCGGAGCTGTCCGCTGCAATGGCCCATTTGCAACCGGCCTCGACCTCAACCCCGCATGTGCCAGACCAGCCTGAGCCTCGCGTCGAGCCACCTCGAAGAAAAGCGCGCAAGCTTCGCCGCATTCCATCCTCCTTGGACTCCTCACCGAGGCACCCGAGGCGCTCTCCCTCCACAGACCGCCGCGGTGCAAAACGTAGTGCTAAAACGACAGACACCTCAAACCGCCGTACCTCCAAGAAGGCCCGGGGTTCCCCCACTCTACGAGGCCGTTCACCTACACCTCGTACGGGACCGCTAAGGGTGGCTGAGTTATCACTGTCCAACCCGCGCATCCTCCGAACTCCCCCTCGGACCGGGACTCCGACCCGAGGTTGCAGGTTGTCACCGAGGGAGTCCGGGTTGAGGTCACCGATTCGACATCGATCGGTACCTCGAACCCCGACATCGTCTCCGAGGGGCTCCTCGAGACGTCGGAGATCTACGACACCGGAACACTTTCACAGTACTTCCCCGGTCTCGGAGTGTGGATCGGAGCAGGAATCTCGATACTCGAGGGAAGCCTCCCCATCCTTCTCCAGCCGACGGAGGTCTCGTTCACCGACCTCACACGGGGCCTCGGGAACATCTCACCCATCCTTCACTCGCTTTGTCCAGGACATGGGCCACGCTTTGGACTTAGACCTCCAGTCCAACTCCAGATACTCTAAGGAATACCTAGCGGAGCTGGATATGCCATCACTGCCAAGAGAGTCCCTCCGCTTACCACCTAACCCGGTACTCCAACAGGCCTTCTTCAGGAACCTGGAGACCCCTTACATGGTCACAGCCGTACCCTCCAAAATGGAGGCCAAGTACCGCACAGTACCCTACCCAGGATTCGAACAACCACAGCTCTCCCACCAGTCGCTGCTAGTCGAATCCTCCTTGAAAAAGGCCCACCCATCCCGGGTCTCAGCCGCGGTCCCCCCAGGCCGAGAAGGCCGAACCCTAGACAAGTTCGGCAGGAGACTATATCAGAATGCCATGATGGCCTCTAGGGTGCAAAGCTACACTTTCACCTTCACATCCTACCTCAAACACCTCATTGGACTATTGAGAGCCTTTGAGACTGACCTACCGGCCTCCCGCCAAGGAGCGTTTGGCCTGCTTTTAGAGTCCCTCTCCAACCTGCGCCTCCATCTATTCCATGCGGCCTACGATGGCTTCTAACTCTCCTCCAGAGAGGCAGCCTTTGCTATCGCCATGCGCCGACTAGCTTGGCTGCGCCTGGTCGACATGGACCCCAATTTACAGGACCGGTTGGCTAACCTACCCTGTGTGGGAAAAGAACTGTTCGATGACACGATCGAGGCGGCCACAAAACGCCTCTCCGAACACGAATGCTCGTTTGCCTTCCTCGCCGGCAAAAACCTAAACCGCCCGCGCCCAGGCCGTTCAGGGCTCCTCCACGCCGCTACCCACAAAAATCCACCCCTCCCTTCTCGCGGCCTCCACCCAGGCATCCGCAAGCCCACCACCGGGCCATGCCCAAGTCCCAACCGCCTGCGACTTCCAAACCATCCCCGTCCTTTTGACGGGATTCGCGGAAGGGGGCGGGCCCCCTCCGCCATAGTCCCATGCCTCCTTCCCATCGGGGGTCGCCTCAAAGCCTTTTACCCTCGCTGGGAACAAGTCACGTCGGACGCATGGGCCCTTGGCGTGATCTCATCAGGATACTTTCTCAACTTTCGGGCCATTCCTCCAGATAACCCCCCAAGGAATTGCCCTCCCAACCGGACGCAGCTACCCCTACTCCTCTCCGAGGCTCGAGACCTGCTTCGCCTCAGGGCAGTGGAGGAGGTTCCCCCCGACCAACGGGGGAAGGGCTTCTACTCCCGTTACTTCCTGGTACTGAAAAAAACGGGAGACCTACGCCCAATACTAGACTTGAGACGCCTCAACAAATTTCTAGTACGGGAAAAATTTTGGATGTTTTCTCTACCGACCCTCTACCCCCTGATCGACGAGGGCGACTGGCTCTGCTCCCTCGATCTGAAGGAGGCGTACACACATGTCCCAGTGCACCCCGCTCACCGCAAGTTCTTGCGTTTTCAGGTAGGGGACTGGAACCTACAATACCGAGTCCTCCCCTTCGGCCTAGCATCATCACCTCGGGTCTTCACCAAGTGCCTCGTGGTGGTCGCAGCAACCTTACGCTCCCAGGGCCTCCAGGTATTCCCCTACCTGGACGACTGGCTGATCAAAGCCCCGTCCAGGGAAGGGGTTATCTCAGCGACCCAACAGACTATTACCTACCTACAAAGTCTGGGGTTCGAAATAAACTTCCCAAAATCCCAACTACGCCCCTCGCAGTCCCTACAGTTCATCGGGGCCACGCTGGATACGGTTCGCCTCCGTTCCTTCCTCCCCTCTCCGCGCCAGTTAGTAAGTCTGAGTCGAAGGATCTCTCTGCTGACCTCGGTATCAGTTCGACAGATGATGACTCTTCTAGGCCACATGGCCTCCACCGTCCATGTCACACCCTTTGCCCGCCTCCATCTGAGAATCCCTCAATGGACCCTGGCCTCTCAATGGCGTCAAGACTGGGACCCGATCGACCGTCCCGTGACAGTGACTCCTTCCTTGCAAAGATCGCTCCGCTGGTGGGCCGACTCTTCAAATCTTTCCAAAGGTTTACTCTTCCTCGCCCCTCATCACAGCAAGGTACTCACCACGGACTCGTCAAAGTACGCTTGGGGAGCCCATCTGGACGGCCTACGCACGCAGGGGATGTGGTCAGCGGAAGACCGCCGCTGTCACATCAACGTGCTAGAGCTCCGGGCCATCTATCTCGCAGCTGTAGCCTTTCAACATCTGCTCCACGACCGGGTGGTCCTCATCCGAACCGACAACCAGGTAGCAATGTACTATGTAAACAAACAAGGAGGAACAGGGTCTTGGTCCCTCTGTCGGGAAGCCCTGCGCCTCTGGAAATGGGCTGTCTCCAACAACACCTTCCTTCGAGTGGTGTACATACAAGGAGAACAAAACTGTCTGGCGGACAGACTCAGCCGCCTCCTCCAGCCACACGAGTGGTCACTGCACTCTCAAACCCTACGACAGGTGTTCAAACAGTGGGGGACGCCTCAAATAGATCTGTTCGCATCCCCCCACAATCACAAACTGCCTCTCTTCTGCTCCCGGATATACTCCCCGGACCGGCTCGAGGCCGACGTCTTCCTCCTCGACTGGGAGGGAAGGTTCCTGTACGCGTTCCCGCCGTTTCCTCTGATCCTGCGGATGCTCGTCCACCTGAAAACAGTACAAGCCACCCTGATCCTGATTGCTTCTCGCTGGCCATGCCAGCCTTGGTTTTCCCTTCTACTTCAACTCAGTGTCAGAGATCCACTGCCTCTGCCTCGGTTTCCCTCTCTACTATCACAGGGTCAGGATTCGCTGTTACATCCCAATCTTCAATCTCTTCATCTGAATGCTTGGTTTCTTTTCCCCTGACTTCTCTCCCCGTGTCTCAATCAGTCAAGGAGATATTGGAGGCCTCTAGAAAGACCTCAACGAGAACCTGCTACTCCCAAAAGTGGACCAGATTCTCAGCCTGGTGCTCCTCTCACAGCCAGGACCCGGTGTCGGTCCCCGTCCCCCTGGTCCTTGACTATTTACTTTAATTATCTCACTCCGGCCTAAAGACCAACTCCATTCGAGTACACCTCAGAGCGATTGCAGCCTTCCATCAGTCCCTGGAAGGGAAAGCCCTCTCGCTCCACCCCCTAGTCTCTCGCTTCATGAAGGGTCTTCTGAATGTCCACCCTCCTCTCAAACCTCCTCCGGTGGTTTGGGACCTTAACGTGGTTCTGGCTCAACTAATGAAACCTCCATTTGAGCCCCTAGACAAATGCCATCCAAAATTCCTCACTTGGAAGGTGATTTTCCTGCTTGTGCTCACTTCTGCTCGGCGGGTTAGTGAGCTACAAGCTCTAGTGGCGGACCCACCCTTCACGGTATTCCATCACGACAAGGTGGTACTCCGCACTCATCCAAAGTTCTTGCCTAAAGTAGTGTCTGATTTTCATCTCAATCAGTCCATTGTCTTACCTGTGTTTTTTCCCAAGCCCCACTCTCATCCCGGAGAGGTGGCGCTCCACACTCTTGACTGTAAGAGAGCGTTGGCCTTCTACCTCCAACGCACTCAACCACACCGGAAAGTCCCACAATTGTTTTTGTCCTTCGACCCAAACCGGTTAGGTCACCCAGTCTCCAAGCGCACCTTGTCCAACTGGTTGGCCGATTGCATCTCCTTCTGCTACGCTCAGGCTGGTCTCGCACTGCATGGTCGAGTAACAGGACACAAGGTCCGAGCGATGGCAGCCTCCGTAGCGTTCCTCAGGTCCACACCTATTGAGGAAATCTGCAAAGCTGCCACGTGGTCTTCGGTTCATACTTTCACCTCCCATTACTGTCTGGACTCACTGTCCAGGAGCGATGGCCGGTTCGGCCAATCGGTTTTGCGAAATCTATTTGCTTAAATTGCCAACTTCCCTCCATCCCTTTTCAGTTAGCTTGGAGGTCACCCACATGTGAGAATATCATGCCTGCTTGTCCTGGGATAAAGCACAGTTACTTACCGTAACAGGTGTTATCCATGGACAGCAGGCATATATTCTCACAACCCACCCACTTCCCCGAGGTTGGCTTCTTTGCTAGTTAAGTGAACTGGAGACCACGAGGGGATGCGTCCCCTAGTGGAGCAGGAAGGCACGCATGCGTGGAGCAGCAGAGCAAACTTAAATCTTCAATCAAGTTTGCTTGAAAATGCTTCCGCATCGGGGCTCCGTAGATGACGTCACCCACATGTGAGAATATATGCCTGCTGTCCATGGATAACACCTGTTACGGTAAGTAACTGTGCTATATCAAGCCAGGTCAGAAATTTTGCAGTAGGTGCAAAGCCCAATACGTTTCAATGAGTGAAGCTACTGCAGCATCTTCATCTTCAGACGATTTTGATATCAGCATCTCCGATGCAATTGATCAAAGCTTGACTGCTTTAGGAACCTCTCCATTGAAAATTCGAAGGTTAGCTAGTAGAGATAAAGCCGGCTATGTGATATGAAAAATTGAACGTGTGCAGAATGTGATAGCCAAGAAGATTACATCTGCTGCTGGAGTTTCAGCTGAAGAAGTTGGGCCGTCTCGTCAGTCTGTAGAATGCAAGTTATGTGAAGATTACACTGACCTCATTGAAGAAATGAAAACGAAAATTGCAATATCCAACAGGTCAATGAAAGTTCAATTATTGACGATGGCCCCAAAAAGTTGGTCAATAAAGGAAACAGCAATGAAGTTTGGCGTTTCAGAGCGCATGATCAGAACAGCCCAAAAAGTAAAGAAAGAGAAAGGCATTTGTTCTATACCTGATGCAAAAATTGGCAAGTCCCTTCCAAAAGAAATTGCAAATAGAGTTCAAGATTTTTACGAAGACGATGAATTCAGCAGAATATGTCCTGGCAAAAAAGATTGCATTTCAGTCCGCCTCAATGGTTTAAAAGTACAAAAGCAAAAGCGGCTGCTGTTGTGTAATTTAAAAGAGCTGTACGTGGCGTACTGTAACAAATACGGAACTGAAATTGGTTTTTCCAAATTCTGTGAGCTCAGGCCAAAGTGGTGTGTAACCGTTGGTGCATCAGGTGCACACTCCGTGTGTGTCTGCACAATACATCAAAATGTAAAGCTCATACTACAAGGCGCCAATGTCAAAGAGAACTACAAAGTTCTTATGGAAAAAACTATGTGCGACCTAAATGTCAAGGACTGTATGCTACAACGATGTCAAAACTGCCCTGGTGAAGAAGCACTAACAGCATACCTGGAAGAAATATTCAAGGATTTAGATCCAGAAGAATCAATAGAATTTAAGCAATGGGTTCACGCTGACCGTGAAACATTAGAAACAAGCGTACTAACCATGGACAACTTTATTGAAAGACTTGCAAGCAAGATTTGGAAGTTGACAAACCACCATTTCATTTCAAAACATCAAAGTGAATATTTGAAGATGTTGAAGACAGGCTTAAAAGAAACGGAAATGATCATTTTGATGGATTTCGCTGAAAATTACTAATTTGTTGTACAGGATGCCGCCCAAGGCTTTCACTGGGAAAATTCACAAGCTACGGTACATCCTTTTGTTGCATATTACCTCAATGAAGTGGGCACATTGCAAGTTGTAAACTGTTGCATTATTTCTGATCATATGCAACATGATACGATATCTGTACACGTGTTTATTCAAAAGTTGATCGAATTTTTGGTAACTCAAACAAACATTACCAAAATATACTACTTCAGTGACGGCTCAGCTGCACAATATAAAAACTACAAGAACTTTGTGAATTTGTGCAATCACAGAAATGATTTCAACATTGAGGCTGAATGGAATTGTTTTGGAACTAGCCACGGAAAATCACCCTGCGATGGAGTTGGTGGAACAACTAAACGACTGGCTGCCCGGGCTAGCCTCCAAAGACCATCAACCATTGACCAAGATCAAATATTGACGCCAAAGGATCTATTTAACTTTTGTGACCAAAATATACACGGAGTTAAATACATTTATGTTCCAAAAGAAGAAATTGAAGAAAGCAAAAAGTTTCAAGAAGAAAGATGGCATGAAAGCAGCACAGTAGCCGGTACCAGAGAGCACCACCAATTTGTACCAGTCGACTCAAACTCGGTTCGTGTCAGCAAAGTTTCAAATGACACAATAAATTTTGTTGCCAAAATTTCTGATACTGCCATTCCAAATTTGAAAGTGTCCGAAATCTTTCCTGGTTGCTACGTTGCCTGTACTTACAATAATCAATGGTGGATAGGCAACGTTGTTGAAGTCTCAATTGAACAAAATGATGCATTGATAAAATTTATGCATCCTCACGGTCCAGCTCATTCGTTTTATTGGCCAGAAAGGCAAGATGTTTGTTGGGTTCCAGAGCAACACCTCATCTGCATGCTTTGTGCCCCTTCAGTTACATCATCCGGCCGCCAATATCAATTTCCAGAAACTGCATTGAAGAAAGTGGCTCAAAAATTTAACAGAATGTTATAAAGATTGCTGGAAGTTAAAATCAAAGTGGACTTCACTTCGGCTTGGGAACCATATAAGATACCCAATTTAGGCTTGGGAACCTAGGATAAGACACCCTAATCATTGGCTTTGGAACCAGAAAGATACCAACAAAAGGCTTTGGAACCTTGACAAAGAAACCAAATGCGAGGCTTGGGAACCTGAACGAAGTGGCCCACCCATGGCTGGTATTGCACAGCTATCGGGCGTGACCCCTATGGCGATGGGGTTGCCAGTTCAAACTCTTGAACTGGTAGTGACAATGTCACCATGGACCAACGCAATAGAGTAGTAGTAATACTACGTCAATACAAAACTGTAACTTTAAAAATGACAGAACTATGTTGAAATAGAGGTTGTTGCCGTGGCAACGTCTCCCAACTTTGTCCCCCTTTTTCAGCCATTGTTAACCTGCGTTGAAAAATGAAGTCCACTTTTCTAGGGGGTTTGAATATGCTCTTTCTAATGAGACTGATTTGAAAGAGTTTCCAAAAGGTATTTTTCTGTAAAAGCAGGCTGAAAATACCCTATTTTTGGCCTTTTTACACAAATTAGCAACTTTACACTTAATTTGTAAACTAATGGAAAGAACTTGGAGGTTGAAATTGTACGTTTGAAAACAACGTTGTACTATTATGCGCCAAATTTCGCATTTATTACTCAATTATTGTGGGAGCTAAGTAATGTCAAACTTTGACTTTTTTTGGAGCACTAATTTTTTCGGCCAAGTTTACTGTAATTCAGGCATTCAATCAGTGCTCGGCAAAAATTGTTATTGGTAGCAATGAACAGAGCTCCAAAAGTTGTGCAGGGTAGCTAAGTTTCAGTTTTTTTGGAAACACAGCTCGGGAGATATTGTGTCTCAAAGTTGTCAGAATGTTGCTGTCGTACTGTATGTCATTGCAGTATGGGGTCAAACAAATGGCTATATCTCCACGAATATTCCACAGGCGAAACTAAAACTTTACCAAAGTTCGTTTGAGACATGGTGGACTCTGCATATGAAGTTTCATCAAAATCCGTGATGGTCATGCAGGGCACTTTCCAAGAATCTGATCACTTGACATGGAATGACCCGGTAGTTAGAAGCGAGCTGGAGAAACAGTGGAGAGGGGACGAGTTCTCTGTTCAGAAAGGAATGTTGAGGAAACTGGAGGAGATTTCATGGATGGCTAAAATTGCAGCTGTGAGGCAACAGACTTTGTATAAAGATCTATTTTAATCTATAATATAGGTTTAAGGTGATTTACAATGTAAAGAGCTCAGTTATTCAATACAATGCCATCCTTACAGTAATGCCAGTTATTGATATAGTCAGTTGTACAGTATGAGGATGTTGTTGTGTGGACGATCCTGACAGTTTTCTTCCGAATTTTAGGATGAGAAACGATGGGGATTGTATGAGGAGTGGAAACTGGTGAAGGGAAAATGAAAGTTAAATTTAGATTGCAGTGTGGTTTCTTCTAAGGAGTATTAAACAGAAGGCTGGGGGAGAGGAGGGATGGGGAGAAATAGGAGGTCAAGAGCTCTTTCAGGATGCGTCATACAGTTGGACACTAGAAGAAACAGCACTGCCCAGTGAATTTCTGGACGCAGGCTGGATTGCCAATGACTAGAATTGGAGGGGGGGGGGGGTTAGGCTGTAGAGAGCCACAATCTGCCATGCCATGTTGGAGTATTGCAACAAAAGTTAGGGGTGTAGTGAAGGAGGGTTTAGAGGATTAGTGGTGGGGGGTTGAATTGTATTAGTAACTTAGGCCTCCTTTTACTAAAGCTTGGCGTCCACTATGTGTGCCACGTGGCCCAGAGGTATAAAACAGGACACTCAACATTTAGCGTGTGCTAAGCTTTAGTAAAAGGACCTCGTGGTTGTATTTATGAACTGTTTGTATACTGTTCTTGATATACAAATGTGAATAAACATGAAAAAAAAAATGACCTCCAGAAAACACAAAAATGTGTCTGATACCAATGAACAGAAATCAGACACCTCTATGGGAATTTAAGGAAAGACGTTGCTCCTACAGCTAAAATACGAGAGCTAAGCTGTGGGAATATTATCAGATGGAGATTGTAAGAAAGCAGAGGGGACCTGTGTATCGGGCATTATAAAACATCCTGACTTTCCCCCTCAGCATCCCGTAGAATCTTCTTATCAGGCAACTAATACAGTTTGGAAATTGCAATGAACTCACTATCTGAAAACCCTAACATTTCAAGAAAATATTTTTTAATCAGCTCATGGGTAAAAGCAGCCTCGTCTTGGGAAAGTTAAAAATCCGCAGATCTTGGATCTTAATTGGTCTTTGTTACCAGACTTTTATTTGAGCTCCACCAAGTCCTTGTACAATCCCACCTTATTCCTGGACAGGTGGGTTGTGTATCCATAGTCACCAGAAGACTTATAGGAAGCCTCAATTATTCAGTCTTCAGCCCCTCCCCTCTTACCTTAGGACTGCCTCCAGGGAAACCAGTTCTCTTCCTATAAGCCAGACAGAGGAAGCTTGTCTTTTCTGCTTGTGTTAATTTTTTTCTTAAAATCAGTTTTTTTTCTTCGTGAGTCGCGCCTAGTGCTGCAGAGATTCTTCACAGGCGATGCCTCTGACTGCAGGAGATCACAGACTTTGTGGAAAATCAGTTTCCAGGAGGTTGGCTACACTGCAGTGCACCCCTTGGAAGGCCTGCCTCTTCGATTCGGGGCTCAGGGATATTTCCCTTGGGAGCTTGCTCACCCTAGGTTCATCAACTAGTGGGTCTGAGCACAGGCTCGGTGGAGGTGCACCCGGGATTAGAGCCCACTGCATCCCTCCGCAAGGTCACATCCACGCTGGTGTCCAGTGAAGGCAGGGGTCCTCGGTTGTTGATGCTGGACTGGAGGAGCAGTCAGAAGATCAGAAGTTTGTTTACATACTTGAGGCAGAGGATCTCCCTGTGGGCTGTTTTGCTTCCTTCCATGCTGTCTCCCAGCACCTCATGGCACAGAGTGAGTACAACCTGATTCAGAGATTTGGGGGTCTCCAAAAGTGGGTTTTGGATATTTTGAGAGTGAGACGTAGTACTCCCACACCTAAAATCCTAAAATCGCTGCTTTTTTGGGGATTACTGTACTTTTCCTGAGCTATTTTCTCTTGAAAATTGCATGGCAGCCATCTTGGATTTTTTTCCATATTTGAATTTAAAGATATTTTTATGCCTTTACAAGCTTAGTTTTGGCAAGATAACCACTCATATGGACTCCCCAGGGCAGAGTACTTCGAATTCATGGCTTATTTGTGGTGAATGGATGTCCAGTGAGGGACCATGTTCATGTGTGCCATGGCACGGGAGGGAGGTGAAATTTCATCAGACAAAGTCACCTCGATCCCAGAAGGGGGTCCTGATGCCATTCCTGACATGGGGGTATCCGAGAAAGTAAAAATTGGACCCCGAGGACAGCGTACTTGTGGCTTCTGCTAAACATACCCCGTGTCTGTGCCACCTCTGTGGATCCCTCTGTTGCAGGACATATGTATGGAACTTGGTCTTCCCATGGCTTTTCCATCTTTTGCTCCATTGTTTGATATGGATGCCATTGATGCTCTGACCATGCCTTTTGTTACACAGGCTGGTGTTTCTACTGCGGGGGACATTGCCTCTCTTGCGGATCTCAATGATCAGGATCTCGGTGAAGATCCTGCAGTGCGGCGGATTTTTCCAGCCCACATACCTGGTTGATATGATCTCGTAATCTTTTCAGGAATTGAAGTTTTCCTGTGACCATTCCAACATGGCGTCCTGTTCTCTCATGAGTGACAAGAAGCCACAGGCTGTTTCTTTTCTGGACTATCCTGATTTTGTCAAGATGTTCACAGACATCTGGGAAACATAGAAACTGACAACAGAAAAGGGCCACGGCCCATCTAGTCTGCCCCCACTAATGACCCACCCCCTAACTTCCTTCGTGAAGAGATCCCACGTGCCAATCACATTTTTTCTTAAAATCTGGCACGCTGCTGGCCTCAATTACCTGTAGTGGAAGACTATTCCAGCAATCAACCACCCTTTCGGTGAAGAAATATTTTCTGGTGTCACCTTGAAATTTCCCACCCCTGAGTTTCAACAGATGCCCTCTTGTAGCTGTGGGACCTTTAAGAAAAAAGATATCTTCTTCCACCTCGATACAGCCCGTGACATATTTGAACGTCTCGATCATGTCTCCCCTCTCTCTGCGTTCCTCGAGTGAGTATAGCTGCAACTTATCCAGCCGTTCCTCATACGGGAGATCCTTGAGTCCTGAGACCATCCTGGTGGCCATTCGCTGAACCGACTCAACTCTCAGCACATCTTTGTGGTAATGTGGCCTCCAGAATTGCACACAGTATTCCAGATGGGGTCTCACCATGGATCTGTACAATGGCATTATGACCTCGGGCTTACGGCTGACGAAACTTCTACGGATACAACCTATGATTTGTCTAGCCCTGGATGAAGCTTTCTTCACTTGATTGGCAGTCTTCATGTCTTCACTAATGATCACCCCCAAGTCTCGTTCAGCTACAGTCCTTGCTAGGGTCTCACCATTTAGGGTGTAAGTCCTGCATGGATTTTTGCTGCCAAGGTGCATGACCTTGCATTTTTTGGCATTGAAACTTAGTTGCCAAGTCCTGGACCAATGCTCCAGCAGGAGTAGGTCCTGCGTCATATTGTCGGGCATTGAGCTTTTGTCGGGCACTGTGCTTTTGTCTGTTGTGCTCTTGCCTACTATGTTGCATAGTTTGGCGTCATCGGCGAATAACGTAATTTTATCTCGAAGCCCCTTAGCCAAGTCTCTTACGAAGATGTTGAATAGGATTGGGCCCAAGACCGAGCCCTGCGGCACTCCGCTGATCACCTCTGTCGTTTCGGAGGGGTGCCATTTACCACCACCCTCTGAAGTCTACCTCTAAGTCAGTCCTTAACCTATGCAGTTAATGTTTCACCTAATCCCATCAAACTCATCTTGCTCAATAACCTGCGGTGTGGGACGCTATCAAACGCTTTGCTGAAGTCCAAGTATACGATGTCCAGGGACTCCCCTATATCCAGCTTCCTTGTTACCCAGTCAAAGAAGCTGATCAGATTGGATTGGCAGGACCTTCTCTTTGTAAATCCATGTTGATGGGGATCTTGTAGATTCTCCTCGTTCAGGGTCGTATCCATTTGGCGTTTGATTAGAGTTTCCATAAGTTTGCTCACTATCAATGTGAGACTCACCAGTCTGTAGTTCACAGCCTCCATCCTGCATCCTTTTTTGTGGAGTGGAATGACGTTAGCTGTTTTCCAGTCCAACGGGACTCTTCCTGTACTTAGGGAAAGATTGAAGAGCACGTATAACGGTTCCGCCAAGATGTCACTTAACTCCCTGAGCACCCTGGGGTGTAGTTTGTCTGATCCCATAGCTTTGTTCACCTTGAGTTTTGATAGCTCATAGTAGACACTGCTGGGCGTAAATTCGAAATTTCAAAACGGGTCTTCCGAACTTTCCCTTGTCAGCAGCTGAGGGCCAGATCCCGATGCCTCGCAAGTGAAGACTGAGCAGAAGTATTCATTTAAGATTTTGGCTTTATCGGAGTCCGATTCTACGTAGTTCCCGTCGGGTTTCCTAAGGCATATTATCCCATCTGTGTTTCTGTTTCTGTCACTAATATACCTGAAGAAGGATTTATCGCCCTTCTTGATGTTCTTCGCTAGATTCTCCTCCATTCGAAATTTGGCCTCTCTGACTGCTGTTTTGACTGCTTTTGACTTGGCCAGATAGTCTTCCCTAGATTCCTGCTTCCCTGATTGTTTGTAGGAGATGAATGCTCTTTTCTTCTTTTTTTATGAGGTCTGAGATCTCCGCAGAGAACCACTGTGGTTTATTGTTTCTTCGCTGTTTACTTACTGATTTTATATAGCGGTTGGTTGCTTCATGTATGGTTGTTTTCAGAGTTGACCACATTACCTGTACATTATCTGTTTCTGCTTGATTTTGCAGTACCTGATGGATGAAATCTCCCATGCTTTCGAAGTTTGTGTCCTTAAAGTTGCGGACCTTGGTTAATGTGGTTGATTTAGTGAAACCTTTCCTGAGGTTGAACCATACCATGTTGTGGTCACTGGAGGCCAACGTGTCGCCTACCTCTGTGACGCTTTCTCCGTTGGTAAGTATCAGGTCCAGTATCGCCTGATCTCTAGTGGGCTCTAATACCATTTGCCTGAATCTTGCTCCCTTTATAGAGAATAGCCTTCTGCTGCTGCTGGTTGCAGAGGAAAGTTTGTTCCAATCCACATCAGGCATATTGAAGTCTCCTAACAATACTGTTTCCCCAAGCAAAGTAATATTCTCTATGTCTTCAATTAATTCTATATCCAGGTCATCCTGTTGTCTTGGAGGTCTGTATACTATGCCAAGATACAGGCATTTGTCCTTCCCCCTGACCAAATTCACCCAGAGGGATTCTCCGGTGTACCTGACATCTGCAATTTTGGTAACTTTAATGTTATCTTTAGTGTATAGTGCTACCCCTCCTCCCATTTTGCCCTCTGTCTCGACGAAGTAAGTTGTAACCCGGTATGGCCATATCCCACCCATGAGAGTCTGTGAACCAGGTCTCAGATATCGCCACCACATCTAGGTCAGCGTTCCTCATTTCCGTCTCTAATTCCAGAATCTTCTTGCCCAAACTGTGGGCATTGACGTACATAGCCCTCCATACCTTATGTTTGCTATGTCTCTGTGGAGATATTCCCGCTTGAGCTAATTTGACTCCTTTAGTACTGTTTGCAATGTGTGTACTTACCCCAGACTCAGAAATGCAATGTATACTTACCTCAGACTCAGAAATGGATTGGCAGCTTAAATCGCCAGGTTGGTTACTTATGCCAGTACTTGAGTGGGTATCCTCCCCCCAACTTACCTAGTTTAAAGCCCTATGAAGTAGGCGGGCTAGTCTTTCCCCTTCTGATCAGGTGTAGCCCGTCTGGTCCCTGTAGTCTTTGTAGCGCCTCTCCATGGTTCAGGAACCCAAAGTTTATCTCCTTGCACCATCCGTGCAGCCAGTCGTTTGTCCTCTGGATACAATCTTCCCTGGCTCTTCCCTTGCCCCTCACTGGGAGGATCGAGGAGAAGACCACCTGCGCATCCATCCTCCTCAGCTTCTCACCCAGGGCTCCAAAGTCCTCAGGTGTGCTCTCCAGGGTGTTTCTAGCAGTGTCGTTTGTTCCGACGTAGATGAGAAGCATGGGGAAGTGGTCTTGGGGCTTGATGAGTCTGTCTAGGCAGGCGGTTACATCTTGGATCCTGGCCCCTGGCAAACAGCAAACCTCTCTTGATTGCATATCTGGTCTGCAAATTGGTCCCTCAGTGCCCCTCAGCAGGGAATCCCCAATGACTACCACTCTGCACTTCTTTGGGGGGAGCCGTCCTGTTGTCTCCGGAATCGGAACCGTCTGTTGGACAACTTCCTGTACCTCATTGTCAAGTCCTTCCTGTAACAGCTGGAATCTGTTCCTCAAGGTGATTTGTGGGGTCGATGTAAAACTGCCCTGTATGCAAGAGAAAGAGACAGAAGAAGAGGAAGGTCTTCTGTGTTTGCCAGTGGAGGAAGTTACCAGCTGCTAGGAGTCAGCGTCTCCAGCCTCTTCTTGTATCCCAATCGTTGGTTTCAAGGTTGCAGGTTTGGTCGTTTTGGGCGTCTCAAGGATGGTCTTGTCTGGTTCCTTTTCGGTGATCTGGGACAGCTCCTGGATGACTCCATCGATAAAGGCCTCGTCTTCCCAGATGCTTCTTAAGCGCTTTACCTCCTCTCTCAGGCTCCTCAGCTCCTGCAAGATGCCTCCATCTAGCTGATCCATCTCTTCTGTCTGAGTGGAGACTGTAGTCATCTGCTTGGGGATAGCCTCGGTCTGTACAGCGACCTCTGTCCTCCGTCCTGGCTCTCCCTCCCTCTGCACATGGATCGTGGCCACTCCCTGGATTCCTTCGGTGACTGGACTGCCTGTCTTGATTGTAGTCTTGTTGCTTCTAGTTCTTCCTGCCATTTTCCTTTTTTTTTTTTTGTTAGTTAGATATTTGTTAGTTAGTCTGTCTGTAGATGGTTTGAAAGTCTGCCTGTCAGATAGTGAAAGTTTGAAGGATAGAGGTAGTCAGTTAATTGTTAGTTAAGTCTGCCTGTTTGTTAGTTGGCTAGAAAGGTCTGCCTGTTAAATGGTTTGAAAGTTTGAAGGATAGAGTGACTGGTGAGGTCTGCCAGTTGTTTAGTTTGAAAGGTCTGTCTGCTTGTTGGCTAGATAGAAGGGTCTGCCTGGTTTGAAAGTTTGATAGAAAGTTTAAAAGATAGTCTAAATGTTAATTAGCTAGTTATAGAAAGTTTTAGAAAGTTTAAAAGATAATCTAAAGTTAATTAGCTAGCTATATGTGCTTGGTGGTTGTACTCCACCTTGTTATGTGTTGAGATCCTACCTTGGCGGTTATCCGGAGCCCTTCCTTGAGGCCCTTCTTGAGGCCCTTCGCAAAGGCACTCTCACTAAGGCGAGCGCCTTTGCTGCTTGCCTTTGCCACGCGCAAAACGGCTGCGCGCTGTTGGCTTGTCCCCTTTTATGGGGGAGTTCGGCTGCGACGTCGGGGGGTAGGCGGAGTTACCTCCCACCTCTTCCCCTCTCTTTGTTCCATCTGCCTCCCTCTCTACTTCCTCAGATTACTGTGCTCCTCTTTCCGCTCCTCTTTACTGCTTTCTCTACCTCTCCCTTTGCTTTTCCTGCCTTCTCCGCTCCTCTCTCCGCTCCTACTTTCACTCCTACTACCCTCTCCGCTCCTCTTTTCACTATTCCAGCCTTCTCCGCTCCTCTTTCCCTTCAAGCACACTCCCTTCGCTCACTGCTCCACAGCTCTTCTCACTGATCCACCACGTGCTTGCTCCTGCAGTCTCCCTTCGGCTGGCCTAATGTTGGAGAGTCCCCTGAACAGCGCCAGGGCCATGTCCAGACTTTATCAAACGGTGGCCACCTTTATCAAAGATGGCTTCCTCGGTGGCATAGGTCAGTAAGCGCACTTCTCTGCCCAGTGTTGGTGGCGTCATGTTCAAGGATACCCAGGACATTAAGGTAGATTTTGTCCTCAAGCACCTCTCCAACTTGGCAGCGGCCAGGCTTAAGACAACAGTGGCCTCTTCCTTTGTGGTCAGAACTTGTCATTCTAAGCTCCGCCATGATCCGGATACTATTGTGATCCAGGATCTTGTTTTTGTGAACTTTGGTATGGATTATATGGCAGATGCTCTGTACAACATTTTCAAGGTCTTCATTAAGCTCTCCACCTATTCCATTTTGGTGCACAGGATGTTGTGGAACTAGCAGTGGTCCAGGGCCTCCTCTTCTTAGGTGACCCTAAGCAAGTTACCCCTCAGAGGGCAATTGTTGTTCTGCAAAGATGTGGATGACCTGATGGCAAGTCTGCAGGATCAGAAGCCCAAAGCCTTGCTGGATAATCAACCACGGTCTTCCAGGGGATCGTGGCGCTCTAACTTTAGTCTCCCCAGATGCTTGTGACAGTACTTTGGGGGCACCATAGGGCAATGCTCTGCCCATCAGGCAGGCAAAGGTTCGGGGTTCAAGGCATCAGCAGCCATCTGGGAGCTGTCCCATGATGCCTCCTAAGAAGCAATACTGACGCCATGCCTCGTGCCACAACCCCAAGGATCAGACATCGGTTTCCAGAATTTCTAGTGGAATGGCAGCCTCAGACAAGTAGGTCCTAGAGGTCCTCTGGGATGGCAACAAGCTGGAATCGTGTCGACCTCTGCATGGGTTTTTCCTGGATTCTTCTGCCGGGAGACCAGAAAAGTGGACCAGGTAGTGCAGGGGCTGCTGGACATTGCAGCCATAGAGCCCTTTCCAGAACCAGACTCTGGCTCCAACAGATGCTCAATGCTTTATTGCGTCAAACAGGGGCTCTGAAAACTGGAGGCCAATCCTGGATCTCGAAACGGTCATTGCAGCTCTCATGGTGCCTTGTCTCCGCCTTGGTGGCTCCAGGAGAGTTACTAGCTTCCCTGGATCTGACAGACGCCTATCTCCAATTCCGATCATTTGAGATCATAGGAAATACCTGCGATTCCATGTTCTACAGGAGCACAACCAGTTTGTGGTGCTGCCCTTTAGGCTGGCGACTGCGCCTTTGACGTTCACCAAAGTGATGGTGGTAGTAGCTGTTCACCTGAGAAGGTTATCATGCCGCTGTACCGGGCCATAGTACGCCCTCACGTGGAGTACTGCGTCCAGCACTGGTCGTCATACATGAAGAAGGACACGGTACTACTCAAAAGGGTCCAGAGAAGAGCGAATAATATGGTTAAGGGGCTGGAGGAGTTGCCGTACAGTGAGAGATTGGAGAAACTGGGCCTCTTCTCCCTTGAAAAGAGGAGACTGAGAGGGGAAATGATGGAAACATTCAAGATAATGAAGGGAATAGACTTATTAGATAAAGACAGGTTGTTCACCCTCTCCAAGGTAGAGAGAACGAGAGGGCACTCTCTAAAGTTAAAAGGGACAGATTCCGTACAAACATAAGGAAATTCTTCTTCACCCAGAGTGGTAGAAAACTGGAAGTCTGTCATAGGGGAAAACACCCTCCAGGGATTCAAGACAAAGTTAGACAAGTTCTTGCTGAACCAGAACGTACGCAGGTAGGGCTAGTCTCAGGGCACTGGTCTTTGACCAGAGGGCTGCCGCGTGAGCAGACTGCTGGGCACAATGGACCACTGGTCTGACCCAGCAGCAGAAATTCTTATGTTCTTATGACTTCATCTGGACTAGGAACTCAGGCTCCCTTGTCATCCATGACTGCTTACACAGGGCCCGATTGCGCTTTAGGATCCGGACCGCTTTGGTATTACTCTTTGACTATTGAGTGCACGACCTTAGTTTGCCAGAACAATTCTTCAGCCATGAGTCCTATACTTCTGTGGAGCAGGCGGAAATCCAATTTGGTAGCCCATGCGAAGGTGTGTAGATGCTGTTAGACATGGTGCACCCAGAGGCAGTCGGACCCCTCTGTTCTGTTGATCCCTTAGATACCTGAGTTACTTCAGAACGGACTGGTTAAAAGGCTGGCTGAGGCTTCCTTCTGGGTCCAACTTGCTGCTCTCTCCTGCCTCAGTCTGCAGTTTCCGTGTGGCTTCTTGGTTGCCCATCCAGACATCGTCCGTTTTCATTGTAGTGCACTGTGACTTCAGCCTCTGCTTCGGTTGCCCTGTCTGACCTGGAATCTCAACCTGGTCCTCTGGTCTCTTAACTCGTCTGCCCACTGAGTCCCTAGACCATGACTCCCTGATGGATATCTCGATCAAGATGGTTTTTCTGGTGGCCAGCTCGCCAGGTGTCTGAGCTTCAGGCCTAGTCTTGCTGTGATCCTTTTCCTAGGATCACTGATTGCGTAGTGTTTCTGCTCACTGTTCCCTCATTTCTTCCAAGGTGGTTTCAGCCTTTCACATCAATCATGAGGTTCAGATCCCATCCTTTACCACCTCTTGGTCTCAGGAGCGGGACCGGGTGTTGCGGTCCCTGAACGTGCGCAGGGTTTTGTTAAGCTACCTGGAGGTCAGAAACGATTTCCGGGTCTCAAACCATCTGTTGGTTCTGGTGGGTCTGGCCCGTGTCGAAGGCTACTGTTTCCAGATGGATCCGTAAGGCTATTTCATCTGCCTACACTATAGCTGGCAAGAAGCCCCCTCTTTCTATGTGGGCTCATTCTACTAGAGGCATGTCCTTATCTTGTGCTGAATCGGTGCTTTCTTTGGAGGAATTATCCCGGGCTGCTACCTGGTCCTCACTACATACTTTCTCCAAGTTTTATAGGATTGATGTGGCAGCCAATCAGGATGCTGCTTTTGGTTCCTCCATTTTGGCAGCGGTCTCTTCAGTCCCACCCTGATTTTATGGGACCACTCTGTTACGTCCCACTTGTCCAGAAATAAAGTGGGATTGTACAAGAGTGAAAGATTAGGTTCTTACCTTTGCTAATCTTCTTTCTTGTAAATCCACAGTTTATTCCTGGAACTCGCCGAGGACATTGCTGATTTGCCAATTGTCTGCCTTGACCAATACTAATAAGCTGAATTTCTGACCAGCCTTTCAAAGTATGTCATCTTACTATGTTTAGCACTTTGCCCTGGGTTTCTAGTTCTAGCGCCCCCCTTTCATGCAGGCTGTATCTCCCTATAGCTCTGTTTTTGATCGTTCATATTGATAATGTTCATGATTTGTTTGTGTTCTAGTTTTGAGCAGAATAGACTTATTTGTCAGGGAGTTTCCCAATTCCCCTCCTCTTATCTTTCTCCTTTCCAGTGTGGCTGTCTGCTTTTGCACGCACTGGTTTCCCTGGAGGCAGGTGAGGGGAGATAGGGGAGGGGCTGAAGATTCTGAATAATTGAGGCTTCCTATAAATTGTCTGGAGAGTATGGATAAACAAACCCACTTGTCCAGGAATAAAGTATGGATTTACAAGAAAGAAGATTAGCAAAGGTAAGAACCTAATCTTTCATTGCAATCGCACCTATGAATCTAACTTAATAACAGAAAACTCAGCTTTAGACACTCTGACATCAGGTTCTGCTGGCTTTAATGAAGACTCTTTGGAGAACACAGATACCTTGTCTAGTAATAATCTCTGAAGCATCTACAGGTTACAGAGGCAGAAGGGAGCCCAGGACAAAGATATAGTAGATATTGGTATTATCCACACCAACAGATTATTAACATCTCAGGCTCTGATTGGTGATCATTTTTCATTTTGTATCTGATCTCTCATCTGCAATATTGGGGATAGGACACAGGCTGCAAAAAGATACCAAGAAATAACCTAATTAAAATGGAAAATAAATCCTTACTGCACTAGTTAAAGATAATCTTTGAAATGCTGATTCTTTGCTGGAAAGTTTTCTCTGGAGAGGGATGTGGGAAAATGATTTTAGCTTCCTGCCCTTTCTCCGAGCTCATATCAGTCTGAGCATGCTCGGTGTGTTTGTTTCCCCTTATTCCAGAAGTTCTGGGAGTGAACAAAAAGACCTGCAAGTTGTATAAGGGTTGAAAAAGTTTGCATATATTGAAATGAGGGTGATAATACATTGAACTTTTTAGAGTAGATGAGACATTTAAAGTTGAGTAAAGAAGAAGTGACGTCACCTACATGCCCAGTTACCTATAAATGAAGCTCCGGTGGAGCCGCTTTAAAAATAGCAAAAATAGCCCCAATAGCGGCACCCATGGCCCCCGAAAAAGTGCGGCTGGTTGTCAGACTAGCATGATGTCCACGCGGAGGAAGTTAGACAGCTACGGCTTCGTGGGGAATAAGCAGGGAGCACCAAAGGTAGCAGGAGCAAGCCCGATGCAGGCAGCCAAGATGGCGGATTCAGACATGCCTTGGTAGGCGGTGCGGAGCAGCAGTAATAGTCGGGTAGCAGTCTGCAGGGGGTATACCAAGAGGTGCCGGACTACCTTAGAGACCTGCTGCTGGTTATCTGCAAGGAAATGCAGTCCCTGTGCCACGATGTTACCAAAGCGGTAATGGACCTGAAACAAGAGCTGGTGGAGATTGTGAAACGTCAGGACGAGGTGGAGGTCCATGTTAATACTATGATGGAGGACATAATAGAGGTACAGCAGGCCGTGGTGGGAGTGTGAGCGGAAGTGCTGGCTTTATGGGATAAGCTGGAAGATCTGGAAAATCGGTCCAGGCGGTGTAATCTCCAGATCTGGGAGGTGCCTGAGGGAAGTGCTTATCAGGACGCCCGACAGACGGCCCTGGACATTTGTACTGATATTCTCACCAGTGCTTTGGACAGTGAAGGGCGGGTGCCAGAAATCGATATTGAGAGAGCGCACCAGGCCCTGGGACGCCCAAAATCCAACTTGCCCTGGGACACTGTTTTGTGTCTAGGCAGTTTCAGGGTGAAAGAGATTTTCCATGCAGCGCGAAAGCAGAGGGATTACAAATGGAATGCTCTGAAGGTGGACATATATCAGGATGTGGCGAGGGAGGGCCTCCTCTACAGGTGGCTTTACCCCTTTGCCTTTGCAATGACGGTGGGGAGTGTGATGAGACGGGTCCGTACAGTGGCGGAGGCCTGGTCGGTGCTGAAAGAACTGGGTGCTCCTAATCTGCCAGAGGGGAGATCTGCTGGAGTGAGAGTGGAGGAGAGAGCTGGACCTTCCAGCTGGCGGTGGCAGACCAGAGGATCAACGGCGCGGAGTGCAGTGAGCCTACCGGACAGCTCACGTGAGAGGGTTGCTGCCAGCTTCTGGACTTCATTGCAGGCCTTGGCAGTAGTTCTGCAGAATGGCCAAGGGGACTTTAATGGGGAGGTGTACGGTGGTTGAGTGAAGGGTGAGTGCCTTAGGGTGGGTTGGAGGTTCTGTTTGGGGAGTATGATTGTGGTGGGGATTTGGGCGGAATGTCTAGTGTATTTACTGTGTAGATTCTGGGGTGGATGGTGTATGCATTGGGGCGGCTGGGGTGGTGGTGTTACTTCTTCCTAGAGGGATCTTGAGATCTGCTTGGATGGTCTCGAGATGTAGTCTTGGGTTGGGGATTGGGGGAGGGGGGTTTTGGAGGGTGAAGGGAGGGGAAGGGGATGGGAGCTGGGGGAAGGGGCTGTTGGAGGGATGGTACTCTCTGCCCCACTTGGTTCAGGATGGTCAGCTGATGCTCTGGTGGGGCCAGGTCAGGGGCTGGGGTGGCTGGGTCACATGGATACTGATGGTGGAGTATGTGGAGTGGTTGATTCTAGTAGATCCTGGTTAATTTTGTAACCTGGAATGTGGGGGGGGGATAAATTCCCCAGTTAAGCGCTCCAGAATTTTACAACAATTACAGCGCCATAAGGTGGATGTGGCATTCCTCCAGGAAACCCATTTGACTGAGCTTGAACATACTAAGTTGAAACAATGGTGGGTGGGGGAGTGTATAGCGGCTTCTGCGATGGGCCTCCTTGATAATTTACAAATTTTGGCGAAGGATATGGAAGGAAGATATGTGCTCAGACCAGTGTGTTATTTTGTACATTACAAGCTGCTTGGTGTTGGCTTGTACAAGCACTGGGGGGGGGGGGGGGGAATCCAACGGTCACAGATCTTTTGCCTTTAAGGGGTAATCCAGCCTTTCTTCTGGGTAGGGAGTCCTGGGAGTATTTGTCCTGGGGAGAGCGAGGAGTTTCCTGGTTAGAACACCTTTTGGGGGCCGATGGAGAGCTGTTGGTCCGTGCTGATATGCAGGCTGCGGTGGGAGATACCTGGGGAGCGCAGTTTGCGTATCATCAAGTGGAGCATTATGTGGGATCCCTCGATAGAGCACAGTTGAGCAAGCCATTGGGGGCCTGGTTTCGGGAGTTTTTCACCCAGGAGGAGGGGGTTTCCCTCTCGGTGTCCCGCATACATGCTAGTTTGCAAGACTTACTACCAGCTAAGAACTATCAATTAGTTAGGGGTAAATGGGAGATGGAATTGCAGATTAATTTGGGACAATGGGATGTTGCTCGTACTTTGAAGGTGACACCTGGGGTGATCCCGTGTGCCTGGTTGCGGGAGACATATTACAGGGTGACCTTACGTGCATTTTATACTCGTACACAGTTATATTACAGTGGAGGTCTTCCTACACAAATCTGTCATAAATATGGGACAGGGGGGACACACTTTGGGGCATGCCTTTTGGTCTTGCTCCATAATCCAGCGCTTCTGGAGGCATATAGTCTCTTACATGTCAGAGTTGCTTGGAAGAGCCATGTGTAGTACCCCGGCCCACTTCGTATTGGATTTGCCAGAGGCTTATGGCCATTTGCCTAGGGGGAACCGGGCTCTCTGCAGGAAGATAATAATAATAATAACAGCTTATATACCGCAATACCGTGAAGTTCTATGCGGTTTACAAAGATTAAGCAAAGGTACAAATTGATTGACTTTAAGAGGGGAGGAAGAAAGAGGGTTAATAGGACAGGAAATCCATTTTTGAGGAGAGAGTGATCAATAGAACAAGTTAATCGCTATAGAGGGGAGAGAGAAGAGAGGATCAGTTGTCTAGATACTTTAGGAACAGGTGTGTTTTCAGACGTTTCCTAAATTCCTCATAAGTAGTGGGCGAAAGCAATTGTTCTAGGTCTTTAACCCATGATGCTGCTTGGTGCGAGAGAAGATGTTCATGGTGTTTTTTCAGTTTACAACCTCTCACTGGGGGGGAAACGAAGTTGGAATGTGAGCTTCTCTTGTGTCTGTTGGCTGAGAAGACGAAAAGGTCAGTTATATATTTAGGGGCAAGTCCGTGTAGTGCTTTGAAGCAGAAGCAGGCAAATTTAAACTTTACGCGCGCCTCCATTGGCAGCCAATGCAGCTGTCGGTAGTAGAATGTCACGTGGTCAAACTTCCTCAGCCCAAAGATCAGTTTGACCGCTGCATTTTGCATCAATTGTAAACGCTGCATGTTCTTTTGGGAAATTGCTAAATAGGCGATGTTACAGTAGTCAAGTCAAGTAGACTCAGTACGAGGGATTGGACTAGGAAGATGAGCTTGCTGGCCAGGAAGTGTATTCTTCAATACTGGACGGTCCCGGACCCTCTGGCGTTTTGGCATTGGAGGAGCCAGTTGCATCAGTTGGCTACTTAGGAGGCGAGGGATGCGGAAGGGTCTTGGAAGCGGAAGTTGGTGGTTTTGAATATCTGGGAGCCATATCTGCAGTTCTTACATCCAAAGGGACGGAGTGAGGTTTTACGTAGGATGTCCTAATCTAGGAGCTCAGCTTGCTGAAGTGTGAGAGCACGGGTGAGATAATGTAGGGCGGGGTGGAGAGTACCAAGGGGGGAGTTGGGAGGTATTGGGGAGGGGTGGTGTTTTGTACGGTTCTGGCACTTTAGTCACTAACATATTCTTTGGGGATGAGTGGGGGGAGCGAGGTGGAGTGGTTTCTTTGGGGCTCATCAGAGTCTAGGACCTCGGAGTGCCATTCCATCCACTCTGACCTCGTTTGCCAGGAGTGGAATTGAGGGGGGGGCGTTACTTTAGATAGAGAGCTTACTTTTCACAACCACATAAGTTCAATTGTAAAAACTTGTTTCTTTAAATTACGCATCATCCGTTCACTCAGTTCTATTCTAAATGCTGACTCGATTAATATCCTAATTCACTCCTTAGTCATTTCCCACCTAGATTACTGTAACTCTCTTTTAAATGGACTACCCCAAAAAGAACTTCGACGTTTACAACTCATACAAAATACAGCAATCAAACTCATCTACAAAATAGGTAAATTCGAACACGTCACCCCACTTCTTAAAGAGGCTCATTGGCTCCCTGTCACCCACCGTATAATCTATAAAATTATACTGCTCTCTTTCAAAATCAAACTCTCCCACTTACCCTTATTTCTTGATAAATTATTAATACCCCAAAGTTCTCCCCGTTCCTTAAGATCTACTGACCAAAAACTCCTTTTCATTCCATCCTTAAAAGAATCCTACTATACTAGGAAAACTAATTTCGCTATAACTGCCCCCACATTATGGAATTCTCTCCCTCAATTTCTCCGCGATGAACTTCATTTACCAAAATTCAAGACTAATCTTAAAACCTTCCTATTTCAAGATGCCTTTGACAAATCTTAATCTCTAATCTATTTTTTTTCAGCGCGTATCAATTTTACCATGTACCCCCATCCCTCATGTTCTATCCCTTCCCTCTATCTCATTTCCTCTAATAATATGTAACTTCTCCCTTCCTCCCCACTTATCCTCACTTTCAGGTCTGTCAGTATATGTTATATATGTTTACTCTAATCATTCAAATACACCAAACTACTATTTCTTTCTAACCTATCTTAAATTTTATTGTTAACCGGTCAGATATTTGTTTTATGATCGGGATATTAAAAACTAATAAACTTGGAAACTTGGAACTTGGGGGGTCGGTTACTGTAACTTTTTTTCCTGTTACTGCTTGCTAAAGTATTGCATACGATGCCTCATTGTTTGTGATGTGAACCCATTGTGTTCTATTGTGTGCTTACTGTGTTGTTTGCATCAACAAAAATTGTTTGAACCTAAAGTTGAGTAAAAAGGGTTTACTTTGATAAGGTATAAAAATTTTGAGACAATTAATTTAATGCAATTTGTTACCCCAGCAACAGGTTCTCCAACCGTCACACCTAAGATTATATCCCACATCGAACGGGGGGAAGAACCATACATCAGGGGTGAGCCTGGATCAGAGGAAAGAGAAACTGGGAACAGCAGCTGCTCAGGTGAGTGCAGTAATAAGAGGGACTGGGGTAAAAATGCCTTCTATAGACACTTTCTGTAGGGTAAGTTCTACCCTTTTATAGATAAGGATCAGTCATTTGACCTGTAAGGCAAAGTTTAACCTATGGGCCACACAGTATCTGGAAAGGTGGAGGGAAGGTGTTTTTCTGTAACTTCACATATTTATCTGTAATTTCACATGTCAGAAATCCTGAAGCTCAAAACTGTGTTATGAGGAAGTTAGAAGGAAGGCGTGTTTTGTGGTGCCAGATCCTGGACTGTGACTGTTATGAGCTTTGATGTGTACTGGGTCTGTGTACAGAAGCCTGGGAAGCAGCAGGGTCTCTGATGGCATTCTTATAAAGGCTGGTCAGAAACAGAAATCCAGCTTTCTAGTACATGTAAAGGCAAACAATTGGTAAATCAGCAAGGACAGGGCAGGTTCCCTGAATAAAGTGTGGATTTACAAGAAAGAAGATACTGCAAAACACAGTCCTGAGACAAGGAACCCAAAGGAACAAAGGCTTGCAAATTAACTTTCTGGGTGACGTGGGAAGAGGAAACTACTTTCGGAAGCAAAGAAGACAGTTCTAAAAAAACAAAACAAAACCAAAAAGACGGAATTGAAAACAAATCACAAGCAGAATTAAATTCAACCATGCAGTGAAGTTGCAGGAACAAACTGAGCATGTCAGGAAGCTCCCGGGCAGGTAGCCCAAAGGGGAGGGATCTTTTAGTTGCCCTGCAGCTGAAGCTATCAGAGATCCCGTCAGTTCAGCCTCCAGAGAAGATCTACAAGAAGGAAGATTAGCAGAGGTAAGAAACCTATCTTTCATTTTTTGGTTCTTGTACAGTCCCACTTTATGCCGGGACCAGTGGGATGTAACGGAGCAGTCCTGAAAATTCAAGATGGGACTGATGAGCCCGCTGCCCAAACAGATACACCAAAAGCAGCCTCCTGCTTAGCCACCTCATCGATCCTATAAAACTTGGTGAATGTATACAAGGAGGACTAGGTAGGACTCTGCAAATCTCATCCAGAGAAGCAGCTGACAAGAGGATGAAACACCTCTGGTCGAATTAGCACGCACCTCGAGAGGAGGCTTCTTTCCAGCTGCCGCATAAGCTTCAGAAATGGCTATCTGAATCTACCTAGAAATGGTGGCTTTCGAAGCTGGACTACTTTTACAGGCAGGACCCACCAGAACAAACAGGTGGTCAGAGAGGCGAAACTCATTGGTGACCTTCAGTTACACAAAAAAACTCTGCACACGTCCAAGATCCGCAACACCCAATCCTGCTCCCTTGAACCAGAGGAAGCAAAAGCAGGAAGCTGGACTTCGTGATTCACATGGAAAACAGAAACCACTTTTGGAAGAAAGGAAGGTACGCAGTATCACACCGGAATCCATAAAGCACAGTTACTTACCATAACAGGTGTTATCCAGGGACAGCAGGCAGCTATTCTCAACATAAGGGTGACGTCATCCACAGAGCGGACAGCTTTGCAAACAGACTTGCTTGTAGAAGTTTAAAAAGTTCACTACTGCTGCAACGCACATGAGCGAGTGCCTTCCCGCCCAGTACAGGGCACGCGTCTCCTCAGTTCAGATAGCTAGCAGAGAAGCCAACCAGGTGAGGTGGGTGGGTTATGAGAATAGCTGCCTGCCATCCCTGGATAACACCTGTTTGGTAAGTAACTGTGCTTTATCCCAGGCAAGCAGGCAGCCTATTCTCAACATATGGGTGACCTCCAAGCTAACCAGAATGGGATGGTGGGAGTGTTGGCAATTCAGGAGAATAAATTTTGTAACACTGCCTGGCCGAAATGGCCATCCCGTCTGGAAAAAGCATCCAGACAATAATGAGAGGTGAATGTATGAACTGAGGACCAAGTGGCAGCTTTGCAGATTTTCTCAATAGGAGTAGATCTGAGGAAAGCTACTGATGCCACCATGACTCTGACTTTGTGGGCTGTGACTTGACTTTGTAGATGCAGTTCAGCCTGAGCATAGCAGAAATAGATGCAAGCTGCTAACCAGTTGGAGATGGTGCGCTTGGAAATCGGATGTCCCAACTTGTTTGGATTGAAGCAGACAAAAAGTTGAGGAGCAGATCTATGTAGTTGAATGCAAGTAGAAAGCCAAAGCACGCTTACAGCCCAGAGTATGAAGAGCTGTTTCTCCAGGATGAGAATGAGGTTTTGGAAAAAACACTGGAAGTACAATTGATTGGTTGAGATGAAATTCTGAAACCACTTTAGGTAAGAATTTAGGATGAGTACGGAGGACCACCTTGTCATGATGGAATACTGTGAAAGGTGGGTCCGCTACTAAAGCTTGTAGCTATTTGACCCTGCAAGCAGACGTAAGAGCAATGAAAAAAACACTTTCCAAGTGAGATATTTAAGATGAGCCAAATCCATTGGTTCAAAAGGAGGCTTCATCAATTGAGCAAGAACAACATTGAGATCCCAGATCACTGGAGGAGGTTTGAGAGATGTTTTAACATTGAAAAGACCTTTCATAAATCTGGAAACCACAGGATGAGCAGAAAGGGATTTCCCTTCGATAGGCTGATGAAAAGCAGCAATTGCACTGAGGTGGACTCGAATGGATGTGGATTTGAGGCCTGATTGAGTTAAATGGAACAGGTAAACCTGGAATGGGTAAACCTGGCAAGAGGCAGAGAAAAATGCCTGTATCTAGGTGTGGTATACAGACCCCCAAGATAACTGGAAGACATGGACGCAGAATTAATTGAAGACATAGAGAATATCACTCTATGAGGAGAAGCTGTACTGCTAGGGGACTTCAATATGCCTGATGCAGACTGGAACTCATTTTCAGCGACAACCAGCGGTAGCAGGAGGCTCTTAACCTCCATAAAGGGAGCACGTCTCAAACAAATGGTAACGGAGCACACTAGGGCCCAGGCGATCCTCAACCTGGTACTCACCAACGGGGAAAGCGTCTCAGAGGTCTCAGTAGGAGATACGCTAGCCTCCAGCGACCACCACATAGTATGGTTCAACCTTAGGAAAGGCTTCCCTAGATCAAACACGAAAACAAAGGTACTCAATTTCCGGGGCACAGACTTCGCACGCATGGGAGATTTTGTCCATTGGACGCTGCAGGACCAAGCGGAGACCGATGATGTAGAAGCTAAGTGGTTAACACTGAAATCAACCATACATGAAGCAACTAGGCGCTTCATAAAATCAGTAAATAAACGGCAAAGAAACAATAAACCCCAATGGTTCACGGCGGAGATCTCGCACCTCATTAAGGAAAAGAAAAAAGCGTTTCTCTCCTACAAGCGCACGGAGAAACGAGAGGCAAAGGTAGAATATAGGACCAGGTCTACAGTGGTCAAAATGGCAGTTAGGGAGGCAAAACTTTGAGTGGAAGAAATTCTGGCAAAAAACATTAAAAAGGGGGACAAATCCTTCTTCAGGTATATTAGTGACAGAAAAAGGAACACAGGCGGGATAGTACGCCTTAGAAGACCGGACGGAAGTTACGTGGAAACAGATTCCGATAAAGCCGAACTACTGAATGAATACTTCTGCTCAGTCTTCACCTGTGAGGTACCGGGACACGGTCCGCAGTTGAAGGCAACACAAAGCACAGAAGACCCGTTTCAGAATTTTGAGTTCACACCAGGTGAAGTTTACAATAAACTGGCAAGACTCAAGGTGAACAAAGCCATGGGACCAGACAATTTGCACCCAAGAGTGCTCAGAGAATTGAGCGATGTCCTGGCGAAACCGTTGGCTGAGTTATTCAATCTCTCCCTAAGTAAGGGGAAAGTTCCCCTGGACTGGAAATTAGCTAATGTCATTCCTCTGCATAAAAAGGGTTGCAGGGCAGAGGCTGCGAATTATAGACCGGTGAGTCTCACATCAATAGTGTGCAAACTCATGGAAACACTAATTAAAAGCAAATTGGACACGATCTTGAATGAAGGGAATCTTCGGGATCCCAGTCAGCATGGATTCACCAAGGGTAGGTCCTGCCAATCCAATCTCATCAGCTTCTTTGAATGGGTAACAAGAAAGTTGGACTTGGGAGAGTCTTTGGATGTCGTGTACCTGGACTTCAGTACAGCTTTTGACAGTGTCTCACACCGCAGGCTGCTAAGCAAGATGAAATCAATGGGGTTAGGAGAGACACTAACTGCATGGGTCAATGATTGGCTGTGGCAGACTTCAGAGGGTGGTGGTTAATGGTACCCTCTCTAAAACATCGGAGGTGACCAGTGGAGTGCCGCAGGGCTCGGTCCTGGGTCCACTCCTTTTCAACATATTCATAGGTGATCTGACTCAAGGGCTTCAAGATAAAATAACACTATTCGCCAATGACGCCAAACTATGTAATATAGTAAGTGAATGCAGTTTACAGAATTATATGGCGCAGGACCTGCTTACATTGGAAAGTTGGTCCTCAACCTGGCAGCTAGGCTTCAATGCTAAGAAATGTAAGGTCATGCACCTCGGAAGCGGAAATCCATGCAGGACGTACTTCTTGAACGGAGAAACTTTAACTAGGACTTTAGCAGAACGAGATTTAGGGGTAATCATCAGTGCAGACATGAAAACTGCCAATCAAGTGGAGAAGGCTTCATCTAAGGCAAGGCAGATATTGGGTTGTATCAATAGAAGTTTCGTCAGCCGAAAGCCTGAAGTCATAATGCCATTGTACAGAGCCATGGTGAGACCTCATCTGGAGTACTGTGTGCAATTCTGGAGGCCACATTACAGTAAAGATGTGTGCAGAATTGAATCGGTTCAGCGGACGGCCACCAGGATGATCTCAGGGCTCAAGGGTCTCTCGTACGAAGAGAGACTGAACAAATTGCAGCTCTACACTCTCGAGGAACGTAGGGAGAGGGGAGACATGATCGAAACATTTAAGTACCTCACGGGACGTGTCGAAGTGGAAGATGATATTTTCTTTCTCAAGGGACCCTCGGCCACAAGAGGGCACCCGCTCAAACTCAGGGGCGGAAAATTTCATGGCGACACCAGAAAGTATTTCTTCACAGAGAGAGTAGTTGATCATTGGAACAAGCTTCCAGTGCAGGTGATCGAGGCAGACAGCGTGCCAGACTTTAAGAATAAATGGGATACCCATGTGGGATCCCTACGAGGGTCAAGATAAGGAAATTGGGTCATTAGGGCATAGACAGGGGGTAGATAAGCAGAGTGGGCAGACTTGATGGGCTGTAGCCCTTTTCTGCCGTCATCTTCTATGTTTCTATGTAATCCAAAACTGAAGACAAGGAGGTAGATTGAGGCACTTTGTGATGAATGGTGCACCAAGCAGAAAATCTAGTCCATTTCCGATTGTAGCATTGTCTAGTGGTAGGCTTCCTAGAAGCCTCTAAAATGTCCTATACCGATTGAGAAAACTGTAGAGTGGCAGTTATGTTGAGAGGTACCAAGCTGTCAAGTGTAGAGACTGCAGGTTGGGATGAAGCAGAGACCCCTGACTCTGTGTAAGCAGAGAGGGAAATACTGGTAGAAGTAGACACTTCTGGTGCTGAGTTGAAGTAGAAGGGAGTACCAGGGTTGTCTGGGCCACCGAGGAACTATCAGAATCATGGTGGCATGTTCCTGTTTGAGTTTGACAAGAGTCTTGAGAATTGGAGGGAATGCATAGAGAAACTGATTCATCCATTCTAGAAGGAAAGCATCTGCCTCGAGGCAATGAGGAGAGTATGTGGGATCCCTACGAGGGTCAAGATAAGGAAATTGGGTCATTAGGGCATAGACAGGGGGTAGATAAGCAGAGTGGGCAGACTTGATGGGCTGTAGCCCTTTTCTGCCGTCATCTTCTATGTTTCTATGTAATCCAAAACTGAAGACAAGGAGGTAGATTGAGGCACTTTGTGATGAATGGTGCACCAAGCAGAAAATCTAGTCCATTTCCGATTGTAGCATTGTCTAGTGGTAGGCTTCCTAGAAGCCTCTAAAATGTCCTATACCGATTGAGAAAACTGTAGAGTGGCAGTTATGTTGAGAGGTACCAAGCTGTCAAGTGTAGAGACTGCAGGTTGGGATGAAGCAGAGACCCCTGACTCTGTGTAAGCAGAGAGGGAAATACTGGTAGAAGTAGACACTTCTGGTGCTGAGTTGAAGTAGAAGGGAGTACCAGGGTTGTCTGGGCCACCGAGGAACTATCAGAATCATGGTGGCATGTTCCTGTTTGAGTTTGACAAGAGTCTTGAGAATTGGAGGGAATGCATAGAGAAACTGATTCATCCATTCTAGAAGGAAAGCACCTGCCTCGAGGCAATGAGGAGAGTATATCCTGGAGCAGAACTGAGGCAGTTTGTTGTTGTGGGGAGACGCAAAGAGATCTATCTGAGGAGTTCCCCACTGAGAAAAAATGTGATGAAGAGGTGAGGAATTGAGTGTCCATTCGTGAGGTTGCAGAAGACAACTCAATTTGTCCACCAGACAGTTTTTCTCTCCTTGAATGTAGATTGCTTTCAGGAAGGTGTTGTGATGGATTGCCCAGTCCCACAGCTTTTGAGTTTTCTGACAAAGAAGGAGAGATCCTGTTCCTCCTTGCTTGTTGACGTAGTACATGGCTACCTGGTTGTCTGTCCGAATGGTCGTGAAGATGCTGAAAAGCTTTGAGAGCATTGAAGATCGCTCTGAGTTCCAAAAGATTGATGTGACACTGACGATCCATGCTGGACCAATGGCCTTGAGTATGGAGACCGTCAAGATGAGCCTCCCAAGTGTAGGTCAAGGAATTTGTCATGAGGACCTTTTGATGAGGGGGTATTTGAAACAGTAAACCTCTGGAGAGATTGGAAGAGAGCATCCAGCAGTGGAGAGAGTGTCTCAACGAAGGAGTTACTATAATATGTTGAGAGAGTGGATCGCAAGCCTGCACCCAGTGAGATGCCAGGGTCCACTGAGGAATTCTGAGGTGAAGTCTGCCAAAAGGAGTCATATGAACTGTCGAGGCCAGGTGACCTAGGAGAACCATCATGTGTCTTGCTGAAATTGAAGCCAATGAGAGCATCCTGACGTTGAGGAAGGAATGATCTGAGTCGGACAGTTTCCAGGACAGCTGCGATGAACTGTAAAGTCTGAGAGGGCTGCAGCTGGGATTTGGGAAAGTTGATTTCGAACCCCAAACTTTGTAGGAACCACGTAGTCCGTAGGGTTGCTACAATAACCCCTTGAGATGTTGAATCTTTGATGAGCCAGTCGTCCAAGTACGGGAACACCTGGAGCTCATGGTTCCGCAGAGCTGCTGCTACTACAACTAGGCACTTGGTGAACACTCTTGGAGATAAAGCCAGGCCGAAAGGTAGCACTCTGTACTGAAAATGCAGATTTCCCACCCGAAATCTGAGGAACTGTCGAGAAGCTGGATGAATGGGTATGTGAGTGTAAGCCTCTTTGAGATCTAGAGAACATAACCAAGCATTCCGATCTAGAAGGGGGTATAATGATGCCAGAGACAGCATCCGAAATTTCTCTCTGACAAAAAATTTGTTGAGGGCTCTGAGATCCAAAATGGGTCACAGATCACCCATCTTCTTCAGAACTAGGAAGTAACGGGAGTAAAATCCCCTGCTCTGCTCTTCCAGGGAATCTTCCTCGATGGCAAAGAGATGGAGCAGAGCTTGAGCTTCCTGAAGAAGAAGGGCAGTCTGGGATGGATTGGAAGGATATTCTCTTGGAGGCAAATCTAGAGGTACCTGGATGAAATGAAGAGAGTATCCTTCCCTGATGATGGACAGCACCCAGAGGTCTGATGTAATGATCTCCCAACGTTGGTAAAAAAGATGGAGACGACCTCCAATGGGAAGGGGAGAGAACAGAGGCAGAACAATGGAGGTTATGCTCTGTACTAGACTGTCAAAAGGTTAGAAGTAGACGGCAGATAAGGGCCATGGCCCATCAAGTCTGCCCACTCTAATGACCCTCCCTATCTATCTTGGCGGATAGATCCCACATGTCTATCCCATCTGGCCTTAAAATCTGGCACGCTGCTGGCCTCAATAACCTGAAGTGGAAGACTATTCCAGTGATCAACCACCCTTTCAGTGAAGAAGAACTTCCTAGTGTCACCGTGCAGTTTCCCGCCCCTGATTTTCCACGGATGCCCCCTTGTTGCCGTGGGACCCTTGAAAAAGAAGATATCTTCCTCCACCTCGATGCGGCCCGTGAGATACTTGAATGTCTCGATCATATCTCCCCTCTCTCTACGTTCCTCGAGTGAGTAGAGCTGCAACTTCCCTAACCGCTCCTCGTATGGGAGCTCCTTGAGTCCCGAGACCATCCTGGTGGCCATTCTCTGGACCGATTCCAGTCTCAGCACATCCTTGCGGTAATGTGGCCTCCAGAATTGCACACAGTACTCCATGAGTCTGAGGTTTCTGCTGCATCTGTTGCTGTGGTTGTGTCTTAGGAGGCACTCTGGTATAAGGAGCTGCCCTCTGTGGGAAACGCCGCTGGTAAGATGTTAGAGGCCTGAAGCCCTTAGAGGTGGGAGGCTTAAGCTTAGGACGAATGATGGAAGCAAATGACTTCTCATGTTCAGACAACTTCTTAGTGGCCTCCTCGATGGAGTCATCAAACAAGTCATTGCCTTGACAAGGACTGTTGGCAAGACAATCCTGAAGATTAGGGTCCATGTCAACAGTGCGAAGGCAGGCAAGCAGGCGCATGGCCACTGAGAAGGCAGTGACCATCGAGGAAAGCTCAAATGTATCATAGGAAGATTGAAGGAGATGCATGTGGAGTTGATTCAGAGTGGTAATGGTATTCTGAAAACCTGCAAGACTTTGTTGAGGAACATATTTGAAATATGCAGGCAGTGTATCAACCAAATGCTTGAAATAAGAAATGAAGATAAAATTGTAATTCAAAACCCTAGTTGCCATCAGAGAATTCTGATACAAACGGCGGCCAAACTTGTCCATGGTCCTGCCTTCACTTCAAGGGGGGACAGTGGCATAAACCTTGGAAGGGTTGTTCCTTTTCAGAAAGGACTCCACGAGAAGGGATTGATGGGATAATTGAGATTTCGCGAAGCCCTTGCAATGGACCATTCTGTAACGGAATTCCAGTTTGCTTGGTATAGCAGGAATGTAATAAGGTGTTTCAAGGCTCCTCTTGAAAGTTTGAAAAAGAAGTCTATTGGGTATTTTAAAAGACTCTGCAGGAGGTCGAGACATACCCATTTCTTCTAAATACTCAGTAGGGTATTTGGAATCAGTCCAAATTAATATTGAGTTCCTTACTCATTTGACGTAGGAAAGAAGAAAAGGATATCTGTTCCAAGGTAGGCAGACCTCGAGGGGAAGGTGACCTCAAAGTGCCTCGAAGAGCAGAGAACGAGGGCGAAGCTTCCCTGGAGTATTCATACCTGAGACCTGAATATGCAGATATAGACGACTCACTGGGAGAAGAATCCCTCGCAGAAGAAGCAGATGGAGGTGGCGTCCTTGACTTCGGAGTAGAAAGCCTTGAATAGCCTCGAGTTGTAGAGAGACGAGGCATGTCTCGAGAAAAGGATCTGTGCCTTGATGGATGCCTCAAACCAGGCAGGTCTTGCTGAGAAGAAATTTGAGGAGTCTTTGCCCTATGCCTCAGGAAGGGCGGTGCCTTATGTGAGGAACGAGGGCTGGAGATCGAGACACCATACTAAACTAAACTAAACTAAGCCTTAAGTTTATATACCGCATCATCTCCACGCAAGCGGAGCTCGACACGGTTTACAAAGCTTAAAAATACAAGAAGAGGGGAGAGAGAGTTTACAAGGGCATATGAAAAGGGGGAAGTAGGAAGGAGATGTTATATATTAGAGAAAAGCCAGGTTTTCAGTTGTTTCCGGAACAGCTGGAGGGAGCCCAGGTTTCGCAGCGGGATAGTGAGATCGTTCCAAAGGCCCGTGATTTTGGAGAGGAGGGATCTTCCCAGTTTGCCTGCGTGGGGGATGCCACGTAGAGAGGGGAAGGATAGTTTATGTCTGTGGGCGGATCTGGTGGTAGCAGGCGTTTGGGCGAGGAAGGATAGAGGGATTAGTGGCGGAAGGATGCCATGAATTATCTTGAAAGCTAGACAGGAGCATTTGAAGTGAATTCTGGAAAGTACAGGGAGCCAGTGAAGCTTGGTAAGTAAGGGGGAGACATGATCAAATTTGCGTTTAGCAAAAATCAGTTTGGCCGCAGTATTCTGGATGAGCTGGAGTCTGTGAAGACTTTTTTTTGTTAGGCACAGGTAAATGGCATTACAGTAATCGAGTTTGGATAAGATGATGGATTGTACCAGGACGGTAAAGTGTTTTTGGTGGAAATAGGATCTAACTTTCCTAAGCATGTGGAGGCTGAAAAAACATGATTTTGCCAAGGAGTTCAGGTGATCGTTTAGGGAGAGGGAGGAATCGATAATGATGCCGAGGACCTTGCTTGAGAATTCAAGGCGAAGAGCGGGACCTGTGGGTAGAGTGAAGAGGGTGGGCAGGTGTGCTAACTTTGGGCCGAGCCAGAGTAGTTTTGTCTTTGATTCATTTAATTTCATCTGAACAGAGAGGGACCAGGCATGAAGTCTCATTATGCATGAGGTGATGTTCTCTTGGAGGTTTGTAAGGTTCTGGTCTGTTTCGAGGAGGATAAGGATATCGTCTGCATATGTGTAAATTGTTTCAAGGGGGGATAGTTTGAGAAGCTTCAGGGAGGTCATATACATGTTGAAGAGGATAGGGGATAGGGGAGAGCCCTGTGGGACCCCGCAGGATGGTGTCCACGAGGTGGATTTGGAGCCGTTTGCGTTGACAGTGTAGGAGCGTGCGCGAAGGAAGTTTGAGAACCACTTTAGGACAAAGGAGTCTATTCCTATCTCGGAAAGTTGGTAGATTAGTATGTCGTGGTGCACGACGTCGAAAGCTGCGGAGAGATCGAACTGTAGGAGAACAGCAAATTTGTTTCGGGCGTGTAGTTGTTGCACCTTTGAGATTAGAGAAACTAGGAGGGACTCGGTGCTGAAGTTGGGCCTAAATCCGAATTGGTAGTGTTGGAGGATGGAGAATCTCTCTAGGTAAGAGGAGAACTGGGTAGCGACTATGGTTTCCAGAAGTTTTGTTAAAAGAGGGATGTTGGCTATGGGGCGGTAGTTCGATGGTAAGGAAGGGTCAAGATCGGCTTTTTTCAGAAGAGGGGACAAGGCAATGTGGCCCATTTCTGAGGAGAACAGGCCCGATAGTAAAGCTTTGTTTATAAGGTTTGTAAGGGAAGAGATGGCCTGCGCTGGGATGTTTTCGTAGAGGTAGGATGGGAAAGGATCTAGGATGCACTTGCAGGATTTAAGTTTCAGGCAGAGTTTAGAGATCTGGGGCTCGGATACAGGTTCGAAAGTAGTCCATGATCTGTCAGCAGGGATAGGGTCGGAGTCTTTCAGAGGAAGAGAGTTGTAAGGGATAGCTGGGGGGAACGAACTCTTTATGGTAGAGATCTTCTCGTTGAAAAAATTGGCTAAGTCATTTGGGGATGGGAGGGTGGGGGAGGGGGAGGAGTCGTTTTTAGAAGTTAGGTTTCGCCAGATGTGGAAGAGTGTACTGTTTTGGTTTTTTGATCTGGAGATTTTATCTCCATAGAAGATCTTCCTAGCTTTTTTTAGTATGGAGTTGTAGGATTTGATGTTTTCTCTCCAGGATTGCCTATCTGAAGGGGATTTCGATTTTTTCCATCTTCGCTCGAGGGCTCGGCATTTCTGTTTTAGTTCCCTGTGGTATGGGAGATACCAGGGGGCCTTGTGAGAGTAGGAGATGGATTTAGTGGCTAGAGGGGCAAGAGCACGGTAAGTGATTGAGATTGAGCTTCTGGTGTTGAGGCATCTTGAGGCACTGACAAGGACTCGGCTCCTTGAATAGCGTGCCTATGCTCCAGATGAGACACTCGCAAAGAATCGACTCCTTGCATACAGAATGTGGAATCCTCTTGAGGCACTCCCAAGGACTCGACTCCTTTTATAGAGTGAAGAGATTCAGCTCGAGGCTGACTCCAGGTGTTACTGCTGAGTGCTCAGGCTGGACTGCAGGAAGCAGAGTCGAGGCAGGAGTATGTTTGGCAAGGATATTGCCCAACTGACAATCCAAAATGGTCTGGATCAGAGCCTCCAAATGTGACTCCGAGACTGGAGGACCTGGTACTTTTGGCACAGCAACAGTCTCCGAGGAAGAAGAGGAAGAACGACTCTTTGACTTGGAGACATGCTTCTTAGGCAGTCGACATTGTATATCTAGATTTACAGAAGGCGTTTGACAAGGTTTTGCATGAACGACTACCTTGGAAAATTGCGGGCCATGGAATCGAGGGTGAAATACTCACGTGGATTAAAAACTGGCTGGAGCATAGGAATCAGAGAGTGGGGGTAAATAGACAATATTCAGACTGGAAGAGCGTCATCAGTGGGGTGCCGCAGGGCTCGGTGCTTAGACCCGTGCTCTTCAATATCTTTATAAACGATCTGAACATAGGTACGACAAGTGAAGTGATTCAATTTGCGGACGATACGAAGTTGTTCAGAGTAGTAAAGACGCAGGGGGATTACGAAGATTTGCAATGTGACATAATCAGGCTCGAGGAATGGGCATCAACATGGCAGATGAGGTTCAACATGGATAAGTGTAAAGTGATGCATGTTGGTAACAAAAATCTCATGTACGAATGCAGGATGTGTGGGGCGGTACTTGGAGAGACCTCCCAGGAAAGAGTGGCGATGGCGAAAAGGGCGAACAGAATGCTAGGAATGATAAAGAAGGGGATTACGAACAGATCAGAGACGGTTATCATGTCGCTGTACTGGGCCATTGTGCGCCCTCACCTGGAGTACTGCGTCCAGCACTGGTCGCTGTACATGAAGAAGGACACGATACTACTCGAAAGGGTCCAGAGAAGAGCAACTAAGATGGTTACGGGGCTGGAGGAATTGCCGTTCAGCGAAAGTTTAGAGAAACTCGGCCTCTTCTCCCTCGAACAGCGGAGATTGAGAGGGGACATGATTGAAACATTCAAGGGAATAGACATGGTGGAAAAGGACAGGTTGTTCACTCTCTCAAAGGTAGGGAGAACGAGAGGGCACTCTAAAATTGAAAGGGGATAGATTCTGTAAGAACGTAAGGAAGTTCTTCACCCAGAGAGTAGTAGAAAACTAGAACGCTATTCCGGAGTCTGTCATAGGGGAAAACACTCTCCTGGGATTTAAGACCAAGTTCGACAAGTTCCTGCTGAACCGGAATGTACGCAGGTAGGGCTAGTCTCAGGGTGCTGGTCTTTGACCAGAGGGCTGTCGCATGAGCGGACTGCTGGGCACGATGGACCACTAGTCTGACCCAGCAGTGGCAATTCTTATGTTCTTACATCCTCGACTTCGACTTCTGACTCGGTGAAGCTTTCAACGGGGTGTCCTCCTGTCTCCACTACTCCAACCTCGAGTCTCATCAGACCTTCGTTTGGATCATCTTTGGCCTCGAGTACACCTGTTTTATCTTCCCCTAAGCTTCCCTCAGGTCAGATACCTAAGCAGAAGATTCCTGCAGTGGTCCTCAAGATATCCAAGCATCAATCCACCAAGTTGAAGTATGCTTCTCCTGCCATATCAGAGCTTAGCCTCAGCAAGTGGTCCAGTTTCAGACTCATTTGGAGCACTGGTCTTGACCTTGTGGCCGCCATGTGAGAGGACTGCTGGGCAGGATTGGCCATTGGTCTGACCCAGCAGCGGCAATTCTTATGTTCAAAATTGCAGGCTACTATCCAGACCATTTTAGAGCGGGAATTTGTTCAGTTACTGAGCAAATACAGTCCTGTCTTGACTTTGCTTCCTGCAGTCCAACCTGGGCAATCAGCAGTCTCACATGAGGTCGAGTCCCAGCCTGTGCCTTGAGCTGAGTCTACACACTCTATGCAAGGACTCGAATCTTTGCGAGTGTCTAATCTGGAATCTACACACTCCATGCAAGGAGTCGAGTCTTTGCGAGTGTCTTAATTGGAATCTTCACACTCTATGCAAGGAGTCGAGTCTTTGCGAGTGTCTCATCAGGAATCCGAGGCTTTGGGAGTGTTTTAAGATTCCTCGATCCAAACCACTGAGTCTATGGGATTTCAATCTACAACTTCTAGCCCTATTCATTCATCGGCGACATTGCCCGTTTCCAAGCATAAGGTGAAGTCTCCTCGATCTTCTATAAGACCTGCTTCCAGGCTGCATTCTAATCATTGATTGAGGTCCTCAGCAAGACATTCAGCGAGGCACAGGTCCTCTTCCAGAGAAAAGCCTTCCTCATCCAGGCCTCTGTCCAGACCTTCCAGCTCTTTGAGGCCTCCAACTCCTCGATCGAGGACACCAATTGCAGACCCCGAGGACTCAGCTGCTTCCAATGCCTCATCCCAGTCTGTCTATTCTTTCCGCTAGCAATACTCCAGAGAGGCTTTGCCTTCGTTTTCTATTCAAGGCGCCTTGAGGTCATCGAGTCCTTCTTGAGGCCATGTTCTAGCGGATCAATTGTCCTTTTCCTTCTTCCTCCGTCAAATGGCTGACGACTTGGATCTTAAATTGGACGCTGGTTCTAAATACTCTAAGGAGTATTTGGAGGAAGTGCATCTGCATCAACCTCCTGCAGAATCTCTCAAACTTCCTCTTAATAGGCTTCTGTCTCAAACTTTCAAACAAAATCTGGGGACTCCTTATGCTATACCTGTTGTTCCAGGCAAATTGGAATCAAGGTATAGAACTCTACATTGCAAGGGCTTTGAAAATTCACAACTATCTCATCAACAATCCCTTCTTGTGGAATCTTCATTAAAGAGGACCAATCCTTCCAGGGTCTATGCCACAGTACCTCCTGGAAGAGAGGGTAAGACCATGGACAAGTTTGGCCATCGCCTTTATCAGAATTCGATGATGGCTTCCAGAGTCCTCAACTATAATTTTATTTTCACTACTTACTTTAAGTACCTGATTGATATACTTCCAGGTTTTACAAAAAACCTTGACCAACATAGACATTTGGAGTTCCAATAAGTCACTGCTACCTTGGCGAAACTCAGGTAACATCTTCTTCAGTCATCTTATGATGCCTTTGAACTCTCTTCCAGGGTCACTGCATTCTTAGTAGTGATGCGCTGCCTGGCCTGGCTTCGGATCATTGATATGGACCCCAATCTTCAGGATCGTCTGACCAATATCCCTTGCGAGGGCAATGAGCTCTTTGACAAATCCATAGAGGCCGCCACCAAAAAATTGTCTGAACATGAAAAATCTTTTGCTTCTATTGTCAGACCTAAACCTAAGCCGGCTCCTGTAAAACCTTCCAGACCTCTTCCATCTTTTCAGAGGCGCTATCTTCCAAGGGCAGCTCCTTAAACTCGAGCACCTCCCAAGAAACAGAAGCAGCAGAAACCTCAGTTTTCTGTTGCACCTAAGGCTGCTCAGCCTTTTTGACTGTCTCAAACAGAGCATAACCTCCATTCTTCTGCCTCTGTCCTCTCCTCTCCCCATAGGAGGTCATCTCCATCATTTTTCCTATCGATGAAAGTCCATTACAACCGACCTCTGGGTACTGTCAATTATCAGGGAAGGATACTCTGTTCATTTGACTCAGATTCCACCAGAGCTTCCTCCAAGAAAGTATACTTCCAATCTATCCTAGACCGCCCTTCTTCTTCAGGAAGCTCAAGCTTGCTTCATCTCCGTACCATCGAGGAAGTTCGCTTGAAACAGCAGAGCAAGGGATTTTACTCCCATTACTTCCTAGTTCTGAAGAAGATGGGTGATTTGCAACCCATACTTGATCTCAGGGTTCTCAAAAAATTTTTGGTCAAAGAAAAATTTTGCATGTTGTCCCTGGCATCCCTTTGTCCCCTTCTAGATCCGAACGATTGGTTATGTTCTCTGGATCTCAAGGAGGCTTACACTCACATTCCCATTCATCCAGCCTCCCGTCAGTACCTCAGATTTTGTGTGGGGAATCTGTATTATCAACACAGAGTGCTACCCTTCAGCCTTGCATCATCTCCAAGAGTGTTCACCAAGTGCCTGGTGGTGGTAGCAGCAGCTCTTAGAAACCATGATCTTCAGGTGTTCCCATATCTAGATGACTGGCTCATCAAAGATTCAACATCTCAGTGGCTTATTGTAGCAACCTAACGGACTACGTGGTTCCTACAAAGTTTGGGATTCAAGATCAACTTCCCCAAACCCCACCTTCAGCCCTTTCAGAATCTGCAGTTCATTGGAGCTATTCTGGATACTATCCAACTCAGAGCATCCCTTCCTCAATAGCGTCTGGATGCTCTTCAGTTGTGTCACAAAGTGTCTTCCTTTCCTTTCAGCGAGACACATGATGGTACTACTCGGTCACATGGTCTCGACCATTCACGTGACTCCTTTTGCCAGACTTCACCTCAGAATTCTTCAGTGAACCCTGGCATCTCAGTGGACTCAGGTTTGCGAACCACTCTTTCGACATTACAGTCACTCCTTCGTTGAAGCAATCTCTCCACTTGTGGAAGCTCTTTTTCAATCTCTCCAGAGGTTTACTCACAAGGTCCTCACAACAGATTCCTCGACCTACGCTTGGGGGGCTCACCTCAACGGTCTCCGTACTCAAGGCCATTGGTCCAGCACGGATCGTCGTGTCATATCAATCCGTTGGAACTCAGAGCGATCTTCAGTACGCTCAAAGCTTTTCAACATCTTCTTTACGACAAGATAGTCCTCATTCGGACGGACAACCAAGTCGCTATGTATTATGTCAACAAACAAGAAGGAACAGCATCTCTCTCTCTTTGTCAAGAAGCTCTGAAGGTTTGGGACTGGACAATCCTCCACAAAACCTTCCTGAAAGCTGTCTACATCCAAAGGGCGAAAAACTGTTTGGCGGACATATTGAGTCGTCTTCTGCAACCTCACAAAAGGACACTCAATTCCTCGCCTCTTCACCACATTTTTTCTCAGTGGGGAACTCCTCAGATAGATCTCTTCGCATCTCCCCACAACCACAAACTGCCTCAGTTCTGCTCCATGATATACTCTCCTCATCGCCTCAAGGCAGATGCTTTTCTATTGGAATGGACGAATCTCTTCCTGTATGCATTTCATCCATACCCTCTCATCCTCAAGACTCTTGTCAAGCTGAAGAACGATTATGCCACCATGATTCCGATAGCTCCTCGGTGGCCGAGACAACCTTGGTACTCCCTTCTACTTCAACTCAGCAGCAGGGAACCATACCTTCTACCAGTTTTTCCATCTCTGCTTACACAGAGTCAAGGGTCTCTGCTTCATCCCAACCTGCAGTCTCTACACCTGTCAACTTGGTTTCCTTTCAACATAACTCCTCTTCAGTTTTATCAACCTGTACGAGACATTTTAGAGGCTTCTAGAAAACCTGCCACTAGACAATGCTATCTCCAAAAATGGACCAGATTTTCTACATGGTGCATCTCTCATGACAAAGAGCCTCAAGATTCCTCCTTATCTTCTGTTCTGGATTATCTTTTGCACTTATCTACCTCTGGCCTCAAGTCTACATCTATCCGAGTCCATCCCAGTGTAATTGCTGCTTTCCATCAGCCTATTGAAGGGAAACCCCTCTCTGCTCATCCAGTGGTTTCCAAATTTATGAAAGGACTTTTAATGTCAGACCTCCTCTCAAACCACCTCCAGTGGTTTGGGATCTCAATGTTGTTCTTGCTCAGCTGATGAAGCCTTCATTTGAACCAATGTCTACAGCTCATCTGAAATATCTCACTTGGAAAGTGGTGTTTCTTATTACCCTCACATCTGCTCAAAGAGTTAGTGAGCTGCAAGCTTTAGTTGCTGATCCACCTTTCACAGTTTTCCATCATGACAAGGTGGTCCTCCATACTCATCCTAAATTCTTACCTAAAGTGGTTTCAGAATTTGATCTCAAGCAATCTATTCTACTTCCAGTGTTTTTTCCAAGACCTCATTCTCATCCTGGAGAATCAGCTCTTCATACTCTGGACTGTAAACGTGCTTTGGCCTTCTACGTAGAACGCACCAAACCACACAGATCTGCTCCTCAACTTTTTGTCTCCTTCGATCCAAACAAGTTGGGACATCCAATTTCTAAGTGTACCATTTGCAACAGGATGGCTTCTTGTATCTCTTTCTGCTATGCCCAGGTTGGACTGCATCTACAGAGTCGAATCACAGCCCACAAACTCAGAGCCATGGCAGCTTCCGTAGCTTTCCTCAGATCCACTGCTATTGAGGAAATTTGCAAATCTGCCACTTGGTCCTCGGTTCATACTTTCACCTTTCATTATTGTCTGGATCTCCAGATGGGATGGCCATTCTGGCCAGAGAGTATTACAAAATTTATTCTCCTAAGTTGTCAACACTCCCACCATCCCATTCTGGTTAGCTTGGAGGTCACCCACATGTGAGAATAGCTGCCTGCTGTCCCTGGATAACAACTGTAACTGTGCTATCGGGTAATCCAGAGGCGGGGTCACTGTAGTGGCATCCAATGACATCATATTCAGAACTATCTTCACCCAATGTGTCAATGGATGAAATTTTTAAATGCCACATGTTTCTTTGACCCTACCCGTTTTTTCTTATTTGATTTTGTTTTGTTCATCCAGGGGTAAATGTATCCCCTCGTATAATCAAACAGATCTCGCTTAAATTTTGTAATTTTTAACATCCGTGGTTCCCCCTCGATATTTTTCAATAATATCTTCATAGGTCCTGTGTTGGTCATTAAAATTAGTATCATCTAGCGTCCCTTTTATATTATTTATCCTCCACCTCAACCCTTTGTTCAGAAATTATTGGTTGTAAAGCTTCTACTGTCAGTAGCATTAAATCTAAAGATCACTGAGATATAACTCTATTCCATTGTTCTACATAGTGCGTATTTTCCATAAATCTTTGTTGATCCGTAAGCCTCATGGAATCCTTTGTGTATGGCTGAATGCAATTCTAATCTGATTGAACTTTTGTGGGACCTGGTTAAATCATCCCAATCGGCTGCCAATGTAAAGCTTGTCCATCCAAAAGTCTTGTCTCCCGATAGTAATGTTGTAATCTGCTCCAATGTTAATCCTGATTTGGACTCCTGAACAGAAGCCACCATTTTCCCTCAATTAGTGTAAACTTCAATTACTGAGGCAAGAGTTCTTCGAAATGCACTTAAGTGCTATTCCTTAAGGCAGGGGTGTCAAATGTCGGTCCTCGAAGGCCATAATCCAGTCAGGTTTTCAGGATTTTCCCAATGGATAGGCATGAAATCTATTTGCATGCACTGCTTTCATTGTATGCCAATAGGTCTAATGCATATTCATTTGGGAAATCCTGAAAACCTGACTGGATTGCGGTCCTTGAGGACCGACATTTGACACCCATTCCTTATTTATTTATTTAAAAATTTATATGCCGCATACAACTATGTGATTTCCATATTATATACAAAAAAATCTTGTTTCCCTGCGATTACCACATATAGCATAGACATGTCTAAACAACATCATTAATCGTCCCTGTTATAAACAGGGATAGAGCACAAATTCAATCAATTCAGAAATACAATCAAGCTTTAAATCATACATTGCTGTCAAAAGAGTTCTAAAAGGCAATTATCAACTGAAATATACCTTAGCATAAGAAGGCCTAAGAGCTATTCCAGATAGGTACGAAGGGATGATGTGCAGATAGGTGGGGCACAAGTGGGTTATAGACAATTCCTATACCTACACATAAAATCAATAAATTACAGGTCGAGCACTCAGATTTTTGGCACCTTTACAAAATTGTCTCCCTTAACTCTCCACACTGCCATTTTCAAGGAACAGCTCACAACTTGCACTGTCTGGAGATAAAGTGCTTGAAAAAAATGGTTTGCAAATAAGAAACTGACTGATTCTCAATCCACACATGGAAACTCCTGGTGTGATACAACCTATCTTTCTCTCATTATATATAGGTCTTATCTTAGAAACCACTGCTGTTTTCTAACTCATGAGAAATACCTTCTGTTTATATCTAACAGATCATCAGATCCGACACAAATGGAAGAAAATAAAGAATCGAGGAAAAGATTTGGTAAAAATGGAACAAATCCAAACGCAGTCAGAAAATGTCAGTGTGAATATTTCCCATATACCTGAGAAGATTAACACAAAGAATTGTAAGCAGGAATCAAAGGAACAGAAACCCCCTACAAGAGACACAACGGATGGAGTCATTAGGTGTGAGAGAAATGACAGAGAGCTCAGTAACATCCCTGAGGAAAAGAAACACCTAGCAGAGAGACCCTTCCAAATTAATAATAGAGATAAAGTGACTTCTGCTTTCCTCCAGGGCAAGAGTAAAGGAGAAAAACACCAGAAAGAACTCTGTATGCACAAAAGGGATCATAAAAATGAGAAAATATTTACAAGTCGTGAGTGTAATAAAAGTTTAACTGGGCTAAAAACTCAGCAGAGAATCCATGCTGGAGACAAGCCATTTATATGTTCTGAATGTAATAAAAGCTTCATTCACCTTTCAGATCTAAAAAGACACCAGATAATCCACACAGGGCACAAACCATATACATGTACTGAGTGTAATAAAAGCTTCACTCAGGTTTCATCTCTAAGAAAACACCAGATGATCCACACAGGATGCAAAACATTTACATGTTCTGAGTGTAATAAGAGCTTCACACGGCTCTCAAATCTAAAAAGTCACAAAATGATTCACACAGGGTACAAACCACATACGTGTGCTGAGTGTAATAAAAGCTTCACTCACCTTTCAGATCTAAAAAAACACCAAATGATCCACACAGGGCATAAACCATTTACATGTTCTGAGTGTAATAAAAGCTTCACTCGGCTTTCAGATCTAAAAAAACACCAGATAATCCACACAGGGCACAAACCATTTACATGTTCTGAGTGTAATAAAAGCTTCACTCGGCTTTCAAACCTAAAAAGTCACAAAATGATCCACACAGGGTACAAACCATTTACATGTTCTGAGTGTAATAAAAGCTTCACTCGCCTTTCAGATCTAAAAAAACACCAGATGATCCACACGGGGCACAAAGCATTTACATGTACTGAGTGTAATAAAAGCTTCACACTGCTCTCAAATCTAAAAAGTCACAAAATGATCCACACTGGGTACAAACCACATACATGTACTGAGTGTAATCAAAGCTTCATTCATCTTTCAGTTCTAAAAAGACACCAAATGATCCACACAGGGTACAAACCATTTACATGTTCTGAGTGTACTAAAAGCTTCACTCACTTTTCAGATCTAAAAAAACACCAGATGATCCACACAGGGCACAAAGCATTTTCATGTACTGAGTGTAATAAAAGCTTCACACGGCTCTCAAATCTAAAAAGACACAAAATGATCCACACAGGGTACAAACCACATACATGTACTGAGTGTAATCAAAGCTTCACTCAGCTTTCACTTCTAAAAAGACACCAAATGATCCACACAGGGTACAAACCATTTACATGTTCTGAGTGTAATAAAAGCTTCACTTACCTTTCAGATCTAAAAAAACACCAGATGATTCACACAGGTCACAAAGCATTTACATGTACTGAGTGTAATAAAAGCTTCAGACTGCTCTCAAATCTAAAAAGACATCAGCGGATCCACACAGGATACAAACCATTTACATGTTCTGAGTGTAATAAAAACTTCACTCAATATTCACATCTAAAAGAACACCAGAGGATCCACATAGGATACAAAGAATTTATATGTACTGAGTGTAATAAAAACTTCACTCAACATTCACATCTAAAAAAACATCAGAGGATTCACACAGGGTACAAAACATTTACATGTTCTGAATGTGATAAAAGCTTCACTTGGCTTAGATATCTAAAAATTCATCAGAGGATCCACACAGGAGACAAACCATATAAATGTATTGTGTGTAATAAAAGCTTTACTCAGCTTTCATTTCTAAAAAGACATCAGAGGATTCATACAGGGTACAAACCATTTACATGTACTGAGTGTAATAAAAGCTTCACTCAACATTCACATCTAAAAAGACATCAGAGGATTCACACAGGGTACAAACCATTTACATGTACTGAGTGTAATAAAAGCTTCACTCAACATTCACATGTAAAAAGACACCAGAGGATCCATAGAAGAGACTAATCAAACACGATTGAATGAAACAGAGTGGGTTCAGCCGAGGTAGATCTTGCCTTACCAATTTGCTTGACTTCTTTGAAGGTGTGAATAAAGGTGGATCAGTTGATATAGTCAGTGTATGTAGATTTTCAGAAAGCTTTTGACAAAGTTCTTTATGAATGACTCCTGAGAAAATTAAAGAGTCATAGGATAGGAGGCAAAGTTCAGTTGGGGATTAGGAATTGGTTTTCAGCTAGAAAACAGAGGGTAGTGTTAAATGGTCATTTTTCTCAATGGAGGAGAGTAAACAGTGGAGTGCCGCAGGGGTCTCTACTGGAACTGGTGCTATTTAACTTATTTATAAATGATCTGAAAATTGGAATGACGAGTGAGGTGATGAAATTTGCAGATGACACTAAACTATTCAAAGTTGTTAAAACGCATGCGGCTTATTAAACATTGCAGGCAGACCTTAGGATATTGGAAGACTGGGCGTCCAAGTGGCAGATAAAATTTAATGTGGACAAATGCAAAGTGATGCATATTGGGAAGATTAACCCAAATCACAGTTACCAGATGTTAGGGTCCATCTTTGGGAGTTAGTGCCCAAGAAAAGGATCTGGATGTTATTGTAAACAATATGATGAAACCTTACGCCCAATGTGGGATGGTGGCCAAAAAAGCAAACAAGATTCTAGGAATTATTTAAAAAGGGATGATTTACAAGACTAAAAATATTATAATGTTGCTGTTTTGCTCCATGGTGCGACCTCACCTGGAGTATTGTGTTCAATTCTAGTCTCCTTATCTCAAGAAAGATATAGGGGCACTAGAAAAGGTTCAAATAAGAGCGACCAAGATGGTAAAGGGGATGAAACTCCTCTCGTATGAGGAAAGACTAAAATGGTTAGGGCTCTTCAGCTTGGAAAAGAGAAGGCTGAGGGGAGATATGATTGAAGTCTACAAAATCCTGAGTGGAGTAGAACGGGTACAAGTGGATCGATTTTTCATTCTGTCAAAAATGAGAAAGACTAGGGGGACACTGGATGAAGTTACAGGGAAATACTTTTAAAACCAATAGGAGGAAATATTTTTTAACTCAGAGTTTAGTTAAGATCTGGGACGTGTTGCCAGAGGTTGTGGTAGAGCGGATAGCATAGCTGGTTTTAAGAAAGGTTTGGACAAATTTCTGGAGGAAAAGTCCATAGTCTGTTATTAAGATATGAGGGAAGCCTCTGCTTGCCCTGGATCGTAGCATGAAATATTGCAACTCCTTGGGTTTTGGCCAGGTACTAATGATCTGGATTGGCCACTGTGAGAATGCGCTACTGGGCTTGATGGACCATTGGTCTGAACCAGTAGGCTACTCTTATGTTCTTATGAGTGTAATAGAAGCTTCGATCAGCATTCAATCTAAAAGTTCACATCATGGAATAAGACAAAGAGCTGTTAATCAACAGCTTCTTCCTGCACTCTCAAATAGCTTTGGTATTGTAGATGGGCTCCTGCCCATTCAGCTTTAAATCCCTAAATTGCACCTGGATGTCACAGGAGTCATTGCAGACATTTTGATTGGAGACACAGGCTGGGCAGGAGTGAGAGGGATTAATCCCACCCAATGTGCCACATGACCACAAGTGTGGTAAGCTAAGCCTAAGAGCAGCACCTACAACAGCCTATGGATGAGCTCGGGGAGGAGAGCAACATAAGTAGGGTATGTGTGGGTCTGGGAGGGGGCTTCTTATGTTCGTGGAAGTGTGAAGGGATGCCAAATGGGACGAAACCAAACCCAAAATTCAGTTGGCCTCGATTATAGGCCCTAAGCCTGAACAACCTATGAAGCCAGAACCGGAGTATCATGTATTCTCCTGGAACGCACTATGGACTTGTCACTACTGCCACAACCAGTTTGAAGAATGAATATGGACATTATTTTTGCTTTATGCTATGTACATGTTGCATGGTTCCAGGGACTTTCTCAGCATCAAATTTAGCTATGAAGTCCTTGAAGGTGACACAGTGTTGCTCTTATGTAGTCATTCATGGTAGCATTGAATTCCTCATCTGCCTTCTGTCTCTCATCACTGAGAACATGAGTCATCTATCTACTACATGATAGCAAATGTCTGATTGGCTCTACCAGTGTCAGTGTGCTCTGACTCCTCCAATCAGAGAGGCAGTTTAAAGTGTGCTGAGATTTGCAAACTGGCTGCCTGACCAATTGAGTTTTGCATTCGGTCAGGGCTTGGTTGAGTGATGTTGATGCAAATAAATTGATCACTCCATCTGAGTTAATGCTCTTTCAGTGTGGGATTTTTTTTAACCTGCTTTCCATCACAAATGGCGACAACCCCTCTCTATTCCAACAGCCTCAGAATTAGCTAACTAGTATAAAACAATGATTCAATCCATATGAGACCAGCTACTCCCCCCCCCCCCCACCAACCCAGCAGGACCCACTGGAACAAAGATTACATATGGAAATACCAGCAGACAGATCTTGGAATGATATTGTAGAAATTAAATTCAAAGACACAAAATGGCTTCTAAAATATCACAAAAATACGTGCATAGAAATGTCTAATAAAATTGGATTCATTTGTCACTAAAGGCACCCAAATGTGTGAACACACCCCACATCTTTGCTGGGGTCATGAGTATTATTACTGATCCCACACCTCCCTTCACTTGAAAGTGGGTTTTTTTTATTTAATTTTTCAATTTTTGTGCTCAATAAACTTGAAAAAATAGTGAACAATTAATGCAGTTGAAAAAAAAAAAAATTTAAATAAATCAATCAATCTTAGAAATGTCCATTGTACAAAAGGTTTGTTTGATTCATTTCCCTTTCTATGGAGGGAAGATGGAATAAAATATTTAGGCATTTGGATTAAAAATACAATGGAAGAAACAATAAAAATAAATGAAAAATTGTTATTACAGAAGGTCACAGAAATGTGTGAGCAATGGAATCCTTTACATCTTTCATGGTGGGGGAGAGTCCAAACTATTAAGATGATGATCTTGCCTGTGGTTTGTTATCAGATGGGTATGTTGCCGGTTTATTTTCAAGGGTCCTTTTATAAAAAATTAAATAGTATTCTCATAAAATTTATTTGGCTGGGTAAAACTCCCAGAGTAGCCTTGGTATCTTTACAAAGGCCAATTTCAGAGGGAGGGGTAAATTTTCCCAATTTTTATAGGTATCATCAAGCCTATATTTTGCGCCAGGGTATGTATTGGGTCCTCCCAGAGCTCATGGAAAAACTCCCAGATTGGTTGTGGCTTGAATGGCAACTCATGTCTCCTTTGCGACTTTGTCATGTGCTCAGTATCATAATGCCTAGTTACAGTAAAGATAACAGAATATTAGCTGATACATTCACAAATCTACAAATCAATCTATATGGCTGAACTCCAAGATTTAAAATGGAGGAGAAAGGCTCGCCTGGAAGCATTGGATGATAGCAGGAATACGTTTATTAGATGATGTTATCTCTAATGGTAAAATGCTTGAATTTTCACAGTTGCAACATAAATATGGCCTTAATAAATCTGAAAGTTTTAGATGGTTGTAACTGAAGCATGCCATTCAGGCGGGGTTCCCTGACTGGAAAAACCTTAATAATCAATATGGTATGGCGTTCTTATGCTTTCAGGCGGACTTCTTGGCTCACCAGGCCGCTCAGTGGTATAAATTGCTGACTGGATTTATTAAAAAGAAACCAAACACTGGTCTGAGAGACATTTGGAGCATTGAGATCAAGCATCAAATTACTGCGTCTCAATGGCCATGAATTTGGACTTGGAGGATGAGATATACAGTGTCGGCATCTATGAGACAAACTTGGTTTTTTCTGTTATATAGAGCATTATGGACCCCTGTTCGGTTACAAAAATTGGATAGCTCTAAGTCTAATAAATGTTGGCACTGTCATCTCGAAACAGGGACTTTAGATCATTTATTATTCTATCGTCCATCTAATATAATAAAATGATAGGCCGCGCATGCGCACTAAAAAAAACGTGTTCCCTGATCTGTCGCGAAAATACGAGTGCGCATGCGCGGGTTTTACGTCACCACCTACTCGCTTTATACTCATGGCTGCGGCGGCGGCTTTCAAATAAAAAAAAAACTTACACATCTGCGGTGGCCTTCCTCACCACCGCCTCTCACTCTGCATGCTACCAGCTCCTCTCTCGAACTGAACAAAACTCTGCAGTCGGGGATCTTGAGAGGAGCCGCCGCCACCGTGTCTTTCAAATTAAAAATATCTTCAAAATGGCGGCAACTCGATCTCGAAAGCGTGCATCCCGGTCCCCACGCCTGCCTACCCCCCCCCCCACCCAAAACAGTGCTTGAGGCAGTCACCGGCTCTCGCCAACTCGCACGATTTCCTGCAACACGGATGCCGTATTGCATTTTTTAGTTGAAAGACGCAGCGGTGGCTCCTCTCACGATCCCCGCCTGCGTCGGACTTCCGACGCAGGTGCGGATCATGAGAGGAGCCACCGCCGCGTCTTTCAACTAAAAAAAAACAAAAAAAAAACGACAAGGCGAGCGACCAGACCGAAGCTCAAGACTGCAGGAAGGGAAGAGGGGGCGACAAATAAGAGGACTCCTGCCGAATGGAGCAGCCAGATCGCAGCAGGCCAGAATGCGGGGGAGGGGCCGAACGGAGCAGGCAAGATCGCGGTAAGAGAAGGGAAGGAGTGGGGGAAATGCTGCAACTACGCTGGGGATTTTGGAGGGTGCACCAGAAGAATGAGAGGTGAGCAGAGAAAGCATAATATGCATCATATGGATGGGAGAGGTGGCAGAAAAAGGTGAAAGTATTCTACTGGTGTGTTTTGGGAGGGGGAGGACATCAAGCGTGACTGTGTGCCATGGGAAATGATATAATGATACCTGGGAACAAGAGGAGAAAGAATAAGAAGTGGGAGTGTATGTCTGGGGGGGGGGAAGGAAGAATTAGAGGTCAGGGTATGTCTACAAGGAAAGAAAGAATGAGCGGTTTGAGTACTGCATGTTGGATAAGATTTTGGGACAGACAGAATTAGAGTTCTTGCTGGGTTTGTAGAGAGAACTGGGAGGCTGGAGCCTGAGGAGGAAAAAGGAAGGAGAGAATTTCAGGCCTTATAGAAAAATTCTGTGCAAAAATACTACAAATAATGCAGAATTTGCAGAATTCTCCAGGGAGTAAACAAAATAACAATAGTATGTGATACCATATTTGGGTAGTTTAATTTTGCATTGGCAATGTTGTTTACCTCTCCTGCCAATTTAACTTTGTTGTTCTTACCATTGAAGTTTTTAGTTTATTAGGGAGAGGGAGAAAGACAGACAGAAAAAGGGAGCCAAGGAGAGAGAGAGAGACAGCGAGAGAGAGAGAGAGACAGAAAGAAAGAAAGAAAGACAGACAGACATATATTCTAGCACCCGTTAATGTAACGGGCTTAAAGACTAGTTTATTATGAATTTCTGGAAATCAATTTGGGACCAAATGAGTTGTTTATTAGATAACCCAGTGGCATTATCATATAATACTGTGCTATTTGGTATGGCAATGAGAGCAAAAAGTCAGATTTCTACAAATAATAACAAATTATTACTTATAATGACTGGGGTTGCCATTCAACAAATTAAGTATAATTGGAAAAATTGGAGTAGATTAAATTATAAATTCTGGTGGAATTCCTTATGTCATGTTTATAAAATGGAAAGATTTATTGCAATACAGCACGGTTTTTTTCAGGAAATTTCAGGATGTGTGGGAGCCATTTACAAAGTATTGTACCGATTAGATGACATTTTATTTTTTTTTTCCCCCTTAAATTTACAAGTTTGATTGTGAGGGGAGGAGGGGAGGGTAAATTTATTGTTATATATTATATAAGGTATTGATTATATGATAAGAAAGGGTGGGAAGGGTGGGAGATAAGAGCATATTATTTGTAACATTGATGATTATTAAGTGTTATATTTATTGTTAATTTGTTTGGATATATTGTTACACTTATTGTAAATTTGAAAATGAATAAATTAAAAAATTTTTTTTTAGAAAGAAACACTTAGGCCCTGATTCTCTAAAAGTGCGTCCCGATTTTAGGCAGCTGTAGGCGTCCTACAGCTGTCTAATCAGCCAATCGGGATGCACGTTTAAAAAAAAAAAATGCTCCCCAGGCAGGCCGCCTATATTGAAGGCGAGGCCCGTAAGACACCTAGGCCCTGATTCTGTATAGGACGCCCGGGAGAGGCGTCCTATTCAGAATCGGCCTAAACTAAACCCCGATTCTGTAACCGGCGTCCATGTTACAGACACGGGTTAGAGAATCGGGTTAGATTAGACACGGCCCGCTACACTTATCGCGGCAAGGGATCTCTCTGCCGCTATAAGTATAGCGGGCCGTGGCCCCCTGACCGATCACTGGCAGGAGGGTGCCCAAACCCTCCTGCCCGAAGACGCACCCCCCCCCCCGACACTACCGCCCGCCCCCCCCCCCCGATACTACCGATCGCCCCCCCCCGACAATATCGGTCGCTGGCAGGAGGGTGCCCAATCCCTCCTGCCCGAAGACGCACCCCCCCCGGCGCTAACAACCCCCACTCCACCAAACCTGTTCTTACAGATGGGTCTTGCATGTCGAGCAAGCAGGCACGCCTCGTCGAAATGAGGCGGGCCCGCCCCTTCACGGCCCATCCCGCCGAAGCCTAAGGCCTGATTGGCCCAGGCTCTAGAAGCCTGGACCAATCAGGCCTTAGGAATAGCGGGTCCGCCCATCCCTACTAAGTCTAAGGTCTGAACGCCGGGGGGGGGGTGCGTCTTCGGGCAGGAGGGATTGGGCACCCTCCTGCCAGCGACCGATATTGTCAGAGGGGGATCGGTAATGTCGGGGGGGGGGCGGTCGGTAGTGTCGGGGGGGGGGGGGGGGCGGTCGGTAGTGTCAGGGAGGGGGGTGCGTCTTCGGGCAGGAGGGTTTGGGCACCCTCCTGCCAGTGATCGGTCAGGGGCCACGGCCCGCTATACTTATAGCGGCAGAGAGATCCCTTGCCGCGATAAGTATAGCGGCCGCATCTACTTACAATGTAGACCAGCATTTTGCTGGCCTACATTTTTAAGCTTCTCATCTACTAGGGAGACGCGTAGGGCCGCCTAGGTTCAGCCTAAGGCCCTTAGACGAGCTTAGGCATCTTGCGGGTCTCCCTAGGCTCCCGGAGGCGCCTTCAGGCCTGCCTGGGGAGCATTTTTTTTTTTTAAACGTGCATCCCGATTGGCTGATTAGACAGCTGTAGGACGTCTACAGCTGCCTAAAATCGGGACGCACTTTTAGAGAATCAGGGCCTTAATGTACAGTCTCTTACACTGTAAACTGCTCTGAACTGTTTGTGGTACTTGTCAGCCTAGAGGCCTCTGGGAGATTATATCAATCTGACCCTGGCATGGGAAGGCAGATAGACCCTTAGTGCAGGGAAACTGTTTTAAGTAGCCCTGATTGATATATTTTAAGTTTCAAGTAGCCCTGATTGAATCATGGCTAGCTAAAAGGTGTTAATGTCTGATTAAGAGGGTGCTTAGGAAAATGGTGCACAGATCAAGCCAGAGACTTAATCCCATCACCATGCTTACAGGTATCTCACCCTCCTTAGCAATTAAATTAACCATTGTTTCAAACAGTTTACAAATTCTAAACAGAAAGATACTGGGGCATACAGGTTTCTATATTGAGTCAAGGTATAAAAGCCTGCGCTCTGCAACACACAGATCTCTCTCTCTCTTTTTCTATGGAGCTATCAGGAGAGGGGTCTTCACTCTCTCTCTCTCTTTCTATCTAACTAGCTCTTGGCTCTTTGCTTGGCACTCTGGTTCTGTCTTGGCTCTCCCTCTCTCTGTCTATCCTTCCCTTTATCTATGGAACACGAAGCTTCCTAGAACTACAAGCTTCTATGTCCCTCTTTATCTCTGACCTCTGTAAGGCAGTGAGACTGCTTGCTCTCTGCTTAAGTGTAATGCTCTCTGCTTAATTGTAATCCTTATAAATATTACTTTTCTGTAAGACTATTTCTATAATATATTCTTTATATAATCACCCTTGGCTGTGCTTCTTATTTGATTCTATCCCTAATGAAACTTCTGTGAAGGAACTGAACCTGGGACCTGGCGTTTGTCAGTACGCCTTTCACTTAACCCCTACCACCTAATATTGTGGGGGCCACTTTCACTTAACCCCTACCACCTAATATTGTGGGGGCCACTTTCACTTAACCCCTACCACCTAATATTGTGGGGGCCACTTTCAAACTGACAGTACTGCGGTATATAAAATAAAGTTATTATTATTATTATTAACACTTCCAATGGAGAGTCACCCATTTCACGATTTGTTTCAGCAGGGGTTAGTGTTTCTATATCCTGATATACAAGTGTTGTTAAAGTCATTGTAGTATTTCTTTAATACAGGGAACTATCCCATTTGTAATGCTCTAAAAAAGACATGACATTAAAAAATCATGTTAAAAAACCAGAAAACCTGGCACAAGACATAATGTAACCCACACAAGGCAGAAAAGGTCCAAAAAGTTTTAAAGACCAGTATATCACTTGTTACTTGCCGAATTCTGGCTTGTGTTCATAACAAGTTTGAAAAAATGGCGCCCGGCTTTTAACTAGGACGCTGACCCCAAATGCCAATCAAATTGAAACTCACTACATTACGGAGTTGAATGGAGAACGCATATCCAATCATAAGGTAAAACATCAGTAGAAAAAGGCAGGGCAAAGACAGCTGATCTTCACCAGTGTTACTATTCAAGCCAATGAAATTGAAACTGACAACATTACGGAGCTGAATGGAGATGTCATCGATGATGAATGGAACGCATATACAATCAAAAGGTAAAACGTCAGTAGAAAAAGGCAGGGCAAAGACAGCTCATCTTCACCAGTATTACTATTCAAGCCAATCAGATTGAAACTCGCTACAATACAGAACTCAATAGAGGTGTCATTGATGGTAAAATAATGCTTGTCCAATCATAAGGTGAAACGTCAGTGAAAGAAGGCAGTGCAAAGACAGCTGATCTTCAGAAATGGGTTTTTTTTGTGTGTTTTTTTTAAATTCTTTATTCATTTTCAAACTTTCAACAAGTGATTTATAATACAAACATATACACTGTAATATTACTTATTAATCATACATTCATTAATTCATAATATATTTTCTCCCTCCCACCCTCCCTCCAATATAATCTTATAGTTTTATATAATTAAAATTAATCCCACCCTCCCCCACCCTATTCTTCAGTAGACAAAAGGGGAGAAACAATTATTAATTATAATCAATCCTTACAATAATTTGTTAATGGCTCCCAAACCTCAATGAACTTTTTATAACGTCCCTGTTGGACAGCTAATATTTTCTCCATTTTAAAAAATGGGACAATTAATTCCACCAAAAACTATAATTTAATCTATCATAATTTTTTGCAATTTGTTGATTAGCAACTCCTGTCATTATGAGTAAAAGTGTGATTGTTTTTAGAAGAAATTTGACTCTTTTTCCTCATTGATGTCCCAAATAATATCGTATCATATGAGAGTGCTACCGGATTTTCAAGTAAGTTATTAATTTGATTCCAAATAGATTTCCAAAAATTATGTATTAGAGGGCAAAAAAACAACAAATGATGTAATGTCCCAGCTTCAAGATGACAGTGCCAACACCTATTAGACTTAGAGCTATCTAATTTTTGTAAACGCACCAGGGTCCAGAATGTTCTATGTAATAGAAAAAACCAAGTTTGTCTCATAGATGCAGACATTGTACATCTTATCTTCCAAGACCAAATTCGTGGCCAATGAGACGCAGTAATTTGATGCTTAATCTCAATGCTCCAAATGTCTTGAAGACCATTTTTTGATTCATAAATCCAGATATTAATTTATACCACTGAGCAGCCTGGAGGCACAGGAAGTCTACCTGGAAACACAAGAAAGGCAAACTACTTATCATATTTGTGTTGCAATTGTGAAAAATCAATCAACTTCCCATTAGAAATAACATCATCTAAAGTACGTATACTTGCCTTCATCCAGTATTTCCAAATGACCTTATATCCGCCAATTTTAATCTTGGAATTTAGCCATATGGTCTGATATGTTGATTTAAGTATTGAAATAGGTGTTCAATCATTAACATATCTAAATGTTTTCCATGTATCAGTTAGTATTCTGTGATCTTTATATATTCTGGGCATTTTGATATTAATGACATGACTTAAACTCAAAGGAAACATGAGTTGCCATTCTAACGTCAACCAATCCAGAAACCAATCCGTAAACTCTTTCATGAGTTCAGGGAGGATCCAGTACATACCTTGACGCATAATATAGGCTTGATGGTACCTATAAAAATTGGGAAAATTTACCCCACCCTCCGCAATTGGCTTTTGTAAAGATACCATAGCAATTCTTGCAGATTTTCCAAGCCAAATAAATTTTGTTAGAAAACTATTTAATTTTTTATAAAAGGACCCCTGAAAATCATCATTTTAACAGTTTGAATTTTCCCCCACCATGACAAATGCAATGGGTTCCATTTTTCACACATCTCTGTAACCTTTTTCAATAAAGATTTTTAATTTATCTTCATCATTTCTTCTAATGTATTTTGAATCCGGATAAAACGTCAGCAGAAAAAGGCAGGGCAAAGACAGCTGATCTTCAGAAATGTTACTATTACTAACTCCCGATGAAGCAAATCGTGAAACAGATGAATCTCCGGGAGCGTTGACATGACCATCCTACATTGTTGTTATATATGTATGTTTCTGATATTGTCTCATGATACTTCTATTATTAGGTTTCAATTTGCTATTTCCAAGTTTACCTAATTATTGTATTTACTGTATGTTTATACTTGGTTATATTACTATTGTTATGCTTTTAACAAATTGTAAGTTTTAGGTTAAACTGTACCTGCTGTACATTGCTGGGAGTTAACCTCTTAATAAAGGTGTTTAATAAATCCCGATAAATAAACAGAGATGGGAAATGAGCAGACCATTTGTCATAGAATGAGAATCCGGGAGTAAATGTCCTGCCTGAGCAGAAGCTTCACCGAGCATTTTCTTCTGGGTTTGTGCTGTTTGCAGGATTTAGAAATGAATCTGGATCATTCCCTGGCTATAAGGGAGAAGCTTAGGGTTTCTCTCTTGCAATGCTGGTGGAAAGGAGAGAAAGACAGAAAGTGAAATTCAGGACTAGAGGGTTTTAGATCAATTAAAGGAGAGGAAGAACTTCTGAAAGGATAGTGACTGATGACATTACAAAGGGGAGGGCGGAGCTTCTCATTGAGGGAACTGACTTCCTAGACTCCAACCTGAAGCTGGAAGGGGCAGAGCTTGTACAGAGCTACTGTATTTTTCACTCCATTATATGCACTTTTTTCCCCCCTAACAGTGGGTGGAAATTAGGGTGCGTCTTATGGAGCGAATACCCAAAGTGCCACCCCCCCCCCCCTCCCCGGTTACCTTTTAGTGCGGCCACCCTCCCTCACTGGATGCGGTGCTCTCAGCTGGCTGGCAGGTGACAGGGAGGCCCTGGCCCTCTTCATCCTCCCCGCGCATACCTTTTTTTTTTTTTTTTCATTCTGTTCGCAGCCAAGGCTGGCTGGCTGCCTGGTTCCCGCCACTTCTTCCCAGATCTGCTGGGAAGCGGCTGCCTCCCATTCTCTCGTGGCATAGCGGTGCACCAGGTTGACTTCCTGGTCCCCAGGCAGGCAACCTGGTGTGCCGCTACGCTGCGAGAGAACGGAAGAGGAGGCAGCCGCGTCAGCAAGCAGTTTTGTGAGGAAGCAGCAGGAAGCAGCCAGCCTGGCCCGCGAACAGAAGTTAAAAAAAAAAAAGGTACGTGTGGGGGGCGGCGGGGAGGAGGAAGAGGGCCAGGGTCTGCCTTTTGCCTGTCTGGGAAGTGAGGAAGAAGAGGCCGGGCCTGCCTGTTTGCCCAATTAAAAATAGGGAGAGAGGAGGCAGAGACCGGAGCCTGCCTGCCTGCTGCCTGCCTGGGGGGTAGGGAGGGAGAGGCCGGGGCCTGCCTGCCCTCCCTGCCAAATTAAAAATAGGGAAGGAGGATGGAGAGGCCGGGGCTTTCCTGCAGCCTGTCGAGGGGGGGGAGGGGGAGGTCTGCCTTCCTACCTGCCCCGTCCTGGCCTGGCCTACCACTAGACCACCAGAGGGGGGACAGGGTACAGAGCTTGGCAAGGAGTGTGGGATTGGGTGCAGAGCCTGGCAGGGAGAATTTATTTTTCTTGTTTCCCTCCTCTAAATTTAGGGTGGGTCTTATGGTCAAGTGTGTCTAATGGAGCGAAAAATACAGTTACTACTCTTACTTTAGCTACTAGGCATACACAGCTACTAGGCATACACAGCACTGTACACATATGCAAGTACTTCCTCTGCCCCAGCAGGTTCACAGTCTAAAATCCCTCCTTGAGGGCCGTAATCCAGTTGGGTTTTCAGGATTTCCCTAATGAATATGCATTGAAAGCATTGCATGCACAAAGATCTCATGCATATTCATTGGGGAAATCCTGAAAACCCGACTGGATTGCGGCCTTCAAGGAGGGACTTTGAAAACCCTGAAGCTGAAAATATCCACAACACAAGAGTGAATCTGAACACTCTCAGACTGACAAATCCCACAGTTGCTCCTTAGGAGGCTGTGAGGGGAGGGAGGAGCCAGGGCTGGGAATGGAGCCCTGGAGATGGGTAGGAGAATGGCTGGAAAGATAAGAACATAATGACCGTCAAGCCCAGTAGCCCATTCTCACCTGGACAAAACCCTTACAGCTGATGAGACATTGGCAAGGAATAACCAGCAGGGGTCAGTCTCCTCCCCCCTTCTCTAGAGCAGAACTTACAGGCTGACTTGGCTCTTCCCCTCCCTCTTTAAAGTCTCCTCCCCCATCCCAGGATTATTCTGACCAATAAGTGCCAGAATGAGCTAAAACTCCTCCCCCCTCTCAGTGTTAGTGGGCAGATCCCTTTAACTACACCAGCTCTTTTCTGACCAATCAGCACTGAAAGGGGTGGAGCCGAGTAGAAAACACCAGGACCCGGATGCTGCAAAGGATTCCCTCCCAGTAAGACTCTTAAAGCAGCCTCAGGGGCACAGAAACTTCTCTGCAAACGCCTTCGTATTCTAATGAGCTTTCCTTGTGACGCACGAAAGAGAACGCCCCGCCCCCATCTGCCATGAAATGCTTCCTGCGCTGGGTGTTGTACAGTACTCGCGTCTCTCGATCAGTGTGAAGCCCCGCCTCCCCTTTGTGACCTCATCAGCCTACGCCCAACAGGAAACGCTCATCAGAGCTCCGAATCTCACTTCCTGTCCTTTTGTTCCTTCTTCCGACACTGCAAGAAACAAACCCTCAGCCAGAGAAAGAGCCCCACCTGCATTTCTAATCCTGAAAACTACAAAAGCAGAGGGGGAAAAAATGTCTGCAGGAGCTTCTGCCCAGGTGGGAGAGACCCCCCCCAACTTCTGACTTGGGACCCTGAGCAGAGCTGGGGCTGAGGAAAGACACTTTGGGACCCCCCTGAGGGGAAGGAGAGAGATCAGGAGTCTCAAAGGGAGATTTTGGCTGTAACTGGTTTTTCCTGCTATAGTCCTGCTTTGGGACTGTCAATTATGTGGCTGCAAATTATATACACAGAGAAATCTCTTCCTCTGCTCTAATGAGAGCTCTCCTGAAATCTAACCCTCCTCTGGGGTTGTGTTACAAATATGTCCCTCTGTAATGCTCAGCCCCAGCATTGGGAGGTCTCCTGAAATGTAACCCTGTTCTGGGACTCTGTGTTATGTAATTGCAAATTATGTATACCCGGCATAATTTCCTCCTCCCCAATGAGCGCCAGCCCTGGGAGGCCTCTTTCTGAAAGTGCTGAGTGTGTTTCTGATTTGTATTTCAGATGCAGGTGACATTTGAGGAGGTCGCTGTCTCTTTCTCCCAGGAGGAGTGGGAATATTTAGATGAAGAGCAGAAGGAGCTCTACAAGGAGGTGATGAAGGAGAATTATCAGATCCTGATTTCTCTAGGTAAGAGATAAATTTACATGTTTATTAGCAGTAGTGGGCCATTATTATAAGGACAGTTTTAATTACTGTATAGAATTATACAAGATATACAATGCACTCTGTTATTCAATACAATGCCATTCTTACTGTAATGCCAGTTATTCAATATTATCAGTTGTACAGAAAGAGAATGTTGTCGCATGGGCGATCCTGACAGTTTATTGCAGGGGTATGGAACTCCAGTCCTCGAGAGCCGTATTCCAGTTGGGTTTTCAGGATTCCACAAATGATTATGCATGATATCTATTTGCAAGCACAGCTTTCAATGCATATTCACTGGAGAAATCCTGAAAACCTGACTGGAATATGGCTCTCGAGGACCAAAGTTCCCTACCCCTGGTTTATTGTATAGAAATGTTTTCAGTTTCCTTCCGAATTTTAGGATGAGAAATGATGGGGATTATATGAGGAGTGGAAACTGGTGAAAGGAAAATGAAAATTAAATTTAGGTTGGAGTGTGGTTTTTTCTAAGTGGTATTAAACAGAAGGCTGGGGGAGAGGAGGGAAGGGGAGAAATAGGAGGTCAAGAGCTCTTTCAGGATGAATCATACAGCTGGACACTAGAAGAAACAGCACTGCCCAGTGGATTTCTGGACGCAGGCTGGATTGCCAATGACTAGAATTGGGGGTAGGCCGTAGAGAGCCACAGTCTGTCATGTTGGAGTATTGCAACAGAGGTTAGGTGGGTAGTGGGGGAGGATTTAGAGGATTAGTGGTGGGGGGTTGAATTGTATTAGTAACTTAGGCCTCCTTTTACTAAAGCTTGGCGTCCACTATGTGTGCCACGTGGCCCAGAGGTATAAAACAGGACACTCAACATTTAGCGTGTGCTAAGCTTTAATAAAAGGACCTCGTGGTTGTATTTATGAACTGTTTGTATACTGTTCTTGATATACAAATGTGAATAAACATGAAAAAAAAATGACCTCCAGAAAACACAAAAATGTGTCCGATACCAATGAACAGAAATCAGACACCTCTATGGGAATTTAAGGAAAGACATCGCTCCCACAGCTAAAATACGAGAGCTAAGCTGTGGGAATATTATCAGATGGAGATTGTAAGAAAGCAGAGGGGACCTGTGTATCGGGCATTATAAAACATCCTGACTTTCCCCCTCAGCATCCCGTAGAATCTTCTTATCAGGCAACTAATACAGTTTGGAAATTGCAATGAACTCACTATCTGAAAACCCTAACATTTCAAGAAAATATTTTTTAATCAGCTCCATAGGTAAAAGCAGCCTCGTCTAGGGAAAGTTAAAAATCCGCAGATCTTGGATCTTAATTGGTCTTTGTTACCAGACTTTTATTTGAGCTCCACCAAGTCCTTGTACAATCCCACCTTATTCCTGGACAGGTGGGTTGTGTATCCATAGTCGCCAGAAGACTTATAGGAAGCCTCAATTATTCAGTCTTCAGCCCCTCCCCTCTTACCTTAGGACTGCCTCCAGGGAAACCAGTTCTCTTCCTATAAGCCAGACAGAGGAAGCTTGTCTTTCCTCCTTGTGTTTATTTTTTTCTTAAAATCAGTGTTTTCTTCATGAGTCGCACCTTAGTGCTGCAGAGATTCTCCACAGGGGATGCCTCTGACTGCAGGAGATCACAGATTTTGTGGAAAATCAGTTTCCAGGGGGTTGGCTACACTGCAGTGCACCCCTTGAAAGGCCTGCCCCTTCAATTCAGGGCTCAGGGACATTTCCCTTGGGAGCTTGCTCACCCTAGGTTCATCAACTAGTGGGTCTGAGCACAGGCTGAGTGATTCAGTGGAGGTGCACCCGGGATCGGAGCCCACTGCATCCCTCCGCAAGGTCACGTCCATGCTGGTGTCCAGTGGAGGCAGGGGTCCTCGGTTATTGATGCTGGACTGGAGGGGCAGTCAGAAGATCAGAAGTCTGTTTGCACACTTGAGGCAGAGGATCTCCCTGTGGGCTATTTTGCTTCCTTCCATGCAGTCTCCCAGCACCTCATGGCACACAGTGAGTACAGCCCGTTATCCCAGAACAAGCAGGCAGCATATTCTCAACATGTGGGTGACGTCATCCACAGAACCCCGTAGCGGAGAGCCTCGCAATCAACTTGCTTGTTGAACTTCAAAGTTCACGAGTGCCACACCGCGTTTGCGCGAGTGCCTTCCCACCCGAGTTAGGGTGCGCGTCTTCTCAGAATCTCAGTTCTTGTTTTTCCGTGGAGCTGAGAAGCACCTGTTTCTAGCTCTGCCCAGTTGTTCGTTGCCTTCTCACACCACGGCTTTGTTTCTTTCTTTCTTACTTTTCCTTTCAAGTCGCTGTGTGGCGCATGTAAAAAAACAAACAAACAAAAAATCCCTTTGTTTCTTTCTTCCGTTGACCGGCTTGTGCTGCGGCCCTAGCCGTGAGTCTTCGTTTTGGCTGCGGCTGTTTTCTTTAATTTCCCGGCTTGTTCTGAGATTCAAACGCTGTAGTCACTGTAACCGTGCGGTTTTTTTCTCACTGACCTACACCATTCGTGTCTTAACTACTTAGGACCCGACCACTGTCCTAAGTCCGGCGCAACTTTTCAGAAACGGACTCAAGACTTGTTGGGTCCACATTCACTTAACTTTTCAGGGTCATGAAACCGTCTACTGAAAAGGCCCCGTCCTCGACCCCGTCAGCGGCCTCGTTGGTCCAAAATGCTGCAATCCGTCTCAATCCAGAATGGGACATCGGGCGTTTTGTGTTTCCAGGCACCACTTGCACATGTAGTACCTACCTGTTTGCCTTCCCCTCCCTGAAGGGCTGTGTCTACAAGAGATTCCTTGATAGAACACTGTCATTCCAAGCTGGCAAATGGAATAAATGTCTAACCACCGTCATTTCAAGTGTATCCTCCTACCAATCCTTCAGGAAATCAATTAAAACCTATCTCTTTGATAAATTTCTCTGACCCCTCCCTACCTTGTTACATCACTGAAATACTTGCTGTACCTCTGACATATTTCCGGTTATACCCAACCTCTCTCGCCCCACTAATGTAATTGAAATGTGTTTGACAATACTTCCTGTAACATCGCTGTATATGTACAGTCTCTTCCTCTGTAAACTGCTCTGAACTGCTTGTGGTATTGCGGTATACAAAATAAAGTTGTTATTATTATTATTCTTCATTTATGGCCTCAAGAAATCAGACCATGTAAGCCCATATTTCAGAAAACTACACTGGCTGCCTGTGGAAGCAAGGGTCATTTTTAAGTTTGCTTGCCTTTGCTTCAAAACCATGACAGGCTCATCCCCAACCTATCTGTCCCACCAATTTGAATTCCCAGGCACAACTAATACACGCAGTATCTACTTGTTCGCTTTTCCATCCCTTAAGGGCTGCACCTACAAGAGATACCTCGACAGAACACTATCTTTCTAAGCAGGCAAATGGAATATATGTTTAACCAACTTCATCTCAAACGCACACTTGTACCAAACGTTCAAAAAATCAATAAAAACCTATCTCTTTGACAAATTTCTCTGACCCCCACCTCAACCTGATGTACTCCCAATACACTTCCAGATAAACCTGACTAAACTTAGCAAGCCAATGTAAATTTTGAAAGTTCGCTGTAATGTCGCTGTCTGTATACCATCTCTTCCCTTGTAAACCACTTAGAACTGTTTGTGGTATGGCGGTATATAAAAATAAAGTTATTATCATCATTCATCACATGGAGCATTTGTCTCAATCAGGCCTCGAATCAACATCCATTCGAGTCCATCTCAGTGCAATTGCTACTTGTCATCAGCTTTTAGCGTGGAAACCTTTATCCGCTCATCCTGTGGTTTCCAGGTTTATGAATGGTTTGTCAATGTCAAACCACCTCTTGAACCTCCTCCAGTGATTTGGGATCTCATTGTTGTTCTTCTTCGACTGATGCAGCCTCCATTTCAACCAATGTCTTCGGCTCATCTCAACTACCTCACTGAGACAGTGTTTTTTTCTCATTGCTCTCGCGTCTGCTCGCAGAGTCAGTGAGCTCCACGCTCTAGTTGCAGATCCACCTTTCACTGTTTTCCATCATGGCAAGGTGGTCCTTCGTACACATCAACAATTCTTACCAAAAGTAATTTCAGAATTTCATATCCTCCAATCCATTCTCCTTCCAGTGTTTTTTTTCCAAAGCCTCATTCTCATACTGGAGATTCAGCTCTTTCTACTCTGGACTGTCAGCGTGCTTTGGCCTTCTACTTGCAAAGGACTAAGCCACGGAGATCTTTTCTTCAACTATTTCTCTCCTTTGAGCCAAACAAGTTGAGACATCCAGTTGCTAAGCAAACCATCTCCAACTGGATCGCTCTGCAGAGTCGAGTTCCAACCCATAAATTTAGAGCCATGGCGGCCTCAGTAGTTTTCCTTAAATCTACTCCTATTGAGGAACTCTGCAAAGCTGCCACTTCTTCCTCGGTTCATATATTCCCCTCTCATTATGGTCTGGATGCTTTCTCCAGAAGAGCTGTCCTTTTTGGCCAGGCAATTTTACAAATTTGTTCTTCTAAATTGGCAACACTCCCACCATCCCATTCTGGTTAGCTTGGAGATCACCCATATGTTGAGAATATGCTGCCTGCTTGTCCTGGAATAAACTACAGTTACTTACGTAACAGTTGTTATCAAGGGACAGCAGGCAGCTATTCTCACAACCCACCCACCTCCCCGGATTGGCTTCTTAGCCAGCTAGCTGAACTGAGGAGATGCTGAGGAGACACGCGCCCTAACTCGGGCGGTAAGGCACTCGCACATGCGAGGTATGTCACTCGCGAACTTTGAAGTTCTACAAGCAAGTTGCTTGCGAGGCTCTCCGCTATGGTGCTCCGTGGATAACATCACCTATCTGTTGAGAATATATGCCTGCTGTCCCTGGATAACAACTGTTACAGTAAGTAACTGTACTATTCAGAGAGTTGGGAGTCTCCAAAAGTGGGTTTTGGACATTTTGAGAGTGAGATGTAGTACTCCCACCCCTAAAATCCTAAAATCGCTGCTTTTTGGGGGGGATTACTGTGCTTTTTCTGAGCTATTTTCTCATGAAAATTGCACGGCAGCCATCTAGGATTTTTTTCTGTATTTGAATTTAAAGATTTTTTATGCCCTTACAAGCTTAGTTTTGGCAAGATAACCACTCATATGGACTACGCAGGGCGGGGCACTTCTAATTCATAGCTTATTTGGGGTGGATGGTTGTCCAGTGAGGGACCATGTTCATGTGTGCTGCGGCATGGGAGGGAGGTGATTTTTCATCAGACAAAGTCACCTCGACCCCAGAAGGGGGTCCTGATGCCATTCCTGACATGGAGGTATCCGAAAAAGTAAAAATTGGACCCCAAGGCAGCACACTTGTGGCTTCTGCTATACATAGCCAGTGTCTGTGCCACCTTGCAGGACATAGGTATGGAACTTGGTCTTCCCATGGCTTCTCCGTCTTTTGCTCCGTTGTTTGATGCTGATGCCATTGATGCCTTTTGTTATACAGGCTGGTATTTCTACTGCGGGGGACACTGCCACTCTTGTGCATCTCCATGATCAGGATCTTGGTGAGGATCCTGCCGTGCGGCGGATTTTTCCAGCCCACACACCTGGTTGATATGATCTCGTAATCTCTTCAGGAATTGAAGTTGGCCTGTGACCATTCCAACATGGCGTCCTGTTCTCTCATGAGTGACAAGAAGCCACAGGCTGTTTCTTTTCTGGACTATCCTGATTTTGTCAAGATGTTCACAGACATCTGGGAAGTGTTGGAGAGTTCCCTGAACAGCGCCAAGGCCATGTCCAGACTTTATCAAATGGTGGCCACCTTCAACTAACGTCTCCAAAGATGGCTTCTTCGGTGGTATAGGTCAGTAAGCGCCCTTCTATGCCCAGTGATGGTGGCGCCCTGTTCAAGGATACATAGAACATTAGGGTAGATTTTGTCCTCAAGCACCTCTCCAACTCGGCAGTGGCCAGGCTTAAGACAACAGTGGCCTCTTCCTTTGTGGTCAGAGCTTGTCATTCTAAGCTCCGCCATAATCCGGATTAGAGAATGATAAGGGGAAAAAATCTGTCTCCGTCACTGCACCGTCCCCGGCCCACCATCCCCTTCACCGCCCCATCACTGTCACTGCCATCCCATTCACTGCCCCGTTACCGTCACTGCAGCATCCTTACAAGCCTCAGTACTGCAATATTTAGCTTATTCCTTCCTTATAAATCAAAGTTCTGGCTGCTGAACTGGAGAAAGAGATGTTCAATTGGCAGGGCTTTGTTTATAAATTTTTATCAACACAAATAATATACTACTTTATCCTGAAGCAAAAAAGAAATAGAATTTTTTTTTTGTTCTACCTTTATTGTCTGGTTTCTGCTTTCCTCATCTTCTCATTCAATTCCTTCCATCCACTGTCTCTCTTCTCTCTGCATCTTCCATTTGCTCTGTTACTTTGCCTCTCCCTTTCTCCCCCCTTCCAAATTGGTCTGGCAACAATCTTCTGCCCTATGCTCCCCCCATAGTCTGGTATCTGTCTTCTTCCCTGCCAGCATCTTCTCCCCACTCTCTCTTCCCCATTTCCTTTCAGCGTCTTTCTGCCCCCTCTGTCTTCCCATGTGCTTTCAGCGTCCTTCTCCTCCCCCCTCTGTCTTCCCCATGTGCTTTCAACATCCTTCTCCCCATTCTGTCTTCCCCATGTCCTTTCAGCGTCCTTCTCCCCCCTCTGTCTTCCCCGTGTCCTTTCAGCGTCCTTTTCCCTCTCTGTCTTCCCCGTGTCCTTTCAGCGTCCTTCTCCCCCCCCCCGTCTTCCCCGAGTCCTTTCAGCGTCCTTCTCTCCATTCTGTCTTCCACATGTGCTTTCAGCGTCCTTCTACCCCCTTCTGTCTTCCCCATGTGCTTTCAGTGTCCTTCTCCCCCCTCTGTCTTCCCCACGTGCCTTCAGCGTCCTTCTCTCCATTCTGTCTTCCCCATGTGCTTTCAGCGTCCTTCTCCCCATTCTGTCTTTCCCATATGCTTTCAGCATCCTTCTCCCCACTCTGTTTTACCCATTTCCCTTCAGCGTTTTTTCCTCTCCACCCCACATTTCCTCCTCCTTGCCCCTTACCTTTGTGGCACTTTCACCCCCCTCACCCCCCGGGCCCGGTCCGACAAACCTCTCTGCCCTTTACCTGTGGCCGGCAATATCTAAACTACCTTCTTACAGCAGCAGGAGCGTAGTAGTTGCATATGGCTGCCGTAAAGGTCGTTTCTGATGAAACTTCCGGTTGCGTCAGAGATGACCTTTACAGCAGCCACACACAGCTTCGACGCTCCGGCTGCTGTAAAAAGGCAGTATAGACTCGTGGCCACAAAGGTAAGGGGCAGGGAGGGAGAAAGGGAGCTGTTTCAACTCAGCGGCGGCAGTAAGGAGGGAGGGAGCGTGATAGGTGACCGCACGTGTTCCCTCCCTTAACTGCGGGGACAAGGCCATTCACCACTCCATGGGGCGGTGAATGGCCTTATCTCCGTAGCCATGGTGAACACAGGTTTTTCCTCACCGTTTTGGCGGGTTACCTGCGGCTACCGGTGGGTAACAGCCACCGTGTTATTCTCTAATCCGGATACTATTGTGGTCCAGGATCTCGTTTTTCTGAAGTTTAGTATGGATTATATGTCAGATGCTCTGTACGACATTTTCAAGGTCTTCATTAAGCTCTCCACCTATTCCATTTCGGCACACAGGATGTTGTCGATCTAACAGTGGTCCGGGGACACCTCTACTAAGGTGACCCTAAGCATGTTACCCCTCAGAGGGCAATTGCTGTTCGGCAAAGGTGTGAATGACCTGATGGCAAGTGTGCAGGGTCACAAGCCCAAGGTCTTGCTGGATAATCAACTACGGTCTTCCAGGGGATCATGGCGCTCTAGTTTTCATCCCCCCAGATGCTTGTGTTAGTACTTTGGGGGAAGCAAAGGGCGGATCTCTGCCCCATCAGGCAGGCAAAGATTCGGGGGTTCACAGCATCAGCAGCCATCTGGGAGCTGTCCTGTGATGCCTCCCACGGATCAGACATCAGTTTCCAGAATTTCTAATGGATTGGCAGCCCGTTACTTCAGACAAGTGAGTCCTGGAGGTCCTCAGGGATGGCAACAAGCTGGAATTGTGTCATCCTCTGCATGGGTTTTTCCTGGATTCCGCTGCAGGGAGACCGGAAAAGTGGGCCAGGTAGTGGCCACAGTGCAGGGGCTGCTGGACATTGCGGCCATAGAGCACTTTCTGGAACCAGACTCTGGCTCCAACAGATGCTCAATTCTTTATAGTGCCAAAGAGGGGCTCTGAAGACTGGAGGCCAAACCTGGATCTCAAAACGGTCAATGCGGCTCTCATGGTGCCTTGTTTCTGGATGGATACGCTGCGCTCAGTTATCGCCTTGGTGGCTCCAGTGGAGTTACTAGCTTCCCTGGATCTGACAGAAGCCTATCTCCACATTCCGATCATTCCAGATCATAGAAAATACCTGCAATTCCATGTTTTACAGGAGCACAACCAATTTGTGGTGCTGCCCTTTGGGCTGGCGACTGCGCCTTGGATGTTCACCAAATGATGGTGGTAGTGCCTGCTCACCTAAAAACCTTAAGGGTTCTGGTTCACCCGTATCTCGATGATTGGCTCATTTGTGCCCTTTCCAAGGCCAAGGGGTATCAGGCGGTTCACCAGGTTGTACAACTGATTCAACACCTGGGTTGGGTGATCAATTTCCCAAATAGTCACCTTGAACCGACACAGGACTTGGAGCACCTGTGGATTCACTTCCACATGGGAGTCAGCAAAGTGTTCCTGCCGGCAGAGTGCCAGGAGAAGCTCCCTCAGCTCATCAGAGCTTTTCTGGCCACTTTGGCTCCAACGGCCTGGCAGTATATTGTAGGGATATTTCCGTATCCTACTACAATATCCAGGTATTTGTGTCCATGGTTGCAATGATGTACTTCCTTGATCCAGAGCTCACCTGTGCTTGCTGCAGAGCAACGTGATTACCCACTGGAGTTCGCAGCTGGATCCATTTCAGGTTTGCCTCCCATTGATGGCGCAGTCTCGGAAGGTGGTTGTGTCCACCTTCTCTGGCCATGAGGCTCCCTCTTCGGATCTCTGAGTGGATTATCCTGATGATGGATGCTAGCCTCTACAATTGTTGCGGGATGCCTGACCAACCTGGTTCAGGGTCGTTTGTCAGCCTCCAAGCAGAAGTGTCGATCATTCACTTGGATCTTCAGGCGATCAGGCTGGCTCGCTGCTTTAAGTGCTGCCTCTATATTCGAACTGTGAGGGTCTTCTCGGACATCACTGCGGTGGCTTACATCAATCAGGGGAGCACTTGAAGTGCGCCTCTGAGTGTGGAGGCCCAGCTTCTCTTCTGTTGGGCAGAAGCTCACTTTCTGGTGATATCAGCTGCCCACATAGCTGGAGTGGACAATGTCCAGGTATATTATCTCCGCTGGACCCTGGATCCTGGGGAATGGTCCCTGTCCCAGAGAACGTTCAGCTACATAGTGGAACATTGGAGTCATCCAACATTTGACCTCATGGTATCGGCGGGTCTCCAACCATCTGTTCGTTCTGGTGGGTCTGGCCCCCATTGAAGGCTACTATTTCCAGATGAATCTGTAGGGCCTCTGCTTCAGTTGCCCTGTATGACCTGGAATCTAAACCTGGTCCTCTTGTCTCTTAACTTGTCTGCCCATTGAGTCCCTAGACCATGCCTCCTTGATGGATATCTCGATCAAGATGGTTTTTCTGGTGGCCAGTTCACCAGGTGTCTGAGCTTCAGGCCCAGTCTTGCTGTGATCCTTTTCTTATGATCACTGATTGCGCAGTATTTCTGCTCATGGTTCCCTCGTTTCTTCCAAGGTGGTTTCAGCCTTTCACATCAACCATGAGGTTTGGCTCCCATCCTTTACCACCTCTGGGTCTCAGCAGCGGGACCGGGTATTGCGGTTCCTGGACGTGCACAGGGTTTTGTTGAGCTACCTGGAGGTCACAAACGATTTCCGGGTCTCCAACCATCTGTTCGTTCTGGTGTGTCTGGCCTGCATCGAAGGCTACTATTTCCAGATGGATGCGTAGGGCTATTTCACCTGTCTACACTGCAGCCAGCAAGAAGCCCCTCTTTCTATGTGGGCTCATTCTACTAGACCAACAAAAAGGCAAAAATGGTCAAGGGTTCCAAGAGTGTTAGAACAGCAAACACCACAAAAAGTTAAATAAACAACTAGCGTTGAATAAACAAACGCTTAAATGTGAATAACTTTAAGAATTTTGTGAAATTTAGGTACCCTCAGTGTGAGGGGTCAGCAACGGGAGCAATGCTCCAACGCTTCACGCAACAAGGTGGCGCCTAGAAGACCACCACATATTACAGGCACGTCCTTGTCTTGTGCTGAACCGTCGGCGATTTCTTTGGAGGAAATTTCCTGGGCTGCTATCTGGTCCTCACTACATACTTTCTCCAAGTTTTATAGGATCGATGTGGTAGCCAATCAGGATGCTGCTTTTGGTTTCTCCATTTTTGCAGCGGTCTCTTCAGTCCCACCCTGATTTTATGGGACCACTCTGTTACGTCCCACTTGTCCAGGAATAAAGTGGGATTGTACAAGAGTGAAAGATTAGGTTCTTACCTTTGCTAATCTTCTTTTTTGTAAATCTACAGTTTATTCCTGGAACTCGCCGAGGACATTGCTGATTTGCCGATTGTCTGCCTTGACCAATACTAATAAGCTGAATTTCTGACCAGCCTTTCAAAGTATGTCATCTTACTATGTTTAGCACTTTGCCCTGGGGTTTCTAGTTCTAGCGCCCCCCTTTCATGCAGGCTGTATCTCCCTATAGCTCTGTTTTTTATCATTCATATTGATAATGTTCATGATTTGTTTGTGTTCTAGTTTTGAGCAGAATAGACTTATTTGTCAGGGAGTTTCCCAATTCCCCTCCTCTTATCTTTCTCCTTTCCAGTGTGGCTGTCTGCTTTTGCAGCACTGGTTTCCCTGGAGGCAGTCCTAACTTAAGAGGGGAGGGGCTTCCTATAAGTTGTCTGGCAAGTATGGATAAACAAACTCACTTGTCCAGGAATAAAGTGTGGATTTACAAGAAAGAAGATTAGCAAAGGTAAGAACCTAATCTTTCATTGCAATCGCACCTGTGAGTCTAACTTAATAACAGAAAACTCAGCTTTAGACACTCTGAAATCAGGTTCTGCTAGCTTTACTGCAGACTCTTTGGAGAACACAGATACCTTGTCTATTAAAAATCTCTATAGCATCTACAAGTTACAGAGGCAGACGGGAGCCCAGGACAAAGTTATAGTAGATATTGGTAATATCCACACCAACAGATTATTAACATCTCAGGCTCTGATTGGTGATCATTTTTCATTTTGTATCTGATCTCTCATCTGCAATATTGGGGATAGGATACAGGCTGCAAAAAGATACCAAGAAATAACTCAATTAAAATGAAGATAATCTCTGAAATGCTGATTCTTTGCTGGAAAGGTTTCTCTGGAGATGGATGTGGGAAAATGATTTTGGCTTCCTGCCCTTTCTCTGAGCTCATATAAGTCTGAGCATGCTCAGTGTGTTTGTTTCCCCTTATTCCAGAAGTTCTGGGTGTGAAGAAGGAGACCTGCATGTCGTATAAGGGTTCAAGAAGTTAAGAACATAAGCCGTGCTTCTGCTGGGTCAGACCAGAGGTCCATCATGCCCAGCAGTCCACTCACGCGGCGGCCCATCAGGTCCAGGACCTGTATAGTAGCCCTCTATCTATACCCTTCCAACCCCTTATCCTTTAGAAAATTGTCCAATCCCTTCTTGAACTCCAATACCGTACCCTGTTCTATCACGCCCTCTGGAAGCGCGTTCCAGATGTCTACAACCCGTTGGGTGAAGAAGAACTTCCTAGCATTGGTTCTGAATCTGTCCCCCTTTTAAAGGTGATAATACATTGACCTATTTAGAGTAGATGAGTCATTTAAAGTTGAGTAAAGAGGGTTTACTTTGATAAGGTATAAAACTTTTGAGAAAATTAATTTAATGCAATTTTCTTACCCCAGCAACAGGTTCTCCAACTGTCACCCCTATGATTATATCCCACATCGAACAAGGAGAAGAGCCGTACATCAGGGGTGAGCCTGGATCAGAGGAAAGAGAAACTGGGAACAGCAGCTGCTCAGGTGAGTATAGTAATAAGAGGGACTGGGGTAAAAATGCCTTCTATAGACATTTTCTGTAGTGTAAGCACAGGGGGTTCTGCCCTTTTATAGATAAGGATCAGGTTGGACAGGGAAGGCGCAACGGAGGCCTAAGTCGCAGAGCGCCCCTTAGAAAATGAGCCACATCTGGATGATCTGCCAGTGATTCCTTTAGAGATGGAGGGCCCATACACGAAAGACCGGCACTCTGTACCCAGAACAAAGCTACCACTAGGCCCTTCTTCAGACCATCCTGCAGATCCACCTGTCTCAGGATGCAGCAGGTAGGAAGGCAGGTGTGAAAATAGCTGCCTGCTTGTCCTAGGATATTATAATATATTCTCTTTCTTCAGAGCTCTTCCCTCTAGTTCTATACAGTGTAGAGGTCTGCACGGGAACGGGGATCGCGGGGATCCCGCGGGTCCCGCGGGGATCCCGCGGGTTCCCCCCCTGGCCCACGGGACTCCCACGGGGACGCCCCCTGGCCCACGGGACTCCCACGGGGATGCCCCCCTGACCCACGGGACTCCCACGGGGACGCCCCCTTGCCCACGGGACTCCCACGGGGATGAAAACAACCTACCTAAATTCTGGCGATGCAAGCATGCAGATTACAAGTCTGGCGTCGTGTCGGGAAATAGCCATGTTGAGCAGTGAGCTCAGCACGTACACAGATGAAAGCCTTGCTTGCTGATTGGTCCGGCGGCCCCGCCCCACCGTGCCGCCGGACCAATCAGCAAGCAAGGCTTTCATCTGTGTACGTGCTGAGCTCACTGCTCAGCATGGCTATTTCCCGACGCGGGCATTAGGCTGTTTTTTGTCATTTCGGGTGGGGGATGGCAGCGGCAGCAGCAGCCTGAAAAAGAAATCATCCTGGCCGGGTTCGGTGTCATGCTCCGGAGCTTCTACAGCCTTCCTATCTCCCTCTCCCTTCTACCTGCGGCTCTCTTCGGCAACTCAGCAGCAGCTTCTGACGTCGGGGCGTACCCTCTGCGAGTCCCGCTTGTTTCAACTTCCTTTTTCCACAAAGGTGGGACTCGTAGAGGGAAGGCCTCGATGTCGGCAGCTTGTCTTGATCACCGCTGCTGACGAGTTGCTTAAGAGAGCCGCGGAGCAGGGGGGTGTTGCCAGGTGCAGGTAGAAGGGAGAGGGCCAGATGCAGGACTCGTGGGTGAGGGAGGAGAAGAGAGAGGGGAGAGAAACAAAAGGAAATATTTCATACTGGGTTGGGCCGGAGTGGAGGGAGGGTGGAAAGATTCTGGCTACAGGGTGCATTAACAAAGGAAAAGGGGGGAAAGCTGAAAATGGAGATAGTGACACAAAGAAGAGAAAGGGTAAGCAGGACCTTCTGAATAAGGATAGAGATACAGAGGGGACATGAAGAGGAGGTGAAATAGAGACATAGAAGTAATGCTGAAAAAGTGTGTGTGGGGGGGGGGGGAGATAAAGACATTGAAAGGGCAAATGGTGAATATGGGGTAAAGACAAGGACAGAGACAAATGAAGATTCTGAAAAAGTGGTGAGATAGGGATATAGGTGAGATGGACACAAAGAAGGGTGATGCTGGAAAATAGGTGGAATGGTAATTCTGACAGACACAGAAGGGAAATGCTGGATCAAGGAGAGATGGGGCTCAGGCTGGATGGAATGAGGAGAAATGCCTTGTTGGCCCGGAACTTCCTCTCCTACGTCAGAATTGACGTCAGGGAGCGGAATGCTGGTCAGCGCGACGCTTCTGCAGGGAAAGCTTGGGACAGCGGTGGCTTGGGGACTATTCCCCGATGGCGGTGGCAGCAAACCGAGTGGCTTGGGGGAGGGCACGGAGAAAGAAAGAAAGGGGGCAGACAGAGAGACAGAAAGAAGGGGGAACAGGGAGACAGAAAGAAAAAGTTGGGGGAGAGAATGAGGTCTGGAGGAGAGGAAACATACAGGAGGCTGAAAGAAAGGAAGAAAGATTGGATGCACAGTCAGAAGAAGAAAGTGCAACCAGAGACTCATGAAATCACCAAACAGCAAAGATAGGAAAAATGATTTTATTTTCAATTTAGTGATCAAAATGTGTCTGTTTTGAGAATTTATATCTGCTGTCTATATTTTGCACTATGGCTCCCTTTTACTAAACCGCAATATTGTTTTTTAGCGCAGGGAACCTATGAGCATTGAGAGCAGCGCGAGGCATTCAGCGTAACTCCCTGTGCTAAAACCTACTATTGTGGTTTAGTAAAAAGGGAGGGGGTGTATTTGTCTATTTTTGTATTTTGTTACCGAGGTGACATTGCATAGAGTCATCTGCCTTGGGAAATGTATATGGCAGATATCTTTGTTTTGTGTTCAAAAGAAAAGGAAATGCATTTCTGGTTTTATTTCTACAGTGTTGAAGTACTTGTTGGCCCTTGCTGTGACTGGTGGGGATCCCCAAGCACCGCCAGCAGAGGACCTCCTCTAGAGATGGTCAGAACTCCCCTCCACCAAGCGCAGCAGTCGCTGGCAGCATCCATGAGCCACTGAGGTGCCAGCATCTGTGACTCAGGGACGCTACTGCTGCCTGCCAAGCTTGGCAAAAGGGACCCCAGGCCAACTGCAAAGGAAGTCCTCAGCTGACAGTTTGTGGGTTCTCATCAGCTGAATATTTATATTTTATATTTACATTAGAGGTTCTGGTAGAAACCCATTTACAAAGTATGTATTCTTCCCAATTAATATTTCCAAATTAATAGTCTCTTTGCTTATTTGTAAATGGGTCTCTACCAGAGCCTTTAATTCAGTAGCATAATTAAATAAAATAACTATTTCTGAAGTTTATAGGGAAGGATGGTGACGGAGGGGATTCCTCGCGGGGACGGGTGGGGACGGAGGGGATTCCTCGCGGGGACGGGTGGGGACGGAGGGATTCCTCACGGGGACGGGTGGGGACGGAGGGATTCCTCACGGGGACGGGTGGGGATGGGTGGGATTTTGGCGGGGACGGGTGGGGACGGGTGGGATTTCTGTCCCCGCGCAACTCTCTAATACAGTGTGCCAAACGTTAATTGTCACTTTGATATGTAACTTTCATGCTAAAATGGCAGTTATGTGCCGCATCGGAGGTAACATGGCAAGAGTTCTTCTAAACTTCTTCAATTACTAGGAAAAATGTTATTAAATAGGCACCCTGCAAATATATCTCCAAATATAAATGCCTTTTAAACAATACTAATAAAGTACATATATAGTGTATGTATTAATATTATAATATAAAGTATATTATCTAATATAATAAAATGGTAGGCCGTGCATGCGCACTCAAAAGTCGTGTTTCCTGATCCGTCGCGGAAACACGAGTGCGCATGTGCGCGTTTTACTTCACCACCTGCTCTCCACCTCGCGCCGCCACCGATCTCTGTTCCTCCTGCACCATGGCACGCCAGGCATGTCCGCCGTCGACCTCGAGCTCCTGGGGGCCGGCGGTGCTGATCCCGCTCTGCACCAGGATCGAGAGAGGAGCTGCAGCGGCGGCTTTCAACTAAAAAAAAAAAAAAAAATACACAACTGGAGGTCGCCGCTCTCACGGTGCAGTTGAGCGCTGGCGGCCGGCAAACCCTAATTGCAGTGCGGCTTTCATCTACAAAAACAAAAATAAAAAAACACAGCTGAGTGTAGCAGCTCTCACCCGGCTCTCACAGGAAAATGGACAGGGGAAGAAATGCTGCTGCAGCTGCTGTACAGGGAAGTGGGGAGGGAGGAAAATGCTGCACAGGGAAGTAGGGAGGGGGGAAATGCTGATGCACAAGGAAATGGAGGGGGAGGGAATGCTGATATGGCTACTGTACAGGAAAGTGGACAAGGGGAGATAAATGCTTTATAGGAGGCAGAAAGAGAGACAAATAGAAAGAAAGACAAATAATAGGAGGGAGGGAGACAGAAAGAAAAGAAGAAAGACATAAGGGCAGGGAGTGAGACAGAAAGAAAGACAGACATACATATATTCTAGCACTTGTTAATGTAACGGGCTTAAAGACTAGAGACACACAGACACTCACAGAAGGACAGGGGGCTAAAGAGACACATTGAAAAAATAACAAAACACTAAGGAGAGAGAGAGACACAGGAAACAAATGACAAACAGACATACAGCAGCCAAGGAGACAGACAGCAAAAAAAAAAATACAGACATACTTTTAAAGAAGAGGAGCCGCATGCTGGACAGGGGGAGCAGGGAAGAGGGTCAGGGGGAGAAAGTAAGAAGTGCTGCTGGGCAGGGGAAGCAGGGAAGAGGGTCAGGGGAGAAAAGAAGGAGGGCTGCTGGACAGGGAGAGCAGGGAAGGGGAACAGGGAAGAGAAACAGGGGAGCAGGTAAGAAGTGCTGCTGGACAGGAGATGCAGGGAAGAGTGACTGGGGAGCAGGTAAGGAGTACTGCTGGACAGGGGGAGGTAAAAGGAAGGGAGAAGGCCTACTGCTGGACAGGTGGAACAGGCAAGGGGTGATGGTTGACTGCCGAGGAAAGAGAGAGACAGAAAGCGGCCAAGGGGAGAGAGAGAGAGAGAGAAAGAAAGAATGAAAGACAGACATACATATATTCTAGCACCCGTTAATGTAACGGGCTTAAAGACTAGTAAAATAATATAATATAAAGAATGTGCTCAGAACCCCCAGTGCACATCAGCCATCTGGACACTGGCCAATGAGACAGAGAACCATCATAGCCACATTCTGTTCTCCATTGACCTCCGATAACCTGATCTCATTAAATTCAAAAATGTAAATCAGTGTCTATAATGGTGATGTTGTACCGGTTCACAATTAGGTTTATAAATATCAATCAAATATCCTAATGTCTAGTGCAGAAATACGAACGGTGTGTGACACCAAATGGACTCTTCTCTGTGTTCAAAAAACGTGAAAAATAATCCAAAAACAAAATCCCATCATATGTGATGTATTAAAAATAGACTTATATATAGTCCACTCCTCAACTCTAGCTGAGTTTCAAAATGTCTTCATCAGGAGGAATGATGTATAATTCTTTAAAGTCATCCAAGTGGCTGAAGCGTGCTTTAGCCATAGGAAATACCAAATTGAAATGAATTGTGTCAAAAATACTCAATCGTAAAAATCTCAAAAATCACATCCTATAATTCAACAAACTAATCAACTCTGACTCAAAAATAGTATAAATAATAAAAAATAAAGAACCTTTTGTCGGCAGCCCTCCACTCAGGGGTGTTCAGGAAGTGGCAAGATCGCCAAGCTATCATTAATTGAGTGCGGCTGGGGGAGAGTTTTTAAGCTGATGCTGAGGGGGGCTTATAAAGCGAAGTGACGTCGACAACTACTACATAGAACCTATTGGCCACTCAAGGGCAAATTCTATAAGAAGCGCCCAAAAGTTAGGCACTGTTCAGCTCGATTCAAGTAAAATTGGGTGCTGAGCGGAACCTATTTTGGAGGTGCCCAAGAAATAGGCCAGCTCTAGGCACAGCTAAGAGTTAGGCGCCTAGCTGAGGGCTTAAGCACGCTTAAGAGCAGTTATTCTCTAAGAAGGCGCCTAACAGGTAGCCACGCCCATGCCTAACATGCATAGCGCCTATTTTTTTGAGGGCTGCCTAAATATTTACAGAATCGCGCTTTCTTGATAGGCGCCTATGTTTCAATCAGTGCTGATTAAAAAAGCTTAATTGAGCTTGTTATTCAATTTAGATAGGTGCCTATGTAGTTGAGCACCTCCGAAATAGGTGCCTAACTTTAGGCGCTGGTTACAGAATTTGGGCCTCAATCTCATTATTCAAGCCCCTAGGAACTAAAATGTCCCATTCATAAATGAACCGCTGTTCTTTGAATAATAATGTTACCTTTTCTGTCAGCATTCAATTGGAGTAAAACAGCAAATCTTAAATCCTAAAGTCTGGCCATATTTCAACCAGTGGGCTGACAAAGGAGCTTCCATTTTGCTAGTTCGAATTGGGCTAAGATGTTCTATAATTCTTTTTTTAACTTGGCGCTGAGTTTGTCTGATATACATTTTTTTACGCGGACATACAATACAGTAAATCACTCCGCTGGAGTTGCAGTCAGTATGACTGCGTAAATGGGAATCTTGGGAACTATGTGGGGTTTTTTTAAATAGATTTAATCTCCATTGTATATTGGCAAATGGAACATTCACCACATTTAAAATGTCCCAGGTTGTCTATTGGTGAGAAGCGCAACAGGGGACTACTAAGTATCTCGCCCAGATTCCTATCTCGAGTGTACGCAAACTTAGGGCGCCAGTATCTAAGATAATAATACCCTTAGCGCACATGCGCACTTCAATTTTTGTGGCTCGTTCTGTGGTCGGCGGAGAAATGTTGCAGAGTGTGGAGCGTGTGCGACGCGTGCGCACATTGGGAGCAAACATCGGGGAGAAAAGGAGGCGGCGGTGACCGAGCTACGGAGCTAGGGAAGGGAAGGCCACAACTACTGCCGCTCCGTGGTCGCACAGCCTTCTCCTCTGCCTCCACTCTCCCCTCTGGGTGAATTTCCGGGTCGAGGATGAGGATTTGTTGGAGGCTGGTGACGCTGCTGCAGAGGGGGTGGGATGGGCTGGGGGGGCGGCCAAAGGAAGGGGCACGGGGTGCAGGCAGGGAACGGGAGAGAGGGAAGGAAAGAGACAGACAAGACAGCGGCCAAGGAGAGAGAAAGAGATAGAAAGACAGACAGCGGCCAAAGAGAGAGAGAGACAGAAAGAAAGACACACAGGCAGCAGCCATGGAAAGAGAGAGAGAGAAAGAGACAGAAAGGCACAAAACAGCGGCCAAGAAAAAGACAGAAACATACATAGACAGCAGCCAAGGAGAGAAAGAGATAGAAAGACAGACAGACACACCAATGGCGGCCAATGAGAGAGAGAGAAAGAGACAGAAAGGCACATAAACAGTGGCCAAGGAGAAAGAGACAGAAACATACACAGACAGCGGCCAAGGAGAGAGAGAGAGAAAGAAAGAGACAGAAAGACAGACACACAGCGGCCAATGAGAGAGAGAAAGAGACAGAAAGGCACATAAACAGCGGCCAAGGAGAAAGAGAGAGAAAAAGACAGAAACATACACAGACAGCAGCCAAGGAGAGAAAGAGATAGAAAGACAGACAGACACACAGACAGTAGCCAAGGAGATAGAGAAACAGACAACGGCCAATGAGAAAGAGAGAAAGAGTCAGAAAGGCACATAAACAGCAGCCAAGGAGAAAAAGCGAGAAAGAGGCAGAAACATACACAGACAGCGGCCAAGGAGAGAAAGAGACAGAAAGACAGACACACTGCGGCCAATGAGAAAGAGAAAGAGACAGAAAGGCACATAAACAGCGGCCAAGGAGAAAGAGACAGAAACATACACAGAGCGGCCAAGGAGAGAGGGAGAGACAGAAAGACAGGCAGACAGAAGCCAAGGAGAGAGAGAGAAAGAGACAGAAAGACAGAAACACACAGAGAGCGACAGAGGGAGACACACAGAAAGACAGCGGCCAAGGAGAGAGGGAGAGACAGAAAGACAGACACACAGTAGCCAATGAGAGAGAGAAAGAGACAGAAAGGCACATAAACAGCGGCCAAGGAGAAAGAGAGAGAAAGAGACAGAAACATACACAGAGAGCGGCCAAGGAGAGAGAGAGAGAAAGAAAGAGACAGAAAGACAGACAGACACACAGACAGCGGCCAAGGAGAGAGGGAGCGACAGAAAGACAGGCAGACAGAAGCCAAGGAGAGAGAGTGAAAGAGACAGAAAGACAGACACACACAGAGAGCGACAGAGGGAGACACAGAGAAAGACAGCGGCCAAGGAGAGAGGGAGAGACAGAAAGACAGGCAGACAGTAGCCAAGGAGAGAGAGAGACAGAAAGACACACAGACAGTGGTCAAGGAGAGACACAGAAAGAAAGAAAGACACAGACAGCGGCCAAAGAGAGAGAGAGAGAGAGACAAAGAAAGACAGACAGACACATCTATTCTAGCACTCGTTAATGTAACGGACTTAAAGACTAGTTTTAATATAATGCTTTTGATATTAAAAGCCTGAGATGAATAAGGAAGCACGTGTACTAAATGATTCATTCCCTTGGCTTCACTGTTATCTCCCATGGTATAATCCTGTGTCTTCCACTCCGGGTGAGTGTTTACTGCCCTTTTATACGCTCTGTATGACCCGATTTTGTACCCTCTTTGTAAAATCTTGTCTGTAAAGAGGCAGCATGTTGTTTAAAAGTGGTCATATCCGAACACAATCTGCAGATTCGTAAAAACTGTCCTATGCGAATGTTATCTCTTAATGGACGGGGATGATATCTAGAATAGTGGAGTAAGGTATTACAGTGTGTACTTTTTCTTTTAAGTTCAATTTGCTTATTGAGTAATGAGGAATAAACAGAAATAATGAATATCATGTAACTATAACAGTATACAGAAGTTTGGAACTACGTAAATATGTAATGTACAAACAAAATTGTTGAATATATATATGTGGGAAAGTATAGGTATCACATAGTCAAAGAGAGCATATATATTCGTCAATGGGTGTCCATATGTTGTGTGCTGTAGTAAGGAGATGGGGTCATCTCTTATCCAAAGCATGTTGTTCATATCGCTTGTATAAACGTATTGAGTTCCATCAGAAAGTAAAGTTTAAAAGGGGAGCGGATTTCCAGTTCTATAGGACTTGTTGTAGGCCAACTGACAGTAGAATATCGATCAGTTGTGGTTCACAGGAACAGTTAGTAAAGCAAGAATGAAGAGATCGCATTATAATTATATAAAAGGATAGGTCTGCAGTACAGTTTGAAACAGTTTTTATAAAAGTCCATATTTGAGTCCAAAAAGGTAAAATTAGTGAGCATTCATAAATCATGAGATAAAGTACCCTGAGTTTTTAAACAATGCCAACATAAATCATCTGATTTCAAATGTGCTAGTTTCATTCTATGTGGTGTCCAAACAACTCGCCACATGAGAAATAACAAAGACTGTGACATACTGGTAGAGAGGAAGGGTCTATTTACTTTTGACCAAAATCTAGACCATTCTTTGTCTGAGAGTTGCATATTAAGTTCCTGTGACCATTTATGATTAATTTCTGTATTTACTGTGGATTGATTATCTTGTAAAAGTTTGTAAAAATAAGAAACTGGTCTCCCTTGGGCTTCTATCAAGGTACTCCATTTCCAAATGCATGTGACTTTCGAGAATTGTATGGAGGAAAGTAAGGAGGTCAGTAGAGACCATTGAGACCGTTTTTCAGAGAGGGTTGGATATCGTTGAATAAATTCTGCGAAAGAGAGTAAGTTGTTATCTTGGTATAGTTGTTTGACATGCCATATACCAAGTTTGTTCCAAGATGTCTAGTTTAATAAGCGTTTTCTATGTTTAATGGCCGGATTATTCCAAAGGGCCGTTTCATTATGTGAGAAAATAGAATGATGAGCTATACGATCCAGAGTACGTATTGCAGTGATAGTACCTGGGAGAAGAGAAAATTGTTTAAGTCGAGATAGGATAGACATAGTTGGTACGATGTTAATAGGTATTGGATTACAAATTGAAATCTCAAGTTCCAACCAGACTGGGACAGATGAAGCAAATTGAGATTGGTTATATATAATCCATTTTGAGCCATATTTAGCCAAAGATGCTATGTGATATCTGTGAAAATCAGGAATATTTAATCCTCCATATATTTTAGGAGATTTTAATTTATTTAGGGCAATTATAGGTTTTTTAGTTCTCCAAATAAAGTCGGATATTTTTCGGTCAATCCATTTGTGAAAGGAAGGTTTGCAAAGACTGGGCAACATTGACAAGATGTAGGTGATTTGAGGTGTCAACGTCATCTTGAGGGAAGAAATATGTCCCCAACAAGATATATATAGTGGTTGCCATTTAGTTATAGAAGTTGTAATCTGTTCTTTTAATTTAGCAATATTAGTGTCTCGATCTTTATGAATATATATACCAAGGTATTTTACTGGGAAGGTGAACCATGCAAATCTAAAGTTCATTAATTCCACATGTGAAGTTCGGTTATTTAGAGGAAGAATAACTGATTTTTCCCAGTTAACTCTGTATCCGGAGTACATGGAATATGTGTCTGTAATTTGTATAAAGGATGGGAGAGAAGACAAAGGGTTTTTAATGAATAACATAATATCATCAGCGTATGCTGCAATTTTAAGCTCTCTAGATGTTAACGGGATTCCTTGTATTAGGGGAGATTGATTGCCGAAAGGATTGGTTCTAAAGAGAGATTAAAGAGGAGTGGAGAAAGGGGACATCCCTGTCTCGTGCCTCTGTTCAATATAAAAGGAGCTGTGAGAGATCCATTAATAAGAATCCTAGAGGAAGGATTCCAGTAAAGAGCTTGGATCCATGAAACAAAATTTTCTCCGAAGTTGAACCATCTCAGTACTTGTATCAAGGGATAACATGCAAAATTTTTCTTTGACTAAAAATTTGTTGAGAGCCCTGAGATCCAGAATTGGCCGCAGATCGCCCGTCTTCTTCGGAATAAGGAAGTAACGGGAATAAAACCCCCTGTTCTGTTGTTCCAAAGGAACTGGTTCGATGGCATGGAGACGAAGCAGAGTTTGAGCTTTTTGAAGAAGAAGGCCGGTCTGGGATGGACTGGAAAGATACTCTCTTGGTGGAACCTGAGTGAAATGAAGAGAGTATCCTTCGCTGATGATTGACAGCACCCAGAGGTCGGATGTGATTGTCTCCCATCAGTGGTAAAAATGATGGAGATGACCTCCAATAGGGGGAAGATAGTTCAGAGACAGAACGGTGGAGGTTATGCTCCGTTTTAAACAGTCAAAAAGGCTGCGTAGCCTTAGGTGCAGCAGAAGGTTTAGATTTCTGTTGCTTCTGATTCTGCTGTTTCTTGGGAGAAGGGCAAGTGTAAGGATCCGCTCTCGGAGTAAAACGCCTCTGGTAAATAGGAGGAAGTCATGCAGGCTTGGCAGCAGCTGGCTTTGGCTTAGGTCTGACAAAAGAAGCAAAGGATTTTTCATGCTCAGATAATTTTTTGGTGGCTGCCTCAATAGATTCATCGAAGAGGTCATTGCCTACACAAGGAACAATAGCCAAGTGGTCCTGAAGATTAAACTAAACTAAACTAAACTAAACCTTAAGTTTGTATACCGCATCATCTCCACAGAAGTAGAGCTCGACACGGTTTACAGGAATTACAAAAGAAAGGAGTTACAATGGGAAGAAGAAGATCTTGGTAATAAGGGGAGAGAGAAGGGATTAAGTGTAGAGGAGAGGGAGGGAGTGGTTACATTTTAGAGAAAAGCCAAGTTTTCAAATGTTTTCTGAAGCGTTGGAGGGAGGTCGTACTCCGGAGAGGGGCGGATAAGCTATTCCACAGAACGGTGATCTTGAAGAGGAGGGATGTTCCAAGTTTACCTGTATGGGAAATGCCTTTTAAGGAGGGGAATGATAGTATGAATTTCTGAGAGGATCTGGTGGAGTTGGGATTTGCGGAGAGCCAGGATAGTGGAAACAGGGGAGGAAGGATGCCGTGTAGAGACTTGAAGGTTAGGCAGGCGCATTTGTAGTGGACCCTGAGGAAAACTGGGAGCCAGTGAAGCTTAGATAGAAGCGGGGAGACGTGGTCAAATTTGCTTTTTGCGAAAATTAATTTAGCCGCGGTATTCTGAATCCGCTGGAGTCTGAGAAGACTTTTCTTTGTTAGGCTTAGGTAGATGGAGTTGCAGTAATCCAGTCTAGAAAGAATAATGGATTGAACGAGGATAGCGAAGTGTTGTTGGTTGAAGCAGGATCTGACTTTTCTTAGCATGTGAAGGTTGAAAAAGCATTTTTTTACTAAGGAGTTGAGGTGATCGTTGAAGGACAGTGTAGAGTCCATGATGATTCCCAGAACTTTGCTTGAGTACTCAAGCGGCAGTTTGGAGCCTGAGGATAGTGGGATGAGGGTGGGCAGCTGATCTAATTTTGGGCCTAGCCATAGGAGTTTTGTTTTGGTCTCATTGAGTTTCATTTGAACGGTGAGAGCCCAGGATTGGAGGTTCGTTATACAAGAAGAGATGTTGTCAGAAAGGTTGGTGAGGTTGGAGTCGGTCTCGAGGAGGACAAGGATGTCGTCGGCGTAGGTGTAGAGTGTCTCAAAGGGGGAAAGTTTGAGGAGTTTCAGAGAGGACATATAAACGTTGAAAAGAATCGGGGATAGGGGTGAACCTTGAGGAACTCCGCAAATCGGTTTCCAAGGGGAGGATGAGATACCGTTCATGTTAACGAAGTAGGAGCGAGAACGTAGGAATTTTGCGAACCAATCTAAGACTGTGGAGTTTATGCCAATTTCAGAAAGTTGAAGGATTAGTATGTCATGATGGACAATGTCGAAGGCTGCGGAAAGATCAAATTGAAGAAGGACAGCGAACTTGTTGCAAGAGTGAAGATGTTGGACTTTTGAAATTAAAGAGGCCAAAAGGGATTCAGTGCTAAAGTTAGGTCTGAAGCCATGTTGGTAGGGTAGTAGAATGGAGAATCTCTCAAGATAGGATGAGAGTTGGGTGGCTATGATGGACTCCAGCATCTTGGTCAGGAGAGGAATGTTAGCTATTGGGCGATAGCTGGACGGTGTGGAGGGGTTTAGATCAGCTTTTTTCAGAAGAGGGGATAAGGCAATGACTCCCATTTCTGCAGAAAATAGGCCTGAGAGTAAAGCAGAATTTATAAGTTTGGTGAGGGATGAGATGGCTTGTGTGGGAATATTTTCGTATAAGTAGGAGGGGAAAGGATCCAAGGTGCAGTTGCAGGATTTTAACTTGAGGCAGAGTTTGGAGACCTGGGAATCAGAGACGAGATCGAAGGTGGTCCAGGATCTATCGGCTGGGATATGGTTGGCATCGGTTAGATTTGGGTTGGAGGCGGCGAGCACAAGGGAGTTGTAAGAGGGTGTTGGAGGGAAGGAGCATCGTAAGGTGGTGACTTTCTCATTGAAGAATTTTGCTAGTTCATCAGCAGATGGAGAGGAGAGGGGTGTGGCGGAATCATGTTTGGAGGATATGGAACGCCAAATGTTGAACAGTGTATTACTTTGGTTGTTGGATCTGGAGATTTTGTTGCCGTAGTAGTTCTTCCTTGATTTTTTTAATTCAGTATTATAGAACTTGATATTTTCCCTCCAGGACTGTCTGTCGGTGGGGGATTTAGATTTTTTCCATTTTCTTTCCAGTATTCGACATTTCTGTTTCAGATGTCTGTGGTATGGAAGGTACCAGGGAGCCTTGCGGGAGTAGGAGACGGTTTTAGTTGATAGTGGAGCAAGGGAGCGGTAGGTGGTTTCAGAGAGGGTGATCCAGTTGAGCCAATTGGATTCAGGGCTTGGAGGATTGGGAGTGATGGAAAATAGGTTGAGGAATTTGTTCCAGAACAGGTCGCTCGTAATTTTTTTTCGGAAGGTAATGGGATTGGGGGTGCGTGGTGGTGGTTCGAGGTATGACATGAAGATGGGGAGGCAGAAAGCTCCTAGGAAATGGTCGGACCAAGGGACAGGTTCCCAGCGAGTGTCGTCAACCGAGGTTTTGTAATCGGTGAGGTCGAGGAAGGTGATAAGGTCTAACGTATGCCCCTTTTCATGGGTTGGGAAGAGAGTCGGGGGGGGGGGGAAGCCTAGAGAGTTGAGGAAATTATTGAGATCGATAACATCCTTGTTGGTGGTGTCGTTTATGTGAAGGTTAATATCTCCAATGATTAGCAGTCTTTGAAATTTGAGGAATGCGTTAGTGATGGTCTCAAGGACGAGATCAGAGGATTTATTCCAGGATCCTTGTCAATGGTACGAAGCCAGGCAAGGCGGCGCATTGCTATGGAGCAAGCAGCCGCCCTGGCAGACAACTCAACGGCATCATAAGAAGACTGAAGGAAATGTAATCTGAGTTGTGAAGTTGTGATAGAGAAGCTATGACTTCTTGAAATTCAAAGTGCTTCTGAGTATCTAAATAACTGAGAAATTTAGGTAAAAGAGCAATGAGAAACTCAAAATAAGTGACAAAATGGAAATTGTAATTAAGGACTTTAGAGGACATTATGGTATTTTGATAGATGCGATGTCCGAATTTGTCCATAGTTTTCCCTTCTCTTCCAGGAGGAACGGTAGCATAAACCTTGGAAGGATGGGACCTTTTCAAGGATGACTCCACAAGTAGGAATTGGTGAGATAACAGCGAATTCTCAAATCCTTTGCAATGAAGAGTTTTATATCTGGAGTCTAATTTGCCTGGAACAGCTGGAATTGCAAAAGGAGTCTCCAGTCATCTGGTAAAGGTCTGAGACAAAAGCTTGTGAAGAGGAAGCTTAAGTGTCTCTGCCAGAGGTTGAGGAAGATGCATGACTTCGAAATACTCCTTAGAGTATTTGGAACCAGCATCTAATCTAATCTAATCCTTAGGTTTGTATACCGCATCATCTCCACGTTCGTAGAGCTCGACGTGGTTTACAGTAGGAGATATAGGAAGGAACTACAACAGAAGGTTAGAGGTAGAAGTGTGAAGAAAATTTAGAGGACTTGGGATGCCAAGATAGAAGAGTTTCCTTGATTCCTAAATTGGAGGGAGACTTACATTTTTTGAGAAAAGCCAGGTTTTCAGATGTTTGCGGAAAACTTGGAGAGAGCTCAAGTTCCGAAGAGGGGAGGTAAGGTTGTTCCAGAGCTCAGTGATTTTGAAGTGGAGGGTAGCTTTCCTGTGTGGGAAATGCCTTTTAGCGAGGGGAAGGATAGTTTTAATTTGTGGGAGGATCTGGTGGTATTAGGGTTTGAGGAATTCCAAGAAAGAGGGATAAAGGGAGGGAGGATACCATATAGGATTTTGAAAGCTAAACAGGTGCATTTATAGTGGACCCTGGCGATTATCTAATTGAAGGTCCAAGTCAGTAGCCATCTGATGAATGAGGAGAGACTGGAAGCCCTGAATATGTATACCCTAAAGGAAAGGAAAGACAGGGGGGATATGATTCAGACAGTTTAAATACTTGAAGGGTATTAACGTAGAACATAATCTTTTCCAGAGAAAGGAAAATGGTAAAACCAGAGGACATAATTTGAGGTTGAGGGGTGGTAGATTCAAAGGCAATGTTAGGAAATTCTACTTTACTGAGAGGGTGGTGGATGCCTGGAATGTGCTCCCGAGAGAGGTGGTGGAGAGTAAAACTGTGACTGAGTTCAAAGAAGCGTGGGATGAACACAGAGGATCTAGAATCAGAAAATAATATTAAAAATTGAACTAAGGCCAGTACTGGGCAGACTTGCATGATCTGTGTCTGTATATGGCCATTTTGTGGAGGATGGGCTGGGGAGGGCTTCAATGGCAGGGAGGGTGTAGATAGGCTGGAGTAGGTTTTAACAGAGATTTCGGCAGTAGGAACCCAAGCACAGTACTGGGTAGAGCTTTGAATTCTTGCCCAGAAATAGCTAAGAAGAAAAAATTTAAATTGAATCAGGTTGGGCAGACTGGATGGACCATTCGGGTCTTTATCTGCCGTAATCTACTATGTTAGAAGAGAAAGATAGCTGATCCACCAATGCCTTGCCTCGAGGACATCAAGGCAGCCTGGGTCGAAGATGAAGCTTTGACAGGAAAAAAGGCTTCACAAGAAGAGGGAGACTTGGACGAAGCAATAGACACCACTGAGTTCTCGAGGTGTGGAAGTGGAGACCTTGATCAAGGAGTCTAGTAGAACCGGAAGGTGTAGATCGAGGCTTAGTTGAAGAAGGACACTCCTTGGAAGAAGAGCTATGCCTGGAAGTATGCCTCGAGGAAGGTCTCGATCGTTGGTGAGAATGGTGCTTGGAAGCAGATCTCGAAGATCTAGGAGATTTCGCCCCAGAGATGGAAGCAGTCGATGCTACCAAGTAATGGATAGGGCTGGAAGCTGTGGATCGAAGCTCCAGAGGCTTGATGGAGGAACCTCGATGCACTCCCAAAGACTCTGTTCCTTGTATGGAGTGTGAGGATTCCTGATGAGGCACTTGCAAAGAATCTGCTCCTTGCTTCTCGTGCATAGATGCCAGACCAGACACTTGCAGAGACCCTGCTCCCTGCATAGAGTGTTTAGGTTCAGACTGAGGCATAGGAAGAGGCTCGACGTTGCGGGAGTCTGCAGAAAGCCCAGGCTGGATTAGAGTAACAAGCTTCGGTCACATATTAGTGAGGAACTGAATGAATTGCTTCTCTAACATGGTCTGGAAAGAAGCCGGCAAGGATGGATCCGTGTCTGAAACCGGACCACCTTCTTTGGCTGGAGGTTCCACAGAGGCAGTGGAAATGTGCTTCGACTTGGAAGTCTTAGGCACCTTAAGCACCACCGCTGCAACTTTCTGCTGAGCTATCTGACCTGAGGATACAGGGGAAGATACAGCAGACGTCGTTAAGGAAAGAGCCACTGCAAACGAAGAAGGTCTGATGAGGCTCGAGGTTGAAGCAGTGGAGGCAGGAGGACCCTCGGTTGAAGGTGAGCCCGAGGTCAGCTTCAGAGTCAAGGAAGTGATCAAATCCATCCCATAGAGCTTCTCCACTGAAAGTAGACGATGTTTAAGGGCTCGAGGATGAAGAATAGCACAGTGCTCGCACCACTTCGGATGATGGTCTGGCCCAAGGCACTTGAGGCACCTATTGTGTGGGTACTTAAGAGAAATCGCACGTTGACACTGGCTACACTTCTTGAAGCCTGTTGCTTGATGGGACATAGGAGGAAAAACAGCCGCCGCAAAGTCGAAGCCCCTGGGCTGCGGCCGAGCGGCCTGCCCCGGCAGCTGAACGGAAGAAATAATTTTTTTTTTTTTTTAAACAGAAAATAAAAGAAATACAGCGATTCCTGAAGAAAAAGAACATAAACTGCGTTGAGAAGGCACGAAGTAAGAAAGTTAAATGCAGAGAGTCAAAGAGGGACTTCTCGGCTCCACGGAAAACTGAGAACTGAGGAGACATGCCCTGTGCTGGGCGGGAAGGCACCCGCGCATGCGCGGTGCAGCTGACTCGAAACTTCTAGTTTCTTCAAGCAAGTCTGCTTGCGAGGCTTCTGCATTGGGGCTCCGTTGATGACATCACTCATATGCTTGTCCTGGGATAACCACAAACTGCCTCAGTTCTGCTCATGATACTCTCCTCCATGATATACTCTCCTCATTGCTTCAAGGCAGATGCTTTTCTATTGGAATGGACAAATCTCTTTCTGTATGCATTTCTTCCATTCTCTCTCATCCTCAAGACTCTTGTCAAGCTGAAGAACGATTATGCCACCATGATTCCGATAGCTCCTCGGTGGCTAAGACAACCTTGGTACTCCCTTTTACTTCAACTCAGCAGCAGGGAGCCTTACCTTTTACCAGTTTTTCCATCTCTGCTTACACAGAGTCAAGGGTCTCTACTTCATCCCATCCTGCAGTCTCTATACTTGACAGCTTGGTTTCTTTCAACATAACTCCTCTTCAGTTTTCTCAACCTGTACGAGACATTTTAGAGGCTTGTAGAAAACCTGCCACTAGACAATGCTATCTCCAAAAAATGGACCAGATTTTCTACGTGGTGCATCTCTCATGACAAGGAGCCTCAAGATTCCTCCTTATCTTCTGTTCTGGATTATCTTTTGCACTTCTACCTCTGGCCTCAAGTCTACATCTATCCGAGTCCATCTCAGTGCAATTACTGCTTTCCATCAGCCTATTGAAGGGAAACCCTTCTCTGCTCATCCAATGGTTTCCAAATTTATGAAAGGACCTTTAATGTCAAACCTCCTCTCAAACCACCTCCAGTGGTTTGGGATCTCAATATTGTTCTTGCTCAGCTGATGAAGCCTCCATTTGAACCAATGTCTACAGCTCATCTGAAATATCTCACTTGGAGAGTGGTGTTTCTTAATGCCCTCACATCTGCTCGAAGAGTTAGTGAGCTGCAAGCTTTAGTAGCTGATCCACCTTTCATAGTTTTCTATCATGACAAGGTGATCCTCCGTACTTATCCTAAATTCTTACCTAAAGTGGTTTCAGAATTTCATCTCAACCAATCTATTGTACTTCCGGTGTTTTTTTCCAAGACCTCATTCTCATCCTGGAGAATCAGCTCTTCATACTCTGGAATGTAAACGTGCTTTGGCCTTCTACGTAGAACTCACCAAACCACACAGATCAGCTCCTCAACTTTTTGTCTCCTTCAATCCAAACAAGTTGGAACATCCAATTTCTAAGCGTACCATCTCCAACTGCTTGGCTGCTTGTATCTCTTTCTGCTATGCCCAGGCTGGACTGTATCTACAGAGTCTAGTCACAGCCCACAAAGTCAGAGCCATGGCAGCTTCCGTAGCTTTCCTCAGATCCACTCCTATTGAGGAAATTTGCAAAGCTGCTACATGGTCCTCGGTTCATACTTTCACCTCTCATTATTGTCTGGATCTCCAAATGTGATGGCCATTTTGGCCAGAGAGTATTACAAAATTTATTCTCCTAAGTTGCCAACACTCCCACCATCCCATTCTGGTTAGCTTGGAGGTCACCCACATGTGAGAATAGGCTGCCTGCTTGTCCTGAGATAATACAATTAAGGTTTCTCTACTAATCACATTGGAAAGTTACTAACAGTTCCTCAGAATGCCACACCAGACAGCAGTGTGGTAGCATATTCTCATCGGAACAATTATTTGTAACTTAATGTGAACTTTATATTTTTCATATAGTGATACTATTTCTATAACTTATAATTTGTTAAAGCTGATATATGCTATAAAGAATAACTTATCTTTTTTGCACCGGGTCTGTTTCATTCCCCACCGACGCGTTTCAGATGTTTCCTCAGAGTCGGGGACATGATTCACTAAAAAAAGGAGAACCCCGTTAGTTCAATGAACCGGTGTCCGACAGTACTTACAAACAACTATATGCTAATATAAATACCAGACTTATCCGGAATACAGCATAACGCTAATCCTGATTGAAAGTCCAAGGCTGTAAAATGGCCGCGGTGTATAGTGGAGTATTTATAGCAGCCTCCCCCTAACATGTGACCCATGATGTCACAAGAACCAGCTGAACCAAAGTGTCATTAATTATCTAACCCTGAGTAGATTGTCAGAAAAAGTAAACAACGGGGCAAAGGACAGAGAACTACGATGGATGTTCTCTTTAAACACCATGAATCCCCATGGATTAAATCTTACTAGTGATTGGCTGACTTCAGCACTTTAATTCTCTGTCCTTTGCCCCGTTGTTTACTTTTTCTGACAATTTACTTTTTCTGACAATCTACTCAGGGTTAGATAATTAATGACACTTTGGTTCAGCTGGTTCTTGTGACATCATGGGTCACATGTTAGGGGGAGGCTGCTTTAAATACTCCACTATACACCGTGGCCATTTTACAGCCTTGGACTTTCAATCAGGATTAGCATTATGCTGTATTCCGGATAAGTCTGGTATTTATATTAGCATATAGTTGTTTGTAAGTACTGTCGGACACCGGTTCATTGAACTAACGGGGTTCTCCTTTTTTTAGTGAATCATGTCCCCGACCCTGAGGAAACATCTGAAATGCGTTGGTGGGGAATGAAACAGACCCGGTGCAAAAAAGATAAGTTATTCTTTATAGCATATATCAGCTTTAACAAATTATAAGTTATAGAAATAGTATCACTATATGAAAAATATAAAGTTCACATTAAGTTACAAATAATTGTTCCGGTGAGGATATGCTACCACACTGCTGTCTGGTGTGGCATTCTGAGAAACGTTAGTAACTTTCCAATGTGATTAGTGGAGAAACCTTAATTGTAGTATCAACATTTACATTAGTGCCGTTCCTTTGTCCTGAGATAAAGCACAGTTACTTACCATAACAATTGTTATCCAGGGACAGCAGGCAGCTATTCTCACAACCCTCCCACCTCCCCTGGTGGGCTTCTCTGCTAGCTCTCTGAACTGAGGAGAAGCGCCCTGTGCTGGGCGGGAAGGTACTCACGCATGAGCGGTGCGGAAGACTTGAAACTTCTAAGTTTTCTACAAACAAGTCTGCTTGCGAGGCTGTCCACATCCGGGCTCCGTGGATGACATCACCCACATGTGAGAATAGCTTCCTGCTGTCTCTGGATATCAACTGTTACGGTAAGTAACTGTGCTATCGGGTAATCCAGAGGGGGGTCACTGTAGTTGCATCCAATGACGCATATTCAGAATGATCTTCACCCGATGTGTCACTGGATGAAATTTTTAAAAGCCACATGTTTCTTTGACCCGACCCGTTTTTTCTTATTTGATTTGGTTTTGTTCATCCAGAGGTAAACAAAACAGACCTTGCTTAATCAAACAGACCTTGCTTAAATTTTGTAATTTTTAACATCCATGGTTCCCCCTCGATATTTTTCAATAATGTCATAGAAACATAGAAACATAGAAGATGACGGCAGAAAAGGGCTACAGCCCATCAAGTCTGCCCACTCTGCTTACCCACCCCCTGTCTATGCCCTAATGACCCAATTTCCTTATCCTGACCCTCGTAGGGATCCCACACGGGTATCCCATTTATTCTTAAAGTCTGGCACGCTGTCTGCCTCGATCACCTGCACTGGAAGCTTGTTCCAATGATCAACCACTCTCTCTGTGAAGAAATACTTTCTGGTGTCGCCATGAAATTTTCCGCCCCTGAGTTTGAGCGGGTGCCCTCTTGTGGCCGAGGGTCCCTTGAGAAAGAAAATATCATCTTCCACTTCGACACGTCCCGTGAAGTACTTAAATGTTTCGATCATGTCTCCCCTCTCCCTACGTTCCTCAAGAGTGTAGAGCTGCAATTTGTTCAGTCTCACTTCATACGAGAGACCCTTGAGCCCCGAGATCATCCTGGTGGCCGTCCGTTGAACCGATTCAATTCTGCGCACATCTTTACTGTAATGTGGCCTCCAGAATTGCACACAGTACTCCAGATGAGGTCTCACCATGGCCCTGTACAACGGCATTATGACTTCAGGCTTTTGGGTGACGAAACTTCTATTGATACAACCCAATATCTGCCTTGCCTTAGATGAAGCCTTCTCCACTTGATTGGCAGTTTTCATGTCTGCACTGATGATTACTCCTAAATCTCGTTCTGCTGAAGTCCTAGTTAAAGTTTCTCCGTTCAAGAAGTACGTCCTGCATGGATTTCCGCTTCCGAGGTGCATGACCTTACATTTCTTAGCATTGAAGCCTAGCTGCCAGGTTGAGGACCAACTTTGCAATGTAAGCAGGTCCTGCGCCATATAATTCTTTAAACTGCATTCACTTACTATATTACATAGTTTGGCGTCATCGGCGAATAGTGTTATTTTACCTTGAAGCCCTTGAGTCAGATCCCCTATGAATATGTTGAAAAGAATATGTCTTCATAGGTCCTGTGTTAGTCATTAAAATTAGTATCATCTAGCGTCCCTTTTATATTATTTATCCTCCATCTCAACCCTTTGTTCAGAAATTATTGGTTGTAAAGCTTCTACTGTCAGTAGCATTAAATCTAAAGATCACTGAGATATAACTCTATTCCATTGTTCTACATAGTGCGTATTTTCCATAAATCTTTGTTGATCTGTAAGCCTCATGGAATCCTTTGTGTATGGCTGAATGCAATTCTGATTGAACTTTTGTGGGACTTGGTTAAATCATCCCAGTCGGCTGCCAGTGTAAAGCTTGTCCATCCAAAAGTCTTGTCTCCCGATAATAATGTTGTAATCTGCTCCAATGTTAATCCTGATTTGGACTCCTGAATAGAAGCCACCATTTTCCCTAAATTAGTTATCCTATTCAATCTACTATGAAGATACTGGGTGTAACACTGGACCAGAGCCTAACTATGAAAGACCAGGTGGACTCCGTAATCAGAAAGGGTTTTTTCACTCTCTGGAAGCTTCGGTCCATTAGAGCATATTTTGATGTGTCATCATTTAGAATTCAGGTACAATCCCTCATACCGAGTCAACTTGATTACTGTAACATTGCCTACTTGGCAATTTCCCTGAAGAATACACGGCGACTACAATTAATGCAAAATACAGCGATCAGTCTGATCCTCAGGTTGAAGAAGTTCAACCATGTTACACCTTCCTACCGACTTCTGCATTGGCTGCCAATGCAGCAGGTGTGAAGTTCAAGTTTGGTTGTTTCTGTTACAAGGTACTATTCGGTTTAGTCCCTAAATACATAAATGACCTTTTCTCTTTCTCAGCCAACAGACATAAAAGAAGTTCATACTCAAATTTTGTCTCCCCTCCAGTTAGAGGATGTAAATTCAAAAGACATCAACATCTCCTCTCACACCAGGCAGCATTATAGGGTAAAGATCTAGAACAATTGCTTACTACTTATGGGGAATTTAGGAAACGCCTAAAAACATATCTGTTCCTAAAGTAAGTACTTAAGCAGCTAACCTCATCCCGAGAGTTATTAATCACTAGTTTCTAACTTTGTTAAATCCACTCAACTTGTAGCATCTTTCAATCAATGTTAACCGGCAGAACATTGTTAAATCCATTCAATCTGTAACATCTTCTAATTATTGTAAACCACATAGAACATGATAGAGACCTACAAGATCATGAAGGGCATAGAGAAAGTAGAGAGGGATAGATTCTTCAAACTTTCAAAACATATAAGAACAAGAGGGCATTCGGAAAAATTGGAAGGGGATAGATTCAAAACAAATGCTAAGAAGTTTTTCTTTATCCAGCGTGTGGTGGACACCTGGAATGCACTTCCAGAGGACGTAATAGGATAGAGTACGGTACTGGAGTTCAAGAAAGGATTGGACAATTTCCTGCTGAAGAAAGGGATAGAGGGGTATAGATAGGGGGCTACTGCGCAGGTCCTGGACCTGTTGGTCCGCCACGTGAGCGGACTGCTGGGCACGATGGACCTCGGGTCTGACCCAGTGGAGGCATTGCTTATGTTCTTATGTTCATGGTCCTGTGGTATATAAACTGTTATATTATTATTATTTCTTCGAAATGCACTTAAGTGCTATTCCTTAAGGCAGGGGTGTCAAATGTCGGTCCTCGAGGGCCGCAATCCAGTCGGGTTTTCAGGATTTTCCCAATGAATAGGCGTGAAATCTATTTGCATGCACTGCTTTCATTGTATGCCAATAGATATAATGCATATTCATTGGGGAAATCCTGAAAACCTGACTGGATTGCGGCCCTCGAGGACCGACATTTGACACCCCTGCCTTATTTATATTTATTTATTTAAAAATATATATACCGCATACAACTATGCGATTTCCATATTACATACAAAAAAATCTTGTTTCCCTGCGATTACCACATATAGCATAGACATGTCTAAACAACATCATTAATCGTCCCTGTTATAAACAGGGATAGAGCACAAATTCAATCAATTCAGAAATACAATCAAGCTTTAAATCATACATTGCTGTCAAAAGAGTTCTAAAAGGCAATTATCAACTGAAATATACCTTAGCATAAGAAGGCCTAAGAGCTATTCCAGATAGGTACGAAGGGATGATGTGCAGATAGGTGGGGCACAAGTGGGTTATAGACAATTCCTATACCTACACGCAAAATCAATACATTACAGGTCGAGCACTCAGATTTTTGGCACCTTTACAAAATTGTCTCCCTTAACTCTCCACACTGCCATTTTCAAGGAACAGCTCACAACTTGCACTGTCTGGAGATAAAATGCTTGAAAAAATGGTTTGCAAATAGGAAACTGACTGATTCTCAATCCACACATGGAAACTCCTGGTGTGATACAACCTATCTTTCTCTCATTATATACAGGTCTAACTGCTGTTTTCTAACTCATGAGAAATACCTTCTGTTTATATCTAACAGATCATCAGATCCGACACAAATGGAAGAGAATAAAGAATCGAGGAGAAGATCCGGTAAAAATGGAACAAATCCAAACACAGTCAGAAAATGTCAGTGTGGATATTTCCCAGAGACCTGAGAAGATTAACACAAATAATTGTAAGCAGGAATCAAAGGAACAGAGACACCCTGAAGGAGACACAACGGATGGAGTCATTAGGTGTGAGAGAAATGACAGAGAGCTCAGTAACATCCCTGAGGACAAGAAACACCTAGCAGAGAGACCCTTCCAAATTAATAATAGAGATAAAGTGACTTCTGCTTTCCTCCAGGGCAAGAGTAAAGGAGAAAAACACCAGAAAGAACTCCGTATGCAGAAAAGGGATCATAAAAATGAGAAAATATTTACAGGTAGTGAATTTAATAAAAGTTTAACTGGGCTTAAAACTCTAAAAATTCAGCAGAGGATACACACAGGAGACAAACCATTTACATGTACTGAGTGTAATAAAAGCTTCATTCAGCATTCAAATCTAAAAATTCACCAGAGGAACCACACAGGAGATAAACCATATAAATGTACTGTGTGTAATAAAAGCTTCACTCACCTTTCAGATCTAAAAAGACACCAGATGATCCACACAGGGCACAAACCATATATATGTACTGAGTGTAATAAAAGCTTCACTCGGCTTTCAAACCTAAAAAGTCACAAAATGATCCACACGGGGTACAAACCACATACATGTACTGAGTGTAATAAAAGCTTCACTTGCCTTAGAGGTCTAAAAATTCACCAGAAGAACCACACAGGAGACAAACCATTTACATGTTCTGAGTGTAATAAAAGCTTCCCTTACCTTTCAGATCTAAAAAAACACCAAATGATCCACACAGGGCACAAACCATTTACATGTTCTGAGTGTAATAAAAGCTTCACTCGCCTTTCAGATCTAAAAAAACACCAGATGATCCACACAGGGTACAAACCATTTACATGTTCTGAGTGTAATAAAAACTTCACTCACCTCTCAGTTCTAAAAAATCACCAGATGATCCACACAGGGCTCAAACCATTTACATGTTCTGAGTGTAATAAAAGCTTCACTCGCCTTTCAGTTCTAAAAAGTCACAAAATGATCCACACCGGGTACAAACCACATACATGTACTGAGTGTAATCATAGTTTCACTCAGCTTTCACTTCTAAAAAGGCACCAAATGATCCACACAGGGTACAAACCATTTACATGTACTGAGTGTACTAAAAGCTTCATTCACTTTTCAGATCTAAAAAAACACCAGATGATGCACACAGGGCACAAAGCATTTACATGTACTGAGTGTAATAAAAGCTTCACACGGCTCTCAAATTTAAAAAATCACAAAATGATCCACACAGGATACAAAGCATTTTTTACATGTACCGAGTGCAATAAAAGCTTCACTTGCCTTAGAGGTCTAAAAATTCACCAGAAGAACCACACAGGAGACAAACCATTTACATGTTCTGAGTGTAATAAAAGCTTCACTCACCTTTCAGATCTAAAAAGACACCAGATGATTCACACAGGGCACAAACCATATATATGTACTGAGTGTAATAAAAGCTTCACACGACTCTCAAATCTAAAAAGTCACAAAATGATCCACACAGGGTACAAACCACATACATGTACTGAGTGTAATAAAAGCTTCTCTCACCTTTCAGATTTAAAAAAACACCAAATGATCCACACAGGGCACAAACCATTTACATGTTCTGAGTGTAATAAAAGCTTCACTCGCCTTTCAGATCTAAAAAAACACCAGATGATCCACACAGGGACACAAACCATTTACATGTTCTGAGTGTAATAAAATCTTCACTCGCCTTTCAGATCTAAAAAAACACCAGATGATCCACACAGGGTACAAACCATTTACATGTTCTGAGTGTAATAAAAGCTTCACTCGCCTTTCAGTTCTAAAATGTCACAAAATGATCCACACCGGGTACAGACCACATGCATGTACTGAGTGTAATCAAAGCTTCACTCAACAGTCACATCTAAAAAGACATCAGAGGATTCACAGAGGGTACAAACCATTTACATGTACTGAGTGTAATAAAAGCTTCACTCAACATTCACATGTAAAAAGACACCAGAGGATCCATAGAAGAGACTAATCAAACACGACTGAATGAGACAGAGTCAGAATGGGTTCAGCTGAGGGAGATCTTGCCGTACCAATTTGCTTGACTTCTTTGAAGGTGTGAATAAAGGTGGGTTGGTTGATATAGTCAGTGTATCTAGATTTTCAGAAAGAAAAATATCTGGCTGTTGTAAACAATAGGATAAAACCTTCCGACCAGTGTGGGGTGGTGGCCAAAAAAGCAAACAAGATTCTAGGAATTATTTAAAAAGGGATGATTAACAAGACTAAAAATATTAGAATGCTGCTGTATCGCTTCATGGTGCGACCTCACCTGGAGTATTGCTTTCAATCCTGGTCTCCTTATCTCAAGAAAGATATAGGGGCACTAGAAAAGGTTCAAAGAAGAGCGACCAAGATGTAAAGGGGATGGAACTCCTCTCATACGAGGAAAGACTAAAACAGTTAGAGCTCTTCAGTTTGGTAAAGAGAAGGCTGAGGGGAGATATGATTGAAGTCTACAAAATCCTGAGTGGAGTAGAATGGGGATGAGTGGATTGATTTTTTTTTTTTCAATCTGTCAAAAATGAGAAAGACTAGGACACTGGATGAAGATACAGGGAAATACTTTTAAAACTAATAGGGATACAATACAAAATTTTGCACTGCTCTTACCTCACTCGAACCCGGGGACTATGTTATGGGGTTATGGCCTGATGATAAATGTCTTAAATGTAAAACTCATAGGGGTACTTTCCTTCACTACTTTTTTGTTTGTTTCAAACTGACATTCTGGGACTCGGTGAAGAGTTGTCTGGCTGTTCTCCTGCAGTGCACGATGCCCTGGAATGCACCTGCTCTGCTGTTGGGGATATGTCCATGACCCACAACAGCACGGCTTGGATTTCCCTTCTCAGAAATTTGTCCCACATGCGATTCTTGTGGGGAAAAAGCTTATTCTTGAAATATTGGATTTCTGAGGAGGCACCATCCTACACCCTATGGGTAGCCCTGATGAAACAGCAAGCTCGTTTTGAGTTAGACACTTATGCGGCCCGCCCACAGGACCAATGGAAGGCTTCTTGTTCCCTCTGGCAGCAGGTTTTGGACCTGGCTGTTTAGTTGCTATAGTCTGTGAAAGGACACATTTGAAAGGATAAGTCTTCTGTCTCTGTCTGTGCTGGAGGTGCTCAAACACAGACAGTGTGTGTGTGATTGATTGTTCTCTTAATGTTCTGGGAAAAGGCCATTTAATCTTGTTAATGAAGTTAGCATTGGAGACAATGGAGGTTCGACCCCCCCACTGCCATGTACCGGTTGAGAGAGATAAGGGAAGCTTTAACACCTTTAGATTTAAACAATGAAGCACATATCCTGCTCGTCCACCCACTGCCCTCTCTTGTCCAACCCCCTTTTCCTGTATTGGTTACACTGACCCTTGTACAAAAAAAAGGTATAAAGCTGGATGTAAACTAATACAAGATTAGGCAATCTCTTTGGGACTTCTGTGAATCCTTCTTTCCTAAGGAAATTGCCTCCGGATATTCGATCAGGGGACAGAGTGTGTGCAGGGCAGTTTCGGGACCAAGAAACGGACTCGGTTCGTTTTCATTCTGTTTTCATGTGCCCGCTTGGTGGTTTCCTGGATTTTCCTTTACATTCTGTTCATACTGCAGCTTTTTCTGGCAGAGAGCTGTGATTGTGTGTTTGTGAGTGTGTGAGTGTCTGGATGTGTCTTGTAGTGTATGGGTTTGAGCACGGTTTGAGCATGTTGTGTTTGGCTGTGGTCTGCTTGTATTGAATCGTTTGGGGATTCAGGTTGTTTTTCTATACTTAAATTGGACGAGGGGCACTGGATTGCGAGCTGTTCACTCATTTCACTTTGACCATGCCGTGATTACATGGTATTGTCTGTGTAACTTTGTGAGCTTTAATACTTCTTGTACCATTCCGCCACTGTATGATACCCTGTATGCTTTGTTGCTTCGTGTTTGGCTCTTGTTGTCCAGTTGTCTCTTGTCTCAATAAACATGATATTTAAAAAAAAAACAAAAAACCAATAGGAGGAAATATTTTTTAACTCAGAGATTAGTTAAGCTTTGGAAGGTGTTGCTAGAGGTTGTGGTAAGAGTAGATAATGTAGCTGGTTATAACAAAGGTTTGGACAAATTTTTGGACAAATTAAGATATTGGGGAAACCTCTGCTTGCCCTGGATCAGTAGCTTGAAATATTGCACGTCCTTGAGTTTTGGCTAGGTACTAATGATCTGGATTGGCCACTGTGAGAATGGGCTACTGGGCTTGATGGACCATTGGTTTGAACCAGTAAGGCTGTTCTTATGAGTGTAATAGAAGCTTCAATCAGCATTCAATCTAAAAATTCACATCATGGAATAAGACAAAGCGCTGTTAATCAAGAGCTTCTTCCAGCATTCTCAAATAGCTTTGGCTATTGTAGACGGGCTCCTGCCCATGCAGCTTTAAATCCCTAAATTGCATCTGGATGTCACAAGAACAAGAGGGCATTCGGAAAAGTTAAGAGGGGACCTGGAATGCTCTCCTAGAAGAAGTAATTGCAGAATCCACCGTTCTAGGATTTAAGGGTAAACTAGATGCACATCTTCTTAAGAGTGGCATAGAGTGATATGGGTAAGGGTAAATTAGATGCACATCTTCTTTGAGAAGCATACAGTGAAATGGGGACTAAAACTTTGCCAGGGTACACCTGGCGGGGTTTCCGCGTGTGCGGATCACCGCACTTGATGGACCCAGGGTCTGATCCGGAAATAGCAATTCTTATGTTCTAATGACAGATTCAGAACCAATGCTAGGAAGTTCTTCTTCACCCAAAGGGTGGTGGACACCTGGAACGCGCTTCCAGAGGGTGTGATAGGTCAGAGTACGGTATTGGAGTTCAAAAGGGATTAGATGATTTCCTGAAGGAAAAGGGGATAGAGGGGTATAGATAGAGGATTACTATACAGGATCTGGACCTGATGGGCCGCCGCGTGAGCGGACTGCTGGGCGTGATGGACCGCTGGTCTGACCCAGCAGAGGCACTGCTTATTTTCTTATGAGTCATCTCATTTGGCTGCCACTAAACATCATAGCACACATTTTGATTGGAGACATAGGCTGGGCAGGAGTGACGATGGATTAATCCCACCCCAATGTGCCACATGACCACAAGAGTGGTAAGCTAAGCCTAAGAGCAGCACCTACAAAAGCCTATGGATGAGCTCGGGGAGGAGAGCAACATAAGTAGGGTATGTGTGGGTCTGGGAGGGGGCTTCTTATGTTCGTGGAAATGTGAAGGGATGCCAAATGGGACAAAACCAAACCCAAAATTCAGTCGGCCTCTATTATAGGCCCTCAGCCTGAACAACCTTTTTCTATGCATATGAAGCCAGAACCAGAGTATTGTGTATTCTCCTGGAACACACTATGGACCTGTCACTACTGCCACAACCAGTTTGAAGAATGAATATGGACATTAATTTTTGCTTTATTCTATGTACATGTTGCAGTCATGGTGCCAGGGACTTTCTCAGCATCAAATTTAGCTATGAAGTCCTTGAAGGTGACACAGTGTTGCTCTTGTGTACTCATTCATGGTAGCATTGAATTCCTCATCTGCCTTCTGTCTCTCATCACTGAGAACATAGTCATCTATCTGCTACATGATAGCGAATATCTGATTGGCTCTACCAATGTCAGTTTGCTCTGACTCCTCCAATCAGAGAGGCAGTTTAAAGTGTGCTGAGATTTGCAAACTGGCTGCCTGACCAATTGAGTTTTGCATTCCATCTGAGTTAATGCTCTTTCAGTGTGGGACTCTTTTGAACCTGTTTTCCATCACAAATGGCGACAACTCCTCTATTCCAACAGCCTCAGAACTAGCTAACTATTTTAAAACAATGATTCAATCCATATGAGACAAGCTAACCCCCCCCCAACCCACCCACCAACCCAGCTGGACCCACTGGAACAAAACCACCTATGGAAATACCAGCAGACAAATTTTGAAATGATATTGAAGAAATTAAATTCAAAAACACAAAATGGCTTTTCCTAAAACACCACAAAAATACGAGCATAGAAATGTCTAGCAAAATTGGATTCACATGTGTCACTAAAGGACAGGGGACCTCAAGCATCCAAATGTGTGAACATACCCCACATCTTGCTGGGGTTATGACTATTATTACTGATCCCACAACACCTCCCTCGACTTGAAAGTTGGTTTTTTATTTAATTTTTCAATTTTTGTGCTCAATAAACATCAAAAAATAGTGAACAATTAATGCAGTTGCAAAAAAAAAAAAAATTTTTAGAAAGAAACACTTAACACTTCCAACGGAGAGTCACCCGTTTCACGATTTGCTTCATCAGGAGTTAGTTTTTCTATATCCTGATATACAGGTGTTGTTAAAGTCACTGTAGTATTTCTTTAATACAGGGAACTATCCCATTTGTAACGCTCTAAAAAAGACATGACATTATAAAAATAATGTTAAAAAAAAAAACAGAAAACCTGGCACAAGACATAATGTAACTCACACAAGGTAGAAAAGGTTCAAAAAGTTTTAAAGACCAGTATATCACTTGTTACTTGCCGAATTCTGGCTTGTGTTCATAACAAGTTTGAAAAAATGGCCTCCAGCTTGTAACTAGGACGCTGACCCCCAAAAGCCAATTAAATTGAAACTCACTACATTATGGAGCTGAATGGAGATGTCATCGATGATGAATGGAATGCATATCTAATCAAAAGGTAAAACATCAGTAGGAAAAGGCAGGGCAAAGACGGCTGATCTTCACCAGTATTACTATTCAAGCCAATCAGATTGAAATTCGCTATAATGCAGAGCTCAATAGAGGTGTCATTGATGGTAAAACAATGCTTGTCCAATCAAAAGGTGAAACGTCAGTGAAGAAGACAGCTGATCTTCAGAAATGTTACTATTACTAACTAGAGAGTTGCATGGGACAGAAATCCCACCCATCCCCGCCAGGATCCTCTCCGTCCCCACCCATACCCGCCAGTCCCCTCTCCATCCCCACCCGTCCCAGCAAGGGAATTACCTCCATCCCCGCCCGTCCCCATAAAAAGCAGCAATTACTTCTCACAGGATCATCAATTCCACAGTTTCTTTTGTGTTTGCGCTGCTGTTTTCCTTGTGGAATCTCTTTGGTGGAACCCTTTTTTTGTTTTCTGTTCAGGTAATTAACTTATAAACCCCCCTCTTTTACTAAGGCTGACGTGTCCATTATATTATATGGACGAACCCTGCTTCCAAAGCCTTCCATCCCCGTGGGAGTCCCGTTGGCTTCTAGAGGGGGGTTCCTGTGGGAGTCCCATGGGCCAGAGGGGGGTCCCTGTGGGTTATGAGGGGATTCCCACGATCCCCGTTCCCATGCAGACCTCTATTACTAACCCCCGATGAAGCAAATCGTGAAACGGATGAATCTCTGGGAGCGTTAACATAAGAACATAAGAAATGCCATCTCCGGATCAGACCTTCGGTCCATCAAGTCCGGCGATCCGCACACGCGGAGGCCCTGGCAGGTGTACACCTGTCGTAATTTATAGTCCACCATATCCTTACATGCCTCTCTTAAGGAGATATGCATCTAGTTTGCTCTTGAAGCCTAGGACGGTCGATTCCGCAATAATCTCATCTGGGAGGGCATTCCAGGTGTCAACCACTCTCTGAGTGAAGCAGAACTTCCTGACATTAGTCCTGAACCTGTCCCCCCTTAGCTTCATTTCATGTCCTCTAGTCCGTGTCAAATTGGACAATGTAAATAATCTTCTCTGCTCTATTTTGTCGATTCCTTTCAGTATTTTGAAGGTTGACATGACTGTTGACATGACATGAGCTTTGACGTTGTTATATGTGTATGTTTCTGATATTGTCTCATGATACTCCTATTAGGTTTTAATTTGCTATTTCCAAGTTTACCTAATTAATGTATTTACTGTATGTTTATACTTGGTTATATTACTATTGTTATGCTCTTAACAAATTCTAAGTTTTAGGTTAAACTGTACCTGCTGTACATTGCTTGGAATGAATCTCTTAATAAAGACGTTTAATAAATCCTGATAAATAAACAGAGATGGGAAATGAGCAGTCCATTCGTCATAGAATAAGAATCTGGGAATAAATGTCCTGTCTGAGCAGAAGCTTCACTAAGCATTTTCTTCTTGGTTTGTGCTGTTTGCAGGATTTAGAAATGAATCTGGATCATTCCCTGGCTATAAGGGAGAAGCTTAGGGTTTCTCTCTTGCAATGCTGGTGGAAAGGAGAGAAGGACAGAAAGTGAAATTCAGGACTGGGAGGGTTTTAGGTCACTTAAAGGAGGAAAGGATAAAGACTGATGACATCACAAAGGGGAGGGCGGAGCTTCTCACTGAGGGAACTGACTTCCTAGACTCCAACCTGAAGCTGGAAGAGGCAGAGCTACCATATTTTTCGCTCCATTAGATGCACTTTATATCCCCCAAAAAGTGGGTGGAAATTAGGGTGTGTCTTAGGGAGCGAATACCCAAAGCGCCCCCCCCCCCCCCGGTTACCTATTTAAATTGCGGCCGCCCTCCCTCGGATAAAGCGCTCTCAGCTGGCTGGCAGGTGACAGGTAAGCCCTGGCCCTCTTCCTCCCCACTGCTCCTCCGCGCATGCCTTTTTTTTTTTTATCTTCTGTTCGTTGCCAGGCTGGCTGCCTGGTTTCCCCCTCTTACTCCCAGAACTGCTGGCTGACGCGGCTTCCTCCCGTTCTCTAGCGATGTCCTGGCGAAACCTTTGGCTGAGCTATTCAATCTCTCCCTAAGTAGGGGGAAAGTTCCCCTGGACTGGAAATTAGCTAATGTCGTTCCTCTGCATAAAAAGGGTTGCAGGGCAGAGGCTGCGAATTATAGACCAGTGAGTCTCACATCAATAGTGTGCAAACTCATGGAAACACTAATTAAAAGCAAATTGGACACGATCTTGAACGAAGGGAATCTTCGGGATCCCAGTCAGCATGGATTCACCAAGGGTAGGTCCTGCCAATCCAATCTCATCAGCTTCTTTGAATGGGTAACAAGAAAGTTGGACTTGGGAGAGTCTTTGGACGTCGTGAACCTGGACTTCAGTAAAGCTTTTGACAGTGTCCCACACTGCAGGCTGCTAAGCAAGATGGAATCGATGGGGTTAGGAGAGACACTAACTGCATGGGTCAATGATTGGCTGAGTGGCAGACTTCAGAGGGTGATGGTTAATAGTACCCTATCTAAAACATCGGAGGTGACCAGTGGAGTGCCGCAGGGCTCGGTCTTGGGTCCACTCCTTTTCAACATATTCATAAGGGATCTGACTCAAGGGCTTCAAGGTAAAATAACACTATTCGCCGATGACGCCAAACTATGTAATATAGTAAGTGAATGAAGTTTACAGAATTATATGGCGCAGGACCTGCTTACATTGGAAAGTTGGTCCTCAACCTGGCAGCTAGGCTTCAATGCTAAGAAATGTAAGGTCATGCACCTCTGAAGCGGAAATCCATGCAGGACGTACTTCTTGAACGGAGAAACTTTAACTAGGACTTCAGCAGAACGAGATTTAGGAGTAATCAGTGCAGACATGAAAACTGCCAATCAAGTGGAGAAGGCTTCATCAGTGGCATACCAAGGGGGGGCGGGAGGGGCGGTCCGCCCCGGGTGCCAGCCCTGAAGGGGTGCTCCCGGCCTTGCCGTTCAGTACCCCCGAAGGACCGCTCGCCCCACTGACCTTCCTGCACCACCTGTGAAGCAGCAAGCAGCAGGATCGCGAGGTCAGCTATCCCTGAGCTGCTTGGGTGCTGCTTCCTGCGCCGCGGTCCCGCCCCTCCTCTGACGTCAGAGGAGGGGCGGGAACACGGCGCAGGAAGCAGCGCCTAAGCAGCGCAGGGATAGCTGACGTCGCGATCCTGCTGCGGCTTCTTCATAGGTGGTGCAGGAAGGTCAGTGGGGCGAGCGGTCCTTCGGGGGTGGTGGGGACTGAATGGCAAGGCCGGGAGCATAGGTAGTGCTGCTTCATAGGTGGTGCGGGGAGGCCAGGGGGGCGAGCGGTCCTTCAGGGTGGGGCAGGTGGGCAGGCAGGCAGGCATTCAAGGGGGAGGGGGGTGACAGGCAGGCAGGCCTTCAAGGGGGGGACAGGCCTTCGGGGGGGTGTGCAGACCTTCAAGGGGGAGGGACAGGCCTTCAAGGGGGGGCAGGCAGGCCTTCAAGGGGGGACAGGTCTACAAGGAGGGACAGGTCTACAAGGGGGTGGGCAGGCCTACAAGGGGGTGGGCAGGCCTACAAGGGGGTGGGACAGGCCTTCATGGGGGGTGCAGGCCTTCAAGGGGGGGACAGGCAGGCAGGCAGGCCTTCAAGGGGGGGATAGGCCTACAAGGGGGTGGGACAGGCCTTCAAGGGGGGGACAGGCCTTCAGGGGGGGTGCAGGCCTTTGGGGGGGTTGCAGACCTTCAAGGGGGGGGACAGGCCTTCAAGGGGGGGACAGGCAGGCAGGTCTTCAAGGTGGGGGGACAGGCCTACAAGGGGGAGGGACAGGCCTTCAAGGGGGGGACAGGCCTACAAGGGGGTGGGACAGGCCTTCAAGGGGGGACAGGCAGACCTTTAAGGGGGGACAGGCCTTTGGGGGGACCCTGGTTTAGAAGTACACGGAGGGAAGGGGGTGTTCAAAGAGACGTGCATATGCCAAACTTTGGGGGGGGGGGATGAAGAAATAATGGGTCTGAAAATAGAGGAGAGGGAGAGAAATGATGGACCATGGGATTTAGGGAGGGAAGAAACTGAAAGGGAGAGAAATTGGACACAAGGGATGGTGTGGAGGAGGGATAGAGATACTGGATAGGAGGGTAATTGGGAAAAGAAAGGGAGAGATGGTGGACTCTGGGGTGGTGGGGAAGGAGGGAGAGATGCCGGATGAAAGGGTAGTTAAGAAAAGGTGGATCTGTGGAGGGAGATGAAAAAAAGGAAAGATACCAGACTTCCTGGGGAGGGAAGGGAAATGGAAAGGGAGGACAGAGTTGGCAGATGGATGGTTAGCACGCAGAAAGAAGAAGGAGACCCTGGCAAGCAAGTTATCAGAAGAAAACCAGAGCCTTGGACCAACAAGATTTGAAATATAACCAGACAACAAAAGGTAGAAAAATTAATTTTATTTTCTGTTTTGTGATTATAATATGTCAGATTTGAAATGTGTATCCTGACAGAGCTGGTGTTGGACTGCAAACGTGAGCTAGGATTTAACAGAGAGAGGAAAAGTCCTTTTTGTTTCTTTATTTTATTTACACCACAGCGCCAGTGTGGTTAGGAGAAGCCAAAGGGGGTGAAAAAGCTATAAAACCCACCAGGAGTTTTGAAAAAAATCACCCAACTGGGCAGGAAAATCGAATTGAAAAAACAATTCAATAGGCTGAATCAAATCGAAATTTTTTTCCTGAATCTGGCAGCATTAGTTTGCGCTACTGTCTTAGACTTTAGGACCTGGGATTGGGGAGAGATGGCATCCTCAGTACTTTATAATGCAAGTGAAATGAGGATTTGGTCAGACTTTTGAAGGGTCTGCAGAAAAAAAATATTGTATAGGCCGGGGACATGAAACAGCAGGAAATGGGAACTTTTCTTCCTTCTATTTTTGTGAATGGAAAGGCTGAGGATGTCAGAGAGTTCAGTTAAAATATGTGCTTTATAAGAAAATATAATAATGTGTTTTATAAAGTTTATAGCATAGCTGGCCTACCCAGTGAGGTGTTTCTAGTGGTGGTGGTGGCAGCAGCGTGTCAATGTGTTGAGAGGAAGAGGTGGTCTGGGAAATTCTGCTGAGCAAACTCCGGGCCCATTTCCACCCCTCAGTTAGTCCACTCCACTCAATTGGTTCACACACTGAGCGGGTCTTTGGGTGTTGTGTTGTGATCTCTTCCAGTGGTTTATCAGTATCTCCTTCTGGTCCAAGGAAGGAAACTTTGTTATCCTTAGCATTGACCTACAGAATATGTTTGTAACAGCGCTGCTTGTGTGGCATTAGGCTATGTAGTGATCGAAAGAAAAAAACAGACCTTTGCACATTTTTGCACTATATGGTGGGTGTATGAGGAGATTCACATTTCCTGCACAGCTAAGTCCATGTGAAGTTACTTTGTGCTGTATTTGACATCTAGCAAGGTCTCTGTTTGAAAGGAAAGATCTAAACTTAAAAATGAAGTGGCCAGAAGTTATGGTAAAAGCAGATAGTGTAGCTGGTTTTAAGAAAGATTTGGACAAATTCCTGGAGGAAAAGTCCATAATCTGTTATTAAGACATGGAGGAAGTGTCTGCTTGCCCTGGATCGGTAGCATGGAATGTTGCTACTCTTTGGGTTTTGACCAGGTATTAGTATCCTGGATTGGCTACCATGAGAATGGGCTACTGGGCATGATGGACCATTGGTCTGACCCAGTTAGGCTATTCTTATGTTATGTTCTCATCTGTAGGGGCCTTTGTTTTCACTTCTTATTTTAATGTATTTTTTTTCTGGGAACTTATCAGTGTTTTTTATAATGGGAACAAAAATGGAAGAGAATTAATGTGTGTGGGATGAGGGGGTAACTAATTTCTTCAGCTAAATAATTCAATCCACTTCAAACAGACATAGGAGAACTCACGCACCATTCACACACCCTCCAACCAAAAACGTCAAAAGAAAAAAACTGTTCGACAACCTCCTAGCCAATCGAGCTGCAACACTCGACCCCCAACTCTACAACCTATTGACCTCGACCACAGACTACAAAACCATTCAAAAAGAAATAAAAACCCTTCTATTCAAAAAACACATAAAACCGAACTAACACAATCAGAACTGTCCCAAGCATCAGCCTGCAACTACTCCATATGTACTTCTGATGTCATGACAATTCAGACATAATTTATGTTATGTTATGTTTGGAATATAAGAAAATTTTCACTGCCTGTTTCTATTTTGACCATTTATTCCATTTCATGGTCATTACAAAAAATATTTTTTTACATGGGGGGGGGTGTCAAAAAATGATGGGCCCCTGGGTGCCACATACCCTAGGTACGCCACTGGGCTTCATCTAAGGCAAAGCAGATATTGGGTTGTATCAATAGAAGTTTCGTCAGCTGAAAGCCTGAAGTCATAATGCCGTTGTACAGGGCCATGGTGAGACCTCATCTGGAGTACTGTGTGCAATTCTGGAGGCTACATTACAATAAAGATGTGCGCAGAATTGAATCTGTTCAACGGACGGCCACCAGGATGATCTCGGGGCTCAAGGGTCTCTCGTACGAAGAGAAACTGAACAAATTGCAGCTCTACACTCTCGAGGAACGTAGGGAGAGGGGAGACATGATTGAAACATTTAAGTACCTCACGGGACGTGTCGAAGTGGAAGATGATATTTTCTTTCTCAAGGGACCCTCGTCCACAAGAGGGCACCCGCTCAAACTCAGGGGCGGAAAATTTCATGGCGACACCAGAAAGTATTTCTTCACAGAGAGAGTGGTTGATCATTGGAACAAGCTACCAGTGCAGGTGATCGAGGCAGACAGCGTGCCAGACTTTAAGAATAAATGGGATACCCATGTGGGATCCCTACGAGGGTCAAGATAAGGAAATTGGGTCATTAGGGCATAGACAGGGGGTGGGTAAGCAGAGTGGGCAGACTTGATGGGCTGTAGCCCTTTTCTGCCGTCATCTTCTATGTTTCTATGTTTCATACCAGGTTGCCTGCCTGGTCCCCAGATAGGCAACCTGGTGCGCCGCTATGCTGCGAGAGAACGGAAGAGGAGGCAGCCACGTCAGCTGGCAGTTTTGTGAGGATGCGGTGGGAACCAGCCAGCCTTGCCCGCGAACAGAAGTTAAAAAAAAAGTACGCGTGGGGGCCGGCGGGGAGGAGGAAGAGGGCCAGGGTCTGCCTTTCGCCTGCCTGGGAGGTGAAGAAGAAGAGGCCGGGCCTGCCTGTTTGCCCAATTAAAAATAGAGAGGGAGGAGGAGGGGCCGGCGCCTTGCTGCTTGCCTGGGGGGGTAGGGAGGGAGGAGGAAGAGGCCAGGACTTTCCTGCTGCCTGCCAGGGGGGGGGGGGGGGGGGCGGAGGAAGAGGTCTGCGTACCTACCTGCCCTGTTCTGGCCTACCACCAGAGGGGGGGGGGGACAGGGTACAGGTAAGGAATATGGGGTTGGATGCAGAGCCTGGCAGGGAGAATTTATTTTTCTTGTTTCCCTCCTCTAAATTTAGGGTGGGTCTTATGGTCAGGTGTGTATAATGGAGCAAAAAATAGTTACTACTCCTCCTACTTTCTATAGCTACTAGGCATACACAGCGCTGTACATATATGCAAGTACTTTCTCTGCCCCAGCAGGTTCACAGTCTAAAGTCCCTCCTTGAGGGCTGCAATCCAGTTGGGTTTTCAGGATTTCCCCAATGAACATGCATTGAAAGTAGTGCATGCACATAGATCTCATGCATATTCATTGATGAAATCCTGAAAACCCGATTGGATTGTGGCCTTCAAGGAGGGACTTGTAGATCTTCTCAGCTGCAGGGGTCTCAAACACCAGAGAGAATCTGAACACTCAGACTGACAATCAAATCCCACAGGAGCCCCTGAGAGGAGGCAGGGCTGGGAATGGAGCTCTGGAGATGGGCAGGAGAATGGCTGGAAAGATAAGAACATAATAAGAACATAAGTAGTCGCCTCCGCCGGGGCAGACCAGAGGTCCATCCCGCCCAGCGGTCCGCTCACGCGGCGGCCCATCAGGCATATTGCCTGAGCAGCGGTCCCTGACTAATTTTATACCTACCTCTACACTTATCTCTAAACCTTCCACTGCTCTTATCTGTACCCCTCAATCCCCTTGTCCTCCAGGAACCTATCCAGGTCTTCCTTGAAACCCTGTACTGTGCTATTTCCTATCACGGCCTCTGGAAGGGTGTTCCATGTGTCCACCACCCTCTGTGTGAAAAAGAATTTCCTTGCGTTTGTTCTAAACCTGTCCCCCTTCAATTTCATCGAGTGACCCCTTGTTCTTGTGGTTTCTTTCAAATTGAAAAATCTGTCCTTGTCAACCTTTTCTATGCCCCTCAGGATCTTGAAGGTCTCTATCATATCTCCTCTGAGTCTCCGCTTTTCCAGGGAGAACAGCCCCAGCTTCTTCAGTCTGTCAGTGTATGTAAGGTTTTCCATACCCTTAATCAGTTTAGTTGCTCTTCTCTGGACTCCCTCAAGCATTGCCATGTCCTTTTTGAGGTACGGTGACCAGTATGTCTTGGATTGAGAGGGTTTGCAAGAAGAGGATCTGTCTAAGACTATATCTTGAATTTGATTGAAATCTCCTCCAATGATCAAAGATTTGGAAGAGAATTCAAGCAAAACAGATTGAATGTTTCTGAAAAATTCTGGATGATCTGAAACTGGTGCGTATATATTTAGAAAGACATACTCCACAGAATGTAGTGCAACATGAGCTAGGCACCACCTGCCCTCTGCATCCGCTTTGTGTGATAATATAGTGACAGGCATGGAATTCTTAAAAAAGATAGAAACCCCATTTTGTTTTTTATTAGGGGCGGGCGAGAACACATGAGATGTATAACCTTTGATGGACAGTTTGAGAGCGGATGCAGAGGGAAGGTGTGTCTCCTGAAGGAAAATAACATCTGGATGCTTAGCAGTTAAATAATTAACCATCTTTTTGCGTTTAATTGGGTGATTAAGCCCATTGACATTGTATGTTAGGATATGGAGATCAGCCATAGCTAAAACACAATAATAAAATAGCTGCATATTCGCCATCCCTAAGCAAGGGATGTTGAATCAGATAAATATCAGACATGAGTACAGCAACACCATTCCACACAGAAGTAACAGGAGAGAGAAGGCAAGTAAGAAAATAAAAGGAGAGAAAGGAATCAGCATTCCATACACAAGGCATACTTGCAAATAAGAGCATGCACATGTGTATCATACAAATCACAACGTATGGGTGAACCTGGGTATCAAAGAGCAACCCAAGGAGCATTGAACCGCTCCACACCAACAGCAGAAATCAACATCAATTATTCCCTAGAAATAAAAAGAGCCAGGGAAAATGCAGACATCTCAGGTCATAGCATTTTGAATGGAGTCCAAAAAAGATTTCAGGTCCGCGGTTCCAAGTAAGAAGTAGTGTGGTTATTGTAGGTCACCTTCATTTTAGCTGGATATAGAAGTCCATATTTGGCCCCGAGATCTTTCAGTTGTTGACGGTAAGATAAAAACTCTTTCCGTTTCAGTGCAGTAGATTTAGCGACATCAGGAGCTATGAAAAATTTCTTACCCTGAAAGAGCAGTTGAGGATGCGTTTTCGCTGCATTTATTATTTGTAATGCATGTTGGAATCTTAATATTTTCGCCACAATGGGCCGTGGCTTGGTGAGATGCATCGAGGTGTGTGAGGGGACACGATGGGCCCGTTCTATTTCTAGCGGACTGCAAACGACAAGCCAAGCGATTTCGGTAGAAACTCTGTTAGAAAGGAAATGGTATCTGACCCCTCCGCTGCCTCCGGTATCCCAATGATACGAATATTGCTGCGTCTGCCTCGATTCGACAGGTCTTCCAAGTCGCGCTGCAGCGTGGTCAGCAGCTTGTCATGTTTTTCCAGCAGCGTGCATTTCATAGTTAAGGAAGATGTTTGCTCTTCAAGGGCGTCTAATCGGTGTCTGGCATCAACGAACTGATCATTTAAGGCCTCAATTTTTGCTCGTACCGATTTTGTTGCATCTACCTGTTCCTGCATGATTTTCTTGAAGGAGCGCATTTCTTTAATGAGAATGTCTATTTGCGTCTCCTCGTGTTTCGCCGCCATTTTGTCAGGAGAGCCGGTTTCAGTTTTAGGCCGCTTACCGCTGGGCGGGATCGGGGTCGCGTCTCCTTTAATAAGTTTTGGCGGAGTCATGTAGGGCTGAAGCAGGACCGAATAAAGAAATTTTAAAACCAGCGTGTTAGGGAATGGTCACAATAAACTTGTAATCTGGTGTCAGTGTGGAGGAGCTACTACTCCATGCGACTACTCTCCGTGATCGGCAGGCTCCGCCTCCTCACTCCTCCTACTTTCTATAGCAGGTTCACAGTCTAAAGTCCCTCTTTGAGGGCTGCAATCCAGTTGGGTTTTCAGGATTTCCCCAATGAACATGCATTGAAAGCAGTGCATGCACATAGATCTCATGCATATTCATTGGGGAAATCCTGAAAACCCGATTGGATTGTGGCCTTCAAGGAGGGACTTGTAGATCTTCTCAGCTGCAGGGGTCTCAAACACCAGAGAGAATCTGAACACTCAGACTGACAATCAAATCCCACAGGAGCCCCTGAGAGGAGCCAGGGCTGGGAATGGAGCTCTGGAGATGGGCAGGAGAATGGCTGGAAAGATAAGAACATCATGATCCATCAAGCCCAGTAGCCCGTTCTCACCTGGCCAAAACCCTTACAGCTGATGAGACATTGGCAGGGAATAACCAGCAGGGGTCAGTCTCCACCATCCCTTCTCTAGAGCAGAGCTTACAGGCTGACTTGGTTCTTCCCCTCCCTCCTTAAAATCTCCTCCCCCATCCCAGGATTATTCTGACCAATAAGTGCCAGAATGAGCTACAACTCCTCCCTCCTCTCAGTGTTAGTGGACGGATCCCTTTAAACTAGTCTTCTACACCAGCTCTTTTCTGACCAATCAGCACTGAAAGGGGTGGAGCCGAGTAGAAAACACCGGGACCCAGATGCTGCAAAGGATTCCCTCCCAGTAAGACTCTTAAAGCAGCCTCAGTGGTACAGAAACTTCTCTGCATACGCCTTCGTATTCTAATGAGCTTTCCTTGTGACGCACGAAAGAGAACGCCCCGCCCCCATTTGCCATGAAGTGCCTCCTGCGCTGGGTGTTGAACATTACACGCGTCTCTCGATCAGTGTGAAGCCCCGCCTCCCTTTGTGATGTCATCAGACTGCGCCCAACAGGAAACTAACCTCAGTGCTGCAAATCTCACTTCCTGTCCTTTTGTTCCTTCTGCAAGAGACAAACCCTCATGCAGAGAAAGAGCCCCACCTTCATTTCTAATCCTGAAAACTACAAAAGCAGAGAAAAAAAATGCCTGCAGGAGCTTCTGCCCAGGTGGGAGAGTCCCCCAACTCTTTCTGCCCTGGGATGTTGCAGAGTCAGGACCCTGAGCAGAGCTGGGGCTGAGGAAAAGCACTTTGGGATCCTCCTGAGGGGAAGGAGAGAGATCAGGAGTCTCACAAAGGGAGATTTTGGCTGTAACTGGTTTCTAATGCTATAGTCCTTCTCTGGGACTGTGAATTATGTGCCTGCAAATTATATATACAGAGAAATCTCATTCTGCCCTAATGAGAGCTCTTCTGAAATCTATAGAAGCATCTTTTTGTCATGCTCAGCCCCAGCACTGGGAGGTCTCCTGAAATAGAACACTGTTCTGGGACTCTGTGTTATGTCATTGTAAATCTTGTATACCTGACATATTTTCCTCCACCCCAAGAGAGCCAACAGTGGGAAGCCTCTTCCTGGAAGTGCTGCAGAAGATGCTGAGTATGTTTCTGATTTGTATTTCAGATGCAGGTGACATTTGAGGAGGTCGCTGTCTCTTTCTCCCAGGAGGAATGGGAGTATTTAGATGAAGAGCAGAAGGAGCTCTACAGGGAGGTGATGAAGGAGAATTATCAGACCGTGATCTCTCTAGGTAAGAGATAAATTTATATGTTTATTAGCAGTAGTGTGCCATCATTATAAGGACAATTTTGATTTATGTTTCTCTCGTGTGATGAAAACAAATGAAACCATGAGGCCTTGTTGTCCTGCACTTAGAGGGCTGTAACTGGGTGGCATCACTCCAAGCAGTTGTAGCCTATTGCACTGAAGGTGAGGAAAAAGTTCAGTGTCTAATTATAACAGGAAATGTTAGTAGAAGTTGCTTTAGAGCAGTGGTCTCAAACTCGTGGCCCACCAGGTACTATTTTGAGGCACTCAGTATGTTTATCATAATTACTAAAGTAAAATAAAACATTTTCTTGACCATACGTCTCTTTAGCTATAAATTACAATATTATTATGATGACAGCCAAATGGAAAGATTTATAAACTATAGAGTTTTACCTTATGCAAAATTGTCATTTCTTTAATAACACATTAACTATTTTTTTCCTGAGGCCCTCTAAGTACCTACAAATCCAAAATGTGGCCCTGCAAAGGGTTTGGGATTGAGACCAGTGCTTTAGAGCAGTGGTTTCCAACCCTGTCCTGGAAGACCACCAGGCCAATTGGGTTTTCAGGCTAGCCCTAATGAATATGCATGAGAGCCATTTGCATATAATGGCCGTGAAAGGCATGCAAATCTGCTCCATGCATATTCATTAGGGCTAGCCTGAAAACCCGATTGGCCTGGTGGTCTTCCAGGACAGGGTTGGGAACCACTGCTTTAGAGCAGTGGTTCCCAACCCTGTCCTGGAGGAACACCAGGCCAATTGTGGGCTGCTCGCCCCTTTCAGAGGAGTGAAAGTAGCAAACCAATCACCCAATTAACGCTGGATTTCTGGGACAAAGTGGGGATACACTATTAGATAACAATTGTTATTCTGGATTGATGACCATTAGACATAATCCAAAATTTGTGCTTGGGATTATGTTTAGGGAGTTTAACAGTTGGGAAGCAAAGAGGTCAAATGACTACAGACAAGGGAACTGCGAGGAAATTTGGAATTTGAGGGAACAGTATAGTCTGAAACTGCTGCTTTGTATCCTCTCTTTACAAGTGAGTAGTTATATAAAGAGTCTAAGTTCTAAGTGGTCTTTTTTTTTCAAATAATGCATTTCCAAGTACCTCTACGGTCTTCAGTTCCAGTCAACCACCAGCCAAATTATTTGAAGGTTTATTTCTCTTTCTGGCTTTTATTCATCATCAGACCTTAATTTTTTTTAAAGTGCTTGTGCTCTATATTCTATGATAAACTTTTCTTATACAACTTTAAAACTTTTGTACTTAGCTTTAGTTATTTGGCTGGTGGTTGGCTGGAACTGAAGACCATAGAGGTACTTAGAAATGCATTATTTGAAAAAAAAGACCACTTAGAACTTAGACACTTTGAAGTTTATTATATGCCGTTGTGGATTGATGGTGTATATTACATAGACAACGTCATAAACAATATTGGGCTATTTCAATACATCAGTTATATAAAGAGTGACATGTTTAGGAAGCCACTAAAATTGAGGAAATCATGGGAAGGGAAGATGGGATAAAGGGATGAAGAAATGGACTATAAGGTATTCTAGAGAACTTATGTTACCATTTCTGAAGCTGTATCAGAGGAGAGATGGAAGATGTTGGAAGGACTACAAAGGTAATGGGGATTTTTATCATTTGAAGTGAACATGTAGTAAAGCCTGCAATTATTGGTCTTCAGTAGTTAAAACGGGTACAAGAAATTGCGAATGAAGTTCTGGAACTGAACCCATGATTTGCCTGTTGAGTGGGAAACGGGGCACAGACCGAGAAGACCAACTAAATATTGCAGGTTATTATCTTGTGGAAGCTAGAGCTGGAGAGGGAACAAGTTTCCCGTTTAGGAGGGAATGTTGAGGAAACTGCAGATCTCATGGATGGCTAAAATTGCAGCTGTGAAGCAACAGATCTAATTGAATCCTTAATTTAGGGACAGCACTATGTCTATATAAGTTTAAGGCAATTTACAATGTAAAGAGGCCATGTAGAACATAGGGAGCTTATAGTGGTCAGTTAAAATCTGCTAAAGACACGAATGCTCATGTAATAACAAGGGGCCTTGCTCTTTTCAGCCGGTGTTAGAGTTATACAAGATATACAATACACTCATTTATTCAGTATAATGCCATCCTTACAGTAATGCCAGTTCTTGATATAGTCAGTTGTACAGTATGAGGATGTTGTTGCGTGGATGATCCTGACGGTTTATGGTACAGAAATGTTATCAGTTTTCTTCTGAATTTTAAGATGAGAAACTACAGGGATAGTATGAAGAGTGGAAACAGGTGAAGAGAAAGGAAAAGTTAAATTTAGGTTGCAGTGTGATTCCTTTCATGCATTCTCAGGGCACACAGCGAGTACAGCCTGATTCAGAGATTTTGGAGGTCTCCAAAAGTGGGTTTTGAACAGTTTTGGAGTAAGACATAGTACCCACACCCCTAAAATAACTTAAATTGCTGCTTGGATTTTTCTCCAGATTTGAATTTAAAGATATTTTTATGCCTTTATAAGCTTAGTTTTGGCAAGGTAACCACTCAGATGGACTCCCCAGGGCAGGGTACTTCAAATTCATGCCTTATTTGCAGCGGATGTCTGTCCGGTGAGGGAACGTGTTCAGGTGTCATGCGGAAGGGGGATGAAATTTCATCAGCCAATGTTCCCTCGACCCCTCAAAGGGGTCCTGATGCCATTCCAGACAAGGGGCTCACAAAAAAAAAGTCAAAATTGGGCTCTGAGGTCAGAGCACATGCGTCTTCTGCTAAATGCTGTCGCTATTTGGCATCTAAGTCTTCTAAGTTCTCAAAGGTTCCAAAAAAGAATCGCGCAAGATGCTCCCTCTCTGGATGATGGATTTTCACCTGAATTTGTCAACATGATGTATCAGGTTTAACTGGCCAAGAAAAAGGTGCCTTCCGCTCCATTGCCAGTGTCTGTGCTGCCTGTGTGAATCCCTCTATTGCAGGATATAGGTCTAAAACCTAGTCTTCCCATGGCTTCTCCGTCAATTGCTCTGTTGTTTTGGCGCGGATGCATGTGATACTCTGACCATGTCTTTACTGATGCAGGCTGGTACTTCTACCACAGGGGACATTGCCGTGATCAGGATCCTAGTGGTCTCCAGGATCTCAGGGAGGATCCCGAAGTGTGCCGTTCAGCCCACACACCTGGTTGATCTAATCTTGGAATCTGTTCAGGAATTGAAGTTGGCCTGTGACTAGTCTGCTGTGGCGTCCTGTTCTCTCATGGGTGACGAGAAGCCGCAGACTGTTTCTTTTCCGGACCATCCTGATATTGTTGAGATGCTCACGGGCATCTGGGAAGTACCGGATTATCCCTGAACTGTGCTAGGGCCATGTCCAGACTTTATCCAATGGCAGCCACCTTCAACTCACGTTTTGCGTCCCCGTAGGTAGGTTCCTTGGTGACACAGGTCAGTAAGCACACTTCTCTGTCCAGCGATGGTGGCGTTATGCTCAAGGATACACAGGACTGCAGGGTAGATTTTATCCTTAAGCGTCTATCCGACTCAAGAGTGGCCTCTTCCTTTGTGGCCAGAGCATGTCATTCTAAGCTCCGCCATGATCCAGATACTATTGTGATCCAGGATCTTGTTATTCTGACCTCTGGTGTGGATTATATGCTCTGTACAACATTTTCAAGGTCTTCATTAAGCTCTCCACCTACTCCATTTTGGTGCATAGGATGTTTTGGAGCCGGCAGTGGTCCGGGGTAGTGCTGCCTGATTCACGATTCGAATCGATTCAATTTAAAAAAAAAAAAAAAAATCGGCATCTCGATTCAATGGCCGACCCTTCCCCCGTGCCTTCCTAAAGCAGGAGCTGCAGCACTGCCTCTTGCTGGCCGTCCGCTTCTGCTCCTGCTTGAGGGGGGAGGGTCGGTCAGAAAGGTTTCCTCTAGCTTTCCCACTCTTGCCTCCCCCAGCTTTCCCGCTCTTACCTCCCCCAGCTTTCCCGCTCTTGCCTCCCCCAGCTTTTCCGCTCTTGCCTCCCTCAGCATTCCCTCTCTTGCCTCGCCCAGCTTTCCCGCTCTTGCCTCGCCCAGCTTCGCTGCTCTTACCTCCTGTAGGCTAATAGGGCAGCCTGCAGGCTCGCTAGTGTTTTAGCGATCCCTGTAGCTGCCCATGGTCCTCAGCGGCACATTCTCTCTGCCGCGATCCTGCCACTGCTGTGACGTCAGGGGTAGGATCGCGGGAGAGAGAACGTGCTGCTGAGGTCCACGGGCAGCTGCAGGGATCGCTATAACACCAGCGAGCCTGAAGGCTGCCCTATTAGCGTTAAGGAGGTAAGAGCAGGGAAGGTGCAGGCTGCATGGGGAGCAGGTGTTCGTTTGCGGCGGAGAGGAGGAAAAGAGTGCCTTCGCCGGTGGGGAGCAGGCCTTCATGGAGGGAGCAGGCCTTCGCGGCGGGGAGGAAGAGAGAAAGTGCCTTAGTGGGGGGAGCAGGCCTTCGTGGGGGGAACTAGTCTTCACGGCGGCGACAGGCATTCAGGGTAGGAAGGCAGGCCTGTGCAGAGGGAGGAGGAAGAAGAGTTCCTTTGGCGGCGGGGAGGCAGGCCTGTGCAGAGGGAGGAGGAGAAAGGAGTAAAAGAGGGGAGGGGAGATGCCAGACCTGGGGTGGGGGTGAAGTGAAGGGAAGAAAGAGATCAAACCAAAAAGAGGTGGGAGGAAAGCAGAGGAGAGGTGCTGGACTAATGGGGAAAGAGGGAGAGAGAAATGCAAGACCACAAGGGGAAGGGTACAAGAGGGACAGATACTGCTCCAAAGTAGGTGGGCAGGGTGCAGGATGGCAGGAGAGATAGTAGGAGAAAGCAAACAAAGGGGAAGGGGATACAGGAGGTAAGGAAGAGAGAAAGAAGAAGCTGGATATGGGGAGAGATAAGATGCTGGGCATGGAGGGAGCATAGGAACAGGGACACAAGGGGGACAGTACTGGAGAGGAGAATAGGGGCACAGAAGAGAGATGCTGGATGAAAGGGTAGATGAGAAAAGGAGAGATGGTGCATCTGTGGATGGTGTGGTCTATCGCTGCAGCTGCGGGGGGGATGGAGATAAACAAAAGGAAAGATGCCAGAACTCCGAGGGAGGAAAGGGAAACAGAAGGGGAGGACAGAGATGGAAAATGGATGGTAGCACGGAGAAATGAGAGCCTGATCAGAAGACAACCAGACCAATATGGGACCAACAAGATTTGAAAAATGACCAGACAACAAAAGGTAGGAAAATAATTTTATTTTCTATTTTGTGATTACAATATGTCATATTTGAAATGTGTATCCTTCCAGAGCTGGTGTTGGACCGCAAACATGAGCTAGGATTTAATAGAGAGAGGAAAAATTATTTTTGGTTTGTTTATTTTGTTTACACCACAGGACCAGTGTGGGTTGGAGAGGGCAAAGGGAATGAAGAGACTATAAAATAAATCCACCAGGATGTTTGGAAAAAAAATCTACCCAATTGGGCAGGAAAATCGAATCGAAAAATCGATACAATAGGCTGAATTGAATTGAAATTTTTTTTCCTGAATCGGGCAGCACTAGTCCGGGGATTCCTCTTCTGAGGTGACCCTGAGAAGGTTACCCTTCAGAGGGCAATTGATGTTTGGCAAAGGTGTAGATGACCTGATGGCAAGTGTGCAGAATCATAAGCCCAAGGCCTTGCTGGATAATTGACCCCTGTCTTCTAGGGTTCAGGGGCGCTTTAGCTTTTGTCACCCCAGATGCTCATGTTACTACTTTGGGGGATCCACAGGGCAGTGCTCTGCCCCATCATGCAGTCAAAGATTCAGGGGTTCCCATCATCAGCAGCCATCAGGGAGCTGTCCCGCATTGCCTTTCAAGAAGCAATTCTGACGCCAGGCTTCTTGCCGAACCCCCAAGGATCGGGCGTCAGTTTTCAGAATTTCTAGTGGAATGGCAGCCATTACCTCAGACTACTGGATTCTGGATTCCTCCGGGATGGCTACAAGCTGGAATTCTGCCATCCTCTGCCTGAGTTTTTCCTGGATTCCCCGACCTGGCAGTATCTCCAGGTCCATTGTGGAAACGATCGATGTGATTCCTAGGTCCAGAGCCTACCTGTGCCTGCTGTAGAGCATCCTGATTGCCTGCTGGATCCACAGTGGGATTCACTGCAGGTTTACCTCCCATTCACGGTGAAGGCTTGGAGCACTCTAGCCTGGTGGTTGCGCCCATCTTCTCCTTCCAGGGAGCTCCCACTTCAGATCTCCGAGTGGGTAATCCTGACGACGGACGCCAGCCGGTTCAGGGTTGTTGGTCACTCTCTGAAGTGTCCATCAGTCACTTGGAGCTTCAGGCGCATAGACTGGCTCTCCTTCGCTTCGAGCAGTGCCTCCGGGATCGAGCTATGAGAGTCTTTCCGGACAATGTCGCTGCAGTGGCTTACATCGGTCATCAAGAGGAGATGCACCTGAAGTGAGGGCTTAGATGCACTACCTTCCCGCCCTGGCCCATGATTGGCTGTCTGCTGAGATGGTTTGCGGTCCACCTAGGCCAGGTAGTCCTTGCGGCGCCCATCTGGCTGAGACGCCTGTGGTATGCCATCAATCTGGTCCAGGGACTCTGGCTCCCCTGTCATCAATAACTACTCACACAGGGCCCGATTGTGCTTCAGGAGCCGGACTGCTTACGGTTTGGCTATTGAACAAATGATTGTAGTTTGCTGGGGATATTCTTTGGCCATGATTCCTACACTTCTGGGGAGCTGACGGAAATCTACCTTGGTGGTCTATGGAAAGGCTTGGAGATGCTGTTAAACGTGGTACACCCAGGGAAGATGGACCCCTCCGTTCCGTCGATCCCTCAGATACTGAAGTTTCTTCAGGTCGGACTGACTAAAGAGCTGGCTGTGGCTTCCCTTTGGGTCCAGCTTCCTGGTCTCTCCTGCATCGGTCTGCAGCTTCTGCGGGTCGCCCTGGCCGCCCATCCAGACATCGTCCATTTTTTGCGTGGTGCACTGTGGCTTCAGCCTCTGCTTTGTTTGCTCTGTCTGACCTCAAATCTCAGCCTGGCCCATCGGTCTCTAACGCATCCACCCTTTGAGCCCCTAGACCAGGGGTGGGCAACTCCGGTCCTTGAGGGCCGGAATCCAGTCAGCTTTTCAGGATTTCCTCAATGAATATGCATGAGGATCTATTTGCATGCACTGCTTTCAATGCATATTCATTGGGGAAATCCTGAAAAGCTGACTGGATTCTGGCCCTCGAGGACCGGAGTTGCCCACCTCTATCCTAGACCATTCCTCCTGATGTATCTCGCCATCAAGACAGTTTTACTGGTTGCCATTACTTCACATCGCCAGGTGTTTGAACTTCAGGCTCAATCTTTGCCATGATCCTTTTCTTAAGATCATGGATTCTGGTGTGTTTCTGCGCACTGTTCCCTCGTTTCTTCCGAAGGCGGAATCAGCCTTTCACATCAACCAGGAGGTTTGGCTCCCATCCTTTACCTCCTCTGGGTCTCAGGAGCAGGTCCGGGTGTTGCAGTCCCTTGACGTGTGCAGGGTTTTGTTAGGCTACCTGGAGGTCACAAATTATTTGGGTCTCCAATTATTTGTTTGCTCTGGTGGGTCTGGCCCGCAGGGGCAGGTCAGCAGTCTTAAGGCTTTTATTTCCAGATGGATTCTTAGGGCTATTTCATCTGCCTACATTGCAGCCGGCAAGAAGCCCCTTTCTTTCTGTGCAGGCTTATTCTACTAGAGGCACGTCCTCGTCTTTTACTGAATTGTCGGTGATTTCTTTGGAGGATATTATGGACTGCTACCTGGTCTTCGCTGCAAACTTTCACCATGTTTTATAGGATCGATGTGGCTGTTTTTGGTTCCTTTGTTTTGGCAGCGGTCTCATCAGTCCCACCCTGATTTTATGGGACTGCTCTGTTACAACCTGCTTGTCCAGGAATAAAGTGGAATTTTACAAGAACGAAAGTTGAGGTTCTTACCTTTACTAATCTTCTTTCTTGTAAATCTACACTTTATTCCTGGAGCCTGCCCAGGGCATTGCTGATTCACCAATCATCTGCCTTGACCAGTACTGGTAAGCTGAATTTCTGACCAGCCTTTTGAAGAATGCCATCTGACTATGTTTAGCACTTTGCCCTGGGGTTTCTAGTGCCCCTTTCATCAGTGCAGGGGAGGGGCTGAAGACTCTGAATAATTGAGGCTTCCTATAAGTTGTCTGGTGAGTATAGATAAACAAAACCACTTGTCCAGGAATAAAGTGTGGATTTACAAGAAAGAAGAATAGCAAAGGTAAGAACCTAATCTTTCATTGCAATCGCACCTGTGAGTCTATCTTAATAACAGAAAACTCAGCTTTAGACACTCTGACATTAGGTTCTGCTAGCTTTACTGAAGACTGATTAACAAAGCATACTGCTAGACACCTCTAGCGGCGGAAGGGCATAGTATGTCCAGTTTGCTCATGCTGTTCACATTCCCCAAACTTTTGGGTAGCACCTCGTATTAAAAATCTCTGAAGCATCCACAGGTTATAGAGGCAGACAGGAGCCCAGGACAAAGATACGGTAGATACTGGTATTTTCCACACTAGCAGACTATTCACATCTCAGATTCCGATTGGTGGTGATTTTTCACTTTGTATCTGATGAAAGTCTCATCTACAGTATTGATAGGATCCAGGGCCGGATGGCTTTACGGCAGAATTTTATAAACTGCTCTCAGGGCAGCTTAGTCCTTTTTTGAGGGACTATTACTCCCAGGTAATCCAGGATGAACATTTCCCTGGAGAAGCGAATGAGGCTTTAATCACGTCGATATTGAAGCCTGGCAAAGACAGTTCTGCTCCCGAGTCCTATCGCCCAATTTCTTTGCTGAATGTAGACATCAAAATTCTGTCTAACATCTTAGCTGATAGATTAGCGACCCTTCTCCCCGATGTGATTACATCCACACAAGTCGGCTTTGTACAGGGTAGACAAGCAGTACACAACGTACGTAAAGCATTGATAGCCTTGGCGCACACGCAATTCCATCACACTCCTATGCTTCTACTCAGTTTGGATGCGGCACAGGCGTTCGACCAGGTCAATTGGACGTACCTGTTTGAAGTGTTAAATTGTATGGGAATATCTGGCTGGTTCGCCTCAGCATTACGCACTTTATATTCCACTCCAACAGCAAGACTACTTGTCAATGACATTATTATTGACCCAATACCTATTGAGAGGGGAACTCGACAGGGCTGTCCCCTGTCACCCCTCTTATTTCTATTGTACCTCGAACCCTTTCTTCGCACAGTGGCTCAGGACCCCGACATAGTGGGTGTGGACTTCGGGACTCATTCACTCAAAGTGTTGGCCTTTGCAGATGACCTATTATTTTTGCTAACTGACCCCGCTCATTCTGTTCGATATTTATTGCAAGCGCTTGACGAATTCAAATTTTATTTGGGATTTACGTTGAACTACCAGGAATCTATGGCCCTAGCTAGCCCCCTGATACTACAACAGACCTGGAGCGGTCACTTCCCATTTACGTGGGCTCAGACTTCAATTCGCTATTTGGGGGTACAGATCCCCCGAGACCTTACGACCCTGTACACCAGCAATATCACCCCATTGCTTCAAGACACCTCACAACATCTACAGAATTGGTCCACTTTTCCCTTATCGGTGGCGGGCCGGGTAGCCCTTTTTAATATGGTGCTCTTTCCCAAATGATTATATCGCTTTCAGGTTTTACCTCTGCTGCTGTCCCATGCCCATAACATTCGTTTAACGAAAGAGCTACAACGTTTTCTATTGGGTGGTAAGCGACCACGTATGCCCTTGCTACGGATGTGTCTGCCCAGGGATAGGGGGGGCTATGGCTTATTAAATGTACGTTGGTATGCTATGGCTTGTCAGATGAGACACATTAATGATTGGTTTAGAGGAACATCTGATTTTTCTGCTACACCACTGGAGTTATCTTTGCTGGCTCCGTTCCATGTGAGCTATTTTCTACATGTGGCGGATCTGAGGATGCATCCATTGGAGTCTCACTACCCCATTTTTACGCCGGCCAGAAGGACATGGAGATGGGTCTGTAAAACAGCCAAATTGTCTTCTAGGGTGTCTTTATATTTGCCTATACAGGGCAATGGAGCTTTCCAGCCGGGCATGCAAAATGCCACCTTTCTTAGGTTGCAAGCACAAGGTCTACAATATCTTTTTCACCTGTTTTCGGAGGAGGGGAGCCTGGTCACATTTGCCGAGCTGCAACGAACTTTTGACCTACAGGCTAATGATCTCTTCGCCTATTACCAGATCCGTCACTATGTTCAGTCCCTCCCAGTGGCTGCTCTTACTGAAGTCTGCAGGGAGGCGCTTTTGGAACTCTTCAGCCTTTCAGCCAAACAGAGGATTCCTCTACGATTTCATATTGTGGGGATCTGGGATTGCCAACTAAGTACGAATCTGGATATATTAGCGACAGCGTGGGCTGAGGACTTGCATTGCCAGTTGACTGCTCAACAGTTACAACGGGTCCTGAAGAACATTCAGAAGGTGTCACCCAATATTACTCACTGGTAAATGCAATTGAAAATTGTTCTTAGACTTTACATTCCACCGGAACGTGCAGCCCGGATGGGGATTACTGCTTCGCATTCTTGCCCGAAATGCAATCAGGCTCACGCATCTTTGAGTCACATGTTTTGGGCCTGCCCCGCAATCCAACAGTTTTGGAGACATCTTGGTCTATATACCACATCGCTTTGGGGAAGGCGATGGCTTCCGCAACCGAGGGTGTTATTTGGATTTTATAATATAGCCTCGCCCAAACCCAGGGGAATGTCAGCATTTATCTCCAGAACCCTTTTGATGGGAAAAAAAGCCATCCTCACCAACTGGCTCTCCTGTGATCCCCCGTCATATGCACAATGGAGATCCCTAATGATAGTGCACGCAACACTGGAGAGACGCATGGTGGGAGACTTGACTCTTGGCCCGGGTCGCAAATTTTGTCAGGTGTGGGAGCATTTCTGGCAGGACCTCACACCGCATGTTCGCAGTAGACTTTTGAATCTTTAAGATTTTATTCCCACTCTCAGCTGTTGGACTGGCCATGGATTCTTGGGGAGGGGAGGGGAGGGGAGGGGAACTGATTATATTGTTGAAAATGTTATTTCCTGAATGGTACTACTGTTTGTATTTGCTTCTTACTGCTGGAATAATAAAAATCATTTATACAGTATTGATAGGATACAGGCTGCAGAAAGATGCCAAGAAATAACCTAATTAAAATGGAAAAGTAATCCTTACTGCACTAATTGAAGATAATCTCTGAAATTCTGATTCTTTGCTGGAAAGATTTCTTTGGAGAAGGATGTGGGAAAATGATTTTAGCTTCCTGCCCTTTCTCTATGCTCATATCAGTCTGAGTATTCTCAGAGAGTTTGTTTTACCTTATTCTAGATGTTCTGGTGTGAACAAGGAGACCTGCATGTTGTATAAGTGTTGAAGAAGTTTGCATATATTGAAATGAGGTGATAATACATTGAACTATTTAGAGTGGGATTAAAGATGAGTAAAGAGGTTTATGTTACTTTTTATGAGGTATAATAATTTTGAGAAAATTAATTGAATGCAATTTTCTTACCCCAGCAGCAGGTTCTCTATCCGTCACCCCTAAGATTATATCCCACATCGAACGAGGGGAAGAGCCGTACATCAGGGGTGAGCCTGGATCAGAGGAAAGAGAAATTGGGAAAAGCAGCTCCCCAGGTGAGTGGAGTAATAAGATGGACCGGGGTAAAAATGTCTAATCTAATCTAAACTTCCATTTGTGCGTCACACATACTTATACAGGCTCAAGGCGACAGATCAAGGAGGAAGGGGGAAAGTTGTAGGGAAGGGGGGTATGGAGAAATAAGAGAGGAAACCCAGAAGTAGGGGGGAGTTATGCAGAAACTAAGACAGTTAGTTGTCAAAGAGGTGAGTCTTCAGTTTTTTTCTGAATGTAGTGCAGTTTGTCTCTGTCCTAATAACTTCCAGTAGGTCTTTCCAGATAAGTTAGCATAGAGTGGAAAATTTGCTTGTAGTGGAGGTTTTTTGTGAATGGTAGATTTAGTTGGATTCTGTTAAGGATTCTTTTTGAAGTCGAAAAAACATTAGAGAATAATTGAATGAGAGGGGCAGTTGAGTTTCCGTATAGAATCTGGTGTAGGATACAAGACGATTTGAAAATTATTTGGCTAGCTGCTCACGCTGGCATTGGCTTGACCTCTGATGTCACTTCTGGTCCCGCAACCCGGAAAGTGATTTCAGATGGAGCCTGGCTGGCGTGAGCAGCAGGCTAGAGTAGTTGCTCGGCCTGGCGAAGATTTTAGGTTCAAACAATTTTTATTGATGCAAACAACAAGAACACAGTAGCAAGGCACCCCGAAGGTGCACAATACCAAACAAATATGCATCATATAAATAGTATAACATACAAGGACAAAATAAGAGGAATATCAACAAACTCCACCCCCCCTCCCCCCGCACACACCACTGAGAGCATGCAGTGGAAGGAGAGCAGAAAAGCATTCCGAGGCCCTGGACTCTGATGAGCCCCGAAGATGCCACACCACTCCCCCCCCCCCACTGAATCCCCTGTACCCTGTCCATAGCAAAAGCCCAGAACCTACCCATACCCCTCAATCCCACCCCAACCCCCTCACCCTCCCAAAGGTACTCCCCACCAATACTCATCAGTACTCTCCCAGCCCAACTTTCCGAGCACCCACTTTAGGACACCCATCTCAATACCGCGCTACGGCCCTTTGGATGCAAATCTTGCAAATATGGTTCCCAAATATTCAGAAACAACAACTTACGCTTTCTGGCCCCTCCCGCATCTCGCGCCTCCCAGATGGCCAACTGATGCAACTGGTTCCACCAATGCCAAAACGCTGGAGGGTCAGGGACCGTCCAGCATTGAAGAATACATTTCCTGGCCAGTAAACTCATCTTCCTGCACAGAGCCCGATTCCCCCTAGGCAAGTGGCCAAAAGCCTCTGGCAAATCCAAGACAAAGTGAGCCAGGGTACTGTGCAGGGCTCTCCCAATCAACCCGGACATGTAAGAAATTATACGCCTCCAAAAGCACTGGATGATAGGGCAGGTCCAGAAGGCATGTCCCAAAGTGTGGCCCCCTGACCCACATTTATGACACAGTGGTGTAGGGAGACCCCCACTATAATACAACTGTGTGCGAGTTTAATGTGCGCGTAATGTCACCCTATAGTGCGTTTCCCTCAACCAAGCACACGGGGTAACCCCTGGCGTCGCCCTCAAGGTACGGGCTACATCCCATTGTCCCAAATTAATTTGCAATTCCCCCTCCCATTTACCCCGGATGTTCTGGTAATCTTTGGCTGGTTGTAACTCTTGCAAGCTAGCATGAATGCTAGACACTGAGAGGGACCCCCCTTCCTCCCGAGCAAACAATTCCCATAGCCTGGCCCACATATGTAATCGCAATTGTGCTCTATTGAGGGATCCCACTTGATGACACGCAAACTGCGCGCCCCAGGTCTCCCCCACCTTAGCTAGCAAAGCAGCACGTGCCAACAACTCCCCATCATCCCCCAAAATATGTTCTAAACGAGAAACCCCTTTCGTTCCCCAGGACAGGAACTCTCTGGAGTCCCGTCCCGGAGGGAAGGCTGGGTTACCCCGCAAGGGCAAGAGATCTGTAACCGTCGAAACCCCACCCAGGGCTTGCACAAGCCACCGCCAGGCCGCTTGCAATGCTCTAAATAATATACTGGGTCGGAGAGAAGAGGGCAAGGCCCTCCGTGGACAATGCAAAAGCGCAAACACGTCATAAAGGTGCAAAAAATTCACGTTCCATCCAAAGAGGGGTGTAATTACTGGTCATATTCACCCAGTCTCCCAAATGGCGAAGCAAACACGCATAATTATAAACCCTCATATCCGGCAAGCCCAATCCCCCCCTCTGCCAATTCCCCAGCAATTGAGATATCTGCAATTTTGGTTTCTTGGCCGTCCAGCAAAAGCAAGAAATTCCTTTATAAAGAATGCGTAGATCTGTCTTCAGCAAACAGAGCGGCAAAGTCTGGAGTACATATAGCCATTTGGGAAAAATAAACATCCTAACCATTCAAATGCGCCCCATCAAAGATGGCAAGGCACTCCAGGTATCCAGCAGGAGATCCGTCTGTTGCTGAAGCTTATCCACATTAAGGCGATACAAACGGTGAACCGACATAGTCATCAAAGTCCCCAAATATACAAACTGGCCCTGCGCCCATGTCAGAGAGAACCCATTCCCCCACTGAGCCTGAACCGCCGCAGAGGATGCTAACGCCTCCGATTTATCCAAATTCAAGCGGAACCCAGCAAAGTCTCCATATTCTTTTATCAAGTCCAACAAAGCCGTCAAGGAGGGCAAAGGATCCGTTAAGTGAACTAAGATATCATCTGCAAATGCCGATAATTTAAAAGATGATGCACCAATATCAATCCCCCGTATAGATGGCATCGCATGGATATCCCGGATTAGGGGATATCCATGTTGCACAAACAACAACGGAGATAAGGGGCATCCCTGTCTCGTCCCCGTAGAGATAGGGAACCGGTCCGTTTCAAAATCCTTCAACACTATTCTAGCCTGAGGAAGAGCATACAATGTACGCACCGCTGATACAAAATAACCATCAAAACCATAGGCCGCCAATGTGTCATAGAGAAAATCCCACTGCACCCGATCAAATGCCTTCTCGGCATCAAAGCTAACCAGTACAGATGGGAGATCGCCCGCCGCCCGCTGTTCCAAAGACAGCAACAATTTTCATACATTTTTAGCTATGGTTCGACCCTTCACAAAGCCCACTTGAGCTTCGTGGATAAGGGAGGGTAGCACAGCAGCCAGTCGCTTTGCCAAGATTTTCGCTAACAATTTCACCTCCATATTCAATAAGGAAATGGGACGGTAGAAGCCTGCTATTTCAGGGTCTTTATGCGGTTTAGGTAACAGCAATATACGTGCCGTATTCATACCCTCCGGCAAAGCCTCCGCTCCAACCATAACATTAAACATCCGAGCGAGGGGCAGGACAATCTCCTCACCCAAAAGCTTATAAAATTTGATGCGCATGCCATCTTCACCTGGTGCCTTTAGCAGAGGACTATTCCCTATTGCCCAGTACACTTCCTCCGATGTTATTGGAGCGTTCAAACGCTCCCTGTCCCTCTCAGAGATACGGGACAATGTTATCCCATCCAAATAGGGGCCGGCCGCCACTCCCTCCTCTGACGGGGGGGGGGGGGCATATAGGTTCTTAAAATAGCGAAAAAATACATCACCAATCTCTGGGTCAGTAGTAACTCTCGCCCCCTGCTCATTCCTCAGGGCCTGAATCCTTCGGGGACCCGTTCTGGTAGAAACTAGGCGGGCCAGCAATATCCCCCCCTTATTCCCATATTTGTAAAGCTGATACTTATAATAAGCAAGGGATTTGCGGGCCCGCTGATGGAGAAAGGAATTGAGGGCCACCTGATATTCCATCAATTCCTGTTTGTGCCTGGGGTCACCAGTCTGGCCTCACCATCTCTGGGCTCTAGCTACTTCTCTCTCTAGACGCAAAATTTCCCTATCACGAGCTTTTCTCACGTGACTACTGTAACTCAGGGTATCCCCCCTTAACACCGCCTTCGCCGCTTCCCAGAATAAGACAGGGTCCCCTTCCGCATGTGCATTATGCCTCTTGTATTTGGCCCAGGTACCCAGCAACCGTTCCCTATAGTTCGGATCCCTATACAACGCTAGTGGAAAAACCCAACGCCACTTCCTCTGAGGCCCCCTTCCAGCTTGCCACGACACCTGAACCCAGGCATGATCAGAAATTGTATAGGGACCGATCTCCGCCCGCTCCAACTTCCGAAACATCTGTTCCGTTACCCAAATATAATCAATGTGAGACTGCGTGCCGTGCGCCCATGACATATGGGTGTAATCCCTTTTGGAGCCATGCAGTACCCTCCAGGGGTCGATTAAATCCAAGTTATCACTAAATTTTGGAGCTCCCTCTCCCCAGCCCGACGTTGAGCACCCCCCGGTCCCGTGCAATCCAGACTAGAGTCTCGAACAGCGTTGAAGTCCCCCCCAACAACCAGGGAGACCTGGGCATAGGGCAGCAACAAGTGGGTCAAGTTAGCATAGAAATCCGGATCACAATCATTAGGAGCATAGACACAGCAAAACACCATGCCCTGCCGTGCAATCACCCCTCGACAGAGCACATACCTACCCTCCCCATCCCTAGCCAAAATTTGTAGATTCTCTAGTAAGCCCTTACGGAACAAAATCGCTACCCCCCTGTGTTTCCCCGTAGCAGATGCCGCAACACACTCTCCCACCCACCATTGCTTCAATTTCATGTGTTCAAGAGCATTCAAATGGGTCTCCTGGAGAAAGGCCACATCCACCCTATGATGCTGTAAATGTTGTAGAATTTTTGAGCGCTTGATGGGGGAAATTTATCCCCCCCACATTCCATGTAACAAAATTAACCAGGATCCACTACCACTAACCACGCCACATACTCCACCCTCAAAATCATAAGGACCTGGCCACCCCAGCCCCTGACCAGGCCCCACCAGTGCATCAATGGACCATCCCAATCCAATACTGGGCCGAGAGTACCCTGTCCCCCCCACCACAACCCAAAGCCCAACCCCTTCCCCATCACGCACAACCCCCAAAACCCAACCCAAAACTACATCTCGAGACCATCCAAACAGATCTCAAGATCCCTGAGAAGGAAGCAACTCCACCATCCTAGCCACCCCAATACACTCCCCCAGCATCTCAGTAACACATCATGTACATGCAATGTATTGCCCACAACAGCTCTCCCAGATCCCGATGATTCGGCCTCCCACAGACCCTCCAAACTATCCCGCACCCATACAAGAACTTATTCCCCCCGCCCACCTCTAAACCAAAATCCACAACAATGATACTACAAAGATCAACCCAACCAACAACAATGTCCAGCAGACTTCTCATGGGGGCGGACCTGGAGGCTTATGGCCCCCTGCCATCCTGGCAGTTGCTCCTCTAGTTTACCGCTACCATCCAGAAGGGCCAGCCAGCTCCTCCGCTCGCTCCCTGGGAGGATCCCCTTCAGGAAGGTTAGGAGCGCCGAGTTCCCGCAACACCGACCAGGCCTCTGCCACCGTACGGACTCATCTCGTCACAGTCCCCACCGTCAGCGCCATGACAAATGGATACAGCCATTGATATCTGAGGCCCTCTCTGCGAAGATAGGTGGTCACCGCTTGCAGATCCCTCCGCTTGCGCAAGGTTGCTGCCGCCACATCCTGATAAATGTCCACCCGCAAGTTATTCCATTTGTAATCCCTTTACTTCCGCGCAGCATGAAATATATCCTCTTTCACTCGATAGCTGCTTAAGCACAAAACAATGTCTCGGGGCAAGTTAGATCTCGGACGTCCCAAAGACCGATGAGCTCGTTCTATTTCAATTTCCGGCACTCGCCCTTCACCCGCCAGAGCACTGGTGAGGATATCTGTACAAATGTCCAAAGCCGTCTGGTGGGCTTCCTGATAGGCCCCTTCTTCCGGGACCCCTCGGATTTGGAGGTTGCACCGTCAAAATCTATTCTCCAAATCTTCCAGCTTCATCCATATCGCCACCTCCTCTGTTTGGACCCCGGCCACCGCCTGCTGCACGGCAATAATGTCCTCAGTCATGGTGTTGACAAGGGCTTCCACCACATCCTGCCGCTTCGCCTGCTCCACCAGATCTCGTTTTAAATCCGCTACGGCCGTGGTAACATCGTGACGCAGGGACTGCAGTTCTCTACGAATGTCCAATAGCAATTCCCTAAGGCTGTCCTGCGTCTCCACGGAGCCTCCCTGCACATCACCGCCAGGTCGATACGGAAAAGCCATGCCACCCCCTACAGCAGCCTCCGACACCGCCATCCTGGTCGCCTGTGATGGACTGGCTCCCGCTGCTTTTAGGGCACTCTGCTTTTTCCCCGTAAATCCGTAGCTGTCCAACTTCTTCCTGGTGGACATCCTTTGCGCCCAGCTGCTGTCGGTGGGAATACAGGGGTTGGCTCACAGGGTGGGCGAGGCAGCAATCCCCTCCACTGGGGCAATCTCCCAGGCACTCGGGACGCTCACGGGCAAATAGGGGTGGCTAGGTCCGCCCGCCAGCAGAAAGGCGGGACGCTCGGGGCCCCAAGCTCACAACCAGCCCTACCGGTCTGGGCCATACCCCTGCCCCTCCAAAGACTGAGCCCTTCACTGTCAGAGCTCTTTGTGCCGGCTGCCGAGGCAGGGGTCCTCCAGGTCCTCCAATCTGGAGTCAGCAATCCCTTTGATGTATGAGGTAGTGAAATGTGGAACTTGCTTCATGTCAAGCCTCGCCTAGATCACTACAAAGGCAGGCTCCCTGCTGGTTCCCAGTTGCTCTTCCTCCTCTCCACTGTAGCACCAGGTCAAAACAAAGCGCGCTGGGGTGCTCTGCAGTGGACATGCACAGGCCGGTCCAGACCTCGGCGCCCACTTCCGCTCCTCCGCCAGCCAGGAAACCCAGACAGCCGGCACCATGCGCGCCACATGCGGTGGAGGCAGGCCGGCAAACCGCGCTCCGACAAGGGAGAGGCAGGATCCCGGCTTGATCAGCCGCTCAGGCGCCGACTGCCTGCACTACTCCGGTGCCGCACGCTGGAGGGAGATCGGGGCGGCCTTCGGGGAAGAAGGATCCTCTGGTTTAGGCTGCCATCTTCCCGGGTGACGTCACTTCCTCTTCCTGGCGAAGATTTTAAAGAAAGACGTGGGGGCGGAGAGGTGCCGGTGCCCCCCCCCAAGACAGCGCTTAGGGTGGTACGCCCCCCCCCTCCACTTACTTCTGTGCCCCAAAGAACTTGAATGGTGGCGGGAGCGACGAGGGGAGTGTAGCAGTAATTAGTTGGGTGTAATAAAATTGTCAGACAGTCAGTTAAGCATCTGTAACTCGTGTCTAGGGAAAGGGTCGACCCAAGCTACTAGCCAGGTTCAGATTTATGCAATCTTATTAGAAGTCGACCAAACATTAGAGAATAATTGGATGTGAGGGGCTGCTGGGTTTCCGTATAGAATCTGGTGTAGGATACAAGACGATTTGAAAATTATTCAGGATGACATTGGAAGCCAATGTAATTGCCTGATGAAGGTTGTGATTGAGTCAAATTTCTTTAATTTGTAGATTAGTCTAACTGCTGTGTTCTGGATGAGTTGTAGTTTGTGGATGAAAGAGGTGTTGATGCCAAGGTAGGCGGATTTGCAATAGTCCAATTGAGCTAGGACCATTATCTGAACGATCAGAGCCAAGTGGTGTGGGTGTAAGTATGATCTTGTGAGTCGCAGTTGACGCATAGTATAGATGGTCTTTTTCCGAAGGTTAGATATTCGTGGTTCCATTGGAAGAGTGAGTTTAAGTATGGCATTCTGTTGTGTGGTGCGGAAACCAATGGCTTTGGTCTTAGTGGCGTTCAGTTTCAGCTTGTTGTTCGTTGTCCAGGTTTGAAATTTATCTATATTGTTTGAGATTTTCTTGGCAATATTAGGATGGTTATGGGAATGAGGAGGAGGATGTTGTCGGCATACAACAGTACCGTTTCATCTTCCATTTTGATGTGACCCAGCGAGCTCATGAATAAATTGAATAGGATTGGGGATAATGGGGAGCTTGTGGGACGCCACAGAACGCCTTCCAAGGGTTGGAGTATGATTCTTGCCTTTTGACTACGTATTCACGATTTTGTAGGAAGTCGGCGAACCAATTCAGTACAGTTCCTGTTATATCGATTGCCTTCTATAGACACCTTTTGTAGGGAAAGCATTGGGGGTTCTGCCCCTTTATAGATAAGGATCAGTCACTTGACCTGTAAGGGAAGGCTTAACCTATGGGCCACACAATGTAAGCTCTGGAAAGGTGGAGGGAAGGTGTTTATCTTTAACTTCACATGTCAGAAATCTTGAAGCTCAAAACTGTGTTGTGAGGGAATCAGAAGGAAAGGTGTGTTTTGTGGTGCCAGATCCTGGGTTGTGACTGTTGTAAGCTTTGCTGTGTAATGGGTCTGTGTGCAGAAGCCTGGGAAACAGAAGGGTCTCTGGATGTCCAGCTGGCTGGCATAAATGCGAAGACCTAAATGTGTCACTTTAAGACATCACTTAGCGTAATATTTGCCTCTTTTTCCTCAGTGTGACTTAGATGCCCTTTCTTCACTTAATTGACTTATACAAAGTTAACCTTATTATGCTCAGTAAACCTTTCCATATCAATATTCCATACAGATCCCAGATCACGACCAGGATAAAGTTAGCAGAGCCTTTTTGCTGTCAGTAGGTGGTCACCTAGATCGCTTCTGAATATTGCTGGTAAATCCCAGTTCCACTCAAACTCCTACAGCCTGGACTATTCCTGCCATATCCAGATAATGCTGAGGTGGTATGCCCATATTTTTAGTGGCACTAGCGGGATAAGTACTGCTGGAAATCAAGTTTCATGTTTAATAATATATCACCCAGTGAGAGACCTTTCTGAGCAGTTTACAATAGAACTTTAAAATCACTCAGAAAGTTGGAAGAAAATATATCTGGGGATAGAAAAGAGCAGAATGCATTTTAGATTACTTGGCAACAGGACTTGGTTTTCAGTAGGCAGCATAGAGGCATGTTTTTGGTCAAAGGCATCCTCAAATAAGAAGATGTCGAGACCTCGTTTGAATCTAATCTTTGATTCTTCAGTGAAAAAGTTGAGGGAAATGTGTTCCAAAGAGTAGGGCCGTAACATTGAAGATTCGTGACCGTATACAGTTATTGATGTTGCAGAATGAGGGTATAACGAGTAGATTTGAGTAGGCCAAGCAAAGAGTCCTAGGACTGTTGGGAATTGGGAATTGGACGTCAAGAAAGGTATGGCCCGGTGAGAGGGACTTGTCTGGGTAGGAGCTTTGTTAACGTAACGAAGGGACACATTAACCAGCCTATACACACACACATACATATCAAAAACAGGTCGCACTCCAGAGATGATCATCGGATGGCACCCATAGACTTCTCAGCTTCCAAGTATGTAGTCCAAAGTTGCTCAAACTGTGTCCCCTTCGCTTTCCTCTCCGCTCCCCTCTTTCCTTCCCCACCCCCATCCCTCTCTTTTGCATCTTTAAATCTTCACCAGCACGAGCAGCTTCTCCGGCCAGCTGCTCATGCTGGCATTGGCTTGACCTCTGATGTCAATTCCGTGGTCCCACAACCCGGAAGTGATTTCAGAGGAAGCCAGGCTGGCGCGAGCAGCAGGCTAGAGTAGTTGCTCGGCCTGGCGAAGATTTTAAAGAAAGATGTGGGGGCAGAGAGGTGCCGGTGCCCCCACCAAGACAGCGCCTAGGGTGGTACGCCTCCCCACTTACTTCTCTACTGTGCCCCACAGAGCTTGAATGGTGGTGGGAGCGATGAAGGGAGTGTAGCAGTAATTAGTTGGGTGTAATAAGCATCTGTAACTCGTGTTTAGGGAAAAGGGTCCACCCAAGCTACTAGCCAGGTTCAGATTTATGCAATCTTATTAGAATGATGAGACCAGAATAGCTGAAACTGACTTTTTGACATTTTTAATTGATAAAGTGAGTAAAATAGCTGCAGTGTTTAGAGATAAGACGCCACCTTTGAGAGAGGATCACTTGCTGAGCGATGGTCTGAGTTCGACTCTGAGAGACAATCGATACATATTATTCAACAGCTGAATAAGACAGCATGCCCTTTAGACCCTTGTCCGGTTGGGGTTTTTTCAACAATCAGTGAAGCTATTTATTGAAATTAGTGACAAAGTTTCCGCAGAAAGGCATTGGGTCTAAGTCACTAAAGGAGCAGTGGATTGGCCACTCTTGAAGGATAGAGTAGATGGTAGCCTGTTGCAACATTTTCGTCTGATTTCATCTTTACCCTTTCTATTGAAAGTCCTTGAAAAGATTGTATTCACCAACTTCAGGATTTCTTGGAGAAGTCAGACCTTTTGGATAATGGTCAATTTGGATTTCAAATACATCATTCAACAGAATTATTATTGATTTCAACCTTAGATGTGATCTACAGGGGGCTTGATCAGGGTAAATCATTTTATAGTTTTCCTGGATGTCTCTGCTGCTTTCGACATAATTGCGCATCAGATTCTTTTACGGAGATTACCGGTATTGGGCATTAGAGGTACTGTATTACAGTGGTTTGCATCCTATTTGTCAGGGAGAATGTTTTGTGTGGAGATGGAATGGGCACTGGTGACCTGTAGAGTACCTCAGGGATCAGCAATATCGGCTGTATTGTTTAATATTTATCTGCTCCCATTATGTCAAGAAGTGCAGGTTCTTGGGGTAAGCTATAAGTTGTATGCCGACGACATTCAATTCCTGGTCCCGGTCGAGAATTCAATGCAAGACGCGATTACACGGTTAGAAAAATGTTTTGATGTAATCAAAGTGGATGGACACTAATCATTTGAAATTGACTACGTGTAAAACCGAGATACTCTGTGTAGATCGCCAGAAACTAGTAGAATTATTTCCATCTGTACGTAGAATTATTTCCATCTGTATGTAATCTTAACTGTTATCTTGAAGTAGGAGCGACAATGGAAGCAGTGGGAAACCAGAAGATGAGCTTTCCAGTGTTCTGCACAGGCTGTCATATGTTTGACTACTTCCCCTCGGGAGACAGTCATATGTATGCGGTCGGTGTCAAGAGCTGGAAAGCTTGAAGAAGGAAGTCAAGCGACTAGAGGACAAGATACAGGAGCTAGAAGGACTTTATACCACGGAGGACCCAATCAGGAAAGCTGATGACTTCATGAATGAGAGACACATCGAGGAGGAAGTCAGGGAACTCAAGAAATTCATTGAGGAAGCATACAGGAGGAGGGTGGAAGAAAACGAACCTCAGAGGAAAGATGAAGTTATACCAACACCAGCATGGAAGGGCGAACAAGTAACAGATGACCTCAAAGAAGACACCCACAGAGGAACACCACACGAGGGGAAGGAATCGGCTAGTCGATGCCCAGAAGAAGGAGTGAAGCACACGGAGGACATTGACCTGAGACCAAAGCGAAATTTGAAGAAGGGAAAGTCAGCGATCCTAGTGGGAGATTCGATCCTGAGGCATGTGGACAGCCACATAGAAGGAGGGAGAGAGGATCGACTGGTGACCTGCCTGCCAGGAGCGAGAACCAAGGACATCGTGGACAAAATTGGAAAGATCCTGGAAGGAACGGAGACGGAAGAGACTGCAGTAACGATCCACATCGGGACGAACGATGTCAGCAGAAGGGACTACAGAAGAAGCATGCTGATAGAACAGTTCAAGATGCTGGGAAGGAAGTTGAAGATGAGGACCCAGAAGATAGCGTTTTCAGAGATCCTACCAGTACCGAGGGCAGATGTGAAAAGGCAGGAGGAACTACAATCAATAAATGCGTGGATGAGGAGATGGTGTGAGGAAGAAGGGTTCTACTTCATGAGGAACTGGACAACATTCTGGGGCAAGAGCAAGCTCTACAGGAGAGATGGACTGCATCTGAGCACGGCGGGAACAAGACTTCTAGCAAACAACGTCAGGAGGGGAATAGAACAGGCTTTAAACTAAGAAGAAGGGGAAAGCCTACAGTCGACCAAGCATCGACGATTCGGAAGAAGGTATCCCATGAAGATACCGAGGGGAAAAAAGGCTGGGAAGAAACAATAGACAAATTACAGGAGTCGACTAACCCAGAAGAGGAGGTTAGAAGGAATATAATAAAAGAGAAGAAACTAAAGACCGAAGCACAGGGAAAGGAAATGAAGGCAACAAAATACCAGGAGCTAAATTGCACATATACTAATGCAAGGAGCCTAAGAAACAAAATGGGCGAATTAGAAGCCATGGCCAATGTAGAGGACATAGACATCATTGGAAATCTCTGAAACATGGTGGAATGAGGAAAGCATATGGGATACAGCACTGCCAGGGTACAAGCTCTATCGCCAGGACAGGTCAGGACAGAAAGGCGGTGGAATAGCACTATACATAAAATAAAGCATACAATCGACAAGAATGGACACAACAGAGACAACCAACAAGCTAGAATCGCTATGGGTTAAAATATCGGGAGGGAAAGGGCCCGAAATAAAGATAGGCCTATACTATCGTCCTCCCGACAAACCAGAGATATCGATGAGGAAATGGAAGCCGAGATAAAGTGAGAATGCAAAAGTGGTAACACGGTTATTATGGGGGACTTCAACTACCCCGGGATAGACTGGAGCTCAAGATACGCTAGGGAGACTGAATTCCTGGAGGCTACACAAGATTGCTTCATGGAGCAACTTGTTAGGGAACCGACAAGAGGAAATGCCACTCTGGATCTAATCCTAAATGGACTAAGAGGACCTGCAAAGGAAGTGGAAGTAGTGGGACCAGTAGGGAAACAGCGATCATAATATGATCAAGTTCAAGGTTGAGGTAGGAATGCCAAAAGGAAAGAGAACCATAGCAACAACTTTTAATTTCAGGAAAGGAAACTACGAAGCAATGAGGGGAATGGTAAAGAAGAAACTTAGGAACACTTCCAAGAAATGGCAAACGGTAGAACATGCCTGCTCTTTTTTCAAGGACACGGTGAGCGAGGCACAAAATCTGTATATCCCCAGATTCAGAAAAGGGTGCAAAGAGAGTCGAACAGCGTGGATAACTAAAATAGTGAAGGAAGCGATAGGCAATAAGAGAAATTCATTCAGAAAATGGAAAAAAGACAAAACTGAGGAAAACTGGAAAGAGCACAGGAGGTATCAAAAAGAATGTCACCGTGTGGTTTGAAAAGCCAAGAAAGAATATGAAGAGAGACTAGCCAGGGAAGCACGAAAATTTCAAACCGTTCTTTAGATATGTTAAAGGGAAGCAGCCGGCTAGGGAGGAGGTGGGATCGCTAGACGACGGAGACAGGAAGGGAATGGTGAAGGAGGAAAAAGAGATCGCAGAAAGACTTAACATGTTCTTTTCGTCTGTATTTACAAGCGAGGACACAACCAACATACCGGAACCTGAGCAAATCTTCAATGGAAATCAAGCACAAAAGTTAACATCCATGTAAGTGAGCCTTGAAGATGTGCGCAGGCAGATAGAAAAACTAAAAACTGACAAATCCCCGGGTCCGGACGGAATCCATCCAAGGGTTCTGAAGGAACTAAAGGAGGAAATAGCGGAACTACTACAGCAAATTTGCAATCTATCCCTGAAAACAGGCGAGTATACCTAGATTTCCAGAAAGCCTTTGACAAGGTGCCTCATGAACATCTACTCTGGAAACTGAAGAGCCATGGGGTGGACGGAGACGTGCATAGATGGATCAGAAACTGGTTAGAGGGTAGGAAACAGAGGGTAGGGGTGAAGGGCCACTACTCGGACTGGAGGAAGGTCACGAGTGGTGTTCTGCAGGGCTCGGTGCTCGAGCCGATGCTATTTAATATATTCATAAATGATCTAGAAACAGGGAGGAAGTGTGAGATAATAAAATTTGCAGATGACACTAAACTATTTAATGGAGCTCGGACGAAGGAGGACTGCGAAGAATTGCAAAGGGACTTGGACAAATTAGGGGAATGGGCGACGAGATGGCAGATGAAGTTCAATGTTGAGAAGTGTAAAGTATTGCATGTAGGAAGCAGAAAGCCGAGGTTCAATTACACGATAGGAGGGATGTTATTGAACGAGAGTACCCAAGAAAGGGACTTGGGGGTAATGGTGGACATGACAATGAAGCCGACGGCACAGTGCGCAGCGGCTGCTAAGAGAGCGAATAGAATGCTAGGTATAATCAAGAAGGGTATTACAACCAGGACGAAAGAAGTCATCCTGCCGTTGTATCGGGCGATGGTGCGTCTGCATCTGAAGTACTGCGTCCAATATTGGTCGCCGTACCTTAAGAAGGACATGGCATTACTCGAGAGAGTTCAGAGGAGAGCGACATGTCTGATTAAAGGGATGGAAAACCTTTCATATGCTGAGAGATTGGAGAAACTGGGTCTCTTTTCCCTGGAGAAGAGGAGACTTAGAGGGGAAATGATAGAGACTTACAAGATCATCAAGGGCATAGAGAGAGTAGAGAGGGACAGATTCTTCAAACTTTCAAATAATAAAAGAACAAGAGGGCATTCAGAAAAATTTAAAGGGGACAGATTCAAAACGAATGCTAGGAAGTTCTTCTTTACCCAATGTGTGGTGGACACCTGGAGTGCGCTTCCAGAGGATGTAATAGGGCAGAGTACGGTACCGGGGTTTAAGAAAGGATTGGACAATTTCCTACTGAAAAAGGGGATAGAAGGTTATAGATAGAGGATTACTACACAGGTCCTGGACCTGTTGGGCTGCCGCGTGAGCGGGCTGCTGGGCATGATGGACCCCAGGTCTGACCCAGCGGAGGCATTGCTTATGTTCTTATGTACTGACTGAGTTTGGATAATAGTTTTTCCGGTATCTAATGAATGCAAATACCTGGGGGTGATATTGGATTCCACTTTGTCTTTTAAGCCACAGATACATGAGTCAGTGGTGTCTAAAGCTCTTTTAAAATTCGCTGCTTCGTAAAATAAGAGATTTTCTTGATAAGTGCAATTTTGATTCCTACAGTTGATTATTGTAACGCTGTTTACTTCGGTTTACCGAAAAATTAAATTTGAGCATTACAATTGATAACAGAATGCAGCGGCCCACTTAATTGAGGGGCTTCAAGATTTGACCATATTACACCAATCTTAATTAAGCTTCACTTGTTACCAGTAGCTGCTCGAATTGAGTTTAAAGTACTTTGTACGATTTAAGCTAAGACAGAGTAAATAGTCATTAGAGATAAGTAATCTTCTTCGTCAATATTTTCCCAGTCGTACATTGCGCTCCAGTGAACAGCAGTGCTTTGAGGTCCCACCTTTGAAGGAGGTGAGACTAGTGTGTCACTAATTGCTCTGATTGCTATGCAGGGCGCCCAGTGGTGGAACGCCTTGCCGCTTGAAGTTAAAGAGGCACCATCTTTATTAAATATTCCGAAATTAATCAAAATAGTATTGTTTGAATGATATTATGATTAATATGAGTATGATTAATATGAGGTATTGCTAGTTCTTATGTCCTCCTCCCCTACTTAGACTACTGTAACTCCCTCTACTGCCGCATCACATAGAAAGACTATAAGAAACTGCAACTACTCAAAAACACAGTAGCAAGGCTGATCCTGCACAAGACAAAATATGAGAGGGCAAGTCCACTACTTAAGGAATTACACTGGCTGCCAGTCAAGGGCAGGGTTCATTTCAAAATTGCATGTATGGTCGATTGTTTAACAAATTCTAAATTCCCAACCTACCTCATCCTCTCTACAGCCCTTTTCTCTACCTCGCCACCATCCCAATTCAAGATTTGAGACTAACTTATACTCTCTTTCCACCTTGTATCCCATGTACTGACAAAATGTATCTTTATTGTAAACCGCTTGTATCCCATATTCCCAATGAATGTACTGATAAAATGTATCTTTATTGTAAACCGCTTTGAACTTCACGGTATAGCGGTATATAAGAAATAAAATTATTATTATTATTAAAGCTATACAGTATATGGAGAAAACCTAGCTTGGCTCATTTCTGCTCGCCAGGTCACACAGTCCTTCAATTATTCGAGCACAATTCAACGCTGCAAGCTACCACTTCCTTCCCCGCACCAGGTACAGAGGAAAGCTCTTTTCGAGACCACTTTTGAGTTCCAAAGACCCAAAATCTGGAACAAACTCCCTGGAATGAACTCCCAAGCAGCTTACGCCAACTTCCCACATACTTCCAATTCAGGAAGGCACTGAAGACGCATTTATTATCTTTACTGCACTGACTTACAATAACGTACCCATCTGTGTGAAGTCTATACCTCTGAATCAATTCTAATATAATGCAAGCCCCAATGATTCCTAGCCAACATTTGCAGGATACAAGAATAAGTATGGTTTGGTATTTCAGTATTATAGGTTATTTGAGATGTTATTGGATTGTAATTGTCTATGTCTGCATTATGAATGTTTCTCTGTAACTCGCCGAAAATTGCAGGATGTGCGAGCAAGAAATATTTAAAATAAATAAATATTATGAAGATAGAAAAAGATATATTTATGTAGCCAGCTGTAAATAATAAATTAATAATTATTCACAAATATCTCTTAGATAAGTCAGCATACAACTAGTACATAATGTATTTTTCTCTCCAAAAGACATAGCTGACCATAAGACTCACCCACCTGTAGAGGAGGAAAAACTAAGAAAAAAAATTCTGAACCAAATGGTGGGCCCTGTACCTTGTCCCCCCTCTGGTGGTCTAGTAGTAGGCTGGGACAGGGTACAGGTCACGTCTAGTGGTGGACACGTCTAATGGTAGGCACGTCTAGTGGCAGCCAGCTAGTCCCCAGCCAGTGCCAAGCCAGCCAGCAAGTCCCAAGACAACCAGCCAACCCACCCACCCCCAAGCCAGCCAACCCCAAGCCAGCCAGCCAGCCCAAAGGCAACCTGCCCACCCACCCCAAGCCAGCCAGCCCCCAGTCAACCCAGCCAGCCAGTCCCAAGCCAGCCAGCCCAAAGGCAGGCAGGCACCCCCCCGCCCCGTACCTTTTTTGGGATCCCAGCGGTCCAGCGTGCTTTCCTCGCTCCTGCCAGGTTTCCCTGCTCTCTTCCGGCAGCGTTTATTATTTATTTCTATTATTCAACAAAATTTACAAGAATACATCTTGTTACAATAAACACAGGGAAGAAAAACAATACAGAAGTATTACAGATTCATACTTATAGAAATAAATAAATTATTTCTTTTTTCCCTTTCTTAGACCACTATAATAGGGGGATGGTCAATCAAAAATTTTTTGAGAGAAAATTAAAGAGGAATTTAATTGACAATTAGGCTTTATGTTCTAAGCACCAGCTATTAATTTCTATTTTCCCTCAGTCCTTGATGATTTTCTTTACATCCAAGAATTCCTTCAGATGATTAGGAGAGAAAAATGTATATTTAACTCCCAAATACCTAACTAAACATTTGCAGGGGTATACTAGCAAGAAAGTTGCTCCCAATTTAATAGTATCTTGACGCATAGAAAGAAATTCTTTCCTCCGTTCTTGTGTAGTCTTTGCAACATCAGGATATATCCAAATTTTTTGTTCCCCAAATAGTTTCGGTGAATTTTTAAAGAATAATTTCATAATCATATTCACGTCTTGCTCAAAAACAAATGATACTAAGAGCGTAGCTCTAGCAGTATCAGCAGTAATTGTTTGTTCAAGAAGAACAGTCACATTAACAAATTCTGTTTCATTATTTTTTCTCCTTATCTCTTTCTCAATCTCTTTTTCTCCTTCTTCTTTTCCGGATATCTTCTTATTTGGTAAATAGTAGATTTTATTTATAGGGGGAATACAGTTTGACGAAATCTTTAAATTTTCAATCAGGTATCTTTTCAATAGATCAAAAGGCAATATACCCGGAATTTAAGGAAAATTTAAAATACAGAGGTTCAGACGTCTATTGAAATTTTCAAATTGCTCCAATTTCTTGTTTATAAGGGAACTATCCTTAATTGAAGCCATCTTGAATTGTTGTAAATGCAATATATCCTCCTGCATCTGCTTAGTTTGAGCAATAGAATCCATTTTCATTGTTTCCACAGTTTTAGTCAATGAGTCCAAATTTTCCACTATTTTTGTTACCTCTTCAGATGATTTTTCCACTTTTGTCTCCATCCGCTGAAGTAAAGACCAGATGCTTTGAAGGGAAACCTCCGTCGGAGAGGACAAATTCCCCCCACTCTTGCTGGCTTCCATCAGCTGACTAGCCCCAGACGCTGTGCCCTCGTCAGGAGACCCCGCACCTCCACTTCCGGGATCGCGTGTCTCTCGCCCCAGCGTTCCGGCAGTCGCTGGACACGGAGGAGTGAGGGAAACCGGAGGAGACAAAGATGTTTCAATGCCCGAAAGGGCAAGCGACTCCTTCTCTTCGCCGCCCAGCGCTGGGCTCTCTACTCCGGAACCTAGAATTAAATGCATTAAGATGAAGAAATGTCGGGGGTCACGTGATGGCCGGCACCTGATTGGACGCCTGAACGCGGAGCTCCGTCCTCCCTGCACCATTTGGCTCCCCTATCGCCTGCCGGCGGCGGTAATTTTGTGATTATCTCGGCTCCTGCACTTCCGGGATCACTCCCGCTGGGCTGGGGAGCATCTGGTGCGTGACTCACGGTGGCGGCGCGGGGGATGCCGACTCGAGCCCCGAAGGCCCCAAGAAACAGCGTAGCACCGGCTCTCAAAATGGCGGGGACGCAAACGGAGGCGCCGGTGGACCGCACCTCGGATAAGGTGCTCCAGGTATCCATGCGGAACCTCTCTCAACTATTAGACGATAAACTGGCCAAGCTGCATGCTTCCATGGACGAAATCAAAGATGTGCTGGCTGGCCATGCGACGCAGATCCACCAGGTGGAGGAACGGGTTTCGGCACAAGAAGACCGAGCGGTGGTTGCCGACGGCAGGCTTGACTCCTTGGAGACCCGAGTATGCCAACTGCTCGAGAAAGTGGAGGACCAGGAGAACAGGGCCCGCAGAAAGAACCTCCGTCTGATAGGGCTCCCGGAGTCAGTTAAAGATTCTGAGCTTCTCCACGTGGTGGAAAGATGGCTGCCGAAGGAGCTGGGCCTGGCGGAGCAGGCTGGCCCGGTGGTGGTAGAGCGGGTCCATCGTGTTGGTCAACGTCGCGATGGAGACGGACCGGGCCGTCCGAGGCCGGTGCTGGCCAGATTCCATAGTTATGCAATCAAAGCGCGCCTATTGGACCTGTTCAAGAAAAACAGATCTCTGTCCTATGAAGGGGCTAAGATTATGATATTTCAAGATTTCTCCACCAAAGTTGCGAAGCAGCGCAGAGCCCTTTCGCCGTATTGCTCGCAGTTGGTCACGAGGGGAATAAGATTTGCATTTCTTTACCTCGCTAAGGTGAGACTAACTCATGAAAATTGGACTTTCACCATGAGCACGGCGGATGAGCTGAAAAAGTTTCTTGAGAAGCTGCCGGCACCTTAGGAGTGCTGATGGGCGTCTGTCGTGTGATTTCTGGTGGTGTTTTTTCTATCAAGTCGTTTTGGTCATCCGACAGTGTGGTGTTGACTCTGTCCTGATCACTGCTGCTGGGGGCCTATGTTTTGCTGCCGCCTGTGTGACCTGCTTGCGTGGCACGACTCCAGTCTATACAGTCTCCTTGAGCTATTGGAAGCCATACCGCCTCGACACCCATCGGGAGAGGGGGACCTGCACTGCAAGGACTTCTTGGACACTTGGTTTGAGATTATGTTGAGTGCCTGTTTGAGAGATTTGCCAGTTTGTTGTTTATGCAGCTCTCTTTGCACTGTTTTGATGTGTTTTTTCATATACCTAGGTGTTTTAGCCCTTTAGAGTTTTTGTGGGGGTTTTCACTTTAGTTTTCAGTCGGGGGGCTGGGTGGTGGATGGGGGGACGAGAGTGTTCGTGTGAGAAGGGAGAGGGGAATGGAGGTAGTGCTGGGGTGTTGGATGTGTGTGTGGGGATTGTTTGGTGTGAGAATGGTTGAGATGTGTGGGGGACCTGGGGGCAGGGTTGAGGGGATGAGAGAAGTTGGGATTGGGATGGAAGGGGGGTTTTGGTGGGGCAGGGTGGGGGGTGGGATGCACCTGGGGTCTCTGATCAGTAATGTAATGATAATTCAGTGGGTGGCGTGCGGGTTTGGCTTGGAGGCCGGCGCTGCTGCCCCACAGGCCTGTTGTCTCTGGGGGGACTTACTTCTTACCAACTGCTATTGTGAGTTCTGTTAAGATTGCCAGCTTCAACATTGATGGCTTGCACTCCCCAGTGAAGCGCAGAAAATACTTCAATACTGTAAGAAATTAAGAGTAGATGTTTTAATGCTTCAGGAGACTCACCTCAGCGTGACAGAACATGTTAAACTGAAGAGGGATTGGGTAGGGGAAGTAGCTTTTGCTTCATATAACTCCAGACAGCGAGGTGTTGCTCTCCTCTTTCATAAAAAGCATCCTTGTACTATGCACAAGGTAATACAGGACCCTGAGGGGCGGTATGTGATCTGGGCAGGAGTTTTCTTGGGGAAGAAATATGTGTTTTGTTCTCTTTATGCACCTAATGTATACTCTCATAGATTTTTTTCTGTATTAGTAGCGGCTCTGACGCCTTTTTCTGAATACCAATTGGTACTGGGTGGGGACTTTAACATCACTGCAGACCCACTTGTTGATTGCAAGCCGCCTAAGCCTCGATTGAAAGGAGGCGATCACAAGGGGGTGAACTTTGTGATGCACCAACTGGGTCTGATTGATGTCTGGCGCACACTGCATCCTACTGAATCTGACTTCACTTTTCACTCTCAAGTGCATGATGTTCATAGTCGCTTAGACTACCTGCTGGTGGCTCCTTCTCTGCTGGCGGGTATTCCACGAGTGATGATTGAAGATGGTGTTTTGTCAGATCACCACTTGGTTTGGCTGGAGCTCATTGATAGGCCGGGGTCCCAGGGGTCGACTACTAGTTGGCGTATGAATCCCACGTTATACGAAGATGATGAGTTTAAGGATTTCCTGGAACAACAATGGGATTTCTTTGTGAACGAAAATCCCTGCTTCTGATGTATCAGAGGTGGTGTTTTGGGAGGCGAGCAGGGCGATCTTGCGTGGTAAAATTATTGAGTATACTACCTGCAAGCGCAGAGCCCAAGATAAGACACTGTTAGACTTGACACAACGTTCGGCCGTGCTGCATGGGAGTTTACATGCTCCGGGTGTCACGACAGCTCGATCTCAGTATTCTGATCTAAATAGGCAAATTAATGACTTATTGGCAGAAAGAGCCCTTAGAGATATCAGATTGTATAAATATCGCCTCCATCGCTGGGTAACAAAGCGGGGAAACTGCTTGCATCTTTGGTTACCTCAAGGGCTCCGAAGCGCATTATTTCAAGGATTCGGGTGCCTGATGGTAGAGAGGTAACTGCCCAAGCTAGGATACAGCAGAGTTTTGTTAACTACTATAGGGCTCTATATGATAAGGGGACCTGTGACACAGGACAGCGGACGACTTTCTTTCAAGACCCACAGCTTCCGTCCCTGGGACATGAGCAGCAGGAGGTGTTAAATGCCCCGGTGCGAGGGTTGGAAATCCAACAAGCTATTCGGGCCTTAAAATTGGCTAAAGCCCCTGGGCCTGACGGACTGGGTTCTGAATATTATAAGCTGTTGGGGGTACGAGTGGTGGGCCCATTTCAAGCCCTATGTGGGGCTCTTAGTAGAGGTGAACTGCCTCCGCATAGACTAACTCACGCCAATATTGTGGTTCTACCGAAACTGGGTCGAGCGGAAGATCAGCTGGGATCCTATAGACCTATTTCTCTGCTCAATCAAGATATCAAGTTGTTTGCTTGCTATTATGGCGGCTCGCCTGGGTCGGATTTTGCCCAATTTAATTCATTCGGACCAGGCAGGTTTTGTGCCAGGGCCGCTATTCATCTGCTAATGTGCTGAGGGCGCTTTCGGTGCTTCAGAATCCTGGACTTGTTGGGCAACACCCGGGACAGCAGAACGCTCTTATAGTTAGTTTAGACGCGGAAAAAGCGTTCGATAAAGTGTTATGGGATTATCTTTTTTGGGTTCTTCCTCAGTTCGGTATTATGGGGAGCTTTCTGACTGGGATTCGATCATTATACGCTCATCCTACGGCTCAAATCCTGATTAACAGGGGAGCTTACCTCTTCTTTTGAACTCGAGAGGGGGACGTGCCAGGGCTGTCCCCTCTCCCCGATGCTTTTTGTCTTGGCTCTGGAGCCTCTTGCGGCTAAGCTCCGTCAGAGTACCGACTTGCGTGGTATTTGGTTGGGTTCCCAGGAATTTAAAATTAATTTGTTTGCAGATGACATGCTCATCTTTCTGGGAGATGCTGAAGAGGGGGTTCCTCGATTAATAGATCTTATACAGAGATTTGGAGCCTTTTCTGGGTTGCGAATTAACTTTGATAAGTTAGAGGCTCTGGCGGTCCGCCCCCCGTGTGCTCTTTGGCATGATCCTTCCTTTCCGCTGCAATGGTCTAAGGGTACGCTCAAATATTTGGGACTATATCTGCATGCAGATCCGGGGGTGGTCTATCGGAAGAACGTACTTGATAAATTAGATGCAGTCCGAGCTCTGTTTAAGAGATGGATGGAGTTTCCCCTTTCGCTCCTGGGACGCGTTGCCCTTATTAAAATGGTCCTATTGCCGAAGCTCCTGTATCCACTACAAATGGTGCCCATTTGGATCAAACAGAAAGATGTGCAGGCTTATAGGGGGGTCGTTTCGTCCTTTATATGGCGCTCCCGCCGGGTGAAAATTGGCTATAACAAACTGATTAGGGGGCACGAGCACGGTGGTGTGAACTTGCCCGATTTGCGTCTTTATAATGTTGCTGCTTTGTTGAGATGGGTACATGAATTATATACAGGAGTTGCCAGGTTTGCCCCGGTTGGATTCTGGTACCTTTTGTCAGCTCCGGTGTCAGTTTTTAACCTCCTGTGGCATGGGGCGGGACCCTGCCCTTCTATGCTTCGACCCTTACGAATGGCCTGGTGCTGGTGGCGGTCTTCCTTGGGGGGCGTGGTGGGTCCTTCGCCTTTTACGGAATTGGTGGGTAACCCTAAGTTTCCTGCTGGTTCGTTACATGCATTTTTTTGCCTCAGTTAGGACGTCTGGGTGTCGTTTTGTGGGGCAGGTTGCTGAAGTGGGGTCGGGATCGGTTCCCTCTTTTCTGGCATGTCGGGACTGCTGGGGTTGGACCGCAGGGTCTATGTTTGCATACCTGCAGATGCGTAGCTATTGTTTGGCGCTCCGTTCGCTGGAGGGCAGCTTGCCCACTTTCACTTCCTTGGATCAACAGTTTTTGTCCGCCCCATCTGAATTTAACACACTCTCGGAGTGGTATAAAGTGGGGAGAGAAAGACGGTCTGATAGGTTTCTTGATGCTATGGCAATGGATTGGACTTCAGCTTTGGGAGAGCAGGTCACTGCTGATGAATTAGTTCTGTGTTTTCAGGAATGTGCCTCTGCCTCCCCTAATGTGAGTTTGCGGGAAGTACACCTGCAGATTTTGCACCAATCTTATTTAACGAGATGTAAGGGACGAACGATGGGGTTATGGCCTGATGATTGCTGCCCCTGTTGTCCGGCTCGTCGGGACTCCTTGGTACATCACTTTTTGGAGTGTTCACATGTAGGGCCCCTGTGGATTTTTGTGCTTCGGGAGCTGGAGAACGTTATAGGATTATCTATAGACTGGTCTTATAAGACGTTGCTGTTGGGTGTCACAGGTCCCCTGGTGGAAGCGGGTGTTAGCGATCCTGGAAGGCGCTTTCTTTTAGTGGCCTTAGGAATCACAAAGAAACTAATTCTTCGCCACTGGATTGATACCACGCGGCCAACAGTGCAACAATGGAGGGCTAATATGTCTCTGATGGCTGGATGGGAGCGGCAGCACCGCCGAGGGGCTGCGAGCTGGAAATCTAGGACCTATTTGGATTATTGGAGTTCCTTTTAGGGCTGGTTAGAGATCATGGGTGCACAGGGTGGGGGGGGAGGGGTTGGAGGGGAGGGTTTCATTCAAAAATTGGATCTGCACGGGGGATGATATGCTGTGGATTTATCTATGTTTGATTATTCTTTACCTGCACCCTTGATTATTGTACATGATGTCATTCTTGTATGGTCATAACTTGTATTTTCTCGTATGCATTGATCCTTTAATAAACATATTTAAAAAAAAAAAAAAAAAGATGAAGAAATGTCCAGTGCAAACCCAAAAAACCCAAATATATGCATAATATGTACAGTTAACTCATGTGAAGGTGATACAAGCAATGAATATGCACAAGACAGATTTTGTCTTCTTTGAGTGTGGTGCAAGGGCCAAGTTCTCAAATTAAATTTAAATTGTTAAAAGAACTTGTGATGTGTCAGCAAATAATCAAAAATATAAATCACTGCCACATGTGGGACAGGCCTATTACCTGCGACAGGTATTACAGTAGATAAAAATATGGGATAAACAAATAGTTATTTTCCGAGAACAATGCATGAGACAATAATAAAGAAATAATACAACAGCTAACAGAATATCATAATGGGCCTATTAGATTACGTAATAACACATAATTATATTTCAGAAGTACAATTCAAAGAAGGTAAATTAAGGTATAATGGCAATAAATGTAGAGGATCCTCTGAAGATCTGCAGCGCTACTATAAATAGCTTGCATGGTGTAGGTGTATTTTTTTTTCTTTTTTTTTGCAGAAAGGTAATCATAACCCAAGTGATTTTAAACCATAGTTCAGGTTTGTTAAATTTAAAAAAAAAGGAAAAGCACAACAGTTACACACTTAAGAGAACAATGTGAAAATCCAGATAAATTACATAACTAACATTAACACCTAAACAAAGTAAAACTTCTGGACAATAAAGCATCATAGAACATATGAAAACAAGTGTAAAGGAAGGTGTGGACAGGCTGGTAACTTGTGCAAACTCTTCTGACAGTAGATTCTCAACAGTCTCAATGCTTCTCAAATTATCAACCATAGGAATGAACACGATCAAAATCAGTAGTTAACCACAGTTATTATTTTGATGTCTTGTGAAGCTTTAAAAGTAAGTGTATATCCTTTAGATTGGAGTCACAAAAGGTCAGAGAAATATGACTGTCCATTGATTTCATGTATGCAGTCTGGATAGGTCCCCTGTCTGCCTGTTGCAAGCTGCAGTCTTCAGCTTCTACCATCTACAATATAATCAGAGACAAAACCACATAAATACAATTCACAAATGACCAAAAGGTATGGGGCATTCATCTTCCAGGGATACTGTAAAATTGAGTCATAGTAGTTCTAGGTAGTACAGCTGGCACATATTGCTGTCTGATACTCAGACTCCAATGGCATAACGTTTATACAAAGCCAGCATTTTTCTTTATAAATCAGCAATTCGTTCTTCCATCAAATTACCAAAATACAATTAATATCCAAATTTTAATTTGTGCCCACTCAATGAGGAGTCTATTCTTGTAAGAACATGATTCGGAAATAGTTTACCTTAATTGTGATTATCTTGGAAGGCTTTCCATATCTGGGGACAGTTCATCCAGTGACATTGTAATCACTTACCCGCTATTTTCTGTAAATCATTTTTCTTTTCACAAATAAAAGACATGAAATACAACAGCTATTAAATTGTAAGTTCATTAATATTTAAAGGAGAATAGTAGACTTTCCATTTACATGAATAAACGACTATTACTGTAAAGGTTCCTATAACTTAGCACTCTTCTCAGTGTCAGCTCTGCAATGCAGTTAATAATTGTCAGCATGTTCTGTTGGCTTAACCAGAGTGAGCAAACGCAAGATGGTAGAAGCACTGATAAAGGACAGCATCTGTGAGCACACTGAAAAAAATGGGCTGATGAAAGCGAGCCAACATGGCTTCTGCAAGGGAAGATTGTGCCAAACAAACTTACTGCACTTTCTTTGAGAGGGTAAACAGTCAGTTGGACAAAGGGGAACCCGTAGACATCATTTACCTCAACTTCAAAAAGGCCTTTGACAAGGTACCCCATGAGCGGCTACTTAGGAAGCTGTGGAACCACGGGGTGGAAGGGGACGTGCACAGATGGGTCAAACACTGGTTGGCAGGCAGAAGACAGAGGGTTGGAGTGAAGGGTCACTACTCAGGCTGGAGGAAAGTCACGAGCGGAGTTCCGCAGGGGTCTGTACTTGGACCGCTGCTGTTCAATGTATTTATAAATGACCTGAAAACGGGGACGAAGTGTGAAGTTATCAAATTTGCGGATGACACTAAACTCTGTAGAAAGGGTTAGAAATGCGGAAGAGTGTGAGGACCTACAAAGGGACCAAAACAAACTGGAGGAGTGGGCGAATAAATGGCAGATGAACTTCAATGTAGGGAAATGCAAGGTCATGCCTATAGGGAGAAAGAACCCGATGTTCAGCTACCAAATGGGGGGATTAGTATTAGAGGGAAGTAACCTTGAAAGAGATTTGGGTGTACTGGTGGACACAACAATGAAGTCAACAGCACAATGTGCAGCAGCCGCGAAGAAGGCAAACAGAATGTTGGGTATTATTAAGAAGTGTATTACGACCAGAACGAGAGAAGTCATTCTGCCGTTGTATCGGGCAATGGTGCGCCCGCACCTGGAGTACTGTGTTCAGTATTGGTCACCGTACCTTAAGAAGGATATGGCAATACTTGAGAGGGTCCAGAGGAGAGCGACACGAATGATTAAGGGCATGGAAAACCTTTCATACACTGAAAGATTGGAGAGATTGGGACTCTTCTCCCTGGAAAAGCGGAGACTCAGAGGAGACATGATAGAGACCTACAAGATCATGAAGGGCATAGAGAGGGACAGATTTTTCAAACTTTCAAAACATAAAAGAACAAGAGGACATTCGGAAAAGTTGGAAGGAGACAGATTCAAAATGAATGCTAGGAAGTTTTTCTTTACCCAGTGTGTGGTGGACACCTGGAATGCGCTTCCAGAGGACGTAATAGAACAGAGTACGGTACTGGAGTTCAAGAAAGGATTGGACAATTTCCTGCTGGAAAAAGGGATAGAGGGGTATAGATAGAGGGCTACTGCACAGGTCCTGGACCTGTTGGGCCGCTGCGTGAGCAGACTGCTGGGCGCGATGGACCTCGGGTCTGACCCAGTGGAGGCATTGCTTATGTTCTTAAGGTTACATCCTTCATACCTAATCTTGGACAAACCTAGATAACATCAAAGTTATCAGTATTGAAGAGTCGCAACCAAAAGACCTGGGCTGAAGCCTGTCAACAGCTTGATAAGATGTGCAAAGGTCAGGTAGTTGGGAAGAAAATGACCCTTGCCACAGTGTCAGCATGAATCTAATCTAATCTAATCTAAACCTTAAGTTTATATACCTCCTTAATAAAAACATTTGAACTAAAAAAAAAAAAGTTTATATACCGCATCATCTCCATCTAAAATTTAACAGTGACTCCAATTTATGAGGGATAATTAACACGCCACATCTTAGTCACCAGTATTTCAACCCATATACAAAAATATAATTTGCTGAACCAAGTCTCAAATTTATAAAGTTAAGAGGTTAAAATCCTTATCTTCTCTCTAGAGCTTTTGACCAACTTCTGTGGCTAATTTCTCCACAGACCCATCTTATCAGTCACACAACAAAAACACACATTCATAGAAACATAGAAAAAAGCAGCAGAAAAGGGCTATAGCCCACCAAGTCTGCCCATTCCAAGTATCCCCTCCCCTGAATTTACTCCCTTAAAGATCCCACGTGAGTATCCCATTTTCTCTTAAAATCCATCACGCTGCTGGCCTTTATCACCTGGAGTGGGAGTCTGTTCCAATGATCCACTACTCTTTCGGTGAAGAAGTACTTCCTGGAGTCGCCATGAAACTTCCCTCCCCTGATTTTCAGCGGATGCCCTCTGGTGGTCGAGGGTCCCATGAGCCAGAAAATATCATCTTCTGACTCGATGCGTCCCGTGATGTACTTATATGTTTCAATCATATCTCCCCGTTCTCTTCTTTCCTCAGGCCTGTCTTTCTTATACACAGAAGTGGTCTCTAAATCCACTCGGTATTTTATTATTTCTCTGTTCTATTAAGCTAATTCCTGCACCTATAACCTTAACCTCATCTCCTGCTTCCACATACGTGTTTGTAGAATTAAGTTTCAAAATAATAATGGTAGGAGCTGCATACGATTGTAGTAATTTATGACCCAAATAGATTGACTATGATTGACAGGCACAGTGAACGCAAATTTTCCTTTATCATCTGGATGTAGAGGAATGGTAAAAAATAAACCCTCTTTTAGATCTATTACCAAAACCTCCCATTTTATCGGGATTATGTTACTGCAGCTGCTAAAATGCCCATTTAGTATGTTTAAATGCCAATACCAGCACAGACTCGCAGCATATTGACTAATGCAATATCTGTCCTGTTTCCTAAGCCCTGTAATGCTTCACGACAATCCAAATTAGCATTTTGAGCCTCCTTATTATCTACTTGTCTAATATTATCTACTTGTCTAATAGTGGAGAAATTTCCTATTCCATATAACTGATCTGGGGTATAAAGCCCTCCAGATTGTAAAGCTCTCCGTTGAGCCTCCCATTGGTACTCACTATCCCATAGTAGATGACGGCAGATAAAGACCCGAATGGTCCATCCAGTCTGCCCAACCTGATTCAATTTAAAAAAATTTTTTTTTATTTTTTTTTTCTTCTTAGCTATTTCTGGGCGAGAATCCAAAGCTTTACCCGGTACTGTGCTTGGGTTCCAACTGCCGAAATCTCTGTTAAGACTTACTCCAGCCCATCTACACCCTCCCAGCCATTGAAGCCCTACCCTGCCCATCCTCCTCCAAACGGCCATACACAGACACAGACCGTACAAGTCTGCCCAGTAACTGGCCTAGTTCAATCTTTAATGTTATTTTCTGATTCTAAATCTTCTGTGTTCATCCCACGCTTCTTTGAACTCAGTCACAGTTTTACTCTCCACCACCTCTCTCGGGAGCGCATTCCAGGCATCCACCACCCTCTCCGTAAAGTAGAATTTCCTAACATTGCCCCTGAATCTACCACCCCTCAACCTCAAATTATGTCCTCTGGTTTTACCATTTTCCTTTCTCTGGAAAAGATTTTGTTCTACGTTAATACCCTTTAAGTATTTGAACGTCTGAATCATATCTCCCCTGTCTCTCCTTTCCTCTAGGGTATACATATTCAGGGCTTCCAGTCTCTCCTCATATGTCTTCTGGTGCAAGCCTCCTATCATTTTCGTCGCCCTCCTCTGGACCGCCTCAAGTCTTCTTACGTCTTTCGCCAGATACGGTCTCCAAAACTGAACACAATACTCCAAGTGGGGCCTCACCAATGACCTGTACAGGGGCATCAACACCTTCTTCCTTCTACTGACTACGCCTCTCTTTATACAGCCCAGAATCCTTCTGGCAGCAGCCACTGCTTTGTCACACTGTTTTTTCGCCTTTAGATCTTCGGACATTATCACCCCAAGGTCCCTCTCCCCGTCCGTGCATATCAGCTTCTCTCCTCCCAGCATATACGGTTCCTTCCTATTATTAATCCCCAAATGCATTACTCTGCATTTCTTTGCATTGAATTTTAGTTGCCAGGCATTAGACCATTCCTCTAACTTTTGCAGATCCTTTTTCATATTTTCCACTCCCTCTTCGGTGTCTACTCTGTTACAAATCTTGGTATCATCTGCAAAAAGGCACACTTTTCCTTCTAACCCTTCAGCAATGTCACTTACATACATATTGAACAGGATTGGCCCCAGCACCGAACCCTGAGGGACTCCACTAGTCACCTTTCCTTCCTTCGAGCGACTTCCATTAACCACCTCCCTCTGGTGTCTGTCCGACAGCCAGTTTCTGACCCAGTTCACCACTTTGGGTCCTAACTTCAGCCCTTCAAGTTTGTTCAACAGCCTCCTATGAGGAACTGTATCAAAGGCTTTGCTGAAATCCAAATAAATTACATCTAGCATATGTCCTCGATCCAGCTCTCTGGTCACCCAATCAAAAAATTCAATCAGGTTCGTTTGGCACGATTTACCTTTTGTAAAGCCATGTTGCCTCGGATCCTGTAACCCATTAGTTTCAAGGAAATACACTATCCTTTCTTTCAGCAACACTTCCATTATTTTTCCAACAACTGAAGTGAGGCTCACCGGCCTGTAGTTTCCTGCTTCATCCCTGTGACCACTTTTATGAATAGGGACCACATCCGCTCTCCTCCAATCCCCAGGAATCACTCCCGTCTCCAGAGATTTGTTGAACAAGTCTTTAATAGGACTCGCCAGAACCTCTCTGAGTTCCCTTAGTATCCTGGGATGGATCCCGTCTGGTCCCATCGCTTTGTCCACCTTCAGTTTTTCAAGTTGCTCATAAACACCCTCCTCCGTGAACAGCGCAGAATCTACTCCATTTTCTCGTGTAACTTTGCCGGACAATCTCGGTCCTTCTCCAGGATTTTCTTCTGTGAAAACACAGAACAGAAGTATTTGTTTAGCACATTTGCTTTCTCCTCATCACTCTCCATATATTTGTTCCCAGCATCTTTTAGCCTAGCAATTCCATTTTTTATCTTCCTCCTTTCACTAATATATCTGAAAAAATTTTTATCTCCCTTTTTTACATTTTTAGCCATTTGTTCTTCCGCCTGTGCCTTCGCCATACGTATCTCTCTCTTGGCTTCTTTCAGTTTCACCCTGTAGTCCTTTCTGCTCTCCTCTTCTTGGGTTTTTTTATATTTCATGAACGCCAACTCTTTCGCCTTTATTTTCTCAGCCACTAGGTTGGAGAACCATATCGGCTTCCTTTTTCTTTTGTTTTTATTGATTTTCTTCACATAAAGGTCCGTAGCCATTTTTATCGCTCCTTTCAGCTTAGACCACTGTCTTTCCACTTCTCTTATGTCCTCCCATCCTAACAGCTCTTTCTTCAGGTACTTTCCCATTGCATTAAAGTCCGTACGTTTGAAATCTAGGACTTTAAGTATCGTGCGGCCGCTCTCCACTTTAGCCGTTATATCAAACCAAACCGTTTGATGATCGCTACTACCCAGGTGAGCACCCACTCGAACATTAGAGATACTCTCTCCATTTGTGAGGACCAGATCCAATATCGCTTTTTCCCTTGTGGGTTCCGTCACCATTTGTCTGAGCAGAGCCTCTTGAAAGGCATCCACAATCTCCCTACTTCTTTCCGATTCCGCAGACGGAACATTCCAGTCCGCATCCGGCAGGTTGAAATCTCCCAACAGCAGAACCTCCTCTTTCCTTCCAAACTTTTGGATATCCACAATCAGATCCTTATCAATTTGCTGCGATTGAGTCGGAGGTCTGTAGATTACACCCACGTAGATAGAAGTTCCATCTTCTCTTTTCAGAGCAATCCATATCGCTTCTTCCTCTCCCCAGGTCCCTTGCATTTCGGTCGCTTGGATATTGATCTTTACATAGAGAGCTACTCCTCCACCTTTATGACCATCTCTGTCCTTCCTAAAAAGATTATATCCCGGTATGTTTGCATCCCATCCATGTGATTCACTGAACCATGTCTCTGTGATAGCAACAATATCTAGATCTGCCTCTAATATCAGGGCTTGCAGATCATGAACTTTGTTGCTTAGACTGCGAGCATTTGTGGTCATCGCTTTCCAGCTATTTTTCAGCAATAATCTCCTTTTTCGTATGGATTTTTGTGTCGTTTCACTTTCCGTTGCAATACTAAGAAATGAGTTGCTGATACTGCTTATTTTGCAGCCTTTACTACTATCACATCTTTTCTTTTGCCGGGGGTGGTCTCTATAATTGTCCTTCGTACATACACCACCCCCACCTTCTAGTTTAAATGCCTGGAAAAATATTGTCTAAATTTCTCTGCAAGGTTTCTTTTTCCTGCTGTAGTAATATGTAGCCCATCAGTGCAATATAGCTTCTTGTCCTTCCATGTATTTCCCCATCCTCCTATGTACCTGAAGCCTTCTTGATGACACCAGGCTCTGAGCCATCTATTAAAGTCCTCTGTGTTTTTCATTCTTTGCTCTCCTTTTCTATATGCAGGCAGTATTTCAGAAAAAGCTAAAGTCTTTACAAAAGGTTTCACGCCCTCACCAAGCTCCCGAAAAGCTTTCTGTGCTGCAAGTCCCATAGTCAATACCATGCGCATAATGTTTTTCCAATCTTGTGGTATTAAGGTATCCGCCCTAGCCAGGGTTTCAAATAACCCGGCTGTGAAATTACTTCTTAAACCTGTCTCTGAAATAGATTTATGAATTTCTCGCAATATTGCAAAGGATAATGGTAAGTGCGCTAATGTTTCTTCCTTTTTTCCACTTAAAGGTACTGGAGTTAACTGTGTGGGAAGCATGATTTTTGGATATATGTTCTGACTGGAATAGTCAGGGGGGGAATGGTTAATCAGACGCCGCCTCAGTCCCAACCTTTTCCAAGGCACACTTACACTTCTGCCATACAATTAAGATGGCTGCTGACGCCCTAGGCTCAGCATATAAAACTTTCCCGACTCTTATCCAATCTTCTATTTTTAGGGATCCCTTTTCTGGATACCAGGAGCAGTGCTCTCCTATCTCTTCTACTAAACATTTTAACTGTGAATCAGGAGGCCTCAATATCTGTATGTCTCAGAATATACTTCAATTCTTTCACATGAGCACGCTGCAAATCTGACAGGGAATTTCCCATACATACTCGAGAGGATCCCGTAGGATACGGTGCACCTAGCCTTATCGTCAGACGTAGGGTCCCTGTTCCTGACGCCACTTGTAGGAATGGAAATCGGCAAACACACACACAGGATACAAGCCGGGAAGAAGGCGTTGCCAGTGGCTAGCTCCAAGTCCCTTGTATTATGCTTCTAAGCTAATGACACCATAGTAACTCCCTCGTTTACACATCTAATGATTGGTGGATACAAAGGTACATGCTTTTACATTGGTTGAAACGCAGGTACATGCTTTTACATCGTGATCACCCTCCCTTTATCTCGTGCTTTACCTCGTGATCACCCTACAACTCAGCACTTAGACAATACCTGTGTTTTTGCACGTCCTCAATGCCTGTCAGCTAATGTCCTTTCCAAATATGGACAGCTTAAATAAGATAAGGGTTAATGTGTGACAGGTAAGGGGGAGAGAGGGAATGATTCAGTATTCATTCACAGGGGCTTAGATTCTTTCACAGGGCCTTAGATCAGTGTGCTGGCCTTGCCTGTGTGCTGACCTTGCCCTGGTTCAGAACTGCATCCCTTCACAAATGCAAAGTGATTGCGCATTGGGAAGAATAAACCAAATCCCAGTTACCAGATGCTAAGGTCCACCTTGGGGGTTAGCGCCCCAAAAAAGGATCTGGGTGTCAATGTAGACCTTCCATCCATTATGGGGTGGTGGCCAAAAATGCAAACAAGATTCTAGGAATTATTAAAAAAGGGATGATTAACAAGACTAAAGATATTATAATGCTGCTGTATCGCTCCATGATGCGACCTCACCTGGAGTATTGCGTTCAATTCTAGTCTCCTTATCTCAAGAAAATATAGCGGCACTAAAAAAGTCAAAGAAGAGTGAGCAACTTGGTAAAGGGGATGGAACTCCTCTCGTACGAGGAAAGACTAAAAAGGTTTGGACTCTTCAGCTTGGAAAAGAGATAATTGAGGGGAGGTATGATTCATGTCTACAAAATCCTGAGTGGAGTAGAACGGGTACAAGTGTATCGATTTTTCACGCCTTCAAAAATTATAAAGACTAAGGCAGTGTTCTTCAACATTTTTACACCTATGGACTTGCGGAAATAAAAGAATTATTTTGTGGACCGGCAGTTGAAGAACACTGGGCTAAGTCGTGGCCAGACCCCACCCCTCTCCGCCCCACCCTCATAATAGTACTAATTGTAACACTATTTTTTCCATTCATTTTTCATATATACAAACCACAAAATTAAACTACACAAAGCACACTGTATGCTTCTCAACATTCATTCCTACCAGAACACAGATAACCCCTATGCAAATACAGGGACCAAAAACTAAAAGTACTAATATATACAAACAAACCCTAAGATTCAAGACTCTGTATGTTGTACAACCCCAGAGAAAAAGAAACAAATGCATTTCTTCCTGAACAGTGCAAAATACAGACTGCAGATGTAAACTCTCAAAATTGACACTATTCAATCACTAAATTCAAAAATAAAGTCATTCCCCCTACCTTTGTTGCTTCCCTCCATCCATGCAGCAAAATATATTATATCTTACCACCAGGCTGGAAACGTAAGTTAACAAGAGACAAAATGACCCAGGGCCAGCAAAGGAACATCAGCTTCAAGTTAGTCAAGAAAATCAAATCATATCATTCTGCCTCCTGTTGCCATTTAGAAACATAGAAAGATGACGGCAGAAAAGGGTATAGCCCATCAAGTCTGCCCACTCTACTGACCCACCCCATTAAGTCAGAGTGCTGCTCGACCCACGTAGAGATCCAACGTGGATATCCCATTTATTCTTAAAGTCGAGCACGCTAGTGGCCTTGATCACCTGCACCGGTAGTTTGTTCCATGTGATCCACCACCCTTTCTGTGAAGAAATACTTCCTGGTGTCACCACCAAATCTCCCTCCTCTGAGTTTGAGCGGGTGCCCCCTTGTGACTGAAGGTCCCTTAGGAAAGAATATGTCGTTTTCCACCTCGACACGACCTGTGACGTACTTAAATGTCTCAATCATGTCACCCCTCTCCCTGTGCTCCTCTAGAGAGTAGAGCTGCAACTTGCCCAGTCTTTCCTCGTATGAGAGACCCTTGAGTCCGGAGGCCATCCTAGTGGCCATTCTCTGGACTGACTCAGCTCGAAGTACATCTTTACGTTAATGTGGACTCCAGAATTGCACACAGTACTCCAGATGAGGTCTCACCATGGCTCTGTACAGTGGCATTATGACTTCGGGTTTACGGCTGACGAAGCTTCTATTGATACATCCCATCATTCGCCTTGCCTTGGAGGAGTGTGTGGCGCAGTGGTTGAAGCTACAGCCTCAGCACCCTGGGGTTGTGGGTTCAAACCCCACGCTGCTCCTTGTGATCCTGGGCAAGTCACTTAATCCTCCATAGCCCCAGGTACGTTAGATAGATTGTGAGCCCACCGGGACAGATAGGGAAAATGCTTGAGTACCTGATTGTAAAACCGCTTAGATGGTCTTGATAGGCGGTATATAAAATCCTAATAAAACTTGAAACTTGAAACTTCTCTACTTGTTTGGCAGCCTTCTTGTCTGAACTGATGATTACTCCCAAGTCCCGTTCTTCTGAAGTCGTAGCTAGTGTTTCTCCATTCAAGGTGTATGTTCTGCATGGATTTCTGCTGCCGAGATGCATCACCTTACACTTCTTTGCGTTGAAGCCCAGCTGCCATGTTGAGGACCAGTTTTCCAACTTGATCAGATCCTGCGTCATACCATCCGTGAGATCGCTTTCACCTACTATATTACACAGTTTGGCGTCGTCGGCAAACAGCGCTACTTTTCCCTGAAGCCCTCGGGTCAAGTCCCTTATGAATATGTTAAAAAGGGATGGTCCCAGGACTGAGCCCTGCGGCACTCCACTAGTCACCTCCGATGTCTTAGAGAGGGTGCCATTGACCATCACCCTCTGAAGTCTTCCACTCAGCTAATCATTGACCCATGCAGTTAGTTTCTCACCTAACCCCATCGATTTCATCTTGTTTAATAGTCTACGGTGTGGGACACTGTCAAACGCTTTACTGAAATCCAAGTACACTATGTCCAGAGACTCTCCTGAGTCTAGCTTTCCTGTCACCCAGTCAAAGAAGCTGATAAGATTGGATTGGCATGACCTGCCATGTTGACAGGGATCCCTCAGATTCCCCTCATCCAATATCGTGTAGCAAATAACGTTTACTTTCCTACCATCATTCTGTTTCTTCTCACCATTTCAATTTCTTGGAACACACCTATTTTGGGATCTATTAATCGCCTTCCTACAAAAAAGTCCTATAAAACTTTGACAGTTAAGTATAAACTAACTTAAGTAGGAAAGCCCACAGGTACTATAGCAGCAATCCTCCTACAATGTGCTGCCCAAGTCTCAAAGGCCGTGCTCACTATACCACTTCTGTGTTTACAATCCTCTCCTCTTCCTTCCAGTTCCCATCCGCATTATAATCCCCCTGCATCAGCCAGTTACCAGTCAGCTCAATGCCTATTGGTCTGCAACACGGAAAACTCAGCTATCCCATAGGTCGGCATTCGGTTTTCGAACATCCCCGGGAGCTAATTGGCCAACATGCCCTGTCAATCAAGTCACAATACAGTCCGTTTGTTCTATGAATCATAACGTCTTGGGCCCGATGCACGTGTTGGCCCTGGAGACCGGCAGGAAATTTCTACGCACTGGTCCGCGGGCCAGGGGCTAAAGAACACTGGACTAGGGGACACTCAGTGAGGTTACAGGAAAATACTTTGAAATACTTTTAAAACCAATAGGAGGAAATATGTTTTCACTCAGGCCCAGATTCTCAAAACTTTAATGCTCTTGCTAAATTGTTTACCGACGGATTAGCCTGTATGCATTTTAGCAGTAGATTAAAACGGTTTATCTCTGTCAAGAGTGAGCTTTCTAGCAGTCTCCAACAAGGACATGCAAAGGGAATTCTTAAAAAATACCAAGCCATTTTGCGACAAAAATAAGCAATTGGTCTAGGGGTCCGGTCAGTGTCAGAGACTGCTAGAAAGCCTGTGTTGTGATGCAATGAGAGAGATGACCATTCTCTCTCCCACTGCATCACAACACCCCTCCACTGCAGTAGCAGCGAACACCCCCCCCCCTATAGCGGGAGAGATGCCCACTCTCCCCGCTGCTAAGACACCTGCCACCACTCAGCCACGTGCACTGCCCACAGTGAGAGAGATGCCCACTCTCCCCGCTGCCATGCCTACCACTGGCTCTGATGCCCACTCGCCCGCCACCCCCTCCCACTTACCTCCACATAGATGCACGGAGGATGGACTCCCTCCTCCCAGCAGGCCTGCCTGTGTCGTCCAAAATGGTCCTTCTCCTCCCCGGTGCATCTTGGGATGCACTGGAGAGGGGACTGAGGCTCTGATTGGCTCATGTTGTATGAAGCCCCTCCCATGGACAACTTGGGCCAATCAGAGCCTCCTGCCCCATGGGAAGGGCTTTATACACCTTGGGCCAATCAGAGCCTCAAGCCCCTCCCCGGTCCATCCCAAGATGCACCAGGAAGGGGAAGGCCCATTTTAGACGATGCAGGCAGGCCAGCTGGGAGGAGGAAGTCTGCCCTCTATGTATCTATGTGGAGTTAAGGGGATGGCGTGTTGTAGGGGGTTTTTAAACGCATATTGTTTATGCATGTGCCCATCATTGTCACCAGTGATGGGCATGTACACATTTAGCGAATCTTCGCTGCTGTCCACCGACCGCATCTGCATGTGTAATTTTTTTTTTTTTTAAATGTCTCACTTTTTTCAATTCACTATCAAAATGGCTGCGTTAGCAGACCGTTGCTTTTTAACGCGGTTTTTTGAGAAGCCTGGCCTCATAGAATAGTTAAGCTCCGGAACGGATTGCCAGAGGTTGTGTTAAGAGTGGACAGCGTAGCTGGTTTTAAGAAAAGTGTGGACAGGTTCCTGGAAGAAAAGTCCATAGTCTGTTATTGAGAAAGACATGGGAGAAGTTTTGGCCAGGTACTAGTGACCTGGTTTGGCCACTGGTCTGACCCAGTAAGGCTATTCTTATGTTATGCAGAAAATAAATGCAAGTAATACACGTATATTAAAAATGCATAAGAACATAAGAATAACCTGAGTGGGTCAGACCAAAGGTCCATCAAACTCAGTAGTCCGTCCTCACGGTGGCCAATCCAGGTCACTAGTAGCTGGTCAAACCCCAAAGAGTAGCAACATTCCATTCTACCAATCCAGGGCAAGCAGAGGTTTTCCCCCTTGTCTCTCAAATGACATCTTCTCCGCTCTGCAACAAACAATGAACGGATGGTGCCGTGAGCTGGCAGCGGGTGGGAAGGCACCTGTGTATGCATGGCACGGGCAGTCTTTTGATTTCTTAAAGTGACAGTTCACTTTGACGGTCCATGCCGCGTTCCATGGATGATGTCACCCACATGTGAGAATATCTGCCTGCTTGTCCTAGGATATTATAATATATTCTCTTTCTTCGGGGATCTTCTCTATAATTCTATAATTTTTTAAGTTAATGCCTGAGAGCTATTCCATATAGGTAGGAGGGGATGGTGTGCAAATAATAATAATAATAATAACAACAAATTTTTCTATACTGTCATAGTCAGGCGACTTCTAGGCGGTTCACATTGAAAGAAGGCTGGTCAGTCAGCGAATGATAAGGAGCCTAAAATAGAAAAGTTACATAAACAAGGTACATACTAATTTAAGTTCCATGGGTAAAGAATACATGAAAATTGGAGCTTCCTGAGAGATTGAATAGCGTTTACGGGGTCTGTTTTAGTCAATGAATTTATCGAATAGGGCGGTTTTTATTGCTTTTCGGAATGCATTGTAAGTCAGTTTGGGTTCATTTATGCAGTTTCGCAACCAGACTTGTCTATTCGCTTGGAACATGAAGGTTCTATCCAGGAAGGATTTGTATCTGCAGCCTGAGATCTTTGGGTAGGCAAAGATGTTTCTGTTTCTGGTTGTTCGTGTGGGGTTGTGCTGAACGAAGTGAGTTTGCAGGTAGGAAGGTGCTAGTCCCCAGACTTGTTTGAAACAGATACATGCAGATTTGAATAGTATTCGCACTTCTATTGGTAACCAGTGTAGTTTTTTGTAGTAGGGGCTGATGTGGTCTTTTTTTCTCAGTCCGAAGATTAAGCGAACAGCGGTGTTTTGTACTAATCTCAATTTTTTTTACTGTTTTTTGGTGGGATACCCAGGTAGATGATGTTACAGTAGTCAAGGAGGGATAGGATCAGCGATTGCACCAGCAACCTGAAGGATGTTGGGTTGAAGTATTTTTTTTATGGTCCTTAGCTTCCACAGTGTGTGAAAACATTTTTTCACCAGTAAGTTTGTGTGGTCAGCCATGGTTAGATGTGTATCTAGAGCAGTGGTTCCCAAACCCTGTCCTGGGGGACCCCCAGCCAGTCGGGTTTTCAAGATATCCCTAATGAATATGCATGAGAGAGATTTGCATACCTGTCACTTCCATTATATGCAAATCTCTCTCATGCATATTCATTAGGGATATCTTGAAAACCCGACTGGCTGGGGGTCCCCCAGGACAGGGTTTGGGAACCACTGATCTAGAGTGATACCCAGTATTTTTATGGTATTGGATATTGGGTATTCGTGGTTGTTGATTTTTAGCGATGTTCTCGTAATTTTATCATTGGGGCTTGCCAAAAAGACTTTTGTTTTTGCTGTGTTTAATTTCAGTTTGAAGGTGGTGGTCCATTTTTCAATTTCTGTCATTATGTTTGAGAGGTTGTCGGTAATTTCATTTGTGATGTCGGTTAGAGGGATTAAGATGGATATATCATCTGCGTATATGTAGTGTTTTAAGTTTAGTTTTTGTAGGAGGTGACCTAAGGATGCGACGTAGATGTTGAACAGAGTGGGCAATAGGGGGGAGCCTTGGGGCACGCCCGATGGGTTATTCCATGGTTTGGAGTGATGTCCATTGCTGGTTACTCGGTAGGATCTGTTTGTTAGGAATTCTTGAAACCATTTCTTTACCTTTCCCGAAATTCCCATTGCATCAAGGCACAGTAGCATGATCTTATGGTCTATCAGGTCGAATGTACTGCTGAGGTCTAGTTGTAGGATCAGTGTGCTTTTACCTTTGCTAAAAAGATTATAAAGGTGGTTTAGTATGGAGGCTATGACGGTTTCTGTGTTGTATCCTTTTCTGAATCCTGATTGGTGTTCACTAAGGATGTTAAATTTGTCTAGGTAGTTTACTAGTTGTAGGTTGACCAAGCCTTCCTGTATCTTTGTGAAAAGAGGAATACTTGCTATGGGTCTGTAGTTGGATGTCAGCGCTGTAGAGGTATTCAGGTCTTTGGGGATAGGAGTGATCAGTATGTGTCCCATGTTCTTGTTTAATGTTTTGTTTATAAGGGCGGTTGTTAGCCATGTGAATAGTTCCTTTTTGAAGTCTAGTGGGGCAACTGTCATGATTTTGGGGGGACATGCATCAAGTAGACAGTTTGATTTGGTGTATTTGTTGAATAATTTTAGGAACTGGTGCCAGTCTGGGAACTCGAAGTGGTCCCAGATCATGTCTGCTCTGGAGTCTTGGTCATGGTGTTCCAGGTAGTGAATTGTGTTTATTGTGGGTGTGGGTAGGGTTACTCTTAGGTCTGTGATTTTATTTTTTTTAAAGTTGGCTAGGGTCTGGGCAGATGGGGTACACTCATTGTCCTTTTTCAGGATTTGTGTTGTATCTGTTAACCTTTTTACTAGTTTGAACAATTCTTTACTGTTTATTTTTGTAGTACCTATTTTATGTGCATAGTGCTTTGTGCGTTTTTCTTTGATCAAATTTTTGTATATTTTCATTTATCCCAGGACAAGCAGGCAGCATATTCTTAACACATGGGTGACGTCACCGACGGAGCCCTCGGTACGGACCTTTTTAACTAGAAGTTTCTAGTTGGCCGCACCGTTTGTATATTTTCATTTTTTGTTTCCAGTTTGTCTAGTCTATTTCTCTGTTTGTTTTTTGCCAGATTCTTTCGAGTTTTCTTAGTTCTTGTTTGGTGGTTAGTAATTCTGAGTCAAACCATTCATTTGGTGGTCTATCTGTTTTTATGTATGTTCGGTATGGGGCTATTTGGTCTAGGAGTCCTTTGCTGAAATTTTCCCATCTTGTTGGGAAGTCCTGAATTTCTTTGGTTGTGGGACTTAGCTCATAATGAGTCCTGAATTCGGTAGGGTTTATAATACCATGAATGGTTATTGTTTTCGTGTTGTCGCTTTTGTGTTTTGGTTGAGTGCTCTGTATTTGCCAGCGTAGGCTGACCTTGCCGATATGGTAATCTGACCAGATGCATTTATCCCAGGACTCTGGGTAGCATTGTATTTTAGGGTCTATTGTATCTTTGTGGGAGAAGGTGATTATGTCTAGTTTGTGTCCTTTTTCATGAGTTATTTCTGTGTCTGAATTTGGAAAGTTGAGTGACATTAGGAAGTTGGCGATTTTGGTTACTTCTGGTTTTGTCTTTTGTTCTAGGTGCATGTTTATGTCCCCCAAAAGTAAGTTGTATGATCCTTTTAGGGTAGTTACGGTTAGGAATTCAAAGAATTCTTCTTTTGCGTTTGAATATTTTTTGGTCAAACGCAAAAGAAGAAAGGGGGGTACAAGTGGATTATATGCGATTTCTATACCTATATGCAAAACCTATAGATTACTGTCAGAGCACTCAGAGTTTTACATAATTGACTCCCTTAACTCTCCACACTGCCATTTCCAAGGAGCATCTCACAAACTTGCACTGTGTGGACATAGATGCTTGAAAAAAATGGTTTGCAAATAGGAAACTGACTAATTCTCAATCCATACATAGGTAACACCTGGTGTGATACAACCTATCTTTCTCTCATTATGTACAGGTTTTATCATATAAAGCACTGCTATTTTCTAACTCATGAGAAATACCTTCTGTTTATATCCAACAGATCATAAGATCCAACACACATGGAAGAGAATAAAGAATCAAGGAGAAAATCCGGTAAAAATGGAACAAATACAAATACAGTCAGAAAATGTCAGTATGAATATTTCCAGAGACCTGAGAAGATTAATGCAAAGAATTGCAAGCAAGAATCAAAGAAACAGAGACACCCTGAAGGAGACACAACGGATGGAGTCATTAAGTGTGAGAGAAATGACAGAAAGCTCAGTAACATCCCTGAGGACAAGATACACCTAGCAGAGAGACCCTTCCAAATTAATAATAGTGATAAAGTGACTTCTGCCTTCCTCCAGGGCAAGAGTAAAGGAGAAAAACACCAGAAAGAACTCCGTATGCACAAAAGGGATCATAAAAATGAGAAAATATTTACATGTCCTGAGTGTAACAAAAGCTTCACTCGGCTTATAGGTCTAAAAATTCACCAGAGGAACCACACAGGAGATAAACCATATAAATGTACTGTGTGTAATAAAAGCTTCACTCAGCTTTCAACTCTAAAAGTACATCAGAGGATCCACACAGGAGATAAACCATATAAATGTACTTTGTGTAATAAAAGCTTCACTCAACTTTCAAATCTAAAAGCACACCAGAGAATCCACACAGGAGACAAGTCATTTACATGTACTGAACCATATAAATGTACTGTATGTAATAAAAGTTTCACTCAGCTTTCAAATCTAAAAGCACACCAGAGGATCCACACAGGAGATAAACCATATAAATGTACTGTGTGTAATAAAAGCTTCACTCGGCTTTCAAATCTAAAAGCACACCAGAGGATCCACACAGGAGACAAGCCATTTACATGTACTGAACCATATAAATGTACTGTATGTAATAAAAGCTTCACTCAGCTTTCAAATCTAAAAGCACACCAGAGGATCCACACAGGAGACAAGCCATTTACATGTACTGAGTGCAATAAAAGCTTCACTCAGCATTCATATCTAAAAAGACACCAGAGAATCCACACAGAAGACAAACCATTTACATGTACTGAGTGTAAGAAAAGCTTCAATTGGCATATATGTCTAAAACTTCACCAGAGGATCCACACAGGAGACAAACCATTTACATGTACTGAGTGTAATAAAAGCTTCACTCAGCATTCATATCTAAAAGGACACCAGAGGATCCACACAGGAGACAAACCATATACATGTTCTGAGTGTAATAAAACTTTCATTCAGCTTTCAGGTCTAAAAAGACACCAGAGAATCCACACAGGAGACAAACCATTTACATGTACTGAGTGTAATAAAAGCTTCACTCAGCATTCATCTCTAAAAGGACACCAGAGGATCCACACAGGAGACAAACCATTTACATGTACTGTGTGTAATAAAAGTTTCACTATGCTTTCAGGTCTAAAAAGACACCAAGGAATTCACACACATCACAAACCGTTCACATCTAGTGAGTATAATAAAAACTTCACTCAATCCCTGAGCGCTTGCAAGTCTTATTTCTTGATTTGCACCTTAGTTGGATAGACCAGATTTCGGGTGTCAAAATGTTACTACCTAAATTATTGTATGTTTTTATGGCCCTTCCTTTTGCTTTGCCGGATGGTTTTTTTCCATCTTCTATCTCGTAAGGTTTTTGCTTATATTTGGCTAAAGAAATCCCCACGGGTTCACCGGACTATTTTATATAGATCTAAACTGGAAGGGGGTATGGGGATTCCCTCTTTTCGTTTGTATTATCAAGCTGCCCTCGTACAGGAAATAGTGATGTGGCTTAACTTATGAAGACCCCCCTCCCCCCCTGTGGATTCAATATCAAACAATATTTTAGCCCCCAGGTGTCTGTTTGGATGTTCCCGGAACATATGTTTTTCTGTCAAATGGCAATTGTGGCATTGCCTGCTACTTCACCAGGTAGAAAGAGGGTGATTCGCAGTAAGTGGATTCCTGCGGGCCTCTGGACCTTGGGTCAACTTTGGGAAGATGGGCAGATGCGTCCCTTTCAGGAATTGCAGGAGGAATTTGGCTTGGAGATTAGAGATTCTTTTCTCTATACACGCTTGTGTATCTTCCTATTTCAGCGGGCTTTTTGGGAGTTGTCTTTGAGGGAGATTTGGCTTCAACAGGCTTTTCGGGCGGGAGAGGGGGAGTTTCTAGAGTATACCAGGCCTTATTAAAAAGTGAATCACCGCTAGATCCCTACAAAGCATGATGGAAGAAGGATGTTCCAGAGGGGAGAGGGCTGCCTAGTTGGGACCATATCTATAAAAGATTATTTAAATCTACATTGTCCCTTAACTATATAGAAAATGGTTTTAAAATATATTAGTGGGAGGGTCACGTGATGCTATGAGCGAGTGAGGACGCTGCCTTGCTTGCTCCGGGGCTGCCCTGATCAATTTGCTAATTTGCGGGACGAATTTCCCCTCCGATGCCGGTGCAGTGTCTTTCGAGGTATTATTAATATATGGACAGATATATTACGCGATCGCAGAACTCCATGACTACTAAATCGGTAAGAAAAGAACGCGAACGTGTGAGGCCTGCCGAGAGCAAGATGGCGACGAGCCCTGCGGCGGCGGTTTCCCATCTTACCGAAACTGCATTGGGAGACATTAAAGAGGCAGTTGCGCAGGTGCTGGGTCTGAAAATGGAACTTTTATCCACACAGATTTCAAACATCGAGAGTCTGCTGTCGGCTGCAGCGGCCCGTACCGCAGAACTGGAGCAGCGGGTCTCGACGCTGGAAGATTCCTCAAAGGCTCGAGAGACAACTTTGAGCACGCTACAGGCCCAGGTGCGTTTGCAGTCAGAGAAGCTTGACGATTTGGAGAATCGCTCGCGCCGCTCTAACCTGCGCCTCATGGGCATCCCGGAAACAATTGCGGATCGACTTTTATTAGATGTAATGGAACGTTGGCTGCAAGATGAACTGCCCCTCCCGCCCTCTTTGGGCCCCTTAAGATTGGAACGCGCTCATCGTTTGGACCCCCGCGCGGGTTTGGAAACGCGTCTACGGGTGGTGATTCTAAAGATTCCTAATTATCGTCACAAGGTGGAACTCTTACAACAATATCGGGCCAAACGGGATGAGCTTAAATATAATGGATCTCCGGTCCGCATCAGCCAGGACTTTTCGGTGACCTTACAAGAGAAGAGGAAACCCTACTATCCACTTTGTGCTCAACTTGCTGAGCTCAAACGGAGGTTTCAATTTAACTATCCGGCTGTACTCAAGATCCAAAACAATGGAGTGTGGAAGACTTTCCAATCCCCAGAAACTGCTGCAGATTTCATCAAACTCCTTGGCAGCCCGAAACATGGGGCGGATTGACTGTTTTGCTTTGCTTTGGACCTGTGTCTGTGCTGATTCTAGTTTGTTCTGGTTGATCACTGGTACGGAGGGGCTTCTAGTCCCGCTGGCTCCTTAGGGGCTAAGTTTCATTGCTTGTTAGGGCAGCCCTGGACTGGGTGTCTATCGTGATCTATTTTCCCTCTTGGTAGGGATTTTTGGGATTGTTGGATGGGGGTGGGGGTGGGGGGAGGGGGGTTATTGGGTGGTGGCAGCGGCATTGATTTGGTATTTCCTGATACTTTTTGCTCTTTGTTTGGGGTTTCTTTTTGCGCAAATGAATGTATGGATTGAATGGAGTATGCATGTGGGGTCTTGGGGCGAGGCTGGGTGCCCTAGGGCACTTATTATTTGGTGGTTAACTTGCTGTGGGCTTGCTGGGAGGGTCCCCTGTGGGTGAGCGAACACTACGAATATTATCTTGGAACGTGTCGGGAATAACCTCCCCTGTTAAACGCTCGAAAATCTTGTCCCAATTGAAACATCATCATGCAGATATAGCCTGTCTCCAGGAGACTAGGCTCACTGATTTAGAACATCAGAAACTTCGGAGAGGCTGGGTTGGGGAGTTACACTATGCTTCATCACCGGGGAAGAGGGCTGGGGTGGCCATACTTATACGAAAGGGCTTACCATGCACGGTTCAGATCCTGCGGCGTGATTCACAGGGCCGTTACCTTTTGGTGAAGGTGGTTGGACCTGGAGGACCCTTTCGGTTATTAGCAGGTTATGGCCCTAATGGTTACCAACATTCTTTCTTTCAAAATTTGATTAATATTTGTTTACAAGATTTTGATTGCCCATTAGTTCTGGTGGGTGACTTGAATCAAGTATTAGACTCGGGTATGGACCGCTCTGGGTCATCGGGAGTGGCAATTTTGAGGCAAACTAAGGGTGTCCCTTATCTTTGTCGAGCTTTGGGGTTGGTGGATCCCTGGAGATTACTTCATCCCACTGAGCGGGATTATACCCACCAGTCTAGAGCACATGGTTCTTTTTCTAGAATTGATTACACCTTACTTTCAGAAACCTTGTTTGCTCGGGTCTCTGAGGCGACAATAGGCCCCCTCGAAGTGTCGGATCACAATATGATTTGGATTGATGTTGCGGTGGGTGGTCCGGTGGGTCCTGGGTCAGGATGGAGATTTCCCTCTTATTTACACCATGATGCCCATTTTCAGAAGTTTTTGTCTGAAAAGTGGGAGGCCTATTGCTCTTTCAACGCCCCACATGTAGATCAACCTGTATTATTCTGGGACGCAGCTAAGGCAGTATTACGTGGGGACATCATTGCCTATGTTACTACTAGAGCTCGTCGCATAGCACATCGTATAGTGCAGCTTGAACGGCAGTTGGTGCTGTTGAAACGTGATTTATTGTGTAATCCCACAGAGGCTAATAGGGAGGCGTTCAAGGCTGTGTTGGTAGCGTTAAATTCCCTCATTCATGAACGTACGAAGAAATTGTTGTTTTTTCGTAAATTTCATTTTCACAAATATGGCAAAAAAGCAGGGAAACTATTAGCGTCTATAACTAAGAGTTGGAAAGGATCTCGATACGTTTCCATGATACAGGAGAGCTCGGGGAGGATATTGACATCCTCGATGGATATCTCAGCTAGCTTTCATAGTTATTTTGAGGCCTTTTATGCATCCCCGGGTCCTTACACCGGTCCAGACGTGTGTGATTACCTGGAAGATGCCGTGATGCCTCGATTGACAGCTGCTCAGATATCCATGTTAGATAGGCCTTTACACCTGCAGGAGGTGCTGCAGGCGATACAGAAATTGAAACCTTGTACGGCACCGGGGCCGGACGGTTATTCCTCTGAGTTCTTTAAGATCTTATCTTCATCCATAGGGGGCTCTCTTTTAGATTACTACACGGCCATTCAAGAACAGGGTGCGTTCCCTCGTTATTCTAATGAAGCCCTGATTACATTAATTCCGAAACCATCTAAACCGTCAACAGACGTAGAATCATATCGACCGATATCATTACTGAATGTTGATATTAAAATATTTGCTCGTGTTTTGGCTGATCGGTTGGCTCCCCTGTTGCCTTCTATTATTGTACCTGAGCAGGTGGGTTTTGTTCGGACTCGCCATTCAGTACGTAATTTTCGCCGGGTTCTCCTCGCCTTTTTTCGCACTCAACAGACACATTATCCTGGTTTACTTGTTGGGTTAGATGCGGCGAAAGCCTTTGATAAGGTTCATTGGCATTATCTGTTTCAGGTGTTACACTATATAGGGATTCCCAACAGTTATTTTGCGTCGATACAGGCGCTTTATTCAGGACCAACTGCCTCGGTGTTGGTCAGTGGCGTGAGATCCCCCTCCTTTTCCATCGGTAGGGGGACACAACAAGGCTGTCCGCTATCCCCCCTTCTTTTTCTTTTATATCTAGATCCCTTGCTACGCACGCTCCAGAGAGATGATGAGATCACGGGTTTGCCTGAGGGTACTTCGCAGTTGCGGGTGTTAGCCTTTGCAGACGATCTTTTGCTTACTTTGGGCAACCCTCATAGCTCGTTATTTCGAGCATTAGAACTTCTGGATGAGTTTAATCTTTATTTGGGTTTGGTCCTAAATAGGCAAAAGTCTTTGGCACTTCCTACTCTAGCTGAAGTACGACAGACTTGGCCTGGAGAATTTCCTCTGCAATGGGCTTCCTCTCATTTGATTTATCTAGGGGTGGTCATTCCTCTAAATTTGGACGGGCTCTATAAAGCTAATGTCTTGCCCTTGCTCCGTCGTACTGCGGCTAAAGTACGACGAAAGTGGCAAAAGTATCCTCTCTCTCTCTCTGGCCGCATTGCTCTCTATAATATGATGATACTGCCCCAATGGCTCTATATATTGCAAATGCTTCCCATTATGTTAACTACACAACATTTATCTCAACATAGGTCTCATCTTTCTGCATACTTGTGGCAGGGTAAACGGGCTAGGATTTCTTTATCTAAGCTAATGCTACCAATCGCTCAAGGGGGGTTGGGTCTCTTGTGTGTATCTAGGTTTAACCTTGCATGTCAATTACGTCATATTCATGATTGGTTTTGTAATACTACTTGTTTTTCATTGCCTGAGATTGAATGTTTTCATTTTCAGCCTTACCATTTTAGTTATCTTCTTCATGCTCTCCATTTGCCAGATTTGCCTCTGTTACAGTCACACCCATTCTTACCTGCTATGCGCAAGGCTTGGAGGATGTTGTGTAGGATGTTGAAGATCTCTCCCTGCAGAACACCTTGCCTTCCTATAGTTGGCAATGGAGACTTTTTACCTGGCTTGGATTCTGCAGTGTTCCAGCGTTGGTCCAGTGTGGGCCTTCAATACGTGTCTCAGGCTGTGATGCGCACTGGTTTTCCTGTCTCCTTTGCTGAGCTACAGACGATGTTTTGTCTTCTGCCTGCTGATTGGTTTGCTTATCGACAACTTCAACATTATTTACAGACCTTGACTCCGGCGGTGGTGCGGGAAGATGTTCAGGACAGGTTACAGGAGGCTCTTTGCCTCACAGCTCAGGTGCCTATACCATTAAAATTCTATCATAAGTTGTTGCAAGAACTCTCCGGCGAATTGGACTTTCTCACCTTGGCCCAGAAGTGGTCGACTGATCTCCAGATACCTATTTTGGATGACATGATTTGTAAGGGTATCCGTCTGGGGATTGCTTCTACCCAGTCCTCTATGGAAAGGGAGCAAAACTACAAGTTTTGGTTACGTGCTTTCTACCCACCCAAGAGAGCTCATGTGATGGGGATCAGTACGGGACATTGCTGTGGTAAATGTGCACACCCTATGGCATCTTTTGGACACATGTTTTGGACTTGTCCCTTGGTGTCTTCCTCTTGGATACAATTGGTGTCCTCTGTGAGACGGCTTTGGAGTTGTTCTTGGAGGTTGCATCCAAGCTTTCTCTTCACTTTACAGATTCGTTTTCACCCACCTAGACCAGGCTGTGCGGCCTCCCTTCGGAAAACTGTGTTGCTGGGGCAGAAATGTATCTTATTACAGTGGCTCTCGCCACAGCCCCCCTCTATCCCCCAGTGGAGAGCATTAATGTTACAGCAAATGTTACTGGAACACAAAGATATTGTGGACATGTCTGCTAAAGCGGACCGGTTGTTCTGTCAATGTTGGCAACCTTTTAGTTTAACCTTTACTCCTTATGTTCAAAGTCAAATTTGAAATATTTAGTTTGTTTACTCCTTGCTTTTTCTTTGTTATTCATTTTGAATTGATTGCCGCTGCTGCTGCCCGGGTGGGGTGGGTGGTGGGAGGGGGGGGGTTGGGAGGGTAGGGGATTGGAGTTGAATTCTGTTTAAAACTCTGTTTTCTATTGTGTTTTGTATTGCTATTTGTGGTGTTTAATAAAAATGATTTAAATATAAAATATATTATCAGTGGTATTATACCCCTGAGCGTCTTTTTTCCATTTATGTGGGTTCTAATCGTTGTTGGCGAAACTGTGGGGGAGGGGGGAGATTTTATACATATCTAGTGGACCTGTTCTGGAGTGCGACCTTATTGGCAACGTGTGGGTTGCTTTTTAGTTCAGATTTTTCATAAGCATTGTTGCCTGTTGCTAGAACGTTGTTTACTTAATGTGGGAGTTCCTGGTTTGTCAACTCCTGAACAGAAATTGGCAGCCTTTGTTTTTACAACTGCCAGACTTGCTTTGGCGCAGTGTTGGCGTACTCCTAGGTTGACTCCTCTTCCAAAGGTTTATTCTCGTTTGGATTAATGTCCCACCTTACTGCATTGAAGCATAATATACTCTTAGCTTATCATAAGATTTGGGACTCATATCTCCAATGGCGGCAACACTCTACCTAGTTTTGCTTTGTGATATCGGGTTTTGGAGGGAGATGGGGAAGTTCTGTATCTTTCATTGATTTGATTTTTGCATTTTGTATTGCCTTTGATTGTGTTCTGTTGTGAAAATTTCCTAAATAAAGTTATGAAAAAAACAAAATAAAAGCTTCACTCAACATTCACATCTAAAAGGACACCAGAGGATCCGCACAGGAGACAAACCATTTACATGTACTGAGTGTAATAAAAGCTTCACTCAGCATTCATCTCTAAAAGGACACCAGAGGATCCACACAGGAGACAAACCATTTACATGTACTGAGTGTAATAAAAGCTTCACTCAGGATTCACATATAAAAGGACACCAAAGGATCCACACAGGATAGAAAACATTTACATGTACTGAGTGAAATAAAAGCTTCACTCATTTTCAAATCTAAAAAAACCCCAGCGGATCCATAGAAGAGACTAATCAAATACCTGTACTGAGTGTAATAGAAGCTTAAATCAACATTCAATCTAAAAATTTACTTCATGGAATAAGCCAGTGGCTGTGAATCAACAGGTTCTTTCTGCACTCTCAAATAGCTTTGGTATTGTAGACTCGCTCTTGTCTGTGCTGCCTTAAATCCATAAATTGCGTCTGGATGTCACAGGAGGTTGTTGTAATAGCGGATAGCGTAACTGGTTTTTAGAAAGGGTTGGACAATTTCCTGGAGGGGGAAGCCACTGGTTGCCCTGAATCAGTAACATGGAATGTTGCTACGCCTTGGTTTTTGGCCAGGTACTAGGGACCTGGATTGGCCACAATGAGAATGGGCTACTGGGCTTGATGGACCATTGGTCTGGCCCAGTAAGGCTATTCATATGCTCTTATTCTTTGTTTTATGCTATGTACATGCTACAATCTTGGCACCAGGGACTTTCTCTGCATCAGATTTACCTATAAAGCACTGAATTCCTCATTTGCCTTCTGTCTCTCATCACTGAGAACATAATTCATCTATCTGCCACATGATAGTGAATTTCTGATTGGCTCTACCAATGTCAGTGTGCTATAAGTCCTCCAAGCAGAGAGGCAGTTTAAAGTGTGCAGAGATTTGCATACAAGCTGCTTGACCAATTGAGTTTTGTAGTTGGTCAGGGCTTGGTTGAGTAATGTTAACTATTTGATGGAAAAAAATTGATCACTCTGTAGCATGATATATTAATTGTGCTGGAGTTTCAATATGTAACTGTTCTTCCCAAGGTAGTATATATTCAACCACCCAAATATGCCCTCATGCATAAATATTTCAATCACTGCTCTTCAGGATCCTCAGCGGTACCACTTGGGGCTTAATACCAATGCTCAATGCTCAATACCAATGCTCTATAGGCAGAGTGGTCGTGTTTGCTGGCGTTTTAATATATGGGGATTATCCTTGATAAAGCTAGTTCATAGCGAAACATGTCGGTATGACAATCCCTGGGCCAGAGACCACATGACAAAAGCTAAGTATAGCTTTTTAAAAATATTGAAATAAATATATATAAAAATTATAAAAACAAAAGTATAAAAGTAAAAAAGTGATTGAATTAAGTTAAGATAGGACCCGATGAAGACTTTGACACGTAAAGCTTGGGGCAATGAGATGGTATTGAGCCCCAAGTGGTGCCGCTGAGGATCCTGAAGAGCAGTGATTGAAATATTTATGCATGAGGGCATATCAGGGTGGTTGAATATATGCTACCTTGGGAAGAACGGTTATTGATTTGAGACCCTTGTGGAATGTGTTAGTTGTGTTATAGTATGGAGTTTCAATATGTAGCATGATATGATTTTTAGAATTCTGCTTGGAGTTAAAATATGTTGCAGGATGTATTTAGTTTTGTTGGAGGTAAAATAAAGCTTGCTGGAATTATTGCCTAACCCAAGACAGGATGTGATTTTAAATTATGGATTTATAGTAAAGTGAATTTCTATTTGAATTTAAGTTAAATGAGTAATTTTGAAAGTGAATTCTAACTTGGAAAGACTGAGCCAGCTGTTCAGAATGTGTTAAGTACACCTATTCAAATAAGACAAAGACATGGCCAGGGTGGATACCAGAGCTGAACAGAACTTTATCAGTGGAACAGGATGTAGGCTAGTATCTCTTCACACCAAATTCATCTCTGGATTACCCCAGTCTGCAAGAACAATAGAATCGCATCAGATCCTCCATTTTAAGCCACTCAGAAACTCTTCACACCACATTCGGCCAGGACAGTAACAATACTCTATATTGGAACACCTTTTTAAGTCACTCAAAGAAGATTCAATCAGATGACATCATCTGCCTTGAAATAGAAGGAATTGAAAGACTGCTCTATGATTAGATGTGATGCCAGCCTCAGGGACTGCTCTCCAGCCTCAGAGATGGGACAATTGCTATGCATCATGGGTCCAGCTTTCAACCCAGACACATCTATAAAGCCAGACACATGTCCCGCCCTCTCTCTCTTTTGCTCTTCCTTGGATCACAGGCCTGGATCAAGTTGCAACATTTCTCTCTCTCTCTCTGCAACCTTGTGCTTAGCTCTTCAATTAGGCCATTTGGTCTTCTAAGGACTTTTTAACCAGTATTTGTGAGTAAATTTAATTTGACCTTAGCAAAATTTTGTCTAGTGTAGCCTATTATCTTTACTTAACGATCCTACTTGCTTTACTTGCTTGATTTTAATGTTTTTATCATTAATTCTGCTCTAAAAGTAATAAAGTTTCAGTTTGCTTATAAAAATGTTCTGAGTCTTACTTCTTGATATTACAGAGCTAAGTTTTAATCAAGTGAGCTATATTTCTCTCTCTTTGCGAGTGATATAGCTTCTTGGTGGGGTTCCATCCATTTAATAATAATTTTGTAACAACTCCATCTGAGTTAATGCTCTTTTAGTCTGGACTCTTTTTAACCTGCTTTCCATTACAAATGGCGACAACCCCTCTATTTCAACAGCCTCAAAACTAGCTAACTATTTTAAAACAATGATTCAATCCACACAAGACCACCAACTCCACTAGACCCACTGCAACAAAACTACCTATGGAAATACCAACAGATAGATCTGGGAATGCGTTTGAAGAGATTAAATTCAAAAACACAAAACGGCTTCGCCTAAAATACCCCAGTAGTCCTAAAAAGGACAATTATGTTCCATATGCATCATTAAATAATCAAGTTTTACATTTTGACTTGAAGTGATTTAATGTTGATTCAAGAAGCTGTCGTGAAGTCAACTACATAAGCAGCTCCTCACTGGCCTTGACCATGGGAGCTACATGCGGGGTGGATGATGTTGTGTGGACCACTGAGACAAAAGAGTCTCCTGTAGGGGCTGTATATGTTCCCTGGCCCAGGGCACAACCTCCAGGGAAGGAGAAAAATGTTACCTGCATAGGAAAAAATGTGGACCTGTGGGAAGGACAACTGCTTACCCAAGGTGCTTATATATACATTAAATAAGGATGGTGAAAGTGGAGAGCCTTGTGGAACCCTGCAAAAGGCTTTTCACGTTATGAACTTCCTACGATCCTTTCTCACTTCATATATTCTCTTGCCTAAGAATTCTGTGAACCATTTCATTATTATTTCATACGCACTTAGCTCTTCCAATTTTAGATGTAATGTGGTCAACTGCACTGAAAGTGGCTGAGATATCAAACTGCAACAACGGCTTGCTTGCCTTTGCTTAGATAGGACTTTGCCTTAGATGTTAATTCTAGGAGTAGGGATTCAGTGCTGTGCATTGACCTGAAGCTATATTGTGAGTTATGGAATCCATTAACAAGGTTTAGAAATTTAGGTAGTTGCGTATTGATGCAGAAGTCCACCATTTTAGCAAGCCACGGTATACCTCCTACCAGCCTAAAGTTTTCTACCATGGTTAGGTCCAGACCCATGGCTTTGGGTATGGAGGTCAGTGAGCTGGCCGATAAACGTTGGATAGATCCCTTTTGCCAGGGAGATGTTGACGAGGTCTGTCAGCCAAAACAAAAACTTGGCAGGTGCTCGATCCAGCATGCTAGCAGGACAGATATCAAAATGGCAATGATTTTTTTTTTTTTAGAGCCTTTTCAGTAAGCTAGAGGTCTCATTTGTTCTAATAGTGGAAAACTGTTTCTAGGGTAGCAAGCCACGGTATACCTCCTACCAGCCTAAAGTTTTCTATCATGGTTAGGTCCAGACCCATGGCTTTGGGTATGGAGGTCAGTGAGCTGGCTGATAAACGTTGGATAGATCCCTTTTGCCAGGGAGATGTTGACGAGGTCTGTCAGCCAAAACAAAAACTTGGCAGGTGCTCGATCCAGCATGCTAGCAGGACAGATATCAAAATGGCAATGATTTTTTTTTTTTTTAGAGCCTTTTCAGTAAGCTAGAGGTCTCATTTGTTCTAATAGTGGAAAACTGTTTCTAGCACCTATCTGTAGGTATTCCTTCTCTCTCATCGACATGTACAGTACTCATCTCTATGCAATCTTCTAATGTATGGGTAAATGATTCCCTTTTGTTCCTGATCTTGCCCTGGAAATGGCTGGCTAGGCTGTCTTCATTAGGGTGTTGTGAGGAGGAGTCTGGTAATATCTCTAGTGAATATTAGAGTATTAAAGATCCTGAAAATAAATTTGGATGAGTTTCTTGACTGATTTAATCAAGCTACTATCAGTTTGTATTCTTTTATAGCTCTTCTCCAATTGACATAATGTTCTTCTTTTTTTTCCTCCAGGCCCACTCTAGTCATCTTATTCCTATCTGTAGGGCTAATGGTCTGTGAACCAGGGATTATTTTTCTGTTTCACTTTTGTAAGTTTAGTTGGTGCTATCCTGTCTAGGACTGATGTAGTGAGATACGGCCAGGAGGTTATGGTCTGATCTTTATCATAATTCATGGGTTTTAGCTGGTCCATAACTTCATTTCAGAACATCTCTACTGATATCTTACTCCACAGTTCCCTTTATACCCCTTCTGTGGTTGCTTGCTATTACTTAAGATCAGGGCCTTAGTACAGACTGAACATGCATTAAAATAAATACAGGAAGCAAAAAAACAAAATGGAGAGGAGGCCTACTAAACACGAGATCAATGAACAAGAAGGGGATTCAGATTGCAGACCTAATAGAAGAACACAAACTGTACTTCCTAATGATAACAGAATTTTGGCTCACAGAGAACAGTGGGGTCATCATAAGCGAAGCGTGCCTACCAGACTACTGCATCATGCTCCAACATATAATAGGTAAGAGAGAAGGGGGTGTAGCAGTCGTACACAAATCAAATTCCAGCAAATGAAAACAACCCAACCAATAGGAGCAGAATGTTACTTCTTAAAGTAGGAAACGCAAACACGATGAGCATAATGGTGTTATACGTCATTCCTGACCTAGGCAGAGATGTTTGCCAGATCCAGTGGCTTACAAGATTTTCTCCATTGTGTGATTCTTCTGGGGAAAAAATGTATCCTGCAATGTTGGTTGGCACCAACTGCGCCTACCTTACCACAGTGGCATTCCCTGACGATTACACAAGCTTCATTCGAATGAAAAACAATTAAGGATATGGATTCCAAACTGGGACAGTGGTTCACCACTATATGGGAACCTTATTGGACTGGCTTGCAGTCACTTATTGAATGGCTGATTCTTTTCTATTTTCCTTAGAGTTTGCTACCATATATAATTGTTATCCATCTGGCAGAAACAGAGGGGGAGGGGAGGGGAGTGGAGGGAAGTTGGGAATGAGGCAGGGAGCATTTTTCAAATATGGTGACCTGATACCTTTTCCACCTTTATTGTTATTGGTCTTGTATCAACCTATGTTCTTGATATCTTTGCAATATTGCTGACTATTGTTTTGCTTTGTCACTGGTCGAAAATGAATAAAGATGATTACAAAAAAACACAACACAGAGGACATCAATAGTTGGCTCAAAGCATGGTGCCATCAAGGCTTTGGGTACATAGGAGGATGGGGAAATTCATGGAAACAGGAAGTTCCATCAGAGGAGAAGTTTAGGTGCAGCTACACGTGCAACTTGTGAAAAGGCTCAAGCCGCTTGGAGGGAGAAAACTGAAAATACCAGCGAAGGTGAGGGGATGGGAGGGAATGAGAGATGCCCTAACAATAGGAAGCGATGCCCAGACTGCAGTAATCAGAATAGAGGGAGCTGCTGGACTGCACAAAGGGTGCTGAAGGGAAGTTGAGAAAGAGGGGGAGGGGAGAGAGTTACAGACGCTGAAGAGAAATGGGGAGGAAAGGGTGGGGAGCAGATGCTGCATGGAAGTGGGTAGGAGAGAGGGGAAAGAAGAGGGGAGCAGATGCTGAAGGGAACTGGAGAGAAAGGGATGCACAGACATTAGATGGAAATGTAGAGGAGAGACGGTGGGGAAAAATAAAAAAGACACTTGTTGGATTGGGGGAGACATATACCAGATCTGAAGGGAAGAAAGTTGAAGAGAGATAGGGAAAATTATTGAAATACATGTAAAAGATATGTAAACCACTGAGATTTCTGTACGATTCAGCAGTATATCAAATTTGAATAAACATAAACATGCTAAAAAGCACCTGGGAGAGGGAGTGAGAGATGGAAGGGAGAGGCAGAGTTTCTGGTACAGCAGATGCCATATGGAAGAGGCAAAGAGAATGCAGGCAGTGAATGGCAAGAAGAGGAGGAAAGCAGAAACCAGACAACAAAAGGTAGAAAAAAAAAATTATTTTTATTTTTTTGCTTTAGGATAAAATAGTATTGTAGCTGTGTTGATTAACATTTATAAACAAAGTCCTGCCAACTCAAGATCTCCTCTAGTTCAGCAGAATATTGTACAGAATATTAAACTAAGCTAAGCCTTAAGTTTATATACCGCATTTTCTCCATAAAGATATTGTTTCTTTTTATACTTTAATAAAATAAGTTCAGTATGAAACTATTTGAGGATTGTGGGGATGGAATCAGATGGTTTACAGGGCCTGAGCTTGCACGGATGGAGATGGGAACAAATTTTCCGTCCCCTGACATTCTCTGTCTTCCTCTCCCTGCCCCAGAATTATTCTGACCAATAAGAGCCAGAATGAGATAAAACTCCTCCCCCTATCAGTGTTAGTGGGCGGATCCCTTTAACTACACCAGCTCTTTTCTGACCAATCAGCACTGAAAGGGGTGGAGCTGAGTAGAAAACACCGGGACCCAGATGCTGCAAAGGATTCCCTCCCAGTAAGACTCTTAAAGCAGCCTCAGTGGCACAGAAACTTCTCTGCAAACGCCTTCGTATTCTAATGAACTTTCCTTGTGACGCACGAAAGAGAATGTCTCGCCCCCATCTGCCATGAAATGCTTCCTGCGCTGGGTGTTGTACAGTACTCGCGTCTCTCGATCAGTGTGAAGCCCCGCCTCCTTTTGTGACCTCATCAGCCTGCGCCCAAAAGGAAACGAGCTTCAAAGCTCCAAATCTCACTTCCTGTCCTCTTGTTCCTTTTTCCGACACTGCAAGAAATAAACCCTCGACCAGAGAAAGAGCCCCACATTCATTTCTAATCCTGCAAACTACAAAAGCAGAGAGCAAAATGCCTGCAGGAACTTCTGCCCAGGTGGGAGACTCCCCCAACTCCTTCTGCCCTGGGATGTTGCAGAGTCAGTCCTGGGGCTGAGGAAAATCACTTTGGGACCCCCCTGAGGGGAAGGAGAGAGATCAGGAGTCTCAAAGGGAGATTTTGGCTGTAACTGGTTTTTCCTGCTATAGTCCTGCTTTGGGACTGTCAATTATGTGGCTGCAAATTATATACACAGAGAAATCTCTTCCTCTGCCCTAATGAGAGCTCTCCTGAAATCTAACCCTCCTCTGGGGTTGTGTTACAAATATGTCCCTCTGTAATGCTCAGCCCCAGCACTGGGAGGTCTCCTGAAATGTAACCCTGTTCTGGGACTCTGTGTTATGTAATTGCAAATTATGTATACCCGGCATAATTTCCTCCTCCCCAATGAGCGCCAGCCCTGGGAGGCCTCTTTCTGAAAGTGCTGAGTGTGTTTCTGATTTGTATTTCAGATGCAGGTGACATTTGAGGAGGTCGCTGTCTCTTTCTCCCAGGAGGAGTGGGAGTATTTAGATGAAGAGCAGAAGGAGCTCTACAGGGAGGTGATGAAGGAGAATTATCAGACCCTGATCTCTTTAGGTAAGAGATAAAAATCACATGTTTATTAGCAGTAGTGGGCCATCATTATAAGGATAATTTTGATTATGTTTCTCTCGTGTGATGAAAACAAATGAGACCATGAGATCTTGTTGTCCTTCATGTTGAGGGCTATAACTGGGCAGTGGTAGCATGTTGCACGGAAGGTGAGAAAAAGTTCAGTGTCTAATTATAACAGGAAATGGTAGTAGAAGTTGCTTTAGAGCAGTGGTCTCAAACTCGCGGCCCGCCAGGTACTATTTCGAGGCCCTCGGTATGTTTATCATAATCACAAAAGTAAAATAAAACAGTTTCTTGATCATACAACTCTTTAGCTATAAATTACAATATTATTATTACAACAGCCAAATGGAAAGATTTTTAAACTATAGAGTTTTACCTCATGCAAAATTGTCATTTCTTTAATAAGACATTAACTATTTTTTTTTCTGAGGCCCTCCAAGTACCTACAAATCCAAAATGTGGCCCTGCAAAGGGTTTGAGTTTGAGACCACTGCTTTAGAGTAAATTTGTGGGCTGCTCGCCCCTTACAGAGGAGTGAAAGTAGGAAGCCAGTCACCCAATTAACGCTAGATTTCTGGGACAAAGTGGGGGATGCACTGTTAGATGACAACTGCTATTCTGGATTGATGACCATTAGACGTAATCCAAAATTTGTGCTTGGGATTATGTTTAGGGAGTTTAACAGTTGGGAAGCAAAGTGGTCAAATGAATACAGACAAGGGAACTCCAAGGAAATTTGGAACTTGAGGGAACAGTATGGTCTGAAACTGCTACTTTGTATCCTCTCTTTACAAGTGAGTATTATATAAAGAGTGACATGTTTAGAAAGCCACTAAAATTGAGGAAATCATGGAAAGGGAAGATGGGATAAAGGGATGAAGAATGGACTATAAGATACTCTAGAGCAGTGTTTTTCAACCTTTTTTGGGCAAAGGCACACTTGTTTCATGAAAAAAATCACGAGGCACACCACCATTAGAAAATGTTAAAAAATTTAACTCTGTGCCTATATTGACTATATATAAAGTAATTCTCTTGAATAGGAATCAAATAAACACAAATAAAGTATTTTATAATTACTTTATTATGAAATATTTAGTAAACAGAATAGTGAAAAATTATAAAATACTTTATTCAGTGCGAAACCTGGGCCTGTTTGGCTGAACACAAAGCTGATATTCTGGCTGGAATCGAAGAAAGACACACACGTAGCTCTTCGTCAACAGCTCTCAGTCTCTCTCTGTATTTGGTTTTTATAGCATACAAAAATAGACAAATATACCCTCCATCCTTTTTATTAAACCACAATAGCAGTTTTTAGCGCAGGGAGCTGCGCTGAATGCCCAGCGCTGCTCTTGATGCTCATAGGCTCCCTGCGCTAAAAACCACTATTGTGGTTTAGTAAAAGGTGACCATATTGTAAAATATAGACAGCAGATATAAATTCAGAACTGTGCATAGTAAGTGAAGGGAAGTTTTCATCTCTGGGAATTTACCCAGTTAACTATTAAGTTATTTGGGCAAATTCCTTTGAAAACTGTGGTAATACTGCCTCCACTTTGCTAAATTTAAAATAAAATCATTTTTCCTACCTTATCTGGTGATTTCTGGTTGCACTTTCTTCTTCTGACTGTGCATCCAATCTTTCTTCCCTTCTATCAGCCTGTATGCTTTCTCTCCTCCACACCTCATTCCCTCCCCCAACTTTTTCTTCCTCTCTCCCTGACCTTTCTTTCTTTTTTTCTGTTTCTCTTCTTTCCTTCAGTTTCCCTGCCTGCCCCCTTTCTTTCTTTCTCCCTGCCGTTCCCCAAGCCACTGCCACTGCCGCTGCCATCGGGGAACAGGACCCACCAATGGATAACAGGCCCCAAAGCCGACGCCGACGCATGCTCTCCCTGACGTCAATTCTGCAATCGGAGAGGAAGTTCCGCCCAGCCAGGCAGCGATTGGCTGGCCCGAACTTCCTCTCCGACTGCAGAAGTGACGTCGGGGAGAAGAAGACTTATCGGCTCGATAGATTAGATCGCCAAGACAAAGTGAGTCCTGGGTGATCGACTCACTTTGCCTTGGCGAGCTACTGGCGCCCCTGCCTCGGGCCCCCTGTCAGCTCCGGGCCCCTGAATGCAGGACTGGTAGTACTGCCCTGATGGCGGCCCTGTGGCACACCAGGCAACATCTCGCGGCACACTAGTGTGCCGCGGAACAGCGGTTGAAAAACACTGCTCTAGAGAACTTATGTTACCATTTCTGAAGCTGTATCAGAGGGCAGATGGAAGATGTTGGAAGGACTACAAAGGTAATGGGGATTTTTATCATTTGTAGTGAACATGTAGTAAAGCATGCAAGTATTGGTCTTCAGTAGTTAAAACGGGTTCAAGAGTGGGAAACGGGGCACAGACTGAGAAGACCAACTAAATATTGCAGGTTATTATCTTGTGGAAGCTAGAGCTGAGAAGGAACAAGTTCCCCTTTTAGGAGGGAGTGTTGAGGAAACTGCAGATCTCATGGATGGCTAAAATTGCAGCTGTGAAGCAACAGATCTAATTGAATCTTTAATTTAGGGACAGCACTATATATATATAGGTTTAAGGTGATTTACAATGTAAAGAGACCATGTAGAACATAGGGAGCTTATAGTGGTCAGTTAAAATCTGCTAAACAAGACACGAATGCTCATGTCATAACACGGGGCCTTGCTCTTTTCTGCCGGTGTTAGCAATTACATACTGTATAGAGTTATACAAGATATACAATACACTCAGTTATTCAATACAATGCCAGTTCTTGATATAGTCAGTTGTACAGTATGAGGATGTTGTTGCGTGGATGATCCTGACGGTTTATGGCACAGAAATGTTATCAGTTTTTTTCTGAATTTTAAGATGAGAAACCGGGGATAGTATGAAGAGTGGAAACAGGTGAAGAGAAAGGAAAAGTTAAATTTCTCAGGGCACACAGCGAGTACAGCCTGATTCAGAGATTTTGGAGGTCTCCAAAAGTGGGTTTTGAACAGTTTTGGAGTAAGACCTAGTACCCACACCCCTAAAAAACTTAAATTACTGCTTGGATTTTTCTCCAGATTTGAATTTAAAGATATTTTATGCCTTTATAAGCTTAGTTTTGGCAAGGACTCCCCAGGGCAGGGTACTTCAAATTTATGCCTTATTTGCGACGGATGTCTGTCCGGTGAGAGACCGTGTTCAGGTGCGATGTGGAAAGGGGATGAAATTTCATCAGCCAATGTTCCCTCAACCCCTCAAAGGGGTTCTGATACCATTCCAGACAAGAAAGAGATGCCTTCTGCTCCATTGCCAGTGTTTGTGCCGCCTGTGTGAATCCCTCTGTTGCAGGATATAGGTCTAAAGCCTGGTCTTCCCATGGCTTCTCCATCAATTGCTCTGTTTTGGCGCAGATGCCTATGATACTCTGACCATGTCTTTACCGATGCAGGCTGGTATTTCTTCCACGGGGGACATTGTCTCTCTCACAGATAGCTGTGATCAGGATCCTAGTGGTCTCCAGGATCTCAGGGAGGATCCTGCAGTGTGCCCACACACCTGGTTGATCTAATCTTGGAATCTGTCCAGGAGAAGTTGGCCTGTGACTAGTCTGCTGTGGCGTCCTGTTCTCTCATGAGTGACGAGAAGCCGCAGACTGTTTCTTTTCCGGACCATCCTGATATTGTCGAGATGCTCACAGGTATCTGGAAAGTGTCGGAGAGTCCCTGAACTGTGCTAGGACCATGTCCAGACTTTATCCATTGGCAGACACCTTCAACTCACGTTTTGCGTCCCTGAAGGTTGGTTCCTTGGTGGCACAGGTCAGTAAGCACACTTCTCTGTCCGGGACTGCAGGGTAGATTTTATCCTTAAGCGTCTATCCGACTCAAGAGTGGCCTCTTCCTTTGTGGCCAGAGCATGTCATACTAAGCTCCGCCATGATCCAGATACTATTGTGATCCAGGATCTTGTTTTTCTCACCTCTGGTGTGGATTATATACTCTGTACAAAATCTTCAAGGTCTTCATTAAGCTCTCCGCCTACTCCATTTTGGTGCATAGGATGTTTTGGAGTCGGCAGTGGTCCGGTGTAGTGCTGCCCGATTCACGATTCGAATCAGGTGAATCGATTCAAATCGATTCAATTTAAAAGAAAACCAGCCTCCCGATTCAATGGCCGACCCTTCCTCCGTGTCTTCCTAAAGCAGGAGCTGCAGAGCTGCCTTTTGCTGGCCATCCACTGCGGCTCCTGCTTGAGGGGGGAGGGTCAGTCAGAAAGGCCTCCCCCAGTTTTCTGCTCTTGCCTTCCCCAGTTTCTCCACTCTTACCTCCCCCAGCTTCCCTGCTCTTGCCTCCACCAGCTTCCCCACTCTTACCTCCTGTAGACTAATAGGGCAGCCTGCAGGCTCGCTAGTGTTTTAGAGATCCCTGCAGCTGCCCATGATCCTCAGCAGCACATTCTCTCTGCCGCGATCCTGCCCCTGCTCTGATGCAAGACCATAAGGTGGATTCAGCCTTTCACATCAACCAGGAGGTGTGGCTCCCATCTTTTACCTCCTCTGGGTCTCAGGAGCAGGACCGGGTGTTGCAGTCCCTGGACGTGCACAGGGTTTTGTTAGGCTACCTGGAGGTCACAAATAATTTGGGTCTCCAAATATTTGTTTGCTGTTGTGGGTCTGGCCTGCAGGGGCAGGTCGGCGTCTAAGGCTATTATTTATAGATGGATTTGTAGAGCTATTTCTTCTGCCTACATTGCAGCCGGCAAGAAGCCCCCTCTTTCTGTGCAGGCTTATTCTACTAGAGGCACGTCCTCGTCTTTTACTGAATCATCAGGTGATTTCTTTGGAGGATATTGCGGACTGTTACCTGGTCTTCGCTGCAAACCTTTATAGGATTGATGTGGCAGCCAAGCAGGATGCTGTTTTTGGTTCCTCTGTTTTGGCAGCGGTCTCATCAGTCCCACCCTGATTTTATGGGACTGCGCTGTTACAACCTGCTTGTCCAGGAATAAAGTGGGATTTTACAAGAACGAAAGATTAGGTTCTTACCTTTACTAATCTTCTTTCTTGTAAATCCTACACTTTATTCCTGGAGCCTGCCCAGGACATTGCTGATTCACCAATCATCTGCCTTGACCAGTACTGGTAAGCTGAATTTCTGACCAGCCTTTTGAAGAATGCTATCTGACTATGTTTAGCACTTTGCCCTGGGGTTTCTAGTGCCCCTTTCATCAGTGCAGGGGAGGGGCTGAAGACTCTGAATAATTGAGGCTTCCTATAAGCTGTCTGGTGAGTATGGATAAACAAAACCACTTGTCAAAGAATAAAATGTGGATTTAAAAAGAAAGAAGATTAATAAAGGTAAGAACCTAATCTTTCATTGCAATCGCACCTGTGAGTCTATATTAATAACAGAAAACTCAGCTTTAGACACTCTGACATTAGGTTCTGCTAGCTTTACTGGAGACTGATTAACAAAGCATACTGCTAGACACCTCTAGAGGTGGAAGGGCATAGTATGTCCAGTTTGCTCATGCTATTCACATTCCCCAAACTTTTGGGTAGCATCTCGTATTAAAAATCTCTGAAGCATCCACAGGTTATAGAGGCAGACAGGAGCCCAGGACAAAGATACGGTAGATTCTGGTATTTTCCACACTAGCAGACTATTCACATCTCAGGTTCCGATTGGTGGTGATTTTTCACTTTGTATCTGATGAAAGTCTCATCTACAGTATTGATAGGATACAGGCTGCAAAAAGATGCCAAGAAATAACCTAATTAAAATGGAAAAGTAATCCTTATCCCAGGACAAGCAGGCAGCTATTCTTGACTGATGGGTGACGGCACCGACGGAGCCCCGGTACGGACACTTTTAGAGTGATTGCACTCTAAGAACTTGGAAAGTTCTGGATACCGCACCGCGCATGCGCGAGTGCCTTCCCGCCCGACCCCGGCGCGTGGTCCCTCAGTTTTCTAGTTTCCGCGGAGCTAAGAAGACGCGTTCACTTCAACGGCCGTTGAAGAGATTTTTTCACGCCTTCCCGCTCGCGTAAACCCCCCTTTTTATAATATAGTTTTCTTTATTTCTTTATTTCTTTTCTTATTTTCTTAAAATAAAATAAAAATAATAATTTTTTCTCCTCTTTTTCGTTTCGGCCCGGCGGGGCCTGTTGCCACGATCGAAGCCTCGGCTTTCGATTTGGCAGAGGCTGTTTTCCCGTTCATGCCCCCTCAGCCCGGTTTTAAAAAGTGCCAGCGGTGCGCTAGACCAATTTCGCTGACAGACCCCCATAACTGGTGTCTGCAGTGTCTTGGTCCTGACCATCGAGCATCTTCTTGCTCCCGCTGTGCAACTTTAAAAAAGAGGACCCTCAAAAACCGCCAAATCCAGCAGCGGATCCTTTTCGGTGCCGAGATGTCCGACTCCGCAACTCCGGCACCGACATCTGTTCCACAGTCGGCTCCGACTTCGTCGACACCGCGTGATTCGACGCCGGTATCGCATCCCACAGGTAAGCCGGCTAAGAAGCCTTCCCCGTTGGAGCGTCCTCCGGTCTCTACAGCAGTGAGCCCAATCCTGCCGACCTCGAGGCGCCCACGGAAGCGCTCCGCTCCGATCGAAGTTAGTCCCTCGACATCGGGCTCTTCTTCGGAGTGTCGAGCGGCACCCAAGGCACCGCAGAAGAAAAAAGCGGTGCCGGTGCCATCCTTGGACGAGCGCATCGCCGCCGTTCTGCAGGTTCAGCTTAAGGATCAACTTCAAAAGCTGTTTCCTGCTCTCTTGACCCCGAACCTTCCAGTTCCAGTTCGGTCGGAGCCTCCGGTACCGATAGAGGAACGCCCTCTCTTATCGGCATCCAATTTATCGGTACCGGCACTTACCACATCGTCATCGATGCCGGTTCTAGCTCCTGAACCTAGGTCTCAGCACCAGGCGGTACAGACCACGGTACCGATACATCAGGTTGCATCGCCTGGTACCGTCTCTATGAGATCGGGCAAATCTACACATAAATCCCGACACGTAGAGCCCTCCACACCTGAGTCTCGACACCACTCTCAGGTTAGAGACCCTGATTTGTGGGGAGATTCAGAAGAGCCCTTCCTATCTGAAGGAGAATGCTCTTCCGATGAGGAGGAACACCTGGTGGCAGACCCTCCTTCTAAACAGGATTCCACCTCTTTTACCTCCTTTTTGAAGGAGATGTGTGAATCCCTGTCAATTCCCTTGGAGGCTGAATCCAAGAAGTCCAAAGCATTCCTTGATGCTCTGGATTTTGACCAGCCTCCAAGGGAATTCCTTAAACTTCCTCTCCATGATATTTTACGAGAGACATTTTATAAAAACCTTGAAACTCCCCTGACTGTGCCAGGAGCTCCTCGTAAGCTGGACTCTCTATACAGGGTAATCCCCATTCCTGGGTTTGACAAGCCCCAGCTCCCACATGAATCTCTTTTGGTAGAGTCTACATTAAAGAAATCAACGGGGGCTAATGTGTATGCTTCAGTCCCTCCTGGCAGAGAAGGGAAATCTATGGACAAATTTGGCAAACGGCTTTATCAAAATGCCATGTTGGCCAATAGATCAGGAAACTATGCTTTTCATTTTTCTTTTTATTTAAAGCATTTGGTCCAGCAGTTGTCTTCATTTGAACAATTCCTTCCTGATCGTAGAAAACCTTCTTTTCATTCCTGTGCTTCCTCTCTCCTTCAGTTGAGGAAATTTCTTGTCAGGTCAATTTATGACACCTTCGAATTGACTTCTAGAGCCACGGCTATGTCAGTGGCTATGCGCAGGTTGGCATGGCTCAGGGTCTCAGAGCTAGAGGTGAACCACCAAGACCGTCTAGCAAATGCTCCTTGTCTGGGGGATGAGCTGTTTGGAGAATCCATGGATTCAACAACACAAAAACTGTCGGCTCATGAAACCAGATGGGATACTCTTTTAAAGAATAAAAAGAAGACTCCCCCTGCTAGACCGTTTCGCCAACAATCGGCATACCAACGCCGATTTGCTGCTCGGCCTTTACCTCAGCATTCCCAACAACCTAGGCGTCAGCGACAGCAGCAACAACGTCAACCACCTAGGCAAAATCAGCAACAACAGGTGAAACCTCCTCCACCTCAAAAGTCTACTCAACCCTTTTGACGTGTTTCTCCAGAACATAGCCATTTTGCCTCCGTCAGTTCAACTTCCCCTACCCATTGGAGGCCGTCTCACTTATTATCTCAGCCGTTGGGAGAACATAACATCCGATCAATGGGTTCTCAACATCATCCGCCACGGCTACTCTCTCAACTTCCAAACACTTCCATCTCAAAGTCTACCAAGAGAGTCTGCTTTGAACACTCCCCAGGCTTCTCTCCTTATTCAAGAGGTTCAATCTCTTCTTCTTCTAAACGCTATCGAAGAGGTTCCTCTGGACCAGAAGGGGCAGGGGTTTTACTCCCGTTATTTTCTGGTTCCAAAGAAGACAGGAGATCTCAGACCCATCTTAGATCTTCGAGATCTCAACAAATGTCTGGTCAAGGAAAAATTCAAGATGCTCTCTCTGGCCACTCTTTACCCTCTTCTCAATCAAGACGACTGGCTATGTTCCCTCGACCTCAAAGAGGCATACACTCATATTCCAATCCATCTAGCCTCCAGGCAATACCTCCGCTTCATGATCAACAACTGTCATTACCAGTACAAAGTTCTCCCCTTCGGTCTTGCCTCATCTCCACGAGTATTCACCAAGTGTCTAATTGTGGTAGCTGCTTACCTACGCTCCCATCACCTTCAGGTGTTTCCTTACCTGGACGATTGGTTGATAAAGGCCGACTCATCTCAAACAGTTCTCCTGGCCACCAATCAAACCATCTTGTTCTTACAGCTTCTGGGGTTCGAGATCAATTTTCCCAAATCTCATCTACTCCCCACTCAACGACTTCAATTCATTGGAGCGGTGCTGGACACAGTCCTCATGAGAGCATTCCTACCGTCCAACCGTCTTCAAACCCTCCAATCTCTGTGTCAGCAGGTACTTCCACGACGTTCCATCTCTGCCAAACAAATGATGATACTCTTGGGTCACATGGCATCCACAGTCCATGTCACCCCCCTCGCACGTCTTCACCTGCGCATTCCTCAGTGGACCCTTGCTACCCAGTGGTCACAAGCGACGGATCCTTGCTCACGGCACATATCTGTGACATCATCTCTTCGTCAGTCTCTACAATGGTGGTTGATATCCTCAAATCTCTCCAGAGGTCTTCTATTCCATCTACCTCCTCATCAACTGATCATCACCACAGATGCCTCCCCTTATGCCTGGGGAGCTCATTTGAACGAATTCCAAACTCAAGGTCTTTGGACAGTGCAGGAAATGACACATCACATCAATTTCCTAGAACTCAGAGCGATGTTTTATGCCCTCAAGGCTTTCCAACATCTTCTCTATCCTCAGGTCCTTCTGTTGTGCACAGACAATCAAGTGGCCATGTACTACATCAACAAACAGGGTGGGACAGGCTCTCGCCTCTTGTGCCAGGAAGCCCAGAAGATTTGGACTTGGGCCACAGATCACCATCTCTTTCTGAAAGCGATTTACATTCAGGGAGAGCAGAATTACTTAGCGGACAAGCTGAGCAGAATTCTCCAACCTCACGAATGGACACTCGATCCCTTAACTCTTCAGTCCATCTTTGCTCAGTGGGGCACTCCTCAGATCGACCTTTTCGCAGCTCCTCAAAATTACCAGCTGCCTCTCTTCTGCTCCAGACTATACACTCCTCACCGTCTGGCAGCGGATGCATTTCTCCTCGATTGGTCCAATCTATTCCTGTATGCCTTTCCTCCGCTGCCTCTCATGTTACGAACATTGTTCAAGCTCAAGAGGGAAGGAGCCACCATGATTCTGATTGCCCCACGGTGGCCCAGACAGCATTGGTTCTCCCTTCTACTTCAACTCAGTTCCAGGGAACCTTTTCTGCTTCCACTGTTTCCTTCTCTGCTTACGCAACAACAGGAGACTCTTCTACATCCCAACCTCCAGTCTCTGCACCTGACAGCTTGGTATCTCTCGGGCTGACTTCACAGGATTCTCTTCTATCTCAGCCCGTTCGTTCTATTCTGGATGCTTCCAGGAAACCAGCCACTCTGCAATGTTACCATCAAAAGTGGACACGGTTTTCATCCTGGTGTCTTCTTCATCATCATGATCCCACGTCCCTTGCAGTGGAGACCCTTTTGGACTATCTACTTTCTTTGTCTAACTCTGGTCTCAAAACTACCTCCATCAGAGTCCATCTCAGTGCTATTGCTGCATTTCATGAGCCCATCCAGGGAAAACTCCTTTCAGCTCATCCCCTAGTCTCTAGATTCATGCGAGGTCTTTTTAATGTGAAACCACCTCTAAAAGCTCCTCCTGTGGTCTGGGATCTTAATGTGGTTCTCTCTGCTTTGATGAAGCCTCCTTTTGAACCCTTAGCTACTGCCGCTTTCAAGTTTCTCACTTGGAAGGTACTTTTCCTCATTGCTATCACCTCTGCCAGGAGGGTCAGTGAGCTCCATGCACTGGTTTCTGACCCACCTTTTACAGTCTTTCATCACGATAAGGTGGTTATGCGTACACATCCAAAGTTTCTCCCAAAGGTTGTCTCTGAATTCCATCTCAACCAATCTATTGTACTGCCTGTTTTCTTTCCAAGACCTCACACTCACTCTGGTGAACAGGCTCTTCACACTTTGGACTGTAAGAGGGCTTTAGCTTACTATTTAGACCGTACTAAACCCCACAGATCTTCGCCCCAACTTTTCTTATCTTTTGATCCTAATAAGTTGGGACGCCCTGTTTCTAAACGTACGCTATCTAATTGGCTCGCAGCGTGCATTTCATTCTGCTACTCTCAATCCGGACTGGCACTGGAAGGTTCTGTCACGGCCCATAGAGTTAGAGCTATGGCAGCATCTGTAGCTTTCCTCCGCTCCACGCCTATTGAGGAAATCTGCAAAGCTGCTACTTGGTCCTCAGTTCACACTTTTACATCACATTATTGTCTGGATACATTCTCCAGACGGGATGGTCACTTCGGCCAATCTGTTTTGCAAAATTTGTTTTCCTAATGGCCAACCTTCCCACCATCCCTCCTTTTGTTAGCTTGGAGGTCACCCATCAGTCAAGAATAGCTGCCTGCTTGTCCTGGGATAAAGCACAGTTACTTACCGTAACAGGTGTTATCCAGGGACAGCAGGCAGATATTCTTGCGTCCCACCCACCTCCCCGGGTTGGCTTCTTAGCTGGCTTATACTAACTGAGGGACCGCGCGCCGGGGTCGGGCGGGAAGGCACTCGCGCATGCGCGGTGCGGTATCCAGAACTTTCCAAGTTCTTAGAGTGCAATCACTCTAAAAGTGTCCGTACCGGGGCTCCGTCGGTGCCGTCACCCATCAGTCAAGAATATCTGCCTGCTGTCCCTGGATAACACCTGTTACGGTAAGTAACTGTGCTTTACTGCACTAGTTGAAGATAATCTCTGAAATTCTGATTCTTTGCTGAAGTTTGCATATATTGAAATGAGGTGATAATACATTGAACTATTTAGAGTGGGATTAAAGATGAGTAAAGAGGATTTATGTTACTTTTTATGAGGTATAATAATTTTGAGAAAATTAATTGAATGCAATTTTCTTACCCCAGCAGCAGGTTCTCTAACCGTCACCCCTAAGATTATATCCCACATCGAACGAGGGGAAGAGCCATACATCAGGGGTGAGCCTGGATCAGAGGAAAGAGAAATTGGGAAAAGCAGCTCCCCAGGTGAGTGGAGTAATAAGAGGGACTGGGGTAAAAATGTCTAATCTAATCTAAACTTCCATTTGTGCGTCGCACATACTTATACAGGCTCAAGGCGACAGATCAAGGAGGAAGGGGGAAAGTTGTAGGGAAGGGGGGTATGGAGAAATAAGAGAGGGGACCCAGAAGTAGGGGGGAGTTATACAGAAACTAAGACAGTTAGTTGTCAAAGAGGTGAGTCTTCAGTTTTTTTCTGAATGTAGTGCAGTTTGTCTCTGTCCTAATAACTTCCGGTAGGTCATTCCAGGTTTTTACACCCAGATAAGTTAGCATAGAGTTGAAAATTTGCTCGTAGTGGAGGTTTTTTGTGAATGGTAGATTTAGTTGGATTCTGTTAAGGATTCTTTTTGAAGTTGACCAAACATTAGAGAATAATTGGATATGAGGGGCTGCTGAGTTTCCGTATGGAATCTGGTGTAGGATACAAGACGATTTGAAAATTATTCAAGATGTTATTGCAAGCCAATGTAATTGCCTGATGAAGGTTGTGATTGAGTCAAATTTCTTTAATTTGTAGATTAGTCTAACTGCTGTGTTCTGGATGAGTTGTAGTTCGTGGATGAAAAAGGTGTTGATGCCAAGGTAGGCAGATTTGCAATAGTCCAATTGAGCAAGGACCATTATCTGAACGATCAGAGCCAAGTGGTGTGGGTGAAAGTATGATCTTGTGAGTCGCAGTTGACGCATAGTATAGATGGTCTTTTTCCGAAGGTTAGATATTTTCCGAAGGTTAGATATTTATGGTTCCATTGGAAGAGTGAGTTTAGGTATGACATTCTGTTGTGCGGTGTGGAAACCAATGGTTTTGGTCTTAGTGGCGTTCAGTTTCAGCTTGTTGTTCGTTGTCCAGGTTTGAAATTTATCTATATTGTTTGAGATTTTTTTGGCAATATTAGGATGGTTATGGGAATGAGGAGGAGGATGTTGTCGGCATACAACAGTACCGTTTCATCTTCCATTTTGATGTGACCCAGCGAGCTCATGAATAAATTGAATAGGATTGGGGATAATGGGGAGCTTGTGGGACGCCACAGAACGCCTTCCAAGGGTTGGAGTATGATTCTTACCTTTTGACTATATATTCACGATTTTGTAGGAAGTCGGCAAACCAATTCAGTACAGTTCCTGTTATACCGATTTCCGATTGCCTTCTATAGACACCTTTTGTAGGGAAAGCACTGGGGGTTCTGCCCCTTTATAGATAAGGATCAGTCACTTGACCTGTAAGGGAAGGCTTAACCTATGGGCCACACAATGTAAGCTCTGGAAAGGTGGAGGGAAGGTGTTTATCTTTAACTTCACATGTCAGAAATCTTGAAGCTCAAAACCGTGTTGTGAGGGAGTCAGAAGGAAGGTGTGTTTTGTGGTGCCAGATCCTGGGTTGTGACTGGGTCTCTGTGTGCAGAAGCTTGGGAAACAGTAGGGTCTCTGGATGTCCAGCTGGCTGGCATAAATGCGAAGACCTAAATGTGTCACTTTAATACATCACTTAGCGTAATATTTGCCTCTTTTTCCTCAGTGTGACTTAGATGCCCTTTCTTCACTTAATTGACTTATACAAAGTTAATCTTATTATGCTCAGTAAACCTTTCCATATCAATATTCCATACAGATCCCAGATTACGACCAGGATAATGTTAGCAGAGCCTTTTTGCTGTCAGTAGGTGGTCACCCAGATCTCTTCTGAATATTGCTGGTAAATCCCAGTTCCACTCAGCCTGGACTATTCCTGCCATAACCAGATAATGCTGAGGTGGTATGTCCATATTTTTAGTGGCACTAGCGGGATAAGTACTGCTGGAAATCAAGTTTCAAGTTTAATAAGTCTTGATATATCACCCAGTGAGAGACCTTTCTGAGCAGTTTACAATAGAACTTTAAAATCACTCAGAAAATTGGAAGAAAATATATCTGGGGATAGAAAAGAGTAGAATGCATTTTAGATTACTTGGCAACAGGACTTGGTTTTCAGTAGGCAGCATAGAGGCATGTTTTTGGTCAAAGGCATCCTCAGATAAGATGATGTCGAGACCTCGTTTGAATCTAATCTTTGATTCTTCAGTGAAAAAGTTGAGGGAAGTGTGTTCCAAAGAGTAGGGCCGTTACATTGAAGATTCGTGACCGTATACAGTCATTGATGTTGCAGAATGAGGGTATAACGAGTAGATTTGAGTAGGCCAAGCAACGAGTCCTAGGACTGTTGGGAATTGGGAATCGGAAGTCAAGAAAGATATGGCCCGGTGAGAGGGACTTGTCTGGGTAAGAGCTTTGTTAACGTAACGAAGGGACGCATTAACCAGCCTATACACACACACACGCATATCAAAAACAGGTCGCACTCCAGAGATGATCATCGGATGGCACCCATAGACCTCTCGGCTTCCAAGTATGTAGTCCAAAGTTGCTCAAACTGTGTCCCCTTTGCTTTCCTCTCCGCTCCCCTCTTTCCTTCCCCACTCCCATCCCTCTCTTTTGCATCTTAAAATCTTCACCAGCACGAGCAGCTTCTCCGGCTGACTGCTCATGCTGCCATTGGCTTGACCTCTGATGTCAATTCCTGGTCCCGCAACCCGGAAGTGATTTCAGAGGGAGCCAGGCTGGGGCGAGCAGCAGGCTAGAGTAATTGCTCGGGCTGGTGAAGATTTTAAAGAAAGATGTGGGGCAGAGAGGTGCCGGTGCCCCCACCAAGACAGCACCTAGGGTGGTACGCCCCCCCCCCCCACATACACTTACTTCTCTACTATGCCCCACAGAACTTGAATGGTGGTGGGCGCGATGAGGGGAGTGTAGCAGTAATTAATTGGGTGTAATAAGCATCTGTAACATGTCTAGGGAAAGGGTCGACCCAAGCTACTAGCCAGGTTCAGATTTATGCAATCTTTTTTTTTTGTTTGTTTTTCAATTTTTATTAGAATTTTATAATGAATACAAAACAATATAATCACCACAAGTACACCACTGCAGAATACTACAGCCACTCAATATAGCATACAAAGTAAATATTTCACTATTATACCCCAATCCCACAACCCATCATATTATAAAATAAAAAGAAAACAAGAAAAACAAAAGAATACATCAACAATATAAAAACTATGTGGAAGTCCCATTGTTGTTTCTTCAAAAAGACTCCCAAACAACCACCCTGCCCCTCCCCCCCAAACCCACCCTCCCACTCAACAGAAAGATAGGATCCAGATTTATGCAATCTTATTAGAATAATGAGACCAGAATAGCTGAAACTGACTTTTTGACATTTTTCATTGATAAAGTGAGTAAAATAGCTGCAGAGTTTAGAGATAAGACGCCACCTTTGAGAGAGGATCACTTGCTGAACGATGGTCTGAGTTCGACTCTGAGAGACAATCGAAACATATTATTTAACAGCTGAATAAGATAGCATGCCCTTTAGACCCTTGTCCGGTTGAGGTTTTTTCAACAATCAGTGAAGCTATTTATTGAACTTAGTGACGAAGTTTCCGCAGAAAGGCATTGTGTCTAAGTCACTAAAGGAACGGTGGTTTGGCCACTCTTGAAGGAAAGAGTAGATGGTAGCCTGTTGCAACATTTTTGTCTGATTTCATCTTTACCCTTTTTATCAAAAGTCTTTGAAAAGATTTTGCTTCACCAACTTCAGGATTTCTTGGAGAAGTCAAACCTTTTGGATAATGGTCAATTTGGATTGCAGATACATCGTTCAACAGAATTATTATTGATTTCAACCTTAGATGTGATCTACAGGGGGCTTGATCAGGGTAAATCATTTTTTATAGTTTTCCTGGATGTCTCCGCTGCTCTCATCAGATTCTTTTACGGAGATTACCGGTATTGGGCATTAGAGGTACTGTATTACAGTGGTTTGCATCCTATTTGTCAGGGAGAATGTTTTGTGTGGAGTTGGAATGGGCACTGGTGACCTGTGGAGTACCTCAGGGATCGGCATTATCGGCTATATTGTTTAATATTTATCTGCTCCCATTAGAAACATAGAAACATAGAAGATGACGGCAGAAAAGGGCCATAGCCCATCAAGTCTGCCCACTCCATTAACCCTCCCCTAAAACCTCCTAAGGGGTCGCTCACAGGTGGTATCACCTCTACACTGCCCTCGTAAAGATCTGACGTGGGCATCCCATTTATTCTTAAAATCTTGTATGCTGCTGGCCGCGATCACCTGCTCTGGGAGTTTGTTCCAATGGTCTACCACTCTTTCTGTGAAGAAGTATTTCCTGGTATCCCCATGAAATTTCCCGCCCCTGATTCTCAGCGGATGTCCTCTCGTGGCTGACGGACCCTTGAAAGAGAAAATGTTGTCTTCCACCTCTATGCGGCCAGTGATGTACTTAAATGTCTCAACCATGTCTCCCCTTTCCCTACGCTCTTCGAGAGAGTATAGCCGCAATCTGTGCAGCCTGTCCTCGTATGAGAAATCCTTAAGCCCCAAGATCATCCTAGTGGCCATGCGCTGAACCGACTCAACTCTCAGTACGTCCTTACGGTAGTGTGGCCTCCAGAATTGCCCACAGTTCTCCAGATGAGGTCTCACCATGGTTCTGTACAATGGCATTATGACCTCCGGCTTCAGGCTAACAAAGCTTCTATGGATACAACCCAGCATTTGTCTAGCCTTGGATGTAGCCTTTTCCACTTGGATGGCTGCTTTCATGTCTTTACTAATGACCACCCCTAAGTCCCGCTCTGCTGCCGTCCTAGCCAAGGTCTCGCCGTTCAGTGTGTATGTTCTGCACGGATTATTGTTGCCAAGGTGCATGATCTTGCATTTTTTCACGTTGAAGCCCAGCTGCCAGGTCGTGGACCAATGTTCCAGTAAAAGTAGGTCTTGCTTCATGCTGTCGGACAAATCATTTCTACTTACAGTGTTACATAGTTTGGCGTCGTCAGCAAACAATGCTATCTTACCTTGAAGCCCCTGGGTCAGGTCTCCTATGAATATATTGAAAAGGATCGGTCCCAGGACCGAACCCTGCGGCACTCCACTGGACACCCTCGACGTTTTGGAGAGGGCACCGTTAACCAACACTCTCTGAAGTCTACCACTTAGCCAGTCAGTGACCCATTGAGTTAGTGTTGCACCTAATCCCATCGATTTCATTTTGTTCAATAATCTACGGTGGGGGACGCTGTCGAAAGTTTTACTGAAGTCCAAATACACGACGTCCAGGGACTCTCCCTGGTCCAGCTTTCTAGTTACCCAGTCAAAGAAGCTGATAAGATTGGATTGGCATGACCTACCCTTGGTGAAACCGTGTTGGTGGGGGTTGCGTAGATTCTCCTCGTTCAGGAAAGTGTATAATTCACGTTTGATTAGTGTTTTCATGAGCTTACTCACAATTGAAGGGAGACTCACCGGTCTGTAATTCTCAGCCTCTGCCCTGCAACCTTTTTTGTGCAGAGGAATGACGTTAGCTGTTTTCCAGTCCAAAGGGACTTTTCCTGTACTCAGGGAGAGGTTGAAGAGTATGGATAATGGTTCCACTAGGATATCACACAGCTCTCTGAGCACCCTGGGGTGCAGATTGTCCGGTCCCATAGCCTTGTTCACCTTGAGTTTTGATAGCTCGCTGTAGACGTCACTGGGTGTAAACTTGTGGTTCAGGAACTGGTCTCCCGAGTTGTGCTTCTCCTGCAACTGTGGGCCGGACCCTGGCCCCTCGCAGGTGAAGACTGAGCAGAAGTACTCATTTAGTAGTTCGGCTTTATCTGTGTCTGACTCTGTATAACTCTCATCAGGTTTTCTGAGGCGTACTATCCCATCCGTGTTTCTTTTTCTGTCACTAATATACCTGAAGAAAGATTTGTCCCCCTTTTTGAGTTCTTTGCTAAGTTTTCTTCTATTCGAAGCTTGGCCTCTTTGACTGCCAGTTTGACAGCTGCTGACTTGGCCGTATATTTTGTTCTAGCCTCTTTTTCCCCCGAGCTTTTGTAGGATATGAATGCACGCTTCTTGTCTTTGACTAGATCTGATATCTCTGTGGTGAACCATTGAGGTCTGTTGTTTCTTCTCCGTTTACTTACTGATCTTATGTAGTGGTTTGTTGCTGTGTGTAAGGTAGATTTCAAGGTTGACCACATATCCTCCACATCATTGGTCATCGCTTGGTATTGCAGTGCTTGATGGACAAAATCTCCCATGCGTTTAAAGTCCGTGCCTCGAAAGTTGAGTACTTTTGTTGTCGTACTTGATCTGGAGAAACCCTTTTTGAGGTTGAACCATATCATATTGTGGTCGCTGGTGGCTAGCTTATCGCCTACCGAGATCTCCGAGACGCTTTCTCCATTGGTGAGCACCAGATCCAGTATCACTTGGGCCCTAGTAGGCTCCAGCACCAATTGCTTGAGTCGTGCTCCCCTTATGGAGGAGAGCAGCCTTCTGCTGCCGCTGGTCGAGAAGTGCAGGCTCTTGAGATAAGCTATAAGTTTTATGCCGACGACCTTCAATTCCTGGTCCCGGTTGAGAATTCAATGCAAGACGCGATTTCACGGTTAGAAAGATGTTTTGATGTAATCAAAGTGGATGGACACTAATCATTAAAATTGACTATGTGTAAAACCGAGACACTTTGTGTAGGTCGCCAGAAACTAGTAGAATTATTTCCATCTGTACTGATTGAGTTTGGATAATAGTTTTTCCGGTATCTAATGAATGCAAATACCTGGAGGTGATATTGGATTCCACTTTGTCTTTTAAGCCACAGATACATGAGCAGTGGTGTCTAAAGCTCTTTTAAAACTTCACTGCTTCGTAAATTAAGAGATTTTCTTGATAAGTGCAATTTTGATTCCTACAGTTGATTATTGTAACGCTGTTTACTTCGGTTTACCAAAAAATTAAATTTGAGCATTACAATTGATAACAGAATGCAGCGGCCCATTTAATTGAGGGGGCTTCAAGATTTGACCATATTACACCAATCTTAATTAAGCTTCACTTGTTACCAGTAGCTGCTCAAATTGAGTTTAAAGTACTTTGTACAATTTCAAACTAAGACAGAGTAAACAGTCATTAGAGATAAGTAATCTTCTTCGTCAATATTTGCTCAGTCGTATATTGCGCTCCAGTGAACAGCAGTGCTTTGAGGTCCCACCTTTGAGGAGACTAGTGTGTCACTAATTGCTCTGATTGCTATGCAGGGCGCCCAGTGGTGGAACGCCTTGCCGCTTGAAGTTAAAGAGGCACCATCTTTATTAAATATTCCGAAATTAATCAAAATAGTATTGTTTGAATGATATTATTCATGCAAGTGAGTATGATTAATATGAGGTATTGCTAGTTCTTATGTCCTCCTCCCCTACTTAGACTACTGTAACTCCCTCTACTGCCGCATCACATAGAAAGACTATAAGAAACTGCAACTACTCAAAAACACAGTAGCAAAGCTGATCCTGCACAAGACAAAATATGAGAGGGCAAGTCCACTACTTAAGGAATTACACTGGCTGCCAGTCAAGGGCAGGGTTCATTTCAAAATTGCATGTATGGTCGATTGTTTAACAAATTCTAAATTCCCAACCTACTTCATCCTCTCTACGGCCCTCTTCTCTACCTTGCCACCATCCCAATTCAAGATTTGAGACTAACTTATACTCTCTTTCCACCTTGTATCCCATGTACTGACAAAATGTATCTTTATTGTAAACCGCTTTGAACTTCACGGTATAGCAGTATATAAGAAATAAAATTATTATTATTATTAAAGCTATACAGTATACGGAGAAAACTTAGCTTGGCTCATTTCTGCTCGCCAGGTCACACAGTCCTTCAATTATTCGAGCACAATTCAACGCTGCAAGCTACCACTTCCTTCCCCGCGCCAGGTACAGAGGAAAGCTCTTTTCGAGACCACTTTTGAGTTCCAAAGACCCAAAATCTGGAACATACTCCCTGGAATGAACTCCCAAGCAGCTTACGCCAACTTCCCACATACTTCCAATTCAGGAAGGCACTGAAGACACATTTATTATCTTTACTGCACTGACTTACAATAACGTACCCATCTGTGTGAAGTCTAATATAATGCAAGCCCCAATGATTCCTAGCCAACATTTGCAGGATACAAGAATAAGTACGGTTTGGTATTTCAGGATTATAGGTTATTCGAGATGTTATTGGATTGTAATTCTCTATGTCTGCATTATGAATGTTTCTCTGTAACTCGCCGAAAATTGCAGGATGTGCGAGCAAGAAATATTTTAAATAAATAAATAATATGAAGATAGAAAAAGATATATTTATGTAGCCAGCTGTAAATAATAAATTAATAATTATTCACAAATATCTCTGTAGATATGTCAGCAAACAACTAGTACATACTGTATTTTTCTCTCCATAAGACACAGCTGACCATAAGACGCACCCACCTGTAGAGGAGGAAAAACTAAGAAAAAAAATTCTGAACCAAATAGTGTGCCCTGTACCTTGTCCCCCCTCTGGTGGTCTAGTAGTAGGCTGGGACAGGGTACAGGTCACGTCTAGTGGTGGGCACGTCTAATGGTAGGCACGTCTAGTGGCAGCCAGCTAGTCCCCAGCCATTGCCAAGCCAGCCAGCCAGTCCCAAGGCAACCAGCCAACCCACCCACCCCAAACCAGCCAGTCCCAAGCCAGCCAGCCCAAAGGCAACCAGCCCACCCACCCCAAGCCAGCCAGCCCTCAGTCAACCCAGCCAGCCCCCAGTCAAACCAGCCAGCCAGTCCCAAGCCAGCCAGCCCAAAGGCAGGCAGGCACCCCCTCCCCCGTACCTTTTTTTGGCATCCTGGTAGTCCAGCGTGCTTTCCTCGCTCCTGCCTGGTTTCCCTGCTCTCTTCCGGCAGCGTTAGCGGCACAGCGGTGCACGAGGCAGATGTGTGCTTTTTGCGTGCCTGCTTGGTCCCTCCCTGCATTCCGAATGGCTGTCTATTAAATTCTATTGCCTACTATTCAAGGCTATTAATGAAGAAAGCCCAACCTACTGGAATAACTGACTAACTCAATCCTCCTCAACCAGGCAAAGGAGAACCCACTCACTATTCACACACCCACTATCCAAAAATGTCAAACGAAAAAAACTATATGACAACCTAATAGCCACCAAAGCAGCTAAACTGGTCAGACAAATCACCATTCTGCTTTCCTCGACCACAGACTATAAAACCTTCAAGAAAGAAACTAAAACCCTACTCTTCAAAAAATACATAAAACCTATTTAACACGACGACTTCCTACCCAAACCCCACCTACCCAAATATGCTTCTAATTACCCAACATTTATCACCTAAAGATCTCGACAACTCGTTGGTAATTCTTATGTAACTCTTATGACATTAATTAGCATTCCCTAGTAGATAGGTGAGGCATATCAAAAGAACCCTAAATGTCCCTAAAATAAGAACCTCAAGATTATTTTCCCTATACCCAGAAGTGCCGGGCATAGTAACCTAGAATTAAATGCATTAAGATGAAGAAGAAATGTCCAGTGCAAACCCAAAAACCCAAATATATGCATAATATGTACAGTTAACTCATGTGAAGGTGATACAAGCAATGAATATGCACAAAACAGATTTTGTCTTCTTTGAGTGTGGTGCAAGGGCCAAGTTCTTAAATTAAATTTAAATCGTTAAAAGAACTTGTGATGTGTCAGCAAATAATCAAAAATATAAATCACTGCCACATGTGGGACAGGCCTATTACCTGCGGCAGGTGTTACAGTACATAAAAATATGGGATAAACAAATAGTTCTTTTCCGAGAACAATGCATGAGACAATAATAAAGAAATAATACAACAGCTAACAGAATATCATAATGGGCCTATTAGATTACGTAATAACACATAATTATATTTCAGAAGTACAATTCAAAGAAGGTAAATTAAGGTATAATGGCAATAAATGTAGAGGATCTTCTGAAGATCTGCAGCGCTACTATAAATAGCTTGCATGGTGTAGGTGTATTTTTTTTTCTTTTTTTGCAGAAAGGTAATCATAACCCAAGTGTTTCTAAACCATAGTTCAGGTTTGTTAAATTTAAAAAAAAAAAAATGGAAAAGCACAACAGTTGCACACTTAAGAGAAAAATGTGAAAATCCAGATAAATTATATAATTAACATTAACACCTAAACAAAGTAAAACCTCTGGACAATAAAGCATCATAGAACATATGAAAACAAGTGTAAAGGAAGGTGTGGACAGGCTGGTAACTTGTGCAAACTCTTCTGACAGTAGATTCTCAACAGTCTCAATGTTTCTCAAATTATCAACCATAGGAATGAACACGATTAAAATCAGTAGTTAACCACAGTTATTATCTTGATGTCTTGTGAAGCTTTAAAAATAAGTGTATATCCTTTAGATTGGAGTCACAAAAGGTCAGAGAAATATGACTGTCCATTGATTTCATGTATGCAGTCTGGATAGGTCCCCTGTCTGACTGTTACAAGCTGCAGTCTTCAGCTTCTACCATCTATAATATAATCAGAGACAAAACAACATAAATACAATTCCCAAATGACCAAAAGGTAAGGGGCATTCATCTTCCAGGGATACTGTAAAATTGAGTCATAGTAGTTCTAGGCAGTACAGCTGGCACATATTGCTGTCTGATACTCAGACTCCAATGGCATAACGTTTATACAAAGCCAGCATTTTTCTTTATGAATCAGCAATTCGTTCTTCCATCAAATTACCAAAATACAATTAATATCCAAATTTTAATTTGTGCCCACTCAATGAGGAGTCTATTTATTCTTGTAAGAACATGATTCAGAAATAGCTTACCTTAATTGTGATTATCTTGGTAGGCTTTCCATATCTGAGGACAGTTCATTCAGTGACATTGTAATCACTTACCCGCTATTTTCTGTAAATCATTTTTCTTTTCACAAATAAAAGACATGAAATACAACAACTGTTAAATTGTAAGTTCATTAATATTTAAAGGAGAATAGTAGACTTTCCATTTACATGAATAAACGACTATTACTGTAAAGGTTCCTATAACTTAGCACTCTTCTCAGTGTCAGCTCTGCAATGCAGTTAATAATTGTCAGCATGTTCTGTTTGCTTAACCAGAGTGAGCAAACGCTATGGAAGGTTACATCCTTCATATCTAATCTTGGACAAACCTAGATAACATCACAGTTATCAGTATTGAAGAGTTGCAAACAAAAGACCTGGGCTGAAGCCTGTCAACAGCTTGATAAGATGTGCAAAGGTCAGGTAGTTGGGGAAGAAAATGACTCTTGCTACAGTGTCAGCGTGAATCTAGAAATTTAACAGTGACTCCAATTTATGAGGGATAATTAACACCCCACATCTTAGTCACCAGTATTTCAACCCATATACAAAAATATAATTTGCTGAACCAAGTCTCAAATTTATAAAGTTAAGAGGTTAAAATCCTTATCATCTCTCTAGAGCTTTTGACCAACTCCTGTGCTAATTTCTCACAGAAGTGGTCTCTAAATCCACTCGGTATTTTATTATTTCTCTGTTCTATTAAGCTAATTCCTGCACCTATAAACCTTAACCTCATCTCCTGCTTCCAAATACGTGTTTGTAGAATTAAGTTTCAAAATAATAATGGTAAAAGCTGCATACGATTGTTGTGATTTGTGACCCAAATAGATTGACTATGATTAAGAACAGGCACAGTGAACGCAAATTTTCCTTTATCATCTGGATGTAGAGGAATGGAAAAAAAAAAACCCTCTTTAAGGTCTATTACCAAAACCTCCCATTTTATCGGGATAAAATGCCCATTTAGTATGTTTAAATGCCAATACCAGCACAGGCTCGCAGCATATTGACTAATGCAATATCTGTCCTATTTCCTAAGCCATGTAATGCTTCACGAAAATCCAAATTAGCATTGTCTTTGGCTAGTTTCATCATTAAATCACTTTGAGCCTCCTTATTATCTACTTGTCTAATAGTGGAGAAATTTATTGTTCCATATAACTGATCTGGGGTATAAAGCCGCCCAGAGTGTAAAGCTCTCCGTTCACTATCTCACATAACATATTTACCCATAGTCAATACCATGCGCATAATGTTTTTCCAATCTTGTGGTATTAAGGTATGCGCCCTAGCCAGGGTTTCAAATAACCCGGCTGTGAAATTACTTCTTAAACCTGTCTCTGAAATAGATTTACGAATTTCTCGCAATATTGCAAAGGATAATGGTAAGTGCGCTAATGTTTCTTCCTTTTTTCCACTTAAAGGTACTGGAGTTAACTGTGCGGGAAGTATGATTTTTGGATATATGTTCTGACTGGAATAGTCAGGGGGGGGAATGGTTAATGAGACTGTTGACACCTTGGACGACGCCTCAGTCCCAACCTTTTCCAAGGAACATTTACACTTCTGCCATACGATTAAGATGGCTGCTGATGCCCTAGGCTCAGCATACAAAACTTTCCCGACTCTTATCCAATCTTCTGTTTTTAGGGATCCTTTTTCTGGATACCGGGAGCAGTGCTCTCCTATCTCTTGTACTAAACATTTTAACTGTGAATCAGAGGCCTCTCTATCTGTATGTCTCAGAATATACTTAAATTCTTTCACATGAGCACGCTGCAAATCTGACAGGGAATTTCCCATACTTACTCGAGAGGATCCCGGAGGACGCAGTGCACTTAGCCTTATCGTAAGATGGAACAAGCAGGGCGTAGGGTCCCTGTTCCTGGCGCCACTGTAGGAATGGAAATCAGCAAACACACACACAGGATACAAGCCAGGAAGGAGGCATTGCTAGTGGCTAGCTCCTAGTCCCTTTATTATGTTCTAAGCTAATGACACCATAGTAACTCCCTCGTTTACACATCTAATGATTGGTGGATACAAAGGTACATGCTTTTACATCGTCATCACCCTCCTTTTACCTCGTGCTTTACCTCGTGATCACCCTCCAACTCAGCGCTTAGACAATACCTGTGTTTTTGCACGTCCTCAAAGCCTGTCAGCTGATGTCTTTTCCAAATATGGACAGCTTAAATAACATAAGGGTTAATATGTGAAAGGTAATGGGGAGAGAGGGAATGATTCAGTATTCATTCACAGGGGCTTAGATTCTTTCACAGGGCCTTAGATCAGTGTGCTGACCTTGCCTGTGTGCTGACCTTGCTGTGTGCTGACCTTGCCCTGGTTCAGAACTGCATCTCTTCACAAATGCAAAGTGATTGCGCATTGGGAAGAATAAACCAAATCCCATTTACCGGATGCTAGGGTCCACCTTGGGGGTTAGCGCCCAAGAAAAGGATCTGGGTGTCAATGTAGACAATACGATGAAACCTTCCATCCAGTGTGGGGTGGTGGCCAAAAAAGCAAACAAGATTCTAGGAATTATTAAAAAAGGGATTATTAACAAGACTAAAGATATTATAATGCTGCTGAATCGCTCCATGGTGCGACCTCACCTGGAGTATTGCGTTCAATTCTGGTCTCCTTATCTCAAGAAAATATAGTGGCACTAAAAAGGTTCAAAGAAGAGTGAGCAACTTGGTAAAGGGAATGGAACTCCTCTCGTACGAGGAAAGACTAAAAAGGTTTGGACTCTTCAGCTTGAAAAAGAGATAATTGAGGGGAAGTATGATTCATGTCTACAAAATCCTGAGTGGAGTAGAACGGGTACAAGTGGATCGATTTTTCACGCCTTCAAAAATTATAAAGACTAAGGCAGTGTTCTTCAACCTTTTTACACCTATGGACTTGCAGAAATAAAAGAATTAGTTTGTGGACCGGCAGTTGAAGAACACTGGGCTAAATCGTGGCCAGACCCCGCCCCTCTCCGCCCCACCCCCATAACAGTACTAATTGTAACACTATTTTTTCCATTCATTTTTCATATATACAAACCACAAAATTAAACTACACAAAGCACACTGTATGCTTCTCAACATTCATTCCTAGCAGAACAAAGATAACCCCCTATGCAAATACGGGACCAAAAACTAAAAGTACTAATATATACAAACAAACCCTTAGATGTTGTACAACCCCAGAGAAAAAGAAACAAATGCATTTCTTCCTGAACAGTGCAAAATACAGACTGCAGATGTAAACTCTCAAAATTGACACTATTCAATCACTAAATTCAAAAATAAAGTCATTCCCCCTACCTCCATGCAGCAAAATATATTATATCTTACCATCAGGCTGGAAATGTAAGATAACAAGAGAGAAAATGACCCAGGGCCAGCACAGGAACATCAGCTTCAAGTTAGTCAAGAAAATCAAATCATATCATTCTGTCTCCTGTTGCCATTTCTGTAGCAAATTACGTTTACTTTCCTACCATCATTCTGTTTCTCACCATTTCAATTTCTTGGAACACACCTATTTTGGGATCTATTAACCGCCTTCCTACAAAAAAGTCCTATAAAACTTTGACAGTTAAGTATAAACTAACTTGAGTAGGAAACCCACAGGTACTATAGCGGCAATCCTCCCACAAGTCTCAAAGGCCGTGCTCGCCACATCACTTCCTTGTTTACAATCCTCTCCTCTTCCTTCCAGTTCCCATCCACATTGTAATCCCCCTGCATCAGCCAGTTACCAGTCAGCTCAACGCCTATTGGTCCGCAACACGGAAGACTCAGCTATCCCATAGGTCGGCATTCGATTTTCGAATGTCCCCGTGAGCTAATTGGCCAACATGCCCTGCCAATCAAGTCACAATACAGTCTGTTTGTTCTATGAATCATAACGTCTTGGGCCCGATGCACGTGTTGGCCCTGGAGACCGGCAGGAAATTTCTACGCACCGGTCCACAGACCGGCGGCTGAAGAACACTGGACTAAGGGACACTCAATGAGGTTACAGGGAAATACTTTGAAATACTTTTAAAACCAATAGGAGGAAATATGTTTTCACTCAGGCCCAGATTTTCAAACTGTAACTCCCTTGCTAAACTGTTTACCTTGCATTTTCGCAGTGGATCAAAACAGTTTATCTCTGTCAATAGCGAGCTTTCTAGCAGTCTCCAACAAGGACATGCAAAGGGGCTCTTTAACATTGAAATGAGCCCTCCAGTGGATTCTTAAAAATACCAAGCCATTTTACGGCAAAAATAAGCAACTGATCTAGGAGTGCCGGTCAGTGTTGGAGACTGCTAGAAAGTCTGTGTTGTGATGCAATGGAAGAGATGACCATTCTCTCTCCCACTGCATCACAACACCCCTCTACTGCAATGACAGCGAACACCTCCCCCCCCCCCGTAGCGGGAGAGATGCCCACTCTCCCCGCTGCCATGCCTACCACTGCCTCTGATACCCACTCGGCCGCCACCCTCTCCCCTTTACCTGCACATAGATGCACGGAGTGTGGACTCCCTCCTCCCAGCAGGCATGTCTGTTTCGTCTAAAATGGTCCTTCTCCTCCCCGGTGCATCTTGGGATGCACTGGAGAGGGGACTAAGCTCTGATTGGCTCAAGTTGTATGAAGCCCCTCCACCGACCGCATCTTTTGATTTCTTAAAGTGACAGTTCACTTTGAAGGTCCATGCCGCGTTCCATGGATGATGTCACCCACATGTGAGAATATCTGCCTGCTTGTCCTAGGATATTATAATATATTCTCTTTCTTCAGGGATCTTCTCTATAATTCTATACAGTATGCCATATGTTAATTGTCACTCTGGCATGTAAGTTTCATTCTAAAATGGCAGTTACATGCCACAGTGGAGGTGACATGGCAGGAGTCCTTGTAAATGCTCTTAAGTGCTATTTTTTAAATTAATGCCTGAGAGCTATTCCACATAGGTAGGAGGGGATGGTGTGCAAATAGGTGGGAACAAGTGGATTATATGCGATTCCTATACCTATATGCAAAACCTATAGATTACTGTCAGAGCACTCAGAGTTTTACAGAATTGACTCCCTTAACTCTCAACACTGCCATTTCCAAGAAGCATCTCACAAACTTGCACTGTGTGGACATAGATGCTTGAAAAAAATGGTTTACAAATAGGAAACTGACTAATTCACAATCCACACATGGTAACACCTGGTGTGATACAATCTATCTTTCTCTTATTATATACAGATTTTATCGTATAAAGCACTGCTATTTTCTAACTCATGAGAAAAACCTTCTGTTTATATCCAGCAGATCATCAGATCCAACACACATGGAAGAGAATAAAAAATCAAGGAGAAGATCCGGGAAAAATGGAACAAATCCAAACACAGTCAGAAAATGTTGGTGTGAATATTTCCCAGAGACCTGAGAAGATTAATGCAAAGAATTGCAAGCAGGAATCAAAGAAACAGAGACACCTTGAAGGAGACACTAAGGATGGAGTCATTAAGTGTGAGAGAAATGACAGAGAGCTCAGTAACATCCCTGAGGACAAGAAACACCTAGCAAAGAGACCCTTCCAAATTAATAATAGTGATAAAGTGACTTCTGCCTTCCTCCAGGGCAAGAGTAAAGGAGAAAAACACCAGAAAGAACTCAGTATGCACAAAAGGGATCATAAAAATGAGAAAATATTTACATGTCCTGAGTGTAATAAAAGCTTCACTCAGCTTTCATGTCTAAAAATTCACCAGAGGATCCACACAGGAGACAAACCATTTACATGTACTGAGTGTAATAAAAGCTTCACTCAGCATTCACATCTAAAAGGACACCAGAGGATCCACACAGGAAACAAACCATTTACATGTACTGAGTGTAAGAAAAGCTTCAATTGGCGAATATGTCTAAAAATTCACCAGAGGATCCACACAGGAGACAAACCATTTACATGTACTGAGTGTAAAAAAAGCTTCACTCAGCTTTCAGATCTAAAAATTCACCAGAGGATCCACACAGGAGACAAACCATTTACATGTACTGAATGTAATAAAAGCTTCACTCAGCTTTCAGTTCTAAAAATTCACCAGAGGATCCACACAGGAGACAAACCATTTACATGTACTGAGTGTAATAAAAGCTTCACTCGGCTTTCAGTTCTAAAAATTCACCAGAGGATCCACACAGGAGATAAACCATATAAATGTACTGTGTGTAATAAAAGCTTCACTCGGCTTACAAATCTAAAAATTCACCAGAGGATCCACACAGGAGATAAACCATATAAATGTACTGTGTGTAATAAAAGCTTCACTCAGCTTTCAGATCTAAAAGCACACCAGAGGATCCACACAGGAGACAAACCATTTACATGTACTGAGTGTAATAAAAGCTTCACTCAGCATTCAACTCTAAAAGTACACCACAGGATCCACACAGGAGACAAACCATTTACATGTACTGAGTGTAATAAAAGCTTCATTCAGCATTCAAATCTAAAAATTCACCAGAGGAACCACACAGGAGATAAACCATATAAATGTACTGTGTGTAATAAAAGCTTCACTCAGCTTTCAAATCTAAAAGCACACCAGAGGATCCACACAGGAGACAAGCCATTTACATGTACTGAGTGTAAGAAAAGCTTCAATTGGCATATATGTCTAAAAAGACACCAGAAGATCCATACAGGAGACAAACCATTTACCGTATTTTCACGTAGATAACGTGCACTCGTGTAAAACGCGCACACGAGTATAGCGCGCGGTAAACCGAAATATATGTAAAAAAATTTGTATACCGCGCACACCCATATACCGCGCATGCTGCCCGACTCTCCCGTCGCCGCCCGACTCTCCTTTCGCCCGCCCCGACTCTCCTCTCCCCCTTGAAGTCCTGTCCCCACCCTGAAAGCCTGATGCCCCCCCCCCGATGTCCGATTCACCCCGCCGCAGGACTGCTCGCACCCCCAACCCGAAGGACCGCTCTCACGCACTCCCACCCACACCCCCACCCTGAAGGACCGCTCGCACCCCCACAACCTTCCGACACCCCCCCTCCGCTAGTTGTTCATGCCTGGAGGGAGCCCAAGTCCTTCTGACCCTAGCGACCCCCCCCGCGCTAGTTCGGGCCAGTAGGGAGCCCAAACCCTCCTGTCCACGGCGACCCCCCCCCCCCGCTAGTTGGGCCGGGAGGGAGCCCAAACCCTCCTGGCCACGGCGATCCCTACCCCCACCCCACACTACATTATGGGCAGGAGGGATCCCAGGCCCTCCTGCTCTCGACGCAAACCCCCCCCAAAGACCGCCCCTTCCCAAGAACCTCTGACCACCCCCTCAGCCGACCCGCGACCCCCCTGGCCGACCCCCATGACACCCCCACCCCCCTTCCCCGTACCTTTGTGTAGTTGGCCGGACAGACGGGAGCCAAACCCGCCTGTCCGGCAGGCAGCCAACGACGGAATGAGGCCGGATTGGCCCATCCGTCCCAAAGCTCCGCCTACTGGTGGGGCCTAAGGCGCCTGGGCCAATCAGAATAGGCCCTGGAGCCTTAGGTCCCTTCTTGGGGTGGGGCCTGAGGCACATGGGCCCAACCCGACCATGTACCTAAGGCTCCCGGGCCTATTCTGATTGGCCCAGGCGCCTTAGGCCCCACCAGTAGGCGGAGCTTTGGGACGGATGGGCCAATCCGGCCTCATTCCATCGTTGGCTGCCTGCCGGACAGGCGGGTTTGGCTCCCGTCTGTCCGGCCAACTACACAAAGGTACGGGGAAGGGGGGTGGGGGTGTCGGGGTCGGCCAGGGGGGTCGCGGGTCGGCTGGGGGGGCGGTCGGAGGTTCTTGGGGGGGATTTGCGTCGAGGGCAGGAGGGCCTGGGATCCCACCTGCCCGTAATGTAGTGCGGGGTGGGGGTAGGGGGTAGCCCTGGCCAGGAGGGTTTGGGCTCCCTCCTGGCCCGAACAACTAGCGAGGGGGGGGGGGGTTCGCCGTGGCCAGGAGGGTTTGGGCTCCCTCCTGGCCCGAACAACTTGCGGGGGGGGGGGTCGCCAAGGCCAGGAGGACTTGGGCTCCCTCCTGGCCCGAACAACTAGCGGGGGGGTTCGGGAGGCTGTGGGGGTGCGAGCGGTCCTTCAGGGTGGGGGTGCGGGTGGGAGTGCATGCGAGCGGTCCTTCGGGGTGGGGGTGCGGGTGCGTGCGAGCGGTCCTTCGGGGTGGGGGTGCGAGCGGTCCTGTGGGTGTGGGGGGGGGTGAATCGGACATCGGGGGGGGGGGGAATATGTAAAAAAAATTTTGTACAACACGCAAGGTTATGCACGGTTTGTAAAATCGTGTATAACGCGCGCGTTATATGCGTGAAAATACGGTACATGTACTGAGTGTAATAAAAGCTTCACTCAGCATTCACTTCTAAAAGGACACCAGTAGATCTACACAGGAGACAAACTATTTACATGTACTGAGTGTAATAAAAGCTTCACTCAGGATTCACATATAAAAGATTTGGCTTGAACAGGCTTTTCGGGCAGGAGAGGGGGAGTTTCTAGAGTATACCAGGCCTTATTAAAAAGAAAATCACCGCTAGATTCCTACAAAGCACGATCGAAGAAGGATGTTCCAGAGGGGAGAGGGCTACCTAGTTGGGACCATATCTATAAGAGATTATTTAAATCTACATTGTCCCTTAACTATGTAGAAAATGGTTTTAAAATATATTATCAGTGGTATTATACCCCTGAGCGTCTTTTTTCCATATATGTGGGTTCTAATCGTTGTTGGCGAAACTGTGGGGAGTGGGGAGATTTTATACATATCCAGTGGACCTGGCCTGGAGTGAGACCTTTATTGGCAACGCGTGGGTTGCTTTTTAGTTCAGATTTTTCATAAGCATTGTTGCCTGTTGCTAGAATGTTGTTTACTTAATGTGGGAGTTCCTGGTTTGTCAACTCCTGAACAGAAATTGGCAGCCTTTGTTTTTACAGCTGCCAGACTTGCTTTGGTGCAGTGTTGGCGTACTCCTAGAGTGCCTCCTCTTCCAAAGGTTTACTCTCGTTTGGATTATTTACATTTAATGTCCCACCTTACTGCATTGAAGCATAATATACTCTTAGCTTATCATAAGATTTGGGACTCATATCTCCAATGGCAGCAACACTCTACCTAGTTTTGCTTTGTGATATCGGGGTTTTGGAGGGGGGAGGGGAAGTTCTGTATCTTTCATTGATTTGATTTTTGCATTTTGTATTGCCTTTGATTATGTTCTGTTGTGAAAATTTTCTAAATAAAGTTATGAAAAAACAAAATAAAAGCTTCACTCAGCATTCACATCTAAAAGGACACCAGTGGATCCACACAGGAGACAAACCATTTACATGTACTGAGTGTAATAAAAGCTTCACTCAGGATTCACATATAAAAGGACACAAAGGATTCACACAGGATAGAAAACATTTACATGTACTGAGTGAAATAAAATCTTCACTCGGCTTTCAAATCGAAAAAAAACCCCAGCGGATCCATAGAAGAGACTAATCAAATACCTGTACTGAGTGTAATAGAAGCTTAAATCAACATTCAATCTAAAAATTTACTTCATGGAATAAGCCAGTGCCTGTGAATCAACAGGTTCTTTCTGCACTCTCAAATAGCTTTAGTATTGTAGACTCGCTCTTGTCTGTGCTGCCTTAAATCCCTAAATTGCATCTGGATGTCACAGGAGGTTGTAAGAGTAGATAGCGTAACTGGTTTTTAGAAAGGCTTGGACAATTTTCTGGAGGGGGAAGCCACTGGTTGCTCAGTACCATATGAAGATGAAAGTGAGGTTATTCAAACCTTAACAAGTCAAAACTCCACCTCACTCTATGAGAAGAGGAATTAAAAAAAGTTTTTACGGCTAACTCTCAAAAAATTAGATATGCCACACCATCCATATTTGATATGTTGTGTCTTTTTAACACTTGCTATGATCTGTCATCCTCCAATCTTTCCCAAAGTAAGACAAATCAGCGACATCAGATATTTCAATCATTTATTTATCCTTAATAGTGCAGAGTTATGCATGCTAGTAACTAATAAATAAATGATTGAAATATCAGATGTCGCTGATTTGTCTTACTTCTGGAAAGATTGGAGAATGACAGATCATAGCAAGTGTTAAAAAGACACAACATATCAAATATGGATGGTGTGGCATATCTCAATTTTTGAGAGTTAGCCATAAAAACTTTTTTGAATTCCTTTTCTCATAGAGTGAGGTGGAGTTTTGACTTGTTAAGGAAGCCACTGGTTGCCCTGAATCGGTAGCATGGAATGTTGCTACGCCTTGGTTTTTGGCCAGGTACTAGGGACCTGGATTGGCCACAATGAGAATGGGCTACTGGGATTGATGGACCATTGGTCTGACCCAGTAAGGCTGTTCATATGCTCTTATTCTTTGTTTTATGTTATATACATGCTACAATCTTGGCACCAGGGACTTTCTCGGCATCAGATTTACCCATGAAGCAATGAATTCCTCATTTGCCTTCTGTCTTATCACTGAGAACATGATTCATCTATCTGCCACGTGATAGTGAATGTCTGATTGGCTCTACCAATGTCAGTGTGCTCTAAGTCCTCCAAGCAGAGAGGTAGTTTAAAGTGTGCAGAGATTTGCATACAGGCTGCTTGACCAATTGAGTTTTGTAGTTGGGCAGGGCTTGGTTGAGTAATGTTAACTGTTTGATACAAAAAAATTGATCACTCTGTAGCATGATATATTAATTGTGCTGGAGTGTAAATATGTGGCATGGTATGATTTTTAGAATTCTGCTTGGAGTTAAAATATGTTGCAGGATGTATTTAGTTTTGTTGGAGGTAAAATATAGTTTGCTGGAATTATTGCCTGACCCAAGACAGGATGTGATTTTATGTTCAAATATATTTTATTAGTTTTCAACCAGAAAATCCAGAAACAAACGAGTTGAATAGGCAGAGTCAACTACTAATACAGAACTTCAACCTCACCCCCTCCAAATCCTACCCCCCTCAAGAGTCCAGTGCCACGGTGAAGCTGAGGGTCCATTGTTAAAGGTTCAACAATCTACTACGGGCATATGGAGGATGTGATTTTAAATTATGGATTTATAGTAAAGTGAATTTCTATTTGAATTTAAGTTAAATGAGTAATTTTGAAAGTGAATTCTAACTTGGAAAGACTGAGCCAGCTGTTCAGAATGTGTTAAGTACACCTATTCAGATAAGACAAAGACATGGCCAGGGTGGATACCAGAGCTGAACAGAACTTTATCAGTGGAACAGGATGTAGGCTAGTATCTTTTCACACCAAATTCATCTCTGGACTACCCTAGTCTGCAAGAACAATAGAATCTCATCAGATCCTCCATTTTAAGCCACTCAGAAACTCTTCACACCACATTCGGCCAGGACAGTAACAATACTCTATATTGGAACACCGTTTTAAGTCACTCAAAGAAGATTCAATCAGATGACATCATCTGCCTTGAAACAGAGGAAATTGAAAGACTGCTCTATGATTGGATGCGATGCCAGCCTCAGGGACTGTTCTCCAGCCTTAGAGATGGGAGAATTGCTATGCATCATGGGTCCAGCTTTCAAGCCAGACACATCTATAAAGCCAGACACATGTCCCGCCCTCTCTCTCTTTTGCTCTTCCTTGGATCACAGGCCTGGATCAAGTTGCAACATTTCTCTCTCTGCAACCTTGTGCTTAGCTCTTCAACTAGGCCATCCGGTCTTCTAAGGACTTTTTAACAAGTATTTGTGAGTAAATTTAATAATTTGACCTTAGCAAAATTTTATCTAGTGTAGCCTATTATCTTTGCTTAACGATACTACTTGCTTTACTTGCTTGATTTTAATGTTTTTATCATTAATTCTGCTCTAAAAGAAATAAAGTTTCAGTTTGCTTATAAAAATGTTCTGAGTCTTAGTTCTTGATATTACAGAGCTAAGTTTTAATCAAGTGAGCTATATTCCTCTCTCTTTGAGAGTGATATAGCTTATTGGTGGGGTTCCATCCATTTAATAATAATTTTGTAACAACTCCATCTGAGATAATGCTCTTTTATTCTGGACTTTTTTTAACCTGCTTTCCATCACAAATGGCGACAACCTCTCTATTCCAACAGCCTCAAAACAAGCTAACTATTTTAAAACAATGATTCAATCCACACAAGACCACCAACTCCACTAGATCCACTGCAACAAAACTACCTATGGAAATACCAACAGATAGATCTGGGAATGCATTTGAAGAGATTAAATTCAAAAACACAAAACGGCTTCGTCTAAAATACTCCAGTTGTCCTAAAAAGGACAGTTATGTTCCATATGCATCATTAAATAATAAAGTTTTATATATTGACTTGAAGTGATTTAATGTTGATTCAAGAAGCAGTCGTGAAGTCACCTACATAAGCAGCTCCTCACTGGCCTTGACCATGGGAGCTACATGCGGGGTGGATGATGTGTGGACCACTGAGACAAAAGAGTCTCCTGTAGGGGCTGTATATGTTTCCTGGCCCAGGGCACAACCTCCAGGGAAGTAGAAAAATGTTACCTGCATAGGAAAAAATGTGGACCTGTGGGAAGGACAACTGCTTACCCAAGGTGCTTATATATACATTAAATAAGGATGGTGAAAGTGGAGAGCCTTGTGGAACCCTGCAAAAGGCTTTTCACGTTTGGAACTTCCTACGATCCTTTCTCACTTCATATATTCTCTTGCCTAAGAATTCTGTGAACCATTTCATTACTATTTCATACGCATCTAGCTCATCCAATTTTAGATGTAATGTGGTCAACTGCACTGAAAGTGGCTGAGATATCAAACTGCAACAATGGCTTGCTTGCCTTTGCTTAGATAGGACTTTGCCTTAGATGTTAATTCTAGGAGTAGGGATTCAGTGCGTGCATTGACTTGAAGCTATGTTGTGAGTTATGGAATCTGTTAACAAGGTTTAGAAATTCAGGTAGTTGACTTCCGGTGACGTCATCCGTGTGATGGCGGTGTGAGAGACGAGCTCCTCTTCAACCAGCTTTAATTTGCTATAATTGGCGCTTTTGTGACCTATTTTGGGCAGTTTTTACCTTTCCGATTTTGTTCAGCGGATCGGAGATGGCTGCGGCGGCAAAAAAATTGCAGACTGATCTGCGTACTTTTGCCTTTCAAGCAACGACGCCTGGGGATGCGGCCTGCTCATCCCGTCTCTGCAGTGAGCCGTTGCCAGTGCAGGGAGAGCTCTGTTCCCGATCACCTACAGGGTCCCCAGAGGTGGACTTGCCAGTGTCCCGAGTGGAATTGTAAGGTTGGTTTGCTGACCTCAAAAATACTATGATGGTGATGCAGAAGGAATTGCACTCTGATGTTTCTGCTTTGCGGAAGACGGTGGTGGATATGGGCCAAAAATTAAGCGATTTTGAGGAGCGTGTTATCGATCATGATGGTGACATTTTACATCTACAGCAGCACTGTAAGGGACTGGAGGACAAGTACGAAGAGCTTTTATTGAAGACTGAGGACATGGAAAATAGGGCCCATCGTAACAACTTGCGGACCCGGGGAGTGCCGGAGCGTAGTGGTTCGCTAAAGCTGGAAGATACCATGCGCGCTATCTGTGAAAAATTTTTACAACTTGATGATCCTACAGTAATTCCCCCTATTATGGTGTTTGAGAGAGTGCATCGGGCTATAGGGACTACTCTGATGAATCGTCCGCGAGATCTTATAGCCTGTTTTCACAGGTTTCCTTTGAAAGAACAGGTATTGGCGGCGGCACGGAGAGTGGGACATATTGACTGGGAAGGAGCTAAAGTTGAATTGTATGCTGATATGTCTGCCCTCACTCTCAGGAAGCGGAGGGATTTTCGGGACATTACCAAGTGTTTGATGGCTCATCAAATTCGATATAAATGGAACTATCCGTTTGGATTAACTTTCCCTTTGCAAAATCAAGTCCATAAAGTCACGACCCCTGAGGAGGCCAAGCTATTGCTGCAACAAGCCACATTGTGGTCGGCGGAGGAGACTCGCCTGGCAGTGGCCCTACCACAGCGCAGTGGCAGCGTGAGTCAGTCCCGATGGCGACGAGGAGAAAAGAGTGGACAGCGTCTTCAGCGTCATTCTGATGTGGCTGCAGTGACTTTACCCACTTGAAGTGTTCTGTATGATTCAGGGTTTTCTGTTTGTGGTGGGGGTCACTTTTTAGTGATCTAGTCAGGTTTACCCTTCGCATAGGGGTTAGGTATATTGTGGGGTTTTTGGTGGGTTGGGGTTTGTCAGCTGAGATTGAGTGTTGGTGTGTGGTTGGATTTGCTTGGTTGGCATGTGTATGAGGGGCAGGGGGTGTGGCTATGTATGCTTGTGGGGGTCCTTGACGGTAGCTGGGTGAGGAGGGGAGGGGGGTGTATTTTGGAAGTTCCTTGCTGGTGTGGTTTTTGGGGGGAGGGGGGTGGGTTGGGTTTGGAGTTGGGATTGGGTAAGGTTATTGAAGGGGATGGGGTTGGGGTTCTGGACATTGTTTTTCAGTGGTTGTATCAGCAGTGGATAATGTGGACATGGGATTTCTGTTTGTGTACTGGGGGGGTTTCTGGAGGTATATCAGTTGGCTTATATAGTTGAGTTCTACCATGGTACGATGGATGACTTTTAATGTGCGGGGATTAAATATTCCCAGGAAGCGTCAATTATTATTTAAGGAAGCTGTTCGTCTAAAGGTGGGAGTGGGATTTATACAGGAGACACATTTCCGACCGATGCATGAACATTATCTTCATCATAAGAAATACCCACATGTGTATCTGGCCTCTAATTCGGTAGCAGGAAGAAAAAATGGGGTGGGAATTTTTATAGCGCAGGAATTGGCTCCTGTAGTGCACAAAGTAGTTCGGGATAAATTGGGGCGTTATATTATTGTAAAAGTTACTATTCAGGAGGAACTTTTTACATGTGTTAATATTTATGCTCCTAATAAGGAGCAGGGCTCTTTTTTTGAGACTTTGGGACAGGTGATGCAGGACTTGGTAGAAGGTCATGTGGTGATGGGGGGGATTTTAATTTAACTTGGGACCCATCTTTGGACAATTCTGCGGGTGGGGTGTCGTATGGTCATCAGGACAGGAAAAAATTAATGGACCTTTTTAGTCACTGGGGGTTGACTGATCCCTGGCGTCATCGCAATCCTGGAGAGCGGGATTATTCTTATTTCTCTGAGGTGCATAATTCCTACTCAAGGATTGATTTTTGGGGGGTTTCTGCGGAAGTGTTATTAAGGGTGGATGAGGTGGATATGGCTTCTCGGGTATGGTCTGATCATTCCCCGGTCTGGTTTTCGTTGTTGCGCAAGGAGGTGAGTCATATTAAACACTTTTGGCGTATGAATGAAGGACTTCTGTTGGATCCGGTTAATGTGTCTCAGCTCGTGGATAATCTTAAAGAATATATTCAATTTAATCTTACAGAAGGGATTTCTCCAGTTATGTTTTGGGAGAGACTTAAATGTGTCATGAGGGGTAGGATTATATCCTTGGCGGCATTTCGTAGGAAGGAGAGACTTCAACAAGAGTGTGATCTTAGGGTTCAGCTGCGGGATTTGGAGACTCAACATAAGAGGACTGGGGGGAATGGTGATGTGATGCGTCAGATCCGGACGGTGAAGGGGACTCTTCAGGAGCTGGAGTTGAAGGACATTTTGCAGCGTCTTGAACTTTTGAAGCAAAGGTATTTTGAATCGGGTAATAAGGCAGGACGTCTTTTGGCTCATAAGCTTCGTAAACAGCATCAACAAAATTTTATTTTTCAATTAAAGGGTCTGGATGATAAGTTGTATAATTCCTCTGGCGACATTGGGGATATCCTAACACAATATTTTACTGAGTTGTACAGGGAGGAGGATTTGGTACAGGACCAGGTGGTGGATGATTATTTGGCTCCCGTGTCGCTTTCTAAACTCTCTTTGGAACAGGCGAATTGGTTATCTAGGCCTATAGAGGAAGAGGAAACGCTTCTAGTTATTAAGGCCTTGCCTCTAGGAAAGGCGCCTGGTTTGGACGGTTTTTCCAATAAATTTTATAAATGTTTTAGCTCACTTTTGGTCAAGCCGCTTACGGAATTCTTTAATAGTCTGACGGGGGGTGAGGCATTGCCTTAGTCGTGGAGATTGGCTGGGGTGACGTTATTGTTGAAACCTGGAAAGGACCCTACTGATAGAGCGTCGTATCGTCCTATATCACTACTCGGAACGGATTATAAAATCTTTACGGGAGTGCTGGCTCATCGTCTACAGCATTATTTGGGAGAATTGGTACAGGATGATCAGGCGGGCTTTGTTCAAGGACGACAGACATTTGATAATCTTCGCAGGGTGTTTCATATTATTAATTCTGCGACAGCACGGAAGGACCCCGCTCTGATTTTAGGAATAGACGCAGAAAAGGCTTTTGATAGGGTATCATGGCCTTTTCTGTTTCGGACGTTATCATCTATGGGAATATCGGGTCAATATCTGGATTGGGTTCGTTCTTTGTATGTTAGGCCTTTAGCTTCTCTTAAGGTGAATGGTGCCTATTGTGCTGAATTTGAGCTTGCTAGAGGTACGAGACAGGGGTGTGCTCTATCGCCTCTCCTCTTTGTGCTAGCTATGGAACCGTTTGCACAGAGGGTGCGAGAGTATCCTAATATAGAGGGTATTGTTAGTGGAGGACAAGAACAGAAAATACTTTTTTTGCGGATGATATTCTTCTTACGCTTCGCAATCCAGGGGAGTCCCTTCAGGGGATAGTGACAGCTTTGGCTGAGTATGGACGGGTATCTGGCCTTAAAATTAATATGGCTAAATCGGAGATTCTTAATCTTACCATTGGGGAACGGGACTGTGGATTTGCAACACCTTTTTCCTTTTCAGTGGACAACTTTATCATTGAAGTATTTGGGTATACACCTTAAGGCAAATTTGTCTTCTTTATATGATGCCAATTATCCCTGTTTATTGCAACAGGTGAGGGAGGATCTAGGTCGGTGGGAAAAACTTTCTATCTCTTGGCTAGGGAGGGTTCATGTGATTAAAATGATGGTTTTGCCACGTTTCCTTTATTTTTTCACGGCGCTGCCAATTTTTCTTCCCAGGGCATTCTTTGATCACTTACACCGAATGCTTTTCTCTTATATTTGGAAACGGAGACCTCCACGGGTTCGCCGTCAAATGTTGTTTCAGCCGCGGGATAGGGGAGGTACGGCGGTTCCCAATTTTTATTATTATTTTTTGGCAGCTCAGTTACGGTACTTATTAGCCTGGCAGCAAGAGCCCCATAGGACTTGGGTACAACTGGATGCCTGGTTTTTGGGTGATATTTCATTGCGCTCAGTGCCGTGGTATGCTTTGGATAAGCTTCGGGTACTGGTTCGCAAGGCAAACCCGGTGGTAGGGGTTATTTTGCGTGTGTGGCTGTTATTTCGGGAGAAACTGTTCCCTGGTAGGGTGTATTTTTCTCAAACACCAGTGCGGATAGCAGAGGGGTTTTTGCCCGGCCATTTTGATTCTCGTTTTAAGTCTTGGGAAGCTGGGGGGTTGTGTACTTTGGGACAGTTTGTGGTTGATAGGGCCCTAATTCCGACATCTCAAATGCAGGAGGAATATGGTTTAAAGGGAGCGGATTTGTTACAATATAATCAGGTGGTTGATTTTCTCAGGCGACGGGCTTTGCCAGATCTTCTTTTGGATTCGGAAGCTTGGAATAAAGTGTGGGAGGCCTCGAGTGGGAGAGGATGTATTTCTAGACTGTATGGGTTACTTCTTTCGCATGATGTTCCGCCTATGCACTATTTTGCATATTGGGAAGGTCTTTTGGGCCGAACCTTTACTCCTGTACAGTGGAAACGTATTCTCCACTCTCTCCTTAAACCTTCTATTGCTAGCAATATGGTGGAAAATGGCTATAAAATGCTATATCGATGGTATTACACGCCTGAAAGATTGCATAGGATTAATCCTGCTCTCCCGGATGATTGTTGGCGTAGCTGTGGGGCCCCTGGAACGTTTGAACATATTTGGTGGGCATGTCCAAAGGTGGGTCCCTTTTAGGATATGGTATTTTCTGTTATATCTGACATTTGTGGGGTACTCATGGTTAAAGATCTGGGGTGTGCACTGTTAAATATGTTGCCACAGGGTGTCCCTTCTCGATTTTCCTCTCTCATTGCCCCACTGGTTACTGCTGCACGGTTGGCTTTGGCTGCGGCTTGGCGTCAAGATATTATACCGTCTAAATTACTTGTGATTACCAAAATGGATTACATATTTCGTATGTCTCAGTTGACTGCACTGCGCCAGCACACATTGGGTATGTTCATGCATCGGTGGAAACCCTATCTTGACTGGAAGACTAGACGGGATGGTTAAACAACTTTAATACCTTTTTTGTTCCTCTATACCCCATGTTATGATCCATTTTCTTTGGGCTTCTTTCCACTGTTGATTATGTCTGCTGTTTGGGAGTTGGGGGAGGGGTTGCTCGGGAGGTTTAGAGTAGGGGGTTGAGCTCATGGTACTGCTCTGTTTTCTTGCTCTTGATTGGCCTTGTTACGAAGAGTGCTGTTTCAACTGTTTGCTATGTACCAGTGATTTTGGTGTGTTTTCTATTTTGTATGATTCTTTGAATTTTTCCAATAAAAAGTTTAATAAAAATTAAAAAAAACCAAAAAGAAATTCAGGTAATTGCGTATTGATGCAGAATTACACCATTTTAGCAAGCCACGGTATACCTAGCCTAAAGTTTTCTACCTTGGTTAGGTCCAGACCCATGGCTTTGGGTATGGAGGTCAGTGAGATGGCCGATAACGTTGGATAGATCCCTTTTGCCAGGGAGCTGTTGATGAGGTCTGTCAGCCAAAACAAAAACTTGGCAGGTGCTCGATCCAGCATGCTAGCAGGACAGATATCAAAATGGCAATGGTTTTTGGTTGTTTTTTTTAGAGCCTTTTCAGTAAGCCAGAGATCTCATTTGTGCTAATAGTGGAGAACTGTTTCTAGCACCTATCTGTAGGTATTCCTTCTCTCTCATCGGCATGTACAGTACTCATCTCTATGCAGTCTTCTAATGTATGGGTAAATGATTCCCTTTTGGTCCTGATCTTGCCCTGGAAATGGCTGGCTAGGCTGTCTTCATTAGGGTGTTGAGAGGAGGAGTCTGGTAATATCTCTAGTGGATATTAGAGTATTAAAGATCCTGAAAATAAATTTGGATGAGTTTCTTGACTGATTTAATCAAGCTACTATCAGTTTGTATTCTTTTATAGCTCTTTTCCAATTGACATAATGTTCCTCTTTTTTTTACTCCAGGCCCACTCTAGTCATCTTATTCCTATCTGTAGGGCTAATAGTCTATGAACCAGGGATTATTTTTCTGTTTCACTTTTGTAAGTTTAGTTGGGGCTATCCTGTCTAGGACTGATGTAGTGAGATACGGCCAGGAGGTTATGGTCTGATCTTTATCATAATTCATAGGTTTTAGCTGGTCCATAACTTCATTTCAGAACATCTCCACTGATATCCTACTCCACAGTTCCCTTTATACCCCTTCTGTGGTTGCTTGCTATTACTTAAAATCAGGGCCTTAGTACAGACTGAACATGCATTAAAATAAATACAGGAAGCAAAAAACCAAAATGGAGAGGAGGCCTACTAAACACGAGATCAATGAACAAGAAGGGGATTCAGATTGCAGACCTAATAGAAGAACACAAACTGGACTTCCTAATGATAACAGAATTTTGGCTCACAGAGAACAGTGGGGTCATCATAAGCGAAGCGTGCCTACCAGACTACTACATCATGCTCCAACATATAATAGGTAAGAGAGAAGGGGGTGTAGCAGTCGTACACAAATCAAATTCCAGCAAATGAAAACAACCCAACCAATAGGAGCAGAATGTTACTTCTTAAAGTAGGAAACGCAAACACGATGAGCATAATGGTGTTATACGTCATTCCTGACCTAGGCAGAGATGTTTGCCAAAATTGAGTGAAACTCATCGCAGTCGTCAACCTAAAATTCTCCTCTATCTGGGTATGCGGTGACTATAACCTTCTTGTAGACGATTCTGCACGCCAAAGAGCCCAACTAGGACTACATAAAACAGTGAAGGAAATAAACCACACTAAAGGACACACTTTAGATGTACTGTTTTGCGATATGGGGGACTGCAACCCCAGAGCTATAAAAGTGTTATGGACAGACCAACACTTAATACACTTCGGGATAGGACAACCAGAAAGTAGGAAATGATCAAAACCTCCGGAATGAGACTGAGAATTGGGAGAGGCTTCATAGACCGCACCAAATTCAAAAACAGACTGGAGATACACCTCAGAAATGTAGAAACCAAAACCACAGACCATACAGAACGAGTGAGACTCGGACAAAGCATTGGACTGGTCCAGGGGTCTCAAAGTCCCTCCTTGAAGGCTGCAATCCAGTCAGGTTTTCAGGATTTCCTCAATGAATATGCATGAGATCTATGTGCATGCACTACTTTCAATGCATATTCATTGGGGAAATCCTGAAAACCCGACTGGATTGCAGCCCTAAAGGAGGGACTTTTACACCCCTGGACTGGTCTGAGGTAGCCCTATTAAAAATACAAATAAACAAATTAAAGATAGATTCACCCCCATCAGAAGAAAGCATGAAGCTAAAAAGAGAGAAAAGGAAAATTGAAAGAAAATGGAGGAAATCTAACGAAAGGAGAGACAGGGGAGATATGATTCAGACGTTCAAATACTTTAAGGGTATTAAAGTAGAACATAATCTTTTCCAGAAAAAGGAAAATGCTAAATCAAAGGACATAATTTGAGGTTGAAGGGTGGTAGATTCAAAGGCAATGTTAGAAAATTCTATTTTACGGAGAGGGTGGTGGATGCCTGGAATGCGCTCCCGAGAGAGGTGGTGGAGAGTAAAACTGTGACTGAATTCAAAGAAGCGTGGGATGAACACAGAGGATCTAGAATCATAAAATAATATTAAAAATTGAACTAAGGCCAGTACTGGGCAGACTTGCACGGTCTGTGTCTGTATATGGCCTTTTGGTGGAGGATGGGCTGGGGAGGGCTTCAATGGCTGGGAGGGTGTAGATGGGCTGGAGTAGGTTTTAACAGAGATTTTGGTAGTAGGAACCCAAGCACAGTACCGGGTAGAGCTTTGGATTCTTGCTCAGAAATAGCTAAGAAGAAAAAATTTAAATTGAAACAGTTTGGGCACACTGGTGAGCACGACTCAAACAAATGGTATTGGAACCCACTAGGGCCCAGACGATCCTGGACCTGGTACTCACCAACGGGGATAGTGTCTCAAAGGTCTCGGTAGGAGATACGCTAGCCTCCAGCGACCACAACATGGTATGGTTCTACCTCAGAAAAGGTTTCCCTAGATCAAACACGAAAACAAAAGTACTCAACTTCCGAGGCACTGACTTCGAACGCATGGGAGATTTCGTCCACCGGACACTGCAGAACCAAGCTACGACCGATGATGTGGAAGCTATGTGGTCATCCCTGAAATCTACCATACATGAAGCGACAAGCCTCTACATTAAATCAGTACACAAGCGGTGGAGAAACAACAAACCCCAATGGTACTCCACAGAAATCTCGCACCTCGTCAAGGAGAAGAAAAAAGCATTTATTTCCTACAAACGAACGGAGACTAGGGAAGCTAAACTAGAACATAGGGCGAGATCTGCAGCGGTCAAAACGGCAGTCAGGGAGGCCAAACTTCGAGTGGAAGAGACTCTGGCAAAGAACGTGAATCACGTCAAGCTGTATGAGAACATTGTATTAGAGAGCTGCACGGGAACGGGGACGATGGGAATCCGACGGGTTCCTCCTTCAGGTCACGGGGATCCCGTGGGGACGCCCCCTAAGGTCGCAGGGATCCCGTGGGGACGCCCCCTAAAGTCGCAGGGATCCCGTGGGGATGCCCCCTAGGGTCGCAGGGATCCCATGGGGACGCCCCCTAGGATCGCGGGGTTCCTGAGGGTTGGATGCACTCGAGCCGCGAGGCTCGTCTTCATTTCCCTACCTGCCCTGCCACAGCACAAACCGACCCGGAAGTCTTCCACGATGTTAGTGCTGATGTCGGAGGGAGGGCTTAAGCATAGCCCTCCCTCCCTCCGACGTCAGCGCTGACATTGGGAAGACTTCTGGGTCGGCTGTGTGCTGCGGCAGGGCAGGTAGGGAAAATTCAAGGCAGTGATGTACCAAGGGGGGGGGCAGTCCACCCCGGGGAAGCCTTAGAGGGGGGGTGCAGAGCCGGCTAGATCCCCTTACCTTCGTGGCGCTTTCCCTCGACCGACCGACAACAGGCCCGGTCCGACAAACCTCCCTGCCCTGTAGCCGCAAATCTAAATTACCTTCTTACAGCAGCTGGATTCAGGGCAGGGAGGTTTGTTGGACCGGGCCTGTTCTGTTGGGCGGGGAAGCACCACGAAGGTAAGGGGCAGAGAGGGAGAAAGGGAGGAAAGGTGGAGTGGAGAGGAAAAGACGCTTAAGGGAAATGGGTAAAACTGAGAGGGAGAAGGACGCTAAAAGGACATGGGGAAGAAGGACACTGAAAGGACATGGGGAAGACAGAGGGAGAGAAGGATACTGAAAGCACATGGGGAAGACAGAGGGAGGAGAAGGTCGCTGACAGGACATGGGGAAGATGGGGGGAGAAGGACGCTGAAAGGACATGGGGAAGACATGGGGGGATAAGGATACTGGAAGCACATGGGGAAAACAGAGGGAGGAGAAGGACGCTGACATGACATGGGGAAGATGGGGGAGAAGGACGCTGAAAGGAAATGGGGAAAAGAGAGTGGGGAGAAGACGCTGAAGGGAAATGGGGAAGAGAGAGTGGGGCGAAGATGCTGGGAAGAAGACAGAGATGCCTGACTATGGGGGGAGCGGAGGGAAGAAGATGGTTGCCAGACCAATTTGGAAGGGGGGAGAAAGGGAGAGGCACAGTAACAGAGCAAATGGAAGACGCAGAGAGAAGAGAGATAGTGGATGGAAGGAACTGAATGAGAACATGAGGAAAGCAGAAACCAGGCAACAAAGGTAGGAAAAAAATTCTTTTTTTTGCTTCAGGATAAAGTAGTATATTAGTTGTGTTGATAAAAATTTATATCTAATTAAGCTGAAAGAACTTATCAAACAGCCTTAATTTACTTCATTCAATAAGTTTTTCATCAATATTCACTGGTCCTCAGCGGGCCACCACACACTCAAAAACTTTCATAGTGAATGGCTTTATGCTCCCACTCGTCATGGAACCAGCCCGATTTTATATTAAATTTGGCTTACATTAATAACGGTGATATATAAATATTTAAAGTACTTAGCTTCTAGTAGTAAGCTGTGTAGGGAGGACGTGTTCCAAATATCAACATGTTTCGCCCATTAAACTCATTAGGCTTCATCAAGATATATACTCCCTTTCAATGAACTTGTGGCCACCATAGCATAAATACCACATTTATGCTATGGTGGCCACAAGTTCATTGAAAGGGAGTATATATCTTGATGAAGCCTAATGAGTTTAATGGGCGAAACATGTTGATATTTGGAACACGTCCTCCCTACACAGCTTACTACTAGAAGCTAAGTACTTTAAATATTTATATATCACCGTTATTAATGTAAGCCAAATTTAATATAAAATCGGGCTGGTTCCATGACGAGTGGGAGCATAAAGCCATTCACTATGAAAGTTTTTGAGTGTGTGGTGGCCCGCTGAGGACCAGTGAATATTGATGAAAAACTTATTGAATGAAGTAAATTAAGGCTGTTTGATAAGTTCTTTCAGCTTAATTAGATATTTGTCTACATCTTCATTTGGAAAGTGGATTATTTGAGTGCTGGAGTACACATTTTATGATAAAAATTTATAAACATTAGAGGCTCTGGTAGAAACCTGTTTACAAAGTATGTATTCTTCCCAATTAATATTTCCAAATTAATAAAGTCTCTTTGCTTATTTGTAAATGGGTTTCTACCAAAGCCTTTAATTCAGTAGCATGATTAAATTAAATAACTATTTCTGAAGTTTATAGGGACGGGCGGGGCTGGAGGGGATTCCTCGCGGGGACGAGTGCGGACGGAGGGGATTCCTCGCAGGGACGGGTGGGGATGGAGGGATTCCTCACGGTGACGGGTGGGGACAGGTGGGACTTTGACGGGGACGGGTGGGATTTCTGTCCCCGCACAACTCTCTACATTGTATGTGTGTGAACTGGACATCACTGAAGATCAACAGGATAAATGCAATTGAAGCAAATTATGAACATTTATGAGTGAGAACTTTGAATCCAAGCATTTTGTATGCTGGTTGTTGGATATTGGAGCAATTTGATTGCTGCTATACCTAGGTGATGGGTGAACATTTCTTGAGATCTTTTTAGGGGGATATTTCTAGTAAATGCATGAACTGGGGGGCTCTAGATGTATGGTTTATGTTATATGAGGTATATTTAAGAGTATTTAATACAATTATTTCATATTAAGTTAATAGTTAATGATGAATATTATGAATTGAGTGATTAAATAGTTTTTTTTAATTGATGATTTATGCATATTCATTAGGGATATCCTGAAAACCCGACTGGCTGGTGGTCCCCCATGACAGGGTTTGGAACCACTGCTCTATACCAAGTAATATATATTGTTTGCTAGGGAAAACCCAGAAAGAAATTGCTACCTAATGCTCCCTAACTAGTAAAGAATTGAGCAACTTCTTCACAGAGAAAATAAAGAAGATACACAGAGACAACATCCTAAATAACAACATATCAATAGACAAACATACAAGGGAATCAGGAGACACAATGGAAGAGTTATAATCAATCACAGAGTTACAGGTAAAGAAATTACTAAGAAGAGTGAAACTGGGCCCACCATCCAATACACCTGATGAGAGAGCTTGAAGGCCTGGGACTTGCCTACTTCACAGATCTTATCAATAAATCATTACAGTCAGGAGAGGCCTCACTGAAATGGAAACTCTGTCATCAAGCCCATTCTGAAGAACAAAGAAAAAGACCTAGAAGATCTGTACAACTACAGACTAATAGCCAACCAAGCATGGGTATTTAAACTAAGAGACAAACTTGCCAAATATCAGACTTCTAGAAAACTCATGAAAGCTAGACCAGGCCCAATCACGGTTCAGGAGATACCTGAGTATGGAAACAGTACTAGTAGCCAGGGGTCACCCTATAATGAGGCCAACTGAGGCGGTGGCCTCAGGCAGCACTGTTGAGGGAGTGGCATCTTGCTGCTGGCCAGCCTACTTTGCTGGTCGGCTCTCTCTGCTGCTGCCCTTCCCGGCATCTAACCCTTTCACCTTTCTTCCCCAATCAGCATTTTACCCATCCCACATCTACCTTCAACTTCCTGTTTCTGCTGGGGCGGGCCACAGTGGAGAGAAGACACCGGGACCGGCACAGGGTAGCCATGTGACTCACTAGCACTGCCTGGCAACAATTTTTAGGACAAATTGAAGGTAGATGCCGGGGGTGGGGGAGGATGGAAAAAAATGCAGATTAGGGGGAGATGAAGGGAAGCAGCAGCCCTTGTCCCACCCCTATGTTGGATGTTTGGGGGAGCACCAGCTCATCCGTTGTCTTGGGTGGCATATTGCCTTGAGCCACTCCTGCTAGTAGCGGTATAGGACTTGGTCCTCAAACACCATGCTAGAGGAGATGTGTTGCTGTGATTCCTGGACCTTTCGGCGGCATTCGACCTAGTCCAACACACACTGCTTAAATTAAGATGCGGAGAATTAGTCCTCAAAGGAAAAGTCATGGAATGGACATAATTTGTCAGCTGCTAAATTTCAGTAATGTTTAGGTTCACACAGAATTCAGTGTGAATGCTCTCAATATGAACAGCATTCCAAATTTTTGTTTCGTATGTATATTTTGCCTCATAGAGCTTTTCTGGTGACCTTGTGTCCTTCTGGTAATTGTCCTAAATGCACAGGTTCTGATGCCTCTCTTGGACATATGTTTTGGACCAAGCTCTCGATGAGTCTGCGGGGAGATGGAAACCCTATGGATTTCTCATCACCAAAGGGGAGTGCTCGAGGCTTGAGAGAAGACACTGATGCATTGAGCAGAGTTTGAGCTCCCCTTGGAGTCTGAAGGTGTTTTGGGCGGTGCATGGTCCCAATAGAATGCCAGGTCTGTGAAACAGGATCAGCAGCAGAATACTGGTGAGCACAGCATATCTCCAATGGTAAAACCTGCTCATGTCACTCTTTCCTTTTGGACACCTATAATTTATTTTATGTGGCGCTCTTGGAACTGTTTTTGGCGTCTCCAGCCTTTGATGCTGTTTGGTTATTATCAAGTGGCTCATCCCAGACGCAGGGGCTCACAAGATTTTCTCCATTGTGTGATTCTTCTGGGGAAAAAATGTATCCTGCAATGTTGGTTGGCACCAACTGCACCTACCTTACCACAGTGGCGTTCCCTGACAATTACACAAGCTTCATTCAAATGAAAAACAATTAAGGATATGGATTCCAAACTGGGACAGTGGTTCACCACTATATGGGAACCTTATTGGACTGGCTTGCAGTCACTTATTGAATGGCTGATTCTTTTCTATTTTCCTTAGAGTTTGCTACCATATATAATTGTTATCCATCTGGCAGAAACAGAGGGGGAGGGGAGTGGAGGGAAGTTGGGAATGAGGCAGGGAGCATTTTTCAAATATGGTGACCTGATACCTTTTCCACCTTTATTGTTATTGGTCTTGTATCGACCTATGTTCTTGATATCTTTGCAATATTTCTGACTATTGTTTTGCTTTGTCACTGGTCAAAAATGAATAAAGATGATTACAAAAAAAACACAACACAGAGGACATCAATAGTTGGCTCAAAGCATGGTGCAATCAAGGCTTTGGGTACATAGGATGATGGGGAAATTCATGGAAACAGGAAGTTCCATCAGAGGAGAAGTTTAGGTGCAGCTGCACGTGTAACTTGTGAAAAGGCTCAAGCCGCTTGGAGGGAGAAAACTGAAAATACCAGCGATGGTGAGGGGAAGGGAGGGAATGAGATGCCCTGACAAGAGGAAGCGATGCCCAGACTGCAGTGATCGGAAGAGAAGGAGCTGCTGGACCGCACAAAGGGTGCTGAAGGGAAGTTGAGAAAGAGGGGGAGGGGAGAGAGGAATAGACGCTGAAGAGAAATGGGGAGGAGAGGGTGGGGAACAGATGCTGCATGGAAGTGAGTAGGAGAGAGGGGAAAGTAGAGGGGAGCAAATGCTGAAGGGAACTGGAAAGGGAGGCACAGATATTAGATGGAAATGGAGAGGAGACGGTGGGGATAAAGAAAAAAAGACACATGTTGGATTGGGGAGACATATACCAGATCTGAAGGGTAGAAAGTTGGAGAGAGATAGGGAAAATTATTTAAATACCTGTAAAAGATATGTAAACCGCTGAGCTTTCTGTACGATTCAGCGGTATATCAAATTTGAATAAAAATAAACATGCTAAAAAGCACCTGGGAGAGGGAGTGAGAGATGGAAGGGAGAGGCAGAGTTTCTGGTACAGCAGATGCCATATAGAAGAGGCAAAGAGAATGCAGACAGTGAATGGCAAGAAGAGGAGGAAAGCAGAAACCAGACAACAAAAGGTAGAAAAAAAAGTTATTTTTATATTTTTGCTTTAGGATAAAATAGTATTGTAGCTGTGTTGATTAACATTTATAAACAAAGCCCTGCCAACTCAAGATCTCCTCTAGTTCAGCAGTCAGAACTCTGATTGTACAGAATATTAAACTAAGCCTTAAGTTTATATACCGCATTTTCTCCATAAAGATATTGTTTCTTTTTATACTTTAATAAAATAAGTTCAGTATGAAACTATTTGAGGATTGTGGGGATGGAATCAGATGGTTTACAGGACCTGAGCTTGCACGGATGGAGATGGGAACAAATTTTCCGTCCCCTGACATTCTCTGACTTCCCCTCCCTCCTTTAACTCCTCCTCTCCCTGCCCCAGAATTATTCTGACCAATAAGAGTCAGAATAAGATAAAACTCCTCCCCCCTCTCAGTGTTAGTGGGCTGAACCCTTTAAACTAGCCTTCTTCACCAGTTCTTTTTTTTAATTATTATTATTCAATTTTTATTAGAATTTTATAATGAAAACAGAAACAATATAATCACCAAAAGTACACCACTCTCTACACCAGTTCTTTTCTGACCAATCAGCACTGAAAGGGGTGGAGCCGAGTAGAAAGCACCAGGACCCGGATGCTGCAAAGGATTCCCTCCCAGTAAGACTCTTAAAGCAGCCTCAGGGGCACAGAAACTTCTCTGCAAACGCCTTCGTATTCTAATGAGCTTTCCTTGTGACGCACGAAAGAGAACGCCCCGCCCCCATCTGCCATGAAATGCTTCCTGCACTGGGTGTTGTACAGTTCTCGCGTCTCTCGATCAGTGTGAAGCCCCACCTCCCCTCTGTGACCTCATCAGCCTGCGCCCAAAAGGAAACGAGCCTCAGAGCCCCAAATCTCACTTCCTGTCCTTTGTTCCTTCTTCCGACACTGCAAGAAATAAACCCTCGACCACATTAATTTCTAATCCTGCAAACTACAAAAGCAGAGAGCAAAATGCCTGCAGAAGCTTCTGCCCAGGTGGGAGACTCCCCCAACTCCTTCTGCCCTGGGATGTTGCAGAGTCAGTCCTGGGGCTGAGGAAAATCACTTTGGGACCCCCCTGAGGGGAAGGAGAGAGATCAGGAGTCTCAAAGGGAGATTTTGGCTGTAACTGGTTTTTCCTGCTATAGTCCTGCTTTGGGACTGTCAATTATGTGGCTGCAAATTATATACACAGAGAAATCTCTTCCTCTGCCCTAATGAGAGCTCTCCTGAAATCTAACCCTCCTCTGGGGTTGTGTTACAAATATCTTCTTCTGTCATGCTCAGCCCCAGCACTGGGAGGTCTCCTGAAAAGTAACCCTGTTCTGGGACTCTGTGTTATGTAATTGCAAATTATGTATACCCGGCATATTTTCCGCCAGCCCTGGGAGGCCTCTTTCTGAAAGTGCTGAGTGTGTTTCTGATTTGTATTTCAGATGCAGGTGACATTTGAGGAGGTCGCTGTCTCTTTCTCCCAGGAGGAGTGGGAGTATTTAGATGAAGAGCAGAAGGAGCTCTACAAGGAGGTGATGAAGGAGAATTATCAGATCCTGATCTCTCTAGGTAAGAGATAAATTTACATGTTTATTAGCAGTAGTGGGCCATTATTATAAGGACAGTTTTAATTACTGTATAGAGTTATACAAGATATACAATGCACTCTGTTATTCAATACAATGCCATTCTTACTGTAATGCCAGTTATTCAATATTATCAGTTGTACAGAAAGAGAATGTTGTCGCATGGGCGATCCTGACAGTTTATTGCAGGGGTATGGAACTCCAGTCCTCGAGAGCCGTATTCCAGTTGGGTTTTCAGGATTCCCCAAATGATTATGCATGATATCTATTTGCAAGCACAGCTTTCAATGCATATTCACTGGAGAAATCCTGAAAACCTGACTGGAATATGGCTCTCGAGGACCGGAGTTCCCTACCCCTGGTTTATTGTATAGAAATGTTTTCAGTTTCCTTCCGAATTTTAGGATGAGAAACGATGGGGATTGTATGAGGAGTGGAAACTGGTGAAAGGAAAATGAAAGTTAAATTTAGGTTGCAGTGTGGTTTCTTCTAAGTGGTATTAAACAGAAGGCTGGGGGAGAGAAGGGAAGGCGAGAAATAGGAGGTCAAGAGCTCTTTCAGGATGAATCATACAGCTGGACACTAGAAGAAACAGCACTGCCCAGTGGATTTCTGGACGCAGGCTGGATTACCAATGACTAGAATTGGGGGTAGGCCGTAGAGAGCCACAGTCTGTCATGTTGGAGTATTGCAACAGAGGTTAGGTGGGTAGTGGGGGAGGATTTAGAAGATTAGTGGTGGGGGGTTGAATTGTATTAGTAACTTAGGCCTCCTTTTACTAAAGCTTGGTGTCCACTATGTGTGCCACGTGGCCCAGAGGTATAAAACAGGACACTCAACATTTAGCGTGAGCTAAGCTTTAGTAAAAGGACTTCGTGGTTGTATTTATGAACTGTTTGTATACTGTTCTTGATATACAAATGTGAATAAACATGAAAAAAAAATGACCTCCTGAAAACACAAAAATGTGTCTGATACCAATGAACAGAAATCGGACACCTCTATGGGAATTTAAGGAAAGACGTTGCTCCTACAGCTAAAATACGAGAGCTAAGCTGTGGGAATATTATCAGATGGAGATTGTAAGAAAGCAGAGGGGACCTGTGTATCGGGCATTATAAAACATCCTGACTTTCCCCCTCAGAATCCCGTAGAATCTTCTTATCAGGCAACTAATACAGTTTGGAAATTGCAATGAACTCACTATCTGAAAACCCAAACATTTCAAGAAAATATTTTTTAATCAGCTCATGGGTAAAAGCAGCCTCGTCTTGGGAAAGTTAAGAATCCGCATCTCTTGGATCTTAATTGGTCTTTGAAAATTGCCACTTATTGTGTTACCAGACTTTTATTTGAGCTCCACCAAGTCCTTGTACAATCCCACCTTATTCCTGGACAGGTGGGTTGTGTATCCATACTCGCCAGATGACTTATAGGAAGCCTCAATTATTCAGTCTTCAGCCCCTCCCCTCTTACCTTAGGACTGCCTCCAGGGAAACCAGTTCTCTTCCTATAAGCCAGACAGAGGAAGCTTGTCTTTCCTGCTTGTGTTTATTTTTTTCTTAAAATCAGTGTTTTCTTCGTTAGTGCTGCAGAGATTCTCCAGAGGGGATGCCTCTGACTGCAGGAGATCACAGATTCTGTGGAAAATCAGTTTCCAGGGGGTTGGCTACACTGCAGTGCACCCCTTGAAAGGCCTGCCCCTTCAATTCGGGGCTCAGGGACATTTCCCTTGGGAGCTTGCTCACCCTAGGTTCATCAACTAGTGGGTCTGAGCACAGGCTGAGTGGCTCAGTGGAGGTGCACCTGGGATCAGAGCCCATTGCATCCCTCCGCAAGGTCACGTCCACGCTGGTGTCCAGTGGAGGCAGGGGTCCTCGGTTATTGATGCTGGACTGGAGGGGCAGTCAGAAGATCAGAAGTCTGTTTGTACACTTGAGGCAGAGGATCTCCCTGTGGACTATTTTGCTTCCTTCCATCCAGTCTCCCAACACCTCATGGCACACAGTGAGTACAGCCCGTTATCCCAGGACAAGCAGGCAGCATATTCTCAACATGTGGGTGACGTCATCCACAGAACCCCGTAGCGGAGAGCCTCGCAATCAACTTGCTTGTTGAACTTCAAAGTTCGCGAGTGCCACACCGCGTATGCGCGAGTGCCTTCCCACCCGAGTTAGGGCGCGCGTCTCCTCAGAATCTCAGTTCTTGTTTTTCCGTGGAGCTGAGAAGCACCTGTTTCTAGCTCTGCCCAGTTGTTCGTTGCCTTCTCACACCGCGGCTTTGTTTCTTTCTTTATTACTTTTCCTTTCAAGTCGCTGTGTGGCGCATGTAAAAAAACAAACAAACAAAAAATCCCTTTGTTTCTTTCTTCCGTTGACCGGCTTGTGCTGCGGCCCTAGCCGTGAGTCTTCGTTTTGGCTGCGGCTGTTGTTTTCTTTAATTTCCCGGCTTGTTCTGAGATTCAAACGCTGTAGTCACTGTAACCGTGCGGTTTTTTTCTCACTGACCTACACCATTCGTGTCTTAACTACTTAGGACCCGACCACTGTCCTAAGTCCGGCGCAACTTTTCAGAAACGGACTCAAGACTTGTTGGGTCCACATTCACTTAACTTTTCAGGGTCATGAAACCGTCTACTGAAAAGGCCCCGTCCTCGACCCCGTCAGCGGCCTCGTTGGTCCAAAATGATGGAGTCCGTCTCAATCCAGAATGGGACATCGGGCGTTTTGTGTTTCCAGGCACCACTTGCACATGTAGTACCTACCTGTTTGCCTTCCCCTCCCTGAAGGGCTGTGTCTACAAGAGATTCCTTGATACACTGTCATTCCAAGCTGGCAAATGGAATAAATGTCTAACCACCATCATTTCAAGTGTATCCTCCTACCAATCCTTCAGGAAATCAATTAAAACCTATCTCTTTGATAAATTTCTCTGACCCCTCCCTACCTTGTTACATCACTGAAATACCTGCTGTACCTCTGACTTATTTCTGGTTATACCCAACCTCTCTCGCCCCACTAATGTAATTGAAATTTGTTCCAATGTACTTGACAATACTTCCTGTAACATCGCTGTATATGTACAGTCTCTTCCTCTGTAAACTGCTCTGAACCGCTTGTGGTATTGCGGTATACAAAATAAAGTTGTTATTATTATTATATTTAAATTATGGCCTCAAGAAATCAGACCATGTAAGCCCATATTTCAGAAAACTACACTGGCTGCCTGTGGAAGCAAGGGTCATTTTTAAGTTTGCTTGCCTTTGCTTCAAAACCATGACAGGCTCATCCCCAACCTATCTGTCCCACCAATTTGAATTCCCAGGCACAACTAATACACGCAGTACCTACTTGTTCGCTTTTCCATCCCTTAAGGGCTGCACCTACAAGAGATACCTCGACAGAACACTATCTTTCTAAGCAGGCAAATGGAATAAATGTTTAACCAACTTCATATCAAACGCACTCTTGTACCAAACGTTCAGAAAATCAATAAAAACCTATCTCTTTGACAAATTTCTCTGACCCCCACCTCAACCTGATGTGCTCCCAATACACTTCCAGATAAACCTGACTAAACTTAGCAAGCCAATGTAAATTTTGAAAGTTCGCTGTAATGTCGCTGTCTGTATACTGTCTCTTCCCTTGTAAACCACTTAGAACTGTTTGTGGTATGGCGGTATATAAAAATAAAGTTATTATCATCATTCATCACATGGAGCATTTGTCTCAATCAGGCCTCGAATCAACATCCATTCGAGTCCATCTCAGTGCAATTGCTACTTGTCATCAGCTTTTAGCGTGGAAACCTTTATCCGCTCATCCTGTGGTTTCCAGGTTTATGAATGGTTTGTCAATGTCAAACCACCTCTTGAACCTCCTCCAGTAATTTGGGATCTCATTGTTGTTCTTCTTCAACTGATGCAGCCTCCATTTCAACCAATGTCTTTGGCTCATCTCAACTACCTCACTGAGAGAGTGGTTTTTTCTTATTGCTCTCGCGTCTGCTCGCAGAGTCAGTGAGCTCCACGCTCTAGTTGCAGATCCACCTTTCACTTTTTTCCATCATGGCAAGGTGGTCCTTTGTACACATCAACAATTCTTACCAAAAGTAGTTTCAGAATTTCATATCCTCCAATCCATTCTCCTTCCAGTGTTTTTTTTCCAAAGCCTCATTCTCATACTGGAGATTCAGCTCTTTCTACTCTGGACTGTCAGCGTGCTTTGGCCTTCTACTTGCAAAGGACTAAGCCACGGAGATCTTTTCTTCAACTATTTGTCTCCTTTGAGCCAAACAAGTTGAGACATCCAGTTGCTAAGCAAACCATCTCCAACTGGATCGCTGCTTGCATTTCTTTCTCCTATGCTCAGGCTGGTCTACATCTGCAGAGTCGAGTTCCAACCCATAAATTTAGAGCCATGGCGGCCTCAGTAGTTTTCCTTAAATCTACTTCTATTGAGGAACTCTGCAAAGCTGCCACTTCTGCCTCGGTTCATATATTCCCCTCTCATTATGGTCTGGATGCTTTCTCCAGAAGAGCTGGCCTTTTTGGCCAGGCAATTTTACAAATTTGTTCTTCTAAATTGGCAACACTCCCACCATCCCATTCTGGTTAGCTTGGAGGTCACCCATATGTTGAGAATATGCTGCCTGCTTGTCCTGGAATAAAGTACAGTTACTTACGTAACAGTTGTTATCAAGGGACAGCAGGCAGCTATTCTCACAACCCACCCACCTCCCCGGATTGGCTTCTTAGCCAGCTAGCTGAACCGAGGAGATGCTGAGGAGACACGCGCCCTAACTCGGGCTGGAAGGCACTCGCACATGCGCGGTATGTCACTCTCGAACTTTGAAGTTCTACAAGGAAGTTGCTTGCGAGGCTCTCCGCTATGGTGCTCCGTGGATAACATCACCCATCTGTTGAGAATATATGCCTGCTGTCCCTGGATAACAACTGTTACGGTAAGTAACTGTACTATTCAGAGAGTTGGGAGTCTCCAAAAGTGGGTTTTAGACATTTTGAGAGTGAGATGTAGTACTCACACCCCTAAAATCGCTGCTTTTTTGGGGATTACTGTGCTTTTTCTGAGCTATTTTCTCATGTAAATTGCACGGCAGCCATCTTGGATTTTTTTCTATATTTGAATTTAAAGATATTTTTATGCCCTTACAAGCTTAGTTTTGGCAAGATAACCATTCATATGGACTACGCAGGGTGGGGTACTTCTAATTCATGGCTTATTTGGGGTGGATGGTTGTCCAGTGAGGGACCATGTTCATGTGTGCTGCGGCACGGGAGGGAGGTGAAATTTCATCAGACAAAGTCACCTCGACCTCAGAAGGGGGTCCTGATGCCATTCCTGACATGGGGGTATCCGAAAAAGTAAAAATTGGACCCCAAGGACAACACACTTGTGGCTTCTGCTATACATAGCCAGCGTCTGTGCCACCTGTGTGCCACCTTGCAGGACATAGGTATGGAACTTGGTCTTCCCATGGCTTCTCCGTCTTTTGCTCCGTTGTTTGATGCTGATGCCATTGATGCCTTTTGTTATACAGGCTGGTATTTCTACTGCGGGGGACACTGCCACTCTTGTGCATCTCCTTGATCAGGATCTTGGTGAGGATCCTGCAGTGCGGCGGATTTTTCCAGCCCACACACCTGGTTGATATGATCTCGTAATCTCTTCAGGAATTGAAGTTGGCCTGTGACCATTCCAACATGGCGTCCTGTTCTCTCATGAGTGACAAGAAGCCACAGGCTGTTTCTTTTCTGGACTATCCTGATTTTGTCAAGATGTTCACAGACATCTGGGAAGTGTTGGAGAGTTCCCTGAACAGCGACAAGGCCATGTCCAGACTTTATCAAATGGTGGCCACCTTCAACTAATGTTCTGAGTCTCCAAAGATGGCTTCTTCGGTGGCATAGGTCAGTAAGCACCCTTCTTTGCCCAGTGATGGTGGCGCCGTGTTCAAGGATACGTAGAACATTAGGGTAGATTTTTTACTCAAGCACCTCTCCAACTCGGCAGTGGCCAGCCTTAAGACAACAGTGGCCTCTTCCTTTGTGGTCAGAGCTTGTCATTCTAAGCTCCGCCATGATCCGGATTAGAGAATGACAAGGGGAAAAAATCTGTCTCCGTCACTGCACCGTCCCCGGCCCACCATCCCCTTCACCGCCATTCCCTTCACCGCCCCATCACTGTCACTGCCATCCCATTCACTGCTCCGTTACCGTCACTGCAGCATCCTTACAAGCCTCAGTACTGCAATATTTAGCTTATTCCTTCCTTATAAATCAAAGTTCTGGCTGCTGAACTGGAGAAAGAGATGGTCAGTTGGCAGGGCTTTGTTTATAAATTTTTATCAACACAAATAATATACTACTTTATCCTGAAGCAAAAAAGAAATAGAATTTTTTTTTAATTCTACCTTTATTGTCTGGTTTCTGCTTTCCTCATCTTCTCATTCAATTCCTTCCATCCACTGTCTCTCTTCTCTCTGCGTCTTCCATTTGCTCTATTACTGTGCCTCTCCCTTTCTCCCCCCTTCCAAATTGGTCTGGCACCAATCTTCTGCCCTCTGCTCCCCCCATAGTCTAGCATCTGTCTTCTTCCCTGCCAGCATCTTCTCCCCACTCTCTCTTCCCCATTTCCCTTCAGTGTCTTCTCCCACTCTGTCTTCCCCATGTCCTTTCAGCGTCTTTCTGCCCCCTTTCTCTTCCCATGTGCTTTCAGCGTCCTTCTCCACCCCCCTGTGTCTTCCCCATGTGCTTTCAGCGTCCTTCTCCTCCCCCCCTCTGTCTTCCCCATGTGCTTTCAACATCCTTCTCCCCATTCTGTCTTCCCCATGTTCTTTCAGCATCCTTCTCCCCCTCTGTCTTCCCCATGTCCTTTTCAGCGTCCTTCTCCCCCCTCTGTTTTCCCCGTGTCCTTTCAGCATCCTTCTCCCCCCTCTGTCTTCCCCGTGTCCTTTCAGCGTCCTTATCCCCCCTCTGTCTTCCCCGTGTCCTTTCAGCGTCCTTATCCCCCCTCTGTCTTCCCCGTGTCCTTTCAGCGTCCTTATCCCCCTCTGTCTTCCCCGTGTCCTTTCAGCGTCCTTCTCCCCCTCTGTCTTCCCCGTGTCCTTTCAGCGTCCTTCTCCCCCCTCTGTCTTCCCCGTGTCCTTTCAGCGTCCTTCTCTCCATTCTGTCTTCCCCATGTGCTTTCAGCGTCCTTCTACCCCCCTCTGTCTTCCCCATGTGCTTTCAGTGTTCTCCCCCCTCTGTCTTCCCCACGTGCCTTCAGCGTCCTTCTCCTCTCCATTCTGTCTTCCCCATGTGCTTTCAGCGTCCTTCTCCCCATTCTTTCTTTCCCATATGGTTTCAACATCCTTCTCCCCACTCTGTTTTACCCATTTCCCTTCAGCGTCTTTTCCTCTCCACCCCACATTTCCTCCTCCCTGCCCCTTACCTTTGTAGCGCTTTCACCCCCCTCCCCCCCCCGGGCCCGGTCCGACAAACCTCTCTGCCCTTTACCTGTGGCCGGCAATATCTAAACTACCTTCTTACAGCAGCTGGAGCGTAGTAGTTGCTTTATGGCTGCCGTAAAGGTCGTCTCTGATGAAACTTCCGGTTGCGTCAGAGATGACCTTTACAGCAGCCACACACAGCTTCGACGCTCCGGCTGCTGTAAGAAGGCAGTATAGACTCGCAGCCACAAAGGTAAGGGGCAGGGAGGGAGAAAGGGAGCTGTTTCAACTCGGCGGCGGAGGGAAGGAGCGTGATAGGTGACCGCACGTGTTCCCTCCCTTAACTGCGGGGACAAGGCCATTCACCATGGGGCTGTGAATGGCCTTATCCCCGTAGCCATGGTGAAAACAGGTTTTTCCTCACCGTTTTGGCGGGTTACCTGCGGCTACCGGTGGGTAACAGCCACCGTATCATTCTCTAATCCGGATACTATTGTGGTCCAGGATCTCGTTTTTCTGAACTTTGGTATGGATTATATGGCAGATGCTCTGTACGACATTTTCAAGGTCTTCATTAAGCTCTTCACCTATTCCATTTCGGCACACAGGATGTTGTCGATCTAGCAGTGGTCCGGGGACTCCTCTACTAAGGTGACCCTAAGCAAGTTACCCCTCAGAGGGCAATTGCTGTTCGGCAAAGGTGTGAATGACCTGATGGCAAGTGTGCAGGGTCACAAGCCCAAGGTCTTGCTGGATAATCAACTACGGTCTTCCAGGGGATCATGGCGCTCTAGTTTTCATCCCCCCAGATGCTTGTGTTAGTACTTTGGGGGCAGCAAAGAGCAGTGCTCTGCCCCATCAGGCAGGCAAAGATTCGGGGGTTCACAGCATCAGCAGCCATCTGGGAGCTGTCCTGTGATGCCTCCCACGGATCAGATATCAGTTTCCAGAATTTCTAGTGGATTGGCAGCCCGTTACCTCAGACAAGTGAGTCCTGGAGGTCCTCAGGGATGGCAACAAGCTGGAATTGTATCATCCTCTGCATGGGTTTTTCCTGGATTCCGCTGCAGGGAGACCGGAAAAGTGGGCCAGGTAGTGGCCACAGTGCAGGGGCTGCTGGACATTGCGGCCATAGAGCACTTTCTGGAACCAGACTCTGGCTCCAACAGATGCTCAATTCTTTATAGTGCCAAAGAGGGGCTCTGAAGACTGGAGGCCAAACCTGGATCTCAAAACGGTCAATGCGGCTCTCATGGTGCCTTGTTTCTGGATGGATATGCTGCGCTCAGTTATCGCCTTGGTGGCTCCAGTGGAGTTACTAGCTTCCCTGGATCTGACAGAAGCCTATCTCCACATTCCGATCATTCCAGATCATAGAAAATACCTGCAATTCCATGTTTTACAGGAGCACAACCAATTTGTGGTGCTGCCCTTTGGGCTGGCGACTGCGCCTTGGATGTTCAGCAAATGATGGTGGTAGTACCTGCTCACCTAAAAACCTTAAGGGTTCTGGTTCACCCGTATCTCAATGATTGGCTCATTTGTGCCCTTTCCAAGGCCAAGGGGTATCAGGCGGTTCACCAGGTTGTACAACTGATTCAACACCTGGGTTGGGTGATCAATTTCCCAAATAGTCACCTTGAACCGACACAGGACTTGGAGCACCTGTGGATTCACTTCCACATGGGAGTCAGCAAAGTGTTCCTGCTGGCAGAGTGCCAGGAGAAGCTCCCTCAGCTCATCAGAGCTTTTCTGGCCACTTCGGCTCCAACGGCCTGGCAGTATATCCAGGTTTTTGTGTCCATGGTAGCAATGATGTAGTTCCTTGATCCAGAGCTCACCTGTGCTCGCTGCAGAGCACCGTGATTACCCACTGGAGTTTGCAGCTGGATCCATTTCAGGTTTGCCTCCCGTTGATGGCGAAGTCTCGGAAGGTGGTTGTGTCCACCTTCTCTGGCCAGGAGGCTCCCTCTTCGGATCTCTGAGTGTATTATCCTGACGATGGATGCTAGCCTCTACAATTGGTGCGGGATGCCTGACCAACCTGGTTCAGGGTCGTTTGTCAGCCTCCAAGCAGAAGTGTCGATCATTCGCTTGGATCTTCAGGCGATCAGGCTTGCTCACTGCTTTAAGTGCTGCCTCTATATTCTAACTGTGAGGGTCTTCTCGGACATCGCTGCGGTGGCTTACATCAATCAGGGGAGCACTTGAAGTGCGCCTCTGAGTGTGGAGGCCCAGCTTCTCTTCTGTTGGGCGGAAGCTCACTTTCTGGTGATCTCAGCTGCCCACGTAGCTGGAGTGGACAATGTCCAGGTATATTATCTCAGCTGTCAGACCCTGGATCCTGGGGAATGGTCCCTGTCCCAGAGTACGTTCAGCTACATAGTGGAACATTGGAGTCATCCAACATTTGACCTCATGGTATCGGCAGGTCTCCAACCATCTGTTCGTTCTGGTGGGTCTGGCCCCCATTGAAGGTTACTATTTCCAGATGGATCTGTAGGGCCTCTGCTTCAGTTGCCCTGTCTGACCTGGAATCTAAACCTGGTCCTCTTGTCTCTTAACTCGTCTGTCCATTGAGTCCCTAGACCGGGGGTCGGCAACCTGCGGCTCCAGAGCCGCATGCGGCTCTTTTCCACCTTTGCTGCGGCTCCGGTAGTGTGTCACGCAGGCATGCACCTTAATCCAGCGTCGCGGCGGGAAATAGCCATGCTGAGCAGTGAGCTCAGCACATACACAGATGAAAGCCTTGCTTGCTGATTGGTCCGGCGGCCCCGCCCCGCCGTGCCGCCGTACCAATCAGCAAGCAAGGCTTTCATCTGTGTAGTGCTGAGCTCACTGCTCAGCATGGCTATTTCCCTCCGCGACGCTAGACTTGTAAGGTGCCTGAAAAAGAAATCATCCTGGCCGGGGTCGGTGTCATGCTCCGGAGATCTACAGCCTTCCTATCTCCCTCTCCCTTCTACCTGCTTCCGGCCACATCCCCTGCTCCGCGACTCTCTTCGGCAACTCAGCAGCAGCTTCTGACGTCGGGGCCTACCCTCTGCGAGTCCCGCTTGTTTCAACTTCCTTTTTCCACAAAGGCGGGACTCGTAGAGGGAAGGCCTCGATGTCGGCAGCTTGTCTTGATCACCGCTGCTGACGAGTTGCTGAAGAGAGCCGCGGAGCAGGGGGGTGTTGCCAGGTGCAGGTAGAAGGGAGAGGGCCAGATGCAGGACTCGTGGGTGAGGGAGGAGAAGAGAAAGAGAGAGGGGAGGGAAACAAAAGGAAATCTTTCATACTGGGCTGGGCCGGAGTGGAGGGAGGGTGGAAAGATTCTAGCTACAGGGTGCAGTAACAAAGGAAATGGGGGGGGGGAAGCTGAAAATGGAGATAGTGACACAAAGAAGAGAAAGGGTAAGCAGGACCTATTGAATAAGGATAGAGATACAGAGGGGACATGAAGAGGAGGTGAAATAGAGACATAGAAGTAATGCTGAAAAAGTGTGTGTGGGGGGGAGATAAAGACATTGAAAGGGCAAATGGTGAACATGGCGTAAAGATAAGGACAGAGACAAATGAAGATTCTGAAAAAGTGGTGAGATAGGGATATAGGTGAGATGGACACAAAGAAGGGTGATGCTGGAAAATAGGTGGAATGGTAATTCTGACAGACACAGAAGGGAAATGCTGGATCAAGGAGAGATGGGGCTCAGGCTGGATGGAATGAGGAGAAATGCCTTGTTGGCCCGGAACTTCCTCTCCTACGTCAGAATTGACGTCAGGGAGCGGAATGCTGGTCAGCGCAACACTTCTGCAGGGAAAGCTTGGGACGGCGGTGGCTTGGGGGCTGTTCCCCGATTGTGGTGGCAGCAAACCGAGTGGCTTGGGGGACGGCACGGAGACAGAAAGAAGGGGGAACAGGGAGACAGAAAGAAAAAGTTGGGGGAGAGAATGAGGTCTGGAGGAGAGGAAACATACAGGAGGCTGAAAGAAAGGAAGAAAGATTAGATGCACAGTCAGAAGAAGAAAGTGCAACCAGAGACTCATGAAATCACCAAATAGCAAAGGTAGGAAAAATGATTTTATTTTCAATTTAGTGATCCTGTATATAGCATTAAGATAAGAAACAATATATGCAGTGTTAGATTTGTTTTATAATGGTTTTGCGGCTCCAAGTTTTTTTTTCTTTTCGAAAACGGGTCCAAGTGGCTCTTTATGTCTTAAAGGTTGCAGACCCCTGCCCTAGACCATGCCTCCTTGATGGATATCTCAATCAAGATGGTTTTTCTGGTGGCCAGTTCGCCAGGTGTCTGAGCTTCAGGCCCAGTCTTGCTGTGATCCTTTTCTTAGGATCACTGATTGCGTAGTATTTCTGCTCACGGTTCCCTTGTTTCTTCCAAGGTGGTTTCAGCCTTTCACATCAACCATGAGGTTTGGCTCCCATCCTTTACCACCTCTGGGTCTCAGCAGCGGGACCGGGTGTTGCGGTTCCTGGACGTGCACAGGGTTTTGTTGAGCTACCTGGAGGTCACAAACGATTTCCGGGTCTCCAACCATCTGTTCGTTCTGGTGTGTCTGGCCTGCATCGAAGGCTACTATTTCCAGATGGATGCGTAGGGCTATTTCACCTGTCTATACTGCAGCCAGCAAGAAGCCCCTCTTTCTATGTGGGCTCATTCTACTAGACCAACAAAAAGGCAAAAATGGTCAAGGGTTCCAAGAGTGTTAGAACAGCAAACACCACAAAAAGTTAAATAAACAACTAGCGTTGAATAAACAAACGCTTAAATGTGAATAACTTTAAGAATTTTGTGAAATTTAGGTACCCTCAGTATGAGGGGTCAGCAACGGGAGCAATGCTCCAACGCTTCACGCAACAAGGTGGCGCCTAGAAGACCACCACATACTACAGGCACGTCCTTGTCTTGTGCTGAACCGTCGGCGATTTCTTTGGAGGAAATTTCCTGGGCTGCTACCTGGTCCTCACTACATACTTTCTCCAAGTTTTATAGGATCGATGTGGTAGCCAATCAGGATGCTGCTTTTGGTTTCTCCATTTTTGCAGCGGTCTCTTCAGTCCCACCCTGATTTTATGGGACCACTCTGTTACGTCCCACTTGTCCAGGAATAAAGTGGGATTGTACAAGAGTGAAAGATTAGGTTCTTACCTTTGCTAATCTTCTTTTTTGTAAATCTACAGTTTATTCCTGGAACTCGCCGAGGACATTGCTGATTTGCCGATTGTCTGCCTTGACCAATACTAATAAGCTGAATTTCTGACCAGCCTTTCAAAGTATGTCATCTTACTATGTTTAGCACTTTGCCCTGGGGTTTCTAGTTCTAGCGCCCCCCTTTCATGCAGGCTGTATCTCCCTATAGCTCTGTTTTTTATCATTCATATTGATAATGTTCATGATTTGTTTGTGTTCTAGTTTTGAGCAGAATAGACTTATTTGTCAGGGAGTTTCCCAATTCCCCTCCTCTTATCTTTCTCCTTTCCAGTGTGGCTGTCTGCTTTTGCAGCACTGGTTTCCCTGGAGGCAGTCCTAACTTAAGAGGGGAGGGGCTTCCTATAAGTTGTCTGGCAAGTATGGATAAACAAACTCACTTGTCCAGGAATAAAGTGTGGATTTACAAGAAAGAAGATTAGCAAAGGTAAGAACCTAATCTTTCATTGCAATCGCACCTGTGAGTCTAACTTAATAACAGAAAACTCAGCTTTAGACACTCTGAAATCAGGTTCTGCTAGCTTTACTGCAGACTCTTTGGAGAACACAGATACCTTGTCTATTAAAAATCTCTATAGCATCTACAAGTTACAGAGGCAGACGGGAGCCCAGGACAAAGTTATAGTAGATATTGGTAATATCCACACCAACAGATTATTAACATCTCAGGCTCTGATTGGTGATCATTTTTCATTTTGTATCTGATCTCTCATCTGCAATATTGAGGATAGGATACAGGCTGCAAAAAGATACCAAGAAATAACTCAATTAAAATGAAGATAATCTCTGAAATGCTGATTCTTTGCTGGAAAGGTTTCTCTGGAGATGGATGTGGGAAAATGATTTTGGCTTCCTGCCCTTTCTCTGAGCTCATATAAGTCTGAGCATGATCAGTGTGTTTGTTTCCCCTTATTCCAGAAGTTCTGGGTGTGAAGAAGGAGACCTGCATGTCGTATAAGGGTTCAAGAAGTTAAGAACATAAGCCGTGCTTCTGCTGGGTCAGACCAGAGGTCCATCATGCCCAGCAATCCACTCACGCGGCGGCCCATCAGGTCCAGGACCTGTATAGTAGCCCTCTATCTATACCCTTCCAACCCCTTATCCTTTAGAAAATTGTCCAATCCCTTCTTGAACTCCAATACCGTACCCTGTTCTATCACGCCCTCTGGAAGCGCGTTCCAGATGTCTACAACCCGTTGGGTGAAGAAGAACTTCCTAGCATTGGTTCTGAATCTGTCCCCCTTTTAAAGGTGATAATACATTGACCTATTTAGAGTAGATGAGTCATTTAAAGTTGAGTAAAGAGGGTTTACTTTGATAAGGTATAAAACTTTTGAGAAAATTAATTTAATGCAATTTTCTTACCCCAGCAACAGGTTCTCCAACTGTCACCCCTATGATTATATCCCACATCGAACAAGGAGAAGAGCCGTACATCAGGGGTGAGCCTGGATCAGAGGAAAGAGAAACTGGGAACAGCAGCTGCTCAGGTGAGTATAGTAATAAGAGGGACTGGGGTAAAAATGCCTTCTATAGACATTTTCTGTAGTGTAAGCACAGGGGGTTCTGCCCTTTTATAGATAAGGATCAGGTTGGACAGGGAAGGCGCAACGGAGGCCTAAGTCGCAGAGCGCCCCTTAGAAAATGAGCCACATCTGGATGATCTGCCAGTGATTCCTTTAGAGATGGAGGGCCCATACACAAAAGACCGGCACTCTGTACCCAGAACAAAGCTACCACTAGGCCCTTCTTCAGACCATCCTGCAGATCCACCTGTCTCAGGACGCAGCAGGTGGGAAGGCAGGTGTGAAAATAGCTGCCTGCTTGTCCTAGGATATTATAATATATTCTCTTTCTTCAGAGCTCTTCCCTCTAATACTATACAGTGTGCCAAACGTTAATTGTCACTTTGATATGTAACTTTCATGCTAAAATGGCAGTTATGTGCCGCATCGGAGGTAACATGGCAAGAGTTCTTCTAAACTTCTTCAATTACTGGGAAAAATGTTATTAAATAGGCACCCTGCAAATATATCTCCAAATATAAATGCCTTTTAAACAATACTAATCAAGTACATATATAGTGTATGTGTTAATATTATAATATAAAGTATATTATCTAATATAATAAAATGGTAGGCCGCGCATGCGCACTCAAAAGTCGTGTTCCCTGATCCGTTGCGGAAACACGAGTGCGTATGCGAACGTTTTACTTCACCACCTGCTCTCCACCTCGCGCCGCCACCGATCTCTGTTCCTCCTGCACCATGGCACGCCAGGCATGTCCGCCGCCGACCTTGAGCTTCTGGGGGCCGGCGGCGCCAGCCGCCCGGCCGGTGCTATGGCCCCGCCTCCCGCTCTGCACCAGGATCGAGAGAGGAGCTGCGGCGGCGGCTTTCAACTAAAAAAAAAAATACACAACTGGAGGTTGCCGCTCTCACCCGGCTCTCACGGTGCGGCTGAGCGCTGGCGGCCGGCAAACCCTAATTGCGGCGCGGCTTTCATCTACAAAAACAAAAAAAAAACAGCTGAGGGTAGCAGCTCTCACAGGAAAATGGGCAGGGGAAGAAATGCTGCTGCAGCTGCTGTACAGGGAAGTGGGGAGGGAGGAAAATGCTGCACAGGGAAGTAGGGAGGGGGGAAATGCTGATGAACAAGGAAATGGAGGGGGAGGGAATGCTGAGATGGCTACTGTACAGGAAAGTGGACAAGGGGAGATAAATGTTTTATAGGAGGCAGAAAGAGAGACAAATGGAAAGAAAGACAAATAATAGGAGGGAGGGAGACAGAAAGAAAAGAAGAAAGACACAAGGCCAGGGAGTGAGACAGAAAGAAAGAAAGACAGACATACATATATTCTAGCACCCGTTAATGTAATGGGCTTAAAAACTAGAGACACACAGACACTCACAGAAGGACAGGGGGCTAAAGAGACACATTGAAAAAATAACAAAACACTAAGGAGTGAGAGAGACACAGGAAACAAATGACAAACAGACATACAGCAGCCAAGGAAACAGACAACAAAAAAAAATGCAGACATACTTTTAAAGAAGAGGAGCCGCATGCTGGATAGGGGGAGCAGGGAAGAGGGTCAGGGGAGAAAAGAAGGAGTGCTGCTGGACAGGGAGAGCAGGGAAGAGGAACAGGGGAGCAGGGAAGAGAAACAGGGGAGCAGGTAAGAAGTGCTGCTGGACAGGGGGAGCAGGGAAGGAGTGCTGCTGGACAAGGGAGGTAAAAGGAAGGGAGAAGGCCTACTGCTGGACAGGTGGAACAGGCGGGGGGTGATGGTTGACAGCCGAGGAAAGAGAGAGACAGAAAGCGGCCAAGGGGAGAGAGAGAGAAAGAAAGAATGAAAGACAGACATACATATATTCTAGCACCCGTTAATGTAACGGGCTTAAAGACTAGTAATATAATATAATATAATATAAAGAATGTGCTCAGAACCCCCAGTGCACATCAGCCATCTGGACACTGGCCAATGAGACAGAGAACCATCATAGCCACATTCTGTTCTCCATTGACCTCCGATAACCTGATCTCATTAAATTAAAAAATGTAAATCAATGTCTATAATGGTGATGTTGTACCGGTTCACAATTAGGTTTATAAATATCAATCAAATATCCTAATGTCTAGTGCAGAAATACGAACGGTGTGTGACACCAAACGGACTCTTCTCTGTGTTCAAAAAATAATCCAAAAACAAAATCCCATCATATGTGATGTATTAAAAATAATTATATATAATCCACTGCTCAACTCTAGCTGAGTTTCAAAATGTCTTCATCAGGAGGAATGATGTATAATTCTTTAAAGTCATCCAAGTGGCTGAAGCGTGCTTTAGCCATAGGAAATACCAAATTGAAATGAATTGTGTCAAAAATACTCAATCGTAAAAATCTCAAAAATCACATCCTATAATTCAACAAACTAATCAACTCTGACTCAAAAATGGTATAAATAATAAAAATAAAGAACCTTTTGTCGGCAGCTCTGCACTCAGGGGTGTTCAGGAAGTGGCAAGATCGCCAAGCTATCATTAATTGAGTGCGGCTGGGGGAGAGTTTTTAAGCTGATGCTGAGGGGGGCGTATAAAGCAAAGTGACGTCGACAACTACTACATAGAACCTATTGGCCACTCAAGGGCAAATTCTATAAGAAGCGCCCAAAAGTTAGGCACTGTTCAGCGCGATTCAAGAAAAATTGGGTGCTGAGCGGAACCTATTTTGGAGGTGCCCAAGAAATAGGCCAGCTCTAGGCACAGCTAAGAGTTAGGCGCCTAGCTGAGGGCTTAAGCACGCTTAAGAGCAGTGATTCTCTAAGAAGGCGCCTAACAGGTAGCCACGCCCATGTCTAACATGCATAGCGCCTATTTTTTTGAGGGCTGCCTAAATATTTACAGAATCGCGCTTTCTTGATAGGCGCCTATGTTTCAATCAGTGCTGATTAAAAAGCTTAATTGAACTTATTATTCAATTTAGATAGGTGCCTATATAGTTGAGCATCTCCGAAATAGGTGCCTAACTTTAGGCGCTGGTTACAGAATTTGGGCCTCAATCTCATTATTCAAGCCCCTAGGAACTAAAATATCCCATTCATAAATGAACCGCTGTTCTTTGAATAATAATGTTACCTTTTCTGTCAGCATTCAATTGGAGTAAAACAGCAAATCTTAAATCCTAAAGTCTGGCCAGTGGGCTGACAAAGGAGCTTCCATTTTGCTAGTTCGAATTGGGCTAAGATGTTCTATAATTCTTTTTTTAACTTGGCGCTGAGTTTGTCTGATATACATTTTTTTACGCGGACATACAATACAGTAAATCACTCTGCTGGAGTTGCAGTCAGTATGACTGCGTAAATGGGAAACTTGGGAACTATGTGGCTTTTTTTTAATAGATTTAATCTCCATTGTATATTGGCAAATGGAACATTCACCACATTGAAAATGTCCCAGGTTGTCTATTGGTGAGAAGCGCAACAGGGGACTACTAAGTATCTCGCCCAGATTCCTATCTCGAGTGTACGCAAACTTAGGGCGCCAGTATCTAAGATAATAATACCCTTAGCGCACATGCGCACTTCAATTTTTGTGGCTCCGTGCGTCCGTCGCTCTGTGGTCGGCGGAGAAATGTTGCAGAGTGTGGAGCGTGTGCGACGCGTGCGCACATTGGGAGCAGACATCGGGGAGAAAAGGAGGCGGCGGTGACCGAGCTACGGAGCTAGGGAAGGCCACAACTACTGCCGCTCCGTGGTCGCACAGCCTTCTCCTCTGCCTCCACTCTCCCCTCTGGGTGAATTTCCGGGTCGAGGATGAGGATTTGTTGGAGGCTGGTGGCGCTGCTGCAGAGGGGGTGGGATGGGCTGGGGGGTCGGCCAAAGGAAGGGGCACGGGGTGCAGGCAGGGAACGGGAGAGAGGGAAGGAAAGAGACAGACAAGACAGCGGCCAAGGAGAGAGAAAGAGATAGAAAGACAGACAGCGGCCAAAGAGAGAGAGAGACAGAAAGAAAGACACACAGGCAGCAGCCATGGAAAGAGAGAGAGAAAGAGACAGAAAGGCACAAAACAGCGGCCAAGAAAAAGACAGAAACATACATAGACAGCAGCCAAGGAGAGAAAGAGATAGAAAGACAGACAGACACACAGACAGCGGCCAAGGAGATAGAGAGACAGGCAGCGGCCAACGAGAGAGAAAGAGACAGAAAGACAGACAGACACACAGCGGCCAACGAGAGAGAGAGAAAGAGACAGAAAGGCACATAAACAGTGGCCAAGGAGAAAGAGAAAGAAACATACACAGACAGCGGCCAAGGAGAGAGAGAGAGAAAGAAAGAGACAGAAAGACAGACTCACAGCGGCCAATGAGAGAGAGAAAGAGACAGAAAGGCACATAAGCAGCGGCCTAGGAGAAACAGAGAGAAAAGGACAGAAGCATACACAGACAGACACACAGATAGTAGCCAAGGAGATAGAGAGACAGACAGCGGCCAATGAGAGAAAGAGAAAGAGTCAGAAAGGCACATAAACAGCAGCCAAGGAGAAAAAGCGAGAAAGAGGCAGAAACATACACAGACAGCGGCCAAGGAGAGAAAGAGACAGAAAGACAGACACACAGCGGCCAATGAGAGAGAGAAAGAAACAGAAAGGTACATAAACAGCGACCAAGGAGAAAGAGAGAGAAAGAGACAGAAACATACACAGAGCGGCCAAGGAGAGAAAGAGAGAGAGACACAGAAAGACAGACAGACACACAGACAGCGGCCAAGGAGAGAGACAGACAGACAGCGACCAAGGAGAGAGAGAGAGAGAGCGAGAGAGAGACAGAAAGACAGACAGACACACAGAAAGACAGACAGCGGCCAAGGAGAGAGGGAGAGACAGAAAGACAGGCAGACAGAAGCCAAGGAGAGAGAGAGAAAGAGACAGAAAGACAGACACACACAGAGAGTGACAGAGGGAGACACAGAGAAAGACAGCGGCTAAGGAGAGAGGGAGAGACAGAAAGACAGGCAGACAGTAGCCAAGGAGAGAGAGAGAGACAGAAAGACAGGCAGAGAGTGGTCAAGGAGAGACACAGAAAGAAAGAAAGACAGACAGACAGCGGTCAAGGAGAGACACAGAAAGAAAGAAAGAAAGACAGACAGACAGACAGCGGCCAAGGAGAGAGGGAGAGACAGAAAGACAGGCAGATATCGGCCAAGGAGAGAGAGAGAGACAGAAAGACACACAGACAGTGGTCATGGAGAGACACAGAAAGAAAGAAAGACACAGACAGCGGCCAAAGAGAGAGAGAGAGAGAGAGACAAAGAAAGACAGACAGACACATCTATTCTAGCACTCGTTAATGTAACGGGCTTAAAGACTAGTTTTAATATAATGCTTTTGATATTAAAAGCCTGAGATGAATAAGGAAGCACGTGTACTAAATGATTCATTCCCTTGGCTTCACTGTTATCTCCCATGGTATAATCCTGTGTCTTCCACTCCGGGTGAGTGTTTACTGCCCTTTTATATGCTCCGTATGATCCGATTTTGTACCCTCTTTGTAAAAATCTTGTCTGTAAAGGGGCAGCATGTTGTTTAAAAGTGGTCATATCCAAACACAATCTGCAGATTCGTAAAAACTGTCCTGTGCGAATGTTATCTCTTAATGGACGGGGATGATATCTAGAATAGTGGAGTAAGGTATTACAGTGTGTACTTTTTCTTTTAAGTTCAATTTGTTTATTGAGTAATGAGGAATAAACAAAAATAATGAATATCATGTAACTATAACAGTATACAGAAGTTTGGAACTACGTAAATATATAATGTACAAACAAAATTGTTGAATATATATATGTGGGAAAGTATAGGTATCACATAGTCAAAGAGAGCATATATATTCGTCAATGGGTGTCCATATGTTGTGTGCTGTAGTAAGGAGATGGGGTCATCTCTTATCCAAAGCATGTTGTTCATATCGCTTGTATAAACGTATTGAGTTCCATCAGAAAGTAAAGTTTAAAAGGGGAGCGGATTTCCAGTTCTATAGGACTTCTTGTAGGCCAACTGACAGTAGAATATCGATCAGTTGTGGTTCACAGGAGCAGTTAGTAAAGCAAGAATGAAGAGATCGCATTATAATTATATCAAAGGATAGGTCTGCAGTACAGTTTGAAACAGTTTTTATAAAAGTCCATATTTGAGTCCAAAAAGGTAAAATTAGTGAGCATTCATAAATCATGAGATAAAGTACCCTGAGTTTTTAAACAATGCCAACATAAATCATCTGATTTCAAATGTGCTAGTTTCATTCTATGTGGTGTCCAAACAACTCGCCACATGAGAAATAACAAAGACTGTGACATACTGGCAGAGAGGAAGGGTCTATTTACTTTTGACCAAAATCTAGACCATTCTTTGTCTGAGAGTTGCATGTTAAGTTCCTGTGACCATTTATGATTAATTTCTGTATTTACTGTGGATTGATTATCTTGTAAAAGTTTGTAAAAATAAGAAACTGGTCTCCCTTGGGCTTCTATCAAGGTACTCCATTTCCAAATGCATGTGACTTTCGAGAATTGTATGGAGGAAAGTAAGGAGGTCAGTAGAGACCATTGAGACCGTTTTTCAGAGAGGGTTGGATATCGTTGAATAAATTCTGCGAAAGAGAGTAAGTTGTTATCTTGGTATAGTTGTTTGACCTGCCATATACCAAGTTTGTTCCAAGATGTCTAGTTTAATAAGCGTTTTCTATGTTTAATGGCCGGATTATTCCAAAGGGCCGTTTCATTATGTGAGAAAATAGAATGATGAGCTATATGATCCAGAGTACGTATTGCACTGATAGTACCTGGGAGAAGAGAAAATTGTTTAAGTCGAGATAGGATAGACATAGTTGGTACAATGTTAATAGGTATTGGATTACAAATTGAAATCTCAAGTTCCAACCAGACTGGGACAGATGAAGCAAATTGAGATTGGTTATATATAATCCATTTTGAGCCATATTTAGCCAAAGATGCTATGTGATATCTGTGAAAATCAGGAATATTTAATCCTCCATATATTTTAGGAGATTTTAATTTATTTAGGGCAATTTTAGGTTTTTTAGCTCTCCAAATAAAGTCGGATATTTTTCGGTCAATCCATTTGTGAAAAGAAGATTTGCAAAGACTGGGCAACAATGACAAGATGTAGGTGATTTGAGGTGTCAACGTCATCTTGAGGGAAGAAATACATCCCCAACAAGATATATATATAGTGGTTGCCATTTAGTTATAGAAGTTGTAATCTGTTCTTTTAATTTAGCAATATTAGTGTACATGATAACCTCTCGATCTTTATGAATATATATACCAAGGTATTTTACTGGGGAGGTGAACCATGCAAATCGAAAGTTCATTAATTCCACATGTGAAGTTTGGTTATTTAGAGGAAGAATAACCGATTTTTCCCAGTTAACTCTGTATCCGGAGTACATGGAATATGTGTCTGTAATTTGTATAAAGGATGGGAGAGAAGACAAAGGGTTTTTAATGAATAACATAATATCATCAGCGTATGCTGCAATTTTAAGCTCTCTAGATGTTAACGGGATTCCTTGTATTAGGGGAGATTGATTGCCGAAAGGATTGGTTCTAAAGAGAAATTAAAGAGGAATGGAGAAAGGGGACATCCCTGTCTCGTGCCTCTGTTCAATATAAAAGGAGCCGTGAGAGATCCATTAATAAGAATCCTGGAGGAAGGATTCCAGTAAAGAGCTTGGATCCATGAAACAAAATTTTCTCCGAAGTTGAACCATCTCAGTACTTCTATCAAGGGATAACATGCAAAATTTTTCTTTGACTAAAAATTTGTTGAGAGCCCTGAGATCCAGAATGGGCCGCAGATCGCCCGTCTTCTTCGGAATAAGGAAGTAACGGGAATAAAACCACCTGTTCTGCTGTTCCAAAGGAACTGGTTCGATGGCATGGAGACGAAGCAGAGTTTGAGCTTTTTGAAGAAGAAGGGTGGTCTGGGATGGACTGGAAAGATACTCTCTTGGTGGAACCTGAGTGAAATAAAGAGAGTATCCTTCCCTGATGATTGACAGCACCCAGAGGTCGGATGTGATTGTCTCCCATCAGTGGTAAAAATGATGGAGATGACCTCCAATAGGGGGAAGATAGTTCAGAGACAGAACGGTGGAGGTTATGCTCTGTTTTAAACAGTCAAAAAGGCTGCGTAGCCTTAGGTGCAGCAGAAGGTTTAGATTTCTGTTGCTTCTGATTCTGCTGTTTCTTGGGAGAAGGGCAAGTGTAAGGAGCCGCTCTCGGAGTAAAATGCCTCTGGTAAATAGGAGGAGGTCATGCAGGCTTGGCAGCAGCTAGCTTTGGCTTAGATCTGACAAAAGAAGCAAAGGATTTTTCATGCTCAGATAATTTTTTTGTGGCTGCCTCAATAGATTCATCGAAGAGGTCATTGCCTGCACAAGGAACATTAGCCAAGTGGTCCTGAAGATTAGGATCCTTGTCAATGGTACGAAGCCAGGCAAGGCGGCGCATTGCTATGGAGAAAGCAGCCGCCCTGGCAGACAGCTCAACGGCATCATAAGAAGACTGAAGGAAATGTAATCTGAGTTGTGAAGTTGTGATAGAGAAGCTATGACTTCTTGAAATTCAAAGTGCTTCTGAGTATCTAAATAACTGAGAAATTTAGGTAAAATAGCAATGAGAAACTCAAAATAAGTGACAAAATGGAAATTGTAATTAAGGACTTTAGAGGACATTATGGTATTTTGATAGGTGCGATGTCCGCATTTGTCCATAGTTTTCCCTTCCCTTCCAGGAGGAACGGTAGCATAAACCTTGGAAGGATGGGACCTTTTCAAGGATGACTCCACAAGTAGGGATTGGTGAGATAACAGTGAATTCTCAAATCCTTTGCAATGAAGAGTTTTATATCTGGAGTCTAATTTGCCTGGAACAGCTGGAATTGCAAAAGGAGTCTCCAGTCATCTGGTAAAGGTCTGAGACAAAAGCTTGTGAAGAGGAAGCTTAAGTGTCTCTGCCAGAGGTTGAGGAAGATGCATGACTTCGAAATACTCCTTAGAGTATTTGGAACCAGCATCTAATCTAATCTAATCCTTAGGTTTGTATACCGCATCATCTCCACGTTCGTAGAGCTCGACGTGGTTTACAGTAGGAGAAATAGGAAGGAACTACAACAGAGGGTTAGAGGTAGAAGTGTGAAGAAAATTTAGAGGACTTGGGATGCCAAGATATAAGAGTTTCCTTGATTCCTAAATTGGAGGGAGACTTACATTTTTTGAGAAAAGCCAGGTTTTCAGATGTTTGCGTAAAACTTGGAGAGAGCTCAAGTTCCGAAGAGGGGAGGTAAGGTTGTTCCAGAGCTCAGTGATTTTGAAGTGGAGGGAGGTCCCTAGCTTTCCTGTGTGGGAAATGTCTTTTAGTGAGGGGAAGGATAGTTTTAATTTGTGGGAGGATCTGGTGGTATTAGGGTTTGAGGAATTCCAAGAAAGAGGGATAAAGGGAGGGAGGATACCATATAGGATTTTGAAAGATAAACAGGTGCATTTATAGTGGACCCTGGCGATTATCTAATTGAAGGTCCAAGTCAATAGCCATCTGACGAATGAGGAGAGACTGGAAGCCCTGAATATGTATACCCTAAAGGAAAGGAGAGACAGGGGGGATATGATTCAGACGTTTAAATACTTGAAGGGTATTAACGTAGAACATAATCTTTTCCAGAGAAAGGAAAATGGTAAAACCAGAGGACATAATTTGAGGTTGAGGGGTGGTAGATTCAAAGGCAATGTTAGGAAATTCTACTTTACGGAGAGGGTGGTGGATGCCTGGAATGTGCTCCCGAGAGAGGTGGAGAGTAAAACTGTGACTGAGTTCAAAGAAGCGTGGGATGAACACAGAGAATCTAGAATCAGAAAATAATATTAAAAATTGAACTAAGGCCAGTACTGGGCAGACTTGCACAATCTGTGTCTGTATATGGCCATTTCGTGGAGGATGGGCTGGGGAGGGCTTCAATGGCTGGGAGGGTGTAGATGGGCTGAAGTAGGTTTTAACGGAGATTTCGGCAGTAGGAACCCAAGCACAGTATTGGGTAGAGCTTTGAATTCTTGCCCAGAAATAGCTAAGAAGAAAAAATTTAAAAATTTAAATTGAATCAGGTTGGGCAGACTGGATGGACCATTCGGGTCTTTATCTGCCGTAATCTACTATGTTACTATGTTAGAAGAGAAAGATAGCTGATCCACCAATGCCTTGCCTCGAGGACATCAAGGCAGCCTGGGTCGAAGATGAAGCTTTGACAGGAAAAAAGGCTTCAAAAGAAGAGGGAGACTTGGACGAAGCAATCAACACCGCTGAGTTCTCGAGGTGTGGAAGTGGAGACCTCGATCAAGGAGTCTAGTAGAACCGGAAGGTGTAGATCGAGGCTTAGTTGAAGAAGGACACTCCTTGGAAGAAGAGCTATGCCTGGAAGTATGCCTCGAGGAAGGTCTCGATCGTTGGTGAGAATGGTGCTTGGAAGCAGATCTCGAAGATCTAGGAGACTTCGCCCCAGAGATGGAAGCAGTCGATGCTACCAAGGAATGGATAGGGCTGGAAGCTGTGGATCGAAGCTCCAGAGGCTTGATGGAGGAACGTTGATGCACTCCCAAAGACTCTGCTCCTTGTATGGAGTGTGAGGATTCCTGATGAGGCACTTGCAAAGAATCTGCTCCTTGCTTCTCGTGCATAGATGCCAGACCAGACACTTGCAGAGACCCTGCTCCCTGCATAGAGTGTTTACATTACATTACATTAGTGATTTCTATTCCGCCTGTGCCTTGCGGTTCTAGGCGGATTACAAATTATAAGAGATCTGGACATTACCGAGAGAATTGCGTAACAACGATTATCTAGAGAAATTACATAACAGTGATTCATGTACTTTACATGGTGTGGTAGAGGATTCAATTGTAAGAATTACATAGCAGAGAATCAAGTGATAACATGATACAGTAGAGAATATCAGTATATACGGGTTACAGACTAGAAGTTACCTAATAATGACGTAAGAAGTTTGTTGGATAGTGAGGTAAATGCTTATATAGGAGTCAGAATATGTTTGGAAGGACAGGTTCTAGGAGATGACTAATGTGTTATTCAATAGAGGGAGAGCTTGTGCGAAAGGGGAGGATATTAGTTGGTAAGGACATGTTTTTAGAATAGAAATGTTTTGATTTCTCTTCGAAACACTTTGATGTCTGTTGTGTTGATCATTAGTTTGGTGATGGTGGGGTCAATTTTCGCTGCCTGTGTCGCTAGAAGGCTGTCGTATAGTTTCTTACGTCGGGTTCCATTATGAGGGGGGAAGGTGAATAGGTTTTGAGTTCTTCTTGATCTGGATGAGTGGTAGCGGTATAGGCGGTTGTTTAGGTAACAGGGGGCAGTTCCATGGGTTACTTTAAATAGTAGACAATAGAACTTGAATTTAGTTCTTGCTTTTATCGGAAGCCAGTGAGAGTCTACATAGGCGGGAGTGATGTGGTCAAATTTGCTGAGACAGTAGATGAGTCTGATGGCTGTGTTCTGAACGGTCTGTAGTTGTTTTATCATGTTGTTTGGGCATGGTAGGTAGAGGCTGTTGCAGTAATCCAAGGTACTGAGTGTGAGGGATTGTACAATGATCTTGTAGTGTTCTTTGGTAAAGAACTTTCTTATTTTTCTTAGGTTTTGCATGGTGAAGAATGCCTTCTGTATGACTTTGTGTATCTGTGTCTGCATAGTGCAGCGTCTGTCTAATTGTATTCCTAGAATTTTGAGAGTGCTCTGTATGGGATATGTGATTGCGTTTACTTCCAGTTCTGTTATAGATGGCTTTTGTTCCTTCTCTAGTAGTAGGAATTTGGTTTTCTCCGCATTCAGTTTCAGCTTATGGTTCATCATCCATTTTTCTACTGTTTCCAGTGTTGTTTTTAGGTGTCCATTGGAGCTGGGGTCTTGGATGTCAAATGGGAGAATGATGGTTATGTCATCTGCGTAGCTGAAAGAAGTTATATTTAGGGCGTCTAGGGCAGTGCCTAAGGAAGCTATGAAGAGGTTGAATAGTATGGGCTATAGTGGGGATCCTTGTGGTACTCCGCAGGGGTTTGTCCAGGGTTCGGATAAAATATCTTTTGACTTAACTCTATATGATAACTCTATATGTTTGACTTAACTCTATATGTTTGACTTAACTCTATATGATAACTCTATATGTTTAGGCTCAGACTGAGGCATAGGAAGAGGCTCGACCTTGTGGGAGTCTGCAGAATGCCCAGGCTGGATTAGAGTAACAAGCTTCGGTCACATATTAGTGAGGAACTGAATGAATTGCTTCTCTAACATGGTCTGGAAAGAAGCCGGCAAGGATGGAACCTTCTTTGGCTGGAGGTTCCACAGAGGCAGTGGAAATGTGCTTCGACTTGGAAGTCTTAGGCACCTTAAGCACCACCGCTGCAACTTTCTGCTGAGCTATCTGACCTGAGGATACAGGGGAAGATACAGCAGACGTCGTCGAGGAAAGAGCCACTGCAAACGAAGAAGGTCTGATGAGGCTCGAGGTCGAAGCAGTGGAGGCAGGAGGACCCTTGGTCGAAGGTGAGCCCGAGGTCAGCTTCAGAGTCGAGGAAGTGGTCAAATCCATCCCATAGAGCTTCTCCACTGAAAGTAGACGATGTTTAAGGGCTCGAGGATGAAGAATAGCACAGCGCTCGCATGACTTCGGATGATGGTCTGGCCCAAGGCACTTGAGGCACCTATTGTGTGGGTACGTGAGAGAAATCGCACGTTGACACTGGCTACACTTCTTGAAGCCTGTTGCTGGACGGGACATAGGAGGAAAAACAGCCGCCGCAAAGTCAAAACCCCTGGGCTGCGGCCGAGCGGCCTGCCCCGGCAGCTGAACGGAAGAAATAATTTTTTTTCTAAAAAACAGAAATAAAAGAAATATAGCGATTCCTGAAGAAAAAGAACACAAACCGCGTTGAGAGAAGGCACGAAGTAAGAAAGTTAAACACAGAGAGTCAAAGAGGGACTTTTCGGCTCCTCGGAAAACTGAGAACTGAGGAAACATGCCCTGTGCTGAGCGGGAAGGCACACGCGCATGCGTGGTACAGCTGACTTGAAACTTCTAGTTTCTTCAAACAAGTCTGCTTGCGAGGCTTCTGCATTGGGGCTCCGTTGATGATGTCACCCATATGCTTGTCCTGGGATAACCACAAACTGCCTCAGTTCTGCTCCATGATATACTCTCCTCATTGCCTCAAGGCAGATGCTTTTCTATTGGAATGGACAAATCTCTTTCTGTATGCATTTCCTCCATTCCCTCTCATCCTCAAGACTCTTGTCAAGCTGAAGAACGATTATGCCACCATGATTCCGATAGCTCCTCGGTGGCTGAGAAAACCTTGGTACTCCCTTCTACTTCAACTCAGCAGCAGGGAGCCTTACCTTCTACCAGTTTTTCCATCTCTGCTTACACAGAGTCAAGGGTCTCTACCTCATCCCATCCTGCAGTCTCTACACTTGACAGCTTGGTTCCTTTCAACATAACTTCTCTTCAGTTTTCTCAACCTATACGAGACATTTTAGAGGCTTGTAGAAAACCTGCCACTAGACAATGCTATCTCCAAAAAATGGACCAGATTTTCTACATGGTGCATCTCTCATGACAAGGAGCCTCAAGATTCCTCCTTATCTTCTGTTCTGGATTATCTTTTGCACTTATCTACCTCTGGCCTCAATCTATCTGGCATCTATCTGAGTCCATCTCAGTGCAATTACTGCTTTCCATCAGCCTATTGAAGGGAAACCCCTCTCTGCTCATCCAATGGTTTCCAAATTTATGAAAGGACTTTTAATGTCAAACCTCCTCTCAAACCACCTCCAGTGGTTTGGGATCTCAATGTTGTTCTTGCTCAGCTGATGAAGCCTCCATTTGAACCAATGTCTACAGCTCATCTGAAATATCTCACTTGGAAAGTGGTGTTTCTTAATGCCCTCACATCTGCTCGAAGAGTGAGCTGCAAGCTTTAGTTGCTGATCCACCTTTCATAGTTTTCCATCATGACAAGGTGATCCTCCGTACTTATCCTAAATTCTTACCTAAAGTGGTTTCAGAATTTCATCTCAACCAATCTATTGTACTTCCAGTGTTTTTTTTCCAAGACCTCATTCTCATCCTGGAGAATCAGCTCTTCATACTTTGGAATGTAAACGTGCTTTGGCCTTCTACGTTGAACTCACCAAACCACACAGATCAGCTCCTCAACTTTTTGTCTCCTTCAATCCAAACAAGTTGGAACATCCAATTTCTAAGCGTACCATCTCCAACTGCTTGGCTGCTTGTATCTCTTTCTGCTATGCCCAGGCTGGACTGTATCCACAGAGTCTAGTCACAGCCCACAAAGTCAGAGCCATGGCAGCTTCCGTAGCTTTCCTCAGATCCACTCCTATTGAGGAAATTTGCAAAGCTGCTGCATGGTCCTCGGTTCATACTTTCACCTCTCATTATTGTCTGGATCTCCAGATGGGATGGCCATTTTGGCCAGAGAGTATTACAAAATTTATTCTCCTAAGTTGCCAACACTCCCACCATCCCATTCTGGTTAGCTTGGAGGTCACCCATATGTGAGAATAGGCTGCCTGCTTGTCCTGAGATAAACCACAGTTACTTACCATAACAGTTGTTATCCAGGGACAGCTGGCAGCTATTCTCACAACCCTCCCACCTCCCCTGGTGGACTTCTCTGCTAGCTCTCTGAACTGAGGTGAAGCGCCCTGTGCTGGGCGGGAAGGTACTCGCACATGAGCGGTGCGGAAGATTTGAAACTTCTAAGTTTTCTACAAACAAGTCTGCTTGCGAGGCTGTCCACATCCGGGCTCCATGGATGACATCACCCACATGTGAGAATAGCTTCCTGCTGTCTCTGGATATCAACTGTTACGGTAAGTAACTGTGCTATCGGGTAATTCAGAGGGGGTCACTGTAGTTGCATCCAATGATGCATATTCAGAACGATCTTCACCCGATGTGTCACTGGATTAAATTTTTAAAAGCCACATGTTTCTTTGACCCGACCCGTTTTTTCTTATTTGATTTGGTTTTGTTCATCCAGAAGTAAACATATCCCGTCGTGTCATTTTCAAGGAACAGCTCACAACTTGCACTGTTTGGAGATAAAATGCTTGAAAAAATTGATTTGCAAATAAGAAACTGACTGATTCTCAATCCACACATGGAAACTCCTGGTGTGATACAACCTATCTTTCTCTCATTATATATAGGTCTTATCTTAGAAACCACTGCTGTTTTCTAACTCATGAGAAATACCTTCTGTTTATATCCAGCAGATCATCAGATCCGACACAAATGGAAGAGAATAAAGAATCGAGGAGAAGATCCGGTAAAAATGGAACAAATCCAAACACAGTCAGAAAATGTCAGTGTGGATATTTCCCAGAGACCTGAGAAGATTAACACAAAGAATTGTAAGCAGGAATCAAAGGAACAGAGACACCCTGAAGGAGACACAATGGATGGAGTCATTAGGTGTGAGAGAAATGACAGAGAGCTCAGTAACATCCCTGAGGACAAGAAACACCTAGCAGAGAGACCCTTCCAAATTAATAATAGTGATAAAGTGACTTCTGCTTTCCTCCAGGGCAAGAGTAAAGGAGAAAAACACCAGAAAGAACTCCGTATGCAGAAAAGGGATCATAAAAATGAGAAAATATTTACAGGTAGTGAATTTAATAAAAGTTTAACTGGGCTTAAAACTCTAAAAATTCAGCAGAGGATACACACAGGAAACAAAACATTTACATGTACTAAGTGTAATAAAAGCTTCACACGGCTTTCAAATTTAAAAAATCACAAAATGATCCACACAGGAGACAAACCATTTACATGTACCGAGTGCAATAAAAGCTTCACTTGCCTTAGAGGTCTAAAAATTCACCAGAGGAACCACACAGGAGACAAACAATTTACATGTTCTGAGTGTAATAAAAGCTTCACTCACCTTTCAGATCTAAAAAGACACCAGATGATCCACACAGGGCACAAACCATATATATGTACTGAATGTAATAAAAGCTTCACACGACTCTCAAATCTAAAAAGTCACAAAATGATCCACACAGGGTACAAACCACATACATGTACTGAGTGTAATAAAAGCTTCTCTCACCTTTCAGATCTAAAAAAACACCAAATGATCCACACAGGGCACAAACCATTTACATGTTCTGAGTGTAATAAAAGCTTCACTCGCCTTTCAGATCTAAAAAAACACCAGATGATCCACACAGGGCACAAACCATTTCCATGTTCTGAGTGTAATAAAAGCTTCACTCGCCTTTCAGATCTAAAAAAACACCAGATGATCCACACAGGGCACAAACCATTTACATGTTCTGAGTGTAATAAAAGCTTCACTCACCTCTCAGTTCTAAAAAAGCACCAGATGATCCACACAGGGCTCAAACCATTTAAATGTTCTGAGTGTAATAAAAGCTTCACTCGCCTTTCAGTTCTAAAAAGTCACAAAATGATCCACACCGGGTACAAACCACATACATGTACTGAGTGTAATCAAAGCTTCACTCAGCTTTCACTTCTAAAAAGACACCAAATGATCCACACAGGGTACAAACCATTTACATGTTCTGAGTGTACTAAAAACTTCATTCACTTTTCAGATCTAAAAAAACACCAGATGATCCACACAGGGCACAAAGCATTTACATGTACTGAGTGTAATAAAAGCTTCACACGGCTCTCAAATCTAAAAAGTCACAAAATGATCCACACAGGGTACAAACCACATACATGTACTGAGTGTAATCAAAGCTTCACTCAGCTTTCACTTCTAAAAAGACACCAAATGATCCACACAGGGTACAAACCATTTACATGTTCTGAGTGTACTAAAAGCTTCACTTACCTTTCAGATCTAAAAAAACACCAGATGATTCATACAGGTCACAAAGCATTTACATGTACTGAGTGTAATAAAAGCTTCAGACTGCTCTCAAATCTAAAAAGACACCAGCGAATCCACACAGGATACAAACCATTTACATGTCCTGAGTGTAGTAAAAACTTCACTCAATATTCACATCTAAAAGACCACCAGAGGATTCACATAGGATACAAAGCATTTACATGCACTGAGTGTAATAAAAGCTTCACTCAACATTCGCATCTAAAAAGACATCAGAGGATTCACTCAGGGTACAAACCATTTACATGTTCTGAATGTAATAAAAGCTTCACTTGGCTTAGATATCTACAAATGCACCAGAGGATCCACACAGGAGACAAACCATATAAATGTACTGTGTGTAATAAAAGCTTTACTCAGCTTTCAGATCTAAAAAGACACCAAAGAATTCACATAGATCATAAACCATTTACATGTACTGAGTGTAATAAAAGCTTCACTCAAGATTCACATCTAAAAAGACATCAGAGGATTCACACAGGGTACAAACCATTTACATGTTCTGAATGTAATAAAAGCTTCACTTGGCTTAGATATCTACAAATGCACCAGAGGATCCACACAGGAGACAAACCATATAAATGTACTGTGTGTAATAAAAGCTTCACTCAGCTTTCAGATCTAAAAAGACACCAAAGAATTCACACAGATCACAAACCATTTACATGTACTGAGTGTAATAAAAGCTTCACTCAACAGTCACATCTAAAAAGACATCAGAGGATTCATATAGGGTACAAACCATTTACATGTACTGAGTGTAATAAAAGCTTCACTCAACATTCACATGTAAAAAGACACCAGAGGATCCATAGAAGAGACTAATCAAACACGATTGAATGAGACAGAGTCAGAATGGGTTCAGCTGAGGGAGATCTTGCCTTACCAATTTGCTTGACTTCTTTGAAGGTGTGAGTAAAGGTGGGTTGGTTGATATAGTCAGTGGGTATCTAGATTTTCAGAATGAAAAAGATCTGGCTGTTATTGTAAACAATAGGATGAAACCTTCCGCGCAGTGTGGGGTGGTGGCCAAAAAAGCAAACAAGATTCTAGAAATTATTTAAAAAGGGATGATTAACAAGACTAAAAATATTAGAATGCTGCTGTATCGCTTCATGGTGCGACCTCACCTGGAGTATTGCTTTCAATCCTGGTCTCCTTATCTCAAGAAAAATATAAGGGCACTAGAAAAGGTTCAAAGAAGAGCGACCAAGATGGTAAAGGGGATGGAACTCCTCTCATACGAGGAAAGACTAAAACGGTTAGAGCTCTTCAGTTTGGTAAAGAGAAGGCTGAGGGGAGATATGATTGAAGTCCACAAAATCCTGAGTGGAGTAGAACGGGTACGAGTGGATTGATTTTTTTTTCAATCTATCAAAAATGAGAAAGACTAGGACACTGGATGAAGATACAAGGAAATACTTTTAAAACTAATAGGAAATTTTGCACCGCTCTTACCTCACTCGAGTCCGGGGACATGTTATGGGGTTATGGCCTGATGATAAATGTCTTAAATGTAAAACTCATAGGGGTACTTTCCTTCACTCCTTTTTTGTTTGTTTCAAACTGACATTCTGGGACTCGGTGAAGAGTTGTCTGGCTGTTCTCCTGCAGTGCACGATGCCCTGGAATGCACCTGCTCTGCTGTTGGGGATATGTCCATGACCCACAACAGCACGGCTTGGATTTCCCTTCTCAGAAATTTGTCCTACATGCGATTCTTGTGGGGAAAAAGCTTATTCTGAAATATTGGATTTCTGAGGAGGCACCATCCTACACTCTATGGGTATCCCTGATGAAACAGCAAGCTCGTTTTGAGTTAGACACTTACACGGCCCGCCCACAGGACCAATGAAAGACTTATTGTTCCCTCTGGCAGCAGGTTTTGGACCTGGCTGTTTAGTTGCTATAGTCTGTGAAAGGACATCTTTGAAAGGATATAAGTCTTCTGTCTCTGTCTGTGCTGGAGTTGCTCAAACACAGACAGTGTGTGTGTGATTGTTCTCTTAATGTTCTGGGAAAAGGCCATTTAATCTTGTTAATGAAGTTAGCAATGGAGACAATGGAGGTTCGACCCCCCCCCCCCCCCACTGCCATGTACCGGTTGAGAGAGATAAGGGAAGCTTTAACACCTTTAGATTTAAACAATGAAGCACATATCCTGCTCGTCCACCCACTGCCCTCTCTTGTCCAACCCCCTTTTCCTGTATTGGTTACACTGACCCTTGTACAAAAAAAAGGTATAAAGCTGGATGTAAACTAATAAAAGATTAGGCAATCTCTTTGGGACTTCTGTGAATCCTTCTTTCCTAAGGAAATTGCCTCCAGATATCCGATCAGGGGACAGAGTGTGTGCAGGGCAGTTTCGGGACCAAGAAACGGACTTGGTTTGTTTTCATGTGCCCGCTTGGTGGTTACCTGGATTTTCCTTTACATTCTGTTCATACTGCAGCTTTTTCCAGCAGAGAGCTGTGATTGTGTGTCTGTGTTTGTGAGTGTGTGAGTGTCTGGATGTGTCTTGTAGTGTATGGGTTTGAGCATGGTTTGAGCGTGTTGTGTTTGGCTGTGGTCTGCTTGTATTGAATCGTTTGGGGATTCAGGTTGTTTTTCTATACTTAAATTGGACGAGGGGCACTGGATTGCGAGCTGTTCACTCATTTCACTTTGACCATGGCGTGGTTACATGGTATCGTCTGTGTAACTTTGTGAGCTTTAATACTTCTTGTACCATTCCGCCACTGTATGATACCCTGTATGCTTTGTTGCTTCTTGTTTGACTCTTGTTGTCCAGTTGTCTCTTGTCTCAATAAACATATTAAAAAAAAACAACAACCAAAAACCTGTAGGAAGATTTATGGTAGATACTAATCAGTTACATAAACAAATTACGTCTCTGTTAGTTTTGTCTAGGGAAAACCATAAACGCTGATCCAGGTTCTGCTTTATTGTCTGTTTACACGACACAAGACCCAGGCTAATGAGAAATACTTTTATTATGAAAATAGAAAAATATAATTCACAAGCCAGTTGCAATATCTAAATATTGTACACAAAATATTTGATTATATAAATGAAACTCAGTACATAATTATCACAATACAATGGTTAGATAATTAAGTAATCCTACTTGTTACACACACACTAAAGAATTCCTTATAATAATAATAATCCCTGATTAGCAAATGATTATATTATCACCAATGGAGCTTTACGAACCTTGTCCTCTATCACAATTGGATCCTTATCTAACCCAGCTGATAAGACCGTAAATTCCGTATCCTCACATTTTGATCAGCCTCTCCGGCACAAATTAGGTGGAATGGAAACTTCTTCTTGTTAGCTTTTAGGAGATGCAGGAAATTCTTGTTAAGGGTACACGTGTTCATCCGTCCTGGGTAAGGCAATAAATCATCAGCAAACAAGTTCCTTTAAGTGCTGAATTCAGAGCTGTTTAAAAGTCCGAAGTTCTCTCTCTTAGGCAGAGAGTCACACGAGATAACTTACAGGTCTAATTATTAAAAGAAAAGGTTACATGCAGAACACCTGTGGGAAGATGTGAGCTTCCCCGCACCTCAACACAGACTAACTAATTAATTAGCACCAACTTCTCACTTGGATCTCATCAGATGACTTCCTCGGACCAATCCAGAAACAGAACTTGGATGAATAGCTTTCCTGTGTAAAGTATCATATAGGCTGGAAGACTCAGGGCCGTTAGACAGATAAGAACAGATAGGAGAATATCTTCCACAAGATTCACACAGTCCTATAATGAAGACACAGATAGAAGTCCTTGAATAGTATAATATTCTGGTACATACCCATAATGCATCAGGCAGAAACAGCAAAGCTGTGTACTTCTTTCTTCTTGCAATTCATGCTGGAAAGATTTCTTGTGCAGCAGAAAGATTTCTTGAGACAATGGTTCAGGCTTGTTGACATCATCGAGGCCTAACCTTCAGGTGTGAATACGGAAATACCCCTACAAACCAATAGGAGGAAATATTTTTTAACTCAGAGATTAGTTAAGCTCTGGAAGGTGTTGCTAGAGGTTGTGGAAGAGTAGATAACGTAGCTGGTTATAACAAAGGTTTGGACAAATTTTTGGACAAATTAAGATATTGGGGAAACCTCTCCTTGCTCTGGATCGGTAGCTTGAAATATTGCAAGTCCTTGGGTTTTGGCCAGGTACTAATGATCTGGATTGGCCACTGTGAGAATGGGCTACTGGGCTTGATGGACCATTGGTTTGAACCAGTAAGGCTGTTCTTATGAGTGTAATAGAAGCTTCAATCAGCATTCAATCTAAAAATTCACATCATGGAATAAGACAAAGCGCTGTTAATCAACAGCTTCTTCCAGCATTCTCAAATAGCTTTGGTATTGTAGACGGGCTCCTGCCCATGCAGCTTTAAATCCCTAAATTGCATCTGGATGTCACAAGAACAAGAGGGCATTCGGAAAGTTAAGAGGGGACCTGGAATGCTCTCCTAGAAGAAGTAATTGCAGAATCCACCGTTCTAGGATTTAAGGGTAAACTAGATGCACATCTCCTTAAGAGTGGCATAGAGTGATATGGGTAAGGGTAAATTAGATGCACATCTCCCTTGAGAAGCATACAGTGAAATGGGGACTAAAACTTTGCCAGGGTATACCTGGCGGGGTTTCCGCGTGTGCGGATCACCGCACTTGATGGACCCAGGGTCTGATCCGGAAATAGCAATTCTTATATTCTAATGACAGATTCAGAACCAATGCTAGGAAGTTCTTCTTCACCCAAAGGGTGGTGGACACCTGGAACGCACTTCCAGAGGGTGTGATAGGTCAGAGTACGGTATTGGGGTTCAAAAGGGATTAGATGATTTCCTGAAGGAAAAGGGGATAGAGGGGTATAGATAGAGGATTACTATACAGGTTCTGGAACTGATGGGCCGCCGCGTGAGCGGACTGCTGGGCGTGATGGACCTCTGGTCTGACCCATAAGAGGCACTGCTTATTTTCTTATGAGTCATCTCATTTGGCTGCCACTAAATATCATAGCACACATTTTGATTGGAGACATAGGCTGGGCAGGAGTAACGATGGATTAATCCCACCCCAATGTGCCACATGACCACAAGAGTGGTAAGCTAAGCCTAAGAGCAGCACCTACAAAAGCCTATGGATGAGCTCGGGGAGGAGAGCAACATAAGCAGGGTATGTGTGGGTCTGGGAGGGGGCTTCTTATGTTCGTGGAAGTGTGAAGGGATGCCAAATGGGACAAAACCAAACCCAAAATTCAGTCGGCCTCTATTATAGGCCCTCAGTCTGAACAACCTTTTTCTATGCATATGAAGCCAGAACCAGAGTATTGTGTATTCTCCTGGAACGCACTATGGACCTGTCACTACTGCCACAACCAGTTTGAAGAATGAATATGGACATTATTTTTTGCTTTATGCTATGTACATGTTGCAGTCATGGTTCCAGGGACTTTCTCAGCATCAAATTTAGCTATGAAGTCCTTGAAGGTGACACAGTGTTGCTCTTGTGTACTCATTCATGGTAGCATTGAATTCCTCATCTGCCTTCTGTCTCTCATCACTGAGAACATAGTCATCTATCTGCTACATGATAGCGAATATCTGATTGGCTCTACCAATGTCAGTGTGCTCTGACTCCTCCAATCAGAGAGGCAGTTTAAAGTATGCTGAGATTTGCAAACTGGCTGCCTGACCAATTGAGTTTTGCATTCCATCTGAGTTAATGCTCTTTCAGTGTGGGATTCTTTTGAACCTGTTTTCCATCACAAATGGCGACAACCCCTCTATTCCAACAGCCTCAGAACTAGCTAACTATTTTAAAACAATGATTCAATCCATATGAGACCAGCTAACCCCCCCCCCCCCCCACCAACCCAGCTGGACCCACTGGAACAAAACCACCTATGGAAATACCAGCAGACAAATTTTGAAATGATATTGAAGAAATTAAATTCAAAAACACAAAATGGCTTCTCCTAAAACACCACAAAAATTTGAGCATAGAAATGTCTAGCAAAATTGGATTCATATGTGTCACTAAAGGACGGGGGAACCTCAAGCACCCAAATGTGTGAACACACCCCACATCTTGCTGGGGTTATGACTATTATTACTGATCCCACAACACCTCCCTCGACTTGAAAGTTGGTTTTTTATTTAATTTTTCAATTTTTGTGCTCAATAAACATCAAAAAATAGTGAACAATTAATGCAGTTGCAAAAAAAAATTTTTTAGAAAGAAACACTTAACACTTCCAACGGAGAGTCACCCATTTCACGATTTGCTTCATCAGGAGTTAGTGTTTCTATATCCTGATATACAGGTGTTGTTAAAGTCACTGTAGTATTTCTTTAATACAGGGAACTATCCCATTTGTAACGCTCTAAAAAAGACATGACATTATAAAAATAATGTTAAAAAAAACAGAAAACCTGGCACAAGACATAATGTAACTCACACAAGGTAGAAAAGGTTCAAAAAGTTTTAAAGACCAGTATATCACTTGTTACTTGCCGAATTCTGGCTTGTGTTCATAACAAGTTTGAAAAAATGGCCCCCAGCTTGTAACTAGGACGCTGACCCCCAAAAGCCAATTAAATTGAAACTCACTACATTATGGAGCTGAATGGAGATGTCATCGATGATGAATGGAATGCATATCCAATCAAAAGGTAAAACATCAGTAGGAAAAGGCAGGGCAAAGACGGCTGATTTTCACCAGTATTACTATTCAAGCCAATCAGATTGAAATTCGCTACAATGCAGAGCTCAATAGAGGTGTCATTGATGGTAAAACAATGCTTGTCCAATCAAAAGGTGAAATGTCAGTGAAGAAGACAGCTGATCTTCAGAAATGTTACTATTACTAACTAGAGAGTTGCACGGGACAGAAATCCCACCCATCCCCGCCAGGATCCTCTCCGTCCCCACCCATACCCGCCAGTCCCCTCTCCATCCCCACCCGTCCCCATAAAAAGCAGCAATTACTTCTCACAGATTCATCAATTCCACAGTTTCTTTTGTGTTTGCGCTGCTGTTTTCCTTGTGAAATCTCTGGTGGAACCCTTTTTTTGTTTTCTGTTCAGGTAATTAACTTATAAACCCCCTCTTTTACTAAGGCTGACGTGTCCATTATATTATATGGACGAACCCTGCTTCCAAAGCCTTCCATCCCCGTGGGAGTCCCGTTGGCTAAAGGGGGGTTCCTGTGGTAGTCCCATGGGCCAGAGGGGGGTCCCCGTGGGTTATGAGGGGATTCCCACGATCCCCGTTCCCATGCAGACCTCTATTACTAACCCTCGATGAAGCAAATCGTGAAACGGATGAATCTCCGGGAGCGTTGACATGACATGAGCGTTGACATTGTTGTTATATGTGTATGTTTCTGATATTGTCTCATGATACTCCTATTAGGTTTCAATTTGCTATTTCCAAGTTTACCTAATTATTGTATTTACTATATGTTTATACTTGGTTATATTACTATTGTTATGCTCTTAACAAATTGTAAGTTTTAGGTTAAACTGTACCTGCTGTACATTGCTTGGAATGAATCTCTTAATAAAGACGTTTAATAAATCCTGATAAATAAACAGAGATGGGAAATGAGCAGACCATTCGTCATAGAATAAGAATCTGGGAATAAATGTCCTGTCTGAGCAGAAGCTTCACTAAGCATTTTCTTCTTGGTTTGTGCTGTTTGCAGGATTTAGAAATGAATCTGGATCATTCCCTGGCTATAAGGGAGAAGCTTAGGGTTTCTCTCTTGCAATGCTGGTGGAAAGGAGAGAAGAACAGAAAGTGAAATTCAGGACTGGAGGGTTTTAGGTCACTTAAAGGAGGAAAGGATAAAGACTGATGACATCACAAAGGGGAGGGCGGAGCTTTTCACTGAGGGAACTGACTTCCTAGACTCCAACCTGAAGCTGGAAGAGGCAGAGCTACCATATTTTTCGCTCCATTATATGCACTTTATTTCCCCCAAAAAGTGGGTGGAAATTAGGGTGTGTCTTAGGGAGCGAATACCCAAAGCGCCCTCCCGGTTACCTATTTATAATGCGGCCGCCCTCCCTCGGATGCAGCGCTCTCAGCTGGCTGGCAGCTGACAGGGAGGCCCTGTCCCTCTTCCTCTCCTCCGCTCCCCCGCGTATGCCTTTTTTTTTTTTTTTTTTAAATTAACTTCTGTTCGTAGCCAGGCTGGCTGCCTGGTTTCCCCCGCTTCCTCCCAGAACTGCTGGCTGATGCGGCTTCCTCCCGTTCTCTAGCGGCATACCAGTTGCCTGGTCCCCAGATAGGCAACCTGGTGCGCCGCTATGCTGCAAGAGAACGGAAGAGGAGGCAGCCGCGTCAGCTGGCAGTTTTGTGAGGAAGCGGTGGGAACCAGCCAGCCTTGCCTGCAAACAGAAGTTTTAAAAAAAAGTACGCGTGGGGGGCGGCGGGGAGGAGGAAGAGGGCCAGGGTCTGCCTTTCGCCTGCCTGGGAGGTGAAGAAAAAGAGGCCGGGCCTGCCTTTTGCCCAATTAAAAATAGAGAGGGAGGAGGGGGAGGCCGGCACCTGCTTGCTGCTTGCCTAGGGGGTAGGGAGGGAGGAGGAAGAGGCCGGGGCTTTCCTGCTGCCTGCCAGGGGGGAGGGGACGGAGGAAGAGGTCTGCGTACCTATCTGCCCTGTTGTGGCCTACCACTAGACCACCAGAGGGGGGGAGACAGGGTACAGATAAGGAATTGGGGTTGGATGCAGAGCCTGGCAGGGAGAATTTATTTTTCTTGTTTCCCTCCTCTAAATTTAGGGTGGGTCTTATGGTCAGGTGTGTCTAATGGAGGAAAAAATAGTTACTACTCCTCCTACTTTCTTTTTTTTTTTTTTTTTTTTTTTTAGTTCAAAACTTTTTATTAGGAGTTTTTGAGTAATACAAAAAACATAATCAAGAATCACACTGAAATGCATCCATATTTAGTATAACAATAGAATTATCACATTATCACTGGGGAAAAAGCTGATCATGAAGCAAGAAATAGCACAACAGTGCGAGAGAAAGGAAGGGAGAGGGAAGGAAGAGGTAAGAAAGGAAGAAAACAAAATCAGAAGATGGAGTGTGGAATGGTTGATAACACACATTAATGAGCCTTTTCAAGATATTTCCAAGGCGAGGTAGGGATCTTAGAGGGAAGATGTGAAATGTAGCGCTTTTCAATGACATATTGTTCATGTTTATTATACATACACAGTGAATTCCACCAGAACGTATAGTCCAGATGTGAAGCCGATTTCCAATTCCGAAGGATATGCATAATAGCAATGGCAAACATAGTGTCTATCAGTTTTGTCGGGCAGTCTGTGTTGACAAAGCAAGGATGTTGAGAACGTAGCATAACAATGTCAAAGGAGATATCTGATTGACAGGTTGTAACAGTTTTAATTGTCTTCCAAATGCTGTCCCAGAAAGGACGAACAGCAGAACAGTGGAATAGCATGTGTTCCAAGGTCCCATCAGTGGTCTGACAATGCCAGCAGGTAGGAGTAGGTCTCAGTTTCGCCCTCCACATGCGATGAGGTGTCCAATTCGCTTGCCACATCACAAAATAAAGGGATTGAGAAACCCTGGAGGACAGTAGTGGGCGATTAGTTCTCGTCCAGTAGAGGGACCAGTTAATGTTCAAGAAGGATGATGATATCATCGATTTCCAGTGAATCATATCTTGACAGGAGAAAGTGTATTTATAGTCTCTCATAATATTATAGAACAAAGAAACCGCTTTCCCTCCGCATAGCGCCATATTGTTCCAAGTGTGGAGTGAAGACTTGGAAGAGGGAGGCGTCAGGGAGGAAAGCACAGATGATATGGTCGAAGTCAAAATCAACCACTGAGAGTAAGTATTCGCAAGGGAAGGAAACTGAGTATAGAAGGAGGCATAAGTCATTAACTTGTTATTATGTAGGAGTTGATCTACAAACCAAAGGCCTGTCTTTTGCCATTTTTTCCAAAAGAACATTTTACTATTATGTTTTAATCTGGGATTGTTCCAAATAGACATTGTGATATTACTAGATAACGGGAAGTCTGTCATGGCATCCAGACGTCGTACCGCCTGTTGAGTTGCACTCAATAAACCATATTTCTTCAAAGGGGTAGGAATAAGCATGGTACAGAAAGAATGTAAGGGAAAAGGATAACAGATATGAATTTCCAGTTCCAACCAAGGAGGTAGATCCAAGGGGAAGTGATCTCGTGTCCAATGAGCTCCATATTTAGCCAATGAAGCCAAATAATAGAGGTAGAAATCAGGTAAGTTCATACCCCCTTGTTCCTTTGAGGCATGTAATTTGGTGAGAGCAATTCGGGGTTGTTTATTATTCCAGAGAAAACGCAGTAAGTTCCTATCAATCCAAGAGAAGATCGATTGTTTACACAATGATGGTAGCATGGATAAAATATAATTAATTCGAGGCATAAGATTCATCTTGATCGAAGCCAGGCGGCCCCACCATGACAGATACAGGGGGGACCAGGTGGTCAGAGTTTGTTGAATGAGAGATTTAATCTTAGCAATATTAAGATCCATAATAAGGGAGGGATCTTTATCTATCAAAATGCCCAAATACTTGACTGGTGAGGTAGCCCAATGAAACGGAAAGTGAGCTAGATCCGTTTGGGAAATTAAATCATTCAATGGAAAAAGTTCTGATTTTTCCCAATTAACCAAGTATCCGGATAGGTATGAGTATTCTTTAATAATAGTGACAAGAGCTGGGAGAGAAGATGAGGGATTACGAATGAATAGAAGGACATCATCGGCATAGGCCGCTAATTTGATTTGTCGATGAATGGATGGGATACCTTCAATGTGAGTGGATTGCCATATGGCTAAGAGGAGGGGTTCTAAGGCGAGATTGAACAATAGTGGAGAGAGGGGACATCCCTGTCTAGAACCACGATGTAAAAAAAATTTGTTGGAAAGAGAATTATTAATCAGAATCCTAGATGCTGGACATATATATAATGTTTTAATCCAATCAATAAAATAATCACCAAAATTATACCACCGAAGAACCCGTAGTAGGAAAGGCCATTCTACTCGATCAAAGGCTTTTTCAGCATCTATGGCCAGTCCGACCACGGGTTCCGAGGATGACTTAGCAAAGGCATTAATATGGTGAAAAAGTTGCAGATTGTCTCCTATGTAGCGTTGTTGGATAAAGCCTACTTGGTCTACATGGATTAGGTCAGCAATAACATTGTTCAACCGGGTAGAAAGTATTTTAGCCAAAATTTTGTAATCCAAATTCAAAAGAGAAATTGGGCGAAAATTTTTAACCAAGGTTGGGTCTCTATCAGGTTTAGGGAACACTACAATAGTAGCTTCTGCGAAATTATATTGTTTGTCGGGAGAGGTATGAATAAAGTTATAATATTGTAAGAGGTATGGGGCTAGAAGGGCGCTAAATTTTTTATAAAATTCGTTGGTAATTCCATCTGGGCCGGGGGCTTTATTTTTCGCTATGGATGTTATAGCTGAAATGATTTCATCTACAGAGATGGGATGTTCTAGTGTAGTTTTGGCTGAAACTGTTAATTGCGGGTGACTTAACTTGTTTAAAAATGAATCAAAGTCAGGGGTAGGTGTTGGAAGATCAGAGTTGTAAAGATGAGAATAGAATAGCTCAAATTGGTCTTTGATAGATTCATCGTTGGTGACTAGTTGACCTGAGGAAGTACAGATAGATGATATGGTGAATCTTTTAGACTTCGTTTTAAGGTAATTAGCAAGTGGTTTTCCCATAGTATTGTCCCCGATATAATGCCCGGAGGCCATTACAAATAAATCTTGCCTAGCCCTGTAAGACGATAGAGAATTATATTCATATTTGAGTTTTAATAATTTATAATAAGTAGAGGGATCATGAATATGATTCGCCATATGTTGCAATTCCAGTTGTTTGATGGAGGATTCTAATTCTTTTTCTTTTTTCAAAGTGAGTTTTTTCTTCCAGGCCGAGAGTTTAATCAGTTCACCTCTCAACGTGGCCTTATACGCTTCCCATATAATTGAAGGGCATACCTCAGGGTCTTTGGTATTAATATCAAAGAATTCAACAGTAAATGCTCTAATTTTATCCATGACATCATCATCTATCAAAAGATGGTTGTTTAATCTCCACGAGGGAGGAGAGATCGATGGTACAGAGGCGAGGAGGTACAAGGAGACAGAGGCGTGATCAGTGAGATTGATAGGATGTATGGTGGTAGCAGTGAGGAGATGAGTGAGGCTAGAGGACACAAGAAAGTAATCTAATCTTGTGTAAGTGTTATGCGGAGGTGAAAAGTGAGTGAATTCTTTGCCCTTGGGGTTAAGTAATCTCCACGGATCAAGGAGAGAAAAGTTTTTTATAAGGCTATGTAATTCAAGGTATGTCTTGGATTGAGAGGGTTTGCAAGAAGAGGATCTGTCTAAGACTATATCTTGAATTTGATTGAAATCTCCTCCAATGATCAAAGATTTGGAAGAGAATTCAAGCAAAACAGATTGAATGTTTCTGAAAAATTCTGGATGATCTGAAACTGGTGCATATATATTTAGAAAGACATACTCCACAGACTGTAGTGCAACATGAGCTAGGCACCACCTGCCCTCTGCATCCGCTTTGTGTGATAATATAGTGACAGGCATGGAATTCTTAAAAAAGATAGAAACCCCATTTTGTTTTTTATTAGGGGCGGGCGAGAACACATGAGATGTATAACCTTTGATGGACAGTTTGAGAGCGGATGCAGAGGGAAGGTGTGTCTCCTGAAGGAAAATAACATCTGGATGCTTAGCAGTTAAATAATTAACCATCTTTTTGCGTTTAATTGGGTGATTAAGCCCATTGACATTGTATGTTAGGATATGGAGATCAGCCATAGCTAAAACACAATAATAAAATAGCTGCATATTCGCCATCCCTAAGCAAGGGATGTTGAATCAGATAAATATCAGACATGAGTACAGCAACACCATTCCACACAGAAGTAACAGGAGAGAGAAGGCAAGTAAGAAAATAAAAGGAGAGAAAGGAATCAGCATTCCATACACAAGGCATACTTGCAAATAAGAGCATGCACATGTGTATCATACAAATCACAACGTATGGGTGAACCTGGGTATCAAAGAGCAACCCAAGGAGCATTGAACCGCTCCACACCAACAGCAGAAATAAACATCAATTATTCCCTAGAAATAAAAAGAGCCAGGGAAAATGCAGACATCTCAGGTCATAGCATTATGAATGGAGTCCAAAAAAGATTTCAGGTCCGCTGGTTCCAAGTAAGAAGTAGTGTGGTTATTGTAGGTCACCTTCATTTTAGCTGGATATAGAAGTCCATATTTGGCCCCGAGATCTTTCAGTTGTTGACGGTAAGATAAAAACTCTTTCCGTTTCAGTGCAGTAGATTTAGCAACATCAGGGGCTATGAAAAATTTCTTACCCTGAAAGAGCAGTTGAGGATGCGTTTTCGCTGCATTTATTATTTGTAATGCATGTTGGAATCTTAATATTTTCGCCACAATGGGCCGTGGCTTGGTGAGATGCATCGAGGTGTGTGAGGGGACACGATGGGCCCGTTCTATTTCTAGCGGGACTGCAAACGACAAGCCAAGCGATTTCGGTAGAAACTCTGTTAGAAAGGAAATGGTATCTGACCCCTCCGCTGCCTCCGGTATCCCAATGATACGAATATTGCTGCGTCTGCCTCGATTCGACAGGTCTTCCAAGTCGCGCTGCAGCGTGGTCAGCAGCTTGTCATGTTTTTCCAGCAGCGTGTATTTCATAGTTAAGGAAGATGTTTGCTCTTCAAGGGCGTCTAATCGGTGTCTGGCATCAACGAACTGATCATTTAAGGCCTCAATTTTTGCTCGTACCGATTTTGTTGCATCTACCTGTTCCTGCATGATTTTCTTGAAGGAGCGCATTTCTTTAATGAGAATGTCTATTTGCGTCTCCTCGTGTTTCGCCGCCATTTTGTCAGGAGAGCCGGTTTCAGTTTTAGGCCGCTTACCGCTGGGCGGGATCGGGGTCGCGTCTCCTTTAATAAGTTTTGGCGGAGTCATGTAGGGGCTGAAGCAGGACCGAATAAAGAAATTTTAAAACCAGCGTGTTAGGGAATGGTCACAATAAACTTGTAATCTGGTGTCAGTGTGGAGGAGCTACTACTCCATGCGACTACTCTCCGTGATCGGCAGGCTCCGCCTCCTCACTCCTCCTACTTTCTATAGCAGGTTCACAGTCTAAAGTCCCTCTTTGAGGGCTGCAATCCAGTTGGGTTTTCAGGATTTCCCCAATGAACATGCATTGAAAGCAGTGCATGCACATAGATCTCATGCATATTCATTGGGGAAATCCTGAAAACCCGATTGGATTGTGGCCTTTAAGGAGGGACTTGTAGATCTTCTCAGCTGCAGGGGTCTCAAACACCAGAGAGAATCTGAACACTCAGACTGACAATCAAATCCCACAGGAGCCCCTGAGAGGAGCCAGGGCTGGGAATGGAGCTCTGGAGATGGGCAGGAGAATGGCTGGAAAGATAAGAACATAATGATCCATCAAGCCCAGTAGCCCGTTCTCACCTGGCCAAAACCCTTACAGCTGATGAGACATTGGCAGGGAATAACCAGCAGGGGTCAGTCTCCACCATCCCTTCTCTAGAGCAGAGCTTACAGGCTGACTTGGCTCTTCCCCTCCCTCCTTAAAGTCTCCTCCCCCATCCCAGGATTATTCTGACCAATAAGTGCCAGAATGAGCTATAACTCCTCCCTCCTCTCAGTGTTAGTGGACGGATCCCTTTAAACTAGTCTTCTACACCAGCTCTTTTCTGACCAATCAGCACTGAAAGGGGTGGAGCCCAGTGGAAAACACCGGGACCCGGATGCTGCAAAGGATTCCCTCCCAGTAAGACTCTTAAAGCAGCCTCAGTGGCACAGAAACTTCTCTGCATACGCCTTCGTATTCTAATGAGCTTTCCTTGTGACGCACAAAAGAGAACGCCCCGCCCCCATTTGCCATGAAGTGCCTCCTGCGCTGGGTGTCGAACATTACACGCGTCTCTGGATCAGTGTGAAGCCCCGCCTCCCTTTGTGATGTAATCAGACTGCGCCCAACAGGAAACGAACCTCAGAGCTGCAAATCTCACTTCTTGTCCTTTTGTTCCTTCTGCAAGAGACAAACCCTCATGCAGAGAAAGAGCCCCACCTTCATTTCTAATCCTGAAAACTACAAAAGCAGAGAAAAAAAATGCCTGCAGGAGCTTCTGCCCAGGTGGGAGAGTCCTCCAACTCTTTCTGTCCTGGGATGTTGCAGAGTCAGGACCCTGAGCAGAGCTGGGGCTGAGGAAAAGCACTTTGGAATCCTCCTGAGGGGAAAGAGAGAGATCAGGTGTCTCCCAGAGGGAGATTTTGGCTGTAACTGGTTTCTACTGCTATAGTCCTTCTCTGGGACTGTGAATTATGTGCCTGCAAATTATATACACAGAGAAATCTCATTCTGCCCTAATGAGAGCTCTCCTGAAATCTACAGAAGCATCTTTTTGTCATGCTCAGCCCCAGCACTGGGAGGTCTCCTGAAATAGAACACTGTTCTGGGACTCTGTGTTATGTCATTGTAAATCTTGTATACCTGACATATTTTCCTCCATCCCAAGAGCGCCAACAGTGGAAAGCCTCTTCCTGGAAGTGCTGCAGAAGATGCTGAGTATGTTTCTGATTTGTATTTCAGATGCAGGTGACATTTGAGGAGGTCGCTGTCTCTTTCTCCCAGGAGGAGTGGGAGTATTTAGATGAAGAGCAGAAGGAGCTCTACAGGGAGGTGATGAAGGAGAATTATCAGACCGTGATCTCTCTAGGTAAGAGATAAATTAACATGTTTATTAGCAGTAGTGGGCCATCATTATAAGGACAATTTTGATTTATGTTTCTCTCTTGTGATGAAAACAAATGAGACTAAGAGGCCTTGTTGTCCTGCACTTAGAGGGTTGTAACTGGGTGGCATCACTCCAAGCAGTTGTAGCCTATTGCACAGAAGGTGAGAAAAAGTTCTTTGTCAAATTATAGCAGGAAATGTTAGTAGAAGTTGCTTTAGAACAGTGGTCTCAAACTCGCAGGCCGCCAGGTACTATTTTGAGGCCCTCAGTATGTTTATCATAATCACAAAAGTAAAATAAAACATTTTCTTGACTATACGTCTCTTTAGCTATAAATTACAATATTATTATTATGACAGCCAAATGGAAAGATTTATAAACTATAGAGTTTTACCTCATGCAAAATTGTCATTTCTTTAATAACACATTAACTATTTTTTTCCTGAGGCCCTCTAAGTACCTACAAATCCAAAATGTGGCCCTGCAAAGGGTTTGGGTTTGAGACCAGTGGTTTCCAACCCTGTCCTGGAAGACCACCAGGCCAATCGGGTTTTCAGGCTAGCCCTAATGAATATGCATGAGAGCAATTTGCATATAATGGCCGTGAAAGGCATATAATGGCCGTGAAAGGCATGCAAATCTGCTCCATGCATATTCATTAGGGCTAGCCTGAAAACCCAATTGGCCTGGTGGTCCTCCAGGACAGGGTTGGGAACCACTGCTTTAGAGTATAGTTTGTGGGCTGCTCGCCCCTTTCAGAGGAGTGAAAGTAGCAAACCAATCACCCAATTAACGCTGGATTTCTGGGACAAAGTGGGGGATACACTATTAGATAACAATTGTTATTCTGGATTGATGACCATTAGACATAATCCAAAATTTGTGCTTGGGATTATGTTTAGGGAGTTTAACAGTTGGGAAGCAAAGAGGTCAAATGACTACAGACAAGGGAACTGTGAGGAAATTTGGAATTTGAGGGAACAGTATAGTCTGAAACTGCTGCTTTGTATCCTCTCTTTACAAGTGAGTAGTTATATAAAGAGTTTAAGTTCTAAGTGGTCTTTTTTTTTTTTTTTTTCAAATAATGCATTTGCAAGTTCCTCTACGGTCTTCAGTTCCAGCCAACCACCAGCCAAATTATTTGAAGGTTTATTTTTCTTTCTGGCTTTTATTCATCATCAGACCTTAATTTTTTTTAAAGTGCTTGTGCTCTATATTCTATGTTTTGTGCAAATCGATAAACTTTTCTTATACAACTTTAAAACTTTTGTACTTAGCTTTAGCTATTTGGCTGGTGGTTGGCTGGAACTGAAGACCATAGAGGTACTTAGAAATGCATTATTTGAAAAAAAGACCATTTAGAACTTAGACACTTTGAAGTTTATTATATGCCGTTGTGGATTGATGGTGTATATTACATAGACAACGTCATAAACAATATTGGGCTATTTTAATACATCAGTTATATAAAGAGTGACATGTTTAGGAAGCCACTAAAATTGAGGAAATCATGGGAAGGGAAGATGGGATAAAGGGATGAAGAAATGGACTATAAGGTATTCTAGAGAACTTATGTTACCATTTCTGAAGCTGTATCAGAGGAGAGATGGAAGATGTTGGAAGGACTACAAAGGTAATGGGGATTTTTATCATTTGAAGTGAACATGTAGTAAAGCCTGCAATTATTGGTCTTCAGTAGTTAAAACGGGTACAAGAAATTGCGAATGAAGTTCTGGAACTGAACCCATGATTTGCCTGTTGAGTGGGAAACGGGGCACAGACCGAGAAGACCAACTAAATATTGCAGGTTATTATCTTGTGGAAGCTAGAGCTGGAGAGGGAACAAGTTCCCCGTTTAGGAGGGAATGTTGAGGAAACTGCAGATCTCATGGATGGCTAAAATTGCAGCTGTGAAGCCACAGATCTAATTGAATCCTTAATTTAGGGACAGCACTATGTCTATATAAGTTTAAGGCAATTTACAATGTAAAGAGGCCATGTAGAACATAGGGAGCTTATAGTGGTCAGTTAAAATCTGCTAAACAAGACACGAATGCTCATGTCATAACAAGGGGCCTTGCTCTTTTCAGCCGGTGTTAGAGTTATACAAGATATACAATACAATATTCAGTATAATGCCATCCTTACAGTAATGCCAGTTCTTGATATAGTCAGTTGTACAGTATGAGGATGTTGTTGCGTAGATGATCCTGACGGTTTATGGTACATAAATGTTATCAGTTTTCTTCTGAATTTTAAGATGAGAAACTACGGGGATAGTATGAAGAGTGGAAACAGGTGAAGAGAAAGGAAAAGTTAAATTTAGGTTGCAGTGTGATTCCTTCCATGCATTCTCAGGGCACACAGCGAGTACAGCCTGATTCAGAGATTTTGGAGGTCTCCAAAAGTGGGTTTTGAACAGTTTTGGAGTAAGACCTAGTACCCACACCCCTAAAATCCTTAAATAACTGCTTGGATTTTTCTCCAGATTTGAATTTAAAGATATTTTTATGCCTTTATAAGCTTAGTTTTGGCAAGGTAACCACTCAGATGGACTCCCCAGGGCAGGGTACTTCAAATTCATGCCTTATTTACAGCGGATGTCTGTCAGGTGAGGGACCGTGTTCAGGTGCGATGCGGAAGGGGGATGAAATTTCATCAGCCAATGTTCCCTCGACCCCTCAAAGGGGTCCTGATGCCATTCCAGACAAGGGGCTCACAAAAAAAAGTCAAAATTGGGCTCTGAGGTCAGAGCACATGCGCCTTCTGCTAAATGCTGTCGCTATTTGGCATCTAAGTCTTCTAAGTTCTCAAAGGTTCCAAAAAGGAATCGCGCAAGATGCTCCCTCTCTGGATGATGGATTTTCACCTGAATTTGTCAACATGATGTATCAGGTTTAACTGGCCAAGAAAAAGGTGCCTTCTGCTCCATTGCCAGTGTCTGTGCTGCCTGTGTGAATCCCTCTATTGCAGGATATAGGTCTAAAACCTAGTCTTCCCTTGGCTTCTCCGTCAATTGCTCTGTTGTTTTGGCACGGATGCATGTGATACTCTGACCATGTTTTTACTGATGCAGGCTGGTACTTCTACCACGGGGGACATTGCCGTGATCAGGATCCTAGTGGTCTCCAGGATCTCAGGGAGGATCCCGCAGTGTGCCGTTCAGCCCACACACCTGGTTGATCTAATCTTGGAATCTGTTCAGGAATTGAAGTTGGCCTGTGACTAGTCTGCTGTGGCGTCCTGTTCTCTCATGAGTGACGAGAAGCCGCAGACTGTTTCTTTTCCGGACCATCCTGATATTGTCGAGATGCTCACAGGCATCTGGGAAGTGCTGGAGAGTCCCTGAACTGTGCTAGGGCCATGTCCAGACTTTATCCAATGGCAGCCACCTTCAACTCACGTTTTGCGTCCCCGTAGGTAGGTTCCTTGGTGGCACAGGTCAGTAAGCACACTTCTCTGTCCAGCGATGGTGGCGTCGTGCTCAAGGATACACAGGACTGCAGGGTAGATTTTATCCTTAAGCGTCTATCCTACTCAAGAGTGGCCTCTTCCTTTGTGGCCAGAGCATGTCATTCTAAACTCCGCCATGATCCAGATACTATTGTGATTCAGGATCTTGTTTTTCTGACCTCTGGTGTGGATTATATGCTCTGTACGACATTTTCAAGGTCTTCATTAAGCTCTCCACCTACTCCATTTTGGTGCATAGGATGTTTTGGAGCCGGCAGTGGTCCGGTGTAGTGCTGCCTGATTCATTATTCGAATCGATTCAATAAAAAAAAAAAAAATCGGCATCTCGATTCAATGGCCGACCCTTCCCCCGTGCCTTCCTAAAGCAGGAGCTGCAGCACTGCCTCTTGCTGTCTATCCGCTTCTGCTCCTGCTTGAGGGGGGAGGGTCGGTCAGAAAGGTTTCCTCCAGCTTTCCCACTCTTGCCTCCCCCAGCTTTCCCACTCTTGCCTCCCCCAGTTTTCCCGCTCTTGCCTCCCCCAGCTTTCCCACTCTTGCCTCGCCCAGCTTCGCTGCTCTTACCTCCTGTAGGCTAATAGGGCAGCCTGCAGGCTCGCTAGTGTTTTAGCGATCCCTGTAGCTGCCCATGGTCCTCAGCGGCACATTCTCTCTGCCGCGATCCTGCCACTGCTGTGACATCAGGGGTAGGATCGCAGGAGAGAGAACGTGCTGCTGAGGACCAAGGGCAGCTGCAGGGATCGCTATAACACCAGCGAGCCTGCAGGTTGCCCTATTAGCGTTAAGGAGGTAAGAGCAGGGAAGGTGCAGGCTGCATGGGGATAAGGTGTTCGTTTGCGGCGGAGAGGAGGAAAAGAGTGCCTTCAGCAGTGGGGAGCAGGCCTTCATGGAGGGAGCAGTCCTTCGCGGCGGGGAGGAAAAGAGAAAGTGCCTTCGTGGGGGGAGCAGGCCTTTGTGGGGGGAACAGGTCTTCACGGCGGGGAGCAGGCATTCAGGGTAGGGAGGCAGGCCTGTGCAGAGGGAGGAGGAGGAAGAGTTCCTTTGGCAGCGGGGAGGCAGGCCTGTGCAGACGGAGGAGGAGAAAGGAGTAAAAGAGGGGAGGGGAGATGCCAAACCTGGGGTGGGGTGAAGTGAAGGGAAGATAGAGATCAAACCAAAAAGAGGGGGTAGTAAAGCAGACTAATGGGGAAAGAGGGAGAGAGAAATGCAAGACCACAAGGGGAAGGGTACAAGAGGGACAGATACTGCTCCAAAGTAGGTGGGCAGGGTGCAGGATGGCAGGAGAGATAGTAGGAGAAAGCCTGTACCTGGGGAAGGGGATACAGGAGGTAAGGAAGAGAGAAAGAAGAAGCTGGATATGGGGAGAGATAAGATGCTGGGCATGGAGGGAGCATAGGAACAGGGATACAAGGGGGACAGTACTGGAGAGGAGAATAGAGACACAGAAGAGAAATGCTGGATGAAAGGGTAGATGAGAAAAGGAGAGATGGTGCATCTGTGGATGGTGGGGTCCATCGCTGCAGCTGCGGGGGGGATGGAGATGAACAAAAGGAAAGATGCCAGATCTCCGAGGGAGGAAAGGGAAATAAAAGGGGAGGACAGAGATGGAAAATGGATGGTAGCACGGAGAAAGGAGAGCTTGATCAGAAGACAACCAGACCAACATGGGACCAACAAGATTTGAAAAATGACCAGACAACAAAAGGTAGGAAAATAATTTTATTTTCTATTTTGTGATTACAATATGTCATATTTGAAATGTGTATCCTTCCAGAGCTGGTGTTGGACCGCAAACATGAGCTAGGATTTAATAGAGAGAGGAAAAGTTATTTTTGGTTTGTTTATTTTGTTTACACCACAGGACCAGTGTGGGTTGGAGAGGGCAAAGGGAGTGAAGAGGCTATAAAATATATCCACCAGGATGTTTGGAAAAAAAACTACCCAATTGGGCAGGAAAATCGAATCGAAAAATCGATACAATAGACTGAATTGAATTGAAATTTTTTTTCCGGAATCGGGCAGCACTAGTCCGGGGATTCCTCTTCTGAGGTGACCCTGAGAAGGTTACCCTTCAGAGGGCAATTGATGTTTGGCAAAGGTGTAGATGACCTGATGGCAAGTGTGCAGAATCATAAGCCCAAGGCCTTGCTGGATAATTGACCCCTGTCTTCTAGGGTTCGGGGCGCTTTAGCTTTTGTCACCCCAGATACTCATGTTACTACTTTGGGGGATCCACAGGGCAGTGCTCTGCTCCATCATGCAGTCAAAGATTCAGGGGTTCCCATCATCAGCAGCCATCAGGGAGCTGTCCCGCATTGCCTTTCAAGAAGCAATTCTGATGCCAGGCTTCTTGCCGAACCCCCAAGGATCGGGCGTCAGTTTTCAGAATTTCTAGTGGAATGGCAGCCATTACCTCAGACTACTGGATTCTGGATTCCTCCGGGATGGCTACAAGCTGGAATTCTGCCATCCTCTGCCCGAGTTTTTCCTGGATTCCCCGGCCTGGCAGTATCTCCAGGTCCATTGTGGAAACGATCGATGTGATTCCTAGGTCCAGAGCCCACCTGTGCCTGCTGTAGAGCACCCTGATTGCCTGCTGGGTCCACCGTGGGATTCACTGCAGGTTTACCTCCCATTCACGGTGAAGGCTTGGAGCACTCTAGCCTGGTGGTTGCGCCCATCTTCTCCTTCCAGGGTGCTCCTACTTCAGATCTCCGAATGGGTAATCCTGACGACGGACGCCAGCCTCTTTAGCTGGGGTGCTGTATGCTACCCGGTTCAGGGTTGTTGGTCACTCTCTGAAGTGTCGATCAGTCGCTTGGAGCTTCAGGCGCATAGACTGGCTCTCCTTCGCTTCGAGCACTGCCTCTGGGATCAAGCTATGAGGGTCTTTCCGGACAATGTCGCTGCAGTGGTTTACATCGGTCATCAAGAGGAGATGCATCTGAAGTGAAGGCTTAGATGCACTAGTCCAGCCCTGGCCACGGGAGGGTCTTCTCTACCTTGCCGCCCTGACCCATGATTGGCTGTCTGTAGAGATCGATTGCGGTCCACCTAGGCCAGGTAGTCCTTGTGGCGCCCATCTGGCTGAGACGCCTGTGGTATGCCAACCAGCTGGTCCAGGGACTCTGGCTCCCCTGTCATCAATAACTGCTCACACAGGGCCCGATTGTGCTTCAGGAGCCGGACTGCTTACGGTTTGGCTATTGAACAAATGATTGTAGTTTGCTGGGGATATTCGTTGGCCATGATTCCTACACTTCTGGGGAGCTGACGGAAATCTACCTTGGTGGCCTATGGAAAGGCTTGGAGATGCTGTTAAACGTGGTACACCCAGGGCAGATGGACCCCTCCGTTCCGTCGATCCCTCAGATACTGAAGTTTCTTCAGGACGGACTGACTAAAGAGCTGGCTGTGGCTTCCCTTTGGGTCCAGCTTCCTGGTCTCTCCTGCATCGGTCCGAAGCTTCTGCGGGTCACCTTAGCCGCCCATCCAGACATCGTCCATTTTTTGCGTGGTGCACTGTGGCTTCAGCCTCTGCTTTGTTTGCTCTGTCTGACATCAAATCTCAGCCTGGCCCTTCGGTCTCTTAACGCATCCACCCTTTGAGTCCCTAGACCAGGGGTGGGCAACTCTGGTCCTTGAGGGCCGGAATCCAGTCAGGTTTTCAGGATTTCCTCAATGAATATGCATGAGAATCTATTTGCATGCACTGCTTTCAATGCATATTCATTGGAGAAATCCTGAAAAGCTGACTGGATTCCTGCCCTCGAGGACCGGAGTTTCCCACCTCTATCCTAGACCATTCCTCCCTGATGTATTTCGCCATCAAGACAGTTTTACTGGTTGCCATTACTTCAGATCGCCAGGTGTTTGAACTTCAGGCTCAATCTTTGCCATGATCCTTTTCTTAAGATCATGGATTCTGGTGTGTTTCTGCGCACTGTTCCCTCGTTTCTTCCGAAGGTGGATTCAGCCTTTCACATCAACCAGGAGGTTTGGCTCCCATCCTTTACCTCCTCTGGGTCTCAGGAGCAGGACCGGGTGTTGCAGTCCCTTGACGTGTGCAGGGTTTTGTTAGGCTACCTGGAGGTCACAAATTATTTGGCTCTCCAATTATTTGTTTGCTCTGGTGGGTCTGGCCCTCAGGGGCAGGTCAGCGTCTTAAGGCTATTATTTCCAGATGGATTCGTAGGGCTATTTCATCTGCCTACATTGCAGCCGGCAAGAAGCCCCCTCTTTCTGTGCAGGCTTATTCTACTAGAGGCACGTCCTCGTCTTTTACTGAATCGTCGGTGATTTCTTTGGAGGATATTGTGGACTGCTACCTGGTCTTCGCTGCAAACTTTCACCATGTTTTATAGGATCGATGTGGCTGTTTTTGGTTCCTCTGTTTTGGCAGCAGTCTCATCAGTCCCTCCCTGATTTTATGGGACTGCGCTGTTACAACCTGCTTGTCCAGGAATAAAGTGGGATTTTACAAGAACGAAAGATTAGGTTCTTACCTTTACTAATCTTCTTTCTTGTAAATCCTACACTTTATTCCTGGAGCCTGCCCAGGACATTGCTGATTCACCAATCATCTGCCTTGACCAGTACTGGTAAGCTGAATTTCTGACCAGCCTTTTGAAGAATGCCATCTGACTATGTTTAGCACTTTGCCCTGGGGTTTCTAGTGCCCCTTTCATCAGTGCAGGGGAGGGGCTGAAGACTCTGAATAATTGAGGCTTTCTATAAGCTGTCTGGTGAGTATGGATAAACAAAACCACTTGTCCAGGAATAAAGTGTGGATTTACAAGAAAGAAGATTAGCAAAGGTAAGAACCTAATCTTTCATTGCAATCGCACCTGTGAGTCTATATTAATAACAGAAAACTCAGCTTTAGACACTCTGACATTAGGTTCTGCTAGCTTTACTGAAGACTGATTAACAAAGCATACTGCTAGACACCTCTAGCGGCGGAAGGGCATAGTATGTCCAGTTTGCTCATGCTATTCACATTCCCCAAACTTTTGGATAGCACCTCGTATTAAAAATCTCTGAAGCATCCACAGGTTATAGAGGCAGACAGGAGCCCAGGACAAAGATACGGTAGATTCTGGTATTTTCCACACTAGCAGACTATTCACATCTCAGGTTCCGATTGGTGGTGATTTTTCACTTTGTATCTGATGAAAGTCTCATCTACAGTATTGATAGGATACAGGCTGTAAAAAGATGCCAAGAAATAATCTAATTAAAATGGAAAAGTAATCCTTACTGCACTAGTTGAAGATAATCTCTGAAATTCTGATTCTTTGCTGGAAAGATTTCTTTGGAGAAGGATGTGGGGAAAATGATTTTAGCTTCCTGCCCTTTCTCTATGCTCATATCAGTCTGAGTATTCTCAGAGAGTTTGTTTTACCTTATTCTAGATGTTCTGGTGTGAACAAGGAGACCTGCATGTTGTATAAGTGTTGAAGAAGTTTGCATATATTGAAATGAAGTGATAATACATTGAACTATTTAGAGTGGGATTAAAGATGTTACTTTTTATGAGGTATAATAATTTTGAGAAAATTAATTGAATGCAATTTTCTTACCCCAGCAGCAGGTTCTCTAACCGTCACCCCTAAGATTATATCCCACATCGAACGAGGGGAAGAGCCGTACATCAGGGGTGAGCCTGGATCAGAGGAAAGAGAAATTGGGAAAAGCAGCTTCTCAGGTGAGTGGAGTAATAAGATAGACCGGGGTAAAAATGTCTAATCTAATCTAAACTTCCATTTGTGTGTCGCACATATTTATATAGGCTCAACGCGACAGATCAAGGAGGAAGGGGGAAAGTTGTAGGGAAGCGGGGTATGGAGAAATAAGAGAGGGGACCCAGAAGTAGGGGGGAGTTATACAGAAACTAAGACAGTTAGTTGTCAAAGAGGTGAGTCTTCAGTTTTTTTCTGAATGTAGTGCAGTTTGTCTCTGTCCTAATAACTTCTGATAGGTCATTCCAGGTTTTTACACCCAGATAAGTTAGCATAGAGTGGAAAATTTGCTTGTAGTGGAGGTTTTTTGTGAATGGTAGATTTAGTTGGATTCTGTTAAGGATTCTTTTTGAAGTCGACCAAACATTAGAGAATAATTGAATGAGAGGGGCAGCTGAGTTTCCGTATAGAATCTAGTGTAGGATACAAGACGATTTGAAAATTATTCGGCCGGCTGCTCACGCTGGCATTGGCTTGACCTCTGATGTCACTTCTGGTCCCGCAACCCGGAAGTGATTTCAGATGGAGCCTGGCCGGCGTGAGCAGCACGCTAGAGTAGTTGATCGGCCTGGCGAAGATTTTAAAGAAAGACGTGGGGGCGGAGAGGTGCTGGTGCCCCTACCAAGACAGCGCCTATGGTGGTATGCCCCCCCTCCACTTACTTCTCTACTGTGCCCCAAAGAACTTGAATGGTGGCGAGAGCGACGAGGGGAGTGTAGCAGTAATTAGTTGTGTGTAATAAGCATCTGTAACTCCTGTCTAGGGAAAGAGTCGACCCAAGCTACTAGCCAGGTTTAGATTTATGCAATCTTATTAGAATGATGAGACCAGAATAGCTGAAACTGACTTTTTGACATTTTTCATTGATAAAAAGTTTAGAGATAAGACGCCACCTTTGAGAGAGGATCACTTTCTGAACGATGGTCTGAGTTCGACTCTGAGAGACGATCGATACATATTATTCAACAGCTGAATAAGACTGCATGCCCTTTAGACCCTTGTCCAGTTGGGATTTTTTGAACAATCAGTGAAGCAATTTATTGAAATTAATGACGAAGTTTCCGCAGAAAGGCATTGAGGGGCATAATCAAAAAAAACATCTAAGTCAGAGAGTTGCGCGGGGACAGAAATCCCACCCGTCCACGTGAGGAATCCCCTCCGTCCCCATAAACTTCAGAAATAGTTATTTCCTTTAATTATGCTACTGAATTAAAGGGTATTAATTTGGAAATATTAATTGGGACGAATACATACTTTGTAAACGGGTTTCTACCAGAGCCTCTAATGTCCCCATTCCCATGCAACTCTCTAATTTCCCACCAGTAACAGCAAGGGTCAGCAACAGTAGAAATAAACCCAGAAATTCATTTCCTTTTCTTTTGAACACAATACAAAGACATGTGCTATATACATTTCCCAAAGCTGACATATTTTAGTCAATAAATTCTGGTTTTTACTTTTGTTGTCTGGACTTATTTTTGCATCAAGTTAGTCCTAGTTTCTATTTTACGCTTTCCCATCTTATATAAACCCTTCTGTTGCTGTCCACTCATGCCCAATTCTCCTTTTCTATTCCCTCAGAAAACAAATGTAGACTAAAGACAGAATGAATGTCTTTACACTGTGAATGGAATAAATTATACATAAGAACCACATCATACATGTAAAGCTGTGAATGAAATGAATTATGCATGAGAGCACATCATACATGAAAATAAAAAAAAAGACTGATTTAGAACTCGTAGCAGGCACTTTAAAATACCAATTTAAAAATAAACAGTCATAATAATAAAGAGCCCATACAACAGGAATAAATTCTGCATAAGAATCACATCATCCATAAAAATCAATAAAATTAATAAGAGCAGACTTAAAAAAGATAGCAGGAACATTTAGATACCAAAAAACGGGACAGTCATAACAGGGAAAAAACTCATAAACCAGGCATAAAAAAAAATCACATCATACATGAAGATCAATAAAAGCTGATTTAAAACTCATGGCAAGCCCATTTAAATACTGATAAGAAATGGACAGTCATAACAGAAAACCTCGTACACTAGGCATAAAAATGTGTGAACATCATGTTCAGGGCTAAATGGACTAAGCCATAACCATGTAAAAGAACAACTGTGGAAGGCTTTAAAATCAATCAACAAATAGCGGCATTCATAGAGCCTGTGGTGGACCTCTAAAGGTATGAATTGCATCGAAAGAAAACTAAAGAAGTTCATTGCAAGACGTGACTCACTTCAATGAAAAAGGAATGGCAATGGCATATGCTGAACCAGCACCAAAAAAACCCCACAACAAAACCTAGAGGAGGTGAAAGCTACCACTAGTTTAAAAACAAGTCCAGATAACAGCAGGAGTTGTAATGGTAGCATGGTAAAATAGCTTTGTTCATAATAGCCTCAAATGTTTACTTGTCGCTATAAATTAAGTGCACAAAAATCAATCTCCTTGCCAAAGACTCTGCAGAAGTAATTTGAACAGCATGGCTGTGGCATCTCTTTTGCTGCTAACTTAAAACTCATTGGCTGATTTCTACTTCGTGCTGGTGTCCGATCAAAAGTCAGCTTCTATGGAGCCTTTGGTAGGGAGATTAAGAAGCACTGTTCTGAGAAGATCCCTGCACGCTGCTCGTAACTGATACAAAGCCTTCCCTCCGGAGGTCAGTTATGTGTGGTGTATTGCAGGCAGGAAAAGAAGACGAGCCTCTCTCGACTCGAGCTGCCTCCAACTCTGCGGGATCCCCGCGACCCAAGGTGGCATCCCCACGGGATCCCCGTGACCCAAGGGGGCGTCCCCACGGGACTCCCGCGATTTGAAGGGGAATCCCGTGGGTCCCGCGGGATTCCCGTCGTTCCCGTGCAGCTCTCTAGTCTAAGTCCCCTTTTGGCCTAAGGCCTTAAACGTTGAAAATAGAAGCAGGGAAAATGTCCATTATCAAAAAAAAACGTCCAAAAGGAGTTTTTTTTTTTATAATGGCCTGCCTCTACTTTCAGCTGTTTAAACGCCCAGACCACCACTACATCTAAACTTACACCATATAATCAACCTAAAAAAAGTCTAAGCCCTAAAAGTCCAAAACAAGAGATTTTAGGCGAAGGAAGAGCTATGCGTCGTGTTGCCTGGCTTCGTACCATTGACATGGACTCTAACCTTCAAGATCGCTTAGCTAACATTCCTTGTGAGGGCAACGACCTCTTTGATGAATCCATCGAGGCAGCCACCAAAAAATTATCTGACCATGAAAAATCATTTGCTTCTATAGTCAGACCTAAATGAAAGCCAGCTCCTGCCAAGCCTGCATGCCCTGCTCTTATCTATCAAAGGCGTTTTGCTCCAAAGCCGGCTCCTTATACTCGCCCTCCTCTGAAAAAACAACATCCTCAGAAGCAACAGAAACCCCAATCTTCTGCTGCACCTAAGGCTTCTCAGCCTTTTTGACTGTTTACAACAGAGCATAACCTCCACCGTTCTGTCTCTGTCTCCTTTTCCCCCTATGGGAGGTCGTCTCCATCATTTTTACAACCGATGAACAAAAATTACATCCGACTTCTGGGTGCTTACCATCATCAGGGAAGGATACTGTCTTCATTTCACTCAGGTTCCACCAGAGCTTCCTCCAAGAGAGTATCCTTCCAATCTATCCCAGACCGCCCTTCTTCTTCAGGAAGCTCAAGCTCTGCTTTCTCTCCATGCCATCGAATCAGTTCCCTTGGAACAGCAGAACAGGGGTTTTTACTCCCGTTACTTCCTTGATCCGAAGAAGACAGGCGATCTGCGGCCCATTCTGGATCTTAGGACTCTCAACAAATTTCTAGGTAAAGAAAAGTTTTGAATGATGTCCCTGGCATCTCTTTATCCCCTTCTTGAGCAGAACGACTGGTTATGCTCTCTGGATCTCGAGGAGGCCTACACTCATATCCCCATTCATCCGGCCTCCCGTCAATACTTCAGATTTCGGGTGGAGAATCTGCATTATCAATACAGAGTACTACCCTTCGGCCTGGCCTCATCTCCCAGAGTGTTCACCAAGTGCCTGGTAGTGGTAGCAGTAGCTCTAAGAAATCATGGTCTTCAAATATTTCCCTACCTCGACAACTGGCTCATCAAAGATTCCACATCTCAAGGGGTTATTGTAGCGACCCAACGGACTACCTGGTTCCTACAAAGTTTGGGATTTGAAATCAACTTTCCCAAATCTCAGCTTCAGCCCTCACAGACTCTACAATTCATTGGAGCTGTTCTGGACACTGTCCAGCTCAGAGCATTCCTTCCACAACAACGTCTGGAAACTCTTCTTCAACTCTGTCATACAGTGTATTCCCGCTCTTCCATCTCAGCAAGACACATGATGGTACTTCTGGGTCACATGGCCTCCACAGTAGAAACATAGAAAGATGACGGCAGATAAGGGCTACAGCCCATCAAGTCTGCCCACACTATTGACCCACCCTTTTAAGTCTACTGACCCCCTTAAGTATAATTATAATTATACTGCCACTCTACTGACCCGCTCTTTCAAGTCTATACCCTAGTGGCCCTATTCCTTGGCATGACTCTCGTAGGGATCCCACATAGGTATCCCATTTATTCTTGAAGTCTGGGATGTTGCGGGCCTTGATCACCTGCACTGGAAGCTTGTTCCAATGCTCAATCACTCTTTCTGTGAAGAAGTACTTCCTGGAGTCTCCACGAAACTTCCCTCCCCTGAGTTTGAGCGGATGTCCTCTTGTGGTCGAGGTCCTTTGAGAAGAAAGATATCATCTTCCACCTCGACCTGTCCCGTGATGTACTTAAATGTCTCAATCATGTCTCCCCTCTCCCTATGCTCTTCAAGAGTGTAGAGCTGCAATTTGTTCAGTCTTTCTTCATACGAGAGACCCTTTAGCCCCGAGACCATCCTGGTGGCCATCCGCTGAACCGATTCAATTCTGAGCACATCTTTACGGTAATGTGGCCTCCAGAATTGCACACAGTATTCCAGATGAGGTCTCACCATGGCTCTGTACAATGGCATCATGACTTCAGGCTTCCTGTTGACAAAGCTTCCCTTGATACAACCTATCATCTGCCGTGCCTTAGATGAAGCCTTCTCCACTTGAGTGGCAGTTTTCATGTCTGCACTGATGATTACTCCTAAGTCTCGTTCTGCCGTAGTCCTGGTTAAAGTTTCTCCATTCAAGGTGTAAGTTCTGCATGGATTTCCGTTTCTGAGATGCATGACCTTACATTTCTTGGCGTTGAAGCCCAGCTGCCATATCGAGGACCAACTTTCTAAAGTACGCAGGTCATGCTCCATAGTATCCTGTAGATTGTAGCCATTTACTATATTGCATAGTTTGGCGTCATCAGCGAATAAGGTTATCTTACCTTGAAGCCCTTGAGTCAGATCCCCAATGAATATGTTGAAGAGGAGTGGGCCCAGGACTGAACCCTGCGGCACTCCGCTGGTAACCTCCGACGTTTTAGAGAGGATACCGTTAACCACCACCCTCTGAAGTCTGCCACTTAGCCAATCTTTAACCCATGCAGTTAGTGTCTCTCCTAACCCCATCGATTCCATCTTGTTCAGCAGCCTGCGGTGTGGGACGCTGTCAAAAGCCTTGCTGAAGTCTAGGTATACGATGTCCAAGAACTCTCCCGAGTCCAGCCTTCTTGTTACCCAGTCAAAAAAGCTGATAAGATTGGACTGGCAGGACCTACCCTTGGTGAATCCATGTTGACTGGGATCCCGGAGATTTCCCTCATTCAAGATCGTATCTAATTTATGCTTAATTAGTGTTTCCATGAGTTTACACACTATTGAAATGAGACTCACTGGTCTATAGTTCGCAGCCTCAGCCTTGCAACCCTTTTGTCAGACTTCACCTCAGAATTCCTCAGTGGACCCTGGCATCTCAATGGACGCAAGTTTGCGACCCTCCTTCTCGACACATTTCAGTCACTCCTTCCTTGAAGAAGTCTCTCCGTTGGTGGATGCTCTCTTCCAATCTTTCCAGAGGCTTGCTTTTTCAAACATCCCCTCATCAGACTGTTCTCACGACAGACTCTTCGACCTATGCTTGGGGCACTCATCTAGATGGTCTCCATACTCAAGGCCTCTGGACCAGTACGGATTGTCAGTGTCATATCAATCAGTTGGAACTCAGAGCGATCCTCAAAGCTCTCCATGCTTTTCAACATCTGCTTCACGACATAGTAGTCTTCGTTCGGACTGACAACAAAGTCGCCATGTATTATGTCAACAAACAAGGAGGGACAGGGTCTGCCTCCCTTTGTCAAGAAGCTCTGGAGGTTTGGGACTGGGTAATCCGCCACAACACCTTCCTCAAAGCTGTCTACATTCAAGGGGCAAATAATTGCTTGGCGGACAACTTGAGTCGTCTACTGCAACCTCACAAATGGACTCTCCATTCCTCGCCTCTTTGTCACATTTTTTCACACTGGGGAACGCCACAGATGACAGACCTCTTTGCAGCTCCCCACAGCTACAAACTGCCTCAGTTCTGCTCCAGGATATACTCTCTTCACCGCCTCGAGGCAGATGTTTTTCTTTTGGAATGGACAAATCTTTTCCTCTACGCATTTCCTCCATTCCCTCTCATTCTCAAGACTCTGGTCAAATTGAAGAATGATCATGCCACCATGATTCTAATCGCTCCTCGGTGGCCGAGACAACCCTGGTACTCCCTTCTACTTCAACTTAGCAGCAGGGAGTCATACCTTCTAAAAGTTTTTCCTTCTCTGCTTACACAGAGTCTAGGATCTCTGCTTCATCCCAACCTGCAGTCTCTACACCTTACAGCCTGGTACCTCTCAACATAACCCCTCTTCAGTTTTCTCAATCTGTAAGAGACGTTTTAGAAGCTTCTAGAAAGCTTACAACTAGACAGTGCTATCGCCAAAAATGGACTAGATTTTCTACATGGTGTTTTTCTCATCATAAGGAGCCTCAGCATTCCACCTTATCTTCTGTTTTGGACTATCTTTTGCACTTATCCAATTCTGGCCTCAAGTCTACATCTATATGAGTCCATCTCAGTGCAACTGCGGCTTTCCATCAACCTATTGAAGGGAAACCCCTCTCTGCTCATCCGGTGGTTTCCAGATTCATGAAAGGACTTTTCAATGTCAAACCTCCTCTCAAACTGCCTCCTGTGGTTTGGGACCTCAATGTTGTCTTTACTCAACTCATGAAGCCTCCATATGAACCAATTGATAAGGCTCATCTGAAGTATCTCACTTGGAAAGTGGTGTTTCTCATTGCTCTCATTGCTGCTCGACGAGTCAGTGAGCTGCAAGCTTTAGTTACTGACCCACCATTCACGGTGTTCCATCATGACAGAGTTGTTCTTCGTACTCATCCGAAATTCCTGCTTAAAGTGGTCTCAGAATTTCATCTCAACCAGTCCATCGTACTTCCAGTGTTTTTTCCAAAGCCTCATTCTCACCCTGGAGAATCAGCTCTTCATACTCTGGACTGTAAACGTGCTTTGGCCTTCTACTTGGAACGCACCAAACCACACAGAACTGCTCCTCAACTTTTTGTTTTCCTTCGATCCATATAAGTTGGGCCAAATAAGTTGCATTACTCTGCATTTCTTTGCATTGAATTTTAGTTGCCAGGCATTAGACCATTCCTCTAACTTTTGCAGATCCTTTTTCATATTTTCCACTCCCTCTTCGGTGTCTACTCTGTTACAATCTTAGTATCATCTGCAAAAAGGCACACTTTTCCTTCTAACCCTTCAACAGTGTCACTCACAAACATATTGAACAGGATTGGCCCCAGCACCGAACCCTGAGGGACTCCACTACTCACCTTTCCTTCCTTCGAGCGACTTCCATTCATTCAGAAACTGGCTGTCGGACAGACGCCAGAGGGTGGTGGTTAATGGAAGTCGCTCAAAGGAAGGAAAGGTGAGTAGTGGAGTCCCTCAGGGTTCGGTGCTGGGGCCAATCCTGTTCAATATGTTTGTGAGTGACATTGCTGAAGGGTTAGAAGGAAAAATGTGCCTTTTTGCAGATGATACCAAGATTTGTAACAGAGTAGACACCGAAGAGGGAATGGAAAATATGAAAAAGGATCTGCAAAAGTTAGAGGAATGGTCTAATGCCTAGCAACTAAAATTCAATGCAAAGAAATGCAGAGTAATGCATTTGGGGATTAATAATAGGAAGGAGAGAAACTGAAATACACAGACGGGGAGAGGGACCTTGGGGTGATAGTGTCCGAAGATCTAAAGGCAAAAAAACAGTGTGACAAGGCAGTGGTTGTTGCCAGAAGCATGCTGGGCTGTATAAAGAGAGGCGTAGTCAGTAGAAGGAAGAAGGTTTTGATGTCCCTGTACGGGTCATTGGTAAGGCCCCACTTGGAGTATTGTGTTCAGTTTTGGAGACCGTATCTGACGAAGGACGTAAGAAGACTTGAGGCGGTCCAGAGGAGAGCGACGAAAATGATAGGAGGCTTGCGCCAGAAGACGTATGAGGAGAGAATGGAAGCTCTGAATATGTATACCCTAGAGGAAAGGAGAGACAGGGCAGATATGATTCAGACGTTCAAATACTTGAAGGATATTAACGTAGAACAAAATCTTTTCCAGAGAAAGGAAAATGGTAAAACCAGAGGACATAATTTGAGGTTGAGGGGTGGTAGATTCAGGGGCAATGTTAGGAAATTCTACTTTACGGAAAGGGTGGTGGATGCCTGGAATGCGCTCCCGAGAGAGGTGGTGGAGAGTAAAACTGTGAATGAGTTCAAAGAAGCGTGGGATGAACACAAAGGATCTAGAATCAGAAAATAATATTAAATATTGAACTAAGGCCAGTATTGGGCAGACTTGCACGGTCTGTGTCTGTATATGGCCGTTTGGTGGAGGATGGGCTGGGGAGGGCTTCAATGGCTGGGAGTGTGTAGATGGGCTGGAGTAAGTCTTAATAGAGATTTCGGCAATTGGAACCCAAGCACAGTACCGGGTAAAGCTTTGGATTCTTGCCCATAAATAGCTAAGAAGAAAAAATTAAAAAATTTAAATTGAATCAGGTTAGGCAGACTGGATGGACCATTCGGGTCTTTATCTGCCATCATGTACTATGTTACATCCTATTTCTAAGCGTACCATCTCCAACAGGATGACATCTTGTATCTCTTTCTGCTATGCCCAGGCTGGATTACCCCTTCACAGTAAAGTCACAGCCCATAAGTCAGAGCAATGGCAGCTTCAGTAGCTTTCCTCGGATCTACCCATATTGAGGAAATTTGTAGAGCTGCTACTTGGTCCTCGGTTCATACCTTCACTTCTCACTATTGTCTGGATACTTTCTCCAGACGGGATGGACAGTTTGGCCAAACAGTATTACAAAATTTATTCTCCTAAATTGCCAACACTCCCACCATCCCATTCTGGTTAGTGTGGAGGTCACCCATATGTGAGAATACTTGCCTGCTTGTCCTGGAATAAAGCACAGTTACTTACCGTAACAGGTGTTATCCAGGAACAGCAGGCAGCTATTCTCACAACCTACCCACCTTCCCTGGTAGGCTTCTCTGCTAGCTATCTGAACTGAGGAGACGCGCCCTGTGCTGGGCGGGAAGGCACTTGTGCATGCGCGGTGCAGGCGACTCGAAACTTTGAGTTTTTTCAAGCAAGTCTGCTTGTGAGGCGTCCGCATCCGGGCTCCGTCGATGACATCACCCATATGTGAGAATAGCTGCCTGCTGTCCCTGGATAACACTTGTTATGGTAAGTAACTGTGCTATTTCAACCTTAGATGTGATCTACAGGGGGCTTGATCAGGGTAAATCAATTTTTATGGTTTTCCTGGATGTCTGTGCTGCTTTCGACATAATTGCGCATCAGATTCTTTTACGGAGATTACAGCAATTGGGCATTAGAGGTACTACAATGGTTTGCCTCCTATTTGTCAGGGAGAATGTTTTTTGTGGAGATGGAGATAACACACTTGGAATGGGCACTGGTGACCTGTGGAGTACCTCAGGGATCGGCATTATCGGCAGTATTTAATATTTATCTGCTCCCATTATGTCGAGAAGTGCAGGCTCTTGGGATAAGCTATAAGTTTTATGCCGACGACATTCAATTCCTGGTCCCGGTCGAGAATTCAATGCAAGACGCGATTTCACGGTTAGAAAAATGTTTTGATGTAATCAAAGTGGATGGACACTAATCATTTGAAATTGAATACGTGTAAAACCGAGATACTCTATGTAGGTCGCCAGAAACTAGTAGAATTATTTCCATCTGTACTGACTGAGTTTGGATAATAGTTTTTCCGGTATCTAATAAATGCAAATACCTGGGGGTGATATTGGATTCCACTTTGTCTTTTAAGCCACAGATAAATGAGTAGTGGTGTCTAAAGCTCTTTTAAAACTTCACTGCTTCATAAATTAAGAGATTTTCTTGATAAGTGCAATTTTGATTCCTACAGTTGATTATTGTAACGCTGTTTACTTTGGTTTACCAAAAAATTGAATTTGAGCATTACAATTGATAACAGAATGCAGCGGCCCACTTAATTGAGGGGGCTTCAAGATTTGACCATATTGCACCAATCTTGATTAAGCTTCACTGGTTACCAGTAGCTGCTCGAGTTGAGTTTAAAGTACTTTGTACGATTTCAAGCTAAGACAGAGTAAACAGTCATTAGAGATAAGTAATCTTCTTCGTCAATATTTGCCCAGTCGTACATTGCGCTCCAGTGAACAGCAGTGCTTTGAGGTCCCACTTTTGAATGAGGTGAGATTAGTGTGTCACTAGTTGCTCTGATTGCTATGCAGGGCGCCCAGTGGTGGAACGCCTTGCCGCTTGAAGTTAAAGAGGCACCATCTTTATTAAATATTCAGAAATTAATCAAAACAGTATTGTTTGAATGATATTAATGTAAGTGAGTATGATTAATATGAGGTATTGCTGGTTCTTATGTCCTCATCCCCTACTTAGACTACTGTAACTCCCTCTACTGCCGCATCACAGAGAAAGACTATAAGAAACTGCAACTACTCAAAAACACAGTAGCAAGGCTGATCCTGCACAAGACAAAATATGAGAGGGCAAGTCTACTACTTAAGGAATTACACTGGCTGCCAGTCAAGGGCAGAGTTCATTTCAAAATTGCATGTATGATCCGTAAAGCTATACAGTATACGGAGAAAACTCAGCTTGTCTCATTTCTGCTCGCCAGGTCACACAGTCCTTCAATTATTCAAGCACAATTCAACGCTGCAAGCTACCATTTCCTTCCCTGCGCCAGGTACAGAGGAAAGCTCTTTTCGAGATCACTTTTGAGTTCCAAGGACCCAAAATCTGGAACAAACTCCCTGGAATGAACTCCCAAGCAGCTTACGCCAACTTTCCACATACTTCCAATTCAGGAAGGCACTGAAGACGCATTGATTCTCTTCACTTCACTGACTTACAATAACGTACCCATCTGTGTGAAGTCTATACCTCTGAATCAATTCCAATATAATGCAAGCCCCAATGATTCCTAGCCAACATTTGCAGGATACAAGAATAAGTATGGTTTGGTATTTCAGGATTATAGGTTATTCGAGATGTTATTGGATTATGTCTCTATGTCTGCATTATGAATGTTTCTCTGTAACTCGCCGAAAATTGCAGGATGTGCGAGCAAGAAATATTTTAAATAAATAAATAAATATTATGAAGATAGAAAAAGATATATTTATGTAGCCAGCTGTAAATAATAAATTAATAATTATTCACAAATATCTCTGTAGATATGTCAGCACACAACTAGTACATAACGTATTTTTCTCTCCATAAGACACAGCTGACCATAAGACGCACCCACCTGTAGAGGAGGAAAAACTAAGAAAAAAAATTCTGAACCAAATGGTGTGCCCTGTACCCTGTCCCCCCTCTGGTGGTCTAGTAGTTGGCTGGGACAGGGTACAGGTAGTCTAGTGGCATGTCTAGTGGCAGCCAGTTAGTCCCCAGCCAGTGCCAAGCCAGCCAGCCAGCCCCTAGCCAGCCACCCACAAGCCAGCCAGCCAGTCCCAAGCCAGCCAGCCCAAAGGAAACCAGCCCACCCACCCCAAGCCAGCCAGCCCAAAGGAAACCCAGCCTGCCAGCCTGCTAACCCCAAACCAGCCAGCCAGTCCCAAGCAAGCCAGCCAGCCAACTAGTCAATCCACCACAAGCTAGCCAGCCCCCAGTCATCCCAGCCAGCCAGTGCCAATCCAGCCAGCCCAAAGGCAGGCAGGCACCCCCCCGTACCTTTTTTGGGCATCCCGGCGGTCTAGCGTGCTTTCCTCGCTCCTGCCTGGGTTCCCCTGCTCTCTTCCGGCAGCGTTAGCGGCACAGCGGTGCACGAGGCAGGTGTGTGCTTTTTGCGTGCCTGCTTGGTCCCTCCCTGCACTTCGAATGGATACCTATCAAATTCTATTTACTATTCAATGCTATTAATGGAGAAAGCCCAACCTACTGGAATAATTGACTAACTCAATCAGGCACTATTCACACACCCACTATCCAAAAATGTCAAACGAAAAAAACTATATGACAACCTAATAGCCACCAAAGCAGCTAAACTGGTCAGACAAATCACCATTCTGCTGTCCTTGATCACAGACTATAAAACCTTCAAGAAAAAAACTAAAACCCTACAAAAAATACATAAAACCTATTTCACACGACCATTTCCTATTCAAACCCCACCTACCCACTCTATACCCATAACATATTCTAATATGCTTCTAATTATCCAACAAATTCTAATATACTTCTAATTACCCAACATTTATCACCTTAAGATCTCGACAATTCGTTGGTAATTCTTATGTAACTCTTATGACATTAATTAAGTCGATAAGTGAGGCATATCAAAAGATCCCTAAAATAAGAGAACCTCAAGATTACTTTCCCTATACCCAGAAGTCCCGGGCATAGTAACCTAGAATTAAATGCATTAAGATGAAGAAGAAATGTCCAGTGCAAACCCAAAAAGCCCAAATATATGCATAATTTGTACAGTTAACTCATGTGAAGGTGATACAAGCAATGAATATGCACAAGACAGATTTTGTCTTCTTTGAGTGTGGTGCAAGGGCCAAGTTCTCAAATTAAATTTAAATCGTTAAAAGAACTTGTGACGTGTCAGCAAATAATCAAAATGTAAATCACTGCCACCTGTGGGACAGGCCTATTACCTTCGACAGGTGTTACAGTACATAAAATTATGGGACAAACAAATAGTTCTTTTCCGAGAACAATGTATGAGACAATAATAAAGAAATAATACAACAGCTAACAGAATATCATAATGGGCCTATTAGATTACGCAATAAAGCATAATTATATTTCAGAAGTACAATTCAAAGAAGGTAAATTAAGGTATAATGGCAATAAATGTAGAGGATCCTCTGAAGATCCGCAGGGCTACTATAAATAGCTTGCATGGTGTAGGTGTATATTTTTTTTTTTTTACAGAAAGGTAATCATAACCCAAGTGTTTCTAAACCATAGTTCAGGTTTGTTAAAATTTTTTTTAAAAGGGGCGTGGCCATGCAGTGAGCTGGGAAGCTGCGTTTTCTTGAGCTCCGTGGTTCTCCCTCTCTAACTGCCCCTTTGGCTGCGATTTTCACATTCTACAGCTTGCATCCTTTTTCTATACAATCTTATGGACAGTTTTGTCCAGAAAACCGGATCCGACATGACTACTAAGGCTGGGAAAAAGGACAGAGAACGCGTCAAGGCCCCTTCAGGAGCTGAGGGAAAGATGGCGGGCTCTAGCGAGGAGTCAGACATGGTCAGTGACGCGCCGGTGGAGAAAATCACTGCGGCTGTGGTTCTAGCGCTGGGGACAAGATTTGATACCGTGCAGGAGTCCCCGAGTGCTCTCTCTACAAATGTACATGAGTTTGCTGCCCGGGTCACCGAAGTGGAGCAGCGAGTGAGCACGGTGGAGGATTCTCTGATGAAGATGAATGTGGAGCTGACACAGCTGCAAAGTAAACTTACTGTCTCTGAGGACAAACTGGAAGATTTTGAGAACCGTTCCAGGAGGAATAATGTTTGTTTGGTGGGAATCCCTGAACTTATACCGGATTCTGATTTGGCGGGAGTGCTTGGAAAATGGCTGTCCGCTGAACTTCTTACCACCTCTACGCTGGGGCCCCTCAGGATTGAGAGAGCGCACCGCCTGGGACGGAAGCAGGACTGTGCGGTTCATCCGCGTACATTCTGCATGTCTTGAACTTTGCTCTCAAAGATCTACTGAAGGCTTGCCGCCAATGGAAAGAACTTACCTTTGAGAATCATAAAGTGCTGATGTTTCAAGATTACTCAGGTGGCGACCTTGCGGAGGGGGTTCTCGCTTATTTGCAAACAGCTTGTTGACCAAAAATTGCGCTTTACACTGCAGTATCCTGCTCAGTTACGTGTTCTGTATAATGGCCAGCCTTTTGTGTTTGATACTTGTGACAGGGCAGCAGCCCAGATCCGGCAGTGGTTTCCTGTCCCATCGGCACCTGTTTGATCTGGATGTTCTTCGCTGGTCTGATGGTTCTGTTCATTTGTGAATGACTCTGGGCTCCCTTGTGGAGTGAAGAGGCTTTGTGTTGGCTTGGGGTCAAGCTGTTTTCCTTGCTGGCCCTTTAATTCCTGGACTCAGGGTTTGGCTGTTTGCTTTTTGTGTTTTCTTTTCTTAGGTTTTTCTAGTAGGCTTTGTTTTTCCTGGGACTTCCTACGATGCAAGAGGTTCTATGTCCTGCTCTTTGCTTTTGTGTCTTATTGTAATGGTTTTGCTGTATGGGGCAGGGGGGAGGGAGGGTTAATGGCATGAGTGGGGTCCCCATGTTGTTTTGGTGGTTGGTGGATTGGAAGAGGGGTCGGGGTGTGGGAGTGGGGAGAGGGACTGGGGGGGTTGGGGGATTGGGTGGGTGTGCTGTGTGGCCTGATGTGGATGTGTGTGTGTGGTTTGTGTGTGCTGTTTTGGAGGTCGCCTGTCGGGGTGAGGTTGGGTGCCTCGGCAGGGGATTTATGTTTTCTTGTGAGTATTCTGTTTTTTCTTTTGTACTATGACTTCTAAGCGGGGCCTTCGTTGTATATTTTGGAATGTGTCGGGGATAAATTCTCCAGTTAAACGTACCAAGATACTGGCGCGTTCTAAGGCTGATATAGTGGGCCTTCAGGAGACTAAACTTTCGGCACTGGAGCATGGAAAATTGAAACGCTCGTGGGTGGGGCAATGTTTCTCTGCCTCTTCATCTAAAGCTAAAGCAGGGGTAGCTGTTCTTATACACAAATCAGTACCTTTCCAGATGACCAATGTTATCTCTGACCCTGAAGGGCGCTATGTGGTGGTGCAGGGTACCTGAATGGTGCACAAAAAAAGTGTCTTTCAACTCATCTGATAGATCCAAATGCCTTTATTCATCCAAGCAACAAGGCCACGGTGTCTTGCAGTGCTTCAAAGATTTGTGCAGAAGCAACGTTTTGGTTGGTTGGTATAAGATCTTGGTCACTCCATTGTACACCCAAAGACTCCTAAGACTCCTGATGCAGGCCGGGTAGGCCGAAACATATACATGTCGAGTCATTGAGTCACTGTATGAATTTGCACAACTTTGGATGAATAAAGGCATTTGGATCTATCAGATGAGTTGAGAAAGACACTTTTTTTGTGCACCATTCTGATTGGACAATTCCACTTTGGTTTTGCGGTTTTGTTTCCCCTGTTTTTTTTGGTGCAGGGTACCTTACCTCAACAACGTATGGTTATTGCTTCTATTTATGCCCCTAATACCGTGAAGCGAGTGTTTTTGACTAAACTCCTGGGAGTTTTGCTTCCCTTGCAGGATTCCGCTTCAGCTCATAACATTGGGTGATTTTAACACTGTAATTCATCCTGCTTGGGATTGTTCTGGGGACTCTATATCTTCCCCTCCCCGGTCAGATCATGGTTTGCCTGGCTTTCTTCGGACTCTTGATCTGGTGGATGTGTGGCGTACCTTGCATCCCGGGGATAGGGATTTTACCCATATTTCTAGGGTGCATCATACTTCCTCCAGAATTGATTATATATTTTTATCTAGGTCTTCCTTTCATCTTGTTTATGACGCTGCTATTGCAGTTTTGGCTGTTTCTGATCATACTCCTGTTTGGGTGGATATGGGGCTGGGGGTGAGTGGGTTGGGGGAAGGGGGGAGGTGGCATTTCCCAGTTGCTTTATATCAGGATCCCAATTTTGTGCCTTATTTGGTGCAACAATGGAATGACTATGTAGAGTTTAACCATGTCCATATAGAGGAGGGCTTGCTTTTTTGGAATGCTGCTAAGGTGGTACTTCGAGGAGCTATAATACCTTATACCTCTCGGAAGAATAAGCTCCAAGCTCAAAAACTTTTGGAGCTTGAGAAGAAGGTTAAGTCCTGTCAGGAGCGGTTCCTTCGTTCGCCATCTTTGCAGCATAAAAATGATTTTCACACTGCCCAAATTGCCTATAATGCGCTCTTACATGAAAGAGCTTATAAATCAATTTTTTATTATAAGTATAAGCTCCATCATTTTGGCAATTGCCCGGGGAAACTTTTTTGGCTCGATTGACCAAAAACTGGTCTGGCTCTACACCTATCTCTTCTTTGAAGAACTCTGTGGGGGATGTGGTTACTAAGCAGGAGCAGTTAGAAGATTTGTTTGTTACTTACTATCAGGGCCTCTACACGGCTGAGGTGGTGAATCAAGAGACTGTAATTGCTGACTTCCTAGACTCTGTGTCTCTCCCATCTTTATCTTCCGATGCTCTTACCTCTCTTAATGCGCCTATTACCCGAGAGGAGATCATTCGGGTTATCAAACATCTGCCCCTTTGTAAATCCCCGGGGCCAGACGGATTTGGAGGTGAGTTTTATCGACTCCTCGGAGGACATCTTGCAGATCCTTTGCTTGGATTTTATCGTAGCGCAATTCTGGATTGTCGGTTTCCAGTTCCTTCTAATCAGCTTTAATTACGGTCCTTCCTAAGCCCAGAAAGGATCCTTTTTTCGTGGAATCTTATCGCCCCATTTCATTAATCAATGTTGACCTGAAAATATTGGCCAAGATTCTTGCGGATAGATTGGCTCCTTTTTATTCCAACTTTGGTGGGGGTGGATCAGGTAGGATTTGTGCAAGGTCGCCAGGCTGGGCTTAATGTTCGCAAATTGTTGCAATGGCTTATTATGATATTCATCGTATTCCCTCCCTGATCATTAGTTTTGACTCCGAAAAGGCTTTTGATCGGGTTGAATGGGGTTTTCTTTTCTCTTTGTTACCTCATTATAGGATCTCGGGTTTTTATCTTCAGGCATTGCAGGCGCTTTATTCAAATCCAGCGGCTGCGGTGCTGGTTAATGGACCTGCCTCGAGGGCCTTTCCCTTGGGACGGGGGACCAGGCAGGGCTGCCCTCTCTCCCCGTTGTTATATATCTTGTTTCTGGAACCCTTGCTCTTGCAAATCCGACACCATCCAGGGTTGCGGGGGGTAGAGATTTGTAGCTCTTCTATACGTGCCTTGACCTTCGCTGACGATATTATGGTAATTTTAACGTGTCCAGAAGTCACTCTACCTTTGTTACTTGATCTCTTCACTTGTTTTGATAAGGTTTCAGGGCTGAAGTTGAATATTTCTAAGTCGGAAGCGATGGCTCTTCATTGTGTTATTTCTGCTCTTTGGCCTCAATTTCCCTTGAAGGAGGCTCCTTTGCAGGTTGTGACACACTTATCCCTTGCTCTAACCAGCAGAGGGATTAGCTGTGTTGAGTTCTGGCCTGTCGGCTTGACCTCCTCAGGTAGGAGGAAGGCTTTTCAGGTTAAAACAGAACTAGGCTCCTGCCTAGTCTGCCAGGCCACACTGAGAGCAGTTCTTCTTGATTGGGGGTCCTGGTACTTCTCTTCTTTGTCTCTTCATTTTTTCTTTTTTCTCTTCCTTCTATTTTTTCTTTCTTCCCTACTGCTGATTTTGGTTTTCTTCCTATTGCAGTTCACACAGATTGTGCCTGTATCTGGCGCTCATCTTATCAGTGTCACACACATGGGGGGGTTAAGGAGGGATGTTCTAGGGGGCTTTGGGTGTTGCTTCTTTGAGAAACTGTGAAAACTTTGAGTATTGAGCGTTTGTTACTATGCTCTGTTCTTTTTGCTATGTAGTAGTTTTATTTTATGCTGTTTTTTGATTTGTCCTACCTAGTTCTTGGGTTTGTTGTATTTTTCCTATGTTATTGGATATTGCTGGGTTGGATATTTGGTTCTTGTGCTGCTGCTTGTTTTGTATCCTGCAAATGCTCAATAAAAAGATTTATACAAATTTTTTTTAAAAAAAAGGAAAAGCACAACAGTTGCACACTTAAGAGAAAAATGTGAAATTCCAGATAAATTACATAACACCTAAACAAAGTAAAACCTCTGGACAATAAAGCATCATAGAACATATGAAAACAAGTGTAAACGAAGGTGTGGACAGGCTGGTAACTTGTGCAAACTCTTCTGACAGTAGATTCTCAACAGTCTCAATGCTTCTCAAATTATCAAAATACTACTGGAATTGGCTAAATCCCCTTATGCCTGAGCCAGAAGTCTGTAACTATAATAAACACTAGGAAAACACCGGAGTTAAGACCAAAGACATCAGTATGAGCCCGCCATAAATCGTGGGAACCTTTGGCTCAGGCTAAGTCTCAAAGGTGACTAGCATCAGACATACGTCTAAATGAGAATTGCCTCATACATCATAAAGTCTATGATCATTTCCCGTGAAACAAACAATTTAGTTCCAAGTGACAAAATACAGGCTTATAATTCAGGAAAAGGGGGAATATAGAGACGTAACACACAAATACCCCTTCAAAGACTAAACCAACACAATAAATACAATAAATTACAATGAATGAAGAAAATATGTGAATGGTAGTTGAAAGTTTACACATGCATAGTTCTAAATTTTGATTTTTATAAATATATACAAAAACGTTAAGATTAATAAATTAATATGTAACATCTAATAAAATTAATACCTATCCTGATAAACAGTTCCTCCTAAATAAGTATAGAATTACATTAAAAGATTTTTTTATATATGAATACTTTACATAAGAAAATTGTGCAAACTGTGCAAATCTACCAGGACCCTGAGAAACAAATAACTGAGATACAATATCAAATTGTATACTCATGAAAAGTGCAAGTGCCAGTGCCACTCCAAAGATTCCTGTCTATAATAGCAGCAAAATCTAACTTTTGGGATAAAGTGCAATAGCTAAAGTGCAAATGCTAAAATAGATCACTGAGCTACAAACACTATATATGTCACTCATATAACCCAATTATAATGGCTAATAGAACATCGGCACTATAACAAATAACCAGGGTCCCAGACCATTACGAACCCCAAACACATACATACACAACACCACTCAAACCATAAACATATCACCATTCATCACCACTCGACAGAGCTCCGTTTCGTATCTTCATCAGGAGCAGGATGCCAAATAAATTAATGGCCCAGTGGAAAACACCGACAACAAGAATCTCAGTTAGTTGGTCAAAAAACAAAAGTCGAAGAAAATAAATGAATAAATAAATAGCGTGTACAAATCAAACAAAGCTGAAAATGAAGAGAACAACATGGCGTCTGCAGGGTTTAAGAACGCCTTGGAGAGCCAGCCTTGGCCGCACCCGAAGACTGCGTGGTGACGCAAAATAACGGCACCCGCTAAGGGACAAACATAATAAGGACCAAGTATATCGTGTAAAACAAAACAAGTATATAAATAAATAAATATAAAAAGAACCATATGAAAAAAGAGAGAGAGAGCCCCTGTAAAGGAACTGACCGACCAGGTCTAAAATTAACAGGTAAAACATTTGTCCACATTTTCATTTAACCCTATAGGAAAGTGTGATCGAAGACAGAATATCCAAAAATTCTCACGAGTCAACAGGTAGGTATGTCTGTCCCCTTCAAATGTGGTAGAAATCTGTTCCAAAATACACCATCGTAGTTGAGAAAAACTATGTTGGAGGGACATGTTGTGAGACACCATGGGAGCTGTAGTTTTGCCAGTTTTTAAACAACTCCGGTGTTCAATAAGCCGGGTACGAATACTCCGGGTGGTGCAGCCCACATAAATGAGTCCACAAGGGCAGGAAATCACATACACCACAAATTTTGATTCACAAGTAATCCTAGATTTCAAGTTGTATATTTGCTTAGTGGTAGGATGAACCCATTGGCTCCCAGAGAGAGACGTGTCACAAACAGAACATTTACCACAGGAGGCATGCTGACCCGTACCTAATTTATGGCGGGCTCATACTGATGTCTTTGGTCTTAACTCCGGTGTTTTCCTAGTGTTTATTATATTTACAGACTTCTGGCTCAGGCATAAGGGGATTTAGCCAATTCCAGTAGTATTTTGATTAAGTTTCTATTGGCTATACAATATAAGAGGGTTTCCTTTTCTTGCTATATTCTCAAATTATCAACCATAGGAATGAACACGATCAAAATCAGTAGTTAACCACAGTTATTATCTTGATGTCTTGTGAAGCTTTAAAAGTAAGTATATATCCTTTAGATTGGAGTCACAAAAGGTCAGAGAAATATGACTGTCCATTGATTTCATGTATGCAGTCTGGATAGGTCCCCTGTCTGCCTGTTGCAAGCTGCAGTCTTCAGCTTCTACCATCTATAATATAATCAGAGACAAAACGACATAAATACGATTCCCAAATGACCAAAAGGTAAGGGGCATTCATCTTCCAGGGATACTGTAAAATTGAGTCATAGTAGTTCTAGGTAGTACAGCTGGCACATATTGCTGTCTGATACTCAGACTCCAATGGCATATCCTTTAGATACAAACCCCGCATTTTTCTATATGAATCAGCAATTCGTTCTTCCATCAAATTACCAAAATACAATTAATATCCAAATTTTAATTTGTGCCCACTCAATGAGGAGTCTATTTATTCTTGTAAGAACATAATTCAGAAATAGCTTACCTTAATTGTGATTATCTTGGAAGGCTTTCCATATCTGGGGACAGTTTATTCAGTGACATTGTAATCACTTACCCGCTATTTTCTGTAAAACATTTTTCTTTTCACAAATAAAAGACATGAAATACAACTATTAAATTGCAAGTTCATTAATATTTAAAGGAGAATAGTAGACTTTCCATTTACATGAATAAACGACTATTACTGTAAAGGTTCCTATAACTTAGCACTCTTCTCAGTGACAGCTCTGCAATGCAGTTAATAATTGTCAGCATGATCTGTTGGCTTAACCAGAGTGAGCAAACGCTATGGAAGGTTACATCCTTCATATCTAATCTTGGGCAAACCTAGATAACATCAAAGTTATGAGTATTGAAGAGTCGCAAACAAAAGACCTGGGCTGAAGCTTGTCAACAGCTTGATAAGATGTGCAAAGGTCAAGTATTTGGGGAAGAAAATGACCCTTGCCACAGTGTCAGTGTGAATCTAGAAATTTAACAGTGACTCCAATTTATGAGGGATAATTAACACCCCACATCTTAGTCACCAGTATTTCAACCCATATACAAAAATATAATTTGCTGAACCAAGTCTCAAATTTATAAAGTTAAGAGGTTAAAATCCTTATCCTCTCTCTAGAGCTTTTGACCAACTCCTGTATTAATTTCTCCTCAGACCCATCTTATCAGTCACACAAGAAAAACACACATTCAGGCAGGCAGACAGGCCTGTCTTTCTTATACACAGAAGTGGTCTCTAAATCCACTCGGTATTTTATTATTTCTCTGTTCTATTAAGCTAATTCCTGCACCTATAAACCTTAATCTCATCTCCTGCTTCCACATACGTGTTTGTAGAATTAAGTTTCAAAATAATAATGGTAGGAGCTGCATACGATTGTAGTAATTTGTGACCCAAATAGATTGACTATGATTACGAACAGGCACAGTGAACGCAAATTTTCCTTTATCATCTGGATGTAGAGGAATGGTAAAAAAAACAACCCCTCTTTAAGGTCTATTACCAAAACCTCCCATTTTATCGGGATTATGTTACTGCAGCTGCTAAAATGCCCATTTAGTATGTTTAAATGCCAATACCAGCACAGGCTCGCAACATATTGACTAATGCAATATCTGTCCTGTTTCCTAAGCCCTGTAATGCTTCACGACAATCCAAATTAGCATTCTCTTTGGCTAGTTTCATCATTAAATCACTTTGAGCCTCCTTATTATCTACTTGTCTAATAGTGGATAAATTTCCTGTTCCATATAACTGATCTGGGGTATAAAGCCCTCCAGAGTGTAAAGCTCTCCGTTGAGCCTCCCATTGGTACTCACTATCCCACATAACATATTGACCCATAGTCAATACCATGCGCATAATGTTTTTCCAATCTTGTGGTATTAAGGTATGCGCCCTAGCCAGGGTTTCAAATAACCCGGCTGTGAAATTACTTCTTAAAACTGTCTCTGAAATAGATTTATGAATTTCTCGCAATATTGCAAAGGATAATGGTAAGTGCGCTAATGTTTCTTCCTTTTTTGCACTTAAAGGTACTGGAGTTAACTGTGCGGGAAGTATGATTTTTGGATATATGTTCTGACTGGAATAGTCAGGGGGGAAATGGTTAATGAGACTGTTGACACCTTGGACGACGCCTCAGTCCCAACCTTTTCCAAGGAATACTTACACTTCTGCCATAAGATTAAGATGGCTTCTGATGCCCTAGGCTCAGCATACAAAACTTTCCCGACTCTTATCCAATCTTCTGTTTTTAGGGATCCTTTTTCTGGATACCGGGAACAGTGAATCAGAGGCCTCTCTATCTGTATGTCTCAGAATATACTTCAATTCTTTCACATGAGCACGCTGCAAATCTGACAGGGAATTTCCCATACTTACTCGAGAGGATCCCGGAGAATGCAGTGCACCTAGTCTTATCGTAAGATGGAGCAAGCAGGGCGTAGGGTCCCTGTTCCTGGCGCCACTGTAGGAATGGAAATCAGCAAACACACACACAGGATACAAGCCAGGAAGGAGTAGGTTGCCAGTGGCAAGCTCCGAGTCCCTTTTATTATGCTTCTAAGCTAATGACACCATAGTAACTCCCTCGTTTACACATCTAATGATTGGTGGATACAAAGGTACATGCTTTTACATTGGTGGAAACACAGGTACATGCTTTTACATCGTGATCACCGTCCCTTTACCTCGTGATCACCCTCCAACTCAGCACTTAGACAATACCTGTGTTTTTGCACGTCCTCAAAGCCTGTCAGCTGATGTCCTTTCCAAATATGGACAGCTTAAATAAGATAAGGGTTAATGTGTGACAGGTAAGGGGGAGAGAGAGAATGATTCAGTATTCATTCACAGGGGCTTAGATTCTTTCACAGGGCCTTAGATCAGTGTGCAGACCTTGCCTGTGTGCTGACCTTGCCCTGGTTCAGAACTGCATCCCTTCACAAATGCAAAGTGATTGTGCATTGGGAAGAATAAACCAAATTCCAGTTACCGGATTCTAGGGTTCACCTTGGGGGTTAGCGCCCAAGAAAAGGATCTGGGTGTCAATGTAGACAATACGATGAAACCTTCCATCCAGTATGGGATGGTGGCCAAAAAAGCAAACAAGATTCTAGGAATTATTAAAAAAGGGATGATTAACAAGACTAAAGATATTATAATGCTGCTGTATTGCTCCATGGTGCGACCTCACCTGGAGTATTGCGTTCAATTCTGGTCTCCTTATCTCAAGAAAATATAGTGGCACTAAAAAGGTTCAAAGAAGAGTGAGCAACTTGGTAAAGGGGATGGAACTCCTCTCGTACGAGGAAAGACTAAAAAGGTTTGGACTCTTCAGCTTGAAAAAGAGATAATTGAGGGGAGGTATGATTCATGTCTACAAAATCCTGAGTGGAGTAGAACGGGTACAAGTGGATCGATTTTTCACGCCTTCAAAAATTGCAAAGACTAAGGCAGTGTTCTTCAACCTTTTTACACCTATGGACTTGCAGAAATAAAAGAATTATTTTGTGGGCCGGCAGTTGAAGAACACTGGGCTAAGTCGTGGCCAGACCCCGCCCCTCTCCGCCCCACCCCCATAACAGTACTAATTGTAACACTATTTTTTTCCATTCATTTTTCATATATACAAACCACAAAATTAAACTACACAAAGCACACTGTATGCTTCTCAACATTCATTCCTAGCAGAACAAAGATAACCCCTATGCAAATACGGGACCAAAAACTAAAAGTACTAATATAAACAAACAAACCCTAAGATTCAAGACTCTGTATGTTGTACAACCCCAGAGAAAAAGAAACAAATGCATTTCTTCCTGAACAGTGTAAAATACAGACTGCAGATGTAAACTCTCAAAATTGACACTATTCAATCACTAAATTCACAAATAAAGTCATTCCCCCTACCTTTGTTGCTTCCCTCCCTCCATGCAGCAAAATATATTATCTTACCACCAGGCTGGATATGTAAGTTAACAAGAGACAAAATGACCCAGGGCCAGCAAAGGAACATCAGCTTCAAGTTAGTCAAGAAATCAAAACATATCATTCTGTCTCCTGTTGCCATTTCTGTAGCAAATAACGTTTACTTTCCTACCATCATTCTGTTTCTTCTCACCAGTTCAATTTCTTGGAACACACCTATTTTGGGATCTATTAACTGCCTTCCTACAAAAAAGTCCTATAAAACTTTGACAGTTAAGTATAAACTAACTTGAGTAGGAAACCCACATGTACTATAGCGGCAATTCTCCTACAATGTGCTGCCCAAGTCTCAAAGGCCGTGCTCGCCACACCACTTCCATGTCTTCCTTCCAGTTCCCATCCGCATTGTAATCCCCCTGTATCAGCCAGTTACCAGTCAGCTCAACGCCTATTGGTCCGCAACACGGAAAACTCAGCTATCCCATAGGTCAGCATTCGGTTTTCAAACATCCCCGGGAGATAATTGGCCAACATGCCCTGTCAATCAAGTCACAATACAGTCCTTTTGTTCTATGAACCGGCAGGAAATTTCTACACACTGGTCCGCGGGCCGGGGACTAAAGAACACAGGACTAAGGGACACTCAGTGAGTTACAGGAAAATACTTTGAAATACTTTTAAAACCAATAGGAGGAAATATATTTTCACTCAGGCCCAGATTCTCAAAACTTTAATGCCCTTGCTAAACAGTTTGCCAACGGATTAGCCTGTATGCATTTTAGCAGTAGATCAAAATGTTTTATCTCTATCAAGAGTGAGCTTTCTAGCAGTCTCCAACAAGGACATGCAAAGGGGATTCTTAAAAAATACCAAGCCATTTTGCGGCAAAAATAACCAACTGATCTAGGGGTGCCGATCAGTGTCAGAGACTGCTAGAAAGCCTGTGTTGTGATGCAATGAGAGAGATGACCATTCTCTCTCCCATTGCATCACAACACCCCTCCACTGCAGTGGCAGCGAACACCCCCCCCCTATAGCGGGAGAGATGCCCACTCCCCCCGCTGCTAAGACACCTGCCACTGCTCAGCCACGTGCACTGCTCACAATGAGAGAGATGCCCACTCTCCCCACTGCCATGCCTACCACTGGCTATGATGCCCACTCGCCCGCAACCCCCTCCCACTTACCTCCACATAGATGTACGGAGGATGGACTCCCTCCTCCCAGCAGGCCTGCCTGTGTCGTCCAAAATGGTCCTTCTCCTCCCCGGTGCATCTTGGGATGCACTGGAGAGGGGACTGAGGCTCTGATTGGCTCAAGTTGTATGAAGCCCCTCCCATGAGAGGGGCCTTGGACGACTTGGGCCAATCAGAGCCTCCTGCCCCATGGGAAGGGCTTTATACACCTTGGGCCAATCAGAGCCTCAATCCCCTCCCCGGTCCATCCCAAGATGCACCAGGAAGGGGAAGGCCCATTTTAGACGATGCAGGCAGGCCAGCTGGGAGGAGGAAATCTGCCCTCTGTGTATCTATGTGGAGTTAAGGAGATGGCGTGTTGTAGGGGTTTTTTAAACGCATATTGTTTACGCATGTGCCCATCATTGTCACCAGTGATGGGCATGTACACATTTAGCGAATCTTCGCTGCTGTCCACCGACCGCATCTGCATGTGTAATTTTTTTTTTTTTTAATGTCTCACTTTTTTCAATTCATATCAAAATGGCTGTGTTAGCAGACCATTGCTTTTTAACGCGGTTTTTTGAGAAGCCTGGCCTCATAGAATCCGGAACGGATTGCCAGAGGTTGTGTTAAGAGTGGACAGCGTCCATAGTCTGTTATTGAGAAAGACATGGGGGAAGTTTTGGCCAGGTACTAGTGACCTGGTTTGGCCACTGGTCTGACCCAGTAAGGCTATTCTTATGTTATGCAGAAAATAAATGCAAGTAATACACGTATATTAAAAATGCATAAGAACATAAGAATAACCTGAGTGGGTCAGACCAAAGGTCCATCAAACTCAGTAGCCCGTCCTCACGGTGGCCAATCCAGGTCACTAGTAGCTGGTCAAACCCCAAAGAGTAGCAACAATCCATGCTACCAATTAAAGAATGACACGGTGACAAAATTCATCACCGTTCCCGTCCCCGGGGATAACCGCGGGAAATAATCCCTTGTCATTTTCTAGTGTCTATTTCAACCTCGGTCCTTCTACACCAGCATTCTTCAAAGCAAAGCTTGCAGGTCAGTGGTTGTGCCCAATTATACTCTGATTCTTCCCTCTCTCCTTAAAGAACGACATGAAGATGGTTTCCCGCGGGGACGGGGACGGTGATGAATTTTGTCACCATGTCATTCTCTACTAGGGCACCGACTTTACCCGCATGGGAGATTTCGTTCATCAGACGCTGCAGGACCAAGCAGAGACCGGTAATGTGGAAACTATGTGTTCGCACCTGAAATCATCCATACACGAAGCAACTAATCGCTACATTAAATCAGTAGATAAACGGCAAAGAAACAACAAACCCCAATGGTTCACTGAAGAGATTTCGCACCTCATTAAGGAGAAGAGAAAAGCATTTCTTTCCTACAAACGCACACAGAGAAGAAAAACTAAAGTAGAGTATAAGACCAGATCTGCAGCGGTCAAAACAGCGGTTATGGAGGCCAAACTTCGAGTGGAAGAAACTCTGGCAAAAAACATTAAAAAAGGGGACAAATCCTTCTTTAGGTATATCAGTGATAGGAAAAGGAACACAGACGGTATAGTACGCCTTAGAAGATCGGACGGAAACTACGCGGTGGCGGATTCCGAAAAAGCCGAACTACTAAATAAATACTTCTGCTCAGTCTTCACCTGTGAGGCACCGGGATACGGACCACAGTTGAAGGCAAAACAAAACGTGGAAGACCCGTTTCAGAATTTTGAGTTCACACCTGGGGATGTCTACAGTGAACTGACAAGGCTCAAGGTAAACAAGGCCATGGGACCGGACAATTTACACCCAAGAGTGCTCAGAGAATTGAGAGATGTTCTGGCGGAACCGTTGGCAGTGCTCTTCAATCTCTCACTAAGTACGGGGAAAGTTCCGTTGGACTGGAAAACAGCCAACGTCGTTCCTGTGCATAAAAAGGGCTGCAAGGCTGAGGCTGCGAACTATAGACCGGTAAGTCTCTCCTCAATAGCGTGTAAACTCATGGAAACACTAATTAAACATAAATTAGATACGATCTTGAATGAGGGTAATCTCCGGGATCCCAATCAACATGGATTCACCAAGGGTAGGTCATGCCAGTCCAATCTTATCAGCTTCTTTGACTGGGTAACAAGAAGGCTGGACTCAGGAGAGTCCTTGGACGTCGTATACCTGGACTTCAGCAAGGCTTTTGACAGCGTCCCACATTGCAGGCTGGTGAACAAGATGAATTCGATGGGGCTGGGAAAGACTCTAACTGCATGGGTTAAAGATTGGCTTAGTGGCAGACTTCAGAGGGTAGTGGTTAACGGTACCCTCTCTAGAATGTCGGAGGTGACAAGCGGAGTGCCGCAGGGTTCAGTCCTTGGCCCACTCCTCTTCAACATATTCATTGGGGATCTGACTCAAGGGTTTCATGGTAAGGTAACCTTATTCGCTGACGACGCCAAACAATGCAATATAGTAAATGACTACAATCTACAGGAAACTATGGAGCATGACCTGCGTACTTTAGAACGTTGGTCCTCGATCTGGCAGCTGGGCTTCAACGCCAAGAAATGTAAGGTCATGCATCTCGGTAACGGAAATCCATGCAGAACTTACACCCTGAATGGAGAAACTTTAACCAGGACTACGGCAGAACGAGACTTAGGAGTAATCATCAGTGATGACATGAAGGCTGCCACTCAAGTGGAAAAGGCTTCATCTAAAGCATGGCAGATGATAGGTTGTATCAAGAGAAGCTTTGTCAACAGGAAGCCTGAAGTCATGATGCCATTGTACAGAGCCATGGTGAGACCTCATCTGGAATACTGTGTGCAATTCTGGAAGCCACATTACCGTAAAGATGTGCTCAGAATTGAATCGGTTCAGCGGATGGCCACCAGGATGGTCTCGGGGCTAAAGGGTCTCCCGTACGAAGAAAGACTGAGCAAATTGCAGCTCTACACTCTCGAAGAGCGTAGGGAGAGGGGAGACATGATTGAGACATTTAAGTACATCACAGGACGGGTCGAGGTGGAAGATGATATCTTTCTTCTCAAGGGACCCTCGACCACAAGAGGACATCCGCTCAAACTCAGGGGAGGAAAGTTTCGTGGAGACACCAGGAAGTACTTCTTCATGGAGAGAGTGATCGAGCATTGGAACAAGCTTCCAGTGCAGGTGGTCGAGGCACGCAGCATCCCAGACTTCAAGAACAAATGGGATACCTATGTGGGATCCCTACGAGGGTCATGCCAAGGGATAGGATCACTAGGGTATGGACTTGAATGAACGGGTCAGTAGAGTGACAGTATAAATACAATTATACTTTAGGGGGTCAGTAGACTTAAGAGGGTGGGTAAATAGTGTGGGCAGACTTGATGGGCTGTAGCCCTTATCTGCCGTCATCTTTCTATGTTTCTATGTTTCTACTACCAATCCAGGGCAAGCAGAGGTTTTCCCCCTTGTCTCTCAAAAGACATCTCTGCTCTGCAACAAACAATGAACTGATGGTGCCGTGAGCTGCAGCGGGTGGGAAGGAACCTGTGTATGCATGGCACGGGCAGTCTTTTGCTTTCTTAAAGTGACAGTTCACTTTGAAGGTCCATGCCGCGTTCCATGGATGATGTCACCCACATGTGAGAATATCTGCCTGCTTGTCCTAGGATATTATAATATATTCTCTTTCTTCAGGGATCTTCTCTATAATTCTATACAGAATGCCATATGTTAATTGTCACTCTGGCGTGTAAGTTTCATGCTAAAATGGCAGTTACATGCCACAGTGGAGGTGACATGGCAGGAGTCCATGTAAGTGCTATTCCTTAAGTTAATGCCTGAGAGCTATTCCACATAGGTAGGAGGGGATGGTGTGCAAATAGGTGGGAACAAGTGGATTATATGCGATTCCTATACCTATATGCAAAACCTATAGATTACTGTCAGAGCACTCAGAGTTTTACAGAATTGACTCCCTTAACTCTCAACACTGCCATTTCCAAGGAGCATCTCACAAACTTGCACTGTGTGGACATAGATGCTTGAAAAAAATGGTTTACAAATAGGAAACTGACTAATTCACAATCCACACATGGTAACACCTGGTGTGATACAATCTATCTTTCTCTCATTATATACAGGTTTTATTGTATAAAGCACTGCTATTTTCTAACTCATGAGAAATACTTTCTGTTTATATCCAGCAGATCATCAAATCCGACACACATGGAAGAGAATAAAGAATCAAGGAGAAGATCTGGTAAAAATGGAACAAATCCAAACACAGTCAGAAAATGTCAGTATGAATATTTTCCAGAGACCTGAGAAGATTAATGCAAAGAATTGCAAGCAGGAATCAAAGAAACAGAGACACCTTGAAGGAGACGCAACGGATGGAGTCATTAAGTGTGAGAGAAAGATACACCTAGCAGAGAGACCCTTCCAAATTAATAATAGTGATAAAGTGACTTCTGCTTTCCTCCAGGGCAAGAGTAAAGGAGAAAAACACCAGAAAGAACTCAGTATGCACAAAAGGGATCATAAAAATGAGAAAATATTTACATGTCCTGAGTGTAATAAAAGCTTCACTCAGCTTTCATATCTAAAAATTCACCAGAGGATCCACACAGGAGACAAACCATTTACATGTACTGAGTGTAATAAAAGCTTCACTCAGCATTCAAATCTAAAAATTCACCAGAGGATCCACACAGGAGATAAACCATATAAATGTACTGTGTGTAATAAAAGCTTCACTCAGCTTTCACATCTAAAATCACATCAGAGGATCCACACAGGAAACAAACCATTTACATGTACTGAGTGTAAAAAAAGCTTTACTCAGCTTTCAGATCTAAAAATTCACCAGAGAATCCACACAGGAGACAAACTATTTACATGTACTGAGTGTAAGAAAAGCTTCAATTGGCGTATATGTCTAAAAATTCACCAGAGGATCCACACAGGAGACAAACCATTTACATGTACTGAGTGTAAAAAAAGCTTTACTCAGCTTTCAGATCTAAAAATTCACCAGAGAATCCACACAGGAGACAAAATATTTGCATGTACTGAGTGTAATAAAAGCTTCACTCGGCTTTCCTATCTAAAAAATCACAAACTAATTCACACAGGGCACAAACCATATACATGTACTGAGTGTAATAAAAGTTTCACTTTCCTTAGCGGTCTACAACTTCACCAGAGGAACCACACAGGAGATAAACCATATAAATGTAATGTGTGTAATAAAAGCTTCACTCAGCATTCACATCTAAAAATTCACCAGAGGATCCACACAGGAGATAAACCATATAAATGTACTGTGTGTAATAAAAGCTTCACTCGGCTTTCAGTTCTAAAAATTCACCAGAGGAACCACACAGGAGATAAACCATATAAATGTACTGTGTGTAATAAAAGCTTCACTCAGCTTTCAGAACTAAAAATTCACCAGAGGATCCACACAGGAGATAAACCACATAAATGTACTGTGTGTAATAAAAGCTTCACTCATCCTTCAAATCTAAAAAGACACCAGAGGATCCACACAGGAGATAAACCATATAAATGTACTGTGTGTAATAAAAGCTTCACTCAGCTTTCAGATCTAAAAGCACACCAGAGGATCCACACAGGAGATAAACCATATAAATGTACTGTGTGTAATAAAAGCTTCACTCAGCTTTCAAATCTAAAAGCACATCAGAGGATCCACACAGGAGATAAACCATATAAATGTACTGTGTGTAATAAAATCTTCATTCAGCTTTCACATCTAAAATCACACCAGAGGATCCACATAGGAGACAAGCCATTTACATGTATTGAACCGTATAAAGGTACTGTGTGTTATAAAAGCTTCACTCAGTTTTCAGAACTAAAAATTCACCAGAGGATCCACACAGGAGATAAACCATATAAATGTACTGTGTGTAATAAAAGCTTCACTCAGCTTTCAGATCTAAAAAGACACCAGAGGATCCATACAGGAGATAAACCATATAAATGTACTGTGTGTAATAAAAGCTTCACTCAGCTTTCAAATCTAAAAGGACACCAGAGGATCCACACAGGAATCAAACCATTTACATGTACTGAGTGTAATAAAAGCTTCAATTGGCATATATGTCTAAAAATTCACCAGAGGATCCACAAAGGAAACAATCCATTTACATGTACTGTGTGTAATAAAAGCTTCACTCAGCATTCACATCTAAAAAAACACCAGAGGATCCACTTAGGAGTCAAACCATTTACATGTACTGAGTGTAATAAAAGCTTCAATTGGCATATATGTCTAAAAATTCACCAGAGGATCCACACAGGAGAGAAACCATTTACATGTACTGGGTGTAATAAAAGCTTCACTCAGGATTCACGTATAAAAAACTTGGCTTGAACAGGCTTTTCGGGCAGGAGAGGGGAAGTTTCTAGAGTATACCAGGCCTTATTAAAAAGAGAATCACCGCTAGATTCCTACAAAGCACGATGGAAGAAGGATGTTCCAGAGGGGAGAGGGCTACCTAGTTGGGACCATATCTATAAAAGATTATTTAAATCTACATTGTCCCTTAACTATATAGAAAATGGTTTTAAAATATATTATCTCCCAAACCAAATAAACCTAAAGATGAGGTTGAGTCATACAGACCAATTTCCTTACTTAATGTAGATATAAAAATGTTGTCCCGTTTGCTGGCCAATCGTTTAACACCCCTTTTACCACATATTATTTCTCCAGCGCAAGTTGGATTCGTTCAGGGTCATCACTCTGTTCTGAATGTTCGTCGGGCACTGTTGGCAATGGCAAGGGCGCAAGCCTCAGATACCATGGACGTTTTGGTCAGTCTCGACGCAGCCAAGGCCTTTGACCAGGTTCTTTGGCCTTATCTTTTTGTGGTCTTAGAACACATGGGCATTGGAGGATGGTTCTTATCCGCTTTGCGGGCCTTGTACTCTTCTCCTACGGCGTCGATCTTAGTTAATGAGATCCTTACGTAGCCCTTTACGGTTGGTAGGGGAACTCGTCAGGGTTGCCCGTTATCTCCCTTACTATTTTTGTTATACTTGGAACCTCTTATACGGACACTTCAAAGGGATGATATTTTGGTCGGACTACAGGAAGGCTTTTCTCAACTCAGGGTTTTGGCCTTTACCGACGATCTCCTGTTGACACTGGCCCGCTCTCAACAATCTGTAACTCGGGCACTTGAGATCTTGGACGAGTTCCATCTTTTTTCTGGTCTTACTTTGAACAGGCAAAAATCCCTAGTCCTTCCTTTGCAGGAGAAGGTCCGGAGCTCTTGGATTGGGCCCTTTCCTTTAGAATGGGCTTCTGCACCTTTACGTTACCTTGGGGTGTTGATCCCGCAGGACCTAACTCAGTTATATATACTTAACGTTTCACCGCTACTTACGCGTACAGGTCAAAGGCTGCGGGCTTGGCGCTCCTATCCTTTAACTCTCTTGGGTAGAATAGCCTTATACAATATGATGATTATCCCCCAGTGGTTGTATCTCTTACAGACTTTACCTTTGCTCCTACAACGCCGTCACCTTCGTGTGTTACATAAAACACTCTCAAGCTACTTATGGAGTGGTAAACGTTCCCGGATTCCCCTTAGTACTCTTTCTCTACCCATAGCTCAGGGGGGGCCTGGGGCTGTTGCATTTGGGACGAATGAATGTTGCTTGTCAACTCCGTCATCTGAACCATTGGTTTTGTGGGACTTCTCACTTTTCAGCAGCCGGGGTGGAATGCCTTGCATATGCCCCATTTCACTTTAGTTATCTTATACATGTCCCCCGCTTACCTTTGCGTACTCATCGCTATGGGGATTTCTTTTTATTTCCGGTGCGTAAAATCTGGAAACAAATATACACCCAATTGCACATTTGGTTTGATGTGACACCGTGTTTACCTATTCTTGGTAATGGGGATTTCTCTCCAGGCTTAGGTTGGGGCGCCTCTTCCTCGTGGAGTCGGAATGGTGTGTTTTATCTGTCTCAAATTTTGAAACCCGATGGTACGTTGCAATCTTTCCAGTGGCTGATGGACTCCCACCTATTATCCACCAAAGATTGGTTGAGCTATGGTCAACTTTTGCATTATGTACAGTCTCTTCCTCAACAGGCCTTAACGGAGGATGTGCAGGACAAATTAACTGAATCTTTTGGTCTAACAGCTCAGGTCCCCATCTCGCTTCAATTTCACCATCGTTTTCTTCAAGAACTGGCTGGGGAGCTGGACTATGCTGTCTTGGCACGTTCCTGGACTCTGGATTTACAAGTTTCAGTGACAGCAACTATGTTAAAGCGGAGTTTTAAATTGGGATCCACTGTTTTGGTTGCAGCGGTGGAGAGGGAACGTTATTACAAGTTCCTGGTGCGAGCCTATTTTGCCCCTGTGCGCGCCTATAGAGCACGTCTTAGTTCCTCTGTGTGCTGTCCTAAGTGTCATGCTCCTAGGGCTACCCTTGGGCACATGTTTTGGCTATGCCCTGGTATTCGGGCCTATTGGCGGCGCATTGGTCTCCTGATTCAGTCCCTTTGGAATTGCTCCTGGACTCCCACATTTACTTTTCTTTTCACTTTGAAGTTTTCTTTGGTTCCGGTTAAACTGGGCATGTCCGCCTTTGTACAACGAGCCATCTTTATAGGTATAAAAACTATTTTACAATGTTGGTTATCTCCGCAAACACCATCTGTCTCTCACTGGCGGATTCAGATGATTCATTTGGTGGGTTATGAGCGTCAGGCTATTCCTGATCTTCATTCTAAGCGGGGTACTTTATTTCTTCGTTGTTGGAGGCCCTTTTGCTCTACTATGTCACCCACAGTGCGGGCACGTTTACTGGATTGATTATTGACCTGTTTGTTTACTGCAGTGACTGTTTCTCCCCTTGGGAGAGGTGGGGGGAGGGGGGAGGGGGGTTGGTTGGGGGGGGGGTTTGTGCATTGTATATTGTTTAGCCCAGTGATTCCCAACCCTGTCCTGGAGGAACACCAGGCCAATCGGGTTTTCAGGCTAGCCCTAATGAATATGCATGAGAGAGATTTGCATATGATGGAAGTGATAGGCATGCAAATTTGCTTCATGCATATTCATTAGGGCTAGCCTGAAAACCCAATTGGCCTGGTGTTCCTCCAGGACAGGATTGGGAACCACTGGTTTAGCCTATGTTTTGTATGCAGGTGTATTTTGGAAAATCTAATAAAACAGATTTAAACATAAAATATATTATCAGTGGTATTATATCCCTGAGCGTCTTTTTTCCATTTATGTGGGTTCTAATCGTTGTTGGCGAAACTGTGGGGAGGGGGAGATTTTATACATATCTAGTGGACCTGTTCTGGAGTGCGACCTTATTGGCAACGCGTGGGTTGCTTTTTAGTTCAGATTTTTCATAAGCATTGTTGCCTGTTGCTAGAACGTTGTTTACTTAATGTGGGAGTTCCTGGTTTGTCAACTCCTGAACAGAAATTGGCAGCCTTTGTTTTTACAGCTGCCAGACTTGCTTTGGCGCAGTGTTGGCGTACTCCTAGGTTGACTCCTCTTCCAAAGGTTTATTCTCGTTTGGATTAATGTCCCACCTTACTGCATTGAAGCATAATATACTCTTAGCTTATCATAAGATTTGGGACTCGTATCTCCAATGGCAGCAACACTCTACCTAGTTTTGCTTTGTGATATCGGGGTTTTGGAGGGGGGGGAAAGTTCTGTATCTTTCATTGATTTGATTTTTGCATTTTGTATTGCCTTTGATTATATTCTGTTGTGAAAATTTCCTAAATAAAGTTATGAACAAAAAAATAAAAGCTTCACTCAGCATTCACATCTAAAAGGACACCAGAGGATCCACACAGGATAGAAAACATTTACATGTACTGAGTGAAATAAAATCTTCACTCGGCTTTCAAATCTAAAAAAACCCCAGCGGATCCATAGAAGAAACTAATCAAATACCTGTACTGAGTGTAATAGAAGCTTAAATCAACATTCAATCTAAAAATTTACTTCATGGAATAAGCCAGTGGCTGTGAATCAACAGGTTCTTTCTGCACTCTCAAATAGCTTTGGTATTGTAGACTCGCTCTTGTCTGTGCTGCCTTAAATCCCTAAATTGCGTCTGGATGTCACAGGAGGTTGTTGTAAGAGCGGATAGCGTAACTGGTTTTTAGAAAGGTTTGGACAATTTCCTGGAGGGGGAAGCCACTGGTTGCCCTGAATCGGTAGCATAGAATGTTGCTACACCTTGTTTTTTGGCCAGGTACTAGGGACCTGGATTGGCCACAATGAGAATGGGCTACTGGGCTTGATGGACCATTGGTCTGACCCAGTAAGGCTGTTCATATGCTCTTATTCTTTGTTTTATGCTATGTACATGCTACAGTCTTGGCACCAGGGACTTTCTCTGCATCAGATTTACCTATGAAACACTGAATTCCTCATGTGCCTTCTGTCTCTCATCACTGAGAATATGATTCATCTATCTGCCACATGATAGTGAATGTCTGATTGGCTCTACCAATGTCAGTGTGCTATAAGTCCTCCAAGCAGAGAGGCAGTTTAAAGTGTAACATAGTAACATAGTAGATGACGGCAGATAAAGACCCGAATGGTCCATCCAGTCTGCCCAACCTGATTCAATTTAAAATATTTTTAATTTTTTCTTCTTAGCTATTTCTGGGCAAGAATCCAAAGCATTACCCTGTACTGTGCTTGGGTTCCAACTGCCGAAATCTCTGTTAAGACTTACTCCAGTCCATCTGTACCCTCCAAGATATTGAAGCCCTCCACAGCCCATCCTCCACCAAACGGCCATATACAGACACAGACCGTGCAAGTCTGCCCAGTACTGGCATTAGTTCAATATTTAATATTATTTTCTGATTCTAAATCCTCTGTGTTCATCCCACGCTTCTTTGAACTCAGTTACAGGTTTACTCTCCACCACCTCTCTTGGGAGCGCATTCCAAGTATCCACTACCCTCTCCGTAAAGTAGAATTTGCTAACATTGCCCCTGAATCTACCACCCCTCAACCTCAAATTATGTCCTCTGGTTTTACCATTGTCCTTTCTCCGGAAAAGATTTTGTTCTACATTAATACCCTTCAAGTATTTGAACGTCTGAATCATATCTCCCCTGTCTCTCCTTTCCTCTAGGGTATACATATTCAGGGCTTCCAGTCTCTCCTCATACATCTTCTGGCGCAAGCCTCCTATCGTTTTCGTCGCCCTCCTCCCTAAATGCATTACTCTGCATTTCTTTGCATTGAATTTTAGTTGCCAGGCATTAGACCATTCCTCTAACTTTTGCAGATCCTTTTTCATATTTTCCACTCCCTCTTCGCTGTCTACTCTGTTACAGATCTTGGTATCATCTGCAAAAAGGCACACTTTTCCTTTTAACCAATCAGCAATGTCACTCACAAACACATTGGACAGGATTGGCCCCAGCACCGATCCCTGAGGGACTCCACTACTCACCTTTCCTTCCTTCGAGTGACTTCCATTAACCACCACCCTCTGGCATCTGTCCGACAGCCAGTTTCTGACCCAGTTCACCACTTTGGATCCTAACTTCAGTCCTTCAAGTTTGTTCAACAGCCTCCTATGAGGAACTGAATCAAAGGCTTTGCTGAAATCCAAGTAAATTACATCTAGCATATGTCCTCGATCCAGCTCTCTGGTCACCCAATCAAAAAATTCAATCAGGTTCGTTTGGCACGATTTACCTTTTGTAAAGCCATGTTGCCTCGGATCCTGTAACCTATTAGATTCAAGGAAGTGCACTATCCTTTCTTTCAGCAACACTTCCATTATTTTTCCAACAACTGAAGTGAGGCTCACTGGCCTGTATTTTCCTGCTTCATCCTTGTGACCACTTTTATGAATAGGGACCACATCCGCTCTCCTCCAATCCCCAGGAATCACTCCTGTCTCCAGAGATTTGTTGAACAAGTCTTTAATAGGACTCGCCAGAGCCTCTCTGAGCTCCCTTATTATCCTGGGATGGATCCCGTCTGGTCCCATCGCTTTGTCCACCTTCTGATTTTCAGGTTGCTCATAAACACCCTCCTCCGTGAACGGCGCAGAATCTACTCCATTTTCTCGTGTAACTTTGCTAGACAATCTCGGTCCTTCTCCAGGATTTTCTTCTGTGAACACAGAACAGAAGTATTTGTTTAGCACATTTGCTTTCTCCTCATCACTCTCCACATATTGGTTCCCAGCATCTTTTAGCCTAGCAATTCCATTTTTCATCTTCCTCCTTTCACTAATATATCTGAAAAAAATTTTGTCTCCCTTTTTTACATTATTAGCCATTTGTTCTAACGCCTGTGCTTTCGCCAGACGTATCTCTCTCTTGGTTTCTTTAAGTTTCACCCTGTATTCCTTTCTGCTCTCCTCTTCTTGGGTTTTTTTATATTTCACAAACTCTTTCGCCTTTATTTTCTCAGCCACTAGGTTGGAGAACCATATCGGCTTCCTTTTTCTCTTGTTTTTATTGATTTTCTTCACATAAAGGTCCGTAGCCATTTTTATCGCTCCTTTCAGCTTAGACCACTGTCTTTCCACTTCTCTTATGTCCTCCCATCCTAATAGCTATTTCTTCAGGTACTCTCCCATTGCATTAAAGTCCGTACATTTGAAATCTAGGACTTTAAGTATCGTGTGGCCTCTCTCCACTTTAGCCGTTATATCAAACCAAACTGTTTGATGATCGCTACTTCCCAGGTGAGCACCCACTCGAACATTAGAGATACTCTCTCCATTTTTGAGGACTTGATCCAATATCACTTTTTCCCTTGTGGGTTTCGTCACCATTTGTCTGAGCAGAGCCTCTTGAAAGGCATCCACAATCTCCCTACTTCTGTCCGATTCTGCAGACAGAACATTCCAGTCCGCATCTGGCAGGTTGAAATCTCCCAACAGCACAACCTCCTCTTTCCTTCCAAACTTTTGGATATCCTCAATCAGATCCTTATCAATTTGCTGCGATTGAGTCGGAGGTCTGTAGACTACACCCACATAGATAGAAGTTCCATCTTCTCTTTTCAGAGCAATCCATATTGCTTCTTCTTCTCCTCAGGTCCCTTGCATTTCGGTCGCTTGGATATTGATTTTTACATAGAGAGCTACTCCTCCACCTTTTTGACCATCTCTGTCCTTCATAAAAAGATTATATCCCGGTATGTTTGCATCCCATCCATGTGATTCACTGAACCATGTCTCTGTGATAGCGACAATATCTAGATCTGCCTCTAACATCAGGGCTTGCAGATCATGAACTTTGTTGCTTAGACTGCGAGCATTTGTGGTCATCGCTTTCCAGCTATTTTTCAGCGATAACCTCCTTTTTCGTATGGATTTTTGTTTCGTTTCACTTTCTGTTGCAATACTAAGAAATGAGTTGCTGATATTGCTTATGTTGCAGTCTTTACTACTATCACATCTTTTCTTTTGCAGGGAAGATCTCTATAATTGTCCTTCGTACATACACCACCCCCACCTTCTAGTTTAAATGCCTAGAAAAATATCTGCAAGGTTTCTTTTTCATGCTGTAGTAATATGTAGCCCATCAGTGCAATATAGCTTCTTGTCCTTCCATGTATTTCCCCATCCTCCTATGTACCTGAAACCTTCTTGATGATACCAGACTTTGAGCCATCTATTAAAGCCCTCTGTGGTTTTCACTCTTTGCTCTCCCTTTCCATATGCAGGCAGTATTTCAGAAAAAGCTAAAGTGTTTACAAAAGGTTTCTCGCCCTCACCAAGCTCCCGAAAAGCTTTCTGTGCTGCAAGTGTGGAGTTATTGGCCAGGTCATTTGTTCCCAGATGGATAACAACATCAGTGTTAAAATCCTTAGTTTCTTCCTTAATTATAGTCTGTATTTGCCTGGAACTCCTGGTAGCTGAGGATCCTGGAAGACTTTCACTATTTTGGTTTCCTCACCTTGTGTTCCAAGGTTAATGCCTCTGATGATGAAATCCCCCAACAGTAATAGTTTTCTGTTTTTGGCTTTTTTATTTGTGCTTAGGGTGTGCTTTTTCTCTTGAGTTACCTTCATTGGTTCCAGTCCCACCTCCCTTCTGTTTTCTTGAGTATTGCAGTGTACTAGTGGAGCGAAGGAATTCTGTACAGGTAATATTTGTTTTACATGTCGCAGTCTTCCTGAGCCTACTGTGACTCATTTATTCCTGGGCTGTTTTATTCTTTGAGGTAGAGGTAGTAAGCTGGTATTATTTTGTGGAGTGATGGAAGCTGCTTTAATTGTATTCAATTCCTGTTTAAGTTTGCAGAGCTCCTCCTTAATACTAGCAAGTTCAAGACAGATGGGGCAAGCCTTAAGCCTCCAAATAGTATGTCTTGGAATTAAAGCACCACAGTGATTGCATAGAATAAAGGTCATCTTGATTGGTTATGAAGTGACTTGATTTGAGTAGTCCTGATTATTTGGGTCTCTATATATGAAAAGTGGTCCCTGGGGTTGGTGGGACTATAAGTCTTACCCTTATTCCTATGAAGGGAAAGGGAAAGAGGAAATATGATTTAACAAAGGAAAGACAAGGGTTTATTTTTCGTGTTTTTTTGTTGGTGAGCACAGTATATCTCCAATGGTAAAACCTGCTCATGTCACTCTTTCCTTTTGGACAGCTATAATTTATTTTGTGTGGCGCTCTTAGAACTGTGTTTGGCGTCTCCAGCCTTTGATGCTGTTTGGTTATTATCAAGTGGCTCATCCCAGACGCAGATTTTCTCCATTGTGTGATTCTTCTGGGGGAAAAATGTATCCTGCAATGTTGGTTGGCACCAACTGCGCCTACCTTACCACAGTGGCATTCCCTGACGATTACACAAGCTTCATTCGAATGAAAAACAATTAAGGATATGGATTCCAAACTGGGACAGTGGTTCACCACTATATGGGAACCTTATTGGACTGGCTTGCAGTCACTTATTGAATGGCTGATTCTTTTCTATTTTCCTTAGAGTTTGCTACCATATATAATTGTTATCCATCTGGCAGAAACAGAGGGGGAGGGGAGTGGAGGGAAGTTGGGAATGAGGCAGGGAGCATTTTTCAAATATGGTGACCTGATACCTTTTCCACCTTTATTGTTATTGGTCTTGTATCGACCTATGTTCTTGATATCTTTGCAATATTGCTGACTATTGTTTTGCTTTGTCACTGGTCGAAAATGAATAAAGATGATTACAAAAAAACACAACACAGAGGACATCAATAGTTGGCTCAAAGCATGGTGCCATCAAGGCTTTGGGTACATAGGAGGATGGGGAAATTCATGGAAACAGGAAGTTCCATCAGAGGAGAAGTTTAGGTGCAGCTGCGTGTGCAACTTGTGAAGCCGCTTGGAGGGAGAAAACTGAAAATACCAGCGAAGGTGAGGGGAAGAGAGGGAATGAGAGATGCCCTGACAATAGGAAGCGATGCCCAGACTGCAGTGATCAGAAGAGAGGGAGCTGCTGGACCGCACAAAGGGTGCTGAAGGGAAGTTGAGAAAGAGGGGGAGGGGAGAGAGGAACAGACGCTGAAGAGAAATGGGGAGGAAAGGGTGGGGAGCAGATGCTGCATGGAAGTGGGTAGGAGAGAGGGGAAAGAAGAGGGGAGTAGAGGGGAGCAGATGCTGAAGGGAACTGGAGAGAAAGGGAGGCACAGACATTAGATGGAAATGTAGAGGAGAGATGGTGGGGATAAATAAAAAAGACACATGTTGGATTGGGGAGACATATACTACTAATAATAATAATAATAATAACTTTATTCTTGTATACCGCATTACCATGGAAGTTCTATGCGGTTAACAGAAGAAGAGACTGTACATTTACAGTGATGTTACAATTTCGTTAAGGTTAGATTTACATTTTGGACGATACAAATTCGGTCAGGTTACCTTTACGTTTTTTGACAATTAATGTGCTGTGAAGTTAGTTTGGCCGTTAGGTTATATGTTCAGAACGGTTAGAATTGCTATAGTTAGATACAGCAGCGTTACAGATTGCAGTGTTGCATGAGGTCGTGAGGGTTTAGGGGGAGAGATCAGGAGGGGAGGGGGAGGAGGGAGGGTTGATCAGAGGAATTTGTCAAAGAGGTAGGTTTTAGTTAACTTCCGGAATGTTTGATAGTGGGGGGAATTGGAGATAAGGGTAGAGAGGCATTTGTTCCATTTGCCTGCTTGGAATGCTAGAGATCGATCAAGGAATTTTTTGTAGAGGCAGCCCTTCATGGAGGGGAAGGAGAACAGGTTGGTGTTTCGTGTGCGAGAGGGGCGTGCAATTTCAAGGTGTTCGGATAGGTAGATTGGTGAGGAGCCTGCTAAGGTTTTGAAGCAGAGGCAGGCGAATTTGAAGGTGATTCTTGCCTCCACCGGCAGCCAGTGGAGTTTAGCATAATAGGGGCTGATGTGGTCGTATTTTTTGAGGCCGAAGATGAGGCGGACGGTGGCATTTTGTACTATTCTTAGGCGTTTGGTGGTGTTTTTGTAGGCTCCTAGGTATATGATGTTACAGTAGTCCAATATGCTTAAGATTAATGATTGGACCAGTAAGCGGAAGGAGAGGTGGTCGAAGTGGTGTTTAATAGTGCGGAGTTTCCAGAGGGTACAGAAGCATTTTTTGACCTGTGCATTGGTATGGTCTTCTAATGTTAAGCATCTATCTAGGATGACTCCGAGTATTTTTATGGAGGGGTTGATAGGATAATCTAGGCCGTTCAGTTTTATGGAGGTGTTTGTTATTTTGTGGGTAGGGCTTGCTAGGAAGATTTTGGTTTTTTCGGTGTTCAATTTTAATTTAAATTGTGAGGTCCATTGTTCTAATTTGGTGAGGATGGAGGATGTGAGTTGTTCCGTCTGTTGGGTGAGTGAAGTTAAGGGGATGATGATGGTGATGTCGTCAGCGTAGATGAATGATTTAAGGGGGAGAGTGGGGAGCCTTGTGGAATTACGCCATTGATGGGAGAAGGTTCCGTTGCTGTGGACTTGATAGGTACGGCTAGTTAGGAAGCTAGAGAACCAGTGGAGTACTTGGCCGGAAATGCCGATGGAGTCAAGGCAACGGAGCATAATATCATGGTCGACCAGATCGAAAGCGCTGCTTAGGTCGAATTGGAGTACTAGGGCGCTTTTGCCCAGGGAGAATAGTTGGAGGAGGTAATTGGTTAGAGCAGCTAGGACTGTTTCCGTGCTGTGGTTTGCGCGGAAGCCGGATTGGGAGTCAGGAAGGATGTTGAACTTTTCTAGGTAGTTCATGAGGTCATGGTTAATGAGGCCTTCCATTAGTTTTTGGAAGAGTGGTATGTTAGCGATGGGTCTATAGTTGGTGATGGAGGAGATGGGTTCTTTGTTGTTTTTGAGGCGGGGGGATACGAGAATGTGGCTGAGTTCGGTTGGGAAGAGGCCAGTGGACAGGCATAATGAGATCCAATTGAAGAGTTCGGCTTTGAATTGGGGGGGAGCAGATTTAATGATGGTGGGTGGGCAGTTGTCTAATAGGCAGTTGGAGTTGGCATATTTTGAGAAGAGTTTGAGAAAAAGGTTCCAGTCTGGGCTTTCGAATGAGCTCCAGGTCATGTCAGCCCTTGAGCCTGTTATGTCTATTGCTGGAAGGGTAGGGATTGTCTCCGTGTTAAGAGTTGGAAGTGATAATTTTAGGGTTTTGATTTTATTGGCGAAGTGGTCAGCTAGGATCGTTGCGGGGGGCGGGAGTTCTGAGCTGGAGCGTTTATGTGAATCGGTGTCTAAGAGGGAGTTGACTAGTCGAAAAAGTGCTTTGCTGTTTAGAGTAGGGGTGTTGATGAGTTGAGAGTAGTATTTACTGCGTTTTTCAGCTATGGAATTTTTGTATTCGCTGACTTTTTTCCGCCAGTTAAGTCTGTCGTTGTCGGTCCCTGATTTGCGCCATTTTCGTTCAAGTTTCCTTACTTCGCGTTTTATGGCTACGAGATCCATGTCAAACCATTTGTTTGTGGGCCGAGAGGATTTTTTGCGGAGTCTTGGGGGGGCGATGGTGTTAAGGATTTTGTCGCTGAAGTGTTTCCACAAGGTGGAAGTTGGGGTTGGGGTCGGATTTGGAAATGAGGGTGTAGTGGGACCAGAAATCTACAGGATTAATTTTTTCTCTTGTCCAGATCATTGTCTTTGTTTGGTAAGGTGTGTGTTTCCTGTCTGGTTGTTTTTTGGGCCAGGATAGTTCAAAATGGCATAGGAGGTGGTCAGACCAGAGAGTGTTAAACCAGTTTAGTTTAGTGAGACTTATGAGTGAAGTAGTAGAGGGGTTGGGAAGGAAAGTGACCATGTCCAGCTGATGACCTTTATTGTGTGTTGTGGTGGAAGGGGGTTTGGCGAAGCCTAGTGATGTGAGGAAGGAGTATAGGTCTGCAACGCTGGGGTTTTCTTCTTGTTCAAGATGAAGGTTGATGTCTCCTGCTAGGAGGTTGTGGGTGCCAGCTGCTGAATTTGTGATAAGAAATTTGAAGTAATCTTCTTTTGCTAAGTGCCATTTATTAGGGGGGATGTAGAATAGCGTGATGTTGAGATTATCGATGAGGTCGGTTTTAGAGATTTTGCAGGTGATGATTTCTAGATAATTGGTTAATTTGGAATCTAGGATTTGGAAGTGGAAGTGGTCGCGTAGTATGATGGCCAAGCCACCTCCCCTTTTGGAGTTTCTTGAGAGGGGGATTATTTTGTAGTGTGGTGGGAGAATGTCTGCTATGATGGCATCCTGGTCGGAGATGAGCCATGTTTCTGTTAGAAGTACAAAGTCCAGATGGGTTTCTTCAAGCCAATCTTTGAAGAGTTGGGCTTTGTTTCTAACCGAGCGGATGTTCAGGTAGGCGCCTGGGAGAATGGATTGTTCTAGGGGGGGCAGGAGTTCTGTGCGTTGTAAATTTTTAAGGGATCGTTTTTTGTTTTGTGTTGGTCTGGGCGTGTGGCGGGTAGTGTGAATGACGGGGATGGGGAAAGGACCTGTTTCTGTGACGTCCTGAATGAGTCGGTGAGGTCGGAGGGGTTTATCGTGTCCCGGAATTCTAGTCCAAGCAGTGTAGATAGGTATGGGTTCGAAGGCTGAAGCTTTGGGGATCCAGCTTCTTGTAGTAAGGAGGTAGAGAAGGAGAAGGGCGGTGAGCTTGTGGGTAGGGCTGGACATGTTTATTGACAGGTGAGGTAGCTAGGGGGGAAAACTGGGAGAGGGGGAAGGGCAGACTGGAGATGTAGGGTGGGAGGAGAGACAGATGATTGAGTAGTGGTTGGGTTGGTATGAGATAGTAGGGATGGGTAAGGTGTTTGTGAGCGGTGGGGAGAGAGGTACTGTGGGCAGATGAACAAGTTAAGATTATGAGCTAGATAGGGATACAAGCAGTGGGTTATAAGAGACCATGAACAGTATAGCAGTTGGACAATATGGATGTTATGTTTAAATGATATTAAAGGCAGGAGCAGGTAAGAGTTTGATCTGAGTGGCAAAACTTTCTGTGGCCCTCAAGTGGGCGAAGAAATCGATTTAATCGCCGCTCAGGCGGCGATTTATTCAAGTTACCCCGCAGGTTCGGGGGAGGGGCGGCACGGTGCACGCGTGCCTCTCTCAGTGTTGGATCCCGACGAAGTAGCTGGGCCCAGGCGGCGATCCAATCAAGTTACCCTGCAGGTTCGGGGGAGGGGCGGCGCGGTGCACGCGTGCCTCTCTCAGGGCTGGATCCCGACGAAGTGGCTGGGCTCAGGCGGTGATTTAATCAAGTTACCCCGCAGGTTCGGGGGAGGGGCGGTGCGGTGCACACGTGCCTCTCTCAGGGCTGGATCCCGACGAAGTGGCTGGGCTCAGGCGGCGATTTAATCAAGTTACCCCGCAGGTTCGGGGGAGGGGCGGCGCGATGCACACGTGCCTCTCTCAGGGCTGGATCCCAATGTAGTGGCTGGGTTCAGGCAGCGATTTAGTCAAGTTACCCCGCAGGTTCGGGGGAGGGGCGGCGCGGTGCACGCGTGCCTCTCTCAGGGCTGGATCCCAATGTAGTGGCTGGGTTCAGGCAGCGATTTAGTCAAGTTACCCCGCAGGTTCGGGGGAGGGGCGGCGCGGTGCACGCGTGCCTCTCTCAGGGCTGGATCCCGACGAAGTGGCTGGGCTCAGGCGGCGATTTAATCAAGTTACCCCGCAGGTTCGGGGGAGGGGCGGCGCGGTGCACGCGTGCCTCTCTCAGGGCTGGATCCCGACGAAGCTAAACTAAACTAAGCCTTAGGTTTATATACCGCATCTTCTCCAGATCTGAAGGGAAGAAAGTTGAAGAGAGATAGGGAAAATTATTGAAATACATGTAAAAAATATGTAAACCGCTGAGATTTCTGTACGATTCAGCAGTATATCAAATTTGAATAAACATAAACATGCTAAAAAGCATCTGGGAGAGGGAGTGAGAGATGGAAGGGAGAGGCAGACTTTCTGGTACAGCAGATGCCATATGGAAGAGGCAAAGAGAATGCAGACAGTGAATGGCAAGAAGAGGAGGAAAGCAGAAACCAGACAACAAAAGGAAGAAAAAAAAATTATTTTTATTTTTTTGCTTTAGGATAAAATAGTATTGTAGCTGTGTTGATTAACATTTATAAACAAAGCCCTGCCAACTCAAGATCTCCTCTAGTTCAGCAGTCAGAACTCTGATTGTACAGAATATTAAACTAAGCTAAGCCTTAAGTTTATATACCGCATTTTCTCCATAAAGATATTGTTTCTTTTTATACTTTAATAAAATAAGTTCGGTATGAAACTATTTGAGGATTGTGGGGATGGAATCAGATGGTTTACAGGGCCTGAGCTTGCACGGATGGAGATGGGAACAAATTTTCCGTCCCCTGACATTCTCTGACTTCCCCTCCCTCCTTTAACTCCTCCTCTCCCTGCCTCAGAATTATTCTGACCAATAAGAGCCAGAATGAGATAAAACTCCTCCCCCCTCTCAGTGTTAGTGGGTGGAACCCTTTAACTACACCAGCTCTTTTCTGACCAATCAGCACTGAAAGGGGTGGAGCCGAGTAGAAAACACCAGGACCCGGATGCTGCAAAGGATTCCCTCCCAGTAAGACTCTTAAAGCAGCCTCAGTGGCACAGAAACTTCTCTGCAAACGCCTTCGTATTCAAATGAGCTTTCCTTGTGACGCACGAAAGAGAACGCCCCGCCCCCATCTGCCATGAAATGCTTCCTGCACTGGGTGTTGTACAGTACTCGCGTCTCTCGATCAGTGTGAAGCCCCGCCTCCCCTTTGTGACCTCATCAGCCTGCGCCCAACAAGACACGAGTCTCAGAGCCCTAAATGTCACTTCCTGTCCTTTGTTCCTTCTTCCGACACTGCAAGAAATAAACCCTCGACCAGAGAAAGAGCCCCACATTAATTTCTAATCCTGAAAACTACAAAAGCAGAGAGCAAAATGCCTGCAGGAACTTCTGCCCAGGTGGGAGACTCCCCCAACTCCTTCTGCCCTGGGATGTTGCAGAGTCAGTCCTGGGGCTGAGGAAAATAACTTTGGGACCCTCCTGAGGGGAAGAAGAGAGATCAGGAGTCTCAAAGGGAGATTTTGGCTGTAACTGGTTTTTCCTGCTATAGTCCTGCTTTGGGACTGTCAATTATGTGGCTGCAAATTATATACACAGAGAAATCTCTTCCTCTGCCCTAATAATAATAATAATAACTTTATTTTTCTATACCGCCATAGTCAGGTGACTTCTAGCGAGAGCTCTCCTGAAATCTAACCCTCCTCTGGGGTTGTGTTACAAATATCTTCTTCTGTCATGTTCAGCCCCAGCACTGGGAGGTCTTCTGAAATAGAACCCTGTTCTGGGACTCTGTGTTATGTAATTGCAAATTATGTATACCCGGCATATTTTCCGCCAGCCCTGGGAGGCCTCTTTCTGAAAGTGCTGAGTGTGTTTCTGATTTGTATTTATTTCAGATGCAGGTGACATTTGAGGAGGTCGCTGTCTCTTTCTCCCAGGAGGAGTGGGAGTATTTAGATGAAGAGCAGAAGGAGCTCTACAGGAAGGTGATGAAGGAGAATTATCAGACCCTGATCTCTTTAGGTAAGAGATAAAAATCACATGTTTATTAGCAGTAGTGGGCCATCATTATAAGGATAATTTTGATTATGTTTCTCTCATGTGATGAAAACAAATGAGACCATGAGATCTTGTTGTCCTTCATGTTGAGGGCTATAACTGGGCAGTGGTAGCATGTTGCACGGAAGGTGAGAAAAAGTTCAGTGTCTAATTATAACAGGAAATGGTAGTAGAAGTTGCTTTAGAGCAGTGGTCTCAAACTCGCGGCCTGCCAGGTACTATTTCGAGGCCCTCGGTATGTTTATCATAATCACAAAAGTAAAATAAAACAGTTTCTTGATCATACAACTCTTTAGCTATAAATTACAATATTATTATTACAATAGCCAAATGGAAAGATTTTTAAACTATAGAGTTTTACCTCATGCAAAATTGTCATTTCTTTAATAAGACATTAACTATTTTTTTTTTCTGAGGCCCTCCAAGTACCTACAAATCCAAAATGTGGCCCTGCAAAGGGTTTAAGTTTGAGACACTCTGCTTTAGAGTAAATTTGTGGGCTGCTCGCCCCTTACAGAGGAGTGAAAGTAGGAAGCCAGTCACCCAATTAACGCTAGATTTCTGGGACAAAGTGGGGGATGCACTGTTAGATGACAACTGCTATTCTGGATTGATGACCATTAGACGTAATCCAAAATTTGTGCTTGGGATTATGTTTAGGGAGTTTAACAGTTGGGAAGCAAAGTGGTCAAATGAATACAGACAAGGGAACTCCAAGGAAATTTGGAACTTGAGGGAACAGTATGGTCTGAAACTGCTACTTTGTATCCTCTCTTTACAAGTGAGTATTATATAAAGAGTGACATGTTTAGAAAGCCACTAAAATTGAGGAAATCATGGAAAGGGAAGATGGGATAAAGGGATGAAGAAATGGACTATAAGATACTCTAGAGAACTTATGTTACCATTTCTGAAGCTGTATCAGAGGGCAGATGAAAGATGTTGGAAGGACTACAAAGGTAATGGGGATTTTTATCATTTGTAGTGAACATGTAGTAAAGCCTGCAAGTATTGGTCTTCAGTAGTTAAAACGGGTTCAAGAATGGGAAACGGGGCACAGACCGAGAAGACCAACTAAATATTGCAGGTTATTATCTTGTAGAAGCTAGAGCTGAGAAGGAACAAGTTCCCCTTTTAGGAGGGAGTGTTGAGGAAACTGCAGATCTCATGGATGGCTAAAATTGCAGCTGTGAAGCAACAGATCTAATTGAATCTTTAATTTAGGGACAGCACTATGTATATATAGGTTTAAGGTGATTTACAATGTAAAGAGACCATGTAGAACATAGGGAGCTTATACTGGTCAGTTAAAATCTGCTAAACAAGACACGAATGCTCATGTCATAACAAGGGGCCTTGCTCTTTTCTGCCGGTGTTAGCAATTACATACTGTATAGAGTTATACAAGATATACAATACACTCAGTTATTAAATACAATGCCAGTTCTTGATATAGTCAGTTGTACAGTATGAGGATGTTGTTGCGTGGATGATCCTGACGGTTTATGGCACAGAAATGTTATCAGTTTTTTTCTGAATTTTAAGATGAGAAACCGGGGGTAGTATGAAGAGTGGAAACAGGTGAAGAGAAAGGAAAAGTTAAATTTCTCAGGGCACACAGCGAGTACAGCCTGATTCAGAGATTTTGGAGGTCTCCAAAAGTGGGTTTTGAACAGTTTTGGAGTAAGACCTAGTACCCACACCCCTAAAAAACTTAAATTACTGCTTGGATTTTTCTCCAGATTTGAATTTAAAGATATTTTTATGCCTTTATAAGCTTAGTTTTGGCAAGGTAACCACTCAGATGGACTCCCCAGGGCAGGGTACTTCAAATTCAGGCCTTATTTGCGACGGATGTCTGTCCGGTGAGAGACCGTGTTCAGGTGCGATGTGGAAGGGGGATGAAATTTCATCAGCCAATGTTCCCTCAACCCCTCAAAGGGGTTCTGATGCCATTCCAGACAAGAAAGAGATGCCTTCTGCTCCATTGCCAGTGTTTGTGCCGCCTGTGTGAATCCCTCTGTTGCAGGATATAGGTCTAAAGCCTGGTCTTCCCATGGCTTCTCCATCAATTGCTCTGTTTTGGCGCGGATGCCTATGATACTCTGACCATGTCTTTACCGATGCAGGCTGGTATTTCTTCCACGGAGGACATTGTCTCTCTCGCAGATAGCTGTGATCAGGATCCTAGTGGTCTCCAGGGTCTCAGGGAGGATCCTGCAGTGTGCCCACACACCTGGTTGATCTAATCTTGGAATCTGTTCAGGAATTGAAGTTGGCCTGTGACTAGTCTGCTGTGGCGTCCTGTTCTCTCATGAGTGACGAGAAGCCGCAGACTGTTTCTTTTCCGGACCATCCTGATATTGTCGAGATGCTCACAGGCATCTGGAAAGTGTCGGAGAGTCCCTGAACTGTGCTAGGACCATGTCCAGACTTTATCCACCTTCAACTCACGTTTTGCGTCCCCGAAGGTTGGTTCCTTGGTGGCACAAGTCAGTAAGCACACTTCTCTGTCCAGGACTGCAGGGTAGATTTTATCCTTAAGCGTCTATCCGACTCAAGAGTGGCCTCTTCTTTTGTGGCCAGAGCATGTCATACTAAGCTCCTCCATGATCCAGATACTATTGTGATCCAGGATCTTGTTTTTCTCACCTCTGGTGTGGATTATATGCTCTGTACAAAATCTTCAAGGTCTTCATTAAGCTCTCCGCCTACTCCATTTTGGTGCATAGGATGTTTTGGAGCCGGCAGTGGCCCGGTGTAGTGCTGCCCGATTCACGATTCAAATCGATTTAATTTAAAAGAAAATCAGCCTCCCGATTCAATGGCCGACCCTTCCGCCGTGTCTTCATAAAGCAGGAGCTGCAGAGCTGCCTTTTGCTGGCCATCCACTGCGGCTCCTGCTTGAGGGGGGAGGGTCAGTCAGAAAGGCCTCCCCCAGTTTTTCTGCTCTTGCCTTCCCCAGTTTCTCCACTCTTACCTCCCCCAGCTTCCCTGCTCTTGCCTCCACCAGCTTCCCCACTCTTACCTCCTGTAGGCTAATAGGGCAGCCTGCAGGCTCGCTAGTGTTTTAGAGATCCCTGCAGCTGCCCATGATCCTCAGCAGCACATTCTCTCTGCCGCGATCCTGCCCCTGCTTTGATGTCAGGGGCAGGATTGCGGCAGAGAGCACTTGCCGCTGAGAACCACAGGCAGCTGCAGGGATTGCTTAAACACCAACGAGCCTGCAGGCTGCTCTATTAGCGTTAAGGAGGTAAGAGCAGGGAAGGTGCAGGCTTCAGGGGGAGCAGGTGTTCGTTCGCGGCGGAGAGGAGGAAAAGAGTGCCTTAGGCAGGGGGGAGCAGGCCTTCGGGGGAGGAGCTGGCATTTGCGGTGGATAGGAGGAAAAGAGTGCCTTCGTGGCAGAGGGGAGCAGGCCTTCATGGAGGGAGCAGGCCTTCGCGGTTGGGAGGAAGAGAGAAAGTGCCTTCGTGGGGGGGAGCAGGCCTTCGTGGGGGGAACAGGTTTTCGCGGCGGCGAGCAAGCCTTCAGGGCAGAGAGGCAGGCCTGTGCAGAGGGAAGAGGAGAAAGAGTTCCTTTGGCGGAGGGGTGGCAGGCCTGAGCAGAGGGAGGATGAGGAAGGAGTAAAAGAAGGGAGGGGAGATGCCAGAGCTGGGGTGGGGTGAAGGGAAGGGAAGAAAGAAACCAAACCAAAAAGATGGGGAGGAAAGCAGAGAAGAGGTGCTGGACTAATGGGGAGAGAGGGAGAGAGAAATGCAAGACCACAAGGGGAAGGGTACAAGAGGGACAGATTCTGCTCCAAAGTAGGTGGGCAGGGTGCAGGATGGCAGGAGAGATAGTAGGAGATAGCCTGTACCTGAAGACGGGGATACAGGAGGTAAGGAAGAGAGAAAGAAGAAGCTGGATATGGGGAGAGATAAGAGGCTGGGCATGGAAGGAGCATAGGAACAAGGACACAAGGGGGACAGTACTGGAGAGGAGAATAGGGACACAGAAGAGAGATGCTGGATGAAAGGGTAGATGAGAAAAGGAGAGATGGTGCACCTGTGGATGGTGGGGTCCATCGCTGCAGCTGCGGGGTGATGGAGATGAACCAAAGGAAAGATGCCAGACCTCCGGGGCCGGAAAGGGAAACAGAAGGGGAGGACATTGATGGAAGATGGATGGTTAGCACGGAGAAAGGAGGAGAGCCTAATCAGAAGACAACCAGAGCAACATGGGACCAACAAGATTTAAAAAATGACCAGACAACAAAAGGTTGGAAAATAATTTTATTTTTGTTTTGTGATTACAATATGTCATATTTGAAATGTGTATCCTTCTAGAGCTGGTGTTGGACCGCAAACATGAGCTAGGATTTAATAGAGAGGAAATATATTTTTTGTTTGCTTATTTTGTTTACACCACAGGACCAGTGTGGTTAGGAGAGGGCAAAGAGGGTGAAGAGGCTATAAAATAAACCCACCAGGATGCTTGGAAAAAAACCCACCCAATTGGGCAGGAAAATCGTTAGTTCAGGGATTCCTCTTCTGAGGTGACCCTGAGAAGGTTACCCTTCAGATGACAACTGCTGTTTGGCAAAGGTGTGGATGACCTGATGGCAAGTGTGCAGAATCATAAGCCCAAGGCCTTGCTAGATAATTGACCCCTGTCTTCTAGGGTTCGGGGCGCTCTAGCTTTTGTCACCCCAGATACTCATGTCAGTACTTTGGGGGTCCACAGGGCAGTGCTCTGCCCCAGTAGGCAGTCAGAGATTCAGGGGTTCCCGTCATCATAAGCCATCAGGGAGTTGTCCCGCAGTGCCTTCCAAGAAGCAATTCTGACACCAGGCTGAACCCCCAAGGATCGGGCGTCAGTTTTCAGAATTTCTAGTGGAATGGCAGGCCTTTACCTCAGACTGCTGGATTTTTTTGCGTGGTGCACTGTGGCTGTAGCCTCTGCTTTGTTTGCTCTGTCCGACCTGAAATCTCAACCTGGCCCTTCGGTCTCTAACGCGTCCACCCTTTGAGCCTCGGTCCTTGAGGGACGGAATCGAGGCTGGTTTTCATGATTTCCCCAATGAATATGCATGAGATTTATTTGCATGCACTGCTTTCAATCCTGAAAAGCCGACTGGATTCCGACCCTCGAGAACCAGAGTTGCCAACCCCTGCCCTAGACCATTCCTCCCTGATGTATCTTGCCATCAAGACAGTTTTACTGGTGGCCATTACTTCAGATCGCCAGGTGTTTGAACTTCAGGCTCAATCTATGCCATGATCCTTTTCTTAAGAACATGGATTCTGGTGTGTTTCTGCACACTGTTCCCTCGTTTCTTCCGAAGGTGGATTCAGCCTTTCACATCAACCAGGAGGTGTGGCTCCCATCTTTTACCTCCTCTGGGTCTCAGGAGCAGGACCGGGTGTTGCAGTCCCTGGACGTGCACAGGGTTTTGTTAGGCTACCTGGAGGTCACAAATTATTTGGGTCTCCAAATATTTGTTTGCTGTGGTGGGTCTGGCCTGCAGGGGCAGGTCGGCGTCTAAGGCTATTATTTATAGATGGATTTGTAGAGCTATTTCTTCTGCCTACATTGCAGCCGGCAAGAAGCCCCCTCTTTCTGTGCAGGCTTATTCTACTAGAGGCACGTCCTCGTCTTTTACTGAATCATCAGGTGATTTCTTTGGAGGATATTGCGGACTGTTACCTGGTCTTCGCTGCAAACCTTTATAGGATTGATGTGGCAGCCAAGCAGGATGCTGTTTTTGGTTCTTCTGTTTTGGCAGCGGTCTCATCAGTCCCACCCTGATTTTATGGGACTGCGCTGTTACAACCTGCTTGTCCAGGAATAAAGTGGGATTTTACAAGAACGAAAGATTAGGTTCTTACCTTTACTAATCTTCTTTCTTGTAAATCCTACACTTTATTCCTGGAGCCTGCCCAGGACATTGCTGATTCACCAATCATCTGCCTTGACCAGTACTGGTAAGCTGAATTTCTGACCAGCCTTTTGAAGAATGCCATCTGACTATGTTTAGCACTTTGCCTTGGGGTTTCTAGTGCCCCTTTCATCAGTGCAGGGGAGGGGCTGAAGACTGAATAATTGAGGCTTCCTATAAGTTGTCTGGTGAGTATGGATAAACAAAACCACTTGTCCAGGAATAAAGTGTGGATTTACAAGAAAGAAGATTAGCAAAGGTAAGAACCTAATCTTTCATTGCAATCGCACCTGTGAGTCTATATTAATAACAGAAAACTCAGCTTTAGACACTCTGACATTAGGTTCTGCTAGCTTTACTGGAGACTGATTAAGAAAGCATACTGCTAGACACCTCTAGCGGCGGAAGGGCATAGTATGTCCAGTTTGCTCATGCTATTCACATTCCCCAAACTTTTGGATAGCACCTCGTATTAAAAATCTCTGAAGCATCCACAGGTTATAGAGGCAGACAGGAGCCCAGGACAAAGATACGGTAGATTCTGGTATTTTCCACACTAGCAGACTATTCACATCTCAGGTTCCGATTAGTGGTGATTTTTCACTTTGTATCTGACGAAAGTCTCATCTACAGTATTGATAGGATACAGGCTGCAAAAAGATGCCAAGAAATAACCTAATTAAAATGGAAAAGTAATCCTTACTGCACTAGTTGAAGATAATCTCTGAAATTCTGATTCTTTGCTGGAAAGATTTCTTTGGAGAAGGATGTGGGAAAATGATTTTAGCTTCCTGCCCTTTCTCTATGCTCATATCAGTCTGAGTATTCTCAGAGAGTTTGTTTTACCTTATTCTAGATGTTCTGGTGTGAACAAGGAGACCTGCATGTTGTATAAGTGTTGAAGAAGTTTGCATATATTGAAATGAGGTGATAATACATTGAACTATTTAGAGTGGGATTAAAGATGTTACTTTTTATGAGGTATAATCATTTTGAGAAAATTAATTGAATGCAATTTTCTTACCCCAGCAGCAGGTTCTCTAACCGTCACCCCTAAGATTATATCCCACATCGAACGAGGGGAAGAGCCGTACATCAGGGGTGAGCCTGGATCAGAGGAAAGAGAAATTGGGAAAAGCAGCTCCCCAGGTGAGTAGAGTAATAAGAGGGACCGGGGTAAATATGTCTAATCTAATCTAAACTTCCATTTGTGCGTCGCACATACTTATACAGGCTCAAGGCGACAGAACAAGGAGGAAGGGGGAAAGTTGTAGGGAAGGGGGGTATGGAGAAATAAGAGAGGGGACCCAGAAGTAGGGGGGAGTTATACAGAAACTAAGACAGTTAGTTGTCAAAGAGGTGAGTCTTCAGTTTTTTTCTGAATGTAGTGCAGTTTGTCTCTGTCCTAATAACTTCCGGTAGGTCTTTCCAGGTTTTTACACCCAGATAAGTTAGCATAGAGTTGAAAATTTGCTCGTAGTGGAGGTTTTTTGTGAATGGTAGATTTAGTTGGATTCTGTTAAGGATTCTTTTTGAAGTTGACCAAACATTAGAGAATAATTGGATGTGAGGGGCTGCTGAGTTTCCGTATGGAATCTGGTGTAGGATACAAGACGATTTGAAAATTATTCAAGATGTTATTGGAAGCCAATGTAATTGCGTGATGAAGGTTGTGATTGAGTCAAATTTCTTTAATTTGTAGATTAGTCTAACTGCTGTGTTCTGGATGAGTTGTAGTTTGTGGATGAAAAAGGTGTTGATGCCAAGTAGGCAGATTTGCAATAGTCCAATTGAGCAAGGACCATTATCTGAACGATCAGAGCCAAGTGGTGTGGGTGAAAGTATGATCTTGTGAGTCGCAGTTGACGCATAGTATAGATGGTCTTTTTCCAAAGGTTAGATATTTTCCGAAGGTTAGATATTTGTGGTTCCATTGGAAGAGTGAGTTTAGGTATGACATTCTGTTGTGCGGTGCGGAAACCAATGGCTTTGGTCTTAGTGGCGTTCAGTTTCAGCTTGTTGTTCGTTGTCCAGGTTTGAAATTTATCTATATTGTTTGAGATTTTTTTGGCAATATTAGGATGGTTATGGGAATGAGGAGGAGGATGTTGTCGGCATACAACAGTACCGTTTCATCTTCAATTTTGATGTGACCCAGCGAGCTCATGAATAAATTGAATAGGATTGGGGATAATGGGGAGCTTGTGGGATGCCACAGAACGCCTTCCAAGGGTTGGAGTATGATTCTTGCCTTTGGACTATATATTCACGATTTTGTAGGAAGTCGGCAAACCAATTCAGTACAGTTCCTGTTATACTGATTTCTGATTGCCTTCTATAGACACCTTTTGTAGGGAAAGCACTGGGGGTTCTGCCCCTTTATAGATAAGGATCAGTCACTTGACCTATAAGGGAAGGCTTAACCTATGGGCCATACAATGTAAGCTCTGGAAAGGTGGAGGGAAGGAGTTTATCTTTAACTTCACATGTCAGAAATCTTGAAGCTCAAAACCGTGTTGTGAGGGAGTCAGAAGGAAGGTGTGTTTTGTGGTGCCAGATCCTGGGTTGTGACTGGGTCTCTGTGTGCAGAAGCTTGGGAAACAGCAGGGTCTCTGGATGTCCAGCTGGCTGGCATAAATGCGAAGACCTAAATGTGTCACTTTAATACATCACTTAGCGTAATATTTGCCTCTTTTTCCTCAGTGTGACTTAGATGCCCTTTCTTCACTTAATTGACTTATACAAAGTTAATCTTATTATGCTCAGTAAACCTTTCCATATCAATATTCCATACAGATCCCAGATCACGACCAGGATAATGTTAGCAGAGCCTTTTTGCTGTCAGTAGGTGGTCACCCAGATCTCTTCTGAATATTGCTGGTAAATCCCAGTTCCACTCAGCCTGGACTATTCCTGCCATAACCAGATAATGCTGAGGTAGTATGTCCATATTTTTAGTGGCACTAGCAGGATAAGTACTGCTGGAAATCAAGTTTCAAGTTTAATAAGTTTTGATATATCACCCAGTGAGAGACCTTTCTGAGCAGTTTATAATAGAACTTTAAAATCACTCAGAAAATTGGAAGAAAATATATCTGGGGATAGAAAAGAGTAGAATGCATTTTAGATTACTTGGCAACAGGACTTGGTTTTCAGTAGGCAGCATAGAGGCATGTTTTTGGTCAAAGGCATCCTCAGATAAGAAGATGTCGAGACCTCGTTTGAATCTAATCTTTGATTCTTCAGTGAAAAAGTTGAGGGAAGTGTGTTCCAAAGAGTAGGGCCGTTACATTGAAGATTCGTGACCGTATACAGTCATTGATGTTGCAGAATGAGGGTATAACGAGTAGATTTGAGTAGGCCAAGCAAAGAGTCCTAGGAAAGTTGGGAATTGGGAATCGGAAGTCAAGAAAGATATGGCCCGGTGAGAGGGACTTGTCTGGGTAGGAGCTTTGTTAACGTAACGAAGGGACACATTAACCAGCCTATATACACACACACGCATATCAAAAACAGGTCGCACTCCAGAGATGATCATCAGATGGCACCCATAGACCTCTCAGCTTCCAAGTATGTAGTCCAAAGTTGCTCAAACTGTGTCCCCTTTGCTTTCCTCTCCGCTCCCCTCTTTCCTTCCCCACTCCCATCCCTCTCTTTTGTATCTTTAAATCTTCACCAGCACGAGCAGCTTCTCCGGCCGACTGCTCATGCTGCCATTGGCTTGACCTCTGATGTCAATTCCTGGTCCCGCAACCCGGAAGTGATTTCAGAGGGAGCCAGGCTGGCGCGAGCAGTAGGCTAGAGTAGTTGCTCGGGCTGGTGAAGATTTTAAAGAAAGATGTGGGGCAGAGAGGTGCCGGTGCCCCCATCAAGACAGCACCTAGGGTGGTACGCCCCCCCCCCCACTTACTTCTCTACTGTGCCCCACAGAACTTGAATGGTGGTGGGAGCGATGAGGGGAGTGTAGCAGTAATTAATTGGGTATAATAAGCATCTGTAACATGTCTAGGGAAAGGGTCCACCCAAGCTACTAGCCAGGTTCAGATTTATGCAATCTTTTTTTTGTTTTTTAATTTTTATTAGAATTTTATAATGAATACAAAACAATATAATCACCACAAGTACACCACTGAAGAATACTACAGCCACTCAATATAGCATACAAAGTAAACATTTCACTATTATACCCCAATCCCACAACCCATCATATTATAAAATAAAAAGAAAACAAGAAAAACAAAAGAATACATCAACAATATAAACACTATGTGGAAGTCCCATTGTTGTTTCTTCAAAAAGACTCCCAAACAACCACCCTGCCCCTCCCCCCCAAACCCCCCTTCCCACTCAACAGAAAGATAGGATCCAGATTTATACAATCTTATTAGAATGATGAGACCAGAATAGCTGAAACTGACTTTTTGACATTTTTCATTGATAAAGTGAGTAAAATAGCTGCAGAGTTTAGAGATAAGACGCCACCTTTGAGAGAGGATCACTTGCTGAACGATGGTCTGAGTTCGACTCTGAGAGACAATCGATACATATTATTTAACAGCTGAATAAGACAGCATGCCCTTTAGACCCTTGTCCGGTTGGGGTTTTTTCAACAATCAGTGAAGCTATTTATTGAAATTAGTGACGAAGTTTCCGCAGAAAGGCATTGTGTCTAAGTCACTAAAGGAGCGGTGGTTTGGCCACTCTTGAAGGATAGAGTAGATGGTAGCCTGTTGCAACATTTTTGTCTGATTTCATCTTTACCCTTTTTATCAAAAGTGCTTGAAAAGATTTTGCTTCACCAACTTCAGGATTTCTTGGAGAAGTCAAACCTTTTGGATAATGGTCAATTTGGATTGCAGATACATCGTTCAACAGAATTATTATTGATTTCAACCTTAGATGTGATCTACAGGGGGCTTGATCAGGGTAAATCATTTTTTATAGTTTTCCTGGATGTCTCCACTGCTTTCGACATAATTGCGCATCAGATTCTTTTACGGAGATTACCGGTATTGGGCATTAGAGGTACTGTATTACAGTGGTTTGCATCCTATTTGTCAGGGAGAATGTTTTGTGTGGAGTTGGAATGGGCACTGGTGACCTGTGGAGTACCTCAGGGATCGGCATTATCGGCTATATTGTTTAATATTTATCTGCTCCCATTAGAAACATAGAAGATGACGGCAGAAAAGGGCCATAGCCCATCAAGTCTGCCCACTCCATTAACCCTCCCCTAAAACCTCCTAAGGGGTCGCTCACAGGTGGTATCACCTCTACACTGCCCTCGTAAAGATCTGACGTGGGCATCCCATTTATTCTTAAAATCTTGTATGCTGCTGGCCGCGATCACCTGCTCTGGGAGTTTGTTCCAATGGTCTACCACTCTTTCTGTGAAGAAGTACTTCCTGGTATCCCCATGAAATTTCCCGCCCCTGATTCTCAGCGGATGTCCTCTCGTGGCTGACAGACCCCTGAAAGAGAAAATGTTGTCTTCCACCTCTATGCAGCCAGTGATGTACTTAAATGTCTCAACCATGTCTCCCCTTTCCCTACACTCTTCGAGAGAGTATAGCCGCAATCTGTGCAGCCTGTCCTCGTTTGAGAAATCCTTAAGCCCCAAGATCATCCTAGTGGCCATGCGCTGAACCGACTCAACTCTCAGTACGTCCTTACGGTAGTGTGGCCTCCAGAATTGCACACAGTTCTCCAGATGAGGTCTCACCATGGTTCTGTACAATGGCATTATGACCTCCGGCTTCCGGCTAACAAAGGATATGGATACAACCCAGCATTTGTCTAGCCTTGGATGTAGCCTTTTCCACTTGGATGGCTGTTTTCATGTCTTTACTAATGACCACCCCTAAGTCCCGCTCTGCTGCCGTCCTAGCCAAGGTCTCGCCGTTCAGTGTGTATGTTCTGCACGGATTATCGTTGCCAAGGTGCATGACCTTGCATTTTTTCGCGTTGAAGCCCAGCTGCCAGGTCGTGGACCAATGTTCCAGTAAAAGCAGGTCTTACTTCATGCTGTCGGACAAATCATTTCTACTTACAGTGTTACATAGTTTGGTGTCGTCGGCAAACAATGCTATCTTACCTTGAAGCCCCTGGGCCAGGTCTCCTATGAATATATTGAAAAGGATCGGTCCCAGGACCGAACCCTGCGGCACTCCACTGGACACCCTCGACGTTTTAGAGAGGGCACCGTTAACCAACTCTCTCTGAAGTCTACCACTTAGCCAGTCAGTGACCCATTGAGTTAGTGTTGCACCTAATCCCATCGATTTCATTTTGTTCAATAATCTACGGTGGGGGACGCTGTCGAACGTTTTACTGAAGTCCAAATACACGACGTCCAGGGACTCTCCTTGGTCCAGCTTTCTAGTTACCCAGTCAAAGAAGCTGATAAGATTGGATTGGGATGACCTACCCTTGGTGAAACCGTGTTGGTGGGGGTTGCGTAGATTCTCCTCGTTCAGGAAAGTGTCTAATTCACGTTTGATTAGTGTTTCCATGAGCTTACTCACAATTGAAGGGAGACTCACCGGTCTGTAATTCTCAGCCTCTGCCCTGCAACCGTTTTTGTGTAGAGGAATGACGTTAGCTGTTTTCTAGTCCAAAGGGACTTTTCCCGTACTCAGGGAGAGGTTGAAGAGTATGGCTAATGGTTCCGCTAGGACATCACACAGCTCTCTGAGCACCCTGGGGTGCAGATTGTCCGGTCCCATAGCCTTGTTCACCTTGAGTTTTGATAGCTCGCTGTAGACGTCACTGGGTGTAAACTTGTGGTTCAGAAACGGGTCTCCCGAGTTGTGCTTCTCCTGCAACTGTGAGCTGGACCCTGGACCCTCGCAGGTGAAGACTGAGCAGAAGTACTCATTTAGTAGTTCGGCTTTATCTGTGTCTGACTCTGTATAACTCCCATCAGGTTTACTGAGGCGTACTATCCCATCCGTGTTTCTTTTTCTGACACTAATATACCTGAAGAAAGATTTGTCCCCCTTTTTGAGTTCTTTGCTAAGTTTTCTTCTATTCGAAGCTTGGCCTCTTTGACTGCCAGTTTGACAGCTGATGACTTAGCCGTATATTTTGTTCTAGCCTCTTTTTCCCCGAGCTTTTGTAGGATATGAATGCACGCTTCTTGTCTTTGACTAGATCTGATATCTCTGTGGTGAACCATTGAGGTCTGTTGTTTCTTCTCCGTTTACTTACTGATCTTATGTAGTGGTTTGTTGCTGTGTGTAAGGTAGATTTCAAGGTTGACCACATATCCTCCACATCATTGGTCATCGCTTGGTGTTGCAGTGCCTGATGGACAAAATCTCCCATGCGTTTAAAGTCCGTGCCTCGAAAGTTGAGTACTTTTGTTGTCGTGCTTGATCTGGAGAAACCCTTTTTGAGGTTGAACCATATCATATTGTGGTCGCTGGTGGCTAGCTTATCGCCTACCGAGATCTCCGAGACACTTTCTCCATTGGTGAGCACCAGATCCAGTATCACTTGGGCCCTAGTAAGCTCGAGCACCAATTGCTTGAGTCGTGCTCCCCTTATGGAGGAGAGCAGCCTTCTGTTGCCGCTGGTCGAGAAGTGCAGGCTCTTGAGATAAGCTATAAGTTTTATGCCGACGACCATTCCTGGTCCTGGTCGAGAATTCAATGCAAGACGCGATTTCACGATTAGAAAGATGTTTTGATGTAATCAAAGTGGATGGACACTAATCATTTAAAATTGACTATGTGTAAAACCGAGACACTCTGTGTAGGTCGCCAGATACTAGTAGAATTATTTCCATCTGTACTGATTGAGTTTGGATAATAGTTTTTCCGGTATCTAATGAATGCAAATACCTGGGGGTGATATTGGATTCCACTTTGTCTTTTAAGCCACAGATACATGAGCAGTGGTGTCTAAAGCTCTTTTAAAACTTCACTGCTTCATAAATTAAGAGATTTTCTTGATAAGTGCAATTTTGATTCCTACAGTTGATTACCGTATTTTCACGCAGATAACGCGCACCCGTGTATAACGCGCAGAAACCACGATTTTATGTATAAAAACTTTTGTATACCGCGCTCACGGGTATAACGCGCATGCAGCCTGACTGTCCTTTCGCCCGCCCCGACTCTCCTCTGGCCACCCCGACTCTCCTTTCGCCCTCCCCGACTCTCCGTGCGTTGTCCCGACTCTCTGTTCACCCTCCCTGACTTTCCGTGCACTGCCCCGACTCTCCGTGCGCTGTCCCGACTCTCCGTTCACCCTCCCTGACTTTCCGTGCACTGTCCCCCCTTGAAGGTCTGGCTGTCCCCCTTGAAGGTCTGTCCCCATCCTGAAAGCCTGATGCCCCCCCCGGCAGGACCACTCGCACCCCCACCCCGAAGGACCGCCGACTCCCCAACAATATCGGACCAGAAGGGAGCCCAAACCCACCTGGCCACGGCGACCCACTACCCCCACCCCGCACTACATTACGGGCAGGAGGGATCCCAGGCCCTCCTGCCCTCGACGCAAACCCCCCTCCCTCCAACGACCGCCCCCCCCAAGAACCTCCAACCGCCCCCCCAGCTGACCCGCGACCCCCTTGGCCGACCTCCACGACACCCCCACCCCCCTTCCCGTACCTTTGATAGTTGGCCGGACAGACGGGAGCCAAACCCGCCTGTCCGGCAGGCAGCCAACGACGGAATGAGGCCGGATTGGCCCATCCGTCTCAAAGCTCCGCCTACTGGTGGGGCCTAAGGCGCGTGGGCCAATCAGAATAGGCCCGGGAGCCTTAGGTCCCTTCTGGGGGCGGGGCCTGAGGCACATGGGCCCAACCCGACCATGTACCCAAGGCCCCGCCCCCATGATTTTCTTGATAAGTGCAATTTTGATTCCTACAGTTGATTATTGTAACGCTGTTTACTTCGGTTTACCGAAAAATTAAATTTGAGCATTACAATTGATAACAGAATGCAGCGGCCCACTTAATTGAGGGGGCTTCAAGATTTGACCATATTACACCAATCTTAATTAAGCTTCACTTGTTACCAGTAGCTGCTCGAATTGAGTTTAAAGTACTTTGTACGATTTCAAGCTAAGACAGAGTAAACAGTCATTAGAGATAAGTAATCTTCTTCGTCATTATTTGCTCAGTCGTACATTGCGCTCCAGTGAACAGCAGTGCTTTGAGGTCCCACCTTTGAGGAGACTAATTGCTCTGATTGCTAGGCAGGGCGCCCAGTGGTGGAACGCCTTGCCGCTTGAAGTTAAAGAGGCACCATCTTTATTAAATATTCTGAAATTAATCAAAACAGTATTGTTTGAATGATATTATTCATGCAAGTGAGTATGATGAATATGAGGTATTGCCAGTACTTATGTCCTCCTCCCCTACTTAGACTACTGTAACTCCCTCTACTGCCGCATCACAGAGAAAGACTATAAGAAACTGCAACTACTCAAAAACACAGTAGCAAGGCTGATCCTGCACAAGACAAAATATGAGAGGGCAAGTCCACTACTTAAGGAATTACACTGGCTGCCAGTCAAGGGCAGGGTTCATTTCAAAATTGCATGTATTGTCGATTGTTTAACAAATTCTAAATTCCCAACCTACTTCATCCTCTCTACGGCCCTCTTCTCTACCTCGCCACCATCCCAATTCAAGATTTGAGACTAACTTATACTCTCTTTCCACCTTGTATCCCATGTACTGACAAAATGTATCTTTATTGTAAACCGCTTTGAACTTCACGGTATAGCGGTATATAAGAAATAAAATTATTATTATTATTAAAGCTATACAGTATACGGAGAAAACTTAGCTTGGCTCATTTCTGCTCGCCAGGTCACACAGTCCTTCAATTATTCGAGCACAATTCAACGCTGCAAGCTACCACTTCCTTCCCCGCGCCAGTACAGAGGAAAGCTCTTTTCGAGACCACTTTTGAGTTCCAAAGACCCAAAATCTGGAACAAACTCCCTGGAATGAACTCCCAAGCAGCTTACGCCAACTTCCCATATACTTCCAATTCAGGAAGGCACTGAAGACGCATTTATTATCTTTACTGCACTGACTTACAATAACGTACCCATCTGTGTGAAGTCTATACCTCTGAATCAATTCTAATATAATGCAAGCCCCAATGATTCCTAGCCAACATTTGCAGGATACAAGAATAAGTATGGTTTGGTATTTCAGTATTATAGGTTATTTGAGATGTTATTGGATTGTAATTGTCTATATCTGCATTATGAATGTTTCTCTGTAACTCGCCGAAAATTGCAGGATGTGCGAGCAAGAAATATTTAAAATAAATAAATATTATGAAGATAGAAAAAGATATATTTATGTAGCCAGCTGTAAATAATAAATTAATAATTATTCACAACTAGTACATACCGTATTTTTCTCTCCATAAGACACAGCTGATCATAAGACGCACCCACCTGTAGAGGAGGAAAAACTAAGAAAAAAAATTCTGAACCAAATAGTGTGCCCTGTACCCTGTCCCCCCTCTGGTGGTCTAGTAGTAGGCTGGGACAGGGTACAGGTCACGTCTAGTGGTGGGCACGTCTAATGGTAGGCACGTCTAGTGGCAGCCAGCAAGTCCCCAGCCCTTGCCAAGCCAGCCAGCCAGTCCCAAGGCAACCAGCCAACCCACCCACCCCAAACCAGCCAGCCAGTCCCAAGCCAACCAGCCCAAAGGCAACCAGCCCACCCAGCCAGCTCCCAGTCAAACCAGCCAGCCAGTCCCAAGCCAGCCAGCCCAAAGGCAGGCAGGCACCCCCTCCCCCGTACCTTTTTTTGGCATCCTGGTGGTCCAGCGTGCTTTCCTCGCTCCTGCCTGGTTTCCCTGCTCTCTTCCGGCAGCGTTAGCGGCACAGCGGTGCACGAGGCAGGTGTGTGCTTTTTGCGTGCTTGCTTAGTCCCTCCCTGCACTCTGAATGGCTGCCTATCAAATTCTATTGCCTACTATTCAAGGCTATTAATGCAGAAAGCCCAACCTACTGGAATAACCGACTAACTCAATCCTCCTCAACCAGGCAAAGGAGAACCCACTCACTATTCACACACCCACTATCCAAAAATGTCAAACGAAAAAAACTATATGACAACCTAATAGCCACCAAAGCAGCTAAACTGGTCAGACAAATCACCATTCTGCTGTCCTCGACCACAGACTATAAAACCTTCAAGAAAGAAACTAAAACCCTACTCTTCAAAAAATACATAAAACCTATTTAACACGACCACTTCCTACCCAAACCCCACCTACCCAAATATGCTTCTAATTACCCAACATTTATCACCTTAAGATCTCGACAACTCGTTGGTAATTCTTATGTAACTCTTATGACATTAATTAGCATTCCCTAGTAGATAGGTGAGGCATATCAAAAGATCCCTAAATGTCCCTAAAATAAGAACCTCAAGATTATTTTCCCTATACCCAGAAGTGCCGGGCATAGTAACCTAGAATTAAATGCATTAAGATGAAGAAGGAATGTCCAGTGCAAACCCAAAAAGCCCAAATATATGTATAATATGTACAGTTAACTCATGTGAAGGTGATACAAGCAATGAATATGCACAAGACAGATTTTGTCTTTGAGTGTGGTGCAAGGGCCAAGTTCTCAAATTAAATTTAAATCGTTAAAAGAACTTGTGATGTGTCAGCAAATAATCAAAAATATAAATCACTGCCACATGTGGGACAGGCCTATTACCTGCGGCAGGTGTTACAGTACATAAAAATATGGGATAAACAAATAGTTCTTTTCCGAGAACAATGCATGAGACAATAATAAAGAAATAATACAACAGCTAACAGAATATCATAATGGGCCTATTAGATTACGTAATAACACATAATTATATTTCAGAAGTACAATTCAAAGAACGTAAATTAAGGTATAATGGCAATAAATGTAGAGGATCCTCTGAAGATCTGCAGCGCTAATATAAATAGCTTGCATGGTGTAGGTGTATTTTTTTTTCTTTTTTTGCAGAAAGATAATCATAACCCAAGTGTTTCTAAACCATAGTTCAGGTTTGTTAAATTAAAAAAAAAAAAAAAAGGAAAAGCACAACAGTTGCACACTTAAGAGAAAAATGTGAAAATGTAGATAAATTACATAACTAACATTAACACTGAAGTAAAGGCTGCTTTGTTTACCTCATTGGAATAACTACAAGACGGCATTGTATCTTCCAAAACAGACAATATTCGTTTATTGTTAGTATAAAAACTTACAGTATTACAGCAGCAGAGACATATCAGAAAAATGTATTGTCAGTTCAGAATATGCAATGGAGAGAAGAACTTGCATCCATATGCTTAGCAGGGGGCTAGCAGATCCCCGTAGCATAAGTAAGTGAATCTCTCTGGCTTTACCTAGAATGCACATGTTTTTTATACAGAGCAATTCTTCCTTTGTTCCAAAAAGTACATCCCCGAATTCTGGTTATGTAATTCCCTATTGGTACATAAAATAATGTATACCTAACTCCTCCTCTCAGTCCACGCCTCTCTCACCTCCACCCCCCCTCCCCAGTAGGTGGGGAGGGCCTTGCAGAAACAGAGAACTCTTGGTGAACTTTCTTTCTCCAGCGCTGAGAGCTGTAGATGCTAATTAGTGGTTTTACAATTCTGTGCATCTTCAGGATAGTGTCCTTGTATGCTGAAAGTTGGCAAAGGTGACCTTTCAACAATCCAGCTGCTTGGTTCCCATAACTTGGTTCAGAGACAGGGAGCAAATGTTTTGGTACCAAGTTCTTTCATCTCACTATACCCACATCGTCCTGCAGGGATCCTTGCTCATTATAAAAGTTTTATGGCTTTCCAGGGTGCCTGGCATATGAAGTCATACAGCACTGATAACAGTTCAGCAGAACCTTGGAGAAATATCCTCACAGCAGGGAACGGAGACAAAAACGTTAGCATTGCAAAGGCTGCAGGTGTTTACAGACAGCAAGGTACAGGCTGTGCCTGGCTATGGGAAAATATAGGTCTGTAGTGTCCAGCATATACAAGTGAAAATATAGGTCTGTAGTGTCCAGCATACACAAGTGAGGCCAGTATGTCCAGTTGAATCATCTGTATGTCCAGGTTATCTATGTCAACACCTAAACAAAGTAAAACCTCTGGACAATAAAGCATCATAGAACATATGAAAACAAGTGTAAAGGAAGGTGTGGACAGGCTGGTAACTTGTGCAAACTCTTCTGACAGTAGATTCTCAACAGTCTCAATGCTTCTCAAATTATCAACCATAGGAATGAACACGATTAAAATCAGTAGTTTACCACAGTTATTATCTTGATGTCTTGTGAAGCTTTAAAAGTAAGTGTATATCCTTTAGATTGGAGTTACAAAAGGTCAGAGAAATATGACTGTCCATTGATTTCATGTATGCAGTCTGGATAAGTCCCCTGTCTGTCTATTGCAAGCAGCAGTCTTCAGCTTCTACCATCTACAATATAATCAGAGACAAAACCACATAAATACAATTCCCAAATGACCAAAAGGTAAGGGGCATTCATCTTGCAGGGATACTGTAAAATTGAGTCATAGTAGTTCTAGGCAGTACAGCTGGCACATATTGCTGTCTGATACTCAGACTCCAATGGCATAACGTTTATATAAAGCCAGCATTTTTCTTTATGAATCAGCAATTCGTTCTTCCATCAAATTACCAATATACAATGAAAATCCAAATTTTAATTTGTGCCCATTCAATGAGGAGTCTATTTATTCTTGTAAGAACATGATCCAGAAATAGCTTACCTTAATTGTGATTATCTTGGAAGGCTTTCCATATCTGGGGACAGTTCATTCAGTGACATTGTAATCACTTACCCGCTATTTTCTGTAAATCATTTTTCTTTTCACAAATAAAAGACATGAAATACAACAGCTATTAAATTGTAAGTTCATTAATATTTAAAGGAGAATAGTAGACTTTCCATTTACATGAATAAACGACTATTACTGTAAAGGTTCCTATAACTTAGCACTCTTCTCAGTGACAGCTCTGCAATGCAGTTAATAATTGTCAGCATGATCAGTTGGCTTAACCAGAGTGAGCAAACGCTATTGAAGGTTACATCCTTCATACCTAATCTTGGACAAACCTATATAACATCAAAGTTATGAGTATTGAAGAGTTGCAACCGAAAGACCTGGGCTGAAGCCTGTCAACAGCTTGATAAGATGTGCAATGGTCAGGTAGTTGGGGAAGAAAATAACCCTTGCCACAGTGTCAGCATGAATCTAGAAATTTAACAGTGACTCCAATTTATGAGGGATAATTAACACCCCACATCTTAGTCACCAGTATTTCAACCCATATACAAAAATATAATTTGCTGAACCAAGTCTCAAATTTATAAAGTTAAGAGGTTAAAATCCTTATCCTCTCTCTAGAGCTTCTGACCAACTCCTGTGCTAATTTCTCCTCAGACCCATCTTATCAGTCACACAAGAAAAACACACATTCAGGCAGGCAGACAGGCCTGTCTTTCTTATACACAGAAGTGGTCTCTAAATCCACTCGGTATTTTATTATTTCTCTGTTCTATTAAGCTAATTCCTGCACCTATAAACCTTAACCTCATCTCCTGCTTCCACATACGTGTTTGTAGAATTAAGTTTCAAAATAATAATGGTAGGAGCTGCATACGATTGTAGTGATTGACTATGATTAAGAACAGGCACAATGAACGGAAATTTTTCTTTATCATCTGGATGTAGAGGAATGGTAAAAAAAAACCCCTCTTTAAGGTCTATTACCAAAACCTCCCATTTTATCGGGATTATGTTACTGCAGCTGCTAAAATGCCCATTTAGTAAGTTTAAATGCCAAGGCTCGCAGCATATTGACTAATGCAATATCTGTCCTGTTTCCTAAGCCCTGTAATGCTTCACGACAATCCAAATTAGCATTGTCTTTGGCTAGTTTCATCATTAAATCACTTTGAGCCTCCTTATTATCTACTTATCTAATAGTGGAGAAATTTCCTGTTCCATATAACTGATCTGGGGTATAAAGCCCTCCAGAGTGTAAAGCTCTACGTTGAGCCTCCCATTGGTACTCACTATCCCACATAACATATTGACCCATAGTCAATACCATGCGCATAATGTCTTTCCAATCTTGTGGTAATAAGGTATGCACCCTAGCCAGGGTTTCAAATAACCCGGCTGTGAAATTACTTCTTAAACCTGTCTCTGAAATAGATTTACGAATTTCTCGCAATATTGCAAAGGATAATGGTAAGTGCGCTAATGTTTCTTCCTTTTTTGCACTTAAAGGTACTGGAGTTAACTGTGCGGGAAGTATGATTTTTGGATATATGTTCTGACTGGAATAGTCAGGGGGGAAATGGTTAATGAGACTGTTGACACCTTGGACAATGCCTCAGTCCCAACCTTTTCCAAGGAATACTTACACTTCTGCCATACGATTATGATGGCTGCTGATGCCCTAGGCTCAGCATACAAAACTTTCCCGACTCTTATCCAATCTTCTGTTTTTAGGGATCCTTTTTCTGGATACCGGGAGCAGTGAATCAGAGGCGTCTCTATCTGTATGTCTCAGAATATACTTCAATTTTTTAACATGAGCACGCTGTAAATCTGACAGGGAATTTCCCATACTTACTCGAGAGGATCCCGGAGAATGCAGTGCACCTAGTCTTATCGTAAGATGGAGCAAGCAAGGCGTAGGGTCTCTGTTCCTGGCGCCACTGTAGGAATGGAAATCAGCAAACACACACACACACGATACAAGCCAGGAAGGAGGCGTTGCCAGTGGCTAGCTCCGAGTCCCTTTTATTATGCTTCTAAGCTAATGACACCATAGTAACTCCCTCGTTTACACATCTAATGATTGGTGGATACAAAGGTACATGCTTTTACATTGGTGGAAACACAGGTACATGCTTTTACATCGTGATCACCATCCCTTTACCTCGTGCTTTACCTCGTGATCACCCTCCAACTCAGCACTTAGACAATACCTGTGTTTTTGCACGTCCTCAAAGCCTGTCAGCTGATGTCCTTTCCAAATATGGACAGCTTAAATAAGATAAGGGTTAATGTGTGACAGGTAAGGGGGAGAGAGGGAATGATTCATTATTCATTCACAGGGGCTTAGATTCTTTCACAGGGCCTTAGATCAGTGTGCAGACCTTGCCTGTGTGCTGACCTTGCCCTGGTTCAGAACTGCATCCCTTCACAAATGCAAAGTGATTGCGCATTGGGAAGAATAAACCAAATTCCAGTTACCGAATGCTAGGGTTCACCTTGGGGGTTAGCGCCCAAGAAAAGGATCTGGATGTCAATGTAGACAATACGATGAAACCTTCCATCCAGTATGGGATGGTGGCCAAAAATGCAAACAAGATTCTAGGAATTATTAAAAAAGGGATGATTAACAAGACTAAAGATATTATAATGCTGCTGTATCGCTCCATGGTGCGACCTCACCTGGAGTATTGCGTTCAATTCTGGTCTCCTTATCTCAAGAAAATATAGTGGCACTAAAAAGGTTCAAAGAAGAGTGAGCAACTTGGTAAAAGGGATGGAACTCCTCTCGTATGAGGAAAGGTTAAAAAGGTTTGGACTCTTCAGCTTGGAAAAGAGATAATTGATGGGAGGTATGATTCATGTCTACAAAATCCTGAGTGGAGTAGAACGGGTACAAATGGATCGATTTTTCACGCCTTCAAAAATGGAAAAGTCTAAGGCAGTGTTCTTCAATCTTTTTACACCTATGGACTTGCAGAAATAAAATAATTATTTTGTGGACCGGCAGTTGAAGAACACTGGGCTAAGTCGTGGCCAGACCCCGCCCCTCTCCGCCCCACCCCCATAACAGTACTAATTGTAACACTATTTTTTCAATTCATTTTTCATATATACACACAATATAATCTCATTAACACATAATGGTTAACCACAAAATTAAACTACACAAAGCACACTGTATGCTTCTCAACATTCATTCCTACCAGAGCACAGATAACCCCTATGCAAATACAGGACCAAAAACTAAAAATACTAATATATACAAACAAACCCTAACATTCAAGACTCTGTATGTAGTACAACCCCAGAGAAAAAGAAACAAATGCATTTCTTCCTGAACAGTCTAAAATACAGACTGCAGATGTAAACTCTCAAAATTGACACTATTCAATCACTAAATTCACAAATAAAGTCATTCCCCCTACCTTTGTTGCTTCCCTCCCTCCATGCAGCAAAATATATTATCTTACCACCAGGCTGGATATGTAAGTTAACAAGAGACAAAATGACCCAGGGCCAGCAAAGGAACATCAGCTTCAAGTTAGTCAAGAAAATCAAATCATACCATTCTGTCTCCTGTTGCCATTTCTGTAGCAAATAACGTTTACTTTCCTACCATCATTCCGTTTCTTCTCACCATTTCAATTTCTTGGAACACACCTATTTTGGGATCTATTAACCGCCTTCCTACAAAAAAGGCCTATAAAACTTTGACAGTTAAGTATAAACTAACTTGAGTAGGAAACCCACAGGTACTATAGCGGCAATCCTCCTACAATGTGCTGCCCAAGCCTCAAAGGCCGTGCTCGCCACACCACTTCCGTGTTTACAATCCTCTCCTCTTCCTTCCAGTTCCCATCCGCATTGTAATCCCCCTGCATCAGCCAGTTACCAGTCAGCTCAACGCCTATTGGTCGGCAACACGGAAAACTCAGCTATCCCATAGGTCAGCATTCGGTTTTCAAAGATCCCCGGGAGATAATTGGCCAACATGCCCTGTCAATCAAGTCACAATACATTCCGTCTATTCTATGAATCATAACGTCTTGGGCCCGATGCACGTGTTGGCCCTGGAGACCGGCAGGAAATTTCTACGCACTGGTCCGCGGGCTGGGGGCTAAAGAACACAGGACTAAGGGACACTCAGTGAGTTACAGGAAAATACTTTGAAATACTTTTAAAACCAATAGGAGGAAATATATTTTCACTCAGGCCCAGATTCTCAAAACTTTAATGCCCTTGCTAAACTGTTTACCGACGGATTAGCCTGTATGCATTTTAGCAGTAGATCAAAACGTTTTATCTCTGTCAAGAGTGAGCTTTCTAGCAGTCTCCAACAAAGACATGCAAAGGGGATTCTTAAAAAATACCAATCCATTTTGCGGCAAAAATAAGCAACTGGTCTAGCGGTGCCAGTCAGTGTCAGAGACTGCTAGAAAGCCTGTGTTGTGATGCAATGAGAGAGATGACCATTCTCTCTCCCACTGCATCACAACACCCCTCCACTGCAGTGGCAGCGAACACCCCCCCCCCCTATAGCGGGAGAGATGCCCACTCTCCCCGCTGCTAAGACACCTGCCACTGCTCACAGTGAGAGAGATGCCCACTCTCCCCGCTGCCATGCCTACCACTGGCTCTGATGCCCACTCGCCCGCCACCCCTTCCCACTTACCTCCACATAGATGCACGTTGGATGGACTCCCTCCTCCCAGCAGGCCTGCCTGTGTCGTCCAAAATGGTCCTTCTCCTCCCCGGTGCATCTTGGGATGCACTGGAGAGGGGACTGAGGCTCTGATTGGCTCAAGTTGTATGAAGCCCCTCCCATGGACAACTTGGGCCAATCAGAGCCTCCGGCCCCATGGGAAGGGCTTTATACACCTTGGGCCAATCAGAGCCTCAAGCCCCTCCCCGGTCCATCCCAAGATGCACCAGGAAGGGGAAGGCCCATTTTAGACGATGCAGGCAGGCCAGCTGGGAGGAGGAAGTCTGCCCTCTGTGTATCTATGTGGAGTTAAGGAGATGGCGTGTTGTAGGGGCTTTTTAAACGCATATTGTTTACGCTAGTGCCCATCATTGTCACCAGTGATGGGCATGTACACATTTAGCGAATCTTCGCTGTTGTCCACCGACCGCATCTGCATGTGTAATTTTTGTTTTTTTAATGTCTCACTTTTTTCAATTCATATCAAAATGGCTGCGTTAGCAGACCGTTGCTTTTTAACGTGGTTTTTTGAGAAGCCTGGCCTCATAGAATAGTTAAGCTCCGGAACGGATTGCCAGAGGTTGTGTTAAGAGTGGACAGCGTCCATAGTCTGTTATTGAGAAAGACATGGGGGAAGTTTTGGCCAGGTACTAGTGACCTGGTTTGGCCACTGGTCTGACCCAGTAAGGCTATTCTTATGTTATGCAGAAAATAAATGCAAGTAATACACGTATATTAAAAATGCATAAGAACATAAGAATAACCTGAGTGGGTCAGACCAAAGGTCCATCAAACTCAGTAGCCCGTCCTCACGGTAGCCAATCCAGGTCACTAGTTGCTGGTCAAACCCCAAAGAATAGCAACATTCCGTGCTACCAATCCAGGGCAAGCAGAGGTTTTCCCCCTTGTCTCTCAAATGACATCTTCTCCGCTCTGCAACAAACAATGAACTGATGGTGCCGTGAGCTGGCAGCGGATGGGAAGGCACCTGTGTATGCATAGCACGGGCAGTCTTTTGCTTTCTTAAAGTGACAGTTCACTTTGAAGGTCCATGTCGCGTTCCATGGATGATGTCACCCACATGTGAGAATATCTGCCTGCTTGTCCTAAGATATTATAATATATTCTCTTTCTTCAGGGATCTTCTCTATGATTCTATACAGTATGCCATATGTTAATTGTCACTCTGGCATGTAAGTTTCATTCTAAAATGGCAGTTACATGCCACAGTGGAGGTGACATGGCAGGAGTCCTTGTAAATGCTCTTAAGTGCTATTCCTTAAGTTAATGCCTGAGAGCTATTCCACATAGGTAGGAGGGGATGGTGTGCAAATAGGTGGGAACAAGTGGATTATATGCGAATCCTTTTTTTTTTTTTCCATGAAAGTTTATTGATATTTAATAAACAAAAAACAGAGAAAAATGTACAATGTACAGAGGCAATTTGCATTAACAATAAAGTACAATAAGATACAAAGTAGATCTACATTAGGCATGAGCACTGTGTAAGTATGCGGTCAGAGGGGACCATATTTTAGACACTTGTCTGAATTGACCTCTATGTCTTTACAAGGTAAGTTCAAATCTATGATGCTGTAATACCGAATTCCACCAGTGGTGGGTATTAAGAAGGTTTGACGATTTCCAATTAGAAAGAATCAGTTTTTGTGCTAAAGTTATCAATATATCAAAAAGCTTTGTTTGTTGATCTGTTAAGGTTATTTCAGTAGATTGTGATTTGAACATCACTGTTGAGAAAGACAATTCACAATTTAAGTGGAAAATATTTTGTATAATACTCCATACATCGGACCAGAAAGAGTGGACTAAGGGACAGTCAAACATCATGTGGAAAATGGAGCCCTTGCCCTTTTCACAATTCCAACAAGTGTTGGAAGGTAAAAAGCCAGCGACATGAAGTTTATGAGGAATCCAAACAGCTTTATGATATAGAAAATACATAGATTGTATCGTACTGGCCGATGAAACGGCCCTCATTGATTTAGACCAGAGGAGTGCCCATGCTCGACTATTGATCTGAGAATCACACTCTCTCTCCCAAATATCCTTGAGAGCATTAAGGAGTGGTAGGGTCCACATAATAGTTAGTTTATACAGTTTAGAGGCAACATGTCCAAGCGACAAATATTGTACAGCTAAAGTGTGGAGAGTAGGTGTCTGAGATGAGAGTAGTTGAACAACCGGTGATTTAGATATACAATGATGAAGTTGCATCCATTTAAAGAACGCAGAGGATGGGAGATTAAATTTCTCCTGGAGAATGGCGAATGGAAGTAATTTATGATTGACATCTAAAATATCTTGAAGGGAAAGAATTCCCTTATCAATCCATTCTTTCCAGAGAAATGATTTCTTATTAATGATTATGTTGGTATTAAACCATATAGAAAGAGACGGTGATTTAAGGTATGAGTGTTCAAGATGTGAGTCAAATTCAAGTAAGCATTGAGAGGTCATTTTTAAAAGAGGGTTATCAAGGGATGCCGCTGGGGCAGTCAGATATGCAGATGGCTGAAGAGGCTGCATTAATTGTTTTTCAAGTTCAAACCAAACTGGTAAATAAATATCAGAATCCGCAAACCAATATAAACCCTGATGGACAATAAAGGATTTATGATAGGTAAAAAAATCAGGAAAGAGAACTCCTCCATTTTCCTTATTGAGTTTGAGTTTACGTAAAGCTATACGTGGTTGTTTATTTTTCCAAAGAAAGGAAGAAAGAAGCGAGTCAAGTTTTTTATAAAACACGGTAGGAAAAAGATATGGGATCATAAGTAGGATATAATTCACTTTAGGCATAAGCATCATTTTAATAGTCTCAAGACGTCCCCACCAAGATATATATAGAGGATGCCAGGACTGAATCAGGTTTTTGACAATCTGAAGTATATGATGCATATTTATATCAATAGTATCTGGGAGAGAAGGAGTAAGTTCAATACCTAAATATTTTAGTTTTTCTGGGGTCCATTGAAGGTTATAGGGTTTAACCATGGAAGAGTTAGCATAGTGATTCAGAGGGAGGGATTCTGTTTTATCTTGGTTCAATTTATATCCAGAAAACGAGGAATACTCTGTAATAATTTGAAAAAGTTCTTTAAGAGAGCTTTCAGGATTAGATATGTAGAGAAAAACATCATCTGCATACGCAGATAGTTTTATGTCAATAGATTTACATACAATACCAGATAAATTTGGATTTTGTCGGATACAGATTAGTAGGGGCTCAAGAGCTAAATTGAATAAGTACGGTGATAGAGGACAACCCTGTCTTGTTCCTCTATGTAAATGAAAAGAGTCCGATAGTGTATTATTTGCAATGATTCTAGCTGAGGGATCTGTATATAATACTTTAATCATTTGAATAAAAGAGAAGCCTGCACCAAACCATTTCAAAACACAGAAAAGATAATTCCATTCGATCCTATCAAAGGCCTTCTCAGCATCCAAAGATAGAGCTATAATGGGATGTTGTGAAGATTTCGCCATGTGAAATATTTTTTCCCCCTATAATTTGTATTATTTTTTTTTTATTTTTTTTTGTTGTTTATTGTTTGTTTTATTACGGAGGTTGGTCAATCAATCTATATAAGAAAAATTTTTATGTACAAAATTTGTTACATTTTATTCCTTTTCTATTAACTCTTTATTTTTATTTTTTATTTTTATTTTTTATTTTTTGAATTAAATTTCTTTCCCCTCCTTTTTCATTAAAGCTAATCAATCTAACAGTCTAACCGTCTTTTTTTTTTTTTTTATATATACAAAATTTGTTGTAATAACCCATAATTAAATCAAAATGTTTGTTTGGTGAAGTTAGCAGAGGATTGAAAAGTAAAGGAGTCTATGTGTGGTATAAATCATTTCGTAAAAACAGGAGATAAATATCTTATATAAAATTTCTCAATGTAACTATAACCAAAATTTTCAAATAGCAATATACAATAATCCTGGCACGTAATAAAAGAAACATTAGAGTATCTCAGGTAAAGAATATCAAGTCTTGCATTTAGAAAAAGAAAGATCATCTCTCATTAAGGCAAAAAGTTAGTCAATTTAGTTAAAGGTGCTAAGAAAGAAGAAAATAAAATTTCCTTAATCAGTCATAGGCATACAGTTATCACTGTATGCTTCCTCTAGTCATTCTCTATGCGAATCCTATACCTATATGCAAAACCTATAGATTACTGTCAGAGCACTCAGAGTTTTACATAATTGACTCCCTTAACTCTCAACACTGCCATTTCCAAGGAGCATCTCACAAACTTGCACTGTGTGGACATATATGCTTGAAAAAAATTGTTTGCAAATAGGAAACTGACTAATTCTCAATCCATACATGGTAACACCTGGTGTGATACAACCTATCTTTCTCTCATTATGTACAGGTTTTATCGTATAAAGCACTGCTATTTTCTAACTCATGAGAAATACCTTCTGTTTATATCCAACAGATCATAAGATCCAAAACACATGGAAGAGAATAAAGAATCAAGGAGAAAATCAGATAAAAATGGAACAAATCCAAACACAGTCAGAAAATGTCAGTATGAATATTTTCCAGAGACCTGAGAAGATTAATGCAAAGAATTGCAAGCAAGAATCAAAGAAACAGAGACACCCTGAAGGAGACACAACGGACGGAGTCATTAAGTGTGAGAGAAATGACGGAAAGCTCAGTAACATCCCTGAGGACAAGAAACACCTAGCAAAGAGACCCTTCCAAATTAATAATAGTGATAAAGTAACTTCTATTTTCCTCCAGGGCAAGAGTAAAGGAGAAAAACACCAGAAAGACCTCAGTATGCACAAAAGGGATCATAAAAATGAGAAAATATTTACATGTACTGAGTGTAATAAAAGTTTCACTTTCCTTAGAAGTCTACAAATTCACCAGAGGAACCACACAGGAGATAAACCATATAAATGTACTGTGTGTAATAAAAGCTTCACTCAGCATTCACATCTAAAAATTCACCAGAGGAACCACACAGGAGATAAACCATATAAATGTACTGTGTGTAATAAAAGCTTCACTCAGCTTTCAGATCTAAAAATTCACCAGAGGATCCACACAGGAGATAAACCATATAAATGTACTGTGTGTAATAAAAGCTTCACTCAGCTTTCAGGTCTAAAAGTACATCAGAGGATCCACACAGGAGATAAACCATATAAATGTACTGTGTGTAATAAAAGCTTCACTCGGCTTTCACATCTAAAATTACACCAGAGGATCCACACAGGAGATAAACCATATAAATGTACTGTGTGTAATAAAAGCTTCACTCAGCTTTCAGATCTAAAAATTCACCAGAGGATCCACACAGGAGATAAACCATATAAATGTACTGTGTGTAATAAAAGCTTCACTCGGCTTTCACATCTAAAATTACACCAGAGGATCCACACAGGAGATAAACCATATAAATGTACTGTGTGTAATAAAAGCTTCACTCAGCTTTCAGATCTAAAAGCACACCAGAGGATCCACACAGGAGATAAACCATATAAATGTACTGTGTGTAACAAAAGCTTCACTCGGCTTAGAGGTCTACAAATTCACCAGAGGAACCACACAGGAGATAAACCATATAAATGTACTGTGTGTAATAAAAGCTTCACTCAGCTTTCAGATCTAAAAATTCACCAGAGGATCCACACAGGAGAGAAACCATATAAATGTACTTTGTGTAATAAAAGCTTCGCTCAGCTTTCAAATATAAAAGCACACCAGAGGATCCACACAGGAGACAAACCATTTACATGTACTGAGTGTAATAAAAACTTCACTCAGCATTCACATCTAAAATCACACCAGAGGATCCACACATTAGACAAGCCATTTACATGTATTGAACCGTATAAAGGTACTGTGTGTTATAAAAGCTTCACTCAGTTTTCAGAATTAAAAATTCACCAGAGGATCCACACAGGAGATAAACCATATAAATGTACTGTGTGTAATAAAAGCTTCACTCAGCTTTCAAATCTAAAAGCACACCAGATGATCCACACAGGAGATAAACCACATAAATGTACTGTGTGAAATAAAAGCTTCACTCATCTTTCAAATCTAAAAATTCACCAGAGGATCCACACAGGATAGAAAACATTTACATGTACTTAGTGAAATAAAAGCTTCACTCGGCTTTCAAATCTAAAAAAAACCTCAGCGGATCCATAGAAGAAACTAATCAAATACCTGTACTGAGTGTAATAGAAGCTTAAATCAACATTCAATCTAAAAATTTACTTCATGGAATAAGCCAGTGGCTGTGAATCAACAGGTTCTTTCTGCACTCTCAAATAGCTTTGGTATTGTAGACTCACTCTTGTCTGTGCTTCCTTAAATCCATAAATTGCGTCTGGATGTCACAGGAGGTTGTTGTAAGAGCGGATAGCGTAACTGGTTTTTAGAAAGGTTTGGACAATTTCCTGGAGGGGGAAGCCACTGGTTGCCCTGAATCGGTAGCATGGAATGTTGCTACGCCTTGGTTTTTGGCCAGGTACTAGGGACCTGGATTGACCACAATGAGAATGGGCTTCTGGGTTTGATGGACCATTGGTCTGACTCAGTAAGGCTGTTCATATGCTCCTATTCTTTGTTTTATGCTATGTACATGCTACAATCTTGGCACCAGGGACTTTCTCTGTATCAGATTTACCTATGAAACACTGAATTCCTCATGTGCCTTCTGTCTCTCATCACTGAGAATATGATTCATCTATCTGCCACATGATAGTGAATGTCTGATTGGCTCTACCAATGTCAGTGTGCTATAAGTCCTCCAAGCAGAGAGGCAGTTTAAAGTGTAACATAGTAGATGATGGCAGATAAAGACCCGAATGGTCCATCCAGTCTGCCCAACCTGATTCAATTTAAAATATTTTTAATTTTTTCTTCTTAGCTATTTCTGGGCAAGAATCCAAAGCATTACCCTGTACTGTGCTTGGGTTCGAACTGCCGAAATCTCTGTTAAGACTTACTCCAGCCCATCTGTACCCTCCCAGATATTGAAGCCCTCCACAGCCCATCCTCCACCAAACGGCCATATACAGACACAGACCGTGCAAGTCTGCCCAGTACTGGCATTAGTTCAATATTTAATATTATTTTCTGATTCTAAATCCTCTGTGTTCATCCCACGCTTCTTTGAACTCAGTTACAGGTTTACTCTCCACCACCTCTCTCGGGAGCGCATTCCAAGCATCCACTACCCTCTCCGTAAAGTAGAATTTCCTAACATTGCCCCTGAATCTACCACCCCTCAACCTCAAATTATGTCCTCTGGTTTTACCATTGTCCTTTCTCCGGAAAAGATTTTGTTCTACGTTAATACCCTTCAAGTATTTGAACGTCTGAATCATATCTCCCCTGTCTCTCCTTTCCTCTAGGGTATACATATTCAGGGCTTCCAGTCTCTCCTCATACGTCTTCTGGCGCAAGCCTCCTATTGTTTTCGTCGCCCTCCTCCAGACCGCCTCAAGTCTTCTTACGTCCTTCGCCAGATACAGTCTCCAAAACTGAACACAATATTCCAAGTGGGGCCTTACCAATGACTTGTACAGGGGCATCAACACCTTCTTCCTTCTACTGACTACGCCTCTCTTTATACAGCCCAGCATCCTTCTGGCAGCAGCCACTGCCTTGTCACACTGTTTTTTCGCCTTTAGATCTTCGGACACTATCACCCCAAGGTTCCTCTCCCCGTCCGTGCATATCAGCTTCTCTCCTCCCAACAAATACGGTTCCTTCCTATTATTAATCCCTAAATGCATTACTCTGCATTTCTTTGCATTGAATTTTAGTTGCCAGGCATTAGACCATTCCTCTAACTTTTGCAGATCCTTTTTCATATTTTCCACTCCCTCTTCGCTGTCTACTCTGTTACAGATCTTGGTATCATCTGCAAAAAGGCACACTTTTCCTTTTAACCAATCAGCAATGTCACTCACAAACACATTGAACAGGATTGGCCCCAGCACCGATCCCTGAGGGACTCCACTACTCACCTTTCCTTCCTTCGAGTGACTTCCATTAACCACCACCCTCTGGCATCTGTCCGACAGCCAGTTTCTGACCCAGTTCACCACTTTGGATCCTAACTTCAGTCCTTCAAGTTTGTTCAACAGCCTCCTATGAGGAACTGAAACAAAGGCTTTGCTGAATTCCAAGTAAATTACATCTAGCATATGTCCTCGATCCAGCTCTCTGGTCACCCAATCAAAAAATTCAATCAGGTTCGTTTGGCACGATTTACCTTTTGTAAAGCCATGTTGCCTCGGATCCTGTAACCTATTAGATTCAAGGAAGTGCACTATCCTTTCTTTCAGCAACACTTCCATTATTTTTCCAACAACTGAAGTGAGGCTCACTGGCCTGTAGTTTCCTGCTTCATCCCTGTGACCACTTTTATGAATAGGGACCACATCCGCTCTCCTCCAATCCCCAGGAATCACTCCTGTCTCCAGAGATTTGTTGAACAAGTCTTTAATAGGACTCGCCAGAACCTCTCTGAGCTCCCTTATTATCCTGGGATGGATCCCGTCTGGTCCCATCGCTTTGTCCACCTTCAGATTTTCAAGTTGCTCATAAACACCCTCCTCCGTGAACGGCGCAGAATCTACTCCATTTTCTCGTGTAACTTTGCTAGACAATCTCGGTCCTTCTCCAGGATTTTCTTCTGTGAACACAGAACAGAAGTATTTGTTTAGCACATTTGCTTTCTCCTCATCACTCTCCACATATTGGTTCCCAGCATCTTTTAGCCTAGCAATTCCATTTTTCATCTTCCTCCTTTCACTAATATATCTGAAAAAAATTTTGTCTCCCTTTTTTACATTATTAGCCATTTGTTCTTCCGCCTGTGCTTTCGCCAGACGTATCTCTCTCTTGGTTTCTTTAAGTTTCACCCTGTAGTCCTTTCTGCTCTCCTCTTCTTGGGTTTTTTTATATTTCACAAACTATTTCGCCTTTATTTTCTCTGCCACTAGGTTGGAGAACCATATCGGCTTCCTTTTTCTCTTGTTTTTATTGATTTTCTTCACATAAAGGTCCGTAGCCATTTTTATCGCTCCTTTCAGCTTAGACCACTGTCTTTCCACTTCTCTTATGTCCTCCCATCCTAATAGCTCTTTCTTCAGGTACTCTCCCATTGCATTAAAGTCCGTACATTTGAAATCTAGGACTTTAAGTATCGTGTGGCCTCTCTCCACTTTAGCCGTTATATCAAACCAAACTGTTTGATGATCGCTACTTCCCAGGTGAGCACCCACTCGAACATTAGAGATACTCTCTCCATTTTTGAGGACTTGATCCAATATCACTTTTTCCCTTGTGGGTTTCGTCACCATTTGTCTGAGCAGAGCCTCTTGAAAGGCATCCACAATCTCCCTACTTCTGTCCGATTCTGCAGACAGAACATTCCAGTCCGCATCTGGCAGGTTGAAATCTCCCAACAGCACAACCTCCTCTTTCCTTCCAAACTTTTGGATATCCTCAATCAGATCCTTATCAATTTGCTGCGATTGAGTCGGAGGTCTGTAGACTACACCCACATAGATAGAAGTTCCATCTTCTCTTTTCAGAGCAATCCATATTGCTTCTTCTTCTCCTCAGGTCCCTTGCATTTCGGTCGCTTGGATATTGATTTTTACATAGAGAGCTACTCCTCCACCTTTTTGACCATCTCTGTCCTTCATAAAAAGATTATATCCCGGTATGTTTGCATCCCATCCATGTGATTCACTGAACCATGTCTCTGTGATAGCGACAATATCTAGATCTGCCTCTAACATCAGGGCTTGCAGATCATGAACTTTGTTGCTTAGACTGCGAGCATTTGTGGTCATCGCTTTCCAGCTATTTTTCAGCGATAACCTCCTTTTTCGTATGGATTTTTGTTTCGTTTCACTTTCTGTTGCAATACTAAGAAATGAGTTGCTGATATTGCTTATGTTGCAGTCTTTACTACTATCACATCTTTTCTTTTGCAGGGAAGATCTCTATAATTGTCATTCGTACATACACCACCCCCACCTTCTAGTTTAAATGCCTAGAAAAATATCTGCAAGGTTTCTTTTTCATGCTGTAGTAATATGTAGCCCATCAGTGCAATATAGCTTCTTGTCCTTCCATGTATTTCCCCATCCTCCTATGTACCTGAAACCTTCTTGATGACACCAGGCTTTGAGCCATCTATTAAAGCCCTCTGTGGTTTTCACTCTTTGCTCTCCCTTTCCATATGCAGGCAGTATTTCAGAAAAAGCTAAAGTGTTTACAAAAGGTTTCTCGCCCTCACCAAGCTCCCGAAAAGCTTTCTGTGCTGCAAGTGTGGAGTTATTGGCCAGGTCATTTGTTCCCAGATGGATAACAACATCAGTGTTAAAATCCTTAGTTTCTTCCTTAATTATAGTCTGTATTTGCCTGGAACTCCTGGTAGCTGAGGATCCTGGAAGACATTTCACTATTTTGGTCTCCTCACCTTGTGTTCCAAGGTTAATGCCTCTGATGATGGAATCCCCCAATAGTAATAGTTTTCTGTTTTGGGCTTTTTTATTTGTGCTTAGGGTGTGCTTTTTCTCTTGAGTTACCTTCATTGGTTCCAGTCCCACCTCCCTTCTGTTTTCTTGAGTATTGCAGTGTACTAGTGGAGCGAAGGAATTCTGTACAGGTAATATTTGTGAAGGTGGATGTTTCTGTGTTACATGTCGCAGTCTTCCTGAGCCTACTGTGACTCATTTATTCCTGGGCTGTTTTATTCTTTGAGGTAGAGGTAGTAAGCTGGTATGATTTTGTGGAGTGATGGAAGCTGCTTTAATTGTATTCAATTCCTGTTTAAGTTTGCAGAGCTCCTCCTTAATACTAGCAAGTTCAAGACAGATGGGGCAAGCCTTAAGCCTCCAAATAGTATGTCTTGGAATTAAAGCACCACAGTGATTGCATAGAATAAAGGTCATCTTGATTGGTTATGAAGTGACTTGATTTGAGTAGTCCTGATTATTTGGGTCTCTATATATGAAAAGTGGTTCCTGGGGTTGGTGGGACTATAAGTCTTACCCTTATTCCTATGAAGGGAAAGGGAAAGAGGAAATACGATTTAACAAAGGAAGGACAAGGGTTTATTTTTTGTGTTTTTTTGTTGGTTTTTTTTAAGTAAGAAACAGGGAGGAGAAGAGCAATTAAGCAGATATAATGCTGAAAACCAGTGAAAAGAGCAGAATATGAAATGTTGAGCAACTTAGCTTTTTGAAGTTCACAGGGCAGCCTTGTTCACAGCACTGTCCCAAAGATAATGCAGTTAACCTTAAAAGTAAATCAGAGCCCCTCCCTTCTCCACCTAATCAGCAGACACAATGGCTAAAAACTAGTAAGTCAGTAATACAGGCTCTATACCACCTAACACACAGTATTTTAAACAAAAATGCGGGTTCTATAACAAATCAGTGGCTACCCTAAAACACAGGATTTATAACAGGATTTTCTCTACTTTAGTCACCCTGAGCCACAGGCACCAGGATTTAATTAGAGTTAATAAAGTCTTACCCTTATTCCTAGAAGAGGAAATAAGATTTAACAGTGGAAAGAGAAGGGTTTATTTTTTTGTGCTTTTTTATTTTTTTTTTTAAAGTAAGAAACAGGGAGGAGAAGAGAAATTAAGCAGATATAATACTAAAAACCAGTGAAAAGAGCAGAATATCACACCACATTTGGCCAGGACAGTAACAATACTCTATATTGGAACACCGTTTTAAGTCACTCAAAGAAGATTCAATCAGAAGACATCATCTGCCTTGAAACAGAAGGAATTGAAATACTGCTCTATGATTGGATGCGATGCCATCCTCAGGGACTGCTCTCCAGCCTCAGAGATGGGACAATTGCTATGCATCATGGGTCCAGCTTTCAAGCCAGACACATCTATAAAGCCAGACACATGTCCGCCCTCTCTCTCTTTTGCTGTTCCTTGGATCACAGGCCTAGATCAAGTTGCAACATTTCTCTCTCTCTGCAACCTTGTGCTTAGCTCTTCAACTAGGCCATGCGGTCTTCTAAGGATTTTTTAACCAGTATTTGTGAGTAAATTTAATAATTTGACCTTAGGAAAATTTTGTCTAGTATAGCTTATTATCTTTGCTTAACGATCCTACTTGCAAGTGAGAGTTTTGATATTGGAGGGGGTAGATAGATCAGAAGAAAATTGAGAGTAGGAGAGCGTGTAATAGAGAATTGAAGAGTTTCTAATGGTGTATTGGAAGATAGATTAGTTGTTATAGATTGGAGGATAATTGAAGAATGGTAGATAACGGCTAAACCACCTCCTTTTTTATTTTGACGGGGTTGAAAAATAGCTTTGTAGTTAGGGGGGCAGGCTTGAGTTATGTAAGCTTCTCCAGTAGTTAGCCAGATTTCAGTGAGACATAGTATTTGAAGATTGTGTTGTATAATGGTATCATGAATTAAATGGTATTTATTTTTTATAGAGCGTACGTTGATCACTATGCCCTTTACTAGACACTGACTCAATTAACATACTGATACATTCCCTAGTCATTTCCCACCTAGACTACTGCAACTCTCTTCTAAACGGACTTCCTCAAAAAGAGCTCCGACGTCTTCAATTAATACAAAATTCTGCCATAAAACTAATATACAAAAAAGGAAAATTTGAACATGTTACTCCTTTACTCAAAGAAGCCCACTGGCTTCCTATCACTCACCGCATAACCTACAAAATCATTCTACTCTCATTTAAAATTAAACATTCCCATCAACCACTATTCCTCGATAAACTACTAATTCCACAATGTTCCCCTCGCACACTAAGATCTACTGACCAAAAACTCCTTTTCATTCCTTCTCTCAAAGATTTCTACTACACCCGAAAAACTAACTTTGCAGTAACCGCTCCTACACTATGGAACTCTCTTCCACAATACCTTCGGGACGAACAAAATCTAATTAATTTCAAGACTGGCTTAAAGACCTTCTTATTCCAAGACGCTTATGACCGTCCCTAGATCCCCTTCTCTCTTTTTTACTTCGCCTTTTTAATGTAAGTAAGTAATCACTCCAACAATGCTACCACACCCCACTTGTTCAATCCTTCCCCCACCCTTTCCTATCTTAACTAATTTATGTAACTTCTCCCTTCCTTCCCCTCTTATCCTCACTTTCCAGTTAGTCTAGTTAATGTCATTTTCGTTCACTTCATTATATTTAAATTATTATTTACTTTTATTATATTCTGTAAACCGGCCAGATATTCATTTGATGGTCGGGATATTAAAAAACTAATAAACTTGGAAACTTGGAAACTTTACTTGCTTGATTTTAATGTTTTATCATTAATTCTGCTCTAAAAGAAATAAAGTTTCAGTTTGCTTATAAAAATGTTCTCAGTCTTAGTTCTTGATATTACAGAGCTAAGTTTTAATCAAGTGAGCTATATTTCTCTCTCTTTGAGAGTGATATAGCTTCTTGGTGGGGTTCCATCCATTTAATAATAATTTTGTGACAACTCCATCTGAGTTAATGCTCTTTTAGTCTGGACTCTTTTTAACCTGCTTTCCATCACAAATGGCGACAACCCCTCTATTCCAACAGCCTCAAAACTAGCTAACTATTTTAAAACAATGATTCAATCCACACAAGACCACCAACTCCACTAGACCCACTGCAACAAAACTACCTATGGAAATACCAACATATCTGGGAATGCGTTCCAGAATGTGGATGCCAATTTGAATTGTTTGGAAAATAGATTATTTGGGATTGAAACTCAGAGTAATACATTGCAAGCTGTTTCACTATCCGCAGTAAAGGATTCTACGTCATTGCATTTAAAAATGGAGCTGTTAGAAAATATGCAACGGGGGAAGAATCTCCGCTTGGTTAATTTCCCAGTAACTCAAATGTTACTACCGGAAATGTTATTAAGAAAATATTTCAAAGAAATACTGGGATTACCCAATGCGGATAGTTTTCCAATTAATAATTGCTATCATATTCCCCAGAAGAAAAAGGTTACTTCTCAAGATGTGGACCATCTGGTAACAGATGACATTAATCTGACAGAATTTTTGGAAGATTCACAAGATGTTATACAGACTCGGTCCACTCTGATTCTAACATGTTTTAGTGAGACAGATAAAATCTTGTTAATGAAACTTTACTTTAAAAATAGACTAACCAAGTTCTGTGGGGATTTGGTTAGTATGTTTCCTGATGTTTCAAGAGCTACGCAGTTTAGAAGGAAAGAATTTCTTAAATTAAGATCTAGAGTAATGGCACTTGAGGCTTCATTTTATTTGAAATTTCCATGTAAATGTTTAGTTAAGCTACAGGACACTGAGTTCATTTTTTGGGATCCCATTCAATTGCAACAATTCTTGGTAGCTTGCGAACAGAAATGAATTTTCTTTTCTTTTATTTCCTTTTCATTGATCAATGAGAATTAGGTTAGGAATGTCTAATGTCCTGATTTAGTTGGGAAGGATTTGGGTTTGGAGCCCAACTCATTTCCTTGATTTTCTTTTTAATCTAGTTGATAAACAGCAATTTGTTCCCCTATAGTGGGCTTATAAAGGATTGTTTTTATTATTATTTGTTGTATTGAATTTGTATGTAAACCTTTTTTTTCCTTTATATCTTTATGATATTGTAAATGAATTAAATTCCAATAAAAAAAAACAAAACAAAAACCAACAGATCTGGGAATGCGTTTGAAGAGATTAAATTCAAAAACACAAAACGGCTTTGCCTAAAATACCCCAGTTGTCCTAAAAAGGACAGTTATGTTCCATATGTATCATTAAATAATCAAGTTTTACATTTTGACTTGAAGTGATTTAATGTTGATTCAAGAAGCAGTCGTGAAGTCACCTACATAAGCAGCTCCTCACTGGCCTTGACCATGGGAGCTACATGCGGGGTGGATGATGTTGTGTGGACCACTGAGACAAAAGAGTCTCCTGTAGGGGCTGTATATGTTCCCTGGCCCAGGGCACAACCTCCAGGGAAGGAGAAAAATGTTACCTGCATAGGAAAAAAATGTGGACCTGTGGGAAGGACAACTGCTTACCCAAGGTGCTTATATATACATTAAATAAGGATGGTGAAAGTGGAGAGCCTTGTGGAACCCTGCAAAAGGCTTTTCACGTTAGGAACTTCCTACGATCCTTTCTCACTTCATATATTCTCTTGCCTAAGAATTCTGTGAACCATTTCATTATTATTTCATACGCACCTAGCTCTTCCAATTTTAGATGTAATGTGGTTAACTGCACTGAAAGTGGCTGAGATATCAAACTGCAACAACGGCTTGCTTGCCTTTGCTTAGATAGGACTTTACCTTAGATGTTAATTCTAGGAGTAGGGATTCAGTGCTGTGCTTTGACCTGAAGCTATGTTGTGAGTTATGGAATCCATTAACAAGGTTTAGAAATTTAGGTAGTTGCGTATTGATGCAGAAGTCCACCATTTTAGCAAGCCACGGTATACCTCCTACCAGCCTAAAGTTTTCTATCATGGTTAGGTCCAGACCCATGGCTTTGGGTATGGAGGTCAGTGAGCTGGCCGATAAACGTTGGATAGATCCCTTTTGCCAGGGAGATGTTGACGAGGTCTGTCAGCCAAAACAAAAACTTGGCAGGTGCTCGATCCAGCATGCTAGCAGGACAGATATCAAAATGGCAATGGTTTTTTTTTTTTAGAGCCTTTTCAGTAAGCTAGAGGTCTCATTTGTTCTAATAGTGGAAAACTGTTTCTAGCACCTATCTGTAGGTATTCCTTCTCTCTCATCGACATGTACAGTACTCATCTCTATGCAATCTTCTAATGTATGGGTAAATGATTCCCTTTTGGTCCTGATCTTGCCCTGGAAATGGCTGGCTAGGCTGTCTTCATTAGGGTGTTGTGAGGAGGAGTCTGGTAATATCTCTAGTGGATATTAGAGTATTAAAGATCCTGAAAATAAATTTGGATGAGTTTCTTGACTGATTTAATCAAGCTACTATCAGTTTGTATTCTTTTATAGTTCTTCTCCAATTAACATAATGTTCTTCTTTTTTTTCCTCCAGGCCCACTCTATCTGTAGGGCTAATAGTCTGTGAACCAGGGATTATTTTTCTGTTTCACTTTTGTAAGTTTAGTTGGGGCTATCCTGTCTAGGACTGATGTAGTGAGATACGGCCAGGAGGTTATGGTCTGATCTTTATCATAATTCATGGGTTTTAGCTGGTCCATAACTTCATTTCAGAACATCTCTACTGATATCCTACTCCACAGTTCCCTTTATACCCCTTCTGTGGTTGCTTGCTATTACTTAAGATCAGGGCCTTAGTACAGACTGAACATGCATTAAAATAAATACAGGAAGCAAAAAAACAAAATGGAGAGGAGGCCTACTAAACACGAGATCAATGAACAAGAAGGGGATTCAGATTGCAGACCTAATAGAAGAACACAAACTGTACTTCCTAATGATAACAGAATTTTGGCTCACAGAGAACAATGGGGTCATCATAAACGAAGCGTGCCTACCAGACTACTACATCATGCTCCAACATATAATAGGTAAGAGAAAAGGGAGTGTAGCAGTCGTACACAAATCAAACCTGGGATTCCAGCAAATGAAAACAATCCAATCAATAGGAGCAGAATGTTACTTCTTAGAGTAGGAAGCGCAAACACAATGGGCATAATGGTATTATACGTCATTCCTGACCTAGGCAGAGAAGTTTGGCAAAATTGAGTGAAACTCATCGCAGACATCAACCTAAAATTCTCCTCTATCTGGGTATGCGGTGACTATAACCTTCTTGTAGACGACCCTGCACGCCAAAGAGCCCAACAGATAGTACAACTAGAACTACATCAAACAGTGAAGGAAATAAACCACACTAAAGGACACACTTTAGATGTACTGTTTGGCAGGGAGGAAGATATGGGGGACTGCAACCCCAGAGCTATAAAAGTGTTATGGACAGACCAACACTTAATACACTTCGGGATAGGACAACCAGAAAGTAGGAAATGATCAAAACCTCCGGAATGAGACTGAAAATTGGGAGAGGCTTCATAGACTGCACCAAATTCAAAAACAGACTGGAGATACACCTCAGAAATATAGAAACCAAAACCACAGACCATACAGAACGAGTGAGACTCTAGGACAAAGCATTGAACTGGTCCAGGGGTCTCAAAGTCCCTCCTTGAAGGTCACAAACCAGTCTGATTTTCAGGATTTCCCTAATGAATATGTATAAGATCTATGTGAATTCAATACTTTCAATGCATATTCATTGGGTAAATCTTGAAAACCTGACTGGATTGCGACCCTCAAGGAGGGACTTTTACACCCCTGGACTGGTATGAGGTAGCCCCATTAAAAATACAAATATACAAATAAAAGATAGATTCACCCCCATTAGAAGAAACCATGAAACTAAAAAGAGAGAAAAGGAAAATCGAAAGAAAATGGAGGAAATCTAACGAGGATGAGGAATCTAGGAAAACCTGCTTTGAATAAACAAAATTTACATCAGGAAAATACGTAAACAAAAGAAAGAGTACCTATTAAACAAGATCCTCAAAGTCAGAAACTCCACAAAAACTCTATACCAGTGGTTCCCAATCCTGTCCTGAGGGACCACCAGCCAGTCAGGTTTTCAGGATATCTTTAATGAGAGAGCTATGCATACCAATCACTTCCATTATATGCAAATCTCTCTCATGGTAAAACACGTGAATCGTGTCAAGCTGTAAGAGAACATTGTTTGTGTGTGAACTGGACATCACTGAAGATCAACGGGATAAATGCAATTGAAGCAAATTATGAACATTTATGAGTGAGAACTTTGTATCCAAGCATTTTGTATGCTGGTTGTTGGATATTGGAGCAATTTGATTGCTGCTATACCTAGGTGATGGGTGAACATTTCATGAGATCTTTTTAGGGGAATATTTCTAGTAAATGCATGAACTGGGGGGCTCTAGATGTATGGTTTATGTTATATGAGGTATATTTAAGAGTATTTAATAAAATTATTTCATATTAAGTTAATAGTTAATGAATATTGTGAATTGAGTGATTAAATAGTTTTTTTTTAAATTGATGATTTATGCATATTCATTAGGGATATCCTGAAAACCCGACTGGCTGGTGGTCCCCCATGACAGGGTTTGGAACCACTGATCTATACCAAGTAATATATATTGTTTGCAAGGGAAAACCCAGAAAGAAATTGCTACCTAATGCTCCCTAACTAGTAAAAAATTTAGCAACTTCTTCACAGAGAAAATAAAGAAGATACACAGAGACAACATCCTAAATAACAACATATCAATAGACAAACATACAAGGGAAACAGGAGACACAATGGAAGAGTTATAATCAATCACAGAGTTACAGGTAAAGATATTAGTAAGAAGAGTGAAACCGGGCCCACCATCCAATACACCTGATGAGAGAGCTTGAAGGCCTGGGACTTGCCTACTTCACAGACCTTATCAATAAATCATTACATTCAGGAGAGGCCTCACTGAAATGGAAACTCTGTCATCAAGCCCATTCTGAAGAACAAAGAAAAAGACCTAGAAGATCTGTACAACTACAGACTGATAGCCAACCAAGCATGGGTATCTAAACTAAGAGACAAACTTGCCAAATATCAGACTTCTAGAAAACTCATCAAAGCTAGACCAAGCTCAATCACGGTTCAGGAGACTCCTGAGCATGGAAACAGTACTAGTAGCCAGGGGTCACCCTATAATGAGGCCAACTGAGGCGGTGGCCTCAGGCGGCACTGTTGAGAGAGTGGCATCTTGCTGCTGGCCAGACTACCTTGCTGGTCGGCTCTCTCTGTTGCTGCCCTTTCTGGCATCTAACCCTTTCACCTTTCTCCCCCAATCAGCATTTTACCCATCCCACATTTACCTTCAACTTCCTGTTTCTGTTGGGGCGGGCCACAGTGGAGAGAAGACACCGGGACCGGCACAGGGTAGCCCATGTGACTCACTAGCACTGCCTGGCAACAATTTTTAGGACAAATTGAAGGTAGATGCTGGGGGTGGGGGAGGATGGGAGAAATGCAGATTAGGGGGAGATGAAGGGGAGCAGCAGCCCTTGTCCCACCCCTTTGTTGGATGCTTGGGTGGCAGATTGCCTTGAGCCACTCCTGCTAGTTTTGGTATAGGAGGCTGGTCCTCAAACATCAAGCTAAAGGAAATGTGCTGCTGGGATTCATGGACCTTTCGGCAGCATTCGACCTAGTCCAACACACACTGCTTAAATTAAGATGCGGAGAATTAGTCCTCAAAGGAAAAGTCATGGAATAGACGTAATTTGTCAGCTGCTAAATTTCAACAATGTTTAGGTTCACACAGAGTTCAGTTTGAATGCTCTCAATATGAACAGCATTCCAAATTTTTGTTTCGTATGTATATTTTACCTCATAGAGCTTTTCTGGCGACCTTGTGTCCTTCTGGTAATTGTCCTAAATGCACAGGTTCTGATGCCTCTCTTGGACATATGTTTTGGACCGAGCTCTCGATGAGCCCGCGGGGAGAGGGAAACCCTATGGATTTCTCACCACCAAAGGGGAGTGCTCAAGGCTTGAGAGGAGACACTGATACATTGAGCAGAGTTTGAGCTCCCCTTGGAGTCTGAAGGTGTTGTGGGCGGTGAATGGTCCCAATAGAATGCCAGGTCTGTGAAACAGGATCAGCAGCAGAATACTGGTGAGCACAGCATATCTCAAATGGTAAAACCTGCCCATGTCACTCTTTCCTTTTGGACAGCTATAATTTATTTTGTATGGCGCTCTTGGAACTGTGTTTGGCGTCTCCAGCCTTTTTATGCTGTTTGGTTATTATCAAGTGGCTCATCCCAGACCCAGTGGCTTACAAGATTTTCTCCATTGTATGATTCTTCTGGGGAAAAAAAAATGTATCCTGCAATGTTGGTTGGCACCAACTGCGCCTACCTTACCACAGTGGCATTCCCTGACGATTACACAAGCTTCATTCGAATGAAAAACAATTAAGGATATGGATTCCAAACTGGGACAGTGGTTCACCACTATATGGGAACCTTATTGGACTGGCTTGCAGTCACTTATTGAATGGCTGATTCTTTTCTATTTTCCTTAGAGTTTGCTACCATATATAATTGTTATCCATCTGGCAGAAACAGAGGGGGAGGGGAGTGGAGGGAAGTTGGGAATGAGGCAGGGAGCATTTTTCAAATATGGTGACCTGATACCTTTTCCACCTTTATTGTTATTGGTCTTGTATCGACCTATGTTCTTGATATCTTTGCAATATTGCTGACTATTGTTTTGCTTTGTCACTGGTCGAAAATGAATAAAGATGATTACAAAAAAACACAACACAGAGGACATCAATAGTTGGCTCAAAGCATGGTGCCATCAAGGCTTTGGGTACATAGGAGGATGGGGAAATTCATGGAAACAGGAAGTTCCATCAGAGGAGAAGTTTAGGTGCAGCTACGCGTGCAACTTGTGAAAAGGCTCAAGCCGCTTGGAGGGAGAAAACTGAAAATACCAGCGAAGGTGAGGGGAAGAGAGGGAATGAGAGATGCCCTGACAATAGAAAGCGATGCCCAGACTGCAGTGATCAGAAGAGAGGGAGCTGCTGGACCGCACAAAGGGTGCTGAAGGGAAGTTGAGAAAGAGGGGGAGGGGAGAGAGTTACAGACGTTGAAGAGAAATGGGGAGGAAAGGGTGGGGAGCAGATGCTGCATGGAAGTAGGTAGGAGAGAGGGGAAAGAAGAGGGGAGTAGAGGGGAGCAGATGCTGAAGGGAACTGGAGAGAAAGGGAGGCACAGACATTAGATGGAAATGTAGAGGAGAGACGGTGGGGAAAAATAAAAAAAGACACTTGTTGGATTGGGGGAGACATATACCAGATCTGAAGGGAAGAAAGTTGAAGAGAGATAGGGAAAATTATTGAAATACATGTAAAAGATATTTCTGTACGATTCAGCAGTATATCAAATTTGAATAAACATAAACATGCTAAAAAGCACCTGGGAGAGGGAGTGAGAGATGGAAGGGAGAGGCAGAGTTTCTGGTACAGCAGATGCCATATGGAAGAGGCAAAGAGAATGCAGACAGTGAATGGCAAGAAGAGGAGGAAAGCAGAAACCAGACAACAAAAGGTAGAAAAAAAAAATTATTTTAATTTTTTTGCTTTAGGATAAAATAGTATTGTAGCTGTGTTGATTAACATTTATAAACAAAGCCCTGCCAACTCAAGATCTCCTCTAGTTCAGCAGTCAGAACTCTGATTGTATAGAATATTAAACTAAGCTAAGCCTTAAGTTTATATACCGCTTTTTCTCCATAAAGATATTGTTTCTTTTTATACTTTAATAAAATAAGTTCAGTATGAAACTATTTGAGGATTGTGGGGTTGGAATCAAATGGTTTACAGGGCCTGAGTTTGCACGGATGGAGATGGGAACAAATTTTCCGTCCCCTGACATTCTCTGTCTTCCTCTCCCTCCTTTAACTCCTCCTCTCCCTGCCCCAGAATTATTCTGACCAATAAGAGCCAGAATGAGATAAAATTCCTCCCCCCTCTCAGTGTTAGTGGGCGGATCCCTTTAACTACAACAGCTCTTTTCTGACCAATCAGCACTGAAAGGGGTGGAGCCGAGTAGAAAACACCGGGACCCAGATGCTGCAAAGGATTCCCTCCCAGTAAGACTCTTAAAGCAGCCTCAGTGGCACAGAAACTTCTCTGCAAACGCCTTCGTATTCTAATGAGCTTTCCTTGTGACGCACGAAAGAGAACGCCCCGCCCCCATCTGCCATGAAATGCTTCCTGCGCTGGGTGTTGTACAGTACTCGCGTCTCTCGATCAGTGTGAAGCCCCGCCTCCTTTTTGTGACCTCATCAGCCTGCACCCAAAAGGAAACGAGCTTCAGAGCTCCAAATCTCACTTCCTGTCCTTTTGTTCCTTCTTCCGACACTGCAAGAAATAAACCCTCGACCAGAGAAAGAGCCCCACATTAATTTCTAATCCTGCAAACTACAAAAGCAGAGAGCAAAATGCCTGCAGGAACTTCTGCCCAGGTGGGAGACTCCCCCAACTCCTTCTGCCCTGGGATGTTGCAGAGTCAGTCCTGGGGCTGAGGAAAATCACTTTGGGACCCCCCCTGAGGGGAAGGAGAGAGATCAGGAGTCTCAAAGGGAGATTTTGGCTGTAACTGGTTTTTCCTGCTTTGGGACTGTCAATTATGTGGCTGCAAATTATATACACAGAGAAATCTCTTCCTCTGCCCTAATGAGAGCTCTCCTGAAATCTAACCCTCCTCTGGGGTTGTGTTACAAATATCTTCTTCTGTCATGCTCAGCCCCAGCACTGGGAAGTCTTCTGAAATAGAACCCTGTTCTGGGACTCTGTGTTATGTAATTGCAAATTATGTATACCCGGCATATTTTCCGCCAGCCCTTGGAGGCCTCTTTCTGAAAGTGCTGAGTGTGTTTCTGATTTGTATTTCAGATGCAGGTGACATTTGAGGAGGTCGCTGTCTCTTTCTCCCAGGAGGAGTGGGAGTATTTAAATGAAGAGCAGAAGGAGCTCTACAGGGAGGTGATGAAGGAGAATTATCAGACCCTGATCTCTTTAGGTAAGAGATAAAAATCACATGTTTATTAGCAGTAGTGGGCCATCATTATAAGGATAATTTTGATTATGTTTCTCTCGTGTGATGAAAACAAATGAGACCAAGTGGGGGATGCACTGTTAGATGACAGTTGCTATTCTGGATTGGTGACCATTAGACGTAATCCAAAATTTGTGCTTGGGATTATGTTTAGGGAGTTTAACAGTTGGGAAGCAAAGTGGTCAAATGAATACAGACAAGGGAACTCCAAGGAAATTTGGAATTTGAGGGAACAGTATGGTCTGAAACTGCTGCTTTGTATCCTCTCTTTACAAGTGAGTATTATATAAAGAGTGACATGTTTAGAAAGCCACTAAAATTGAGGAAATCATGGAAAGGGAAGATGGGATAAAGGGATGAAGACATGGACTATAAGGTACTCTAGAGAACTTATGTTACCATTTCTGAAGCTGTATCAGAGGGCAGATGGAAGATGTTGGAAGGACTACAAAGGTAATGGGGATTTTTATCATTTGTAGTGAACATGTAGTAAAGCCTGCAATTATTGGTCTTCAGTAGTTAAAACGGGTTCAAGAGTGGGAAACGGGGCACAGACCGAGAAGACCAACTAAATATTGCAGGTTATTATCTTGTAGAAGCTAGAGCTGAGAAGGAACAAGTTCCCCTTTTAGGAGGGAGTGTTGAGGAAACTGCAGATCTCATGGATGGCTAAAATTGCAGCTGTGAAGCAACAGATCTAATTGAATCTTTAATTTAGGGACAGCACTATATATATAGGTTTAAGGTGATTTACAATGTAAAGAGACCATGTAGAACATAGGGAGCTTATAGTGGTCAGTTAAAATCTGCTAAACAAGACACGAATGCTCATGTCATAACAAGGGGCCTTGCTCTTTTCTGCCGGTGTTAGCAATTACATAATGTATAGAGTTATACAAGATATACAATACACTCAGTTATTCAATATAATGCCAGTTCTTGATATAGTCAGTTGTACAGTATGAGGATGTTGTTGCGTGGATGATCCTGACGGTTTATGGCACAGAAATGTTATTAGTTTTTTTCTGAATTTTAAGATGAGAAACCGGGGATAGTATGAAGAGTGGAAACAGGTGAAGAGAAAGGAAAAGTTAAATGTCTCAGGGCACACAGCGAGTACAGCCTGATTCAGAGATTTTGGAGGTCTCCAAAAGTGGGTTTTGAACAGTTTTGGAGTAAGACCTAGTACCCACACCCCTAAAATCCTTAAATTACTGCTTGGATTTTTCTCCAGATTTGAATTTAAAGATATTTTTATGCCTTTATAAGCTTAGTTTTGGGAAGGTAACCACTCAGATGGACTCCCCAGGGCAGGGTACTTCAAATTCATGCCTTATTTGCGACGGATGTCTGTCCGGTGAGAGACCTTGTTCATGTGCGATGTGGAAGGGGGATGAAATTTCATCAACCAATGTTCCCTCAACCCCTCAAAGGGGTTCTGATACCATTCCAGACAAGAAAAGGTGCCTTTGCTCCATTGCCAGTGTTTGTGCCGCCTGTGTGAATCCCTCTGTTGCAGGATATAGGTCTACAGCCTGGTCTTCCCATGGCTTCTCCATCAATTGCTCTGTTTTGGCGCGGATGCCTGTGATACTCTGACCATGTCTTTACCGATGCAGGCTGGTATTTCTTCCACGGGGGACATTGTCTCACTCCCAGATAGCTGTGATCAGGATCCTAGTGGTCTCCAGGATCTCAGGGAGGATCCTGCAGTGTGCCCACACACCTGGTTGATCTAATCTTGGAATCTGTTCAGGAATTGAAGTTGGCCTGTGACTAGTCTGCTGTGGCATCCTGTTCTCTCATGAGTGACGATAAGCCGAAAACTGTTTCTTTTCCGGACCATCCTGATATTGTCGAGATGCTCACAGGCATCTGGAAAGTGTCGGAGAGTCCCTGAACTGTGCTAGGACCATGCCCAGACTTTATCCATTGGCAGACACCTTCAACTCACGTTTTGCGTCCCTGAAGGTTGGTTCCTTGGTGGCACAGGTCACTAAGCACACTTCTCTGTCCAGGACTGCAGGGTAGATTTTATCCTTAAGCGTCTATCCGACTCAAGAGTGGCCTCTTCCTTTGTGGCCAGAGCATGTCATTCTAAGCTCCGCCATGATCCAGATACTATTGTGTTCCAGGATCTTGTTTTTCTCACCTCTGGTGTGGATTATATGCTCTGTACAAAATCTTCAAGGTCTTCATTAAGCTCTCCGCCTACTCCATTTTGGTGCATAGGATGTTTTGGAGCCGGCAGTGGTCCGGTGTAGTGCTGCCCGATTCACGATTCGAATCAGGTGAATCGATTCAAATAGATTCAATTTAAAAGAAAATCGGCCTCCCGATTCAATGGCCGACCCTTCCTCCGTGTCTTCCTAAAGCAGGAGCTGCATAGATGCCTTTTAAGTTAAGTTAAGTTTTATTAGGATTTTATATACCGCCTATCAAGGTTTTCTAAGCGGTTTTACAATCAGATACTCAAGCATTTCCCCTGTCTGTCCCGGTGGGCTCACAATCTATCTAACGTACCTGGGGCTGTGGAGGATTAAGTGACTTGCCCAGGGTCACAAGGAGCAGCGCGGGGTTTGAACCCACAACCCTAGGGTGCTGAGGCTGTAGCTTCAACCACCGCGCCCACACTCCTTTTGCTGGTCATCCACTGCGGCTCCTGCTTGAGGGGGAAGGGTCAGTCAGAAAGGCCTCCCCCAGTTTTTCCGCTCTTGCCTTCCCCAGTTTCTCCGCTCTTACCTCCCCCAGCTTCCCTGCTCTTGCCTCCACCAGCTTCCCCACTCTTACCTCCTGTAGGCTAATAGAGCAGCCTGCAGGCTCGCTAGTGTTTTAGAGATCCCTGCAGCTGCCCATGATCCTCAGCAGCACATTCTCTCTGCCGCGATCCTGCCCCTGCTCTGATGTCAGGGGCAGGATCGTGGCAGAGAGCACTTGCCGCTGAGAACCACGGGCAACTGCAGGGATTGCTAAAACACCAACGAGCCTGCAGGCTGTTCTATTAGCGTTAAGGAGGTAAGAGCAGGGAAGGTGCAGGCTTCGGGGGGAGCAGGTGTTCGTTCGCGGCAGAGAGGAGGAAAAGAGTGCCTTCGTGGCAGGGGGGAGCAGGCCTTCATGGAGGGAGCAGGCCTTCGCGGTGGGGAGGAAGAGAGAAATGCCTTCGTGGGGGGAGCAGGCCTTCGTGGGGGGAACAGGTCTTCGCGGCGGCGAGCAGGCCTTCAGGGCAGGGAGGCAGGCCTGTGCAGAGGGAAGATGAGGAAGGAGTAAAAGAAGGGAGGGGAGATGCCAGACCTGAGGTGGGGTGAAGGGAAGGGAAGAAAGAAACCAAACCAAAAAGATGGGGAGGAAAGCAGAGAAGAGGTGCTGGACTAATGGGGAGAGAGGGAGAGAGAAATGCAAGACCACAAAGGGAAGGGTATAAGAGGGACAGATTCTGCTCCAAAGTAGGTGGGCAGGGTGCAGGATGGCAGGAGAGATAGTAGGAGATAGCCTGTACCTGGGGACGGAGATACAGGAGGTAAGGAAGAGAGAAAGAAGAAGCTGGATATGGGGAGAGATAAGAGGCTGGGCATGGAAGGAGCATAGGAACAAGAACACAAGGGGGACAGTACTGGAAAGGAGAATAGGGACACAGAAGAGAGATGCTGGATGAAAGGGTACATGAGAAAAAGGAGAGATGGTGCACCTGTGGATGGTGGGGTCCATCGCTGCAGCTGCGGGGTGATGGAGATGAACCAAAGGAAAGATGCCAGACCTCCGGGGCAGGAAAGGGAAACAGAAGGGGAGGACATTGATGGAAGATGGATGGTTAGCACGGAGAAAGAAGGAGAGCCTAATCAGAAGACAACCAGAGCAACATGGGACCAACAAGATTTGAAAAATGACCAGACAACAAAAGGTTGGAAAATAATTTTATTTTCTGTTTTGTGATTACAATATGTCATATTTGAAATGTGTATCCTTCTAAAGCTGGTGTTGGACAGCAAACGTGAGCTAGGATTTAATAGAGAGGAAAAGTATTTTTTGTTTGCTTATTTTGTTTACACCACAGGACCAGTGTGGGTAGGAGAGGGTGAAGAGGCTATAAAATAAACCCACCAGAATGTTTGGAAAAAAACCCACCCAATTGGGCAGGAAAATCGTTAGTTCAGGGATTCCTCTTCTGAGGTGACCCTGAGAAGGTTACCCTTCAGATGACAACTGCTGTTTGGCAAAGGTGTGGATGACCTGATGGCAAGTGTGCAGAATCATAAGCCCAAGGCCTTGCTACATAATTGACCCCTGTCTTCTAGGGTTCGGGGCGCTCTAGCTTTTGTCACCCCAGATGCTCATGTCAGTACTTTGGGGGTCCACAGGGCAGTGCTCTGCCCCAGTAGGCAGTCAGATATTCAGGGGTTCCCGTCATCAGCAGCCATCAGGGAGTTGTCCCGCAGTGCCTTCCAAGAAGCAATTCTGACACCAGGCTGAACCCCCAAGGATCGGGCATCAGTTTTCAGAATTTCTACTGGAATGGCAGGCCTTTACCTCAGACAGCTGGATTTTTTTGCGTGGTGCACTGTGGCTGTAGCCTCTGCTTTATTTGCTCTGTCCGACCTGAAATCTCAACCCTGCCCTTCGGTCTCTAACGCGTCCACCCTTTGAGCCCCTAGACCAGAGGTGGGTAACTCGGGTCCTTGAGGGCCGGAATCCAGGCTGGTTTTCATGATTTCTCCAATGAATATGCATGAGATCTATTTGCATGCACTGCTTTCAATCCTGAAAAGCCGACTGGATTCCGCCCCTTGAGAACCACTGCCCTAGACGATTCCTCCCTGATGTATCTTGCCATCAAGACAGTTTTACTGGTGGCCATTACTTCAGATCGCCAGGTGTTTGAACTTCAGGCTCAATCTTTGCCATGATCCTTTTCTTAAAAACATGGATTCTGGTGTGTTTCTGCACACTGTTCCCTCGTTTCTTCCGAAGGTGGATTCAGCCTTTCACATCAACCAGGAGGTTTGGCTCCCATCTTTTACCTCCTCTGGGTCTCAGAGGCGGGACCGGGTGTTGCAGTCCCTGGACGTGCACAGGGTTTTATTAGGCTACCTGGAGGTCACAAATTATTTGGGTCTCCAAATATTTGTTTGCTGTGGTGGGTCTGGCCTGAAGGGGCAGGTCGGCATCTAAGGCTATTATTTATAGATGGATTTGTAGAGCTATTTCTTCTGCCTACATTGCAGCCGGCAAGAAGCCCCCTCTTTCTGTGCAGGCTTATTCTACTAGAGGCACGTCCTCGTCTTTTACTGAATCATCAGGTGATTTCTTTGGAGGATATTGCGGACTGTTACCTGGTCTTCGCTGCAAACTTTCACCATCTTTTATAGGATTGATGTGGCAGCCAAGCAGGATGCTGTTTTTGGTTCCTCTGTTTTGGCAGCGGTCTCATCAGTCCCACCCTGATTTTATGGGACTGCACTGTTACAACCTGCTTGTCCAGGAATAAAGTGGAATTTTACAAGAACGAAAGTTGAGGTTCTTACCTTTACTAATTTTCTTTCTTGTAAATCTACACTTTATTCCTGGAGCATGCCCAGGACATTGCTGATTCACCAATCATCTGCCTTGACCAGTACTAGTAAGCTGAATTTCTGACCAGCCTTTTGAAGAGTGCCATCTGACTATGTTTAGCACTTTAACCTGTGGTTTCTAGTGCCCCTTTCATCAGTGCAGGGGAGGGGCTGAAGACTCTGAATAATTGAGGCTTCCTATAAGTTGTCTGGTGAGTATGGATAAACAAAACCACTTGTCCAGGAATAAAGTGTGGATTTACAAGAAAGAAGATTAGCAAAGGTAAGAACCTAATCTTTCATTGCAATCGCACCTGTGAGTCTATATTAATAACAGAAAACTCAGCTTTAGACACTCTGACATTAGGTTCTGCTAGCTTTACTGGAGACTGATTAAGAAAGCATACTGCTAGACACCTCTAGCGGCGGAAGGGCATAGTATGTCCAGTTTGCTCATGCTATTCACATTCCCCAAACTTTTGGGTAGCACCTTGTATTAAAAATCTCTGAAGCATCCACAGGTTATAGAGGCAGACAGGAGCCCAGGACAAAGATACGGTAGATTCTGGTATTTTCCATACTAGCAGACTATTCACATCTCAGGTTCCGATTGGTGGTGATTTTTCACTTTGTATCTGATGAAAGTCTCATCTACAGTATTGATAGGATACAGGTTGCAAAAAGATGCCAAGAAATAACCTAATTAAAATGGAAAAGTAATCCTTACTGCACTAGTTGAAGATAATCTCTGAAATTCTGATTCTTTGCTGGAAAGATTTCTTTGGAGAAGGATGTGGGAAAATGATTTTAGCTTCCTGCCCTTTCTCTATGCTCATATCAGTCTGAGTATTCTCAGAGAGTTTGTTTTACCGTATTCTAGATGTTCTGGTGTGAACAAGGAGACCTGCATGTTGTATATGTATTGAAGAAGTTTGCATATATTGAAATGAGATGATAATACATTGAACTATTTAGAGTGGGATTAAAGATGAGTAAAGAGGATTTATGTTACTTTTTATGAGGTATAATCATTTTGAGAAAATTAATTGAATGCAATTTTCTTACCCCATCAGCAGGTTCTCTAACCGTCACCCCTAAGATTATATCCCACATCGAACGAGGGGAAGAGCCGTACATCAGGGGTGAGCCTGGATCAGAGGAAAGAGAAATTGGGAAAAGCAGCTCCCCAGGTGAGTGGAGTAATAAGAGGGACCGGGGTAAAAATGTCTAATCTAATCTAAACTTCCATTTGTGCGTCGCACATACTTATACAGGCTCAAGGCGACAGATCAAGGAGGAAGGGGGAAAGTTGTAGGGAAGGGGGGTATGGAGAAATAAGAGACGGGACCCAGAAGTAGAGGGGAGTTATGCAGAAACTAAGACAGTTAATTGTCAAAGAGGTGAGTCTTAAGGTTTTTTCTGAATGTAGTGCAGTTTGTCTCTGTCCTAATAACTTCCGGTAGGTCTTTCCAGGTTTTTACACCCAGATAAGTTAGCATAGAGTTGAAAATTTGCTCGTAGTGGAGGTTTTTTGTGAATGGTAGATTTAGTTGGATTCTGTTAAGGATTCTTTTTGAAGTTGACCAAACATTAGAGAATAATTGGATGTGAGGGGCTGCTGAGTTTCCGTATGGAATCTGGTGTAGGATACAAGACGATTTGAAAATTATTCAAGATGTTATTGGAAGCCAATGTAATTGCCTGATGAAGGTTGTGATTGAGTCAAATTTCTTTAATTTGTAGATTAGTCTAACTGCTGTGTTCTGGATGAGTTGTAGTTTGTGGATGAAAAAGGTGTTGATGCCAAGGTAGGCAGATTTGCAATAGTCCAATTGAGCAAGGACCATTATCTGAACGATCAGAGCCAAGTGGTGTGGGTGAAAGTATGATCTTGTGAGTCGCAGTTGACGCATAGTATAGATGGTCTTTTTCCAAAGGTTAGATATTTTCCGAAGGTTAGATATTTGTGGTTCCATTGGAAGAGTGAGTTTAGGTATGACATTCTGTTGTGCGGTGTGGAAACCAATGGTTTTGGTCTTAGTGGCGTTCAGTTTCAGCTTGTTGTTCGTTGTCCAGGTTTGAAATTTATCTATATTGTTTGAGATTTTTTTGGCAATATTAGGATGGTTATGGGAATGAGGAGGAGGATGTTGTCGGCATACAACAGTACCGTTTCATCTTCCATTTTGATGTGACCCAGCGAGCTCATGAATAAATTGAATAGGATTGGGGATAATGGGGAGCTTGTGGGACGCCACAGAACGCCTTCCAAGGGTTGGAGTATGATTCTTGCCTTTTGACTATATATTCACGATTTTGTAGGAAGTCGGCAAACCAATTCAGTACAGTTCCTGTTATACTGATTTCTGATTGCCTTCTATAGACACCTTTTGTAGGGAAAGCACTGGGGGTTCTGCCCCTTTATAGATAAGGATCAGTCACTTGACCTGTAAGGGAAGGCTTAACCTATGGGCCACACAATGTAAGCTCTGGAAAGGTGGAGGGAAGGAGTTTATCTTTAATTTCACATGTCAGAAATCTTGAAGCTCAAAACCGTGTTGTGAGGGAGTCAGAAGGAAGGTGTGTTTTGTGGTGCCAGATCCTGGGTTGTGACTGGGTCTCTGTGTGCAGAAGCTTGGGAAACAGCAGGGTCTCTGGATATCCAGCTGGCTGGCATAAATGCGAAGACCTAAATGTGTCACTTTAATACATCACTTAGCGTAATATTTGCCTCTTTTTCCTCAGTGTGACTTAGATGCCCTTTCTTCACTTAATTGACTTATACAAAGTTAATCTTATTATGCTCAGTAAACCTTTCCATATCAATATTCCATACAGATCCCAGATCACGACCAGGATAATGTTAGCAGAGCCTTTTTGCTGTCAGTAGGTGGTCACCCGGATCTCTTCTGAATATTGCTGGTAAATCCCAGTTCCACTCAGCCTGGACTATTCCTGCCATAACCAGATAATGCTGAGGTGGTATGTCCATATTTTTAGTGGCACTAGCGGGATAAGTACTGCTGGAAATCAAGTTTCAAGTTTAATAAGTCTTGATATATCACCCAGTGAGAGACCTTTCTGAGCAGTTTATAATAGAACTTTAAAATCACTCAGAAAATTGGAAGAAAATATATCTGGGGATAGAAAAGAGTAGAATGCATTTTAGATTACTTGGCAACAGGACTTGGTTTTCAGTAGGCAGCATAGAGGCATGTTTTTGGTCAAAACATCCTCAGATAAGATGTCGAGACCTCGTTTGAATCTAATCTTTGATTCTTCAGTGAAAAAGTTGAGGGAAGTGTGTTCCAAAGAGTAGGGCCGTTACATTGAAGATTCGTGACCGTATACAGTCATTGATGTTGCAGAATGTGGGTATAACGAGTAGATTTGAGTAGGCCAAGCAAAGAGTCCTAGGACAGTTGGGAATTGGGAATCGGAAGTCAAGAAAGGTATGGCCCAGTGAGAGGGACTAGTCTGGGTAAGAGCTTTGTTAACGTAACGAAGGGACACATTAACCAGCCTATACACACAAACACGCATATCAAAAACAGGTCGCACTCCAGAGATGATCATCGGATGGCACCCATAGACCTCTTGGCTTCCAAGTATGTAGTCCAAAGTTGCTCAAACTGTGTCCCCTTTGCTTTCCTCTCCGCTCCCCTCTTTCCTTCCCCACTCCCATCCCTCTCTTTTGCATCTTTAAATCTTCACCAGAACGAGCAGCTTTTCCGGCCGACTGCTCATGCTGCCATTGGCTTGACCTCTGATGTCAATTCCTGGTTCCGCAACCCAGAAGTGATTTCAGAGGGAGCCAGGCTGGCGCGAGCAGCAGGCTAGAGTAGTTGCTCGGGCTGGTGAAGATTTTAAAGAAAGATGTGGGGCAGAGAGGTGCCGGTGCCCCCACCAAGACAGCACCTAGGGTGGTACACACCCTCCCCACTTACTTCTCTACTGTGCCCCACAGAACTTGAATGGTGGTGGGAGCGATGAGGGGAGTGTAGCAGTAATTAATTGGGTATAATAAGCATCTGTAACATGTCTAGGGAAAGGGTCGACCCAAGCTACTAGCCAGGTTCAGATTTATGCAATCTTTTTTTTGTTTTTTGTTTTTCAATTTTTATTAGAATTTTATAATGAATACAAAACAATATAATCACCACAAGTACACCACTGCAGAATACTACAGCCACTCAATATAGCATACAAAGTAAACATTTCACTATTATACCCCAGTCCCACAACCCATCATATTATAAAATAAAAAGAAAACAAGAAAAACAAAAGAATACATCAACAATATAAACACTATGTGGAAGTCCCATTGTTGTTTCTTCAAAAAGACTCCCAAACAACCACCCTGCCCCTCCCCCCCAAGCCCCCCCCTCCCACTCAACAGAAAGATAGGATCCAGATTTATACAATCTTATTAGAATGATGAGACCAGAATAGCTGAAACTGACTTTTTGACATTTTTCATTGATAAAGTGAGTAAAATAGCTGCAGAGTTTAGAGATAAGACGCCACCTTTGAGAGAGGATCACTTGCTGAACGATGGTCTGAGTTCGACTCTGAGAGACAATCGATACATATTATTTAACAGCTGAATAAGACAGCATGCCCTTTAGACCCTTGTCCGGTTGGGGGTTTTTCAACAATCAGTGAAGCTATTTATTGAAATTAGTGACGAAGTTTCCGCAGAAAGGCATTGTGTCTAAGTCACTAAAGGAGCGGTGGTTTGGCCACTCTTGAAGGATAGAGTAGATGGTAGCCTGTTGCAACATTTTTGTCTGATTTCATCTTTACCCTTTTTATCAAAAGTCTTTGAAAAGATTTTGCTTCACCAACTTCAGGATTTCTTGGAGAAGTCAAACCTTTTGGATAATGGTCAATTTGGATTGCAGATACATCGTTCAACAGAATTATTATTGATTTCAACCTTAGATGTGATCTACAGGGGGCTTGATCAGGGTAACTCATTTTTTTATAGTTTTCCTGGATGTCTCCACTGCTTTCGACATAATTGCGCATCAGATTCTTTTACGGAGATTACCGGTATTGGGCATTAGAGGTACTGTATTACAGTGGTTTGCATCCTATTTGTCAGGGAGAATGTTTTGTGTGGAGTTGGAATGGGCACTGATGACCTGTGGAGTACCTCAGGGATCGGCATTATCGGCTATATTGTTTAATATTTATCTGCTCCCATTAGAAACATAGAAGATGACGGCAGAAAGGGGCCATAGCCCATCAAGTCTGCCCACTCCATTAACCCTCCCCTAAAACCTCCTAAGGGGTCGCTCACAGGTGGTATCACCTCTACACTGCCCTCGTAAAGATCTGACGTGGGCATCCCATTTATTCTTAAAATCTTGTATGCTGCTGGCCGCGATCACCTGCTCTGGGAGTTTGTTCAAATGGTCTACCACTCTTTCTGTGAAGAAGTACTTCCTGGTATCCCCATGAAATTTCCCGCCCTTGATTCTCAGCGGATGTCCTCTCGTGGCTGACAGACCCCTGAAAGAGAAAATGTTGTCTTCCACCTCTATGCGGCCAGTGATGTACTTAAATGTCTCAACCATGTCTCCCCTTTCCCTACGCTCTTCGAGAGAGTATAGCCGCAATCTGAGCAGCCTGTCCTCGTTTGAGAAATCCTTTAGCCCCAAGATCATCCTAGTGGCCATGCGCTGAACCGAATCAACTCTCAGTACGTCCTTACGGTAGTGTGGCCTCCAGAATTGCACACAGTTCTCCAGATGAGGTCTCACCATGGTTCTGTACAATGGCATTATGACCTCCGGCTTCCGGCTAACAAAGCTTCTATGGATACAACCCAGCATTTCTCTAGCCTTTGGATGTAGCCTTTTCCACTTGGATGGCTGTTTTCATGTCTTTACTAATGACCACCCCTAAGTCCCGCTCTGCTGCTGTCCTAGCCAAGGTCTCGCCGTTCAGTGTGTATGTTCTGCACGGATTATCGTTGCCAAGGTGCATGATCTTGCATTTTTTCGCGTTGAAGCCCAGCTGCTAGGTCGTGGACCAATGTTCCAGTAAAAGCAGGTCTTGCTTCATGCTGTCGGACAAATCATTTCTACTTACAGTGTTACATAGTTTGGCGTCGTCGGCAAACAATGCTATCTTACCTTGAAGCCCCTAGGTCAGGTCTCCTATGAATATATTGAAAAGGATCGGTCCCAGTACCGAACCCTGCGGCACTCCACTGGACACCCTCGACGTTTTGGAGAGGGCACCGTTAACCAACAATGTCTGAAGTCTACCACTTAGCCAGTCAGTGACCCATTGAGTTAGTGTTGCACCTAATCCCATCGATTTCATTTTGTTCAATAATCTACGGTGGGGGACGCTGTCGAAAGTTTTACTGAAGTCCAAATACACGACGTCCAGGGACTCTCCTTGGTCCAGCTTTCTAGTTACCCAGTCAAAGAAGCTGATAAGATTGGATTGGCATAACCTACCCTTGGTGAAACCGTGTTGGTGGGGGTTGCGTAGATTCTCCTCGTTCAGGAATGTGTCTAATTCACGTTTGATTAGTGTTTCCATGAGCTTACTCACAATTGAAGGGAGACTCACCGGTCTGTAATTCTCAGCCTCTGCCCTGCAACCGTTTTTGTGCAGAGGAATGACGTTAGCTGTTTTCTAGTCCAAAGGGACTTTTCCTGTACTCAGGGAGAGGTTGAAGAGTATGGCTAATGGTTCCGCTAGGACATCACACAGCTCTCTGAGCACCCTGGGGTGAAGATTGTCCGGTCCCATAGCCTTGTTCACCTTGAGTTTTGATAGCTCGCTGTAGACGTCACTGTGTGTAAACTTGTGGTTCAGGAACGGGTCTCCCGAGTTGTGCTTCTCCTGCAACTGTGGGCCGGACCCTGGCCCCTCGCAGGTGAAGACTGAGCAGAAGTACTCATTTAGTAGTTCGGCTTTATCTGTGTCTGACTCTGTATAACTCCCATCAGGTTTTCTGAGGCGTACTATCCCATCCGTGTTTCTTTTTCTGTCACTAATATACCTGAAGAAAGATTTGTCCCCCTTTTTGAGTTCTTTGCTAAGTTTTCTTCTATTCGAAGCTTGGCCTCTTTGACTGCCAGTTTGACAGCTGCTGACTTGGCCGTATATTTTGTTCTAGCCTCTTTTTCCCCGAGCTTTTGTAGGATATGAATGCACGCTTCTTGTCTTTGACTAGATCTGATATCTCTGTGGTGAACCATTGAGGTCTGTTGTTTCTTCTCCGTTTACTTACTGATCTTATGTAGTGGTTTGTTGCTGTGTGTAAGGTAGATTTCAAGGTTGACCACATATCCTCCACATCATTGGTCATCGCTTGGTGTTGCAGTGCTTGATGGACAAAATCTCCCATGCGTTTAAAGTCCGTGCCTCGAAAGTTGAGTACTTTTGTTGTCGTGCTTGATCTGGAGAAACCCTTTTTGAGGTTGAACCATATCATATTGTGGTCGCTGGTGGCTAGCTTATCGCCTACCGAGATCTCCGAGACGCTTTCTCCATTGGTGAGCACCAGATCCAGTATCACTTGGGCCCTAGTAGGCTCCAGCACCAATTGCTTGAGTCGTGCTCCCCTTATGGAGGAGAGCAGCCTTCTGCTGCCGCTGGTCGAGAAGTGCAGGCTCTTGAGATAAGCTATAAGTTTTATGCCGACGACCTTCAATTCCTGGTCTCGGTCGAGAATTCAATGCAAGACGCGATTTCACGATTAGAAAGATGTTTTGATGTAATCAAAGAGGATGGACACTAATCATTAAAATTGACTATGTGTAAAACCGAGACACTCTGTGTAGGTCGCCAGAAACTAGTAGAATTATTTCCATCTGTACTGATTGAGTTTGGATAATAGTTTTTCCGGTATCTAATGAATGCAAATACCTGGGGGTGATATTGGATTCCACTTTGTCTTTTAAGCCACAGATACATGAGCAGTGGTGTCTAAAGCTCTTTTAAAACTTCACTGCTTCATAAATTAAGAGATTTTCTTGATAAGTGCAATTTTTATTCCTACAGTTGATTATTGTAACGCTGTTTACTTCGGTTTACCGAAAAATTAAATTTGAGCATTACAATTGATAACAGAATGCAGCGGCCCACTTAATTGAGGGGGCTTCAAGATTAGACCATATTACACCAATCTTAATTAAGCTTCACTTGTTACCAGTAGCTGCTCGAATTGAGTTTAAAGTACTTTGTACGATTTTAAGCTAAGACAGAGTAAATAGTCATTAGAGATAAGTAATCTTCTTCATCAATATTTGCTCAGTCGTACATTGCGCTCCAGTGAACAGCAGTGCTTTGAGGTCCCACCTTTGAGAAGACTAGTGTGTCACTAATTGCTCTGATTGCTAGGCAGGGCGCCCAGTGTTGGAACGCCTTGCCGCTTGAAGTTAAAGAGGCACCATCTTTATTAAATATTCCGAAATTAATCAAAACAGTATTGTTTGAATGATATTATTCATGCAAGTGAGTATGATGAATATGAGGTATTGCCAGTTCTTATGTCCTCCTCCCCTACTTAGACTACTGTAATTCCCTCTACTGCCGCATCACAGAGAAAGAGTATAAGAAACTGCAATTACTCAAAAACACAGTAGCAAGGCTGATCCTGCACAAGACAAAATTTGAGAGGGCAAGTCCACTACTTTAGGAATTACACTGGCTGCCAGTCAAGGGCAGGGTTCATTTCAAAATTGCATGTATTTTCGATTGTTTAACAAATTCTAAATTCCCAACCTACTTCATCCTCTCTACGGCCCTCTTCTCTACCTCGCCACCATCCCAATTCAAGATTTGAGACTAACTTATACTCTCTTTCCACCTTGTATCCCATGTACTGACAAAATGTATCTATTGTAAACCGCTTTGAACTTCACGGTATAGCGGTATATAAGAAATAAAATTATTATTATTATTAAAGCTATACAGTATACGGAGAAAACTTAGCTTGGCTCATTTCTGCTCGCCAGGTCACACAGTCCTTCAATTATTCGAGCACAATTCAACGCTGCAAGCTACCACTTCCTTCCCCGCGCCAGTACAGAGGAAAGCTCTTTTCGAGACCACTTTTGAGTTCCAAAGACCCAAAATCTGGAACAAACTCCCTGGAATGAACTCCCAAGCAGCTTACGCCAACTTCCCACATACTTCCAATTCAGGAAGGCACTGAAGAAGCATTTATTATCTTTACTGCACTGACTTACAATAACGTACCCAACAGTGTGAAGTCTATACCTCTGAATCAATTCTAATATAATGCAAGCCCCAATGATTCCTAGCCAACATTTGCAGGATACAAGAATAAGTATGGTTTGGTATTTCAGTATTATAGGTTATTCGAGATGTTATTGGATTGTAATTCTCTATGTCTGCATTATGAATGTTTCTCTGTAAGTCGCCGAAAATTGTAGGATGTGCGAGTAAGAAATATTTTAAATAAATAAATATTATGAAGATAGAAAAACATATATTTATGTAGCCTGCTGTAAATAATAAATTAATAATTATTCACAAATATCTCTGTAGATATGTCAGCAAACAACTAGTACATACTGTATTTTTCTCTCCATAAGACACAGCTGACCATAAGACGCACCCACCTGTAGAGGAGGAAAAACTAAGAAAAATAATTCTGAACCAAATAGTGTGCCCTGTACCCTGTCCCCCCTCTGGTGGTCTAGTAGTAGGCTGGGACAGGGTACAGGTCACGTCTAGTGGTGGGCACGTCTAATGGTAGGCACGTCTAGTGGCAGCCAGCTAGTCCCCATCTATTGCCAAGCCAGCCAGCCAGTCCCAAGGCAACCAGCCAACCCACCCACCCCAAACCAGCCAGCCAGTCCCAAGCCAGCCTGCCCAAAGGCAACCAGCCCACCCACCCCAAGCCAGCCAGCCCAAAGGCAGGCAGGCACCCCCTCCCCCGTACCTTTTTTTGGCATCCTGGTGGACCAGCGTGCTTTCCTCGCTCCTCCCTGGTTTCCCTGCTCTCTTCCGGCAGCGTTAGCGGCACAGCGGTGCACGAGGCAGGTGTGTGCTTTTTGCGTGCCTGCTTAGTCCCTCCCAGCACTCCGAATGGCTGCCTATCAAATTCTATTGCCTACTATTCAAGGCTATTAATGTAGAAAGCCCAACCTACTGGAATAACCGACTAACTCAATCCTCCTCACCCAGGCAAAGGAGAACCCACTCACTATTCACACACCCACTATCCAAAAATGTCAAACGAAAAAAACTATATGACAACCTAATAGCCACCAAAGCAGCTAAACTGGTCAGACAAATCACCATTCTGCTGTCCTCGACCACAGACTATAAAACCTTCAAGAAAGAAACTAAAACCCTACTCTTCAAAAAATACATAAAACCTATTTAACACGACCACTTCCTACCCAAACCCCACCTACCCAAATATGCTTCTAATTACCCAACATTTATCACCTTAAGATCTCGACAACTCGTTGGTAATTCTTATGTAACTCTTATGACATTAATTAGCATTCCCTAGTAGATAGGTGAAGCATATCAAAAGATCCCTAAATGTCCCTAAAATAAGAACCTCTTGATTATTTTCCCTATATCCAGAAGTGCCGGGCATAGTAACCTAGAATTAAATGCATTAAGATGAAGAAGGAATGTCCAGTGCAAACCCAAAAAGCCCAAATATATGTATAATATGTACAGTTAACTCATGTGAAGGTGATACAAGCAATGAATATGCACAAGACAGATTTTGTCTTCTTTGAGTGTGGTGCAAGGGCCAAGTTCTCAAATTAAATTTAAATCGTTAAAAGAACTTGTGATGTGTCAGCAAATAATCAAAAATATAAATCACTGCCACATGTGGGACAGGCCTATTACCTGCGGCAGGTGTTACAGTACATAAAAATATGGGATAAACAAATAGTTCTTTTCCGAGAACAATGCATGAGACAATAATAAAGAAATAATACAACAGCTAACAGAATATCATAATGGGCCTATTAGATTACGTAATAACACATAATTATATTTCAGAAGTACAATTCAAAGAAGGTAAATTAAGGTATAATGGCAATAAATGTAGAGGATCCTCTGAAGATCTGCAGCGCTACTATAAATAGCTTGCATGGTGTAGGTGTATTTTTTTTTTCTTTTTTTGCAGAAAGATAATCATAACCCAAGTGTTTCTAAACCATAGTTCAGGTTTGTTAAATTAAAAAAAAAAAAAAAGGAAAAGCACAACAGTTGCACACTTAAGAGAAAAATGTGAAAATCTAGATAAATTACATACTTAACATTAACACTGAAGTAAAGGCTGCTTTGTTTACCTCATTGGAATAACTACAAGACGGCATTGTGTCTTCCAAAACAGACAATATTCGTTTATTGTTAGTATAAAAACTTACAGTATTACAGCAGCAGAGACATATCAGAAAAATGTATTGTCAGTTCAGAATATGCAATGGAGAGAAGAACTTGCATCCATATGCTTAGCAGGGGGCTAGCAGATCCCCGTAGCATAAGTAAGTGAATCTCTCTGGCTTTACCTAGAATGCACGTATTTTTTATACAGAGAAATTCTTCCTTTGTTCCAAAAAGTACATTCTGGTTATGTAATTCCCTATTGGTACATAAAATAATGTAAATCTAACTCCTTCTCTCAGTGCACGCCTCTCTCACCTCCACCCCCCCCTCCCCAGTAGGGGGGGGCCTTGCAGAAACAGAGAAATCTTGGTGAACTTTCTTTCTCCAATGCTGAGATATGTAGATGCTAATTAGTGGGTTTACAATTCTGTGCATCTTCGGGATGGTGTCCTTGTATGCTGAAAGTTGGCAAAGGTGACCTTTCGACAATCCAGCTGCTTGGTTCTCATAACTTGGTTCAGAGACAGGGAGCAAATGTTTTGGTACCAAGTTCTCTCATCTCGCTACACCCACATCGTCCTGCAGGGATCCTTGCTCATTATAAAAGTTTTATGGCTTTCCAGGGTGCCTGGCATATGAAGTCATACAGCACTGATAACAGTTCAGCAGAACCTTGGAGAAATATCCTCCCAGCAGGGAACGGAGACAAAAACGTTAGCATTGCAAAGGCTGCAGGTGTTTACAGACAGCAAGGTACAGGCTGGGCCTGGCTATGGGAAAATATAGGTCTGTAGTGTCCAGCATATACAAGTGAAAATATAGGTCTGTAGTGTCCAGCATACACAAGTGAGGCCAGTATGTCCAGTTGAATCATCTGTATGTCCAGGTTATCTATGTCAACACCTAAACAAAGTAAAACCTCTGGAAAATAAAGCATCATAGAACATATGTAAACAAGTGTAAAGGAAGGTGTGGACAGGCTGGTAACTTGTGCAAACTCTTCTGACAGTAGATTCTCAACAGTCTCAATGCTTCTCAAATTAACAACCATAGGAATGAACACGATTAAAATCAGTAGTTTACCACAGTTATTATCTTGATGTCTTGTGAAGCTTTAAAAGTAAGTGTATATCCTTTAGATTGGAGTTACAAAAGGTCAGAGAAATATGACTGTCCATTGATTTCATGTATGCAGTCTGGATAAGTCCCCTGTCTGCCTATTGCAAGCTGCAGTCTTCAGCTTCTACCATCTACAATATAATCAGAGACAAAACCACATAAATACAATTCCCAAATGACCAAAAGATAAGGGGCATTCATCTTCCAGGGATACTGTAAAATTGAGTCATAGTAGTTCTAGGCAGTACAGCTGGCACATATTGCTGTCTGATACTCAGACTCCAATGGCATAACGTTTATATAAAGCCAGCATTTTTCTTTATGAATCAGCAATTCATTCTTCCATCAAATTACCAATATACAATTAAAATCCAAATTTTAATTTGTGCCCATTCAATGAGGAGTCTATTTATTCTTGTAAGAACATGATTCAGAAATAGCTTACCTTAATTGTGATTATCTTGGAAGGCTTTCCATATCTGGGGATAGTTCATTCAGTGACATTGTAATCACTTACCCACTATTTTCTGTAAATCATTTTTCTTTTCACAAATAAAAGACATGAAATACAACAGCTATTAAATTGTAAGTTCATTAATATTTAAAGGAGAATAGTAGACTTTCCATTTACATGAATAAACGACTATTACTGTAAAGGTTCCTATAACTTAGCACTCTTCTCAGTGACAGCTCTGCAATGCAGTTAATAATTGTCAGCATGATCTGTTGGCTTAACCAGTGTGAGCAAACGCTATTGAAGGTTACATCCTTCATACCTAATCTTGGACAAACCTAGATAACATCAAAGTTATCAGTATTGAAGAGTCGCAACCGAAAGACCTGGGCTGAAGCCTGTCAACAGCTTGATAAGATGTGCAATGGTCAGGTAGTTGGGGAAGAAAATGACCCTTGCCACAGTGTCAGCATGAATCTAGAAATTTAACAGTGACTCCAATTTATGAGGGATAATTAACACCCCACATCTTAGTCACCAGTATTTCAACCCATATACAAAAATATAATTTGCTGAACCAAGTCTCAAATTTATAAAGTTAAGAGGTTAAAATCCTTATCCTCTCTCTAGAGCTTTTGACCAACTCCTGTGCTAATTTCTCCTCAGACCCATCTTATCAGTCACACAAGAAAAACACACATTCAGGCAGGCAGACAGGCCTGTCTTTCTTATACACAGAAGTGGTCTCTAAATCCACTCGGTATTTTATTATTTCTCTGTTCTATTAAGCTAATTCCTGCACCTATAAACCTTAACCTCATCTCCTGCTTCCACATACGTGTTTGTAGAATTAAGTTTCAAAATAATAATGGTAGGAGCAGCATACGATTGTAGTGATTGACTATGATTAAGAACAGGCACAATGAACGGAAATTTTCTTTATCATCTGGATGTAGAGGAATGGTAAAAAAACAACCCCTCTTTAAGGTCTATTACCAAAACCTTCCATTTTATCGGGATTATGTTACTGCAGCTGCTAAAATGCCCATTTAGTAAGTTTAAATGCCAATACCAGCACAGGCTCGCAGCATATTGACTAATGCAATATCTGTCCTGTTTCCTAAGCCCTGTAATGCTTCACGACAATCCAAATTAGCATTGTCTTTGGCTAGTTTCATCATTAAATCACTTTGAGCCTCCTTATTATCTACTTGTCTAATAGTGGAGAAATTTCCTGTTCCATATAACTGATCTGGGGTATAAAACCCTCCAGAGTGTAAAGCTCTCCGTTGAGCCTCCCATTGGTACTCACTATCCCACATAACATATTGACCCATAGTCAATACCATGCGCATAATGTCTTTCCAATCTTGTGGTAATAAGGTATGCGCCCTAGCCAGGGTTTCAAATAACCCGGCTGTGAAATTACTTCTTAAACCTGTCACTGAAATAGATTTACGAATTTCTCGCAATATTGCAAACGATAATGGTAAGTGCGCTAATGTTTCTTCCTTTTTTGCACTTAAAGGTACTGGAGTTAACTGTGCGGGAAGTATGATTTTTGGATATATGTTCTGACTGGAATAGTCAGGGGGGAAATGGTTAATGAGACTGTTGACACCTTGGACAATGCCTCAGTCCCAACCTTTTCCAAGGAATACTTACACTTCTGCCATACGATTAAGATGGCTGCTGATGCCCTAGGCTCAGCATACAAAACTTTCCCGACTCTTATCCAATCTTCTGTTTTTAGGGATCCTTTTTCTGGATACCGGGAGCAGTGAATCAGAGGCCTCTCTATCTGTATGTCTCAGAATATACTTCAATTCTTTCACATGAGCACGCTGTAAATCTGACAGGGAATTTCCCATACTTACTCGAGAGGATCCCGGATAATGCAGTGCACCTAGTCTTATCGTAAGATGGAGCAAGCAGGGCGTAGGGTCATTGTTCCTGGCGCCACTGTAGGAATGGAAATCAGCAAACACACACACACGATACAAGCCAGGAAGGAGGCGTTGCCAGTGGCTAGCTCCGAGTCCCTTTTATTATGCTTCTAAGCTAATGACACCATAGTAACTCCCTCGTTTACACATCTAATGATTGGTGGATACAAAGGTACATGCTTTTACATTGGTGGAAACACAGGTACATGCTTTTACATCGTGATCACCGTCCCTTTTCCTCGTGCTTTACCCTCCAACTCAGCACTTAGACAATACCTGTGTTTTTGCACGTCCTCAAAGCCTGTCAGCTGATGTCCTTTCCAAATATGGACAGCTTAAATAAGATAAGGGTTAATGTGTGACAGGTAAGGGGGAGAGAGGGAATGATTCATTATTCATTCATAGGGACTTAGATTCTTTCACAGGGCCTTAGATCAGTGTGCAGACCTTGCCTGTGTGCTGACCTTGCCCTGGTTCAGAACTGCATCCCTTCACAAATGCAAAGTGATTGCGCATTGGGAAGAATAAACCAAATTCCAGTTACCGAATGCTAGGGTTCAACTTGGGGGTTAGCGCCCAAGAAAAGGATCTGGGTGTCAATGTAGACAATACGATGAAACCTTCCATCCAGTATGGGATGGTGGCTAAAAAAGCAAACAAGATTCTAGGAATTATTAAAAAAGGGATGATTAACAAGACTAAAGATATTATAATTCTGCTGTATCGCTCCATGGTGCGACCTCACCTGGAGTATTGCGTTCAATTCTGGTCTCCTTATCTCAAGAAAATATAGTGGCACTAAAAAGGTTCAAAGAAGAGTGAGCAACTTGGTAAAAGGGATGGAACTCCTCTCGTATGAGGAAAGATTAAAAAGGTTTGGACTCTTCAGCTTGGAAAAGAGATAATTAAGGGGAGGTATGATTCATGTCTACAAAATCCTGAGTGGAGTAGAACGGGTACAAGTGGATCGATTTTTCACGCCTTCAAAAATGGCAAAGACTAAGGCAGTGTTCTTCAATCTTTTTACACCTATGGACTTGCAGAAATAAAAGAATTATTTTGTGGACCGGCAGTTGAAGAACACTGGGCTAAGTCGTGGCCAGACCCCGCCCCTCTCTGCCCCACCCCCATAACAGTACTAATTGTAACACTATTTTTTCCATTCATTTTTCATATATAGAAACCACAAAATTAAACTACACAAAGCACACTGTATGCTTCTCAACATTCATTCCTACCAGAGCACAGATAACCCCTATGCAAATACAGGACCAAAAACTAAAAATACTAATATATACAAACAAACCCTAAGATTCAAGACTCTGTATGTTGTACAACCCCAGAGAAAAAGAAATAAATGCATTTCTTCCTGAACAGTGTAAAATACAGACTGCAGATGTAAACTCTCAAAATTGACACTATTCAATCACTAAATTCACAAATAAAGTCATTCCCCCTACCTTTGTTGCTTCCCTCCCTCCATGCAGCAAAATATATTATCTTACTACCAGGCTGGAAATGTAAGTTAACAAGAGTCAAAATGACCCAGGGCCAGCAAAGGAACACCAGCTTCAAGTTAGTCAAGAAAATCAAATCATATCATTCTGTCTCCTGTTGCCATTTCTGTAGCAAATAACGTTTACTTTCCTACCATCATTCTGTTTCTTCTCACCAATTCAATTTCTTGGAACACACCTATTTTGGGATCTATTAACCGCCTTCCTACAAAAAAGGCCTATAAAACTTTGACAGTTAAGTATAAACTAACTTGAGTAGGAAACCCTCAGGTACAATAGCGGCAATCCTCCTACAATGTGCTGCCCAAGCCTCAAAGGCTGTGCTCGCCACACCACTTCCGTGTTTACAATCCTCTCCTCTTCCTTCCAGTTCCCATCCGCATTGTAATCCCCCTGCATCAGCCAGTTACCAGTCAGCTCAACGCCTATTGGTCGGCAACACGGAAAACTCAGCTATCCCATAGGTCAGCATTCGGTTTTCAAAGATCCCCGGGAGATAATTGGCCAACATGCCCTGTCAATCAAGTCACAATACATTCCGTCTGTTCTATGAATCATGACGTCTTGGGCCCGATGCACGTGTTGGCCTTGGAGACCGGCAGGAAATTTCTACGCACTGGTCCGCGGGCTGGGGGCTAAAGAACACAGGACTAAGGGACACTCAGTGAGTTACAGGAAAATACTTTGAAATACTTTTAAAACCAATAGGATGAAATATATTTTCACTCAGGCCCAGATTCCCAAAACTTTACAGACGGATTAGCCTGTATGCATTTTAGCAGTAGATCAAAACGTTTTATCTCTGTCAAGAGTGAGCTTTCTACAAGTCTCCAACAAAGACATGCAAAGGGGATTCTTAAAAAATACCAAGCCATTTTGCGGCAAAAATAAGCAACTGGTCTAGCGGTGCCAGTTAGTGTCAGAGACTGCTAGAAAGCCTGTGTTGTGATGCAATGAGAGAGATGACCATTCTCTCTCCCACTGCATCACAACACCCCTCCACTGCAGTGGCAGCGAACACCCCCCCCCCCACTCTCCCCGCCCACTCTCCCCGCTGCTAAGACACCTGCCACTGCTCACAGTGAGAGAGATGCCCACTCTCCCCGCTGCCATGCCTACCACTGGCTCTGATGCCCACTCGCCCGCCACCCTTTCCCACTTACCTCCACATAGATGCACGGAGGATGGACTCCCTCCTCCCAGCAGGCCTGCCTGTGTCGTCCAAAATGGTCCTTCTCCTCCCCGGTGCATCTTGGGATGCACTGGAGATGGGACTGAGGCTCTGATTGGCTCAAGTTGTATGAAGCCCCTCCCATGGACAACTTGGGCCAATCAGAGCCTCCGGCCCCTTGGGAAGAGCTTTATACACCTTGGGCCAATCAGAGCCTCAAGCCCCTCCCCAGTCCATCCCAAGATGCACCAGGAAGGGGAAGGCCCATTTTAGACGATGCAGGCAGGCCAGCTGGGAGGAGGAAGTCTGCCCTCTGTATATCTATGTGGAGTTAAGGAGATGGCGTGTTGTAGGGGCTTTTTATTTATTTTTTTTTGTAACTGTTTATTTATAGCAAGAGAAAAACAGCACAGCAAAACATCAGGAAAATCCAACAACAATACAGGCAGGTAATCTGCAGAACAACAAAGCTCCTGATGTCGCCCCCCCCCTCCCCCCCCCACCCCCCTGTGACAGCACCCTGCTCCCCCCAAAAACCCAAGAACACCACCAATAGGCACATTAACACCCCAACGTGAGGAAAAGTTGAAAGATCAGAAAAATCAGAAACGAAATGGACCAAAGGTCACAGACCCCCTATAAGAACCCCAATAAGACAAACCCCCACAAAACCCATCCGGCCGGAGCCAATACCTCAGCTGATAACAGAACCATTCATCCCCAGACCCTCCATCGCCAAGTATCTCCCCCAAATATCGTGATATTGCTGCCATTTTCTAGTCAACAGGGCCGAGAGCCGATATTTCTCACACACCCATCCCAATTTATCTCGCACCAGAGCTAAAGTAGGGGAAGCAGTACTGCGCCAGTGCTGAGCCACAGTCAGCCTAGCCGCTGTAAAAGCCAAGCGCTCCAATCTATCCTGGGTGTCATCTACCCCTCCAGAGGGAAACCCCAACAGGGCCACCTCAGCTCTTTTCGTGAGAGGCACTTGAAGGAGAGCCCCCACATACTTAAACACCTGGCTCCAGAAGTCTTGAATGGAGGGGCAACTCCACCACACATGAAAGAATGTTCCCCGCTGCCCACATCCCCTCCAACAGATGTCTGTGCCCGTAGCGGACATCTTGCTCAGGGTCACTGGGGTGAGATACCAGCGCACTAGCATTTTAAGCGCATTCTCCACCAACAGAGGGGCCGCAGCTAAATGATGTATCCTATACGAGATAGTTTCCCACATAGATGCCTCAAACACCTGCCCCAAGTCCCCTTCCCAAGCCAGTAAATACGGGGGCTTCCGGTCCTAATCCTGATGCACCCATTTATACAGCAGCGAAATGCAACCTCTACGCACTGGGAACCCCAAAAGCTGCTCAAAGTCGGAACAGCTATAAGCTGCAACATCTGCCCTTTTAGCTTTCTGCAAATAACTTTTCACTTGTAGATACGGGAAAAGGTCCTTAGAGTCAAGCTGATAAAGCTTTTGGATCGCTGGAAAAGCACAAATGGACTCTCCCTCTATAAATTGGCCAAAGTACTGCAACCCTTTCCTTGCCCACCGCACAAATATCCCCCCATCTCTGCCCGGTACGAAATCAGAGGCATTGCACAATGGTAAATGATGCAACCCCTTACTATGACCCAAGAGTTTGCCAGCCTCTCCCTTCCACACCCTCATTGTCCAATTAGTAAACGGGTTAGAAATGCTTCCCAACTCCTGTGCCCCCAAGTCCCCCCACATAAGCGACCCTAGGGTACGAGCCCCCCCCGAGCCCCTCAGAACTCCCTGCTCTACCTGCACCCACAACTTCAAAGATGGCGCATGCCACTCCACTCCCGCTCTGAGTTGAGCCGCGCGGTAGTAATGTTCCAAATGGGGGAGTCCCAGACCCCCTTCTGCTTTAAACTTGAACATGGCCCATTGAGCCACCCTGGGTCGTCTACCTCCCCACACAAAGCGTAAAAGGTTCCGCTGCCATCGGAGAAGATACTGTCTAGGGACCTCAATAGGCAAAACCTGAAAAAAATATAAGAACTTCGGCAGTACCAACATCCTGATAACCTCCATGCGCCCCATCCAAGACACATATAGTGAGGCCCACCGGTCCATGTCCCTAACTAGGGATGCTACCAAAGGGATATAGTTAAGCTGAAATAGTGATGTCCAATCCACCCCCAACTGAATACCCAGATATCGTATAGGGCCCTTAACCCACCGAAAGGGCACCACCCTCTTAATACACGGAATATCCACTTCCGGGACCGATATATTAAGTATCTCCGTTTTTGTCATATTGGCTTTAAAGCCAGATAGAGCCCCATAGTCTGTCATAAGATCCTGAAGGGATCGGAGGGACTCCGCCGAGCCCTCTACAATTGCTAAAATATCGTCAGCAAATAAGGACAATTTATGCTCACCCCCTTGAACCCGTACGCCCTTCACCCCAGTGGCTAGTCTGATCTTTTGCGCAAGAGGCTCAATCACCAAAGCAAAAAGCAAAGGTGAGAGCGGACAACCCTGTCTCGTACCCCGCCTGAGCTCAAAAGGAGCAGAGTATACCCCATTAATTTTCACACACGCCAGAGGTCCGTTATACAAAGACAGAATCCAAGACACATATCTGGCCCCCAGACCTACATGGCGGAGAACTGCCTCCATAAAACGCCAATCCACGCGGTCAAAGGCCTTCTCGGCATCCACCGCCACTGCTACCCAAGGCCCTCCACTACGTCGGGCCTGCCAAATCAAGTTCAAGATTTTGCGGATTCCATCTGCCGCCTGCCTTCCCCCTATGAATCCCACCTGATCTGGGTGAATAAGTGTCGGCATGTGAGGGGATAAACGGTCAGCCAGCACTCGAGCCAGAATTTTGGTATCAATACCCAACAGTGAGATAGGCCTGTAGCTCCCACACTGAGTGGCATCCTTCCCAGGCTTTGGTAGAATCGTGATCCCAGCCAGCCGCATATAAAAGGGCAATTGGGCTCCCTCTCTCAGATTATTATATAAACGCACCAACAATGGAGCCACCAATGTAGACATCTTCTTGTAAAACAACCCCGTGAACCCATCTAAGCCCGGTGATTTCCCCGGTCTCAATTGTCTAATCACAGTATGTACCTCCTCTAACGTAATGTCCTCATCCAGCCCCTGCGCTTCACAGGCCGTAAGGGATGCCAAGCCCAAATCCTGGAGATACTTCCCAATTTCTTCCCCCGACCCCTGACTCTCTGGCGTATAAAGCTGCTGATAGAATTCATGAAATCGTGCATGAATAGCCCTCTCAGCTGTCAATGTCTGTCCCGAGCCATCCTTAATAGCCATAATATTAGACTGCGTCTGCTGCAGGCGCAGACGATGAGCCAGCAATTTCCCCGCTCTATTACCAGATTCAAAGAACCTTAAATGAAGACGTTCAAGGTTGAATTGAATCTCCTCATCCTCCATCCTTCCCAATTCCGCCCGAACTTCCTTTATCCGAAGCCCAAGGGTAGCTCCCCCCTGGCCCCTCTTATGTTGATCTACCAGTTGTCGTAAAGTCTCTCTCAGACTCCGTTCCTTCTGCAATTGAAGCCTCTTTTTATGAGCGGCCATAGAAATAAGCTCCCCCCGCAATACGGCCTTCAAACTTTCCCATATTGTTATCGGAGAGTAGGAATCAACATTATTATGCTCCAAAAAGTCCTCAATAACCTGCTCCACCTTGCGGACCAGCTGAGGATCTTTCAATAAACTATCATTCAATCTCCAGTAGTGATCCCCTACTCTCGAAGCACCCCATCGCACATCCATCCAAATGGGAGCATGATCTGACCAGCCAATGTCCCCAATGGAGGACCCCAGTAGTCTACCCCCCCATCCCCTATCCAGATACAGCATGTCAATTCTAGTATAGACCCCATGAACAGGGGAGTAGTACGTATAATCTTTATCCATGCAATGCTGAGATCTCCACCCATCTACAATATTGAGTACGTCAACCAAATGTTTAAGGCGTTTCCTATCGGACTTAAGCCGGTCCCCTCCAACCCCCGTAGAGTCCCACCTGGGATCCATAACTAAATTAAAATCCCCTCCCACAATCACCGACCCCTTCTTAACCTGCAGTACCTTGGCCAATACCTCATCGAAAAAAGAACCCTGTTTAGAATTTGGGGCATATATATTCACCAGGGTGACTACCTCCCCATTTATCTGCCCCACCCAAATCACCCATCGCCCCCTCTCATCCCTCCATTCCCGGTCAGGCACGATCTGAAGACGTTTAGCAAACAAAATGCCCACCCCTGCCTTTTTCCTTTCTTTCCTATTGGAAGCCCAGACCCTTCCCGGATATTCTCTATATTGTACCAGCTTCTCCCCAGGGCGCACAAAATGAGTTTCCTGAATGAAGCTGATATCAATACGCAGCCTTTTCAACTCCTTCAACAAGAGCTGGCGTTTACGTGGCATATTGAGGCCCTTAACGTTAAAACTGCCCAATCTCACAGAATCAGGTCCCATAACCCAAGAATCCTACCCCACACCCTGCACCCCTTTTCCCCTTCCCCCCACTCCAGATCCAAAAGCCCATGCTGTCACCTACCCATCCCCCTATCCCCACCCACCCCCAGCCCCACCCCCCTCCCAACCCTCCCCACATCCACCTGCTCCTCAGCCCTCCCATGACTCCGGGTGACCCCCCCCAGCTCATGAACCCCTCATCCATTCCCCCTCCCCTCCCCAGCCCCCCACCAAGCAATCATCCTCAGGCACACTACCATAGGCACCCTCTCACACTCACCCCCATGAAGAAAACCCCTCACATCCAACCCCCCACACAGTCCCAGCCACACATCTGCCTAGTCCAGGCAATGATAGTCCCAAATGTCCAAGTGCAGCCAAGCAGGATCCGCCATTGCTCACTCGCCATTGCTCACTCGCCAGCGCCATTGGAAGGTCCAGCTCCGCTTCTTCCACATGGTTCCTCCACCTCTCGACCACCAGCACCCGGCTTTCGCGACCTGGTCACACGCTCTCTCCAGCGAAATTTCTCAGACTGCTGGGTCCCCTGCCGGTCCGACATCAGAACCTCTCCAGTAATGATCCCCTCCTTCCGCAACAGCTTGCCAGCCTCCGCTACAGTGGTCACTTTCTTATGGGCACCATTAATAGTGAGAAGGAGTCCAAAGGGGAACAGCCATCTATATCTGAGGTTATTCTGCTTCAGGATCATCACGATCGGGCGAAACTCTCTCCTGCGTTGCAAGGTAATAGCAGAAAGGTCCTGAAACACCTCCACTTTATGGGTCTTCCACTCAAACGACCCCAGATCACGGGCCTTGCGCACCATCCGCTCCTTGTTGGCAAAATTGTGGAGACATGCAATAATGTCCCTGGGATAGTCATCTCGCTTGGGTCCCAGTGTGCGATGAGCCCGGTCCACTTTCAAGACCCCACTGGGTTCTCCGCCGTCATCAGCCAAGGAGAAGAGAGATTGATAGATCTCCTGCACCACCGTCACCGCATCTGCATAGTTCGCCGATTCAGGTACACCGCGGATGCGGACATTATTCCGGCGGGACCGGTTTTCCAAATCTTCCACCCGGTGGTAACAGTCCTGCCAGTCCTTTTGGGCTGCCTCAAATGCCCCACTTAAATGTTGTACCACCTCCTCCTGCTCCCCCATTCTCCTTTCAGTCTCCTCCACTCTCCCCATGAGGTCGGCTATGTCCCTCTTGATTTCCTTCACTGCGTCCCGGATTTTCCCTTTGACACCAGCAACCTCCTGCTTTATGTCGCAAACCCATTGCTGGAGGTCTGCTTTAGTCACAGCCGTGGAAGAGGAATCCATTCTCCGCAGTCTCGGAGAAGCCCCCCTCTCCGACTCTTCATCGGACCCGCTCTCCCCGGACTCACGCTGGGACGCGCACGAGGCTCCGCGCGACTGGCGCAGGCCGCTCTTCTCCGGCGCCTTTTCATGCTGTCTCCCATCGTCGGTTTTTTTTTTTAGACGGCATATTATTAAACCGCTCAGCTGTACTCGCTCTGCTCACCGGGTGCCCAGCTCGCTACCGCGGCGTGCCTGCTCCTGATCGGGGGAACGTTAGCTCGAGGATCAGAGCTCCGGCTCTAACCCGCCATTCAGGGTGATGACGTCACCGGAAGTCCTTGTAGGGGCTTTTTAAACGCATATTGTTTTCGCTAGTGCCCATCATTGTCACCAGTGATGGGCATGTACACATTTAGCGAATCTTCGCTGTTGTCCACCGACTGCATCTGCATGTGTAATTTTTGTTTTTTGTTCTTTTAATGTCTTACTTTTTTCAATTCATATCAAAATGGCTGCGTTAGCAGACCGTTGCTTTTTAACGCGGTTTTTTGATAAGCCTGGCCTCATAGAATAGTTAAGCTCCGGAACGGATTGCCAGAGGTTGTGTTAAGAGTGGACAGCGTCCATAGTCTGTTATTGAGAAAGACATGGGGGAAGTTTTGGCCAGGTACTAGTGACCTGGTTTGGCCATTGGTCTGACCCAGTAAGGCTATTCTTATGTTATGCAGAAAATAAATGCAAGTAATACACGTATATTAAAAATGCATAAGAACATAAGAATAACCCGAGTGGGTCAGACCAAAGGTCCATCAAACTCAGTAGCCCGTCCTCACGGTGGCCAATCCAGGTCACTAGTAGCTGGCCAAACCCCAAAGAGTAGCAACATTCCATGCTACCAATCCAGGGCAAGCAGAGGTTTTCCCCCTTGTCTCTCAAATGACATCTTCTCCGCTCTGCAACAAACAATGAACTGATGGTGCCGTGAGCTGGCAGTGGGTGGGAAGGCACCTGTGTATGCATGGCACGGGTAGTCTTTTGCTTTCTTAAAGTGACAGTTCACTTTGAAGGTCCATGTCGCGTTCCATGGATGATGTCACCCACATGTGAGAATATCTGCCTGCTTGTCCTAGGATATTATAATATATTCTCTTTCTTCAGGGATCTTCTCTATGATTCTATACAGTATGCCATATGTTAATTGTCACTCTGGCATGTAAGTTTCATTCTAAAATGGCAGTTACATGCCACAGTGGAGGTGACATGGCAGGAGTCCTTGTAAATGCTCTTAAGTTCTATTCCTTAAGTTAATGCCTGAGAGCTATTCCACATAGGTAGGAGGGGATGGTGTGCAAATAGGTGGGAACAAGTGGATTATATGCGATTCCTATACCTAAATGCAAAACCTATAGATTACTGTCAGAGCACTCAGAGTTTTACATAATTGACTCCCTTAACTCTCAACACTGCCATTTCCAAGGAGCATCTCACAAACTTGCACTGTGTGGACATATATGCTTGAAAAAAATGGTTTACAAATAGGAAACTGACTAATTCTCAATCCATACATGGTAACACCTGGTGTGATACAACCTATCTTTCTCTCATTATGTACAGGTTTTATCGTATAAAGCACTGCTATTTTCTAACTCATGAGAAATACCTTCTGTTTATATCCAACAGATCATAAGATCCAACACACATGGAAGAGAATAAAGAATCAAGGAGAAAATCCGATAAAAATGGAACAAATCCAAACACAGTCAGAAAATGTCAGTATGAATATTTTCCAGAGACCTGAGAAGATTAATGCAAAGAATTCCAAGCAAGAATCAAAGAAACAGAGACACCCTGAAGGAGACACAACGGATGGAGTCATTAAGTGTGAGAGAAATGACAGAAAGCTCAGTAACATCCCTGAGGACAAGAAACACCTAGCAAAGAGACCCTTCCAAATTAATAATAGTGATAAAGTAACTTCTATTTTCCTCCAGGGCAAGAGTAAAGGAGAAAAACACCAGAAAGAACTCAGTATGCACAAAAGGGATCATAAAAATGAGAAAATATTTACATGTACTGAGTGTAATAAAAGTTTCACTTTCCTTAGAGGTCTACAAATTCACCAGAGGAACCACACAGGAGATAAACCATATAAATGTACTGTGTGTAATAAAAGCTTCCCTCGGCTTTCAGATCTAAAAATTCACCAGAGGATCCACACAGGAGATAAACCATATAAATGTACTTTGTGTAATAAAAGCTTCACTCATCTTTCAAATCTAAAAATTCACCAGAGGATCCACACAGGAGATAAACCATATAAATGTACTGTGTGTAATAAAAGCTTCACTCGGCTTTCACATCTAAAATCACACCAGAGGATCCACACAGGAGATAAACCATATAAATGTACTGTGTGTAATAAAAGCTTCACTCAGCATTCACATCTAAAAATTCACCAGTGGATCCACACAGGAGATAAACCATATAAATGTACTGTGTGTAATAAAAGCTTCACTCAGCATTCACATCTAAAAATTCACCAGAGGATCCACACAGGAGATAAACCATATAAATGTACTTTGTGTAATAAAAGCTTCACTCAGCTTTCAAATCTAAAAATTCACCAGAGGATCCACACAGGAGATAAACCATTTACATATACTGAACCATATAAATGTACTGTGTGTAATAAAAGCTTCACTCATCTTTCAAATCTAAAAATTCACCAGAGGATCCACACAGGAGATAAACCATATAAATGTACTGTGTGTAATAAAAGCTTCACTCGGCTTTCACATCTAAAAATTCACCAGAGGATCCACACAGGAGATAAACCATATAAATGTACTTTGTGTAATAAAAGCTTTGCTCAGCTTTCAAATATAAAAGCACACCAGAGGATCCACACAGGAGACAAACCATTTACATGTACTGAACCATATAAATGTACTGTGTGTAATAAAAGCTTCACTCAGCCTTCACATCTAAAATCACACCAGAGGATTCACACATGAGACAAGCCATTTACATATATTGAACCGTATAAAGGTACTGTGTGTAATAAAAGCTTCACTCAGCTTTCAAATCTAAAAGCACACCAGAGGATCCACACAGGAGACAAACCATTTACATGTACTGAACCATATAAATGTACTGTGTGTAATAAAAGCTTCACTCATCTTTCAAATCTAAAAATTCACCAGAGGATCCACACAGGAGATAAACCATATAAATGTACTGTGTGTAATAAAAGCTTCACTCGGCTTTCACATCTAAAATCACACCAGAGGATCCACACAGGAGATAAACCATATAAATGTACTGTGTGTAATAAAAGCTTCACTCAGCATTCACATCTAAAAATTCACCAGTGGATCCACACAGGAGATAAACCATATAAATGTACTGTGTGTAATAAAAGCTTCACTCAGCATTCACATCTAAAAATTCACCAGAGGATCCACACAGGAGATAAACCATATAAATGTACTTTGTGTAATAAAAGCTTCACTCAGCTTTCAAATCTAAAAATTCACCAGAGGATCCACACAGGAGATAAACCATTTACATATACTGAACCATATAAATGTACTGTGTGTAATAAAAGCTTCACTCATCTTTCAAATCTAAAAATTCACCAGAGGATCCACACAGGAGATAAACCATATAAATGTACTGTGTGTAATAAAAGCTTCACTCGGCTTTCACATCTAAAAATTCACCAGAGGATCCACACAGGAGATAAACCATATAAATGTACTTTGTGTAATAAAAGCTTTGCTCAGCTTTCAAATATAAAAGCACACCAGAGGATCCACACAGGAGACAAACCATTTACATGTACTGAACCATATAAATGTACTGTGTGTAATAAAAGCTTCACTCATCTTTCAAATCTAAAAATTCACCAGAGGATCCACACAGGAGATAAACCATATAAATGTACTGTATGTAATAAAAGCTTCACTCAGGATTCACATCTAAAAGGACACCAGAGGATCCACACAGGAGACAAACCATTTACATGTACTGAGTGTAATAAAAGCTTCACTCAGGATTCACATATAAAAGGACACCAAAGGATCCACACAGGATAGAAAATATTTACATGTACTGAGTGAAATAAAAGCTTCACTCGGCTTTCAAATCTAAAAAAACCCCAGCGGATCCATAGAAGAAACTAATCAAATACCTGTACTGAGTGTAATAGAAGCTTAAATCAACATTCAATCTAAAAATTTACTTCATGGAATAAGCCAGTGGCTGTGAATCAACAGGTTCTTTCTGCACTCTCAAATAGCTTTGGTATTGTAGACTCGCTCTTGTCTGTGCTGCCTTAAATCCCTAAATTGCGTCTGGATGTCACAGGAGGTTGTTGTAAGAGCGGATAGCGTAACTGGTTTTTAGAAAGGTTTGGACAATTTCCTGGAGGGGGAAGCCACTGGTTGCCCTGAATCGGTAGCATGGAATGTTGCTACGCCTTGGTTTTTGGCCAGGTACTAGGGACCTGGATTGACCACAATGAGAATGGGCTTCTGGGCTTGATGGACCATTGGTCTGACCCAGTAGGGCTGTTCATATGCTCTTATTCTTTGTTTTATGCTATGTACATGCTACAATCTTGGCACCAGGGACTTTCTCTGTATCAGATTTACCTATGAAACACTGAATTCCTCATGTGCCTTCTGTCTCTCATCACTGAGAATATGATTCATCTATCTGCCACGTGATAGTGAATGTCTGATTGGCTCTACCAATGTCAGTGTGCTATAAGTCCTCCAAGCAGAGAGGCAGTTTAAAGTTTAACATAGTAGATGATGGCAGATAAAGACTCGAATGGTCCATCCAGTCTGCCCAACCTGATTCAATTTAAAATATTTTTAATTTTTTCTTCTTAGCTATTTCTGGGCAAGAATCCAAAGCATTACCCTGTACTGTGCTTGGGTTCCAACTGCCGAAATCTCTGTTAAGACTTACTCCAGCCCATCTGTACCCTCCCAGATATTGAAGCCCTCCACAGCCCATCCTCCACCAAACGGCCATATACAGACACAGACCGTGCAAGTCTGCCCAGTACTGGCATTAGTTCAATATTTAATATTATTTTCTGATTCTAAATCTTCTGTGTTCATCCCACGCTTCTTTGAACTCAGTTACAGGTTTACTCTCTACCACCTCTCTCGGGAGCGCATTCCAAGCATCCACTACCCTCTCCGTAAAGTAGAAATTCCTAACATTGCCCCTGAATCTACCACCCCTCAACCTCAAATTATGTCCTCTGGTTTTACCATTGTCCTTTCTCCGGAAAAGATTTTGTTCTACGTTAATACCCTTCAAGTATTTGAACGTCTGAATCATATCTCCCCTGTCTCTCCTTTCCTCTAGGGTATACATATTCAGGGCTTCCAGTCTCTCCTCATATTCTTCTGACGCAAGCCTCCTATCATTTTCGTCGCCCTCCTCCGGACCGCCTCAAGTCTTCTTACGTCCTTCGCCAGATACAGTCTCCAAAACTGAACACAATATTCCAAGTGGGGCCTTACCAATGACTTGTACAGGGGCATCAACACCTTCTTCCTTCTACTGACTACGCCTCTCTTTATACAGCCCAGCATCCTTCTGGCAGCAGCCACTGCCTTGTCACACTGTTTTTTCGCCTTTAGATCTTCGGACACTATCACCCCAAGGTTCCTCTCCCTGTCCGTGCATATCATCTTCTCTCCTCCCAACATATACGGTTCCTTCCTATTATTAATCCCTAAATGCATTACTCTGCATTGAATTTTAGTTGCCAGGCATTAGACCATTCCTCTAACTTTTGCAGATCCTTTTTCATATTTTCCACTCCCTCTTCGCTGTCTACTCTGTTACAGATCTTGGTATCATCTGCAAAAAGGCACACTTTTCCTTTTAACCAATCAGCAATGTCATTCACAAACACATTGAACAGGATTGGCCCCAGCACCGATCCCTGAGGGACTCCACTACTCACCTTTCCTTCCTTCGAGTGACTTCCATTAACCACCACCCTCTGGCATCTGTCTGACAACCAGTTTCTAACCCAGTTCACCACTTTGGATCCTAACTTCAGTCCTTCAAGTTTGTTCAACAGCCTCCTATGAGGAACTGAATCAAACGCTTTGCTGAAATCCAAGTAAATTACATCTAGCATATGTCCTCGATCCAGCTCTCTGGTCACCCAATCAAAAAATTCAATCAGGTTCGTTTGGCACGATTTACCTTTTGTAAAGCCATGTTGCCTCGGATCCTGTAACCTATTAGATTCAAGGAAGTGCACTATCCTTTCTTTCAGCAACACTTCCATTATTTTTCCAACAACTGAAGTGAGGCTCACTGGCCTGTAGTTTCCTGCTTCATCCCTGTGACCACTTTTATGAATAGGGACCACATCCGCTCTCCTCCAATCCCCAGGAATCACTCCTGTCTCCAGAGATTTGTTGAACAAGTCTTTAATAGGACTCGCCAGAACCTCTCTGAGCTCCCTTATTATCCTGGGATGGATCCCGTCTGGTCCCATCGCTTTGTCCACCTTCAGATTTTCAAGTTGCTCATAAACACCCTCCTCCGTGAACGGCGCAGAATCTACTATATTTTCTCGTGTAACTTTGCTAGACAATCTCGGTCCTTCTCCAGGATTTTCTTCTGTGAACACAGAACAGAAGTATTTGTTTAGCACATTTGCTTTCTCCTCATCACTCTCCACATATTGGTTCCCAGCATCTTTTAGCCTAGCAATTCCATTTTTCATCTTCCTCCTTTCACTAATATATCTGAAAAAAATTTTGTCTCCCTTTTTTACATTATTAGCCATTTGTTCTTCCGCCTGTGCTTTCGCCAGACATATCTCTCTCTTGGTTTCTTTAAGTTTCACCCTGTAGTCCTTTCTGCTCTCCTCTTCTTGGGTTTTTTTATATTTCACAAACTCTTTCGCCTTTATTTTCTCAGCCACTAGGTTGGAGAACCATATCGGCTTCCTTTTTCTCTTGTTTTTATTGATTTTCTTCACATAAAGGTCCGTAGCCATTTTTATCGCTCCTTTCAGCTTAGACCACTGTCTTTCCACTTCTCTTATGTCCTCCCATCCTAATAGCTCTTTCTTCAGGTACTCTCCCATTGCATTAAAGTCCGTACATTTGAAATCTAGGACTTTAAGTATCGTGTGGCCTCTCTCCACTTTAGCCGTTGTATCAAACCAAACTGTTTGATGATCGCTACTTCCCAGGTGAGCACCCACTCGAACATTAGAGATACTCTCTCCATTTTTGAGGACTTGATCCAATATCACTTTTTCCCTTGTGGGTTTCGTCACCATTTGTCTGAGCAGAGCCTCTTGAAAGGCATCCACAATCTCCCTACTTCTGTCCGATTCTGCAGACAGAACATTCCAGTCCGCATCTGGCAGGTTGAAATCTCCCAAAAGCAGGACCTCCTCTTTCCTTCCAAACTTTTGGATATCCTCAATCAGATCCTTATCAATTTGCTGCGATTGAGTCAGAGGTCTGTAGACTACACCCACATAGATAGAAGTTCCATCTTCTCTTTTCAGAGCAATCCATATTGCTTCTTCTTCTCCTCAGGTCCCTTGCATTTCGGTCGCTTGGATATTGATTTTTACATAGAGAGCTACTCCACCTTTTTGACCATCTCTGTCCTTCATAAAAAGATTATATCCCGGTATGTTTGCATCCCATCCATGTGATTCACTGAACCATGTCTCTTTGATAGCGACAATATCTAGATTTGCCTCTAACATCAGGGCTTGCAGATCATGAACTTTGTTGCTTAGACTGCGAGCATTTGTGGTCATCGCTTTCCAGCTATTTTTCAGCGATAACCTCCTTTTTCGTATGGATTTTTGTTTCGTTTCACTTTCTGTTGCAATACTAAGAAATGAGTTGCTGATATTGCTTATGTTGCAGTCTTTACTACTATCACATCTTTTCTTTTGCAGGGAAGATCTCTATAATTGTCCTTCGTACATACACCACCCCCACCTTCTAGTTTAAATGCCTAGAAAAATATTGTCTAAATTTCTCTGCAAGGTTTCTTTTTCATGCTGTAGTAATATGTAGCCCATCAGTGCAATATAGCTTCTTGTCCTTCCATGTATTTCCCAATCCTCCTATGTACCTGAAACCTTCTTGATGACACCAGGCTTTGAGCCATCTATTAATGCCCTCTGTGGTTTTCACTCTTTGCTCTCCCTTTCCATATGCAGGCAGTATTTCAGAAAAAGCTAAAGTGTTTACAAAAGGTTTCTCGCCCTCACCAAGGTCTTGAAAAGCTTTCTGTGCTGCAAGTGTGGAGTTATTGGCCAGGTCATTTGTTCCCAGAGGATAACAACATCAGTGTTAAAATCCTTAGTTTCTTCCTTAATTATAGTCTGTATTTGCCTGGAACTCCTGGTAGCTGAGGATCCTGGAAGACATTTCACTATTTTGGTCTCCTCACCTTGTGTTCCAAGGTTAATGCCTCTGATGATGGAATCCCCCAACAGTAATAGTTTTCTGTTTTTGATTTTTTATTTGTGCTTAGGGTGCGCTTTTTCTCTTGAGTTACCTTCATTGGTTCCAGTCCCACCTCCCTTCTGTTTTCTTGAGTATTGCAGTGTACTAGTGGAGCGAAGGAATTCTGTACAGGTAATATTTGTTTTACATGTCGCAGTCTTCCTGAGCCTATTGTGACTCATTTATTCCTGGGCTTTTTTATTCTTTGAGGTAGAGGTAGTAAGCTGGTATGATTTTGTGGAGTGATGGAAGCTGCTTTAATTGTATTCAATTCCTGTTTAAGTTTGCAGAGCTCCTCCTTAATACTAGCAAGTTCAAGACAGATGGGGCAAGCCTTAAGCCTCCAAATAGTATGTCTTGGAATTAAAGCACCACAGTGATTGCATAGAATAAAGGTCATCTTGATTGGTTATGAAGTGACTTGATTTGAGTAGTCCTGATTATTTGGGTCTCTATATATGAAAAGTGGTCCCTGGGGTTGGTGGGACTATAAGTCTTACCCTTATTCCTATGAAGGGAAAGAGGAAATACGATTTAACAAAGGAAAGACAAGGGTTTATTTTTTGTTGGTTTTTTTTAAGTAAGAAACAGGGAGGAGAAGAGCAATTAAGCAGATATAATGCTGAAAACCAGTGAAAAGAGCAGAATATGAAATGTTGAGCAACTTAGCTTTTTGAAGTTCACAGGGCAGCCTTGTTCACAGCACTGTCCCAAAGATAATGCAGTTAACCTTAGAAGTAAATCAGAGCTCCTCCCTTCTCCACCTAATCAGGAGATACAATGGCTAAAAACTAGTAAGTCAGTAATACAGGCTCTATACCACCTAAAACACAGTATTTTAAACAAAAATGCGGGTTCTATAACAAATCAGTGGCTACCCTAAAACACAGGATTTATAACAGGATTTTCCCTACTTTAGTCACCCTGAGCCACAGGCACCAGGATTTAATTAGAGTTAATAAAGTCTTACCCTTATTCCTAGAAGAGGAAATAAGATTTAACAGTGGAAAGAGAAGGGTTTATTTTTTTGTTCTTTTTTATTTTTTTTTTAAAGTAAGAAACAGGGAGGAGAAGAGAAATTAAGCAGATATAATACTAAAAACCAGTGAAAAGAGCAGAATATCACACCACATTCGGCCAGGACAGTAACAATACTCTATATTGGAACACCGTTTTAAGTCACTCAAAGAAGATTCAATCAGATGACATCATCTGCCTTGAAACAGAAGGAATTGAAAGATTGCTCTATGATTGGATGCGATGCCAGCCTCAGGGACTGCTCTCCAGCCTCAGAGATGGGACAATTGCTATGCATCATGGGTCCAGCTTTCAAGCCAGACACATCTATAAAGCCAGACACATGTCCGCCCTCTCTCTCTTTTGCTCTTCCTTGGATCACAGGCCTAGATCAGGTTGCAACTAGAGGTCTGCACGGGAACGGGGATCGCGGGGATCCCGCGGGTCCCGTGGGGATCCCGCGGGTTCCCCCCCCGGCCCACGGGACTCCCACGGGGACGCCCCCTGGCCCACGGGACTCCCACGGGGATGCCCCCCTGACCCACGGGACTCCCACGGGGACGCCCCCTTGCCCACGGGACTCCCACGGGGATGAAAACAACCTACCTAAATTCTGGCGATGCAAGCATGCAGATTACAAGTCTGGCGTCGCTTCGGGAAATAGCCATGTTGAGCAGTGAGCTCAGCACGTACACAGATGAAAGCCTTGCTTGCTGATTGGTCCGGCGGCCCCGCCCCACCGTGCCGCCGGACCAATCAGCAAGCAAGGCTTTCATCTGTGTACGTGCTGAGCTCACTGCTCAGCATGGCTATTTCCCGACGCGGGCATTAGGCTGTTTTTTGTCATTTCGGGTGGGGGATGGCAGCGGCAGCAGCAGCAGCAGCCTGAAAAAGAAATCATCCTGGCCGGGTTCGGTGTCATGCTCCGGAGATTCTACAGCCTTCCTATCTCCCTCTCCCTTCTACCTGCGGCTCTCTTCGGCAACTCAGCAGCAGCTTCTGAGGTCGGGGCCTACCCTCTGCGAGTCCCGCTTGTTTCAACTTCCTTTTTCCACAAAGGCGGGACTCGTAGAGGGAAGGCCTCGATGTTGGCAGCTTGTCTTGATCACCGCTGCTGACGAGTTGCTTAAGAGAGCCGCGGAGCAGGGGGGTGTTGCCAGGTGCAGGTAGAAGGGAGAGGGCCAGATGCAGGACTCGTGGGTGAGGGAGCAGAAGAGAGAGAGAGAAAGAGAGAGGGGAGGGAAACAAAAGGAAATATTTCATACTGGGCTGGGCCGGAGTGGAGGGAGGGTGGAAAGATTCTGGCTACCGGGTGCATTAACAAAGGAAAAGGGGGGAAAGCTGAAAATGGAGATAGTGACACAAAGAAGAGAAAGAGTAAGCAGGACCTACTGAATAAGGATAGAGATACAGAGGGGACATGAAGAGGAGGTGAAATAGAGACATAGAAGTAATGCTGAAAAAGTGTGTGTGGGGGGGGGGGAGATAAAGACATTGAAAGGGCAAATGGTGAATATGGGGTAAAGACAAGGACAGAGACAAATGAAGATTCTGAAAAAGTGGTGAGATAGGGATATAGGTGAGATGGACACAAAGAAGGGTGATGCTGGAAAATAGGTGGAATGGTAATTCTGACAGACACAGAAGGGAAATGCTGGATCAAGGAGAGATGGGGCTCAGGCTGGATGGAATGAGGAGAAATGCCTTGTTGGCCCGGAACTTCCTCTCCTACGTCAGAATTGACGTCAGGGAGCGGAATGCTGGTCAGCGCGACGCTTCTGCAGGGAAAGCTTGGGACAGCGGTGGCTTGGGGACTATTCCCCGATGGCGGTGGCAGCAAACCGAGTGGCTTGGGGGAGGGCACGGAGAAAGAAAGAAAGGGGGCAGACAGAGAGACAGAAAGAAGGGGGAACAGGGAGACAGAAAGAAAAAGTTGGGGGAGAGAATGAGGTCTGGAGGAGAGGAAACATACAGGAGGCTGAAAGAAAGGAAGAAAGATTGGATGCACAGTCAGAAGAAGAAAGTGCAACCAGAGACTCATGAAATCACCAAACAGCAAAGATAGGAAAAATGATTTTATTTTCAATTTAGTGATCAAAATGTGTCTGTTTTGAGAATTTATATCTGCTGTCTATATTTTGCACTATGGCTCCCTTTTACTAAACCGCAATATTGTTTTTTAGCGCAGGGAGCCTATGAGCATTGAGAGCAGCGCGAGGCATTCAGCGTAACTCCCTGTGCTAAAACCTACTATTGTGGTTTAGTAAAAAGGGAGGGGGTGTATTTGTCTATTTTTGTATTTTGTTACCGAGGTGACATTGCATAGAGTCATCTGCCTTGGGAAATGTATATGGCAGATATCTTTGTTTTGTGTTCAAAAGAAAAGGAAATGCATTTCTGGTTTTATTTCTACAGTGTTGAAGTACTTGTTGGCCCTTGCTGTGACTGGTGGGGATCCCCAAGCACCGCCAGCAGAGGACCTCCTCTAGAGATGGTCAGAACTCCCCTCCACCAAGCGCAGCAGTCGCTGGCAGCATCCATGAGCCACTGAGGTGCCAGCATCTGTGACTCAGGGACGCTACTGCTGCCTGCCAAGCTTGGCAAAAGGGACCCCAGGCCAACTGCAAAGGAAGTCCTCAGCTGACAGTTTGTGGGTTCTCATCAGCTGAGTATTTATATTTTATATTTACATTAGAGGTTCTGGTAGAAACCCATTTACAAAGTATGTATTCTTCCCAATTAATATTTCCAAATTAATAGTCTCTTTGCTTATTTGTAAATGGGTCTCTACCAGAGCCTTTAATTCAGTAGCATAATTAAATAAAATAACTATTTCTGAAGTTTATAGGGAAGGATGGTGACGGAGGGGATTCCTCGCGGGGACGGGTGGGGACGGAGGGGATTCCTCGCGGGGACGGGTGGGGACGGAGGGGATTCCTCGCGGGGACGGGTGGGGACGGAGGGATTCCTCACGGGGACGGGTGGGGACGGAGGGATTCCTCACGGGGATGGGTGGGATTTTGGCGGGGACGGGTGGGGACGGGTGGGATTTCTGTCCCCGCGCAACTCTCTAGTTGCAACATTTCTCTCTCTCTGCAACCTTGTGCTTAGCTCTTCAATTAGGCCATGTGGTCTTCTAAGGACTTTTTAACCAGTATTTGTGAGTAAATTTAATAATTTGACCTTAGCAAAATTTTGTCTAGTATAGCCTATTATCTTTGCTTAACGATTCTACTTGCTTTACTTGCTTGATTTTAATGTTTTTATCATTAATTCTGCTCTAAAAGAAATAAAGTTTCAGTTTGCTTATAAAAATGTTCTCAGTCTTACTTCTTGATATTACAGAGCTAAGTTTTAATCAAGTGAGCTATATTTCTCTCTCTTTGAGAGTGATATAGCTTCTTGGTGGGGTTCCATCCATTTAATAATAATTTTGTAACAACTCCATCTGAGTTAATGCTCTTTTAGTCTGGACTCTTTTTAACCTCCTTTCCATTACAAATGGCGACAACCCCTCTATTCCAACAGCCTCAAAACTAGCTAACTATTTTAAAACAATGATTCAATCCACACAAGACCACCAACTCCACTAGACCCACTGCAACAAAACCACCTATGGAAATACCAACAGATCTGGGAATGCGTTTGAAGAGATTAAATTCAAAAACACAAAACGGCTTCGCCTAAAATACCCCAGTTGTCCTAAGAAGGACAGTTATGTTCCATATGCATCATTAAATAATCAAGTTTTACATTTTGATTTGAAGTGATTTAATGTTGATTCAAGAAGCTGTCGTGAAGTCACCTACATAAGCAGCTCCTCACTGGCCTTGACCATGGGAGCTACATGCGGGGTGGATGATGTTGTGTGGACCACTGAGACAAAAGAGTCTCCTGTAGGGGCTGTATATGTTCCCTGGCCCAGGGAACAACCTCCAGGGAAGGAGAAAAATGTTACCTGCATAGGAAAAAATGTGGACCTGTGGGAAGGACAACTGCTTACCCAAGGTGCTTATATATACATTAAATAAGGATGGTGAAAGTGGAGAGCCTTGTGGAACCCTGCAAAAGGCTTTTCACGTTAGGAACTTCCTACGATCCTTTCTCACTTCATATATTCTCTTGCCTAAGAATTCTGTGAACCATTTCATTATTATTTCATACGCACTTAGCTCTTCCAATTTTAGATGTAATGTGGTCAACTGCACTGAAAGTGGCTGAGATATCAAACTGCAACAACGGCTTGCTTGCCTTTGCTTAGATAGGACTTTGCCTTAGATGTTAATTCTAGGAGTAGGGATTCAGTGCTGTGCATTGACCTGAAGCTATGTTGTGAGTTATGGAATCCATTAACAAGGTTTAGAAATTTAGGTAGTTGCGTATTGATGCAGAAGTCCACCATTTTAGCAAGCCACGGTATACCTCCTACCAGCCTAAAGTTTTCTATCATGGTTAGGTCCAGACCCATGGCTTTGGGTATGGAGGTCAGTGAGCTGGCCGATAAACGTTGGATAGATCCCTTTTGCCAGGGAGATGTTGACGAGGTCTGTCAGCCAAAACAAAAACTTGGCAGGTGCTCGATCCAGCATGCTAGCAGGACAGATATCAAAATGGCAATGATTTTTTTTTTTTTAGAGCCTTTTCAGTAAGCTAGAGGTCTCATTTGTTCTAATAGTGGAAAACTGTTTCTAGCACCTATCTGTAGGTATTCCTTCTCTCTCATCGACATGTACAGTACTCATTTCTATGCAATCTTCTAATGTATGGGTAAATGATTCCCTTTTGGTCCTGATCTTGCCCTGGAAATGGCTGGCTAGGCTGTCTTCATTAGGGTGTTGTGAGGAGGAGTCTGGTAATATCACTAGTGGATATTAGAGTATTAAAGATCCTGAAAATAAATTTGGATGAGTTTCTTGACTGATTTAATCAAGCTACTATCAGTTTGTATTCTTTTATAGTTCTTCTCCAATTGACATAATGTTCTTCTTTTTTTTCCTCCAGGCCCACTCTAGTCATCTTATTCCTATCTGTAGGGCTAATGGTCTGTGAACCAGGGATTATTTTTCTGTTTCACTTTTGTAAGTTTAGTTGGGGCTATCCTGTCTAGGACTGATGTAGTGAGATACGGCCAGGAGGTTATGGTCTGATCTTTATCATAATTCATGGGTTTTAGCTGGTCCATAACTTCATTTCAGAACATCTCTACTGATATCCTACTCCACAGTTCCCTTTATACCCCTTCTGTGGTTGCTTGCTATTACTTAAGATCAGGGCCTTAGTACAGACTGAACATGCATTAAAATAAATACAGGAAGCAAAAAAACAAAATGGAGAGGAGGCCTACTAAACACGAGATCAATGAACAAGAAGGGGATTCAGATTGCAGACCTAATAGAAGAACACAAACTGTACTTCCTAATGATAACAGAATTTTGGCTCACAGAGAACAGTGGGGTCATCATAAGCGAAGCGTGCCTACCAGACTACTACATCATGCTCCAACATATAATAGGTAAGAGAAAAGGAAGTGTAGCAGTCGTACACAAATCAAACCTGGGATTCCAGCAAATGAAAACAATCCAATCAATAGGAGCAGAAAGTTACTTCTTAGAGTAGGAAGCGCAAACACAATGGGCATAATGGTGTTATACGTCATTCCTGACCTAGGCAGAGAAGTTTGGCAAAATTGAGTGAAACTCATCGCAGACGTCAACCTAAAATTCTCCTCTATCTGGGTATGCGGTGACTATAACCTTCTTGTAGACGACCCTGCACGCCAAAGAGCCCAACAGATAGTACAATTAGGACTACATCAAACAGTGAAGGAAATAAACCACACTAAAGGACACACTTTAGATGTACTGTTTGGCAGGGAGGAAGATATGGGGGACTGCAACCCCAGAGCTATAAAAGTGTTATGGACAGACCAATACTTAATACAGTTCGGGATAGGACAACCAGAAAGTAGGAAATGATCAAAACCTCCGGAATGAGACTGAGAATTGGGAAAGGCTTCATAGACCGCACCAAATTCAAAAACAGACTGGAGATACACCTCAGAAATATAGAAACCAAAACCACAGACCATACAGAACGAGTGAGACTCTAGGACAAAGCATTGAACTGGTCAAGGGGTCTCAAAGTCCCTCCTTGAAGGTCACAAACCAGTCTGATTTTCAGGATTTCCCTAATGGATATGTATAAGATCTATGTGAATTCAATACTTTCAATGCATATTCATTAGGTAAATCTTGAAAACCTGACTGGATTGCGACCCTCAAGGAGGGACTTTTACACCCCTGGACTGGTCTGAGGTAGCCCCATTAAAAATACAAATATACAAATAAAAGATAGATTCACCCCCATTAGAAGAAACCATGAAACTAAAAAGAGAGAAAAGGAAAATCGAAAGAAAATGGAGGAAATCTAACGAGGATGAGGAATCTAGGAAAACCTGCTTTGAATAAACAAAATTTACATCAGGAAAATACATAAACAAAACAAAGAGTACCTATTAAACAAGATCCTCAAAGTCAGAAACTCCACAAAAACTCAATACCAGTGGTTCCCAATCCTGTCCTGAGGGACCACCAGCCAGTTGGGTTTTCAGGATATCTTTAATGAATATGCATGAGAGAGCTATGCATACCAATCACTTCCATTATATGCAAATATCTCTCATGGTAAAAAACATAAATCGTGTCAAGCTGTAAGAGAACATTGTTTGTGTGTGAACTGGACATCACTGAAGATCAACGGGATAAATGCAATTGAAGCAAATTATGAACATTTATGAGTGAGAACTTTGTATCCAAGCATTTTGTATGCTGGTTGTTGGATATTGGAGCAATTTGATTGCTGCTATACCTAGGTGATGGGTGAACATTTCATGAGATCTTTTTAGGGGGATATTTCTAGTAAATGCATGAACTGGGGGGCTCTAGATGTATGGTTTATGTTATATGAGGTATATTTAAGAGTATTTAATAAAATTATTTCATATTAAGTTAATAGTTAATGAATATTGTGAATTGAGTGATTAAATAGTTTTTTTTTAAATTGATGATTTATGCATATTCATTAGGGATATCCTGAAAACCCGACTGGCTGGTGGTCCCCCATGACAGGGTTTGGAACCACTGCTCTATACCAAGTAATATATATTGTTTACTAGGGAAAACCCAGAAAGAAATTGCTACCTAATGCTCCCTAACTAGTAAAGAATTGAGCAACTTCTTCACAGAGAAAATAAAGAAGATACACAGAGACAACATCCGAAATAACAACATATCAATAGACAAACATACAAGGGAAACAGGAGACACAATGGAAGAGTTATAATCAATCACAGTTACAGGTAAAGATATTAGTAAGAAGAGTGAAACCGGGCCCACCATCCAATACACCTGATGAGAGAGCTTGAAGGCCTGGGACTTGCCTACTTCACAGACCTTATCAATAAATCATTACATTCAGGAGAGGCCTCACTGAAATGGAAACTCTGTCATCAAGCCCATTCTGAAGAACAAAGAAAAAGACCTAGAAGATCTGTACAACTACAGACTGATAGCCAACCAAGCATGGGTATCTAAACTAAGAGACAAACTTGCCAAATATCAGACTTCTAGAAAACTCATCAAAGCTAGACCAAGCTCAATCACGGTTCAGGAGACTCCTGAGCATGGAAATAGTACTAGTAGCCAGGGGTCACCCTATAATGAGGCCAACTGAGGCGGTGGCCTCAGACGGAACTGTTGAGAGAGTGGCATCTTGCTGCTGGCCAGCCTACCTTGCTGGTCGGCTCTCTCTGTTGCTGCCCTTTCTGGCATCTAACCCTTTCACCTTTCTCCCCCAATCAGCATTTTACCCATCCCACATCTACCTTCAACTTCCTGTTTCTGTTGGGGCGGGCCACAGTGGAGAGAAGACACCGGGACCGGCACAGGGTAGCCATGTGACTCACTAGCACTGCCTGGCAACAATTTTTAGGACAAATTGAAGGTAGATGCCAGGGGTGGGGGAGGATGGGAAAAATGCAGATTAGAGGGAGATGAAGGGGAGCAACAGCCCTTGTCCCACCCCTTTGTTGGATGCTTGGGTGGCAGATTGCCTTGAGCCACTCCTGCTAGTTTTGGTATGGGAGGCTGGTCCTCAAACACCATGCTAAAGGAAATGTGCTGCTGGGATTCCTGGACCTTTCGGCGGCATTCGACATAGTCCAACACACACTGCTTAAATTAAGATGCAGAGAATTAGTCCTCAAAGGAAAAGTCATGGAATGGACGTAATTTGTCAGCTGCTAAATTTCAACAACGTTTAGGCTCTCACAGAGTTCAGTTTGAATGCTCTCAATATGAACAGCATTCCAAATTTTTGTTTCGTATGTATATTTTACCTCATAGAGCTTTTCTGGCGACCTTGTGTCCTTCTGGTAATTGTCCTAAATGCACAGGTTCTGATGCCTCTCTTGGACATATGTTTTGGACCGAGCTCTCGATGAGCCCGCGGGGAGAGGGAAACCCTATGGATTTCTCATCACCAAAGGGGAGTGCTCAAGGCTTGAGAGGAGACACTGATACATTGAGCAGAGTTTGAGCTCCCCTTGGAGTCTGAAGGTGTTGTGGGCGGTGCATGGTCCCAATAGAATGCCAGGTCTGTGAAACAGGATCAGCAGCAGAATACTGGTGAGCACAGCATATCTCCAATGGTAAAACCTGCTCATGTCACTCTTTCCTTTTGGACAGCTATATTTTATTTTGTGTGGCGCTCTTGGAACTGTGTTTGGCGTCTCCAGCCTTTGATGCTGTTTGGTTATTATCAAGTGGCTCATCCCAGATCCAGTGGCTTACAAGATTTTCTCCATTGTGTGATTCTTCTGGGGAAAAAATGTATCCTGCAATGTTGGTTGGCACCAACTGCGCCTACCTTACCACAGTGGCATTCCCTGACGATTACACAAGCTTCATTCGAATGAAAAACAATTAAGGATATGGATTCCAAACTGGGACAGTGGTTCACCACTATATGGGAACCTTATTGGACTGGCTTGCAGTCACTTATTGAATGGCTGATTCTTTTCTATTTTCCTTAGAGTTTGCTACCATATATAATTGTTATCCATCTGGCAGAAACAGAGGGGGAGGGGAGTGGAGGGAAGTTGGGAATGAGGCAGGGAGCATTTTTCAAATATGGTGACCTGATACCTTTTCCACCTTTATTGTTATTGGTCTTGTATCGACCTATGTTCTTGATATCTTTGCAATATTGCTGACTATTGTTTTGCCTTGTCACTGGTCGAAAATGAATAAAGATGATTACAAAAACCACAACACTGAGGACATCAATAGTTGGCTCAAAGCATGGTGCCATCAAGGCTTTGGGTACATAGGAGGATGGGGAAATTCATGGAAACAGGAAGTTCCATCAGAGGAGAAGTTTAGGTGCAGCTGCGTGTGCAACTTGTGAAGCCGCTTGGAGGGAGAAAACTGAAAATACCAGCGAAGGTGAGGGGAAGAGAGGGAATGAGAGATGCCCTGACAATAGGAAGCGATGCCCAGACTGCAGTGATCAGAAGAGAGGGAGCTGCTGGACCGCACAAAGGGTGCTGAAGGAAGTTGAGAAAGAGGGGGAGGAGAGAGGAACAGACGCTGAAGAGAAATGGGGAGGAAAGGGTGGGGAGCAGATGCTGCATGGAAGTGGGTAGGAGAGAGGGGAAAGAAGAGGGGAGTAGAGGGGAGCAGATGCTGAAGGGAACTGGAGAGAAAGAGATGCACAGACATTAGATGGAAATGTAGAGGAGAGACGGTGGGGAAAAATAAAAAAGACACATGTTGGATTGGGGAGACATATACTAAACTAAACTAAGCCTTAGGTTTATATACCGCATCTTCTCCAGATCTGAAGGGAAGAAAGTTGAAGAGATAGGGAAAATTATTGAAATAGATGTAAAAAATATGTAAACCACTGAGATTTCTGTACGATTCAGCAGTATATCAAATTTGAATAAACATAAACATGCTAAAAAGCACCTGGGAGAGGGAGTGAGAGATGGAAGGGAGAGGCAGAGTTTCTGGTACAGCAGATGCCATATGGAAGAGGCAAAGAGAATGCAGACAGTGAATGGCAAGAAGAGGAGGAAAGCAGAAACCAGACAACAAAAGGAAGAAAAAAAAATTATTTTTATTTTTTTGCTTTAGGATAAAATAGTATTGTAGCTGTGTTGATTAACATTTATAAACAAAGCCCTGCCAACTCAAGATCTCCTCTAGTTCAGCAGTCAGAACTCTGATTGTACAGAATATTAAACTAAGCTAAGCCTTAAGTTTATATACCGCATTTTCTCCATAAAGATATTGTTTCTTTTTATACTTTAATAAAATAAGTTCAGTATGAAACTATTTGAGGATTGTGGGGTTGGAATCAAATGGTTTACAGGGCCTGAGTTTGCACGGATGGAGATGGGAACAAATTTTCCGTCCCCTGACATTCTCTGTCTTCCCCTCCTTCCTTTAACTCCTCCTCTCCCTGCCCCAGAATTATTCTGACCAATAAGAGCCAGAATGAGATAAAACTCCTCCCCCCTCTCAGTGTTAGTGGGCGGATCCCTTTAACTACACCAGCTCTTTTCTGACCAATCAGCACTGAAAGGGGTGGAGCCGAGTAGAAAGCACCAGGACCCGGATGCTGCAAAGGATTCCCTCCCAGTAAGACTCTTAAAGCAGCCTCAGTGGCACAGAAACTTCTCTGCAAACGCCTTCGTATTCTAATGAGCTTTCCTTGTGACGCACGAAAGAGAACGCCCCGCCCCCATCTGCCATGAAATGCTTCCTGCGCTGGGTGTTGTACAGTACTCGCGTCTCTCGGTCAGTGTGAAGCCCCGCCTCCCCTTTGTGATGTCATCAGCCTGCGCCCAACAGGAAACGAACCTCAGAGCTGCAAATCTCACTTCCTGTCCTGTTCCTTCTTCCGACACTGCAAGAAATAAACCCTCGACCAGAGAAAGAGCCCCACATTAATTTCTAATCCTGAAAACTACAAAAGCAGAGAGCAAAATGCCTGCAGGAACTTCTGCCCAGGTGGGAGACTCCCCCAACTCCTTCTGCCCTGGGATGTTGCAGAGTCAGGACCCTGAATAGAGTAGGGGCTGAGGAAAATCACTTTGGGACCCTCCTGAGGGGAAGGAGAGAGATCAGGAGTCTCAAAGGGAGATTTTGGCTGTAACTGTTTTTTCCTGCTATAGTCCTGCTTTGGGACTGTCAATTATGTGGCTGCAAATTATATACACAGAGAAATCTCTTCCTCTGCCCTAATGAGAGCTCTCCTGAAATCTAACCCTCCTCTGGGGTTGTGTTACAAATATGTCCCTCTGTAATGCTCAGCCCCAGCACTGGGAGGTCTCCTGAAATGTAACCCTGTTCTGGGATTCTGTGTTATGTAATTGCAAATTATGTATACCCGGCATAATTTCCTCCTCCCCAATGAGTGCCAGCCCTGGGAAGCCTCTTCCTGGAAGTGCTGCAGAAGATGCTGAGTATGTTTCTGATTTGTATTTCAGATGCAGGTGACATTTGAGGAGGTCGCTGTCTCCTTCTCCCAGGAGGAGTGGGAGTATTTAGATGAAGAGCAGAAGGAGCTCTACAGGGAGGTGATGAAGGAGAATTATCAGACCCTGATCTCTTTAGGTAAGAGATAAAAATCACATGTTTATTAGCAGTAGTGGGCCATCATTATAAGGATAATTTTGATTATGTTTCTCTCGTGTGATGAAAACAAATGAGACCATGAGATCTTGTTGTCCTTCATGTTGAGGGCTATAACTGGGCAGTGGTAGCATGTTGCACGGAAGGTGAGAAAAAGTTCAGTGTCTAATTATAACAGGAAATGGTAGTAGAAGTTGCTTTAGAGCAGTGGTCTCAAACTCGCGGCCCGCCAGGTACTATTTCGAGGCCCTCGGTATGTTTATCATAATCACAAAAGTAAAATAAAACAGTTTCTTGATCATACAACTCTTTAGCTATAAATTACAATATTATTATTACAACAGCCAAATGGAAAGATTTTTAAACTATAGAGTTTTACCTCATGCAAAATTGTCATTTCTTTAATAAGACATTAACTATTTTTTTTTCTGAAGCCCTCCAACTACCTACAAATCCAAAATGTGGCCCTGCAAAGGGTTTGAGTTTGAGACCACTGCTTTAGAGTCAATTTGTGGGCTGCTCGCCCCTTACAGAGGAGTGAAAGTAGGAAGCCAGTCACCCAATTAACGCTAGATTTCTGGGACAAAATGGGGGATGCACTGTTAGATGACAACTGCTATTCTGGATTGATGACCATTAGACGTAATCCAAAATTTGTGCTTGGGATTATGTTTAGGGAGTTTAACAGTTGGGAAGCAAAGTGGTCAAATGAATACAGACAAGGGAACTCCAAGGAAATTTGGAACTTGAGGGAACAGTATGGTCTGAAACTGCTACTTTGTATCCTCTCTTTACAAGTGAGTATTATATAAAGAGTGACATGTTTAGGAAGCCACTAAAATTGAGGAAATCATGGAAAGGGAAGATGGGATAAAGGGATGAAGAAATGGACTATAAGATACTCTAGAGAACTTATGTTACCATTTCTGAAGCTGTATCAGAGGGCAGATGAAAGATTTTGGAAGGACTACAAAGGTAATGGGGATTTTTATAATTTGTAGTGAACATGTAGTAAAGCCTGCAAGTATTGGTCTTCAGTAGTTAAAACGGGTTCAAGAGTGGGAAACGGGGCACAGACCGAGAAGACCAACTAAATATTGCAGGTTATTATCTTGTAGAAGCTAGAGCTGAGAAGGAACAAGTTACCCTTTTAGGAGGGAGTGTTGAGGAAACTGCAGATCTCATGGATGGCTAAAATTGCAGCTGTGAAGCAACAGATCTATTTGAATCTTTAATTTAGGGACAGCACTATGTATATATAGGTTTAAGGTGATTTACAATGTAAAGAGACCATGTAGAACATAGGGAGCTTATAGTGGTCAGTTAAAATCTGCTAAACAAGACACGAATGCTCATGTCATAACAAGTGGCCTTGCTCTTTTCTGCCGGTGTTAGCAATTACATACTGTATAGAGTTATACAAGATATACAATACACTCAGTTATTAAATACAATGCCAGTTCTTGATATACTCAGTTGTACAGTATGAGGATGTTGTTGCGTGGATGATCCTGACGGTTTATGGCACAGAAATGTTATCAGTTTTTTTCTGAATTTTAAGTTGAGAAACCGGGGATAGTATGAAGAGTGGAAACAGGTGAAGAGAAAGGAAAAGTTAAATTTAGGTTGCAGTGTGATTCCTTCCATGCATTCTCAGGGCACACAGCGAGTACAGCCTGATTCAGAGATTTTGGAGGTCTCCAAAAGTGGGTTTTGAACAGTTTTGGAGTAAGACCTAGTACCCACACCCCTAAAATCCTTAAATTACTGCTTGGATTTTTCTCCAGATTTGAATTTAAAGATATTTTTATGCCTTTATAAGCTTAGTTTTGGAAAGGTAACCACTCAGATGGACTCCCCAGGGCAGGGTACTTCAAATTCAGGCCTTATTTGCGACGGATGTCTGTACGGTGAGAGACCGTGTTCAGTTGCGATGTGGAAGGGGGATGAAATTTCATCAGCCAATGTTCCCTCAACCCTTCAAAGGGGTTCTGATACCATTCCAGACAAGAAAGAGATGCCTTCTGCTCCATTGCCAGTGTTTGTGCCGCCTGTGTGAATCCCTCTGTTGCAGGATATAGGTCTAAAGCCTGGTCTTCCCATGGCTTCTCCATCAATTGCTCTGTTTTGGCGCGGATGCCTATGATACTCTGACCATGTCTTTACCGATGCAGGCTGGTATTTCTTCCACGGGGGACATTGTCTCTCTCGCAGATAGCTGTGATCAGGATCCTAGTGGTCTCCAGGATCTCAGGGAGGATCCTGCAGTGTGCCCACACACCTGGTTGATCTAATCTTGGAATCTGTTCAGGAATTGAAGTTGGCCTGTGACTAGTCTGCTGTGGCGTCCTGTTCTCTCATGAGTGACGAGAAGCCGCAGACTGTTTCTTTTCCGGACCATCCTGATATTATCGAGATGCTCACAGGCATCTGGAAAGTGTCGGAGAGTCCCTGAACTGTGCTAGGACCATGTCCAGACTTTATCCATTGGCAGACACCTTCAACTCACGTTTTGCGTCCCCGAAGGTTGGTTCCTTGGTGGCACAAGTCAGTAAGCACACTTCTCTGTCCAGGACTGCAGGGTAGATTTTATCCTTAAGCGTCTATCCGACTCAAGAGTGGCCTCTTCCTTTGTGGCCAGAGCATGTCATACTAAGCTCCGCCATGATCCAGATACTATTGTGATCCAGGATCTTGTTTTTCTCACCTCTGGTGTGGATTATATGCTCTGTACAAAATCTTCAAGGTCTTCATTAAGCTCTCCGCCTACTCCATTATGGTGCATAGGATGTTTTGGAGCCGGCAGTGGTCCGGTGTAGTGCTGCCCGATTCACGATTCGAATCAGGTGAATCGATTCAAATCGATTCAATTTAAAAGAAAATCGGCCTCCCGATTCAATGGCCGACCCTTCCTCTGTGTCTTCCTAAAGCAGGAGCTGCAGAGCTGCCTTTTGCTGGCCATCCACTGCGACTCCTACTTGAGGGGGGAGGGTCAGTCAGATAGGCCTCCCCCAGTTTTTCTGCTCTTGCCTTCCCCAGTTTCTCCACTCTTACCTCCCCCAGCTTCCCTGCTCTTGCCTCCACCAGCTTCCCCACTCTTACCTCCTGTAGGCTAATAGGGCAGCCTGCAGGCTCGCTAGTGTTTTAGAGATCCCTGCAGCTGCCCATGATCCTCAGCAGCACATTCTCTCTGCTGCGATCCTGCCCCTGCTTTGATGTCAGGGGCAGGATCGCGGCAGAGAGCACTTGCCGCTGAGAACCACGGGCAGCTGCAGGGATTGCTAAAACACCAATGAGCCTGCAGGCTGCTCTATTAGCGTTAAGGAGGTAAGAGCAGGGAAGGTGCAGGCTTCAGGGGGAGCAGGTGTTCGTTCGCGGCGGAGAGGAGGAAAAGAGTGCCTTAGGCGGGAGGGAGCAGGCCTTCGGATGAGGAGCTGGCATTTGCGGTGGATAGGAGGAAAAGAGTGCCTTCGTGGCAGAGGGGAGCAGGCCTTCATGGAGGGAGCAGGCCTTCGCGGTTGGGAGGAAGAGAGAAAGTGCCTTCGTGGGGGGAGCAGGCCTTCGTGGGGGGAACAGGTTTTCCCGGCGGCGAGCAGGCCTTCAGGGCAGGGAGGCAGGCCTGTGCAGAGGGAAGAGGAGAAAGATTTCCTTTGGCGGAGGGGTGGCAGGCCTGTGCAGAGGGAGGATGAGGAAGGAATAAAAGAAGGGAGGGGAGATGCCAGAGCTGGGGTGGGGTGAAGGGAAGGGAAGAAAGAAACCAAACCAAAAAGATGGGGAGGAAAGCAAAGAAGAGGTGCTGGACTAATGGGGAGAGAGGGAGAGAGAAATGCAAGACCAGAAGGGGAAGGGTACAAGAGGGACAGATTCTGCTCCAAAGTAGGTGGGCAGGGTGCAGGATGGCAGGAGAGATAGTAGGAGATAGCCTGTACCTGGGGACGGGGATACAGGAGGTAAGGAAGAGAGAAAGAAGAAGCTGGATATGGGGAGAGATAAGAGGCTGGGCATGGAAGGAGCATAGGAACAAGGACACAAGGGGGACAGTACTGGAGAGGAGAATAGGGACACAGAAGAGAGATGCTGGATGAAAGGGTAGATGAGAAAAGGAGAGATGATGCACCTGTGGATGGTGGGGTCCATCGCTGCAGCTGCGGGGTGATGGAGATGAACCAAAGGAAAGATGCCAGACCTCCGGGGCAGGAAAGGGAAACAGAAGGGGAGGACATTGATGGAAGATGGATGGTTAGCACGGAGAAAGAAGGAGAGCCTAATCAGAAGACAACCAGAGCAACATGGGACCAACAAGATTTGAAAAATGACCAGACAACAAAAGGTTGGAAAATAATTTTATTTTTGTTTTGTGATTACAATGTGTCATATTTGAAATGTGTATCCTTCTAGAGCTGGTGTTGGACCGCAAACATGAGCTAGGATTTAATAGAGAGGAACTATATTTTTTGTTTGCTTATTTTATTTACACCACAGGACCAGTGTGGTTAGGAGAGGGTGAAGAGGGTATAAAATAAACCCACCAGGATGTCTGGAAAAAAACCCACCCAATTGGGCAGGAAAATCGTTAGTTCAGGGATTCCTCTTCTGAGGTGACCCTGAGAAGGTTACCCTTCAGATGGCAACTGCTGTTTGGCAAAGGTGTGGATGACCTGATGGCAAGTGTGCAGAATCATAAGCCCAAGGCCTTGCTAGATAATTGAACCCTGTCTTCTAGGGTTCGGGGCGCTCTAGCTTTTGTCACCCCAGTTGCTCATGTCAGTACTTTGGGGGTCCACAGGGCAGTGCTCTACCCCAGTAGGCAGTCAGAGATTCAGGGGTTCCCGTCATCATAAGCCATCAGGGAGTTGTCCCGCAGTGCCTTCCAAGAAGCAATTCTGACACCAGGCTGAACCCCCAAGGATCGGGCGTCAGTTTTCAGAATTTCTAGTGGAATGGCAGGCCTTTACCTCAGACTGCTGGATTTTTTTGCGTGGTGCACTGTGGCAGTAGCCTCTGCTTTGTTTGCTCTGTCCGACCTGAAATCTCAACCAGGCCCTTCGGTCTCTAACGCGTCCACCCTTTGAGCCCCTAGACCAGAGGTGGGTAACTCAGGTCCTTGAGGGACGGAATCCAGGCTGGTTTTCATGATTTCCCCATTGAATATGCATGAGATCTATTTGCATGCACTGCTTTCAATCCTGAAAAGCCGACTGGATTCCGGCCCTCGAGAACCAGAGTTGCCAACCCCTGCCCTAGACCACTCCTCCCTGATGTATCTTGCCATCAAGACAGTTTTACTGGTGGCCATTACTTCAGATCGCCAGGTGTTTAAACTTCAGGCTCAATCTATGCCATGATCCTTTTCTTAAGAACATGGATTCTGGTGTATTTCTGCACACTGTTCCCTTGTTTCATCCGAAGGTGGATTCAGCCTTTCACATCAACCAGCAGGTGTGGCTCCCATCTTTTACCTCCTCTGGGTCTCAGGAGCAGGACCGGGTGTTGCAGTCCCTGGTCGTGCACAGGGTTTTGTTAGGCTACCTGGAGGTCACAAATTATTTGGGTCTTCAAATATTTGTTTGCTGTGGTGGGTCTGGCCTGCAGGGGCAGGTCGGCGTCTAAGGCTATTATTTATAGATGGATTTGTAGAGCTATTTCTTCTGCCTACATTGCAGCCGGCAAGAAGCCCCCTCTTTCTGTGCAGGCTTATTCTACTAGAGGCACGTCCTCGTCTTTTATTGAATCATCAGGTGATTTCTTTGGAGGATATTGCGGACTGTTACCTGGTCTTCGCTGCAAACCTTTATAGGATTGATGTGGCAGCCAAGCAGGATGCTGTTTTTGGTTCCTCTGTTTTGGCAGCGGTCTCATCAGTCCCACCCTGATTTTATGGGACTGCGCTGTTACAACATGCTTGTCCAGGAATAAAGTGGAATTTTACAAGAACGAAAGTTGAGGTTCTTACCTTTACTAATTTTCTTTCTTGTAAATCTACACTTTATTCCTGGAGCCTGCCCAGGACATTGCTGATTCACCAATCATCTGCCTTGACCAGTACTGGTAAGCTGAATTTCTGACCAGCCTTTTGAAGAATGCCATCTGACTATGTTTAGCACTTTGCCCTGGGGTTTCTAGTGCCCCTTTCATCAGTGCAGGGGAGGGGCTGAAGACTCTGTATAATTGAGGCTTCCTATAAGTTGTCTGGTGAGTATGGATAAACAAAACCACTTGTCCAGGAATAAAGTGTGGATTTACAAGAAAGAAGATTAGCAAAGGTAAGAACCTAATCTTTCATTGCAATCGCACCTGTGAGTCTATATTAATAACAGAAAACTCAGCTTTAGACACTCTGACATAAGGTTCTGCTAGCTTTACTGGAGACTGATTAAAAAAGCATACTGCTAGACACCTCTAGAGGTGGAAGGGCCTAGTATGTCCAGTTTGCTCATGCTATTCACATTCCCCAAACTTTTGGGTAGCACCTTGTATTAAAAATCTCTGAAGCATCCACAGGTTATAGAGGCAGACAGGAGCCCAGGACAAAGATACGGTAGATTCTGGTATTTTCCACACTAGCAGACTATTCACATCTCAGGTTCCGATTGGTGGTGATTTTTCACTTTATATCTGATGAAAGTCTCATCTACAGTATTGATAGGATACAAGTTGCAAAAAGATGCCAAGAAATAACCTAATTAAAATGGAAAAGTAATCCTTACTGCACTAGTTGAAGATAATCTCTGAAATTCTGATTCTTTGCTGGAAAGATTTCTTTGGAGAAGGATGTGGAAAAATGATTTTAGCTTCCTGCCCTTTCTCTATGCTCATATCAGTCTGAGTATTCTCAGAGAGTTTGTTTTACCTTATTCTAGATGTTCTGGTGTGAACAAGGAGACCTGCATGTTGTATAAGTGTTGAAGAAGTTTGCATATATTGAAATGAGGTGATAATACATTGAACTATTTAGAGTGGGATTAAAGATGAGTAAAGAGGATTTATGTTACTTTTTATGAGGTATAATCATTTTGAGAAAATTAATTGAATGCAATTTTCTTACCCCAGCAGCAGGTTCTCTAACCGTCACCCCTAAGATTATATCCCACATCGAACGAGGGGAAGAGCCGTACATCAGGGGTGAGCCTGGATCAGAGGAAAGAGAAATTGGGAAAAGCAGCTCCCCAGGTGAGTGGAGTAATAAGAGGGACCGGGGTAAAAATGTCTAATCTAATCTAAACTTCCATTTGTGCGTCGCACATACTTATACAGGCTCAAGGCGACAGAACAAGGAGGAAGGGGGGTATGGAGAAATATGAGAGGGGACCCAGAAGTAGGGGGGAGTTATACAGAAACTAAGACAGTTAGTTGTCAAAGAGGTGAGTCTTCAGTTTTTTTCTGAATGTAGTGCAGTTTGTCTCTGTCCTAATAACTTCCGGTAGGTCTTTCCAGGTTTTTACACCCAGATAAGTTAGCATAGAGTTGAAAATTTGCTCGTAGTGGAGGTTTTTTGTGAATGGTAGATTTAGTTGGATTCTGTTAAGGATTCTTTTTGAAGTTGACCAAAAATTAGAGAATAATTGGATGTGAGGGGCTGCTGAGTTTCCGTATGGAATCTGGTGTAGGATACAAGACGATTTGAAAATTATTCAAGATGTTATTGGAAGCCAATGTAATTGCGTGATGAAGGTTGTGATTGAGTCAAATTTCTTTAATTTGTAGATTAGTCTAACTGCTGTGTTCTGGATGAGTTGTAGTTTGTGGATAAAAAAGGTGTTGATGCCAAGGTAGGCAGATTTGCAATAGTCCAATTGAGCAAGGACCATTATCTGAACGATCAGAGCCAAGTGGTGTGGGTGAAAGTATGATCTTGTGAGTTGCAGTAGACGCATAGTATAGATGGTCTTTTTCCAAAGGTTAGATATTTTCCGAAGGTTAGATATTTGTGGTTCCATTGGAAGAGTGAGTTTAGGTATGACATTCTGTTGTGCGGTGTGGAAACCAATGGTTTTGGTCTTAGTGGCGTTCAGTTTCAGCTTGTTGTTCGTTGTTCAGGTTTGAAATTTATCTATATTGTTTGAGATTTTTTTGGCAATATTAGGATGGTTATGGGAATGAGGAGGAGGATGTTGTCGGCATACAACAGTACCGTTTCATCTTCCATTTTGATGTGACCCAGCGAGCTCATGAATAAATTGAATAGGATTGGGGATAATGGGGAGCTTGTGGGACGCCACATAACGCCTTCCAAGGGTTGGAGTATGATTCTTGCCTTTTGACTATATATTCACGATTTTGTAGGAAGTCGGCAAACCAATTCAGTACAGTTCCTGTTATACTGATTTCTGATTGCCTTCTATAGACACCTTTTGTAGGGAAAGCACTGGGGGTTCTGCCCCTTTATAGATAAGGATCAGTCACTTGACCTGTAAGGGAAGGCTTAACCTATGGGCCATACAATGTAAGCTCTGGAAAGGTGGAGGGAAGGTGTTTATCTTTAACTTCACATGTCAGAAATCTTGAAGCTCAAAACCGTGTTGTGAGGGAGTCAGAAGGAAGGTGTGTTTTGTGGTGCCAGATCCTGGGTTGTGACTGGGTCTCTGTGTGCAGAAACTTGGGAAACAGTAGGGTCTCTGGATGTCCAGCTGGCTGGCATAAATGCGAAGACCTAAATGTGTCACTTTAATACATCACTTAGCGTAATATTTGCCTCTTTTTCCTCAGTGTGACTTAGATGCCCTTTCTTCACTTAATTGACTTATACAAAGTTAATCTTATTATGCTCAGTAAACCTTTCCATATCAATATTCCATACAGATCCCAGGATAATCCATACGACCAGGATAATGTTAGCAGAGCCTTTTTGCTGTCAGTAGGTGGTCACCCGGATCTCTTCTGAATATTGCTGGTAAATCCCAGTTCCACTCAGCCTGGACTATTCCTGCCATAACCAGATAATGCTGAGGTGGTATGTCCATATTTTTAGTGGCACTAGCGGGATAAGTACTGCTGGAAATCAAGTTTCAAGTTTAATAAGTCTTGATATATCACCCAGTGAGAGACCTTTCTGAGCAGTTTATAATAGAACTTTAAAATCACTCAGAAAATTGGAAGAAAATATATCTGGGGATAGAAAAGAGTAGAATGCATTTTAGATTACTTGGCAACAGGACTTGGTTTTCAATAGGCAGCATAGAGGCATGTTTTTGGTCAAAGGCATCCTCAGATAAGATGATGTCGAGACCTCGTTTGAATCTAATCTTTGATTCTTCAGTGAAAAAGTTGAGGGAAGTGTGTTCCAAAGAGTAGGGCCGTTACATTGAAGATTCGTGACCGTATACAGTCATTGATGTTGCAGAATGAGGGTATAACGAGTAGATTTGAGTAGGCCAAGCAAAGAGTCCTAGGACTGTTGGGAATTGGGAATCGGAAGTCAAGAAAGATATGGCCCGGTGAGAGGGACTTGTCTGGGTAAGAGCTTTGTTAACGTAACGAAGGGACACATTAACCAGCCTATACACACACACACGCATATCAAAAACAGGTCGCACTCCAGAGATGATCATCGGATGGCACCCATAGACCTCTCGGCTTCCAAGTATGTAGTCCAAAGTTGCTCAAACTGTGTCCCCTTTGCTTTCCTCTCCGCTCCCCTCTTTCCTTCCCCACTCCCATCTCTCTCTTTTGCATCTTTAAATCTTCACCAGCACGAGCAGCTTCTCCGGCTGACTGCTCATGCTGCCATTGGCTTGACCTCTGATGTCAATTCCTGGTCCCGCAACCCGGAAGTGATTTCAGAGGGAGCCAGGCTGGGGCGAGCAGCAGGCTAGAGTAGTTGCTCGGGCTGGTGAAGATTTTAAAGAAAGATGTGGGGCAGAGAGGTGCCGGTGCCCCAACCAAGACAGCACCTAGGGTGGTACGCCCCCCCCACTTACTTCTCTACTGTGCCCCACAGAACTTGAATGGTGGTGGGAGCGATGAGGGGAGTGTAGCAGTAATTAATTGGGTATAATAAGCATCTGTAACATGTCTAGGGAAAGGGTCCACCCAAGCTACTAGCCAGGTTCAGATTTATGCAATCTTTTTTTTGTTTTTTGTTTTTCAATTTTTATTAGAATTTTATAATGAATACAAAACAATATAATCACCACAAGTACACCACTGCAGAATACTACAGCCACTCAATATAGCATACAAAGTAAACATTTCACTATTATACCCCAATCCCACAACCCATCATATTATAAAATAAAAAGAAAACAAGAAAAACAAAAGAATACATCAACAATATAAACACTATGTGGAAGTCCCATTGTTGTTTCTTCAAAAAGACTCCCAAACAACCACCCTGCCCCTCCCCCCCAAACCCCCCTTCCCACTCAACAGAAAGATAGGATCCAGATTTATGCAATCTTATTAGAATGATGAGACCAGAATAGCTGAAACTGACTTTTTGACATTTTTCATTGATAAAGTGAGTAAAATAGCTGCAGAGTTTAGAGATAAGACGCCACCTTTGAGAGAGGATCACTTGCTGAACGATGGTCTGAGTTCGACTCTGAGAGACAATCGATACATATTATTTAACAGCTGAATAAGACAGCATGCCCTTTAGACCCTTGTCCGGTTGGGGTTTTTTCAACAATCAGTGAAGCTATTTATTGAAATTAGTGACGAAGTTTCCGCAGAAAGGCATTGTGTCTAAGTCACTAAAGGAGCGGTGGTGTGGCCACTCTTGAAGGATAGAGTAGATGGTAGCCTGTTGCAACATTTTTGTCTGATTTCATCTTTACCCTTTTTATCAAAAGTCCTTGAAAAGATTTTGCTTCACCAACTTCAGGATTTCTTGGAGAAGTCAAACCTTTTGGATAATGGTCAATTTGGATTGCAGATACATCGTTCAACAGAATTATTATTGATTTCAACCTTAGATGTGATCTACAGGGGGCTTGATCAGGGTAAATCATTTTTTATAGTTTTCCTGGATGTCTCCACTGCTTTCGACATAATTGCGCATCAGATTCTTTTACGGAGATTACCGGTATTGGGCATTAGAGGTACTGTATTACAGTGGTTTGCATCCTATTTGTCAGGGAGAATGTTTTGTGTGGAGTTGGAATGGGCACTGGTGACCTGTGGAGTACCAAAGCAAAATATTGAAAAATGTATATCAACACAAAATATAACGTACTACACCAAGTTGATATATAGAATATTACCTACCAGGAGGAAAAGATCTCAGATTTTACCACATAGGGAACATGTATGTTTTCTCCCTATATTGGAGTGGTATATGGTTGTCTTTCATCGATCAAAAACCTCCTTCCACACAAAATTTATATTTTTTATAATAAATATTTTAAATATTTTTAAATCTTTTTGTCTTTTTGTCTTATCTTTTTATATATAAAGTGCAAATAGCGTTACTTATCTGCTTCTTTGAAAATGTAGAAAATTCCAAGTGAAAGTGCTGGGTGCATAGATGAAAGTGCTTCAATAGAGGATATATTCAAATAAAGTGCTTTGTGCCTAAATGGAAAAATTGCACATTAGATAAAGTGCAAATGCTTGAAACTGCCCAAATGCATTACAATGAAAAATGGCTTAAAAGGCAGCACTTATCTCAAGAAGCTGTCACGCTAAGAAGGTAAAGCGTGCTCCAGGAATCATCAAAAAGCGTTGGAGAAAGTACCCAAACAGCAACTTTTCACTATATATAAAGAATTAGTTCCGTTCTACGGGCCCCGTTTCACCACAGGCTTCATCAGGAAGCATGCTTTAACAGAAAAGTATTAGAAAAAGTTAAAAGTTAAGTCATTTTAAATCCATAAATATCTTATAAAGTCATGCACACTTACTTTGTGTCTGTTCAGAATCAATTCAGTACACATTATACCATACACAAAATGGCGCTTTTATCTAAAAGAACGCTTGCACATGCGCATTTGCTTGATTACAGGCATGACTCAATTTAAAAAGATATTCTAATGTGATTTGAAAAAAGAAAAAGAAAACAGAAAAACAAAGTTAGACATTAGATAAAGACCATCGATACTTTGTTGTTATATGAAACTTGACCATTCGACTTTAGAATTCAAGCCGTATGGATGTACACTGTTCAATCTGAATATCCACCTAGTCATGCCTGTAATCAAGCAAATGCGCATGTGCAAGCGTTCTTTTAGATAAAAGCGCCATTTTGTGTATGGTATAATGTGTACTGAATTGATTCTGAACAGACACAAAGTAAGTGTGCATGACTTTATAAGATATTTATGGATTTAAAATGACTTAACTTTTAACTTTTTCTAATACTTTTCTGTTAAAGCATGCTTCCTGATGAAGCCACTCTGTGGTGAAACGGGGCCCGTAGAACGGAACTAATTCTTTATATATAGTGAAAAGTTGCTGTTTGGGTACTTTCTCCAACGCTTTTTGATGATTCCTGGAGCACGCTTTACCTTCTTAGCGTGACAGCTTCTTGAGATAAGTGCTGCCTTTTAAGCCATTTTTCATTGTAATGCATTTGGGCAGTTTCAAGCATTTGCACTTTATCTAATGTGCAATTTTTCCATTTAGGCACAAAGCACTTTATTTGAATATATCCTCTATTGAAGCACTTTCATCTATGCACCCAGCACTTTCACTTGGAATTTTCTACATTTTCAAAGAAGCAGATAAGTAACGCTATTTGCACTTTATATATAAAAAGATAAGACAAAAAGACAAAAAGATTTAAAAATATTTAAAAATATTTAAAATATTTATTATAAAAAATATAAATTTTGTGTGGAAGGAGGTTTTTGATCGATGAAAGACAACCATATACCACTCCAATATAGGGAGAAAACATACATGTTCCCTATGTGGTAAAATCTGAGATCTTTTCCTCCTGGTAGGTAATATTCTATATATCAACTTGGTGTAGTACGACCTGTGGAGTACCTCAGGGATCGGCATTATCGACTATATTGTTTAATATTTATCTGCTCCCATTAGAAACATAGAAGATGATGGCAGAAAAGGGCCATAGCCCATCAAGTCTGCCCACTCCATTAACCCTCCCCTAAAACCTCCTAAGGGGTCGCTCACAGGTGGTATCACCTCTACACTGCCCTCGTAAAGATCTGACGTGGGCATCCCATTTATTCTTAAAATCTTGTATGCTGCTGGCCGCGATCACCTGCTCTGGGAGTTTGTTCCAATGGTCTACCACTCTTTCTGTGAAGAAGTACTTCCTGGTATCCCCATGAAATTTCCTGCCCCTGATTCTCAGCGGATGTCCTCTCGTGGCTGACAGACCCCTGAAAGAGAAAATGTTGTCTTCCACCTCTATGTGGCCAGTGATGTACTTAAATGTCTCAACCATGTCTCCCCTTTCCCTACGCTCTTCGAGAGAGTATAGCCGCAATCTGTGCAGCCTGTCCTCGTTTGAGAAATCCTTAAGCCCCAAGATCATCCTAGTGGCCATGCGCTGAACCGACTCAACTCTCAGTACGTCCTTACGGTAGTGTGGCCTCCAGAATTGCACACAGTTCTCCAGATGAGGTCTCACCATGGTTCTGTACAATGGCATTATGACCTCCGGCTTCCGGCTAACAAAGCTTCTATGGATACAACCCAGCATTTGTCTAGCCTTGGATGTAGCCTTTTCCACTTGGATGGCTGTTTTCATGTCTTTACTAATGACCACCCCTAAGTCCCGCTCTGCTGCCGTCCTAGCCAAGGTCTCGCCGTTCAGTGTGTATGTTCTGCACGGATTATCGTTGCCAAGGTGCATGATCTTGCATTTTTTCACGTTGAAGCCCAGCTGCCAGGTCGTGGACCAATGTTCCAGTAAAAGCAGGTCTTGCTTCATGCTGTCGGACAAATCATTTCTACTTACAGTGTTACATAGTTTGGCGTCGTCGGCAAACAATGCTATCTTACCTTGAAGCCCCTGGGTCAGGTCTCCTATGAATATATTGAAAAGGATCGGTCCCAGGACCGAACCCTGCGGCACTCCACTGAACACCCTCGACGTTTTGGAGAGGGCACCGTTAACCAACACTCTCTGAAGTCTACCACTTAGCCAGTAAGTGACCCATTGAGTTAGTGTTGCACCTAATCCCATCGATTTCATTTTGTTCAATAATCTACGGTGGGGGACGCTGTCAAAAGTTTTACTGAAGTCCAAATACACGACGTCCAGGGACTCTCCTTGGTCCAGCTTTCTAGTTACCCAGTCAAAGAAGCTGATAAGATTGGATTGGCATGACCTACCCTTGGTGAAACCGTGTTGGTGGGGGTTGCGTAGATTCTCCTCGTTCAGGAAAGTGTCTAATTCACGTTTGATTAGTGTTTCCATGAGCTTACTCACAATTGAAGGGAGACTCACCGGTCTGTAATTCTCAGCCTCTGCCCTGTAACCGTTTTTGTGCAGAGGAATGACGTTAGCTGTTTTCCAGTCCAAAGGGACTTTTCCTGTACTCAGGGAGAGGTTGAAGAGTATGGATAATGGTTCCGCTAGGACATCACACAGCTCTCTGAGCACTCTGGGGTGCAGATTGTCCGGTCCCATAGCCTTGTTCACCTTGTGTTTTGATAGCTCGCTGTAGACGTCACTGGGTGTAAACTTGTGGTTCAGGAACGGGTCTCCCGAGTTGTGCTTCTCCTGCAACTGTGGGCTGGACCCTGGCCCCTCGCAGGTGAAGACTGAGCAGAAGTACTCATTTAGTACTTCGGCTTTATCTGTGTCTGACTCTGTATAACTCCCATCAGGTTTTCTGAGGCGTACTATCCCATCAGTGTTTCTTTTTCTGTCACTAATATACCTGAAGAAAGATTTGTCCCCCTTTTTGAGTTCTTTGCTAAGTTTTCTTCTATTCGAAGCTTGGCCTCTTTGACTGCCAGTTTGACAGCTGATGACTTAGCCGTATATTTTGTTCTAGCCTCTTTTTCCCTGAGCTTTTGTAGGATATGAATGCACGCTTCTTGTCTTTGACTAGATCTGATATCTCTGTGGTGAACCATTGAGGTCTGTTGTTTCTTCTCCGTTTACTTACTGATCTTATGTAGTGGTTTGTTGCTGTGTGTAAGGTAGATTTCAAGGTTGACCACATATCCTCCACATCATTGGTCATCGCTTGGTGTTGCAGTGCTTGATGGACAAAATCTCCCATGCGTTTAAAGTCCGTGCCTCGAAAGTTGAGTACTTTTGTTGTCGTGCTTGATCTGGAGAAACCCTTTTTGAGGTTGAACCATATCATATTGTGGTCGCTGGTGGCTAGCTTATCGCCTACCGAGATCTCCGAGACGCTTTCTCCATTGGTGAGCACCAGATCCAGTATCACTTGGGCCCTAGTAGGCTCCAGCACCAATTGCTTGAGTTGTGCTCCCCTTATGGAGGAGAGCAGCCTTCTGCTGCCGCTGGTCGAGAAGTGCAGGCTCTTGAGATAAGCTATAAGTTTTATGCCGACGACCTTCAATTCCTGGTCCCGGTCGAGAATTCAATGCAAGACGCGATTTCACGATTAGAAAGATGTTTTGATGTAATCAAAGTGGATGGACACTAATCATTTAAAATTGACTATGTGTAAAACCGAGACACTCTGTGTAGGTCGCCAGAAACTAGTAGAATTATTTCCATCTGTACTGATTGAGTTTGGATAATAGTTTTTCCGGTATCTAATGAATGCAAATACCTGGGGGTGATATTGGATTCCACTTTGTCTTTTAAGCCACAGATACATGAGCAGTGGTGTCTAAAGCTCTTTTAAAACTTCACTGCTTCATAAATTAAGAGATTTTCTTGGGGGTCACGTGACGCTAGCGCGCTGAACGGATGCGAGTAGATCGGGCTCCGCTCCTTCCCCCAGAAATCGCCTCACAACTTGCTGATAGCTGGCACGCACCGCGCTGAATTCATACTACTTCACTTCGGGCTCTCTCCTGCTACCATGTGAGCGCTCGGAGGCGCGTAGATCAGCTGCGATCGGCCGGCATGCTGATAAGGACCCCGAGGCCTGGAAAAGAGAGGTCAGTTAAGCCGGAAAAAATGGCGGCCCCCAGCCCGATCTCGGCAGCTGCGTCCCAGCACGAGGCATACATGCATGTCTCAGTCTGCTATCTTTCTAAATTGCTGGATGAAAAACTGTCTAAACTGCATGCTGTGCTGGAAGAAGTAAAAGACAGCATTGCAGAACACGCTGCGCGTCTCCAGCAGGCTGAGGAGCGAATCTCGGCCCAAGAAGATCGGGCGGACACGGCGGATGGGCGACTGGCGGCCTTGGAAGCAAGGGTCCAGCGGCTGGATGATCGGGCTGAGGAGGCTGAAAACCGCAGCCGTCGAAACAACTTAAGGCTCATAGGGGTGCCGGAGTTGGTCCGGGACACTGAGCTAGGAGACTTGGTGGCCACGTGGTTGCCTCAGGCCCTGGGACTCATGGCTTCCCTGGGCCCGGTGCATGTGGAAAGGGCACACCGCATAGGAGCGCCACGTGCTGAGGGGGCCAGACCACGTCCTGTTATAGCCCGATTTCTCAACTATGCGATTAAGGCCCGTATCTTGGAGGCATACCGACGAGCCCGCTCCCTGGATTACAACGGCACCAAGCTTCTGCTCTTTCAGGACTTTTCCATCTGGCTCTCAGAGAAACGAAGGGCTTTGGCGCCCTACTGCACACAGCTTCATGCCAGAGGGATTAAATTCACCCTTCAATATCCTGCTAAGGTGCGCTTCCAAACCAACACCGGCGTGGTCATGATGGATACTCCAGCAGCGCTTCGTTCATACCTGGAGGGACTGCCGGCTCCCTGAGGGATCTGAAGCCGGTGTGGGCCCGATTGACATATCGCATAGCCCTCCAGGGAGGTAGCGGGCTTTCTCTCTGCTGTCAAAGCAGGGATGGTATCCTTTGGCCGGGGCCCGAAGAGAGATGGAAGCTGGCGGCCTCTGGACTGTGGCTCCTGGACTTACACATCCCATGGCTATATTCCTGCCACCTGTACCCATTGAGCCCCTTCTTTGGGATCCTGGTCCGCTTCATCGTGCAGGGGGCATGACTCTCTTCCTCTGCAGCCTGCTGTGAAGCCCGGGGTGGATGTTCTGTTTATTGCCACATTTGAAGAGCGTGTTTGTTTACTTTTGTTGTTCTTGTGCTGACTATATAGATATCATGCTGCACTTTGTTTTCTGGGGGGGGTGCGGGGCAATGATTCTACACTGGTTCCGGGATGGGTAGAGTGATGGAAGGTGGGTCAGTTCGGAAGGGGGGTGGCTGGGAGGTATGGGGTGGGGGGGAGTGTATCGGGGGGGGGGGTATGATTGGGGATGTATGTGTGGAGTCTCGAGAGCGCGGGTAGTTATGTATTGCCTTCATTTGCTAATATATGATTCCTTTGATGCTGAGCAGGCGGAGGGCCTTGCTGGGGGGCTCTTCTACCTCTATCACTATCAGATTGTCTTTTCTGCTCCTATCGATCCAGGCCGGGTGGACAATGGTTAATCTAAAATTTTCGTCTCTTAATGCGGATGGGATCCACTCCCCGGTCAAACGGAAAAAAATAATCTCCTGGTTCCGCAGGGAACATAACGATATTGCTTTCCTACAAGAGACCCATCTCACAAATGTTGAACACGAGAAACTTAAGAGGGACTGGGTGGGTGAAGTGTACTACTCTTCTTACAACACTCGTCAGAGAGGGGTAGCCATTTTGGTCCATAAACAACTCCCGTTTCAATTGCATAAGGTTATCCAGGATAAAGAGGGCCGATATGTCATAGTGCTGGGTGAGCTCTGGGGAAGGCAATACTTATTTTGTAATGTGTATGCTCCTAACATATATAATCACTGTTTCTTCTCGGGGTTGATGTCGCGGCTGGCACAGTATCCGGGTTACCAAATCCTCATGGGGGGCGACTTTAACATAACAGCGGATCCTTCCCAAGATTGTGCGCCCGCTAAACGCTTCCCTAAGGACCACATGAGTAAAAGAGTTAACTTTTTGACCACGCAGTTAGGACTATTAGATATTTGGCGCCTCTTCCACCCTACGGAGCGTACCTATACGTTTTATTCCAATCCTCACAATCTTTACACTCGTCTTGACTACTTCTTGCTCTCTCCCACGCTGCTGCCCATTGTTTGTGCTGTGGAGATAGAGGACGTTCCTCTTTCCGATCACTCCCCTGTGACGCTCTCTCTTCAAATTATAGCTGACTCTTCGGCTCGGACGTGGCGTTTCTCGGGATACCTCTTTAAAGATCTTGGTTTTCGTAGATACCTTAGGGAAAAATGGATGGACTACTACAATACCAATTCTGATCCTGACATTGATCCTGGGCTGTTCTGGGAGGTCTCCAAGGCAGTATTACGGGGTTTCATTATCGCGTATGTCGCGGGAAGGAAAAAGAAATTGGAAGCGGAACTGCTGTTGCTATCGGGCGAGTTCCAACAGCTGCGGAGGCGCCACCAGGGGACTCAGCAGGAGGCTGATCGTATCCGCATACGTACACTTAGACAGCAAATAGATACGATTCTCTCAGGGCGAGCGGAGAGGGATCTGTATTTTCGTCGTTATAATTTACATCGGTGGGGGGAAGAGCTGGGAGGCTGATGGCGCGCTTGGTCCGCCCCTATCGTAAGCGACAAGTCATCACCGCTATTACCGACACACAGGGTCACACACATACGACTGAAGTACACATACATCATCAATTTGTATCGTATTACAAAGATCTATATGCTGAGCGACCCTCGACGGACGCGGATAGAGACCGCTTTTTCGGTGATATTGTCCTTCCCCGGCTCCAGCCGACTCAAGTTCAGGCTCTGAATGCTCCCATAACTCGTCTTGAGGTGGAATTGGGTATTAAAGACCTTAAATTGACTAAATCACCCGGGCCGGATGGTTACGGTCCGGAATACTACAAGATTCTGTCTGACGTTATATCTGACCCTCTGGCGGCTGCTTTTAATTCCTTGCACTCCCAAAAAGGCGTGGACCGCTACAATCTGGCACATGTAGTTTTGTTACCCAAGCCGGGTAAGGACCCGTCCCAGGTGGGCTCTTATAGGCCCATATCGCTACTTAATCAAGACGCAAAATTGCTAGCTGCGTTACTTGCTAAACGCCTGAACGTCTATCTCCACCTCCTTATCCATGAAGATCAGGTGGGCTTCGTGCCTGGCAGATATGCCTCCATGAATCTCACGAGAGCTTTGATGGCCATTTACTCTCGCAGAGGGGGAAATAACCAGGCGGCTATAGTGGGCCTCGATATGGAGAAGGCGTTTCATAGCATATCTTGGTCATACCTCTTCTGTGTTATGGGGCACTATGGGTTGGAAGGCACATTTGTGGACTGGGTGCGTGGTCTTTATTTTTTGCCTCAGGCTAAGCTTTTTATTAATGGACAACTTACTTCCTCTTTTCCGCTTGCACGAGGTACTCGCCAGGGGTGCCCTCTGTCCCCGCTACTTTTTCTTCTGGCTATTGAACCCTTAGCGGTTAAGATTCGATCTCATCCTTCGCTTCTCGGTATTAAGGTTGGAGCCAAGGAAAGTCGCATCAATCTATTCGCGGACGATATTCTGTTATATTTGGAAAACGCACCATCACACTTACCGGAGGCTCTTTCTCTTGTTCAAGATTTTGGGAAAGTCTCGGGACTTAGGGTTAATTGTGCCAAATCTGAACTCCTGCCTCTGGCTTCTCATAGACATGAGCAATGGCATGACGCTTTACCGATTCTGCCGGTTCGGAAACCCATGTGATACCTTGGTGTTTATTTGAGCACCCAATCTCATCTTCTTTATCAATACAATGTTCTCCATCATATTGAGGCTATCCGTGCTCTATGTGAGAAGTGGAAGGATTTACCCCTCTCCCTGTGGGGCCGTGCGGCGTTATTCAAAATGGTACTCCTGCCGAAGCTTTTATATCCGCTTCAAACGATTCCGCTTTGGATCCTGAACAAGGATGTCCAAGTCTTTCGGTCTATTCTTCTCTCTTTCCTGTGGCGCAAGCGACGGGCTCGCATCAGTTTTGCTACTTTATCCCTAGACTCTGGGCAAGGAGGCCTAAATCTTCCTGATATTCGCAGGTACAACGTTGCTTCCCTAATGCGCTTTGTCCATGAGGGTATCTCTGGCCACTATAGGTATTCACCATCGGGATGGATCCAGGCGTGGTGCGCTCCTCATTCCTTTGTATCTTTATTGCATTTGTCCCCCCGGTCTCTCCCGGGGGTGGATTCCCGATTCCCTCTCCTGAAACCGCTGCGCTGGGCGTGGTGGTGGTGGTGGAAGGAGCAGGGGCGGGCCCCACAGGTTTCTCCTTTCTTGCCCCTGGTGGGTAACGTAGACTTCCACCCGGGGATGGGTACCACGGGGTTTCAATTGTGGGACTCCCGAGGCTGTGTCAGCTTGCGACATCTCTCTGATGAAACCTCGGGGACTTTCCCCGCGTTTTCACTCCTCCAGACCCGATGGGATCTCCCGGCTTCGCATTTCTGGGCATACTTGCAAGTCAGACATTACTATTTTTCCCTTAATCGAAAGTGGGGAGAGACCTGGGCACTGGGAAAATTGGACTCTTACTTGGCACTCTTACCTTCTCAGACAAATACTTTATCCACTTGGTACAGGCTACTCAAAAATGCGCTTCCCCCCCTCTTATCTGCCTAGAATTGTGGCCCTGTGGTCTCGAGATTTAGCTTTTGATTACACCGAGACTCAATTTCTGGAACTTTTTACTAACCTTATTCAATTCACGGGATCAATGGACCTTAGGGAAATACAATTTAAGATATTACATCGGACTTACATCTCTAGGGCTCGAGGACATGCCATGGGTTTATGGGATGATGACATTTGCTCTCATTGTAAGAGAGCGAGGGGCACCCTACTGCACATGTTTTTGGAGTGCCCTCATGCAGCCCTATGGCTCCAGGTTCTCCCTTTTCTTGAGGGCATCATCGGCCGGACCATTCCCCGGTCTTATGGCCTCTTATTGTTGGGTGACATGGAGGACGTATCCGCCGCAGGCTTTACCAAACTATATCAGAAGTTTTTGTACACTGCACTCTTAATGGTGAAGAAGCTGTTGCTTTTACATTGGGTGGGGCCCGAGTCCGCATCCTTCACCCAATGGCTCCACCGCATGCGGGAGCTCGCTGCTTTTGAAGTTCAATCCCATACGACATCTATTGGACGAGATAGGGTAGTATATGTTTCCCTGTGGAGAGCATTTCAAGTTGTGGCTGACTCCGCAGCTCCCAGAGCCCTGCCTTAAATATGGTCCCCTTTTTAGGTATGGGCGGCTCCTTGATTGGGGCCTGCTTTGGCCTACTTGCCTGTGACTCTCGAGATCGGTTGATTGTGGTATGTCTGTGGAGTGCTAGGAGGGTGGCTGTTGTGAAATGTGTGGATTGTTTGTGCTGGATAGTTATGTCTGTTGGATGGCTGGGTGAGTGAGGGGTGAGGGGTTTCTAATGATGACAAAAATGTTTTTGCAGTCTTTATTATCTTGAGGAGGGTCCTTTCGGGGGCGCCTTTTGAGACTCACTTTGACGAGATTCTTCCTTTTCATTCCATCGATTGTATGTTCCTTCATGACGGACGTTATGAATACACCTCCTCTGCTATGAAGCTTCTGTATTTCCTACTGTTTTGCTTTGTTGTTATATCTGTTATGTGGTCGTCTGCCAGACCACGGTTGTGTGTATTTGACTGCTTTTACAATAAAAATTATATTAAAAAAAAAAAAAAAAAGAGATTTTCTTGATAAGTGCAATTTTGATTCCTACAGTTGATTATTGTAACGCTGTTTACTTCGGTTTACCGAAAAATTAAATTTGAGCATTACAATTGATAACAGAATGCAGCGGCCCACTTAATTGAGGAGGCTTCAAGATTAATTAATTAAGCTTAATTAAGCTTCACTTGTTACCAGTAGCTGCTCGAATTGAGTTTAAAGTACTTTGTACGATTTCAAGCTAAGACAGAGTAAATAGTCATTAGAGATAAGTAATCTTCTTCGTCAATATTTGCTCAGTCGTACATTGCGCTCCAGTGAACAGCAGTGCTTTGAGGTCCCACCTTTGAGGAGACTAGTGTGTCACTAATTGCTCTGATTGCTAGGCAGGGCGCCCAGTGGTGGAACGCCTTGCCGCTTGAAGTTAAAGAGGCACCATCTTTATTAAATATTCCGAAATTAATCAAAACAGTATTGTTTGAATGATATTATTCATGCAAGTGAGTATGATGAATATGAGGTATTGCCAGTTCTTATGTCCTCCTCCCCTACTTAGACTACTGTAATTCCCTCTACTGCCGCATCACAGAGAAAGACTATAAGAAACTGCAACTACTCAAAAACACAGTAGCAAGGCTGATCCTGCACAAGACAAAATATGAGAGGGCAAGTCCACTACTTAAGGAATTACACTGACTGCCAGTCAAGGGCAGGGTTCATTTCAAAATTGCATGTATTGTCGATTGTTTAACAAATTCTAAATTCCCAACCTACTTCATCCTCTCTACGGCCCTCTTCTCTACCTCGCCACCATCCCAATTCAAGATTTGAGACTAACTTATACTCTCTTTCCACCTTGTATCCCATGTACTGACAAAATGTATCTTTATTGTAAACCGCTTTGAACTTCACGGTATAGCGGTATATAAGAAATAAAATTATTATTATTATTAAAGCTATACGGTATACGGAGAAAACTTAGCTTGGCTCATTTCTGCTCGCCAGGTCACACAGTCCTTCAGTTATTCGAGCACAATTCAACGCTGCAAGCTACCACTTCCTTCCCCGCGCCAGTACAGAGGAAAGCTCTTTTCGAGACCACTTTTGAGTTCCAAAGACCCAAAATCTGGAACAAACTCCCTGGAATGAACTCCCAAGCAGCTTACGCCAACTTCCCACATACTTCCAATTCAGGAAGGCACTGAAGACGCATTTATTATCTTTACTGCACTGACTTACAATAACGTACCCATCTGTGTGAAGTCTATACCTCTGAATCAATTCTAATATAATGCAAGCCCCAATGATTCCTAGCCAACATTTGCAGGATACAAGAATAAGTATGGTTTGGTATTTCAGTATTATAGGTTATTTGAGATGTTATTGGATTGTAATTGTCTATATCTGCATTATGAATGTTTCTCTGTAACTCGCCGAAAATTGCAGGATGTGCGAGCAAGAAATATTTAAAATAAATAAATATTATGAAGATAGAAAAAGATATATTTATGTAGCCAGCTGTAAATAATAAATTAATAATTATTCACAACTAGTACATACCGTATTTTTCTCTCCATAAGACACAGCTGACCATAAGACGCACCCACCTGTAGAGGAGGAAAAACTAAGAAAAAAAATTCTGAACCAAATAGTGTGCCCTGTACCCTGTCCCCCCTCTGGTGGTCTAGTAGTAGGCTGGGACAGGGTACAGGTCACGTCTAGTGGTGGGCACGTCTAATGGTAGGCACGTCTAGTGGCAGCCAGCTAGTCCCCAGCCCTTGCCAAGCCAGCCCACCCACCCCAAGCCAGCCAGCCCTCAGTCAACCCAGCCAGCCCCCAGTCAAACCAGCCAGCCAGTCCCAAGCCAGCCAGCCCAAAGGCAGACAGGCACCCCCTCCCCCGTACCTTTTTTTGGCATCCTGGTGGTCCAGCGTGCTTTCCTCGCTCCTGCCTGGTTTCCCTGCTCTCTTCCGGCAGCGTTAGCGGCACAGCGGTGCACGAGGCAGGTGTGTGCTTTTTGCGTGCCTGCTTAGTCCCTCCCTGCACTCCGAATGGCTGCCTATCAAATTCTATTGCCTACTATTCAAGGCTATTAATGTAGAAAGCCCAACCTACTGGAATAACCGACTAACTCAATCCTCCTCAACCAGGCAAAGGAGAACCCACTCACTATTCACACACCCACTATCCAAAAATGTCAAACGAAAAAACTATATGACAACCTAATAGCCACCAAAGCAGCTAAACTGGTCAGACAAATCACCATTCTGCTGTCCTCGACCACAGACTATAAAACCTTCAAGAAAGAAACTAAAACCCTACTCTTCAAAAAATACATAAAATCTATTTAACACGACCACTTCCTACCCAAACCCCACCTACCCAAATATGCTTCTAATTACCCAACATTTATCACCTTAAGATCTCGACAACTCATTGGTAATCCTTATGTAACTCTTATGACATTAATTAGCATTCCCTAGTAGATAGGTGAGGCATATCAAAAGATCCCTAAATGTCCCTAAAATAAGAACCTCAAGATTATTTTCCCTATACCCAGAAGTGCCGGGCATAGTAATCTAGAATTAAATGCATTAAGATGAAGAAGGAATGTCCAGTGCAAACCCAAAAAGCCCAAATATATGTATAATATGTACAGTTAACTCATGTGAAGGTGATACAAGCAATGAATATGCACAAGACAGATTTTGTCTTCTTTGAGTGTGGTGCAAGGGCCAAGTTCTCAAATTAAATTTAAATCGTTAAAAGAACTTGTGATGTGTCAGCAAATAATCAAAAATATAAATCACTGCCACATGTGGGACAGGCCTATTACCTGCGGCAGGTGTTACAGTACATAAAAATATGGGATAAACAAATAGTTCTTTTCCGAGAACAATGCATGAGACAATAATAAAGAAATAATACAACAGCTAACAGAATATCATAATGGGCCTATTAGATTACGTAATAACACATAATTATATTTCAGAAGTACAATTCAAAGAAGGTAAATTAAGGTATAATGGCAATAAATGTAGAGGATCCTCTGAAGATCTGCAGCGCTACTATAAATAGCTTGCATGGTGTAGGTGTATTTTTTTTTTCTTTTTTTGCAGAAAGATAATCATAACCCAAGTGTTTCTAAACCATAGTTCAGGTTTGTTAAATTAAAAAAAAAAAAAAGGAAAAGCACAACAGTTGCACACTTAAGAGAAAAATGTGAAAATCTAGATAAATTACATACCTAACATTAACACTGAAGTAAAGGCTGCTTTGTTTACCTCATTGGAATAACTACAAGACGGCATTGTATCTTCCAAAACAGACAATATTCGTTTATTGTTAGTATAAAAACTTACAGTATTACAGCAGCAGAGACATATCAGAAAAATGTATTGTCAGTTCAGAATATGCAATGGAGAGAAGAACTTGCATCCATATGCTTAGCAGGGGGCTAGCAGATCCCTGTAGCATAAGTAAGTGAATCTCTCTGGCTTTACCTAGAATGCACATGTTTTTTATACAGAGCAATTCTTCCTTTATTCCAAAAAGTACATCCCCGAATTCTGGTTATGTAATTCCCTATTGGTACATAAAATAATGTATACGTAACTCCTCCTCTCAGTCCACGCCTCTCTCACCTCCACCCCCCTCCCCAGTAGGGGGGGAGGGCCTTGCAGAAACAGAGAACTCTTGGTGAACTTTCTTTCTCCAGCGCTGAGAGCTGTAGATGCTAATTAGTGGTTTTACAATTCTGTGCATCTTCAGGATAGTGTCCTTGTATGCTGAAAGTTGGCAAAGGTGACCTTTCAACAATCCAGCTGCTTGGTTCAGAGACAGGGAGCAAATGTTTTGGTACCAAGTTCTTTCATCTCGCTACACCCACATCGTCCTGCAGGGATCCTTGCTCATTATAAAAGTTTTATGGCTTTCCAGGGTGCCTGGCATATGAAGTCATACAGCACTGATAACAGTTCAGCAGAATCTTGGAGAAATATCCTCCCAGCAGGGAACGGAGACAAAAACGTTAGCATTGCAAAGGCTGCAGGTGTTTACAGACAGCAAGGTACAGGCTGGGCCTGGCTATGGGAAAATATAGGTCTGTAGTGTCCAGCATATACAAGTGAAAATATAGGTCTGTAGTGTCCAGCATACACAAGTGAAGCCAGTATGTCCAGTTGAATCATCTGTATGTCCAGGTTATCTATGTCAACACCTAAACAAAGTAAAACCTTTGGACAATAAAGCATCATAGAACATATGAAAACAAGTGTAAAGGAAGGTGTGGACAGGCTGGTAACTTGTGCAAACTCTTCTGACAGTAGATTCTCAACAGTCTCAATGCTTCTCAAATTATCAACCATAGGAATGAACACGATTAAAATCAGTAGTTTACCACAGTTATTATCTTGATGTCTTGTGAAGCTTTAAAAGTAAGTGTATATCCTTTAGATTGGAGTTACAAAAGGTCAGAGAAATATGACTGTCCATTGATTTCATGTATGCAGTCTGGATAAGTCCCCTGTCTGCCTATTGCAAGCTGCAGTCTTCAGCTTCTACCATCTACAATATAATCAGAGACAAAACCACATAAATACAATTCCCAAATGACCAAAAGGTAAGGGGCATTCATCTTCCAGGGATACTGTAAAATTGAGTCATAGTAGTTCTAGGCAGTACAGCTGGCACATATTGCTGTCTGATACTCAGACTCCAATGGCATAACGTTTATATAAAGCCAGCATTTTTCTTTATGAAACAGCAATTCGTTCTTCCATTACCAAATTACCAATATACAATTAAAATCCAAATTTTAATTTGTGCCCATTCAATGAGGAGTCTATTTATTCTTGTAAGAACATGATTCAGAAATAGCTTACCTTAATTGTGATTATCTTGGAAGGCTTTCCATATCTGGGGATAGTTCATTCAGTGACATTGTAATCACTTACCCGCTATTTTCTGTAAATCATTTTTCTTTTCACAAATAAAAGACATGAAATACAACAGCTATTAAATTGTAAGTTCATTAATATTTAAAGGAGAATAGTAGACTTTCCATTTACATGAATAAACGACTATTACTGTAAAGGTTCCTATAACTTAGCACTCTTCTTAGTGACAGCTCTGCAATGCAGTTAATAATTGTCAGCATGATCTGTTGGCTTAACCAGAGTGAGCAAACGCTATTGAAGGTTACATCCTTCATACCTAATCTTGGACAAACCTAGATAACATCAAAGTTATCAGTATTGAAGAGTCGCAACCGAAAGACCTGGGCTGAAGCCTGTCAACAGCTTGATAAGATGTGCAATGGTCAGGTAGTTGGGGAAGAAAATGACCCTTGCCACAGTGTCAGCATGAATCTAGAAATTTAACAGTGACTCCAATTTATGAGGGATAATTAACACCCCACATCTTAGTCACCAGTATTTCAACCCATATACAAAAATATAATTTGCTGAACCAAGTCTCAAATTTATAAAGTTAAGAGGTTAAAATCCTTATCCTCTCTCTAGAGCTTCTGACCAACTCCTGTGCTAATTTCTCCTCAGACCCATCTTATCAGTCACACAAGAAAAACACACATTCAGGCAGGCAGACAGGCCTGTCTTTCTTATACACAGAAGTGGTCTCTAAATCCACTCGGTATTTTATTATTTCTCTGTTCTATTAAGCTAATTCCTGCACCTATAAACCTTAACCTCATCTCCTGCTTCCACATACGTGTTTGTAGAATTAAGTTTCAAAATAATAATGGTAGGAGCTGCATACGATTGTAGTGATTGACTATGATTAAGAACAGGCACAATGAACGGAAATTTTTCTTTATCATCTGGATGTAGAGGAATGGTAAAAAAAAAACCCTCTTTAAGGTCTATTACCAAAACCTCCCATTTTATCGGGATTATGTTACTGCAGCTGCTAAAATGCCCATTTAGTAAGTTTAAATGCCAATACCAGCACAGGCTCGCAGCATATTGACTAATGCAATATCTGTCCTGTTTCCTAAGCCCTGTAATGCTTCATGACAATCCAAATTAGCATTGTCTTTGGCTAGTTTCATCATTAAATCACTTTGAGCCTCCTTATTATCTACTTGTCTAATAGTGGAGAAATTTCCTGTTCCATATAACTGATCTGGGGTATAAAGCCCTCCAGATTGTAAAGCTCTCCGTTGAGCCTCCCATTGGTACTCACTATCCCACATAACATATTGACCCATAGTCAATACCATGCGCATAATGTCTTTCCAATCTTGTGGTAATAAGGTATGCGCCCTAGCCAGGGTTTAAAATAACCCGGCTGTGAAATTACTTCTTAAACCTGTCTCTGAAATAGATTTATGAATTTCTCGCAATATTGCAAAGGATAATGGTAAGTGCGCTAATGTTTCTTTCTTTTTTGCACTTAAAGGTACTGGAGTTAACTGTGCGGGAAGTATGATTTTTGGATATATGTTCTGACTGGAATAGTCAGGGGGGAAATGGTTAATGAGACTGTTGACACCTTGGACAACGCCTCAGTCCCAACCTTTTCCAAGGAATACTTACACTTCTGCCATACGATTATGATGGCTGCTGATGCCCTAGGCTCAGCATACAAAACTTTCCCGACTCTTATCCAATCTTCTGTTTTTAGGGATCCTTTTTCTGGATACCGGGAGCAGTGAATCAGAGGCCTCTCTATCTGTATGTCTCAGAATATACTTCAATTCTTTCACATGAGCACGCTGTAAATCTGACAGAGAATTTCCCATACTTACTCGAGAGGATCCCGGAGAATGCAGTGCACCTAGTCTTATCGTAAGATGGAGCAAGCAAGGCGTAGGGTCCCTGTTCCTGGCGCCACTGTAGGAATGGAAATCAGCAAACACACACACACGATACAAGCCAGGAAGGAGGCGTTGCCAGTGGCTAGCTCCGAGTCCCTTTTATTATGCTTCTAAGCTAATGACACCATAGTAACTCCCTCGTTTACACATCTAATGATTGGTGGATACAAAGGTACATGCTTTTACATTGGTGGAAACACAGGTACATGCTTTTACATCGTGATCACCGTCCCTTTACCTCGTGCTTTACCTCGTGATCACCCTCCAACTCAGCACTTAGACAATACCTGTGTTTTTGCACGTCCTCAAAGCCTGTCAGCTGATGTCCTTTCCAAATATGGACAGCTTAAATAAGATAAGGGTTAATGTGTGACAGGTAAGGGGGAGAGAGGGAATGATTCATTATTCATTCACAGGGGCTTAGATTCTTTCACAGGGCCTTAGATCAGTGTGCAGACCTTGCCTGTGTGCTGACCTTGCCCTGGTTCAGAACTGCATCCCTTCACAAATGCAAAGTGATTGCGCATTGGGAAGAATAAACCAAATTCCAGTTACCGAATGCTAGGGTTCACCTTGGGGGTTAGCGCCCAAGAAAAGGATCTGGATGTCAATGTAGACAATACGATGAAACCTTCCATCCAGTATGGGATGGTGGCCAAAAATGCAAACAAGATTCTAGGAATTATTAAAAAAGGGATGATTAACAAGACTAAAGATATTATAATGCTGCTGTATCGCTCCATGGTGCGACCTCACCTGGAGTATTGCGTTCAATTCTGGTCTCCTTATCTCAAGAAAATATAGTGGCACTAAAAAGGTTCAAAGAAGAGTGAGCAACTTGGTAAAAGGGATGGAACTCCTCTCGTATGAGGAAAGATTAAAAAGGTTTGGACTCTTCAGCTTGGAAAAGAGATAATTGAGGGGAGGTATGATTCATGTCTACAAAATCCTGAGTGGAGTAGAACGGGTACAAGTGGATCGATTTTTCACGCCTTCAAAAATGGAAAAGACTAAGGCAGTGTTCTTCAATCTTTTTACACCTATGGACTTGCAGAAATAAAATAATTATTTTGTGGACCGGCAGTTGAAGAACACTGGGCTAAGTCGTGGCCAGACCCCGCCCCTCTCTGCCCCACCCCCATAACAGTACTAATTGTAACACTATTTTTTCAATTCATTTTGCATATATACACACAATATAATCTCATTAACTCATAATGGTTAACCACAAAATTAAACTACACAAAGCACACTGTATGCTTCTCAACATTCATTCCTACCAGAGCACAGATAACCCCTATGCAAATACAGGACCAAAAACTAAAAATACTAATATATACAAACAAACCCCTAACATTCAAGACTCTGTATGTTGTACAACCCCAGAGAAAAAGAAACAAATGCATTTCTTCCTGAACAGTCTAAAATACAGACTGCAGATGTAAACTCTCAAAATTGACACTATTCAATCACTAAATTCACAAATAAAGTCATTCCCCCTACCTTTGTTGCTTCCCTCCCTCCATATAGCAAAATATATTATCTTACCACCAGGCTGGATATGTAAGTTAACAAGAGACAAAATGACCCAGGGCCAGCAAAGGAACATCAGCTTCAAGTTAGTCAATAAAATCAAATCATATCATTCTGTCTCCTGTTGCCATTTCTGTAGCAAATAACGTTTACTTTCCTACCATCATTCCGTTTCTTCTCACCATTTCAATTTCTTGGAACACACCTATTTTGGGATCTATTAACCGCCTTCCTACAAAAAAGTCCTATAAAACTTTGACAGTTAAGTATAAACTAACTTGAGTAGGAAACCCACAGGTACTTTAGCGGCAATCCTCCTACAATGTGCTGCCCAAGCCTCAAAGGCCGTACTCGCCACACCACTTCCGTGTTTACAATCCTGTCCTCTTCCTTCCAGTTCCCATCCGCATTGTAATCCCCCAGCATCAGCCAGTTACCAGTCAGCTCAACGCCTATTGGTCCGCAACACGGAAAACTCAGCTATCCCATAGGTCAGCATTCGGTTTTCAAAGATCCCCGGGAGATAATTGGCCAACATGCCCTGTCAATCAAGTCACAATACATTCCGTCTGTTCTATGAATCATAACGTCTTGGGCCCGATGCACGTGTTAGCCCTGGAGACCGGCAGGAAATTTCTACGCACTGGTCCGCGGGCTGGGGGCTAAAGAACACAGGACTAAGGGACACTCAGTGAGTTACAGGAAAATACTTTGAAATACTTTTAAAACCAATAGGAGAAAATATATTTTCACTCAGGTCCAGATTCTCAAAACTTTAATGCCCTTGCTAAACTGTTTACCGACGGATTAGCCTGTATGCATTTTAGCAGTAGATCAAAACGTTTTATCTCTGTCAAGAGTAAGCTTTCTAGCAGTCTCCAACAAAGACATGCAAAGGGGATTCTTAAAAAATACCAAGCCATTTTGCGGCAAAAATAAGCAACTGGTCTAGCGGTGCCAGTCAGTGTCAGAGACTGCTAGAAAGCCTGTGTTGTGATGCAATGAGAGAGATGACCATTCTCTCTCCCACTGCATCACAACACCCCTCCACTGCAGTGGCAGTGAACATCCCCCCCTTATAGCGGGAGAGATGCCCACTCTCCCCGCTGCTAAGACATCTCACAGTGAGAGATGCCCACTCTCCCCGCTGCCATGCCTACCACTGGCTCTGATGCCCACTCGCCCGCCACCCCTTCCCACTTACCTCCACATAGATGCACGGAGGATGGACTCCCTCCTCCCAGCAGGCCTGCCTGTGTCGTCCAAAATGGTCCTTCTCCTCCCCGGTGCATTTTGGGATGCACTGGAGAGGGGACTGAGGCTCTGATTGGCTCAAGTTGTATGAAGCCCCTCCCATGGACAACTTGGGCCAATCAGAGCCTCCGGCCCCATGGGAAGGGCTTTATACACTTGGGCCAATCAGAGCCTCAAGCCCCTCCCCGGTTCATCCCAAGATGCACCAGGAAGGGGAAGGCCCATTTTAGACGATGCAGGCAGGCCAGCAGGGAGGAGGAAGTCTGCCCTCTATGTATCTATGTGGAGTTAAGGGGATGGCGTGTTGTAGGGGCTTTTTAAACGCATATTGTTTTCGCTAGTGCCCATCATTGTCACCAGTGATGGGCATGTACACATTTAGCGAATCTTCGCTGTTGTCCACCGACCGCATCTGCATGTGTAATTTTTGTTTTTTGTTTTTTTAATGTCTCACTTTTTTCAATTCATATCAAAATGGCTGCGTTAGCAGACCGTTGCTTTTTAACGCGGTTTTTTGAGAAGCCTGGCCTCATAGAATAGTTAAGCTCCGGAACGGATTGCCAGAGGTTGTGTTAAAAGTGGACAGCGTCCGTAGTCTGTTATTGAGAAAAACATGGGGGAAGTTTTGGCCAGGTACTAGTGACCTGGTTTGGCCACTGGTCTGACCCAGTAAGGCTATTCTTATGTTATGCAGAAAATAAATGCAAGTAATACACGTATATTAAAAATGCATAAGAACATAAGAATAACCTGAGTGGGTCAGACCAAAGGTCCATCAAACTCAGTAGCCCGTCCTCACGGTGGCCAATCCAGGTCACTAGTAGCTGGCCAAACCCCAAAGAGTAGCAACATTCCATGCTACCAATCCAGGGCAAGCAGAGGTTTTCCCCCTTGTCTCTCAAATGACATCTTCTCCGCTCTGCAACAAACAATGAACTGATGGTGCCGTGAGCTGGCAGTGGGTGGGAAGGCACCTGTGTATGCATGGCACGGGTAGTCTTTTGCTTTCTTAAAGTGACAGTTCACTTTGAAGGTCCATGTCGCGTTCCATGGATGATGTCACCCACATGTGAGAATATCTGCCTGCTTGTCCTAGGATATTATAATATATTCTCTTTCTTCAGGGATCTTCTCTATGATTCTATACAGTATGCCATATGTTAATTGTCACTCTGGCGTGTAAGTTTCATGCTAAAATGGCAGTTACATGCCACAGTGGAGGTGACATGGCAGGAGTCCTTGTAAATGCTCTTAAGTGCTATTCCTTAAGTTAATGCCTGAGAGCTATTCCACATAGGTAGGAGGGGATGTTGTGCAAATAGGTGGGAACAAGTGGATTATATGCGATTCCTATACCTATATGCAAAACCTATAGATTACTGTCAGAGCACTCAGAGTTTTACATAATTGACTCCTTTAACTCTCAACACTGCCATTTCCAAGGAGCATCTCACAAACTTGCACTGTGTGGACATATATGCTTGAAAAAAATGGTTTACAAATAGGAAACTGACTAATTCTCAATCCATACATGGTAACACCTGGTGTGATACAACCTATCTTTCTCTCATTATGTACAGGTTTTATCGTATAAAGCACTGCTATTTTCTAACTCATGAGAAATACCTTCTGTTTATATCCAACAGATCATAAGATCCAACACACATGGAAGAAAATAAAGAATCAAGGAGAAAATCCGATAAAAATGGAACAAATCCAAACACAGTCAGAAAATGTCAGTATGAATGTTTTCCAGAGACCTGAGAATATTAATGCAAATAATTGCAAGCAAGAATCAAAGAAACAGAGACACCCTGAAGGAGACACAACGGATGGAGTCATTAAGTGTGAGAGAAATGACAGAAAGCTCAGTAACATCCCTGAGGACAAGAAACACCTAGCAAAGAGACCCTTCCAAATTAATAATAGTGATAAAGTAACTTCTATTTTCCTCCAGGGCAAGAGTAAAGGAGAAAAACACCAGAAAGAACTCAGTATGCACAAAAGGGATCATAAAAATGAGAAAATATTTACATGTACTGAGTGTAATAAAAGTTTCACTTTCCTTAGAGGTCTACAAATTCACCAGAGGAACCACACAGGAGATAAACCATATAAATGTACTGTGTGTAATAAAAGCTTCACTCAGCATTCACATCTAAAAATTCACCAGAGTATCCACACAGGAGATAAACAATATAAATGTACTGTGTGTAATAAAAGCTTCACTCAGCTTTCAGATCTAAAAAGACACCAGAGGATCCACACAGGAGATAAACCATATAAATGTACTGTGTGTAATAAAAGCTTCACTCGGCTTTCAGATCTAAAAGTACACCAGAGGATCCACACAGGAGCTAAACCATATAAATGTACTGTGTGTAATAAAAGCTTCACTCAGCATTCACATCTTAAAATTCACCAGTGGATCCACACAGGAGACAAACCAAATAAATGTACTGTGTGTAATAAAAGCTTCCCTCGGCTTTCAGATCTAAAAATTCACCAGTGGATCCACACAGGAGACAAACCAAATAAATGTACTGTGTGTAATAAAAGCTTCCCTCGGCTTTCAGATCTAAAAATTCACCAGAGGATCCACACAGGAGATAAACCATATAAATGTACTTTGTGTAATAAAAGCTTCACTCGGCTTTCACATCTAAAAATTCACCAGAGGATCCACACAGGAGATAAACCATATAAATGTACTTTGTGTAATAAAAGCTTTGCTCAGCTTTCAAATGTAAAAGCACATCAGAGGATCCACACAGGAGACAAACCATTTACATGTACTGAACCACATAAATGTACTGTGTGTAATAAAAGCTTCACTCAGCTTTCATATCTAAAAGTACACCAGAGGATCCACACAGGAGATAAACCATATAAATGTACTGTGTGTAATAAAAGCTTCCCTCAGCCTTCACATCTAAAATCACACCAGAGGATCCACACATGAGACAAGCCGTTTACATGTATTGAACCGTATAAAGGTACTGTGTGTTATAAAAGCTTCACTCAGTTTTCAGAACTAAAAATTCACCAGAGGATCCACACAGGAGATAAACCATATAAATGTACTTTGTGTAATAAAAGCTTCACTCAGCTTTCAATTCTAAAAGTACACCAGAGGATCCATACAGGAGATAAATCATATAAATGTACTTTGTGTAATAAAAGCTTCACTCAACTTTCAAATCTAAAAAAAACCTCAGCGGATCCATAGAAGAAACTTATCAAATATCTGTACTGAGTGTAATAGAAGCTTAAATCAACATTCAATCTAAAAATTTACTTCATGGAATAAGCCAGTGGCTGTGAATCAACAGGTTCTTTCTGCACTCTCAAATAGCTTTGGTATTGTAGACTCGCTCTTGTCTGTGCTGCCTTAAATCCATAAATTGTGTCTAGATTTCACAGGAGGTTGTTGTAAGAGCGGATAGCGTAACTGGTTTTTAGAAAGGTTTGGACAATTTCCTGGAGGGGGAAGCCACTGGTTGCCTTGAATCGGTAGCATGGAATGTTGCTACGCCTTGGTTTTTGGCCAAGTACTAGGGACCTGGTTTGGCCACAATGAGAATGGGCTTCTGGGCTTGATGGACCATTGGTCTGACCCAGTAGGGCTGTTCATATGCTCTTATTCTTTGTTTTATGCTATGTACATGCTACAATCTTGGCACCAGGGACTTTCTCTGTATCAGATTTACCTATGAAACACTGAATTCCTCATGTGCCTTCTGTCTCTCATCACTGAGAATATGATTCATCTATCTGCCACATGATAGTGAATGTCTGATTGGCTCTACCAATGTCAGTGTGGTATAAGTCCTCCAAGCAGAGAGGCAGTTTAAAGTGTAACATAGTAGATGATGGCAGATAAAGACCCGAATGGTCCATCCAGTCTGCCCAACCTGATTCAATTTAAAATATTTTTAATTTTTTCTTCTTAGCTATTTCTGGGCAAGAATCCAAAGCTTTACCCTGTACTGTGCTTGGGTTCCAACTGCTGAAATCTCTTTTAAGACTTACTCCAGCCCATCTGTACCCTCCCAGATATTGAAGCCCTCCACAGCCCATCCTCCACCAAACGGCCATATACAGACACAGACCGTGCAAGTCTGCCCAGTACTGGCATTAGTTCAATATTTAATATTATTTTCTGATTCTAAATCCTCTGTGTTCATCCCACGCTTCTTTGAACTCAGTTACAGGTTTACTCTCCACCACCTCTCTCGGGAGCGCATTCCAAGCATCCACTACCCTCTCCGTAAAGTGGAATTTCCTAACATTGCCCCTGAATCTACCACCCCTCAACCTCAAATTATGTCCTCTGGTTTTACCATTGTCCTTTCTCCGGAAAAGATTTTGTTCTACGTTAATACCCTTCAAGTATTTGAACGTCTGAATCATATCTCCCCTGTCTCTCCTTTCCTCTAGGGTATACATATTCAGGGCTTCCAGTCTCTCCTCATACGTCTTCTGGCGCAAGCCTCCTATTGTTTTCGTCGCCCTCCTCCAGACCGCCTCAAGTCTTCTTACGTCCTTCGCCAGATACAGTCTCCAAAACTGAACACAATATTCCAAGTGGGGCCTTACCAATGACTTGTACAGGGGCATCAACACCTTCTTCCTTCTACTGACTACGCCTCTCTTTATACAGCCCAGCATCCTTCTGGCAGCAGCCACTGCCTTGTCACACTGTTTTTTCGCCTTTAGATCTTCGGACACTATCACCCCAAGGTTCCTCTCCCCGTCCGTGCATATCAGCTTCTCTCCTCCCAACAAATACGATTCCTTCCTATTATTAATCCCTAAATGCATTACTCTGCATTTCTTTGCATTGAATTTTAGTTGCCAGGCATTAGACCATTCCTCTAACTTTTGCAGATCCTTTTTCATATTTTCCACTCCCTCTTCGCTGTCTACTCTGTTACAGATCTTGGTATCATCTGCAAAAAGGCACACTTTTCCTTTTAACCAATCAGCAATGTCACTCACAAACACATTGAACAGGATTGGCCCCAGCACCGATCCCTGAGGGACTCCACTACTTACCTTTCCTTCCTTCGAGTGACTTCCATTAACCACCACCCTCTGGCATCTGTCCGACAGCCAGTTTCTGACCCAGTTCACCACTTTGGATCCTAACTTCAGTCCTTCAAGTTTGTTCAACAGCCTCCTATGAGGAACTGAAACAAAGGCTTTGCTGAATTCCAAGTAAATTACGTCTAGCATATGTCCTCGATCCAGCTCTCTGGTCACCCAATCAAAAAATTCAATCAGGTTCGTTTGGCACGATTTACCTTTTGTAAAGCCATGTTGCCTCGGATCCTGTAACCTATTAGATTCAAGGAAGTGCACTATCCTTTCTTTCAGCAACACTTCCATTATTTTTCCAACAACTGAAGTGAGGCTCACTGGCCTGTAGTTTCCTGCTTCATCCCTGTGACCACTTTTATGAATAGGGACCACATCCGCTCTCCTCCAATCCCCAGGAATCACTCCTGTCTCCAGAGATTTGTTGAACAAGTCTTTAATAGGACTCGCCAGAACCTCTCTGAGCTCCCTTATTATCCTGGGATGGATCCCGTCTGGTCCCATCGCTTTGTCCACCTTCAGATTTTCAAGTTGCTCATAAACACCCTCCTCCGTGAACGGCGCAGAATCTACTCCATTTTCTCGTGTAACTTTGCTAGACAATCTCGGTCCTTCTCCTGGATTTTCTTCTGTGAACACAGAACAGAAGTATTTGTTTAGCACATTTGCTTTCTCCTCATCACTCTCCACATATTGGTTCCCAGCATCTTTTAGCCTAGCAATTCCATTTTTCATCTTCCTCCTTTCACTAATATATCTGAAAAAAATTTTGTCTCCCTTTTTTACATTATTAGCCATTTGTTCTTCCGCCTGTGCTTTCGCCAGACGTATCTCTCTCTTGGTTTCTTTAAGTTTCACCCTGTAGTCCTTTCTGCTCTCCTCTTCTTGGGTTTTTTTATATTTCACAAACTCTTTCGCCTTTATTTTCTCAGCCACTAGGTTGGAGAACCATATCGGCTTCCTTTTTCTCTTGTTTTTATTGATTTTCTTCACATAAAGGTCCATAGCCATTTTTATCGCTCCTTTCAGCTTAGACCACTGTCTTTCCACTTCTCTTATGTCCTCCCATCCTAATAGCTCTTTCTTCAGGTACTCTCCCATTGCATTAAAGTCCGTACATTTGAAATCTAGGACTTTAAGTATCGTGTGGCCTCTCTCCACTTTAGCCGTTATATCAAACCAAACTGTTTGATGATCGCTACTTCCCAGGTGAGCACCCACTCGAACATTAGAAATATTCTCTCCATTTTTGAGGACTTGATCCAATATCACTTTTTCCCTTGTGGGTTTCGTCACCATTTGTCTGAGCAGAGCCTCTTGAAAGGCATCCACAATCTCCCTACTTCTGTCCGATTCTGCAGACAGAACATTCCAGTCCGCATCTGGCAGGTTGAAATCTCCCAACCTCCTCTTCCTCCTCTTTCCTCCTCTTTCCTTCCAAACTTTTGGATATCCTCAATCAGATCCTTATCAATTTGCTGCGATTGAGTCGGAGGTCTGTAGACTACACCCACATAGATAGAAGTTCCATCTTCTCTTTTCAGAGCAATCCATATTGCTTCTTCTTCTCCTCAGGTCCCTTGCATTTCGGTCGCTTGGATATTGATTTTTACATAGAGAGCTACTCCTCCACCTTTTTGACCATCTCTGTCCTTCATAAAAAGATTATATCCCGGTATGTTTGCATCCCATCCATGTGATTCACTGAACCATGTCTCTGTGATAGCGACAATATCTAGATCTGCCTCTAACATCAGGGCTTACAGATCATGAACTTTGTTGCTTAGACTGCGAGCATTTGTGGTCATCGCTTTCCAGCTATTTTTCAGCGATAACCTCCTTTTTCGTATGGAGTTTTGTTTCGTTTCACTTTCTGTTGCAATACTAAGAAATGAGTTGCTGATATTGCTTATGTTGCAGTCTTTACTACTATCACATCTTTTCTTTTGCAGGGAAGATCTCTATAATTGTCCTTCGTACATACACCACCCACACCTTCTAGTTTAAATGCCTAGAAAAATATTGTCTAAATTTCTCTGCAAGGTTTCTTTTTCATGCTGTAGTAATATGTAGCCCATCAGTGCAATATAGCTTCTTGTCCTTCCATGTATTTCCCCATCCTCCTATGTACCTGAAACCTTCTTGATGACACCAGGCTTTGAGCCATCTATTAAAGCCCTCTGTGGTTTTCACTCTTTGCTCTCCCTTTCCATATGCAGGCAGTATTTCAGAAAAAGCTAAAGTGTTTACAAAAGGTTTCTCGCCCTCACCAAGCTCCCGAAAAGCTTTCTGTGCTGCAAGTGTGGAGTTATTGGCCAGGTCATTTGTTCCCAGATGGATAACAACATCAGTGTTAAAATCCTTAGTTTCTTCCTTAATTATAGTCTGTATTTGCCTGGAACTCCTGGTAGCTGAGGATCCTGGAAGACATTTCACTATTTTGGTCTCCTCACCTTGTGTTCCAAGGTTAATGCCTCTGATGATGGAATCCCCAACAGTAATAGTTTTCTGTTTTGGGCTTTTTTATTTGTGCTTAGGGTGCGCTTTTTCTCTTGAGTTACCTTCATTGGTTCCAGTCCCACCTCCCTTCTGTTTTCTTGAGTATTGCAGTGTACTAGTGGAGCGAAGGAATTCTGTACAGGTAATATTTGTGAAGGTGGATGTTTCTGTGTTACATGTCGCAGTCTTCCTGAGCCTACTGTGACTCATTTATTCCTGGGCTGTTTTATTCTTTGAGGTAGAGGTAGTAAGCTGGTATGATTTTGTGGAGTGATGGAAGCTGCTTTAATTGTATTCAATTCCTGTTTAAGTTTGCAGAGCTCCTCCTTAATACTAGCAAGTTCAAGACAGATGGGGCAAGCCTTAAGCCTCCAAATAGTATGTCTTGGAATTAAAGCACCACAGTGATTGCATAGAATAAAGGTCATCTTGATTGGTTATGAAGTGACTTGATTTGAGTAGTCCTGATTATTTGGGTCTCTATATATGAAAAGTGGTTCCTGGGGTTGGTGGGACTATAAGTCTTACCCTTATTCCTATGAAGGGAAAGGGAAAGAGGAAATACGATTTAACAAAGGAAGGACAAGGGTTTATTTTTTGTGTTTTTTTGTTGGTTTTTTTTAAGTAAGAAACAGGGAGGAGAAGAGCAATTAAGCAGATATAATGCTGAAAACCAGTGAAAAGAGCAGAATATGAAATGTTGAGCAACTTAGCTTTTTGAAGTTCACAGGGCAGCCTTGTTCACAGCACTGTCCCAAAGATAATGCAGTTAACCTTAGAAGTAAATCAGAGCCCCTCCCTTCTCCACCTAATCAGCAGACACAATGGCTAAAAACTAGTAAGTCAGTAATACAGGCTCTATACCACCTAACACACAGTATTTTAAACAAAAATGCGGGTTCTATAACAAATCAGTGGCTACCCTAAAACACAGGATTTATAACAGGATTTTCTCTACTTTAGTCACCCTGAGCCACAGGCACCAGGATTTAATTAGAGTTAATAAAGTCTTACCCTTATTCCTAGAAGAGGAAATAAGATTTAACAGTGGAAAGAGAAGGGTTTATTTTTTTGTGCTTTTTTATTTTTTTTTTTAAAGTAAGAAACAGGGAGGAGAAGAGAAATTAAGCAGATATAATACTAAAAACCAGTGAAAAGAGCAGAATATCACACCACATTTGGCCAGGACAGTAACAATACTCTATATTGGAACACCGTTTTAAGTCACTCAAAGAAGATTCAATCAGAAGACATCATCTGCCTTGAAACAGAAGGAATTGAAATACTGCTCTATGATTGGATGCGATGCCATCCTCAGGGACTGCTCTCCAGCCTCAGAGATGGGACAATTGCTATGCATCATGGGTCCAGCTTTCAAGCCAGACACATCTATAAAGTCAGACACATGTCCGCCCTCTCTCTCTTTTGCTGTTCCTTGGATCACAGGCCTAGATCAAGTTGCAACATTTCTCTCTCTCTGCAACCTTGTGCTTAGCTCTTCAACTAGGCCATGCGGTCTTCTAAGGATTTTTTAACCAGTATTTGTGAGTAAATTTAATAATTTGACCTTAGGAAAATTTTGTCTAGTATAGCTTATTATCTTTGCTTAACGATCCTACTTGCAAGTGAGAGTTTTGATATTGGAGGGGGTAGATAGATCAGAAGAAAATTGAGAGTAGGAGAGCGTGTAATAGAGAATTGAAGAGTTTCTAATGGTGTATTGGAAGATAGATTAGTTGTTATAGATTGGAGGATAATTGAAGAATGGTAGATAACGGCTAAACCACCTCCTTTTTTATTTTGACGGGGTTGAAAAATAGCTTTGTAGTTAGGGGGGCAGGCTTGAGTTATGTAAGCTTCTTCTCCAGTAGTTAGCCAGATTTCAGTGAGACATAGTATTTGAAGATTGTGTTGTATAATGGTATCATGAATTAAATGGTATTTATTTTTTATAGAGCGTACGTTGATCACTATGCCCTTTACTAGACACTGACTCAATTAACATACTGATACATTCCCTAGTCATTTCCCACCTAGACTACTGCAACTCTCTTCTAAACGGTCTTCCTCAAAAAGAGCTCCGACGTCTTCAATTAATACAAAATTCTGCCATAAAACTAATATACAAAAAAGGAAAATTTGAACATGTTACTCCTTTACTCAAAGAAGCCCACTGGCTTCCTATCACTCACCGCATAACCTACAAAATCATTCTACTCGCATTTAAAATTAAACATTCCCATCAACCACTATTCCTCGATAAACTACTAATTCCACAATGTTCCCCTCGCACACTAAGATCTACTGACCAAAAACTCCTTTTCATTCCTTCTCTCAAAGATTTCTACTACACCCGAAAAACTAACTTTGCAGTAACCGCTCCTACACTATGGAACTCTCTTCCACAATACCTTCGGGACGAACAAAATCTAATTAATTTCAAGACTGGCTTAAAGACCTTCTTATTCCAAGACGCTTATGACCGTCCCTAGATCCCCTTCTCTCTTTTTTACTTCGCCTTTTTAATGTAAGTAAGTAATCACTCCAACAATGCTACCACACCCCACTTGTTCAATCCTTCCCCCACCCTTTCCTATCTTAACTAATTTATGTAACTTCTCCCTTCCTTCCCCTCTTATCCTCACTTTCCAGTTAGTCTAGTTAATGTCATTTTCGTTCACTTCATTATATTTAAATTATTATTTACTTTTATTATATTCTGTAAACCGGCCAGATATTCATTTGATGGTCGGGATATTAAAAAACTAATAAACTTGGAAACTTGGAAACTTTACTTGCTTGATTTTAATGTTTTATCATTAATTCTGCTCTAAAAGAAATAAAGTTTCAGTTTGCTTATAAAAATGTTCTCAGTCTTAGTTCTTGATATTACAGAGCTAAGTTTTAATCAAGTGAGCTATATTTCTCTCTCTTTGAGAGTGATATAGCTTCTTGGTGGGGTTCCATCCATTTAATAATAATTTTGTGACAACTCCATCTGAGTTAATGCTCTTTTAGTCTGGACTCTTTTTAACCTGCTTTCCATCACAAATGGCGACAACCCCTCTATTCCAACAGCCTCAAAACTAGCTAACTATTTTAAAACAATGATTCAATCCACACAAGACCACCAACTCCACTAGACCCACTGCAACAAAACTACCTATGGAAATACCAACATATCTGGGAATGCGTTCCAGAATGTGGATGCCAATTTGAATTGTTTGGAAAATAGATTATTTGGGATTGAAACTCAGAGTAATACATTGCAAGCTGTTTCACTATCCGCAGTAAAGGATTCTACGTCATTGCATTTAAAAATGGAGCTGTTAGAAAATATGCAACGGGGGAAGAATCTCCACTTGGTTAATTTCCCAGTAACTCAAATGTTACTACCGGAAATGTTATTAAGAAAATATTTCAAAGAAATACTGGGATTACCCAATGCGGATAGTTTTCCAATTAATAATTGCTATCATATTCCCCAGAAGAAAAAGGTTACTTCTCAAGATGTGGACCATCTGGTAACAGATGACATTAATCTGACAGAATTTTTGGAAGATTCACAAGATGTTATACAGACTCGGTCCACTCTGATTCTAACATGTTTTAGTGAGACAGATAAAATCTTGTTAATGAAACTTTACTTTAAAAATAGACTAACCAAGTTCTGTGGGGATTTGGTTAGTATGTTTCCTGATGTTTCAAGAGCTACGCAGTTTAGAAGGAAAGAATTTCTTAAATTAAGATCTAGAGTAATGGCACTTGAGGCTTCATTTTATTTGAAATTTCCATGTAAATGTTTAGTTAAGCTACAGGACACTGAGTTCATTTTTTGGGATCCCATTCAATTGCAACAATTCTTGGTAGCTTGCGAACAGAAATGAATTTTCTTTTCTTTTCTTTCCTTTTCATTGATCAATGAGAATTAGGTTAGGAATGTCTAATGTCCTGATTTAGTTGGGAAGGATTTGGGTTTGGAGCCCAACTCATTTCCTTGATTTTCTTTTTAATCTAGTTGATAAACAGCAATTTGTTCCCCTATAGTGGGCTTATAAAGGATTGTTTTTATTATTATTTGTTGTATTGAATTTGTATGTAAACCTTTTTTTTCCTTTATATCTTTATGATATTGTAAATGAATTAAATTCCAATAAAAAAAAACAAAACAAAAACCAACAGATCTGGGAATGCGTTTGAAGAGATTAAATTCAAAAACACAAAACGGCTTTGCCTAAAATACCCCAGTTGTCCTAAAAAGGACAGTTATGTTCCATATGCATCATTAAATAATCAAGTTTTACATTTTGACTTGAAGTGATTTAATGTTGATTCAAGAAGCAGTCGTGAAGTCACCTACATAAGCAGCTCCTCACTGGCCTTGACCATGGGAGCTACATGCGGGGTGGATGATGTTGTGTGGACCACTGAGACAAAAGAGTCTCCTGTAGGGGCTGTATATGTTCCCTGGCCCAGGGCACAACCTCCAGGGAAGGAGAAAAATGTTACCTGCATAGGAAAAAAATGTGGACCTGTGGGAAGGACAACTGCTTACCCAAGGTGCTTATATATACATTAAATAAGGATGGTGAAAGTGGAGAGCCTTGTGGAACCCTGCAAAAGGCTTTTCACGTTAGGAACTTCCTACGATCCTTTCTCACTTCATATATTCTCTTGCCTAAGAATTCTGTGAACCATTTCATTATTATTTCATACGCACCTAGCTCTTCCAATTTTAGATGTAATGTGGTCAACTGCACTGAAAGTGGCTGAGATATCAAACTGCAACAACGGCTTGCTTGCCTTTGCTTAGATAGGACTTTACCTTAGATGTTAATTCTAGGAGTAGGGATTCAGTGCTGTGCTTTGACCTGAAGCTATGTTGTGAGTTATGGAATCCATTAACAAGGTTTAGAAATTTAGGTAGTTGCGTATTGATGCAGAAGTCCACCATTTTAGCAAGCCACGGTATACCTCCTACCAGCCTAAAGTTTTCTATCATGGTTAGGTCCAGACCCATGGCTTTGGGTATGGAGGTCAGTGAGCTGGCCGATAAACGTTGGATAGATCCCTTTTGCCAGGGAGATCTTGACGAGGTCTGTCAGCCAAAACAAAAACTTGGCAGGTGCTCGATCCAGCATGCTAGCAGGACAGATATCAAAATGGCAATGGTTTTTTTTTTTTAGAGCCTTTTCAGTAAGCTAGAGGTCTCATTTGTTCTAATAGTGGAAAACTGTTTCTAGCACCTATCTGTAGGTATTCCTTCTCTCTCATCGACATGTACAGTACTCATCTCTATGCAATCTTCTAATGTATGGGTAAATGATTCCCTTTTGGTCCTGATCTTGCCCTGGAAATGGCTGGCTAGGCTGTCTTCATTAGGGTGTTGTGAGGAGGAGTCTGGTAATATCTCTAGTGGATATTAGAGTATTAAAGATCCTGAAAATAAATTTGGATGAGTTTCTTGACTGATTTAATCAAGCTACTATCAGTTTGTATTCTTTTATAGTTCTTCTCCAATTAACATAATGTTCTTCTTTTTTTTCCTCCAGGCCCACTCTATCTGTAGGGCTAATAGTCTGTGAACCAGGGATTATTTTTCTGTTTCACTTTTGTAAGTTTAGTTGGGGCTATCCTGTCTTGGACTGATGTAGTGAGATACGGCCAGGAGGTTATGGTCTGATCTTTATCATAATTCATGGGTTTTAGCTGGTCCATAACTTCATTTCAGAACATCTCTACTGATATCCTACTCCACAGTTCCCTTTATACCCCTTCTGTGGTTGCTTGCTATTACTTAAGATCAGGGCCTTAGTACAGACTGAACATGCATTAAAATAAATACAGGAAGCAAAAAAACAAAATGGAGAGGAGGCCTACTAAACACGAGATCAATGAACAAGAAGGGGATTCAGATTGCAGACCTAATAGAAGAACACAAACTGTACTTCCTAATGATAACAGAATTTTGGCTCACAGAGAACAATGGGGTCATCATAAGCGAAGCGTGCCTACCAGACTACTACATCATGCTCCAACATATAATAGGTAAGAGAAAAGGGAGTGTAGCAGTCGTACACAAATCAAACCTGGGATTCCAGCAAATGAAAACAATCCAATCAATAGGAGCAGAATGTTACTTCTTAGAGTAGGAAGCGCAAACACAATGGGCATAATGGTATTATACGTCATTCCTGACCTAGGCAGAGAAGTTTGGCAAAATTGAGTGAAACTCATCGCAGACGTCAACCTAAAATTCTCCTCTATCTGGGTATGCGGTGACTATAACCTTCTTGTAGACGACCCTGCACGCCAAAGAGCCCAACAGATAGTACAACTAGAACTACATCAAACAGTGAAGGAAATAAACCACACTAAAGGACACACTTTAGATGTACTGTTTGGCAGGGAGGAAGATATGGGGGACTGCAACCCCAGAGCTATAAAAGTGTTATGGACAGACCAACACTTAATACACTTCGGGATAGGACAACCAGAAAGTAGGAAATGATCAAAACCTCCGGAATGAGACTGAGAATTGGGAGAGGCTTCATAGACCGCACCAAATTCAAAAACAGACTGGAGATACACCTCAGAAATATAGAAACCAAAACCACAGACCATACAGAACGAGTGAGACTCTAGGACAAAGCATTGAACTGGTCCAGGGGTCTCAAAGTCCCTCCTTGAAGGTCACAAACCAGTCTGATTTTCAGGATTTCCCTAATGAATATGTATAAGATCTATGTGAATTCAATACTTTCAATGCATATTCATTGGGTAAATCTTGAAAACCTGACTGGATTGCGACCCTCAAGGAGGGACTTTTACACCCCTGGACTGGTCTGAGGTAGCCCCATTAAAAATACAAATATACAAATAAAAGATAGATTCACCCCCATTAGAAGAAACCATGAAACTAAAAAGAGAGAAAAGGAAAATCGAAAGAAAATGGAGGAAATCTAACGAGGATGAGGAATCTAGGAAAACCTGCTTTGAATAAACAAAATTTACATCAGGAAAATACGTAAACAAAAGAAAGAGTACCTATTAAACAAGATCCTCAAAGTCAGAAACTCCACAAAAACTCTATACCAGTGGTTCCCAATCCTGTCCTGAGGGACCACCAGCCAGTCAGGTTTTCAGGATATCTTTAATGAGAGAGCTATGCATACCAATCACTTCCATTATATGCAAATCTCTCTCATGGTAAAACACGTGAATCGTGTCAAGCTGTAAGAGAACATTGTTTGTGTGTGAACTGGACATCACTGAAGATCAACGGGATAAATGCAATTGAAGCAAATTATGAACATTTATGAGTGAGAACTTTGTATCCAAGCATTTTGTATGCTGGTTGTTGGATATTGGAGCAATTTGATTGCTGCTATACCTAGGTGATGGGTGAACATTTCATGAGATCTTTTTAGGGGAATATTTCTAGTAAATGCATGAACTGGGGGGCTCTAGATGTATGGTTTATGTTATATGAGGTATATTTAAGAGTATTTAATAAAATTATTTCATATTAAGTTAATAGTTAATGAATATTGTGAATTGAGTGATTAAATAGTTTTTTTTTAAATTGATGATTTATGCATATTCATTAGGGATATCCTGAAAACCCGACTGGCTGGTGGTCCCCCATGACAGGGTTTGGAACCACTGATCTATACCAAGTAATATATATTGTTTGCAAGGGAAAACCCAGAAAGAAATTGCTACCTAATGCTCCCTAACTAGTAAAAAATTTAGCAACTTCTTCACAGAGAAAATAAAGAAGATACACAGAGACAACATCCTAAATAACAACATATCAATAGACAAACATACAAGGGAAACAGGAGACACAATGGAAGAGTTATAATCAATCACAGAGTTACAGGTAAAGATATTAGTAAGAAGAGTGAAACCGGGCCCACCATCCAATACACCTGATGAGAGAGCTTGAAGGCCTGGGACTTGCCTACTTCACAGACCTTATCAATAAATCATTACATTCAGGAGAGGCCTCACTGAAATGGAAACTCTGTCATCAAGCCCATTCTGAAGAACAAAGAAAAAGACCTAGAAGATCTGTACAACTACAGACTGATAGCCAACCAAGCATGGGTATCTAAACTAAGAGACAAACTTGCCAAATATCAGACTTCTAGAAAACTCATCAAAGCTAGACCAAGCTCAATCACGGTTCAGGAGACTCCTGAGCATGGAAACAGTACTAGTAGCCAGGGGTCACCCTATAATGAGGCCAACTGAGGCGGTGGCCTCAGGCGGCACTGTTGAGAGAGTGGCATCTTGCTGCTGGCCAGACTACCTTGCTGGTCGGCTCTCTCTGTTGCTGCCCTTTCTGGCATCTAACCCTTTCACCTTTCTCCCCCAATCAGCATTTTACCCATCCCACATTTACCTTCAACTTCCTGTTTCTGTTGGGGCGGGCCACAGTGGAGAGAAGACACCGGGACCGGCACAGGGTAGCCATGTGACTCACTAGCACTGCCTGGCAACAATTTTTAGGACAAATTGAAGGTAGATGCCGGGGGTGGGGGAGGATGGGAGAAATGCAGATTAGGGGGAGATGAAGGGGAGCAGCAGCCTTTGTCCCACCCCTTTGTTGGATGCTTGGGTGGCAGATTGCCTTGAGCCACTCCTGCTAGTTTTGGTATAGGAGGCTGGTCCTCAAACATCAAGCTAAAGGAAATGTGCTGCTGGGATTCATGGACCTTTCGGCAGCATTCGACCTAGTCCAACACACACTGCTTAAATTAAGATGCGGAGAATTAGTCCTCAAAGGAAAAGTCATGGAATAGACGTAATTTGTCAGCTGCTAAATTTCAACAATGTTTAGGTTCACACAGAGTTCAGTTTGAATGCTCTCAATATGAACAGCATTCCAAATTTTTGTTTCGTATGTATATTTTACCTCATAGAGCTTTTCTGGCGACCTTGTGTCCTTCTGGTAATTGTCCTAAATGCACAGGTTCTGATGCCTCTCTTGGACATATGTTTTGGACCGAGCTCTCGATGAGCCCGCGGGGAGAGGGAAACCCTATGGATTTCTCACCACCAAAGGGGAGTGCTCAAGGCTTGAGAGGAGACACTGATACATTGAGCAGAGTTTGAGCTCCCCTTGGAGTCTGAAGGTGTTGTGGGCGGTGAATGGTCCCAATAGAATGCCAGGTCTGTGAAACAGGATCAGCAGCAGAATACTGGTGAGCACAGCATATCTCCAATGGTAAAACCTGCCCATGTCACTCTTTCCTTTTGGACAGCTATAATTTATTTTGTATGGCGCTCTTGGAACTGTGTTTGGCGTCTCCAGCCTTTTTATGCTGTTTGGTTATTATCAAGTGGCTCATCCCAGACCCAGTGGCTTACAAGATTTTCTCCATTGTATGATTCTTCTGGGGAAAAAAAAATGTATCCTGCAATGTTGGTTGGCACCAACTGCGCCTACCTTACCACAGTGGCATTCCCTGACGATTACACAAGCTTCATTCGAATGAAAAACAATTAAGGATATGGATTCCAAACTGGGACAGTGGTTCACCACTATATGGGAACCTTATTGGACTGGCTTGCAGTCACTTATTGAATGGCTGATTCTTTTCTATTTTCCTTAGAGTTTGCTACCATATATAATTGTTATCCATCTGGCAGAAACAGAGGGGGAGGGGAGTGGAGGGAAGTTGGGAATGAGGCAGGGAGCATTTTTCAAATATGGTGACCTGATACCTTTTCCACCTTTATTGTTATTGGTCTTGTATCGACCTATGTTCTTGATATCTTTGCAATATTGCTGACTATTGTTTTGCTTTGTCACTGGTCGAAAATGAATAAAGATGATTACAAAAAAACACAACACAGAGGACATCAATAGTTGGCTCAAAGCATGGTGCCATCAAGGCTTTGGGTACATAGGAGGATGGGGAAATTCATGGAAACAGGAAGTTCCATCAGAGGAGAAGTTTAGGTGCAGCTACGCGTGCAACTTGTGAAAAGGCTCAAGCCGCTTGGAGGGAGAAAACTGAAAATACCAGCGAAGGTGAGGGGAAGAGAGGGAATGAGAGATGCCCTGACAATAGGAAGCGATGCCCAGACTGCAGTGATCAGAAGAGAGGGAGCTGCTGGACCGCACAAAGGGTGCTGAAGGGAAGTTGAGAAAGAGGGGGAGGGGAGAGAGTTACAGACGTTGAAGAGAAATGGGGAGGAAAGGGTGGGGAGCAGATGCTGCATGGAAGTAGGTAGGAGAGAGGGGAAAGAAGAGGGGAGTAGAGGGGAGCAGATGCTGAAGGGAACTGGAGAGAAAGGGAGGCACAGACATTAGATGGAAATGTAGAGGAGAGACGGTGGGGAAAAATAAAAAAAGACACTTGTTGGATTGGGGGAGACATATACCAGATCTGAAGGGAAGAAAGTTGAAGAGAGATAGGGAAAATTATTGAAATACATGTAAAAGATATGTAAACCACTGAGATTTCTGTACGATTCAGCAGTATATCAAATTTGAATAAACATAAACATGCTAAAAAGCACCTGGGAGAGGGAGTGAGAGATGGAAGGGAGAGGCAGAGTTTCTGGTACAGCAGATGCCATATGGAAGAGGCAAAGAGAATGCAGACAGCGAATGGCAAGAAGAGGAGGAAAGCAGAAACCAGACAACAAAAGGTAGAAAAAAAAATTATTTTTATTTTTTTGCTTTAGGATAAAATAGTATTGTAGCTGTGTTGATTAACATTTATAAACAAAGCCCTGCCAACTCAAGATCTCCTCTAGTTCAGCAGTCAGAACTCTGATTGTACAGAATATTAAACTAAGCTAAGCCTTAAGTTTATATACCGCATTTTCTCCATAAAGATATTGTTTCTTTTTATACTTTAATAAAATAAGTTCAGTATGAAACTATTTGAGGATTGTGGGGATGGAATCAAATGGTTTACAGGGCCTGAGCTTGCACGGATGGAGATGGGAACAAATTTTCCGTCCCCTGACATTCTCTGTCTTCCTCTCCCTCCTTTAACTCCTCCTCTCCCTGCCCCAGAATTATTCTGACCAATAAGAGCCAGAATGAGATAAAACTCCTCCCCCCTCTCAGTGTTAGTGGGCGGATCCCTTTAACTACAACAGCTCTTTTCTGACCAATCAGCACTGAAAGGGGTGGAGCTGAGTAGAAAACACAGGGACCCAGATGCTGCAAAGGATTCCCTCCCAGTAAGACTCTTAAAGCAGCCTCAGTGGCACAGAAACTTCTCTGCAAACGCCTTCGTATTCTAATGAGCTTTCCTTGTGACGCACGAAAGAGAACGCCCCGCCCCCATCTGCCATGAAATGCTTCCTGCGCTGGGTGTTGTACAGTACTCGCGTCTCTCGATCAGTGTGAAGCCCCGCCTCCTTTTTGTGACCTCATCAGCCTGCACCCAAAAGGAAACGAGCTTCAGAGCTCCAAATCTCACTTCCTGTCCTCTTGTTCCTTTTTCCGACACTGCAAGAAATAAACCCTCGACCAGAGAAAGAGCCTCACATTCATTTCTAATCCTGCAAACTACAAAAGCAGAAAGCAAAATGCCTGCAGGAACTTCTGCCCAGGTGGGAGACTCCCCCAACTCCTTCTGCCCTGGGATGTTGCAGAGTCAGTCCTGGGGCTGAGGAAAATCACTTTGGGACCCTCCTGAGGGGAAGGAGAGAGATCAGAAGTCTCAAAGGGAGATTTTGGCTGTAACTTGTTTTTCCTGCTATAGTCCTGCTTTGGGACTGTCAATTATGTGGCTGCAAATTATATACACAGAGAAATCTCTTCCTCTGCCCTAATGAGAGCTCTCCTGAAATCTAACCCTCCTCTGGGGTTGTGTTACAAATATCTTCTTCTGTCATGCTCAGCCCCAGCACTGGGAAGTCTTCTGAAATAGAACCCTGTTCTGGGACTCTGTGTTATGTAATTGAAAATTATGTATACCCGGCATATTTTCCGCCAGCCCTGGGAGGCCTCTTTCTGAAAGTGCTGAGTGTGTTTCTGATTTGTATTTCAGATGCAGGTGACATTTGAGGAGGTCGCTGTCTCTTTCTCCCAGGAGGAGTGGGAGTATTTAGATGAAGAGCAGAAGGAGCTCTACAGGGAGGTGATGAAGGAGAATTATCAGACCCTGATCTCTTTAGGTAAGAGATAAAAATCACATGTTTATTAGCAGTAGTGGGCCATCATTATAAGGATAATTTTGATTATGTTTCTCTCGTGTGATGAAAACAAATGAGACCAAGTGAGGGATGCACTGTTAGATGACAGTTGCTATTCTGGATTGGTGACCATTAGACGTAATCCAAAATTTGTGCTTGGGATTATGTTTAGGGAGTTTAACAGTTGGGAAGCAAAGTGGTCAAATGAATACAGACAAGGGAACTCCAAGGAAATTTGGAACTTGAGGGAACAGTATGGTCTGAAACTGCTACTTTGTATCCTCTCTTTACAAGTGAGTATTATATAAAGAGTGACATGTTTAGGAAGCCACTAAAATTGAGGAAATCATGGAAAGGGAAGATGGGATAAAGGGATGAAGAAATGGACTATAAGATACTCTAGAGAACTTATGTTACCATTTCTGAAGAGGGCAGATGGAAGATGTTGGAAGGACTACAAAGGTAATGGGGATTTTTATCATTTGTAGTGAACATGTAGTAAAGCCTGCAAGTATTGGTCTTCAGTAGTTAAAACGGGTTCAAGAGTGGGAAACGGGGCACAGACCGAGAAGACCAACTAAATATTGCAGGCTATTATCTTGTGGAAGCTAGAGCTGAGAGGGAACAAGTTCCCCTTTTAGGAAGGAGTGTTGAGGAAACTGCAGATCTCATGGATGGCTAAAATTGCAGCTGTGAAGCAACAGATCTAATTGAATCTTTAATTTAGGGACAGCACTATATATATATAGGTTTAAGGTGATTTACAATGTAAAGAGACCATGTAGAACATAGGGAGCTTATAGTGGTCAGTTAAAATCTGCTAAACAAGACACGAATGCTCATGTCATAACAAGGGGCCTTGCTCTTTTCTGCCGGTGTTAGCAATTACATACTGTATAGAGTTATACAAGATATACAATACACTCAGTTATTAAATACAATGCCAGTTCTTGATATAGTCAGTTGTACAGTATGAGGATGTTGTTGCGTGAATGATCCTGACGGTTTATGGCACAGAAATGTTATCAGTTTTCTTCTGAATTTTAAGATGAGAAACTACGGGGATAGTATGAAGAGTGGAAACAGGTGAAGAGAAAGGAAAAGTTAAATTTAGGTTGCAGTGTGATTCCTTCCATGCATTCTCAGGGCACACAGCGCGTACAGCCTGATTCAGAGATTCTGGAGGTCTCCAAAAGTGGGTTTTGAACAGTTTTGGAGTAAGACCTAGTACCCACACCCCTAAAATCCTTAAATTACTGCTTGGATTTTTCTCCAGATTTGAATTTAAAGATATTTTTATGCCTTTATAAGCTTAGTTTTGGGAAGGTAACCACTCAGATGGACTCCCCAGGGCAGGGTACTTCAAATTCAGGCCTTATTTGCGACGGATGTCTGTCCAGTGAGAGACCTTGTTCATGTGCGATGTGGAAGGGGGATGAAATTTCATCAGCCAATGTTCCCTCAACCCCTCAAAGGGGTTCTGATACCATTCCAGACAAGAAAAGGTACCTTTGCTCCATTGCCAGTGTTTGTGCCGCCTGTGTGAATCCCTCTGTTGCAGGATATAGGTCTACAGCCTGGTCTTCCCATGGCTTCTCCATCAATTGCTCTGTTTTGGCGCGGATGCCTGTGATACTCTGACCATGTCTTTACCGATGCAGGCTGGTATTTCTTCCACGGGGGACATTGTCTCTCTCGCGGATAGCTGTGATCAGGATCCTAGTGGTCTCCAGGATCTCAGGGAGGATCCTGCAGTGTGCCCACACACCTGGTTGATCTAATCTTGGAATCTGTTCAGGAATTGAAGTTGGCCTGTGACTAGTCTGCTGTGGCATCCTGTTCTCTCATGAGTGTACGATAAGCCGAAAACTGTTTCTTTTCCGGACCATCCTGATATTGTCGAGATGCTCACAGGCATCTGGAAAATGTCGGAGAGTCCCTGAACTGTGCTAGGACCATGTCCAGACTTTATCCATTGGCAGACACCTTCAACTCACGTTTTGCGTCCCTGAAGGTTGGTTCCTTGGTGGCACAGGTCAGTAAGCACACTTCTCTGTCCAGGACTGCAGGGTAGATTTTATCCTTAAGCGTCTATCCGACTCAAGAGTGGCCACTTCCTTTGTGGCCAGAGCATGTCATTCTAAGCTCCGCCATGATCCAGATACTATTGTGATCCAGGATCTTGTTTTTCTCACCTTTGGTGTGGATTATATGCTCTGTACAAAATCTTCAAGGTCTTCATTAAGCTCTGCGCCTACTCCATTTTGGATGTTTTGGAGCCAGCAGTGGTCCGATGTAGTGCTGCCCAATTCACGATTCGAATCAGGTGAATCGATTCAAATCGATTCAATTTAAAAGAAAATCGGCCTCCCGATTCAATGGCCGACCCTTCCTTAGTGTCTTCCTAAAGCAGGAGCTGCAGAGCTGCCTTTTAAGTTAAGTTTTATTAGGATTTTATATACCGCCTATCAAGGTTTTCTAAGCGGTTTTACAATCAGATACTCAAGCATTTCCCCTGTCTGTCCCAGTGGGCTCACAATCTATCTAACGTACCTGGGGCTGTGGAGGATTAAGTGACTTGCCCAGGGTCACAAGGAGCAGCGCGGGGTTTGAACCCATAACCCCAGGGTGCTGAGGCTGTAGCTTCAACCACCGCGCCACACACTCCTTTTGCTGGCCATCCACTGCGGCTCCTGCTTGAGGGGGGAGGGTCAGTCAGAAAGGCCTCCCCCAGTTTTTCTGCTCTTGCCTTCCCCAGTTTCTCCACTCTTACCTCCCCCAGCTTCCCTGCTCTTGCCTCCACCAGCTTCCCCACTCTTACCTCCTGTAGGCTAATAGGGCAGCCTGCAGGCTCGCTAGTGTTTTAGAGATCCCTGCAGCTGCCCATGATCCTCAGCAGCACATTCTCTCTGCCGCGATCCTGCCCCTGCTCTGATGTCAGGGGGGAGCAGGTGTTCATTCGCAGCAGAGAGGAGGAAAAGAGTGCCTTAGGTGGGGGGGAGCAGGTCTTCGGGGGAGGAGCTGTCATTTGCGGTGGATAGGAGGAAAAGAGTGCCTTCATGGCAGGGGGGAACAGGCCTTCATGGAGGGAGCAGGCCTTCGCGGTTGGGAGGAAGAGAGAAATGCCTTCGTGGGGGGAGCAGGCCTTCGTGGGGGGAACAGGTCTTCGCGGCGGCGAGCAGGTCTTCAGGGCAGGGAGGCAGGTCTGTGCAGAGGGAAGATGAGGAAGGAGTAAAAGAAGGGAGGGGAGATGCCAGACCTGAGGTGGGGTGAAGGGAAGGGAAGAAAGAAACCAAACCAAAAAGATGGGGAGGAAAGCAGAGAAGAGGTGCTGGACTAATGGGGAGAGAGGGAGAGAGAAATGCAAGACCACAAAGGGAAGGGTATAAGAGGGACAGATTCTGCTCCAAAGTAGGTGGGCAGGGTGTAGGATGGCAGGAGAGATAGTAGGAGATAGCCTGTACCTGGGGACGGGGATACAGGAGGTAAGGAAGAGAGAAAGAAGAAGCTGGATATAGGGAGAGATAAGAGGCTGGGCATGGAAGGAGCATAGGAACAAGGACACAAGGGGGACAGTACTGGAAAGGAGAATAGGGACACAGAAGAGAGATGCTGGATGAAAGGGTAGATGAGAAAAGGAGAGATGGTGCACCTGTGGATGGTGGGGTCCATCACTGCAGCTGCGGGGTGATGGAGATGAACCAAAGGAAAGATGCCAGACCTCCGGGGCAGGAAAGGGAAACAGAAGGGGAGGACATTGATGGAAGATGGATGGTTAGCACGGAGAAAGAAGGAGAGCCTAATCAGAAGACAACCAGAGCAACATGGGACCAACAAGATTTGAAAAATGACCAAACAACAAAAGGTTGGAAAATAATTTTATTTTCTGTTTTGTGATTACAATATGTCATATTTGAAATGTGTATCCTTCTAAAGCTGGTGTTGGACAGCAAACGTGAGCTAGGATTTAATAGAGAGGAAAAGTATTTTTTGTTTGCTTATTTTGTTTACACCACAGGACCAGTGTGGGTAGGAGAGGGTGAAGAGGGAGAAGAGGCTATAAAATAAACCCACCAGGATGTTTGGAAAAAAAACCACCCAATTGGGCAGGAAAATCGTTAGTTCAGGGATTCCTCTTCTGAGGTGACCCTGAGAAGGTTACCCTTCAGATGGCAACTGCTGTTTGGCAAAGGTGTGGATGACCAGATGGCAAGTGTGCAGAATCATAAGCCCAAGGCCTTGCTACATAATTGATCCCTGTCTTCTAGGGTTCGGGGAGCTCTAGCTTTTGTCACCCCAGATGCTCATGTCAGTACTTTGGGGGTCCACAGGGCAGTGCTCTGCCCCAGTAGGCAGTCAGAGATTCAGGGGTTCCCGTCATCAGCAGCCATCAGGGAGTTGTCCCGCAGTGCCTTCCAAGAAGCAATTCTGACACCAGGCTGAACCCCCAAGGATCAGGCGTCAGTTTTCAGAATTTCTAGTGGAATGGCAGGCCATTACCTCAGACTGCTGGATTTTTTTGCGTGGTGCACTGTGGCTGTAGCCTCTGCTTTATTTGCTCTGTCCGACCTGAAATCTCAACCTGGCCCTTCGGTCTCTAACGCGTCCACCCTTTGAGCCCCTAGACCAGTAGTGGGTAACTCGGGTCCTTGAGGGCCGGAATCCAGGCTGGTTTTCATGATTTCCCCAATGAATATGCATGAGATCTATTTGCATGCACTGCTTTCAATCCTGAAAAGCCGACTGGATTCCGCCCCTCGAGAACCACTGCCCTAGACCACTCCTCCCTGATGTATCTTGCCATCAAGACAGTTTTACTGGTGGCCATTACTTCAGATTGCCAGGTGTTTGAACTTCAGGCTCAATCTTTGCCATGATCCTTTTCTTAAGAACATGGATTCTGGTGTATTTCTGCACACTGTTCCCTCGTTTCTTCCGAAGGTGGATTCAGCCTTTCACATCAACCAGGAGGTTTGGCTCCCATCTTTTACCTCCTCTGGGTCTCAGGAGCGGGACCGGGTGTTGCAGTCCCTGGAAGTGCACAGGGTTTTATTAGGCTACCTGGAGGTCACAAATTATTTGGGTCTCCAAATATTTGTTTGCTGTGGTGGGTCTGGCCTAAAGGGGCAGGTCGGCGTCTAAGGCTATTATTTATAGATGGATTTGTAGAGCTATTTCTTCTGCCTACATTGCAGCCGGCAAGAAGCCCCCTCTTTCTGTGCAGGCTTATTCTACGTCCTCGTCTTTTACTGAATCATCAGGTGATTTCTTTGGAGGATATTGCGGACTGTTGCCTGGTCTTCGCTGCAAACTTTCACCATCTTTTATAGGATTGATGTGGCAGCCAAGCAGGATGCTGTTTTTGGTTCCTCTGTTTTGGCAGCGGTCTCATCAGTCCCACCCTGATTTTATGGGACTGCTCTGTTACAACCTGCTTGTCCAGGAATAAAGTGGAATTTTACAAGAACGAAAGTTGAGGTTCTTACCTTTACTAATTTTCTTTCTTGTAAATCTACACTTTATTCCTGGAGCCTGCCCAGGACATTGCTGATTCACCAATCATCTGCCTTGACCAGTACTAGTAAGCTGAATTTCTGACCAGCCTTTTGAAGAGTGCCATCTGACTATGTTTAGCACTTTGCCCTGTGGTTTCTAGTGCCCCTTTCATCAGTGCAGGGGAGGGGCTGAAGACTCTGAATAATTGAGGCTTCCTATAAGTTGTCTGGTGAGTATGGATAAACAAAACCACTTGTCCAGGAATAAAGTGTGGATTTACAAGAAAGAAGATTAGCAAAGGTAAGAACCTAATCTTTCATTGCAATCGCATCTGTGAGTCTATATTAATAACAGAAAACTCAGCTTTAGACACTCTGACATTAGGTTCTGCTAGCTTTACTGGAGACTGATTAAGAAAGCATACTGCTAGACACCTCTAGAGGTGGAAGGGCCTAGTATGTCCAGTTTGCTCATGCTATTCACATTCCCCAAACTTTTGGGTAGCACCTTGTATTAAAAATCTCTGAAGCATCCACTGGTTATAGAGGCAGACAGGAGCCCAGGACAAAGATACGGTAGATACTGGTATTTTCCACACTAGCAGACTATTCACATCTCAGGTTCCATTTGGTGGTGATTTTTCACTTTGTATCTGATGAAAGTCTCACCTACAGTATTGATAGGATACAGGTTGCAAAAAGATGCCAAGAAATAACCTAATTAAAATGGAAAAGTAATCCTTAATGCACTAGTTGAAGATAATCTCTGAAATTCTGATTCTTTGCTGGAAAGATTTCTTTGGAGAAGGATGTGGGAAAATGATTTTAGCTTCCTGCCCTTTCTCTATGCTCATATCAGTCTGAGTATTCTCAGAGAGTTTGTTTTACCGTATTCTAGATGTTCTGGTGTGAACAAGGAGACCTGCATGTTGTATAAGTGTTGAAGAAGTTTGCATATATTGAAATGAGGTGATAATACATTGAACTATTTAGAGTGGGATTAAAGATGAGTAAACAGGATTTATGTTACTTTTTATGAGGTATAATCATTTTGAGAAAATTAATTGAATGCAATTTTCTTACCCCAGCAGCAGGTTCTCTAACCGTCACCCCTAAGATTATATCCCACATCGAACGAGGGGAAGAGCCGTACATCAGGGGTGAGCCTGGATCAGAGGAAAGAGAAATTGGGAAAAGCAGCTCCCCAGGTGAGTGGAGTAATAAGAGGGTGCGGGGTAAAAATGTCTAATAAGAACATAAGAAGCGCCATCTCCGGATCAGACCTTCGGTCCATCAAGTCCGGCGATCCGCACACGCGGAGGCCCTGCTAGGTATTCACCTAGGTAATCTAAACTAAACTTCCATTTGTGCGTCGCACATACTTATACAGGCTCAAGGCGACAGATCAAGGAGGAAGGGGGAAAGTTGTAGGGAAGGGGGGTATGGAGAAATAAGAGAGGGGACCCAGAAGTAGAGGGAAGTTATGCAGAAACTAAGACAGTTAGTTGTCAAAGAGGTGAGTCTTCAGGTTTTTTTCCGAATGTAGTGCAGTTTGTCTCTGTCCTAATAACTTCCGGTAGGTCTTTCTAGGTTTTTACACCCAGATAAGTTAGCATAGAGTTGAAAATTTGCTCGTAGTGGAGGTTTTTTGTGAATGGTAGATTTAGTTGGATTCTGTTAAGGATTCTTTTTGAAGTCGACCAAACATTAGAGAATAATTGGATGTGAGGGGCTGCTGAGTTTCCGTATGGAATCTGGTGTAGGATACAAGACGATTTGAAAATTATTCAAGATGTTATTGGAAGCCAATGTAATTGCCTGATGAAGGTTGTGATTGAGTCAAATTTCTTTAATTTGTAGATTAGTCTAACTGCTGTGTTCTGGATGAGTTGTAGTTTGTGGATGAAAAAGGTGTTGATGCCAAGGTAGGCAGATTTGCAATAGTCCAATTGAGCAAGGACCATTATCTGAACGATCAGAGCCAAGTGGTGTGGGTGAAAGTATGATCTTGTGAGTCGCAGTTGACGCATAGTATAGATGGTCTTTTTCCAAAGGTTAGATATTTGTGGTTCCATTGGAAGAGTGAGTTTAGGTATGACATTCTGTTGTGCGGTGGGGAAACCAATGGTTTTGGTCTTAGTGGTGTTCAGTTTCAGCTTGTTGTTCGTTGTCCAGGTTTGAAATTTATCTATATTGTTTGAGATTTTTTTGGCAATATTAGGATGGTTATGGGAATGAGGAGGAGGATGTTGTCGGCATACAACAGTACCGTTTCATCTTCCATTTTGATGTGACCCAGCGAGCTCATGAATAAATTGAATAGGATTGGGGATAATGGGGAGCTTGTGGGACACCACAGAACGCCTTCCAAGGGTTGGAGTATGATTCTTGCCTTTTGACTATATATTCACGATTTTGTAGGAAGTCGGCAAACCAATTCAGTACAGTTCCTGTTATACTGATTTCTGATTGCCTTCTATAGACACCTTTTGTAGGGAAAGCACTGGGGGTTCTGCCCCTTTATAGATAAGGATCAGTCACTTGACCTATAAGGGAAGGCTTAACCTATGGGCCACACAATGTAAGCTCTGGAAAGGTGGAGGGAAGGTGTTTATCTTTAACTTCACATGTCAGAAATCTTGAAGCTCAAAACCGTGTTGTGAGGGAGTCAGAAGGAAGGTGTGTTTTGTGGTGTCAGATCCTGGGTTGTGACTGGGTCTCTGTGTGCAGAAGCTTGGGAAACAGCAGGGTCTCTGGATGTCCAGCTGGCTGGCATAAATGCGAAGACCTAAATGTGTCACTTTAATACATCACTTAGCGTAATATTTGCCTCTTTTTCCTCAGTGTGACTTAGATGCCCTTTCTTCACTTAATTGACTTATACAAAGTTAATCTTATTATGCTCAGTTAACCTTTCCATATCAATATTCCATACAGATCCCAGATCACGACCAGGATAATGTTAGCAGAGCCTTTTTGCTGTCAGTAGGTGGTCACCCGGATCTCTTCTGAATATTGCTGGTAAATCCCAGTTCCACTCAGCCTGGACTATTCCTGCCATAACCCGATACTGCTGAGGTGGTATGTCCATATTTTTAGTGGCACTAGCGGGATAAGTACTGCTGGAAATCAAGTTTCAAGTTTAATAAGTCTTGATATATCACCCAGTGAGAGACCTTTCTGAGCAGTTTATAATAGAACTTTAAAATCACTCAGAAAATTGGAAGAAAATATATCTGGGGATAGAAAAGAGTAGAATGCATTTTAGATTACTTGGCAACAGGACTTGGTTTTCAGTAGGCAGCATAGAGGCATGTTTTTGGTCAAAGGCATCCTCAGATAAGAAGATGTCGAGACCTCGTTTGAATCTAATCTTTGATTCTTCAGTGAAAAAGTTGAGGGAAGTGTGTTCCAAAGAGTAGGGCCGTTACATTGAAGATTCGTGACCGTATACAGTCATTGATGTTGCAGAATGAGGGTATAACGAGTAGATTTGAGTAGGCCAAGCAAAGAGTCCTAGGACAGTTGGGAATTGGGAATCGGAAGTCAAGAAAGGTATGGCCCGGTGAGAGGGACTTGTCTGGGTAAGAGCTTTGTTAACGTAACGAAGGGACACATTAACCAGCCTATACACACAAGCACGCATATCAAAAACAGGGACACATTAACCAGCCTATACACACAAACACGCATATCAAAAACAGGTCGCACTCCAGAGATGATCATCGGATGGCACCCATAGACCTCTCGGCTTCCAAGTATGTAGTCCAAAGTTGCTCAAACTGTGTCCCCTTTGCTTTCCTCTCCGCTCCCCTCTTTCCTTCCCCACTCCCATCCCTCTCTTTTGCATCTTTAAATCTTCACCAGCACGAGCAGCTTCTCCGGCCGACTGCTCATGCTGCCATTGGCTTGACCTCTGATGTCAATTCCTGGTTCCGCAACCCGGAAGTGATTTCAGAGGGAGCCAGGCTGGCACGAGCAGCAGGCTAGAGTAGTTGCTCGGGCTGGTGAAGATTTTAAAGAAAGATGTGGGGCAGAGAGGTGCCGGTGCCCCCACCAAGACAGCACCTAGGGTGGTACGCCACCCCCCCCCCACTTACTTCTCTACTGTGCCCCACAGAACTTGAATGGTGGTAGGAGCAGTAATTAATTGGGTATAATAAGCATCTGTAACATGTCTAGGGAAAGGGTCGACCCAAGCTACTAGCCAGGTTCAGATTTATGCAATCTTTTTTTTGTTTTTTGTTTTTCAGTTTTTATTAGAATTTTATAATGAATACAAAACAATATAATCACCACAAGTACACCACTGCAGAATACTACAGCCACTCAATATAGCATACAAAGTAAAGATTTCACTATTATACCCCAATCCCACAACCCATCATATTATAAAATAAAAAGAAAACAAGAAAAACAAAAGAATACATCAACAATATAAACACTATGTGGAAGTCCCATTGTTGTTTCTTCAAAAAGACTCCCAAACAACCACCCTGCCCCTCCCCCCCAAGCCCTCCCTCCCACTCAACAGAAAGATAGGATCCAGATTTATACAATCTTATTAGAATGGTGAGACCAGAATAGCTGAAACTGACTTTTTGACATTTTTCATTGATAAAGTGAGTAAAATAGCTGCAGAGTTTAGAGATAAGACGCCACCTTTGAGAGAGGATCACTTGCTGAACGATGGTCTGAGTTCGACTCTGAGAGACAATCGATACATATTATTTAACAGCTGAATAAGACAGCATGCCCTTTAGACCCTTGTCCGGTTGGGGTTTTTTCAACAATCAGTGAAGCTATTTATTGAAATTAGTGATGAAGTTTCCGCAGAAAGGCATTGTGTCTAAGTCACTAAAGGAGTGGTGGTTTGGCCACTCTTGAAGGATAGAGTAGATGGTAGTAGCCTGTTGCAACATTTTTGTCTGATTTCATCTTTACCCTTTTTATCAAAAGTCCTTGAAAAGATTTTGCTTCACCAACTTCAGGATTTCTTGGAGAAGTCAAACCTTTTGGATAATGGTCAATTTGGATTGCAGATACATCGTTCAACAGAATTATTATTGATTTCAACCTTAGATGTGATCTACAGGGGGCTTGATCAGGGTAAATCATTTTTTATAGTTTTCCTGGATGTCTCCACTGCTTTCGACATAATTGCGCATCAGATTCTTTTACGGAGATTACCGGTATTGGGCATTAGAGGTACTGTATTACAGTGGTTTGCATCCTATTAGTCAGGGAGAATGTTTTGTGTGGAGTTGGAATGGGCACTGGTGACCTGTGGAGTACCTCAGGGATCGGCATTATCGGCTATATTGTTTAATATTTATCTGCTCCCATTAGAAACATAGAAACATAGAAGATGACGGCAGAAAAGGGCCATAGTCCATCAAGTCTGCCCACACCATTAACCCTCCCCTAAAACCTCCTAAGGGGTAGCTCACAGGTGGTATCACCTCTACACTGCCCTCGTAAAGATCTGACGTGGGCATCCCATTTATTCTTAAAATCTTGTATGCTGCTGGCCGCGATCACCTGCTCTGGGAGTTTGTTCCAATGGTCTACCACTCTTTCTGTGAAGAAGTACTTCCTGGTATCCCCATGAAATTTCCCGCCCCTGATTCTCAGCGGATGTCCTCTCGTGGCTGACAGACCCCTGAAAGAGAAAATGTTGTCTTCCACCTCTATGCGGCCAGTGATGTACTTAAATGTCTCAACCATGTCTCCCCTTTCCCTACGCTCTTCGAGAGAGTATAGCCGGAATCTGTGCAGCCTGTCCTCGTTTGAGAAATCCTTTAGCGCCAAGATCATCCTAGTGGCCATGCGCTGAACCGACTCAACTCTCAGTACGTCCTTACGGTAGTGTGGCCTCCAGAATTGCACACAGTTCTCCAGATGAGGTCTCACCATGGTTCTGTACAATGGCATTATGACCTCCGGCTTCCGGCTAACAAAGCTTCTATGGATACAACCCAGCATTTGTCTAGCCTTGGATGTAGCCTTTTCCACTTGGATGGCTGTTTTCATGTCTTTACTAATGACCACCCCTAAGTCCCGCTCTGCTGCCGTCCTAGCCAAGGTCTCGCCGTTCAGTGTGTATGTTCTGCACGGATTATTGTTGCCAAGGTGCATGATCTTGCATTTTTTCGCGTTGAAGCCCAGCTGCCAGGTCGTGGACCAATGTTCCAGTAAAAGCAGGTCTTGCTTCATGCTGTCGGACAAATCATTTCTACTTACAGTGTTACATAGTTTGGTGTCGTCGGCAAACAATGCTATCTTACCTTGAAGCCCCTGGGTCAGGTCTCCTATGAATATATTGAAAAGGATCGGTCCCAGGACCGAACCCTGCGGCACTCCACTGGACACCCTCGACGTTTTAGAGAGGGCACCGTTAACCAACACTCTCTGAAGTCTACCACTTAGCCAGTCAGTGACCCATTGAGTTAGTGTTGCACCTAATCCCATCGATTTCATTTTGTTCAATAATCTACGGTGGGGGACGCTGTCGAAAGTTTTACTGAAGTCCAAATACACGACGTCCAGGGACTCTCCTTGGTCCAGCTTTCTAGTTATCCAGTCAAAGAAGCTGATAAGATTGGATTGGCATGACCTACCCTTGGTGAAACCGTGTTGGTGGGGGTTGCGTAGATTCTCCTCGTTCAGGAAAGTGTCTAATTCACGTTTGATTAGTGTTTCCATGAGCTTACTCACAATTGAAGGGAGACTCACCGGTCTGTAATTCTCAGCCTCTGCCCTGCAACCGTTTTTGTGCAGAGGAATGACGTTAGCTGTTTTCTAGTCCAAAGGGACTTTTCCCGTACTCAGGGAGAGGTTGAAGAGTATGGCTAATGGTTCCGCTAGAATAAGATCCACAGAAAAGGTCAATCTATTGGAAACAACAAACCATTAATTCTAATGGTGATACTATAGCTAGTGAATAAATGAAGGAAAAGATCTCAGAGTTGCCACTCCCAGGATAATATTGTTATTGTCCAAAAGGGAATTGTGGCATGTGGTTTCTTTCATTGATCAAAAAACCTTCATTTTTAATTCTTATGTTATATTAAATATTCAAATTTTTTTAATATAAAACATTGTTGTAGATATTACCACTCAAAACTAGTTAACTCGTTATAATCGAAGAGTACTTATCTAATATTATCTAGTATTATTTTTTATATGTATTTTTTATTTTTTCGATCTTTTACTGTGCAAAAAATGCCTAAAGTGCAAACATTTCTTAAAGTGACTCGTGCTAATCCAGCTTATCAATTTAAATAGGCTGTCAAAATAGCAAGATAGCAAAAATAAAGATTTTAAATAGGCTGTGCAAAATAGCAAAGATGAAACATCATGAACGGGCCTTAAACTGGCACTTATCTTTTTAACATGATGTAGTAAATAACGGCGGATTCATCTAGCCGTAGGAAACCCGTGTATCCAACCAACGGGGACCCGTTTCGCCGCGCTCATGCGGCTTCCTCAGGGTAATACAAGGCAAATGGGCTAAGGATACAAATAAAAAGACAAAATGATTGATTAAAGAATGTCTAAAAAACTAAGTTTTTGTAAATTAGACTAGCAAACTTAAAGCACAGCTTACTTACTGTTATCGTTTAGCAATCCGGGCTGTTATTACACAAACCCACTCAAAAAATGACGCTGAAAAAGAAAAGACGCCGGCACATGCGCAATGCAACCACCAATCAGGTGTTTAAAAAATGCGAAACATTACGCACAGTAAAACTAAGGAATGATTGAGCAACAAAATTAAAGGAATACAGACCAATCTACTGTCGTGTTTAAACCATATGGATGCATACTTTTGAGAGCAAAGATCCACCTTACTTCTCTTCTCTGTAATCTTTTAACTCTATCTCCCCCACGCTGAATTTTTGGTTCATGATCGATAGCTAATACTCTGAGGTCAGAGAAATTGTGTGCAATGTTCTACAATGACCTCAGAGCATCGATTACGTTTTAGATTGGACTTGTGTTCACAAATTCTCGTTTTTAAATCTCGTGTAGTCATTCCAACATATAACATCTTGCATGGGCAGAGAATAACGTAAATTATGAAGGTGGATCTGCAATTTGTGAAATAATTCAAAAAATATTGTTTATTATTATTTGGATTGATAAAAATCTTCGTTTGTATGGTAATTTTGCATATACTGCATGATAAACACTTGTAGTGGCCTTTAATCTGCTGGATTGTTGACAAGGATTTCATAGTGGATGGACATAGAATCTCCTTTAAATTGGAATTTCTTGAGAAAGCAATTCGAAGATCTTTGTTTTCAAAAATAGAGTGAAGTTTCATAATGTTCCAGTTATTTCTCATAATCTGTGTTACTTTGTTAGAATTGGGAGAATATGTCATTACAAATGTCTCTACATCATCTTCAAAGGCGTTATTTCTTTTCATAACCAAAAGATGATCTCTATTGATGTATTTTGCTCGGCGTCTTGCTTTACTCAATACATGTTGGGGATAGCCACGTAATATCAGTTTCTCTTGTAATTTCTTTGATTGTTTTTGATATTCTTTCACATCAGTGCAGTTTCTTCTAACTCTCAGCATTTGTGAAAAAGGTAAACTTTCCTTCAATTTCAACGGATGGCAACTATTAAATTGAAGGAAAGTATTTCTATCGGTGTTTTTTGTGAAAACTTTAGTCACAAAGGTATTGTTATCCTGGTATATATCAACGTCCAAAAAATGTATATTAGTATTGGAACATTCCACTGAAAATTTGATATTATTGTCACAGGAGTTAAGCCAAGTAACAAAAGAGTTAAGTTCATTATGAGATCCTTTCCAAAGAAGGAATACATCGTCGATGTATCTGTGCCATGAATAAATCAAAGGTTCAAACGGAGAGTTCTTAATCCAAACCTTTTCAAAATCAATCATATACAGGTTTGCAATAGATGGCGCAAACGTAGCACCCATTGCTACCCCTGTCAATTGTAGATACAGTTCATTCTCAAATGTAAAGAAATTTTCTTTTAAAGCTAGCCTAGTTAATTGAACAAGAAATGGTTCCGCTAGGACATCACACAGCTCTCTGAGCACCCTGGGGTGCAGATTGTCCGGTCCCATAGCCTTGTTCACCTTGAGTTTTGATAGCTCACTGTAGACGTCACTGGGTGTAAACTTGTGGTTCAGGAACGGGTCTCCCGAGTTGTGCTTCTCCTGCAACTGTGGGCCGGACCCTGTCCCCTCGCAGGTGAAGACTGAGCAGAAGTACTCATTTAGTAGTTCGTCTTTATCTGTGTCTGACTCTGTATAACTCCCATCAGGTTTTCTGAGGCGTACTATCCCATCCGTGTTTCTTTTTCTGTCACTAATATACCTGAAGAAAGATTTGTCCCCCTTTTTGAGTTCTTTGCTAAGTTTTCTTCTATTCGAAGCTTGGCCTCTTTGACTGCCAGTTTGACAGCTGCTGACTTGGCCGTATATTTTGTTCTAGCCTCTTTTTCCCCGAGCTTTTGTAGGATATGAATGCACGCTTCTTGTCTTTGACTAGATCTGATATCTCTGTGGTGAACCATTGAGGTCTGTTGTTTCTTCTCCGTTTACTTACTGATCTTATGTAGTGGTTTGTTGTTGTGTGTAAGGTAGATTTCAAGGTTGACCACATATCCTCCACATCATTAGTCATCGCTTGGTGTTGCAGTGCTTGATGGACAAAATCTCCCATGCGTTTAAAGTCCGTGCCTCGAAAGTTGAGTACTTTTGTTGTCGTGCTTGATCTGGAGAAACCCTTTTTGAGGTTGAACCATATCATATTGTGGTCGCTGGTGGCTAGCTTATCGCCTACCGAGATCTCCGAGACGCTTTCTCCATTGGTGAGCACCAGATCCAGTATCACTTGGGCCCTAGTAGGCTCCAGCACCAATTGCTTGAGTCGTGCTCCCCTTATGGAGGAGAGCAGCCTTCTGCTGCCGCTGGTCGAGAAGTGCAGGCTCTTGAGATAAGCTATAAGTTTTATGCCGACGACCTTCAATTCCTGGTCCCGGTCGAGAATTCAATGCAAGACGCGATTTCACGATTAGAAAGATGTTTTGATGTAATCAAAGTGGATGGACACTAATCATTTAAAATTGACTATGTGTAAAACCGAGACACTCTGTGTAGGTCGCCAGAAACTAGTAGAATTATTTCCATCTGTACTGATTGAGTTTGGATAATAGTTTTTCCGGTATCTAATGAATGCAAATACCTGGGGGTGATATTGGATTCCACTTTGTCTTTTAAGCCACAGATACATGAGCAGTGGTGTCTAAAGCTCTTTTAAAACTTCACTGCTTCATAAATTAAGAGATTTTCTTGATAAGTGCAATTTTGATTCCTACAGTTGATTATTGTAACGCTGTTTACTTCGGTTTACCGAAAAATTAAATTTGAGCATTACAATTGATAACAGAATGCAGCGGCCCACTTAATTGAGGGGGCTTCAAGATTTGACCATATTACACCAATCTTAATTAAGCTTCACTTGTTACCAGTAGCTGCTCGAATTGAGTTTAAAGTACTTTGTACGATTTCAAGCTAAGACAGAGTAAACAGTCATTAGAGATAAGTAATCTTCTTCGTCAATATTTGCTCAGTCGTACATTGCGCTCCAGTGAACAGCAGTGCTTTGAGGTCCCACCTTTGAGGAGACTAATTGCTCTGATTGCTAGGCAGGGCGCCCAGTGGTGGAACGCCTTGCCGCTTGAAGTTAAAGAGGCACCATCTTTATTAAATATTCTGAAATTAATCAAAACAGTATTGTTTGAATGATATTATTCATGCAAGTGAGTATGATGAATATGAGGTATTGCCAGTACTTATGTCCTCCTCCCCTACTTAGACTACTGTAACTCCCTCTACTGCCGCATCACAGAGAAAGACTATAAGAAACTGCAACTACTCAAAAACACAGTAGCAAGGCTGATCCTGCACAAGACAAAATATGAGAGGGCAAGTCCACTACTTAAGGAATTACACTGACTGCCAGTCAAGGGCAGGGTTCATTTCAAAATTGCATGTATTGTCGATTGTTTAACAAATTCTAAATTCCCAACCTACTTCATCCTCTCTACAGCCCTCTTCTCTACCTCGCCACCATCCCAATTCAAGATTTGAGACTAACTTATACTCTCTTTCCACCTTGTATCCCATGTACTGACAAAATGTATCTTTATTGTAAACCGCTTTGAACTTCACGGTATAGCGGTATATAAGAAATAAAATTATTATTATTATTATAGCTATACAGTATACAGAGAAAACTTAGCTTGGCTCATTTCTGCTCGCCAGGTCACACAGTCCTTCAATTATTCGAGCACAATTCAACGCTGCAAGCTACCACTTCCTTCCCCGCGCCAGTACAGAGGAAAGCTCTTTTCGAGACCACTTTTGAGTTCCAAAGACCCAAAATCTGGAACAAACTCCCTGGAATGAACTCCCAAGCAGCTTACGCCAACTTCCCACATACTTCCAATTCAGGAAGGCACTGAAGACGCATTTATTATCTTTACTGCACTGACTTACAATAACGTACCCATCTGTGTGAAGTCTATACCTCTGAATCAATTCTAATATAATGCAAGCCCCAATGATTCCTAGCCAACATTTGCAGGATACAAGAATAAGTATGGTTTGGTATTTCAGTATTATAGGTTATTCGAGATGTTATTGGATTGTAATTCTCTATGTCTGCATTATGAATGTTTCTCTGTAACTCGCCGAAAATTGTAGGATGTGCGAGCAAGAAATATTTTAAATAAATAAATATTATGAAGATAGAAAAAGATATATTTATGTAGCCTGCTGTAAATAATAAATTAATAATTATTCACAAATATCTCTGTAGATATGTCAGCAAACAACTAGTACATACTGTATTTTTCTCTCCATAAGACACAGCTGACCATAAGATGCACCCAACTGTAGAGGAGGAAAACTAAGAAAAAAAATTCTGAACCAAATAGTGTGCCCTGTACCCTGTCCCCCCTCTGGTGGTCTAGTAGTAGGCTGGGACAGGGTACAGGTCACGTCTAGTGGTGGGCACGTCTAATGGTAGGCACGTCTAGTGGCAGCCAGCTAGTCCCCAGCCATTGCCAAGCCAGCCAGCCAGTCCCAAGGCAACCAGCCAACCCACCCACCCCAAACCAGCCAGCCAGTCCCAAGCCAGCCAGCCCAAAGGCAACCAGCCCACCCACCCCAAGCCAGCCAGCCCTCAGTCAACCCAGCCAGCCCCCAGTCAAACCAGCCAGCCAGTCCCAAGCCAGCCAGCCCAAAGGCAGGCAGGCACCCCCTCCCCCGTACCTTTTTTTGGCATCCTGGTGGTCCAGCGTGCTTTCCTCGCTCCTGCCTGGTTTCCCTGCTCTCTTCTGGCAGCGTTAGCGGCACAGCGGTGCACGAGGCAGGTGTGTGCTTTTTGCGTGCCTGCTTAGTCCCTCCCTGCACTCCGAATGGCTGCCTATCAAATTCTATTGCCTACTATTCAAGGCTATTAATGTAGAAAGCCCAACCTACTGGAATAACCGACTAACTCAATCCTCCTCAACCAGGCAAAGGAGAACCCACTCACTATTCACACACCCACTATCCAAAAATGTCAAACGAAAAAAACTATATGACAACCTAATAGCCACCAAAGCAGCTAAACTGGTCAGACAAATCACCATTCTGCTGTCCTCGACCACAGACTATAAAACCTTCAAGAAAGAAACTAAAACCCTACTCTTCAAAAAATACTTAAAACCTATTTAACACGACCACTTCCTACCCAAACCCCACCTACCCAAATATGCTTCTAATTACCCAACATTTATCACCTTAAGATCTTGACAACTCGTTGGTAATTCTTATGTAACTCTTATGACATTAATTAGCATTCCCTAGTAGATAGGTGAGGCATATCAAAAGATCCCTAAATGTCCCTAAAATAAGAACCTCAAGATTATTTTCCCTATACCCAGAAGTGCCGGGCATAGTAACCTAGAATTAAATGCATTAAGATGAAGTAGCAATGTCCAGTGCAAACCCAAAAAGCCCAAATATATGTATAATATGTACAGTTAACTCATGTGAAGGTGATACAAGCAATGAATATGCACAAGACAGATTTTGTCTTCTTTGAGTGTGGTGCAAGGGCCAAGTTCTCAAATTAAATTTAAATCGTTAAAAGAACTTGTGATGTGTCAGCAAATAATCAAAAATATAAATCACTGCCACATGTGGGACAGGCCTATTACCTGCGGCAGGTGTTACAGTACATAAAAATATGGGATAAACAAATAGTTCTTTTCTGAGAACAATGCATGAGACAATAATAAAGAAATAATATAACAGCTAACAGAATATCATAATGGGCCTATTAGATTACGTAATAACACATAATTATATTTCAGAAGTACAATTCAAAGAAGGTAAATTAAGGTATAATGGCAATAAATGTAGAGGATCCTCTGAAGATCTGCAGCGCTACTATAAATAGCTTGCATGGTGTAGGTGTATTTTTTTTTTCTTTTTTTGCAGAAAGATAATCATAACCCAAGTGTTTCTAAACCATAGTTCAGGTTTGTTAAATTAAAAAAAAAAAAAAGGAAAAGCACAACAGTTGCACACTTAAGAGAAAAATGTGAAAATCTAGATAAATTACATAACTAACATTAACACTGAAGTAAAGGCTGCTTTGTTTACCTCATTGGAATAACTACAAGACGGCATTGTGTCTTCCAAAACAGACAATATTCGTTTATTGTTAGTATAAAAACTTACAGTATTACAGCAGCAGAGACATATCAGAAAAATGTATTGTCAGTTCAGAATATGCAATGGAGAGAAGAACTTGCATCCATATGCTTAGCAGGGGGCTAGCAGATCCCCGTAGCATAAGTAAGTGAATCTCTCTGGCTTTACCTAGAATGCACGTGTTTTTTATACAGAGAAATTCTTCCTTTGTTCCAAAAAGTACATTCTGGTTATGTAATTCCCTATTGGTACATAAAATAATGTAAATCTAACTCCTTCTCTCAGTCCACGCCTCTCTCACCTCCACCCCCCCCCCCTCCCCAGTAGGGGGGGGGCCTTTCAGAAACAGAGAACTCTTGGTGAACTTTCTTTCTCCAGTGCTGAGATATATAGATGCTAATTAGTGGGTTTACAATTCTGTGCATCTTCGGGATGGTGTCCTTGTATGCTGAAAGTTGGCAAAGGTGACCTTTCGACAATCCAGCTGCTTAGTTCTCATAACTTGGTTCAGAGACAGGGAGCAAATGTTTTGGTACCAAGTTCTCTCATCTCGCTACACCCACATCGTCCTGCAGGGATCCTTGCTCATTATAAAAGTTTTATGGCTTTCCAGGGTGCCTGGCATATGAAGTCATACAGCACTGATAACAGTTAAACAGAACCTTGGAGAAATATCCTCCCAGCAGGGAACGGAGACAAAAACGTTAGCATTGCAAAGGCTGCAGGTGTTTACAGACAGCAAGGTACAGGCTGTGCCTGGCTATGGGAAAATATAGGTCTGTAGTGTCCAGCATATACAAGTGAAAATATAGGTCTGTAGTGTCCAGCATACACAAGTGAGGCCAGTATGTCCAGTTGAATCATCTGTATGTCCAGGTTATCTATGTCAACACCTAAACAAAGTAAAACCTCTGGACAATAAAGCATCATAGAACATATGAAAACAAGTGTAAAGGAAGGTGTGGACAGGCTGGTAACTTGTGCAAACTCTTCTGACAGTAGATTCTCAACAGTCTCAATGCTTCTCAAATTATCAACCATAGGAATGAACACGATTAAAATCAGTAGTTTACCACAGTTATTATCTTGATGTCTTGTGAAGCTTTAAAAGTAAGTGTATATCCTTTAGATTGGAGTTACAAAAGGTCAGAGAAATATGACTGTCCATTGATTTCATGTATGCAGTCTGGATAAGTCCCCTGTCTGCCTATTGCAAGCTGCAGTCTTCAGCTTCTACCATCTACAATATAATCAGAGACAAAACGACATAAATACAATTCCCAAATGACCAAAAGATAAGGGGCATTCATCTTCCAGGGATACTGTAAAATTGAGTCATAGTAGTTCTAGGCAGTACAGCTGGCACATATTGCTGTCTGATACTCAGACTCCAATGGCATAACGTTTATATAAAGCCAGCATTTTTCTTTATGAATCAGCAATTCGTTCTTCCATCAAATTACCAATATACAATTAAAATCCAAATTTTAATTTGTGCCCATTCAATGAGGAGTCTATTTATTCTTGTAAGAACATGATTCAGAAATATCTTACCTTAATTGTGATTATCTTGGAAGGCTTTCCATATCTGGGGATAGTTCATTCAGTGACATTGTAATCACTTACCCGCTATTTTCTGTAATTCATTTTTCTTTTCACAAATAAAAGACATGAAATACAACAGCTATTAAATTGTAAGTTCATTAATATTTATAGGAGAATAGTAGACTTTCCATTTACATGAATAAACGACTATTACTGTAAAGGTTCCTATAACTTAGCACTCTTCTCAGTGACAGCTCTGCAATGCAGTTAATAATTGTCAGCATGATCTGTTGGCTTAACCAGTGTGAGCAAACGCTATTGAAGGTTACATCCTTCATACCTAATCTTGGACAAACCTAGATAACATCAAAGTTATCAGTATTTAAGAGTCGTAACCGAAAGACCTGGGCTGAAGCCTGTCAACAGCTTGATAAGATGTGCAATGGTCAGGTAGTTGGGGAAGAAAATGACCCTTGCCACAGTATCAGCATGAATCTAGAAATTTATCAGTGACTCCAATTTATGAGGGATAATTAACACCCCACATCTTAGTCACCAGTATTTCAACCCATATACAAAAATATAATTTGCTGAACCAAGTCTCAAATTTATAAAGTTAAGAAGTTAAAATCCTTATCCTCTCTCTAGAGCTTTTGACCAACTCCTGTGCTAATTTCTCCTCAGACCCATCTTATCAGTCACACAAGAAAAACACACATTCAGGCAGGCAGACAGGCCTGTCTTTCTTATACACAGAAGTGGTCTCTAAATCCACTCGGTATTTTATTATTTCTCTGTTCTATTAAGCTAATTCCTGCACCTATAAACCTTAACCTCATCTCCTGCTTCCACATACGTGTTTGTAGAATTAAGTTTCCAAATAATAATGGTAGGAGCTGCATACGATTGTAGTGATTGACTATGATTAAGAACAGGCACAATGAACGGAACTTTTTCTTTATCATCTGGATGTAGAGGAATGGTAAAAAAAAAACCCTCTTTAAGGTCTATTACCAAAACCTCCCATTTTATCAGGATTATGTTACTGCAGCTGCTAAAATGCCCATTTAGTAAGTTTAAATGCCAATACCAGCACAGGCTCGCAGCATATTGACTAATGCAATATCTGTCCTGTTTCCTAAGCCCTGTAATGCTTCACGACAATCCAAATTAGCATTGTCTTTGGCTAGTTTCATCATTAAATCACTTTGAGCCTCCTTATTATCTACTTGTCTAATAGTGGAGAAATTTCCTGTTCCATATAACTGATCTGGGGTATAAAGCCCTCCAGAGTGTAAAGCTCTCCGTTGAGCCTCCCATTGGTACTCACTATCCCACACAACATATTGACCCATAGTCAATACCATGCGCATAATGTCTTTCCAATCTTGTGGCAATAAGGTATGCGCCCTAGCCAGGGTTTCAAATAACCCGGCTGTGAAATTACTTCTTAAACCTGTCTCTGAAATAGATTTATGAATTTCTCGCAATATTGCAAAGGATAATGGTAAGTGCGCTAATGTTTCTTCCTTTTTTGCACTTAAAGGTACTGGAGTTAACTGTGCGGGAAGTATGATTTTTGGATATATGTTCTGACTGGAATAGTCAGGGGGGAAATGGTTAATGAGACTGTTGACACCTTGGACAACGCCTCAGTCCCAACCTTTTCTAAGGAATTCTTACACTTCTGCCATACGATTAAGATGGCTGCTGATGCCCTAGGCTCAGCATACAAAACTTTCCTGACTCTTATCCAATCTTCTGTTTTTAGGGATCCTTTTTCTGGATACCGGGAACAGTGAATCAGAGGCGTCTCTATCTGTATGTCTCAGAATATACTTCAATTCTTTCACATGAGCACGCTGTAAATCTGACAGGGAATTTCCCATACTTACTCGAGAGGATCCCAGAGAATGCAGTGCACCTAGTCTTATCGTAAGATGGAGCAAGCAGGGCGTAGGGTCCCTGTTCCAGGCGCCACTGTAGGAATGGAAATAAGCAAACACACACGATACAAGCCAGGAAGGAGGCGTTGCCAGTGGCTAGCTCCGAGTCCCTTTTATTATGCTTCTAAGCTAATGACACCATAGTAACTCCCTCGTTTACACATCTAATGATTGGTGGATACAAAGGTACATGCTTTTACATTGGTGGAAACACAGGTACATGCTTTTACATCGTGATCACCGTCCCTTTACCTCGTGATCACCCTCCAACTCAGCACTTAGACAATACCTGTGTTTTTGCACGTCCTCAAAGCCTGTCAGCTGATGTCCTTTCCACATATGGACAGCTTAAATAAGATAAGGGTTAATGTGTGACAGGTAAGGGGGAGAGAGGGAATGATTCATTATTCATTCACAGGGGCTTAGATTCTTTCACAGGGCCTTAGATCAGTGTGCAGACCTTGCCTGTGTGCTGACCTTGCCCTGGTTCAGAACTGCATCCCTTCACAAATGCAAAGTGATTGCGCATTGGGAAGAATAAACCAAATTCCAGTTACCGAATGCTAGGGTTCACCTTGGGGGTTAGCGCCCAAGAAAAGGATCTGGGTGTCAATGTAGACAATACGATGAAACCTTCCATCCAGTATGGGATGGTGGCCAAAAAAGCAAACAAGATTCTTGGAATTATTAAAAAAGGGATGATTAACAAGACTAAAGATATTATAATTTTGTGGACCGGCAGTTGAAGAACACTGGGCTAAGTCGTGGCCAGACCCCGCCCCTCTCCGCCCCACCCCCATAACAGTACTAATTGTAACACTATTTTTTCAATTCATTTTTCATATATACACACAATATAATCTCATTAACACATAATGGTTAACCACAAAATTAAACTACACAAAGCACACTGTATGCTTCTCAACATTCATTCCTACCAGAGCACAGATAACCCCTATGCAAATACAGGACCAAAAACTAAAAATACTAATATATACAAACAAACCCTAAGATTCAAGATTCTATATGTTGTACAACCCCAGAGAAAAAGAAACAAATGCATTTCTTCCTGAACAGTCTAAAATACAGACTGCAGATGTAAACTCTCAAAATTGACACTATTCAATCACTAAATTCACAAATAAAGTCATTCCCCCTACCTTTGTTGCTTCCCTCCCTCCATGCAGAAAAATATATTATCTTACCACCAGGCTGGATATGTAAGTTAACGAGACAAAATGACCCAGGGCCAGCAAAGGAACATCAGCTTCAAGTTAGTCAAGAAAATCAAATCATATCATTCTGTCTCCTGTTGCCATTTCTGTAGCAAATAACGTTTACTTTCCTACCATCATTCTGTTTCTTCTCACCAGTTCAATTTCTTGGAACACACCTATTTTGGGATCTATTAACCGCCTTCCTACAAAAAAGTCCTATAAAACTTTGACAGTTAAGTATAAACTAACTTGAGTAGGAAACCCACAGGTACTATAGCGGCAATCCTCCTACAATGTGCTGCCCAAGCCTCAAAGGCCGTGCTCGCCACACCACTTCCGTGTTTACAATCCTCTCCTCTTCCTTCCAGTTCCCATCCGCATTGTAATCCCCCTGCATCAGCCAGTTACCAGTCAGCTCAACGCCTATTGGTCCGCAACACGGAAAACTCAGCTATCCCATAGGTCAGCATTCGGTTTTCAAAGATCCCCGGGAGATAATTGGCCAACATGCCCTGTCAATCAAGTCACAATACATTCCGTCTGTTCTAAGAATCATAACGTCTTGGGCCCGATGCACGTGTTGGCCCTGGAGACCGGCAGGAAATTTCTACGCACTGGTCCGCGGGCTGGGGGCTAAAGAACACAGGACTAAGGGACACTCAGTGAGTTACAGGAAAATACTTTGAAATACTTTTAAAACCAATAGGAGAAAATATATTTTCACCCAGGCCCAGATTCTCAAAACTTTACCGACGGATTAGCCTGTATGCATTTTAGCAGTAGATCAAAACGTTTTATCTCTGTCAAGAGTGAGCTTTCTAGCAGTCTCCAACAAAGACATGAAAAGGGGATTCTTAAAAAATACCAAGCCATTTTGCGGCAAAAATAAGCAACTGGTCTAGCGGTGCCAGTCAGTGTCAGAGACTGCTAGAAAGCCTGTGTTGTGATGCAATGAGAGAGATGACCATTCTCTCTCCCACTGCATCACAACACCCCTCCACTGCAGTGGCAGCGAACACCCCCCCCTATAGCGGGAGAGATGCCCACTCTCCCCGCTGCTAAGACACCTGCCACTGCTCACAGTGAGAGAGATGCCCACTCTCCCCGCTGCCATGCCTACCACTGGCTCTGATGCCCACTCGCCCGCCACCCCTTCCCACTTACCTCCACATAGATGCACGGAGGATGGACTCCCTCCTCCCAGCAGGCCTGCTTGTGTCATCCAAAATGGTCCTTCTCCTCCCCGGTGCATCTTGGGATGCACTGGAGAGGGGACTGAGGCTCTGATTGGCTCAAGTTGTATGAAGCCCCTCTTGTCCTAGGATATTATAATATATTCTCTTTCTTCAGGGATCTTCTCTATGATTCTATACAGTATGCCATATGTTAATTGTCACTCTGGCATGTAAGTTTCATTCTAAAATAGCAGTTACATGCCACAGTGGAGGTGACATGGCAGGAGTCCTTGTAAATGCTCTTAAGTTCTATTCCTTAAGTTAATGCCTGAGAGCTATTCCTCATAGGTAGGAGGGGATGGTGTGCATATAGGTGGGAACAAGTGGATTATATGCGATTCCTATACCTATATGCAAAACCTATAGATTACTGTCAGAGCACTCAGAGTTTTACATAATTGACTCCCTTAACTCTCAACACTGCCATTTCCAAGGAGCATCTCACAAACTTGCACTGTGTGGACATATATGCTTGAAAAAAATTGTTTGCAAATAGGAAACTGACTAATTCTCAATCCATACATGGTAACACCTGGTGTGATACAACCTATCTTTCTCTCATTATGTACAGGTTTTATCGTATAAAGCACTGCTATTTTCTAACTCATGAGAAATACCTTCTGTTTATATCCAACAGATCATAAGATCCAACACACATGGAAGAGAATAAAGAATCAAGGAGAAAATCCAATAAAAATGGAACAAATCCAAACACAGTCAGAAAATGTCAGTATGAATATTTTCCAGAGACCTGAGAAGATTAATGCAAAGAATTGCAAGCAAGAATCAAAGAAACAGAGACACCCTGAAGGAGATACAACGGATGGAGTCATTAAGTGTGAGAGAAATGACAGAAAGCTCAGTAACATCCCTGAGGACAAGAAACACCTAGCAAAGAGACCCTTCCAAATTAATAATAGTGATAAAGTAACTTCTATTTTCCTCCAGGGCAAGAGTAAAGGAGAAAAACACCAGAAAGAACTCAGTATGCACAAAAGGGATCATAAAAATGAGAAAATATTTACATGTACTGAGTGTAATAAAAGTTTCATTTTCCTTAGAGGTCTACAAATTCACCAGAGGAACCACACAGGAGATAAACCATATAAATGTACTGTGTGTAATAAAAGCTTCCCTCGGCTTTCAGATCTAAAAATTCACCTGAGGATCCACACAGGAGATAAACCATATAAATGTACTTTGTGTAATAAAAGCTTCACTCATCTTTCAAATCTAAAAGCACACCAGAGGATCCACACAGGAGACAAACCATTTACATGTACTGAACCATATAAATGTACTGTGTGTAATAAAAGCTTCACTCATCTTTCAAATCTAAAAATTCACCAGAGGATCCACACAGGAGATAAACCATATAAATGTACTGTGTGTAATAAAAGCTTCACTCGGCTTTCACATCTAAAATCACACCAGAGGATCCACACAGGAGATAAACCATATAAATGTACTGTGTGTAATAAAAGCTTCACTCAGCATTCACATCTAAAAATTCACCAGTGGATCCACACAGGAGATAAACCATATAAATGTACTGTGTGTAATAAAAGCTTCACTCAGCATTCACATCTAAAAATTCACCAGAGGATCCACACAGGAGATAAACCATATAAATGTACTTTGTGTAATAAAAGCTTCACTCAGCTTTCAAATCTAAAAGCACACCAGAGGATCCACACAGGAGACAAACCATTTACATATACTGAACCATATAAATGTACTGTGTGTAATAAAAGCTTCACTCATCTTTCAAATCTAAAAATTCACCAGAGGATCCACACAGGAGATAAACCATATAAATGTACTTTGTGTAATAAAAGCTTTGCTCAGCTTTCAAATATAAAAGCACATCAGAGGATCCACACAGGAGACAAACCATTTACATGTACTGAACCATATAAATGTACTGTGTGTAATAAAAGCTTCACTCATCTTTCAATTCTAAAAGTACACCAGAGGATCCACACAGGAGATAAATCATATAAATGTACTATGTGTAATAAAAACTTCACTCAACTTTCAAATCTAAAAATTCACCAGAGTATCCACACAGGAGATAAACCATATAAATGTACTGTATGTAATAAAACCTTCACTCAGCTTTCAAATCTAAAAATTCACCAGAGTATCCACACAGGAGATAAACCATATAAATGTACTGTATGTAATAAAAGCTTCACTCAGCTTTCAAATCTAAAAGCACACCAGAGGATCCACACAGGAGACAAGCCATTTACATGTACTGAGTGCAATAAAAGCTTCAGTCAGCATTCACATCTAAAAGGACACCAGAGGATCCACACAGGATAGAAAACATTTACATGTACTGAGTGAAATAAAATCTTCACTCGGCTTTCAAATCTAAAAAAACCCCAGCGGATCCATAGAAGAAACTAATCAAATACCTGTACTGAGTGTAATAGAAGCTTAAATCAACATTCAATCTAAAAATTTACTTCATGGAATAAGCCAGTGGCTGTGAATCAACAGGTTCTTTCTGCACTCTCAAATAGCTTTGGTATTGTAGACTCGCTCTTGTCTGTGCTGCCTTAAATCCCTAAATTGCGTCTGGATGTCACAGGAGGTTGTTATAAGAGCGGATAGCGTAACTGGTTTTTAGAAAGGTTTGGACAATTTCCTGGAGGGGGAAGCCACTGGTTGCCTTGAATCGGTAGCATGGAATGTTGCTACGCCTTGGTTTTTGGCCAAGTACTAGGGACCTGGTTTGGCCACAATGAGAATGGGCTTCTGGGCTTGATGGACCATTGGTCTGACCCAGTAGGGCTGTTCATATGCTCTTATTCTTTGTTTTATGCTATGTACATGCTACAATCTTGGCACCAGGGACTTTCTCTGTATCAGATTTACCTATGAAACACTGAATTCCTCATGTGCCTTCTGTCTCTCATCACTGAGAATATGATTCATCTATCTGCCACATGATAGTGAATGTCTGATTGGCTCTACCAATGTCAGTGTGCTATAAGTCCTCCAAGCAGAGAGGCAGTTTAAAGTGTAACATAGTAGATGATGGCAGATAAAGACCCGAATGGTCCATCCAGTCTGCCCAACCTGATTCAATTTAAAATTTTTTTAATTTTTTCTTCTTAGCTATTTCTGGGCAAGAATCCAAAGCATTACCCTGTACTGTGCTTGGGTTCCAACTGCTGAAATCTCTGTTAAGACTTACTCCAGCCCATCTGTACCCTCCCAGATATTGAAGCCCTCCACAGCCCATCCTCCACCAAACGGCCATATACAGACACAGACTGTGCAAGTCTGCCCAGTACTGGCATTAGTTCAATATTTAATATTATTTTCTGATTCTAAATCTTCTGTGTTCATCCCACGCTTCTTTGAACTCAGTCACAGATTTACTCTCCACCACCTCTCTCGGGAGCGCATTCCAAGCATCCACTACCCTCTCCGTAAAGTACCATTTCCTAACATTGCCCCTGAATCTACCACCCCTCAACCTCAAATTATGTCCTCTGGTTTTACCATTGTCCTTTCTCCGGAAAAGATTTTGTTCTACGTTAATACCCTTCAAGTATTTGAATGTCTGAATCATATCTCCCCTGTCTCTCCTTTCCTCTAGGGTATACATATTCAGGGCTTCCAGTCTCTCCTCATACGTCTTCTGGCGCAAGCCTCCTATCATTTTCGTCGCCCTCCTCCGGACCGCGTCAAGTCTTCTTACGTCCTTCGCCAGATACAGTCTCCAAAACTGAACACAATATTCCAAGTGGGGCCTTACCAATGACTTGTACAGGGGCATCAACACCTTCTTCCTTCTACTGACTACGCCTCTCTTTATACAGCCCAGCATCCTTCTGGCAGCAGCCACTGCCTTGTCACACTGTTTTTTCGCCTTTAGATCTTCGGACACTATCACCCCAAGGTTCCTCTCCCCGTCCGTGCATATCAGCTTCTCTCCTCCCAACATATACGGTTCCTTCCTATTATTAATCCCTAAATGCATTACTCTGCATTTCTTTGCATTGAATTTTAGTTGCCAGGCATTAGACCATTCCTCTAACTTTTGCAGATCCTTTTTCATATTCTCCACTCCCTCTTCGGTGTTTACTCTGTTACAAATCTTGGTATCATCTGCAAAAAGGCACACTTTTCCTTTTAACCAATCAGCAATGTCACTCACAAACACATTGAACAGGATTGGCCCCAGCACCGATCCCTGAGGGACTCCACTACTCACCTTTCCTTCCTTCGAGTGACTTCCATTAACCACCACCCTCTGGCATCTGTCCGACAGCCAGTTTCTGACCCAGTTCACCACTTTGGATCCTAACTTAAGTCCTTCAAGTTTGTTCAACAGCCTCCTATGAGGAACTGAATCAAAGGCTTTGCTAAAATCCAAGTAAATTACATCTAGCATATGTCCTCGATCCAGCTCTCTGGTCACCCAATCAAAAAATTCAATCAGGTTCGTTTGGCACGATTTACCTTTTGTAAAGCCATGTTGCCTCGGATCCTGTAACCTATTAGATTCAAGGAAGTGCACTATCCTTTCTTTCAGCAACACTTCCATTATTTTTCCAACAACTGAAGTGAGGCTCACTGGCCTGTAGTTTCCTGCTTCATCCCTGTGACCACTTTTATGAATAGGGACCACATCCGCTCTCCTCCAATCCCCAGGAATCACTCCTGTCTCCAGAGATTTGTTGAACAAGTCTTTAATAGGACTCGCCAGAACCTCTCTGAGCTCCCTTATTATCCTGGGATGGATCCCGTCTGGTCCCATCGCTTTGTCCACCTTCAGATTTTCAAGTTGCTCATAAACACCCTTCTCCGTGAACGGCGCAGAATCTACTCCATTTTCTCGTGTAACTTTGCTAGACAATCTCAGTCCTTCTCCAGGATTTTCTTCTGTGAACACAGAACAGAAGTATTTGTTTAGCACATTTGCTTTCTCCTCATCACTCTCCACATATTGGTTCCCAGCATCTTTTAGCCTAGCAATTCTATTTTTCATCTTCCTGCTTTCACTAATATATCTAAAAAAAATTTTGTCTCCCTTTTTTACATTATTAGCCATTTGTTCTTCCGCCTGTGCTTTCGCCAGACGTATCTCTCTCTTGGTTTCTTTAAGTTTCACCCTGTAGTCCTTTCTGCTCTCCTCTTCTTGGGTTTTTTTATATTTCACAAACTATTTCGCCTTTATTTTCTCAGCCACTAGGTTGGAGAACCATATCGGCTTCCTTTTTCTCTTGTTTTTATTGATTTTCTTCACATAAAGATCCGTAGCCATTTTTATCGCTCCTTTCAGCTTAGACCACTGTCTTTCCACTTCTCTTATGTCCTCCCATCCTAATAGCTCTTTCTTCAGGTACTCTCCCATTGCATTAAAGTCCGTACATTTGAAATCTAGGACTTTAAGTATCATGTGGCCTCTCTCCACTTTAGCCGTTGTATCAAACCAAACTGTTTGATGATCGCTACTTCCCAGGTGAGCACCCACTCGAACATTAGAGATACTCTCTCCATTTTTGAGGACTTGATCCAATATCACTTTTTCTCTTGTGGGTTTCGTCACCATTTGTCTGAGCAGAGCCTCTTGAAAGGCATCCACAATCTCCCTACTTCTGTCCGATTCTGCAGACAGAACATTCCAGTCCGCATCTGGCAGGTTGAAATCTCCCAACAGCAGAACCTCCTCTTTCCTTCCAAACTTTTGGATATCCTCAATCAGATCCTTATCAATTTGCTGCGATTGAGTCGGAGGTCTGTAGACTACACCCACATAGATAGAAGTTCCATCTTCTCTTTTCAGAGCAATCCATATTGCTTCTTCTTCTCCTCAGGTCCCTTGCATTTCGGTCGCTTGGATATTGATTTTTACATAGAGAGCTACTCCTCCACCTTTTTGACCATCTCTGTCCTTCATAAAAAGATTATATCCCGGTATGTTTGCATCCCATCCATGTGATTCACTGAACCATGTCTCTGTGATAGCGACAATATCTAGATCTGCCTCTAACATCAGGGCTTGCAGATCATGAACTTTGTTGCTTAGACTGCGAGCATTTGTGGTCATCGCTTTCCAGCTAATTTTCAGCGATAACCTCCTTTTTCGTATGGATTTTTGTTTCGTTTCACTTTCTGTTGCAATACTAAGAAATGAGTTGCTGATATTGCTTATGTTGCAGTCTTTACTACTATCACATCTTTTCTTTTGCAGGGAAGATCTCTATAATTGTCCTTCGTACATACACCACCCCCACCTTCTAGTTTAAATGCCTAGAAAAATATTGTCTAAATTTCTCTGCAAGGTTTCTTTTTCATGCTGTAGTAATATGTAGCCCATCAGTGCAATATAGCTTCTTGTCCTTCCATGTATTTCCCCATCCTCCTATGTACCTGAAACCTTCTTGATGACACCAGGCTTTGAGCCATCTATTAAAGCCCTCTGTGGTTTTCACTCTTTGCTCTCCCTTTCCATATGCAGGCAGTATTTCAGAAAAAGCTAAAGTGTTTACAAAAGGTTTCTCGCCCTCACCAAGCTCCCGAAAAGCTTTCTGTGCTGCAAGTGTGGAGTTATTGGCCAGGTCATTTGTTCCCAGATGGATAACAACATCAGTGTTAAAATCCTTAGTTTCTTCCTTAATTATAGTCTGTATTTGCCTGGAACTCCTGGTAGCTGAGGATCCTGGAAGACATTTCACTATTTTGGTCTCCTCACCTTGTGTTCCAAGGTTAATGCCTCTGATGATGGAATCCCCCAACAGTAATAGTTTTCTGTTTTTGATTTTTTATTTGTGCTTAGGGTGCGCTTTTTCTCTTGAGTTACCTTCATTGGTTCCAGTCCCTCCTCCCTTCTGTTTTCTTGAGTATTGCAGTGTACTAGTGGAGCGAAGGAATTCTGTACAGGTAATATTTGTTTTACATGTCGCAGTCTTCCTGAGCCTACTGTGACTCATTTATTCCTGGGCTGTTTTATTCTTTGAGGTAGAGGTAGTAAGCTGGTATGATTTTGTGGAGTGATGGAAGCTGCTTTAATTTTATTCAATTCCTGTTTAAGTTTGCAGAGCTCCTCCTTAATACTAGCAAGTTCAAGACAGATGGGGCAAGCCTTCAGCCTCCAAATAGTATGTCTTGGAATTAAAGCACCACAGTGATTGCATAGAATAAAGGTCATCTTGATTGGTTATGAAGTGACTTGATTTGAGTAGTCCTGATTATTTGGGTCTCTATATATGAAAAGTGGTCCCTGGGGTTGGTGGGACTATAAGTCTTACCCTTATTCCTATGAAGGGAAAGAGGAAATACGATTTAACAAAGGAAAGACAAGGGTTTATTTTTTTGTTGGTTTTTTAAAGTAAGAAACAGGGAGGAGAAGAGCAATTAAGCAGATATAATGCTGAAAACCAGTGAAAAGAGCAGAATATGAAATGTTGAGCAACTTAGCTTTTTGAAGTTCACAGGGCAGCCTTGTTCACAGCACTGTCCCAAAGATAATGCAGTTAACCTTAGAAGTAAATCAGAGCCCCTCCCTTCTCCACCTAATCAGCAGACACAATGGCTAAAAACTAGTAAGTCAGTAATACAGGCTCTATACCACCTAAAACACAGTATTTTAAACAAAAATGCGGGTTCTATAACAAATCAGTGGCTACCCTAAAACACAGGATTTTCCCTACTTTAGTCACCCTGAGCCACAGGCACCAGGATTTAATTAGAGTTAATAAAGTCTAACCCTTATTCCTAGAAGAGGAAATAAGATTTAACAGTGGAAAGAGAAGGGTTTATTTTTTTGTGCTTTTTTATTTTTTTTTTTAAAGTAAGAAACAGGGAGGAGAAGAGAAATTAAGCAGATATAATACTAAAAACCAGTGAAAAGAGCAGAATATCACACCACATTTGGCCAGGACAGTAACAATACTCTATATTGGAACACCGTTTTAAGTCACTCAAAGAAGATTCAATCAGATGACATCATCTGCCTTGAAACAGAAGGAATTGAAAGATTGCTCTATGATTGGATGCGATGCCAGCCTCAGGGACTGCTCTCCAGCCTCAGAGATGGGACAATTGCTATGCATCATGGGTCCAGTTTTCAAGCCAGACACATCTATAAAGCCAGACACATGTCCGCCCTCTCTCTCTTTTGCTCTTCCTTGGATCACAGGCCTAGATCAAGTTGCAACATTTCTCTCTCTCTGCAACCTTGTGCTTAGCTCTTCAATTAGGCCATGTGGTCTTCTAAGGACTTTTTAACCAGTATTTGTGAGTAAATTTAATAATTTGACCTTAGCAAAATTTTGTCTAGTATAGCCTATTATCTTTGTTTAACGATTCTACTTGCTTGATATTAATGTTTTTATCATTAATTCTGCTCTAAAAGAAATAAAGTTTCAGTTTGCTTATAAAAATGTTCTCAGTCTTACTTCTTGATATTACAGAGCTAAGTTTTAATCAAGTGAGCTATATTTCTCTCTCTTTGAGAGTGATATAGCTTCTTGGTGGGGTTCCATCCATTCAATAATAATTTTGTAACAACTCCATCTGAGTTAATGCTCTTTTAGTCTGGACTTTTTTTAACCTGCTTTCCATTACAAATGGCGACTACCCCTCTATTCCAACAGCCTCAAAACTAGCTAACTATTTTAAAACAATGATTCAATCCACACAAGTGCACCAACTCCACTAGACCCACTGCAACAAAACCACCTATGGAAATACCAACAGATCTGGGAATGCGTTTGAAGAGATTAAATTCAAAAACAGAAAACGGCTTCGCCTAAAATACCCCAGTTGTCCTAAAAAGGACAATTATGTTCCATATGCATCATTAAATAATCAAGTTTTACATTTTGACTTGAAGTGATTTAATGTTGATTCAAGAAGCTGTCGTGAAGTCACCTACATAAGCAGCTCCTCACTGGCCTTGACCATGGGAGCTACATGCGGGGTGGATGATGTTGTGTGGACCACTGAGACAAAAGAGTCTCCTGTAGGGGCTGTATATGTTCCCTGGCCCAGGGCACAACCTCCAGGGAAGGAGAAAAATGTTACCTGCATAGGAAAAAATGTGGACCTGTGGGAAGGACAACTGCTTACCCAAGGTGCTTATATATACATTAAATAAGGATGGTGAAAGTGGAGAGCCTTGTGGAACCCTGCAAAAGGCTTTTCACGTTAGGAACTTCCTACGATCCTTTCTCACTTCATATATTCTCTTAGAACTGTGTTTGGCGTCTCCAGCCTTTGATGCTGTTTGGTTATTATCAAGTGGCTCATCCCAGACGCAGATTTTCTCCATTGTGTGATTCTTCTGGGGGAAAAAAAATGTATCCTGCAATGTTGGTTGGCACCAACTGCGCCTACCTTACCACAGTGGCGTTCCCTGACGATTACACAAGCTTCATTCAAATGAAAAACAATTAAGGATATGGATTCCAAACTCGGACAGTGGTTCACCACTATATGGGAACCTTATTGAACTGGCTTGCAGTCACTTATTGAATGGCTGATTCTTTTCTATTTTCCTTAGTTTGCTACCATATATAATTGTTATCCATCTGGCAGAAACAGAGGGGGAGGGGAGTGGAGGGAAGTTGGGAATGAGGCAGGGAGCATTTTTCAAATATGGTGACCTGATACCTTTTCCACCTTTATTGTTATTGGTCTTGTATCGACCTATGTTCTTGATATCTTTGCAATATTGCTGACTATTGTTTTGCTTTGTCACTGGTCGAAAATGAATAAAGATGATTACAAAAAAACACAACACAGAGGACATCAATAGTTGGCTCAAAGCATGGTGCCATCAAGGCTTTGGGTACATAGGAGGATGGGGAAATTCATGCAAACAGGAAGTTCCATCAGAGGAGAAGTTTAGGTGCAGCTGCGTGTGCAACTTGTGAAGCCACTTGGAGGGAGAAAACTGAAAATACCAGGGAAGGTGAGAGGAAGGGAGGGAATGAGAGATGCCATGATAATATGAAGTGATGCCCAGACTGCAGTGATCAGAAGAGAGGGAGCTGCTGGACAGCACAAAGGGTGCTGAAGGGAAGTTGAGAAAGAGGGGGAGGGGAGAGAGGAACAGACGCTGAAGAGAAATGGGGAGGAAAGGGTGGGGAGCAGATGCTGCATGGAAGTGGGTAGCAGAGAGGGGAAAGAAGAGGGGAGTAGAGGGGAGCAGATGCTGAAGGGAACTGGAGAGAAAGGGAGGCACAGACATTAGATGGAAATGTAGAGGAGAGACGGTGAGGAAAAATAAAAAAAGACACTTGTTGGATTGGGGAGACATATACCAGATCTGAAGGGAAGAAAGTTGAAGAGAGATAGGGAAAATTATTGAAATACATGTAAAAGATATGTAAACCGCTGAGATTTCTGTACGATTAAGCAGTATATCAAATTTGAATAAACATAAACATGCTAAAAAGCACCTGGGAGAGGGAGTGAGAGATGGAAGGGAGAGGCAGAGTTTCTGGTACAGCAGATGCCATATGGAAGAGGCAAAGAGAATGCAGACAGTGAATGGCAAGAAGAGGAGGAAAGCAGAAACCAGACAACAAAAGGTAGAAAAAAAAATTATTTTTATTTTTTTGCTTTAGGATAAAATAGTATTGTAGCTGTGTTGATTAACATTTATAAACAAAGCCCTGCCAACTCAAGATCTCCTCTAGTTCAGCAGTCAGAACTCTGATTGTACAGAATATTAAACTAAGCTAAGCCTTAAGTTTATATACCGCATTTTCTCCATAAAGATATTGTTTCTTTTTATACTTTAATAAAATAAGTTCAGTATGAAACTATTTGAAGTTTGTGGGGTTGGAATCAAATGGTTTACAGGGCCTGAGTTTGCACGGATGGAGATGGGAACAAATTTTCCGTCCCCTGACATTCTCTGTCTTCCTCTCCCTGCCCCAGAATTATTCTGACCAATAAGAGCCAGAATGAGATAAAACTCCTCCCCCCTCTCAGTGTTAGTGGGTGGAATTTAAAGGGTGGAACCCTTTAAATTAGCATTCTACACCAGTTCTTTTCTGACCAATCAGCACTGAAAGGGGTGGAGCCGAGTAGAAAACACCAGGACCCGGATGCTGCAAAGGATTTCCTCCCAGTAAGACCCTTAAAGCAGCCTTAGGGGCACAGAAACTTATCTGCAAACGCCTTCGTATTCTAATGAGCTTTCCTTGTGACGCACGAAAGAGAACGCCCCGCCCCCATCTGCCATGAAATGCTTCTTGCACTGGGTGTTGTACAGTTCTTGCGTCTCTCGATCAGTGTGAAGCCCCGCCTCCCCTTTGTGACCTCATCAGCCTGCGCCCAAACAGACACGAGTCTCAGAGCCCCAAATCTCACTTCCTGTCCTTTTGTTCCTTCTTCCGACACTGCAAGAAATAAACCCTCGACCAGAAAAGGAGCCCCACATTAATTTCTAATCCTGCAAACTACAAAAGCAGAGAGCAAAATGCCTGCAGGAACTTCTGCCCAGGTGGGAGACTCCCCCAACTCCTTCTGCCCTGGGATGTTGCAGAGTCAGTCCTGGGGCTGAGGAAAATCACTTTGGGACCCCCCTGAGGGGAAGGAGAGAGATCAGGAGTCTCAAAGGGAGATTTTGGCTGTAACTGGTTTTTCCTGCTATAGTCCTGCTTTGGGACTGTCAATTATGTGGCTGCAAATTATATACACAGAGAAATCTCTTCCTCTGCCCTAATGAGAGCTCTCCTGAAATCTAACCCTCCTCTGGGGTTGTGTTACAAATATCTTCTTCTGTCATGCTCAGCCCCAGCACTGGGAGGTCTTCTGAAATAGAACCCTGTTCTGGGACTCTGTGTTATGTAATTGCAAATTATGTATACCTGGCATAATTTCCTCCTCCCCAATGAGCGCCAGCCCTGGGAGGCCTCTTTCTGAAAGTGCTGAGTGTGTTTCTGATTTGTATTTCAGATGCAGGTGACATTTGAGGAGGTCGCTGTCTCCTTCTCCCAGGAGGAGTGGGAGTATTTAGATGAAGAGCAGAAGGAGCTCTACAGGGAGGTGATGAAGGAGAATTATCAGACCCTGATCTCTTTAGGTAAGAGATAAAAATCACATGTTTATTAGCAGTAGTGGGCCATCATTATAAGGATAATTTTGATTATGTTTCTCTCGTGTGATGAAAACAAATGAGACCATGAGATCTTGTTGTCCTTCATGTTGAGGGCTATAACTGGGCAGTGGTAGCATGTTGCACGGAAGGTGAGAAAAAGTTCAGTGTCTAATTATAACAGGAAATGGTAGTAGAAGTTGCTTTAGAGCAGTGGTCTCAAACTCGCGGCCTGCCAGGTACTATTTCGAGGCCCTCGGTATGTTTATCATAATCACAAAAGTAAAATAAAACAGTTTCTTGATCATACAACTCTTTAGCTATAAATTACAATATTATTATTACAACAGCCAAATGGAAAGATTTTTAAACTATAGAGTTTTACCTCATGCAAAATTGTCATTTCTTTAATAAGACATTAACTATTTTTTTTTTCTGAGGCCCTCCAAGTACCTACAAATCCAAAATGTGGCCCTGCAAAGGGTTTAAGTTTGAGACACTCTGCTTTAGAGTAAATTTGTGGGCTGCTCGCCCCTTACAGAGGAGTGAAAGTAGGAAGCCAATCACCCAATTAACGCTAGATTTCTGGGACAAAGTGGGGGATGCACTGTTAGATGACAATTGCTATTCTGGATTGATGACCATTAGACGTAATCCAAAATTTGTGCTTGGGATTATGTTTAGGGAGTTTAACAGTTGGGAAGCAAAGTGGTCAAATGAATACAGACAAGGGAACTCCAAGGAAATTTGGAACTTGAGGGAACAGTATGGTCTGAAACTGCTACTTTGTATCCTCTCTTTACAAGTGAGTATTATATAAAGAGTGACATGTTTAGGAAGCCACTAAAATTGAGGAAATCATGGAAAGGGAAGATGGGATAAAGGGATGAAGACATGGACTATAAGATACTCTAGAGAACTTATGTTACCATTTGTGAAGCTGTATCAGAGGGCAGATGAAAGATGTTGGAAGGACTACAAAGGTAATGGGGATTTTTATAATTTGTAGTGAACATGTAGTAAAGCCTGCAAGTATTGGTCTTCAGTAGTTAAAACGGGTTCAAGAGTGGGAAATGGGGCACAGACCGAGAAGACCAACTAAATATTGCAGGTTATTATCTTGTGGAAGCTAGAGCTGAGAAGGAACAAGTTCCGCTTTTAGGAGGGAGTGTTTTGAACAGTTTTGGAGTAAGACCTAGTACCCACACCCCTAAAAAAGTTAAATTACTGCTTGGATTTTTCTCCAGATTTGAATTTAAAGATATTTTATGCCTTTATAAGCTTAGTTTTGGCAAGGTAACCACTCAGATGGACTCCCCAGGGCAGGGTACTTCAAATTCAGGCCTTATTTGCGACGGATGTCTGTCCGGTGAGAGACCGTGTTCAGGTGCGATGTGGAAGGGGGTTAAAATTTCATCAGCCAATGTTCCCTCAACCCCTCAAAGGGGTTCTGATGCCATTCCAGACAAGAAAGAGATGCCTTTTGCTCCATTGCCAGTGTTTGTGCCGCCTGTGTGAATCCCTCTGTTGCAGGATATAGGTCTAAAGCCTGGTCTTCCTATGGCTTCTCCATCAATTTCTCTGTTTTGGCGCGGATGCCTATGATACTCTGACCATGTCTTTACCGATGCAGGCTGGTATTTCTTCCACGGGGGACATTGTCTCTCTCGCAGATAGCTGTGATCAGAATCCTAGTGGTCTCCAGGATCTCAGGGAGGATCCTGCAGTGTGCCCACACACCTGGTTGATCTAATCTTGGAATCTGTTCAGGAATTGAAGTTGGCCTGTGACTAGTCTGCTGTGGCGTCCTGTTCTCTCATGAGTGACGATAAGCCGCAGACTGTTTCTTTTCCGGACCATCCTGATATTGTCGAGATGCTCACAGGCATCTGGAAAGTGTCGGAGAGTCCCTGAACTGTGCTAGGACCATGTCCAGACTTTATCCATTGGCAGACACCTTCAACTCAAGTTTTGCGTCCCCGAAGGTTGTTTCCTTGGTGGCACAGGTCAGTAAGCACACTTCTCTGTCCAGGACTGCAGGGTAGATTTTATCCTTAAGCGTCTATCCGACTCAAGAGTGGTCTCTTTCTTTGTGGCCAGAGCATGTCATACTAAGCTCCGCCATGATCCAGATACTATTGTGATCCAGGATCTTGTTTTTCTCACCTCTGGTGTGGATTATATGCTCTGTACAAAATCTTCAAGGTCTTCATTAAGCTCTCCGCCTACTCCATTTTGGTGCATAGGATGTTTTGGAGCCGGCAGTGGTCCGTTGTAGTGCTGCCCGATTCATGATTTGAATCAGGTGAATCGATTCAATTTAAAAGAAAATCAGCCTCCCGATTCAATGGCCGACCCTTCCTCCGTGTCTTCCTAAAGCAGGAGCTGCAGAGCTGCCTTTTGCTGGCCATCCACTGCAGCTCCTGCTTGAGGGGGGAGGGTCAGTCAGAAAGGCCTCCCCCAGTTTTTCTGCTCTTGCCTTCCCCAGTTTCTCCACTCTTACCTCCCCCAGCTTCCCTGCTCTTGCCTCCACCAGCTTCCCCACTCTTACCTCCTGTAGGCTAATAGGGCAGCCTGCAGGCTCGTTAGTGTTTTAGAGATCCCTGCAGCTGCCCATGATCCTCAGCAGCACATTCTCTCTGCCGCGATCCTGCCCCTGCTTTGATGTCAGGGGCAGGATCGCGGCAGAGAGCACTTGCCGCTGAGAACCACGGGCAGCTGCAGGGATTGCTAAAACACCAACGAGCCTGCAGGCTGTTTTATTAGCGTTAAGGAGGTAAGAGCAGGGAAGGTGCAGGCTTCGGGGGGAGCAGGTGTTCATTCGCAGCAGAGAGGAGGAAAAGAGTGCCTTAGGTGGGGGGGAGCAGGCCTTCGGGGGAGGAGCTGTCATTTGCGGTGGATAGGAGGAAAAGAGTGCCTTCATGGCAGGGGGGAACAGGCCTTCATGGAGGGAGCAGGCCTTCGCGGTTGGGAGGAAGAGAGAAATGCCTTCGTGGGGGGAGCAGGCCTTCGTGGGGGGAACAGGTCTTCGCGGCGGCGAGCAGGTCTTCAGGGCAGGGAGGCAGGCCTGTGCAGAGGGAAGATGAGGAAGGAGTAAAAGAAGGGAGGGGAGATGCCAGACCTGAGGTGGGGTGAAGGGAAGGGAAGAAAGAAACCAAACCAAAAAGATGGGGAGGAAAGCAGAGAAGAGGTGCTGGACTAATGGGGAGAGAGGGAGAGAGAAATGCAAGACCACAAAGGGAAGGGTATAAGAGGGACAGATTCTGCTCCAAAGTAGGTGGGCAGGGTGTAGGATGGCAGGAGAGATAGTAGGAGATAGCCTGTACCTGGGGACGGGGATACAGGAGGTAAGGAAGAGAGAAAGAAGAAGCTGGATATGGGGAGAGATAAGAGGCTGGGCATGGAAGGAGCATAGGAACAAGGACACAAGGGGGACAGTACTGGAAAGGAGAATAGGGACACAGAAGAGAGATGCTGGATGAAAGGGTAGATGAGAAAAGGAGAGATGGTGCACCTGTGGATGGTGGGGTCCATCACTGCAGCTGCGGGGTGATGGAGATGAACCAAAGGAAAGATGCCAGACCTCCGGGGCAGGAAAGGGAAACAGAAGGGGAGGACATTGATGGAAGATGGATGGTTAGCACGGAGAAAGAAGGAGAGCCTAATCAGAAGACAACCAGAGCAACATGGGACCAACAAGATTTGAAAAATGACCAAACAACAAAAGGTTGGAAAATAATTTTATTTTCTGTTTTGTGATTACAATATGTCATATTTGAAATGTGTATCCTTCTAGAGCTGGTGTTGGACCACAAACGTGAGCTAGGATTTAATAGAGAGGAAATATATTTTTTGTTTGCTTATTTTGTTTACACCACAGGACCAGTGTGGTTAGGAGAAGGCAAAGAGGGTGAAGAGGCTATAAAATAAACCCACCAGGATGTTTGGAAAAAAACCCACCCAATTGGGCAGGAAAATCGTTAGTTCAGGGATTCCTCTTCTGAGGTGACCCTGAGAAGGTTACCCTTCAGATGGCAACTGCTGTTTGGCAAAGGTGTGGATAACCTGATGGCAAGTGTGCAGAATCATAAGCCCAAGGCCTTCCTAGATAATCGACCCCTGTCTTCTAGGGTTCGGGGCGCTCTAGCTTTTGTCACCCCAGATGCTCATATCAGTACTTTGGGGGTCCACAGGGCAGTGCTCTACCCCAGTAGGCAGTCAGAGATTCAGGGGTTCCCGTCATCATAAGCCATCAGGGAGTTGTCCCGCAGTGCCTTCCAAGAAGCAATTCTGACACCAGGCTGAACCCCCAAGGATCGGGCGTCAGTTTTCAGAATTTCTAGTGGAATGGCAGGCCATTACCTCAGACTGCTGGATTTTTTTGTGTGGTGCACTGTGGCTGTAGCCTCTGCTTTGTTTGCTCTGTCCGACCTGAAATCTCAACCAGGCCCTTCGGTCTCTAACGCGTCCACCCTTTGAGCCCCTAGACCAGAGGTGGGTAACTCGGGTCCTTGAGGGACGGAATCCAGGCTGGTTTTCATGATTTCCCCAATGAATATGCATGATATCTATTTGCATGCACTGCTTTCAATCCTGAAAAGCCGACTGGATTCCGGCCCTCGAGAACCAGAGTTGCCAACCCCTGCCCTAGACCACTCCTCCCTGATGTATCTTGCCATCAAGACAGTTTTACTGGTGGCCATTACTTCAGATCGCCAGGTGTTTGAATTTCAGGCTCAATCTATGCCATGATCCTTTTCTTAAGAACATGGATTCTGGTGTGTTTCTGCACACTGTTCCCTTGTTTCATCCGAAGGTGGATTCAGCCTTTCACATCACCAGCAGGTGTGGCTCCCATCTTTTACCTCCTCTGGGTCTCAGGAGCAGGACCGGGTGTTGCAGTCCCTGGTCGTGCACAGGGTTTTGTTAGGCTACCTGGAGGTCACAAATTATTTGGGTCTTCAAATATTTGTTTGCTGTGGTGGGTCTGGCCTGCAGGGGCAGGTCGGCGTCTAAGGCTATTATTTATAGATGGATTTGTAGAGCTATTTCTTCTGCCTACATTGCAGCCGGCAAGAAGCCCCCTCTTTCTATGCAGGCTTATTCTACTAGAGGCACGTCCTCGTCTTTTACTGAATCATCAGGTGATTTCTTTGGAGGATATTGCGGACTGTTACCTGGTCTTCGCTGCAAACCTTTATAGGATTGATGTGGCAGCCAAGCAGGATGCTGTTTTTGGTTCCTCTGTTTCGGCAGCGGTCTCATCAGTCCCACCCTGATTTTATGGGACTGCGCTGTTACAACCTGCTTGTCCAGGAATAAAGTGGGATTTTACAAGAACGAAAGATTAGGTTCTTACCTTTACTAATCTTCTTTCTTGTAAATCTACACTTTATTTCTGGAGCCTGCCCAGGACATTGCTGATTCACCAATCATCTGCCTTGACCAGTACTGGTAAGCTGAATTTCTGACCAGCCTTTTGAAGAATGCCATCTGACTATGTTTAGCACTTTGCCCTGGGGTTTCTAGTGCCCCTTTCATCAGTGCAGGGGAGGGGCTGAAGACTCTGAATAATTGAAGCTTCCTATAAGCTGTCTGGTGAGTATGGATAAACAAAACCACTTGTCAAGGAATAAAATGTGGATTTAAAAAGAAAGAAGATTAGCAAAGGTAAGAACCTAATCTTTCATTGCAATCGCACCTGTGAGTCTATATTAATAACAGAAAACTCAGCTTTAGACACTCTGACATTAGGTTCTGCTAGCTTTACTTGAGACTGATTAACATAGCATACTACTAGACACCTCTAGCGGCGGAAGGGCATAGTATGTCCAGTTTGCTCATGCTATTCACATTCCCCAAACTTTTGGGTAGCACCTTGTATTAAAAATCTCTGAAGCATCCACAGGTTATAGAGGCAGACAGGAGCCCAGGACAAAGATACGGTAGATACTGGTATTTTCCACACTAGCAGACTATTCACATCTCAGGTTCCGATTGGTGGTGATTTTTCACTTTGTATCTGATGAAAGTCTCACCTACAGTATTGATAGGATACAGGTTGCAAAAAGATGCCAAGAAATAACCTAATTAAAATGGAAAAGTAATCCTTACTGCACTAGTTGAAGATAATCTCTGAAATTCTGATTCTTTGCTGGAAAGATTTCTTTGGAGAAGGATGTGGGAAAATGATTTTAGCTTCCTGCCCTTTCTCTATGCTCATATCAGTCTGAGTATTCTCAGAGAGTTTGTTTTACCGTATTCTAGATGTTCTGGTGTGAACAAGGAGACCTGCATGTTGTATAAGTGTTGAAGAAGTTTGCATATATTGAAATGAGGTGATAATACATTGAACTATTTAGAGTGGGATTAAAGATGAGTAAACAGGATTTATGTTACTTTTTATGAGGTATAATCATTTTGAGAAAATTAATTGAATGCAATTTTCTTACCCCAGCAGCAGGTTCTCTAACCGTCACCCCTAAGATTATATCCCACATCGAACGAGGGGAAGAGCCGTACATCAGGGGTGAGCCTGGATCAGAGGAAAGAGAAATTGGGAAAAGCAGCTCCCCAGGTGAGTGGAGTAATAAGAGGGACCGGGGTAAAAATGTCTAATCTAATCTAATCTTCCATTTGTGTGTCGCACATACTTATACAGGCTCAAGGCGACAGAACAAGGAGGAAGGGGGAAAGTTGTAGGGAAGGGGGGTATGGAGAAATAAGAGAGGGGACCCAGAAGTAGGGGGAGTTATACAGAAATTGTCAAAGAGGTGAGTCTTCAGTTTTTTTCTGAATGTAGTGCAGTTTGTCTCTGTCCTAATAACTTCTGATAGGTCATTCCAGGTTTTTACACCCAGATAAGTTAGCATAGAGTGGAAAATTTGCTTGTAGTGGAGGTTTTTTGTGAATAGTAGATTTAGTTGGATTCTGTTAAGGATTCTTTTTGAAGTCGACCAAACATTAGAGAATAATTGAATGAGAGGGGCAGCTGAGTTTTCATATAGAATCTGATGTAGGATACAAGACGATTTGAAAATTATTCGGCCGGCTGCTCACACTGGCATTGGCTTGACCTCTGATGTCACTTCTGGTGCCTCAACCCGGAAAGTGATTTCAGATGGAGCCTGGCTGGCGTGAGCAGCAGGCTAGAGTAGTTGCTCGTCCTGGCGAAGATTTTAAAGAAAGCCGTGGGGGCGGAGAGGTGCCGGTGCCCCCACCAAGACAGCACCTAGGGTGGTACGCCCCCCCCTCCACTTACTTCTCTACTGTGCCCCAAAGAACTTGAATGGTGGCGGGGGTGATGAGAGGAGTGTAGCAGTAATTAGTTGGGTGTAATAAAATTGTCAGACAGTCAGATAAGCATCTGTAACTCGTGTCTAGGGAAAGGGTTGACCCAAGCTACTAGCCAGGTTTAGATTTATGCAATCTTATTAGAAGTCGACCAAACATTAGAGAATAATTGGATGTGAGGGGCTGCTGAGTTTCCGTATGGAATCTGGTGTAGGATACAAGACGATTTGAAAATTATTCAAGATGATATTGGAAGCCAATGTAATTGCATGATGAAGGTTGTGATTGAGTCAAATTTCTTTAATTTGTAGATTAGTCTAACTGCTGTGTTCTGGATGAGTTGTAGTTTGTGGATGAAAAAGGTGTTGATGCCAAGGTAGGCAGATTTGCAATAGTCCAATTGAGCAAGGACCATTATCTGAACGATCAGAGCCAAGTGGTGTGGGTGGAAGTATGATCTTGTGAGTCGCAGTTGACACATAGTATAGATGGTCTTTTTCCGAAGGTTAGATATTTGTGGTTCCATTGGAAGAGTGAGTTTAGGTATGACATTCTGTTATGCAGTGCGGAAACCAATGGTTTTGGTCTTAGTGGCGTTCAGTTTCAGTTTGTTGTTCGTTGTCCAGGTTTGAAATTTATCTATATTGTTTGAGATTTTTTTGGCAATATTAGGATAGTTATGGGAATGAGGAGGAGGATGTTGTCGGCATACAACAGTACCGTTTCATCTTCCATTTTGATGTGACCCAGCGAGCTCATGAATAAATTGAATAGGATTGGGGATAATGGGGAGCTTGTGGGACACCACAGAACGCCTTCCAAGGGTTGGAGTATGATTCTTGCCTTTTGACTATGTATTCACGATTTTGTAGGAAGTCGGCGAACCAATTCAGTACAGTTCCTGTTATACCGATTTCCGATTGCCTTCTATAGACACCTTTTGTAGGGAAAGCACTGGGGGTTCTGCCCCTTTATAGATAAGGATCAGTCACTTGACCTGTAAGGGAAGGCTTAACCTATGGGCCATACAATGTAAGCTCTGGAAAGGTGGAGGGAAGGTGTTTATCTTTAACTTCACATGTCAGAAATCTTGAAGCTCAAAACCGTGTTGTGAGGGAGTCAGAAGGAAGGTGTGTTTTGTGGTGCCAGATCCTGGGTTGTGACTGGGTCTCTGTGTGCAGAAGCTTGGGAAACAGTAGGGTCTCTGGATGTCCAGCTGGCTGGCATAAATGCGAAGACCTAAATGTGTCACTTTAATACATCACTTAGCGTAATATTTGCCTCTTTTTCCTCAGTGTGACTTAGATGCCCTTTCTTCACTTAATTGACTTATACAAAGTTAATCTTATTATGCTCAGTAAACCTTTCCATATCAATATTCCATACAGATCCCAGATCACGACCAGGATAAAGTTAGCAGAGCCTTTTTGCTGTCAGTAGGTGGTCACCTAGATCGCTTCTGAATATTGCTGGTAAATCCCAGTTCCACTCAAACTCCTACAGCCTGGGCTATTCCTGCCATAACCAGATACTGCTGAGGTGGTATGTCCATATTTTTAGTGGCACTAGCGGGATAAGTACTGCTGGAAATCAAGTTTCAAGTTTAATAAGTGTTGATATATCACCCAGTGAGAGACCTTTCTGAGCAGTTTACAATAGAACTTTAAAATCACTCAGAAAATTGGAAGAAAATATATCTGGGGATAGAAAAGAGTAGAATGCATTTTAGATTACTTGGCAACAGGACTTGGTTTTCAATAGGCAGCATAGAGGCATGTTTTTGGTCAAAGGCATCCTCAGATAAGAAGATGTCGAGACCTCGTTTGAATCTAATCTTTGATTCTTCAGTGAAAAAGTTGAGGGAAGTGTGTTCCAAAGAGTAGGGCCGTTACATTGAAGATTCGTGACCGTATACAGTCATTGATGTTGCAGAATGAGGGTATAACGAGTAGATTTGAGTAGACCAAGCAAAGAGTCCTAGGACTGTTGGGAATTGGGAATCGGAAGTCAAGAAAGGTATGGCTCGGTGAGAGAGACTTGTCTGGGTAAGAGCTTTGTTAACGTAACGAAGGGACACATTAACCAGCCTATACACACACACATGCATATCAAAAACAGGTCGCACTCCAGAGATGATCATCGGATGGCACCCATAGACCTCTCGGCTTCCAGCACCAGCACTAGTTCGGTCCCTAATAGGATCGGGTGCAGAAGAGCTGATCAGATTGATTCTGGCGCTCAACTTGAGGCTGACCTCCCTTGCCCCTATGATCAGAGCAGTAGTGATCTGGAGCAGAGGCAGGCAGACTGGCAACAGCAGCCTCCGGGCTTTAGGGCAGTTAGAGAAGCCACAAGGAATATAGCTGCATTAGATAAACCCAGGCAGAGAAAAGCTGCTTTAGAGCCAAAGCGCATCCCCCGCTACAGGCTGAAGGGGATTGGCTCTGAACTGTTTAAAAGCAGGCTGAGACAAGCAGCAGGAGGAGGAGGAGGAGCAAGTGACCAGGGCGAGTCACTCCCACAGCCTAAGGCAGGTGAGGAGCTGTGGAGCAGAGCAGGAGAGACAACCGTGCCAGATTGGCCCATGCAGGATTTGGAAGAAATCCTTCCCACTTTAAACTTCCAGATTCCAGACCTTGTGGAAAGCATGGAGGTACAAGTAGCTGGCCCTATGCTAGAGAGCCAGACAGAATGTATGGAAACTGAATGAAGAAAGTGAGTAACTGGGAAACCATTAGTGGTTTGTGTTTTTTTTTCCCTTGTGCCTATGTTTTTCTGCTGTGCAAACAAGCCTGAAGAATGTGAGATAGGTTTGGACTTTATGAGTATTTTTGGGTTAAGAATAACACTTACCTGAATCCTAAACTATGGAAGTGATTTAAAGTCAAGTTTGGAAACAAGAAGCTCAAGATAGAACATTTTAAGTTTGTGTTTTGAACTTTAGAAATCCTGCTGTGGCTCCCGTTCCTGAAGAGCTAATTAGCTTATCTCCCTCAGCTGTTTGTTTTGCCTGCACAGGGAGCTGAGGGAAAAGCTGATCCGTTTGCAAGAGCTATATTGCCTAAAGAGTTTTGGTTTAATTTGGATTTACAGCAAAGGTTTATTTCAAACTTTATTTGGCTGCTGAAATCTGCTGTTACATGCCTTTGATATTAATGCTGAGAGAAAGTTTGAATTATGAGTGAACACCAGTGTAAAGCAATCCTGAGTCAGAGCACATGACCTCAGGAATAATCAACTACAGGAGATTGCTGTTTTGTGATATCTTTATTTTACAATTGACTTTATTTTTGAATGAAATGCAAAAGTGATTTTTGTTTTATGCTGCATCTTTTTGACCTCTTGTTCAGAATAAACATCATATTTCTATTTGAAGAACTTGGTTTCACTGGTGATATTTGGAAACTCTTTGCTTGCCTTGTCTCTCATAGGCCTAGGCGGTCGCCTAGAGCCACCTGAAAAGTCCTGAAGGTACCCCTGGTTAGAGGGGACACGCCAGAATCCTTGTGTTTGTCACACGACAGCCCGCCGCTGCAGAGAGTTTGTGACAGATTGTAGTCCAAAGTTGCTCAAACTGTGTCCCCTTCGCTTTCCTCTCCGCTCCCCTCTTTCCTTCCCCACCCCCATCCCTCTCTCTTGCATCTTTAAATCTTCACCAGCACGAGCAGCTTCTCCAGCCGGCTGCTCATGCTGCCATTGGCTTGACCAATTCCTGGTCCCGCAACCCGGAAGTGATTTCAGAGGGAGCCAGGCTGGCGCGAGCAGCAGGCTAGAGTAGTTGCTCGGCCTGGCGAAGATTTTAAAGAAAGATGTGGGGGCAGAGAGGTGCCGGTGCCCCCACCAAGACAGCGCCTAGGGTAGTACGCCCCCTCCCACTTACTTCTCTACTGTGCCCCACAGAACTTGAATGGTGGTGGGAGCGATGAGGGGAGTGTAGCAGTAATTAGTTGGGTGTAATAAGCATCTGTAACTCATGTCTAGGGAAAGGGTCGACCCAAGCTACTAGCCAGGTTCAGATTTATGCAATCTTATTAGAATGATGAGACCAGAATAGCTGAAACTGACTTTTTGACATTTTTCATTGATAAAGTGAGTAAAATAGCTGCAGAGTTTAGAGATAAGACGCCACCTTTGAGAGAGGATCACTTGCTGAACGATGGTCTGAGTTCGACTCTGGGAGACAATCAATACATATTTTTTAACAGCTGAATAAGACTGCATGCCCTTTAGACCCTTGTCCGGTTGGGGTTTTTTCAACAATCAGTGAAGCTATTTATTGAAATTAGTGACGAAGTTTCCGCAGAAAGGCATTGTGTCTAAGTCACTAAAGGAGCGGTGGTTTGGCCACTCTTGAAGGATAGAGTAGATGGTAGCCTGTTGCAACATTTTTGTCTGATTTCATCTTTACCCTTTTTATCAAAAGTCCTTGAAAAGATTTTGCTTCACCAACTTCAGGATTTCTTGGAGAAGTCAGACCTTTTGGATAATGGTCAATTTGGATTGCAGATACATCGTTCAACAGAATTATTATTGATTTCAACCTTAGATGTGATCTACAGGGGGCTTGATCAGAGTAAATCATTTTTTATAGTTTTCCTGGATGTCTCCGCTGCTTTCGACATAATTGCGCATCAGATTCTTTTACGGAGATTAAAGGAATTGGGCATTAGAGGTACTGTATTACAGTGATTTGCATCCTATTTGTCAGGGAGAATGTTTTGTTTGGAGATGGAATGGGCACAGTCAAGGGCAGGGTTCATTTCAAAATTGCATGTATTGTCGATTGTTTAACAAATTCTAAATTCCCAACCTACTTCATCCTCTCTACAGCCCTCTTCTCTACCTCGCCACCATCCCAATTCAAGATTTCAGACTAACTTATACTCTCTTTCCACCTTGTATCCCATGTACTGACAAAATGTATCTTTATTGTAAACCACTTTGAACTTCATGGTATAGCGGTATATAAGAAATAAAATTATTATTATTATTAAAGCTATACAGTATACGGAGAAAACTTAGCTTGGCTCATTTCTGCTCGCCAGGTCGCACAGTCCTTCAATTATTCGAGCACAATTCAACGCTTCAAGCTACCACTTCCTTCCCCGCGCCAGGTACAGAGGAAAACTCTTTTCGAGACCACTTTTGAGTTCCAAAGACCCAAAATCTGGAACAAACTCCCTGGAATGAACTCCCAAGCTGCTTACGCCAACTTCCCACATACTTCCAATTCAGGAAGGCACTGAAGACGCATTTATTCTCTTCACTACACTGACTTACAATAACGTACCCATCTGTGTGAAATCTATATCTCTGAATCAATTCTAATATAATGCAAGCCCCAATGATTCCTAGCCAACATTTGCAGGATACAAGAATAAGTATGGTTTGGTATTTCAGTATTATAGGTTATTCGAGATGTTATTGGATTGTAATTGTCTATGTCTGCATTATGAATGTTTCTCTGTAACTCGCCGAAAATTGCAGGATGTGCGAGCAAGAAATATTTTAAATAAATAAATATTATCGTCCTATACAGACAGGGTAAGGAACTTCAGGGGGCGGTTAAACAGCTTAAGGGAGGCACATCGCCAGGCCCCGATGGATTTTCTCCTGAGTTCTATAAACTTCTTTTTCCCTCCCTCTGTGGTCCTTTGGAAGCATATTATACAGTGGCCGTTGAGGGCGGGTCCTTTCCGTTGGGGGCTAATCAGGCATTTATCACATTAATACCTAAACCGGGCATACTCGATACGGATATTAAATCCTATAGACCCATATCTCTAATCAATGTGGATATCAAAATTTTAGACAAAATATTGGCCAATAGACTGGCTACCCTGTTGCCCACTTTGATAGTACAGGAACAAGTGGGTTTTGTTCAACACCGCCACTCGGTACTAAATGTTCGTAGATTACTCACTGCCCTACAACGTTCAAGGGATTCTGAACTTCCGGGCATACTGGTGGGATTAGATGCAGCAAAGGCTTTTGATCAGGTTATTTGGGGATATCTATTCCAAGTGCTCACATACATGGGTTTCGATGGGTGGTTCCTGGATATGCTACGCTTGCTTTATACTGATCCAACGGCCCGCATTTTGGTCAATGGTACCTGTACACCTGTTTTCCCGATAGCGCGTGGGACGCGGCAGGGTAGCCCTCTTTCCCCTCTTCTTTTCTTATTATATTTGGACCCTCTTCTACGTACTATCCTGCAGGATGATATTGTCCAGGGCTTATCAGAGGGAGACTCCCAACTGAGAGTCCTAGCTTATGCGGATGATCTTTTATTAACTCTGGGATCTCCCGAACTCTCTCTTACTAGAGCTTTAGAGTTGCTGGATGAGTTTAGTATGTACTCGGGCTTGGTACTAAACAAATTAAAGTCTACAGTTTTGCCCTTGACCTCGGAGGTACAGACACAGTGGAGAGGGCCCTTTCCTCTCACATGGGCATCGGGATATATTACTTATTTGGGTGTTGCTATTTCCCCTGATCCTTCCAAATTATATGCTCTCAACATAGACCCTCTAGTTCTTACCACAACCCAAAAACTGGAGAATTGGAGGGTTTATCCGCTTTCTTTAATGGGCAGAATAGCATTGTATAATATGATACTTGTGCCTCAGTGGCTTTATGTGTTTCAAATGATACCTGTATTATTATCCTCACGTTATGATAAACTGCTTGGGAAATGTTTGCAAAAGTTCTTGTGGAATGGGAGGAGGGCACGTTTGTCTTTGGCTCATCTGGCGCGCCCTAGGGATCGCGGAGGATTTGGCCTCCGAAGTCTTCGTTTATTGTCCCGGGCGTGCCAGATGAGACATCTGAATGACTGGTACCGGGGGACTAATCATTTTTCGGCTTCCAGACAGGAATTGTCACTTTGTGCTCCATACCATTTTAGTTATCTGCTACATGTTTCTCACCTGCCACGGAAAACTTCATCGGCACGAGACTTATTTCTACTACCCTTGCGACGCCTTTGGAAATTATTATGTAAACAGCTCCAGATTACCTCTCAGGTTACTCCTTACTTACCATTGCGGGGTAATGGTGACTTTTCAGCGGGCATGGACCCTGTTTCTTCTCCAGTGTGGACATTGCAAGCTAACCAATATATCTTTCAACTGGTACATTCCACTGGCGCTTTGAAATCGTTTGAAGAACTTCAGCGAGACCATGGCTGGAGGCCTAATGAGTGGCTATCTTACCTTCAACTTTCCTCTTACATTGGCTCCTTGCCAAGGGATTCTATAGCAGACCGTTGTATGGAACATCTTTCTGAAGCGCTGAGTCTGTCTGCCCAGGTACCGATCCCATTGAGATTTCATCATCGCCATCTTCAGGAATGCCTGGGCGAGCCTTCATATGAATCTTATGCTTTAAAATGGTCACAGGACCTTTCTTGTAAGGTAACAGCCGCTATGATCCGCAGGGGGGTCTTTCGAATTGCTCGTGTTTCACACAATGTGACTCTGTTTGAAATGAACTATAAATTTTTACACCGGTTGTACAGATCTACTTCATACCAATTTCGGGCAAAGATGTGCTTGTCAGATCGCTGTCTTAAATGTTCTCATTCTCCGTCCACTTTGGGACATCAGTTTTTGTTGTGTCCTCGGATTCATGCTTTTTGGCAACAGCTGTGTACGCATATTCAAACCATGTGGAAGTACAATTTTTCCTTGGATGTAATGATGCTGTTTACCCTGGATCATGTACCCCTGTCAGCTCCTAAGGGGTTTCGGAGCTTTCTCGCTCGTTCTATGTTATTGGGGAAGAAAACTATCTTACTCTACTGGATTTCGTCTGACTCTCTGACGCTTTCTCGTTGGCGAACTCTGATGATACAGCAAGCCTCTATGGAGCGACTTTGCTTTTCTATGCTAGACTCCGCAATGGGCAGGTTGTTCTGTCAATGTTGGGCTCCTTTCTGGGATACTTTAACATCAAGAGCTCGAAGTCATTTGTTAAATGTTTGAATATCTACTTGAGACTGTATTGGAGTGGATTTCTGTTATGCTTCGTTTGTTTGGGACATGGGAGGGGGGGATGGGGGGAGGGCTCTGGACTGTTCTGGTGAATTTGAGCTGTACTTTGGTATTCAACTAAAAGGAAAGACCTTCCCCCTTGATCCGACTATAAAAATTCTGGGAGTCACGCTGGACAAAAACTTATCTCTAGATAACCATACCGACCTCATAATTAGGAAAAGCTTCTCGGTACTTTGGAAACTTCGCACCATAAAAAAACACTTCTATGACAATGCATTCCGCCTACTTGTACAATCCTCCATCCTCAGCATCTTCGACTACTGCAATATCATCTACCTTAACGCCACTAAGAAAACTACCAGGAGACTAAAAATAGTCCAAAATACCGCGGTGCGCCTCATCTTTGGCCTAAAGAAATGGGAACATGTCACCCCTTTCTATCACCAACTACACTGGCTACCATTTGAATCTAGAATTCTTTTTAAATTTGCATGCTTCTGCTACAAATCGGTTAACGGCTCCTCCCCAAGTTACATAAACACACACTTTAACCTTTACTGCAGCAACAGGACATCACGGAGAACTCAATTGTTCGCCTTCCCTTCGCCTAAACACTGTCCTCTCAAAAGATTCCTTGATAGAACTTTTGCCTTCCAAGCAGCCAAGTCGAACCCATGGCTAGCACAGATGATACTCGAGGCCCCCACTTACCTATCATTCAGAAAACTACTAAAAACGTACCTTTTCAGCAAACACGACCCTTAATAATCCATTCACCTCACATGACACTTACCCCACCCCTGCCCCCTTCCTCCTTCACCAGTCCCTCCCTCCCCCACTCTCTACCTCCCCTACCTAGCTCGATCAAACCTGCAATTTCTGTAATATTGTTGTAAACCTGCCCTCTTTGCAGACAGTTAAGAATCGCTGTAATTTCACGGCTGACTGCGGCAAATCGCTGTAATTTATCGTAATTCAGCCTGCAATTTGCTGTTAAAAATACTTCTAATTATGCTGTAAATCTGCTTCTAATTTTGTAAACCTACTTCTAATTTTGTTGTAAATCTGCTATTCAATGCAGATCATTTGCTAATTGATGTAAACCGCCTAGAACTCACTGGGTATGGCGGTATATAAGAATAAAGAATAATAATAATAATAATAATAATATTCACGATTCTTGTTGTACACCATGTACATTTGAGTGTTGCATTCTTCATTTATTGAAAACTTAATAAAATATATTTCTCAAAAAAAAAAAATAAATATTATGAAGATAGAAAAAGATACATTTATGTAGCCAGCTGTAAATAATAAATTAATACTTATTCACAAATATCTCTGTAGATATGTCAGCAAACAACTAGTACATACTGTATTTTTCTCTCCATAAGACACAGCTGACCATAAGACGCACCCACCTGTAGAGGAGGAAAAACTAAGAAAAAAATTCTGAACAAATGGTGTGCCCTGTACCCTGTCTCCCCTCTGGTGGTCTAGTAGTAGGCTGGGACAGGGTACAGGGCACGTCTAATGGTAGGCACGTCTAGTGGCAGCCAGCTAGTCCCCAGCCAGTGCCAAGCCAGCCAGCCCCAAGGCAACCAGCCAACCCACCCACCCCAAACCAGCCAGCCCTCAGTCAACCCAGCCAGCCCCAAGCCAGCCAGCCCAAAGGCAGGCAGGCACCCCCTCCCCTGTACCTTTTTTTGGCATCCCGGTGGTCCAGCGTGCTTTCCTCGCTCCTGCCTGGTTTCCCTGCTCTCTTCCGGCAGCGTTAGCGGCACAGCAGAGCACGAGGCAGGTGTGTGCTTTTTGTGTGCCTGCTTGGTCCCTCCCTGCACTCCGAATGGCTGCCTATCAAGTTCTATTGCCTACTATTCAAGGCTATTAATGTAGAAAGCCCAACCTACTGGAATAACCGACTAACTCAATCCTCCTCAACCAGGCAAAGGAGAACCCACTCACTATTCACACACCCACTATCCAAAAATGTCAAACGAGAAAAACTATATGACAACCTAATAGCCACCAAAGCAGCTAAACTGGTCAGACAAATCACCATTCTGCTGTCCTTGACCACAGACTATAAAACCTTCAAGAAAGAAACTAAAACCTTACTCTTCAAAAAATACATAAAACCTATTTAACACGACCACTTCCCTAGCAACAGCAGCAGATGAATCCAGAGACCAATGGGATAGCTCACATCTACCAGCAGGCGGAGATAGAGAAACTGATTAACAGGTGGTCCTATTGGCTGGCACTCCTCCTGTCTCATCAGTAATCTCTATCTCCCAGCAGGAAAAGGTCGCTATTCAACTAGCTCCTGAATTCTGGCTGTGGCTGGAACTTTATTTTCTCCTATTGAGGTTTCTCTTCAGTGAGACTGCCATTCTGTTTCTCCTGTTGAGATTTCTCTTCAGTGAGACTGCCATTCTGTTTCTCCTGTTGAGATTTTCTCTTCAGTGAGCTGGCAATGCTATTTCTCCTGTTGAGATTTTTCTCTTCAGTGAGACAGGGGTGTCCGGCTGAACGGTGCCGGCTTTAGAGGTTACACTTGGGCCCCCCCTTGTCCCTGCCTCACCTTCCCTCCATTGCTAGAGGGTCTGACTGGGTCTCAATTTTTTTCTTCTTTCCCTTCTCTGTAAAAAAAAAAAAAAAAAAAAAATGAGACCACAGTTGTTACATTCTGCCATGCTTTTGCTGCAAACTGGCTTCAGCCAGCCCTAACAACAAGCTGTCAGTATGTCTGGCTTTTACAGTTGTTTGAACTTCAGGTTCTGTTTGGGAGTCTTAGTACTGTGGGTTCGGTCATCATACATTTAAGGTATGGATATTTTATTGAGGCTAAGTTTTATGACTAGAAATCCATGGAGGGAGCCGGGACTTCCCGCCCTTTGCATGCACGCGCTTTGTTTCCTTGTTGGTTACAGCGCATCAGTAGCGATGCGATTTCATGCTCGTACTTGTTCTCTTTGTTGGGTTTCAGTGCAGCAGTAGTCCTGTTTATTCTGAGGCTCTCTTTCATCAGTGTTTGTCACAGCCATGTGCAGCTGATTGTGCAGGTGCCGGTTTATAGCAGCGCGCATAAGATGGGATATGTTTTTTCCGGTGCTGTGGGCCGTTCTTCTGGTTATTCCCCGAGTCTGATTTTCTTTCTATGCAAGCTGCGGCAGGGTAAATTTTGCGGGGCTCGAATCCGACTATGTTTCTAGGAGCGTTGATGCAGCGGCCACGTGTCAGCGAGAATCAGGCGTGCGCATGGGTCTCCGGCGATGGCGGGAGAGCTGCAGCGTTCCGGTAGTTTGTTTCCAGCTGACTTTGGTCAGGGTATGCCGGGGCTTCTCTTCTTTCCAGTTCAGACAAGTTGTATGTGTTTCACCAGCTTTGGGACAAGCTTGGGCAGCTTTATATGTCTATGTCTGTGTTCCTGCTGTACTCCCTTGAAGGAAGCTGCTTGTTTAATCGGACTCTGGGGTTAGCACTCAAGGGGTTTACCAGAGAGACTCTGACCTGTGCTAGGTCACCCAGTCTCGGTTTGTCTCCAGACTGGGGCGACATAAGGCAACTCACGGCACAGTGAGATCAGCAGTAAGATAGTGCCCTGTATTTCACACAGGTATCTCATTGTCTCTCTTGGGGTCCCTGCAGATTGAGCCTTTGTCTATTGGCAACTGTCCTTGTTTGGGCCTCTGTGCTGAGCTGCATGTGTCTAGTAGTGGCACAGGATATTTATGCCTAAAGGTAGTACAAGCAGTTTCCAAGTTCGGGCTGTCTCTATGGGCATAATGACACTGTGCATATTCCTGCGGCCAGGACTCTCTTTCTCTATTTCTGAGGGGGCCTGGACTTCAGATTTCCATGCTTATCACGCTGGTTTCTCCTGTCACCATTTTCTCATGGCACATGCTAGACGGGCCCCCCAACCAGACAGAAAAGGCTGTACAGCTCCTTTTAACCAGGAGCCAGTTACCTATTCTATCAAACCCATGGAGGTTCACGCACTATGTGGCTGTTAGCCTCATCCCTGAAGCTCTCATTAATGATGTGAGCTTTGTCTGATACCTGTAAGGATGCTGTTGTTTTCCATGGGGCGGTAGATGCAATAAGCGAAGGAACAATAAGCCACAGTGGTTTACTGCGGAGATCTCAGACCTGATCAAGGAGAAGAAAAAAGCATTCATCTCTTACAAACAATCAGGGAAGCAGGACTCTAGAGCAGACTACCTGGCCAAATCAAAAGCCATCAAAACAGCAGTCAGGGAGGCTAAATTCCTCATGGAGGAGTCTCTAGCAAAGAACATCCAGAAGGGAGATAAATCCTTCTTCAGGTATATCAGTGATAGAAGAAAAAACTCAGGCGGGATTGTACGTCTTAGGAAACCAGACGGAGACTATGTGGAAAAGGATTCGGAAAAAGCCCAACTATTAAATGAATACTTCTGCTCAGTCTTCACCCGAGAAGCGCCAGGGCTCGGCCCTCAGCTACAGACAAGGGTTGGCTCAGTTGACCCGTTTAGTAACTTTGAGTTTACGCCCAGCAGTGTCTACGGTGAGCTGTCAAAGCTCAAGGTTAACAAAGCAATGGGGCCGGACAACCTGCACTCCAGGGTGCTTAGGGAGCTGAGTGATGTCTTGGCGGAGCCACTGTCCGCGCTCTTCAACCTCTCCCTTAGTACAGGCTAACGTCATTCCACTCCACAAGAAAGGCTCAAAGATGGAGACAGCAAACTACAGACCAGTGAGTCTAACATCGATAGTGAGCAAATTAATGGAAACCCTAATCAAACACCAATTAGATAAGATCCTGGATGAGGAGAATCTACGGGATCCCCGACAACATGGATTTACTAAGGGGAGATCCTGCCAATCCAACCTGATCAGCTTCTTTGACTGGGTAACGGGGAAGCTGGATATTGGGGAGTCCCTGGACATCGTGTACCTGGACTTTAGCAAAGCATTCGATAGCATACCACACCGCAGGTTACTGAGCAAGATGAGTTCTATAGGATTAGGTAACACATTGACGAAATGGGTTGGGAGCTGGCTTGGAGGTAGGCTCCAAAGGGTGGTGGTGAACGGCACCCCCTCCGAAATGACGGAGGTGATTAGTGGAGTACCACAGGGCTCAGTCTTGGGCCCAATCCTATTCAACATCTTTATAAGAGTCTTGGCAGAAGGGCTTCGAGGTAAAATAACATTATTCGCCGATGACGCCAAACTGAGTAATGTAGTGGGCAAATGCACAACAGACGAAGATTCAGTGCCCGACAACATGATGCACGACCTACTCATACTGGAGCGATGGTCTAGGACATGGCAACTCAACTTCAATGCCAAAAAATGCAAAGTTATGCACCTGGGCAGCCAGAATCCATGCAAGTCTTATACCCTTAATGGCGAGATCCTAGCAAAAACGGTAGCAGAACGAGACTTGGGGGTAATCGTCAGTGAAGACATGAAGTCTGCCAATCAAGTGGAGCAGGCTTCGTCCAAGGCAAGACAAATCATGGGCTGCATACGAAGGGGTTTCGTCAGTCGTAAGGCGGAAGTCATTATGCCATTGTATAGATCCATGGTGAGGCCCCACCTGGAATACTGTGTGCAATTCTGGAGGCCGCATTATCGCAAGGATGTGCTGAGACTGGAGTCGGTGCAAAGAATGGCCACCCGGATGGTCTCGGGACTCAAGGATCTACCATACGAAAAACGGCTTGACAAATTACAGCTATACTCGCTCCAGGAGCGCAGAGAGAGGGGGGACATGATCGAGACGTTCAAGTATCTTACGGGCCGCATCGAGGCGGAGGAAGATATCTTCTTTTTCAAGGGTCCCACGACAACAAGAGGGCATCCGTTGAAAATCAGGGGCGGGAAACTACGAGGTGACACCAGGAAATTCTTTTTCACTGAAAGAGTGGTTGATCGCTGGAATAGTCTTCCACTACAGGTGATTGAGGCCAGCAGCGTGCCTGATTTTAAGGCCAAATGGGATCGGCACATGGGATCTATTCACAGGGCAAAGGTAGGGGAGGGACATTAAGGTGGGCAGACTAGATGGGCCATGGGCCCTTATCTGCCGTCTATTTCTATGTTTATATGCAGCATCTTGATTGAGTCTAGTACGTATTCACTTTAAAGGACATACGTATTTCGCTCATGTTGCATGGGGTTAGTACTGTTTTCATGGTTCCAGTATATTCCTCTTTACATTGTGAACCTTGATTTTTCCTAGGAGAATCTTCTTGCAGATCCTACAGTCTTATTCTGCTATTCCCTGACCTTCTGCACTTCATTCTGAGGGGATCTTGACTTCTTCCAATGACTCTTCAGGCTTTCTCATGAGGGAGAAGACACTATAATGTCAGGTCAGAGGGCTGTGAAGATTTTTCAGGATGCTTGCATCTTTGCATTCTCCTCAGGTTTTCCAGTTCGTTCTTGGAGTCTCTATGTTTTGTGTTTCCCTTTTCAGTGTTACTGGTCCTCAGGATGGTTCTTGTAGTTCTTCGGGAACTAAGGGACGTTGTTCCACTTACCGCATGGTGCCCAAGATAGGGGGCATTGGGCAGGCTGGATCCCATTCTGCTGAATTAGTTTCTCGGGGTTACACATTTCTGCAGACAACCTGGGAGTATATTTACATTTTCTCTATGGACTCTGAATCGGCACTTGGTTTGCCTGCCTCTCTTGGAGCGGCGCTTTCGGTTTTGGCACATGCCATTTTGCCTACCCAAGGCTTCACGAACGTTTTAGGTGATGTGGGCGGTGGTACCGTTTTGGCGCTACCAGGCGATTCATCTAATTTCTTCTTGACTGCCTGCTTGATTCGGACGACTTCCAGTCGGGCCATTTGACTGACATGAAAAGGATGATATCTTTTCCTCAGTTCTTTACACGTGCATCTTTGAATTTGCACAGCACTCTTTTCTCCTGTACTATTTATAGGTATATCGGGGTGATGTTTTTATTCATATAGGAGAGACATGTGTTTCTTTCCGGAGACTTGGGCGTGGGTCTCGGTCTCAGATTGGTATTCTTCTTCGCTTACCATGACCAAGAGTATGGGATTCTGTACAGTTTCTGGGATCCATATTGCTGACTCCACTGGGGACTTCGGCTTGCTTTCCCCTTCTTACGCTACAGCAGTCGCTTTTGTTCCGGTGGTTCCCGGTATCTCAGGGCACCAATTATTTGGTATGCTCCTCCTGCATCACTCTGTATGATTTGGTGGCTCCGCGCGATTTCTCTTTTCAAGGCATGCCTCGGTCTTTGCTGGACTATCTCATGATCACCGACCATCCCGGGCTGTCGGGTTGGGGGGCTCCGTGGCTTCCATCCTCAGCTCCTGGAGTCTGGTCTTCAGAAGCGACTCAGTACTTGTTCATTCTTCTGCTCTTGAGCAGGGTCAGGCTACCTTTCTGGAGCTTCAGATCATTCTTCCAGATTGCCGCTAAGGGTCCTTTTGGTCAGCATTAGGATGGGGGTATTTCTCTACTGCTTGAGCAGTAAGTGTTGCACTCATTGGCAGGTGAAGTTGTTCTGCTTCAATGGGTGGACTCTCATCTTCGTCTTCTGTTGGCAGATCCTTTTATGGATCAGGATAAGAGTTTGGATAGACTTTCTCGCCGCGGAATCTGAGCATGGCCCATTTCTTGGATGTTACAGTGTACAGCGCTGTGTACGCTCTGGAAAGTGTGCATGTTAGTAATAGTGTAATCTTCTGCATCCTGGATATTGAGATTTGTGGCTCAAGCGTTCTAGCTCTTTTTATGGAAGTGAGATCTGCTTGACCTAGACCTCATGGCCTTGTCTCTCAATTCTAAGCTTCCTAGCTTCTTCGGCGGGCCCAGGTAGTGGGAGTTAGAGGGGGTAGCTGCATGGCTCCTTTCTCGCTTCTGCCTTCTCTTTTTCAGTGTTTTCCGATGGCTTGGATTTACCACCTCGAGCTCGCTTTCCGGGCACAGTATTTGTAGAATCTCTGGATTGGCGGCGCAATCCTTACTTTGCGGATTTGATGAGTCTTTCAACAGCCGGACTAAGAAGTTTCCTGGTATCTCCGGCTTTGCTCGTCTAGGGTCCATTCAACATGAATATTTGTACTACTTTAGTATTACGACCTAGTTTTTTGAAAAATCTTGGCTGACGTGTAAGGATTATGCAAAGCAGGTTGTTTCTTCTCTTATCCAGGTGCTACGGAAGTCTTCTCCTCTGGCTTCTGCTTCCTTTTGGAGGTTTTTCCTTTCTTGGGTGCTTCTTAACGTTTGAACCACTCCTGAGTTCCTTTTTGGCACAGGTGTATTGCCAAGGGCTTAGCGTTCAATTCCCTTCAGCTTCTAGTGCCATTCTTAGCTTGTTGCATGGGCTAGGTATATTGCTCTTCGCTTACTTCTCAGCTTCATGTAGTTCAGGTCCTAAACAGAGTGCGGTATATTCATGCGCCTCTTAGAAAGCCCGGTTTGGAGTACAATCTTCACGTACTTCTTCTCAGTATACCGAAGGCTTCATTTCATCCTTGTCTTTTGGGACTCTAAAGGGCTGTGCCGTTGAACATGGGGTTTCTTGTGGCCATGGCTTCAGCTCTGCAGTTTTCTATGTTGCAGGCCTTGTTCAACGGGGATTCCTATTTCTGATTTCCGAAATATGGGGTATCAGTTTGGATGGTACCATTATTTCTTTCTAGGGGGGTGTCATCCTTTCTTTTATGTCATGCTCGCTTTTCCTTCCTTCTTCCTGGGAGGGGAAATTGGGAGCAGTGCTTTTATTCACTGCATTTTTTGATATGTACGTAGCGTTCTCTGTGAGCTCGGTTTCTTACGACTTTAGTTGTTTATATCTCCTTTTTGCATTCTTCAAGGGACGCCTCAAACGTTTGGTGGCGTCCGAAGCCTCCATCGCTCAATGGGTCCAGGAGGACATTCTTTATGCTTGCTTGCTGGCAGGGAAGCGGTTGGCGAAAGAACTTCATGACCATTCCGCTGGAGTGATGGCTACTTCTTGGGCTCGGCCCAGAGGTTTTTGGTTTTTTTTTTTTCCTTGGAGGAGATTTGTCTCGTGGCTAATTGGTCTTCCGAGCGTGCTTTCTCTCCCCATTTCTGCTTGGATGTGGGGGCGCATGCGGTAGGGGCGTTTTGTGCTTCGGTTGTTGCGGAGACGGCGTTTGCTTCCCACCCAGATTGAGGATTGCTTTGCTACATCCCATTGGTCTCTGGATTCATCTGCTGCTGTTGCTAGGGAAGGAAAAATTATATTCTTACCTGTTAATTTTCTTTCCCTTAGACGCAGCAGATGAATCCAGAGCCCCACCCTTTCTGGATATTGTCTCTCTCTTTTTTCTTTTGCAACTTTCGCAGTTTGTTATTATGGCAGGTTGTTTTCTGTATTATTGCATTTTGAGATTTGTTATGGGAAAGAAGTTTTTTACATGCTATGCCTATTGCTGGTTACGTGTGCTTGGGCAAGGAGCTATACTGATGAGACAGGAGGAGTGCCAGCCAATAGGACCACCTGTTAATCAGTTTCTCTATCTCCGCCTGCTGGTAGATGTGAGCTATCCCATTGGTCTCTGGATTCATCTGCTGCGTCTAAGGGAAAGAAAATTAACAGGTAAGAACATAATTTTTCCTTCCTACCCAAACCCCACCTACCCAAATATGCTTCTAATTACCCAACATTTATCACCTTAAGATCTCGACAACTCATTGGTAATTCTTATGTAACTCTTATGACATTAATTAGCATTCCCTAGTAGATAGGTGAGGCATATCAAAAAATTCCTAATTGTCCCTAAAATAAGAGAACCTCAAGATTATTTTCCCTATACCCAGAAGTGCCGGGCATAGTAACCTAGAATTAAATGCATTAAGATGAAGAAGAAATGTTCAGTGCAAACCCAAAAAGCCCAAATATATGCATAATATGTAAAGTTAACTCATGTGAAGGTGATACAAGCAATGAATATCCACAAGACAGATTTTGTCTTCTTTGAGTGCAAGGGCCAAGTTCTCAAATTAAATTTAAATCATTAAAAGAACTTGTGATGTGTCAGCAAATAATCAAAAATATAAATCACTGCCACATGTGGGACAGGCCTATTACCTGCGGCAGGTGTTACAGTACATAAAAATATGGGATAAACAAATAGTTCTTTTCCGAGAACAATGCATGAGACAATAATAAAGAAATAATACAACAGCTAACAGAATATCATAATGGGCCTATTAGATTACGTAATAACACATAATTATATTTCAGAAGTACAATTCAAAGAAGGTAAATTAAGGTATAATGGCAATAAATGTTGAGGATCCTCTGAAGATCTACAGCGCTACTATAAATAGCTTGCATGGTGTAGGTGTATATTTTTTTTCTTTTTTTGCAGAAAGGTAATCATAACCCAAGTGTTTCTAAACCATAGTTCTGGTTTGTTAAATTAAAAAAAAAAGGAAAAGCACAACAGTTGCACACTTAAGAGAAAAATGTGAAAATCCAGATAAATTACATAACTAACATTAACACCTAAACAAAGTAAAACCTCTGGACAATAAAGCATCATAGAACATATGAAAACAAGTGTAAAGGAAGGTGTGGACAGGCTGGTAACTTGTGCAAACTCTTCTGACAGTAGATTCTCAACAGTCTCAATGCTTCTCAAATTATCAACCATAGGAATGAACACGATCAAAATCAGTAGTTAACCACAGTTATTATCTTGATGTCTTGTGAAGCTTTAAAAGTAAGTGTATATCCTTTAGATTGGAGTCACAAAAGGTCAGAGAAATATGACTGTCCATTGATTTCATGTATGCAGTCTGGATAGGTCCCCTGTCTGCCTGTTGCAAGCTGCAGTCTTCAGCTTCTACATAGTAACATAGTAGATGACGGCAGATAAAGACCCGAATGGTCCATCCAGTCTGCCCAACCTGATTCAATTTAAAATTATTATTATTTTTTTTTTTCTTCTTAGCTATTTCTGGGCAAGAATCCAAAGCTTTACCCGGTACTATGCTTGGGTTCCACCTGCCGAAATCTCTGTTAAGACTTACTCCAGCCCATCTACACCCTCCCAGCCATTGAAGCCCTCCCCTGCCCATCCTCTACCAAACGGCCATACACAGACACAGACCGTGCAAGTCTGCCCAGTAACTGGCCTTAGTTCAATATTTAATATTATTTTCTGATTCTAAATCTTCTGTGCTCATCCCACGCTTCTTTAAACTCAGTCACAGTTTTACTCTCCACCACCTCTCTCGGGAGCGCATTCCAGGCATCCACTACCCTCTCCGTAAAGTAGAATTTCCTAACATTGCCCCTGAATCTACCACCCCACAACCTCAAATTATGTCCTCTGGTTTTACCATTTTCCTTTCTCTGGAAAAGATTTTGTTCTACGTTAATACCCTTTAAGTATTTGAACGTCTGAATCATATCTCCCCTGTCTCTCCTTTCCTCTAGGGTATACATATTCAGGGCTTCCAGTCTCTCCTCATACATCTTCTGGCGCAAGCCTCCTATCATTTTCGTCGCCCTCCTCTGGACCGCCTCAAGTCTTCTTACGTCTTTCGCCAGATACGGTCTCCAAAACTGAACACAATACTCCAAGTGGGGCCTCACCAATGACCTGTACAGGGGCATCAACACCTTCTTCCTTCTACTGACTACGCCTCTCTTTATACAGCCCAGAATCCTTCTGGCAGCAGCCACTGCCTTGTCACACTGTTTTTTTTGCCTTTAGATCTTCGGACACTATCACCCCAAGGTCCCTCTCCCCGTCCGTGCATATCAGCTTCTCTCCTCCCAGCATATACGGTTCCTTCCTATTATTAATCCCCAAATGCATTACTCTGCATTTCTTTGCATTGAATTTTAGTTGCCAGGCATTAGACCATTCCTCTAACTTTTGCAGATCCTTTTTCATATTCTCCACTCCCTCTTCGTTGTTTACTCTGTTACAAATCTTGGTATCATCTGCAAAAAGGCACACTTTTCCTTCTAACCCTTCAGCAATGTCACTTACATACATATTGAACAGGATTGGCCCCAGCACCGAACCCTGAGGGACTCCACTAGACACCTTTCCTTCCTTCGAGCGACTTCCATTAACCACCACTCTCTGGCGTCTGTCCGACAGCCAGTTTCTGACCCAGTTCACCACTTTGGGTCCTAACTTCAGCCCTTCAAGTTTGTTCAACAGCCTCCTATGAGGAACTGTATCAAAGGCTTTGCTGAAATCCAAGTAAATTACATCTAGCATATGTCCTCGATCCAGCTCTCTGGTTACCCAATCAAAAAATTCAATCAGGTTCGTTTGGCATGATTTACATTTCGTAAAGCCATGTTGCCTCGGATCCTGTAACCCATTAGATTCAAGGAAATACACTATCCTTTCTTTCAGCAACACTTCCATTATTTTTCCAACAACTGAAGTGAGGCTCACCGGCCTGTAGTTTCCTGCTTCATCCCTGTGACCACTTTTATGAATAGGGACCACATCCGCTCTCCTCCAATCCCCAGGAATCACTCCCGTCTCCAGAGATTTGTTGAACAAGTCTTTAATAGGACTCGCCAGAACCTCTCTGAGCTCCCTTAGTATCCTGGGATGGATCCCGTCTGGTCCCATCGCTTTGTCCACCTTCAGTTTTTCAAGTTGCTCATAAACACCCTCCTCCGTGAACGGCGCAGAATCTACTCCATTTTCTCGTGTAACTTTGCCAGACAATCTCGGTCCTTCTCCAGGATTTTCTTCTGTGAACACAGAACAGAAGTATTTGTTTAGCACATTTGCTTTCTCCTCATCACTCTCCACATATTTGTTCCCAGCATCTTTTAGCCTAGCAATTCCATTTTTTATCTTCCTCCTTTCACTAATATATCTGAAAAAAATTTTATCTCCCTTTTATCTCCCTTTTTTACATTTTTAGCCATTTGTTCTTCCGCCTGTGCCTTCGCCAAACGTATCTCTCTCTTGGCTTCTTTCAGTTTCACCCTGTAGTCCTTTCTGCTCTCCTCTTCTTAGGTTGGAGAACCATATCGGCTTCCTTTTTCTCTTGTTTTTATTGATTTTCTTCACATAAAGGTCCGTAGCCATTTTTATCGCTCCTTTCAGCTTAGACCACTGTCTTTCCACTTCTCTTATGTCCTCCCATCCTAACAGCTCTTTCTTCAGGTACTTTCCCATTGCATTAAAGTCCGTACGTTTGAAATCTAGGACTTTAAGTATCGTGCGGCCGCTCTCCACTTTAGCCGTTATATCAAACCAAACCGTTTGATGATCGCTACTACCCAGGTGAGCACCCACTCGAACATTAGAGATACTCTCTCCATTTGTGAGGACCAGATCCAATATCGCTTTTTCCCTTGTGGGTTCCATCACCATTTGTCTGAGCAGAGCCTCTTGAAAGGCATCCACAATCTCCCTACTTCTTTCCGATTCCACAGACGGAACATTCCAGTCTGCATCCGGCAGGTTGAAATCTCCCAACAGCAGAACCTCCTCTTTCCTTCCAAACTTTTGGATATCCACAATCAGATCCTTATCAATTTGCTGCGATTGAGTTGGAGGTCTGTAGACTACACCCACGTAGATAGAAGTTCCATCTTCTCTTTTCAGAGCAATCCATATCGCTTCTTCCTCTCCCCAGGTCCCTTGCATTTCGGTCGCTTGGATATTGATCTTTACATAGAGAGCTACTCCTCCACCTTTATGACCATCTCTGTCCTTCCTAAAAAGATTATATCCCGGTATGTTTGCATCCCATCCATGTGATTCACTGAACCATGTCTCTGTGATAGCAACAATATCTAGATCTGCCTCTAATATCAGGGCTTGCAGATCATGAACTTTGTTGCTTAGACTGCGAGCATTTGTGGTCATCGCTTTCCAGCTATTTTTCAGCGATAATCTCCTTTTTTGTATGGATTTTTGTGTCGTTTCACTTTCTGTTGCAATACTAAGAAATGAGTTGCTGATATTGCTTATGTTGCAGCCTTTACTACTATCACATCTTTTCTTTTGCCGGGGGTGGTCTCTATAATTGTCCTTCGTACATACACCACCCCCACCTTCTAGTTTAAATGCCTAGAAAAATATTGTCTAAATTTCTCTGCAAGGTTTCTTTTTCCTGCTGTAGTAATATGTAGCCCATCAGTGCAATATAGCTTCTTGTCCTTCCATGTATTTCCCCATCCTCCTATGTACCTGAAGCCTTCTTGATGACACCAGGCTCTGAGCCATCTATTAAAGTCCTCTGTGTTTTTCACTCTTTGCTCTCCTTTTCCATATGCAGGCAGTATCTCAGAAAAAGCTAAAGTCTTTACAAAAGGTTTCACGCCCTCACCAAGCTCCCGAAAAGCTTTCTGTGCTGCAAGTGTGGAGTTGTTGGCCAGGTCATTTGTTCCCAGATGGATAACAACATCAGTGTTAAAATCCTTAGTTTCTTCCTTAATTATAGTCAGTATTTGCCTGGAACTCCTGGTAGCTGAGGATCCTGGAAGACATTTCACTATTTTGGTCTCCTCGCCCTGTGTTCCAAGGTTAATGCCTCTGATGATGGAATCCCCCAACAGTAATAGTTTTCTGTTTTTGGCTTTTTTATTTGTACTTAGGGTGCGCTTGTTCTCTTGAGTTACCTTCATTGGTTCCAGTCCCACCTCCCTTCTGTTTTCCTGAGTATCGCAGTGCACTAGTGGACCGAAGGAATTCTGTAGAGGTAATATTTGTGAAGGTGGATGTTTCTGTGTTATATGTCGCAGTCTTCCTGAGCCTACTGTGACCCATTTATTCCTGGGCTGTTTTATTCTTTGAGGTAGAGGTGGTAAGTTGGTATGATTTTGTGGAGTGATGGAAGCTGCTTTAATTGTATTCAATTCCTGTTTAAGTTTGCAGAGCTCCTCCTTAATACTGGCAAGTTGAAGACAGATGGGGCAAGCCTTAAGCCTCCAAATAGTATGTCTTGGAATTAAAGCACCACAGTGATTGCATAGAATAAAGGTCATCTTGATTGGTTGTGAAGAGACTTGATTTGAGTAGTCCTGATTATATGGGTCTCTATATATGAATAGTGGTCCCTGGGGTTGGTGGGACTATAAGTAAGACTACTAGTAAGGCAGAAATATAGGCGCTATACTACCTAAAACACAGTATTTTAAACAAAACTGCAGGTTCTATCAGTGCTACCCTAAAACACAAGATTTATAACAGGATTTTCCCTACTTTAGTCACCTTGAACCACAGGCACCAGAAATATAGGCTTTATACCACCTAAAACACAGTATTTTAAACAAAACTGCAGGTTCTATCAGTGCTACCCTAAAACACAGGATTTATAACAGGATTTTCCCTACTTTAGTCACCCTGAGCCACAGGCACCAGAAATATAGGCTCTATACCACCTAAAACACAGTATTTTAAACAAAAATGCAGGAAGAGGAAATAAGATTTAACAGAGGAAAGAGAAGGATTTTTTTGTGCTTTTTTATATTTTTTTTAGTAAGAAACAGGGAGGAGAAGAGAAATTAAGCAGATATAATGCTGAAAACCAGTCAAAAGAGCAGAATATGAAATGCTGAGTAACTTAGCTTTTAGATGTTTACAGGGCAGCCTTAATATAATCAGAGACAAAACGACATAAATACAATTCCCAAATGACCAAAAGGTAAGGGGCATTCATCTTCCAGAGATACTGTAAAATTGAGTCATAGTAGTTCTAGGTAGTACAGCTGGCACATATTGCTGTCTGATACTCAGACTCCAATAGCATAACGTTTATATAAAGCCAGCATTTTTCTTTATGAATCAGCAATTCGTTCTTCCATCAAATTACCAAAATACAATTAATATCCAAATTTTAATTTGTGCCCACTCAATGAGGAGTCTATTTATTCTTTTCCCTCTCTTGGAAACCTTCTCTGATCTAACGTTGTAACCCTTCTTCCATAACTCTTTTTGTAATCCGCTTTGAACCGAAAAGTAATGGCGGAATAGAAATCTGTAATGTAATGTAACATGATTCAGAAATAGCTTACCTTAATTGTGATTATCTTGGAAGGCTTTCCATATCTGGGGACAGTTCTTTAACACCCAGAGACCCAGTGTTGTAATATTACAACATCACATTTAAGGCTACAAAATAAACCCTCCCCCATTTTTTTTCTTTTTAAAACTTCATGTACATTACTAATAGAACCTATTGTTCAGTTCTGCAACACCATTGGATGGTTGAATGTGTAAATAGGTCTGTTTATCTGGCCATGAAGTCATACAACCCTGTTGCCTGCTTTGGAGTATATCATCTTGTTGTTTTGGACGGGATACATCAGGACTAAAGTAAGTAAAAAGCTTGAAATATTTTTTTATGTGATCATTAATATGTGTAGATCATGCAGATTTTATGACATCATTGAATATACTGATTTTAAGAGATTTAGAGCTGGTTATTTCTATGTTGTAATTTTACAACAGTGGGTCAAAGTGATAGCAAGGTTTTGTCTGCACTCCCCTGAGACCCAGTGTTGTAATATTACAACATCACATTTAAGGCTACAAAATAAACCCTCCCCCATTTTTTTTCTTTTTAAAACTTCATGTACATTACTAATAGAACCTATTGTTCAGTTCTGCAACACCATTGGATGGTTGAATGTGTAAATAGGTCTGTTTATCTGGCCATGAAGTCATACAACCCTGTTGCCTGCTTTGGAGTAATGATGTCCATTCCCTCTGCACACCACTGGAGTACTTTCAGAAGTTTGTGACAGAAGATATGATCAACGCTCTGGCAGATAACACAAATCAGTACAGTTTTCAGAAGAAAGGATCATCTATAAACACAAACACAAAGGAAATAGAGCAAATGATTGACATGTATCTGAAGATGGGTCTTGTCCAAATGCCTGGAGTCCGTATGTACTGGGAAGCAGACACAAGATACAGTCCTGTCGCTGATGTAATGTCACGAAACAGATTCCAGTCTCTGTTGACATCATTACATTTTGTGAACAATCTAACCGTGTCTGAGATGGAACAAAAAAGTGACAAACTCTGGAAACTCAGACCATGGCTTGATGCTTTCAGAGAGAAATGCCTAAAAGTGGTCCCTGAAGAACATAACTCTGTTGATGAAATGATGATCCCTTTCAGGGGGAAATTCAGCAGCATCAAACAGTACATGCGTGGCAAGCCAAACCCATGGGGGTTCAAGCTGTGGGCAAGGACTGGAATCTCTGGTATACTTTGTGATTTTGATGTGTACCAAGGCAGTGTGAATGGAATACGGGCAAGATCTGAACTTGGACTATCAGGGGATGTTGTGATGAAACTTGCTTCCACACTTCCACATAGTCACAACTACAAGATCTATGCAGACAACTTTTTCACCAGCATCCCATTGATAGTTAGGCTGCTGGATTGTGGAATTCATTACACAGGAACAGCCAGACAAGTGCGCCTTCCAAACTGTAATCTTGAGGATGAGAAAAGCTTGAAGAAAAAGGGAAGAGGAAGCTTTGATGTCAGAGTGGAGTCAAATCACAACATTTGTGCTGTGAAATGGTTTGACAACAGACAGGTTACACTTGTGTCTTCCTTTGCTGGCCCACAACCAGTGGAGAAGATTCAACGCTGGGACAAAACTGCCAAAAGATTTGTTGAAGTTGAGAGGCCTTATATCGTGGCTGCCTATAACAAATTCATGGGCGGAGTGGATTTGTTAGACTCATTTGCAGCAAAATACAAGTTTCCACTGAAGTCCTACCGCTGGTACCTTTACATCTTCTGGCACACCATTAACCTAGCTGTGATCAATGCTTGGCTCCTGTACAAAAGGGACTGCAAAGCTTTGGATATCCCAAAGAAACAGATGCTAAACAGGAGAATGTTTCAGGCCCAGTTGGCATCTTCTCTTATCCTGATCGGAACGGCTGGGTCAGTGTCAAAGCGAGGGCGACCATCTGCAAGCCCAGTTTCATCAAGAGGGGGCACCTTGACTTCCCAAAAGAGGCAGTTTACAGATGATGGAGGTTCTTCAGCTGCCATGACAGCCAAAAAGTCAAATGCACACCCTCCAAAGGAAGTTTGCAAGGACATGATTGGACATTTTCCCATCAAAGCCGATAGAGGACGGTGCCGACACTGTGCAAAAGGCTATACCAACACACTTTGCAGGAAGTGCAATGTTCGCCTGTGCTTTTCAGAGCAAAATAACTGTTTTTGGAACTACCATAACTGAATAAATGAACAAATAAAACATGCACATATAGGGCTCGATTCACAAAACCGTGCTATGAAGATAGCACAAGTGCTATTTCATAGCGTGGCCGTTTTTACCCGTATTTGCGCTAACATGAAATTTTTTGTGCAAAAACACGAAATTTCTTGATTACCGCTGATAGAAGTCAATGGGCGCTTCACAGGGAAAAATTTGCGTTTTTATATGATACTCATTTTTTGTATTAAATTGATAATAAAAATTACTTTTTTCTTTATTATACTATTGTTGTTGTGTATATACATAAACTTAGGTGGGTCTTTATAAGCTGTAAAGTACAAATAAACTTTTAATTATGTGTTCAGAGAGAGAGTGACACTATTGAAATTCTGCTACCTTACAGGCCCAGCGTTGCAATTTTACAACATCCTCCCCAAAAGTTACTAAAATGTCAAAATAAAAAAAAAAACACTGATTTAGGGATCACAAGCCTCCTATAACAACATGTGAACGTTCGAAAACATTTTTTTACGTTTTTTTCTATATTTGGGTCTCTGGGGGTTAAAACATTTTTTGTTTCACAAATAAAAGACATGAAATACAACTATTAAATTACAAGTTCATTATTATTTAAAGGAGAATAGTAGACTTTCCATTTACATGAATAAACGACTATTACTGTAAAGGTTCCTATAACTTAGCACTCTTCTCAGTGTCAGCTCTGCAATGCAGTTAATAAATGTCAGCATGTTCTGTTGGCTTAACCAGAGTGAGCAAACGCTATGGAAGGTTACATCCTTCATATCTAATCTTGGACAAACCTAGATAACATCACAGTTATCAGTTTTGAAGAGTCGCAAACAAAAGACCTGGGCTGAAGCCTGTCAACAGCTTGATAAGATGTGCAACGGTCAGGTAATTGGGGAAGAAAATGACCCTTGCCACAGTGTCAGCGTGAATCTAGAAATTTAATAATGACTCCAATTTATGAGGGATAATTAACACCCCACATCTTAGTCACCAGTATTTCAACCCATATACAAAAATATAATTTGCTGAACCAAGTCTCAAATTTATAAAGTTAAGAGGTTAAAATCCTTATCTTCTCTCTAGAGCTTTTGACCAACTCCTGTGGCTAATTTCTCCTCAGACCCATCTTATCAGTCACACAAGAAAAACACACATTCAGGCAGGCAGACAGGCCTGTCTTTCTTATACACAGAAGTAGTCTCTTAATCCACTCGGTATTTTATTATTTCTCTGTTCTATTAAGCTAATTCTTGCACCTATAAACCTTAACCTCATCTCCTGCTTCCACATACGTGTTTGTAGAATTAAGTTTCAAAATAATAATGGTAGGAGCTGCATACGATTGTAGTAATTTGTGACCCAAATAGATTGACTATGATTACGTACAGGCACAGTGAACGCAAATTTTCCTTTATCATCTGGATGTAGAGGAATGGTAAAAAAAACAACCCCTCTTTAAGGTCTATTACCAAAACCTCCCATTTTATCGGGATTATGTTACTGCAGCTGCTAAAATGCCCATTCAGTATGTTTAAATGCCAATACCAGTACAGGCTCGCAGCATATTGACTAATGCAATATCTGTCCTGTTTCCTAAGCCCTGTAATGCTTCACGACAATCCAAATTAGCATTCTCTTTGGCTAGTTTCATCATTAAATCACTTTGAGCCTCCTTATTATCTAATAAGTGGAGAAATTTCCTGTTCCATATAACTGATCTGGGGTATAAAGCCCTTCAGATTGTAAAGCTCTCTGTTGAGCCTCCCATTGATACTCACTATCCCACATAACATATTGACCCATAGTCAATACCATGCGTATAATGTTTTTCCAATCTTGTGGTATTAAGGTATGCGCCCTAGCCAGGGTTTCAAATAACCTGGCTGTGAAATTACTTCTTAAACCTGTCTCTGAAATAGATTTACGAATTTCTCGCAATATTGCAAAGGATAATGGTAAGTGCGCTAATGTTTCTTACTTTTTTCCACTTAAACGTACTGGAGTTAACTGTGCGGGAAGTATGATTTTTGGATATATGTTCTGACTGGAATAGTCAGAGGGGAAATGGTTAATGAGACTGTTGACACATTGGACGACGTCTCAGTCTCAACCTTTTCCAAGGCACACTTACACTTCTGCCATACGATTAAAATGGCTTGTGACGCCCTAGGCTCAACATATAAAACTTTCCTGACTCTTATCGGCAATCTTCTATTTTTAGGGATCCCTTTTCTGGATACCGGGAGCAGTGCTCTCCTATCTCTTGTACTAAACATTTTAACTGTGAATCAGAGGCCTCTCTATCTGTATGTCTCAGAATATACTTCAATTCTTTCACATGAGCACGCTGCAAATCTGACAGGAAATTTCCCATACTTACTTGAGAGGATCCCGGAGGATGCGGTGCTCCTAGCCTTATCGTCAGACGGAGCAAGCAGGGCGTAGGGTCCCTGTTCCTGGCACCACTTGTAGGAATGGAAATCGGCAAACACACACACACAATACAAGCCGGGAAGGAGGCGTTGCCAGTGGCAAGCTCCGAGTCCCTTTTATTATGCTTCTAAGCTAATGACACCATAGTAACTCCCTCGTTTACACATCTAATGATTGGTGGATACAAAGGTATATGCTTTTATATTGGTGGAAACACAAGTACATGCTTTTACATTGTGATTACCCTCCCTTTACCTCATGCTTTACCTCGTGATCACCGTCCAACTCAGCACTTAGACAATACCTGTGTTATCCCAGGACAAGCAGGCAGCATATTCTTAACGCATGGGTGACGTCACCGACGGAGCCCTCGGTACGGACCTTTTTAACTAGAAAGTTCTAGTTGGCCGCACCGCGCGTGCGCGAGTGCCTTCCCGCCCGACGGAGGAGTGCGTGGTCCCCAGTTTCTTCGTTTCCGCGGAGCGAAGAAGACGCGTGTGTTTTTCAACGGCCGTTGAACTCACTTTTTTGCCTTCCCGCTCGCGAATTTTTTCTTAGTTTTTCTTGTCTTTACCTTCGGGTTTCTTTTCTTTTGATTTGCAAAAAAAAAAACTTTGATTTTTCTACCCTTTTTTCGTTTTGCCCCGGCGGGGCCTGTTGCCATTATCCAGGCCTCGGGGTTCGATTTTGCGGAGGCTGTTTTCCCCTTCATGCCCCTGCAAGTCGGTTTCAAGAAGTGCCAGCGGTGTGCACGCCCGATCTCCCTCACTGACCCACACAATTGGTGTTTACAGTGTCTGGGGCCAGAGCATCGGGCGGACTCCTGCACCCGCTGTGCCACTCTTAAAAAGCGGACGCTTAAAAACCGACAAATTCAACAAAATCTATTGTTCGGCACCGGGTCGACGATGGACTCCTCGGCATCGACAGCGGTACCACAGAAATCGGCACCGTCTACTTCGACGATGCCCGACCCCACATCGGCGCCGCTGGCGCAAGGTAAGCCGGCTAAGAAGCCTACCCCTTCCCTTGAGCGCCCACCAGCCACAGTGGCGACACCGACCATACCGGCCTCGCGCCGATCCCGAAAGCGCTCCGTCCCGATTTCGGTGAGTGCCTCGTCATCGGCCTCCTCATCGCCGGGACGTGGAGCGGCACCTAAGGAACCGAAGAAAAAGAAAGCGGTTCCGGTGCCTCCCCTGGATGACCGAATTGCGGCCATCCTCCAGGGTCAACTGCAAGACCAGCTGAAACGTCAGCTTGAGCAACTGTTGCCTACTATCCTGGCACCGCTCCTTCCGGTACCAGACCGGCCCGAGCCCCGTACCGAACCACCGGTATCCACCCCATCGGTACCCATTAATACCTCCATGCCAATTCTTTCGGCCCAACATCTTCAAGCTGCCACTGCTGACCCTTCTTGGGACCGAGCAGAGCACCATTCTTCCCACGACCGGGACCGACGCAGGTCCTCTTCTCCCGGTACCGTTTCGGTACGCTCTGGGAAATCTTTGTCCAAGACTCACCATACCGAACCTTCCACCCCGGTGTCGCGTCATGCACACCCAGAGGTCTGGGACCCAGACTTGTGGGAAGAGTCCCCTCCCGGTACCGAGGAAGATCTCTCCTCCTCTGATGAGGATCCCTCAGCTCCTGACACCACCTCTAAGCCTGAGCAATCCTCCTTCTCAAAATTTCTCAGGGAGATGTCTGCCGCCCTATCTCTCCCTCTGGAGTCAGACTCCAAGAAATCCCAAGCCTTCCTAGAGGCTCTGGATTTTGAGCAACCTCCCAAGGAGTTTCTTAAGCTACCCGTGCATGACATCCTACGGGAGACTTTCTATAAAAATTGGGAGAATCCCCTTACAGTGCCTGGGGCCCCCCGCAAGTTAGATAACCTCTATAGGGTTATCCCTATTCCAGGATTCGATAAGTCCCAACTCCCCCATGAGTCTCTCCTGGTTGAATCCACCTTAAAGAAGACTCAGGGCTCCAGTGTCTATGCCTCCACCCCTCCTGGCAGAGAGGGTAAAACCATGGACAAGTTTGGCAAGAGGCTCTATCAGAATGCCATGCTGGCCAACAGAGCGAACAACTATTCCTTCCATTTTTCATTTTACATGAAACACTTGGTCCAGCAGCTGTCCGCTCTCCAAAAGTATCTCCCAGAACGGAAGATCCCGCTTTTTCAACAGCAAATCTCTGGTCTCCTCCAATTGAGAAAATTTCTGGTCCGCTCGATATATGATTCCTTCGAGCTTACCTCCCGTGCCTCTGCCATGGCTGTAGCCATGCGCCGCCTGGCCTGGCTGAGAGTCTCAGACTTGGACATTAATCACCAGGATCGTCTGGCCAACGCCCCTTGTCTTGGGGATGAACTGTTTGGAGAGTCTCTGGATTCCACCACCCAGAAACTCTCTGCACATGAAACCAGGTGGGACACCCTGATTAAACCAAAAAAGAAGGCTCCGCCTGCACGACCTTACAGGCAGATTCTCAGCCAGACCACTCAATCCGCCTTCCCAACAGTCTCGGCGGCCACGGCAGCAACATCACCAGGCGCAGGCTCGTTCTCAATCTACTCAACCTAACAAGCCTCTGCCTCCCACTAAGCCGTCTCAGCCCTTTTGACTCTTCTCTCCAGGGCATAGCCAGTCTTCCACCTTCGTTGCCTCTTCCACAACCAATCGGGGGTCGTCTCCTCATATTCTTCAGCCGTTGGGAGGTCATCACATCGGACCAGTGGGTCCTCAACATCATCCACCACGGCTACTCTCTCAACTTCCAGACTCTTCCTCCAGACAACCCTCCCGTAGAGTCTGCTTCTCACTCATCCCAAATCCCCCTCCTCCTGAGGGAGGTTCAATCCCTCCTTCTTCTCAATGCCATCGAAGAGGTACCTCCAGAACAAAGGGGTCAGGGATTCTACTCCCGCTACTTCCTGGTACCCAAAAAGACGGGAGACCTCCGTCCCATTCTCGATCTCAGGGACCTCAACAAACACCTCGTCAAGGAGAAGTTCAGAATGCTCTCCCTTGCCACGCTCTACCCTCTTCTTTCTCAACACGACTGGCTATGTTCCCTGGACCTCAAGGAGGCCTACATTCACATCTCCATCAATCAGAGTTCTCGCCGCTACCTGCGTTTCCAGGTGCACCACCGTCACTATCAGTACAAGGTGCTCCCCTTTGGCCTCGCCTCATCTCCCAGGGTATTCACCAAGTGCCTGATAGTGGTAGCGGCCTTCCTCAGGTCTCACAACCTCCAAGTGTTCCCCTACTTGGACGATTGGTTAGTGAAAGCACCTTCGTCTCAACTTGTGCTACAAGCTACTCATCACACCATCTCTCTCCTCCATCTCTTGGGGTTCGAGATCAACTACCCCAAGTCGCACCTGCTTCCCACTCAGCGACTTCAATTCATCGGAGCAATTCTGGACACCACACTAATGAGGGCTTTCCTTCCCTCCGATCGTCAACAGACCCTGCTCCACCTCTGTCGTCAGGTCCTCATGCACCCCACCATTCCTGCCCGGCAAATGATGGTCCTCCTGGGCCACATGGCATCGACAGTTCATGTCCTTCCTCTGGCTCGTCTCCATCTCCGAACACCTCAATGGACTCTCGCCAACCAATGGTCACAGACTACGGATCTTCTTTCTCATCGCATCTCTGTGACATCATCTCTTCAGCAATCTCTCCAATGGTGGTTGAACTCCTCAAATCTTTCCAGGGGTCTACTCTTTCATCTGCCCCCTCACTCCATGACCATCACCACGGATGCCTCCCCCTATGCGTGGGGAGCCCATCTGGGAGATCTACGCACCCAGGGTCTTTGGACCCCACAGGAGCGTCAACATCACATCAATTTCCTGGAACTCAGAGCCATGTTCTACGCTCTCAAGGCGTTCCAGCATCTTCTCTGCCCTCAGGTTCTTCTCCTGTGCACAGACAATCAAGTCGCCATGTACTACATAAACAAACAAGGCGGCACCGGGTCTCGCCTCCTTTGTCTCGAGGCCCTACGCATCTGGACCTGGGCCACGGCCCGCAATCTTTTCCTCAAGGCGGTCTATATCCAGGGCGAACAGAACTCCCTGGCCGACAATCTCAGCCGCATCCTTCAACCTCACGAGTGGACACTGGATCCTCCAACCCTCCACTCCATCTTTGCTCGCTGGGGCACTCCGCAGGTGGACCTCTTTGCAGCACCTCACAATCATCAGCTGCCCCAATTCTGTTCCAGACTCTTCTCTCCTCATCGTCTAGCCCCAGATGCATTCCTGCTCGATTGGAAGGATCGGTTCCTGTATGCCTTCCCTCCACTTCCTCTGATGTTGCGGACCTTGTTCAAACTCCGCAAGGACAAGGCCACCATGATTCTCATCGCCCCTCGGTGGCCACGACAACACTGGTTCTCCCTCCTGCTCCAACTCAGCTCCAGGGAGCCCATTCCTCTTCCTGTCTTTCCTACTCTGCTTACACAGCAGCATCAATCTCTACTGCATCCCAATCTGTCTTCGCTCCACCTGACAGCTTGGTTTCTCTCGGGCTGACCTCTCCAGAGAATCTATCTCAGCCTGTCCGTCTCATTTTGGACGCCTCCAGGAAACCGGCCACCCTCCAATGTTACCATCAGAAGTGGACCAGGTTCTCCTCCTGGTGTCTACGGCATCATCAGGATCCCACCTCTTTGGCGGTGGAATCTGTACTGGACTATTTGCTCTCTCTGTCCAATGCTGGTCTCAAGTCTACCTCCATCAGAGTCCACCTCAGTGCCATCACTGCGTTTCATGAGCCTATCCTCGGAAAACCTCTCACGGCTCATCCTTTGGTTTCCCGGTTCATGAGAGGTCTCTTCAATGTCAAACCACCTCTGAAGCCTCCTCCTGTCGTCTGGGACCTGAATGTGGTTTTATCAGCACTCATGAAACCTCCATTTGAGCCTCTTGCCACAACTTCGTATAACCAAGGTTATAATATAAATTAAATACCTGATCCATTTTCCAGAGGCATATGGCCATGTGTTGTGTCAGATACTGTGGAGTATTTGTGCTGGTGTTGTGTTGTGGAATGTTGAGCCCACATTCAACAGAGGTGCTGTTGGTAGTTTCCTAATGCAGTGCTATTTTAGTAAAGATATTGATTAGAATGTGTTGAGAATCTATGCTAATGTAAGAATGTTTCTGATTGGCTGCACAAGTCTGTAGGGACATCAACTGTCTTGTGACAGTTAAAACAGACTGAGTTGTCTTTGAAGAAGGGAAAACGGTTCTGGTTTTGTTCTGTGTGTAAATGAGAGTAAGTGAGATAGAAGGTGAAGTATATGAATGAAACTTTAATAAAAATTGTGTGTATGACTAACAGATTTTTGGAACAGATTTAAGGCAAATTGGTATGTGAGAAAGTTGTGTGTTGTTTTAATGTCTGCCTAAGAAAAGGGAAAAATGTAAGTGAAGAGAACTCAGTCTGCTACAATAGTTAGTTTAAGGAAAATAAAAAATAGTTTAGATAGAATTCCAGTTATAGAAACTATTTTTATTTCTTTTAATCTTATTTAGTGGAACAGTTCTTAGGTATCCTGAACTGGCAGGCAAACTTAAGATACTTACATATAGGGAGTGAGGGTATTTTTCCTCTTATTTTTATTTGACTTAGAGAGGTGTAGGGAGAAGAACAGATGAAGGAAAGAGGCCTGAAGATTGAAGAATGAAGAACAAAGATAAGTAAAATTCACCAAAGACAGAAGTCATTTTAATTTCTGCTAAGAACAACTTTGCCTACCTGAAGTTAAGACTCTATGACTTTAAATGACATTTATGACCCTGAGAACCGTGTAATATAAAGAAAGGTTTCTGTACTGTAAAGGAAACACTGTTGTTCAGTCATCAGTATGTATTAGTGATAAATAGTGAATGCTGAAACACGTTAGAATATTAGAATACTGGATCCAGTTAGGCATATGTTATTAAATTATAATGATAAGCACTTTATAACTTATTAAAAGATTTTATTTGCTTTTAACCATTTTAAAGACAAATTATTGAAGGTGCAATAAATTTGTTTTTGCACCTTGCATCTAGTCTGGCTATTCATTACAATGTTTATAACCTTTGTATATTTTATCTGATTTTCAAAACATTTAATCCTAGCCAGTTCTCTTAAAATCCAATTTAAGAGTGGCTAGTGTTCATTTTTCTTCTGACTTTCCTCTTTTTCTGGCTGGGTGTTGAGCTAAGCCACTTGGATACCATGACTACAGTTTAGGATCCTCAGCACTTTGGTAAAAAAAAAAATAGAGGGGGGTTACATTCGCTCAAATTTCTTACCTGGAAGGTGCTTTTCCTGATTGCCATCACCTCTGCCAGGAGGGTTAGCGAACTGCATGCACTGGTCGCCGATCCACCTTTCACTGTTTTTCACCATGACAAGGTGGTCCTGCGCACCCATCCTAAATTCCTTCCTAAGGTGGTCTCAGCTTTTCACCTCAACCAGTCCATTGTGTTGCCTGTCTTTTTCCCTAAACCCCATGCCCATCCTGGGGAACAAGCGCTGCACACGCTGGATTGTAAGCGTGCCCTAGCCTACTACCTTGACCGTACCAGGGCTCACCGCTCCTCTCCTCAGCTCTTTTTGTCTTTCGACCCTAACCGCATAGGTCGTCCTGTCTCCAAACGAACGCTTTCCAATTGGCTTGCTGCCTGTATTGCGTTCTGCTATGCTCGGGCCGGTCTCTCACTGGAAGGTGCTGTCACGGCACACAGAGTCCGAGCTATGGCTGCTTCTGTGGCTTTCCTCCGTTCCACGCCCATCGAGGAAATCTGCAAGGCGGCCACTTGGTCCTCAGTTCACACGTTCACTACTCACTACTGTCTGGATGCCTTCTCCAGACAGGATGGACACTTCGGCCAATCTGTATTACAAAATTTATTTTCCTAATGGCCAACCATCCCTCCTCCCTCTTTGTTAGCTTGGAGGTCACCCATGCGTTAAGAATATGCTGCCTGCTTGTCCTGGGATAAAGCACAGTTACTTACCGTAACAGGTGTTATCCAGGGACAGCAGGCAGATATTCTTACGTCCCACCCACCTCCCCGGGTTGGCTTCTTAGCTGGCTTATCCTAACTGGGGACCACGCACTCCTCCGTCGGGCGGGAAGGCACTCGCGCACGCGCGGTGCGGCCAACTAGAACTTTCTAGTTAAAAAGGTCCGTACCGAGGGCTCCGTCGGTGACGTCACCCATGCGTTAAGAATATCTGCCTGCTGTCCCTGGATAACACCTGTTACGGTAAGTAACTGTGCTTTTTTGTACGTCCTCAATGCCTGTCAGCTGATGTCCTTTCCAAATATGGACAGCTTAAATAACATAAGGGTTAATGTGTGACAGGTAAGGGGGAGAGAGGGAATGATTCAGTATTCATTCACAGGGGCTTAGATTCTTTCACAGGGCCTTAGATCATTGTGCTGACCTTGCCTTGGTTCAGAACTGCATCCCTTCACAAATGCAAAGTGATTGCGCATTGGGAAGAATAAACCAAATCCCAGTTACCAGATGCTAGGGTTCACCTTGGGGGTTACATAGAAACATAGAAATAGACGGCAGATAAGGGCCCACGGCCCATCTAGTCTGCCCACCTTAATGTCCCTCCCCTACCTTTGCCCTGTGAATAGATCCCATGTGCCGATCCCATTTGGCCTTAAAATCAGGCACGCTGCTGGCCTCAATCACCTGTAGTGGAAGACTATTCCAGCGATCAACCACTCTTTCAGTGAAAAAGAATTTCCTGGTGTCACCTCGTAGTTTCCCGCCCCTGATTTTCAGGGTTAGCGCCCAAGAAAAGGATCTGGGTGTCAATGTAGACAATACGATGAAACCTTCCATCCAGTGTGGGGTGGGGCCAAAAAAGCAAACAAGATTCTAGGAATTATTAAAAAAAGGGATGATTGGGGGAGGCAAGATGGCGATTTGAGCAGACGTTGGTCTGAGAGCTCCTCTTCGTACGGCAATTTTTTTCGTGTTAAACTGTTTAGTATTTTTCTTTCGATGCCTAAAAGAAGGGGAAAACAGAGCGGTTTTCCTCCACCTTTCTCTGGCTCTTCAACCCCATGACAGACTGCTATAACATCGTATACAGTCCAAACCTACTCACCGGGCGTATCTGCTGCTATGACTGGGGTGGATCATAGCTTGGACGGCAAACTTTCGCTGAGCCCACGAGGACTGCACACGCCCCCAATGCCCGGCGAAACTTTGGGAGAACGGTCGCAGTTGGAGGACATGCCGAACACATCGAGCATGATGCGTACTGCACCCGAAGCTGACCCGGATGTGATTTCAGCGCTGCTAACTCTGGGACAGGAGTCGTTGCAACATGGGAGCGTCAAACCTGAGGAACCAGCGGTGGGGAGGGTGAGGGAGCCCGGAGTTTACCTTCTGGGGACTTAGCCTACGGAAATCTGGCAGTCATCTCCCCCCTCAAGCCGCTGGAGAAACCACAGGCAGTGACCCTTGACTCTATATGGTCTGCAATTGAAAACCTGCACTCGGTTTGTACAAACTTTATCTCTATTACTTTAAACTCCTCTTCCAGGATAACCCTTTTGGAGACATCAGTTCAACAGCAGAAGATTGACTTTTCTAAATTAGAGAAACTAACAACTGAGAATAAAAATTTTCTGTCTAAACAAATGACTGATAGAATGATGTTTCTGAGGAAGATAGAAAAAAATTTGGAAAATCAGCAAAAAAATTTGAATCTGAGGATTCTTAATTTTCCTATAGCAAAATTTATGTCTTCCCAGGAACTCTTCAAGAACTTTATGATGACAGTTTTAAAAGTATCAGAATTGAATCTTCCCCCGATACAGAGAATTTACTATTTAAAGAATGCTCAAAAAGAAAAAGTTTTAGAAGGTGGAACTGAGCAATTAGATGTATCAGCAATATTGCAATCTTCTGAAATTGAAATACTGGGTTGGGCAACATTATTAGTTTCTTTTGTATTCTTACAAGATAAAGAAATGCTGTTGAAATTATACTTTAAGTTGAAACAAGTCACCTTTTTAGGTGAAAGGGTATATATATTTCCTGACGTCTCGAAATGGACACAATCCAGGAGAAAAGAATTTTTGCAATATCGTCCTAAAGTTATTTCAATGGGGGCAATTTTTCAGTTAAGATTTCCTTGTAAATGTTTTATTACCTATCGAGGGAATAAATATATATTTTTTGAGCCTGCCCAATTAGGTTTTTTCCTAGAGAGTAAAGGGATTCCATTGCAGCCAGAATGAATCAAGTGATTTAGTGCGGAATTTAGTTTAATAGTAGGTTAATATCTAAGTACTGCTCTTTTCTTTATGTTTTTGTTAAGTGTATCCCTTCTCCCCAGGGTTTTTTTCTTCTATGTCTTGCCTTCCTCCCCACTTGAGGACTATAATAATGAGTATATTGCTTGTATATTGTTTTCAGTCGGTATTGACTTAATATATGTATTTCAGGATTTCTCTGTACCATTTTTATTGGTTGTACAAAAATTATAAATATAAAATAAAAAATAAATAAATGATTAACAAGACTAAAGATATTATAATGCTGCTGTATCGCTCCATGGTGCGACCTCACCTGGAGTATTGTATTCATTTCTGGTCTCCTTATCTCAAGAAAATATAGTGGCACTAAAAAGGTTCAAAGAAGAGTGAGCAACTTGGTAAAGGGGATGGAACTCCTCTCGTACGAGGAAAGACTAAAAAGGTTTGGACTCTTCAGCTTGGAAAAGAGATAATTGAGGGGAGGTATGATTCATGTCTACAAAATCCTGAGTGGAGTAGAACGGGTACAAGTGGATCGATTTTTCACGCCTTCAAAAATTATAAAGACTAAGGCAGTGTTCTTCAACCTTTTTACACCTATGGACTTGCGGAAATAAAAGAATTATTTTGTGGACCGGCAGTTGAAGAACACTGGGCTAAGTCGTGGCCAGACCCCGCCCCTCTCTGCCCCACCCCCATAACAGTACTAATTGTAACACTATTTTTTTCCATTCATTTTTCATATATACAAACCACAAAATTAAACTACACAAAGCACACTGTATGCTTCTCAACATTCATTCCTAGCAGAACAAAGATAACCCCTATGCAAATACGGGACCAAAAACTAAAAGTACTAATATAAACAAACAAACCCTAAGATTCAAGACTCTGTATGTAGTACAACCCCAGAGAAAAAGAAACAAATGCATTTCTTCCTGAACAGTCTAAAATACAGACTGCAGATGTAAACTCTCAAAATTGACACTATTCAATCACTAAATTCAAAAATAAAGTCATTCCCCCTACCTTTGTTGCTTCCCTCCATCCATGCAGCAAAATATATTATATCTTACCACCAGGCTGGAAACGTAAGTTAACAAGAGACAAAATGACCCAGGGCCAGCAAAGGAACATCAGCTTCAAGTTAGTCAAGAAAATCAAATCATATCATTCTGTCTCCTGTTGCCATTTCTGTAGCAAATAACGTTTACTTTCCTACCATCATTCTGTTTCTTCTCACCAGTTCAATTTCTTGGAACACACCTATTTTGGGATCTATTAACTGCCTTCCTACAAAAAAGTCCTATAAAACTTTGACAGTTAAGTATAAACTAACTTGAGTAGGAAACCCACAGGTACTATAGCGGCAATTCTCCTACAATGTGCTGCCCAAGTCTCAAAGGCCGTGCTCGCCACACCACTTCAATGTCTTCCTTCCAGTTCCCATCCGTATTGTAATCCCCCTGTATCAGCCAGTTACCAGTCAGCTCAACGCCTATTTGTCCGCAACACAGAAAACTCAGCTATCCCATAGGTCAGCATTCGGTTTTCAAACATCCCCGGGAGATAATTGGCCAACATGCCCTGTCAATCAAATCACAATACAGTCCGTTTGTTCTATGAATCATAAAGTCTTGGGCCCGATGCACATGTTGGCCCTGGAGACCGGCAGGAAATTTCTACACACTGGTCCGCGGGCCGGGGACTAAAGAACACAGGACTAAGGGACACTCGGTGAGTTACAGGAAAATACTTTGAAATACTTTTAAAACCAATAGGAGGAAATATATTTTCACTCAGGCCCAGATTCTCAAAACTTTAATGCCCTTGCTAAACTGTTTACCGACGGATTAGCCTGTATGCATTTTAGCAGTAGATCAAAACGTTTTATCTCTCTCAAGAGTGAGCTTTCTAGCAGTCTCCAACAAGGACATACAAAGGGATTCTTAAAAAATACCAAGCCATTTTGCGGCAAAAATAAGCAACTGGTCTAGGGGTGCCAGTCAGTGTCAGAGACTGCTAGAAAGCCTGTGTTGTGATGCAATGAGAGAGATGACCATTCTCTCTCCCACTGCATCACAACACCCCTCCACTACAGTGGCAGCGAACACCCCGCCCCTATAGCGGGAGAGATGCCCACTCTCCCCGCTGCTAAGACACCTGCCACCGCTCAGCCACGTGCACTGCTCACAGTGAGAGAGATTCCCACTCTTGTCGCTGCCATGCCTACCACTGGCTCTGATGCCCACTCGCCCGCCACCCCCTCCCACTTACCTCCACATAGATGCACGGAGGATGGACTCCCTCCTCCCAGCAGGCCTGCCTGTGTCATCCAAAATGGTCCTTCTCCTCCCCGGGGCATCTTGGGATGCACTGGAGAGGGGACTGAGACTCTGATTGGCTCAAGTTGTATGAAACCCCTCCCATGGACAACTTTGGCTAATCAGAGCTTCCGGCCCCATGGGAAGGGCTATATACACCTTGGGCCAATCAGAGCCTCAAGCCCCTCCCCGGTCCATCCCAAGATGCACCAGGAAGGGGAAGGCCCATTTTAGACGATGCAGGCAGGCCAGCTGGGAGGAGGAAGTCTGCCCGCTGTGTATCTATGTGGAGTTAAGGGGATGGCGTGTTGTAGGGGGCTTTTAAACGCATATTGTTTACGCATGTGCCCATCATTGTCACCAGTGATGGGCATGTACACATTTAGCGAATCTTCGCTGCTGTCCACTGACCTTTTTTTTTTTTTTTAATGTCTCACTTTTTTCATTTCACTATCAAAATGGCTGCGTTAGCAGACCGTTGCTTTTTAACGCGGTTTTTTGAGAAGCCTGGCCTCATAGAATAGTTAAGCTCCGGAACAGATTGCCAGAGGTTGTGTTAAGAGTGGACAGCGTCCATAGTCTGTTATTGAGAAAGACATGGGGGAAGTTTTGGCCAGGTACTAGTGACCTGGTTTGGCCACTGGTCTGACCCAGTAAGGCTATTCTTATGTTATGCAGAAAATAAATGCAAGTAATACACATATATTAAAAATGCATAAGAACATAAGAATAACCTGAGTGGGTCAGACTAAAGGTCCATCAATCTCAGTAGCCCGTCCTCACGGTGGCCAATCCAGGTCACTAGTAGCTGGTCAAACCCCAAAGAGTAGCAACATTCCATGCTACCAATCCAGGGCAAGCAGAGGTTTTCCCCCTTGTCTCTCAAATTACATCTTCTCCGCTCTGCAACAAACAATGAACTGATGGTGCCGTGAGCTGGCAGCGGGTGGAAAGGCACCTGTGTATGCATGGCACGGGCAGTCTTTTGCTTTCTTAAAGTGACAGTTCACTTTGAAGGTCCATGCCGCGTTCCATGGATGATGTCACCCACATGTGAGAATATCTGCCTGCTTGTCCTAGGATATTATAATATATTCTCTTTCTTCAGGGATCTTCATTATGATTCTATACAGTATGCCATATGTTAATTGTCACTCTGGCGTGTAAGTTTCATGCTAAAATGGCAGTTACATGCCACAGTGGAGGTGACATGGCAGGAGTCCTTGTAAATGCTCTTAAGTGCTATCCATAAGTTAATGCCTGAGAGCTATTCCACATAGGTAGGAGGGGATGGTGTGCAAATAGGTGGGAACAAGTGGATTATATGCGATTCCTATACCTATATGCAAAACCTATAGATTACTGTCAGAGCACTCAGAGTTTTACAGAATTGACTCCCTTAACTCTCAACACTGCCATTTCCAAGGAGCATCTCACAAACTTGCACTGTGTAGACATATATGCTTGAAAAAATGGTTTGCAAATAGGAAACTGACTAATTCTCAATCCATACATAGTAACACCTGGTGTGATATAACCTATCTTTCTCTCATTATGTACAGGTTTTATCGTATAAAGCACTGCTATTTTCTAACTCATGAGAAATACCTTCTGTTTATATCCAGCAGATCATCAAATCCGACACACATGGAAAAGAATAAAGAATCAAGGAGAAGATCTGGTAAAAATGGAACAAATCCAAACACAGTCAGAAAATGTCAGTGTGAATATTTTCCAGAGACCTGAGAAGATTAATGCAAAGAATTGCAAGCAGGAATCAAAGAAACAGAGACACCCTGAAGGAGACACAACGGATGGAGTCATTAAGTGTGAGAGAAATGACAGAAAGCTCAGTAACATCCCTGAGGACAAGAAACACCTAGCAGAGAGACCCTTCCAAATTAATAAACGTGATAAAGTAACTTCTATTTTCCTCCAGGGCAAGAGTAAAGGAGAAAAACACCTGAAAGACCTCAGTATGCACAAAAGGGATCATAAAAATGAGAAAATATTTACATGTCCTGAGTGTAATAAAAGCTTCACTCAGCTTAGATATCTAAAAATTCACCAGAGGATCCACACAGGAGACAAACCATTTACATGTACTGAGTGTAATAAAAGCTTCACTCGGCTTTCCTATCTAAAAAATCACAAACTAATTCACACAGGGCACAAACCATATACATGTACTGAGTGTAATAAAAGTTTCACTTTCCTTAGCGGTCTACAAATTCACCAGAGGAACCACACAGGAGATAAACCATATAAATGTACTGTGTGTAATAAAAGCTTCACTCAGCCTTCACATCTAAAATCACATCAGAGGATCCACACAGGAAACAAACCATTTACATGTACTGAGTGTAAGAAAAGCTTTACTCAGCTTTCAGATCTAAAAATTCACCAGAGAATCCACACAGGAGACAAACCATTTACATGTACTGAGTGTAATAAAAGCTTCACTCGGCTTTCCTATCTAAAAAATCACAAACTAATTCACACAGGGCACAAACCATATACATGTACTGAGTGTAATAAAAGTTTCACTTTCCTTAGCGGTCTACAAATTCACCAGAGGAACCACACAGGAGATAAACCATATAAATGTACTGTGTGTAATAAAAGCTTCACTCAGCATTCACATCTAAAAATTCACCAGAGGATCCACACTGGAGATAAACCATATAAATGTACTGTGTGTAATAAAAGCTTCCCTCGGCTTTCAGATCTAAAAATTCACCAGAGGAACCACACAGGAGATAAACCATATAAATGTACTGTGTGTAATAAAAGCTTCACTCAACTTTCAACTCTAAAAGCACATCAGAGGATCCACACAGGAGACAAACCATTTACATGTACTGAGTGCAATAAAAGCTTCACTCAGCATTCATATCTAAAAAAACACCAGAGGATCCACACAGGAGATAAACCATATAAATGTACTGTGTTTAATAAAAGCTTCACTCAGCTTTCAGATCTAAAAATTCACCAGAGGATCCACACAGGAGATAAAACATATAAATGTACTGTGTTTAATAAAAGCTTCCCTCAGCTTTCAGATCTAAAAATTCACCAGAGGATCCACACAGGAGATAAACCATATAAATGTACTGTGTTTAATAAAAGCTTCACTCAGCTTTCAGATCTAAAAATTCACCAAAGGATCCACACAGGAGATAAACCATTTACATGTACTGAGTGCAATAAAAGCTTCACTCAGCATTCATATCTAAAAAAACACCAGAGGATCCACACAGGAGATAAACCATATAAATGTACTGTGTGTAATAAAAGCTTCACTCGTCTTTCAGATCTAAAAATTCACCAGAGGATCCACACAGGAGATAAACCATATAAATGTACTGTGTGTAATAAAAGCTTCACTCGGCTTTCAGATCTTAAAATTCACCAGAGGAACCACACAGGAGATAAACCATATAAATGTACTGTGTGTAAGAAAAGCTTCACTCAGCTTTCAAATTTAAAAAGACACCAGAGGATCCACACAGGAGATAAACCATATAAATGTACTGTGTGTAATAAAATCTTCACTCAGATTTCATATCTAAAAGTACACCAGAGGATCCACACAGGAGATAAACCATATAAATGTACTGTGTGTAATAAAAGCTTCACTCAGCCTTCACATCTAAAATCACACCAGAGGATCCACACAGGAGACAAGCCATTTACATGTATTGAACCGTATAAAGGTACTGTGTGTTATAAAAGCTTCACTCAGTTTTCAGAACTAAAAATTCACCAGAGGATCCACACAGGAGATAAACCATATAAATGTACTGTGTGTAATAAAAGCTTCACTCAGCTTTCAATTCTAAAAGTACACCAGAGGATCCACACAGGAGATAAACCATATAAATGTACTTTGTGTAATAAAAACTTCACTCAACTTTCAAATCTAAAAACACACCAGATGATCCACACAGGAGATAAACCATATAAATGTACTTTGTGTAATAAAAGCTTCACTCAACTTTCAAATCTAAAAGCACACCAGATGATCCACACAGGAGACAAGTCATTTACATGTACTAAACCATATAAATGTACTGTGTGTAATAAAAGATTCACTCGGCTTTCAAATCTAAAAGCACACCAGAGAATCCACACAGAAGATAAATCACATAAATGTACTGTGTGTAATAAAAGCTTCACTCAGCATTCATATCTAAAAATTCACCAGAGGATCCACACAGGAGATAAACCATATAAATGTACTGTATGTAATAAAAGCTTCACTCAGCTTTCAAATCTAAAAGCACACCAGAGGATCCACACAGGAGACAAGCCATTTACATGTACTGAGTGCAATAAAAGCTTCACTCAGCATTCATATCTAAAAAGACACCAGAGGATCCACACAGGATAGAAAACATTTACATGTACTTAGTGAAATAAAAGCTTCACTCGGCTTTCAAATCTAAAAAAAACCCCAACGGATCCATAGAAGAAACTAATCAAATACCTGTACTGAGTGTAATAGAAGCTTAAATCAACATTCAATCTAAAAATTTACTTCATGGAATAAGCCAGTGGCTGTGAATCAACAGGTTCTTTCTGCACTCTCAAATAGCTTTGGTATTGTAGACTCGCTCTTATCTGTGCTGCCTTAAATCCATAAATTGCGTCTGGATGTCACAGGAGGTTGTTGTAAGAGCGGATAGCGTAACTGGTTTTTAGAAAGGTTTGGACAATTTCCTGGAGGGGGAAGCCACTGGTTGCCCTGAATCGGTAGCATGGAATGTTGCTACGCCTTGGTTTTTGGCCAGGTACTAGGGACCTGGATTGACCACAATGAGAATGGGCTTCTGGGCTTGATGGACCATTGGTCTGACCCAGTAAGGCTGTTCATATGCTCTTATTCTTTGTTTTATGCTATGTACATGTTACAATCTTGGCACCAGGGACTTTCTCTGCATCAGATTTACCTATGAAACACTGAATTCCTCATGTGCCTTCTGTCTCTCATCACTGAGAATATGATTCATCTATCTGCCACGTGATAGTGAATGTCTGATTGGCTCTACCAATGTCAGTGTGCTATAAGTCCTCCAAGCAGAGAGGCAGTTTAAAGTGTAACATAGTAGATGATGGCAGATAAAGACCCGAATGGTCCATCCAGTCTGCCCAACCTGATTCAATTTACATTTTTTTTTAATTTTTTCTTCTTAGCTATTTCTGGGCAAGAATCCAAAGCTCTACCTGGTACTGTGCTTGGGTTCCAACTGCCGAAATCTCTGTTAAGACTTACTCCAGCCTATCTGCACCCTCCCAGCTATTGAAGCCCTCCCCAGCCCATCCTCCACCAAACGGCCATATACAGACACAGATCGTGCAAGTCTGCCCAGTACTGGCCTAGTTCAATATTTAATATTATTTTCTGATTCTAAATCTTCTATGCTCATCCCACGCTTCTTTGAACTCAGTCACAGTTTTACTCTCCACCACCTCTCTCGGGAGCGCATTCCAAGCATCCATTACCCTATCCGTAAAGTAGAATTTCCTAACATTGCCCCTGAATCTAACACCCCTCAACCTCAAATTATGTCCTCTGGTTTTACCATTGTCCTTTCTCCGGAAAAGATTTTGTTCTACATTAATACCCTTCAAGTATTTGAACGTCTGAATCATATCTCCCCTGTCTCTTCTTTCCTCTAGGGTATATATATTCAGGGCTTCCAGTCTCTCCTCATACGTCTTCTGGCGCAAGCCTCCTATTATTTTCGTCGCCCTCCTCCGGACCGCCTCAAGTCTTCTTACGTCCTTCGCCAGATACAGTCTCCAAAACTGAACACAATATTCCAAGTGGGGCCTTACCAATGACTTGTACAGGGGCATCAACACCTTCTTCCTTCTACTGACTATGCCTCTCTTTATACAGCCCAGCATCCTTCTGGCAGCAGCCACTGCCTTGTCACACTGTTTTTTCGCCTTTAGATCTTCGGACACTATCACCCCATGGTCCCTCTCCCCGTCCGTGCATATCAGCTTCTCTCCTCCCAACACATACGGTTCCTTCCTATTATTAATCCCTAAATGCATTTCTTTGCATTGAATTTTAGTTGCCAGGCATTAGACCATTCCTCTAACTTTTGCAGATCCTTTTTCATATTTTCCACTCCCTCTTCGCTGTCTACTCTGTTACAGATTTTGGTATCATCTGCAAAAAGGCACACTTTTCCTTCTAACCCTTCAGCAATGTCACTCACAAACACATTGAACAGGATTGGCCCCAGCACCGATCCCTGAGGGACTCCACTACTCACCTTTCCTTCCTTAGAGTGACTTCCATTAACCACCACCCTCTGGCATCTGTCCGACAGCCAGTTTCTGACCCAGTTCACCACTTTGGATCCTAACTTCAGTCCTTCAAGTTTGTTCAACAGCCTCCTATAAGGAACTGTATCAAAGGCTTTGCTGAAATCCAAGTAAATTACATCTAGCATATGTCCTCGATCCAGCTCTCTGGTCACCCAATCAAAAAATTCAATCAGGTTCGTTTGGCACGATTTACCTTTTGTAAAGCCATGTTGCCTCGGATCCTGTAACCCATTAGATTCAAGGAAGTGCACTATCCTTTCTTTCAGCAACACTTCCATTATTTTTCCAACAACTGAAGTGAGGCTCACTGGCCTGTAGTTTCCTGCTTCATCCCTGTGACCACTTTTATGAATAGGGACCACATCCGCTCTCCTCCAATCCCCAGGAATCACTCCTGTCTCCAGAGATTTGTTGAACAAGTCTTTAATAGGACTCGCCAGAACCTCTCTGAGCTCCCTTATTATCCTGGGATGGATCCCGTCTGGTCCCATCGCTTTGTCCACCTTCAGTTTTTCAAGTTGCTCATAAACACTCTCCTCCGTGAACGGCGCAGAATCTACTCCATTTTCTCATGTAACTTTGCTAGACAATCTCGGTCCTTCTCCAGGATTTTCTTCTGTGAACACAGAACAGAAGTATTTGTTTAGCACATTTCTTTCTCCTCATCACTCTCCACATATTGGTTCCCAGCATCTTTTAGCCTAGCAATTCCATTTTTCATCTTCCTCCTTTCACTAATATATCTGAAAAAATTTTTGTCTCCCTTTTTTACATTATTAGCCATTTGTTCTTCCGCCTGTGCTTTCGCCAGATGTATCTCTCTCTTGGTTTCTTTCAGTTTCACCCTGTAGTCCTTTCTGCTCTCCTCTTCTTGGGTTTTTTTATATTTCACAAACTCTTTCGCCTTTATTTTCTCAGCCACTAGGTTGGAGAACCATATCGGCTTCCTTTTTCTCTTGTTTTTATTGATTTTCTTCACATAAAGGTCCGTAGCCATTTTTATCGCTTCTTTCAGCTTAGACCACTGTCTTTCCACTTCTCTTATGTCCTCCCATCCTAATAGCTCTTTCTTCAGGTACTCTCCCATTGCATTAAAGTCCGTACATTTGAAATCTAGGACTTTAAGTATCGTGTGGCCTCTCTCCACTTTAGCTGTTATATCAAACCAAACTGTTTGATGATCGCTACTTCCCAGGTGAGCACCCACTCGAACATTAGAAATACTCTCTCCATTTTTGAGGACTTGATCCAATATCACTTTTTCCCTTGTGGGTTTCGTCACCATTTGTCTGAGCAGAGCCTCTTGAAAGGCATCCACAATCTCCCTACTTCTGTCCGATTCTGCAGACAGAACATTCCAGTCCGCATCTGGCAGGTTGAAATCTCCCAACAGCAGAACCTCCTCTTTCCTTCCAAACTTTTGGATATCCTCAATCAGATCCTTATCAATTTGCTGCGATTGAGTCGGAGGTCTGTAGACTACACCCACATAGATAGAAGTTCCATCTTCTCTTTTCAGAGCAATCCATATTGCTTCTTCTTCTCCTCAGGTCCCTTGCATTTCGGTCGCTTGGATATTGATTTTTACATAGAGAGCTACTCTTCCACCTTTTTGACCATCTCTGTCCTTCATAAAAAGAATATATCCCGGTATGTTTGCATCCCATCCATGTGATTCACTGAACCATGTCTCTGTGATAGCGACAATATCTAGATCTGCCTCTAACATCAGGGCTTGCAGATCATGAACTTTGTTGCTTAGACTGCGAGCATTTGTGGTCATCGCTTTCCAGCTATTTTTCAGCGATAACCTCCTTTTTCGTATGGATTTTTGTTTCGTTTCACTTTCTGTTGCAATACTAAGAAATGAGTTGCTGATATTGCTTATGTTGCAGTCTTTACTACTGAAAAATAGGTGGAAACTCTTTTAAGTGTCCAAAGAATGAGTGACTCAACCAATATGTGTGGAACACTTTATATTGTGTATAATGTGATTAAAACAGAGGAAAAAGGACCTCAAAAAAACCCTAGATCATAATCAATAAAGTTATAACCAATCGGGGTTAGGTTTTCATCACCGGTCCAAAACCCCTGTGTGATTATTTAAAATGCTTTTTTTCTTTTTTTATAATGCAATATATTATATAATGATATTTAAATATTGTGATTCAAGATTTCTCTAATCACTAAAGAGCAAGTATTAAGGCTTTCTGTAATATGAGATAAACCAAGCACTTATCTTAATGGCCCAACGGAGGCCCAACCGTTTCGCTCAACGGGCTTCTTCAGGGGTGACGATAAGAGATAACACAGTGCCGGTACAGACTTTGCTCAAAAGTTCTTAAAAAAAGAGAAAGAAAGAAAATGACATTATATCAATGTATTTACGACAAATAAGGACATATTCATTTTAATAGCACAATAATGTTATGATTGCTGATGCTACATGTTAAGGTGTTCTAATGATTGTATTTTATTTTAAAAGACTAAATAGAACCGCAAGCATCAAGACAAACAATGAAATGCAATCGTATTTAATAAAATGTATAACTTGCCTGCGGTATGGCTGCGTGTTTTTTTGCTAGCAACAATTTGAAAACAAGATGGCGCCCGTATTTGAGCCATCTATTAAAGCCCTCTGTGGTTTTCACTCTTTGCTCTCCCTTTCCATATGCAGGCAGTATTTCAGAAAAAGCTAAAGTGTTTACAAAAGGTTTCTCGCCCTCACCAAGCTTCCGAAAAGCTTTCTGTGCTGCAAGTGTGGAGTTGTTGGCCAGGTCATTTGTTCCCAGATGGATAACAACATCAGTGTTAAAATCCTTAGTTTCTTCCTTAGTTATAGTCTGTATTTGCCTGGAACTCCTGGTAGCTGAGGATCCTGGAAGACATTTCACTATTTTGGTCTCCTCACCTTGTGTTCCAAGGTTAATGCCTCTGATGATGGAATCACCCAACAGTAATAGTTTTCTGTTTTTGGCTTTTTTATTTGTGCTTAGGGTGCGCTTGTTCTCTTGAGTTACCTTCATTGGTTCCAGTCCCACCTCCCTTCTGTTTTCTTGAGTATTGCAGTGTACTAGTGGAGCGAAGGAATTCTGTAGAGGTAATATTTGTGAAGGTGGATGTTTCTGTGTTACATGTCGCAGTCTTCCTGAGCCTACTGTGACTCATTTATTCCTGGGCTGTTTTATTCTTTGAGGTAGAGGTAGTAAGCTGGTATGATTTTATGGAGTGATGGAAGCTGCTTTAATTGTATTCAATTCCTGTTTAAGTTTGCAGAGCTCCTCCTTAATACTAGCAAGTTCAAGACAGATGGGGCAAGCCTTAAGCCTCCAAATAGTATGTCTTGGAATTAAAGCACCACAGTGATTGCATTGAATAAAGGTCATCTTGATTGGTTATGAAGTGACTTGATTTAAGTAGTCCTGATTATTTGGGTCTCTATTTATGAAAAGTGGTCCCTGGGGTTGGTGGGACTATAAGTCTTACCCTTATTCCTATGAAGGGAAAGGGAAAGAGGAAATACGATTTAACAAAGGAAAGACAAGGGTTTATTTTTTGTGTTTTTTTGTTGGTTTTTTTTAAGTAAGAAACAGGGAGGAGAAGAGCAATTAAGCAGATATAATGCTGAAAACCAGTGAAAAGAGCAGAATATGAAATGTTGAGCAACTTAGCTTTTTGAAGTTCACAGGGCTGCCTTGTTCACAGCACTGTCCCAAAGATAATGCAGTTAACCTTAGAAGTAAATCAGAGCCCCTCCCTTCTCCACCTAATTAGCAGACACAATGGCTAAAAACTAGTAAGTCAGAAATACAGGCTCTATACCACCTAAAACACAGTATTTTAAACAAAAATGCGGGTTCTATAACAAATCAGTGGCTACCCTAAAACACAGGATTTATAACAGGATTTTCCCTACTTTAGTCACCCTGAGCCATAGGCACCAGGATTTCATTAGAGTTAATAAAGTCTTACCCTTATTCCTAGAAGAGGAAATAAGATTTAACAGTGGAAAGAGAAGGGTTTATTTTTTTGTGCTTTTTTATTTTTTTTTTAAAGTAAGAAACAGGGAGGAGAAGAGAAATTAAGCAGATATAATACTAAAAACCAGTGAAAAGAGCAGAATATCACACCACATTTGGCCAGGACAATAACAATACTCTATATTGGAACACCATTTTAAGTCACTCAAAGAAGATTCAATCAGATGACATCATCTGAAACAGAAGGAATTGAAAGACTGCTCTATGATTGGATGCGAAGCCATCCTCAGGGACTGCTCTCCAGCCTCAGAGATGGGACAATTGCTATGCATCATGGGTCCAGCTTTCAAGCCAGACACATCTATAAAGCCAGACACATGTCCCGCCCTCTCTCTCTTTTGCTCTTCCTTGGATCACAGGCCTGGATCAAGTTGCAACATTTCTCTCTCTGCAACCTTGTGCTTAGCTCTTCAACTAGGCCATCCGGTCTTCTAAGGACTTTTTAACCAGTATTTGTGAGTAAATTTAATAATTTGACCTTAGCAAAATTTTATCTAGTGTAGCCTATTATCTTTGCTTAACGATCCTACTTGCTTTACTTGCTTGATTTTAATGTTTTTATCATTAATTCTGCTCTAAAAGAAATAAAGTTTGTTTGCTTATAAAAATGTTCTGAGTCTTAGTTCTTGATATTACAGAGCTAAGTTTTAATCAAGTGAGCTATATTTCTCTCTCTTTGAGAGTGATATAGCTTATTGGTGGGGTTCCATCCATTTAATAATAATTTTGTGACAACTCCATCTGAGTTAATGCTCTTTTAGTCTGGACTCTTTTTAACCTGCTTTCCATCACAAATGGCGACAACCCCTCTATTCCAACAGCCTCAAAACTAGCTAACTATTTTAAAACAATGATTCAATCCACACAAGACCAGCTAATCCCCACCAACTCCTCTAGACCCACTGCAACAAAACTACCTATGGAAATACCAACAGATAGATCTGGGAATGCGTTTGAAGAGATTAAATTCAAAAACACAAAACGGCTTTGCCTAAAATACTCCAGTTGTTCTAAAAAGGACACTTATGTTCCATATTGTCATAACCCTAGCCTTAAAGCTAAGCTTGTTCCAGGGAAGTCTTCTCCTAACCCTAGCCTTATCCTAAAAAGGGCTAACCAATGTGACAGGGCAAACTAGGATCCCATCTAGGGTCAAAGTTCCAGTTGAAATACCAAGTTTCTGAGCCCTGGGGAGGGGAGGAGGAAGGTGAGAATAGCCTAGAGCAGCAGGAGGTGTACCACATGAAAGAACAGCCTAAGAAACAAGCTCCTACGTCAGGTAATGCACAGCTGCAAGGACTAATTAAAGCACAGCAAGCTGCCCTGCCCCCTTTCAGGTTAGGGTGTGGTCAGCTGCATGCTTTAGAGGCTGCACTAAGGAAGACTAGGTCAGTCTACCCGGGGTCAACCCAGGAAGGAGGATCTCAGGACCAGACTCCTGAAGCTGCCCAAAGCCAGGACATTGAGATGTCATAGGCAGCTCCTGTCCCTGAGGCCAGCCAAACAGCCAACCCTGAACCCATGGAGTTTATGGATACTGCCATGGAAATTGAAGACACATAAATGGATGAAAGTTAAGTGAAATAACTTTACTTTTTCTTTTGTGTTTAAAATTTTGGTGATTTTTGTTTGGGAATGCCTACAATCACCAATGTGAAGCTAAGTGAGCTGTGCTGAGCTCACAGCCACGAGGGTGCCTGGTTTTTTTGTTTGGACTTTAAAGCAAGGTGTATTTTGTTTGGCAAGTTTTTATGTCCTGCCTTTTTGCAGAATGTTTGGGACTTATTCTTTGCTGTTTGTGTGAAGGAACAGTAGTGGGGAGAATCCACTAATCATCCTCGGGTTGGGATTGTGGGGCCAATTTTGGCAAGCTATTTAGAAGCTGATTTAAGGTGGATTCAGCTACTCCCTTCCCCCACCAGTGGGCTTAACTGGTTGGGGCAGGCCGGTTACGAACCAGGCCTCTGCAACATTGCTCTCAAGCATTGGAGCAACCTTGTGAAAGACTGATAAATCTGGACAATTATTATAGCTGTATTCTTTTTCTTTTACCTGCTCAGACATTGGAACTAACAGAGCTGAGCTACTGGGTATTGTTTGGGACACTTACCTGTTCATACCTGCCAAGAAGGTGAGGGCTACATTTTGAAAGCCCAGGTTTATTTTTCATGTTTCTTTGAAGTGGAAAAAACTAACCACAGATCAAGGGTGTCCAATGTCGGTCCTCGAGGGCCGCAATCCAGTCGGGTTTTCAGGATTTCCCCAATGAATATGCATGAGATCTATTTGCATGCACTGCTTTCATTGTATGCTAATAGATCTCATACATATTCATTGGGGAAATCCTGAAAACCCGACTGGATTGCGGCCCTCGAGGACCGACATTGGACACCCCTGCCACAGATAAAGTGTTTCATTGCCAATAAAATGAGACACCATTTGATGAAAGAACTTTATTAATCCTGACCAATTGATTCTTTTCTCATTTTTAGCCAGCAGGACCTCCAACTTATTTTGGAGGCACGTATAGGTCGGTCGTGGCTGAGCGGTGAATGGGGCCTAAGTCTAAACCCGGCACCGGCAATGCCACAATATGCATCATTAAATAATCAAGTTTTACATTTTGACTTGAAGTGATTTAATATTGATTCAAGAAACTGTCGTGAAGTCACCTACATAAGCAACTCCTCACTGGCCTTGACCATGGGAGCTACATGCGGGGTGGGTGATGTTGTGTGGACCACTGAGACGAGTCTCCTGTAGGGGCTATATATGTTCCCTGGCCCAGGGCACAACCTCCAGGGAAGGAGAAAAATGTTACCTGCATAGGAAAAAATGTGGACCTGTGGGAAGGACAACTGCTTACCCAAGGTGCTTATATATACATTAAATAAGGATGGTGAAAGTGGAGAGCCTTGTGGAACCCTGCAAAAGGCTTTTCACGTTTGGAACTTCCTACGATCCTTTCTCACTTCATATATTCTCTTGCCTAAGAATTCTGTGAACCATTTCATTATTATTTCATACGCACCTAGCTCTTCCAATTTTAGATGTACTGTGGTCAACTGCACTGAAAGTGGCTGAGATATCAAACTGCAACAACGGCTTGCTTGCCTTTGCTTAGATAGAGAAGTTTGGCAAAATTGAGTGAAACTCATCGCAGACGTCAACCTAAAATTCTCCTCTATCTGGGTATGCGGTGACTATAACCTTCTTGTAGACGACCCTGCAGGTGAAAAAGCCCAACAGATAGTACAACTAGGACTACATCAAACAGTGAAGGAAATAAACCACACTAAAGGACACACTTTAGATGTACTGTTTGGCAGGGAGGAAGATATGGGGGACTGCAACCCCAGAGCTATAAAAGTGTTATGGACAGACCAACACTTAATACACTTCGGGATAGGACAACCAGAAAGTAGGAAATGATAAAAACCTCCGGAACGAGACTGAGAATTGGGAGAGGCTTCATAGACCGCACCAAATTCAAAAACAGATTGGAGATACACCTCAGAAATGTAGAAACCAAAACCACAGACCATATAGAACGAGTGAGACTCTGGGGAAAAAGCATTGGACTGGTCCAGGGGTCTCAAAGTCCCTCCTTGAAGGCTGCAATCCAGTCAGGTTTTCAGGATTTCCTCAATGAATATGCATGAGATCTATGTGCATGCACTACTTTCAATGCATATTGATTGGGGAAATCCTGAAAACCCGACTGGATTGCAGCCCTCAAGGAGGGACTTTTACACCCCTGGACTGGTCTGAGGTAGCCCCATTAAAAATACAAATATACAAATAAAAGATAGATTCACCCCCCATTAGAAGAAACCATGAAGCTAAAAAGAGAGAAAAGGAAAATTGAAAGAAAATGGAGGAAATCTAACGAGGATGAGGAATCTAGGAAAACCTGCTTTGAATAAACAAAATTTACATCAGGAAAATACGTAAACAAAAGAAAGAGTACCTATTAAAACAAGATCCTCAAACTCAGAAACTCCACAAAAACTCTATACCAGTTGTTCCCAATCCTGTCCTGAGGGACAACCAGCCTGTCGGGTTTTCAGGATATCCTTAATGAATATGCATGAGAGAGCTATGCATACCAATCACTTCCATTATATGCAAATCTCTCTCATGGTAAAACACGTGAATCATGTCAAGCTGTATGAGAACATTGTTTGTGTGTGAACTGGACATCACTGAAGATCAACGGGATAAATGCAATTGAAGCAAATTATGAACATTTATGAGTGAGAACTTTGAATCCAAGAATTTTGTATGCTGGTTGTTGGATATTGGAGCAATTTGATTGCTGCTCTACCTAGGTGATGGGTGAACATTTCATGAGATCTTTTTAGGGGGATATTTCTAGTAAATGCATGAACTGGGGGGCTCTAGATGTATGGTTTATGTTATATGAGGTATATTTAAGAGTATTTAATAAAATTATTTCATATTAAGTTAATAGTTAATGAATATTGTGAATTGAGTGATTAAATAGGTTTTTTTAAATTGATGATTTATGCATATTCATTAGGAATATCCTGAAAACCCGACTGGCTGGTGGTCCCCCATGACAGGGTTTGGAACCACTGCTCTATACCAAGTAATATATATTGTTTGCTAGGGAAAACCCAGAAAGAAATTGCTACCTAATGCTCCCTAACTAGTAAAGAATTGAGCAACTTCTTCACAGAGAAAATAAAGAAGATACACAGAGACAACATCCTAAATAACAACATATCAATAGACAAACATACAAGAGAAACAGGAGACACAATAGAAGAGTTATAATCAATCACAGAGTTACAGGTAAAGAATTTACTAAGAAGAGTGAAACCGGGCCCACCATCTAATACACCTGATGAGAGAGCTTGAAGGCCTGGGACTTGCCTACTTCACAGACCTTATCAATAAATCATTACAGTCAGGAGAGGCCCCACTCAAATGGAAACTCTGTCATCAAGCCCATTCTGAAGAACAAAGAAAAAGACCTAGAAGATCTGTACAACTACAGACTGATAGCCAACCAAGCATGGGTATCTAAACTAAGAGACAAACTTGCCAAATATCAGACTTCTAGAAAACTCATCAAAGCTAGACCAAGCTCAATCACGGTTCAGGAGACTCCTGAGCATGGAAACAGTACTAGTAGCCAGGGGTCACCCTATAATGAGGCCAACTGAGGCGGTGGCCTCAGGCGGCACTGTTGAGAGAGTGGCATCTTGCTGCTGGCCAGCCTACCTTGCTGGTCGGCTCTCTCTGTTGCTGCCCTTTCTGGCATCTAACCCTTTCACCTTTCTCCCCCAATCAGCATTTTACCCATCCCACATTTACCTTCAACTTCCTGTTTCTGTTGGGGTGGGCCACAGTGGAGAGAAGACACCGGGACCGGCACAGGGTAGCCATGTGACTCACTAGCACTGCCTGGCAACAATTTTTAGGACAAATTGAAGGTAGATGCCGGGGGTGGGGGAGGATGGGAGAAATGCAGATTAGGGGGAGATGAAGGGGAGCAGCAGCCCTTGTCCCACCCCTTTGTTGGATGCTTGGGTGGCAGATTGCCTTGAGCCACTCCTGCTAGTTTTGGTATAGGAGGCTGGTCCTCAAACATCAAGCTAAAGGAAATGTGCTGCTGGGATTCATGGACCTTTCGGCAGCATTCGACCTAGTCCAACACACACTGCTTAAATTAAGATGCGAAGAATTAGTCCTCAAAGGAAAAGTCATGGAATGGACGTAATTTGTCAGCTGCTAAATTTCAACAATGTTTAGGTTCACACAGAGTTCAGTGTGAATGCTCTCAATATGAACAGCATTCCAAATTTTTGTTTCGTATGTATATTTTACCTCATAGAGCTTTTCTGGTGACCTTGTGTCCTTCTGGTAATTGTCCTAAATGCACAGGTTCTGATGCCTCTCTTGGACATATGTTTTGGACCGAGCTCTCGATGAGCCCGCGGGGAGAGGGAAACCCTATGGATTTCTCACCACCAAAGGGGAGTGCTCAAGGCTTGAGAGGAGACACTGATACATTGAGCAGAGTTTGAGCTCCCCTTGGAGTCTGAAGGTGTTGTGGGCGGTGCATGGTCCCAATAGAATGCCAGGTCTGTGAAACAGGATCAGCAGCAGAATACTGGTGAGCACAGCATATCTTCAATGGTAAAACCTGCTCATGTCACTCTTTCCTTTTGGACAGCTATATTTTATTTTGTGTGGCGCTCTTGGAACTGTGTTTGGCGTCTCCAGCCTTTGATGCTGTTTGGTTATTATCAAGTGGCTCATCCCAGACCCAGTGGCTTACAAGATTTTCTCCATTGTGTGATTCTTCTGGGGAAAAAATGTACCATATATAATTGTTATCCATCTGGCAGAAACAGAGGGGGAGGGGAGTGGAGGGAAGTTGGGAATGAGGCAGGGAGCATTTTTCAAATATGGTGACCTGATACCTTTTCCACCTTTATTGTTATTGGTCTTGTATCGACCTATGTTCTTGATATCTTTGCAATATTGCTGACTATTGTTTTGCCTTGTCACTGGTCGAAAATGAATAAAGATGATTACAAAAAAACACAACACAGAAGACATCAATAGTTGGCTCAAAGCATGGTGCCATCAAGGCTTTGGGTACATAGGAGGATGGGGAAATTCATGGAAACAGGAAGTTCCATCAGAGGAGAAGTTTAGGTGCAGCTGCGTGTGCAACTTGTGAAGCCGCTTGGAGGGAGAAAACTGAAAACACCAGCGAAGGTGAGGGGAAGGGAGGGTATGAGAGATGCCCTGACAATAGGAAGCGATGCCCAGACTGCAGTGATCAGAAGAGAGGGAGCTGCTGGACCGCACAAAGGGTGCTGAAGGGAAGTTGAGAAAGAGGGGGAGGGGAGAGAGGAACAGATGCTGAAGAGAAATGGGGAGGAAAGGGTGGGGAGCAGATGCTGCATGGAAGTGGGTAGGAGAGAGGGGAAAGAAGAGGGGAGTAGAGGGGAGCAGATGCTGAAGGGAACTGGAGAGAAAGGGAGTCACAGACATTAGATGGAAATGTAGAGGAGAGACGGTGGGGATAAATAAAAAAGACACATGTTGGATTGGGGAGACATATACTAAACTAAACTAAGCCTTAGGTTTATATACCGCATCTTCTCCAGATCTGAAGGGAAGAAAGTTGAAGAGAGATAGGGAAAATTATTGAAATACATGTAAAAGATATGTAAACCACTGAGATTTCTGTACAATTAAGCAGTATATCAAATTTGAATAAATATAAACATGCTAAAAAGCACCTGGGAGAGGGAGTGAGAGATGGAAGGGAGAGGCAGAGTTTCTGGTACAGCAGATGCCATATGGAAGAGGCAAAGAGAATGCAGACAGTGAATGGCAAGAAGAGGAGGAAAGCAGAAACCAGACAACAAAAGGAAGAAAAAAAAATTATTTTTATTTTTTTGCTTTAGGATAAAATAGTATTGTAGCTGTGTTGATTAACATTTATAAACAAAGCCCTGCCAACTCAAGATCTCCTCTAGTTCAGCAGTCAGAACTCTGATTGTACAGAATATTAAACTAAGCTAAGCCTTAAGTTTATATACCGCTTTTTCTCCATAAAGATATTGTTTCTTTTTATACTTTAATACAATAAGTTCAGTATGAAACTATTTGAGGATTGTGGGGGATGGAATCAGATGGTTTACAGGGCCTGAGCTTGCACGGATGGAGATGGGAACAAATGTTCCGTCCCCTGACATTCTGTCTTCCCCTCCCTCCTTTAACTCCTCCCCTCCCTCCTTTAACCCCTCCTCTCCCTCCTTTAACTCCTCCTCTCCCTGCCCCAGAATTATTCTGACCAATAAGAGCCAGAATGAGATAAAACTCCTCCCCCCTCTCAGTGTTAGTGGGCGGATCCCTTTAACTACACCAGCTCTTTTCTGACCAATCAGCACTGAAAGGGGTGGAGCCGAGTAGAAAACACCAGGACCCGGATGCTGCAAAGGATTCCCTCCCAGTAAGACTCTTAAAGCAGCCTCAGGGGCACAGAAACTTCTCTGCAAACGCCTTCGTATTCTAATGAGCTTTCCTTGTGACGCACGAAAGAGAACGCCCCGCCCCCATCTGCCATGAAATGCTTCCTGCACTGGGTGTTGTACAGTACTCGCGTCTCCCCTTTGTGACCTCATCAGCCTGCGCCCAACAAGATACGAGTCTCAGAGCCCCAAATCTCACTTCCTGTCCTTTTGTTCCTTCTTCCGACACTGCAAGAAATAAACCCTCGACCAGAGAAAGAGCCCCACATTAATTTCTAATCCTGAAAACTACAAAAGCAGAGAGCAAAATGCCTGCAGGAACTTCTGCCCAGGTGGGAGACTCCCCCAACTCCTTCTGCCCTGGGATGTTGCAGAGTCAGTCCTGGGGCTGAGGAAAATCACTTTGGGACCCTCCTGAGGGGAAGGAGAGAGATCAGGAGTCTCAAAGGGAGATTTTGGCTGTAACTGGTTTTTCCTGCTATAGTCCTGCTTTGGGACTGTCAATTATGTGGCTGCAAATTATATACACAGAGAAATCTCTTCCTCTGCCCTAATGAGAGCTCTCCTGAAATCTAACCCTCCTCTGGGGTTGTGTTACAAATATCTTCTTCTGTCATGTTCAGCCCCAGCACTGGGAGGTCTTCTGAAATAGAACCCTGTTCTGGGACTCTGTGTTATGTAATTGCAAATTATGTATACCCGGCATATTTTCCGCCAGCCCTGGGAGGCCTCTTTCTGAAAGTGCTGAGTGTGTTTCTGATTTGTATTTATTTCAGATGCAGGTGACATTTGAGGAGGTCGCTGTCTCCTTCTCCCAGGAGGAGTGGGAGTATTTAGATGAAGAGCAGAAGGAGCTCTACAGGGAGGTGATGAAGGAGAATTATCAGACCCTGATCTCTTTAGGTAAGAGATAAAAATCACATGTTTATTAGCAGTAGTGGGCCATCATTATAAGGATAATTTTGATTATGTTTCTCTCGTGTGATGAAAACAAATGAGACCATGAGATCTTGTTGTCCTTCATGTTGAGGGCTATAACTGGGCAGTGGTAGCATGTTGCACGGAAGGTGAGAAAAAGTTCAGTGTCTAATTATAACAGGAAATGGTAGTAGAAGTTGCTTTAGAGCAGTGGTCTCAAACTCGCGGCCTGCCAGGTACTATTTCGAGGCCCTCGGTATGTTTATCATAATCACAAAAGTAAAATAAAACAGTTTCTTGATCATACAACTCTTTAACTATAAATTACAATATTATTATTACAACAGCCAAATGGAAAGATTTTTAAACTATAGAGTTTTACCTCATGCAAAATTGTCATTTCTTTAATAAGACATTAGCTATTTTTTTTTCTGAAGACCTCCAACTACCTACAAATCCAAAATGTGGCCCTGCAAAGGGTTTGAGTTTGAGACCACTGCTTTAGAGTCAATTTGTGGGCTGCTCGCCCCTTACAGAGGAGTGAAAGTAGGAAGCCAATCACCCAATTAACGCTAGATTTCTGGGACAAAATGGGGGATGCACTGTTAGATGACAACTGCTATTCTGGATTGATGACCATTAGACGTAATCCAAAATTTGTGCTTGGGATTATGTTTAGGGAGTTTAACAGTTGGGAAGCAAAGTGGTCAAATGAATACAGACAAGGGAACTCCAAGGAAATTTGGAACTTGAGGGAACAGTATGGTCTGAAACTGCTACTTTGTATCCTCTCTTTACAAGTGAGTATTATATAAAGAGTGTCATGTTTAGGAAGCCACTAAAATTGAGGAAATCATGGAAAGGGAAGATGGGATAAAGGGATGAAGAATGGACTATAAGATACTCTAGAGCAGGGGTGCCCAACGCGTCGATCGCGATCGACCAGTAGCTCAGGAAGGCAACGCGAGTCGATCGCGGAGCCTATCCCGGGCTCTGTGATAGACTCGTGTTGCCGTCCTGATCTACGGGCCGATCAGCCTTCCTCTCCAGTTTTCTTTCTCCCTAGGGCCTTTTAGCTGGGCGATCCCCCAGCTGTCATCTGCCGCTGCTGAACAAAAAACCGGATCCTGCCTTCGCGGAAACAGAAAGTAGGCAGGACCCGGCAGGAAGAAGAACAAATGCTTGTCTCCCGCATTAGCCCGTAGCGAACGCTTGCTTCAGGGCTCTCAACATGTGCGCGCCGGCTTCCCTTCTCCCCTCCCCCCCCCCGGACATAACTTCCGGTTTCGGAGGGAAGAGAAGAGAAGCCGGCGCGCACATGTTGAGAGCCCTGAAGCAAGCGTTCGCTACGGGCTAATGCGGGAGACAAGCATTTGTTCTTCTTCCTGCCGGGTCCTGCCTACTTTCTGTTTCCGCGAAGGCAGGACCCGGCAGCATTTCCCCCAATAGGTTGATCGCGATCTTGGGCTGATCAGCCTTCCTCTTCCAGATGGCAGAATTGACGTCAGGGAGAGGAATGCTGGTTGGCCGAAGCAGGGAGAGCTTGGGGCCTGTTATTGGTGGCGTTTGGGTCCTGGTCCCCGATGGCAATGGCAGTGGCAGTGGCTTGGGGGAGGGCAGGGAGAAAGAAAGAAAAAGGGCAGGCAGGGAGACAGAAGGAAAGAAGAGAAACAGAAAAAAATGAAAGGGAGGCAGAGAGAAAGAAAGGGCAGGGAAGAGGAAGGAAAAGTTGGGGGGAAGAAATGAGGTCTGGAGGAGAAGAAGCATACAGGCTAAAAGAAGGGAAGAAAGATTGGATGCACAGTCAGAAGAAGAAAGTGCAACCAGAGACTCATGAAATCACCAGACAAGGTAGGGAAAATGATTTTATTTTAAATTTTGTGATCAAAATGTGTCTGAATTTATATCTGCTGTCTATATTTTACACTATGGTCCCCTTTTACTAAACCACAATAGAGGTTTTTAGCGCAGGGAGCCTAGGAGTGTCGAGAGCAGCGCTGGGCATTCAGCGCAGCTCCCTGCACTAAAAACTGCTAACGTGGTTTAGTAAAAAGGGAGGGGGTGGGTATTTGTCTACTTTTGTATGGTTGTTACTGAGGTGACAGTGCATAGAGTCATCTGCTTTGACCTCTTTGAAAACCCTGGAATAGGAATGATGATTAACATTTTCTATGCGTACAGTGTGCGTTGTGTTTTTTTAAAATTTTATTGTTGGTAGATCATTGTGACTTGGTCATTTAAAAAGTAGCTCGCAAGCCCAAAAAGTGTGGGCACCCCTGCTCTAGAGAACTTATGTTACCATTTCTGAAGCTGTATCAGAGGGCAGATGAAAGATGTTGGAAGGACTACAAAGGTAATGGGGATTTTTATAATTTGTAGTGAACATGAAGTAAAGCCTGCAAGTATTGGTCTTCAGTAGTTAAAATGGGTTCAAGAGTGGGAAACGGGGCACAGACCGAGAAGACCAACTAAATATTGCAGGTTATTATCTTGTAGAAGCTAGAGCTGAGAAGGAACAAGTTCCGCTTTTAGGAAGGAGTGTTGAGGAAACTGCAGATCTCATGGATGGCTAAAATTGCAGCTGTGAAGCAACAGATCTATTTGAATCTTTAATTTAGGGACAGCACTATGTATATATAGGTTTAAGGTGATTTACAATGTAAAGAGACCATGTAGAACATAGGGAGCTTATAGTGGTCAGTTAAAATCTGCTAAACAAGACACGAATGCTCATGTCATAACAAGGGGCCTTGCTCTTTTCTGCTGGTGTTAGCAATTACATACTGTATAGAGTTATACAAGATATACAATACACTCAGTTATTAAATACAATGCCAGTTCTTGATATAGTCAGTTGTACAGTATGAGGATGTTGTTGCGTGGATGATCCTGACGGTTTATGGCACAGAAATGTTATCAGTTTTTTTCTGAATTTTAAGATGAGAAACCGGGGATAGTATGAAGAGTGGAAACAGGTGAAGAGAAAGGAAAAGTTAAATTTAGGTTGCAGTGTGATTCCTTCCATGCATTCTCAGGGCACACAGCGAGTACAGCCTGATTCAGAGATTTTGGAGGTCTCCAAAAGTGGGTTTTGAACAGTTTTGGAGTAAGACCTAGTACCCACACCCCTAAAATCCTTAAATTACTGCTTGGATTTTTCTCCAGATTTGAATTTAAAGATATTTATATGACTTTATAAGCTTAGTTTTGGCAAGGTAACCACTCAGATGGACTCCCCAGGGCAGGGTACTTCAAATTCAGGCCTTATTTGCGACGGATGTCTGTCCGGTGAGAGACCGTGTTCATGTGCGATGTGGAAGGGGGATGAAATTTCATCAGCCAATGTTCCCTCAACCCCTCAAAGGGGTTCTGATGCCATTCCAGACAAGAAAGAGATGCCTTCTGCTCCATTGCCAGTGTTTGTGCCGCCTGTGTGAATCCCTCTGTTGCAGGATATAGGTCTAAAGCCTGGTCTTCCCATGGCTTCTCCATCAATTGCTCTGTTTTGGCGCGGATGCCTATGATACTCTGACCATGTCTTTACCGATGCAGGCTGGTATTTCTTCCACGGGGGACATTGTCTCTCTCGCAGATAGCTATGATCAGGATCCTAGTGGTCTCCAGGATCTCAGGGAGGATCCTGCAGTGTGCCCACACACCTGGTTGATCTAATCTTGGAATCTGTTCAGGAATTGAAGTTGGCCTGTGACTAGTCTGCTGTGGCGTCCTGTTCTCTCATGAGTGACGAGAAGCCGCAGACTGTTTCTTTTCCGGACCATCCTGATATTGTCGAGATGCTCACAGGCATCTGGAAAGTGTCGGAGAGTCCCTGAACTGTGCTAGGACCATGTCCAGACTTTATCCATTGGCAGACACCTTCAACTCACGTTTTGCGTCCCCGAAGGTTGGTTCCTTGGTGGCACAGGTCAGTAAGCACACTTCTCTGTCCAGGACTGCAGGGTAGATTTTATCCTTAAGCGTCTATCCGACTCAAGAGTGGCCTCTTCCTTTGTGGCCAGAGCATGTCATACTAAGCTCCGCCATGATCCAGATACTATTGTGATCCAGGATCTTGTTTTTCTCACCTCTGGTGTGGATTATGTAATGTAATGTAATGTAATTTATTTCTTATATACTGCTACATCCGTTAGGTTCTAAGCGGTTTGTAGAAAATATACATTAAGATTATAAATGAGAAGTAAGAAGGTACTTAAAAAATTATATGCTCTGTACAAAATCTTCAAGGTCTTCATTATGCTCTCCGCCTACTCCATTATGGTGCATAGGATGTTTTGGAGCCGGCAGTGGTCCGGTGTAGTGCTGCCCGATTCACGATTCGAATCAGGTGAATCGATTCAAATCGATTCAATTTAAAAGAAAATCGGCCTCCCAATTCAATGGCCGACCCTTCCTCCGTGTCTTCCTAAAGCAGGAGCTGCAGAGCTGCCTAGCTGCCTTTTGCTGGCCATCCACTGCGGCTCCTACTTGAGGGGGGAGGGTCAGTCAGAAAGGCCTCCCCCAGTTTTTCTGCTCTTGCCTTCCCCAGTTTCTCCACTCTTACCTCCCCCAGCTTCCCTGCTCTTGCCTCCACCAGCTTCCCCACTCTTACCTCCTGTAGGCTAATAGGGCAGCCTGCAGGCTCGCTAGTGTTTTAGAGATCCCTGCAGCTGCCCATGATCCTTAGCAGCACATTCTCTCTGCCGCGATCCTGCCCCTGCTTTGATGTCAGGGGCAGGATCGCGGCAGAGAGCACTTGCCGCTGAGAACCACGGGCAGCTGCAGGGATTGCTAAAACACCAACGAGCCTGCAGGCTGCTCTATTAGCGTTAAGGAGGTAAGAGCAGGGAAGGTGCAGGCTTCAGGGGGAGCAGGTGTTCGTTAGCGGCGGAGAGGAGGAAAAGAGTGCCTTAGGCGGGAGGGAGCAGGCCTTCGGATGAGGAGCTGGCATTTGCGGTGGATAGGAGGAAAAGAGTGCCTTCGTGGCAGAGGGGAGCAGGTCTTCATGGAGGGAGCAGGCCTTCGCGGTTGGGAGGAAGAGAGAAAGTGCCTTCGTGGGGGGAGCAGGCCTTCGTGGGGGGAACAGGTTTTCGCGGCGGCGAGCAGGCCTTCAGGGCAGGGAGGCAGGCCTGTGCAGAGGGAAGAGGAGAAAGATTTCCTTTGGCGGAGGGGTGGCAGGCCTGTGCAGAGGGAGGATGAGGAAGGAATAAAAGAAGGGAGGGGAGATGCCAGAGCTGGGGTGGGGTGAAGGGAAGGGAAGAAAGAAACCAAACCAAAAAGATGGGGAGGAAAGCAGAGAAGAGGTGCTGGACTAATGGGGAGAGAGGGAGAGAGAAATGCAAGACCACAAGGGGAAGGGTACAAGAGGGACAGATTCTGCTCCAAAGTAGGTGGGCAGGGTGCAGGATGGCAGGAGAGATAGTAGGAGATAGCCTGTACCTGGGGACGGGGATACAGGAGGTAAGGAAGAGAGAAAGAAGAAGCTGGATATGGGGAGAGATAAGAGGCTGGGCATGGAAGGAGCATAGGAACAAGGACACAAGGGGTCAGTACTGGAGAGGAGAATAGGGACACAGAAGAGAGATGCTGGATGAAAGGGTAGATGAGAAAAGGAGAGATGATGCACCTGTGGATGGTGGGGTCCATCACTGCAGCTGCGGGGTGATGGAGATGAACCAAAGGAAAGATGCCAGACCTCCGGGGCCGGAAAGGGAAACAGAAGGGGAGGACATTGATGGAAGATGGATGGTTAGCACGGAGAAAGAAGGAGAGCCTAATCAGAAGACAACCAGAGCAACATGGGACCAACAAGATTTGAAAAATGACCAGACAACAAAAGGTTGGAAAATAATTTTATTTTTGTTTTGTGATTACAATATGTCATATTTGAAATGTGTATCCTTCTAGAGCTGGTGTTGGACCGCAAACATGAGCTAGGATTTAATAGAGAGGAAATATATTTTTTGTTTGCTTATTTTGTTTACACCACAGGACCAGTGTGGTTAGGAGAGGGTGAAGAGGGTATAAAATAAACCCACCAGGATGTCTGGAAAAAAACCCACCCAATTGGGCAGGAAAATCGTTAGTTCAGGGATTCCTCTTCTGAGGTGACCCTGAGAAGGTTACCCTTCAGATGGCAACTGCTGTTTGGCAAAGGTGTGGATGACCTGATGGCAAGTGTGCAGAATCATAAGCCCAAGGCCTTGCTAGATAATTGACCCCTGTCTTCTAGGGATCGGGGCGCTCTAGCTTTTGTCACCCCAGATGCTCATGTCAGTACTTTGGGGGTCCACAGGGCAGTGCTCTACCCCAGTAGGCAGTCAGAGATTCAGGGGTTCCCGTCATCATAAGCCATCAGGGAGTTGTCCCGCAGTGCCTTCCAAGAAGCAATTCTGACACCAGGCTGAACCCCCAAGGATCGGGCGTCAGTTTTCAGAATTTCTAGTGGAATGGCAGGCCTTTACCTCAGACTGCTGGATTTTTTTGCGTGGTGCACTGTGGCTGTAGCCTCTGCTTTGTTTGCTCTGTCCGACCTGAAATCTCAACCAGGCCCTTCGGTCTCTAACGCGTCCACCCTTTGAGCCCCTAGACCAGAGGTGGGTAACTCAGGTCCTTGAGGGACGGAATCCAGGCTGGTTTTCATGATTTCCCCATTGAATATGCATGAGATCTATTTGCATACGCTGCTTTCAATCCTGAAAAGCCGACTGGATTCCGGCCCTCGAGAACCAGAGTTGCCAACCCCTGCCCTAGACCACTCCTCCCTGATGTATCTTGCCATCAAGACAGTTTTACTGGTGGCCATTACTTCAGATCGCCAGGTGTTTAAACTTCAGGCTCAATCTATGCCATGATCCTTTTCTTAAGAACATGGATTCTGGTGTGTTTCTGCACACTGTTCCCTTGTTTCATCCGAAGGTGGATTCAGCCTTTCACATCAACCAGCAGGTGTGGCTCCCATCTTTTACCTCCTCTGGGTCTCAGGAGCAGGACCGGGTGTTGCGGTCCCTGGTCGTGCACAGGGTTTTGTTAGGCTACCTGGAGGTCACAAATTATTTGGGTCTTCAAATATTTGTTTGCTGTGGTGGGTCTGGCCTGCAGGGGCAGGTCGGCGTCTAAGGCTATTATTTATAGATGGATTTGTAGAGCTATTTCTTCTGCCTACATTGCAGCCGGCAAGAAGCCCCCTCTTTCTGTGCAGGCTTATTCTACTAGAGGCACGTCCTCGTCTTTTACTGAATCATCAGGTGATTTCTTTGGAGGATATTGCGGACTGTTACCTGGTCTTCGCTGCAAACCTTTATAGGATTGATGTGGCAGCCAAGCAGGATGCTGTTTTTGGTTCCTCTGTTTTGGCAGTGGTCTCATCAGTCCCACCCTGATTTTATGGGACTGCGCTGTTACAACATGCTTGTCCAGGAATAAATTGGGATTTTACAAGAACGAAAGATTAGGTTCTTACCTTTACTAATCTTCTTTCTTGTAAATCCTACACTTTATTCCTGGAGCCTGCCCAGGACATTGCTGATTCACCAATCATCTGCCTTGACCAGTACTGGTAAGCTGAATTTCTGACCAGCCTTTTGAAGAATGCCATCTGACTATGTTTAGCACTTTGCCCTGGGGTTTCTAGTGCCCCTTTCATCAGTGCAGGGGAGGGGCTGAAGACTCTGAATAATTGAGGCTTCCTATAAGTTGTCTGGTGAGTATGGATAAACAAAACCACTTGTCCAGGAATAAAGTGTGGATTTACAAGAAAGAAGATTAGCAAAGGTAAGAACCTAATCTTTCATTGCAATCGCACCTGTGAGTCTATATTAATAACAGAAAACTCAGCTTTAGACACTCTGACATTAGGTTCTGCTAGCTTTACTGGAGACTGATTAACAAAGCATACTGCTAGACACCTCTAGAGGCGGAAGGGCCTAGTATGTCCAGTTTGCTCATGCTATTCACATTCCCCAAACTTTTGGGTAGCACCTTGTATTAAAAATCTCTGAAGCATCCACAGGTTATAGAGGCAGACAGGAGCCCAGGACAAAGATACGGTAGATTCTGGTATTTTCCACACTAGCAGACTATTCACATCTCAGGTTCCGATTGGTGGTGATTTTTCACTTTGTATCTGATGAAAGTCTCATCTACAGTATTGATAGGATACAAGTTGCAAAAAGATGCCAAGAAATAACCTAATTAAAATGGAAAAGTAATCCTTACTGCTCTAGTTGAAGATAATCTCTGAAATTCTGATTCTTTGCTGGAAAGATTTCTTTGGAGAAGGATGTGGGAAAATGATTTTAGCTTCCTGCCCTTTCTCTATGCTCATATCAGTCTGAGTATTCTCAGAGAGTTTGTTTTACCTTATTCTAGATGTTCTGGTGTGAACAAGGAGACCTGCATGTTGTATAAGTGTTGAAGAAGTTTGCATATATTGAAATGAGGTGATAATACATTGAACTATTTAGAGTGGGATTAAAGATGAGTAAAGAGGATTTATGTTACTTTTTATGAGGTATAATCATTTTGAGAAAATTAATTGAATGCAATTTTCTTACCCCAGCAGCAGGTTCTCTAACCGTCACCCCTAAGATTATATCCCACATCGAACGAGGGGAAGAGCCGTACATCAGGGGTGAGCCTGGATCAGAGGAAAGAGAAATTGGGAAAAGCAGCTCCCCAGGTGAGTGGAGTAATAATAGGGACCGGGGTAAAAATGTCTAATCTAATCTAAACTTCCATTTGTGCGTCGCACATACTTATACAGGCTCAAGGCGACAGATCAAGGAGGAAGGGGGAAAGTTGTAGGGAAGGGGGGTATGGAGAAATAAGAGAGGGGACCCAGAAGTAGAGGGGAGTTATGCAGAAACTAAGACAGTTAGTTGTCAAAGAGGTGAGTCTTAAGGTTTTTTCTGAATGTAGTGCAGTTTGTCTCTGTCCTAATAACTTCCGGTAGGTCTTTCCAGGTTTTTACACTCAGATAAGTTAGCATAGAGTTGAAAATTTGCTCGTAGTGGAGGTTTTTTGTGAATGGTAGATTTAGTTGGATTCTGTTAAGGATTCTTTTTGAAGTTGACCAAACATTAGAGAATAATTGAATGTGAGGGGCTGCTGAGTTTCCGTATGGAATCTGATGTAGGATACAAGACGATTTGAAAATTATTCAAGATGTTATTGGAAGCCAATGTAATTGCCTGATGAAGGTTGTGATTGAGTCAAATTTCTTTAATTTGTAGATTAGTCTAACTGCTGTGTTCTGGATGAGTTGTAGTTTGTGGTTGAAAAAGTTGTTGATGCCAAGGTTTGCAATAGTCCAATTGAGCAAGGACCATTATCTGAACGATTAGAGCCAAGTGGTGTGGGTGAAAGTATGATCTTGTGAGTCGCAGTTGACGCATAGTATAGATGGTCTTTTTCCAAAGGTTAGATATTTTCCGAAGGTTAGATATTTGTGGTTCCATTGGAAGAGTGAGTTTAGGTATGACATTCTGTTGTGCGGTGTGGAAACCAATGGTTTTGGTCTTAGTGGCGTTCAGTTTCGTTTTTCGTTGTCCAGGTTTGAAATTTATCTATATTGTTTGAGATTTTTTTGGCAATATTAGGATGGTTATGGGAATGAGGAGGAGGATGTTGTCGGCATACAACAGTACCGTTTCATCTTCCATTTTGATGTGACCCAGCGAGCTCATGAATAAATTGAATAGGATTGGGGATAATGGGGAGCTTGTGGGACGCCACATAACGCCTTCCAAGGGTTGGAGTATGATTCTTGCCTTTTGACTATATATTCACGATTTTGTAGGAAGTCGGCAAACCAATTGAGTACAGTTCCTGTTATACTGATTTCTGATTGCCTTCTATAGACACCTTTTGTAGGGAAAGCACTGGGGGTTCTGCCCCTTTATAGATAAGGATCAGTCACTTGACCTGTAAGGGAAGGCTTAACCTATGGGCCATACAATGTAAGCTCTGGAAAGGTGAAGGGAAGGTGTTTATCTTTAACTTCACATGTCAGAAATCTTGAAGCTCAAAACCGTGTTGTGAGGGAATCAGAAGGAAGGTGTGTTTTGTGGTGCCAGATCCTGGGTTGTGACTGGGTCTCTGTGTGCAGAAGCTTGGGAAACAGCAGGGTCTCTGGATGTCCAGCTGGCTGGCATAAATGCAAAGACCTAAATGTGTCACTTTAATACATCACTTAGCGTAATATTTGCCTCTTTTTCCTCAGTGTGACTTAGATGCCCTTTCTTCACTTAATTGACTTATACAAAGTTAATCTTATTATGCTCAGTAAACCTTTCCATATCAATATTCCATACAGATTCCAGATCACGACCAGGATAATGTTAGCAGAGCCTTTTTGCTGTCAGTAGGTGGTCACCCCGATCTCTTCTGAATATTGCTGGTAAATCCCAGTTCCACTCAGCCTGGACTATTCCTGCCATAACCAGATAATGCTGAGGTGGTATGTCCATATTTTTAGTGGCACTAGCGGGATAAGTACTGCTGGAAATCAAGTTTCAAGTTTAATAAGTCTTGATATATCACCCAGTGAGAGACCTTTCTGAGCAGTTTATAATAGAACTTTAAAATCACTCAGAAAATTGGAAGAAAATATATCTGGGGATAGAAAAGAGTAGAATGCATTTTAGATTACTTGGCAACAGGACTTGGTTTTCAGTAGGCAGCATAGAGGCATGTTTTTGGTCAAAGGCATCCTCAGATAAGAAGATGTCGAGACCTCGTTTGAATCTAATCTTTGATTCTTCAGTGAAAAAGTTGAGGGAAGTGTGTTCCAAAGAGTAGGGCCGTTACATTGAAGATTCGTGACCGTATACAGTCATTGATGTTGCAGAATGAGGGTATAACGAGTAGATTTGAGTAGGCCAAGCAAAGAGTCCTAGGACAGTTGGGAATTGGGAATCGGAAGTCAAGAAAGATATGGCCCGGTGAGAGGGACTTGTCTGGGTAAGAGCTTTGTTAACGTAACGAAGGGACACATTAACCAGCCTATACACACACACACTCATATCAAAAACAGGTCGCACTCCAGAGATGATCATCGGATGGCACCCATAGACCTCTCGGCTTCCAAGTATGTAGTCCAAAGTTGCTCAAACTGTGTCCCCTTTGCTTTCCTCTCCGCTCCCCTCTTTCCTTCCCCACTCCCATCCCTCTCTTTTGCATCTTTAAATCTTCACCAGCACGAGCAGCTTCTCCGGCCGACTGCTCATGCTGCCATTGGCTTGACCTCTGATGTCAATTCCTGGTCCCGCAACCCGGAAGTGATTTCAGAGGGAGCCAGGCTGGCGCGAGCAGCAGGCTAGAGTAGTTGCTCGGGCTGGTGAAGATTTTAAAGAAAGATGTGGGGCAGAGAGGTGCCGGTGCCCCCACCAAGACAGCACCTAGGGTGGTACGCCCCCCCCCCCCTCACTTACTTCTCTACTGTGCCCCACAGAACTTGAATGGTGGTGGGAGCGATGAGGGGAGTGTAGCAGTAATTAATTGGGTATAATAAGCATCTGTAACATGTCTAGGGAAAGGGTCGACCCAAGCTACTAGCCAGGTTCAGATTTATGCAATCTTTTTTTTGTTTTTTAATTTTTATTAGAATTTTATAATAAATACAAAACAATATAATCACCACAAGTACACCACTGCAGAATACTACAGCCACTCAATATAGCATACAAAGTAAATATTTCACTATTATACCCCAATCCCACAACCCATCATATTATAAAATAAAAAGAAAACAAGAAAAACAAAAGAATACATCAACAATATAAACACTATGTGGAAGTCCCATTGTTGTTTCTTCAAAAAGACTCCCAAACAACCACCCTGCCCCTCCCCCCAAACCCCCCTTCCCACTCAACAGAAAGATAGGATTCAGATTTATGCAATCTTATTAGAATGATGAGACCAGAATAGCTGAAACTGACTTTTTGACATTTTTCATTGATAAAGTGAGTAAAATAGCTGCAGAGTTTAGAGATAAGACGCCGCCTTTGAGAGAGGATCACTTGCTGAACGATGATCTGAGTTCGACTCTGAGAGACAATCGATACATATTATTTAACAGCTGAATAAGACAGCATGCCCTTTAGACCCTTGTCCGGTTGGGGTTTTTTCAACAATCAGTGAAGCTATTTATTGAAATTAGTGACGAAGTTTCCGCAGAAAGGCATTGTGTCTAAGTCACTAAAGGAGCGGTGGTTTGGCCACTCTTGAAGGATAGAGTAGATGGTAGCCTGTTGCAACATTTTTGTCTGATTTCATCTTTACCCTTTTTATCAAAAGTCCTTGAAAAGATTTTGCTTCACCAACTTCAGGATTTCTTGGAGAAGTCAAACCTTTTGGATAATGGTCAATTTGGATTGCAGATACATCGTTCAACAGAATTATTATTGATTTCAACCTTAGATGTGATCTACAGGGGGCTTGATCAGGGTAAATCATTTTTTATAGTTTTCCTGGATTTCTCCACTGCTTTCGACATAATTGCGCATCAGATTCTTTTACGGAGATTACCGGTATTGGGCATTAGAGGTACTGTATTACAGTGGTTTGCATCCTATTTGTCAGGGAGAATGTTTTGTGTGGAGTTGGAATGGGCACTGGTGACCTGTGGAGTACCTCAGGGATCGGCATTATCGGCTATATTGTTTAATATTTATCTGCTCCCATTAGAAACATAGAAACATAGAAGATGACGGCAGAAAAGGGCCATAGCCCATCAAGTCTGCCCACTCCATTAACCCTCCCCTAAAACCTCCTAAGGGGTCGCTCACAGGTGGTATCACCTCTACACTGCCCTCGTAAAGATCTGACGTGGGCATCCCATTTATTCTTAAAATCTTGTATGCTGCTGGCCGCGATCACCTGCTCTGGGAGTTTGTTCCAATGGTCTACCACTCTTTCTGTGAAGAAGTACTTCCTGGTATCCCCATGAAATTTCCCGCCCTTGATTCTCAGCGGATGTCCTCTCGTGGCTGACAGACCCCTGAAAGAGAAAATGTTGTCTTCCACCTCTATGCGGCCAGTGATGTACTTAAATGTCTCAACCATGTCTCCCCTTTCCCTACGCTCTTCGAAAGAGTATAGCCGCAATCTGTGCAGCCTGTCCTCGTTTGAGAAATCCTTTAGCCCCAAGATCATCCTAGTGGCCATGCGCTGAACCGAATCAACTCTCAGTACGTCCTTACGGTAGTGTGGCCTCCAGAATTGCACACAGTTCTCCAGATGAGGTCTCACCATGGTTCTGTACAATGGCATTATGACCTCCGGCTTCCGGCTAACAAAGCTTCTATGGATACAACCCAGCATTTGTCTAGCCTTGGATGTAGCCTTTTCCACTTGGATGGCTGTTTTCATGTCTTTACTAATGACCACCCCTAAGTCCCGCTCTGCTGCCGTCCTAGCCAAGGTCTCGCCATTCAGTGTGTATGTTCTGCACGGATTATCGTTGCCAAGGTGCATGATCTTGCATTTTTTCGCGTTGAAGCCCAGCTGCCAGGTTGTTGACCAATGTTCCAGTAAAAGCAGGTCTTGCTTCATGCTGTCGGACAAATCATTTCTACTTACAGTGTTACATAGTTTGGCGTCGTCGGCAAACAATGCTATCTTACCTTGAAGCCCCTAGGTCAGGTCTCCTATGAATATATTGAAAAGGATCGGTCCCAGGACCGAACCCTGCGGCACTCCACTGGACACCCTCGACGTTTTGGAGAGGGCACCGTTAACCAACACTCTCTGAAGTCTACCACTTAGCAGTCAGTGACCCATTGAGTTAGTGTTGCACCTAATCCCATCGATTTCATTTTGTTCAATAATCTACGGTGGGGGACGCTGTTGAAAGTTTTACTGAAGTCCAAATACACGACGTCCAGGGACTCTCCTTGGTCCAGCTTTCTAGTTACCCAGTCAAAGAAGCTGATAAGATTGGATTGGCATAACCTACCCTTGGTGAAACCGTGTTGGTGGGGGTTGCGTAGATTCTCCTCGTTCAGGAAAGTGTCTAATTCACGTTTGATTAGTGTTTCCATGAGCTTACTCACAATTGAAGGGAGACTAACCGGTCTGTAATTCTCAGCCTCTGCCCTGCAACCGTTTTTGTGCAGAGGAATGACGTTAGCTGTTTTCTAGTCCAAAGGGACTTTTCCCGTACTCAGGGAGAGGTTGAAGAGTATGGCTAATGGTTCCGCTAGGACATCACACAGCTCTCTGAGCACCCTGGGGTGCAGATTGTCCGGTCCCATAGCCTTGTTCACCTTGAGTTTTGATAGCTCGCTGTAGACGTCACTGGGTGTAAACTTGTGGTTCAGGAACGGGTCTCCCGAGTTGTGCTTCTCCTGCAACTGTGGGCCGGACCCTGGCCCCTCGCAGGTGAAGACTGAACAGAAGTACTCATTTAGTAGTTCGGCTTTATCTGTGTCTGACTCTGTATAACTCCCATCAGGTTTTCTGAGGCGTACTATCCCATCCGTGTTTCTTTTTCTGTCACTAATATACCTGAAGAAAGATTTGTCCCCCTTTTTGAGTTCTTTGCTAAGTTTTCTTCTATTCGAAGCTTGGCCTCTTTGACTGCCAGTTTGACAGCTGCTGACTTGGCCGTATATTTTGTTCTAGCCTCTTTTTCCCCGAGCTTTTGTAGGATATGAATGCACGCTTCTTGTCTTTGACTAGATCTGATATCTCTTTGGTGAACCATTGAGGTCTGTTGTTTCTTCTCCGTTTACTTACTGATCTTATGTAGTGGTTTGTTGTTGTGTGTAAGGTAGATTTCAAGGTTGACCACATATCCTCCACATCATTAGTCATCGCTTGGTGTTGCAGTGCTTGATGGACAAAATCTCCCATGCGTTTAAAGTCCGTGCCTCGAAAGTTGAGTACTTTTGTTGTCGTGCTTGATCTGGAGAAACCCTTTTTGAGGTTGAACCATATCATATTGTGGTCGCTGGTGGCTAGCTTATCGCCTACCGAGATCTCCGAGACGCTTTCTCCATAGGTGAGCACCAATCCAGTATCACTTGGGCCCTAGTAGGCTCCAGCACCAATTGCTTGAGTCGTGCTCCCCTTATGGAGGAGAGCAGCCTTCTGCTGCCGCTGGTCGAGAAGTGCAGGCTCTTGAGATAAGCTATAAGTTTTATGCCGACGACCTTCAATTCCTGGTCCCGGTCGAGAATTCAATGCAAGACGCGATTTCACGATTAGAAAGATGTTTTGATGTAATCAAAGTGGATGGACACTAATCATTTAAAATTGACTATGTGTAAAACCGAGACACTCTGTGTAGGTCGCCAGAAACTAGTAGAATTATTTCCATCTGTACTGATTGAGTTTGGATAATAGTTTTTCCGGTATCTAATGAATGCAAATACCTGGGGGTGATATTGGATTCCACTTTGTCTTTTAAGCCACAGATACATGAGCAGTGGTGTCTTAAGCTCTTTTAAAACTTCACTGCTTCATAAATTAAGAGATTTTCTTGGGGGTCACGTGACGCTAGCGCGCTGAACGGACGCGAGTAGATCGGGCTCTGCTCCTTCCCCCAGAAATCGCCTCACAACTTGCTGATAGCTGGCACGCACCGCGCTGAATTCATACTACTTCACTTCGGGCTCTCTCCTGCTACCGTGTGAGCGCTCGGAGGCGCGTAGATCAGCTGCGATCGGCCGGCATGCTGATAAGGACCCCGAGGCCCGGAAAAGAGAGGTCAGTTAAGCCAGAAAAAATGGCGGCCCCCAGCCCGATCTCGGCAGCTGCGTCCCAGCACGAGGCATACATGCATGTCTCAGTCTGCCATCTTTCTAAATTGCTGGATGAAAAACTGTCTAAACTGCATGCTGTGCTGGAAGAAGTAAAAGACAGCATTGCAGGGCACGCTGCGCGTCTCCAGCAGGCTGAGGAGCGAATCTCGGCCCAAGAAGATCGGGCGGACACGGCGGATGGGCGACTGGCGGCCTTGGAAGCAAGGGTCCAGCGGCTGGATGATTGGGCTGAGGAGGCTGAAAACCGCAGCCGTCGAAACAACTTAAGGCTCATAGGGGTGCCGGAGTTGGTCCGGGACACTGAGCTAGGAGACTTGGTGGCCACGTGGTTGCCTCAGGCCCTGGGACTCACGGCTTCCCTGGGCCCGGTGCATGTGGAAAGGGCACACCGCATAGGAGCGCCACGTGCTGAGGGGGCCAGACCACGTCCTGTTATAGCCTGATTTCTCAACTATGCGATTAAGGCCCGTATCTTGGAGGCATACCGACGAGCCCGCTCCCTGGATTACAATGGCACCAAGCTTCTGCTCTTTCAGGACTTTTCCATCTGGCTCTCAGAGAAACAAAGGGCTTTGGCGCCCTACTGCACACAACTTCATGCCAGAGGGATTAAATTCACCCTTCAATATCCTGCTAAGGTGCGCATCCAAACCAACACCGGTGTGGTCATGATGGATACTCCAGCAGCGCTTCGTTCATACCTGGAGGGACTGCCGGCTCCCTGAGGGATCTGAAGCCGGTGTGGGCCCGATTGACATATCGCATAGCCCTCCAGGGAGGTAGCGGGCTTTCTCTCTGCTGTCAAAGCAGGGATGGTATCCTTTGGCCGGGGCCCGAAGAGAGATGGAAGCTGGCGGCCTCTGGACTGTGGCTCCTGGACTTACACATCCCATGGCTATATTCCTGCCACCTGTACCCATTGAGCCCCTTCTTTGGGATCCTGGTCCTCTTCATCGTGCAGGGGGCATGACTCTCTTCCTCTGCAGCCTGCTGTGAAGCCCGGGGTGGATGTTCTGTTTATTGCCACATTTGAAGAGCGTGTTTGTTTACTTTTGTTGTTCTTGTGCTGATTATATAGATATCATGCTGCACTTTGTTTTCTGGGGGGGCGGTGCGGGGCACTGATTCTACACTGGTTCCGGGATGGGTAGAGTGATGGAAGGTGGGTCAGTTCGGAAGGGGGGGGGCTGGGAGGTATGGGGTGGGGGGGAGTGTATCGGGGGGGGGTATGATTGGGGATGTATGTGTAGAGTCTCGAGAGCGCGGGTAGTTATGTATTGCCTTCATTTGCTAACATATGATCCCTTTGATGCTGAGCAGGCGGAGGGCCTTGCTGGGGGGCTCTTCTACCTCTATCACTATCAGATTGTCTTTTCTGCTCCTATCGATCCAGGCCGGGTGGACAATGGTTAATCTAAAATTTTCGTCTCTTAATGCGGATGGGATCCACTCCCCGGTCAAACGGAAAAAAATAATCTCCTGGTTCCGCAGGGAACGTATCGATATTGCTTTCCTACAAGAGACCCATCTCACAAATGTTGAACACGAGAAACTTAAGAGGGACTGGGTGGGTGAGGTGTACTACTCTTCTTACAACACTCGTCAGAGAGGGGTAGCCATTTTGGTCCATAAACAACTCCCGTTTCAATTGCATAAGGTTATCCAGGATAAAGAGGGCCGATATGTCATAGTGCTGGGTGAGCTCTGGGGAAGGCAATACTTATTTTGTAATGTGTATGCTCCTAACATATATAATCACTGTTTCTTCTCGGGGTTGATGTCGCGGCTGGCACAGTATCCGGGTTACCAAATCCTCATGGGGGGCGACTTTAACATAACAGCGGATCCTTCCCAAGATTGTGCGCCCGCTAAACGCTTCCCTAAGGACCACATGGGTAAAAGAGTTAACTTTTTGACCACGCAGTTAGGACTATTAGATATTTGGCGCCTCTTCCACCCTACGGAGCGTACCTATACGTTTTATTCCAATCCTCACAATCTTTACACTCGTCTTGACTACTTCTTGCTCTCTCCCACGCTGCTGCCCATTGTTTGTGCTGTGGAGATAGAGGACGTTCCTCTTTCCGATCACTCCCCTGTGACGCTCTCTCTTCAAATTACAGCTGACTCTTCGGCTCGGACGTGGCGTTTCCCGGGATACCTCTTTAAAGATCTTGGTTTTCGTAGATACCTTAGGGAAAAATGGATGGACTACTACAATACCAATTCTGATCCTGACATTGATCCTGGGCTGTTCTGGGAGGCCTCCAAGGCAGTATTACGGGGTTTCATTATCGCGTATGTCGCGGGAAGGAAAAAGAAATTGGAAGCGGAACTGCTGTTGCTATCGGGCGAGTTCCAACAGCTGCGGAGGCGCCACCAGGGGACTCAGCAGGAGGCTGATCGTATCCGCATACGTACACTTAGACAGCAAATAGATACGATTCTCTCAGGGCGAGCGGAGAGGGATCTGTATTTTCGTCGTTATAATTTACATCGGTGTGGGGAAGAGCTGGGAGGCTGATGGCGCGCTTGGTCCGCCCCTATCGTAAGCGACAAGTCATCACCGCTATTACCGACACACAGGGTCACACACATACGACTGAAGCACACATACATCATCAATTTGTATCGTATTACAAAGATCTATATGCTGAGCGACCCTCGACGGACGCGGATAGAGACCGCTTTTTCGGTGATATCGTCCTTCCCCGGCTCCAACCGACTCAAGTTCAGGCTCTGAATGCTCCCATAACTCGTCTTGAGGTGGAATTGGGTATTAAAGACCTTAAATTGACTAAATCACCCGGGCCGGATGGTTACGGTCCGGAATACTACAAGATTCTGTCTGACGTTATATCTGACCCTCTGGCGGCTGCTTTTAATTCCTTGCACTCCCAAAAAGGCGTGGACCGCTACAATCTGGCACATGTAGTTTTGTTACCCAAGCCAGGTAAGGACCCGTCCCAGGTGGGCTCTTATAGGCCCATATCGCTACTTAATCAAGACGCAAAATTGCTAGCTGCGTTACTTGCTAAACGCCTGAACGTCTATCTCCACCTCCTTATCCATGAAGATCAGGTGGGCTTCGTGCCTGGCAGATATGCCTCCATGAATCTCACGAGAGCTTTGATGGCCATTTACTCTCGCAGAGGGGGAAATAACCAGGCGGCTATAGTGGGCCTCGATATGGAGAAGGCGTTTGATAGCATATCTTGGTCATACCTCTTCTGGGTTATGGGGCACTATGGGTTGGAAGGCACATTTGTGGACTGGGTGCATGGTCTTTATTTTTTGCCTCAGGCTAAGCTTTTTATTAATGGACAACTTACTTCCTCTTTTCCGCTTGCACGAGGTACTCGCCAGGGGTGCCCTCTGTCCCCGCTACTTTTTCTTCTGGCTATTGAACCCTTAGCGGTTAAGATTCGATCTCATCCTTCGCTTCTCGGTATTAAGGTTGGAGCCAAGGAAAGTCGCATCAATCTATTCGCGGACGATATTCTGTTATATTTGGAAAACGCACCATCACACTTACCGGAGGCTCTTTCTCTTGTTCAAGATTTTGGGAAAGTCTCGGGACTTAGGGTTAATTGTGCCAAATCGGAACTCCTGCCTCTGGCTTCTCATAGACATGAGCAATGGCATGACGCTTTACCGATTCTGCCGGTTCGGAAACCCATGCGATACCTTGGTGTTTATTTGAGCACCCAATCTCATCTTCTTTATCAATACAATGTTCTCCATCATATTGAGGCTATCTGTGCTCTATGTGAGAAGTGGAAGGATTTACCCCTCTCCCTGTGGGGCCGTGCGGCGTTATTCAAAATGGTACTCCTGCCGAAGCTTTTATATCCGCTTCAAACGATTCCGCTTTGGATCCTGAACAAGGATGTCCAAGTCTTTCGGTCTATTCTTCTCTCTTTCCTGTGGCGCAAGCGACGGGCTCGCATCAGTTTTGCTACTTTATCCCTAGACTCTGGGCAAGGAGGCCTAAATCTTCCTGATATTCGCAGGTACAACGTTGCTTCCTTAATGCGCTTTGTCCATGAGGGTATCTCTGGCCACTATAGGTATTCACCATCGGGATGGATCCAGGCGTGGTGCGCTCCTCATTCCTTTGTATCTTTATTGCATTTGTCCCCCCGGTCTCTCCCGGGGGTGGATTCCCGATTCCCTCTCCTGAAACCGCTGCGCTGGGCGTGGTGGTGGTGGTGGAAGGAGCAGGGGCGGGCCCCACAGGTTTCTCCTTTCTTGCCCCTGGTGGGTAACGTAGACTTCCTCCCGGGGATGGGTACCACGGGGTTTCAATTGTGGGACTCCCGAGGCTGTGTCAGTTTGCGACATCTCTCTGATGAAACCTCGGGGACTTTCCCTGCGTTTTCACTCCTCCAGACCCGATGGGATCTCCCGGCTTCGCATTTCTGGGCATACTTGCAAGTCAGACATTACTATTTTTCCCTTAATCGAAAGTGGGGAGAGACCTGGGCACTGGGAAAATTGGACTCTTACTTGGCACTCTTACCTTCTCAGACAAATACTTTATCCACTTGGTACAGGCTACTCAAAAATGCGCTTCCCCCCCTCTTATCTGCCTAGAATTGTGGCCCTGTGGTCTCGAGATTTAGCTTTTGATTACACCGAGACTCAATTTCTGGAACTTTTTACTAACCTTATTCAATTCATGGGATCAATGGACCTTAGGGAAATACAATTTAAGATATTACATCGGACTTACATCTCTAGGGCTCGAGGACATGCCATGGGTTTATGGGATGATGACATTTGCTCTCATTGTAAGAGAGCGAGGGGCACCCTACTGCACATGTTTTTGGAGTGCCCTCATGCAGCCCTATGGCTCCAGGTTCTCCCTTTTCTTGAGGGCATCATCGGCCGGACCATTCCCCGGACTTATGGCCTCTTATTGTTGGGTGACATGGAGGACGTATCCGCCGCAGGCTTTACCAAACTATATCAGAAGTTTTTGTACACTGCACTCTTAATGGTGAAGAAGCTGTTGCTTTTACATTGGGTGGGGCCCGAGTCCGCATCCTTCACCCAATGGCTCCACCGCATGCGGGAGCTCGCTGCTTTTGAAGTTCAATCCCATACGACATCTATTGGACGTGATAGGGTAGTATATGTTTCCCTGTGGAGAGCATTTCAAGTTGTGGCTGACTCCGCAGCTCCCAGAGCCCTGCCTTAAATATGGTCCCCTTTTTAGGTATGGGCGGCTCCTTGATTGGGGCCTGCTTTGGCCTACTTGCCTGCGACTCTCGAGATCGGTTGATTGTGGTATGTCTGTGGAGTGCTAGGAGGGTGGCTGTTGTGAAATGTGTGGATTGTTTGTGCTGGATAGTTATGTCTGTTGGATGGCTGGGTGAGTGAGGGGTGAGGGGTTTCTAATGATGACAAAAATGTTTTTGCAGTCTTTATTATCTTGAGGAGGGTCCTTTCGGGGGCGCCTTTTGAGACTCACTTTGACGAGATTCTTCCTTTTCATTCCATCGATTGTATGTTCCTTCATGACGGACGATATGAATACACCTCCTCTGCTATGAAGCTTCTGTATTTCCTACTGTTTTGCTTTGTTGTTATATCTGTTATGTGGTCGTCTGCCAGACCACGGTTGTGTGTATTTGACTGCTTTTACAATAAAAATTATATTAAAAAAAAAAAAAAGAGATTTTCTTGATAAGTGCAATTTTGATTCCTACAGTTGATTATTGTAACGCTGTTTACTTCGGTTTACCGAAAAATTAAATTTGAGCATTACAATTGATAACAGAATGCAGCGGCCCACTTAATTGAGGAGGCTTCAAGATTTGACCATTACCCCAATCTTAATTAAGTTTCACTTGTTACCAGTAGCTGCTCGAATTGAGTTTAAAGTACTTTGTACGATTTCAAGCTAAGACAGAGTAAATAGTCATTAGAGATAAGTAATCTTCTTCGTCAATATTTGCTCAGTCGTACATTGCGCTCCAGTGAACAGCAGTGCTTTGAGGTCCCACCTTTGAGGAGACTAGTGTGTCACTAATTGCTCTGATTGCTAGGCAGGGCGCCCAGTGGTGGAACGCCTTGCCGCTTGAAGTTAAAGAGGCACCATCTTTATTAAATATTCCGAAATTAATCAAAACAGTATTGTTTGAATGATATTATTCATGCAAGTGAGTATGATGAATATGAGGTATTGCCAGTTCTTATGTCCTCCTCCCCTACTTAGACTACTGTAATTCCCTCTACTGCCGCATCACAGAGAAAGACTATAAGAAACTGCAATTACTCAAAAACACAGTAGCAAGGCTGATCCTGCACAAGACAAAATTTGAGAGGGCAAGTCCACTACTTTAGGAATTACACTGGCTGCCAGTCAAGAGCAGGGTTCATTTCAAAATTGCATGTATTTTCGATTGTTTAACAAATTCTAAATTCCCAACCTACTTCATCCTCTCTACGGCCCTCTTCTCTACCTCGCCACCATCCCAATTCAAGATTTGAGACTAACTTATACTCTCTTTCCACCTTGTATCCCATGTACTGACAAAATGTATCTATTGTAAACCGCTTTGAACTTCACGGTATAGCGGTATATAAGAAATAAAATTATTATTATTATTAAAGCTATACAGTATACGGAGAAAACTTAGCTTGGCTCATTTCTGCTCGCCAGGTCACACAGTCCTTCAGTTATTCGAGCACAATTCAACGCTGCAAGCTACCACTTCCTTCCCCGCGCCAGTACAGAGGAAAGCTCTTTTTCGAGACCACTTTTGAGTTCCAAAGACCCAAAATCTGGAACAAACTCCCTGGAATGAACTCCCAAGCAGCTTATGCCAAATTCCCACATACTTCCAATTCAGGAAGGCACTGAAGACGCATTTATTATCTTTACTGCACTGACTTACAATAACGTACCCATCTGTGTGAAGTCTATACCTCTGAATCAATTCTAATATAATGCAAGCCCCAATGATTCCTAGCCAACATTTGCAGGATACAAGAATAAGTATGGTTTGGTATTTCAGTATTATAGGTTATTTGAGATGTTATTGGATTGTAATTGTCTATATCTGCATTATGAATGTTTCTCTGTAACTCGCCGAAAATTGCAGGATGTGCGAGCAAGAAATATTTAAAATAAATAAATATTATGAAGATAGAAAAAGATATATTTATGTAGCCAGCTGTAAATAATAAATTAATAATTATTCACAACTAGTACATACCGTATTTTTCTCTCCATAAGACACAGCTGACCATAAGACGCACCCACCTGTAGAGGAGGAAAAAACTAAGAAAAAAAATTCTGAACCAAATAGTGTGCCCTGTACCCTGTCCCCCCTCTGGTGGTCTAGTAGTAGGCTGGGACAGGGTACAGGTCACGTCTAGTGGTGGGCACGTCTAATGGTAGGCACGTCTAGTGGCAGCCAGCTAGTCCCCAGCCCTTGCCAAGCCATCCCAAAGGCAACCAGCCCACCCACCCCAAGCCAGCCAGCCCTCAGTCAACCCAGCCAGCCCCCAGTCAAACCAGCTAGCCAGTCCCAAGCCAGCCAGCCCAAAGGCAGACAGGCACCCCCTCCCCCGTACCTTTTTTTGGCATCCTGGTGGTCCAGCGTGCTTTCCTCGCTCCTGCCTGGTTTCCCTGCTCTCTTCCGGCAGCGTTAGCGGCACAGCGGTGCACGAGGCAGGTGTGTGCTTTTTGCGTGCCTGCTTTTTCCCTCCCTGCACTCCGAATGGCTGCCTATCAAATTCTATTGCCTACTATTCAAGGCTATTAATGTAGAAAGCCCAACCTACTGGAATAACCGACTAACTCAATCCTCCTCAACCAGGCAAAGGAGAACCCACTCACTATTCACACACCCACTATCCAAAAATGTCAAACGAAAAAAACTATATGACAACCTAATAGCCACCAAAGCAGCTAAACTGGTCAGACAAATCACCATTCTGCTGTCCTCGACCACAGACTATAAAACCTTCAAGAAAGAAACTAAAACCCTACTCTTCAAAAAATACATAAAATCTATTTAACACGACCACTTCCTACCCAAACCCCACCTACCCAAATATGCTTCTAATTACCCAACATTTATCACCTTAAGATCTCGACAACTCATTGGTAATTCTTATGTAACTCTTATGACATTAATTAGCATTCCCTAGTAGATAGGTGAGGCATATCAAAAGATCCCTAAATGTCCCTAAAATAAGAACCTCAAGATTATTTTCCCTATACCCAGAAGTGCCGGGCATAGTAACCTAGAATTAAATGCATTAAGATGAAGAAGGAATGTCCAGTGCAAACCCAAAAAGCCCAAATATATGTATAATATGTACAGTTAACTCATGTGAAGGTGATACAAGCAATGAATATGCACAAGACAGATTTTGTCTTCTTTGAGTGTGGTGCAAGGGCCAAGTTCTCAAATTAAATTTAAATCGTTAAAAGAACTTGTGATGTGTCAGCAAATAATCAAAAATATAAATCACTGCCACATGTGGGACAGGCCTATTACCTGCGGCAGGTGTTACAGTACATAAAAATATGGGATAAACAAATAGTTCTTTTCCGAGAACAATGCATGAGACAATAATAAAGAAATAATACAACAGCTAACAGAATATCATAATGGGCCTATTAGATTATGTAATAACACATAATTATATTTCAGAAGTACAATTCAAAGAAGGTAAATTAAGGTATAATGGCAATAAATGTTGAGGATCCTCTGAAGATCTGCAGCGCTACTATAAATAGCTTGCATGGTGTAGGTGTATTTTTTTTTTCTTTTTTTGCAGAAAGATAATCATAACCCAAGTGTTTCTAAACCATAGTTCAGGTTTGTTAAATTTAAAAAAAAAAAAAAAAAGAAAAGCACAACAGTTGCACACTTAAGAGAAAAATGTGAAAATCTAGATAAATTACATAACTAACATTAACACTGAAGTAAAGGCTGCTTTGTTTACCTCATTGGAATAACTACAAGACGGCATTGTATCTTCCAAAACAGACAATATTCGTTTATTGTTAGTATAAAAACTTACAGTATTACAGCAGCAGAGACATATCAGAAAAATGTATTGTCAGTTCAGAATATGCAATGGAGAGAAGAACTTGCATCCATATGCTTAGCAGGGGGCTAGCAGATCCCTGTAGCATAAGTAAGTGAATCTCTCTGGCTTTACCTAGAATGCACATGTTTTTTATACAGAGCAATTCTTCCTTTGTTCCAAAAAGTACATCCCCGAATTCTGGTTATGTAATTCCCTATTGGTACATAAAATAATGTATACGTAACTCCTCCTCTCAGTCCATGCCTCTCTCACCTCCACCCCCCTCCCCAGTAGGGGGGGGAGGGCCTTGCAGAAACAGAGAACTCTTGGTGAACTTTCTTTCTCCAGCGCTGAGAGCTGTAGATGCTAATTAGTGGTTTTACAATTATGTGCATCTTCAGGATAGTGTCCTTGTATGCTGAAAGTTGGCAAAGGTGACCTTTCAACAATCCAGCTGCTTGGTTCCCATAACTTGGTTCAGAGACAGGGAGCAAATGTTTTGGTACCAAGTTCTTTCATCTCGCTACACCCACATCGTCCTGCAGGGATCCTTGCTCATTATAAAAGTTTTATGGCTTTCCAGGGTGCCTGGCATATGAAGTCATACAGCACTGATAACAGTTCAGCAGAATCTTGGAGAAATATCCTTCCCAGCAGGGAACGGAGACAAAAACGTTAGCATTTGCAAAGGCTGCAGGTGTTTACAGACAGCAAGGTACAGGCTGGGCCTGGCTATGGGAAAATATAGGTCTGTAGTGTCCAGCATATACAAGTGAAAATATAGGTCTGTAGTGTCCAGCATACACAAGTGAGGCCAGTATGTCCAGTTGAATCATCTGTATGTCCAGGTTATCTATGTCAACACCTAAACAAAGTAAAACCTTTGGACAATAAAGCATCATAGAACATATGAAAACAAGTGTAAAGGAAGGTGTGGACAGGCTGGTAACTTGTGCAAACTCTTCTGACAGTAGATTCTCAACAGTCTCAATGCTTCTCAAATTATCAACCATAGGAATGAACACGATTAAAATCAGTAGTTTACCACAGTTATTATCTTGTTGTCTTGTGAAGCTTTAAAAGTAAGTGTATATCCTTTAGATTGGAGTTACAAAAGGTCAGAGAAATATGACTGTCCATTGATTTCATGTATGCAGTCTGGATAAGTCCCCTGTCTGCCTATTGCAAGCTGCAGTCTTCAGCTTCTACCATCTACAATATAATCAGAGACAAAACCACATAAATACAATTCCCAAATGACCAAAAGGTAAGGGGCATTCATCTTCCAGGGATACTGTAAAATTGAGTCATAGTAGTTCTAGGCAGTACAGCTGGCACATATTGCTGTCTGATACTCAGACTCCAATGGCATAACGTTTATATAAAGCCAGCATTTTTCTTTATGAAACAGCAATTCTTTCTTCCATTACCAAATTACCAATATACATTTAAAATCCAAATTTTAATTTGTGCCCATTCAATGAGGAGTCTATTTATTCTTGTAAGAACATGATTCAGAAATAGCTTACCTTAATTGTGATTATCTTGGAAGGCTTTCCATATCTGGGGATAGTTCATTCAGTGACATTGTAATCACTTACCCGCTATTTTCTGTAAATCATTTTTCACAAATAAAAGACATGAAATACAACAGCTATTAAATTGTAAGTTCATTAATATTTAAAGGAGAATAGTAGACTTTCCATTTACATGAATAAACGACTATTACTGTAAAGGTTCCTATAACTTAGCACTCTTCTCAGTGACAGCTCTGCAATGCAGTTAATAATTGTCAGCATGATCTGTTGGCTTAACCAGAGTGAGCAAACGCTATTGAAGGTTACATCCTTCATACCTAATCTTGGACAAACCTAGATAACATCAAAGTTATCAGTATTGAAGAGTCGCAACCGAAAGACCTGGGCTGAAGCCTGTCAACAGCTTGATAAGATGTGCAATGGTCAGGTAGTTGGGGAAGAAAATGACCCTTGCCACAGTGTCAGCATGAATCTAGAAATTTAACAGTGACTCCAATTTATGAGGGATAATTAACACCCCACATCTTAGTCACCAGTATTTCAACCCATATACAAAAATATAATTTGCTGAACCAAGTCTCAAATTTATAAAGTTAAGAGGTTAAAATCCTTATCCTCTCTCTAGAGCTTCTGACCAACTCCTGTGCTAATTTCTCCTCAGACCCATCTTATCAGTCACACAAGAAAAACACACATTCAGGCAGGCAGACAGGCCTGTCTTTCTTATACACAGAAGTGGTCTCTAAATCCACTCGGTATTTTATTATTTCTCTGTTCTATTAAGCTAATTCCTGCACCTATAAACCTTAACCTCATCTCCTGCTTCCACATACGTGTTTGTAGAATTAAGTTTCAAAATAATAATGGTAGGAGCTGCATACGATTGTAGTGATTGACTATGATTAAGAACAGGCACAATGAACGGAAATTTTTCTTTATCATCTGGATGTAGAGGAATGGTAAAAAAAAAAACCCTCTTTAAGGTCTATTACCAAAACCTCCCATTTTATCGGGATTATGTTACTGCAGCTGCTAAAATGCCCATTTAGTAAGTTTAAATGCCAATACCAGCACAGGCTCGCAGCATATTGACTAATGCAATATCTGTCCTGTTTCCTAAGCCCTGTAATGCTTCACGACAATCCAAATTAGCATTGTCTTTGGCTAGTTTCATCATTAAATCACTTTGAGCCTCCTTATTATCTACTTGTCTAATAGTGGAGAAATTTCCTGTTCCATATAACTGATCTGGGGTATAAAGCCCTCCAGATTGTATTCAAATAGTTTTTATTATAAAATTAGTAAAGCACACCAGTATAAACAGCTTAAGCTTTTGTTATGAAACAGAACAACTATCAATCTTCCTCCCCCCTCCCCCCCCATACCCCTTCCCACCCCAGGAGTCCAGTACTACAACAAAAATGGAGAGCAAGAGTCAAACTTAGAGGTTCAATAATCTACTGCGGGCATGCGGAGTAAGATCCTGCCAGAAACATTCCCAGGTCAGACTGAATCTACGGCCAAGGCCGCAGTCCAAGGCTCCCACCAGTCTGCGTTCCAGTGTCGCATGGGTTATCATCAGGGATCGCCACTGTGCATAAGATGGGGGATCTCGGGACAACCAGTTCGTAAGTATTGCTTTTTTCCCCATCAAAATCGCTCTAGTGAGGAAAGCCGACATGCCTTTGGGTTTAGGCGTGGCTATATTGTAAAATCCGAATAGTGCTCTTGGTTATGGAAGCCAGCGCCTCCCCCATAGCGTCGTAATGTATTGTCCCAAATATCTCCAAAACTGTAAAATTTTTGGGCAAGTCCAGAGCATATGGCCTAAAGAAGCGTGATCCTGATCACATTTCGGGCAGGAGTGAGATGCAGTAATCCCCATTCGAGCTGCTCGTTCTGGCGGGATGTAGAGTCGCAAGACTATCTTCAATTGCATTTCCCAATGCGTAATGTTAGGAGAGACCTTCTGAATATTTTTCAAAACCCGCTGCAACTGCTGGTCTGTTAAAGTGCATTGCAAGTCCTCTGCCCATGTTGTCGCCAAGATGGCCAAATTAGTGCCCGATTGACAGTCCCGGACTCCCACAATATGAAACCGAAGCGGAACCCTCTGTTGTGCAGAAAGACTGAAAAGTTCCGAGAGGGCCTCCCGGGTATCTTCGGTCAGGTGTTCCCCAGGTAGAGACTGAGCATAATGTCGGATTTGATAATAAGCAAAAAAGTCAGTTGGCTGTAAATCAAAAGTCTGACGTAATTCCGCAAAGGTGGCTATTCTCCCCTCCTCCAGAAACAGATGGAAAAGATATTGTAATCCCAGCGTACTCCACCTCTGGAAGGTTGTATTTTGCAGTCCAGGCAGAAAGGCTCCATTGCCCTGGATGGGTAAATAGCAGGAAACCTCAGAAGACAACTTTGCTGTTTTACATACCCACTTCCATGTGCGCCGCGCCGGCGCAAATATCGGGTAGGGAGACACCAAAGGACGGATCTGTGGGTCCGCTACATGCAAGAAATAGCTTACATGGTACGGAGCCAACAAAGATAATTCCAAAGGAGTCGCAGAGAAATCTGATGTCCCCCTAAACCAATCATTGAGATGTCGCATCTGGCATGCCAATGCGTACCAATGGACATTTAATAAACCAAAGCCACCTCGTTCCCTGGGTAAGCACATCCTAGAAAATTGCATACGGGGACGTTTACCCCCCCACAAGAAACATTGTAAACCTTTAATTAAACGTGCATTATGAGTATAGGAGAGGAGGATTGGTAACACCTGAAAACGATATAACCACTTGGGAAAGAGCACCATATTAAAAAGAGCCACCCGTCCCGCTACTGAGAGTGGGAAAGAGGACCAATTTTGTAAATATTGTAAGGTGTCCTGCATGAGGGAATTAATGTTACTGTCATAAAGAGTTTTGAGGTCTCTGGGAATCCAAATTCCCAAATAGCGAATCGACGTTGTCGCCCATGCAAAAGGAAACTCTCCCATCCATGTCTGTGTAGATCCGCCGGACTAGCTAGAGCTATAGATTTCTGATAATTCAAAGTAAAGCCCGAGTAGAATCTAAATTCCCTTAACGCCTGCAGCAGATGAGCAATGGAATGAGTGGGGTTAGTCAGTGTAAATAATAAATCATCTGCAAAAGCTAGCACTTTAATAGTGCATTTCCCAAAGTCCACTCCCACTATATCAGGGTCCAGAGTCACTGTCCGGAGAAAGGGCTCCAGGTATAGCAAAAAGAGGAGGGGAGACAAAGGGCACCCCTGTCGGGTAACCCTTTCAATTAAAATAGGGGCTGTAATGAGCTCATTAACAAGCAATCTCGCCCTCGGTGTCGAGTACAATGTGCGTATCGCTCTGGCGTACCAACCTGTCATCCCCATATAGTCCAACACCTCAAATAAATAATCCCAATTGACTTGATCGAAAGCTTGGGCTGCGTCTAAACTAAGCAGCAACATCTGTGTATTATGGGATTGTGTATGGGCCAGTGATAATATGGCCTTTCGAACATTATGCACCGCCTGTCTGCCTTTCACAAAACCTACCTGAGCCGGTGCAATAATGTTCGGGAGAAGAGTAGCTAGTCTATCGGCTAATATTTTAGAAATAATTTTAATGTCCACATTTAAAAGAGAAATAGGACAATAGGACTCGGGAGCAACGCTCTCTTTTCCTGTTTTCAATATCAGAGTGATTAAGGCCTCATTTGCTTCAGCGGGAAAGTGTTCATCCTGTATTGTCTGAGAATAGTATTCCCGCAAATAGGGACCTAATTGAACTGATAAAATCTTATAAAATTCTGCCGTGAAGCCATCCGGCCCTGGAGCAGAAAAATTCCTTTGGCGTTGGATTGCATTTTGCAATTCTTTCGGGGTAATGGGTGTATTAAGATATTCTATGTCTGGGTCAGAGAGTGGCAACAATCCAGAATCTGCTATATAATCCCTGATAAGGGAAAAGCTCTCCGTTGAGCCTCCCATTGGTACTCACTATCCCACATAACATATTGACCCATAGTCAATACCATGCGCATAATGTCTTTCCAATCTTGTGGTAATAAGGTATGCGCCCTAGCCAGGGTTTCAAATAACCCGGCTGTGAAATTACTTCTTAAACCTGTCTCTGAAATAGATTTACGAATTTCTCGCAATATTGCAAAGGATAATGGTAAGTGCGCTAATGTTTCTTCCTTTTTTGCACTTAAAGGTACTGGAGTTAACTGTGCGGGAAGTATGATTTTTGGATATATGTTCTGACTGGAATAGTCAGGGGGGAAATGGTTAATGAGACTGTTGACACCTTGGACAACGCCTCAGTCCCAACCTTTTCCAAGGAATACTTACACTTCTGCCATACGATTATGATGGCTGCTGATGCCCTAGGCTCAGCATACAAAACTTTCCCGACTCTTACCCAATCTTCTGTTTTTAGGGATCCTTTTTCTGGATACCGGGAGCAGTGAATCAGAGGCCTCTCTATCTGTATGTCTCAGAATATACTTCAATTCTTTCACATGAGCACGCTGTAAATCTGACAGGGAATTTCCCATACTTACTCGAGAGGATCCCGGAGAATGCAGTGCACCTAGTCTTATCGTAAGATGGAGCAAGCAAGGCGTAGGGTCCCTGTTCCTGGCGCCACTGTAGGAATGGAAATCAGCAAACACACACACACGATACAAGCCAGGAAGGAGGCGTTGCCAGTGGCTAGCTCCGAGTCCCTTTTATTATGCTTCTAAGCTAATGACACCATAGTAACTCCCTCGTTTACACATCTAATGATTGGTGGATACAAAGGTACATGCTTTTACATTGGTGGAAACACAGGTACATGCTTTTACATCGTGATCACCGTCCCTTTACCTCGTGCTTTACCTCGTGATCACCCTCCAACTCAGCACTTAGACAATACCTGTGTTTTTGCACGTCCTCAAAGTCTGTCAGCTGATGTCCTTTCCAAATATGGACAGCTTAAATAAGATAAGGGTTAATGTGTGACAGGTAAGGGGGAGAGAGGGAATGATTCATTATTCATTCACAGGGGCTTAGATTCTTTCACAGGGCCTTAGATCAGTGTGCAGACCTTGCCTGTGTGCTGACCTTGCCCTGGTTCAGAACTGCATCCCTTCACAAATGCAAAGTGATTGCGCATTGGGAAGAATAAACCAAATTCCAGTTACCGAATGCTAGGGTTCACCTTGGGGGTTAGCGCCCAAGAAAAGGATCTGGATGTCAATGTAGACAATACGATGAAACCTTCCATCCAGTATGGGATGGTGGCCAAAAATGCAAACAAGATTCTAGGAATTATTAAAAAAGGGATGATTAACAAGACTAAAGATATTATAATGCTGCTGTATCGCTCCATGGTGCGACCTCACCTGGAGTATTGCGTTCAATTCTGGTCTCCTTATCTCAAGAAAATATAGTGGCACTAAAAAGGTTCAAAGAAGAGTGAGCAACTTGGTAAAAGGGATGGAACTCCTCTCGTATGAGGAAAGATTAAAAAGGTTTGGACTCTTCAGCTTGGAAAAGAGATAATTGAGGGGAGGTATGATTCATGTCTACAAAATCCTGAGTGGAGTAGAACGGGTACAAGTGGATCGATTTTTCACGCCTTCAAAAATGGAAAAGACTAAGGCAGTGTTCTTCAATCTTTTTACACCTATGGACTTGCAGAAATAAAAGAATTATTTTGTGGACCGGCAGTTGAAGAACACTGGGCTAAGTCGTGGCCAGACCCCGCCCCTCTCCGCCCCACCCCCATAACAGTACTAATTGTAACACTATTTTTTCAATTCATTTTTCATATATACACACAATATAATCTCATTAACACATAATGGTTAACCACAAAATTAAACTACACAAAGCACACTGTATGCTTCTCAACATTCATTCCTACCAGAGCACAGATAACCCCTATGCAAATACAGGACCAAAAACTAAAAATACTAATATATACAAACAAACCCTAACATTCAAGACTCTGTATGTTGTACAACCCCAGAGAAAAAGAAACAAATGCATTTCTTCCTGAACAGTCTAAAATACAGACTGCAGATGTAAACTCTCAAAATTGACACTATTCAATCACTAAATTCAAAAATAAAGTCATTCCTCCTACCTTTGTTGCTTCCCTCCCTCCATGCAGCAAAATATATTATATCTTACCACCAGGCTGGATATGTAAGTTAACGAGACAAAATGACCCAGGGCCAGCAAAGGAACATCAGCTTCAAGTTAGTCAAGAAAATCAAATCATATCATTCTGTCTCCTGTTGCCATTTCTGTAGCAAATAACGTTTACTTTCCTACCATCATTCCGTTTCTTCTCACCATTTCAATTTCTTGGAACACACCTATTTTGGGATCTATTAACCGCCTTCCTACAAAAAAGGCCTATAAAACTTTGACAGTTAAGTATAAACTAACTTGAGTAGGAAACCCACAGGTACTATAGCGGCAATCCTCCTACAATGTGCTGCCCAAGCCTCAAAGGCCGTGCTCACCACACCACTTCCGTGTTTACAATCCTCTCCTCTTCCTTCCAGTTCCCATCCGCATTGTAATCCCCCAGCATCAGCCAGTTACCAGTCAGCTCAACGCCTATTGGTCCGCAACACGGAAAACTCAGCTATCCCATAGGTCAGCATTCGGTTTTCAAAGATCCCCGGGAGATAATTGGCCAACATGCCCTGTCAATCAAGTCACAATACATTCCGTCTGTTCTATGAATCATAACGTCTTGGGCCCGATGCACGTGTTAGCCCTGGAGACCGGCAGGAAATTTCTATGCACTGGTTCGCGGGCTGGGGGCTAAAGAACACAGGACTAAGGGACACTCAGTGAGTTACAGGAAAATACTTTGAAATACTTTTAAAACCAATAGGAGAAAATATATTTTCACTCAGGCCCAGATTCTCAAAACTTTAATGCCCTTGCTAAACTGTTTACCGACGGATTAGCCTGTATGCATTTTAGCAGTAGATCAAAACGTTTTATCTCTGTCAAGAGTAAGCTTTCTAGCAGTCTCCAACAAAGACATGCAAAGGGGATTCTTAAAAAATACCAAGCCATTTTGCGGCAAAAATAAGCAACTGGTCTAGAGGTGCCAGTCAGTGTCAGAGACTGCTAGAAAGCCTGTGTTGTGATGCAATGAGAGAGATGACCATTCTCTCTCCCACTGCTTCACAACACCCCTCCACTGCAGTGGCAGTGAACATCCCCCCCTTATAGCGGGAGAGATGCCCACTCTCCCCGCTGCTAAGACATCTCACAGTGAGAGATGCCCACTCTCCCTGCTGCCATGCCTACCACTGGCTCTGATGCCCACTCGCCCGCCACCCCTTCCCACTTACCTCCACATAGATGCACGGAGGATGGACTCCCTCCTCCCAGCAGGCCTGCCTGTGTCGTCCAAAATGGTCCTTCTCCTCCCCGGTGCATCTTGGGATGCACTGTAGAGGGGACTGAGGCTCAGATTGGCTCAAGTTGTATGAAGCCCCTCCCATGGACAACTTGGGCCAATCAGAGCCTCCGGCCGCATGGGAAGGGCTTTATACACCTTGGGCCAATCAGAGCCTCAAGCCCCTCCCCGGTTCATCCCAAGATGCACCAGGAAGGGGAAGGCCCATTTTAGACGATGCAGGCAGGCCAGCAGGGAGGAGGAAGTCTGCCCTCTATGTATCTATGTGGAGTTAAGGGGATGGCGTGTTGTAGGGGCTTTTTAAACGCATATTGTTTTCGCTAGTGCCCATCATTGTCACCAGTGATGGGCATGTACACATTTAGCGAATCTTCGCTGTTGTCCACCGACCGCATCTGCATGTGTAATTTTTGTTTTTTGTTTTTTTAATGTCTCACTTTTTTCAATTCATATCAAAATGGCTGCGTTAGCAGACCGTTGCTTTTTAACGCGGTTTTTTGAGAAGCCTGGCCTCATAGAATAGTTAAGCTCCGGAACGGATTGCCAGAGGTTGTGTTAAGAGTGGACAGCGTCCGTAGTCTGTTATTGAGAAAAACATGGGGGAAGTTTTGGCCAGGTACTAGTGACCTGGTTTGGCCACTGGTCTGACCCAGTAAGGCTATTCTTATGTTATGCAGAAAATAAATGCAAGTAATACACGTATATTAAAAATGCATAAGAACATAAGAATAACCTGAGTGGGTCAGACCAAAGGTCCATCAAACTCAGTAGCCCGTCCTCACGGTGGCCAATCCAGGTCACTAGTAGCTGGCCAAACCCCAAAGAGTAGCAACATTCCATGCTACCAATCCAGGGCAAGCAGAGGTTTTCCCCCTTGTCTCTCAAATGACATCTTCTCCGCTCTGCAACAAACAATGAACTGATGGTGCCGTGAGCTGGCAGCGGGTGGGAAGGAACCTGTGTATGCATGGCACGGGTAGTCTTTTGCTTTCTTAAAGTGACAGTTCACTTTGAAGGTCCATGTCGCGTTCCATGGATGATGTCACCTACATGTGAGAATATCTGCCTGCTTGTCCTAGGATATTATAATATATTCTCTTTCTTCAGGGATCTTCTCTATGATTCTATACAGTATGCCATATGTTAATTGTCACTCTGGCGTGTAAGTTTCATGCTAAAATGGCAGTTACATGCCACAGTGGAGGTGACATGGCAGGAGTCCTTGTAAATGCTCTTAAGTGCTATTCCTTAAGTTAATGCCTGAGAGCTATTCCACATAGGTAGGAGGGGATGTTGTGCAAATAGGTGGGAACAAGTGGATTATATGCGATTCCTATACCTATATGCAAAACCTATAGATTACTGTCAGAGCACTCAGAGTTTTACAGAATTGACTCCCTTAACTCTCAACACTGCCATTTCCAAGGAGCATCTCACAAACTTGCACTGTGTGGACATATATGCTTGAAAAAAATGGTTTACAAATAGGAAACTGACTAATTCTCAATCCATACATGGTAACACCTGGTGTGATACAACCTATCTTTCTCTCATTATGTACAGGTTTTATCGTATAAAGCACTGCTATTTTCTAACTCATGAGAAATACCTTCTGTTTATATCCAACAGATCATAAGATCCAACACACATGGAAGAGAATAAAGAATCAAGGAGAAAATCCGATAAAAATGGAACAAATCCAAACACAGTCAGAAAATGTCAGTATGAATATTTTCCAGAGACCTGAGAAGATTAATGCAAATAATTGCAAGCAAGAATCAAAGAAACAGAGACACCTTGAAGGAGACACAACGGATGGAGTCATTAAGTGTGAGAGAAATGACAGAAAGCTCAGTAACATCCCTGAGGACAAGAAACACCTAGCAAAGAGACCCTTCCAAATTAATAATAGTGATAAGGTAACTTCTATTTTCCTCCAGGGCAAGAGTAAAGGAGAAAAACACCAGAAAGAACTCAGTATGCACAAAAGGGATCATAAAAATGAGAAAGTATTTACATGTACTGAGTGTAATAAAAGTTTCACTTTCCTTAGAGGTCTACAAATTCACCAGAGGAACCACACAGGAGATAAACCATATAAATGTACTGTGTGTAATAAAAGCTTCACTCAGCATTCACATCTAAAAATTCACCAGAGTATCCACACAGGAGATAAACAATATAAATGTACTGTGTGTAATAAAAGCTTCCCTCGGCTTTCAGATCTAAAAAGACACCAGAGGATCCACACAGTTGATAAACCATATAAATGTACTGTGTGTAATAAAAGCTTCACTCGGCTTTCAGATCTAAAAGTACACCAGAGGATCCACACAGGAGATAAACCATATAAATGTACTGTGTGTAATAAAAGCTTCACTCGGCTTTCACATCTAAAATCACACCAGAGGATCCACACAGGAGCTAAACCATATAAATGTACTGTGTGTAATAAAAGCTTCACTCAGCATTCACATCTTAAAATTCACCAGTGGATCCACACAGGAGATAAACCATATAAATGTACTGTGTGTAATAAAAGCTTCCCTCGGCTTTCAGATCTAAAAATTCACCAGAGGATCCACACAGGAGATAAACCATATAAATGTACTGTGTGTAATAAAAGCTTCACTCGGCTTTCACATCTAAAAATTCACCAGAGGATCCACACAGGAGATAAACCATATAAATGTACTTTGTGTAATAAAAGCTTTGCTCAGCTTTCAAATGTAAAAGCACACCAGAGGATCCACACAGGAGACAAACCATTTACATGTACTGAACCACATAAATGTACTGTGTGTAATAAAAGCTTCACTCATCTTTCAAATCTAAAAGTACACCAGAGGATCCACACAGGAGATAAACCATATAAATGTACTGTGTGTAATAAAAGCTTCACTCAGCTTTCATATCTAAAAGTACACCAGAGGATCCACACAGGAGATAAACCATATAAATGTACTGTGTGTAATAAAAGCTTCACTCAGCCTTCACATCTAAAATCACACCAGAGGATCCACACATGAGACAAGCCGTTTACATGTATTGAACCGTATAAAGGTACTGTGTGTTATAAAAGCTTCACTCAGTTTTCAGAACTAAAAATTCACCAGAGGATCCACACAGGAGATAAACCATATAAATGTACTTTGTGTAATAAAAGCTTCACTCAGCTTTCAATTCTAAAAGTACACCAGAGGATCCATACAGGAGATAAATCATATAAATATACTTTGTGTAATAAAAGCTTCACTCAACTTTCAAATCTAAAAAAAACCTCAGCGGATCCATAGAAGAAACTTATCAAATACCTGTACTGAGTGTAATAGAAGCTTAAATCAACATTCAATCTAAAAATTTACTTCATGGAATAAGCCAGTGGCTGTGAATCAACAGGTTCTTTCTGCACTCTCAAATAGCTTTGGTATTGTAGACTCGCTCTTGTCTGTGCTGCCTTAAATCCATAAATTGTGTCTAGATGTCACAGGAGTTTGTTGTAAGAGCGGATAGCGTAACTGGTTTTTAGAAAGGTTTGGACAATTTCCTGGAGGGGGAAGCCACTGGTTGCCTTGAATCGGTAGCATGGAATGTTGCTACGCCTTGGTTTTTGGCCAAGTACTAGGGACCTGGTTTGGCCACAATGAGAATGGGCTTCTGGGCTTGATGGACCATTGGTCTGACCCAGTAGGGCTGTTCATATGCTCTTATTCTTTGTTTTATGCTATGTACATGCTAAAATCTTGGCACCAGGGACTTTCTCTGTATCAGATTTACCTATGAAACACTGAATTCCTCATGTGCCTTCTGTCTCTCATCACTGAGAATATGATTCATCTATCTGCCACATGATAGTGAATGTCTGATTGGCTCTACCAATGTCAGTGTGCTATAAGTCCTCCAAGCAGAGAGGCAGTTTAAAGTTTAACATAGTAGATGATGGCAGATAAAGACTCGAATGGTCCATCCAGTCTGCCCAACCTGATTCAATTTAAAATATTTTTAATTTTTTCTTCTTAGCTATTTCTGGGCAAGAATCCAAAGCATTACCCTGTACTGTGCTTGGGTTCCAACTGCCGAAATCTCTGTTAAGACTTACTCCAGCCCATCTGTACCCTCCCAGATATTGAAGCCCTCCACAGCCCATCCTCCACCAAACGGCCATATACAGACACAGACCATGCAAGTCTGCCCAGTACAGGCATTAGTTCAATATTTAATATTATTTTCTGATTCTAAATCCTCTGTGTTCATCCCACGCTTCTTTGAACTCAGTTACAGGTTTACTCTCCACCACCTCTCTCGGGAGCGCATTCCAAGCATCCACTACCCTCTCCGTAAAGTAGAATTTCCTAACATTGCCCCTGAATCTACTACCCCTCAACCTCAAATTATGTCCTCTGGTTTTACCATTGTCCTTTCTCCGGAAAAGATTTTGTTCTACGTTAATACCCTTCAAGTATTTGAACGTCTGAATCATGTCTCTCCTTTCCTCTAGGGTATACATATTCAGGGCTTCCAGTCTCTCCTCATACGTCTTCTGGCGCAAGCCTCCTATCATTTTCGTCGCCCTCCTCCGGACCGCCTCAAGTCTTCTTACGTCCTTCGCCAGATACAGTCTTCAAAACTGAACACAATATTTCAAGTGGGGCCTTACCAATGACTTGTACAGAGGCATCAACACCTTCTTCCTTCTACTGACTACGCCTCTCTTTATACAGCCCAGCATCCTTCTGGCAGCAGCCACTGCCTTGTCACACTGTTTTTTCGCCTCTAGATCTTCGGACACTATCACCCCAAAGTTCCTCTCCCCGTCCGTGCATATCAGCTTCTCTCCTCCCAACATATACGGTTCCTTCCTATTATTAATCCCTAAATGCATTACTCTGCATTTCTTTGCATTGAATTTTAGTTGCCAGGCATTAGACCATTCCTCTAACTTTTGCAGATCCTTTTTCATATTTTCCACTCCCTCTTCGCTGTCTACTCTGTTACAGATCTTGGTATCATCTGCAAAAAGGCACACTTTTCCTTTTAACCAATCAGCAATGTCACTCACAAACACATTGAACAGGATTGGTCCCAGCACCGATCCCTGAGGGACTCCACTACTCACCTTTCCTTCCTTCGAGTGACTTCCATTAACCACCACCCTCTGGCATCTGTCCGACAGCCAGTTTCTGACCCAGTTCACCACTTTGGATCCTAACTTCAGTCCTTCAAGTTTGTTCAACAGCCTCCTATGAGGAACTGAATCAAAGGCTTTGCTGAAATCAAGTAAATTACATCTAGCATATGTCCTCAATCCAGCTCTCTGGTCACCCAATCAAAAAATTCAATCAGGTTCATTTGGCACGATTTACCTTTTGTAAAGCCATGTTGCCTCGGATCCTGTAACCTATTAGATTCAAGGAAGTGCACTATCCTTTCTTTCAGCAACACTTCCATTATTTTTCCAACAACTGAAGTGAGGCTCACTGGCCTGTAGTTTCCTGCTAAATCCCTGTGACCACTTTTATGAATAGGGACCACATCCGCTCTCCTCCAATCCCCAGGAATCGCTCCTGTCTCCAGAGATTTGTTGAACAAGTCTTTAATAGGACTCGCCAGAACCTCTCTGAGCTCCCTTATTATCCTGGGATGGATCCCGTCTGGTCCCATCGCTTTGTCCACCTTCAGATTTTCAAGTTGCTCATAAACACCCTCCTCCGTGAACGGCGCAGAATCTACTCCATTTTCTCGTGTAACTTTGCTAGACAATCTCGGTCCTTCTCCAGGATTTTCTTCTGTGAACACAGAACAGAAATATTTGTTTAGCACATTTGCTTTCTCCTCATCACTCTCCACATATTGGTTCCCAGCATCTTTTAGCCTAGCAATTCCATTTTTCATCTTCCTCCTTTCACTAATATATCTGAAAAAAATTTTATCTCCCTTTTTTACATTATTAGCCATTTGTTCTTCCGCCTGTGCTTTCGCTAGACGTATCTCTCTCTTGGTTTCTTTAAGTTTCACCCTGTAGTCCTTTCTGCTCTCCTCTTCTTGGGTTTTTTTATATTTCACAAACTCTTTCGCCTTTATTTTTTCAGCCACTAGGTTGGAGAACCATATCGGCTTCCTTTTTCTCTTGTTTTTATTGATTTTCTTCACATAAAGGTCCGTAGCCATTTTTATCGCTCCTTTCAGCTTAGACCACTGTCTTTCCACTTCTCTTATGTCCTCCCATCCTAATAGCTCTTTCTTCAGGTACTCTCCCATTGCATTAAAGTCCGTACATTTGAAATCTAGGACTTTAAGTATCGTGTGGCCTCTCTCCACTTTAGCCGTTATATCAAACCAAACTGTTTGATGATCGCTACTTCCCAGGTGAGCACCCACTCGAACATTAGAGATACTCTCTCCATTTTTGAGGACTTGATCCAATATCACTTTTTCCCTTGTGGGTTTCATCACCATTTGTCTGAGCAGAGCCTCTTGAAAGGCATCCACAATCTCCCTACTTCTGTCCGATTCTGCAGACAGAACATTCCAGTCCGCATCTGGCAGGTTGAAATCTCCCAACAGCAGAACCTCCTCTTTCCTTCCAAACTTTTGGATATCCTCAATCAGATCCTTATCAATTTGCTTCGATTGAGTCGGAGGTCTGTAGACTACACCCACATAGATAGAAGTTCCATCTTCTCTTTTCAGAGCAATCCATATTGCTTCTTCTTCTCCTCAGGTCCCTTGCATTTCGGTCCTCCACCTTTTTGACCATCTCTGTCCTTCATAAAAAGATTATATCCCGGTATGTTTGTATCCCATCCATGTGATTCACTGAACCATGTCTCTGTGATAGCGACAATATCTAGATCTGCCTCTAACATCAGGGCTTGCAGATCATGAACTTTGTTGCTTAGACTGCGAGCATTTGTGGTCATCGCTTTCCAGCTATTTTTCAGCGATAACCTCCTTTTTCATATGGATTTTTGTTTTGTTTCACTTTATGTTGCAATACTAAGAAATGAGTTGCTGATATTGCTTATGTTGCAGTCTTTACTACTATCACATCTTTTCTTTTGCAGGGAAGATCTCTATAATTGTCCTTCGTACATACACCACCCCCACCTTCTAGTTTAAATGCCTAGAAAAATATTGTCTAAATTTCTCTGCAAGGTTTCTTTTTCATGCTGTAGTAATATGTAGCCCATCAGTGCAATATAGCTTCTTGTCCTTTCATGTATTTCCCCATCCTCCTATGTACCTGAAACCTTCTTGATGACACCAGGCTTTGAGCCATCTATTAAAGCCCTCTGTGGTTTTCACTCTTTGCTCTCCCTTTCCATATGCAGGCAGTATTTCAGAAAAAGCTAAAGTGTTTACAAAAGATTTCTCGCCCTCACCAAGCTCCCGAAAAGCTTTCTGTGCTGCAAGTGTGGAGTTATTGGCCAGGTCATTTGTTCCCAGATGGATAACAACATCAGTGTTAAAATCCTTAGTTTCTTCCTTAATTATAGTTTGTATTTGCCTGGAACTCCTGGTAGCTGAGGATCCTGGAAGACATTTCACTATTTTGGTCTCCTCACCTTGTGTTCCAAGGTTAATGCCTCTGATGATGGAATCCCCCAACAGTAATAGTTTTCTGTTTTTGGCTTTTTTATTTGTGCTTAGGGTGTGCTTTTTCTCTTGAGTTACCTTCATTGGTTCCAGTCCCACCTCCCTTCTGTTTTCTTGAGTATTGCAGTGTACTAGTGGAGCGAAGGAATTCTGTACAGGTAATATTTGTGAAGGTGGATGTTTCTGTGTTACATGCCGCAGTCTTCCTGAGCCTACTGTGACTCATTTATTCCTGGGCTGTTTTATTCTTTGAGGTAGAGGTAGTAAGCTGGTATGATTTTGTGGAGTGATGGAAGCTGCTTTAATTGTATTCAATTCCTGTTTAAGTTTGCAGAGCTCCTCCTTAATACTAGCAAGTTCAAGACAGATGAGGCAAGCCTTAAGCCTCCAAATAGTATGTCTTGGAATTAAAGCACCACAGTGATTGCATAGAATAAAGGTCATCTTGACTGGTTATGAAGTGACTTGATTTGAGTAGTCCTGATTATTTGGGTCTCTATATATGAAAAGTGGTCCCTGGGGTTGGTGGGACTATAAGTCTTACCCTTATTCCTATGAAGGGAAAGGGAAAAAGTAAATACGATTTAACAAAGGAAAGACAAGGGTTTATTTTTTTGTGTTTTTTTGTTGTTGTTTTTAAAGTAAGAAACAGGGAGGAGAAGAGCAATTAAGTAGATATAGTGCTGAAAACCAGTGAAAAGAGCAGAATATGAAATGTTGAGCAACTTAGCTTTTTGAAGTTCACAGTGCAGCCTTGTTCACAGCACTGTCCCAAAGATAATGCAGTTAACCTTAGAAGTAAATCAGAGCCCCTCCCTTCTCCACCTAATCAGCAGACACAATGGCTAAAAACTAGTAAGTCAGTAATACAGGCTCTATACCACCTAAAACATAGTATTTTAAACAAAAATGCGGGTTCTATAACAAATCAGTAGCTACCCTAAAACACAGGATTTATAACAGGATTTTCCCTACTTTAGTCACCCTGAGCCACAGGCACCAGGATTTAATTAGAGTTAATAAAGTCTTACCCTTATTCCTAGGAAGAGGAAATAAGATTTAACAGTGGAAAGAGAAGGGTTTATTTTTTTGTGCTTTTTTATTTTTTTTTTTAAAGTAAGAAACAGGGAGGAGAAGAGAAATTAAGCAGATATAATACTAAAAACCAGTGAAAAGAGCAGAATATCACACCATATTTGGCCAGGACAGTAACAATACTCTATATTGGAACACTGTTTTAAGTCACTCAAAGAAGATTCAATCAGATGACATAATCTGCCTTGAAACAGAAGGAATTGAAAGATTGCTCTATGATTGGATGCGATGCAAGCCTCAGGGACTGCTCTCCAGCCTCAGAGATGGGACAATTGCTATGCATCATGGGTCCAGCTTTCAAGCCAGACACATCTATAAAGCCAGACACATGTCCACCCTCTCTCTCTTTTGCTCTTCCTTGGATCACAGGCCTAGATAAAGTTGCAACATTTCTCTCTCTCTGCAACCTTGTGCTTAGCTCTTCAATTAGGCCATGTGGTCTTCTAAGGACTTTTTAACCATTATTTGTGAGTAAATTTAATAATTTGACCTTAGCAAAATTTGGTCTAGTATAGCTTATTATCTTTGCTTAACGATTCTACTTGCTTTACTTGCTTGATTTTAATGTTTTTATCATTAATTCTGCTCTAAAAGAAATAAAGTTTCAGTTTGCTTATAAAAATGTTCTGAGTCTTAGTTCTTGATATTACAGAGCTAAGTTTTAATCAAGTGAGCTATATTTCTCTCTCTTCGAGAGTGATATAGCTTCTTGGTGGGGTTCCATCCATTTAATAATAATTTTGTAACAACTCCATCTGAGTTAATGCTCTTTTAGTCTGGACTCTTTTTAACTTGTTTTCCATCACAAATGGCGACAACCCCTCTATTCCAACAGCCTCAAAACTAGCTAACTATTTTAAAACAATGATTCAATCCACACAAGACCACCAACTCCACTAGACCCACTGCCACAAAACCACCTATGGAAATACCAACAGATCTGGGAATGTGTTTGAAGAGATTAAATTCAAAAACACAAAACGGCTTCGCCTAAAATACCCCAGTTGTCCTAAAAAGGACAGTTATGTTCCATATGCATCATTAAATAATCAAGTTTTACATTTTGACTTGAAGTAATTTAATGTTGATTCAAGAAGCTGTCGTGAAGTCACCTACATAAGCAGCTCCTCACTGGCCTTGACCATGGGAGCTACATGCGGGGTGGATGATGATGTGTGGACCACTGAGACAAAAGAGTCTCCTGTAGGGGCTGTATATGTTCCCTGGCCCAAGGCACAACCTCCAGGGAAGGAGAAAAATGTTACCTGCATAGGAAAAAATGTGGACCTGTGGGAAGGACAACTGCTTACCCAAGGTGCTTATATATACATTAAATAAGGATGGTGAAAGTGGAGAGCCTTGTGGAACCCTGCAAAAGGCTTTTCATGTTAGGAACTTCCTACGATCCTTTCTCACTTCATATATTCTCTTGCCTAAGAATTCTGTGAACCATTTCATTATTATTTCATACGCACCTAGCTCTTCCAATTTTAGATGTAATGTGGTCAACTGCACTGAAAGTGGCTGAGATATCAAACTGCAACAACGGCTTGCTTGCCTTTGCTTAGATAGGACTTTGCCTTAGATGTTAATTCTAGGAGTAGGAATTCAGTGCTGTGCATTGACCTGAAGCTATGTTGTGAGTTATGGAATCCGTTAACAAGGTTTAGAAATTTAGGTAGTTGAGTATTGATGCAGAAGTCCACCATTTTAGCAAGCCACGGTATACCTCCTACCAGCCTAAAGTTTTCTATCATGGTTAGGTCCAGACCCATGGCTTTGGGTATGGAGGTCAGTGAGCTGGCCGATAAACGTTGGATAGATCCCTTTTGCCAGGGAGATGTTGACGAGGTCTGTCAGCCAAAACAAAAACTTGGCAGGTGCTCGATCCAGCATGCTAGCAGGACAGATATCAAAATGGCAATGATTTTTTTTTTTTTTTAGAGCCTTTTCAGTAAGCTAGAGGTCTCATTTGTTCTAATAGTGGAAAACTGTTTCTAGCACCTATCTGTAGGTATTCCTTCTCTCTCATCGACATGTACAGTACTCATCTCTATGCAATCTTCTAATGTATGGGTAAATGATTCCCTTTTGGTCCTGATCTTGCCCTGGAAATGGCTGGCTAGGCTGTCTTCATTAGGGTGTTGTGAGGAGGAATCTGGTAATATCTCTAGTGGATATTAGAGTATTAAAGATCCTGAAAATAAATTTGGATGAGTTTCTTGACTGATTTAATCAAGCTACTATCAGTTTGTATTCTTTTATAGCTCTTCTCCAATTGACATAATGTTCTTCTTTTTTTTCCTCCAGGCCCACTCTAGTCATCTTATTCCTATCTGTAGGGCTAATAGTCTGTGAACCAGGGATTATTTTTCTGTTTCACTTTTGTAAGTTTAGTTGGGGCTATCCTGTCTAGGACTGATGTAGTGAGATATGGCCAGGAGGTTATGGTCTGATCTTTATCATAATTCATGGGTTCTAGCTGGTCCATAACTTCATTTCAGAACATCTCTACTGATATCCTACTCCACAGTTCCCTTTATACCCCTTCTGTTGTTGCTTGCTATTACTTAAGATCAGGGCCTTAGTCCAGACTGAACATGCTTTAAAATAAATACAGGAAGCAAAAAAACAAAATGGAGAGGAGGCCTACTAAACACGAGATCAATGAACAAGAAGGGGATTCAGATTGCAGACCTAATAGAAGAACACAAATTGTACTTCCTAATGATAACAGAATTTTGGCTCACAGAGAACAGTGGGGTCATCATAAGCGAAGCGTGCCTACCAAACTACTACATCATGCTCCAACATATAATAGGTAAGAGAAAAGGGAGTGTAGCAGTCGTACCCAAATCAAACCTGGGATTCCAGCAAATGAAAACAATCCAATCAATAGGAGCAGAATGTTACTTCTTAGAGTAGGAAGCGCAAACACAATGGGCATAATGGTGTTATACGTCATTCCTGACCTAGGCAGAGAAGTTTGGCAAAATTGAGTGAAACTCATCGCAGACGTCAACCTAAAATTCTCCTCTATCTGGGTATGCGGTGACTATAACCTTCTTGTAGACGACCCTGCACGCCAAAGAGCTCAACAGATAGTACAACTAGGACTACATCAAACAGTGAAGGAAATAAACCACACTAAAGGACACACTTTAGATGTACTGTTTGGCAGGGAGGAAGATATGGGGGACTGCAACCCCAGAGCTATAAAAGTGTTATTGACAGACCAACACTTAATACACTTCGGGATAGGACAACCAGAAAGTAGGAAATGATCAAAACCTCCGGAATGAGACTGAGAATTGGGAGAAGCTTCATAGACCGCACCAAATTCAAAAACAGACTGGAGATACACCTCAGAAATATAGAAACCAAAACCACAGACCATACAGAACGAGTGAGACTCTAGGACAAAGCATTGAACTGGTCCAGGGGTCTCAAAGTCCCTCCTTGAAGGTCACAAACCAGTCTGATTTTCAGGATTTCCCTAATAAATATGTATAAGATCTATGTGAATTCAATACTTTCAATGCATATTCATTGGGTAAATCTTGAAAACCTGACTGGATTGCGACCCTCAAGGAGGGACTTTTACACCCCTGGACTGGTCTGAGGTAGCCCCATTAAAAATACAAATATACAAATAAAAGATAGATTCACCCCCATTAGAAGAAACCATGAAACTAAAAAGAGAGAAAAGGAAAATCGAAAGAAAATGGAGGAAATCTAACGAGGATGAGAAATCTAGGAAAACCTGCTTTGAATAAACAAAATTTACATCAGGAAAATACATAAAATAAAGAGTACCTATTAAACAAGATCCTCAAAGTCAGAAACTCCACAAAAACTCTATACCAGTGGTTCCCAATCCTTTCCTGAGGGACCACCAGCCAGTCGGGTTTTCAGGATATCTTTAATGAATATGCATGAGAGAGCTATGCATACCAATCACTTCCATTATATGCAAATCTCTCTCATGGTAAAACACGTGAATCGTGTCAAGCTGTAAGAGAACATTGTTTGTGTGTGAACTGGACATCACTGAAGATCAACAGGATAAATGCAATTGAAGCAAATTATGAACATTTATGAGTGAGAACTTTGTATCCAAGCATTTTGTATGCTGGTTGTTGGATATTGGAGCAATTTGATTGCTGCTATACCTAGGTGATGGGTGAACATTTCATGAGATCTTTTTAGGGGGATATTTCTAGTAAATGCATGAACTGGGGGGCTCTAGATGTATGGTTTATGTTATATGAGGTATATTTAAGAGTATTTAATAAAATTATTTCATATTAATAGTTAATGAATATTGTGAATTGAGTGATTAAATAGTTTTTTTTTTAAATTGATGATTTATGCATATTGTCACACCCCTTGCCATAAAGCTCGGTTTGTGCCAGGCAGGGGTTTGGCTAAACCTAGCCCAGCCATCAGAAGGGCTAACCAATGTGATAAGGTAGAGGCAAAGAATAGGGAAAATTCTGTATTCCCCTTTAAAACTCAGTTAGCTGATCTCCGGGGAGTGGAAAACTATGAAGATAATAGCCTGGAACAGCCACAGATCCCTTCCACCCCCCCTGCTAACTCCCAGCTGCAGGAACTGATTACAAGTCCTAGGAAAGCTAGGCAGAAGCTGCATGCTGCCCCTCCCCCTCAGAGAACAGGGCGTGTCCGCCTCAATGCATTAGAGGCTGCTCTGAGGAGAAGGCAGGCAGTCTGCCCTGAGCCATCTCAGGAAGGAGGTGTTCAGGACTGTGCTCCTGAGCCTCACTGCTCTTCAGACATTGAGATGGTGGATTCAGATGCTGACCCTGTTGCTAACCAGCCAGCAGAACCAGAACCCATGGATTGCCTTGAAACTGCTAGCATTCCTGAAGTTATTCCTATGGAAGAAAATTAAGTTTCATGACTGGGGGATTTTTGGTCTACATGCTCAGGTTAGCAACTGTTTAGACTTCTTCTCAGCAACTGCTTGTACTTTGAGGGAAGAATGGGAGCAGTGCTGAACTCCTGTTTGGAGGCCTGAAAGTAAAAACGTTTTTTTTTTTTTTTTGTTTTGTTGTGTGAAGCTGAAATGAGCTGGACTGTTTAAGTTTATATTTTGGCTTTTGAATGCTGTGGGTGAGGAAGTAGTTTATGGGGAAGAACCACTTGTCATCCTTGGTAGGGATTGCGGGGCCATTTGTGGCATTCTGTTGTTACAGAATTAATTTGTGGATTTGGCTACTCCCCTCCCCCGCCAACTACTTTTAAGTTGGCTGGGGCCAAGCCTTCCTTAACCTAGGCTTGGACACCATACTGGTTTTGTGCTGTAAAAGAAATGGTCTAGTGTGGCTGCCTCTTTTCAAAGGCAGAACGTGGAAGATTGTTTGCTTCTACTTACCTGGGATACCTGCATTAAGGTGTGAGCTGTAGGATACTGTTTTTCAGCTCATTTTTTGTTCAGGTTGTACCTTTTTGTTTAAGATTACACAGAAGACTGTTCCAGGGTCATTACCCAATAAACTAAGACTTGAGTTATTTTTGAAATTAACTCTTTTGAATCTTTTTTTTTCCTTATATTGAACTTTGTGACCAGCAGGACTTCCAGCTTCTCCTGGAAGTACGTCGGAGGAGGGCTATTTTGAGCGCTGTCCGGAGCCAAACCTATCCACGGGTGCCGGCAACGCCACATATGGTGTCAGAAGTGGGATCTAGTGCCTCCTGCTGGACATTTTAGGAACTTTTGAAAAAAAAAAAAAGTTGGACTTTTTGAATTTTTTTTGTTGTTGTTTGTTTGGTTGTTGTTAAAGTTTGTTTAGTGCCTGTCCGGGCGCAGCGGGTTCCAGACTCTTCAGTCCGTCTTAGCTGGAGGAAGTGAGGTCTTCAGAGGAGGATATCCTTGCAGCCGAGCGGAAGCAGCGTAAAGCCGTTGCCGGAAGAGCCGGTCCTTACCTGCTAGGATCCTGAGTCAGAGGGTGACAAGGCGGATCTACAACCCGGATTGTGAGGACAGAAACGCAGACAAACGACTGGGGGCCAAGGAGGCCTACAAACCGAGGCGCAGACTCACCAATCGCTCTGGTAAGAGTACCTCAGCAAAGGGGGTTGGTGAGGGAGAGAAGGGTGCTGGTGGTGAAGTACTGCATTTGGAGTGGGGTTTTTTTTGTTGTTTCTGTTCTAGGCACAAAGGCAGGATGGATCAGCAGCAGCTGATGGCTTTCCTAGCGGCTGAAAGACAGAAGCAAAGTGAAGACTTGCAGGCCGTTTTAAAGACCAACCAGGACTTGTGGTACCGGTCACAGGAGCTGGCGAGAAGACAGCATGACGAAATGGTATTGGCAATGGGGGAGCAGACCAAGGTACTGTCCCAAATTTTACAGAGGCCCCCGCCAGCCACAGGCAGTGAGCCAGGACTGAGTGCTACTCAGCAAACCGCAGGAGCAGCTAATCCCCTCGCGATGTTAAATCTGTGCAAGATAACACCGGCAGATGCTCCGGATGAGTTTTTATCTGCCTTTGAGAGGGTAACTACTGCTGCTGGTTGGCCTCAGGGTCAGTGGGCTGTTAGGCTTCTGCCCTGCCTAGCAGGAGAAACATTGTCAGCTTTCCAGTCCTTAGCCCCTGAGTTAGCCAATGATTATCAGGCCGTTAAAAGCCATATCTTAGAGTACCTGGGCTATACTTCTGAGCATTACCGGCAGAGATTTAGGTCTACCATAATGCATGAGAAGGAGAGACCTAAGGCACTAGTGCAAAAACTGTCTAAGCTGGCTGAGTGATGGTTATACCCTTGTCTTGGGGACCCCAGGGCTTTAGTCCTAGAAATTATTAGGGAACAGTTCCTGGAATCAGCCCCTAGAAATTTGAGGGGTTGGGTCAGGAGGCAAGGTTGTAAAACCCTGGCCCAGACTCTGGAGGTTGCTGAGGCATATTTAGATGCCCAAGGTGCTGCCGAAGGGGAGCAAGTAACCTCTGCTCAGAGTCTGGAAAAACCAAAGCTAACCATAGGCCAGGGGCAGGCAGGGAAAACCTCTGGGTATGTCAAGCATAAGGAACCCGCTTCAGGAAAGACTCTCACCTGTTATCGATGTGGGAAGGCTGGGCATACCCAAAGAGCCTGTAGGGTACGAAAAGATCTTATGGTGACCCAGAGAACCGCAGCCAGGATCCCTGAGGAATACCAGGTATTAGTCTCGGTTGCAGGGAGGAAGGTCACTGCCCTGGTGGACACCAGGGCAGATCAGTCTATGATGTCCACCCAGTGCCGTAGACACTTATTCCCGACCGAAGGGGTGAGCAAGAAAGGGGAATCCGTGTCCATCAAATGTGTACATGGAGACCGAATAAGGTACCCTCTGCGCCCCACGACTATTCTGTATAAAGACAGGGTTTATGCGGTTAAGATAGCAGTAGTACCCGGGGCCCCCTATGATCTTATACTAGGTAGGGACTGGAAAGGTTTAGAAGAGTGCCTCTCGGTCAGGCAGGCTTTGATTGGGACGCGTTCGCAGGGCCCTACTGACCCCAAACAGGAGGAAAAACTAGGAACGATATTTCCTTTCAAGGACGAGGTGATACAGGAAGGATCTCAAGAGCTAGAACTGCGTTCTCGCTTTCAGAAAAAAAAACAAAAACAGCGGAGCAGTCGGGCGCTTAGGCAGGTTACCTCTGACAATGAAATACCCTGGTTACCTAGCAAGGTGGTACAGGTATTCCCTACCTTCCCAGCAGAACAGAGGGCCGATGCATCTTTAAAGGAAGCCTGGAAACAGGCAGCCCTCCCCTCTGATAAATCTATCATCTTTAAGGTAAAGCAAGGGTTGTTGTATAGATACACTACAGGAAGAGAGCCCAATGATAGGGAACAATTGGTAGTTCCTCAAGGGTTTCGGAAGATTGTTCTACAGGTGGCCCATGACCATCCTTTATCGGGGCATAAAGGGGCTGAGGCTACTGTTATTCAAATAACCCGGAGATTCTTCTGGCCAAGGGTAGCTCAGGACGTGATAGACTTTTGCAAGTCCTGTCCTACCTGTCAGAAACTCTCCCTCAAGAAGCCCTAGAGGGTCCTCCTCATTTCTGTCCCAAGGGTAGGGGAACCTTTATCTCGGTTGGCTATGGATATTGTGGGTCCTCTAGAGAAGACACCCCGAGGGTATACCTTTATATTGGTTATCATGGATGTAGCGACCCAGTATCCATGGGCCTTCCCGCTACGCAAAACCACTTCGGCCGCCTTAATGAAAGAGATAATGAACCTTTTTTGTTTAGTGGGGTTTCCTCGGGAGGTTTTGACCGACCAAGGCAGCAATTTCCTGTCCAGGGACATGGAAAGCTTCTGGCAGGGATTTGGTATCCGCCACCTTAAAACATCTGCATACCATCCCCAAGCCAATGGGATGGTAGAACGTTTTAATCAAACGTTAAAGCAAATGATAAAGAAGGTGGCGATTAAGGAAAAGCGGGACTGGGACCTCTTCATCCCTTTTGTATTGTTTGCAGCACGAGAAAAGGTCCAAGACTCCTTGGGTGTAAGCCCGTTCGAAATGTTGTTTGGAAGGGTTCCCAGGGGAATACTGGACGTGGTCAGAGACCAGTGGGGTTTACAGGAAGGTGAGGAGACCAATGTAGTCTCGTATTTGACTCAGTTGAGAAGGAGACTGGAGCAGGTAGCACAATTAGGTAGGCATAACTTGGAATGGGGACAGGAAAGACAGAAGCGGTACTATGACAGAGGAACTCAGGCTCGCCACTTAAAAGTGGGAGATAGGGTTCTAATATTAGTGCCCACGGACCCGCATAAATTCCTAGCAGAATGGAAGGGACCTGCCACAATTATAGAAAAGGTGAATCAAGTGGACTATCGGGTTAAGGACGAGAAAAATCGGGTCCAAACCTATCATATTAACCTGTTGAAGCCATGGTGTGATAGGGAGATCTTAGCCCTAATGGCAGATCAAACATCTGACGACGACCTCGGCCCGCAGATTGCAGATATGGGCCAGGTAGAAGGGGTCAACATAGGGACAGAGCTATCCAAGGAACAAGCAGGACAGTTACAGTCCCTAGTACAGGGGTTTGAAGACGTATTTTCCCTGATACCTGGAAGAACCGAGGTAGTTACCCACGAGATAGTGACTACCCCAGGAAAGGTTGTAAGGGTCAAACCTTATAGACTGACAGAAGGGAAGAAGGAATTGGTACAGAATCTGGTGGAGGAGATGCTGGCACTAGGGGTTATCGAACCATCACAGAGCCCCTGGTGTAGCCCCATTGTCATTGTACCTAAGGCTGATGGTACCCCCAGATTCTGTATCGATTTTCGTCAGCTTAATGAGGTTTCTCAGTTTGACGCCTTCCCGATGCCTAGGGTAACATAGTAACATAGTAACATAGTAGATGACAGCAGAAAAAGACCCGAATGGTCCATCCAGTCTGCCCAACCTGATTCAATTTAAAATTTTTTTTTTTTTCTTCTTAGCTATTTCTGGGCAAGAATCCAAAGCTTTACCCGGTACTATGCTTGGGTTCCACCTGCCGAAATCTCTGTTAAGACTTGCTCCAGCCCATCTACACCCTCTCAGCCATTGAAACCCTCCCCTGCCCATCCTCCACCAAACGGCCATACACAGACACAGACCATACAAGTCTGCCCAGTAACTGGCCTAGTTCAATATTTAATATTATTTTCTGATTCTAAATCTTCTGTGTTCATCCCACGCTTCTTTGAACTCAGTCACAGTTTTACTCTCCACCACCTCTCTCGGGAGCCCATTCCAGGCATCCACTACCCTCTCCGTAAAGTAGAATTTCCTAACATTGCCCCTGAATCTACCACCCCTCAACCTCAAATTATGTCCTCTGGTTTTAACATTTTCCTTTCTCTGGAAAAGATTTTGTTCTACGTTAATACCCTTTAAGTATTTGAACGTCTGAATCATATCTCCCCTGTCTCTCCTTTCCTCTAGGATGACTTACTAGATCGTTTGGGGCAGGCACGATTCCTCTCAACGTTAGACCTCACAAAAGGTTACTGGCAGATTCCCTTAGCTCATAATGCCAGGCCTAAAACTGCCTTTAGCACGCCTTATGGGCTGTACCAGTTCAAACGCATGCCCTTCGGGCTCCATGGTGCCGCGGCTACATGCAAAGAGTAATTACGGAAGTACTGCAGGGGCACCATAGTTATGCGGAGGCCTACTTGGACGACATCGTAGTATTCTCCACTGACTGGGCACAGCACCTGGAACACGTAAGGGCAGTCTTGGGTTCCCTAAGAAAGGCTGGGTTGACCATCAACCCCAAAAAGTGCTATCTGGGGCAGAAAGAGGTGAAGTATTTGGGCTACGTGGTAGGAAGAGGACAGGTCAAACCCCTCATTGATAAAGTAAGCTGTGTGAAAGAATTCCCTTTACCTAACTCAAAGAAGCAGTTGAGAGGCTTCCTGGGTTTACTCGGGTATTACAGGCGATTCATCCCAGCGTTCTCCACAAGAGCTGCAGTTTTGACAGATATGCTAAAAAAGAATAGACCTGACAAGCTACAGTGGGAAGATAGAGGGAGAAAGGCTGTGGAGGATCTGAAGGAAGCCTTGTGTACGGACCCAGTATTGGTATCTATAGATTTTTCGAAACCCCTAGTCTTGCATCAGGCACAGGGTTAGGAGCAATTCTGAGCCAGGAGGTCCAGGGGATGGAACACCCAGTATTATTCCTTAGCCGTAAACTCTATCCCAACGAGAGGAACTATGCCACAGTCGAGCTGGAATGCCTAGCGGCCAAATGGGCGATGCAAACCCTGGAGCATTATCTACAGGAGCGGGAATTCACTCTAGTAACTGACCATGCGGCGCTTAAATGGCTCAACACTATGAGGAATAATAATGGCCGTCTTACGCGGTGGTACTTAGCACTGCAGACATTTAGGTTCCGGGTAGTGCATCGCCCAGGTACACTCAGTACCAATGTGGATACCCTATCCAGGTTACAAGAGGAGAGCCACACTTCCCTGAAGGTTAGGGATGGGCAAAATCCAAGGGTGGGGATATGTCACACCCTTTGCCATAAAGCTCGGTTTGTGCCAGGCAGGGGTTTGGCTAAACCTAGCCCAGCCATCAGAAGGGCTAACCAATGTGATAAGCTAGAGGCAAAGAATAAGGAAAATTCTGTATTCCCCTTTAAAACTCAGTTAGCTGATTTCCGGGGAGTGGAAGACTATGAAGATAATAGCCTGGAACAGCCACAGATCCCTTCCACCCCCCCCTGCTAACTCCCAGCTGCAGGAACTGATTACAAGTCCTAGGAAAGCTAGGCAGAAGCTGCATGCTGCCCCTCCCCCTCAGAGAACAGGGTGTGTCCGCCTCAATGCATTAGAGGCTGCTCTGAGGAGAAGGCAGGCAGTCTGCCCTGAGCCATCTCAGGAAGGAGGTGTTCAGGACTGTGCTCCTGAGCCTCACTGCTCTTCAGACATTGAGATGGTGGATTCAGACGCTGACCCTGTTGCTAACCAGCCAGCAGAACCAGAACCCATGGATTGCCTGGAAACTGCTAGCATTCCTGAAGTTATTCCTATGGAAGAAAATTAAGTTTCATGACTGGGGGATTTTTGGTCTACATGCTCAGGTTAGCAACTGTTTAGACTTCTTCTCAGCAACTGCTTGTACTTTGAGGGAAGAATGGGAGCAGTGCTGAACTCCTGTTTGGAGGCCTGAAAGTAAAAACATTTTTTTTTTTGTTTTGTTGTGTGAAGCTGAAATGAGCTGGACTGTTTAAGTTTATATTTTGGCTTTTGAATGCTATGGGTGAGGAAGTAGTTTATGAGGAAGAATCCACTTATCATCCTTGGTGGGGATTGCGGGGCCATTTGTGGCATTCTGTTGTTACATAATTAATTTGTAGATTTGGCTACTCCCCTCCCCCGCCAACTACTTTTAAGTTGGCTGGGGCCAAGCCTTCCTTAACCTAGGCTTGGACACCACACTGGTTTTGTGCTGTAAAAGAAGTGGTCTAGTGTGGCTGCCTCTTTTCAAAGGCAGAACGTGGAAGATTGTTTGCTTCTACTTACCTGGGATACCTGCATTAAGGTGTGAGCTGTAGGATACTGTTTTTCAGCTCATTTTTTGTTCAGGTTGTACCTTTTTGTTTAAGATTACACAGAAGACTGTTCCAGGGTCATTACCCAATAAACTAAGACTTGAGTTATTTTTGAAATTAACTCTTTTGAATCTTTTTTTTTCCTTATATTGAACTTTGTGACCAGCAGGACTTCTAGCTTCTCCTGGAAGTACGTCGGAGGAGGGCTATTTTGAGCGCTGTCCGGAGCCAAACCTATCCACGGGCGCCGGCAACGCCACAATATTCATTAGGGATATCCTGAAAACCCGACTGGCTGGTGGTCCCCCATGACAGGGTTTGGAACCACTGATCTATACCAAGTAATATATATTGTTTGCAAGGGAAAACCCAGAAAGAAATTGCTACCTAATGCTCCCTAACTAGTAAAAAATTGAGCAAATTCTTCACAGAGAAAATAAAGAAGATACACAGAGACAACATCCTAAATAACAACATATCAATAGACAAACATACAAGGGAAACAGGAGACACAATGGAAGAGTTATAATCAATCACAGAGTTACAGGTAAAGAAATTATTAAGAAGAGTGAAACCGGGCCCACCATCCAATACACCTGATGAGAGAGCTTGAAGGCCTGGGACTTGCCTACTTCACAGACCTTATCAATAAATCATTACAGTCAGGAGAGGCCCCACTCAAATGGAAGCTCTGTCATCAAGCCCATTCTGAAGAACAAAGAAAAAGACCTAGAAGATCTGTCCAACTACAGACTGATAGCCAACCAAGCATGGGTATCTAAACTAAGAGACAAACTTGCCAAATATCAGACTTCTAGAAAACTCATCAAAGCTAGACCAAGCTCAATCACGGTTCAGGAGACTCCTGAGCATGGAAACAGTACTATTAGCCAGGGGTCGCCCTATAATGAGGCCAACTGAGGCGGTGGCCTCAGGCGGCACTGTTGAGGGAGTGGCATCTTGCTGCTGGCCAGCTTACTTTGCTGGTCGGCTCTCTCTGCTGCTGCCCTTCCCGGCATCTAACCCTTTCACCTTTCTTCCCCAATCAGTATTTTATCCAAACCACATCTACCTTCAACTTCCTGTTTCTGTTGGGGCCGTACACAGTGGAGAGAAGACACCGGGACAGGCACAGGGTAGCCATGTGACTCACTACCACTACCTGGCAACAATTTTTAGGACAAATTGAAGGTAGATGCCGGGGGTGGGGGAGGATGGGAGAAATGCAGATTAGGGGGAGATGAAGGGGAGCAGCAGCCCTTGTCCCACCCCTTTATTGGATGCTTGGGTGGCAGATTGCCTTGAGCCACTCCTGCTAGTTTTGGTATGGGAGGCTGGTCCTCAAACACCATGCTAAAGAATATGTGCTGCTGGGATTCCTGGACCTTTCGGCGGCATTCGACATAGTCCAACACACACTGCTTAAATTAAGATGCAGAGAATTAGTCCTCAAAGGAAAAGTCATGGAATGGACATAATTTGTCAGCTGCTAAATTTCAACAACGTTTAGGCTCACACAGAGTTCAGTTTGAATGCTCTCAATATGAACAGCATTTCAAATTTTTGTTTCGTATGTATATTTTACCTCAGAGCTTTTCTGGCGACCTTGTGTCCTTCTGGTAATTGTCCTAAATGCACAGGTTCTGATGCCTCTCTTGGACATATGTTTTGGACCGAGCTCTCGATGAGCCCGCAGGGAGAGGGAACCCCTATGGATTTCTCATCACCAAATGGGAGTGCTCAAGGCTTGAGAGAAGACACTGATACATTGAGCAGAGTTTGAGCTCCCCTTGGAGTCTGAAGGTGTTGTGGGCGGTGCATGGTCCCAATAGAATGCCAGGTCTGTGAAACAGGATCAGCAGCAGAATACTGGTGAGCACAGCATATCTCCAATGGTAAAACCTGCTCATGTCACTCTTTCCTTTTGGACAGCTATAATTTATTTTGTGTGGCGCTCTTGGAACTGTGTTTGGCGTCTCCAGCCTTTGATGCTGTTTGGTTATTATCAAGTGGCTCATCCCAGACCCAGTGGCTTACAAGATTTTCTCCATTGTGTGATTCTTCTGGGGAAAAAAAAATGTATCCTGCAATGTTGGTTGGCATCAACTGCGCCTACCTTACCACAGTGGCTTTCCCTGACGATTACACAAGCTTCATTCGAATGAAAAACAATTAAGGATATGGATTCCAAACTGGGACAGTGGTTCACCACTATATGGGAACCTTATTGGACTGGCTTGCACTCACTTATTGAATGGCTGATTCTTTTCTATTTTCCTTAGAGTTTGCTACCATATATAATTGTTATCCATCTGGCAGAAACAGAGGGGGAGGGGAGTGGAGGGAAGTTGGGAATGAGGCAGGGAGCATTTTTCAAATATGGTGACCTGATACCTTTTCCACCTTTATTGTTATTGGTCTTGTATCGACCTATGTTCTTGATATCTTTGCAATATTGCTGACTATTGTTTTGCCTTGTCACTGGTCGAAAATGAATAAAGATGATTACAAAAAAACACAACACAGAGGACATCAATAGTTGGCTCAAAGCATGGTGCCATCAAGGCTTTGGGTACATAGGAGGATGGGGAAATTCATGGAAACAGGAAGTTCCATCAGAGGAGAAGTTTAGGTGCAGCTGCGTGTGCAACTTGTGAAGCCGCTTGGAGGGAGAAAACTGAAAACACCAGCGAAGGTGAGGGGAGGGGAGGGTATGAGAGATGCCCTGACAATAGGAAGCGATGCCCAGACTGCAGTGATCAGAAGAGAGGGAGCTGCTGGACCGCACAAAGGGTGCTGAAGGGAAGTTGAGAAAGAGGGGGAGGGGAAAGAGGAACAGACGCTGAAGAGAAATGGGGAGGAAAGGGTGGGGAGCAGATGCTGAATGGAAGTGGGTAGGAGAAAGGGGAAAGAAGAGGGGAGTAGAGGGGAGTAGATGCTGAAGGGAACTGGAGAGAAAAGGAGGCACAGACATTAGATGGAAATGTAGAGGAGAGACGGTGGGGATAAATAAAAAAGACACATGTTGGATTGGGGAGACATATACTAAACTAAACTAAGCCTTAGGTTTATATACCGCATCTTCTCCAGATCTGAAGGGAAGAAAGTTGAAGAGAGAGAGGGAAAATTATTGAAATACATGTAAAAGATATGTAAACGGCTGAGATTTCTGTACGATTAAGCAGTATATCAAATTTGAATAAATATAAACATGCTAAAAAGCACCTGGGAGAGGGAGTGAGAGATGGAAGGGAGAGGCAGAGTTTCTGGTACAGCAGATGCCATATGGAAGAGGCAAAGAGAATGCAGACAGTGAATGGCAAGAAGAGGAGGAAAGCAGAAACCAGATAACAAAAGGTAGAAAAAAAAATTATTTTTATTTTTTTTGCTTTAGGATAAAACAATATTGTAGCTGTGTTGATTAACATTTATAAACAAAGCCCTGCCAACTCAAGATCTCCTCTGGTTCAGCAGTCAGAACTCTGATTGTACAGAATATTAAACTAAGCTAAGCCTTAAGTTTATATACGCATCTCCATAAAGATATTGTTTCTTTTTATACTTTAATAAAATAAGTTCAGTATGAAACTATTTGAAGTTTGTGGGGATGGAATCAGATGGTTTACAGGGCCTGAGCTTGCACGGATGGAGATGGGAACAAATGTTCCGTCCCCTGACATTCTCTGTCTTCCCCTCCCTCCTTTAACTCCTCCCCTCCCTCCTTTAACTCCTCCTCTCCCTCCTTTAACTCCTCCTCTCCCTGCCCCAGAGTTATTCTGACCAATAAGAGCCAGAATGAGATAAAACTCCTCCCCCTCTCAGTGTTAGTGGGCGGAACCCTTTAAATTAGCCTTCTACACCAGTTCTTTTCTGACCAATCAGCACTGAAAGGGGTGGAGCCGAGTAGAAAACACCAGGACCCGGATGCTGCAAAGGATTCCCTCCCAGTAAGACTCTTAAAGCAGCCTCAGGGGCACAGAAACTTCTCTGCAAACGCCTTCGTATTCTAATGAGCTTTCCTTGTGACGCACGAAAGAGAACGCCCCGCCCCCATCTGCCATGAAATGGTTCCTGCGCTGGGTGTTGTACAGTACTCGCGTCTCTCGATCAGTGTGAAGCCCCGCCTCCCCTTTGTGACCTCATCAGCCTGCGCCCAACCAGACACGAGTCTCAGAGCCCCAAATCTCACTTCCTGTCCTTTTGTTCCTTTTTCCGACACTGCAAGAAATAAACCCTCGACCAGAGAAAGAGCCCCACATTCATTTCTAATCCTGCAAACTACAAAAGCAGAGAGCAAAATGCCTGCAGGAACTTCTGCCCAGGTGGGAAACTCCCCCAACTCCTTCTGCCCTGGGATGTTGCAGAGTCAGTCCTGGGGCTGAGGAAAATCACTTTGGGACCCCCCTGAGGGGAAGGAGAGAGAGATCAGGAGTCTCAAAGGGAGATTTTGGCTGTAACTGGTTTTTCCTGCTATAGTCCAGCTTTGGGACTGTCAATTATGTGGCTGCAAATTATATACACAGAGAAATCTCTTCCTCTGCCCTAATGAGAGCTCTCCTGAAATCTAACCCTCCTCTGGGGTTGTGTTACAAATATGTCCCTCTGTAATGCTCAGGTCTCCTGAAATGTAACCCTGTTCTGGGATTCTGTGTTATGTAATTGCAAATTATGTATACCTGGCATAATTTCCTCCTCCCCAATGAGCGCCAGCCCTGGGAGGCCTCTTTCTGAAAGTGCTGAGTGTGTTTCTGATTTGTATTTCAGATGCAGGTGACATTTGAGGAGGTCGCTGTCTCTTTCTCCCAGGAGGAGTGGGAGTATTTAGATGAAGAGCAGAAGGAGCTCTACAGGGAGGTGATGAAGGAGAATTATCAGACCCTGATCTCTTTAGGTAAGAGATAAAAATCACATGTTTATTAGCAATAGTGGGCCATCATTATAAGGATAATTTTGATTATGTTTCTCTCGTGTGATGAAAACAAATGAGACCATGAGATCTTGTTGTCCTTCATGTTGAGGGCTATAACTGGGCAGTGGTAGCATGTTGCACGGAAGGTGAGAAAAAGTTCAGTGTCTAATTATAACAGGAAATGGTAGAAGTTGCTTTAGAGCAGTGGTCTCAAACTCGCGGCCCGCCAGGTACTATTTCGAGGCCCTCGGTATGTTTATCATAATCACAAAAGTAAAATAAAACAGTTTCTTGATCATACAACTCTTTAGCTATAAATTACAATATTATTATTACAACAGCCAAATGGAAAGATTTTTAAACTATAGAGTTTTACCTCATGCAAAATTGTCATTTCTTTAATAAGACATTAACTATTTTTTTTTCCTGAGGCCCTCCAAGTACCTACAAATCCAAAATGTGGCCCTGCAAAGGGTTTGAGTTTGAGACCACTACTTTAGAGTAAATTTGTGGGCTGCTCGTCCCTTACAGAGGAGTGAAAGTAGGAAGCCAATCACCCAATTAACGCTAGATTTCTGGGACAAAGTGGGGGATGCACTGTTAGATGACAACTGCTATTCTGGATTGATGACCATTAGACGTAATCCAAAATTTGTGCTTGGGATTATGTTTAGGGAGTTTAACAGTTGGGAAGCAAAGTGGTCAAATGAATACAGACAAGGGAACTCCAAGGAAATTTGGAACTTGAGGGAACAGTATGGTCTGAAACTGCTACTTTGTATCCACTTTTTACAAGTGAGTATTATATAAAGAGTGACATGTTTAGGAAGCCACTAAAATTGAGGAAATCATGGAAAGGGAAGATGGGATAAAGGGATGAAGAAATGGACTATAAGGTACTCTAGAGAACTTATGTTACCATTTCTGAAGAGGGCAGATGGAAGATGTTGGAAGGACTACAAAGGTAATGGGGATTTTTATAATTTGTAGTGAACATGTAGTAAAGCCTGCAAGTATTGGTCTTCAGTAGTTAAAACGGGTTCAAGAGTGGGAAACGGGGCACAGACCGAGAAGACCAACTAAATATTGCAGGTTATTATCTTGTAGAAGCTAGAGCTGAGAAGGAACAAGTTCCGCTTTTAGGAGGGAGTGTTGAGGAAACTGCAGATCTCATGGATGGCTAAAATTGCAGCTGTGAAGCAACAGATCTAATTGAATCTTTAATTTAGGGACAGCACTATGTCTATTTAGGTTTAAGGTGATTTACAATGTAAAGAGACCATGTAGAAACATAGAAACATAGAAAGATGACGGCAGATAAGGGCCATATAGCCCATCAAGTCTGCCCACACTGTTTACCCACCCTCTTAAGTCTTCTGACCCCTTAAGTATACAGTGGTGCCTCGCATAACGAACGCCTCGCACAACGAACGCTGCACACAACGAACTTCATGTCTTGATTCACACAACGAACTTCACACAACGAACTTCGTTTCACACAACGAACTTCGTTTCACACAACGAAGTCGCCCGAGCTGCCGATGTATTGCATCCTTCCGCGCAGGCACTGCAGGCAGTCGTTAGTCACTGCGCTTAACTGCCCTCTCTCACTGTATACAGTCGTCCTTTTAAGATAAACTCAATATTTTTTATATATAATGGCTTCTAAAAAAAGCAGGAAGGTGATTTCTGTTGAAATGAAACGGGAAATAATCAGAAGGAGTGAATGTGGGGTAAAACAGTGTGACCTCGTCAAAGAGTTTGGCCTCAGCAAGACCACCATTTTCACCATTTTGACAAATTTATCTTTTTTTATGTCATCTTAGCATATTTTATGCTGCAGAACGAATTATTTTTTTTAACATGTATTGTTATGGGAAAACGCGTTTCACATAACGAACTTTTCGCATAACAAACTTGCTCCTGGAACGAATTAAGTTCGTTGTGTGAGGCACCACTGTAATTGTAATTATACTGTCACTCTACTGACCCACTCATTCAAGTCCTAGTGACCCTATCCCTTGGCATGACCTCGTAGGGATCCCACATAGGTATCCCATTTGTTCTTGAAGTCTGGGATGCTGCGTGCCTCGACCACCTGCACTGGAAGCTTGTTCCAATGCTCGATCACTCTCTCCGTGAAGAAATACTTCCTGGCGTCTCCACGAAACTTCCCTCCCCTGAGTTTGAGCGGATGTCCTCTTGTGGTCGAGGGTCCCCTGAGAAGAAAGATATCGTCTTCCACCTCGACCCGTCCCGTGATGTACTTAAATGTCTCAATCATGTCTCCCCTCTCCCTACGCTCTTCAAGAGTGTAGAGCTGCAATTTGCTCAGTCTTTCCTCGTACAGGAGACCCTTTAGCCCCGAGACCATCCTGGTGGCCATCCGTTGAACCGACTCAATTCTGAGCACATCCTTACGGTAATGTGGCCTCCAGAATTGCACACAGTACTCTAGATGAGGTCTCACCATGGCTCTGTACAATGGCATCATGACTTCAGGTTTCCTGTTGACGAAGCTTCTCTTGATACAACCTATCATCTGCCGTGCTTTAGATGAAGCCTTCTCCACTTGAGTGGCTGCTTTCATGTCAGCACTGATGATTACTCCTAAGTCTCGTTCTGCCGTAGTCCTGGTTAAAGTTTCTCCATTCAAGGTGTAAGTTCTGCAAGGATTTCCGTTGCCGAGATGCATGACCTTGCATTTCTTGGCGTTAAAGCCCAGCTGCCATATCAAGGACCAGCTTTCTAAAGTACGCAGGTCTTGCTCCATAGCATCCTGTAGATTATAGCTGTTTACTATATTGCATAGTTTGGCGTCATCAGCGAATAAGGTTACTTTGCCTTGAAGCCCTTGAGTCAGATCCCCAATGAATATGTTGAAGAGGAGTGGGCCCAGGACCGAACCCTGTGGCACTCCGCTAGTCACCTCTGACATTTTAGAGAGGATACCGTTAACTACCACCCTCTGAAGTCTGCCATTAAGCCAATCTTTAACCCATGCAGTTAGAGTCTCTCCTAATCCCATCGATTTCATCTTGTTCAGCAGCCTGCGGTGTGGGACGCTGTCGAACGCTTTGCTGAAGTCCAGGTATACGACGTCCAAGGACTCTCCTGAGTCCAGTTTTCTTGTTACCTAGTCAAAGAAGTTGATTAGATTTGACTGGCATGACCTACCCTTGGTGAATCCATGTTGGCTGGGATCTCGGAGATTTCCCTCGTTCAGGATCGTATCTAATTTATACTTAATTAGTGTTTCCATGAGTTTACACACTATTGAGGTGAGGCTTACCGGTCTATAGTTTGCAGCCTCAGCCTTGCAACCCTTTTTATGTAGAGGAACGACGTTGGCTGTTTTCCAGTCTAACGGAACTTTCCCCGTACTTAGTGAGAGATTGAAGAGCACTGCCAACGGTTCTGCCAGAACGTCTCTTAATTCTCTGAGCACTCTTGGGTGTAAGTTGTCCGGTCCCATGGCCTTGTTTACCTTTAGCCTTGCCAGTTCATTGTAAACGTCCCCAGGTGTAAACTCAAAATTCTGAAACGGGTCATCCACGTCTTGTTTTATCTTCAACTGTGGTCCGTGTCCCGGTGCTTCGCAGGTGAAGACTGAGCAGAAATATTCATTTAGTAGTTCTGCTTTTTCTGAATCTACCACCGTGTAGTTTCCGTCCGGTTGTCTAAGGCGTACTATACCGTCTGTGTTCCTTTTCCTATCACTGATATACCTAAAGAAGGATTTGTCCCCTTTTTTAATGTTCTTTGCCAGAGTTTCTTCCACTTGAAGTTTGGCCTCCCTAACTGCTGTTTTGACCACTGCAGATTTGGTCTTATATGCTACTTTAGTTTCTCTCCTCTGCGTACGTTTGTAGGAAAGAAATGCTTTTTTCTTCTCCTTAATGAGGTGCGAGATCTCTTCAGTGAACCATTGGGGTTTGTTGTTTCTTTGTCGTTTATCTACTGATTTTATGTAGCGATTAGTTGCTTCGTGTATGGATGATTTCAGGTACGACCACATAGTTTCCACATTGCCGGTCTCTGCTTGGTCCTGCAGCTTCTGATGAACGAAATCCCCCATGCGTGCGAAGTCGGTGCCCCGGAATTGGAGCACCTTTGTTTTTGTAATTGATTTAGGGGATCCTTTCCCAAGGTTGAACCATACCATGTTATGGTCGCTGGAGGCTAGCGTATCTCCTACCGAGACCTCTGAGACGCTTTCCCCGTTGGTGAGTACCAGGTCTAGGATCGCCTGGGCTCTAGTGGGTTCCGTTACCATCTGTCTGAGATGTACTCCTTTTATGGAGGTCAAAAGCCTCCTGCTGCTGCTGGTTGTTGCTGAAAATGTGTTCCAGTCTGCATCAGGTATGTTGAAGTCCCCAAGCAGTACAGTGTCACCCCGTAGAGTTATATTCTCTATGTCTTCAATTAATTCTGCGTCCATGTCTTCCGGTTGTCTTGGAGGTCTGTATACCACTCCAAGATACAGGCAATTTTTGCCACCTCTTGCCAGGTTTACCCAGAGGGATTCCCCGGTATACTTGACATCAGTGATCCTGGTGGTCTTGATGTCCTCTTTAATGTATAGTGCTACCCCTCCACCTAACCTGCCCTCTCTGTCCTGACGAAGTAAATTGTACCCCGGTATAGCCATATCCCACCCATGTGCGTCCGTGAACCAAGTTTCGGATATTGCCACCACGTCCAGGTTGGCATCCCTTATTTCAGTTTCCAGTTCTAGAATTTTATTGCCTAAACTGTGTGCATTAACATACATGGCCCTCCACATTTTGTGTTTGCTGAGTCCCTGTAAGGCTATTCCTGACTGAGTCTGTGTGGCTCCTAGAGAACTGTTTGCATATTGGGTCCTTACCTCGGAAACAGAGTGTCGACTCGTCCCATCAGGATAGTTCCTTTCCACATCAGTATATGAGTAAGTCCCCTCCCCCAACTTACCTAGTTTAAAGCCCTGCGAAGCAGGCTGGCTAGTCGGTGTCCGAAGACGTTCTTACCTCTGCTGGTCAAATGGAGTCCGTCTGGTCCCTGTAGTCCCTGCAGCGCCTCTCTATGATCCAGGAATCCGAAGTTCATATCTCGACACCATCCTTGTAGCCATTCGTTCGTTCTCCGGATGCGTTCATCTCTGGCTCTTCCCTTGCCTCTAACTGGGAGGATTGATGAGAAGACTACCTGCGCACTTGTCTGCTTCAGCCTCTCACCCAAGGCTCCGAAGTCTCTGGTGATGGTCTCTGGGGTGTTCCTGGCAGTGTCATTCGTACCTATATGGATAAGAAGCATAGGAAAATGGTCATGAGGTGTAAGTAGTTTACCCAGGCTGGTGGTGACGTCCCGTATTTTGGCTCCAGGCAGACAGCAAACCTCTCTTGAGTGAGCATCCGGTCTGCAGATTGGTCCCTCGGTGCCCCTCAGCATGGAGTCCCCAATGACTATAACTCTGCGCTTCTTCCGTTGTGGAGGGGGAAGTCGGTCAGCAGATGGGGTTGCGTGTTGGGCCTGCTCCTGTTCTTCGAGTTCTTCGTGTTGGGCCTGCTCCTGTACCTTGTCGGCGACTTCTTCCTGAAGAATCTGGAATCTATTCTTCAGGACGAGTTGAGGGGTTGATGTAGGGTTGGCCTGTTGGGAAGAAAAAGAAGAGGATGAAGAGATTGAAAAAAGGGGGGGGGATCTTCTATGTTTACCTGTGGAAGAGGTCACCAACTGCCAGGTGTCATTGCCGCCAGCCATTTCCTGTATCCCAAATGTTGGCTTTAAAGCTGATGATTTGGGTGTCTGGAGAATGGACTTGTCGTGGGTCTGCTCTGTAATTTGGGACAACTCCTGAACGACTCCGTCGATGTAGGCTTCATCCTCTCGGATGCTTCTCAGGCGAACCACCTCCTCCCTGAGGTTCCACAGTTCCTGCATGAGGGCTCCATCCAGTTGAGCAGCCTCCTCTGTCTGCGTGGAGACTGTAGTGTAGTGCCCGGGGGTGGATTCGGTCTGCACGGAGACCTCTGTCCACCGTCCTGAGTCCTCCTCCCTTTGTACGCCGTCCGTGATCTCTTCCAGGGTCCCCATGGTGGCTGGAATGCTGGATTTGATTGTAGCCTTGGCGCTTCTATTCCTCCCTGCCATTTCCAAGTTGCAAATTAGATCTGCCTGTCAGTAATTAGAAAAAGAAAAGAGAGTTAGGAAAATCCTACTGATAGCTAGTGCGAGATTATGAAAGATTTGGGTGTCTGAGAGAATACGAAGTTAGGAGCTGAGGGTATCTGAAAGGGTTGGTTGAGTGTGAGTGTGAGTTAGCTCTGCGTGCAGCTATCTGTAAGAATAGAGAGAGAAGAGAAGAATGACAACAGAAGAAAATAGCGTTTTGTTTTTTTTTGTTTTTGTTTTTTTTTTTTAGTTAGAAGGTTAGGATTCGCTGCTGGGCTGCCTGGGCTCCTTCCAAGGCTCCTACGCAAAGGCGATCTCGCTAAGGCGAGCGCCTTTGCCGCGCGCCGTTGGCTCCCCCCCTCTTAAGGGGGAGTCCGGGTGCCGATCCTACGGTCGCGGCTGGTGATGCGGGTGGGCGGAGCTTAATTTTGGCAAGGTAACCACTCAGATGGACTCCCCAGGGCAGGGTACTTCAAATTTATGCCTTATTTGCGACGGATGTCTGTCCGGTGAGAGACCGTGTTCAGGTGCGATGTGGAAGGGGGATGAAATTTCATCAGCCAATGTTCCCTCAACCCCTCAAAGGGGTTCTGATACCATTCCAGACAAGAAAGAGATGCCTTCTGCTCCATTGCCAGTGTTTGTGCCGCCTGTGTGAATCCCTCTGTTGCAGGATATACATAGAAACATAGAAAAATGACGGCAGAAAAGGGCCATAGCCCATCTAGTCTGCCCACACTAAAGATCCCCTTCCCTAAATTTATTCTCCCAGATATCCTATATGTCATCGAGTCTGCCTATTCCGATGACTCTCCCCCCACTATTACCCTCTTAGAGATCCCACATGCGCATCCCATTTATTCTTAAAATCTGGCATGCTGCTGGCCTTGACAACCTGCATAGGAAGTCTATTCCAATGATCAACCACTCTTTCGGTGAAGAAATACTTCCTGAAGTCGCCATGAAATTTCCCGCCCCTGATTTTTAGCGGATGCCTCCTTGTGGCCGAGGGTCCTTTAAGAAAGAAAATATCATCTTCCTTCTCGATACGACCGGTGATATACTTAAATGTCTCAATCATGTCTCCCCTCTCCCTATGCTCCTCAAGAGAGTACAGCCACAATTTATTCAGCCTCTCATCGTATGAGAGATCCTTGAGCCCTGAGACCATCCTGGTGGCCATACGCTGAACCGACTCGACTCTCAGTACATCTTTACGGTAGTGTGGCCTCCAGAACTGCACACAGTATTCCAGATGAGGTCTTACCATGGTTCTGTACAATGGCATAATGACCTCGGGCTTCTGGCTGACAAAACTTCTACGGATACAGCCCAACATTTGTCTAGCCTTGGATGAAGCCTTCTCCACTTGATTGGCAGCTTTCAGGTCCTCACTAATAATTACTCCTAAATCGCGCTCTGCTGTGGTCCTTGCTAAGGTCTCAACATTTAGGGTGTAATTTCTGCACGGATTTCTGCTGCCAAGGTGCATGACCTTACATTTCTTAGCGTTAAAGTTAAGTTGCCAAGTCGAGGACCAGCATTCCAACAAGAGTAAGTCTTGTGCCATATCGTCGGGCAAAGTGCTATTACCTACTATGTTACACAGTTTGGCGTCATCTGCGAATAATGTTATTTTACCTTGAAGCCCCTGAGCCAGGTCTCCTACGAACATGTTGAAAAGGATCGGGCCCAACACCGAGCCCTGCGGCACTCCACTGGCTACTACCGATGTTTTGGAGAGGGTGCCATTTACCACCACCCTCTGAATTCTACCACTTAGCCAGTCGTTGACCCATGCAGTTAGTGTTTCTCCTAATCCCAGTGATTTCATCTTGCTTAATAACTTACGGTGTGGAACGCTATCAAAAGCTTTACTGAAGTCCAAGTACACGATGTCTAAGGACTCTCCCAAATCCAGTTTTCTGGTGACCCAATCAAAGAAACTAATTAGATTGGATTGGCAGGACCTATCCTTGGTAAATCCGTGTTGGTGGGGATCCCGTAGATTCTCTTTGCTCAGAATCATATCTATTTCATGTTTAATTAGTGTCTCCATGAGTTTACACACTCTCGATATGAGACTCACCGGTCTGTAATTTGCAGCTTCTGTCCTGCAACCCTTTTTGTGCAGTGGAATGATGTCCGTTTTCCAGTCTAAGGGTACTCTTCCTGTACTTAGGGAGAGATTGAAGAGCACGGATAACGGTTCTGCTAGGACAGCACACAACTCTTTGAGCACCCTGGGGTGTAGATTGTCCGGTCCCATGGCCTTGTTCACCTTGAGTTTTGATAATCCATGGTAGACATCGCTGGGTGTAAATTCAAAATTCCGGAATGGGTCGTCCGAGCTTTGCCTTTTCCTCAACTGTGGACCGGATCCCGGTGCCTCGCAGGTGAAGACTGAGCAGAAGTATTCATTTAGAAGTTCTGCTTTATCGGAATCTGATTCAACGTAATTCCCTTCTGGTTTTCTAAGGCGTACTATCCCGTCAGTGTTTCTTTTTCTGTCGCTAACATACCTGAAGAAAGATTTGTCTCCTTTCTCAATGTTCTTTGCTAGATTTTCCTCTATTCGAAGTTTGGCCTCTCTGACTGTCGTTTTTACCGCTTTAGATCTAGCTATATACTCTGCTTTAGCCTCCCTTATCCCAGATTGTTTGTAGGAAATAAATGCTTTTTTCTTACTTTTGACGAGGTTCGAGATCTCCGTAGTAAACCATTGGGGTCTGTTGTTTCTTTGTTGTTTGCTCACTGTTTTTATGTAGCGGTTCGTTGCTTCGTGTAGGGTAGATTTCAGGGTTGACCACATCGCTTCCACGTCCTTGGTTTCAGCTTGGTTTTGCAGTGCCCCGTGGACGAAATCTGCCATGAGTTTGAAGTCAGTGCCCCGGAAGTTGAGTACCTTTGTTGACGTGTACGATCTAGTGTGACCATGTTGTTGTCGCTAGAGGCTAGCGTATTGCCTACCGAGACTTCCGAGACGCTCTCTCCGTTTGTGAGTACTAGGTCCAGTATCGCCTGATTCCTTGTGGGTTCTAATACCATTTGTTTAAGTTGTGCCCTCTTTATGGATGTTAATAGCCTTCTGCTGCCACTGGTTGTAGCAGAAAGTGTGTTCCAATCTACATCGGGCATGTTGAAGTCCCCTAACAGTACAGTGTCCCCTCGTAAAGTGATGTTCTCTATGTCCTTGATTAATTCCAAGTCCTTGTCTTCCAGTTGTCTTGGAGGCCTGTATACTACACCGAGGTACAGGCATTTTTCGGTACCTCTGGTCAGGTTCACCCAGAGGGATTCTCCGGTGTACTTGACATCTGTGATTCTGGTAGTTTTGATGTCTTCTTTAGTGTATAGCGCCACCTCCCCTCCTAACTTGCCCTCTCTGTCTTGACGAAGTAAGTAGTAACCCCGTATAGCCATATCCCACTCATGAGAGTCCGTGAACCATATTTCGGAAATCGCCACCACGTCAAGCTCAGCGTTCAGTATTTCCGTCTCCAGTTCCAGAATTTTGTTGCTTAAACTGTGTGCATTAACATACATAGCCCTCCATACTCTGGTCCCTCGGTGCCCTTCAGCATGGAGTCTCCAATGACTATTACCCTGCGCTTCTTCGGGGGTAGTGGATCAGATGTTCCCGGAACTGGAGTCGTGTGATGGGCATCGTCCTGATTCTCGTCGGCCGTTCCTTCCTGTAAGATCTGGAATCTGTTCCTCAGGGTGAGTTGTGGGGTTGATGTGAAGCTACCCTGTGTACGAGAAAAAGAAGAAGATGAAACTAAATAGGGGGGGGTCTTCTGCGCTTGCCTGTGGAAGAGGTTACTAGCTGCCAGGAGTTGGCGTTTCCAGCCATCTCCTGTACCCCAATCGTTGGTTTCAAAGCTGAAGGTTTGGGCGTCTCGAGGATGGACTTGTCATGCGCCTCCACGGTGATGTGGGACAGCTCCTGGACGACCTCATCGATGAATGCCTCATCCTCTCGGATGCTTCTCAAGCGTTTCACGTCCTCTCTCAGGTTCCATAGTTCCTGATATCAGGTGCAGGATCACGGCAGAGAGCACGTGCCGCTGAGAACCATGGGCAGCTGCAGGGATTGCTAAAACACCAACGAGCCTGCAGGCTGCTCTATTAGCGTTAAGGAGGTAAGAGCAGGGAAGGTGCAGGCTTCGGGGGAGCAGGTGTTCGTTCGCAGCGGAGAGGAGGAAAAGAGTGCCTTAGGCGGGGGGGAGCAGGCCTTCGGGGGGGAGCTGGCATTTGCGGTGGATAGGAGGAAAAGAGTGCCTTCGTGGCAGGGGTGAGCAGGCCTTCATGGAGGGAGCAGGCCTTCGGGGTGGGGAGGAAGAGAGAAAGTGCCTTCGTGGGGGGAGCAGGCCTTCGTGGGGGGAACAGGTCTTCGCGGCGGCGAGCAGGCCTTCAGGGCAGGGAGGCAGGCCTGTGCAGAGGGAGGAGGAGGAAGAGTTCCTTTGGAAGTGGGGTGGCAGGCCTGTGCAGAGGGAGGAGGAGGAAGGAGTAAAAGAAGGGAGGGGAGATGCCAGACCTGGGGTGGGGTGAAGGGAAGGGAAGAAAGAGACCAAACTAAAAAGATGGGGAGGAAAGCAGAGAAGAGGTGCTGGACTAATGGGGAGAGAGGGAGAGAGAAATGCAAGACCAAAAGGGGGAAGGGTACAAGAGGGACAGAATCAGATTCTGCTCCAAAGTAGGTGGGCAGGGTGCAGGATGGCAGGAGAGATAGTAGGAGATAGCCTGTACCTGGGGAAAGGGATACAGGAGGTAAAGAAGAGAGAAAGAAGAAGCTGGATATGGGGAGAGATAAAAGGCTGGGCATGGAAGGAGCATAGGAACAAGGACACAAGGGGGACAGTACTGGAGAGGAGAATAGGGACACAGAAGAGAGATGCTGGATGAAAGGGTAGATGAGAAAAGGAGAGATGGTGTATCTGTGGATGGTGGGGTCCATCTCTGCAGCTGCGGGGTGATGGAGATGAACAAATGGAAAGATGCCAGACCTCCGGGGGAGGAAAGGGAAACAGAAGGGGAGGACATTGATGGAAGATGGATGGTTAGCACGGAGAAAGAAGGAGAGTCTGATCAGAAGACAACCAGAGCAACATGGGACCAACAAGATTTGAAAAATGACCAGACAACAAAAGGTAGAAAAATAATTTTATTTTCTGTTTTGTGATTACAATATGTCATATTTGAAATGTGTATCCTTCTAGAGCTGGTGTTGGACCGCAAACGTGAGCTAGGATTTAATAGAGAGGAAAAGTATATTTTGTTTGCTTATTTTGTTTACCCCACAGGACCAGTGTGAGTAGGAGAGGGCAAAAGGGGTGAAGAGGCTATAAAATAAACCCACCAGGATGTATGGAAAAAAAAACACCCAATTGGGCAGGAAAATCGAATCGAAAAATTGATTCAATAGGCTGAATCGAATTGAAATTTTTTTTTCTTGAATCGGGCAGCATTAATTCAGGGATTCCTCTTCTGAGGTGACCCTGAGAAGGTTACCCTTCAGATGGCAACTGCTGTTTGGCAAAGGTGTGGATGACCTGATGGCAAACGTGCAGAATCAGAAGCCCAAGGCCTTGCTGGATAATTGACCCCTGTCTTCTAGGGTTCAGGGCGCTCTAGCTTTTGTCACCCCAGATGCTCATGTCAGTACTTTGGGGGTCCACAGGGCAGTGCTCTGCCCCAGTAGGCAGTCAGAGATTCAGGGATTCCCGTCATCAGCAGCCATCAGGGAGTTGTCCCGCAGTGCCTTCCAAGAAGCAATTCTGACGCCAGGCTGAACCCCCAAGGATCGGGCATCAGTTTTCAGAATTTCTAGTGGAATGGCAGGCCATTACCTCAGACTGCTAGATTCTGGATTCCTCCGGGATTGGCTACAAGCTGGAATTCTGCCATCCTCTGCCTGAGTTTTTCCTGGATTCCCCGGCCTGGTAGTATCTTCAGGTCCATTGTGGAAATGATCGATGTGATTCCTAGGTCCAGAGCCCACCTGTGCCTGCTGCAGAGCACCTGATTGCCTGCTGGAGTCCACAGTGGGATTCATTGCAGGTTTACCTCCCATTTATGGTGAAGGCTTGGAGCACTCTAGCCTGGTGGTTGTGCCCACCTTCTCCTTCCAGGGGGCTCCCACTTCAAATCTCTGAGTGGGTAATCCTGACGACGGACGCCAGCCTCATTAGCTGGGGTGCTGTATGCCTGGACAACCCGGTTCAGGGTTGTTGGTCACTCTCTGAGCAGAAGTGTCGATCAGTCGCTTGGAGCTTCAGGTGAATAGACTGGCTCTCCGCTTCGAGCAGTGCCTCTGGGATCAAGCTATGAGGGTCTTCTCGGACAATGTCGCTGCAGTGGCTTATATCAGTCATCAAGAGGGGATGCACCTGAAGTGAAGGCTTAGATGCACTAGTCCAGCCCTGGCCACGGGGAGGGTCTTCTCTACCTTCCCGCCCTGGCCCATGATAGGCTGTCTGTTGAGATTTATTGCGGTCCACCTAGGCCAGGTAGTCCTTGTGGCGCCCATCTGGCTGAGACGCCTGTGGTATGCCAACCAGCTGGACTAGTGACTTAGGCTCCCTTGTCATCAACAACTGCTCACACAGGGCCTGATTGTGCTTCAGGAGCCGGACTGCTTACGGTTTGGCTATTGATCAAATGATTGTAGTTTGCTTGGGATATTCTTTGGCCGTGATTCCTACTCTTCTGGGGAGCCGGCGGAAATCCACCTTGGTGGCCTATGCGAAGGCTTGGAGATGCTGTTAAATGTGGTACACCCAGGACAGATGGACCCCTCCATTCCGTTGATCCCACAGATACTGGAGTTTCTTCAGGACGGACTGACTAAAGAGCTGGTTGTGGCTTCCCTTTGAATCCAGCTTCCTGGTCTCTTCTGCATCAGACCGCAGCTTCTGCGGGTCTCCTTGGCCGCCCATCCAGACAACGTCCTTTTTTGCGTGGTGCACTGTGGCTGCAGCCTCTGCTTTGTTTGCTCTGTCCGATCTGAAATCTCAATTTGGGCCTTCGGTCTCTAACACGTCCACCCTTTGAGCCCCTAGACCAGGGGTGGGTAACTCGGGTCATTGAGGGCCAGAATCCAGGCAGGTTTTCAGGATTTCCCCAATGAATATGCATGAGATCTATTTGCATGCACTGCTTTCAAACCTGAAAAGCAGACTGGATTCCGGCCCTCGAGAACCGGAGTTGCCAACCCTTTCCCTAGACCATTCCTCCCTGTTGTATCTTGCCATCAAGACAGTTTTACTGGTGGCCATTATTTCAGATCGCCAGGTGTTTGAACTTCAGGCTCAATCTTTGCCATGATCCTTTTCTTAAGAACATGGATTCTGGTGTGTTTCTGTGCACTGTTCCCTCGTTTCTTCCGAAGGTTGATTCAGCCTTTCACATCAACCAGGAGGTTTGGTTCCCATCCTTTACCTTTTCTGGGTCTCAGGAGCGGGACCAGGTGTTGCAGTCACTGGACGTGCACAGGGTTTTGTTAGGCTACCTGGAGGTCACAAATTATTTGGGTCTCCAATTATTTGTTTGCTGTGGTGGGTCTGGCCTGCAGGGGCAGGTCGGCGTCTAAGGCTATTTTTTCTAGATGGATTTGTAGAGCTATTTCTTCTGCCTACATTGCAGCCGGCAAGAAGCCCCCTCTTTCTGTGCAGGCTTATTCTACTAGAGGCACATCCTCGTCTTTTACTGAATCATCAGGTGATTTCTTTGGAGGATATTGCGGACTGCTACCTGGTCTTCGCTGCAAACTTTCACCATGTTTTATAGGATTGATGTGGCAGCCAAGCAGGATGCTGTTTTTGGTTTCTCTGTTTTAGCAGCGGTCTCATCAGTCCCACCCTGATTTTATGGGACAGCGCTGTTACAACATGCTTGTCCAGGAATAAAGTGGGATTTTACAAGAACGAAAGATTAGGTTCTTACCTTTACTAATCTTCTTTCTTGTAAATCCTACACTTTATTCCTGCAACCTGCCCAGGACATTGCTGATTCACCAATCATTTGCCTTGACCAGTACTGGTAAGCTGAATTTCTGACCAGCCTTTTGAAGAATGCCATCTGACTATGTTTAGCACTTTGCTCTGTGGTTTCTAGTATCCCTTTCATCAGTGCAGGGGAGGGGCTGAAGACTCTGAATAATTGAGGCCTCCTATAAGTTGTCTGGTGAGTATGGATAAACAAAACCACTTGTCAAGGAATAAAGTGTGGATTTACAAGAAAGAAGATTAATAAAGGTAAGAACCTAATCTTTCATTGCAATCGCACCTGTGAGTCTATCTTAATAACAGAAAACTCAGCTTTAGACACTCTGACATTAGGTTCTGCTAGCTTTACTGGAGACTGATTAACAAAGCATACTGCTAGACACCTCTAGCGGTGGAAAGGGCATAGTATGTCCAGTTTGCTCATGCTATTCACATTCCCCAAACTTTTGGGTAGCATCTCATATTAAAAATCTCTGAAGCATCCACAGGTTATAGAGGCAGACAGGAGCCCAGGACAAAGATACGGTAAATACTGGTATTTTCCACACTAGCAGACTATTCACATCTCAGGTTCCGATTGGTGGTGATTTTTCACTTTGTATCTGATGAAAGTCTCATCTACAGTATTGATAGGATACAGGTTGCAAAAAGATGCCAAGAAATAACCTAATTAAAATGGAAAAGTAATCCTTACTGCACTAGTTGAAGATAATCTCTGAAATTCTGATTGTTTGCTGGAAAAATTTCTTTGGAGAAAGATGTGGAAAAATGATTTTAGCTTCCTGCCCTTTCTCTATGATCATATCAGTCTGAGTATTGTAACCAGACAGACTTCGTGCCTGACCTGGTTCCAGTTAGTGTTTCTACTAAGACTCCCAGCAAAACCCGGAAGAGAGTAGGTAAAAGCTGTCCTAGTGAGGATCTGGCTGATTCTCAGGCTGACCACCAGAGGGAGCCTGAGTTTCCCAATAGTTCCCTAGACCAGCAATATCCAGGGCACCACAGGAGGAGCTCTAGAGCTGCCTTGAGGACTGCTGAATCAGCCAGGCTAGGGCGTTGCCCAATCAGTATAAAACCAGCAGCTGTGTACAAGCAAGGAAGCAGGTTAGGGAGAAGGTTGGGACCTTTCCTCCCTGAGAGTCTCCTTGGGCCAGGCAAGAGCGAACCAGTTACACCCATGGAGGTGCAAGAGTCTGGAGATGTCCTGGCAGAATCTGTAGCTGAGCTGGAACTTCCAATGGAGACTAACAACCTGCCAGAAGAAATGAGCTTGGCTGAGGAAGCCATGGAAGTTGGTTTGTCCACCAGCTGTACCTGCTAACCATTGAAGAAACAGTGAGTGCATTTTGTTCAGCTTTCTTTGTTTGAGAGACTGTTTGAATGAAGCTGAACCTTGGAGGACTTTCTTTTTTACTGTTTTGCATTTTGGTTGAAGCTGATAGTGCCTGAACTGAGGGAGAGGTTTGCTATTATCTGGGAGGGAAAATTTGAAGCAATTATAGGCTGACATTAAAGCAAACCTGAGGCACTCTCCTTTTCCTGGCAGTGCAATGCTTGGCTGCCAGAGGCTTCCTTTTGGAGCACTAACAATAGGGTTCCCAGTGCCTTTTGCCCTATTGTGTTCTGCAGTGTTTAGAAGGAACTAAAATACCCAGTGGGGTGAAGAAAAAAGAAAGTATTCTTTTTGTTTTTTTTATTATTTATGTTTGGACTGTTCATTACTCTGCTTAGTGAACTTGGACTGAAGATAGCACTTACCTGTTTTGGAGTAGGACTTCTAATAAGCCTGCCCTTATTACGTTGAGGAAAATAAAACCTGAATTTTCTTTTACTGTTCATGCTGAAGAATTGTGGTTTATTTTTGCTTTTACTCTTGGTGTCAGTCCATGCCTGCAGGGTGACTCCAGGCCGGGTCACACGCAGGTGTTGTTGTGTGTGTAACCACTGTGAGGTGCTGTGGAGGCTCGTTCAGGCCACAGACCCGGTTACACATATTTGGTATCAGGAGTGGGATTGTGCACCTCCTGCAGGCGACACCAAGGTACTGCAATTTTGAAAAAAAAAAAAAAAAAAATATAAAGTTTTCTTTTGGTGCCATTTTGAACTTGTGCTGGAAAGGCATATTTGACTATCCTTTATTTTTGTAATTGGACTATTGAACTATTGACCAATTGTTTGTTTGAAAAATCCTAATTTTTGTTGGAGTACTTTATTGGAAGAGGTTCCTGTTACCTATTCGGAGGAGGAGTTTCCCACCGGAAGGCGGAACCAGGAAAAAGACTACAGCATATCCTGTGGAGGAGTGCAGCGAGGAGCTCAGTTGGAGTTCGGAGGTGGAAAGAACCGGACCAGAGTTCCAGACCCGAGTTCCAGTTCGGGACCCGAATTTCAGAGGGGCAAGCCGTGCGGAGAACGACTGGAGGCCAAGGAGGCCTAAACACCAAAGGCGCAGACTCACCAGTGCTATCGGTAAGAGTACCTAGGCTGGGGGGTCTGGTAAAGGGGAGGAACACGCTTACCAAGCGGCCACACTTGGGTTCCTTTTCTTTTTGTTTGCCTTTCAGGTCCGGATGATGGAGCAGGCCCAGATCCTAGCCACACTTGCCGGCGAGCGACAGCGCCAGTGTGATGATTTGAAATCCATTCTGAAGTCAAGCGAGGAACGCTGGCAGGCGAATCAGGAAGCAATGATGCGGCAACATGGGGAACTTATTTCCACAATGCAGGACCAGGCCAAAGCATTTTCACAGATTCTCCAACAGACTGTTATGCATCCTGGAGGACAGACATTACCAACTGTTTCTGTTCCAGCACCGGTAGGACCTAATCCTTTATTGCATTTGAACTTATGCAAGATAGCACCTGGGGATGCACCGGACGATTTTCTTAATTCTTTTGAAAGAATTGCTGTGGCTGCTGGGTGGCCTCCAGAGCAATGGGTGTACCGGTTGCTGCCCTGCCTGGCCGGGGAGACTCTAGCGGCATTCCAGACCCTAGGGCCCGAGCTTGCCAATAGCTACCCTGTAGTAAAAGCCCATATATTGGATTTCTTAGGCTTCACCACCGAACACTACAGACAAAAGTTCAGGGCAACCACAATGCTTCATACAGAACGGCCTAAAGCGTTGCTTCAGCGTATTACCAAACTGGCTGAAAAATGGCTGCAGCCAGTTCTGAATGATGCCAGGGCTTTATTCACTGAAATAGTGAGGGAACAACTATTAGAAGCTGTCCCAAAGAACATCAGGTCCTGGATTAAGAGACAGAACTGCAAGACTTTAGGACAAGTTCTGGAAGTGGCTGAAGCATTTATAGATGCCCAAGAACCTTCAGGAGAGAATATGAGTCCCTTAGCTGACCACACACCTAGATCGAACCCACGGGAGTTAGGCAAAGGTTGGGGTAAGAAGCCGCAGGTTAAGGATCCCTGTGGTCCAAGTCCTAAACCTAACACTCAGGGTGGGGACAGAAGGTGTTACAAGTGTGGAAAGCAGGGACACACACAACAGTTTTGTAGGGTCTCTTACCCCGAAGTTAAAACCAGGGTTCCAAATAAGCAGGCCCAGGTTTACAAGGAGAAAGAACCAACGGCCCATCAGAGCATGTTAGGGTCAAAGGCTACAGGAAACGGGGGTGAGGTTAAATACCTCGTCAATGTATCAGTAGGGGGCCAGGTGGTGAAGGCGTTGGTGGATACAGGGGCAGATCAGTCCATGATGGCTGTTCCATTCTGGAAAAGGATCTTCCCTGGGGAAAAAGAGTCATTTGGGGCAGGCAAAGTGGTGATCAAATGCATCCACGGAGACAGTGCTCACTATACTCTTAGGCCAACTACTCTCCTGCATAAGGACCGTGTATACAAAGTTCCGATGGCCTTGATTCCCGGGGTCCCCTATGAAATAGTGTTGGGTCAGGATTGGGCCGGGTTAGAGGACTGTTTGCAAACTAAGCAGGGGTTGGTTAACACCCGTTCTCAAGGAAGGCCTAGCCTGGAGCCTGAGACCCCGTTGGGAAAAGTTTTTCCCTTTAAAAAAGGAGTGATTAGACCGGCGGCGCAGACACAGGCTAGGGCCTCCAGAGCACAGAAAAGAAGACAGCAACAGCAGAGGGCCCAGAATCTTAGACAAACTGAGCGAAGGAAAGAATTTCCCAGTCTTCCGCAGGAAATTAGCAATACCTTCCCCACGTTTGCCCAAGAACAGAAGGCTGATCCTTCATTGAGGGAACTGTGGCTTCAAGCTACAGGACCCCAATCTGCTGGATCAGGCTTGAGAGTTATACGTGGCCTCCTGTATAAAGAAAGAGCTGGCACTTCAGACCAGGACGGAGGAGGGGAACAGTTAGTGGTTCCCAAGGGATTTAGGAAGGCCATCTTACAAACTGCCCATGACTCACCCCTCGCAGGACATAAAGGGATTCAGGCCACGCAGGTACAGGTACAGCGAAGGTTCTACTGGCCTGGGTGGAGGCAAGAAATTGAGGATTTTTGTAAATCCTGTCCCACCTGCCAAAGGCTGGCTTTGAGCAAACCCGCACGGGCGCCTCTTGTCCCTATACCTGTGGTGGAAGAACCTCTCTCGCGGTTAGCCATGGACATTGTAGGGCCATTGGAAAAGACCCCTAGGGGGTACCAATTCATTTTTGTGGTGATGGATGTGGCCACCAGATTTCCTTGGGCTTTTCCTTTGCGGAAGACCACCTCGGGGGTATTAATGAAGGAACTTATGGGGTTATTCTCTACTATAGGTTTTCCGAGGGAAGTCCTTTCGGATCGGGGAAGCAATTTCTTGTCCAGGGAGATGGAGGAATTCTGGAAAGGACTCGGGGTGAGGCATATCCGAACCTCTGCCTATCACCCTCAGGCCAATGGCTTAGTCGAGAGGTTTAATCAATCTCTAAAGCATATGTTAAAGAAGGGATTAGAAGACAATTTGAGAGATTGGGACCTGTTCATTCCCTTTGTGTTATTTGCTGCTAGGGAGAAAGTACAGGACTCTCTGGGGGTTAGTCCCTTTGAATTATTGTATGGGCGGTCTCCCAGGGGCCTTCTAGATGTGATTAAGGAGGGTTGGGACCCCCCCGAAGAGACAGGAACAAATATTATTTCTTACCTGTCTCAGGTAAAGAAAAGGCTGGCGCAAGTGTCCAAATTGGGACGGGAAAACCTCGAGTGGGCTCAGAAGAAGCAAAAAGTCTATTATGACCGGGGAGCTAAAGAACGCCAATTCTCGGTAGGGGACAGGGTATTAATATTGGTGCCCTCAGACCCTCATAAATTTCTAGCCCATTGGAAAGGTCCCGCCACGATCATGGGGAAAGCAGGTCCAGTGAGTTATAGAGTTAAGGAGGAGCAAGGCCGGGTACAAACGTATCACGTCAACCTTCTAAAGGCCTGGAAGGATAGGGAAGCCTTAGCTCTTATAGCTCAGCGTTGCCAAGAGGACGATCTAGGACCCCAGATAGCGGACTTGGCACAGACTGAAAAGGTTAATGTAGGGAAAGAGTTGTCTGAATCACAGTCTCGTCAAGTACAGACACTCGTTGGCCAATTCTCTGATGTATTTTCATCGGTCCCAGGACGTACTAAGGGGGTTACACACGACATCATTACCAGTCCTGGTAAAATAGTCCGAGTGAGGCCTTACCGCCTCTCGGAGGAAAAGAAGAAACTGGTTTGTGAACTAGTTCAAGAAATGCTCTCCCTAGGGGTTATTGAGCCTTCACAAAGCCCCTGGTGCAGCCCCATAGTTATCGTCCCAAAGGCAGATGGATCTCCTAGGTTTTGCATCGACTTCAGACAGGTCAACGAGGTGTCACAATTCGATGCTTTTCCCATGCCAAGAGTAGACGAATTACTTGATAAATTAGGTCAGGCACAGTATCTTTCCACTATCGACCTGACTAAAGGGTATTGGCAGATTCCATTGACCCATAGTGCTAAACCCAAAACTGCCTTTAGCACCCCGTATGGGCTATACCAATTCACCCGCATGCCGTTTGGACTGCATGGTGCAGCTGCGACTTGTCAGCGGGCAGTAAATGAAGTCTTAAGGGGTCACCATGCTTACGCTGAGGCCTACCTGGATGATGTGGTAATATACTCATCTTCGTGGCAATCTCATGTGGAGCATGTTAGAGCAGTGTTGGAAGCTTTAAGGAAGGCAGGCTTCACTGTTAACCCGAAAAAGTGTTTTCTGGGCCAGCGAGAGGTCAGGTACTTGGGATACACAGTGGGCCGCGGACAGGTAAAACCTTTGATTGATAAGGTAAAGTGTATCCAGGAGTATCCTCGGCCTGGCACAAAAAAACAGTTGCGAGGGTTTTTGGGCCTATTGGGGTATTATAGGAGATTTATACCTGACTTTGCCACCAGGGCCACCCCTCTTACCAATATGTTAAGAAAGGACGTTCCGGATGTGTTGCACTGGGAGGAGGAAGGGGTGAAAGCGTTTATGGATTTGAAAGATAGTCTGTGTAGGCAGCCAGTATTGGCAGCCATTGATTTCAGCAGACCCCTTGTCCTCCAGACTGACGCATCTGGATGTGGATTGGGAGCGGTACTCAGCCAGGAGAGTCAGGGCATAGAGCACCCTGTCCTATATTTGAGCCGTAAGTTACATCCCAACGAGAGAAATTATGCAGTGGTAGAACTAGAGTGCTTAGCTGCAAAGTGGGCCATGCAGACACTTGAACACTATCTAGGAGAAAAGCACTTTACGTTAGTAACTGACCATGCAGCTCTTAAATGGTTAGGTACCATGCGGAACAACAACGCTCGCCTTACTCGCTGGTACTTAACCTTACAAACTTTCAGATTCTCTGTGGTTCATCGCCCAGGGAGTCTGAATACTAATGTTGATGCTCTGTCACGCATCCCTGAAAATTTGAGTCGACCCCATGCTTATAGGGATAAGCATCATTTAAGGGAGGGGGTATGTAACCAGACAGACTTCGTGCCTGACCTGGTTCCAGTTAGTGTTTCTACTAAGACTCCCAGCAAAACCCGGAAGAGAGTAGGTAAAAGCTGTCCTAGTGAGGATCTGGCTGATTCTCAGGCTGACCACCAGAGGGAGCCTGAGTTTCCCAATAGTTCCCTAGACCAGCAATATCCAGGGCACCACAGGAGGAGCTCTAGAGCTGCCTTGAGGACTGCTGAATCAGCCAGGCTAGGGCGTTGCCCAATCAGTATAAAACCAGCAGCTGTGTACAAGCAAGGAAGCAGGTTAGGGAGAAGGTTGGGACCTTTCCTCCCTGAGAGTCTCCTTGGGCCAGGCAAGAGCGAACCAGTTACACCCATGGAGGTGCAAGAGTCTGGAGATGTCCTGGCAGAATCTGTAGCTGAGCTGGAACTTCCAATGGAGACTAACAACCTGCCAGAAGAAATGAGCTTGGCTGAGGAAGCCATGGAAGTTGGTTTGTCCACCAGCTGTACCTGCTAACCATTGAAGAAACAGTGAGTGCATTTTGTTCAGCTTTCTTTGTTTGAGAGACTGTTTGAATGAAGCTGAACCTTGGAGGACTTTCTTTTTTACTGTTTTGCATTTTGGTTGAAGCTGATAGTGCCTGAACTGAGGGAGAGGTTTGCTATTATCTGGGAGGGAAAATTTGAAGCAATTATAGGCTGACATTAAAGCAAACCTGAGGCACTCTCCTTTTCCTGGCAGTGCAATGCTTGGCTGCCAGAGGCTTCCTTTTGGAGCACTAACAATAGGGTTCCCAGTGCCTTTTGCCCTATTGTGTTCTGCAGTGTTTAGAAGGAACTAAAATACCCAGTGGGGTGAAGAAAAAAGAAAGTATTCTTTTTGTTTTTTTTATTATTTATGTTTGGACTGTTCATTACTCTGCTTAGTGAACTTGGACTGAAGATAGCACTTACCTGTTTTGGAGTAGGACTTCTAATAAGCCTGCCCTTATTACGTTGAGGAAAATAAAACCTGAATTTTCTTTTACTGTTCATGCTGAAGAATTGTGGTTTATTTTTGCTTTTACTCTTGGTGTCAGTCCATGCCTGCAGGGTGACTCCAGGCCGGGTCACACGCAGGTGTTGTTGTGTGTGTAACCACTGTGAGGTGCTGTGGAGGCTCGTTCAGGCCACAGACCCGGTTACAGTATTCTCAGAGAGTTTGTTTTACCTTATTCTAGATGTTCTGGTGTGAACAAGGAGACCTGCATGTTTTATAAGTGTTGAAGAAGTTTGCATATATTGAAATGAGGTGATAATACATTGAACTATTTAGAGTGGGATTAAAGATGAGTAAAGAGGATTTATGTTAGTTTTTATGAGGTATAATAATTTTGAGAAAATTAATTTAATGCAATTTTCTTACCCCAGCAGCAGGTTCTCTATCCGTCACCCCTAAGATTATATCCCACATCGAACGAGGGGAAGAGCCATACATCAGGGGTGAGCCTGGATCAGAGGAAAGAGAAATTGGGAAAAGCAGCTCCCCAGGTGAGTGGAGTAATAAGAGGGACCGGGGTAAAAATGTCTAATCTAATCTAAACTTCCATTTGTGTGTCGCACATACTTATACAGGCTCAAGGCGACAGATCAAGGAGGAAGGGGGAAAGTTGTAGGGAAGGGGGGTATGGAGAAATAAGAGAGGAAACCCAGAAGTAGGGGGGAGTTATACAGAAACTAAGACAGTTAGTTGTCAAAGAGGTGAGTCTTCAGGTTTTTTCTGAATGTAGTGAGTTTGTCTCTGTCCTAATAACTTCTGGTAGGTCATTCCAGGTTTTTACACCCAGATAAGTTAGCATAGAGTGGAAAATTTGCTTGTAGTGGAGGTTTTTTGTGAATGGTAGATTTAGTTGGATTCTGTTAAGGATTCTTTTTGAAGTCGACCAAACATTAGAGAATAATTGAATGAGAGGGGCAGCTGAGTTTCCATATAGAATCTGGTGTAGGATACAAGACGATTTGAAAATTATTCGGCCGGCTGCTCACGCTGGCATTGGCTTGACCTCTGATGTCACTTCTGGTCCCGCAACCTGGAAAGTGATTTCAGATGGAGCCTGGCCAGCATGAGCAGCAGGCTAGAGTAGTTGCTCGGCCTGGCGAAGATTTTAGAGAAAGACGGTGTCGGTGCCCCCACCAAGACAGCGCCTAGGATGGTACGCCCCCCTCCACTTACTTCTCTACTGTGCCCCAAAGAACTTGAATGGGGGCTGGAGCGACGAGGGGAGTGTAGCAGTAATTAGTTAGGTGTAATAAAATTGTCAAGACAGTCAGATAAGCATCTGTAACTCGTATCTAGGGAAAGGGTCAACCCAAGCTACTAGCCAGGTTCAAATTTATGCAATCTTATTAGAAGTCGACCAAACATTAGAGAATAATTGGATGTGAGGGGCTGCTGAGTTTCCGTATAGAATCTGATTATTCAGGATGATATTGGAAGCCAATGTAATTGCCTGATGAAGGTTGTGATTGAGTCAAATTTCTTTAATTTGTAGATTAGTCTAACTGCTGTGTTCTGGATGAGTTGTAGTTTGTGGATGAAAGGTAGGCGGATTTGCAATAGTCCAATTGAGCTAGGACCATTATCTGAATGATCAGAGCCAAGTGGTCTGGGTGGAAGTATGATCTTGTGAGTCGCAGTTGACACATAGTATAGATGGTCTTTTTCCGAAGGTTACATATTTCCCAAAGGTTAGATATTTGTGGTTCCATTGGAAGAGTGAGTTTAGGTATGACATTCTGTTGTGCGGTGCGGAAACCAATGGCTTTGGTCTTAGTGGCGTTCAGTTTCAGCTTGTTGTTCGTTGTCCAGGTTTGAAATTTATCTATATTGTTTGAGATTTTTTTGGCAATATTAGGATGGTTATGGGAATGAGGAGAAGGAAGTTGTCGGCATACAACAGTACTGTTTTATCTTCCATTTTGATGTGACCCAGCGAGCTCATGAATAAATTGAATAGGATTGGGGATAATGGGGAGCTTGTGGGATGCCACAGAACGCCTTCCAAGGGTTGGAGTATGATTCTTGCCTTTTGACTACGTATTCACGATTTTGTAGGAAGTCGGCAAACCAATTCAGTACAGTGCCTGTTATACCGATTTCCGATTGCCTTCTATAGACACCTTTTGTAGGGAAAGCACTGGGGGTTCTGCCCCTTTATAGATAAGGATCAGTCACTTGACCTGTAAGGGAAGGCTTAACCTATGGGCCACACAATGTAAGCTCTGGAAAGGTGGAGGGAAGGTGTTTATCTTTAACTTCACATGTCAGAAATCTTGAAGCTCAAAACCGTGTTGTGAGGGAGTCAGAAGTTTTGTGGTGCCAGATCCTGGGTTGTGACTGTTGTAAGTTTTGCTGTGTACTGGGTCTGTGTGCAGAAGCCTGGGAAACAGCAGGGTCTCTGGATGTCCAGCTGGCTGGCATAAATGTGAAGACCTAAATGTGTCACTTTAACACATCACTTAGCATAATATTTGCCTCTTTTTCCTCAGTTTGACTTAGATGCCCTTTCTTCACTTAATTGACTTATACAAAGTTAACCTTATTATGCTCAGTAAACCTTTCCATATCAATATTCCATACAGATCCCAGATCACGACCAGGATAAAGTTAGCAGAGCCTTTTTGCTGTCAGTAGGTGGTCACCCAGATCTCTTCTGAATATTGTTGGTAAATCCCAGTTCCACTCAAACTCCTACAGCCTGGACTATTCCTGCCATATCCAGATAATACTGAGGTGGTATGTCCATATTTTTAGTGGCACTAGCGGGATAAGTACTGCTGGAAATCAAGCTTCAAGTTTAATAAGTCTTGATATATCACCCAGTGAGAGACCTTTCTGAGCAGTTTACAATAGAACTTTAAAATCACTCAGAAAGTTGGAAGAAAATATATCTGGGGATAGAAAAGAGCAGAATGCATTTTAGATTACTTGGCAACTGGACTTGGTTTTCAGTAGGCAGCATAGAGCCATGTTTTTGGTCAAAGGCATCCTCAAATAAGAAGATGTCGAGACCTCGTTTGAAACTAATCTTTGATTCTTCAGTGAAAAAGTTGAGGGAAGTGTGTTCCAAAGAGTAGGACCGTTACATTGAAGATTCGTGACTGTATACAGTTATTGATGTTGTAGAATGAGGGTATAACGAGTAGATTTGAGTAGGCCAAGCAAAGAGTCCTAGGACTGTTGGGAATTGGGAATTGAACGTCAAGAAAGATATGGCCCGGTGAGAGGGACTTGTCTGGGTAGGAGCTTTGTTAACGTAACGAAGGGACACATTAACCAGCCTATACACACACACATGCATATCAAAAACAGGTCGCACTCCAGAGATGATCATCGGATGGCACCCATAGACCTCTCGGCTTCCAAGTATGTAGTCCAAAGTTGCTCAAACTGTGTCCCCTTCGCTTTCCTCTCCGCTCCCCTCTTTCCTTCCCCACCCCCATCCCTCTCTTTTGCATCTTTAAATCTTCACCAGCACGAGCAGCTTCTCCGGCCGGCTGCTCATGCTGCCATTGGCTTGACCTCTGATGTCAATTCCTGGTCCCGCAACCCGGAAGTGATTTCAGAGGGAGCCAGGCTGGCGCGAGCATCAGGCTAGAGTAGTTGCTCGGCCTGGCGAAGATTTTAAAGAAAGATGTGGGGGCAGAAAGGTGCCGGTGCCCCCACCAAGACAGCACCTAGGGTGGTACGTCCCTCCACTTACTTCTCTACTGTGCCCCACAGAACTTGAATGGTGGTGGGAGCAATGAGGGGAGTGTAGCAGTAATTAGTTGGGTGTAATAAGCATCTGTAACTCCTGTCTAGGGAAAGGGTCCACCCAAGCTACTAGCCAGGTTCAGATTTATGCAATCTTATTAGAATGATGAGGCCAGAATAGCTGAAACTGACTTTTTGACATTTTTCATTGATAAAGTGAGTAAAATAGCTGCAGAGTTTATAGATAAGACGCCACCTTTGAGAGAGGATCACTTGCTGAACGATGGTCTGAGTTCGACTTTGAGAGACAATCGATACATATTATTTAACAGCTGAAGAAGACTGCATGCCCTTTAGACTTGTCCAGTTGGGGTTTTTTCAACAATCAGTGAAGCAATTTATTGAAATTAGTGACGAAGTTTCCGCAGAAAGGCATTGGGTCTAAGTCACTAAAGGAGTGGTGGTGTGGCCACTCTTGAAGGATAGAGTAGATGGTAGCCTGTTGCAACATTTTTGTCTGATTTCATCTTTACCCTTTTTATCAAAAGACCTTGAAAAGATTGTGCTTCACCAACTTCAGGATTTCTTGGAGAAGTCAGACCTTTTGGATAATGGTCAATTTGGATTGCAGAATTCGTTCAACAGAATTATTATTGATTTCAACCTTAGATGTGATCTACAGAGGGCTTGATCAGAGTAAATCATTTTTTATAGTTTTCCTGGATGTCTCCGCTGCTTTCGACATAATTGCGCATCAGATTCTTTTACAGAGATTACCGGTATTGGGCATTAGAGGTACTGTATTACAGTGGTTTGCATCCTATTTGTCAGGGAGAATGTTTTGTGTGGAGATGGAATGGGCACTGGTGACCTTTGGAGTACCTCAGGGATCGGCATTATCGGCTGTATTGTTTAATATTTATTTGCTCCCATTATGTCGAGAAGTGCAGGCTCTTGGGGTAAGCTATAAGTTGTATGCCGACGACATTCAATTCCTGGTCCCGATCGAGAATTCAATGCAAGACGCGATTACACGGTTAGAAAAATGTTTTGATGTAATCAAAGTGGATGGACACTAATCATTTGAAATTGACTACGTGTAAAACCGAGATACTCTGTGTAGGTCGCCAGAAACTAGTAGAATTATTTCCATCTGTACGTAGAATTATTTCCATCTGTATGTAATCTTAACTGTTATCTTGAAGTAGGAGCGACAATGGAAGCAGTGGGAAACCAGAAGATGAGCTTTCCAGTGTTCTGCACAGGCTGTCATATGTATGACTACCTCCCCTCGGGGAGACAGTCATATGTATGCGGTCGGTGTCAGGAGCTGGAAAGCTTGAAGAAGGAAGTCAAGCGACTAGAGGACAAGATACAGGAGCTAGAAGAACTTTATACCACGGAGGACCAATCAGGACAGCTGATGACTTCATGAATGAGAGACACATCGAGGAGGAAGTCAGGGAACTCGAGAAATTCATTGAGGAAGCATATAAGAGGAGGGTGGAAGAAAACGAACCTCAGAGGAAAGATGAAGTTATACCAACACCAGCATGAAAGGGCAAACAAGTAACAGATGACCTCAAAGAAGACACCCACAGAGGAACACCACACGAGGGAGAGGAATCGGCTAGTCGATGCCCAGAAGAAGGAGTGAAGCACACGGAGGACATTGACCTGAGACCAAAGCGAAATTTGAAGAAGGGAAAGTCAGCGATCCTAGTGGGAGACTCGATCCTGAGGCATGTGGACAGCTACATAGAAGGAGGGAGAGAGGATCGACTGGTGACCTGCCTGCCAGGAGCGAGAACCAAGGACATCGTGGACAAAATTGGAAAGATCCTGGAAGGAACGGAGATGGAAGAGACTGCAGTAACGATCCACATCGGGACGAACGATGTCAGCAGAAGGGACTACAGAAGAAGCATGCTGATAGAACAGTTCAAGATGCTGGGAAGGAAGTTGAAGATGAGGACCCAGAAGATAGCGTTTTCAGAGATCCTACCACTACCGAGGGCAGATGTGAAAAGGCAGGAGGAACTACAATCAATAAATGCGTGGATGAGGAGATGGTGTGAGGAAGAAGGGTTCTACTTCGTGAGGAACTGGACAACATTCTGGGGCAAGAGCAAGCTCTACAGGAGAGATAGACTGCATCTGAGCACGGCGAGAACAAGACTTCTAGCAAACAACGTCAGGAGGGGAATAGAACAGGCTTTAAACTAAGAAGAAGGGGAAAGCCGACAGTCGACCAAGCGTCGACGATTCGGAAGAAGGTATCCCATGAAGATACCGAGGGGAAAAAAGGCTGGGAAGAAACAATAGACAAATTACAGGAGTCGACTAACCCAGAAGAGGAGGTTAGAAGGAATATAATAAAAGAGAAGAAATTAAAGACCGAAGCACAGGGAAAGGAAATGAAGGCAACAAAAAACCAGGAGCTAAATTGCACATATACTAATGCAAGAAGCCTAAGAAACAAAATGGGCGAATTAGAAGTCATGGCCAATGTGAAGGACATAGACATCATTGGAATCTCTGAAACATGGTGGAATGAGGAAAGCATATGGGATACAGCACTGCCAGGGTACAAGCTCTATCGCCAGAACAGGTCAGTGGAATAGCACTATACATAAAATAAAGCATACAATCGACAAGAATGGACACAACAGAGACAACCAACAAGCTAGAATCGCTATGGGTTAAAATATCGGGAGGGAAAGGGCCCGAAATAAAGATAGGTCTATACTATCGTCCCCCCCGACAAACCAGAGATATCAATGAGGAAATGGAAGCCGAGATAAAGCGAGAATGCAAAAGTGGTAACACGGTTATTATGGGGGACTTCAACTACCCCGGGATAGACTGGAGCTCAAGATGCGCTAGGGAGACTGAATTCCTGGAGGCTACACAAGATTGCTTCATGGAGCAACTTGTTAGGGAACCGACGAGAGGAAATGCCACTCTGGATCTAATCCTAAATGGACTAAGAGGACCTGCAAAGGAAGTGGAAGTAGTGGGATCGTTGGGAAAAAGCGATCATAATATGATCTAGTTCAAGGTTGAGGTATGGAATGCCAAAAGGAAAGAGAACCATAGCAATAACTTTTAATTTCAGGAAAGGAAACTACGAAGCAATGAGGGGAATGGTAAAGAAGAAACTTTGGAACACTGCCAAAAAATGGCAAACGGTAGAACATGCCTGCTCTTTTTTCAAGGTCACGGTGAGCGAGGCACAAAATCTGTATATCCCCAGATTCAGAAAAGAGTGCAAAAAGAGTCGAACAAAAGACCCGGCGTGGATAACTAAAATAGTGAAGGAAGCGATAGGCAATAAGAGAAATTCATTCAGAAAATGGAAAAAAGACAAAACTGAGGAAAACTGGAAAGAGCACAGGAGGTATCAAAAAGAATGTCACCGTGTGGTTGGAAAAGCCAAGAAAGAATATGAAGAGAGACTAGCCAGGGAAGCACAAAATTTCAAACCGTTCTTTAGATATGTTAAAGGGAAGCAGCCGGCTAGGGAGGAGGTGGGACCGCTAGACGATGGAGACAGGAAGGGAGTGGTGAAGGAGGAAAAAGAGATCACAGAAAGACTTAACATGTTCTTTTCGTCTGTATTTACAAGCGAGGACACAACCAACATACCGGAACCTGAGCAAATCTTCAATGGAAATCAAGCACAAAAGTTAACATCCATGTAAGTGAGCCTTGAAGATGTGCGCAGGCAGATAGAAAAACAAAAAACTGACAAACCCGGGTCCGGACAGAATCCATCCAAGAGTTCTGAAGGAACTAAAGGAGGAAATAGCGGAACTACTACAGCAAATTTGCAATCTATCCCTGAAAACAGGCGAGATCCCGGAGGACTGGAAGATAGCCAACGTTACGCCCATCTTTAAAAAGGGATCAAGAGGTGATCCGGGAAACTACAGACCGGTGAGTCTGACCTTGGTTCCAGGCAAAATGGCGGAAGCACTTATAAAAGAAAACATCGATGAACATTTAAAAAAAAAAAAAAACTTCTGATAACCAGCCAACATGGATTCTGCAAGGGGAGATCGTGCCTGACTAACTTATTGCACTTCTTCAAGGGAATTAACAAACAGATGGACAGAGGAGACCCCATAGACATCATATACCTAGATTTCCAGAAAGCCTTTGACAAGGTGCCTCATGAACGTCTACTCTGGAAACTGGGGTGGACGGAGACGTGCATAGATGGATCAGAAACTGGTTAGAGGGTAGGAAACAGAGGGTAGGGGTGAAGGGCTACTACTCGGACTGGAGGAAGGTCACGAGTGGTGTTCCGCAGGGCTCGGTGCTCGAGCCGATGCTATTTAATATATTCATAAATGAGCTAGAAACGGGGACGAAGTGTGAGATAATAAAATTTGCAGATGACACTAAACTATTTAATGGAGCTCGGACAAAGGAGGACTGCGAAGAATTGCAAAGGGACTTGGACAAACTAGGGGAATGGGCGACGAGATGGCAGATGAAGTTCAATGTTGAGAAGTGTAAAGTATTGCATGTATGAAGCAGAAACCGGAGGTTCAATTACACGATGGGAGGGATGTTATTGAACGAGAGTACCCAAGAAAGGGACTTGGGGGTAATGGTGGACATGACAATGAAGCCGACGGCACAGTGTGCAGCGGCTGCTAAGAGAGCGAAAAGAATGCTAGGTATAATCAAGAAGGGTATTACAACCAAGACGAAAGAAGTCATCCTGCCATTGTATCGGGCGATTGTGCGTCCGCATCTGGAGTATTGCGTCCAATATTGGTCGCCGTACCTTAAGAAGGTCATGGCATTACTCGAGAGAGTTCAGAGGAGAGCGACATGTCTGATTAAAGGGATGGAAAACCTTTCATATGCTGAGAGATTGGAGAAACTGGGTCTCTTTTCCCTGGAGAAGAGGAGACTTAGAGGGGATATGATAGAGACTTACAAGATCATCAAGGGCATAGAGAGAGTAGAGAGGGACAGATTCTTCAAACTTTCAAATAATAAAAGAACAAGAGGGCGTTCAGAAAAATTTAAAGGGGACAGATTCAAAACGAATGTTAGGATGTTCTTCTTTACCCAACGTGTGGTGGACACCTGGAATGCGCTTCTAGAGGATGTAATAGGGCAGAGTACGGTACCGGGGTTTAAGAAAGGATTGGACAATTTCCTGCTGGAAAAGGGGATAGAAGGGTATAGATAGAGGATTACTACACAGTCCTGGACCTGTTGGGCTGCCGCGTGAGCGGGCTGCTGGGCACGATGAACCCCAGGTCTGACCCAGCGGAGGCATTGCTTATGTTCTTATGTACTGACTGAGTTTGGATAATAGTTTTTCCAGTATCTAATGAATGCAAATACCTGGGGGTGATCTTGGATTCCACTTTGTCTTTTAAGCCACAGATAAATGAGTAGTGGTGTCTAAAGCTCTTTTAAAACTTCGCTGCTTCGTAAATTAAGAGATTTTCTTGATAAGTGCAATTTTGATTCCTACAGTTGATTATTGTAACGCTGTTTACTTCGGTTTACCAAAAAATTGAATTTGAGCATTACAATTGATAACAGAATGCAGCGGCCCACTTAATTGAGGGGGCTTCAAGATTTGACCATATTACACCAATCTTGATTAAGCTTCACTGGTTACCAGTAGCTGCTCGAATTGAGTTTAAAGTACTTTGTACGATTTCAAGCTAAGACAGAGTAAACAATCATTAGAGATAAGTAATCTTCTTCGTCAATATTTGCCCAGTCGTACATTGTGCTCCAGTGAACAGCAGTGCTTTGAGGTCCCACCTTTGAAGGAGGTGAGACTAGTGTGTCACTAATTGCTCTGATTGCTATGCAGGGCGCCAGTGGTGGAACGCCTTGCCGCTTGAAGTTAAAGAGGCACCATCTTTATTAAATATTCCGAAATTAATCAAAATAGTATTGTTTGAATGATATTATTCATGCAAGTGAGTATGATTAATATGAGGTATTGCTAGTTCTTATGTCCTCTTCCCCTACTTAGACTACTGTAACTCCCTCTACTGCCGCATCACAGAGAAAGACTATAAGAAACTGCAACTACTCAAAAACACAGTAGCAAGGCTGATCCTGCACAAGACAAAATATGAGAGGGCAAGTCCACTACTTAAGGGCAGGGTTCAAGGGCAGGGTTCATTTCAAAATTGCATGTATGGTCGATTGTTTAACAAATTCTAAATTCCCAACCTACCTCATCCTCTCTACAGCCCTTTTCTCTACCTCGCCACCATCCCAATTCAAGATTTGAAACTAACTTATACTCTCTTTCCACCTTGTATTCCATGTACTGACAAAATGTATCTTTATTGTAAACCGCTTGAATCCCATATTCCCAATGAATGTACTGACAAAATGTATCTTTATTGAAAACCGCTTTGAACTTCGCGGTATATAAGAAATAAAATTATTATTATTATTAAAGCTATACAGTATATGGAGAAAACCTAGCTTGGCTCATTTCTGCTCGCCAGGTCACACAGTCCTTCAATTATTCGAACACAATTCAACGCTGCAAGCTACCATTTCCTTCCCCGCGCCAAGTACAGAGGAAAGCTCTTTTCGAGACCACTTTTGAGTTCCAAGGACCCAAAATCTGGAAAAAAACTCCCTGGAATGAACTCCCAAGCAGCTTACGCCAACTTCCTACATACTTCCAATTCAGGAAGGCACTTAAGACGCATTGATTCTCTTCACTGCATTGACTTACAATAACGTACCGATCTGTGTGAAGTCTATACCTCTGAATCAATTCTAATATAATGCAAGCTCCAATGATTCCTAGCCAACATTTGCAGGATACAAGAATAAGTATGGTTTGGTATTTCAGTATTATAGGTTATTTGAGATGTTATTGGATTGTAATTGTCTATGTCTGCATTATGAATGTTTCTCTGTAACTCGCCGAAAATTGCAGGATGTGCGAGCAAGAAATATTTAAAATAAATAAATATTATGAAGATAGAAAAAGATATATTTATGTAGCCAGCTGTAAATAATAAATTAATAATTATTCACAACTAGTACATACCGTATTTTTCTCTCCATAAGACACAGCTGACCATAAGACGCACCCACCTGTAGAGGAGGAAAAACTAAGAAAAAAAATTCTGAACCAAATAGTGTGCCCTGTACCCTGTCCCCCCTCTGGTGGTCTAGTAGTAGGCTGGGACAGGGTACAGGTCACGTCTAGTGGTGGGCACGTCTAATGGTAGGCACGTCTAGTGGCAGCCAGCTAGTCCCCAGCCCTTGCCAAGCCAGCCAGCCAGTCCCAAGGCAACCAGCCAACCCACCCACCCCAAACCAGCTAGCCAGTCCCAAGCCAGCCAGCCCAAAGGCAACCAGCCCACCCACCCCAAGCCAGCCAGCCCTCAGTCAACCCAGCCAGCCCCCAGTCAAACCAGCCAGCCAGTCCCAAGCCAGCCAGCCCAAAGGCAGGCAGGCACCCCCTCCCCGTACCTTTTTTTGGCATCCTGGTGGTCCAGCGTGCTTTCCTCGCTCCTGCCTGGTTTCCCTGCTCTCTTCCGGCAGCGTTAGCGGCACAGCAGTGCACGAGGCAGGTGTGTGCTTTTTGCGTGCTTGCTTAGTCCCTCCCTGCACTCCAAATGGCTGCCTATCAAATTCTATTGCCTACTATTCAAGGCTATTAATGTAGAAAGCCCAACCTACTGGAATAACCGACTAACTCAATCCTCCTCAACCAGGCAAAGGAGAACCCACTCACTATTCACACACCCACTATCCAAAAATGTCAAACGAAAAAAACTATATGACAACCTAATAGCCACCAAAGCAGCTAAACTGGTCAGACAAATCACCATTCTGCTGTCCTCGACCACAGATTATAAAACCTTCAAGAAAGAAACTAAAACCCTACTCTTCATAAAATACATAAAACCTATTTAACACGACCACTTCCTACCTAAACCCCACTTACCCACTCTATACTCATAACATATTCTAATATGCTTCTAATTACCCAACATTTATCACCTTAAGATCTCAACAACTCGTTGGTAATTCTTATGTAACTCTTATGACATTAATTAGCATTCCCTAGTAGATAGGTGAGGCATATCAAAAGATCCCTAATTGTCCCTAAAATAAGAGAACCTCAAGATTACTTTCCCTATACCCAGAAATGCCGGGCATAGTAACCTAGAATTAAATGCATTAAGATGAAGAAATGTCCAGTGCAAACCCAAAAAACCCAAATATATGCATAATATGTACAGTTAACTCATGTGAAGGTGATACAAGCAATGAATATGCACAAGACAGATTTTGTCTTCTTTGAGTGTGGTGCAAGGGCCAAGTTCTCAAATTAAATTTAAATCGTTAAAAGAACTTGTGATGTGTCAGCAAATAATCAAAAATATAAATCACTGCCACATGTGGGACAGGCCTATTACCTGCGACAGGTGTTACAGTACATAAAAATATGGGATAAACAAATAGTTCTTTTCTGAGATCAATGCATGAGACAATAATAAAGAAGCTAACTGAATATCATAATGGGCCTATTAGATTACGTAATCACACATAATTATATTTCAGAAGTACAATTCAAAGAAGGTAAATTAAGGTATAATGGCAATAAATGTAGAGGATCCTCTGAAGATCTGCAGCGCTACTATAAATAGCTTGCATGGTGTAGGTGTATTTTTTTTTCATTTTTTTCAGAAAGGTAATCATAACCCAAGTGTTTCTAAACCATAGTTCAGGAAAAGCACAATTACATAAATTACATAACTAACATTAACACTGAAGTAAAGACTGCTTTGTTTACCTCATTGGAATAACTACAAGACGGCATTGTATCTTCCAAAACAGACAATATTTGTTTATTGTTAGTATAAAAACTTACAGTATTACAGCAGCAGAGACATATCAGAAAAATGTATTGTCAGTTCAGAATATGCAATGGAGAGAAGAACTTGCATCCATATGCTTAGCAGGGTGCTAGCAGATCCCTGTAGCATAAGTAAGTGAATCTCTCTGGCTTTACCTAGAATGCACGTGTTTTTTATACAGAAAGTATATCCCCGAATTCTGGTTATGTAATTCCCTATTGGTACATAAATTAATGTATACCTAACTCTTCCTCTCAGTCCACGCCTCTCTCACCTCCACCCCCCCTCCCATGTAGGGGGGGAGGGCCTTGCAGAAACAGAGAACTCTTGGTGAACTTTCTTTCTCCAGCGCTGAGAGCTGTAGATGCTAATTAGTGGTTTTACAATTCTGTGCATCTTCGGGATAGTGTCCTTGTATGCTGAAAGTTGGCAAAGGTGACCTTTCAACAATCCAGCTGCTTGGTTCCCATAACTTGGTTCAGAGACAGGGAGCAAATGTTTTGGTACCAAGTTCTTTCATCTCGCTACGCCCACATCGTCCTGCAGGGATCCTTGCTCATTATAAAAGTTTTATGGCTTTCCAGGGTGCCTGGCATATGAAGTCATACAGCACTGATAACAGTTCAGCAGAACCTTGGAGAAATATCCTCCCAGCAGGGAATGGAGACAAAAACGTTAGCATTGCAAAGGCTGCAGGTGTTTACAGACAGCAAGGTACAGGCTGGGCCTGGCTATTGGAAAATATAGGTCTGTTGTGTCCAGCATATACAAGTGAAAATATAGGTCTGTAGTGTCCAGCATACACAAGTGAGGCCAGTATGTCCAGTTGAATCATCTGTATGTCCAGGTTATCCATGTCAACACCTAAACAAAGTTATACCTCTGGACAATAAAGCATCATAGAACATATGAAAACAAGTGTAAAGGAAGGTGTGGACAGGCTGGTAACTTGTGCAAACTTTTCTGACAGAAGATTCTCAACAGTATCAATGCTTCTCAAATTATCAACCAAAGGAATGAACACGATCAAAATCAGTAGTTAACCACAGTTATTATCTTGATGTCTTGTGAAGCTTTAAAAGTAAGTGTATATCCTTTAGATTGGAGTCACAAAAGGTCAGAGAAATATGACTGTCCATTGATTTCATGTATGCAGTCTGGATAAGTCCCCTGTCTGCCTGTTGCAAGCTGCAGTCTTCAGCTTCTACCATCTACAATATAATCAGAGACAAAACGACATAAATACAATTCCCAAATGACCAAAAGGTAAGGGGCATTCATCTTCCAGGGATACTGTAAAATTGAGTCATAGTAGTTCTAGGTAGTACAGCTGGCACATATTGCTGTCTGATACTCAGATTCCAATGGCATAACGTTTATATAAAGCCAGCATTTTTCTTTATGAATCAGCAATTCGTTCTTCCATCAAATTACCAAAATACAATTGATATCCAAATTTTAATTAGTGCCCACTCAATGAGGAGTCTATTCTTGTAAGAACATGATTCGGAAATAGCTTACCTTAATTGTGATTATCTTGGAAGGCTTTCCATATCTGGGGACAGTTCATCCAGTGACATTGTAATCACTTACCTGCTATTTTCTGTAAATCATTTTTCTTTTCACAAATAAAAGACATGAAATACAACAACTATTAAATTGCAAGTTCATTAATATTTAAAGGGGAATAGTAGACTTTCCATTTACATGAATAAACGACTATTACTGTAAAGGTTCCTATAACTTAGCACTCTTCTCAGTGTCAGCTCTGCAATGCAGTTAATAATTGTCAGCATGTTCTGTTGGCTTAACCAGAGTGAAGAAACGCTATGGAAGGTTACATCCTTCATATCTAATCTTGGACAAACCTAGATAACATCACAGTTATCAGTATTGAAGTGTTGCAAACAAAAGACCTGGGCTGAAGCCTGTCAACAGCTTGATAAGATGTGCAAAGGTCAGGTAGTTGGGGAAGAAAATGACCCTTGCCACAGTGTCAGCGTGAATTTAGAAATTTAACAGTGACTCCAATTTATGAGGGATAATTAACACCCCACATCTTAGTCACCAGTATTTCAACCCATATGCAAAAATATAATTTGCTGAACCAAGTCTCAAATTTATAAAGTTAAGAGGTTAAAATCCTTATCCTCTCTCTAGAGCTTTTGACCAACTCCTGTGTTAATTTCTTCTCAGACCCATCTTATCAGTCACACAAGAAAAACACACATTCATGCAGGCAGACAGGCTTGTCTTTCTTATACACAGAAGTGGTCTCTAAATCTACTCGGTATTTTATTATTTCTCTGTTCTATTAAGCTAATTCCTGCACCTATAAACCTTAACCTCATCTCCTGCTTCCACATACGTGTTTGTAGAATTAAGTTTCAAAATAATAATGGTAGGAGCTGCATATGATTGTAGTTATTTGTGACCCAAATTGATTGACTATAATTAAGAATAGGCAGAGTGAACACAAATTTTCCTTTATCATCTGGATGTAGAAGAATGGTAAAAAAAACACACCCTTTTTAAGGTCTATTACCAAAACCTCCCATTTTATCGGGATTATGTTACTGCAGCTGCTAAAATGCCCATTTAGTATGTTTAAATGCCAATACCAGCACAGGCTCGCAGCATATTGACTAATGCAATATCTGTCCTGTTTCCTAAGCCCTGTAATGCTTCACGACAATCCAAATTAGCATTCTCTTTGGCTAGTTTCATCATTAAATCACTTTGAGCCTCCTTATTATCTACTTGTCTAATAGTGGAGAAATTTCCTGTTCTATATAACTGATCTGGGGTATAAAGCCCTCTAGATTGTAAAGCTCTCCGTTGAGCCTCCCATTGGTACTCACTATCCCACATAACATATTGACCCGTAGTCAATACCATGCGCATAATGTCTTTCCAATCTTGTGGTAATAAGGTATGCGCCCTAGCCAGGGTTTCAAATAACCCGGCTGTGAAATTACTTCTTAAACCTGTCTCTGAAATAGATTTACGAATTTCTCGCAATATTGCAAAGGATAATGATAAGTGCGCTAATGTTTCTTCCTTTTTTGCACTTAAAGGTACTGGAGTTAACTGTGCGGGAAGTATGATTTTTGGATATATGTTCTGACTGGGATAGTCAGGGAGGTAATGGTTAATCAGACTGTTGACACCTTGGACGACGCCTCAGTCCCAACCTTTTCCAAGGAACACTTACACTTCTGCAATACGATTAAGATGGCTGCTGATACCCTAGGCTCAGCATACAAAACTTTCACAACTCTTATCCAATCTTCTGTTTTTAGGGATCCTTTTTCTGGATACCGGGAGCAGTGCTCTCCTATCTCTTGTACTAAACATTTTAACTGTGAATCAGAGGCCTCTCTATCTGTATGTCTCAGAATATACTTCAATTCTTTCACATGAGCACGCTGCAAATCTGACAGGGAATTTCCCATACTTATTCGAGAGGATCCCGGAGGATGCAGTGCACCTAGTCTTATCGTAAGATGGAGCAAGCAGGGTGTAGGGTCCCTGTTCCTGGCGCCACTGTAGGAATGGAAATCAGCAAACACACACACAGGATACAAGCCAGGAAGGAGGCATTGCCAGTGGCTAGCTCCGAGTCCCTTTTATTATGCTTCTAAGCTAATGACACCATAGTAACTCCCTCGTTTACACATCTAATAGAAACATAGAAACATAGAAATTGACGGCAGAAAAGGGCTATAGCCCATCGAGTCTGCCCATACCAATGACCCACTCCCTGACTCCTACTCCCCTATTGATCCCATGTGAATATCCCATTTTCTCTTAAAATCTGACACGCTGTTGGCCTCAATCACCTGCTGAGGCAGCTCGTTCCAATGATCGACCACCCTTTCGGTGAAGAAGTACTTTCTAGCATCACCCTGAAATTTCCCTCCCCTGATTTTCAGCGAATGTCCTCTGGTTATCGAGGGCCCTGTAAGACTGAAGATATCATCTTTCATCTCTATACGCCCCGTGATATACTTAAAGGTCTCAATCATGTCCCCCCTCTCTCTTCGCTCCTCCAGCGAGTACATCCGCAGTTTTTTTAGTCTTTCTTCATATGTGAGATCCCTGAGCCCCAAGACCATCCTGGTAGCCATTCGCTGAACCGATTCAATCCTTAACACATCCTTCCGGTAGTGTGGTCTCCAGAATTGAACACAATACTCGAGATGAGGTCTCACCATGGATCTGTACAGTGGCATTATGACTTCAGGTTTTCTGCTGACAAAACCCCTACGGATGCAGCCCATCATTTGTCTTGCTTTGGACGAAGCCTTCTCCACCTGATTTGCAGCCTTCATATCATTGCTAATGATCACTCCTAAATCACGTTCTATCGTGGTACTGGACAAGGTTTCACCATTTAGTGTGTAAGTTCTGTGTGGGTTTTTATTGCCTAGGTGCATTACTTTACATTTTTTGGCATTGAAGCTTAGTTGCCAAGTTGATGACCACTGTTCCAACTGTCGTAGGTCCTGCGTCATAAAGTCAGGTACACTGCTTTTGCCTACTATGTTGCATAGTTTGGCGTCGTCGGCAAACAGTGATACTTTTCCTCTAAGTCCTTGGGTCAAATCTCCTATGAATAAATTGAATAGTATCGGCCCTAAGACAGAGCCCTGAGGTACTCCACTCGTCACAGCTGACGTTTTGGAGGGGGTACCATTTACCATCACCCTTTGAATCCTTCCATCTAGCCAATCCTTTACCCATGTAGTGAATGTATCTCCTAATCCCATCGATTTTAGTTTGTTCAACAGCCTGCGGTGTGGGACGCTATCAAAAGCTTTGCTGAAGTCCAAATATATCACGTCTAGGGACTCCCCGGCATCCAGATGACTGGTCACCCAGTCAAAGAAGTCAATCAGATTAGTTTGGCAGGACCTTCCCCTGGTAAATCCGTGTTGGTGTGGATCACGTAAATTTTCTTCATCTAGAATTGATTGGTGGATACAAAGTAACATGCTTTTACATTGGTGGAAACACAAGTACATGCTTTTACATCGTGATCACCCTCCTTTTACCTCGTGATCACCCTCCAACTCAGCGCTTAGACAATACCTGTGTTTTTGCATGTCCTCAAAGCCTGTCAGCTGATGTCTTTTCCAAATATGGACAGCTTAAATAACATAAGGGTTAATGGGGAGAGAGGTAATGATTCAGTATTCATTCACAGGGGCTTAGATTCTTTCACAGGGCCTTAGATCAGTGTGCTGACCTTGCCTGTGTGCTGACCTTGCCCTGGTTCAGAACTGCATCTCTTCACAAATGCAAAGTGATTGTGCATTGGGAAGAATAAACCAAATCCCATTTACCGGATGCTAGGGTCCACCTTGGGGGTTAGCGCCCAAGAAAAGGATCTGGGTGTCAATGTAGACAATACGATGAAACCTTCCATCCAGTGTGGGGTGGTGGCCAAAAAAGCAAACAAGATTCTAGGAATTATTAAAAAAGGGATGATTAACAAGACTAAAGATATTATAATGCTGCTGAATCGCTCCATGGTGCGACCTCACTTGGAGTATTGCGTTTAATTCTGGTCTCCTTATCTCAAGAAAATATAGCGGTGCTAAAAAGGTTGAAAGAAGAGTGAGCAACTTGGTAAAGGGAATGGAACTCCTCTCGTACGAGGAAAGACTAAAAAGGTTTGGACTCTTCAGCTTGAAAAAGAGATAATTGAGGGGAGGTATGATTCATGTCTACAAAATCCTGAGTGGAGTAGAACGGGTACAAGTGGATCGATTTTTCACGCCTTCAAAAATTATAAAGACTAAGGCAGTGTTCTTCAACCTTTTTACACCTATGGACTTACGGAAATAAAAGAATTATTTTGTGGACCGGCAGTTGAAGAACACTGGGCTAAGTCGTGGCCAGACCCCGCCCCTCTCCGCCCCACCCCCATAACAGTACTAATTGTAACACTATTTTTTCCATTCATTTTTCATATATACAAACCACAAAATGAAACTACACAAAGCACACTGTATGCTTCTCAACATTCATTCCTACCAGAACACAGATAACCCCTATGCAAATACGGGACCAAAAACTAAAAGTATTAATATATACAAACAAACCCTTAGATGTTGTACAACCCCAGAGAAAAAGAAACAAATGCATTTCTTCCTGAACAGTGCAAAATACAGACTGCAGATGTAAACTCTCAAAATTGACACTATTCAATCACTAAATTCAAAAATAAAGTCATTCCCCCTACCTCCATGCAGCAAAATATATTATATCTTACCATCAGGCTGGAAATGTAAGTTAACAAGAGACAAAATGACCCAGGGCAAGCACAGGAACATCAGCTTCAAGTTAGTCAAGAAAACCAAATCATATCATTCTGTCTCCTGTTGCCATTTCTGTAGCAAATTACGTTTACTTTCCTACCATCATTCTGTTTCTCACCATTTCAATTTCTTGGAACACACCTATTTTGGGATCTATTAACCGTCTTCCTACAAAAAAGTCCTATAAAACTTTGACAGTTAAGTATAAACTAACTTGAGTAGGAAATCCACAGGTACTATAGCGGCAATCCTCCTACAAATCTCAAAGGCCGTGCTTGCCACATCACTTCCGTGTTTACAATCCTCTCCTCTTCCTTCCAGTTCCCATCCGCATTGTAATCCCCCTGCATCAGCCAGTTACCAGTCAGCTCAACGCTATTTGGTCCGCAACACAGAAGACTCAGCTATCCCATAGGTCGGCATTCAATCAAGTCACAATACAGTCCGTTTGTTCTATCATAACGTCTTGGGCCCGATGCACGTGTTGGCCCTACAGACCGGCAGGAAATTTTTTTTTTTTTTAAATGTCTCACTTTTTTCAATTCGCTATCAAAATGGCTGCGTTAGCAGACTGTTGCTTTTTAACGCGTTTTTTTGAGATGTCTGGCCTCATAGAATAGTTAAGCTCCGGAACGGATTGCCAGAGGTTGTGTTATGAGTGGGCAGTGTAGCTGGTTTTAAGAAAAGTGTGGACAGGTTCCTGGAAGAAAAGTCCATAGTCTGTTATTGAGAAAGACATGGGGGAAGTTTTGGCCAGGTACTAGTGACCTGGTTTGGCCACTGTGAGAACGGACTACTGGATTTTATGGACCGTTGGTCTGACCCAGTAAGGCTATTCTTATGTTATGCAGAAAATAAATGCAAATAATACATGTATATTAAAAACACATAAGAACATAAGAATAACCTGAGTGGGTCAGACCAATGGTCCATCAAACTCAGTAGTCCGTCCTCACGGTGGCCAATCCAGGTCACTAGTAGCTGGTCAAACCCCAAAGAGTAGCAACATTCCATGCTACCAATTAGAGAATGACACGGTGACAAAATTCATCACTGTTCCCGTCCCCGCGGATAACCGTGGGAAATAATCCCTTGTCATTTTCTAGTGTCTATTTCAACCTCGGTCCTTCTACACCAGCATTCTTCAAAGCAAAGCTTGCAGGTCAGTGGTTGTGCCCAATTATACTCTGATTCTTCCCTCTCTCCTTAAAGAATGACATGAAGATGGTTTCCCGCGGGGACGGTGATTAATTTTGTCACTGTGTCATTCTCTACTACCAATCCAGGGCAAGCAGAGGTTTTCCCCCTTGTCTCTCAAAAGACATCTTCTCCGCTCTGCAACAAACAATGAACTGATGGTGCTGTGAGCTGCAGCGGGTGGGAAGGAACCTGTGTATGCATGGCACGGGCAGTCTTTTGCTTTCTTAAAGTGACAGTTCACTTTGAAGGTCCATGCCGCGTTCCATGGATGATGTCACCCACATGTGAGAATATCTGCCTGCTTGTCCTAGGATATTATAATATATTCTCTTTCTTCAGGGATCTTCTCTACAATTCTATACAGTATGCCATATGTTAATTGTCACTCTGGCGTGTAAGTTTCATGCTAAAATGGCAGTTACATGCCACAGTGGAGGTGACATGGCAGGAGTCCTTGTAAATGCTCTTAAGTTGTATTCCTTAAGTTAATGCCTGAGAGCTATTCCACATAGGTAGGAGGGGATGGTGTGCAAATAGGTGGGAACAAGTGGATTATATGCGATTCCTATACCTATATGCAAAACCTATAGATTACTGTCAGAGCACTCAGAGTTTTACATAATTGACTCCCTTAACTCTCAACACTGCCATTTCCAAGGAGCATCTCACAAACTTGCACTGTGTGGACATAGATGCTTGAAAAAAATGGTTTGCAAATAGGAAACTGACTAATTCACAATCCACACATGGTAACACCTGGTGTGATACAATCTATCTTTCTCTTATTATATACAGGTTTTATCGTATAAAGCACTGCTATTTTCTGAGAAAAACCTTCTGTTTATATCCAGCAGATCATCAGATCCGACACATATGGAAGAGAATAAAGAATCAAGGAGAAGATCTGGTAAAAATGGAACAAATCCAAACACAGTCAGAAAATGTCAGTGTGAATATTTCTCACAGACCTGAGAAGATTAATGCAAACAATTGCAAGAAGGAATCAAAGAAACAGAGACACTTTGAAGGAGACACAACGGATGGAGTCATTAAGTGTGAGAGAAATGACAGAGAGCTCAGTAACATCCCTGTGGACAAGAAACACCTAGCAGAGAGACCCTTCCAAATTAATAATAGTGATAAAGTGACTTCTGCTTTCCTCCAGGGCAAGAGTAAAGGAGAAAAACACCAGAAAGAACTCAGTATGCACAAAAGGGATCATAAAAATGAGAAAATATTTACATGTCCTGAGTGTAATAAAAGCTTCACTCAGCTTTCATATCTCAAAATTCACCAAAGGATCCACACAGGAGACAAACCATTTACATGTACTGAGTGTAATAAAAGCTTCACTCAGCATTCAAATCTAAAAATTCACCAGAGGATCCACACAGGAGACAAACCATTTACATGTCCTGAGTGTAATAAAAACTTCACTCAGCTTTCAGATCTAAAAATTCACCAGAGGATCCACACAGGAGACAAACCATTTACATGTACTGAGTGTAATAAAAGCTTCACTCAGCATTCAAATCTAAAAATTCACCAGAGGATCCACACAGGAGACAAACCATTTACATGTACTGAGTGTAATAAAAGCTTCACTCAGCATTCAAATCTAAAAATTCACCAGAGGATCCACACAGGAGACAAACCATTTACATGTACTGAGTGTAATAAAAGTTTCTTTCAGCCCTCAGGTCTAAAAAGACACCAAAGGATCCACACAGGAGACAAACCATTTACATGTACTGAGTGTAATAAAAGTTTCATTCAGCCCTCAGGTCTAAAAAGACACCAGATGATCCACACAGGAAGCAAACCATTTACATGTACTGAGTATAATAAAAGTTTCACTTGCCTTAGAGGTCTAAAAATTCACCAGATGATCCACACAGGAGTTAAACCATATAAATGTACTGTGTGTAATAAATGCTTCACTCAGCTTTCAGATCTAAAAATTCATCAGAGGATCCACACAGGAGATAAACCATTTACATGTACTGAGTGTAATAAAAGCTTCACTCAGCATTCACATCTAAAAATTCACCAGAGGATCCACACAGGAGACAAACCATTTACATGTACTGAGTGTAATAAAAGCTTCACTCAGCATTCACATCTAAAAATTCACCAGAGGATCCACACAGGAGACAAACCATTTACATGTACTGAGTGTAATAAAAGCTTCACTCAGCATTCAAGACTAAAAATTCACCAGAGGATCCACACAGGAGACAAACCATTTACATGTACTGAGTGTAATAAAAGTTTCACTCAGCTTTCAAAACTAAAAATTCACCAGAGGATCCACACAGGAGACAAACCATTTACATGTACTGAGTGTAATAAAAGCTTCACTCAGCATTCACATCTAAAAATTCACCAGAGGACCCACACAGGAGACAAACCATTTACATGTACTGAGTGTAATAAAAGCTTCATTCAGCATTCAAATCTAAAAATTCACCAGAGGACCCACACAGGAGACAAACCATTTACATGTACTGAGTGTAAAAAAAGCTACACTCAGCTTTCAGATCTAAAAATTCACCAGAGAATCCACACAGGAGATAAACCATATACATGTACTGAGTGTAATAAAAGTTTCACTTGTCTTAGAGGTCTAAAAATTCACCAGAGGATCCACACAGGAGATAAACCATATAAATGTACTGTGTGTAATAAAAGCTTCACTCAGCTTTCAGATCTAAAAATTCACCAGAGGATCCACACAGGAGATAAACCATATAAATGTACTGTGTGTAATAAAAGCTTCACTCGAGTTTCACATCTAAAAGCACACCAGAGAATCCACACAGGAGACAAACCATATACATGTACTGTGTGTAATAAAAGCTTCACTCAGCTTTCAAGTCTAAAAATTCACCAGAGAATCCATACAAGAGATAAACCATATTAATGTACTGTGTGTAATAAAAGCTTCACTCAGCTTTCAAATCTAAAAGCACACCAGAGGATCCACACAGGAGACAAGCCATTTACATGTACTGAGTGTAATAAAAGCTTCAATTGGCATATATGTCTAAAAATTCACCTGAGGATCCACACAGGAGACAACCATTTACATGTACTGTGTGTAATAAAAGCTTCACTCAGCATTTACATCTAAAAGGACACCAGTGTATCTACACAGGAGACAAACCATTTACATGTACTGAGTGTAATAAAAGCTTCACTCAGGATTCACATATAAAAAGGCTTTTTGGGCAGTTGAGGGGGAGTTTCTAGAGTATAACAGACCTTATTAAAAAGAGAATCACCGCTAGATTCCTACAAAGCACGATCGAAGAAGGATGTTCTAGAGGGGAGAGGGCTACCTAGTTGGGACCATATCTATAAGAGATTATTTAAATCTACATTGTCCCTTAACTATGTAGAAAATGGTTTTAAAATATATTATCGGTGGTATTATACCCCTGAGCATCTTTTTTCCATTTATGTGGGTTCTAATCGTTGTTGGCGAAACTGTGGGGATCGGGGAGATTTTATACATATCTAGTGGACCTGTCCTGGAGTCAGACCTTATTGGCAACGCGTGGGTTACTTTTTAGTTCAGATTTTTCATAAGCATTGTTGCCTGTTGCTAGTATGTTGTTTACTTAATGTGGGAGTTCCTGGTTTGTCAACTCCTGAACAGAAATTGGCAGCCTTTGTTTTTACAGCTGCCAGACTTGCTTTGGTGCAGTGTTGGTGTACTCCTAGGGTGCCTCCTCTTCCAAAGATTTACTCTCGTTTGGATTATTTACATTTAATATCCCACCTTACTGCATTGAAGCATAATATACTCTTAGCTTATCATAAGATTTGGGACTCATATCTCCAATGGCAACAACACTCTACCTAGTTTTGCTTTGTGATATTGGGGTTTTGGAGGGGGGAGGGGGAGTTCTGTGTCTTTCATTGATTTGATTTTTGCATTTTGTATTGCCTTTGATTATGTTCTGTTGTGAAAATTTCCTAAATAAAGTTATGAAAAAACAAAATAAAAGCCTCACTCAGCATTCACATCTAAAAGGACACCAGTGGATCCACACAGGAGACAAACCATTTACATGTACTGAGTGTAATAAAAGCTTCACTCAGGATTCACATATAAAAGGACACCAAAGGATCCACACAAGATAGAAAACATTTACATGTACTGAGTGAAATAAAAGCTTCACTCGGTTTTCAAATCTAAAAAAACCCCAGCGGATCCATAGAAGAAACTAATCAAATACCTGTACTGAATGTAATAGAAGCTTAAATCAACATTCAATCTAAAAATTTACTTCATGGAATAAGCCAGTGCCTGTGAATCAACAGGTTCTTTCTGCACTCTCAAATAGCTTTGGTATTGTAGACTCGCTCTTGTCTGTGCTGCCTTAAATCCCTAAATTGCATCTGGATGTCACAGGAGGTTGTAAGAGCGGATAGCGTAATTGGTTTTTAGAAAGGCTTGGACAATTTCCTGGAGCGGGAAGCCACTGGTTGCACAGTACCATATGAAGATGAAAGTGAGGTTATTCAAACCTTAACAAGTCAAAACTCCACCTCACTCTATGAGAAAAGGAATTCAAAAAAGTTTTTACGGCTAACTCTCAAAAATTGAGATATGCCACACCATCCATATTTGATAGGTTGTGTCTTTTTAACACTTGCTATGATCTGTCATCCTCCAATCTTTCTAGAAGTAAGACAAATCAGCGACATCTGATATTTCAATCATTTATTTATCCTTAATAGTGCAGAGTTATGCTAGTTATGCATGCTAGTAATTCTGCACTATTAAGGATAAATAAATGATTGAAATATCAGATGTCGCTGATTTGTCTTACTTCTGGAAAGATTGGAGAATGACAGATCATAGCAAGTGTTAAAAAAGACACAACATATCAAATATGGATGGTGTGGCATATCTCAATTTTTGAGAGTTAGCCGTAAAAACTTTTTTGAATTCCTTTTCTCATAGAGTGAGGTGGAGTTTTGACTTGTTAAGGAAGCCACTGGCTGCCCTGAATCGGTAGCATGGAATGTTGCTACGCCTTGGTTTTTGGCCAGGTACTAGGGACCTGGATTGGCCACAATGAGAATGGGCTACTGGGATTGATGGACCATTGGTCTGACCCAGTAAGGCTGTTCATATGCTCTTATTCTTTGTTTTATGCTATGTACATGCTACAATCTTGGCACCAGGGACTTTCTTAGCATCAGATTTACCTATGAAGCAATGAATTCCTCATTTGCCTTCTATCTCATCACTGAGAACATGATTCATCTATCAGCCACGTGATAGTGAATGTCTGATTGGCTCTACCAATGTCAGTGTGCTCTAAGTCCTCCAAGCAGAGAGGCAGTTTAAAGTATGCAGAGATTTGCATACAGGCTGCTTGACCAATTGAGTTTTGTAGTTGGGCAGGGCTTGGTTGAGTAATGTTAACTGTTTGATGCAAAAAAATTGATCACTCTGTAGCATGATATATTAATTGTGCTGGAGTTTCAATATGTGGCATGATATGATTTTTAGAATTCTGCTTGGAGTTAAAATATGTTGCAGGATGTATTTAGTTTTGTTGGAGGTAAAATAAAGTTTGCTGGAATTATTGCCTGACCCAAGACAGGATGTGATTTTAAATTATGGATTTATAGTAAAGTGAATTTCTATTTGAATTTAAGTTAAATGAGTAATTTTGAAAGTGAATTCTAACTTGGAAAGACTGAGCCAGCTGTTCAGAATGTGTTAGTACACTTATTCAGATAAGACAAAGACATGGCCAGGGTGGATACCAGAGCTGAACAGAACTTTATCAGTGGAACAGAATGTAGGCTAGTATCTCTTCACACCAAATTCATCTCTGGACTACCCCAGTCTGCAAGAACAATAGAATCTCATCAGATCCTCCATTTTAAGCCACTCAGAAACTCTTCATACCACATTCGGCCAGGAGAGTAACAATACTCTATATTGGAACACCGTTTTAAGTCACTCAAAGAAGATTCAATCAGATGACATCATCTGCCTTGAAACAGAGGAAATTGAAACACTGCTCTATGATTGGATGCGATACCAGCCTCAGGGACTGCTCTCCAGCCTTAGAGATGGGACAATTGCTATGCATCATGGGTCCAGCTTTCAAGCCAGACACATCTATAAAGCCAGACACATGTCCCGCCCTCTCTCTTTTTTGCTCTTCCTTGGATCACAGGCCTGGATCAAGTTGCAACATTTCTCTCTCTGCAACTTTGTGCTTAGCTCTTCAACTAGTATATACTGAAGAAAGTAATGGAAAAATTCAAGTGACTAAATGACAAAGTACAAAACTAACAAAAAAATAGGAACACTTGTAATATATAATGTGTGTGTTTGGTGTTCAATATTGCTCAGAACTCAGCAGTAGCTTTCTTGAATGAGTTCTGAGCAATATTGAACACCATACTAGCACTATCTTGAGCTTTATCATTACCCTTGAAGAAGCCTATCAGTGCGAAATGGGCTGGGCCTCCGTCGGGTTGTTGAGATAAGTGCTTTTTCAATATTTCACATTCAAAACATGATAAATATTATGTGAATACTTGACATATAAGATGCTAGTTTTATATATACTCATTCATAAGAAGAAAAAATTTTTATATTGTCATATTTTGACTCACATTACAAATAAATTATAAAAGCATACACAAAAAAATTGTATTTAAAATAAAAAATCAAGGGTTTTGACCAGTGATGATACCCACTCCGAAAAAGTTGTGACTCATTGATCACATTCTAGGGGTATTTTGAGGTCTTTTTTCCCTTGTTTACAAAAACACACACATTATATATTACAAGTGTTCCTATTTTTTTTGTTAGCTCTTCAACTAGGCCTAGGACTTTTTAACCAGTATTTGTGAGTAAATTTAATAATTTGACCTTAGCAAAATTTTGTCTAGTGTAGCCTAATATCTTTGCTTAACGATCCTACTTGCTTTACTTGCTTGATTTTAATGTTTTTATCATTAATTCTGCTCTAAAAGAAATAAAGTTTCAGTTTGCTTATAAAAATGTTCTGTCTTAGTTCTTGATATTACAGAGCTAAGTTTTAATCAAGTGAGCTATATTTCTCTCTCTTTGAGAGTGATATAGCTTCTTGGTGGGGTTCCATCCATTTAATAATAATTTTGTAACAACTCCATCTGAGTTAATGCTCTTTTAGTCTGGACTCTTTTTAACCTGCTTTCCATCACAAATGGCGACCACCCTCTATTCCAACAGCCTCAAAACTAGCTAACTATTTTTAAAACAATGATTCAATCCACACAAGACCAGCTACCCCCCACCAACTCCTCTAGACCCACTGCAACAAAACTACCTATGGAAATACCAACAGATAGATCTGGGAATGCGTTTGAAGAGATTAAATTCAAAAACACAAAACGGCTTCGCCTAAAATACTCCAGTTGTCCTAAAAAGGACAGTTATGTTCCATATGCATCATTAAATAATCAAGTTTTACATTTTGACTTGAATTGATTTAATGTTGATTCAAGAAGCTGTCGTGAAGTCACCTATATAAGCAGCTCCTCATTGGCCTTGACTATGGGAGCTACTTGCGGGGTGGATGATGTGTGGACCACTGAGACAAAAGAGTCTCCTGTAGGGGCTGTATATGTTCCCTGGCCCAGGGCACAACCTCCAGGGAAGGAGAAAAATGTTACCTACATAGGAAAAAATGTGGACCTGTGGGAAGGACAACTGCTTACCCAAGGTGCTTATATATACATTAAATAAGGATGGTGAAAGTGGAGAGCCTTGTGGAACCCTGCAAAAGGCTTTTCACGTTATGAACTTCCTACGATCCTTTCTCACTTCATATATTCTCTTGCCTAAGAATTCTGTGAACCATTTCATTATTATTTCATACGCACTTAGCTCTTCCAATTTTAGATGTAATGTGGTCAACTGCACTGAAAGTGGCTGAGATATCAAACTGCAACAACGGCTTGCTTGCCTTTGCTTAGATAGGACTTTGCCTTAGATGTTAATTCTAGGAGTAGGGATTCAGTGCTGTGCATTGACCTGAAGCTATGTTGTGAGTTATGGAATCCATTAACAAGGTTTAGAAATTTAGGTAGTTGCGTATTGATGCAGAAGTCCACCATTTTAGCAAGCCAGGTTATACCTCCTACCAGCCTAAAGTTTTCTATCATGGTTAGATCCAGACCCATGGCTTTGGGTATGGAGGTCAGTGAGATGGCCGATAACGTTGGATAGATCCCTTTTGACAGGGAGCTGTTGACGAGGTCTGTCAGCCAAAACAAAAACTTGGCAGGTGCTCGATCCAGCAAGCTAGCAGGACAGATATCAAAATGGCAATGGTTTTTGGTTTGTTTTTTTAGAGCCTTTTCAGTAAGCCAGAGATCTCATTTGTGCTAATAGTGGAGAACTGTTTCTAGCACCTATCTGTAGGTATTCCTTCTCTCTCATCGGCATGTACAGTACTCATCTCTATGCAGTCTTCTAATGTATGGGTAAATGATTCCCTTTTGGTCTTGATCTTGCCCTGGAAATGGCTGGCTAGGCTGTCTTCATTAGGGTGTTGAGAGGAGGAGTCTGGTAATATCTCTAGTGGATATTAGAGTATTAAAGATCCTGAAAATAAATTTGGATGAGTTTCTTGACTGATTTAATCAAGCTACTGTCAGTTTGTATTCTTTTATAGCTCTTCTCCAATTGACATAATTTTCTTCTTTTTTTTCCTCCAAGCCCACTTTAGTCATCTTATTCTTATCTGTAGGGCTAATGGTCTGTGAACCAGGGATTATTTTTCTGTTTCACTTTTGTAAGTTTAGTTGGGGCTATCCTGTCTAGGACTGATGTAGTGAGATACGGCCAGGAGGTTATGGTCTGATCTTTATCATAATTCATGGGTTCTAGCTGGTCCATAACTTCATTTCAGAACATCTCTACTGATATCCTACTCCACAGTTCCCTTTATACCCCTTCTGTGTTTGCTTGCTATTACTTAAAATCAGGGCCTTAGTACAGACTGAACATGCATTAAAATAAATACAGGAAGCAAAAAACCAAAATGGAGAGGAGGCCTACTAAACACGAGATCAATGAACAAGAAGGGGATTCAGATTGCAGACCTAATAGAAGAACACAAACTGGACTTCCTAATGATAACAGAATTTTGGCTCACAGAGAACAGTTGGGTCATCATAAGCGAAGCGTGCCTACTAGACTACTACATCATGCTCTAACATATAATAGGTAAGAGAGAAGGGGGTGTAGCAGTCGTACACAAATCAAACCTGGGATTCCAGCAATGAAAACAACCCAACCAATAGGAGCAGAATGTTACTTCTTAGAGTAGGAAACGCAAACACAATGGGCATAATGGTGTTATACGTCATTCCAGACCTAGGCACAGAAGTTTGGCAAAATTAAGTGAAACTCATCGCAGACATCAACCTAAAATTCTCCTCTAGCTGGGTATGCGGTGACTATAACCTTCTTGTAGACGACCCTGCACGTCAAAAAGCCCAACAGATAGTACAACTAGGACTACATCAAACAGTGAAGGAAATAAACCATACTAAAGGACACACTTTAGATGTACTGTTTTGCGATATGGGGGACTGCAACCCCAGAGCTATAAAAGTGTTATGGACAGACCAACACTTAATACACTTCGGGATAGGACAACCAGAAAGTAGGAAATGATCAAAACATCCGGAATGAGACTGAGAATTGGGAGAGGCTTCATAGACCGCACCAAATTCAAAAACAGACTGGAGATACACCTCAGAAATGTAGAAACCAAAACCACAGACCATACAGAACGAGTGAGACTCGGACAAAGCATTGGACTGGTCCAGGGGTCTCAAAGTCCCTCCTTGAAGGCCGCAATCCAGTCAGGTTTTCAGGATTTCCTCAATGAATATGCATGAGATCTATGTGCATGCAATACTTTCAATGCATATTCATTGGGGAAATCCTGAAAACCCGACTGGATTGCAGCCCTCAAGGAGGGACTTTTACACCCCTGGACTGGCCTGAGGTAGCCCTATTAAAAATACAAATAAACAAATTAAAGATAGATTCACCCCCATCAGAAGAAAGCATGAAGCTAAAAAGAGAGAAAAGGAAAATCAAAAGAAAATGGAGGAAATCTAACGAAAGGAGAGGAAAGGAGAGACAGGGGAGATATGATTCAGACGTTCAAATACTTTAAGGGTATTAAAGTAGAACATAATCTTTTCCAGAAAAAGGAAAATGCTAAAACTAGAGGACATAATTTGAGGTTAAAGGGTGGTAGATTCAAAGGCAATGTTAGAAAATTCTACTTTACGGAGAGGGTGGTGGATGCCTGGAATGGGCTCCCGAGAGAGGTGGTGGAGAGTAAAACTGTGACTGAATTCAAAGAAGCATGGGATGAACACAGAGGATCTAGAATCATAAAATAATATTAAAAATTGAACTAAGGCCAGTACTGGGCAGACTTGCACGGTCTGTGTCTGTATATGGCCATTTGGTGGAGGATGGGCTGGGGAGGGCTTCAATGGCTGGGAGGGTGTAGATGGGCTGGAGTAGGTTTTAACTGAGGTTTTGGTAGTAGGAACCCAAGCACAGTACCGGGTAGAGCTTTGGATTCTTGTTCAGAAATAGCTAAGAAGAAAAAATTTAAAAAATTTAAATTGAAACAGTTTGGGCACACTGGGGAGCACGCCTCAACAAATGCTACTGGAACCCACTAGGGCCCAGATGATCATGGACCTGGTACTCACCAACGGGGATAGTGTCTCGAAGGTCTCGGTAGGAGATACGTTCTACCTCAGGAAAGGTTTCCCTAGATCAAACACGAAAACAAAAGTACTCAACTTCCGAGGCACTGACTTTGAACGCATGGGAGATTTCGTCCACCGGACACTGCAGAACCAAGCTACGACCGATGATGTGGAAGCTATGTGGTCATCCCTGAAATCTACCATACATGAAGCGACAAGCCTCTACATTAAATCAGTATACAAGCGGCGGAGAAACAACAAACCCCAATGGTACTCCGCAGAAATCTCGCACCTCGTCAAGGAGAAGAAAAAAGCATTTATTTCCTACAAACGAAAGGAGACTAGGGAAGCTAAACTAGAACATAGGGCGAGATCTGCAGCGGTCAAAACGGCAGTCAGGGAGGCCAAACTTCGAGTGGAAGAGACTCTGGCAAAGAACGTGAATCGCGTCAAGCTGTATGAGAACATTGTATTAGAGAGCTGCACGGGAACGGGGACGATGGGAATCCGACGGGTTCCCCCTTCGGGTCAAGGGGATCCCTTGGGGACGCCCCCTAAGGTCGCAGGGATCCCGTGGGGATGCCCCCTATGGTTGCAGGGATCCCATGGAGACGCCCCCTAGGATCGCGGGGTTCCTGCGGGGTTGGTTGCATTTGAGCCGCAAGGCTCGTCTTCTTTTCCCTACCTGCCCTGCCGCAGCACAAACCGACCCGGAAGTCTTCCACGATGTTAGTGCTGATGTCGGAGGGAGGGCTTAAGCATAGCCCTCCCTCCCTCCGACGTCAGCGCTGACATTGGGAAGACTTCTGGGCCGGCTGTGTGCTGCGGCAGGGCAGGTAGGGAAAATTCAAGGCAGTGATGTACCAAGGGGGGGCAGTCCACCCCGGGGAAGCCTTAGAGAGGGGTGCAGAGCCGGCTAGATCCCCTTACCTTCGTGGCGCTTTCCCTCGACGGACTGACAACAGGCCTGGTCTGACAAACCTCCCTGCCCTGTAGCTGCAAATCTAAATTACCTTCTTACAGTAGCTGGATTCAGGGCAGGGAGGTTTGTCGGACCGGGCCTGTTCTGTTGTCGGGCAGGGAAGCACCATGAAGGTAAGGGGCAGAGAGGGAGAAAGGGAGGAAAGGTGGAGTGGAGAGGAAAAGACGCTTAAGGGAAATGGGTAAAACTGAGGGGGGAGAAGGACGCTGAAAGGACATGGGGAAGACAGAGGGGGAGAAGGATACTGAAAGCACATGGGGAAGACAGAGGGAGGAGAAGGTCGCTGACAGGACATGGGGAAGATGGGGGTAGAAGGACACTGATAGGAAATAGGGAAGACAAGGGGGATAAGGACGCTGAAAGGACATGGGGAAGATGGGGGGAGAAGGACGTTGAAAGGACATGGGGAAGACATAGGGGGGATAAAGATACTGGAAGCACATGGGGAAAACAGAGGGAGGAGAAGGATGCTGACATGACATGGGGAAGATGGGGGAGAAGGACGCTGAAAGGAAATGGGGAAAAGAGAGTGGGGAGAAGACGCTGAAGGGAAATGGGGAAGAGAGAGTGGGGCGAAGACGCTGGGAAGAAGGCAGAGATGCCTGACTATGGGGGGAGCGGAGGGAAGAAGATGGGTGCCAGACCAATTTGTAAGGGGGGAGAAAGAGAGAGGCACAGTAACAGAGCAATTGGAAGACGCAGAGAGAAGATAGATAGTGAATGGAAGGAACTGAATGAGAACATGAGGAAAGCAGAAACCAGGCAACAAAGGTATGAAAAAAATTATTATTTTTTTTTTTTGCTTCAGGATAAAGTAGTATATTAGTTGTGTTGATAAAAATTTATAAACATTAGAGGCTATGGTAGAAACCTGTTTACAAAGTATGTATTCTTCCCAATTAATATTTCCAAATTAATAAAGTCTCTTTGCTTATTTGTAAATGGGTTTCTACCAGAGCCTTTAATTCAGTAGCATGATTAAATGAAATAACTATTTCTGAAGTTTATAGGGACGGGCGGGGCTGGAGGGGATTTCTCACGGTGACGAGTGCGGACGGAGGGGATTCCTCGCAGGGACGGGTGGGGATGGAGGGATTCCTCACGGAGACGGGTGGGGACAGGTGGGACTTTGACGGGGACGGGTGGGATTTCTGTCCCCACACAACTCTCTACATTGTATGTGTGTGAACTGGACATCACTGAAGATCAACGGGATAAATGCAATTGAAGCAAATTATTAACATTTATGAGTGAGAACTTTGAATCCAAGCATTTTGTATGCTGGTTGTTGGATATTGGAGCAATTTGATTGCTGCTATACCTAGGTGATGGGTGAACATTTCATGAGATCTTTTTAGGGGGATATTTCTAGTAAATGCATGAACTGGGGGGCTGTAGATGTATGGTTTATGTTATATGAGCTATATTTAAGAGTATTTAATACAATTATTTCATATTAAGTTAATAGTTAATGATGAATATTATGAATTGAGTGATTAAATAGTTTTTTTTTAATTGATGATTTATGCATATTCATTAGGGATATCCTGAAAACCCGACTGGCTGGTGGTCCCCCATGACAGGGTTTGGAACCACTGCTCTATACCAAGTAATATATATTGTTTGCTAGGGAAAACCCAGAAAGAAATTGCTACCTAATGCTCCCTAACTAGTAAAGAATTGAGCAACTTCTTCACAGAGAAAATAAAGAAGATACACAGAGACAACATCCTAAATAACAACATATCAATAGGCAAACATACAAGGGAAACAGGAGACACAATGGAAGAGTTATAATCAATCACAGAGTTACAGGTAAAGAAATTACTAAGAAGAGTGAAACCGGGCCCACCATCCAATACACCTGATGAGAAAGCTTGAAGGCCTGGGACTTGCCTACTTCACAGACCTTATCAATAAATCATTACAGTCAGGAGAGGCCCCACTCAAATGGAAACTCTGTCATCAAGCCCATTCTGAAGAACAAAGAAAAAGACCTAGAAGAGCTGTCCAACTACAGACTGATAGCCAACCAAGCATGGGTATCTAAACTAAGAGACAAACTTGCCAAATATCAGACTTCTAGAAAACTCATCAAAGCTAGACCAGGCCCAATCACGGTTCAGGAGACACCTGAGTATGGAAACAGTACTAGTAGCCAGGGGTCACCCTATAATGAGGCCAACTGAGGTGGTGGCCTCAGGCGGCACTGTTGAGGGAGTGGCATCTTGCTGCTGGCCAGCCTACTTTGCTGGTCGGCTCTCTTTGCTGCTGAACTTCCCGGCATCTAACCCTTTCACCTTTCTTCCCCAATCAGCATTTTACCCATCCCACATCTACCTTCAACTTCCTGTTTTTGCTGGGGCGGGCCACAGTGGAGAGAAGACACCGGGACCGGCACAGGGTAGCCATGTGACTCACTAGCACTGCCTGGCAACAATTTTTAGGACAAATTGAAGGTAGATGCCGGGAGTGGGGGAGGATGGGAAAAATGCAGATTAGGGGGAGATGAAGGGAAGCAGCAGCCCTTGTCCCACCCCTATGTTGGATGCTTAGGGAGGCACCAGCTCATCCGTTGCCTTGGGTGGCAGATTGCCTTGAGCCACTCCTGCTAGTAGCGGTATAGGACTTGGTCCTCAAACACCATGCTAAAGGAGATGTGTTGCTGTGATTCCTGGACCTTTCGGTGGCATTCGACCTAGTCCAACACACACTGCTTAAATTAAGATGCGGAGAATTAGTCCTCAAAGGAAAAGTCATGGAATGGACGTAATTTGTCAGCTGCTAAATTTCAACAATGTTTAGGTTCACACAGAGTTCAGTTTGAATGCTCTCAATATGAACAGCATTCCAAATTTTTGTTTCGTATGTATATTTTGCCTCATAGAGCTTTTCTGGTGACCTTGTGTCCTTCTGGTAATTGTCCTAAATGCACAGGTTCTGATGCCTCTCTTGGACATATGTTTTGGACCAAGCTCTCGATGAGTCTGCGGGGAGAGGGAAACCCTATGGATTTCTTATCACCAAAGGGGAGTGCTCAAGGCTTGAGAGGAGACACTGATACATTGAGCAGAGTGTGAGCTCCCTTTGGAGTCTGAAGGTGTTGTGGGCGGTGCATGGTCCCAATAGAATGCCAGGTCTGTGAAACAGGATCAGCAGCAGAATACTGGTGAGCACAGCATATCTCAAATGGTAAAACCTGCCCATGTCACTCTTTCCTTTTGGACACCTATAATTTATTTTATGTGGTGCTCTTGGAACTATGTTTGGCATCTCCAGCCTTTGATGCTGTTTGGTTATTATCAAGTGGCTCATCCCAGACGCAGATTTTCTCCATTGTGTGATTCTTCTGGGGAAAAAATGTATCCTGCAATGTTGGTTGGCACCAACTGCGCCTACCTTACCACAGTGGCGTTCCCTGACGATTACACAAGCTTCATTCGAATGAAAAACAATTAAGGATATGGATTCCAAACTGGGACAGTGGTTCACCACTATATGGGAACCTTATTGGACTGGCTTGCAGTCACTTATTGAATGGCTGATTCTTTTATATTTTCCTTAGAGTTTGCTACCATATATAATTGTTATCTATCTGGCAGAAACAGAGGGGGAGGGGAGTGGAGGGAAGTTGGGAATGAGGCAGGGAGCATTTTTCAAATATGGTGACCTGATACCTTTTCCACCTTTATTGTTATTGGTCTTGTATTGACCTATGTTCTTGATATCTTTGCAATATTGCTGACTATTGTTTTGCTTTGTCACTGGTCGAAAATGAATAAAGATGATTACAAAAAAACACAACACAGAGGACATCAATAGTTGACTCAAAGCATAGTGCCATCAAGGCTTTGGGTACATAGGAGGATGGGGAAATTAATGGAAACAGGAAGTTCCATCAGAGGAGAAGTTTAGGTGCAGCTGCACGTGTAACTTGTGAAAAGGCTCAAGCCGCTTGGAGGGAGAAAACTGAAAATACCAGCGAAGGTGAGGGAAAGGGAGGGAATGAGATGCCCTGACAAGAGGAAGCAATGCCCAGACTGCAGTGATCGGACGAGAAGGAGCTGCTGGACCGCACAAAGGGTGCTGAAGGGAAGTTGAGAAAGAGGGGGAGGGGAGAGAGGAACAGACGCTGAAGAGAAATGGGGAGGAGAGGGTGGGGAGCAGATGCTGCATGGAAGTGAGTAGGAGAGAGGGGAAAGTAGAGGGGAGCAGATGCTGAAGGGAACTGGAAAGGGAGGCACAGATATTAGATGGAAATGGAGAGGAGACGGTGGGGATAAAGAAAAAAAGACTCATGTTAGACTGGGGATACATATACCAGATCTGAAGGGAAGAAAGTTGGAGAGAGATAGGGAAAATTATTGAAATACCTGTAAAAGATATGTAAACCGCTGAGATTTCTGTACGATTCAGCGGTATATCAAATTTGAATAAAAATAAACATGTTAAAAAGCACCTGGGAGAGGGAGTGAGAGGTGGAAGGGAGAGGCAGAGTTTCTGGTACAGCAGATTACATATGGAAGAGGCAAAGAGAATGCAGACAGTGAATGGCAAGAAGAGGAGGAAAGCAGAAACCAGACAACAAAAGGTAGAAAAAAAAATTATTTTTATTTTTTTGCTTTAGGATAAAATAGTATTGTAGCTGTGTTGATTAACGTTTATAAACAAAGCCCTGCCAACTCAAGATCTCCTCTAGTTCAGCAGTCAGAACTCTGATTGTACAGAATATTAAACTAAGCTAAGCCTTAAGTTTATATACCGCATCTTCTCCATAAAGATATTGTTTCTTTTTATACTTTAATAAAATAAGTTCCTTTAGATCTGGTGGACCCGTGGAGAATTCTCCATACCACTGAACGGGATTACACACACCGCTCCAGAGCACATAACACACAATCTAGGATAGATTACATCCTTACCACACGCAGTGCATTTTTAAATGTGGATGCAGCGGTAATAGGCCCGGCGGTGATTTCAGATCACGCAATGATCTGGCTAGATGTGAATGTGGGCTTCGGTTTACGCGGACCTGTACATTGGCGCTTCCCTAGTTATCTATTTTCTGATGACCATTTCAAAACATACCTAATGACTAAATGGGGTGAATTCCTAGACTATAATGGTCAGCATAGCAATGATCCGACACTGTTTTGGAGCACGGCTAAGGTGGTGCTCTGAGGAGATTGTATAGCTTATGTAATAGCGCGTAATCGCCATTTGTCCCGGGGAATACTGCAGTTGGAAAAAGAACTAGCAAGCGCTAAGCGTCAGTATACCCTGTTCCCGACCCACCACGCTAGGGAACACTTAGCTTCTGTGGAAACGACCCTCAACTCCTATATACATGAGTGCACGATGAAAATGCTCTTGTATCAAAAATTTTGCTACCATCGCTATGGAAATCGGGCAGGGAAGTTATTAGCCCGCTTGACTTCCCAGGTGCGGGGTCACCGTTATGTTCTGGGATTGAGGGATAGTCGGGCCAATTTCAACACACTACTGAACACATTGCACAAATTTTTCAGTCCCACTTCAAGAAGATATATGGGCGCCGGGACTCGGGAGCTGAACCCCTTATTAAGGACTATTTCACGGATTCCGGTTTACAGCCGCTCTCTGACTCGGATGTTAGGTTTCTTAATGCACCCATCACCCCTAAAGAACTACATAAAGCTATCCACAATCAACGAAATTTTTCGGCTCCAGGGCCAGATGGTTTTACGGCAGAATTTTATAAACTGCTCTTAGGGCAGCTTAGTCCTTTTTTAAGGGACTATTACTCCCAGGTAATCCAGGATGAACATTTCCCTGGAGATGCGAATGAGGCTTTAATCACGTTGATATTGAAGCCTGGCAAAGACAGTTCTGCTCCCGAGTCCTATCGCCCAATTTCTTTGCTGAATGTAGACATCAAAATTCTGTCCAAAATCTTAGCTGATAGATTAGCGACCCTTCTCCCCGATGTGATTGCATCCACACAAGTCGGCTTTGTACAGGGTAGACAAGCAGTACACAACGTACGTAAAACATTGATAGCCTTAGCGCACATGCAACTCCATCACACTCCTATGCTTCTACTCAGTTTGGATGCGGCACAGGCGTTCGACCAGGTCAATTGGACGTATCTCTTTGAAGTGTTAAATTGTATGGGGATATCTGGCTGGTTCTCCTTGGCATTACGCACTTTATATTCCACTCCAATGGCAAGACTACTTGTCAATGACATTATTACTGACCCAATACCTATTGAGAGGGGAACTCGACAGGGCTGTCCCCTGTCACCCCTTTTATTTCTATTGTACCTCGAACCCTTTCTTCGCACAGTGTCTCAGGACCCCGACATAGTGGGTGTGGACTTCGGGATTCATTCACTCAAAGTGTTGGCCTTTGCAGATGATCTATTATTTTTGCTAACTGACCCCGCTCACTCTGTTCGATATTTATTGCAAGCGCTTGACGAATTCAACTTTTATTCGGGATTTACGTTGAACTACCAGAAATCTATGGCCCTAGCTAGCCCCATGACACTACAACAGACATGGAGCGGTCACTTCCCATTTACATGGGCTCAGACTTCAATTCGCTATTTGGGGGTACAGATCCCCCGAGACCTTACGACCCTGTACACCAGCAATATCACCCCATTGCTTCAAGACACCTCACAACATCTACAGAATTGGTCCACTTTTCCCTTATCGGTGGCGGGCCGGGTAGCCCTTTTTAATATGGTGCTCTTTCCCAAATGGTTATATCGCTTTCAGGTTTTACCTCTGCTGCTGTCCCATGCCCATAACATTCATTTAACGAAAGAGCTACATCGTTTTCTATGGGGTGGTAAGCGACCACGTATGCCCTTGCTACGGATGTGTCTGCCCAGGGATAGGGGGGGCTATGGTTTATGAAATGTACGTTGGTATGCTATGGCTTGTCAGATGAGATATATTAATGATTGGTTTAGAGAAACATCTGATTTTTCTGCTACACCACTGGAGTTATCTTTGCTGGCTCCGTTCCATGTGAGCTATTTTCTACATGTGGCGGATCCGAGGATGCGTCCTTTGGTGTCTCACTACTCCATTTTTATGCCGGCCAGAAGAACATGGAGATGGGTCTGTAAAACAGCCAAATTGTCTTCTAGAGTGTCTTTATATTTGCCTATACAGGGCAATGGAGCTTTCCAGCCGGGCATGCAAAATGCCACCTTTCTTAGGTGGCAAGCACAAGTTCTACAATATCTTTTTCACCTGTTTTCGGAGGAGGGGAACCTGGTCATATTTGCCGAGCTGCAGACTTTTGACCTACAGGCTAATGATCTCTTCGCCTATTACCAGATCCGTCACTATGTTCAGTCCCTCCCAGTGGCTGCCCTTACTGAAGTCTGCAGGGAGGCGCTTTCGGAACTCTTCAGCCTTTCAGCACAACAGAGGATTTCTCTACGATTTCTTATTGTGGGGATCCGGGATTGCCAACCAAGTACGAACGAATCTGGATATATTAGCGACAGCGTGGGCTAAGGACTTATATTGCCAGTTGACTGCTCAACAGTTACAACGGGTCCTGAAGAACATTCAGAAGGTGTCACCCAATATTACTCACTGGGAAATGCAATTGAAAATTGTTCTTAGACTTTACATTCCACCGGAACGTGCAGCCCAGATGGGGATTACTGCGTGGCAATCTTGCCCGAAATGCAATCAGGCTCACGCATCTTTGAATCACATATTTTGGGTCTACTCCGCTATCCAACAGTTTTGGAGACATCTTGGCCTATATACCACATCGCTTTGGGGAAGGCGATGGCTTCCGCAACCGAGGGCGTTATTTGGATTTTATAATATAGCCTCGCCCAAACCCAGGGGAATGTCAGCATTTATCTCCAGAACCCTTTTGATGGGAAAAAAAGCCATCCTCACCAACTGGCTCTCCCGTGATCCCCCGTCATATGCACAATGGAGATCCCTAATGATAGTGCACGCAACACTGGAGAGACGCATGGTGGGAGACTTGACTCTTGGCCCGGGTTGCAAAATTAGTCAGGTCTGGGAGCGCTTCTGGCAGGACCTCACACCGCGTGCTCGCAGTAGACTTTTGAATCTTTAAGATTTTATTCCCACTCTCAGCTGTTGGACTGGCCAGGGATTCTTGGGGAGGGAAGGGGAGGGGGGGATGGGAGGGGAACTGATTATATTGTTGAAAATGTTATTTCCTGAATGGTACTACTGTTTGTATTTGCTTCTTACTGCTGGAATAATAAAAATCATTTAAACATAATAAAATAAGTTCAGTATGAAACTATTTGAGGATTGTGGGGATGGAATCAGATAGTTTTACAGGGTCTGAGCTTGCACGGATGGAGATGGGAACAAATTTTCCGTCCCCTGACATTCTCTGTCTTCCCCTCCCTCCTTTAACTCCTCCTCTTCTTGCCCCAGAATTATTCTGACCAATAAGAGCCAGAATGAGATAAAACTCCTCCCCCCTCTCAGTGTTAGTGGGCGGAACCCTTTAAATTAGCCTTCTACACAAGTTCTTTTCTGACCAATCAGCACTGAAAGGGGTGGAGCCGAGTAGAAAACACCGGGACCCAGATGCTGCAAAGGATTCCCTCCCAGTAAGACTCTTAAAGCAGCCTCAGGGGCACAGAAACTTCTCTGCAAACGCCTTCGTATTCTAATGAGCTTTCCTTGTGACGCACGAAAGAGAAGACCCCGGCCACATTTGCCATGAAATGCGCTGGGTGTTGTACAGTACACGCGTCTCTCGGTCAATGTGAAGCCCCGCCTCCCCTTTGTGACGTCATTAGCCTTCGCCCAACAGGAAACGCGCATCAGAGCTCCAAATCTCACTTCCTGTCCTTTTGTTCCTTCTTCCGACACTGCAAGAAATAAACCCTCGACCACATTAATTTCTAATCCTGCAAACTACAAAAGCAGAGAGCAAAATGCCTGCAGAAGCTTCTGCCCAGGTGGGAGACTCCCCCAACTCCTTCTGCCCTGGGATGTTGCAGAGTCAGTCCTGGGGCTGAGGAAAATCACTTTGGGACCCTCCTGAGGGGAAGGAGAGAGATCAGGAGTCTCAAAGGGAGATTTTGGCTGTAACTGGTTTTTCCTGCTTTGGGACTGTCAATTATGTGGCTGCAAATTATATACACAGAGAAATCTCTTCCTCTGCCCTAATGAGAGCTCTCCTGAAATCTAACCCTCCTCTGGGGTTGTGTTACAAATATGTCCCTCTGTAATGCTCAGCCCCAGCATTGGGAGGTCTCCTGAAATGTAACCCTGTTCTGGGATTCTGTGTTATGTAATTGCAAATTATGTATACCCGGCATAATTTCCTCCTCCCCAATGAGCGCCAGCCCTGGGAGGCCTCTTTCTGAAAGTGCTGAGTGTGTTTCTGCTTTCTGTTTCAGATGCAGGTGACATTTGAGGAGGTCGCTGTCTCTTTCTCCCAGGAGGAGTGGGAGTATTTAGATGAAGAGCAGAAGGAGCTCTACAGGGAGGTGATGAAGGAGAATTATCAGACCCTGATCTCTTTAGGTAAGAGATAAAAATCACATGTTTATTAGCAGTAGTGGGCCATCATTATAAGGATAATTTTGATTATGTTTCTCTCGTGTGATGAAAACAAATGAGACCATGAGGTCTTGTCCTGCATGTTGAGGGCTACCTTCAACTCACGTTTTGCGTCCCGAAAGGTGGCACAGGTCAGTAAGCACACTTCTCTGTCCAGAGATTGTGGCGTTGTGCTCAAGGATACCCAGGACCGCAGATTAGATTTTATCCTTAAGCGCCTCTCTGACTCGGCAGTAGTCTCTTCCTTTGTGGCCAGAGCATGTCATTCTAAGCTCCGCCATGATCCAGATACTATTGTGATCCAGGATCTTGTTTTTCTAACCTCAAGTGTGGATTATATGCTTTGTACAACATTTTCAAGGTCTTCATTAAGCTCTCCGCCTACTCCATTTTGGTGCATAGGATGTTTTGGAGCTGGCAGTGGTCTGGGGATTCCTCTTCTGAGGTGACCCTGAGAAGGTTACCCTTCAGAGGGCAATTGCTGTTTGGCAAAGGTGTGCAGAATCATAAGCCCAAGGCCTTGCTGGATAATTGACCCCTGTCTTCTAGGGTTCGGGGCGCTCTAGCTTTTGTCCCTCCAGATGCTCATGTCAGTACTTTGGGGGTTCCACAGGGCAGTGCTCTGCCCCATCAGGCAGGCAGACAGAGATTCAGGGGTTCCCAGCATCAGCAGCCATCAGGGAGCTGTCCCGCACTGCTTTCCAAGAAGCAATTCTGACGCCAGGCCTCTTGCCGAATCCCCAAGAATTGGGTGTCGGCTTTCAGAATTTCTAGTGGAATGGCAGGCCATTACCTCACACTGCTGGATTTGGGATGGCTACAGGTGGAATTCTGCCATCCTCTGCCTGAGTTTTTCCTGGATTCCCCAGCCTGGCAGTATCTCCAGGTCCATTGTGGCAACGATCGATGTGATTTCTAGGTCCAGAGCTCACCTGTGCCCGCTGCAGAGCACCCTGATTTCCTGCTGGAGTCCACAGTGGGATTCACTGCAGGTTTGCCTCCTATTCACGGCGGAGGCTTGGAGCAGTCTAGCCTGGTAGTTGCGCCCACTTTCTCTTTCCAGGGGGCTCTCATTTCATATCTCCAAGTGGATAATCCTCACGATGGACACCAGCCTCTTTAGCTGGGATACTGTATGCCTGGACAACCCGATTCAGGGTTGTTGGTCACTCTCTGAGCAGAAGTGTCCATCAGTCGCTTGGCACTTCGGGCGAATAGACTGGCTCTTCTTTGCTTTGAGCAGTGCCTCCGGGATCGAGCTATGAAGGTCTTCTCGGACAATGTCACTGCAGTGGCTTACAGCAGTCATCAATGGGGGGTGCACCCGAAGTGAAGGCTTAGATGCACTAGTCCAGCCCTGGCCATGGGAGGGTCTTCTCTACCTTCCCGCCCTGGCCCATGATAGGCTGTCTGTTGAGATGGATTGCGGTCCACCTAGGCCAGGTAGTCCTTGTGGCGCCCATCTGGCTGAGACGCCTGTGATATGCCAACCAGCTGGACTAGGGACTCTGGCTCCCTTGTCATCAACAATTGCTCACACAGGGCCTGATTGTGCTTCAGGAGCCGGACTGCTTACGGTTTGGCTATTGATCAAATGATTGTAGTTTGCTGGGGATATTCTTTGGCCGTGATTCCTACTCTTTTGGGGAGCCGGCGGAAATCCACCTTGGTGGCCTATGCGAAGGCTTGGAGATGCTGTTAAATGTGGTACACCCAGGACAGATGGACCCCTCCATTCCGTTGATCCCAAAGATACTGGAGTTTCTTCAGGACGGACTGACTAAAGAGCTGGTTGTGGCTTCCCTTTGAATCCAGTTTACTGGTCTCTCCTGCATCAGTCCGCAGCTACTGCGGGTCTCCTTGGCCGCCCATCCAGACATCGTCCATTTTTTGCGTGGTGCATTGTGGCTACAGCCTCTGCTTTGTTTGCTCTGTCCAACCTGAAATCTCAACTCGGTCCTACGGTCTCCAACGTGTCCACCCTTTGAGCTCCTAGACCAGGGGTAGGCAACTCCGGTTGCCGAGGGCCGGAATCTAGTTGGGTTTACAGGATTTTCCCAATGAATATGCATGAGATCTATTTGCATGCACTGCTTTCAAAGCATATTCATTGGGGAAATCCTGAAAACCAGTCTGGATTCCGTCCCTCGAGGAACGGAGTTGCCCACCCCTGCCCTAGACCATTCCTCCCTGATGGATCTCGCCATCAAGACAGGTTTACTGGTGGCCATTACTTCAGATCGCCAGGTGTTTGAACTTCAAGATTAATCTTGCCATGATCCTTTTCTTAAGATTATGGATTCTGGTGTGTTTTTGTGCACTGTTTCTTTGTTTTTTTCCGAAGGTGGATTCAGCCTTTCACATCAACCAGGAGGTTCGACTCCCATCCTTTACCTCCTCTGGGTCTCGGGAGCGGGACCGATGTTGCAGTCCTTGGACATGCGCAGGGTTTTGTTAGGCTACCTGGAGGTCCCAAACGATTTCTGGGTCTCTGATTATTTGTTTGCTCTGGTGGGTCTGGCCGGCAGAGGCAGGCCTGCATCTTAGGCTATTATTTTTAGATGGATTTGTAGAACTATTTCATCTGCCTACATTGCAGCCGGCAAGAAGCTCCCTCTTTCTGTGTGGGCTTATTCTACTAGATGCACGTCCTCGTCTTTTACTCAATCGTTGGTGATTTCTTTGGAGAAAATTTGGCAGACTGTTACCTGGTCTGCACTGCAAACTTTCACCATGTTTTATAGGATCGATGTGGCAGTCAAGCAGGATGCTGCTTTTGGCTCCTCTGTTTTGGCAGTGGTCTCATCAGACCCACCCTGATTTTATAAGACTGCTCTGTTACATCCTGTTTGTCCAGGAATAAAGTGGGATTTTACAAGATTAGGTTCTTACCTTTACTAATCTTCTTTGTTCTAAATCTACACTTTATTCTTGGAGCCCGTCCAGAACATTGCTGATTCACCAATCATCTGCCTTGACCAGTACTGGTAAGCTAAATTTCTGACCAGCCTTTTGAAGAATGCCATCTGACTATGTTTAGCACTTTGCCATGGGGTTTCTAGTGCCCCCTTTCATTAGTGCAGGCTGTGTTTCCCTACAGCACTATTTTTGATTGTTCATATTTATATTGTTCATGATTTGTTTCAGTGTTCTAGTTCTGAAAAGATTAGACTTATTTGTCGGGGAGTTTCCCCATTCCCCTCCTCTTGACTTTGTACTTTCAGGAGTGGCTGTCTGCTTTTGCAGAGACTGGTCTCCCTGGAGGCAGTCCTAAGGTAAGAGGGGATGGGCTGAAAAGTCTGAATAATTGAGGCTTCCTATAAGTTGTCTGGTGAGTATGGATAAACAAACCCACTTGTCCAGGAATAAAGTGTGGATTTACAAGAAAGAAGATTAGCAAAGGTAAGAGTCTAATCTTTCATTGCAATCGCACCTGAGAGTCTAACTTAATAACAGAAAACTCAGCTTTAGACACTCTGACATTAGGTTCTGCTAGCTTTACTGCAGACTGATTCACAAAGCATACTGCTAGACACCTCTAGCAGTGGGAGGGCATAAGAACATAAGAAGTTGCCTCCACTGAGTCAGACCAGAGGTCCATCTCGCCCAGCGGTCCACTCCCGCGGTGGCCCAGCAGGTACGTGACCTGTGAAGTGGTTTTTGTCCACTTTTATAACCTACCTCTAGTTCTATCTGTACCCCTCAATCCCCCTATCCTCTAGGAACCTATCCAAACCTTCCTTGAACCCCTGTAAAGTGCTCTGGCCTATCACCTCCTCCGGAAGCATGTTCCACGTGTCCACCACCCTTTGGGTAAAAAAGAACTTCCTAGCATTTGTTCTAAACCTGTCCCCTTTCACTTTCTCCGAGTGACCCCTAGTGGTTGTGGGTCCCCACAGTTTGAAGAATCTGTCCTTATTCACTTTCTCTACGCCCTTTAGGATTTTGAAGGTTTCTATCATGTCCCCTCTAAGTCTCCTCTTTTCCAGGGAGAACAGCCCCAGCATTTTTAACCTGTCAGCGTATGCAAAATTTTCCATACCTCTTATCAGTTTAGTCGCTCTTCTCTGGACTCCCTCGAGTACCGCCATGTCCTTCTTGAGGTACGGCGACCAGTACTGGACACAGTACTCCAGGTGCGGGCGCACCATTGCTCGATACAGCGGCATGATGACTTCCTTCGTCCTGGTTGTGATACCCTTTTTGATGATGCCCAGCATCCTGTTTGCTTTCTTTGAGGCTGTTGCACACTGCGCCGATGGTTTCAATGTTGTGTCCACCATCACCCCCAGGTCTCTTTCAAGGTTGCTCACCCCTAGCAATATTTCCCCCATTTTGTAGCTGAACATCGTGTTCTTTTTCCCTACATGCATGACCTTGCATTTCTCTAAGTTAAAACTCATTTGCCACTTTTTTGCCCATTCTTCCAGTCTCGTTAGGTCCCTTTGCAGGTCTTCACAGTCTTCCGTGCTTCTGACCCTGCTGCAGAGTTTGGTGTCATCAGCAAATCTGATAACCTCACATTTCGTCCCCGTCCGCATAGTATGTCCAGTTTGCTCATGCTATTCACATTCCCCAAACTTTTGGGTAGTACCTCGTATTAAAATTCTCTGCAGCATCCACAGGTTATAGAGGCAGACAGGAGCCCAGGACAGATACGGTAGATACTGGTATTTTCCACACTAGCAGACTATTCACATCTCAGGTTCCGATTGGTGGTGATTTTTCACTTTGTATCTTATGAAAGTCTCATCTACAGTATTGATAGGATACAGGCTGCAAAAAGATGCCAAGAAATAACCTAATTAAAATGGAAAAGTAATCCTTACTGCACTAGTTAAAGATAATCTCTGAAATTCTGATTCTTTGCTGGAAAGATTTCTTTGGAGAAGGATGTGGGAAAATGATTTTAGCTTCCTGCCCTTTCTCTATGCTCATATCAGTCTGAGTATTCTCAGAGAGTTTGTTTTACCTTATTCTAGATGTTCTGGTGTGAACAAGGAGACCTGCATGTTGTATATGTATTGAAGAAGTTTGCATATATTGAAATGAGGTGATAATACATTGAACTATTTAGAATGGGATTAAAGATGAGTAAAGAGGATTTATGTTACTTTTTATAAGGTATAATAATTTTGAGAAAATTAATTTAATGCAATTTTCTTACCCCAGCAGCAGGTTCTCCAACCGTCACCCCTAAGATTATATCCCACATTGAACGAGGCGAAGACCCGTACATCAGGGGTGAGCCTGGATCAGAGGAAAGAGAAATTGGGAAAAGCAGCTTCTCAGGTGAGTGGAGTAATAAGATGGACTGGGGTAAAAATGTCTAATCTAATCTAATCTTCCATTTGTGTGTCGCACATACTTATATAGGCTCAAGGCGACAGATCAAGGAGGAAGGGGGAAAGTTGTAGGGAAGGGGGGTATGGAGAAATAAGAGAGGGGACCCAGAAGTAGGGGGAGTTATACAGAAATTGTCAAAGAGGTGAGTCTTCAGTTTTTTTCTGAATGTAGTGCAGTTTGTCTCTGTCCTAATAACTTCTGGTAGGTCATTCCAAGTTTTTACACCCAGATAAGTTAGCATAGAGTGGAAAATTTGCTTGTAGTGGAGGTTTTATGTGAATGGTAGATTTAGTTGGATTCTGTTAAGGATCCTTTTGAAGTCGACCAAACATTAGAGAATAATTGGATGAGAGGGGCTGCTGAGTGTCCCTATAGGATCTGGTGTAGGATACAAGACAATTTGAAAATTATTTGGAATGATATTGGAAGCCAATGTAATTGCCTGATGAAGGTTGTGATTGAGTCAAATTTCTTTAATTTGTAGATTAGTCTGTGTTCTGGATGAGTTGTAGTTTTTGGATGAGAGAGGTGTTGATGGCAAGGTAGGTGGAGTTGCAATAGTCCAGTTGAGGTAGGACCATCATCTGAACGATCAGAGCCAAGTGGTGTGGGTGGAAGTATGATCTTGTGAGTCGCTGTTGACGCATAGTATAGATGGTCTTTTTCCGAAGGTTAGATATTTGTGATTCCATTGTAAGAGTGTCGTCTAAGATGCAACCTAGTACCTTGGTGGATTTTTCCATTATGAGAATAATGCCTGATGGAAGAGTGAGGTTAGGTATGACAGTCTGTTGTGCGGTGCAGAAACCAATGGCTTTGGTCTTACTGGCGTTCAGTTTCAGCTTGTTGTTTGTTGCCCAGGTTTGAATTTTATTTATATTGTTTGAAATTTTTTTGGCAATATTAGGATGGTTATTGGTTATGGGAATGAGGAGGAGGATGTCATCGGCATACGATAGTACCATTTCATCTTCCATTTTGATGTGACCCTGCGAGCTCATGAATAAATTGAATAGGATTGGGGATAATGGGGAGCCTTGTGGGACACCATAGAACGCCTTCCAAGGGTTGGAGTATGATTCTTGCCTTTTGACTCAGTATTCATGATTTTATAAGAAGTCGGCGAACCAATTCAGTACAGTTCCTTTTATACCGATTTCCGATTGCCTTCTATAGACATCTTTTGTAGGGAAAGCACTGGGGGGTTCTGCCCCTTTATAGATAATGATCAGTCACTTGACCTGTAAGGGAAGGCTTAACCTATGGACCACACAATGTAATCTCTGGAAAGGTAGAGGGAAAGTGTTTATCTGTAACTTCACATGTGAGAAATCTTGAAGCTCAAAACCGTGTCGTGAGGGAGTCGGAAGGAAGGTGTGTTTTGTGGTGCCAGATCTTGGGCTGTAACTTTTGTGAGCTTTGCTGTGTACTGGGTCTGTGTGCAGAAGCAGCAGGGTCTCTGGATGTTGTCCAACTGGCTGCATAATTGTGAACCCCTAAATGTGCCACTTTAACACGTCACTTAGCATAATATTTGCCTCTTTCTCCTTAGATGCCCTTTCTTCACTTAATTGACTTATACAAAGTTAACCTTATTATGCTCAGTAAACCTTTCCATATCAATATTCCATACAGATCCCAGATCACAACCAGGATAAAGTTAGCAGAACCTTTTTGCTGTCAGTAGGTGGTCACCCAGATCTCTTCTGAATATTGTTGGTAAATCCCAGTTCCACTCAAACTCCTACAGCCTGGACTATTCCTGCCATAACCAGATAATGCTGAGGTGGTATGTCCATATTTTTAGTGGCACTAGCTGGATAAGTACTGCTGAAAATCAAGTTTCAAGTTTAATAAGTCTTGATATATCACCCAGTGAGACACCTTTCTGAGCTGTTTATAATAGAACTTTAAAATCACTCAGAAAATTGGAAGAAAATATATCTGGGGATAGAAAAGAGTAGAATGCATTTTAGATTACTTGGCAACAGGACTTGGTTTTCAGTAGGCAGCATAGAGGCATGTTTTTGGTCAAAGGCATCCTCAGATAAGAAGATGTCGAGACCTCGTTTGAATCTAATCTTTGATTCTTCAGTGAAAAAGTTGAGGGAAGTGTGTTCCAAAGAGTAGGGCCGTTACATTGAAGATTCATGACCGTATACAGTTATTGATGTTGCAGAATGAGGGTATAACGAGTAGATTTGAGTAGGCCAAGCAAAGAGTCCTAGGACTGTTGGGAATTGGGAATCGGAAGTCAAGAAAGATATGGCCCGGTGAGAGGGACTTGTCTGGGTAAGAGCTTTGTTAACGTAACGAAGGGACACATTAACCAGCCTATACATACACACATGCATATCAAAAACAGGTCGCACTCCAGAGATGATCATCGGATGGCACCCATAGACCTCTCGGCTTCCAAGTATGTAGTCCAAAGTTGCTCAAACTGTGTCCCCTTCGCTTTCCTCTCCGCTCCCCTTTCCTTCCCCACCCCATCCCTCTCTTTTGCATCTTTAAATCTTCACCAGCACGAACAGCTTCTTCGGCCGGCTGCTCGCGTTGGCATTAGTTTGACCTCTGATGTCACTTCCTGGCCCCGCAACCCGGAAGTGATTTCAGAGGGAGCCAGGGCGGTGCGAACAGCAGGCTAAAGTAGTTTTAAAGAAAGACGTGGGGGCGGGGAGGTGCCGGTGCTTCCACCAAGACGGCGCCTAGGGTGGTATGTCCCCCCACACACACACACAACTTACTTCTCTTCTATGCCCCAAAGAACTTGAATGGAGGCAGGAGCGACAAGGGGAGTGTAGCTTCTGTAACTCGTGTCTAGGGAAAGGGTCCACCCAAGCTACTAGCCAGATTCAGATTTATGCAATCTTATTAGAATGATGAGACCAAAATAGCTGAAACTGACTTTTTGACATTTTTCGTTGATAAAGTGAGTTTAGGGATACGACTCCGCCTTTGAAAGAGGAATCACTTGCTGAACAATGGCGTGAGTTTGACTCTGAGAGACAATCGATATATATTATTCAACAACTGAATAAGACTGCATGCTCTTTAGATCCTTGTCTGGTTGGGTTTTTTTCAACAATCAGTGAAGCTATTTATTGAAATTAGTGATGAAGTTTCTGCAGGAAGGAATTATGTCTAAGTCACTGAAAAGAGCGGCGGTGCGGCCACTCTTGAAGGATAGAGTAGATGGTAGCCTGTTGCAACGTTTTCGTCCTATTTCGAAAGTCCTTGAAAAGATTGTGCTTCACCAACTTCAGGATTTCTTAGAGAAGTCAGACCTTTTGGATAATCGTCAATTTGGATTGCAGATACATCGTTCAGCAGAATTATTATTGATTTCAACCTTAGGTGTGGGGGCTTGATCAGGGTAAATTATTTGTTATGGTTTTCCTGGATGTCTCTGCTGCTTTCGACAAAGTTGTGCATCAGATTCTTTTACGGAGATTACAGGAATTGGGGCATTAGAGGTACTGTATTACAGTGGTTTGCCTCTTATTTGTCAGGAAGAATGTTTTGTGTGGAGATGGAGATAACACACTCGGAATGGGCAGTGGTGACCTATGGAGTACCTCAGTGATTGGCATTATCAGCTGTATTGTTTAATATTTATCTGCTCCCATTATGTCAAGTCTCGATCGAGAATTCAATGCAAGACGCGATTACACGGTTAGAAAAATGTTTTGATGTAATCAAAGAGTGGATGGACACTAATCATTGGAAATTGAATACATGTAAAACCGAGATGCTCTGTGTAGGTCGCCAGAAACAAGTAGAATTATTTTCATCTGTACTGAGTTAAGATACTAGTTGTTCCGGTATCTAATGAATGCAAATACCTGGTCTTTGAACTGAGGGCCGCCGCGGGAGCGGACTGCTGGCACGATGGACCACTGGTCTGACCCAGCAGCGGCAATTCTTATGTTCTTATGGGTGATTGTGGATTCCACTTTGTCTTTTAAGCCACAGATAAATAAGCAGTGATGTCTAAAGCTCTTTTAAAACTTCGCTGCTTCGTAAATTAAGAGATTTTCTTGATAAGTGCGATTTTGATTCCTACAGTCGATTATTGTAACGCTGTTTTTTACTTCGGTTAACTGAAAAATTGAATTTGAGAATTACAATTGATAATGCAGCGGCCTGCTTAATTGAGGGGGCTTCAAGATTTGGCCATATTACACCAATCTTGATTAAGCTTCACTGGTTACCAGTAGCTGCTTGAATTGAGTTTAAAGCACTTTGTACGATTTACAAGCTAAGACAGAGTAATCAGCTTTTGCCTTGACCTGGCCAAATTTATTCTGACCTACAGCTGCGTTTTTCCTGCTCGGTTCCTGAGGGAAGGGGTAGAGAATGACACGGTGACAAAATTCATCACCGTTCCCGTCCCCGCAGATAACCGCGGGAAATAATCCCATGTCATTTTCTAGTGTCTATTTCAACCTCGGTCCTTCTACACCAGCATTCTTCAAAGCAAAGCTTGCGGGTCAGTGGTTGTGGCCATTCATACTCTGATTCTTATGTGAGCCATTGTGACATCACTGATGTGATTGGCTCTTAGGCACTGGTGGAATGAGGCATTATGACATCACAATATCAGCTCTGGAATGTTGCTGCTCAATCTCAGCATTCTTCAAAGCAAAGCTTGCGGGTCAGTGGTTGTGGCCATTCATACTCTGATTCTTATGTGAGCCATTGTGACATCACTGATCTGGTTGGCTCTTAGGCACTGGTGGAATGAGGCATTATGACATCACAATCTCAGCTCTGGAATGTTGCTGCTCAATCTCAGCATTCTTCAAAGCAAAGCTTGCGGGTCAGTGGTTGTGGCCATTCATACTCTGATTCTTCCTTCTCTCTTTAAAGAATGACATGGAAATGGTTTCCCGCGGTTATCCGCGGGGACGGGAACGGTGATGAATTTTGTCACCGTGTCATTCTCTAGGAAGGGGCTTTGGCCCTGAAACCCTGCTGGGTTGAGCCGTGTTTCAACAGCACTGCATTTCAAATTTGGCCTTGAATATAAAAGGACTTGGGCTACCTCCAGTACCATGTGACAACAGGACTGTGTATTCAGCTAAGTACTTGGAGGGATGAGTGATTGTGATTTACATTTCCTGTCTTTGGATCAGCGGGCTCAGGCATTTGGGGCATTACATGACAGTTGATTTTCACTTATTTATTGACTGGGAATGTGTTTGTCACTGAATTTGCATTTATTAAGCTCACAGGAGCACCTAAATGATGGTGTGTGGCTGGTTGGAGTAGTATTGCCTGCTCTGCTGTTTTCCAGCTCTGCTTTTTTAAGCATCGGAGCAGTTCTGACGAGCTGCTCTTAAGAGCTTTCACACTTAACACTGAGGGTGCTCCTTCACTCAAAAATCTAAACTTTGAATTTAAGCCTATTTGCTGTGTTTAAGATTTAAATACGAAAAAAAAGAGTGGCGGTCAGGGAATCATACTGCCTGTAACACCCCAGGGTACGTTGTAAATCAGACAGGGTTCAGCAGTGCCCCAAGATGAACAGTGTCCGATTCCCTAGCTCTTAGGCGAGAGCAAACACACACAAGGGAAATTCTTTCTTATCAGTTCTTCTTGTCCTCTGCGGTGCAAAGGAGCCCCCTCAAACCCAAAATTGTCTATCTCTGGATAGCGTGCAAATTCTTAGGGCGTGCACAGGCGACCCATAAATGGCCAATCATAACTAATCCAGCAGGGTCTTTTTGATCATACAGAGGAATAAAGAATAGTGTTTTTGTGAAAGGTCCTCAGGAGACAGGCAGACGTGCCAAAATGATAACCGCATAACCATAAATGAGAAGCTATCTCTCCTCCACGTTCCTTTGGCGACAGAGTTCAGGGATGGTAGATATCCTTGACTGTACACACACAGTTCTTGTAAACACATCCAGAATGCTTCAGGACAGCAAAGATGGATCTTGTCCTAAGTTTCAGGCCTGCAGTTTCCTAATAGGTAAATCAGGAATCATCCCTGAGCATCTGACAGTCTATCTGGTCGCATTATGACACCTCAGGGTGGGAGAGCGTTGACATGGATGCCCTGAATGCTGTCGAGAGGTGGTCAAGAGTCAGAAGATATGCTCTAGAGAATGACACGGTGGCTGTTATGTGTAGTTAGCCGCGGGTAACCCGCTAAAATGGTGAGGAAAAAAATGGTCACCGCGTGTGGCTGCCGGAAAGTCCTCCTCTGATGCAACTTCTGGTTTCGTCAGAGGAGGACTTTCTGGCAGCCACACGTGCCTCCGGCTGCTTGTGGGAAAAAAATTGAAATTTGCCTGAAGATAAGGGGAAGGATTTATTTATTGGAAAGAGTTTGCTGATGCACCACCTATTTGAGTAGTTATTTTGGGGATTTCAGCTCCTCTCCTGATTCTTTGAGTTTTCTTCAGATTGTTCCTCTTGCACCACCTTGTAATGTTTGTTAAGCTGCGGGGGATGGGGGATGTTTGGAGGGAAGGGCTAGGGGGGGTGGAAGGTGAAGAGGGGGGGTTGGGGTTGTGTTTTTTTTGACATGTACTAAAGAATTATGTTGCATCAATTGTATCTGACCCTCTGCTATCTTGTCTGTGATATTGTGTTTGGGTGTTTTTTTTGGTGTTTGATTGGCTTTTATATTGTAATTTGTGTTTTTTCCAATAAAATATATATCTTTTAATATATATCTTTTTTAAATGAAGGTGAGGGGAAGAGAGGGAGATGCTCAGAATGAGCAAAGGGTGCTAAAGGGGGATGGAGAGAGGGAGGGGAGGAACAGACGCTGAAGGAAAATGGGGAAGAAATAGTGGGGAGAAGACGGAAATGGGGAAGAAAGAGTGGGGAGAAGACACTGAAGAGAAATGGAGAAGAGAGAGTGGGGAGAAGACACTGAAGGTAAATGGAGAAGAGAGAGTGGGGAGAAGACACTGAAGGGAAATGGGGAAGAGAGAGTGGCGAGAAGACCGCTGAAGGGAAATGGGGAAGAGAGTGGGGAGAAGATACTGAAGGGAAGTGGGGAAGAGAGTGGGGAGAAGATGCTGAAGGGAAGTGGGGTGAAGTCAGAAATGGGGAAGAAAGAGTGGGGAGAAGACGCTGAAGGGAAATGGGGAAGAGAGAGTGGGGAGAAGACGCTGAAGGGAAATGGGGAAGAGAGAATGGGGAGAAGATGTGAAGGGAAAAGGTAGAAAAAAATTTTCTTTTTTTTTTTTTTTGCTTTAGAATAAAGTAGTATATTAGTTGTGTTGATAAACATAACCTTCCAGCTGAACATCTCTTTCTCTAGTTCAGCAGCCAGAACTTTGATTTATAAAATGACAATTGTACAGAATATTTTTTTTTTATGCTTTAATAAAATAAGTTCATTATAAAACTATTTGAGGCTTGTGTGGATGGGATCAAATGGTTGGTGGGGACGGGGACTGAGCTCATGGGGAAGGGACGGTGACGGGGACCGAGCTCGCGGGATGGGGCAAAGACGGGGACAGATTGTTTCCAAGTGTCATTCTCTAATACGCTCCTCCGCACTAATAATGATACAGTCAAAGACGCATGAAATAGGTTCGTGTTATCGACGCCTTTATTTAGCGGCGGTCTGCGATATCTCACTTACCTTACTTGGACTCAGTTGAGGCTAGGGGCACGTTGACAGGATTTAGCATGCGACTGCAATAGCCCAGCTAGCCAGTTCCCCAACAGCATATTCCGATGATTTTGGTTGGCAGGCGCCTGTTACTGAAAATAGAGTGCCTGTGCGGTTGGAGGCACAGAATATGCTTGGTGCTGTAGAGAGAGCGCTTGTGCGGTAGGCGCCACAAATTACGTTCGTTGCTGCACAGATAGTGGAAATGGCACCTATGAGGTAGTCGACACAGCATGTGGCAGATGAAATTTAATGTGGACAAATGCAAAGTGATGCGCATTGGGAAGAATAATCTGAATCACAGTTACTGGATGCTAGGGTCCAACTTGGGGGTTAGCACCCAAGAAAAGAATCTGGGTATCATCGTAGACAATACGATGAAACCTTCCGCCCAATGTGTGGCGACGGCCAAAAACGCAAACAGGATGCTAGGAATTACTAAAAAAGGGATGGTTAATAAGACTAAGAATGTTACAATGCCCCCGTATCGCTCCATGCTGCAACCTCATCTGGAGTATTGCGTGCAATTCTGGTCTCCTTATCTCAAGAAAGATCTAGGGGCACTAGAAAAGGTTCAAAGAAGAGCAACCAAGATGGTAAAGGGGATGGAACTTCTCTCGTATGAGGAAAGACTAAAAAGGTTAGGGCTCTTCAGCATGGAAAAGAGAAGGCTGAGGGGAGATATGATTCAAGACTACAAAATCCTGTGGAGTAGAACGGGTACAAGTGGATCGATTTTTCACTCCGTCAAAAATTACAAAGACTAGGGGACACTCAATGAGGTTACAGGGAAATACTTTTAAAACCAATAGGAGGAAATATGTTTTCACTCAGGCCCAGATTCTCAAAACTTTAACGCCCTTGCTAAATTGTTTACCGACGGATTAGCCTGTACGCATTTTAGCAGTGGATTATCAAAACGGTTTATCTCTGTCAATAGCAAGTTCTCTAGCAGTCTCTAACAAGGACATGCAAAGGGGCTCTTTAACATTGAAATGAGCTCTCCGGTGGATTCTTAAAAAATACTAAGCCATTTTCTAAAAGCGGCATCAGCTTTTTGCGACAAGAATAAGCAACTGGTCCAGGGGTGCCGGTCAGTGTCAGAGACTGCTAGAAAGCCTGTGTTGTGATGCAACAGGAGAGATGACCATTCTCTCTCCCACTGTATCACAACACCCCTCCGCTGCAGTAGCAATGAACACCCCCCTGTAGTGAGAGAGATGCCCACTCCGTGCTGTCAAGACACCTGCCACCGCTCAGCCTTGTGCACAGTCCGCAGCAGGAGAAATGCCCACTCTCCCCACTGCTAAGACATGCCTGCCGCCGCTCAGCCGCATACACCGCCCGCAGTGAGAGAGATACCCACTCTCCCCGCTTACCACTGCCTCTGACGCCACTGACACTCCCTCGCCCGCCACCCCCTCACCTCCACATAGATGCATGGAGGGATTCTCTCCTCCCATCAGGCCTGCCTGCATCGTCTAAAATTGGCCTTCACAGGAGAAGGGAATGAGACTCTGATTGGCTCAAGTTGTATGAAGCCCCTCCCATGGGAGGAGCCTTGTACAACGTGGGCCAATTAGAGCCTCCGGCCTCATGTGAAGGGCTTTATACACCTTGGGCCAATCAGAGCCTCAAGCCCCTCCCCGGTCCATCCCAAGATGCACCAGGAAGGGGAAGGCCCATTTTAGACGATGCAGGCAGGCCAGCAGGGAGGAGGAAGTCTGCCCTCTGTGTATCTATGTGGAGTTAAGGAGATGGCGTGTTGTAGGGGCTTTTTAAACGCATATTGTTTACGCTAGTGCCCATCATTGTCACCAGTGATGGGCATGTACACATTTAGCGAATCTTCGCTGTTGTCCACCGACCGCATCTGCATGTGTAATTTTTGTTTTTTTAATGTCTCACTTTTTTCAATTCATATCAAAATGGCTGCGTTAGCAGACCGTTGCTTTTTAACGCGGTTTTTTGAGAAGCCTGGCCTCATAGAATAGTTAAGCTCCGGAACGGATTGCCAGAGGTTGTGTTAAGAGTGGACAGCGTCCATAGTCTGTTATTGAGAAAGACATGGGGGAAGTTTTGGCCAGGTACTAGTGACCTGGTTTGGCCACTGGTCTGACCCAGTAAGGCTATTCTTATGTTATGCAGAAAATAAATGCAAATAATACACGTACCCGTATTTTTCGCTCCATAAGATTTAGAGGAGGAAAACAAGGAAAAAAACATTCTAAACCCAATTCTCCCTGTCAGGCTCTGCACCCAACCCCACACTCATTCCCAGGCTCTGCACCCTGTCCCCCTCTGGTGGTCTAGTGGTAGGCTGGGATAGAGCACAGTTCTTCAACCGCTGGTCCGCGGACCGGTGGAGGTCCGCAAAAAAATCTTGCCGGTCCGCAAAGAATTCGGTCCCCGCAGCAACAAAAGGCCGGCGTCAGCTGACTTGCAATTTCCTGTTGCAGTCGCTGTGCCGGGACTCCTGCCTTCGCCGGGACTCCTGCCTTCCACCGCATTTGCCTCCTGCCTTGTCTCCGCACCTCCAGACCACCAGCGGCAGCTTTGTGTGCTTTTAACTTCGGCACAGAGCTGCCCCTAAGCAGTAGTTTAGCGCGGTTTCATGAGGCAGCCTCGGGGCCTTTGCTAGGCCGGCCCACATCGCATCATCGAAGCGGGCCGGCCTAGCAAAGGCCCCGAGGCTGCCTCATGAAACCGCACTAAACTACTGCTTAGGGGCAGCTCTGTGCCGAAGTTAAAAGTACACAGAGCTGCCGCTATTGGTCTGGACTCTTGGGCCGCTGAAGGAGGGCAAAGAGCAGCTGTCCTGGAGGTTTCCCTGCCTTTCGCCTTTGCAGGTCCCTTTTTTTTTTCCTTCAAACGGCAACAGGCCCCAGCATCAACATCAATCAAGTAAGTTCAACTGTTCCTTGCAAGCGGTTCTGCTCGGCCAAAGCTTCCCCTCTGACATGAGCCACCCTCAGGGGAAAGAAAGTGACCTGCAAAGGTGAGGGGAAGGGAGGCAGATGATGGAAGTTGGGGGGGGGATAGAGAGAAAAGGGGCAGATGATAGAATGGAGGAGATGAGAGAGAGAAGGGGACAGATGATGGAAGTGGGAAGAAGGGAGAGAAAGCAGAAGGCAGATGGATGTCAGTTGAGAGGGGAGAGCAGATGCTGAATGGAAGTGGGGAAAGAACACATACTGGATGGAAGGAGGAGATAAAGGGGGAAGAAAATAGTAAGATAATGGAGGGGTGAGGGAAAGGGGTGACAAGCTGTGAGTAGACACAGTGAAAAGAGGGAAACGGGACTAAATAGTAAGAAAGAATTTAATTTAGATGGAGGCAGAAAATAGAGAAGGAAGACCAGAGAAGAAAAGGGAAGAGAGAGCAGAGAATGATATCAGATCTGAGTGGAGGAAATGAGAAGAGAGAGATGCTAAAAACCACAGGGGGGAGGGAAGGACAGAGATGCCAGACCATGAGGGGAACAGAAGGAAGATGATGGATGCCAGACCAAATTGTGGGGGGGGGGGGCAGGAGGAGAGATGGCAGGGAAAGACAGACAGTGAATGGAAAGGGCAGATGCTGGACTGAAGAGACAGAGAAGGTTATCATGCCACTGTACTGGGCCATGGTACGCGTGAGTGGACTGCTGGTCATGATGGACCTCTGGTCTGACCCAGCAGTGGCAATTCTTATGTTCTTAGGGCAGACACTGGCTGGAAGAGAGTGAAAAGGCAATGAAAGCAGAAACCAGAGACGACAAAAGGTAGAAAAAAATAATTTTATTTCTATCTTGTGATTCAAATATATCAGATTTGAAATATGTATCTTGCTAGACATAACTGGGAAGTGCAAAGCCCAGGCAGTGTTTCTTTAGCTTCCAGCTGGCTTAGGGCTCTCTCTGACCAGGGGGCAGTTGCCCTAGTTCCACTCCCCTAACACCATTCCTGTCATGTGTGACTGTGGTATTCTGTTACATGATATTTGTGTAGCATTCTGTAATAATTTGGCTTATTCAGTTTTCTTGATAGTAGAGGGGATATATGTGAAGGGGAAGGGAGACAGGTTTTGTTGATCTTTGCCCTGTATTATTTGTATTTATAAAATGACAATTGTATAGAATATTGTTTCTTTTTATACTTTAATAAAATATGTTCAATATAAAATCATAACTATTTGAGGCTTGTGCGGATGGGATCAGATGGTTTGTGGGACCGAGCACGCGGGGACGGGGCGGAGATGGTTTTTTAAAAAAAATTTCAGTCTTAGTAGTTTGCCGGTCCACGAAATAATTATTTTATTTCCGCCGGTCCATCGGTGTAAAAAGGTTGAAGAACACTGGGATAGAGCACAGGGCGGGGACAGGGCACAGATGTCAAGGCAGATGACTTTTTAAAATATGCACTGTCACCTCAGTAACAACTATAGAAAAATAGACAAATATAGTGCAAAACATAGACAGCAGATAATAATTCTCCAAACTGACACATTTTGATCACTAAATTGAAATTCAAATCATTTTTCCTACCTTTGTTATCTGGTGCAGCGATTGCACGCAGCCAGCCCAGAAGCGTTACCCCCCACATCAGTTCTGATGTTGGACAGAAGGTCCGTCGGGGGGGGGTAAGGCTTCTGGGCCGGCAGCGTGCAATCACTTCATCCGCCTGGCTCTTCCCTTCCTCTACTTGCAGCGAGCAACCAGTAGCAGTGGGGGGGGGGGGGGGTTGGGTATTCGCTCCATAGGATGCACCCTTTTTTCCACCTGCTTTTTTGGGGGGGAAAAATGCGTCTTATGGAGCAAAAAATACAGTACAGTGGTGCCTCGCAAAACGAACGCCTCGCACAACGAACGCTGCACACAACGAACTTCATGTCTTGATTCACACAACGAACTTCGTTTCACACAACGAACTTCACACAACGAACTTCGTTTCACACAACGAAGTCGCCCGAGCTGCCGATGTATTGCATCCTTCCGCGCAGGCACTGCAGGCAGTCGTTAGTCACTGCGCTTAACTGCCCTCTCTCACTGTATACAGTCGTCCTTTTAAGATAAACTCAATATTTTTTATATATCATGGCTTCTAAAAAAAGCAGGAAGGTGATTTCTGTTGAAATGAAACGGGAAATAATTAGAAGGAGTGAATGTGGGGTCAAACAGTGTGACCTCGTCAAAGAGTTTGGCCTCAGCAAGACCACCATTTTCACCATTTTGACAAATTTATCTTTTTTTATGTCATCTTAGCATATTTTATGCTGCAGAACAAATTATTTTTTTTAACATGTATTGTTATGGGAAAACGCGTTTCACATAACGAACTTTTCGCATAACAAACTTGCTCCTGGAACGAATTAAGTTCGTTGTGTGAGGCACCACTGTATATTAAAAACTCATAAGAATAGCCTGAGTGGGTCAGAGCAATGGTCCATCAAACTCAGTAGCCCATCCTCACGGTGGCCAATCCAGATCACTAGTAGTTGGTCAAACCCCAAAGAGTAGCAACATTCCATGCTACCGATCCAGGGCAAGCAGAGGCTTTCTCCCATGTCTCTCAAAAGACATCTTCTCCGCTCTGCAACAAACAATGAACTGATGGTGCCGTGAGCTGGCAGCGGGTGGGAAGGCACCTGTGTATGCACGGCATGGGCAGGCTTTTGATTTCTTAAAGTGACAGTTCACTTTTGTCGGTCCGTGCCAGGTTCCATAGATGATGTTCCATAAAAGATATAAAAAGGATGGAGTCGGTCCACAGGAAGGCTACTAAAATGGTGCGTGGTCTTCATCATAAGACGTATGGGATAGACTTAAAGATCTCAATCTGTATACTTTGGAGGAAAGGCGGGAGAGGGGAGATATGATAGAGACATTTAAATACCTACGTAATGTAAATGCAAATGAGTCGAGTCTAAACTAAATTAAACCTTAAGTTTATATACCGCATCATCTCCACGGATATTGTAGAGCTCGGCACGGTTTACAAGAACTTACAAATAGGAAGAGAAGGAAAAAAAAGGTTTACATGAACTTATATATAGAAGAGAAGAGTAAGGGGGGATAGAATTACATTTTTGTGAAAAGCCAGGTTTTCAGTTGCTTGCGGAATAATTGGAGGGAGCCCAGGTTCCGCAGCGGGGTAGTAAGGTCATTCCAAAGACCTGTGATTCTGAAGAGAAGGGATTTTCCGAGTTTCCCTGCATAGCGAATACCGTGTAGAGAGGGGAAGGATAGTTTATACCTTTGGGCAGGTCTGGTAGAGTCAGGACTCGAGGAGTTATAAAATAGTGGGATTAAGGAAGGAAGGATGCCCTGAATGATCTTAAAAGCCAGGCAGGAGCATTTGAAATGGATTCTGGAAATCACTGGGAGCCAGTGAAGTTTGGCTAGGAGTGGGGAGACATGGTCAGACTTGCGTTTTGCAAAGATCAACTTGGCTGCAATATTCTGGATTAGCTGGAGTCTTTGAAGACTTTTTTTTGATAGGCTTAAGTAGATGGCATTGCAGTAGTCTAGTTTGGAGAGGATGATGGATTGGACAAGGACGGCGAAATGTTGTTGGCGAAAATAGGATCTTACTTTCCTCAGCATGTGGAGGCTGAAAAAGCATGATTTAGCCAAGGAGTTGAGGTGGTCATTGAGGGAGAGAGAAGAATCGATAATGATGCCGAGGACCTTGCTTGAGAACTCAAGCTGCAGTGCAGCGCCTGAGGGTAGTCTCTTTAATTTGAAAGGAAACTCTGCAATGAGAGGGCATAGAATGAAGTTAAGAGGTGTTAGGCACCATAGTAATCCAAGGAAATACTTGTTTATAGAAAGGGTGGTAGATGCATGGAACAGTCTCCCGGACGGTGGTGGAGACAGAGAATTCAAGAGGGCCTGGGATAGGCATGTGGGATCTCTCAGAGAGAGGAGATAATGGTTACTGCAGATGGGCAGACTAGACAGGGCATTTGGCCTTTAACTGCCATCATGTTACAATGTTTCTATAACTAAAGTTCTATGACATCACAATGCAGCTGTAAAGAGCCTTAGCCTATAGGAAGAGGAGATGCAAATGTTAAGAGCCTTAGCCAATAGGGAGAGGAGGAGATAGTGGATGCTGCGGATGGGCCATTTGGCCTTTATCTGCCATCATGTTTCTATGTTTCTCTCTGATGTCACCACATGTGAGAATATCTGCTCCTTGTCCTAAGATATTATAATATATTCTCTTTCGTCAGAGCTCTTCCCTCTAATTCTATACGGTGTGCCAAACGTTAAGTGCCACTTTGGCATGGAACTTTCATGCTAAAATGGCAGGTACGTCGTGCCACATCGGCGGTGAAATGTCAAGAGTCCTTCTAAATGCTCTTAAGTGCTATTCCTTAAGGTAATGCCAAAGAGCTATTACACATAGGTAGGAGGGGGTGGTGTGCAAATAGGTGGGCCACAAGTGTATAGGTGATTCCTATACCTACACACAAAACCTATAAATTACCGTCGAGCACTCAGATTTTTGGCACCTTTCCAAAATTGATTCCCTTAACTCTCTGCACTGCCATTTCCAAGGAACAGCTCACAAACTTACACTGCCTGGAGATAAATGCTTGAAAAAAATTGTTTGCAAATAGGAAACTGACTGATTCTCAATCCACACACGGAAACTCCTAGTGTGATACAAACTATCTTTTTCTCATTATATACAAGTCTTATCTTAGAAACCACTGCTGTTTTCTAACTCATGAGAAATACCTTCTGTTTATATCCAGCAGATCAGCAGATCCCACACGAATGGAAGAGAATAAAGAATCAAGGAGAAGATCTGGTAAAAATGGAACAAATCCAAACACAGTCAGAAAATGTCTTTAAGAATATTTCCCAGAGACCTGAGATGATTAAGACAAAGAATTGTAAGCAAGAATCAAAGGAACAGAGACACCCTACAGGAGACACAACGGATGGAGTCATTAAGTGTGAGAGAAATGAAAGGGAGCTCAGTAACATCCCTGAGGACAAGATGCACCTAGCAGAGAGACCCTTCCAAATTAATAATAGTGATAAAGTGACTTCTGCCTTCCTCCAGGGCAAGAGTAAAGGAGAAAAACACCAGAAAGATCTCCAAATGCACAAAAGGGATCATAAAAATGAGAAAATATTTTCAGGTAGTAAGCGTCATAAAAGTTTAACTGGACTTAAAACTCAGCAGAGGATACAGACAGAAGACAAAACATTTACATGTACTGAGTGTAATAAAAGCTTCACACGGCTTTCAAATTTAAAAAGTCACAAAACGATCCACACAGGATACAAAGCATTTACATGTACTGAGTGTAATAAAAGCTTCACTCGGCTTTCCTATCTAAAAAATCACAAACTAATTCACACAGGGCACAAACCATATACATGTACTGAGTGTAATAAAAGCTTCACTCATCTTTCAAAGCTAAAAGGACATCAAATGATCCACACAGGGTACAAACCATTTACATGTTCTGAGTGTAATAAAAACTTCACTCAACGTTCACATCTAAAAAGACACCAGATGATCCACACAGGATACAAGCCATATACATGTACTGAATGTAATAAAAGCTTCACTCAGCTTTCAAAGCTTAAAGGACATCAAACGATCCACACAGGATACAAACCATTTACATGTACTGAATGTAATAAAAGCTTCAATCAGCTTTCAAAGCTAAAAGGACATCAAATGATCCACACAGGATACAAACCATTTACATGTAGTGAATGTAATAAAAGCTTCAGTCGGCTTGGAAATCTAAAAATTCACAAAATGATCCACACAGGATACAAACCATATACATGTACTGAGTGTAATAAAAGCTTCACTTGCCTTAGAGGTCTAAAAATTCACCAGAGGAACCACACAGGAGATAAACCATTTACATGTACTGAGTGTAATAAAAGCTTCACTTGGCTTAGAAGTCTAAAAATTCACCAGAGGATCCACACAGGAGATAAACCATATTCATGTACTGAGTGTAATAAAAGATTCACTTGTCTTAGAGGTCTAAAAATTCACCAGAGGTTCCACACAGGAGACAAACCATATAAATGTACTGTGTGTAATAAAAGCTTCACTCAGCTTTCAGATCTAAAAAGACACCAAAGAATTCATACAAATCATAAACCATTTACATGTACTGAGTGTAATAAAAGCTTCACTCAGCTTTCACATCTAAAAGGACACCAGTGGATCCACACAGGAGACAAACCATTTAGATGTACTGAGTGTAATAAAAGCTTCACTCAGCATTCATATCTAAAAGGACACCAAAGGATCCACACAGGAGACAAACCATTTACATGTACTGAGTGTAAGAAAAGCTTCACTTGGCTTATAGGTCTAAAAATTCACCAGAGGATCCACACAGGAGACAAACCATATAAATGTACTGTGTGTAATAAAAGCTTCACTCAGCTTTCAGATCTAAAAAGACACCAAGGAATTCATAAAGATTACAAACCGTTCACGTCTAGTGAGTGTAATAAAGGGTTCACTCAGGATTCACATATAAAAGGACACCAAAGGATCCACACAGGATAGAAAACTTTTACATGTACTGAGTGAAATAAAAGCTTCAATCAACATTCAATCTAAAAATTTACACCATGAAATAAGACACTGGCTGTGAATCAACAGGTTTGTCCTTCACTCTCAAATAGCTTTGGTATTGTAGACTGGCTCCTGTCTGTGCTGCCTTAAATCCCTAAATTGCGTCTGGATGTAACAGGAGGTTGTTGTAAGAGTGGTTTTAAGAAAGGTTTGGACAATTTCCTGGAGGGGGAAGCTACTGGTTGCCCTGGATCAGTAGCATGGAATGTTGCTATGCCTTGGTTTTTGGCCAGGTACTAGGGACCTGGATTGGCCACCATGAGAATGGGCTACTGGGCTTGATGGACCATTGGACTGACCCAGTAAGCTGTTCTTATGGTCTTATTCTTTTTTTATGCTATGTACATGCTACAATCTTGGCACCAGGGACTTTCTCAGCATCAAATTTTCCTATAAAGCACTGATATCTGCCACGTGATAGTGAATGTCTGATTGGCTCTACCAATGTCAGTGTGCTATAAGTCCTCCAAGCAGAGAGGCAGTTTAAAGTGTGCAGAGATTTGCATATGGGCTGTCTGACCAATTGAGTTTTACAGTTGGTCAGGACTTGGTTGAGTAATGTTAACTATTTGATGCAAAAAAATTGATCACTCTGTAGCATGATATATTAATTGTGCTGGATTGTAAATATGTGGCATGGTATGATTTTTAGAATTCTGCTTGGAGTTAAAATATGTAGCAGGATGTATTTAGTTTTGTTGGAGGTAAATTAAAGTTTGCTGGAATTATTGCCTGACCCAAGACAGGATGTGATTTTAAATTATGGATTTATAGTAAAGTGAATTTCTATTTGAATTTAAGTTAAATGAGTATTTTTGAGAGTGAATTTCTAACTTGGAAAGACCAGGGTGGATACCAGAGCTGAACAGAACTTTATCAGTGGAACAGGATGTAGGCTACCCTGTTTCCCCGATGGTAAGACACTGTCTTATTTTTTTTGGAAGGCCAAAATATGCTCTAGGGCTTATTTTCGGGGGGATGCCTTATTTACCCATGAAGAAGACTACAGTACACAGTTATTGTTGAAAAAAAACAGAATTTTATTACGTTCGCGATAGGTACGTTCGCAATGCGTTCGTTGGAGGAAGAAAACGGTCGGCTGAAGAATCAGTCGGCCGAAAAATCGTACCGTGTATGGCCAGCTTTATCCATCATACCATATATTGTACCATTTAATGTCCCCAATGTTCTCCATCAGGGAAACACAGTAAAGAGATTATTCTGTAGTGCAGCATCAGAGGGGACTTGACAATGTGAAACCATTGTTTATATACCGTATGCATTTTAAACAGGCTTTATATACAGTAAGTGGTATTGCTCACAGCAAAAGAAACCTGTCTGCGTGTCTCACTTTTGGATGTTCTGGCCATGAACTAACTCCTGCAGTCTCCGTTAGGGAAGGATGAGGGAAGCTGCCTGTGTTTCCTTGCGCGGAGTCACGTGCGCGCGCTGCAGTCCTGTCACTTCCTCCTCTTCACTTCATGACGAGGCGCGGCACGCAGCCATGGAAGCAAATACGGTAAACGGAGGGACCACACGGAGTCACCCACCGTACCACCCGATTCGGGTAAGCGCAGGTATCGGTGGGTGGCTTATTTGCGGGGGGGTGCCTTATTTTACATTTTTTTCTAAAAAGGGGGGGCTGTCTTATTTGATGGAAACAGGGTAGTATCTCTTCACACCAAATTCATCTCTGGACTACCCCAGTCTGCAAGAACAATAGAATCTCATCAGATCCTCCATTTTAATCCACTCATAAACTCTTCATACCACATTCGGCCAGGACAGTAACAATACTCTGTATTGGGACACCGTTTTAAGTCACTCGAAGAAGATTCAATCAGATGACATCATCTGCCTTGAAATAGAGGGAATTGAAAGACTGCTCTATGATTGGGACTGCTCTCCAGCCTCAGAGATGGGACAATTGCTATGCATCATGAGTCCAGCTTTCAAGCCAGCCACATCTATAAAGCCAGACACATGTCCCGCCCTCTCTTTCTTTTTCTCTTCCTTGGATCACAGGGCTGGACCAAGCTGCAACATTTCTCTCTCTCTGCAACCTTGTGCTTAGCTCTCCAACTATGCCATGCAGTCTTCTAAGGACTTTTTAACCAGTATTTGTGAGTAAATTTAATAATTTGACCTTAGCAAAATTTTGTCTAGTGTAGCCTATTATCTTTGCTTAACGATCCTACTTGCTTTACTTGCTTGATTTTAATGTTTTTATCATTAATTCTGCTCTAAAAGAAATAAAGTTTCAGTTTGCTTATAAAAATGTTCTCAGTCTTAGTTCTTGATATTACAGAGCTAAGTTTTAATCAAGTGAGCTATATTTCTCTCTCTTTGAGAGTGATATAGCTTATTGCTGGGGTTCCATCCATTTAATAATAATTTTGCAACAACTCCATCTGAGTTAATGCTCTTTTTAACCTGCTTTCCATCACAAATGGCGACAACCCCTCTATTCCAACAGCCTCAAAACTAGCTAACTATTTTAAAACAATGATTCAATCCACACAAGACCACCAACTCCACTAGACCCACTGCAACAAAACCACCTATGGAAATACCAACAGATCTGGGAATGCGTTTGAAGAGATTAAATTCAAAAACACAAAACGGCTTCGCCTAAAATAGTCCAAAGCATACTGCAGCTCACCTTATTTGATCAAAGCAGCAACCCTAGCAACCATAGGAAAAATAACCTAATGGCTTAACTATCACCTAAAAACTGACCTTACCCCAAATCAGGAAACAGAGAAACATGACAAATAAAGGCCAAATGGCCAAACTAGTCTGCCCATGACTACTATTTATTATTTATATAGCGCTGAAATGTGTACGCAACACTACATTTTAACATACAATAGACAGTTCCTGCTTAGAAGAGCTTACAATCTAATTTAGACAGGACATTTCAGGGTTGGGGAGGTTAGAGTAGGTATAGGTATCTGACAGCAGCAGGGTTAGGAAGATTGTAGTGTGTATAGGTATCTGACAGCAGTGAGGGGGAGTTAGAAGTTGAAAGCCGTATCCATCCACGGTAATTATCTCTCTGAGAGATCCCACGTACTTATCCCAGGCCCTCTAGAATTCAGACACAGAACGACTCGAATGCTACTTAGAACACTTCAATATCCTCCACCCGTCACAATCAGAATTTAGGAAACGTCACTGCACTAGGAACATTTGGCAAAGAACTTCTAAGCAAGGGTCACGGTACAATCATAATCCAATTTGACCTAAATAGTGCATTTGACCTAGTAGACTTAGATCAAATGTCCGGGCCCTTGTTTCTCTTTAGATGATTGCCTATATATTATTATCTGTACATTTTTTAATGACTAATTTTATATTTGATTTATACTCGTATATGCTTGTATGTTTTATCATATCCAAATGACAATAAAAATTATTTGAAATATAAAGAAAACAGACTTGATGAAACAAAGGTATAAGGAGCGATGGTGATGTAATGAGACAAGATAAGTAAGGTGGGTGACTGAAATATAGTATTTTAAAGATAAGTAATACAGTTTGTATGTGACAAAATGAGAGAGAGGGAGCCAGTGCTCTTTTTGGAAGAGAGGTGTGATATGAACAAACTTTCACAAATTTGTCAGGAGGCAGATAGCAGAATTTTGGACAAGCTGAAGTGACATCTATCGTCCACCTTCCAGTCCAGAGCCACTAATAATCACGAGACCTTGATAAACCGCGATCCGGTAGATAGCTCAGCCCACCATGGGCCAAGATGAGAAGACATTTAGGAGATCTTGGCTTGGCCAGGGCTGAACCAATATATACAGCCCTAAGCTTCCTGGCCATGCTCGTCAACTGAAGATGCATTTGACCTTCGAGTTCTTGGCTGAAACCATCAAATACATCACTGGTCTGCCCCAGTGACACACAATGAGCTGGAATGCCCTTTGTGACAGTGACCAGACAGTGACCATTCCCCTGGGTCTAAGACTTGTCAACTGAGGAAGTCGGTTTGAACATTTTCCACTCCAGACACAAGGGAACACTTCTGGTGCTCCCCTGCCTGTTCACATCTGCTACTGTCGTTCTGTTGTCGGAAAACATACTTACCACTTTTCCCTCTAGGGCATTTTCCAGAGATCTTTATGCTTGACAAATGACTCAGAGCTCTAGACCAGGGGTGTCTAGCTTGCGGCTGCATGTGGGCCCCATGAAGTATTTTGTGTGGCCCTGCTCATGCTTAACGGTGATGCGGTGTTTACCGTCTTGCTGGAGTATTTGCTCAAAGCAGCGAGCAGCAGATCCTGTGTGCCTCTCGCGGCTGACCTGGAAGTGTTCCCTGACATCGCGACGTCAGAGGGAACGCTTCCAGGTCAGCTGCAGGAGGCACGTGGAAGCTGCTTCCTGCGGCTTTGAGCAAACGCTGCAGGCAGGGCTTTTGCTCCAAGAGCTGCAAGTACAGCGCCGCCTGCAACTTCAGCCAGATCCTGGTGAGCCCAGAGTGACTGAACATCAATGTGACCACTGAGGAGGAGCTGATGACCCTGCCGGGGGTGAGCTGAGCCATGGCGCATAACATCATCGAGTACCGCAACTACATCGGCAGCTTCAAGAAGGTGGAGGACCTGTTAGCTTTGGGAAATGTATATAGCAAATGTCTTTGTATTGTGTTCAAAAGAAAAGGAAATGCATTTCTGGTTTTATTTCTACAGTGTTGAAGTACTTGCTGACCCTTGCTGTGGCTGATGGGGATCCCCAAGCACCGCCAGCAGAGGACCTCCTCTAGAGATGGCCAGAATTCCCCTCCACCAAGCACAGCAGTCGCTGGCAGCTTCCATGAGCCACTGAGGTGCCAGCATCTGTGACTCAGGGACGCTACTGCTGCCTGCCAAGCTTGGCAAAAGGGACCCCTGGCCAACTGCAAAGGAAGTCCTCAGCTGACAGCTTGGGGGTTCTCATCAGCTGAGTATTTATATTTTATATTTACATTAGAGGCTCTGGTAGAAACCCATTTACAAAGCATGTATTCTTCCCAATTAATATTTCCAAATTAATAAAGTGTCTTTGCTTATTTGTAAATGGGTCTCTACCACAGCCTTTAATTCAGTAGCATAATTAAATGAAATAACTACTTCTGAAGTTTATGGAAGCGGGCAGGGACAGAAAAGATTACTTGCGGGGACAGGTTTGGTTTCAAGTTTTATTTCAAACGTGATATACCGCTTAAAAAAAACCTGTCTATCCCCGTGCAACTCTCTAGTGCAGTGTTCTTCAACCTTTTTCCACCTATGGACCGGCAGAAGAAAAATAATTATTTTGTGGACCGGCAGTTGAAAAACACTGGGCCAGAACCCGCCCATCTCCGTCCCAGACCTCGCTCCCTTAATAGTACTAATTGCAACACTATTTTTTCCATTCATTTTTCATATATATACACACAATAAAATCTTATTAACAACATATAATGATTAACCACAAAATTAAACTACAGAAAGCACACTGTATGCTTCTCAACATTCATTCCTACCAGAACATAGATAACCCCTATGAAAATATGGGACCAAAAACTAAAAGTACTAATATATACAAAGAAACCCTAAGATGCAAGGCTCTGCATGCAGTACAACCCCAGAGAAAAAGAAGCAAATGCATCTCTTCCTGAGCAGTGCAAAATACCGACAGTTGATGTAAATTCTCAAAATTGACACAATTCAATCATTAAATTCAAAAATAAAATCATTCCCCCTACCTTTGTTGTCTTCCTCCCTCCATGGTGTGCCTTACCTTCTGACCTGCTCCTCCCGCCTGACCGTTTTATGCTGCCCCCGGTGTTACAATCTTTGGGACGGCTCCCTCTTCCTCACTGATGCAGTGCACGAAGCCGTGGGCAGCGGCTCCTTGCACGTTCTGCGCTTCATCTGGAAGCCTTCCCTCTGGCGTCAGAGAGAAAGCTTCTGGTTCAGGTGCAGGACATGTGTAGGAGCCGCTGCCCACGGCATTGTGCAGTGCGGCAGTGAGGAAGAAGGAGTCGGCCCGAAGATAACGCCGCATCGATCGCACTGCGGACTGGTGGTTGAAGAACACTGTCTCGGGCTCGATGCAAGTGCTGGCCCTGTGGACTGGCAGGAAATTTCTGTGGACTTGCACCGGTCCACGGACCGGTGGTTAAATAACACTGCTCTAGTGCATGCGCAGGTACCTCCCACCCATTGGGCTGGAGGGAAGTTGGCATCTAATTGGAGATTAAATTATGAAGAACTTTGTGGCCAAACTGAGTATCCTGTCTGATAAGATTATCCAAACAGTAGTGGGTCGTGAAAGTGTGAAATGAGGACCAGGTGGCTGCTTTACAGATGTCATCAATAGGAGTGGTTTGCAGATGGGCTACTGCAGGCACCGTGGCTTGTACTTTATGTGCTGTAACACAGCCCTCTAGCGTCAGACCAGTTTGAGCATAGCAGAATGAGATACAATTCACAGTCCATATGGATATAGACCTCTTGGTTATAGGAGTTCTCAGCTTGTTTGGGTCAAACGACAGAAAGAGCTGAGTAGAAGTTCAGTGAGGCTTGGTTCTGTCCAAGTAGTAAGCTAGAACACATTTGCAGTCTAATGTATTAAGAGTTGCCTCATTAGGTTGAGCATGCGGCTCTGGAAAAAAACACCAGAAGATTGATGGACTGGTTGAGATGAAACTGCAAAACAACTTTTGGGAGGAACTTCAGATGAGTTTGAAGAACTATCTTGTCAGGATAACATGTAGTATAAGATGGATCTCCTACTAGCACCTGGAATTCACTCACTCGGCATTCTGACGTGAGAGCAATGAGGAAGATCACTTTCCAAGTGAGGTGCTTGAAAGATGAAGCGGACAATGGTTCAAATGAGTGCTGAAAGCACCACATTAAGGCCCCAAGAACATAAGAACATAAGCATTGCTTCTGTTGGGTCACACCAGAGGTCCATCATGCCCAGCAGTCCGCTCACGCAGCGGCCCATCGGGTCCAGGACCTGTATATGGAAACATAGAAACATAGAAGATGACGGCAGAAAAGGGCTACAGCCCATCAAGTCTGCCCACTCTGCTTACCCACCCCCTGTCTATGCCCTAATGACCCAATTTCCTTATCTTGACCCTCGTAGGGATCCCACATGGGTATCCCATTTATTCTTAAAGTCTGGCACGCTGTCTGCCTCGATCACCTGCACTGGAAGCTTGTTCCAATGATCAACCACTCTCTCTGTGAAGAAATACTTTCTGGTGTCGCCATGAAATTTTCCACCCCTGAGTTTGAGCGGGTGCCCTCTTGTGGCCGAGGGTCCCTTGAGAAAGAAAATATCATCTTCCACTTCGACACGTCCCGTGAGGTACTTAAATGTTTCGATCATGTCTCCCCTCTCCCTACATTCCTCAAGAGTGTAGAGCTGCAATTTGTTCAGTCTCTCTTCGTACGAGAGACCCTTGAGCCCCGAGATCATCCTGGTGGCCGTCCGTTAAACCGATTCAATTCTGCGCACATCTTTACTGTAATGTGGCCTCCAGAACTGCACACAGTACTCCAGATGAGGTCTCACCATGGCCCTGTACAACGGCATTATGACTTCAGGCTTTCAGCTGACGAAACTTCTATTGATACAACCCAATATCTGCCTTGCCTTAGATGAAGCCTTCTCCACTTGATTGGCAGTTTTCATGTCTGCACTGATGATTACTCCTAAATCTCGTTCTGCTGAAGTCCTAGTTAAAGTTTCTCCGTTCAAGAAGTACGTCCTGCATGCTTCCAAGGTGCATGACCTTACATTTCTTAGCATTGAAGCCTAGCTGCCAGGTTGAGGACCAACTTTCCAATGTAAGCAGGTCCTGTGCCATATAATTCTGTAAACTGCATTCACTTACTATATTACATAGTTTGGCGTCATCGGCGAATAGTGTTATTTTACCTTGAAGCCTTTGAGTCAGATCCCCTATGAATATGTTGAAAAGGAGTGGACCCAGGACCGAGCCCTGCGGCACTCCACTGGTCACCTCCAATGTTTTAGAGAGGGTACCATTAACCACCACCCTCTGAAGTCTGCCACTCAGCCAATCATTGACCCATGCAGTTAGTGTCTCTCCTAACCCCATCGATTCCATCTTGCTTAGCAGCCTGCGGTGTGGAACACTGTCAAAAGCTTTACTGAAGTCCAGGTACACGACGTCCAAAGACTCTCCCAAGTCCATCTTTCTTGTTACCCAGTCAAAGAAGCTGATGAGATTGGATTGGCAGGACCTACCCTTGGTGAATCCATGCTGACTGGGATCCCGAAGATTCCCTTCATTCAAGATCGTGTCCAATTTGCTTTTAATTAGTGTTTCCATGAGTTTGCACACTATTGATGTGAGACTCACCGGTCTATAATTCGCAGCCTCTGCCCTGCAACCCTTTTTATGCAGAGGAACGACATTAGCTAATTTCCAGTCCAGGGGAGCTTTCCCCTTACTTAGGGAGAGATTGAATAGCTCAGCCAACGGTTTCGCCAGGACATCGCTCAATTCTCTGAGCACTCTTGGGTGCAAATTGTCTGGTCCCATGGCTTTGTTCACCTTGAGTCTTGCCAGTTCACTGTAAACTTCACCTGGTGTGAACTCAAAATTCTGAAACGGGTCTTCTGTGCTTTGTGTTGCCTTCAACTGCGGACCGTGTCCCGGTGCCTCACAGGTGAAGACTGAGCAGAAGTATTCATTCAGTAGTTCGGCTTTATCGGAATCTGCTTCCACGTAACTTCCGTCCGGTCTTCTAAGGCGTACTATCCCGCCTGTGTTCCTTTTTCTGTCACTAATATACCTGAAGAAGGATTTGTCCCCCTTTTTAATGTTTTTTGCCAGAATTTCTTCCACTCGAAGTTTTGCCTCCCTAACTGCCATTTTGACCGCTGTAGACCTGGTCCTATATTCTACTTTTGCCTCTCTTTTCTCCGTGCGCTTGTAGGAGAGAAACGCTTTTTTCTTCTCCTTAATGAGGTGCGAGATCTCCGTGGTGAACCATTGGGGTTTATTGTTTCTTTGTCGTTTATTTACTGATTTTATGAAGCAGGCTAGTTGCTTCATGTATGGTTGATTTCAGTGTTAACCACTTAGCTTCTACATCATCGGTCTCCGCTTGGTCCTGCAGCGTCTGATGGACGAAATCTCCCATGCGTGCGAAGTCTGTGCCCCGGAAATTGAGTACCTTTGTTTTCGTGTTTGATCTAGGGAAGCCTTTCCTAAGGTTGAACCATACTATGTTGTGGTCGCTGGAGGCTAGCGTATCTCCTACTGAGACCTCTGAGACGCTTTCCCCGTTGGTGAGTACCAGGTCGAGGATTGCCTGGGCCCTAGTGGGCTCCGTTACCATTTGTTTGAGACGTGCTCCCTTTATGGAGGTTAAGAGCCTCCTGCTACCGCTGGTTGTCGCTGAAAATGAGTTCCAGTCTGCATCAGGCATATTGAAGTCCCCTAGCAGTACAGCTTCTCCTCGTAGAGTGATGTTCTCTATGTCTTCAATTAATTCTGCGTCCATGTCTTCCAGTTGTCTTGGGGGTCTGTATACCACACCTAGATACAGACATTTTTCTCTGCCTCTTGCCAGGTTTACCCAGAGGGACTCCCCAGTGTACTTGACATCTGTGATCCTGGTGGTTTTGATGTCCTCTTTAATGTATAGAGCTACCCCCCCCTCCTAACCTGCCCTCTCTATCCCTTTTTCCTTCAGGAAATTATCTAATCCTTATCTAATCCTCTTCAACATATTCGTAGGAGACCTGACTAAAGGGCTTCAAGGTAAAATAACATTATTCGCCGATGACGCCAAACTATGTAACATAGTGAGTAATAGCAATTTGCCTGACGGAATGATACAGGACCTACTCCTGTTGGAACACTGGTCCTCAACTTGGCAACTTAACTTCAACGCTAAGAAATGTAAGGTCATGCACCTTGGCAGTAGAAATCCGTGCAGAAATTACACCCTAAATGGGGAGACCTTAACTAGGACTGCAGCAGAGCGTGATTTTGGAGTAATCATTAGTGAAGACATGAAAGCTGCTAATCAAGTGGAGAAGGCTTCATTCAAGGCTAGACAAATGTTGGGGTGTATCCGTAGCAGGAAGCCCGTGGTCATAATGCCATTGTACAGATCCATGGTGAGACCTCACCTGGAATACTGTGTACAATTCTGGAGGCCACACTACCGAAAAGATGTGCTGAGAGTTGAGTCGGTTCAACGAATGGCCACCAGGATGGTCTCGGGGCTCAAGGATCTCTCATACAAGGAGAGGCTGACTAAATTGCGGCTGTACTCTCTCGAAGAACGTAGGGAGAGGGGAGACATGATTGAGACATTTAAATATATCACCGGTCGTATCAAGTAGGAAGATGATATTTTCTTCTTAAAGGACCCTCGTCAACAAGAGGGCATCCGCTAAAAATCAGGGGTGGGAAATTTCATGGCGACACCAGGAAGTATTTCTTCACCGAAAGTGTGGTTGATCATTGGAATGATCTTCCAATGCAGGTGATTGAGGCCAGCAGCGTGCCAGATTTTAAGAAAAAATGGGATGTACATGTGGGATCTCTAGGAGGGTAAATTGGGGGAGAGAAATCAGAGCGGGCAGACTTGATGGACTATGGGATATCTAAGAGGGTAAAGTTAGGGGGGTGGGTCATTAGTGTGGGCAGACTTGATGGGCCTTGGCCCTTTTCTGCCATCATTTTCTATGTTTCTATGTTTCTTGAACCCAGATATCGTGCTCTATCGTATCACACCCTCTGGAAGCTCATACCAGGTGTCCACCACCCTTTGGGTGAAGAAGAACTTCCTAGCATTGGTTCTGAATCTGTCCCCTTTTAATTTTTCCGAGTGCCCTGTCGTTCTTGTAGTTTTTGAAAGTTTGAAGAATCTGTCCCTCTCCACTTTCTCTATGCCCTTCATGATCTTGTACATCTCAATCATGTCCCCTCTAAGCCTCCGCTTTTCCAGTGTAAAGAGCCCCAGTTTCTCTAGTCTTTCAGCATACAAAAGGTTTTCCATAAAGGCACTTCATGAAACTAGAAATCAGAGGATGCACCTAGTCTAGTCTGCCCATCTACAGTAACCATTATCTCTTCCTCAACATCTTTTTGCTCTCCTTCCCACAGTGTGGCATCTCTCCTCCTTCCCTTCTGTGATCTCACATCTCCCTGTCTTTCTCTTCCTCCCTCTCACCTACCTTTCTCTTCTGCTTCCCTTCCTTGGTCTGGCATATTTCTCTTCTTCGCTCTCCCTCCAGTAGTCTGACATTTCTCTTGTTCCCTTTCTCCTTTCTTGTGGTCTGGTATCTCCTCTTTTCTCTTTCCCTGCCTCAGATGTCTGGCATCTCTTTCTTGGTTTTCTTCTCCATCCCCGCACACCAGCATTTCTCTAATGACTAACCCCCTGTTATACTCCAGTGACCCCACTGCATTCCTCCCCTCCACAGAGTTTGATAAGGCAGGTGCTCATGCGTTCTTCAGGCCGCAAGCAGCATGAAGTAAGCACACTGTGTTCGGCGGTCTGGAATTTTTCCACCAACTGCTAATGCTTCGCTCCTAAGTGGGGACAGGAAGCAGTAGCAGAGGGAAAGTTTCCAGGCAGCATATTTACTTCAGTTATGCTACTGGCGGCCCAAAAAGTGAAAGAGCAGCTACAGCAATGGATCCCACCATCTCTCCTTTTCTTGACTACTCTTTCATCTAACATTTCTCTCCCTCCTTCCACACCACCACCTGGTTCCAACAACTCTCCATTTCTTTTCCCTCTCTCCATCCCATTGTCCACCATGTCTCTCCCTCTCCTGTTTCCAGGACAATTATTTCTTTCCCTTCCACCTTCAGTCCCGGCATATCCCCCTCTGTTTATCTTCCTCCCCCATGAACTTCAAGAACGGCCTTTAGGGCAAACAGGGCAGTTGCCCTCAGCCCTATGGCTTTAAGAGGTCCCCCCCTCCCGAAGGCTGTTATGCTTCCCCTTGTTTCCTCCCTTGTCCAGCGTCCCCCTGGCCTATATGGTCTAATTTTAGAAGTTCATTACTGTCTGTAGAGAATCGCTGGCGCTGGAGCATTTTTTAGAGGCAGCCCAAGGCCACCACTGCACTTTCCCTCTGCCGTGGTGTGTCCCATGCCGAAACAGGCTTCCTATTCGTCCTCCTGCCCTCCGCACTGCTCACTGCATGGGTGCTTGCTCGCCTCCAGTGTAACTTACAAGCTGTTCTGGTTTGGGTCCCATCATGAATTTTCATTGGTTCAGCTGGGGCACACAACACAACAAGCCCACCCCAAATAATGTAGTGTCCTGCATTTCCGTCTCGACATCCCCTCTCCCATCCCACACAGAAGCCACACATAAACCTCAAACACAGCATCTAAACCATGTCCCAGTGTAAAATCTCCTTCCTCTCTATTAACCCCCTCCCTCACCCCCCCCTCAATTTCAATCACTTAAACTGCAATGTGGTTCAAGATCAATTGCCAGTCTCTTTGATGACACTTATAATGGCCTTGACGTCTGGAAACTACCTAATTCCTTTTCAGTTTTAACCTACTTCTACCCCTTGTAATCACTATCCTCCTCTCATACCTCACTCCCTTCTTTCCACCCCCCACACACAGCCTCTCCTACATGGTTCCATCATTCCCAGCATCTGCTCCCTCTTTCTCCCCTCACCGATATTGCCCTGTTCCTTTCACACCACCTCCTTAGCATCTTCCTGTCCTTTTCCTCTTCCCTCCTGCCTTCCTTACCCCATGGTCCAGCATTTTTCTCTCTTCCCTCCCTACCACTGTCCATCATCTCCTTCTATCTCTTCTCCCCCTGGATTCAACATTTCCTTCTTTCTCCACCCCCCATGCAACATCTCATCTTCTGCCCACTCCACTGCCATGTCTAATATTTCTCCCACTCTTCCCCGTTCCCCTTGCAGCCTCTCTCTTTCTCTCTTACATCTCCCCTCCCCAGGCAGAATTTCTTTTTTTCTAACCCTGTGCATTTCTCTCTTGTCCCTCTCTTACTTTGCAGCATCACTCTCTTGCCCCCTCTCTCTGTGCAGCATCTCTATCTCTCACCCCTCTTCCACCATGTCCTTGGGAAAAAAGTCCATAGTCTGTTATTGAGAAAGACATGAGGGAAGCCACTGCTTGCCCTGGATCGGTAGCATGGAATTGTGCTACTCTTTGGGGTTTTGCCACGTACTAGTGACCTGGATTGGCTGCCTTGGGGATGGGCTACTGGGCAGGATAAACTATTGGTCTGACCTAGAGAGTTGCGCAGGGACAGAAATCCCACCCACCCCCGCCCATCCCCACCAGGATCCTCTCCGTCCCCACCCATCCCCGCAAGGAATTACCTCCATCCCCGCCTGTCCCCATAAAAAGCAGCAATTACTTCTGACAGGATCATCAATTCAACAGTTTCTTTTGTGTTTGCGCTGCTGTTTTCCTTGTGGAATCTCTTTGGAGGAACCCTTTTTTTGTTTTCTGTTCAGGTAATTAACTTATAAACCCCCTCTTTTACTAAGGCTGACGTGTCCATTATATTATATGGATGAACCCTGCTTCCAAAGCCTTCCATCCCCGTGGGAGTCCCGTTGGCTAGAGAGGGGTCCCCATGGGCCAGAGGGGGGTCCCCGTGGGACTCCCACGGGACCCACAGGATTCCCGTGATCCCCGTTCCCGTGCAGACTTCTAGTCTGACCCTGTAAGACTATTCTTATATTCTCTCTTGCCCTTCCCCCATCTCCCTCTCTTGCCAATCTCCCCCCGTATACAGCACCTCTCTCTTGCCCCTCCACCCGAAGACTTCTGCCACATCTCGCCCTTAACGTCATATCTATGTTATTTGAATGCTGTAATGTGTGCTCATTAACTGTTTCATTGGTATTATACTTACACTATCTTATATCCCAGTCATTTGGAATATTCTTCCATTCTATAATGATAGTGTTTGTATTGACATTTATCATATTTCTGTTATATGATTGTTCTACAGCGCTGTTATATGTGTATATTTCTGATATTGTTTCTTGTTGCTCCTATTATTTGGTTTCAATTTGCTGTTTCCAAGTTTACCTCATACCAAGCTTATGTTCTTTTGGAAACCACCTAGGTTTTTGGGTGGTGAATAAATTGTAAAATAAATAATTTCTTAGGTTAAACAATTTAGTCTCCACCGAAAGAGTGAAATCAGGTAATGAGAGGAAGACAGTTCTGGGTCCTTATTTGGCTTCAACAAAACTACAGAATGTTTTTTAAATTAATATGGTGTAAGCTGTAAGGTATCCTAGAGCAGGAAAGGGAAAGATGTACCCACATACTCCAGGACACCAAAATAGTTCTTAAGTTTTACGTCACAGTACGGCCCCTAACAAACCCTACTTCAGGTGTGGCTAGTGAGGAAAGCCAACTGATTTGCTAGGATAAGCAGCATGAAATCTGTTTTACTACTTGGGATCTAGCTAGGTACTGGGACCTGGGTTGGCCACCGTTGGAAACAGGATACTGGGCTTGATGGGCCTTTGGTCTGTCCCAGTATGGCAATCTTATGTATATATGTTATTATCTATTGTATTTACTGTATGTTTATATTTGATCATTTTACAATTGTTATGCTGTTAAATTGTACCTGCTGGACATTGGCTGGAGTGAATCTCTTAATAATAAAACCCTAAGCGCGCATGCGCACTTAGGGTTTCGTGATCCCTGCCACCGTGTTTTCTGATCCGTGGCCAAACTCTATTTTAGAACGCGGCAGCAGGGAACACTCTGGCCTCTCCCCTCCTCCCGCCCTGACTCACTGTAAGGCCCATTGTTTGTCGTCGTCGCCCCCCCCCCCCCGTGCGCACCCCTCCCCGCCGCATCTGAACTCCCATTGACCCTCCCATCCAACCCTCCCACCACGAGATGACCGACAAACCTCCTGGTTCCAGCGGCGTCCGCAGCATTCTAAATACGCTGCTTCGGGGCCTTCTACTGCCCTGATTTCCTCTGCTGCGTCCCCAATGTCATCAGGGATGCAGCAGAGTAAATCAGGGAAGTAGAAGGCCCCGAAGCAGCGTATTTAGAATGCTGCGGACGCCACTGGAGTTAGGAGGTTTGTCGGTCGTCTTGCGGTGGGAGGGTCGGATGGGAGGGTCAGTGGGGTCGGCTGTATGGTGGCGGTAGTGGGGGGAGATGAAAAGATGCTGCTCAAGGGTTCTACTGCAGAGGGAGATGGGAGGGAGGGAGGCAGGCAGGTAAGCTTTGGAGGTGGAGGTGGGACAAAGTCTGAAAGGCAGTGAGGGGGACATAGGAAGGAGGCACTGGGGGCACTAAGGACACAGGAGGCACTGAGGGCACTAAGGACACGGGAAGGAGGCACTGGGGGCACTAAGGACATAGGAGTCAATGAGGGCACTAAGGACATAGGAAGGGGAACTAAGGACATAGGAAGGAGGCACTGAGGGCACTAAGGACATAGGATGGAACACTAAGGACATAGGAGGGAGGCACTGAGGGCACTAAGGACACGGGAAGGAGGCACTGGGGGCACTAAGGACATAGGAGTCAATGAGGGCACTAAGGACATAGGAAGGGGAACTAAGGACATAGGAAGGAGGCACTGAGGGCACTAAGGACATAGGATGGAACACTAAGGACATAGGAGGGAGGCACTGGGGGCACTAAGGACATAGGAAGGTGGCAGTAGGGGTACTAAGGACATAGGAAGGAGGCACTGAGGGCACTAAGGACATAGGATGGAACACTAAGGACATAGGAGGGAGGCACTGGGGGCACTAAGGACATAGGAAGGTGGCAGTAGGGGTACTAAGGACATAGGAAGGTGGCACTGGGGGCACTAAGGACATAGGAAGGAGGCAATGAGGGCACTAAGGACATAGGATGGGACACTAAGGACATAGGAAGGTGGCACTTGGGGGGCACTAAAGACATAGGAAGGGGGCCACAGAGAGACAGGCAGGCATGGCGCAACAGAGAAATACAGGCAGGCAGGGGGACAGGGATACAGAGACAGAAAGAAAGAGAGAGCGTTCAAGGAGAGAGAGACAAAAGAAAAAAAAAAGATAGACAGACATCTACTCTAGCACCCCTTAATGTAACGGGCTTAAACACTAGTCTCTTAATAAAGGTGTTTAATAAATCCCGATAAATAAACAAGAGATGGGAAATGAGCAGACCTTTCAGCAGAGAATGAGAATCTGGGAGCATTTTCCTCTGGGCTTGTGCTGTTTGCAGGATTTAGAAATGAATCCGGATCATTCTCTGGCTATAAGGGAGAAGCTCAGGGTTTCTCTCTTGCAGTGCTGGGGAAAAGGAGAGAAGGACAGAAAAGGAGATTCAGGACTGGAGGGTTTTAGTTCACTTAAAGGAGAGGAAGAGCTTCTGAAAAGATAAAGACCGAGGACATCACAAATGAAAGGGCGGAGCTTCTTACTGAGGGAACAGGCTACATTTATTAGACCCCGCCCTTCAGTTAAAAGGGGCGGAGCTTGTACAGAGCTGACCCTACTTCTAATCATTTCTATAGCATAGGCAGCACTGCACACGTTAAATGCAGCCAAGGCATTCTCTGTCCCTGGTGGGCTCACAATCTAAGCTGAGACTCTGAACACTGGGACTGACAAGCAAATCCCACACCTGCACCTTAGAAGGGAGGGAGGGAGAGGCCAGGGCTGGGGATGGCTGAAGAGATCGTCTTCATTGACAGGGAATAACCAGCAGGGGTCAGTCTCCCACCTGAAGAGCAGAACTTCCAGATCGACTCGTTCCCTCGCAAACTACTGAAACTCCTCCTGTCCCCGCCCCAGGATTATTCTGACCAATGAGTGCCAGAAGGAGCTAAAATTCTTCCTTTTCACCCCTCCCACTCTCCCATCACTGGGCGGAACTTTCTACTACTTTGTCACCGCAGCAATTTTCTGACCAATCAGCACTGAAAGGGGTGGAGCCAAGAAGAAAATCCCATGCCTTCCTCAGACCGAGTGCTCCGCCTCCCCTTTGTGACGTCTCGGCCCGTGGCCAACAGGAAACGAGTCTCTTCTTCTTCCTGGAATTTTCCGCTTGAGCGGAAGCTTCCGGCTCCGAATCTCACTTCCTGCCCCCACTGCCAAAGCCAAAGCCTGGTGGACAATGTCTGAGGGAGCTTCTGCCCGGGTAGGTCTTGCTGGAGAGAGATCAGGAGTGCAATTGCTTTCTATTGCTCTAGTCCTGACCCTGATGTCTTTGTAAACTAGCTCCACCCCAAGTGCTGAGTGTGTTTCTGCTTTCTGTTTCAGATGCAGGTGACATTTGAGGAGGTGGCTGTCTCTTTCTCCCAGGAGGAGTGGGAGTATTTAGATGAAGAGCAGAAGGAGCTCTACAGGGAGGTGATGAAGGACAATTATCAGACCCTGATCTCTCTGGGTAAGGGATAAATTGACACCTTTATTAGCCGTATTGGGCCATCATTATAAAGACAGTTTTAATTATCCCAGGACAAGCAGGCAGCATATTCTCTACATGTGGGTGACGTCATCCGCTTTTCAAGCAAACTTGATTGAAGATCTCAGTTTGCTAATGCTGTACCACGCATGCGTGTGCCTTCCCACTCCACCAGAAGGCGTGTCCCCTCCTCGTGGTCTTCAGTTATTAGTTTTCCGCAGAGCCATTAAGCCCTGTCTCTCTTCTCTGCGTTTTTTCTACGTGCCTTTCTTGCACCCTGATCTCTCTGGGTAAGGGATAAATTGACACCTTTATTAGCAGTAATGGACCATTATTATAAAGACAGATTTAATTATGTTAGGGCTCCTTTTACAAAGCTGCATTAGAAGCTTTATTGCACGCAACTTTTTAGTGCGCGCTAATTCCCGCGCTTGCCGAAAAACTACTACCTGCTCAAGAGGAGGTGGTAGCAGCTAGCGCAGCCGGCAAATAAGCATGCGTTAAATCGCTAACGCGGCTTCGTAAAAGGAGCCCTTTATCTTGTGTTAAATCCTGCTTTTATCACATACGTCAAATTCGTTCTATTTCCAAGTTCCTGGAACCAAAATCCCTTAATATACTCATACACTCACTCATCATCTCAAAGCTAGACTACTGTAACTCATTATTACTAAATATTACCCAAAAAGAAAAGAAACGCCTGCAGATAATTCAAAATCTTGCCGTTAAATTAATTCACAACGGGAAAAAATATGACCATGTATCCCCCTTTCTGATTGCCTCACATTGGCTTCCCATCAATCATCGCATCATCTTCAAAATTTTACTTTTGGTATTTAAAACTTTATCCACAAATGAACCGCAATTTATAAACAGGATACTCATCCCATACAACTCTTCTCGTTCCCTTCGCTCATCAAGCCAAGATCTTTTGGTAGTCCCTTCTTTGAAAGTGATTGGCACAAAACGATATGATATATTCTCAGTAGTTGCACCTCAAACCTGGAAATCTCTCCCCAAAGATATTAGTCATTTCAAAACTAACTTAAAAACCCTTCTGTTTAAAGATGCGTTTACCTCATATATGGAATAATTGCAGAGCACCAGTCTTTTAAAAAAAAAAAAATTACCCTCCTATTGTTTTCTCCTTTTATGTTTCTCTCTTTTTAAAATGATTAATATTGTAACCTGATTCCCTCTTCCCTTCCTTCCAGTTGAGTTTGTTGGTCTGTAGGTCAAACCTCCTTTTTATTTTGATTTATTGTTATTGTTATTATTATTACCTTGTATTTTAATATATGTTCAAATTTGGATTTTATTGTAATTCGCTTAGTGTTTTATTTGTTATTATTATTCTGTATTTTATTTTACATTCAAATTTGGATTTTATTGTACATCGCTTAGTATTTTATGTATAAGCGATTCATCAAATTTCAAATAAACTTGAAACTTGAAACTTGAATACAAATGAGACCATGAGGAATTGTCCTGTTAACCCAACATGAGGTTTATCAATAACGGAAAACTAAAATGAAGGAAAAGGATCTCAGAAATCCACACCAAAAAAATCATAAAATCTCATATAGGCTACAATGTGGAGGGTGTTTTCTTTCATAGATAAAAAAAACTTTAAAATTTATGTCCTGACAAAATTTATTGATGTCTTCTTTGATTATATTAAACAAATTTTTATTTTTTTCTCAGTGATATTAAATATCTAAAGTGTATCCATTCATGTAATTTTTCTGGAAAAATATTTATCTTAATCAATTTTTCTTTTTACTATCATTTACGTTACCAAAGTGAATTATACACACTTATTTAATCAGTGAGAGTACTTATCTTGCTGACAGCCGACGGGGCCCATTTCGCCCTATAACATCAGGTTTTCTCAAGGCAAAAAATGTTTTGAACTCTGTTGAAAAAAGGCAAATTTTACTGCATGATTAAGGTGACTATACGTCTCGTTTTGAACGGGACTGTCACCTTTTTAGATCCCCTGTCCCGTTGTCCCTACGCACAGGTTCGCCAAAATATCCCGTTTTCAGGGACAGCATCCCAAAGCTGTCCATGGGGACAACGGGACAGGCAATCGCTTCCCTTCCTTCCAGCGCAGAAGCCAAAGCCTTCCCCCCCCCAGGACCGGCCCCCACTGCTGCTGCCTACTGCCGCTTCAAACACCCCCCCCCCCGGTTCGCCGCCTCTGCTGACCGTGACTGCTGTAGCTAAAGCAGTAAGGTCCAGGCGCTGGCCCACAAACCTTCTTCTGACGTCGGAGAAGAAGTTTCAGCCCAGCCAGGATTGGGGGGAGCTGTTTGAAACGGCGGTAGGCAGCAGCAGCGGGGGCCAGTCCAGGGAGGGGCAGGCTTCGGCGCTGGAGGAAGTCAGGCTTTAGCGCGGCAGGGAGGGAGGGAGGTAGGCTGACTAGCTTCGGGGGAGGGGGTGGAACAAAGGATGGAAGGCAGTGAGGGGGACATAGGAAGGAGCACTAAGGACTTGGAAGGGAGACACTGGGGGCACTAAGGACATAGGAAGGAGCACTGGGGGCACTAAGGACATAGGAAGGAGCACTGGGGGCACTAAGGACATGGGAAGGAGGCACGGTGGGCACTGAGGACATTGGAAGGAGACACTAGGGGCACTAAGGACATAGGAAGGAGCACTGGGGGCACTAAGGACAGAGGAAGGAGGCACTGGGGGCACTAAGGACACAGGAGGGGTACTAAGAACATAGGAAGGAGGAGGTGAGGGCACTAAGGACATAGGAAGGAAGGAGGGAGGGAATAGAAAGGGACAATTGGGCCTGAGTACAGAAAGAAAGGATGCACAGTCAGAAAGAAATGCAACCAGAGACTCATGAAATCACCAGACAGCAAAGGTAGGGAAAATGATTTTATTTTCAATTTAGTGATCAAAATGTGTCAGTTTTGAGAATTTATATCTGCTGTGTATATTTTGCACTATATTTGTCTATTTTTCTATAGTTACTGAGGTGACATTGCATATTTTAAAGTCATCTGCCTTGACATCTTTGAAAACCCCCTAAATTAAATGATAATTAACATTTTCGTATAATGTGCTTTTTGTTTTTTTAAAAAATTTTATGGTTACCATTATGAATTAATAAGATATTATGTGTACATGTAAAATGAATGGAAGAAATTGGGGGTGGGATTGGAGGCGGGGCTAGTGCGAGATTGGGAGTGGGACTGACAATTAATAATGTCCCGTTTTGATGAAAAAAATAAATGGTCACGTTATGCATGATATATAGAAAGTATTTTACTTTCCAACAATTTATACAGAGAAACTGCCTCTCAAAACATCATTCTTCTTAGACCTCTAGACATCAAGAAATTTTGTCAGGACATAAATTTGAAGGTTTTTGGATCTATGGAAGAAAACACCCTCCACATTGTAGCCTATATATGAGATTTTATGATCTTTTGGCATGGATTTCTGAGATCCTTTTCCTTCATTTTAGCATTCTAACATTGATAAAAATCTTGGTTTATTCCATTTTTGAGTTTTGGTTTAATTTTTGGGTCTTGTTGTCCTGCGCATAGAGGGCTATAACTGGGTGGCACCACTGCAGACAGTCGTAGCATGTCGCACGGAAAGTGAGAAAAAGTTCTGTATCAAATTTTAACAGGAAATATTAGAAGAAATTGGTTTAGAATATAGGTTGTGAGGTTTGCTAGGCCCTTACAGTGGAGTGTAAGTAGGAACCCAATCACACAATTAATGCTGGATATTTGGGACAAAGTGTTTAATGACCTTTGCTAATCTGGGCTGAGGGCCATTAGACATAATCCAAAATTCGTGCCTGGGATTATGTTTCGGGAGTTTCGCAGTCGGGAAGCAAAGGAGTCAAATGATTACAGATCAGGGAAATACAAGGGATTTTTAACTTGAGGGAACATTATGGTCTAAAACTACTATACAGAGTGAGACGTGGAGAGGGATATATGCAGGAAGCCACTAAATTTGAGGAATTAATGGTAGTAATAGAAATGGTATCGGAGGAAGATAAAAGATGTTGGAGGGGCTACAGAAGTAATAGGGGATTTTTATCATTTGTGTGCAAATACTGGTCATCAGTAAAACGGGTACAAGAAATAGCAAATGAATTCTGGAGTTGGGCCCAGTGATTTGCCTGTTGAGAGGGAAACGGGGCACAGACCGAGAAGACCAACTAAATATTGCAGATTATTATCTTGTGGCAGTTAGAAGCGAGCTGGAGAGACAATGGAGAGGGGAATAGTTCCCTGTTCAGGAGGGAATGTTGAGGAAACTGGAGGAGATCTCCTGGATGGCTACAATTGCAGCTATGAGGCAAGAGACTTTGTATAAAAATCTAATTTAATCTTTAATTTGGCGATTTACAATGTAAAGAGCTCATGTAGAACATGGGCATGGGTCAATGACTGGCTAAGCGGTAGTGGGTGGCTTCAGAGGGTGGTGGTAAATGGTAACTTCTCTAAAACGTCGGAGGTGACCAGTGGAGTGCCGCAGGGCTCAGTCCTGGGTCCGATCCTCTTCAACATATTTGTAGGAGACCTACCTCGGGGGCTTCAAGGTAAAATAACACTGTTCGCCGACGATGCCAAATTATACAACATTGTAAGTAAAAGTGATTTGTCCGACAGCATGAAGCAGGACCTGCTTTTATTGGAATACTGGTCCTCGACCTGGCAGCTGAACTTCAACGCAAAGAAATGCAAGGTCATGCACCTAGGCAACAATAACCCATGCAGAACATACACACTGAATGGGGAGACCTTGGCTAGGACTGTGGCAGAACGAGATTTAGGGGTGATCATCAGTGAAGACATGAAAACAGCCAATCAAGTGGAGAAAGCTTCATCCAAGGCCAGACAAATGCTGGGTTGAATCCGTAGAAGCTTTGTTAGCCGGAAGCCCGAGGTCATTATGCCGTTATACAGAGCCATGGTGAGACCTCATCTGGAGTACTGTGTACAATTCTGGAAGCCACATTACCGTAAGGATGTGCTGAGAGTTGAGTCGGTTCAGCGAAAGGCCACCAGGATGGTCTCGGGGCTCAAGGATCTCACGTACGAGGAAAGGTTGAACAGATTGCGGCTATACTCTCTCGAAGAACGCAGGGAGAGGGGAGATATGATCGAGACATTTAAGTATATCACTGGTCGTGTATAGTAGAGAATGACACGGGGAAAAAATCTGTCCCCGTCACCGCCCCGTCCCCGGCCCACCATCCTCTGCACCGCCCCGTCACCGCCGTTCCCTTCACCGCCCCGTCAACGTCACCGCCATCCCTTTCACCGCCCCGTCACCGCCACTGCTATCCCATTCACCGCCCCGTCACCGTCCCCGCTGCATCCATATAAGCCTTAGTACTGTAATATTTAGCTTATTCCTTTCTTATAAATCAAAGTTCCTGGTGCTGAACTAGAGAAAGAGATGTTCAGCTGGCAGGGCTTTGTTTATACATTTTTATCAACACAACTAATATACTACTTTATCCTAACGCAAAAAATAAATAAATAAATAGAATTTTTTTTTCTACCTTTGTTGTCTGGTTTCTGCTTTCCACATCTTCTCATTCAATTCCTTCCATCCACTGTGTGTCTTCTCTCTGCGTCTTCCATTTGCTGTTACTGTGCCTCTCCCTTCACCCCCCCCCCAATTGGTCTAGCACCCATCTTCTTCCCTCTACTCCCCCATAGTCTGGCATCTGTCTTCTTCCCATTCTGTCTTCCACATTTCCCTTCAGGGTCTGTTCCTCTCCACCCTCCTTCAATGTCTGTCCTATTCCTTTCCACCACCACCCTTCCCTCCCTCCTTTACCATCTGTTCCTTTCTACTACCTTTCAGCTCCTCTCGTATGGCCTATCTATCTACCTTCCTCCCTCTTATTTTCATGGCACGTTACAATGTAATTTGTGCAAGTCACTGGAGCCTGCGAACTCGGTCCCTGTCCCATCCCCACAAACCATCTCGCTTCTGTGCTCCTATTTTCCCCATTTCTAATATCTCCCCTATGTATCTGCCATTGCCTCCCCACCCCCCGTGTCCATATACCATCCCCATGGCATGTCCCCTTTATATCTCTGTCCCTATACCCCATGCACATAATTTCTCCTCTTTCTGTTACCTTCCTGTGTCCAGATTTCCCCTATCTTCCTCTTCCATACCAATGTGTCTCTTCTTTTCAACCCCATCTAGCTTTTTTCCCTCTTTCTTCCCCCCCCTGCTTCTAGCATCTGGCTCACCTGCCTGTCCTTCCCTTTCTTTCCTGCTGTGGATTTTTCTTCCGTCTTCATCCCCTTGGCCCAGAATCCTTTTCCCTTTCACTCCCTCCTTCCAGTTTGAGCCGGGAACACGAGCGATCGCACGGTCCCCGCAGCCACCACCCGCCTGCCCAATCGATCCTACTGTTTAGCCAGCTCTCTCCCTTCTCCTCACCTTAGTTTGTAGGTTTTCTTTTTCGGCGACCTGCACGCTTTCCCAAAGAGCCACGCACGCGCGGCTGCTCAGTGTTCAATCTTCTGCTCTGCTGCAACTTCCTTTTTCCGGTTGCGTCAGAGCAGAAGATCGAAACTGAGCAGCAGCGGGTGCGCGGCTCTTTGATAGCGTGCGAATCGCCGAAAAAGAAAGCCTACAAACTAAAGTGAGGAGAAGGGAGAGAGCTGGCTAAACACTAGGATCGATTGGGCAGGCGGGTGGTGGCTGCGGGGACCGTGTGATCCTTCATGCCTCACTGCGGGGACAAGACCATTCACCGCTCCACGGGCGGTGAATGGCCTTGTCCCCGTCCCCGCAGCGACTCTATTTTTCATTCCCCGTTTCGGCGGGTTACCCGCGGCGAAATGCGGTGGCCGCGGGTAAACCGCCACCGTGTCATTCTCTAGTGTAGAGGTGGAAGATGAAATTTTCTTTCTTAAAGGACCCTTGGCCACAAGAGGGCATCCGCTGAAACTCAGGGGCGGGAAATTTCATGGCGACACCAGGAAGTATTTCTTCACAGAGAGAGTGGTTGACCATTGGAACAAGCTCCCAGAGCAGGTGATCATGGTCAACAGCGTGCCTGATTTCAAGAATAAGTGGGATGCCCACGTCGGATCTCTACGAGGGCAGTGTAAAGGTATTGCCACCTGAGTGTGATCTCTAGGAGGGTAGTTAGGGAGGGTTAATAGAGTGGGCAGACTTGATGGGCTATAGCCCTTTTCTGCCGTCATTTTCTATGTTTCTAACATGGGGAGCTTATAGTGGTCAGTTAAAATCTGCTAAACAATACAAGATAGCTCATGTAATAACAAGGGGCCTTGCTCTTTTCAGCCGGTTATACAAGATATACAATACCCTCAGTTATTCAGTACAATACTATTCTTACAGTAATGCCAGTTATTCAATATAGGCAGTATGAAGCATGCCTTTAGGAGCTTGAAAAGCGCTTAGGCTGCTGAGACTTGTGCTTTAGAGGAGGCAAGAGTAGTCAATACAGTCAGTATGTTTTTTAATCTTCTCAGTGACACCTTCTATGTGGTCACCAAACAAGTTGTCACCCATGCTGGGTATGTTGGAAAGATGGTCTTAAACATTGGCATCAAGGTTTGAGATTCTGAGCCAAGCTTGCCTTCTCATAGTGATGGACACTGCTGAGGTGCGAGAGGCTACTTCAAAGGCATGTATTGCCTGGTTTCTAGGAGGTCATGTCTGAGATGTCGATAAGTTGAAAGATGTTTGTTGGGTATATACTTGTCATAGGTGGACATCCTCTGGACAAGAGACTTCATGTAGAAGGACATTTAGAAGATGTAATTCAGGGTTTTGCTCATAAACATGAAATCCTGAAACAAACTTATATATAGATTTTGCGCCTCAGTGAATGTGTCCTTAAAAAGGGACCATGCTTGCTCTAGTGTTTTTACAGTGCTTATCCTCTTCTTAATCTTCTTCCCCACCATGAGTTTGGGTAACTCTTTATAGTCGAGTGCCTCCTTGAATTCTGCAGAAGATTATGTTTCAGACTCCATTCTAATTGGGATGTTGTGCCTCATTTGCTTAATGAATTTAGTAAGGAGAGGCTGGCAGGGGATAGAGTCTGGTTAGGCAGTGAAGCTGAAGCCGAAAAGCTGTCATCAGAAAATTCACCATTGTAGTCAGACCTGCTAGAAATAGGAAGAGACAAGTCAGAATCATATCCCTCACCATAATGTCCCATTATGGCGTAGTGAGGGTAGGAGGTGCCCTGGGTGGTAGCGCTCCCCTTCACTTTCCTCTCTGGTGCCCCACTCCTTCATCGCCCCCATGCTACATTAGAGCCCTCCCTTCCAATCCCCATACCTCTTTGCATCTTAAAATCTTCACCAGCACGAGATCTCCAGTCTGCTGCTCACGCTGGCATTGGCTTGAACTCTGATGTCACTTCCTGGCCAACCTGGAAGTGATTTCAGTGGGAGCCAGGCTGGCGCGAGCAACAGGTTAGAGTAGTTGCTTGCACTGGTGAAGATTTTAAGGGGGGAGACGGGGGAGGGCACAAGCATGGCTTGGGGGGGTGGAGAGGTGCCGGCGCCCCCACCAAGACGGCGCCTGAGGTTTTCTACCCCCTTACTTCTTCATTGTGCCCCACAGAATTTGAATGGTGGCGGGAGCGACAAGGGGAGTGTAGCAGTAATTAGTTGGGTGTAATAAAACTATCAGGCAGTCAGATAAGCATCTGTAACTCGTGTCTAGGGAAAGGGTCCACCCAAGCTACTAGCCAGGTTCAGATTTATGCAATCTTATTAGAATGATGAGACCAGAATATCTGAAACGGACTTTTTGACATTTTTCGTTGATAAAGTGAGTAAAATAGCTGCAGAATTTAGGGATAAGATTCCACCTCTGAGAGAGGAATCACTTGCTGAACGATGGTCTGAGTTCGACTCTATTTCTGAGAGACAATTGATACATATTATTCAACAACTGAATAAGACTGCATGCTTTAGACCCTTGTCCGGTTGGGGTTTTTTCAACAATCAGTGAAGCTATTTCTCCATCAATATTGACATTAGTGACGAAGTTTATGCAGGAAGGCATTGTGCCTAAGTCACTGAAAAGAGCGGTGGTGCGGCCACTCTTGAAGGATAGAGTAGATGGTAGCCTCTTGCAACATTTTCATCCTATTTCATCTTTACCATTTCTATCGAAAGTCCTTGAAAAGATTGTGCTTCACCAACTTCAGGATTTCTTAGAGAAATCAACAATCAACCTAAGAGAATCATAAAGGCATGGTCAAAATGATAAAATGAACCAAAGCCAAAAGTAAATAATTTCAGATTCACTGATAAATGGCAATACAATGTGTTAAATTAAAACTAAATACATGGCACAAAAAAATATGCCAAAGCAAAAGTCAAGACAGAATAATCAAAATAAAAATATGGCCACCAAAATTTACTCAGGCATAGCTGCAACAAAATCATGCAGTCTCAAGTCAAAGGGAGATAGTTGTTGACGGATAAGACGTCGAAGCTGAAGGACCTCATAAATTGCAAAGATGGTGGTCCAAAACAAGATAACCCACAGGAGAGTGAAGAGAGGAATGACTCGTCGTTCCAATTTCCAGTACAGATCCCTATTAAAAATGAAACAATTAGACGACTAGGTAGGATCTGGAAAAAAATGGGAAAAACATCAGACCGAAACATCAGACCGAAACAACATAAAGAGCTACAAACTATTGATAAAAGAAAAATGAAAAGCATTCTAGTCATCCAAAATTAATACATCCAATAACAGCTCTAAAGGAATCAACACAAAAGAACTGTTCAACTTGGTTACAAATTTATTTGACACCACACGTCACACTCAATCCATGCAGAATACTAAGCCACCTTCAGCAAACGATCTAGCTCAGCATTTTAATTCAAAAATTATAAACAACTGTTCGACAAACAACATATGTGCACAGCAAATAGCCAACATACATGGAAATGAAATACCAGCAGATATGATTTGGAACTCCTTTCAAGATCTAGAATGGAATAATTACATCAAACTATATAACAAGTACACTAAAACACACTGTATTCTGGATCCCTGACCCTCTGACATTATGAAAGCAGCCCCATTAAACTTTAAACTAACACTGTGGAACTATCTGACTGATAATTTTAAAACTGGAAAATTTCCAACTAATAATGGTCACATTATAATTACCCCAATTCCAAAAAATAGTAAACAATCCTTAGCATCGGTAACCAACTATACACCAGTAGCATCCATCCCACTCTTCGCAAAAATCATGAAAGGTCTGGTACATACCCAATTGATGGAATATCTTGATCAGTTCTCTCTTTTACATGAAACTCAATCTGGCTTTAGACCTCTGTTTAGCACCGAGACAGTGATCGCAGCGATCCTGGATTATTAACCTCCCTATTCAGCAAGGGCCATAACGCCCTAATCATGCAATTTGACATGAGTTCAGCCTTTGACTTAGTCGATTACGAGAAATTGTTACAATGCTTAGATGCAATTGGCATCAGAGGTGAGGTTCTAAACTGGTTCCAAGGTTTCCTTATGTCCTGCACCTATGAAGTTCATTTCAATTACAACCTCTCTAATACCTGGAGAAACCCATCTGGAGTTTCACAGGGATCACCATTATACCCACTGCTCTTCAATGTTTACATGTCATCTCTAGGCGCACAGATGGCCCAGCGAGGTATAAAATTATTCAGTTACGCAGACAACTTTATAATCATTATCCCGTTCGCTACTTCTCTCTCTGAAGTTCCCCCATGGCTACAGAAGTACTAAACTTGATGGAACAATGGACAACAGAATTCAGACTGAAGCTTAATCCAGAAAAAACTAAATTCTTTGTGGCCACGCCACACCCACTTGTCTCCACAACATCACTATGCATCAACAAACTCAGCTACCCTATTCAACCTACAATGAAGGTTCTGGGGATAATACTGGATCAAGGCCTAACCATGAAAGACCAAGTGAGCTCCCTTGTCAGAAAGGGTTTTTTTACTCTCTGGAAGCTTAGGTCTATTAGAGCATACTTTAACGTTTCATCATTCAGAATCCTGGTACAATCCCTAATACTAAGTCATCTCGATTACTGTAACATCGCCCATCTGGCAATCTCCTATAAGAACATGCAGAGACTGCAACTGGTGCAGAATGCGGCGGTCAGGTTGGTCCTTGGGTTGAAGAAGTCAGATCACATAACCCCTTCCTACCGACTCCTTCAATGGCTGCCGATGGTGGCACGTGCGAAGTTCAAGCTGGGATGCTTTTGCTTTAAGGTACTATTTGGTTTAGCCCCTAAATATATAATTGATCTCTTCCACTTCTCAACTAATAGACACAAGAGAGGTACGCACCCGAAGTTCATCTCCCCACCAGTTAGAGGATATAAATTTAAAAGACACCACCAACATCTTCTCTCATACCGGGCGGCATTATGGGGCAAAGACTTGGAAAAACTAATTATAAACGCAAATAACTATGGTGAATTTAGGAAACACCTAAAGACATACCTGTTCTTGAAATACCTAGGTACAATCTCTCCCATCACAATCTCCCACCTCAACCCCCCCCATCACAACTGTTCCCTTAAACTGCTAGCCACTATTCATCAACTATGTAAGTTCTACTCTATTTCTAGCATCATTGTAAACCGCATAGAACTTCACGGTCCTGCGGTATATAAACTGTTATTATTATTATTATCTCTGCGGCACTACACTGTTTACTCTCCTCCATTGAGAAAAATGACCATTTAACCCTATCCTCTGTTTTCTATCTGATAACCAATTCCTAATCCACAACTGAACTTTGCCACCTTTGCCATGACTCTTTAATTTTCTCAAGAGCCATTCATGAGGAACTTTGGGCTCCTTTTATCAAGCCGCGCTAGCGGTTTAACGCGTGTAATACTGTGCGCTAAACCACCGACTTCGCTAGCCGCTAACGCCTCCCTTGAGCAGGCAGTAGTTTTTAGGCCAGCGTGGGGGTTAACGCATGATGAAACATCGCGTGCGCTAACCCCACTAGCGCGGCTTGATAAAAGGAGCCCTTAATCAAAAGCTTTCAGAAATTCCAGATACATATCAACCGGCTCACCTTCATGCAAATTGGTGAGGCAATATCTCCCTCGGCTGAACCCATGCTGACTGTCTCATTAAATCATGTTTGTCTACGTGTTCCACAATTTTATTTTATAATTGCTTCCACCATTTTGCCCAGCACTGAAGTGAGGTTTACTAGTCTAATTTCCTGGATCTCCCCTGGAGCCTTTTTAAAAAATCGGCGTAACATTGGCCACCCCAGGTCCAAGGTGCATCCTTTCTCACTAAGGCAACCAAGGGTCTGGAAATCTCCACATACTGATCTATGAACTGTTGAGAATAATTGCATATCCCCAGAAAGGAACAGTGTTCTGTTAGATTGGTAGATCTCTTCAGCTGTTGTAGGGCCTGTATCCTCTTCTTCTGTGGTCAGTGACTTTCAGCAGAAATTTCATACCCTAAGTAGTTCAGAGATATCCAGCACCATTAACCTTTGGCATAGGTCAGTTTAGCTCCAGAAGTCTTCATTTGATGGAACACATGTTCTATCTCTTCCGGGTGTCCTCAAAATGTAGGACACTTGATCAAGATGTCATCCATATAGACCAGAGTTCCACGGACTTCGGCATCTGGAAGTGCTTTATGGAGAAAAATATTGAATTCCACAGGAGAGTTCAGAAACCCGAAAGGTGTTCTATTCCAAGTGTATTGTTTCTCCCCAAAGGTAAATGCCGGTTTATATTGATCCGGAAGATGTACAGGTACTGTCCAAAACCCAGGCGCCAAATCTAAGCTGGTAAAATACTTGGCTTCGTGGGTGGTGGTCAAGTTCTGACCCAGAAGGGCCATGGGCCACCTGGACGAGGGCATCCGTTTGTTTAGCTGGCAGTAGTCCAAGGCAATTCTCCAACTGTTGTTCTTCAGAATGGGCCACAATGGGGAGTTGTAAGTACTATTGCAAGGCCTAATAATACGTCTTGCCTCCAAGATATCAAGAATCTCTTGAACTGACTCGTAGGAAGCCAATGGAATCTTGTACTGATGCACAAAGACAGGCTTACTGTGTGGATCTGTAGGAATCTTCGTCACTTGCAGATTAGTAAGGCCACAATCATAAGAATCCACTGCAAACAGGTATTGATACTTGTACAACAACTCTTCTAACTGAGCCTTTTCTTTATCAGAAGAACAAGTATCAGCTTGGTCCAGTTGATCCTTCACCATGGCATCAAACTCAGAGAACGGTTGGTTGGAGGAGATCTCAACTTGGTTTTCAATCTATTCTTGAAGATATGAAGTCTCAATGGAATGCAGAACTTTGGACGTGTCAGTCAGAATCAACTTTCCAGATAAAATCAAACAGTCATCTTCCACCTTCACTTGGGAAGTGGATGCATCATTTGGCCAGATGAAGTCCAGCAATATGAATTCTCTTGGCAAGGTAAGTATAAGGTCAGGCATGTGTCCACCCCCTCCCCTGGCAGATGTCAACAAAAGAAGACAAGTTGCCAAGGGTAGGCAAAGTTACCTCAACACCAGGAAAAGATTCCCCCACAAGAAAACCCAAAGGTTCACCATCAGGAATTGTAACCTTAGGTTGAGCATTGATGACCCACACATGGAAGGAGGCAGCAGGTATTTCAAGACAAGGCAACGCACCAAGAGATAGATCATGACTGAGAAAGAGATGTTCGGGTTGAAGAATTCGACGTTATCGAGCATGTGTTGATCATGGGCCAAACAAAGGGGCAGAGCAAAATTCTGCACAAGACCAGGACATCTTCAGCACAAGACCAGGACATCTTCAGCACAAGACCAGATATCTTCTGCACAAGACCAGACATCTTCAGCACATATCACTTCACAAACCTGAGGAAGGGTTTATCTAGCCTTCTGACCAGCTATTAGGTCCAAAGCTTCTATTAGGCTGCCTTGTAAGCGACTCCAAAGCACAAGGTTCACTAAGTCCACATAGACTCCCAGGTGAGCAAGACAATTGGAACCAAACACAAAGATGTGTGTAGGCCTCGCACCACTGAAAAGTGATGAGTGAAAGTCTTAGAACCCAAATTCAAGGGAAGGCTACAAATCCCAACAAGAGGCTTGCCACCATGGCCTGGTACAGGCAGACATATAGAGTAATGCCTGACAAACGGAACATCCGTGGTTCACAAAGTTTTCTGAAAAAGGATTCACTGATCATGAAGGTATCACTACGTAGCAACAAATGTGCTTGAACTGGCAAAAAACCGTGCAGGTAAACATCAGCTGTCAAATCTTCAGCATCTAGGTGAAGGACAGCCAGCAGACGAGGATGGGAGGAGAGAGGAGTGGAAGAAGATGAAGGAGGCTCCTGGACAGTGTCAGGAAGTAGAGCAGCCACAAGGAATGAAGACTTCAGAACAATGTCAGATATCCAATCCTTCTGAACAATGACAATCCCACTGCCTCTATTTCTATGCCTCTACCGGAAACTGTGCCTCTCCCTTCCCACCCCACATTGCTCTGGCACCCATCTTCTTCCCTCCACTCCCCCCATAGAAACATAGAAACAACGGCAGAAAAGGGCTATAGCCCACCAAGTCTGCCCATTCCAAGTATCCCCCCCCCTGAATTTACTCCCTTAAAGATCCCACAAGAGTATCCCATTTTTTCTTAAAATCCGTCATGCTGCTGGCCTTTATCACCTGGAGTGGGAGTCTGTTCCAATGATCCACCACTCTTTCGGTGAAGAAGTACTTCCTGGAGTCGCCATGAAATTTCCCTCCCCTGATTTTCAGCGGATGCCCTCTGGTGGTCGAGGGTCCCATGAGCCAGAAGATATCATCTTCTGACTCGATGCGTCCCGTGATGTATTTATACGTTTCAATCATATCTCCCTGTTCTCTTCTTTCCTCGAGTGAGTACAGTCGCAACTTCTTTAGTCTTTCTTCATACGGGAGATCCTTGAGCCCCGTGACCATCCTGGTGGCCGTTCGCTGAACCGACTCGATCCTCAGCACGTCCTTTCGGTAGTGTGGTCTCCAAAACTGAACACAGTACTCCAAGTGTGGCCTCACCATGGTTCTGTACAAAGGCATCATAACTTCAGGTATCCTGCTGACGAAACTTCTGCGGATACACCCCAATATTTGTCTTGCCTTGGAGGAAGCCTTCTCCACTTGATTGGCAACTTTCATGTCTTCGCTAATGATCACTCCTAGATCGCGTTCCTCCGTGGTCCTAACCAAGGTCTCACAATTTAGTACATAAGTTCTACGCATTTAGTACATAAGTTCTGGCATTTCTGTCTTCTTCCCTTCCATCTCTCACCCTCACCCCCAGGTGGTTTTTAGCATCTCTCTCCTCCTTTTCCTCCCTTCAGATCTGGAATCTCTCCTCCTTTCCTCCCCCAATGCTCTGGTATCTCTTTCTCCTCTTCCTTTCCCTTTCTGCTCTTCCTTCTCAATTTGTTTTCTACCTCTTGTCTACTTTTTTTACTTTCCAGTCCACAGTTTCCCTTTCATTGTGTCTACCTACAGCTTGCCACCTCTTCCCCTCACCCCCTCCAGTATCTCACTAACTCTATCCTCTTCCCCCAATCTAGCATGTGCCTTTTTTTCTTTATCCCCTCCTTCCATCCAGTATGTACTCCCCTATCTCTCTCTCCTCCCCTCTTCCCTTCAGCATCTGTTCCCCTCTCTCCTCCTCACTTCCTTCCAGTGACTGCTCCCCTCTCCACTTCATGCAGTATCTGCTCCCCCATCTCTCCTCTCCACATCTTCCAGCATCTGTTCCCCTCTCTCCTCCCCACTTCCAGGTGGCGTCTGCTTCCCTCTCCCTCCCCACTTCATGTGTCGGCTCTCTCCTCCCCATTTCCCTTCAGCTTCTGTTCCTCTCTGCCCTCCGGTGCCACTCGACCTCTTCCCCTCGGGCCATCTCCCTCCCTTCACCCTTGCGGGTGCTTTTTAGAATCGAGGTTTTCTCTCTCCGAGAGGCCCGAATGTCATAACCTTCTTACAGGTCGTGCGTTACTGCCTTGAAACATCTCATCTAATGCAAGCCGCCCAGGTGGAAACAGGAAGTTGCACCAGAGGAGAAGTTTTAAAGGCAGTTGTGCGCAACTTGTGAGAAGGCTATGGTGTCCAGAACGCTCGGAGTGAGAAAACTCTGAAAAGCGAAAGTGAAGGGAAGGGAGGGAGATTGCCTTGGTCCATGCATCTCTTCCCCTCGTTGGGCCATCGGGAGGGAAGGTAGGAAAGGGCTGTTGGACTGTGTGAGCCTGATCTCAAGGAAGGCTTCTGACCAGGAGGGGTGGGAAGAGAGGCAACACACAGTAGATACTTTACTGTGGGGACAAAGCTATTCACCCCTCCATGGGGTGATGAATGGCCTTGTCCCAGCACCAAATGGAGTCGGTCCAGAGGAAGGCTACTAAAATGGCATGTTGTCTTCATCATAAGGCATATGGGGACAGACTTAAAGATCTCAATCTGGAGAAAAGGTGGGAGAGGGAAGATATGATAGAGATATTTAAATACCTATGTAATATAAATATGCATGAGTCGAGTCTCTTTCATTTGAAAGGAAACTGCAATGAGAGGGCATAGGATGAAGTTAAGAGGTGATAGGCTCTGAAATACTTTATTACAGAAAAGGTGGTAGATGCGTGGAACAGTCTCCCGGAAGAGGTGGTGGAGACAGAGACTGCTTCTGAATTCAAGAGGGCCTAGGATATGCACGTGGGATCTCTGAGAGAGAAAGAGATAATGGTTACTGCGGATGACGCCAAACTGAGTAATGTAGTGGGCAAATGCACAACAGACGAAGATTCAGTGCCCGACAACATGATGCACGACCTACTCCTACTGGAGCGATGGTCTAGGACATGGCAACTCAACTTCAATGCCAAAAAATGCAAAGTTATGCACCTGGGCAGCCAGAATCCATGCAAGTCTTATACCCTTAATGGCGAGATCCTAGCAAAAACGGTAGCAGAACGAGACTTGGGGGTAATCGTCAGTGAGGACATGAAGTCTGCCAATCAAGTGGAGCAGGCTTCGTCCAAGGCAAGACAAATCATGGGCTGCATACGAAGGGGTTTCATCAGTCGTAAGGCGGAAGTCATTATGCCATTGTATAGATCCATGGTGAGGCCCCACCTGGAATACTGTGTGCAATTCTGGAGGCCGCATTATCGCAAGGATGTGCTGAGACTGGAGTCGGTGCAAAGAATGGCCACCCGGATGGTCTCGGGACTCAAGGATCTACCATACGAAAAACGGCTTGACAAATTACAGCTATACTCGCTCGAGGAGCGCAGAGAGAGGGGGGACATGATCGAGACGTTCAAGTATCTTACGGGCCGCATCGAGGCGGAGGAAGATATCTTCTTTTTCAAGGGTCCCACGACAACAAGAGGGCATCCGTTGAAAATCAGTGGCGGGAAACTACGAGGTGACACCAGGAAATTCTTTTTCACTGAAAGAGTGGTTGATCGCTGGAATAGTCTTCCACTACAGGTGATTGAGGCCAGCAGCGTGCCTGATTTTAAGGCCAAATGGGATCGGCACATGGGATCTATTCACAGGGCAAAGGTAGGGGAGGGACATTAAGGTGGGCAGACTAGATGGGCCGTGGGCCCTTATCTGCCGTCTATTTCTATGTTTCTATGGGCAGACTAGATGGGCCTTTTGTCCTTTATCTGCCGTCAAGTTTCTGTGTTTCATAACTGTCAAATTGTGAATTGTAGATAAATGGACTTCAATAGATTTGCCCTTTTCCTGCTGAAATGGAACCAACATCTGCTGAAAAGTCTTCATTAGTTGTGTGAGGCTCACAGGTGTAATAGAGGAGCCCTCTTTAGGCTGCTTGCTAATAGTGCGTGCAGAAACAACATCCATAAACTCCTCATGGGAAACAGGCTACCGAACATGTGTGGTACAAGAGTGCCTATTGTTGCTGTCGGTGATCACCAGTGTCAGACCTTCATGGGCGTGGCTACGGATCAAGTAGACACGTGACATCATCACATGAGAAAAAGTTAGGCCTTCCTGGGCATGGTCAGGTGTCTTGGTGATATACTGTAGCATCACATGGTGCCTGAGAATGAGACCTCCAGGGTGTGGCTGTGAATCAGAGGACAACCAATGAACAACTCAATGAGAGGACCCAGAAAACCCATGATCCACTTTCACTACCCCCCCCCCCCCGAACGACACATGGCGTTCAGCTGTGGGTGCAGACAAAGGCACAACAGGGCTATAAGTTGGAGTAGGAGGAGGGATAGGAGAGTCAAGAGACAGATCCTAAACCTCCCCCTGCAAGCTGGTCGCAGCTTGCTTAAGGGCAACCAGAGTAGCCTGCTGGGTCTGGAATAAAGAATCACATTCTCCAGAAACAGCAGACAGCTCCTACCGGAGAACAGAAAGGTCAGATTCACTAGCAGTAAGAGAGGCACAAAGAGAGTACACAGTACACTCTGAATCATCAAGCTTAGAACAAAGAGAGTACACAGTACACTCTGAATCAACAAGCTTAGAACAAAGAGAGTACACAGTACACTCTGAATCATCAAGCTTAGAACAAAGAGAGTACACAGTACACTCTGAATCATCAAGCTTAGAACAAAGAGAGTACACAGTACACTCTGAATCATCAAGCTTAGAACAAAGAGAGTACACAGTACACTCTGAATCATCAAGCTTAGAACAAAGAGAGTACACAGTACACTCTGAATCATCAAGCTTAGAACAAAGAGAGTACACAGTACACTCTGAATCATCAAGCTTAGAACAAAGAGAGTACACAGTACACTCTGAATCATCAAGCTTAGAACAAAGAGAGTACACAGTACACTCTGAATCAACAAGCTTAGACTACAAGGACATCTGGGCGGTAGATGCAGCAAAAGATTCCTTATCAGCCTTAGTCTGAGACTCAGAATAAAAGCATTCAGCAGAAGCAAAATTGTCCTTGAGGCTCTGAAATGCAGCCTGTAAAGCATGGAATTCTTTAAGAACAGCATGTAACTCCTCACTTGCTCCAGCAGAGGCAGTAGCCAACTGCTCACGTAAATCTGCCACAGTCTGTTCCAATGCACTGTTATGCTCCCACAGGGAAGACAATTGTGTCTGAAGTGACAAGAGGCACATAAGATGGTCGAAGCATTCACAGCCGAACGCCGTACCTGCCACAGGGCAGAATCAGTCCCAGTGTGGGTTGGGAAGCACAAAGCGTCAGCTCAGACAACATCCCGGATGGAGCTGTGAGCTGTGCCTGTAGCTCTGACTTCTGTGTGTCCAAGTCTAACTGACTCCGGAGAAGAGGACTGGTCCTGCAGTGCCTGGGTCAGAGCAGCAGAGACTGACAGTTTATGTGCAAAGAGAGAGCAGCTTTTTGATATAGCTTTCAATCCTTAACCCTACTCCTCTGCCCTCCAACTCAGCCAGCTGATTAATCGTTCCCCTTAATTGTAGCCATGACATCCTGTTTGTCTGGGAAACAGAGCTGAGATAGTGATGTCATAATGGTTCTTCCACCAATAAGAGCCAACCTCATCAGTGATGTCACAATGGCTTGATTGTCCTGTACTCCCCTCTGCCCTCCAACTCAGCCAGCTGATTAACCGTTCCCCTTTACTATATCCATGACATCCTGTTTGTCTGTCTAGATTGTAAGCTCTTTAGAGCAGGGACTGTTTTCTTACTCTTTGTGACTCTGTATAGCGCTGCGTGCGTCTGATAGCGCTGTAGAAATAATCAATAGTAGTAGTAGTAGTAGATATCTGAAGAGATTTTAGACTTCGCTTTTAAAAGACGCTGAAAAACTGAACAGTACGGCACGTTTGAAACACAGAGGTCAGGGGCCAAGAGCTGAACAAGTGACTCACAATAAACATCAGAATCAGACTGACTCAAAAATCCTGTAGCCAGCTTATCAAACGGAGCTTTGTCAAGGTCCGGCCACGAGGCATCCTGTGATAGAGCAGAGTAGAGTCTACCATGACAGGAAGATAAGCAAACCAAAAGAGAGAACATACACAACGGAACGAGGCCTCAAATTGTAGCAGTTATTAGTTGGGTGTAATAAAATTGTCAGACAGTCAGATAAGCATCTGTAACTCATAAGAACATATAAGAACATAAGAATTTGCCTCCGCTGGGTCAGACCAGAGGTCCATCACGCCCGGCAGTCCGCACCCGCGGCGGCCCATCAGGTCCATGACCTGTCATGTTAATTTGATTTAGCCCTATAGCCCCTTGTTTTTATCTTTACTCTTTTCATACTCTTATCTACCCTTATCTGTATCATGTCTAGGGAAAGGCTACTAGCCAGGTTCAGATTTATGCAATCTTATTAGAATGATGAGATCAGAATATCTCAAACTGATTTTATTATGAAGATAGAAAAATATATTTTAATCTGGCCAGCTGCAAATAATAAACTAATACATTATTCGCAAATATCTCTAGATATATCAGCACACAACTAGTACAAAAGTATAATCGCTAAGTAATTAGAAAATTATGACTAATTACACTGGTCACCCAAAAAAAGTTTTTCTTTGCTACTGAGAACTTAAGAAGTGTTCTTAGTTAATTTAATGACGCTGATTTCAGATCTGTAATTGAAAGCCAGCCAGCAAGTCAGGTTTCTGTCATTACTGATTTTTTAGACAGTTGCCATATCAGCACAATATTGTGAGTATGAACTGTGTCCCACCAAAATTGCGTTAAGGAGTTTACTCTGAGACAGTAAGGAGACATATTATACCATATATTTACGCCTCTCTTAACTCACACCAAAGTGATGCCAGCATATTCCGAAATGTTTGAAACACTTGCTTTTACGCTTGTACAGTACATTTGTCTCTCTTTGCAAGAACCAACAATAGTCTCCCAACATACTGGGATTGAACTTTCCATCACCTTGATATCTTGATGAAATTTTCCCCGTGCTCATCGCTGATATCACCAAGATTGGGTGGGAAGAAGTCGAAGTGAGAATGGAAGAAGTGCATTTTAAGTGACCGTCTGGCACCCATTAGCTGATATGCTGTCAGCATGTTCTCCACAAGCTCAGAATAATTCTCTGATCTGTGATTACCAAGAAAATTCTGAACAACTAGCACGAATGCTTCCCATGCTGCTGATTCAGCTGGGTTCAGCTTCTGTTTGAACGCATCACACTGGTCAATAAGCATTTTGCTACTGGAGTTCTGTCGCCTGTACCTTAACAAGGGCTACATGCTGACTCTAAATCTGAAAACAGTTTTAGTCTATCACATCCTGTTTTTAAGTTATGCGTCAGTTTGTGTTTATATCATTTTCGTCAATAATGCTTGTTGACCAGTGTTATCACACAATATATATAATTCCTTATAAAATGATTCCTGAATATAACAGCAAACTTATGACTAGCTTAGCACTGTCACCAAGAGACCCAAATAAAATCTTATCTAACCAAAACCAGATTCTATCTTAACCCAACAAGACTAAGAGAAAATTCTTGCCTCCCTTGAGTCCACTATATCAACTCATGAAACCAAACCAATAATATTGTAAATCCTGTTTTCTAAGGAAAAAAATATTGTAATTGAAATCATCACAGTACCAGTGAAGAAATTTCAATTACCATATTTTTCGCACTATAAGACGCACCTGACCATAAGACGCACCTAGATTTAGAGGATGAAAACAAGAAAAAAATATTATGAGCCAAATGGTCTGCACCCAGCCTCCCTCACTTTCTGCCAGGCTCTGCTCCCTGTCCCACCTCCCTGCCAGGCTCTGTACCCTGTCTTTCCACCCTGCCCTGTACCCCCCCCCCCCCGGTGGTCTAGTGGTAGGCTGGGACAGGAGGGATCTGTCCCAGCCAACTAACATTTCTTTACATCCCCCTGTACCTTTTTTAATCCCCCCAGTACCTTTTAAAATCCCTTGTAAATCTGTTCCTGCGGTGAAACGGCAGGAGCGAGCTTTCCACACTCCTGCTCCTCCCTCGCTGGACGGGTGCCTCATTATCTTGGGGCCAGTGGCGCACAAAGCAGGAGTGAGCTTCTGATGGCTCTATGTCAGGGGTCTCCAAAGTCCCTCCTTGAGGGCCGAATCCAGTCAAGTTTTCAAGATTTCCCCTGTGAATATGCATTGAAAGCAATGCATGCACATAGATCTCATGCATATTCATTGTGGAAATCCTGAAAACCCGACTGGATTCGGCCCTCAAGGAGGGACGTTGGAGACCCCTGCTCTATGTAATTGAAATTTCTTCACTGGTATTGTGAAGATTTGAATTGCAATATTTTTTTCCTTAGAAAACGGGATTTACAATATTATTGGTTTGGATTCATGAGTTGATATATTGGACATAACAAACCTTAAAACTTTGTTCAGCTGGTTTATGATTTCACCCTTGGGTCCAGCAACAAGTGCACAGTGAGCCTTTAGAAAGTCCTGCGGCTGGAGATTCCTTGTTTAGTCAGCACAAGGTCACTTCACCCTGGTAACAGCCAGTGCGAACAATTGCTAGTCCTTCATGGTGTACGCTGTAAATCAGACAGGGTTCAGCAGTGCCCCAAGACGAACAATGTCCGATTCCCTAGCTCTTAGGCGAGAGCAAACACACACAAGGGAAATTCTTTCTTATCAGTTCTTCTTGTCCTCTGCAGTGCAAAAGAGCTACACAACTATAGGTCTGAGCTCCCTCAAACCCAAAATTGTCTAACTCTGGATAGTGCACAGATTCTTAGGGTGTGCACAGGCGATAAATAGAGGATCAATCAGAACTAGTCCAGAAGGGTCTTTTTAGTTACACAGAGGAATAAAGAATAGTGTTCTTGTGAAAGGGATGGTTAACAAGACTTAGAATTTTATAATGCCCTTGTATCTCTCCATGGTACGACCTCTATGAAGTTACAGGGAAATACTTTTAAAACCAATAAGAGGAAATATGTTTTCACATAGAAAACTAGAAACATGATGGCAGATAAAGGCCAAATGGCCCATCTAGTCTTCTCACCCGCAGTAACCATTATCTTTTTCTCTCTCCAAGAGAACCCACGTGCCTATCCCAGGCCCTCTTGAATTCAGACACAGTCTCTGTCTCCATCACCCCTTCTGGGAGACTGTTCTATGCATCTACCATCTACCACCCTTTCTGTAAAAAAGTATTTCCTTAGATTACTCCAAAGCCTTTCACCTCTTAACTTCATCCTATGCCCTCTCAATGCAGTTTCCTTTCAAATGAAAGAAACTCGACTCATGCGCATTTACATTACATATGTATTAAAACATCTCTATCATATCTCCCCTCTCCCGCCTTTCCTCCAAAGTATAAAGATTGAGATCTTTAAATCTGTTCCCAAACACCTTATGATGACCACAAACCATTTTAGTAGCCTTCCTCTGGACCAACTTTATCTTTTTTATATCTTTTTGAAGGTGCAGCCTCCAGAATTGTACACAATATTCTAAGTGAGGTCTCACCAAAGTCTTATATAGGGGCATCAATACCTCCTTTTTCCTACTGGCCACACCTCTCCCTATGCAACCTAGAATCTTTCTAGCTTTCAACGTCACCTTTTCAACCTGTTTGGCTACCTTAAGATCATCACATACAATCACACCCAAGTCCTGCTCTTCTGTCGTGCACATAAGTTCTTCATCCCTAAATTGTACCGTTCCCTTGGGTTTTTGCAGTCCAAATACATGACCTTGCATTTCTTGTCTGAAATTTGGCAGCTCATTCTTCAAGCTTCACCAGGTCTTTCTTCATATTATTCACATCATCCGCTGTGTCTACTCTATTGCAGATTTTGGTATCATCCGCAAAGAGACAAATCTTACCCGACAGCCCTTCAGCAATATCGTTTATAGAAATGTTAAAAAGAACAGGCCCAAGAACAGAACTTTGAGGCACACCACTGGTAACATCCCTTTCCTCAGAGCAATCTCAATTGATCACTACCCTCTGTCCCCTTTCAGTCAACCAATTCTAGATCCAGAATCTTGTTTCCCATACTTTGAACATTAGTATATACTGCTTTCCAGACATTGCCCCCTTTTCACATCTATGTAGAGGTATTCAGTGATTTACTTACCTGAGGGCTTATATTCACCAGGGGGCTTTGATCACCCTGCCCCATCACTTCTAGTTTAAAGCCTTTTTCAGTAGATTACCCAGCCTTTTGGCGAAGACACTTCTTCCCTTCTTTGATAGATGCACACTATCCCTGCTCAGCAGCCCTTGGAAAATCGTCCCATGGTCCAGGAAGCCAAAACGCTCTCGATGACACCATCCACGTAGCCACGCATTCATCTCCAGGATGCAAACTTCTCTGCCCTGGCCTTTAACCTTGACAGGGAGGATGGACAAAAATACTACCTGCGCACCTGACTGCTTCACCTTCTCTCCCAGAGCCACAAAGTCACTTTTGATACGTTCACAGGGGTACCTGGCAGTATCATTAGTGCCAATGTGGATGAGCAGCATCGGATAGTAGTCATCAGGCTTGTTGAGTCTCGGCAAGCTCTCCAAAACAGCTTGGATGTTGGCACCAGGTAGACAGCATACCTCTCATGACATCATGTCTGGTCTGCTGATGGATGCTTCTGTACTCCTCAGAAAGAAATCGCCAACTATCACTACCTTACGCTTCCTAGTGGTCACAGATCTAGTAATTTTTGGGATTTCAAGTTTTGGTCCTTCCTCTCCTTGGGATGCTCTCATCTCCTCCACTTCCAGGACAGCATACCAGTTCTTCAGTTCAAGGGTGGGAGAAGTCACAGTACCAATCTTGCAGTGTTCCGTAATCAGAGTCCAGCCGCCTTCCCTCAGAACAGCCTCTTCTTCCCCACTGCTGGAAATCTTTGACACCTCATGAACCATTTCATTGATGTACCTCTCATTCTCACGGATGCTTCTCAGTCTTGTCACCTCTTCTCTCAGTTCTTCTACTTCCTTCATGAGGGACTCAAGTTGAAGACAGCTTGTATGTGGAACCTCTCCCTCTGCCTGGGTAACATTTTCTGTCTGCACAAAGAATTTGTAACCCAAGCAGCAGCTTTGGTGATACTGTGGTGTAGAAGAACTTACACCTGGAAGAAAAAAAAAGAGAGGGCAGAAAAATCCTACCAAAGTAATACTCTGTTCCAGAGGCAGACAGTACTTCACAGGTTGTTATAAGTAAAGAAATGAGCTAGGGGTGGATCTTTAATGCTGATCCTCTACAACCTCTCTCTTAGAACTAGGCCTATTTAGACATTAGGTCAGCATTCCTCCCCTCAAGAGTCACTAATAGCAAATGGCTGCTGTGAGTTCCCGTAGTCTCTCGAGACTACGACAGGAACTCCCCACAGCCATTTTCTATGAGTGATCTGCATAGGGCAGGAGTGTAGGAAGATCGCTTCTGCCCCAAAAGCCTGCTAGACCACCAGGTAAGGTCTGGGATGCCGGGAGGGAGGCAGGGAAGGTCCAGAATGCAGCTTTATTTAAAAAAAAAAAAAAATCACAAATAACCGAATCCATGGATACCGAAACTGCGGATTCAGAGGGCTCACTGTAATATATTCTCTTTCGCCAGAGCTCTTCCTTCTAATTCTATACAGTGTTCCAAACGATAAGTGCCACTTTGGTGTGTAACTTTCTTGCTAAAATGGCAGTTACATGCCCCAATGGAGGTGACATGGCAAGAGTCCTTCTAAATACACTTAAGTGCTATTCTTTAAGGTAATGCTTAAGAGCTATTGCACGTAGGTAGGAGGGAGTGGTGTGCAAATAGGTGGGCATGAGTGGGTTATAGGCGATTCCTATACCTACATGCAAAACCTATAAATTACTGTCGAGCACTCAGATTTTTGGCACCTTTACAAAATTGACTCCCTTAACTCTCTCCACACTGCTATTTCCAAGGAACAGCTCACAAACTTACACTGTCTGGAGATAAATGCTTGAAAAAAAATTGTTTGCAAATAGGAAACTGACTGATTCTCAATCCACACATGGAAACTCCTCGTGTAATACAACCTATCTTTCTCTCATTATATATATCGTAGATACCACTTCTGTTTTCTAACTCATGAGAAATATCTTCTGTTTATACCCATCAGATCATCAGATCAGACACGAATGGAAGAGAATAATAAAGAACCAAGGAGAAGATCTGGTAATAATGGAACAAAACCAAACACAGTCAGAAAATGTCAGTGGAAATATTTCCCAGAGACCTGAGAGGATTAACACAAAGAATTGTAAGCAAAAATCAAAGGAAAAGAGACACCCTGCAGAAGACACAACGGATGGAGTCATTAAGTGTGAGAGAAATGAGAGGGAGCTCAGTAACATTGCTGACAAGAGACACCTAGCAGAGAGACCCTTCCAAATTAATAATAATGATAAAGTGACTTCTGAATTCCTCCATGGCAAGAAGAAAGGAAAAAAACACCAAAATGAACTCCAAATGCACAAAAGGGATCATAAAAATAAGAAAATATTTACATGTAGTGAGTGTAATAAAACCTTTACTCGGCTTTCAAAGCTAAAAGGACATCAAATGATCCACACAGGGTACAAACCATTTACTTGTCCTGAGTGTAATAAAAACTTCACTCAACATTCACTTCTACAAAGACATAAAATGATCCACACAGGGTACAAACCATTTACTTGTCCTGAGTGTAATAAAAACTTCACTCAACATTCACTTCTACAAAAACACAAAATGATCCACACAGGGTACAAACCATTTACTTGTCCTGAGTGTAATAAAAGCTTCACTCAACATTCACTTCTAAAAAGACACCAGATTATCCACACAGGGCACAAACCATTTACATGTTCTGAGTGTAATAAAAGCTTCACTCAACATTCACATCTAAAAAGACACCAGATGATCCACACAGGATACAAAGCATTTACATGTACTGAGTGTAATAAAAGCTTCACTCAACTTTCAAATCTAAAAAGTCACAAAATGATCCACATAGGCTACAAATCATATACATGTACTGAGTGTAATAAAAGCTTCAGTCGGCTTTCAAATCTAAAAAGTCACAAAATGATCCACATAGGCTACAAATCATATACATGTACTGAGTGTAATAAAAGTTTCACTTGCCTTAGAGGTCTAAAAATTCACGAGAGAATCCACACAGGGTACAAACCATATAAATGTACTGTGTGTAATAAAAGCTTCACTCAGCTTTCAGATCTAAAAAGACACCAAAGAATTCACACAGATCATAAACCATTTACATGTACTGAGTGTAATAAAAGCTTCACTCAACATTCACATCTAAAAGGACATCAGAAGATCCACACAGGAGACAGACCATTTACATGTAGTGAGTGTAATAAAAGCTTCACTCGGCATTCATATCTAAAAGGACACCAGAGGATCCACACAGGAGACAAACCATTTATATGTACTGAGTGTAATAAAAGCTTCACTTGGCTTAGAGGTCTAAAAATTCACCAGAAGATCCACACAGGAGACAAACCATATAAATGTACTGTGTGTAATAAAAGGTTCACTCAACTTTCAGATCTAAAAAGACACCAAAGAATTCACACAGATCACAAACCATTTACATGTAGTGAGTGTAATAAAAGCTTCACTCAACAGTCACATCTAAAAGGACACCAGAGGATCCACACAGGAGACAGACCATTTACATGTACTGAGTGTAATAAAAGCTTCACTTGCCTTAGAGGTCTAAAAATTCACCAGAGGATGCACACAGGAGACAAACCATATAAATGTACTGTGTATAATAAAAGCTTCACTCAGCCTTCAAATCTAAAAAGACACCAAGAAATTCACACAGATCACAAACCATTTACATGTAGTGAGTGTAATAAAAACTTTGCTCAAGATTCACATCTAAAAAGACACCAAAGGATCCATACAGATCACAAATCAGCTTCTCTACTTCCCCCTGCTCTCCCCCAGTCACCTAAGCCTCGCTCCCCCTACTTCTATCAGCAATCCTAGACTTCAGTATCTCCCACTGCAACCCCATCATCCTTGGGGATTTCAACATACACTTTTTCATACCAAACCACCCCAACACCTCAGACTTTCTAACTCTTAATTTCAGACATTTTCTGATCCCTTTGATCTCCTTCCCCACACACATAGCAGGCCACACTTTGACATGATGTTTGAACCTAAATTCCTCACATACATGCTCAAAAACCAGCAAACCTATCCCCTCCCGTGGTCTGACCATTTATTAATCACTATGTACAGTACTTTCATGGGGGTTCCGTTCTGTTGAAAAACCGCAAATATGGTTTTTAGCGGGGGAGATAGTAGAGGGCAGCCAGAGCACCGGTGAGTGAAGGAAATCACTCGCGGTATGCTCCGACCACTTCTTCCTGCACTTAAGTCAGGCCTCATCAATCAGGATCTGCGTGTCAAAGCATTACCATTGAATAGGGAGTTGTAGTAGTCTAGCCTAGAGAGTACGTAGCCATATAGCAGTTGGGCTAAGTCTGTTTCTGGGAGGTAGGGTTTGATCCTTCGCAGTTGGCATAGATAGTAAAAAGATGTGGAAACTGCCTGCGAGACGTGGGCAGAGAGGGACAGGTAACCATCCAGTATAATTCTAAGACTTTGTACCTGGTCTTTTGCTGTTAAGGGGGTGGATTCCCAGGATAGTGTCGGATGGGTGAAAGTAGTGTTCTTTTTCCTGATCCAGAGTAGTTCATTCTTTGAAGCATTCAGCTGGAGTTTATTGGCTGTCATCCAGTTTTTCATAGAGGCAGTGTAGGAGGTTAGTGAGTTGGGTTGGCTGATCGTCACCTAGGGGAAGCAATAGTTGAAGGTCATCAGCATAGGAGTGAATCTTAATGTTGTATTTGTGTGCAGTGTCGACTGGCCTGATATACAGATTGAAGAGGAGAGGGGATAGCAAGGCACCTTGGGGAGCTCCGTATTTAATTGATTTGGGGTTTGATTTAGCTGTCCCTAGTAGCACAGATTGTGTTCTTTGATCCAGGAAGGAGATGAACCATTGCAGTGCTGAGTTCTTGATTCCTATGTCTGCGAGTTGGTCTAGTAGAAGTTGATGATCTATAGTGTTGAAAGCAGCACTAAGGTCAAGCAGGACTAGTAAGGCATTATTTCCTTTATCCAGCATTGACCAGCTGTCATCAAGGAGGACAGATTCTGTACTATGGCCTGGTCGGAAACCTGACTGGTGTGGAGATAGAGCTTCTTGTTGATCAATGAAAGGTTGCAGTTGGTGGATCACTATCTTCTCCAGTAGTTTGGAGATGAAGGGGAAGTTGGAAATGGGGCAGTAGTTGCTTGGATCATTTGGGTCGAGAGAGGGTTTCTTGAGGGTGGGTTTGATAATGGCTGATTACCAGTTGAGGGGAATTTTCACAGTTGACAGTGAGGCGTTGATGTTGGGGAGGATTGATTCTACAAAGGCATCTTTGGAGGACAAAAGGAGGTTGGATGGGCATGAGTCAAGGAAGGAAATGGAGAGTCAGAGCTCTTGTAGAATTTCTAGGAGCTCAGCATGTATAAAAAACATTTTCCCATATTTGGACCTTTCCTACTAGAAATGACAACCAAAAGTCTCTCCACCAATATTGTACCAAAATCATGTAAATCTGCCCTAATATTTCCTTAACTAAAAAACCTAAACTTACAAGAAGACCAATTTACCAACTACTGGCCAATTGCTAATCTGCCTTTTATTGCCAAACTCACAGAAAAAATAGTGTTCAATCAACTCTCTGATTTCTACAAAAAAAAACCCAAAACTACGCTTTTCATCCAAACCAAACGGGCTTTCATGTAAATTACTCCACTGAACTATCCCTATTTGGCATTTATTACTATCGTGATTACCACAAATCAAACATTTATTACTATCGTGATTACCACAAATCAATTTTCTTGATATTCCTTGATCTAACATCATCGTTCGATACGATTAATCATGACCTTCTCCTAAACCGTCTGATTGGAACTTCAAAGTAAGTTTCAACAGATCAGTCTCATCTCTAATTATCCAAACATATGGAATCCCACAGGGTTCAATTCTTTCTCCACTGCTTTTCAATATATTCCTAGCTCCACTGCTGACCTTAGCACAATCCATTGGATTTAGCATCTTCACTTATGCTGACGACATCCAACTACTTCACCCCATTAACCCTACAATCATCACCGAAATACAGGAAATAAACACTAAATTGGACAAACTCAGTTTATGACTCAGAATCAATAAATTATCACTAAACATAGTGAAATCAAGAGGCATAATAACAAAGAAAATTTAAAAGGACCAATATGTATTGAGTCTAGTCCCATACAAATTGAATCTAAAATTAAACTCCTAGGAGTCATCCTAGACAAAGACCAAATTAGCGCATTAACCCAAAAATGCTTCTACAAACAGATTAATTCGCTCGATAACATCCTTCCTTGACCCTCCCATTCACATTCTGACTCATTCCCTTATCATTTCACACATTGATTATTGCAATTCTCTATATCACGGCATAACACAAAAAGAAATCCATAGACTACAACTAATTCAAAATACTGCCATCAAACTGATACACAAGGCAAAGAAATATGACCACATCACCCCACTCCACCGCGAAGCTCACTGGTTACCAATATCGCATCGAACAACATACCAGATACTCCTACTTGCTTTCAAAATTAAACTCACCCAATCGCCAGCCTTCCTAGATAAATATCTTATCCCTTATGCCACTTCACGGGCTTTAACCAGAATTTACATAATATAACATTGAACTGCAAGGTAATGGCGGAATAGAAATCCCTAATGTAATGTAATGTAATAACATAACATCATACTTATAAACCGTGTAATCGTACATTCAACGCAGTTAACAAAAGATTAATAAAATAAACCGTGTAACCGTAAGTTCAACGCAGTTAACAAAAGATTAATAATAAAATAATATAAGAAACATATAGCTTAATTAATAGCTCTTCTATACTCACAGTACTATATTTTCCGCTACAGCCACTGCACTCTGCAATGCTCTCCTGTCCAACATTCGACTTGAAGAATACCTCGATACATTTAAGAGCAAACTTAAAACATTTTTATTCAGGGATGCATATCAAATATGAGATAGGATCATATCCCCTGCCAACTCTACTTAAGTTCAGTGATGAATGAGAACCGCTTTTAAGAACCGACACCCCTTCCCTTGTTTTTTCCCCTCCCTCTCTTACCTTCCTCTTAAATTTTATTTTTATTATGATGTATTTCTCATTGCCCCAACCCCAGTACCTCTTGTACCAAATTTGTCTGTCTCTCATCAATAACTTGTGTTATATTTATGAAATGTCCCCCTTTATTTTAAAATTGTACCTTAATTTTAGTATTGTAAACCGACCAGATACTTGCTGATGGGTCGGTATATGAAATATAGAATAAACTTGGATTTACATGTACTGAGTGTAATGAAAGCATCACTCAACATTCACATCTAAAAATACACCAGAGGATCCATACAGGATACAAACCATTTACATGTACTGAGTGTAATAAAAGCTTCATTCAAATTTCAACTCTAAAAATTCATCAAACAATCCACAGAAAAGACTAATCGAATACCTGTAATGAGTGTGATAGAAGCTTCAATTAACATTCAATCTAAAAATTCACTCAACCATTCACATCATGGAATAAGACACTGGCGGTGAATCAACAGGTTCTTCCTGCACTCTATAATAGCTTTGGTATTGTAGACTGGTTCCTGTCTGTGCTGCCTTAAATCCCTAAATTGCGTCTGGATATCACAGGAGCCATCTAATTTGGCTGCCACAGGCTGGGCAGGAGGGACGAGGAATTAATCCTGTCCCAAGGTGCTACCAGACCACAGGAGTGGCAAGCTAAGCCCAGGAGTGGTACCCATAGCAGTCTATGGATGAGCTCAGGAAGGAGAGCAACATAAGTAGCGTATGGGTGGGTCTGGGAGGGGACACCTTATGTTCAGGGATGGGTGAAGAGAGGAGGACGCCCAGAGGACAGAAAAATTTTTTTTTTATTTTATCTGAAAATATGTCATTATTTTTAGCTGAAACCAAAACAAAGTGAAATGGGCCGAAACAAACACAAATTTCAATTAGCTTCTATAGGTTTCTTTGTTTATTTCTCACCCACCCTTATCCAGGGTGAGTTACATATTAACATACACATTAAAACATTTACATTTGTCGTACAAAACACTTCAAGGACACTCTATGACAAATTGCATACTTACATATCAAATCAAATTACATATAACATACACATTGCATCAGCGACGAATAATTTAAGGCCAAAACTGGCCAAACCCACACATACATCAAAATATAAAATTCCATAAGTCATACAAGATACCTCAATAACAGACAATCATAAACCAAATAAAACCAACCAGACCATCGAACGCCTCCGTGACCAGCACTTAGCACTCAAGAGTCGTCATTCCTTCTCCCTCAGCCAAACTCAGACCCTATATTTCATTTCACAGAGCAAGATGTCTTTTCAGCAGTTTCCTAAAGTTCTGGACATTTATCTGCTATTGAATGTAATCTGGAAGGTTGTTCCACTCCCAGGGGCCAATGCAGTGAAAGACACTGTTTCGGGAAGAGGAAAGCTTTCATTCCGACATAGATGGTACAGACAGATCACAATGCTCAATTGAGCAAAGCAGTCGAGCCGGCTCCTCAGCCTGAACAACCTTTTTGTGTGCATATTGTGACCAGTCAGGCTCCGGGCCTGCCATGATCTCTGTTAAATCTGGGAGAAAGGGTGGCAAGAAGCCCAAAAAGGGGATTTCCAAGGCCAGCTCCCAGTACCAGTCAGACCAGCTTGATGATGTCATAGACCCAGAATGGGGGGACAGGGAAACCTTACCCAGTCAATACCCTCCACACAACAGAGCTAGAAACATAGGTTACAAACCTATTCCTGGGAATAGGGAGCAATGCTATTTCCCTAGTGTCCTCCGGGGGAGCTAGAGAGAGACCCAGGTGAGATCCAGCTCAGCCATGGCGTGGTTCCCCACATGAAAAGCCTGTAGATTTGACTAGGCTGTTAGAGAGGATAGGGAGCAGTAACAAGCCTCTCCCCAAGGAACAGCTTCCCAGCCTAAGACAGGGTAATCTGCCAGACCTGATGGAAGTAGAGGAGGCAGGTTCTTCTATTGAAGTTGCAGCTCCAGCCAAAGAGGAGCAGATGGAGTTCCAGAAAATGTTGATTCCACATGCTTAAGAAAGGGTTAGAAAGTAATATGAAGGACTGGGACCTTTTTATCCTCTTCATGCTGCCCGAGAGAGAGTCCAGGATTCCTTGGGGGTCAGTCCCTTTGAAATGTATGGGCAAGCTCCACGGGGTCTCTTGGATGTTGTCAAGGAGGGTTGGGACCCACCTGAAGAGACGGACACTGACGTTATATCCTATGAAGCAAAATTTGTCTCATTTTGCTAAATTGGGTAAGAAAAATCTTGAATGGGCTCAAAAGAAACAAAAAGTTTACTATGATAGGAAAGCAAAGGAGTGCCAGTTTATGGTTGGAGACAGAGTCTTAATACTTGTGTCTGTGGACCCCCATAAGTTTTTGGCGCATTGGAAGGGCCCCGCCACAATAGTGGAAAGAATAGGTCCTGTGAATTATAGAGTTAAGGATGAGAGAGATCGTATACAGACTTATGTAAATCTGAAGCCCTGGAAAGATAGAGAGGCATTAGCTCTTATGGCACAAAGGTGCCAAGAGGATGATTTGGGGCCCCATGTGGCAGACTGGGATCAAGCAGAAAAGGTGAATGTAGGGGTGGAGCTGTCAGCATCGCAAGCTCAGCAGGTATAGACCCTTATAAAGAAATTTTCTGATGTGTTCTTACCCATTCCGGGACACACTAGAGCAGGGGTAAGGAACTCTGGTCCTCAAGAGCCATATTCCAGTCAGGTTTTCCCCAATGAATATGCATGAGATCTATTTGCATGCACTGCTTTCAATGCATATTCATTAGGGAAATCCTGAAAACCCAACTGGAATATGGCTCTCGAGGACCGGAGTTCCCTAACCCTGCACTAGAGGGCTAACTCATGACATTATAACTACCCCAGGTAAGATAACTGCCCATATCATCTGTCAGAAGAAAAAAGGGGCTGGTTAATGAGTTGGTGCAGGAAATGCTAGCGCTAGGAGTCATTGAGTCCTCGCAGAGCTGGTGTAGCCCACTAGTGATTGTCCCAAAGGCAGACGGGTCCCCACGTTTATGCATTGACTTTCGTCAAGTAAATGAAGTTTCCCAATTTAATGCATCTCCAATGCCTCGTGTGGACGTGTTATCGAATCGACTTGGTCAGGCTTAGTATCTGAACACCACTGACCTGACCAAGGGGTATTGGCAAACTCCCCTGATTGCCAACGCTAAACCCAAAACGGCATTTAGTACATCTTATGGTAGGTCTGCCTAAGTCCGGTCCTCGATATCTACTGGCAGGCCAGGTTTTCAGGATATCCATGATGAATATGCATGAGAGAGAGTTGCATACCAAGAAAGTATGCAGGCGTCTTTTTCAAGATGGCGCCAGGATAGATCATAGGTGGTGGTACCTTCCTCCCTTATTTTTTTTATTTTGAATTTATTTTCATTTTCATTTTTCTCCAAAATCTTTCACTTCCTTTAATCTTTGGCTTTTTCTTTTGTTTCTAGCACAGTTTTATGTTATGTTATGAAGCAAAAAAGCACACAGTGTGCTTAGAGATCGCATTACCAAAAAGTTATACGCGGTTAACAAAAAATTATAAACATTAAAACATAATCAAGGATGAATGAATTAAGGAGTCAGATATTTTGTGAAAAGATAAGTTTTCAGCTTTCTAAAATGTCTATAGGAATCGGCTGAGAGCACCAGTGATTGAAATTCATTTTCATGAAAAGCTGCCTGGGATGCCAAAGAATGATTAAGAAATTTCTTACTTTTACAACCCTTTACTGAAAAAAAATTAAACAAAGTATGGGGTTTTCTACTGTGTTTGTGAGTAGCTATGGAGAAACTATTAACCAAGTAGGTAGGAGAAACTATTAACCAACAGTGATTTGGTTTTTTTTTGTTGTTGTCTTGGTCCATTGTGTGTGACCGTTGGTTTGCGACCTGGTGGTTTCAACGGCATTCTAACACCAGCTCTGATGGAAGTCCTCCGGTATTTGGCAATTGAGGGCAGTGACAGGGAGATCAATGCCGTTTGCCGGTGTGAAAGCAGTGCATTATGGTTGTGGAGAATGCATGCCGACAGAGGATGCAGCCTTTGACAACACTCAGCTTGCCAGGGAGGGTGTATTCATTGTGCCTCGGATCCAGCCCTGTGGTAATCGGAGAGACCTTAGGCCTTCTTCTGCTGTGCGGTGGCCTGCTTCAATTGTCGGGGGTTTTCTTTGGCCCGATGTTTGGCTTCCAGATTGTGTTGCCGCTGCTTGGGTTGTTGGAGGCCCCAGCCAATGCAGCTCTCTGCCGCTGTTTACAGCCTGGATCAGACACTGGGCCCTGGAGGAAGCTGGAAAGCTGAGCGGAGGGCGGCCTTTGACTGCGGTGGCGGAGAAGGGAGAGGAACAGCCAGAAGGGGCCGAGAGCGATGCGACGGAGGTCCTCGGCCAGGGCAGCAAACAATCCGGCTGTTGAGAGCGGCTGACCGTTGGGAGGAGGGAGGGAGGCCGAGGATTGCTGGACTGTTTGGGGACTTTGAGTTTTTTGTTTTATTTTAATTTATTATAATTTATTATTATAGTTAATATTTTAATATTAATATCTTTACTATTTAATAACTGTTACTCAGGTACTTTAGCTAGATTGTGAGCCTTTGGGACAAATAGGGAAGTTCTACGTACCTAATTTTATTTTATTGTATCCTGTTCTGGGCGCCTGGGAAGGACAAGCTATAAAAATGAACAAATAAATAAATGTAGATGACCCAGCATGCCAAAAAGCCCAACAGATAGTACAACTGGGAGACCTAGGTCTACATCAAACAGTGAAGGAAAAACCCCACAATAAAGGACACGCTTTAGATGTACTGTTTGGCAGCGAACTTTCAGGGGTTGAGGGGGGGGGGGATCTGGCAGGAGAGATTGGGCATCTCTCCTGCCAGTGAACTTTTAGGGGTTCTGGATTTTAAACAACACAGTTGTTAGCAAGGTTGGTTAAAATCTCAGTCCCATAAAAAAGAATCAGAGTGGCAATTAGTCATTCTAAACGGAAGTTTTTTGAGCCAATGATGTGGGCGGAGGTGGTTTGAGCGTTGAGCTCTACCAAAAAAGACCTGAGGCTTTTTCTTCCGATAGAATTGACTTTCAGCTATATAAGTGGAGTACTTTGTATATGTTGTTATTTATTGACCCACTTTCACCAATTGGGAATTTATAAGGTGAAGGATGCGACAAGGACCCAGACAGACAGGCAATAGAGCACTCGGCAACTCTCCAGTAGTTGAATCGCTTAGTTCGCTTAGTCATCCTGCCGTTGTATAGGGCAATGGTGCGCCCGCACCTGGAGTATTGTGTCCAGTATTGGTCACCGTACCTTAAGAAGGATATGGCAATACTTGAGAGGGTCCAGAGGAGGGCGACAAGAATGATTAAGGGCATGGAAAGATTGGAGAGACTGGGGCTCTTCTCCCTGGAAAAGCGGAGACATGATAGAGACCTACAAGATCATGAAGGGCATAGAGAGAGTAGAGAGGGACAGATTTTTCAAACTTTCAGAACATAAAAGAACAAGAGGGCTTTCAGAAAAGTTGAAAGGGGATAGATTCAAAACGAATGCTAGGAAGTTTTTCTTTACCCAGCGTGTGGTGGACACCTGGAATGCGCTTCCAGAGGGCGTAATAGGGCAGAGCACGGTACTGGGGTTCAAGAAAGGATTGGACAATTTCCTACTGGAAAAAGGGATAGAGGGGTATAGTTAGAGGATTACTACACAGGTCCTGGACCTGTTGGGCCGCCGCTTGAGCGGACTGCTGGGCACGATGGACCTTAGGTCTGACCCAGCAGAGGCATTGCTTATATTCTTATGTTCTTGCTCTCCACTCTCCAACACAACCAAATCCCTAGTGGGTCAAAGGACAAATTATTGCTCATCTTATTCACTTTTAAAACAGGTCTACCTCTGAGTGTGTTTCGGAATGTCCTCACACTGATGATACACCCCACTTCTCAGGGTTCAGTAAAAGGATGGCTAAAGAGCCTTCACAACCATTTAAATCCACACTAAAAATGTGTTTCCAAATTATATTGGATAAAAATGTCTAACTTAGGGCTAGATTCACAAAGCAAACCGATCATTTACCGATCGGTTTGCGACCCCTTAGCGATTCACTTACCTCTCTTCCGACCATCCTCCGATCTGCGCATGCAAATGAGGGCAACGGCATGCAAAATAGGCAGGGACGTGATTCACTAAACAAAACCCTGCAACACCAACTGGGCTGGCCGATCAAGAAAAAGCGACTGCTGAGGGATCAGTCGCTGAAGCCCTTTCCGGCTGCCCTGCCTTCTGCCGCCTTGCTCTCTGCCCTGTCAGCCCCTATCCTGCAGCCCCGAACGTGCCTGCCTGTCTGCCCCGAATACGCCTGCTTCCCTTCCCTGCACTGCAAGCCCATTAAAATCACGGGCTCCATTAAAACGATTGCCTATTTTTTATTTATTTTTTAATCTATGCCAGCCCTAAGGTCCAGCGCATGTGCACACCATGGTCTGCGCATGTGCTGGGATCGCTATTGAACGATCTGGGAAGGCAGATGGGGGCGTTCCTCTGATTGGCCCCATCTGCATATTGGGGCTTGGTGAATTCATCGGACCTGCCCAGATCGGGCCCGATCAGGCAAGTTTGTGAATCTAGCCCTTAGGACCTTATGGTTGCCTCCTTGTTTAATGTAGCTTATTGCTAACTGTTTTTTTTTTTTCATTTAATACTCTTCAAAATAAAATCAAAAACAACATAAAACCTTTTCTTTACTTATCTTTAATATAGAAACATAGAAGAAACACAGAAAGATGACGGCAGAAAAGGGCTATAGCCCATCAAGTCTGCCCACTCTACTGTCCCACCCCATTAAGTCAGAGTGCTGCTCAACCCACGCAGTATCTCTAGCATTGAACCCTGAGAAGTGGGGTGTATTGTCAGTGTGGATATTTCCAGTTTACCTCACTTCATCATCTGCATCCATTTTGTGTTTCGGAATGCCCAGGCAAATGTTTATACTATCCATTACGGCGCAAAGATTCTTATCGCTTAACACCGCCCACTTCATGCTTACATTCCGCCCAAGAAACATCCTCTTTTTGGATGTCTTTACTTGAGCGTCCAGCACGCAGAAAGTATTTAAAAAAAATGTTTGATTATATTGTAAATAGGGTAGTTACATTTTTTTCTCCCAAAATCATCGGGGACCTCAAAGTGGCAGATTGTTGGCTCAGGAGAAAGCCGGCAATGAAGGGAGAGATGCAGGCTGCCGGCCTTGGAAAGGAACCGGCAGCAAAGAGGAGAAACAGCCAATTCTCCCGTGAACCTAGAAGTGCTGCTGCTGTAAATCACAACTGCATTTTGGGCCATGGGGGCTGGAGATAGAGCAGCCCGTGTGCTGTGGCCAAGAGGGAGAGAGACTGTTGGTTCAAGGACTACCTGGCAATGAAGAATCAAGCCAGTCAGTGTTCCCCGTGAACCTGTCTGCACTTCGGGTTGCAAGGGAGGGTGAAGGCAGATGGGGCTGCAACGGTGATGGGACTAAATTGCGCGAGACAACTGAGCGCAGACAACTGATCGCAAGGTTAACGGCGTGCCAAAGAAAAGCACTATTTTAAAGGGCTCCGATGGGGGGTGTGGGGGGAAGCCCCCCACTTTACTTAACAGACATCGCGCTGCCGTTGTGGGGGGTTCGGGGGGGTTGTAACCCCCCACATTATACTTAAAACTGAACTTTTTCCCTAAAAAACAGGCAAAAAGTTTGGTTTCAAGTATAATGAGGGGGGTTACAACCCCCCAAACCCTCCCCCAACACCAGCGCGATGTCTGTTAAATAAAGCAGGGGGGTTCCCACCAACACCCCCCGTCAGAACCCTTTAAAATAGTACTTTTCTTCGGTGCGCTGTCAACCTTGCGCTCAGTTGTCGGCACGCTGTTGTCTCGCGTGATTTTGTCTATGAAACCCCCCAAAATATAAATGATAATTAACATTTACTCTGCATACAATATGCTTTGTGTTTTTTTAATTTTATGGTTACCATTATGTATTAATAAGATTATATTGTGTGTATATGAAAAATGGATGGAAGAAATTGTATTACAATTAGTACTATTATTATGGGGGTGGAGTCAGGGGTGGAGTTTGGGTGGAATTGGGGTGTGGCTAGGGCAGGATTGGGGGCAGGACTGAATATTAGTAGATGTCCCATTTTGAGGGAAAAAATAAATGGTTACGTTACACATACCTATCCCAGGCCCTTTTGAATTCAGACACAGTCTCTGTCTCCACCACCTCTTCTGGGAGACTGTTCCATGCATCTACCACCCTTTATGTAAAAAATTATTTCCTCAGATTGCTCCAGAGCCTATCACCTCTTAACTTCATCCTATGCCCTCTCATTGCAGAGTTTCCTTTCAAATGAAAGAGACTCGACTCATGCGCATTTATACCTTGTAGGTATTTAAAACATCTCTATCATATCTCCCCTCTCCCGTCTTTCCTCCAAAGTATACAGATTGGGATCTTTAAGTTTGTCTCCATACGCCTTATGGTGAAGACCACAAACCATTTTAGTAGTGTTCCTCTGGGCTGACTCCATCCTTTTTATATCTTTTTGAAGGTGAAGCCTCCAGAATTGTACACAATATTCTAAATGAGATCTCACCAAAGTCTTATACAGGGGCATCAATACCTCCTTTTTCCTACTGGCCAAACTCTCCCTATGCAACCTAGCATCCTTCTAGCAGTCCATGGAGAGTTTACAATAGCTGATTGTAGGATTGTTACCTCTCTAGATGCCCTGATGCAGCTCATCTTTCAGGCTATTACTGTTCATCTGAAATTCTTGCAAGCTGGATGGTTGGAGAGCTGGCATGCCCTCTATTCCCATATCAATTTGATTCATATGAAGAGGAGTCAAGCACCGGGTCTTCTCCATAAAATCTGCTTTTTGTTACCCCTTCTAAATGCTTGGAGGTGGTGAAGAAGGCAATGTAAATCCTCAGAGACCTCCCCGTTCCTCTTCCTTGTGGGGGATGGGGATTTCTCCCTGGGGTTTGGGTGTTCCTGCTTTCAGGCCTGGGTAAAGAGGGGTTGTAGGTTTCTGAGTCAGCTTTTAGAAGGGCAAGGCTCTTCTTTTCCCATGTTTAAGCAGCTTCAGGACCGGTGGTGAATTCCTACTTCTCAGTTTTGGGCCTATTTGCAAATTTGTGACCCTGGGCAAGTCACTTAATCCTCTATAGCCCCAGGTACGTTAGATAGATTGTGAGCCCACCGGGACAGATAGGGAAAATGCTTGAGTACCTGATTGTAAAAACCGCTTAGATAACCTTGATAGGCGGTATATAAAATCCTAATAAACTTGAAACTTGATTACAGCTCCCTTTCGGTTAAGTGGAATGAGGCGATGGGATATAATAATAATAATAATAATAATGTTATTCTTATATACCGCCAAAGCCACAATAGTTCAAGGCGGTTTACAGCAATGGCTCTTTAGATGCTCAGTTGTTGAAATTGCTTCCCACAAGTAATTGTCTAGGCACCTGGTACAGGCTACTGAAAATGGAGATCACTCTGGATCCCATTGAAGACTTGGCGCAAGTGTGGAATCCCTCTCAGTTTTTTAATAACTTCCACACAATAGCTATGCTGACACCGTGGATCTTAAAGAAACCCAATATGAGATCTTATAAAGAGCATATATAACCAGAGAACAGGGAGCTGTAATGTATGAAGGAGGTGGATAGGTATATCCACTCCTTTCTGCAATGTTCTCAGGTGACCTGGTGGAGCCAAGCACTGCCTATCTTAGAACAGATCGTTGGTTGTTCCATATCGTGGGATTACCCTACATTACTCCTTGGTGACAAAGAGTCAATGGGAACTGCTGGGACCATGTAGCCCCTATCAGAAAATTTTAAACACAGCTACCCTTTTGATGAAGAAGACCTTGCTCCAATGCTGGCTCCAACGAAGGCAAGAAATGGCAAGGTTTGCGATCCAGACTTATGGGGCCTCTCGAAACAGTTTAACTTCTGGGTAGGTCTCTTTGTGGAAGGCTATTCAGGCCAGATGTTTGGGGCCCCATAAAATACTTTCTGTATAGATCACTGCTACCTTATATGGGATATTCTGGGAGGGGTGGGGGATGTATGTTGTGAATTTGTAGAGATGGGAAATGAGCAGACAATTCGTCATAGAATGAGAATCCGGGAGTAGATGTCCTGCCTGAGCAGAAGCATTTTCCTCTGGGATTTAGAAATGAATCCGGATCATTCCCTAGCTATAAGGGAGAAGCTCAGGGTTTCTCTCTTGCAGTGCTGGGGAAAAGGAGAGAAGGACAGAAAAGGAGATTCAGGACTGGAGGGTTTTAGTTCACTTAAAGGAGAGGAAGAGCTTCTGAAAGGATAAAGATCGAGGACATCACAAATGAAAGGGCGGAGCTTCTTACTGAGGGAACAGGCTACATTTATTAGACCCCGCCCTTCAGCTGGAATGGGCGGGGCTCGTACAGAACTGACCCTACTCCTAATCATTTCTATAGCATAAGTTATATGCAGCCAAGGCATTCTCTGTCCCTGGTGGGCTCACAATCTAAGCTGAGACTCTGAACACTGGGACTGACAAGCAAATCCCACAACTGCACCTTAGAGGGGAGGGAGGGAGGGGCCAGGGCTGGGGATGGCTGAAGAGATCGTCTTCATTGACAGGGAATAACCAGCAGGGGTCAGTCTCCCATCTGAAGAGCAGAACTTCCAGATCGACTCGTTCCCTCGCAAACTACTGAAACTCCTCCTGTCCCCGCCCCAGGATTATTCTGACCAATGAGTGCCAGAAGGAGCTAAAACTTGTCACCGCGGCAATTTTCTGACCAATCAGTTCTGAAAGGGGTGGAGCCAAGAAGAAAATATCCTGCCTCCCTCAGACCGAGTGCTCAGTGTGAAGCTCCGCCTTCTCTTTGTGACGTCATCAGCCTGTGCCGAACAGGAAACGAGTCTTTTCTTCTTCATTTAAAACTTCCGGTTCCAAATCTCAGTTTCTGCCTCCACTGCCAAATCCAAAACCTGGTGGACAATGTCTGAGGGAGCTTCTGCCCGGGTAGGTCTTGCTGGAGAGAGATCAGGAGTGCAACTGCTTTCTATTGCTCTAGTCCTGACCCTGATGTCTTTGTAAACTAGCTCCACCCCAAGTGCTGAGTGTGTTTCTGCTTTCTGTTTCAGATGCAGGTGACATTTGAGGAGGTGGCTGTCTCTTTCTCCCAGGAGGAGTGGGAGTATTTAGATGAAGAGCAGAAGGAGCTCTACAGGGAGGTGATGAAGGACAATTATCAGACCCTGATCTCTCTGGGTAAGGGATAAATTGACAACTTTATTAGCAGTAGTGGGCCATCATTATAAAGACAGATTTAATTATATTTGTCTCGTGTGATCAACACAAATGAGACCATGAGGTCTTCTTGTTCTGCCCATAGAGGCATCACTCAAGGCAGTCATAGCATGTTGCAAGGAAGGTGAGAAAAAGTTCTGTGTCAAATTATAACAGGACTGCTGGGCACGATGAACCACTGGTCTGACCCAGCAGCGGCAATTCTTATGTTCTTACATGTTAGAAGTTGCTTTAGAACACAGGTGTCAAAGTCGGTCCTCGAGGGCCAGAATCCAGTCGGGTTTTCAGGATTTCCCCAATGAATCTGCATGAGATCTATTTGCATGCACTGCTTTCAATGCATATTCATTGGGGAAATCCAGAAAACCCGACTGGATTCCGGCCCTCGAGGAGGGACTTTGACACCCCTGCTTTAGAATGTAGGTTGTGAGGTTTGCTAAGCCCTTACAGTGGAGTGTAAGTAGGAACCCAATTAATGCTGGATATCTGTGACAAAGTGAGTGATACACTGTTAGATGACAGTTGATATTCTGGGCTGATGATCATTAGACATTCAATCCAAAATTCGTACCTGGGATTATATGTTTAATACATATAACTATACATACATAAAAAACCATTAAACAATCAAACTGGTTAGTAGACTATAGATTAGAGTCATATGGTGATTGAATTCAAATTTTTATCTGTGGGGTCAAGCCTTAGATCATGGAGTAGATCTTCCCATATTTGGGATTTCTTCAAGAAGAAACCATATTCTCTTGCACTCCTTTTAACATCACAATCTTGAGACCCAACTCCCTACCAACTAATTAATTTTATTGCTTAATTAATTTAATTTGCTATACTCCTTCCTTTAATTCATTTAATTTCAAAATATCCTGTTAACTATGTATTTCATTCACAATTTAAAATCCTATTATTAAAAATCTTCTTAAATTTATAATTTGAAATTCATATCTTTTCTATAGACATCCACTTACCAATCTGATACTCAGAACCATCAGATTACTCTACTATATTATACTATAAAAAATATATATATAAATATAAAGTGCTTAATATTAAAGTGCACCTATATTGTAAAGTGCTTTATATGTGCTTTTGAGTTATAACTAATCCAATTCAGTTCTGGATGCATAAAGTGCTTCAATTCATCTCAGTTCATTTAGTCGCACTTCATCCGTTCATCCGGGAAGAGTCAAATCTTACATTTCTTTTCCTTGATGCTTTCGAGACCTAAATGCCCTTTTTAGGGCTACGTAGTTTTAATTAATTATTATTATTTTTTAATTTAGTTATTTTGTTGTTGTTTTTTTGACTTCCTCCCTTTTGTTCTTTCCCTATATGTTCTCTTTCTTGATAAATTGTAGTTCTGTCCTTCCTCACTCTCGTTTCTGTTTGTCTTTTAAATGGTTTTTTATGCTTTGAATTATGACTGTTGTTTCTAAAGGATGTATAGTCACCCCATATATGTTTTTTAACATAATGTTCACCGCTAGAAGGTTGATTGACGGTTTATAAAATTTCTGAATAAACTTGAAACTTGTTCATATATTAATCCCACTTCTTCAGTAATTTCAATTATTACAACTGTTCATGTACTTGGTAACACGACGATTGTTGACGTTGTTCCTCTGCTTTAAATGCTTAAAATACTTGAGTTCTTTAAATAAACTGGTCTGTAATTCAAGCAATATTTATCATGTACTTAGCTCAAGTCCATTCGGTTCATTCTTTTCAAAACAGCAGCCGTTGCTTAAACTTGATTGTAATCGTCCGCCTGCGTTTTGCGGGACTGGCTTATAACCCAGTGCATCAGGGATATGCTTTTAGCAACGCTTCTTTTTTGTAGCCTCACATCTCTGTTGGTTGCTGGGAACCATGAAATGAAGCAGTAAAGAATTTAAAATCCTGCCACAGTTTCAGATATTGATATTATACACCAGCAGATTATTCACGTCTCAGGTTCCGATTGGTGGTAATGATTTACTTTTGTATCTGATGAATGTCTCATCTGGGGACAGGATACAGGCTGCAAAAAGATACCAAGAAATAAATGAAATTATAATGGAAAAGAAATCCTTATTGCACTAGTTGAAGATAATCTCTGAAATGCTAATTCTTTGCTGGAAAGCTTTCTCTGGAGAGGGATGTGGGAAAATGTTTTTGCCTTCTTGCCCTTTCTCCGAGCACACATCAGTCTGAGCATGCTCGGTGTGTTTCTTTCCCCTTATTCCAGATGTTCTGGGTGTGAACAAGGAGACCTGCATGTTGTATAAAGGTTGAAATGAGGGTGATAATACATTGAACTATTGAGAGTTTGAATTAGACTATAAAGATGAGTAAAGAGGGTTTAAGTTACTTTTATGAAGTATACAAATTTTTAAAAGATTAATTAATGCAATTTTCTTATCCCAGGAACAGGTTTTCCAACCATCACCCCTAAGATTATATCCTACATCGAACGAGGGGAAGAGCCGTACATCAGGGGTGAGCCTGGGTCAGAGGAAAGAGAAACTGGGAACAGCAGCTGCTCAGGTGAGTGAAGTAATAAGAAGGACTGGGGTAAAAATGCCTACTATAGACTTCTGTAGGGTAAGCACTGGGGTTCTGCCCCTTTATAGATGAGGACAGTCACTTGACCTGTAAGGGAAGGCTTAACCTATGGGCCACACAATGTAAGCTTTGGAAAGGTGGAGGGAAGGTGTTTATCTGTAACTTCACATGTCAGAAATCTTGAAGCTCAAAACCGTGTCGTGAGGGAGTCAGAAGGAAGGTGTGTTTTGTGGTGCCAGATCCTGGGCTATGACTGTTGTGAGCTTTGCTGTGTACTGGGTCTGTGTGCAGAAGCAGCAGGGTCTCTGGATGTTGTCCAGCTGGCTGGCATAAATGCGAAGACCTAAATGTGTCACTTTAATACATCACTTAGCGTAATATTTGCCTCTTTTTCCTCAGTGTGACTTAGATGCCCTTTCTTCACTTAATTGACTTATACAAAGTTAATCTTATTATGCTCAGTAAACCTTTCCATATCAATATTCCATACAGATCCCAGATCACGACCAGGATAATGTTAGCAGAGCCTTTTTGCTGTCAGTAGGTGGTCACCCAGATCTCTTCTGAATATTGCTGGTAAATCCCAGTTCCACTCAGCCTGGACTATTCCTGTCATAACCAGATAATGCTGAGGTGGTATGTCCATATTTTTAGTGGCACTAGCGGGATAAGTACTGCTGGAAATCAAGTTTCAAGTTTAATAAATCTTGATATATCACACAGTGAGGGACCTTTCGGTTTACAATAGTTCTTAAAAATCACTTCGAAAATACAAAAGAAAGTATATCTGGGAATAGCAAAGAGAATGCATTTTAGATCATTAATAACCAAGTCCATTTGCCAAGTAGGCGTCATAGAGAGAAGTTATTGGTCAAAGGTATCCTCAAATAGGTAGGTGTTGGGACCTGATTTGAATCTAATGTGTGATTCTTCAATCGAAGAGTTTAGGGAAGTGCATTCCAGTGAGTAGGGTCAATTATGTAGAAGATTCATGACCATATAGAGCCGTCATAGATGTTGTGGAATGAGGGTATAACAAGTAGATTTGAGTTAGCTGAGCAAAGAGTCCGACGTGGAGTGTAAAGAATTGGGAATTAGCAGTCAAAGGGCATGAACTTGGGATAAAGGAAGGAAGAAAGGAGAGAGTGGGTCACAAACTTGGGATGGAGGGAGGGAATTAGATGCTGAGGTGGGGGAGGGAATAGAAAGGGAGAATTGTTGGGCATGGGTGTGTGAGTGAGAGGGAAAGAAAGATGGTGCACATGGGGAATGGAAGACAGGAGGGAGGAGAAGGAGGTAGATATGCATGGAGCAGAGAAAGATGAGGGGGGAAAATGTTGGATAGGTGGAGAGGGAACAGTGGGACAGATTGAAAGAAAATCAATGGGGAGGAATGTTGGACATAGTGGTAGAGGGAATGGAGGGAGAGATGTGACATGGTGCTGGAGAGCGGTGATAGAAAGAGAAATGTTATGCATAGGGCTGGTAGGCAGGGGCGAAAGATGCTGCACATGGTCTTGGGAATGAGAGAGGGAGAAATATTGGATATGGCAGTAGAGGGGGTGGGAGAGAGACACCCTGGATCCCCCTCACTCTCTCTGTCTCTCTCTTCCTTTGCAGCGAGAGAGGGAATGAGAGAAAGAGAGATAGTTGACAGTGTGTGAGAGAGGGAGACATTGCACATGGGGGTGGAGGAAAGAGGTAGAAATGCTGTGCAGGAGTGGGGAGGGGAAAAAGAGGGAGTGAAGGATAGAAGGGAGTGAGGATACTGTACTTTGGGAGGGAGGGGAAAGAGAAATACTGGATCATGGTAGAAAGAACCAAAGGACAGCAACCGCTTGAAGAAGAATTTGCAAAAGACAGGAAAGCAGAAAAAAAGGAGAAACTGGGACCAACTTGATGGAAAATCTCCAGACAATAAAGGTAAAAAAGGAATTTATTGACTGAAATATGTTAGCTTTGTGAAATGTACATAGCAGATGTCTGTATTGTGTTCAGAAGAAGACGAAATGCATTTCTGGTTTTATTTTTCCAGTGCTGAAGTACTTGCTGACCTTTGCTCTGGCTGATGGGTATCCCCAAGCACCGCTAGCTGAGGACCTCCTCCAAAGATGGCAAGAACTTCCCTCCGCCAAACACGTTAGATAGATTGTGAGCCCACCGGGACAGAGAGGGAAAAATGCTTGAGTACCTAATTGTAAAAACCGCTTAGATAACTTTGATAGGCGGTATATAAAATCCTAATAAACTTGACTTGAACTTGATAGCAGTTGCTGGCAGCATCCCTGTGCCACTGAGGCTGCCTGCCAAGCTTGACAAAAGGAACCCCCCAGCCACCTTCACAGGAAGTTCTCAGCTGATATAGCTTGAGGGTCCTTATCAGCTGGAATATTTATATTTTATGTTTTTATTAGAGGTTCTAGCAGAGTGGACTATACTCGGACTGGAAAAGCATCACGATTGGAGTGCTGCAGGGTTTGGTGCTCGGGCCTGTGCTCTTCAACATAGGTACTATCAAGAAAGGTATTACAACCAGAACAAAAGAAGTTATCCTGCCGTTGTATAGGGCGATGGTGCGCCTGCATCTGGAGTATTGTGTCCAATATTGGTCACCTTACCTTAAGAAGGATATGGCGATACTCGAGAGGGTTCAGAAAAGAGCGACATGTTTGATAAAAGGTATGGAAAACCTTTCATATGCTGAAAGATTAGAGAAACTGGGGCTCTTTTCCCTAGAAAAGCAGAGACTTAGAGGGACATGATAGAGACTTACAAGATCATGAAGGGCATAGAGAAAGTGGAGAGGGACAGATTCTTCAAACTTTCGATAAATACAAGAACGAGAGGGCATTCGGAAAAATTAAGAGGGGACAGATTCAGAACCAATGCTAGGAAGTTTTTCTTCACCCAAAGGGTGGTGGACACCTGGAATGCACTTCCAGAGGGTGTAATAGGACAGTGTACAGTATTGAGTTTCAAGAAGGGATTAGATAACTTCCTGAAGGAAAAGGGGATAGGATATAGGTAGAGGATTACTATACAGGTCCTGGACCTGATGGGCCGCCGCGTAAGCGGACTGCTGGGCACGATGGACCTCTGGTCTGACCCAGCAGAGGCACTGCTTATGTTCTTTATAAACGACCTGGAAATTGGTACAAATGAGGTGATTAAATTTGTGGATGATACAAAGTTATTCAGAGTAGTGAGGACACAGAAGGATTACGAAGACCTACGACGAGACATAAACACACTCGAGGTATGGGCTGTGAAATGACAAATGAGGTTCAACATGGATAAGTGCAAGGTGATGCATGTTGGTAACAAAAATCATATGCATGAATACAGGATGTTCAATGCTGTACTCGGAGAGTGCCCCGAGGAAAGAGACTTGGGAGTACTTGTGGACAAGTCAATGAAGCCATCCGCACAATGTTCAGCAGCGGCGAAAAGCGCAAACAGAATGCTAGGAATAATTAAGAAGGGGATCACAAACAGATCAGAAAAGGTTATCATGCTGCTGTTCTGGGCCATGGTATACCCCCACCCCCGCCGTACATGAAAAAAGGACATAGTACTACTCGAAAGGGTCCAGAGAAGAGCGACAAAAATGGTTAAGGGACTGGAGGAGTTGCCATACAATGAGAGGCTAGAGAAACACCTCTTCTCCCTTGAAAAGAGGAGACTGAGAGAGGACATGATCGAAACATTCAAGATAATGAAGGGAATAGACTTAGTAGATAAAGACAGGTTGTTAACCCTTTCCAAGGTAGGGAGAACGAGAGGATACTCTCTAAAGTTAAAAGGGGATAGATTTCTTACAAATGTAAGGAAGTTCTTCTTCACCCAGAGAGTGGTAGAAATCCAGAACGCTCTTCCAGAGGCTGTTATAGGGGAAAGCATCCTCCAGGAATTCAAGAAAAGGTTAGATATATTCCTGCTGAACCAGAATGTACATAGGTAAGGCTAAACTAAATAGGGCACTGGTCTTTGACATAAGGGCCGCCATGTGAGCGGACTGCAGGGCACGATGGACCACTGGTTTGACCCAGCAGCGGCAATTCTTATGTTCTTATGTTCAAAATTTCTATACCGATTTTTTTTACAAAACGGTTTACATGGAGTTACATGCTTAAACTATTAAGAGTCTATACAAGATAAAAATTAAAACGGACAAATTCAGTCTTACATAAAATCAATTGCTCAAAGAAATGCATCTACAAATAGTTGAGTCTAACATTTTCCTACATGAATTCCTCTCTCCACATTTTCGAATCTGGCCAACAAGGCCATTCCATAGCTTGACTCCTGCACACGTGAAAGTCATGGCATTCGTTTCCACATATTTAGGAGTTAGCTTTTGTTTTCAGCAATACGGCACTTTCGGAACGCAGGGATCTTTGTGGTTGATAACGAGACATCGTATTCTTAAAAATTTCAGGCATCGTACCATATAGAAATTGATGACATAACCTAATTGCTTTGTATTGAATTTGAAATACAGCTGGCAACCAATGTAGTTGTCGAAGATATGGAGTAATATGCTCGTATCTTGATGTTCCAGTTATCAATCTGGCCGCGGCATGCTGAACCACCTGCAAAGCCCTGCACCTGGTCTTGGTTCGGGGGGGTTCAGGGCACTCAGAAGTTCCCTACATTCTCCTCTCTGCAACCGGAGGGCTTGGCAGTGCTGGGGACTGGCCCTGTTACAGTCGGAGAAATGTTTAAATGCCTGCCCCCCCCCTCCTGTGCCCCCCTCCCTTGCAAATATTTCAGAAAGGTGGATTTTTATAAAAATTCCTTTCTGCTGTATTGGGGAGGGGCTTTTGGGATGGGGGTGCAGTGGGAATGGAGAGGGACAGTAGTTAATGAGAATGGATAGCTCCTTCCTTTTTGGGACCCACATACAAAATATTTCTGATGACCGGTGCAGTTCACTTTTGTATAGTGTGATGATGTCTGTTTTCTGCTCACTTTGATGTTGTCACGTAAAAATCCCTTTCTGAAATACAGTTAGTGGGGGTAGGTGGCTTCTGGCCTTGGATGTGATTAACTGCCAGAAAGAAGAACAGTACACTCAAATATACCTGTCAAATGTGAAACTTCTACCAGTCCCTAAACATTCCAACTAAATAGCCATCTTGTAATCTTACTAGATATGACCAGAATGCTTCTTTTTGAAATCCGCCTAGAACCGCAAGGTATTGGTGGAATAAAAGACACTAATGTAATGTAATTGCAGTAGTCCAGCCGTGACAAGACCATTGCTTGTACAACAGCACGAAAGTCAGATGGTTTCACATGGTACAATAAGTGTATCTGTGCAAAACATATTTGCACTGTTTTTACCACTTGACTACTCATAGTAAGTCCTGGGTCCACTTTTACTCCCAGGACTGTCATTGACTCCCTCACCAATAATACCTCTTCCCAAATAATATTTCCCAATTAATAGTGTCTTTGCTTATTTGTAAATGGATCTTTACCAGAGCATTTAACTCAGTAGCATAATTAAATGAAATAACTATTTTTGAAGTGTATGGAGGTTGACAGGGACAGAAGAGATTACTTGCAGGGACAGGTTTGATTTCTGTCCCCGCGCAACTCTCTAATGCATGCGCAGGTACCTTCCTTCCCACCCTTTGGGCAGGAAGGAAATTAGCTTCTAATTGGAGATTAAATTTTGAAGAAATTTGTGGCCAAACTGAGTATTGTCACAATCCTATCCCTAAAGTGCAGCTTTTGCCAGGGCAGGCTATTGTTAAACCTGGCCCGGTGATCCGGAGGGCAAATCACGGGGATAGGATTGTGACCAAGCCTAGGGAAAAACCCAGGTTTCCCTTTGTAGCAGACAGGTCTGATCTCCAGGGAGGAGAAGAGGAGAGTTGTGACAGCCCACAACAGCCCCAGAGAAACCTTTCTTTCCCTGGGGATCATCAGCTGAAGGGGATAATTAGGCTCCCAAAGGCAGGCAGGGAGAGTAAGCCAAAAGCTCCTCCCCTCCAGAGGGCAGGGCAGTTTCCTCTGACTACTTTGGAGGCTGCTCTAGGGAGGAAAAAGGCAGTCCTTGCAGAGCCAGCCAAGGAAAGGAACCCTCCTGAATGTACTCCTGAGGGAAGAGACTGGGAAATGCCGGAACCTGATGCTGACACTGTGGCCGGTCAGCTTACTGGGGAGGAACCCATGGAATGTATTGAAAGTTCCAGTCTCTCTGAGGAAGACCTTATGGAAGTCAGTTAAGTGACAGGTCTAGAGATTGTTTGTTCATTTTCCCTGTTGAGCTTGGGGGTTGTGCACTGCTTAGGGAAAGGGTGGTTGTAATGAAAACCCCGTTGCAGGACTTGTGCTGGCTGTATCTGCCCTGCTTGAATTAAGCAGCAAGGAAAAGGAAAAAAAAAAAAACACGTTTTTTTTTTCAAGTTTAAATGAGTCAGCTGAAGTTGAAGCTGACTGATTGTGTCAGGGTTGTGAGGGAACCCAAGGGAAGTAAGTGGGGAAGAATTCACTATACATCCGGTTGGGATAGTGGGGCCATTATTGGCAAGTCTGTTATTCAGATTAAGTTAGGTGAATTCTCTTGCTTCCCCTCCCCCTCACCAACTCCTGAAGAGCTGGCTGGGGAAGAAGCCAGAACAGCGACAGGCTTGTGCACCTGAACAGTTTCAGCGGTGCAGTAAAATTGGACTTGTTGTGCCAGTGAAAAGAACTGTTTACACTCTTTTATTTTTTCTTTGACGTTTTGATACTGGACTACTTACCTGATGAAAGGACTGAGTGGTTGCTTTTGCCTTTTGAAACCACTCCAGCCTGAGTTCCTAAGTTAAAGTATTTGCTTTAAGAGTGTGTATTCGTGGAGCAAGTTATTATGCCAAGCTAAACATTCTCACCACCAAATAAAGTGGATAATTCATGTTTGATAGACATTGACTCATTTTTGTTTTGTTTTGCTTCATTGAGAAGCTAGTGAATAGAATCCAGCAGGACCTCTCTCAGTTGGGGAGGCACGTCGGAACAGTTTACAAAGAGCGGGGCCGTGGTGGCCTGGACTACAGGTACCGGCCTGGCTACAGTATCCTGTCTGATAAGATTATCCATACAGTAGTGGGTCGTGAAAGTGTGAAATGAGGACCAGGTGGCTGCTTTACAGATGTCATCAATAGGAGTGGAGTGCAGATGGGCTACTGCAGTCACCGTGGCTTGTACTTTATGTGCAGTAACACAGCCCTCTAGTGTCAGACCAGTTTGAGCATAGCAGAATGAGATACAGTCCACAATCCATATGGAGATAGACCTCTTACTGGAGTTCCCAGCTTGTTTGGTTCTGTCTAAATAATAAGCTAGAGCACATTTGCAGTCTAATGTGTTAAGAGTTGCCTCTTTACGTTGAGCATGCGGCTCTGGAAAAAAACACCAGAAGATTGGACTGGTTGAGATGAAACTCCAAAACAACTTTTGGGAGGAACTTAGATGAGTTCGAAGAACTACCTTGTCAGGATAACATATAGTATAAGGTGGATCTGCTATTAGTGCCTGGAATCCACTGACTCTGCATGCTGATGTGTCAGTAGTGTTGGAAAGATTTGCGGAGTGTTTGGTTCCTGTTTGCTTATTTGTAGGAGGAGAGGGAACCAAAGTTGATGTGGCCACTGAGGCACGATAAGTATCATGGTGGCTGGTTCCTGACAAAATTTGAGCAGTGCTGTCTTAAAGGAATCAGAGAAAATGCATAGATGAATTTCCCTCACCAGTCGAGCAGAAAAGCACCCATTTCCAGGAGAGGGAGCTTGTGATTGTAGAGGGAAGCAAATAGGTCCACTTCCGAGGTCCCCCAAGCCACAAATATCTGTTGCAAGATGAAGGTGTTGAGTGACTATTTGTGTGGTTGCTCAGTTTGTCAGCTAATACACTCTGTTTTCCTGTTAGGTAAACTGCTTTCAGGAAAATATTGTGTGCAATGGCTCAAGACCAGATCTGGATGGCCTCTTGGCAGAGGCGGTGAGATCCTGTTCCACCCTACTTGTTCACATAGTACATGACTACCTGGTTATCTATTTGAACCAGTACTGCTTGATTGAGGAGACGATCCTAGAACATTGCATTGCGAATTGCTCGTAGTTCTAGGAAGTTGATATTGAGATGTGTCTCTCAGCATAGCTATTGCTAGCAATCAGCATTTTCAGTTGGCATAACTAATGTCAGCAAAGGCCTATGGGAAATTATATCAATCTGATTCTGGTATGTGGATGCAGATAGACCCTGAGTGCTTATTCACAGAATGCATCACAGGCAGACTGTTTCAAACAGCCCTAAAAGATGGTTTCAAATAGCCCTGATTAAATCATGATTACAAACCAACTTGCAGCTAACAGGTGTGAAAAGGTGCTAAGAAGATGTGTTAATGTCTGATGCTTAGGATGGACAGCTTAGGATATACAATGGGTCCAGGTGCACAGATAACTATTGTCAGAGGCATACTGGAAATTACATTTGACTGCAACCTATTCTTTTCCTGTCTAGCACAAGTTTACTATGTTTAACTTCTATTGAAGCTCAATAGATTCTGTATTTTAGCCAAACTATAAAAGCCCCCTTGCAACATCACCCCCCTTCTTCTTGTTCGTCTTGCTCTCTACCTGAAGCTCGGTACATCACCCTCCCCACCCCCCTATTTCTCTCTCTCTCTTTCTTTGTGTGTTCTCTCTCATTCACAAGAACACAGAAACAGTCTCTGTAATTGTAACTTTTATGAATCCTACTTTTCTGTAAGCCTATTTCTATAATATATTCTTTATGCAATCACCTCTGGCTGTGCTTCTCATTTGATTCTACTCCTGGTGAATCTTCAGTGAGGGAATTTAACCTGGGACCTGGCGTTTCAAACCTTACAGTGTCTCTGCAGAACACTGTGATAAATAGTAGTAGTACTAGTAGCTCCCCAGCCTAACGTAGATCGTCAAAATCTTTTGATGAGGTGGTTCTTTAAACAGCAGACCTCTGGAAAAATTGGCTGGACACATCCACCACAGAAGTGAGTTTTTGAGTTGTAGTGTCACTGATGAGCTCTGGAAGAGAAAACCAGTTTCTTGAGACCACTGGGCTGATAATGTCCAACTGATTTTGTGTGAGATGAAAACGGGCAAATGTAACCACATATACTGTGAAGGCCAAGTGACCTAGAAATCATAGCATGTGATGTGCTGTCAGGTGGTGATAAGAAAAGACCTCCTGTCGGATCTGAAGCAGCGTAGTGAGCTTCTGCAGAGGGAGGAAAGCACGTGTCCGGTTGTGTCTGGAAGGGCCCCAATAAACTCCAAAGTCTGAGTGGGCTTTAGGTGGGGTTTGAAATAATTGACTCCAAATCCTAGGCTGCATTCAAAGCTTGTTGGGGGTGTGGAGGCTTTGATCAACCAGTCGCCCAGGTAAGAAAAATGTGGAAAGCGAATGAGTGTAATATCGCTGCTATCACCACCAAGCACTTTTGATGAACACTCTGGGTACTGATGCCAGTCCAAAAGGGAGCACTTTGTACTGGAAATGGTATGCTCCCATACAGAAGCAAAGGTATTTTCTGTGAACAAGGAGAATAGAAATATATGTGTGTGCTTCCTTCAGGTCTAGAGAGAATAACCAGTCAATTTTTTTTTTCTAAAAGAGGTAATAGGGTTCCCAGAGAGAGCATCCAAAATTTCTCCTTCACCATATATTTATTTAGTGCTCTGGGGTCTAAGATTGGATGAACACCTCCAAACTTTTTAGGGATAAGGAAATACCTTGAATAGAATCCCTTGCCCTTTTATTGCAGTGGAACCTTTTCTATTGTTTTGAGATGGAGGAGAGCTGAGAATTCCTGGTGAATAAGGGCTCTTTGTTGGAGCTCTCTGTTGGGACTCTCTTGGAGGGTGGTTTGGTAGTTTCTTTTGGAGATTAAGGGCATAGCCACGACTAACCACTTGAAGAACCCATTGATCTAATGTAATGAGGGTCCAATGCCATTGGTAATGGATGAGCTTGCTTCCTATTGGGAGAGTCTGAGGAGCGGGATGAGATACACTGGCTAAGCTCTCTAGGAAGGAGTGAAAACAACTGCTATTGTTTAGGTTGAGTAGGCGCAGATATTTTCTTTTGCCTGTGTTGCCTTGGGCATCTTTGAGTAGATGTTTGCATAGATGCAGGCAACTGATTGTATTTATTTCTGGAATAGTATGAAGCATGCCTGTAGGAGCTTGAAAAGTGCTTAGGCTGCTAAAACTGTTGTGCTTTAGAGGAGGAAAGAGTGGTCACACAGTTAGTATGTCTTTTAATATTCTGAGTGACCTCTGGTCACCAAACAGGTCATCACCAGTGCAAGGTATGTTGGAAAGATGGTCTTAAACATTGGCATCAAGGTCTGATTTTCTGAGCCAAGCTTGCCTTCTCATAGTGTTGGACATTGCTGAAGTACAAGAGGCTGCATCAAAGGCATCGTATGTAGAGCGAACCATGTATTGCCTGTTTTTTAGGAGGTCATGTCTGAGATGCCGATAAGTTGTAAAGTTTAGAGGGTATTATTTATTTATGTTGATTTATATTAGTCCTCCCCGAGGAGCCCAGAACGGGTTATATGGTAACATAAATAGCAGCAAACAAGACACATAACAATTAACAACAGGGAACAAAAGACTAAGGCAGTAGTTCAGTTGTTCTGGATCAGTAGACACTTGGAGCCTGAGGCATGCACAGGGAAAGAATCAGTGTGTGTACAGGGAGAGAGTCAGTTGGACATCTATTAAGAATACAGTGGTTTGGGAATAACAGTCTGAATATTAGCTTGTCCTGCAGAGTCAGTGAAGAGGTAGGTTTTTATTGCTTTCCTAAAGCTCAAAAGTCCATCAAGGGATTTGATGTTGGAAGGCAGCTGATTCCAGTACTTTGGTAAGAAGTGAGAGTATGATCTTCATCTGGCACTTTCCAGTTGGAGGCTCCGACCAGGGGATATTTGAAGACATGTTTCCTCCTGGGCGCAGAGCGGTCTGTTTGGGACATAAGGCAGGGTTTGGCTGATAAGTAGCCAGACGCCATATCGTGTAAGGACTTGAACACATATACTAAGTCTCTGAAGATGCAATGTTTGGCTACGGGTAGCCAGTGGGCTGATACTAGCACTTGGGATACTGAATCATGGGTGCGAAGGTTCTTCAGTAGTCTGATTGCTGCGTTTTTGTACACATTGGAGACGCTTAATATATTTTGCCGTTAGTCCGTTGAATAATGCATTGTAGTAGTCTATAGAGGCATAGAGAAATTGTGAAAAGTCTGGTTTGGAGAAATAGTTTCTTATTTGCCCTAGTTATCATAGATAGTAGAACAAAGATGAGATTACTTGCGCGATATGGTCAATAAGTGATAAGTTAGAGTCGTGAAGTACCCCTAGGCTGCGGACTTGGTCTTTGGCGGTTATGGTAGATGATTCCCAGAGGAGAGAGGGGCAGTTGTTGGCACAATGTTCTTTACAGATCCAAAGGAGTTCAGTTTCTGTGACGTTTAGTTGGAGCTTATTTGCGGACATCCTGATTTATGATTTCTGAGATACAGTTTTGTAATTTTGCAATCTGGGAGTCACGGTTGTCACCTAGCGGTAGGTATAATTGGATATTGTTGGCAAAGGAGTGAATCTTGATTTGGTGTTTGTGGGCTATATCCAGGACAGGCGTAATATAGAAATTAAACAGCAGAGGGGATAGTAGTACTCCTTGTGGTACCCCCATATTTGGCTTTGACAGGATAGTATCGAGTAGCACGCATTGGGATTTGTCACTTAGGAAGGATGCGAACCAGAGAAGTGCCGCATCTCAGACGCCAAGCTTGGTGAGTCAGGTGAGGAGGATGTCTATCAACTTTGTAAGCTCCCTGGGAATGCCCAGACCAATTCTTTTTTTGTAAACCGCTTAGAACTGAAAGGTATTGGTGGGATAGAAAACAGTAATGTAATTGTGTCAAATTCTACGCTGAGGTCTAGTAGCACCAGAAGGACATAATTTCCTTTCTCCATGAGTTTCCAGCAGGAGGTGTATTTGGTTGAGTACTATTTTTTTCCAGGATCTTTGAAACGAAAGGTAGGTTGGAGATGAACCCACCCATCCCTAGGCTCACATTACATATATACACCCACCAATCATCCTCAACATGGGAGTGGAGAGGTGCAGATAGCACCCGGGGCAACAAGGGGAGCATCTGGCAGAACAATTGGTCGTCTAGGAGTAGAGCTGCGACCTCGGGGGGGGGGGAGCATGGACGTGAAGGCCATCGAGAGGAGTGTCGAGAGTCAGAAGGTCCACTCCTCTACACTGAAATGACCATACACCAACAACCCAATTGCTGTATATACTGTATTTTTCGCTCCATAAGATGCACTTTCCCCCCCAAAAAAAGTGGGCGGAAATAAGGGTGCATCTTATGAAGCGAATATAAAAAAAAAAAAAAAAAAAACCCCGGCGGTACCTTTAAATGTTAGAGGTCGGTGGATGGCTGCCTGCTGCTTGGCGGGACCCGCGGCGCCAAGCGCACTAATGCCTGGGCCCGGACACTTCCCTAATTGTGCCGATCGCTGGTGCTTCGCAGGGCTGCTGCCTGCTGATTACCGGCATGTCGGGGCCAGTGATGCACAAGTACGCTGCTGCGTGGGTGGGCGCCACTTCTGAATGGCTGCCTCAGTAGAACATAGAAATGTATCCAAATAACAGCAGTTAGGCTTCTCAGTCCGTCTTAAAGCTACCTATATACCAGGGGTATCAAAGTCCCTCCTCGAGGGCTGCAATCCAGTCAGGTTTTCAGGATTTCCCCAATGACTATGCATGAGATCTATTAGCATACAATGAAAGCAGTGCATGCAAATGGATCTCATGCATATTCATTGAGGAAATCCCAAAAACCCGACTGGAATGCGGCCCTCGAGGAGGGACTTTGACACCCCTGCTTTATAAATAAGCTTAGGAGCCTGGGGTACAGAGTACTACCTAGTTACTAATTACATACTTGATTTCTATTGGATTGTCACACTTTGTCATATTTAATGATTGGATGATATACATAATTGCAGTTGAGTCATAATGAAGCTTGGCGTCACTTGGTGTCAAATATGATTTTCTCTATTTTCCCTGACAATGCATTCTTAATACTAAGGTCGATGATCCCTGAGGGTGAGCCCCCGCCCTCCTAAGGGTGATTGTAGTCAGCTGTTTCACCTGCAATAGATGTCATCTTGACCATGTCTTCCTGACCTGGAGTTATGGCTTTTCTTGTGACCCAAGCATTTCTTGGAAAGTCTTGGAATAGGATATTTATCACTTGTCACAATCGGCAGATAATTGTCAGCTTCTAGGGCAAAGATGAAGTCCTCTTACAAAAGTATTATTTATGCCGACAGGAAAATATATACTTTGCACAGTTCGTAGACCTTGTGGTAGGATTAATTCAGCAGCACAATGTCTCTCCTGAATGTCTTTCTCCACATTTCCTCCTCAATGCTAAAGACGATACAGTCAAAGATGCAGGAAATAGGCACATGTTATCGATGCCTTCATTAAGCGTGTATAACGCATGTACAGCAGTCTGCGGTATCTCACTTACCTTACTCGGACTCAGTTGAGGCTAATGGCGTGATGACAGGATGACTTCAATAGCCCAGCTAGCCCGTTCCACAGCAGCATATTCAGATGATCTTGGAGGCAGGCGCCTGTTGGCGGCATAGACTGCACTTGCTGCTGTGAAGATGGCGTATGTACGGTAAGTACAACAACTTTCGCTCGTTGCTGCACAGATCGTGGAACTGGTGCCTGTGAGGTAGGTGACACAGCATGTGCTTGTGGTGAGGAATCCATTCATTGCGTCTTTGCAGGAGAAGATGGTTGCGTTGAACCAGCATTGGCAGGGGAACAGTGCTTGTGCTTTTTAACTTTCTTACCTGATTCCCCCAATAGCGACAGCACTGAAGTAGCTGAGGTACAACGGGATGTTGACATCAATGGCCCTGGAGGTGGGATGCAAAGAGCATTGACCTTGAACAAGGCTGTGTGAAAAACTGACCCAACTAAAAAAAGAAAAAATTTGATCAGGAGCTAAACGACTGCAAGAGAAAAACCACCAACTCGAGTTTCCTCAGAGAGGAGGAGGAGGCTAGAAGGCCGAGGTCTAAAAGCACGCCTTTTGTTAATACTAGCAAATAAAATAAATAAAAAGTAAATATAATATGGGAAAGCATAAAACATATGCAACTAATATACACAGAAAATAAATGCGTACAATATACGTATATTAAAAATGCATGAGAACATAAGAATAGCCTTACTGGGTCAGACCAATGGTCCATCAAACCCAGTAGCCCAAACCTCACGGTGGCCAATCCAGGTCACTAGTACCTGGCCAAAACCCAAGGAGTAGCAACATTCCATACAGAATCTCAAAGAATAGCAAAAGATTCCGGAACCCCAAAGAGTAGCAACTAGTGCTACACGATTCAGGAAAAAAAAAAATTTGATTCGATTCGATTCAGCCTACTGAATTGGTTTTTCGATTCGATTTTCCTGCCCAATTAGGTTTTTTTTCAAATATCCTGGTGGGTTTATTTTATAGCCTCTTCACCCCCTTTGCCTTCTCCTAACAACACTGGCGTTGTGGTGTAAACAAAATAAACAAACAAAAAAGACTTTTCCTTTCTCTGTTAAATCCTAGCTCACATTTGCGGTCTAACACCAGCTCTGGCAGGATACATGTTTCAAATGTGACATATTGTAATCACAAAAGGGAAAATAAAATGAGTTTTTCTACCTTTTGTTGTCTGGTCATTCAAATCTTGTTGGGCCCAGGCTCTGGTTGTCTTCTGATAACTTGCTTGCCAGGGTCTCCTTCTTTCTTCTTTCTCTTTTTCTTTTATAATCATCCATCTGCCATTTCTGTCTTCCCCTTCCGTTTCCCTTCCCTCCCCCAGAGGTCTGGCATCTTTCTTTTTTTTCGTCTCCATCCACAGATCCACCTTTTCTTAACTACCCTTTCATCCAGCATCTCTCCCTCCTTCCCCACCACCCCAGGGTCCACCATCTCTCCCTTTCTTTTCCCAACTACCCTCCTATCCAGTATCTCTATCCCCCCCTCCACACCATCCCTTGTGTCCAACTTCTCTCCCTTTCTGTTCCTTCCCTCCCTAAATCCCATTGTCCATCATCTCTCTTCCTCTCCTCTATTTTCAGACCCATTATTTCTTCCCCCCCCAAAGTCCGTCATATGCACAACTCTTTTAACCCCCCTTCCCTCCCTCTGTGTACTTCTACACCAGGGCCCCCCTCCCCTGGTCTGTCCCCCCCCTTGAAGGCCTGCACCTCCCCATGAAGGCCTGACCCCCTCGAAGGCCTACATCCCCCCCAGAAGACCTGCCTGATCCCCCTGAAGGCCTGTCCCCCCCCTTTGAAGGCCTGTATCCCCCAAAGGCCTGCCTGCCTGTCCCCCCTGAAGGCCTGTCCCCCCCTTTGAAGGCCTGCATCCCCCCAAAGGCTGGCTTGCCTGTCCCCCCTGAAGGCCTGTTCCCCCCTTTGAAGGCCTGCATCCCCCTGAAGGCCTGCCTGTCCCCCCCCCTTTGAAGGACTGCATCCCCCTGAAGGCCGGCCTGCCTGTCCCCCCCTTTGAAGGCCTGCATCCTCCCCCGAAGGCCTGCCTGCCTGTCCCCCCCTTTGAAGGTCTGCATCCCCCCCAAAGGCCTGCCTGCCTGTCCCCCCCTTTGAAGGTCTGCATCCCCCCCAAAGGCCTGCCTGCCTGTCCCCCCCTTTGAAGGCCTGCCTGCCTATCTCCTCTGAAGCCCTGTACCCCTCTCCCCCGGAAGGCTGCACCCTCCCGAAGGACTACACCCCCCCCCCGGAAGGCCTGCTGTTCCCTTGGCCTCCAGAATCAATGTCCCTAACTTCAGTAGCCTGCAATAAGATCGTTGGCGCTAGCGATCTTTGCAAGCTGCTGAACGGCTTTGGAGCGTCTTCTCTCTGCCGCGGTCCCGCCCCTTCTCTGATGTCAGAGAAGGAGCGGGACCACGGCAGAGAGAAGCCGTTCTGAAGCCGTTCAGCAGCTTGCAAAGATCGCCAGCACCAGCGATCTTATTGCAGGCTGCTGAAGTTAGGGACATTGATTCTGGAGGCCAGGGGGAATACGGAGAGCACAGCAACGGGCAAGCACTTCCCGACTGACCCTCCCCATTCGCCCTCGAAAGCAGAAGCGGCAGGCCAGTAAAAGGCAGCGCTGCCGCTCCTGCTTTAGAGGGCGAGTGGGGAGGGTCAGTCAATGAATCGGGAGGCCGATTTTTTGACGGGGTAAATCGGTTCAAATTGATTCACCCGAAATAAATCAGTGAATCGATTCGAATCGTGAATCGGGCAGTACTAGTAGCAACATTCCATGCTACCGATCCAGGGCAAGCAGTGGCTTCTCCCATGTCTGTCTCAAAACGTCTTCTCTACTCTGCCGAAAACAAATAAACTGATGGTCCCATGAGCTGGCAACAGTTGGGAAGGCACCTGTGTATGCACGGCACGGGCAGTCGTTTGATTTCTTAAAGTGACAGTTCACTTTAACATTCCATGGATGATGTCACCCACATGTGAGAATATCTGCCTGCTTGTCCTAGGATATTATAATATAGTCTCTTTCTTCAGAGCTCTTCTCTCTAGTTTATCCAGTGTGCCAGATGTTAATTGTCATTCTGGCGTGTAATTATTATGCTAAAATGGCAGTTACGTGCCACAGCGGAGGTGACATGGCAAGAGTCCTTGTAAATGCTCTTAAGTGCTATTCCTTAAGGTAATGCTTAAGAGCTATTGCACGTAGGTATGATGGGTTGGAGTGCAAATAGGTGAGCAACGAGTGGGTTACAGGTGATTCCTATACCTACATGCAAAAACTATAAATTACTGTCGAGCACTCGGATTTTTGGCACCTTTACAAAATTGACTCTGGACAAAAATGCTTGAAAAAAATGGTTTGCAAATATGAAACTGACTAATTCTCAATCCAAAAAACAAAATCCACCCATGGAAACTCCTGGTGTGATACAACCTATCGTTTCTCATTATATACAGGCTTTATCATAGAAACAACTGCTGTTTTCTAACTCATGAGAAATATCTTCTGTTTATATCCAGCAGATCATCAGATCCGACACAAATGGAAAAGAATAAAGAATCGAGGAGAATATCTGGTAAAAATGGAACAAATTCAAACACAGTCAGAAAATGTCAGTGTGAATATTTCCCAGAGACCTGAGAAGATTAACACAAAGAATTGTAAGCAGGAATCAAAGGAACAGAAACCCCCTACAAGAGACACAACGGATGGAGTCACTAAGTGTGAGAGAAATGAGAGGGAGCTCAGTAACATCTCTGAGGACAAGATACACCTAGCAGAGAGACCCTTCCAAATTAATAATAGTGATAAAGTGATTTCTGGATTCCTCCATGGCAAGAGGAAAGATGAAAAACACCTGAAAGAACTACAAATGCACAAAAGGGATCATAAAAATGAGAAAATATTCACATGTAGTGAGTGTAATCAAAGCTTTACTCGGCTTTCAGGTCTAAAAAGACACCAAATGATTCGCACAGGATACAAACCATTTACATGTACTGAGTGTAATAAAAGCTTCACTCGGCTTTCAGATCTAAAAACACACCAGAGGATCCACACAGGACACAAACCATTTACATGTACTGAGTGTAGTAAAAGCTTCACTCGGCTTTCAGATCTAAAAACACACCAGAGGATCCACACAGGACAGAAACCATTTACATGTACTGAGTGTAATAAAAGCTTCACTCAAAATTCACATCTAAGAAGACACCAAAGGATCCACACAGATCAAAAACCATTTACATGTACTGAGTGTAATAAAAGCTTCACTCGGCTTTCAGATCTAAGAAGACACCAGAGCATCCACATTGGGCACAAACCATTTACATGTACTGAGTGTAATAAAAGCTTCACTCTGCTTTCAGATCTAAAAAGACATCAGAGGATCCACACAGGACACAAACCATTTACATGTACTGAGTGTAATAAAAGCTTCACTCAGCTTTCAGATCTAAAAAGACACCAGAGCATCCACACAGATCACAAACCATTTACATGTATTGAATGTAATAAAAGCTTCAATCGCCTTTCAAATCTAAAAAGTCACAAAATGATCCACACAGGGTACAAACCATTTACATGTCCTGAGTGTAATAAAAGCTTCACTCGACATTCATATCTAAAAGAACACCAGAGAATCCACACAGGGTACATACCATTTACAGGTACTGAGTGTAATCAAAGCTTCAATTCACATCTAAAAATACACCAGAGGATCCACACAGATTATAAACCATATATATGTACTGAGTATAATCAAAATTTCACTCAGCTTTCACTTTTAAACAGACACCAAATGATCCATACAGGATACAAAGCATTTACATGTATTGAGTGCAATAAAAGCTTCACTCGGCTTTCAAGTCTAAAAAGTCACAAAATGATCCACGCAGGTTACAAACCATATACATGTACTGAATGTAATCAAAGCTTCACTCAGCTTTCACTTTTAAACAGACACCAAATGATCCATACAGGATACAAAGCATTTACATGTACTGAGTGTAATAAAAGCTTCAATCGACTTTCAAATCTAAAAGGTCACAAAATGATCCACACAGGGGACAAACCATTTGCATGTACTGAGTGTAATAAAAGTTTCACTCGGCTTAGAGATCTAAAAATTCACCAGAGCATCCACACAGGAGACAAACCAAATAAATGTACTGTGTGTAATAAAAGCTTCACTCAGCTTTCAGATCTAAAAAGGCACCAGAGCATCCACACAGGAGACAAACCATATAAATGTACTATGTGTAATAAAAGCTTCAATCGCCTTTCAAATTTAAAAAGTCACAAAATGATCCACACAGGATACAAACCATTTGCATGTCCTGAGTGTAATAAAAGCTTCACTCGACATTCACATCTAAAAGATCACCAGAGGATACACACAGGGTACAAACCATTTACATGTCCTGAGTGTAATAAAAGCTTCACTCAACATTCACATCTAAAAGAACACCAGAGGATACACACAGGGTACAAACCATTTATATGTCCTGAGTGTAATAAAAGCTTCACTCAATATTCACACCTAAAAGGACACCAGAGGATTCACCAGAGGAGCTGTCTTGCATGAACAGCGCAAATAGCAGGGTGTGGCCGAGACCTTTGCATGACGATATACAAAGTGTGTGTGTGTGTGTGTGTGTATATATATATATATATATATATATATGCATAAGGTGCAGTGGTTAGAGCTACAGTCTTGGCACCCTGAGGTTGTGGGTTCGAATCCTGCACTCCTCCTTGTGACCCTGGGTAAGTCCCCAGATACATTAGTTAGAGTGGGAGACCACCGGAATAGTTAGGGAAAAATGTTTGAGTGCCTGAATAATTTGTAATCCTCATAGGGAATTGTAGGATATGCAAAATATAAATCATAATAAATAAATAAAGTAAATGTATATATAAACATGGATAAAACCCCTTAAGGATAGTTAACAAAAGACCAGGATATTATATTAGAGAGAGAGGAATCAGAAAATAATATACACTTCTCCCTCCGAATCCGCGGTTTCAGTATCCGCGAATTCGGTTATTCGTAAGTTTTGTTTTGTTTTTTTTAAAGAAAAGGTAATTCCAGACCTTCCCTACCTCCCTCCTGGCATCCCAGACCTTACCTGGTGGTCTAGCAGGCTTTTGGGGCAGGAGCAATCTTCCTACGCTCCTGCCCTGTGCAGATCACTCAGAGAAAATGGCTGTCGTGAATTCCCGTCGTAGTCTCGAGTGATCTGCACTAGGCAGGAGCGTAGGAAGAGCGCTCCCACTCTGAAAGCCTGCTAAACCACCAGGTAAGGTCTGGGATAATGGGAGGTAGGCGGGAAGGTCCAGAATGAGGCGGGGGTGGCTCAGAGCTGGCTGAAAAGTTATTTGCGGTTTTTCACACTTTGCGGTCCAGCTCTGCACCTAACCCTCATGGATACGGAGGGAAAAGTGTATATATAATTGTGTAATTTGTTGGTTAAGCAGGATTTAGGAAAGACTTTAGTGCACTGACATTTGTAGAACATAAGGTGAAAATTCTGAGTTTCAGCCTTTTGCCTTTTCTTTGTTAAACTAGAGATTGATTAACAGGGCCTTTGACCTCTAACCTAGTTGCTATAGAGACAGAATTCAGTTTCTCACCTTTCACTGCTCTGTGTTTAAACCTTTATGTGCTTTTATAATCATTGAGTTAACAAAAAGTTTTCTTACAAGAATTATATGGACTGAGTGTATGAAATGAATGTCTTGGAGCTCCAAGAAGTGAAGGGTGACTGCCTGGCATGTGTATGGGTGAGATTCAAATAGGATGATGTTCTAAAAAATTATAGATACTTTACGAGATTTAAACTTGAGACAACTAAGATGAACTGTACAGTCTGGACAATGACCTTTTGATCTCAAGCTACAGTCCAATGTAAAAACAGCACAGAAGTTCGTTTAGTAAACTTGAAATTTAAGTCAATACTAAGAGTACATACTTAAAGGCTTCTTTTCTGAATCTATATATATATATTCATATAAGGAACATATGCTTTGCTCAGATTGGAATGTGAACAGTATAGCCTGGCAACAACCTCTTTAACCCCTTGCTCTTGGAGCCGAGGTACTGAAGAAGAGGTTTTGTGTCTGTGAAAACTGTCAGTTGTTCCAGAGAAAAGTTTCATAGATCAGAGAAGGATTTTGATGTTATCTTTTAGCGTGAATTTCTCTTTATAGTTTGCACTGAAGGGTTTTCTTTCTTTAAAACTGTAATAATTAGAATGAAAGAGCATTTCTGTTTAGAGTATTTATTTTTTTATTTATTCAATTTTCTATACCGTTCTCCCAAGGGAGCCCAGAACGGTTTACATGAATTTATTCAGGTACTCAAGCATTTTCCCCTGTCTGTCCTGGTGGGCTCACAATCTATCTAATGTACCTGGAGTAATGGGGGAGGGGGTTAAGTGACTTGCCCAGGGTCACAAGGAGCAGCGTGGGTTTGAACCCACAACCCCAGGGTGCTGAGGCTGTAGCTTTAACAACTGCGCCACAAACAATGTGCAGAATGGTGAGGGCTAATTAGCGTGCATTAGAATCCAGCACTAAGGTGGGAAAGACATGCTGTTCTTGAAAGATATCCTCAAATCTTTTTCTAAGGGTGAAATTATTGTCTACATGTATTACTGCATATTCCTGGAATCTTTTCTGTTTGTTAGAATAAGGACTTTTGCTTGCCTATAGAAAAGGTGCTGTTTAGGGGGTGACTCTCGGTTCCCTTTGTTTTAAGGTGGCGGCTTTCGCGGATGATCTCTTTGTCCATTTTACGGACCCACAGAGTTCTTTGGCGGCATTGTTGGAAACGATACAGGAATACGGGGATTTTGCAGGTCTTCGCTTGAATTTGGGTAAGTCGGAGGCTTTGTCCACTTCGCCGGCCTTGCAGGGTCACTGGGGGGCTCTATTTCCGCTGCGTTGGGCGACTGATTCCTTTTGTTATCTTGGGATCCGGCTCCCGGCGTCTCCTGGTCGCCTTTAAGAACATAAGAACATAAGAAGCGCCATCTCCGGATCAGACCTTCGGTCCGGCGATCCGCACACGCGGAGGCCCTGCTAGGTATACACCTGGCTTATTTTATAGCCAACCATATCTTTATATGCCTCTCTCAAGGAGATATGCATCTAGTTTGCTTTTGAAGCCTAGGACTGTCGATTCCGCAATAATCTCCCCTGGGAGAGTATTCCAGATGTCAACCACTCTCTGTGTGAAGCAGAACTTCCTGATATTAGTCCTGAACTTGCCCCCCCTTAGCTTCATTTCATGTCCTCTTGTCCGTGTCAAATTGGACAATGTAATTGTCTTTATTCTCTTAATATTCGGGCGCTTTTGGATCGCACGTCACAGCAGTTGGATCGCTGGAGAGATCTGCCCCTTTCCTTGTTGGGTCGCATAGCGGTGATTCGCATGGTCATATTTCCCCAGTGGCTCTATGTGCTCCGGATTCTCCCGTTGCGTCTCCTTAAGAAAGACTTGAGGGCTTTACATCGCGTTTTGTCCAGGTTTTGTTGGCTTGGGAGGAAACCTCGGTTGCGTTATGATCTTCTGGTGGGGGGGTGGCAGCAGGGGGGGTCTCGGTATCCCGAATTTTGGTTTGTATAATTTAGCTTGTCTTTTGCGGCACCTTAAGGATTGGTTGTTCGGGGACTCTCAGTATACCCCCACTTCTCTTGAGACAGCTTTGTATGCCCCGTATTCTCTTCTTGCCTTACTTCATCTGCCCTGTGGGGCTTTGCCTTGGGAGGTTAGGGGCACTGTACTTTTGGCTTCTATGCATGGGGCGTGGGAGGGTTTAGTTCGGCGCCTGGGGGGGGATCCACGGGTGACTTCTTTGTTGCCCCTGACAGGCAATCCGTGTTTTGTGCCTGGCACGGATAATTCGAGCTTTCGTCGTTGGAAAACATTGGGCATTTTTTTGGTGGAACATCTCTTGTCCGTTGCGGAGGAACTACGCTCTTTAGCGGATCTTCGGGATCGGTTGGGGCGGTGCTGGGGGGACACTTTTGCTTATTGTCAAGCCAAGCACTATATTCTCACGCTTCCCCGGCTGGCCCTTCAGCACCCGTTGGGTGCTTGTATTCGGGACTTTTATGCCCAGGTTGAGCCCTTTCAGACTTCGCTGTCCACCTTATACAAGGCCCTGCTTCCCTTTAAGGCCCTTAGGGACTGTCAGAGGGTTCGGGACAGCTGGGCCTCGGAACTCCATATGGATCTGGCTTCTTGGAATGTCTCCCGGAATCTGGTGGTCTTGCCGCGTTTAATCCGGGGAGCCGTGTTGCGGGAATGTTATGCTCGTATATTGTATAGAGGGTATATTACCCAAGCTCAGCTATTCAAATTTGGTGGCATTGCCTCGCCTCTGTGTCTCAAATGTGGTCGAGACCCGAACACGTTTTCGCATGCCTTGTGGGATTGTTGGTGTATTTGGGCTTTTTGGGCTGAGGTGGTCAACTATTTGAGCTCCCTTTTGGAGACGTCTGTGGCGGGCACTGTTGCTCAAGTGGTACTGGATTTACCGGGAGCTTTTGGATCTTTGCCTACGGATGCTCGTTGGCTGTGTCGTAAGGTGTGTCTCCTGGCTCGACAATGCATTATGCAGCATTGGACCTCATCGACTCCTCCGTCTCTTTGGCATTGGAGAGCTCATCTTCATGCGTTAGTTCTCTGGGAGGCGCGTGAGGTAGTGGGGCTCCTTTAAACGTCGTCAGAGCTTTTTGCTGATTTGGGACCCCTATTTGCGTTCTTTGTCTCCTAGGGGGCGTAGCCTTCTTCTTAATACCCTGGCTTGATGGTGCACTCTCCTGGCTAGTTCTGGATCTCGGCATCTTTCTGCTCTGAGGAAGGGGGGGAGGGGACTTGGGTTTTTTGGGGGGTCTGTTTTTGGAAGGGGATGCATCGTTTGTTTCGGTGCCCTGGGGTCATCAGAGTCCAGACCCTGGGGGGGGGAACTTGATTTGCGACTTTCTACTTCCTGCCAACTGGGGGGGGGGGAAGAGGGGAGATGGTGGGTAGGGCTTGTGGGTGGAGGGCACATGGGGCGGTTGGGGTTTTTGGGTGGGTATACTTGACACATGTTTTTGTCATGTTGTACTTGCTTATGCAGATATTGCCTCTGTTCCTTCTGTGCAGGCATTTGTTGTTGTTCTCACTTCTGCGGGTTTTTCATGTCAATAAAAATTGTTTACAATCTAAAAAAGGTGCTGTTTAAGAATAAGATATATCATTTCTTTCTAAAAAAACAAGTTTTGCATTCCTTTGGTAAACTGTCAATTTCACTATTTATTTATTTATTTATTTATTTCAATTTCTATCCCGTTGTCCCCAAAGAGCCCAGAATGGGTTACATGTTTAACATTTATACTAGATTAGCCATAATCTGAACAACTACCTCAACTAGGCATAGGAAAACTCACACTCCACTCACGTACCCTCCAATCAAAGAAGTTAAACAGAAATAATGAGATGATGGTCTCCTACTCAAGCAGCAAAACTAGACAACCAAATCTCCAATCTACCGATAACGACCTCAGACTACAAGATATTCAGACAAGAAATAAAGACTCTACTCTTCAAGAAATCCCTGAAAAAGTCTTAACACCACAAGTTCCTACCAACTTCCCGACTCCCCAAAACTACCTGATCCACTCTTTACCTTCACTGGAAATGACCAGAGATCTTCCTTTGTGACCCTCCTTCTATAACTCTTGTAATCCGCCTTGAACCGCAAGGTAATGGCGGAATAGAAATCTCTAATGTAACGTAATGTAATAATTTCAATACAGGTTTCCAATACAAGTTTTTTCTAACTGGACACATATTTAGGGTCTAATACTAATATACAGTTTACTGGTTATAATTTACCCTGCTTATTCTACTGTATAAGTTTTATCCTAATTGACAGACAGTTTATAGGTTGGATTTGCTTTCTTTAGGTGACACATAACAGGTTCTGGTACCAATGTATATTTCTTTGTAGTCCATCAGTCAAGGGCAGGGGTTAGGTGAAGACGTATGTTTTTATTGCGTTCCTAAAGTTGAGGAGTCCTTCAAGGGATCTGATCCGCAGGGGCAGTCGATTGCAGTGGCTCGGTATGTAGTGGGAATAGAAACGTCATTTGGTGGTTTGCAGTTGCAGGGCACGACCAAGGGGTGTTTTGAGGCGTATTTCAGCCTGGAAGCTGAGAGACCAATTCGGTACATACGGAGCAACCTTACAGTGCCATGTCGTGCAAGGATTTGAATGCTAGAATCAGGCCCTTGAAGACACAACGTTTAGCTATGGGTAGCCAGAGCTTGAGAGACAGGATCGCGGGTTTTTTTAGAAGCTTTATTTTTTTTTAAATTCTTTATTAATTTTTACAAGTGTAATCAGAAATAACATTTAAACTTACAAACATCACTAGAATTTCTGTTACAATCATTTTAAATTAATGAAATTTATTCCCCCCCTCACCCTTACCATATCATATGTAATCACATATATCATATAATATATTCTTTTCTACGAATCCAAACAATTAATATAAGATCAGAAATCCCCCCCCCACCCTCTCATTTGCAAATGTATAATTAAGGGAAAAATGTTATTTAAGAACATAAGCAATGCCTCCTCCACTGGGTCAGACCTGAGGTCCATCGTGCCCAGCAGTCCGCTCACATGGCGGCCCAACAGGTCCAGGACCTATGCAGTAAACCTCTATCTATACCCTTCTATCCCCTTTTCCAGCAGGAAATTGTCCAATCCTTTCTTAAACCCCAGTACCCTATTCTGCCCTATTATGTCCTCTAGCAGCACATTCCAGGTGTCCACCACACGTTGGGTAAAGAAGAACTTCCTAGCATTTGTTTTAAATCTGTCCCCTTTCAACTTTTCCGAATGCCCTCTTGTTCTTTTATTTTTTTTGAAAGTTTGAAGAATCTGTCCCTCTCTACTCTCTCTATGCCCTTCATGATCTTGTAAGTCTCTATCATATCCCCTCTAAGTCTCCTCTTCTCCAGGGAAAAGAGACCCAGTTTCTCCAATCTTTCTCTCTCTTTCTCTCTCTCCCTTTCTCTCTCTCTCTCTCCCTTTCTCTCTCTCTCTCTCTTTCTCTCTCTCTATTTTTCTCTGTCTCCCTTTCTTTCTGTCCCTCTCTACTCTCTCTATGCCCTTCATGATCTTATAAGTCTATATCATAGCCCCTCTAAGTCTCCTCTTCTCCAGGGAAAAGAGTCCCAGTTTCTCCAATCTTTCTCTATCTCTCTCTATTTCTCTCTCTATTTCTGTCTCTCTCCCTTTCTTTCTCTCTCTCTTTCTTTCTATCTCTCTCTCTCTATTTCTCTCTGTCTCCCTTTTTCTCTCTCTTTCTGTCCCTCTCTACTCTCTCTATGCCCTTCATGATCTTGTAAGTCTCTATCATATCCCCTCTAAGTCTCCTCTTCTCCAGGGAAAAGAGACCCAGTTTCTCCAATCTCTCAGCGTATGAAAGGTTTTCCATCCCTTTTATCAGACGCGTCGCTCTCCTCTGAACCCTCTCATTACAATAATCTGTTAATGGTCCCCAAACATCCTTGAATTAATTAAAATGTCCTTTCTGTATGGCTAATATTTTTTCCATCTTATATATATGACACAAAGAGTTCCACCAGAAATTAAAGTTTAATCTACTCCAATTCTTCCAATTAAAAGTAATTTGTTGAATGGCGACTCCATACTTAATTAGCAAGAGCTTATTATTTTTTGAGGATATTTGACTCTTTGCCCTCATTAACATGCCAAATAAAATAGTATCAAATGATGGGGCCACCGGATTCTCCAATAAACTATTTATTTGGCCCCATATTGATTTCCAGAAATCCAAAATAAATGGACAATAGAATAATAGATGATCTAAAGTCCCAGCTTCGAGATTGCAGTGCAGAGCTATCTAATTTATGTAAACGAACAGGGGTCCAAAATGCTCTATGCTTCCCAGTCCAGCCACTACAAAATAGGCAAATATGATCATGTTACGCCACTTCTGAAAGAAGCACATTGGCTCCCTATCGCACATCGCATCACCTATAAAATCATCCTGCTGACCTTCAAGATAAAACTCTCTCATCAGCCTTCATATCTTGATAAGCTTCTCATTCCTCAATGCCCATCACGTACTCTGAGGTCAGCAGATCAGAAACTCTTGCTAATTCCTTCCATAAAAGATTTCTTTTATACCCGGAAAATAAATTTTGCAGTAGTCGCCCCAACGGTGTGGAATGCTTTGCCACAGCAATTCCGAGTTGAACAACATCTTGATAAATTCAAGATAAGCCTGAAGACTTTTTTATTTTGTGACGCCTTTACTTGTGTTTAGAGTTCTTTTTTCTCTCTCTCTCTCCTTTCTGTTCCTCTCTTACTCAACCAACCGCTTTAAAAAAAAAAAAAACGACCCCACCCAATATGTTTTACCCTACTCCCACTTTCTCCTCTCCTCAAAATATGTAACTTTTCCCCACCTTTCACTTTTTACCCTCACTTTCAAGTCTGTCCAGTTAATGTCTTTGATGTTCACTTTCATCATTTTTAAATACCTATTATTTACCTGTTGATGGTCGGTATATTAAAAGTTAATAAACTTGAAACTTCAGGAAAATGCACTTCAATGCCATCAAGATGGACTAGCGAAGAAAAGCACTTATACCCGGCTGTCTGGGATGATGAGAGGGAAGAACTCCGAAAAGCAGTGTAGGTGAAGATCTGATGTTCGCCCTCCAAAGAGTCCCAATGTAGACAAAGAGTCCAGTCCAAAAAGCTTTATCGCCACATTTTGAACACACTGAAGTCAATGCATGTTCTTTGCCTTGAGACCATTGAATAGTGCATTGCAGTAATCCATGCGGGACAGTACAAAGGCATAGTAGTTGGGCGATGTTGGACTCTGAAAAGTAGTTCCTTATTTTATGGAGCTGTCATAGGTAGTAATATGAGGAGGATACCACCTGGGAGATATGGTCGGAAAGCGACTGGTTGCCGTCAAGGAGTATTCCTAGGCTGTTCATTTGTCTTTTGCAGTTATAGTAGTCGAGTCCCAGCAGAGTGAGGGATGGGCACGGTCGCATTGTTCTTTGCGAATCCAAAGGAGTTCCGACTTGGAGGCATTTAGTTGTAGTTTGTTTAAGGACATCCAGTTTTTCATTTCTGAGAGGCAATTTAGGAGTTTTGTAATCTGGGCGTCACGGGCTTTTCTTAGCGGTAGGTACAATTGGATGTCATCTGCGAAGGAGTGAATCTGTTTTTGATATTTGTGGGCTACATCTAAGACAGGTCTAATATAGAGATTGCATAAGATAATGGTGTTAAGGAGTTTTTCTTTAAGAACACATATTATCATATGACTGTGTATAACTCCAAATACATATTTAGAATATTTTAGAAGCAGTGTAAGAGTTTATTATCCTCTTTAACCGAAACGTATTTAACTTCCAGACTTTGCAAACTTTCTTTAAAACTGTTATGTTTCAAAGCTAAGGAATTGACTTTGTCTAAAATAATCCCGCCTTTTAAGGGGATGAGCTGATTAAGTCTTGGAGCTCAGAGTGATGACATGTCACAATTATATAAGCAAATACTCAGCCCTAGTTCTTTGGAGAAATCTTTCTCCACACAAACAGGGCTGATTTTAGTCCCTCATATACAGGGCAATTATGGGGTTATGTTTTCTGGACATACATATAATTCATTGACATTTTAATTTCAAGTTTAACTTTAATATAAATTGAATAAATAAATATTTTTACTGAAAATACATACCTTTGTGTGGGTTACTGGCGTCGAAGGTGGCCAAGTTGAGTTGGGATACAGTATCACGTGCTCTGTACAAATCATACACATGTACTGAGTTAGAGAATGACACGGTGACGGTTTACCCGCGGCCACCGCATTTAAGCCGCGGGTCACCGCCGAAAACGGGGAAGAAAACTAGCAGTCGCTGCGGTGACGGGGACAAGGCCATTCACCGACCGCGGAAACGGTGAACAGGTTTGTCCCCGCGGGCCAATGTACCCCCTTCTAGGAACCGCTATTTACCTGTGTTTCACCGTGCTCCTCATTTGTCAGATCAACCCTTCCTGCCAATCGCAGCAGAAGGGTACCCAACCCCTCCTGCCGGTCCTCCCAATGGCCTCCCCTAAGATCGCCGGCAGGAGGGTACCCAACCCCTCCTGCTGGACCCCCCCCCAACGAACCCTCCCACCCCGGAACCCCCTTAGTCTTACTTTCCAAGTTGGACCGGACAGCTCCTCGCTCGTCTGGCCAGCAGGCCTGCCTCCGTCCAAATGAGGCGGGCCCGCCCCTCCCCTCCCCTGCCTAACCCACAGGATCCTAGGGCCTGATTGGCCCAAGCACCTAAGGCCCCTCCTATAGCGGGAGTGGCTTTAGGTGCCTAGACCAATCAGGCCCTAGGATCCTGTGGGTTGGGCAGGGTAGGGGCGGGCCCGCCTCATTTGGACGGAGGCAAGCCTGCTGGCCATACGTGTGAGGAGCCGTCCGGTCCAACTTGGAAAGTAAGACTAAGGGGGTTCCGGGGTTGGAGGGTTCGTTGGGGGGGGGTCCAGCAGGAGGGGTTGGGTACCCTCCTGCCGGCGATCTTAGGGGAGGCCATTGGGAGGACCGGCAGGAGGGGTTGGGTACCCTTCTGCTGCGATTGTCGGGAGGGCCGTGGGGGGGGTCTACAGGAGGGGTTGGGTGCCCTCCTGCTGTGATCGCTGGGGGGAGGGGAGACTTGCAGCCGTAGCCGCGGTCACTATGCTAGTCACGGCAGGGAGATCTTTGCCGCGATTAGGTACATTTAAAGTACATGTCGTGTTTGTTTTTGCATTGCTAGCCCCAGGGGTGGTGGAAGATTAGTGATTGAAAAACTGTATGAAAAATAACTATTTTAAATTTAGTGATCAAAATGTGTCAGTTTTGAGAATTTATATTAATTAATTTTTTCTCTGCGTGTTTTGTTTTTGTATAGTTATTAACTAATATTTAACTAAGTTTTAAAGTTTTAAAGTTTTAAAGAATGTTTCCTTTATACGTAAATAAAGAAAAGTGAATGGGATTGCAGTGGCGGTGACGGGGCGGTGAATGGGTTGGCAGTGGCGGTGACGGGGCGGTGAAGAGGATGGTGAGACGGGGACGGGGCGGTGACGGGGATGGTGAGACGGGGACGGGGCGGTGACGGGGATGGTGAGACGGGGACGGGGCGGGGACGGGGACCAATTTTTTCACCGTGTCATTCTCTATACTGAGTGTAATAAAAGCTTCAATCGGCTTTCAAATCTAAAAAGTCACAAAATGATCCACACAGGAGACAAACCATTTACATGTATCTAGTGTAATAAAAGTTTCGCTTGGCTTAGAGATCTAAAAATTCACCAGAGGATCCACACAGGAGACAACCCATATAAATGTACTGAGTGTAATAAAAGCTTCACTCAGCTTTCAGATCTAAACAAACACCAAATGATCCATAGAAGAGAGTAATCGTATACCTGTATTGAATGTAATAGAAGCTTCAATCAGCACTGAATCTAAAAATTCACCCAAACATTCACATCATGGAATAAGACACTAGCTGTGAATCAACAGGTTGTTGCTGCACGTCGGAACGAATGATGTGAGCCGGAGGAACTTCAGCATGGCCACACTGACTGACCAGTTCAGGGTCCTGGGACGAAAGCTGAAGCGGAGCACACGGAGGATAGCATTCTCGGAGATCCTGCCTGTACCGAGAGCAGATGCAAAGAGGCAGGCAGACCTCCAGGCTGTGAATGCATGGTTGAGGAGATGGTGCCAGGAGGAGGGCTTCTACTTTGTGAGGAACTGGACGTCCTTTTGGGGAAAGAGCAAGCTCTACCGGCGGGACAGCCTGCACCTGAGCACAGCGGGAACTAGACTACTGGCAGCCAATGTGAGGAAGGAGATCGAGAGGGCTTTAAACTGAGGAGAGGGGGAAAGCCGACAGCTGATCTGATGTTGACGCTTCGGACAACAGTATCCAGAACAGATGCTGAACGGGCTGACTGCAGGGAGGAAGCAGAGGGACCGGAGGATCTTATGATCAGACAGCGAGGGAAACATCAGGTAAAGGGAGCTTGCTGGGAGAAGACTAAGGGGCATGGAGACACAGGGGGACTGGGTGGCACGAGGGCAAAAGCTGAGGGCAATATAGAGGTACCACAAGGCGAGGGGGATCAAACAGAGGCTCAAGGGATGATAGCCCAGGAGGGGGCCGGTAGGGCTAGAAAACCCAGAGGAAAAGCGGGGAAGTGGGGTGGCAGGAATGTGGGGAAGCTGAAAGCTAAGAGGGTAAAGGCTGAGGGCAAAGCAGAAGCACAGGGAACGGGAGAACTGCCCGAAATCCAAGGGCAGGCGGCCCAGGTAAATGCAGAGGTGGAGGAAAAACGACGGGACCTACGGGACCTGCGGTGCTTATACGCAAATGCAAGAAGCCTCATGGCCAAGATGGGTGAACTAGAAGTCGTGGCCAAGGGGGAGGACCTAGATATAATTGGAATTGCAGAAACCTGGTGGACAGAGGAAAATCAATGGGATGTGGCGCTGCCGGGGTACAAGCTCTACAGGAGGGACAGGACCCACAAGAAGGGGGGAGGCATAGCACTATATATAAAGGACTCTATCCACTCGGTCGGGATGGATATGGGAACGAAGGCAGAGGGGCTGGAATCGCTATGGGTCAAATTGCCGGGAAACAAGGGTGCAGGCATAAAACTGGGGCTGTACTATCGCCCACCTGGTACGCCAGAAGGAGTCGGACACGACTTGGAAGCGGAACTGAGACAGGAATGCAGGACTGGAAGTGTAACAGTGATGGGGGACTTCAACTACCCGGGAATAGACTGGAGTACAGGTCACTCCAACTGCACTAGGGAAACAGGATTTGTAGAAGCTGTGAGGGACTGCTTCATGGAGCAACTAGTCAAAGAACCGACGCGAGGGGGTGCTACTCTTGACCTCATCCTAAACGGATTAGGGGGGCCTGCAAGAGGGGTAGAAGTGGGAGGACTACTAGGCAACAGTGATCACAACGCGATCAGATTCACATTAGAAAGGAGGACACCCATAGTAAGGAGGACCGCAACAACTGCGCTCAACTTCAAGAAAGGGAACTATGTTGCTATGAGGGAAATGGTGGGGAGGAAGCTCAGAAACTTCTTTAGGATGGAGACTGTGGGAAGCGCCTGGACCCTATTCAGGAACACTCTGCAGGAAGCACAAAGAATGTACGTCCCCAGTTTCAGGAAAGGCTGCAAGAACAAGCGATCAAAGGACCCGGTTTGGATGTCAACTGAAGTAAAGAGGGCAATAAATGACAAAAAAGTATCCTTCTGGAGATGGAAAAAGGACCCAACGGAGGAAAATCACCAGGCGCACAGGAAATGCCAAAAGGAATGCCACCGAGAGGTTAGAAAAGCGAAAGGGGAATACGAAGAGGGGCTGGCCAGGGAGGCGAAAAACTTCAAGGCATTCTTCAGTTACGTAAAGGGGAAGCGACCAGCGAGAGAGGAGGTGGGACCGTTGGACGATGGGGATAGGAAGGGAGTGATTAAGGAGGATAAAGAGGTAGCTGAGAGGTTGAACATGTTCTTCTCGTCAGTTTTCACGAGTGAAGACACATCTAATATACCGGACTCAGAGGAGCTCATGAGTGGGGAACAGGCCGAAAAATTGGAGCACATAGAGGTAAGTAAGGAGGATGTCCTCAAACAGATAGACAGGTTAAAATGCGGTAAATGACCGGGCCCGGACGGGATCCACCCAAGGGTTCTGAAGGAACTAAGACAAGAAATAGCGGGCACAATCCAGCATGTTTGCAACCTATCCTTGAAAACTGGTGAGGTACCAGAGGACTGGAAATTGGCGAATGTCACACCTATCTTCAAGAAGGGATCGAGGGGTGACCCCGGGAACTACAGGCCGGTGAGCCTGACTTCAATTATAGGGAAGATGGTGGAAGCTATGATCAAGGACGGCATTTGCGAGCACATCGAGAGGAATGGCCTACTGAGAACAAGCCAGCACGGATTCTGTAAGGGAAGGTCGTGCCTAACGAACCTTCTGTACTTCTTTGAGGGAATAAGCAGTCGGGTGGACAATGGGGAACCCATAGACATCATTTACCTCGATTTTCAAAAGGCTTTCGACAAGGTGCCACATGAAAGGCTGCTTAGGAAGCTGTGGAACCACGGGGTGGGAGGGGATGTGCACAGATGGATCAAGCACTGGTTGTCGGGTAGACTGCAGAGGGTCGGAGTGAAGGGCCAATATTCTGACTGGCGGGGAGTCACAAGCGGTGTGCCACAGGGATCGGTGCTGGGGCCGTTACTCTTCAACATATTTATCAATGACCTGGAAAAGGAGGCAAAGTGCGAGGTTATAAAATTTGCAGACGATACCAAACTGTGCGGTAGAGTTAGGTCCAGGGAGGAGTGTGAGGACCTGCAAAGGGACCTGGACAAGCTGGAAGACTGGGCAAACAAATGGCAAATGCGCTTTAACGTGGAAAAATGCAAGGTCATGCATATAGGGAAAAAGAGCCCGTTGTTCAACTACAAATTGGGGGGGGGCATTGTTGGGAGACAGCAGACTTGAGAGAGACTTGGGTGTGCTGGTGGATGCATCACTGAAGCCATCTGCACAGTGCGCAGCAGCCTCGAAAAAAGCCAACAGGATGCTGGGCATCATAAAGAGGGGCATAACAACCAGGACGCGGGAAGTCATCATGCCATTGTATCGAGCGATGGTGCGTCCACATCTGGAATACTGCGTTCAGTATTGGTCGCCGCACCTCAAGAAGGACATGGCGGTACTTGAGAGAGTCCAAAGGAGAGCAACGAAACTGGTAAAAGGGCTGGAACACTGCCCATACGCCGAGAGGTTGGATAGGCTGGGGCTCTTCTCTCTGGAAAAAAGGAGGCTCAGGGGAGATATGATAGAGACCTTCAAGATCATGAGGGGCATAGAGAGGGTGGATAGGGACAGATTCTTCAGACTGAAGGGGACAACAAGTACGAGGGGGCATTCGGAGAAACTGAAGGGAGATAGGTTCAAAACAAATGCAAGGAAGTTTTTTTTCACCCAAAGGGTCGTGGACACTTGGAATGTGCTACCGGAGGAAGTGATCAGGCAGAGTACGGTACAGGGATTCAAACAGGGATTGGACGGATTCCTGAGGGATAAAGGGATCGTGGGATACTGAGGGAGGAGCTGGGATGTAACACAAGTATAGAAAGCTAACCAGGTAATAAGTATAGAAACCCAACAGGTCGTGCATGTGCAAGACCGGAGGGTTAGGACTACGATGGGAAGATAGTACTTCAATGAGAAACCAAGGTGGCAAGGGAGCCCCTTCTGGTGATTCAGACAGGTCGTGACCTGTTTGGGCCGCCGCAGGAGCAGACTGCCGGGCAGGATGGACCTATGGTCTGACCCGGCGGAGGCACTGCTTATGTTCTTATGTTCTCAAATGGCTTTGATATTGTAGACCAGGGCTGCCCTAGTCCGGTCCTCAAGATCTACTGGCAGGCCAGGTTTTCAGGATATCCACAATGAATATGCATGAGAGAGATTTGCATACCAAGATGGCAGTGCAGGCAAATCTCTCTCATGCATGTTCATTGTGGATATCCTGAAAACCTGACCTGCCAGTAAATCTCGAGGACCGGACTTGGGCAGCCCTGTTGTAGACTGTCTCCTGCCTGTGCTGCCTTAAATTCGGACTGGATGTCACAGGAGACATCTCATTTGGCTGCCACTGAAAGTCATAGCAGCCATTTTGACTGGAGCCACAGGCTGGGCAGGAGTGACGAGGGATTAATCCTGCCCCAATGTGCCACCAGAGCAGTAAGCTAAGTCCAGGAGCAGCCCCCTTATCGGCCTATGGATGAGTTCGGGGAGGAGAGCAACGTTAGTAGTGTATGGGTGGGCCTAGAAGAGAGCATCATATGTTCAGGGAGGGGTGAAGAGGCCACTGACAGGCCAGAAAGAAAATTTTGGTTTCATTTGAAAATGCGTCGTCATTTCTAGCGGAAACCAAAACAAGGACAAATATGCCAAAGCCAAACCCAAAATTCAGTCTGCCTCAGCTTGAAAAACCTTTTTGTTTGCAAATGAAAAACCAGAATCAAACCTTCATGGATTCTCCTACAAAGCACTAGGGACTGCCAAAGTCATGTTGCTACTATATGAGGAATGAATATCGACATTATTCTTTGTTTTATGCTAAGTACACGTTGCAGTCTTGGTTTCAGGGACTTTCTCAGCATCAAATTAAGCTATGAAGTCTTTGAAGGTGACACAGTGTTGCATCTTGTGTACAGTCATTCTTGGTAGCACCGAATTCCTCATCTGCCTTCTGTCTCTCATCATTGAGAACATAATTCATCTAAGTTTTATGTGATAGCGAAGTCCGATTGGTTCTACCAGTGTTAGTATGCTCTGACTCCTCCAATCAAAGAGGTAGTTTGAAGTGCGCAGAGATTTGCATACTGGCTGCCTGACCAATTGAGTTTTGCAGTTGGTCAAGGCTTGGTTGAGTGATATTAACAGTTTAATGCATCTGAGTTAATGCTCTGTCATTGTGGGACTCTTTATAGCCTGCTTTTCATCACAAATGGTGACAACCCCTCTCTTCCAAAAGCCTCAAAACTAGCTAATTAGTTTAAAACAAAGATTCAAGCCATACTAGACTAGCTACCCCCCATAGTCCTGCTATACCCACTGCAACAAAACCACCTATGGAAATACCAGCAGACAGATCTTGGAATGACTTTGAAGAGATTAAATTCAAAACCATAAAACGGCTTCTCCCAAAATACTCCAAAGCATACTGCAGCCTCAACACCTGCCCACCTTACCTGATCAATGCAGCCACCCCAGCAACCATAGGAAAAAAATAACCCAATGGCTCAACTATCACCTAAAAGCTGACCTTTTCCACAACTCAAGAGGAGGAATTATCTCTATGCCCATTTCCAAAAACCCAAAACTCAGCCCCTCTAATATGACTAATTATCGGCCAGTAGCTTCCATCCCCCTATTTTTCAAAATCATGGAAGAAAAACAACGCTTCAATATCCTCCACAATCAGGATTCAGGAAAACTCACAGCACCGAGATGGCAAAGAACTACTTCGCAAGGGTCCCTGCGCAATCATAATCCAATTTGACCTAAGCAGTACCTTTGACCTAGTAGACTTTAAGCAAATGTCCGGGCCTTTGTTTATATGATTGCCTATATATTACCATCTGTACATTTTTGTATGATTAATTTTGTAGTTGATTTATACTCATATATGCTCGTATGTTTTATAATTTCCAAATGACAATAAAAATTATTTGAAATATAAAGAAAACAGACTTGATTTGATGAAACAAAGGTATAAGGAGCAGGTTGCTGGAAGACTAACAAAGAGTTTGCAATGGAGATGCAATGAGACAAAATAAGTAAGGTGGGTGACTGAAATGTAGTATTTTAAAGATAATACAGTTCGTATGTGACAATATGAGAGAGAGGGAGCCAGTGCTCTTTTTGGAAGAGAGATGTGATATGAACAAACTTTCACAAATGTGTTAGGAAGCAGATAGCAGAATTTTGGACAAGCTGAAGGTGATATCTATCTTCCACCTTCCAGTCCGGAGCCACCAATAATCACGAGACCGTGATAAGCCACGATCCTGTTTGTAGATAGCTTATCCCACCATGGGCCAAGATGAGAAGACATATAGGAGATCTTGGCTTGTCCAGGACTGAACCAATGCATCCAGCCCTAAGCTTCCTAGTCCTGCTCTTCAACTGAAAATGCATTTGGCTGAAACCATCAAGTCCATCACTGGTCTGCCCCAGTGACACACAATGAGCTGGAATGCCCTTTGCGACCGTGGCCATTCCCCTGGGTCAGAGTTTTTTATGCTAGATGAATGACAGAGCTCTAGACGGTTTATGGACCACCCCATCTGATGGGGAGTCCCACTGGTCCTGAATAGAGCAGTCTCTACAATGGGCTTCCCAGCCGAATAGGCTGGCACTGGCTGTGAGATTCCTCCACTCTAAAATTTGGAAAGGCATGTCCCTCGACAAGGACCTTTCATGAAGCCACCAACATAAGCTGCTCCTCACCATGAGAGCTGCATGCGGAGAGGATGTTGTGGGGACACTGAGACAAAAGAGTCCCCTGTAGGAGCTGCATATGTGCCCTGGCCCAGCGGACAACCTCCAGGGAAGGAGAAAAATGTTACCTGCATAGGAAAAAGTATGGACCTGTGGAAAGGATAACTGCTTACCCAAGGTGCTCATATATACATTAAATAAGGATGCTGAAAGCCTTTTGGAACCCTGCAAAAGACTTTTCACGTTTGGGACTTCCTCCAATCCTTTCTCACTTAATATGTTCTCTTGCCTAAGAATTCTATGAACCATTTCTTTTTTTTTTTTTTGTAAGTTTTAAACTTTATTAAATCAATCAAAAAAAGCCATACTACAGCCATAAAAACAGAACAACCCCCCCTCCCCGACACAGCAGGGGGCATTGTACACCAAACTGACATTCCTGGATTCTTAGGTACGTACTCAGGTAACACATTTAGACTAAACCTCCCTACCAATTCTATGAACCATTTCAACACTATCTCGTATGCACCTAGCTCTTCCAATTTTAGATGGTGGTCAACTGCACTGAAAATGGCTGAGATATCAAACTGCAACAACAGCTTGCTTTTCTTTGTTTAGCTAGGACTTCGCCTTTGATGTTAATTCTAGGAGTGGGGATTCAGTGCTGTGCATTGACCTGAATCTCTATGTTGTGAGTTATGGAATCCGTTAACAAAGTTAAGGTTCAAACAGTTTTTTATTGATGCAAACAACAGCAAATACAACACCAGGGCACCCCAAAGGAGCACAGTACAATCAATGATGCATCATATACAATAATATAATAAGCATGAACAAAGAAGAGTAACATCAACCAAACTCCTCCCCCCCCCATCCTACTCTACATAGGGCGAGTGAGATTAATGAGGGCAGAAAGGCATTCCGAGGCCCTGGACTCTTATGAGCCCCGAAGATGCCGCACCAACCCCTGCCCTGACTTAAGCCCACTTATCCTATCCATGACTAAGTGCCAGAACTGTTCAACACCCCCCACCTCCCCTCCCCAATCCCCCTTCCCCTCTCCCCAATGGTACTCTCCACCCCACCGCATCACATTAGGACACCCATCTTAAGACCGCACTGCGGCCCTTTGGATGTAAGGCTTGCAGATATGGCTCTCAGATATTCAAGAACAGCTTTCGCTTCCTAGCCCCTCCGGCATCTCGCACCTCCCAGATGGCCAACTGATGCAACTGGTTCCGTCAATGCCAAAACGCCGGAGGGTCCGGGACCGTCCTGCACTGAAGAATACATTTCCTGGCCAGTAAGTTCATCTTCCTGCACAGAGCCTGACGTTAACAAGATTTAGAAATTCAGATATTTGCATATTGATGCAACTAGGCCCACCAATTTAGCAAGCCACAGTATACCTGCTACGGGCCTAAAGTTAGGCATGGGGATCAGTGAGATGGCCAATAACGTTGGATAGATCAAGATTCCTTTTGTCAGGTACCTGTTGACGAGGTCTGTCAGCCAACACAGAAACTTGGCAGGTGCTCGATCCAGCATTCTAACAGGACAGATGTCAAAATGGGAATGTTTTTTTTGAGAGCCTTTTCAGTAAGCCAGAGATCTCTTTGTGCTAACAGTGGAAAACTGTTTCTAGCACCTATCTGTAGGTATTCCTTCTCTCTCATCAGCATGTACAGTACTCATCTCTATACAATCTTCTAATGTATGGGTAAATGATTCCCTTTTGGTCCTGATTATAGAATGACATGGTGGCTGATACCCGCGGTATCCCACCGAAACGGGAAGCGAGAAAATAGTAGTCGCCGCAGGGAAAAGGCCATTCACTGCTCCGTGGAGCGGTAAATGGTCTTGTCTCCGCAGTGAAGGGAACACGACGTGCGGTCACAGATTGCGAGGTCCACCGCATCCTGCCATTTCCCTCCCTCCCTCCCTCACCCTTTGTGTCAAATTTAATTGTTCTTCTCCCAGCGGCATGCATACTTTTATCAAGTCGCGCGTGAGCGAAGCTTCAGTTGAATCCTCCTCTGACGCAACCGGAAACAGGAAGTTGTGTCAGAGGAGAAGTTTCAACTGAGGCAGCCGTGCGTGACTTGTTGAAAGCATGCGTGCTGCTGGGGGAAGAACAATTAAAGGTAAGGTGAGGGTGAGGGATGGAAATGGCAGGACGTAGCAATTGGGTGGGAGGGGGGCTGCTGGACCGCGCATGTTCCCTCACAGCAGGAAGGGAGTGAAAAGGAAAGAGATGCTGGGCCAAGTGGATGAAGAGGGAGACAAATATTGAGAAAGGGGCAGACAGGCAGGTGAGCCAGATGCTGGAAGCAGAGGGAGAAAGAGGGAAAGAAGCTAGATGGGGTTGGAGAGGAGAGACACATTGGTGTGGAAGAGAGGGAAAATCTGGACACAGGAAGGTAACAGAAACAGAGGGGAAATTATGTGCATGAGGGCATAGGGACAGAGACATAAAGGGGAGATACATGGGGATGGTATATGGACACAGGGGGGGGCAATGCCAGACACAGGAGGGAGTATACAGATACAGAGGGGAGATATTAGAAATGGGGAAAATAGGAGCACAGAAGGGAGATGGTTTGCGCGGATGGGATTAGATGGTTGATGGGGACCAAACTTGGGATGGGATGGGGACTGAGCTCACAGGGATGGGACGGTCACCAAGTTCACAGGGACAAATTTTTTTCCCTATGTCATTCTCTAATCCTGATCATGGATGGGTTTCTTTATCAAACTACTATCAGTTTGTATTCTTTTATATCTCTTCTCCAGTGGCCATAATGTTCCTCTTTTTCCTCTAGGCCCACTCTTGGCATCTTATTCTTCGCTGTAGGGCTAATAGTCAGTCTGTGAACCAGGGATTGTTTTTCTGTTTCACTTTTGTAAGTTTAGTTGGGGCTATCTTGTCTAGGACTGATGTAGTGAGATAAGGCCAGGAGGTTATGGTTTGATCTTTATCATAATTCACGGGTTCTAGCTGGTCTATCACTTAATCTCAGAACATCTCTACTGATATCCTACTCCACATTTCTCTATAGATCCCTTCTTTGGTTGCTATTAATGAAGATCAGGGCCTTAGTACAGACTGAACAAGCATTAAAATAAATACAGGAAGCAAAAAACCAAAATGGAGAGGAGGCCTACTAAACACGAGATCAATGAACAAGAAGGGGATTCAGATTGCAGACCTAATAGAGGAACACAAACTGGACTTCCTAATGATAAGAGAATGTTGGCTCATAGAGAACAGTGGGGTCGTCATAAACGAAGCATGCCCACCAGACTACTATATCATGCTCCAAAATAGAATAGGTAAGAAAGGAGGGGGTGTAGCAGTCATATACAAATCGAAACTGAAATGAAAACAGCCCAACCAATAGGAGCAGAATGTTACTTCTTGGAATAGGAAACGCAAACACAATGGGTATAATGGTGTTATACGTCATTCCTGACCTAGGCACAGAAGTTTGGCAAAACTGAGTAAAACTCATCGCAGACGTCAACCTAAAATTCTCTTTCTGGGTATGTGGTGACTATAACCTTCTTGTAGACGACCCTGCATGCCAAAAAGCCCAACAGATAGTACAACAACTGAGAGACCTAGGAATACGTCAAACAGTGAAGGAAAAAACCCACTCTAAAGGACACACTTTAAATCAGTGGTCTCAAACTCGCGCCCGCCAGGTACTATTTTGAGTCCCTCAGTATGTTTATCCTAATTATAAAAGTAAAATAAAACAGTTTCTTGATCATACGTCTCTTTAGCTATAAATGACAATATTATTATTAAGACTTAGCCAAAAAGAAAGATTTCTAAACTATAAAGAGTTTTACCTCATGCAAAATTGTCATTTCTTCAGTAAGAAATTATTTTTTTCTGAGGCCCTACAAATCCTTAATGTGGCCTTGCAAAGGATTTTGAGTTGGAGACCACTGGTGTAAGGTATCCCAGAGCAGGAAAGGGAAAGATGTACCCACATACTCCAGGACACCAAAATAGTTCTTAAGTTTTACGTCACAGTACAGCCCCTAACAAACTAGAGAGTTGCGCAGGGACAGAAATCCCACCCATCCCCTCCTGTCCCCGCCAGGATCCTCTCCGTCCCCACCAGTCCCCATCAGGATCCTCTCCGTCCCCACTCATCCCCGTCAGGATCCTCTCCGTCTCCACCCATCCCTGCAAGGAATTACCTCCATCCCCGCCCGTCCCCATAAAAAGCAGCAATTACTTCTGACAGGATCATCAATTCCACAGTTTCTTTTGTGTTTGCGCTGCTGTTTTCCTTGTAGAATCTCTTTGATGGAACCATTTTTTTGTTTTCTTTTCAGGTAATTAACTTATAAACCCCCTCTTTTACTAAGGCTGACGTGTCCATTATATTATATGGACGAACCCTGCTTCCAAACCCTTTCCATCCCCGTGGGAGTCCTGTTGGCTAGAGGGGGGTCCCCGTGGGAGTCCCATGGGTTAGGGGGAGATTCCTGCAGGACCCGCTGGATTCCCGCGATCCCCGTTTCCGTGCAGACCTCTATAAGAAACCCTACTTCAGGTGTGGCTAGTGAGGAAAGCCAACTGATTTGCTAGGATAAGCAGCATGAAATCTGTTTTACTACTTGGGATCTAGCTAGGTACTGGGACCTGGGTTGGCCACCGTTGGAAACAGGATACTGGGCTTGATGGGCCTCTGGTCTGTCCCAGTATGGCAATCTTATGTATGTATGTTCTTATCTATTGTATTTACTGCATGTTTATATTTGATCATTTTACAATTGCTATGCTGTTAAATTGTACCTAACATAGTAACATAGTAGATGACGGCAGATAAAGACCTGAATGGTCCATCCAGTCTGCCCAACCTGATTCAATTTAAATTTTTTTTTTTTTTTTTTTTCTTCTTAGCTATTTCTGGGCAAGAATCCAAAGCTTTACCCGGTACTATGCTTGGGTTCCACCTGACGAAATCTCTGTTAAGACTTACTCCAGCCCATCTCCACCCTCCCAGCCATTGAAGCCCTCCCCTGCCCATCCTCCACCAAACGGCCATACACAGACACAGACCGTGCAAGTCTGCCCAATAACTGGCCTAGTTCAATATTTAATATTATTTTCTGATTCTAAATCTTCTGTGTTCATCCCACGCTTTTTTGAACTCAGTCACAGTTTTACTCTCCACCACCTCTCTCGGGAGCGCATTCCAGGCATCCACCACCCTCTCCGTAAAATAGAATTTCCTAACATTGCCCCTGAATCTACCACCCCTCAACCTCAAATTATGTCCTCTGGTTTTACCATTTTCCTTTCTCTGGAAAAGATTTTGTTCTACGTTAATACCCTTCAAGTATTTGAACGTCTGAATCATATCTCCCCTGTCTCTCCTTTCCTCTAGGGTATACATATTCAGGGCTTCCAGTCTCTCCTCATACGTCTTCTGGCGCAAGCCTCCTATCATTTTCGTCACCCTCCTCTGGACTGCCTCAAGTCTTCTTACGTCTTTCGCCAGATACGGTCTCCAAAACTGAACACAATACTCCAAGTGGGGCCTCACCAATGACCTGTACAGGGGCATCAACACCTTCTTCCTTCTACTGACTACGCCTCTCTTTATACAGCCCAGAATCCTTCTGGCAGCAGCCACTGCCTTGTCACACTGTTTTTTTGCCTTTAGATCTTCGGACACTATCACCCCAAGGTTCCTCTCCCCGTCCGTGCATATCAGCTTCTCTCCTCCCAGCATATACGGTTCCTTCCTATTATTAATCCCCAAATGCATTACTCTGCATTTCTTTGCATTGAATTTTAGTTGCCAGGCATTAGACCATTCCTCTAACTTTTGCAGATCCTTTTTCATATTCTCCACTCCCTCTTCGGTGTCTACTCTGTTACAAATCTTGGTATCATCTGCAAAAAAGCACACTTTTCCTTCTAACCCTTCAGCAATGTCACTTACATACATATTGAACAGGATTGGCCCCAGCACCGAACCCTGAGGGACTCCACTAGTCACCTTTCCTTCCTTCGAGCGACTTCCATTAACCACCACCCTCTGGCGTCTGTCCGACAGCCAGTTTCTGACCCAGTTCACCACTTTGGGTCCTAACTTCAGCCCTTCAAGTTTGTTCAACAGCCTCCTATGAGGAACTGTATCAAAGGCTTTGCTGAAATCCAAGTAAATTACATCTAGCATATGTCCTCGATCCAGCTCTCTGGTTACCCAATCAAAAAATTCAATCAGGTTCGTTTGGCACGATTTACCTTTTGTAAAGCCATGTTGCCTCGGATCCTGTAACCCATTAGATTCAAGGAAATACACTATCCTTTCTTTCAGCAACACTTCCATTATTTTTCCAACAACTGAAGTGAGGCTCACCGGCCTGTAGTTTCCTGCTTCATCCCTGTGACCACTTTTATGAATAGGGACCACATCCGCTCTCCTCCAATCCCCAGGAATCACTCCCGTCTCCAGAGATTTGTTGAACAAGTCTTTAATAGGACTCGCCAGAACCTCTCTGAGCTCCCTTAGTATCCTGGGATGGATCCCGTCTGGTCCCATCGCTTTGTCCACCTTCAGTTTTTCAAGTTGCTCATAAACACCCTCCTCCGTGAACGGCGCAGAATCTACTCCATTTTCTCGTGTAACTTTGCCAGACAATCTCGGTCCTTCTCCAGGATTTTCTTCTGTGAACACAGAACAGAAGTATTTGTTTAGCACATTTGCTTTCTCCTCATCACTCTCCACATATTTGTTCCCAGCATCTTTTAGCCTAGCAATTCCATTTTTTATCTTCCTCCTTTCACTAATATATCTGAAAAAATTTTTATCTCCCTTTTTTACATTTTTAGCCATTTGTTCTTCCGCCTGTGCCTTCGCCAAACGTATCTCTCTCTTGGCTTCTTTCAGTTTCACCCTGTAGTCCTTTCTGCTCTCCTCTTCTTGGGTTTTTTAATATTTCATGAACGCCAACTCTTTCGCCTTTATTTTCTCAGCCACTAGGTTGGAGAACCATATCGGCTTCCTTTTTCTCTTGTTTTTATTGATTTTCTTCACATAAAGGTCCGTAGCCATTTTTATAGCTCCTTTCAGCTTAGACCACTGTCTTTCCACTTCTCTTATGTCCTCCCATCCTAACAGCTCTTTCTTCAGGTACTTTCCCATTGCATTAAAGTCCGTACGTTTGAAATCTAGGACTTTAAGTATCGTGCGGCCGCTCTCCACTTTAGCCGTTATATCAAACCAAACCGTTTGATGATCGCTACTACCCAGGTGAGCACCCACTCAAACATTAGAGATACTCTCTCCATTTGTGAGGACCAGATCCAATATCGCTTTTTCCCTTGTGGGTTCCGTCACCATTTGTCTGAGCAGAGCCTCTTGAAAGGCATCCACAATCTCCCTACTTCTTTCCGATTCCGCAGACGGAACATTCCAGTCCGCATCCGGCAGGTTGAAATCTCCCAACAGCAGAACCTCCTCTTTCCTTCCAAACTTTTGGATATCCACAATCAGATCCTTATCAATTTGCTGCGATTGAGTCGGAGGTCTGTAGACTACACCCACGTAGATAGAAGTTCCATCTTCTCTTTTCAGAGCAATCCATATCGCTTCTTCCTCTCCCCAGGTCCCTTGCATTTCGGTTCGCTTGGATATTGATCTTTACATAGAGAGCTACTCCTCCACCTTTATGACCATCTCTGTCCTTCCTAAAAAGATTATATCCCGGTATGTTTGCATCCCATCCATGTGATTCACTGAACCATGTCTCTGTGATAGCAACAATATCTAGATCTGCCTCTAATATCAGGGCTTGCAGATCATGAACTTTATTGCTTAGACTGCGAGCATTTGTGATCATCGCTTTCCAGCTATTTTTCAGCGATAATCTCCTTTTTCGTATGGATTTTTGTGTCGTTTCACTTTCCGTTGCAATACTAAGAAATGAGTTGCTGATATTGCTTATGTTGCAGCCTTTACTACTATCACATCTTTTCTTTTGCCGGGGGTGGTCTCTATAATTGTCCTTCGTACATACACCACCCCCACCTTCTAGTTTAAATGCCTAGAAAAATATTGTCTAAATTTCTCTGCAAGGTTTATTTTTCCTGCTGTAGTAATATGTAGCCCATCAGTGCAATATAGCTTCTTGTCCTTCCATGTATTTCCCCATCCTCCTATGTACCTGAAGCCTTCTTGATGACACCAGGCTCTGAGCCATCTATTAAAGTCCTCTGTGTTTTTCACTCTTTGCTCTCCTTTTCCATATGCAGGCAGTATTTCAGAAAAAGCTAAAGTCTTTACAAAAGGTTTCACGCCCTCACCAAGCTCCCGAAAAGCTTTCTGTGCTGCAAGTGTGGAGTTGTTGGCCAGGTCATTTGTTCCCAGATGGATAACAACATCAGTGTTAAAATCCTTAGTTTCTTCCTTAATTATAGTCTGTATTTGCCTGGAACTCCTGGTAGCTGAGGATCCTGGAAGACATTTCACTATTTTGGTCTCCTCGCCTTGTGTTCCAAGGTTAATGCCTCTGATGATGGAATCCCCCAACAGTAATAGTTTTCTGTTTTTGGCTTTTTTATTTGTACTTAGGGTGCGCTTGTTCTCTTGAGTTACCTTCATTGGTTCCAGTCCCACCTCCCTTCTGTTTTCCTGAGTATCGCAGTGCACTAGTGGAGCGAAGGAATTCTGTAGAGGGAATATTAGTGAAGGTGGATGTTTCTGTGTTACATGTCGCAGTCTTCCTGAGCCTACTGTGACCCATTTATTCCTGGGCTGTTTTATTCTTTGAGGTAGAGGTGGTAAGTTGGTATGATTTTGTGGAGTGATGGAAGCTGCTTTAATTGTATTCAATTCCTGTTTAAGTTTGCAGAGCTCCTCCTTAATACTGGCAAGTTGAAGACAGATGGGGCAAGCCTTAAGCCTCCAAATAGTATGTCTTGGAATTAAAGCACCATAGTGATTGCATAGAATAAAGGTCATCTTGATTGGTTGTGAAGTCTGATTATATGGGTCTCTATATATGAATAGTGGTCCCTGGGGTTGGTGGGACTATAAGTAAGACTACTAGTAAGGCAGAAATATAGGCTCTATACTACCTAAAACACAGTATTTTAAACAAAACTGCAGGTTCTATCAGTGCTACCCTAAAACACAGGATTTATAACAGGATTTTCCCTACTTTAGTCACCCTGAGCCACAGGCACCAGAAATATAGGCTTTATACCACCTAAAACATAGTATTTTAAACAAAACTGCAGGTTCTATCAGTGCTACCCTAAAACACATCGGCTGTACATCGGCTGGAGTGAATCTCTTAATAAAGGTGTTTAATAAATCCCGATAAATAGAATTCCTAAGATAGGAAATGGGCAAACGATTCATCAGAGAAAGAGACTCTGGGAGCATTTTCCTCTGGGCTTGTGCTGTTTGCAGGATTTAGAAATGAATCCGGATCATTCCCTAGCTATAAGGGAGAAGCTCAGGGTTTCTCTCTTGCAGTGCTGGGGAAAAGGAGAGAAGGACAGAAAGTGAGATTCAGGACTGGAGGGTTTTAGTTCACTTAAAGGAGAGGAAGAGCGTCTGAAAGGATAAAGATCGAGGACATCACAAATGAAAGGGCGGAGCTTCTTACTGAGGGAACAGGCTACATTTATTAGACCCCGCCCTTCAGCTGGAATGGGCGGGGCTCGTACAGAACTGACCCTACTCCTAATCATTTCTATAGCATACGTTATATGCAGCCAGGCATTCTCTGTCCCTGGTGGGCTCACAATCTAAGCTGAGACTCTGAACACTGGGACTGACAAGCAAATCCCACAACTGCACCTTAGAGGGGAGGGAGGGAGGGGCCAGGGCTGGGGATGGCTGAAGAGATCGTCTTCATTGACAGAGAATAACTCGTTCCCTCGCAAACTACTTAAACTCCTTCTGTTCCCGCCCCAGGATTATTCTGACCAATGAGTGCCAGAAGGAGCTAAAACTCCTCCTTTTCACCCCTCCCACTCTCCCATCACTGGGCGGAACTTTCTACTACTTTGTCACCGCAGCAATTTTCTGACCAATCAGCACTAAAAGGGGTGGAGCCAAGAAGAAAATCCCATGCCTCCATCAGACCGAGTGCTCAGTGTGAAGCTCCGCCCCCCCCTTTGTGACGTCTCAGCCCGTGGCCAACAGGAAACGAGTCTCTTCTTCTTCCTGGAATTTTCCGCTTGAGCGGAAGCTTCCGGCTCCGAATCTCACTTCCTGCCCCCACTGCCAAAGCCAAAGCCTGGTGGACAATGTCTGAGGGAGCTTCTGCCCGGGTAGGTCTTGCTGGAGAGAGATCAGGAGTGCAACTGCTTTCTATTGCTCTAGTCCTGACCCTGATGTCTTTGTAAACTAGCTCCACCCCAAGTGCTGAGTGTGTTTCTGCTTTCTGTTTCAGATGCAGGTGACATTTGAGGAGGTGGCTGTCTCTTTCTCCCAGGAGGAGTGGGAGTATTTAGATGAAGAGCAGAAGGAGCTCTACAGGGAGGTGATGAAGGACAATTATCAGACCCTGATCTCTCTGGGTAAGGGATAAATTGACACCTTTATTTGCAGTACTGGGCCATCATTATAAAGACAGATTTAATTATGTTTGTCTGGTGTGATCAACACAAATGAGACCATGAGGTCTTCTTGTCCTGCACATACAGGGCTATAACTGGGTGGCACAACTCCAGGCAGTCATAGCATGTCGCATAGAAGGTGAGAAAAAGTCCTGTGTCAAATTGTAACATGAAATGTTAGAAGAAGTTGCTTTAGAATATAGGTTGTGAGGTTTGCTAGACCCTTACAGTGGAGTGTAAGTAGGAACCCAATCACCCAATTAACGCTGGATATCTGGGACAAAGTGAGGGATCCACGGTTGGATGACCATTGCTATTCTGGGCGGAGGGCCATTAGACATAATCCAAAATTCATACCTGGGATTATGTTTAGAGAGTTTCACAGTCGGGAAGCAAAGGAGTCAAATGGCTACAGATCAGGGAAATCCAAGGGAATGTTTAACTTGAGGGAACATTATGGTCTGAAGCTACTGATTTTTATCCTCTTTACAAGTAAGTAGTTATATACAGAATGAGACGTGGAGAGGGATATATGCAGGAAGCCACTAAATTTGAGGAATTAATGGTAGTAGTAGAAATGGTATCAGAGGAAGATGAAAAATGTTGGAGGGGCTACAGAGGCAATAGGGGATTTTTATCATTTGTGGTGAACATGTATTAAAGTCTGCAAATACTGGTCATCAGTAGTTAAACGGGTTCAAGAAATAGCAAATGAAGTTTTGGAGTTGCGCCCAGTGATTTGCCTGTTGAGTGGGAAAGGGGCTCAGACCGAGAAGACCAACTAAATATTGCAGATTATTTTGTGATGGCTATAGTAGAATATTGAGGAAACTGGAGGAGATCTCGTGGATAGTTAAAATTGCAGCTATGAGGCAAGAGACTTTGTATAAAGATCTAATTTAATCTAATCTTTAATTTAGGGACAGCACTATGCCTATATAGGTTTAAGGCAGTTTAGAATGTAAAAAGCTCATGTAATAACAAGGGGCCTTGCTCTTTTTGGCCGGTGTTAGCAATTACATACTGTGTAGAGTTATACACTCAGTTATTTGATACAATACCATTCTTAAAATAATGCGAGTTATTCAATATAGTCAGTTGTACAGTATGAGGATGATGTGTCTGAATTCAAGAGGGCCTGGGATAGGCACGTGGGATCTTTCAGAGAGAGAAAGAGATAATGGTTACTGTGGATGGGTAGACTAGATGGGCCATTTGGCCTGTATCTGCCATCATGTTTTTATGATGATGTGTGGATGATCCTGATGGTTTATGGTATAGAAATATTTTCGTTTTTCTTCTCAATTTTAGATTGAAAAACGATGGGGATGGTATGAGGAGTGGAAACAGTTGAAGGGAAAAGGAAAGTTAAATTTATGTTGCAGTATGGTTCCTTCCATGGAGTACTAAACAGAAGGCTGGGGGAGAGGAAGGATCGGGAGAAATAGGAGGTCAAGAAGTCTTTCAGGACAAGTCATACAGCTGGACAGCAGAAGAAACAGCACTGCCCAGTGGATTTCTGTACATGGGCTGGATTGCCAATGGCTAGAATTGGGGAGTAGGCCGTAGAGAGCCACAATCTGCCATGGTGCAACAGAAGTTAGGGGGTAGTGGGGGAGGGTGTAGAGGATTAGTTGGGGGGATATTGAATTGTATTAGTAACTTAGGGGCCCTTTACTAAAGCTTAGTACAAGCTAAATGTGTCCTTTTTTTTATACCTCTGGGCCATGTGACATTTAGTGGATGCTAAGCTTTAGTAAAAGGACCTATTGGTTGTATTTATGAACTGTTTGTATACTGTTCTTGATATACAAATGTGAATAAAGATGAAAATTGAGGCTAGGGTGGACTTCCGGTGACGTAGCCAGAGTGGATAGCGGAGTACCTTGTGTGCTCAGGCGGAGTACCTTGTGTGCTCAGGCAGTGAAATTGGCGAAATTTGCTTCCACAACTGCCCTGATAGAGCCTACTCCAGGAGAAATTTGTTTCTCCAGGAGCAAGTGGACGATATGACAAGTAAAAAAAACCAGACTAGACCTTATGGTCTTTGCATTTTGACCTGTGAGAGGAGATTGGCTTTGCACCTGCTAAGATGGCGATGCGACAAGGAGATGCTGAGCAGAACGTTCTCGGCAGCGAATTGATTGACATGCTGGAGTCACCCTCCACAGAAGTTACACCGACAGGTAAGGATGATGTACAGCAATGGATGGGTGATATTAAACTAAGTTCAAAAAATTGGTAATATCTTATATGGTCACCATAATCTGAATCTTCGACGGTATGAATTGTGCATCACCAACTAGGTCTTTAAATAAGACCAAAAATAATAGTACAAACCACAGAGCAATACTCAGTATGGGCTTAATTTTCCCTCGTGGTGATCAATAGCCCCAGGAGGTATTTATTAAGTGATAAACACTTAGACCAAGGTCTAAATAAATCCTGCCCCATACATCATCGTACTTTTATATAATATGTTGGTAAGCTGGTGAATCAATCAAGTGCATGTGCATAATCGAAGAAGTAACAGCAGGAGACAATATAAGTGAGCAGGGAAGTTAAAAGAAAAAACCCCGTTCAGTAAAGAACACACCCCAAAATCCTAAATGAAAAAAATAAGAAAACTAAAAGATCAAAAAATCAAAAAACTGAATCAAATCAATAAATAGAAACTACAAAATAATCCAAATCACTGTCACTGTCCAGATTGTGATAAAAGGTAAGTGAGTCTTTATGTTGAATATCTTAATGTGAATGTGAGAGAGTGTCCACAATGACGATAACAAAAAAATGTAAAGAACAGAATCAAAAAAGCAAAAACAAATGAAAATGTCCGTGAGTAAAAATGTCCGTGGGCAAAACTTAATACTAAAAAAGTCACTATAACTAGCCTAGACGGTCTTTACAACTGATATAAAAGTGAATATTAATGGACCTACACAAAAAGATGGACGATATGGGACAGAGTCTTCAAGAATTTGAAGAAAGAGTTATTTCTCATGATCAAGAAATAGTTGAGATTCAGAAACATTGCAATCAGTTGGACTCAATAACGGAGGACTTGCTTCTCAAAATTGAAGATGGGGAAAATAGGTTAAGACGGAATAATATACGAGCCCGTGGGTTCCTGGAACAGGCGGAAACTAAAGACATGGTGACTTTGATGCAATCTATATGCCATAAATTTTTGCAAGCGGTGGACTCAAGAGGCAGTACTACCTGGTATAGAATTTGAACGTGTTCACTGAGCCCTGGGCCCCCGCCAGTCTGGTAGACCCCGGGATATAATAGCCCATTTTCTTTGTTTCCCCAAGAAGGAAAGGGTGTTACAAGCTGCTCGGAAAGTTGGACACCTCATGTTACAAGGAGCCAAGGTTGAACTGCTGATCTATCTGCAATTACTTTAAGACAGCGGAAAGAGTGTCAAAGTTACTAAATGTTTACAACAAAATAATATCTATAATAATAAAACCCTAGCGCGCGCATGCGCTGTTGAACAATCGTGAGTCCTGGTAGCGTGAGGTGTGCTTCTGTGTAACTCCTCACAGTGCCTGCACTAGCTGGAGGCGCGTGTTCCAGGGACTCCTCCCTCCCACTGCCGCTGCTCTTCAAAGCGGCCTGCTGAGGTTCGCCAGCCGCTGTAGCGAACCTCGCAGGCCGCTCTCCACCTTCCCGACATGGTGCTGAAGGAGCCGGGGTTGCCGCTGCCGCCACACTCAGTCTTCCTGCAGCCCCGCACATCGCCATGAAGGAGGAGATCTGGGCTGAGAGGTGAACGATGCAGCCCCAGCTCCAGTTCGAGGAATGGAGGGAGGGTAAGAATGGGAGGGGGGGTGGAAATGGAAGGGGGCCACGGGGCAGGCATTGCACAACAGGGGACCAGGGGGAGAAGGAAAGGGGGCTGCTTGGAGGGGAGAGGGGCAGACAGCAATCATCAGGGGGGAACAGAAGGGGGCCACGGAGCACGCAGGCATGGCACAACAGGCACGGGGCAGGCAGGCATTGCACAATAGGGGACCAGGGGGAGAGGGAAAGGTAGCTGATTTGGGTGATGGGGGGCAGACAGCAATCATCAGGGGGGAACAGAAGGGGGCCATGGAGCATGCAGGCATGGCACAACAGACACGGGGCAGGCAGGCATTGCACAACAGGGGACCAGGGGGAGAGGGAAAGGGGGCTGCTTTGGGGGGAGGGGGGCAGACAGCAATCATCAGGGGGGAACAGAAGGGGACCACGGAGCACGCAGGCATGGCACAACAGGCATGGGGCAGGCAGGCATTGCACAACAGGGGACCAGGGGGAGAGGGAAAGGGGGCTGCTTTGGGGGGAGGGGGGCAGACAGCAATCATCAGGGGGGAACAGAAGGGGGCCACGGAGCAAGCAGGCAGGGGGAGAGGGAAAGGGGTGTGCTGGGGGGCAGAAAACAATCATGCTTTGCTCTGGGAGGGAGGGGGGAGACAGAAGGGGGCCACGGAGAGACAGACAGGCATGGTGCAACAGAGAAATACAGGTAGGCAGGGTGGCCAGGGAGAGACACAGACAGAATGAATGACAGACAGACAGCGTCCAAGGAGAGAGAGACAAAGAAAAAAACCCAGACAGACATCTGCTCTAGTGCCCGTTAATGTAACGGGCTTAAAGACTAGTAAGATATAAAATGGCACTATCCGTTTGGTTTATCCTTCATGATAGAAAAGAAGCTGCAGATCACTTCCACTCTGACCGCTTGGATCCTGGAGCTGGTTCAATTTTTACCCCCAAAGTTGTCTTCTGAGGCTGCATAATGCCCTCGCTGGCTCTTGGCAGACCAAGTTGGTTCGTTTGGGGTTGGCTGCTGCTAAATGTCTCATCGCTGGTCAGTGGAAGAGTAGAGCAGCTCCTACGGGGGAGGCTTGGAATCTTAAATTAGGTAAGATAGCGCATATGGAGCTTTTTGCTGCCAAACATTATGGTCATTATGAGAAAGAGGAGTGGACCTGGAAGAAAATCTTCGCTATTCTTTGATCCTTTTTACTTAAGAGTTGAGTAAAGGGGCTGGGATGGGGGAGGGGAAGATGATATTCTGGAGGGCATTCTGAAGGACACCCTGCATGTCACTCCTTTTGGAATAATGCTGGGGGAACGGGGGATTCTTTTTTGAGGGGGGGACAGGGGTGGGTGGGGTGTGTTTATTTGGGATTGGGGGTGCTTGTGCACAGGATTGCTGTCTAGGGCCCTTGAGGAGTCCATTTTTTGAGAGGGGTCATGATCGAAACATTCAAGATACTGAAGGGTATAGACTTAGTAGATAAAGACAGGTTGTTCACCCTCTCCAAGGAAGGGAGTACGAGAGGGCACTCTCTAAAGTTGAAAGGGGATAGATTCCGTATGAATGTAAGGAAGTTCTTCTTCACCCAGAGAGTGGTAGAAAACTGGAATCCTCTTCTGGAGTCTGTCGTAGGGGAAAATACCCTCCAGGGATTCAAGACAAAGTTGGACAAGTTCCTGCTCAACTGGAAAGTATGCAGGTGAGGCTGGGCTTATTTAGAACACTGGTCTTTGACCTGGGGGCAACCACAGGAGCGGACTGCTGGGCACGATGGACCACTGGTCTGACCCAGCAGCGGCAATTCTTATGTTCTTATGTATTAGTTCAGTGAGGCCTTGGATGGGGAGTCCTTTTTGATGTTTATTGTTGGCTTTGTACATTATTGGTTTTGTTCACTTGTGACTTGTTTTATGCTCTCTTTATTACAAAAATTTTTAATAAATATTAAAAAAAAAAAAAAAAAAAGTGCAGAAAGTAACATCTGCTGGGGAAGCACCTCAGATTCTCACCCGGGCAAATCTCTGGCCTGAAGAAGGAGAAAAGCAACAACAGGGACAATCAGATTTACTAATACATAGTACATTGATGGTATCGGGTAGACCAAAAGAAAAGGCTACAGAGGCAATCGGAACAGCAATAATGGGAATGAATATTTGGATCTGCTGGACAATGAATAAATCTGGTTTGATTTAGACTATGTTATAAGGAGAAATCTTATTAAGCTTTTTTTTTTTTTTTAAAGGGTGGTTAAAGGATAATTTAGAGCTTGGTGCGGGGCTACTTAGTGAACTGTGGCTATGTTAACTGAAGTCAGGTTTGGGTCCTGGTTTCAGGATCAAGACAGGCAGGAGTGGAAGAAGTGCGGGGAAGGGAGGAGGGATGGTTGAGAGAGGGGGTGATTTAGGTGATGTCTTGTATGAAACTAGGGTTTTGGGGAATGGGGAGAGGTCAGGAGGTGATTTGTATGAGTGTAGGAGAATGGAAAATCTGAGTGGTATGAATGAGATGAGATTTGTTGATTATTTAATCGAATATGACTTTTAAATATCAAAACTGTGTTTCAATAAATGTTCGTGGGTCGAATTTGCCAATGAAACGTCAACCTTTTTTAAAAGGAGCTGAACATATGCATATGTCAATAGGATTTGGTCAAGAAACCCATTTACTTCCAAGCTGTGACAAACTTTTTGCCCATAAAAATTACTCTCAAATTTTTTTTGCCTCTTAACAAAATGAAATCTAAATCCAATAGTGTTGCTATTCTTTCATTTTCTCCCGTTGTGGAAGATGTTATCAGAGAGATAAAGAGGGAAGATTTCTACTATTAAAAGTGAAAATGGGAGGGAAACTTTATACCCTTCTAAACATTTATGCCCCTAAGTCTAATCAAGGAATATTTTTTGATAAATTGAGTGATTTACTGAAATCTCATTCAGAGGGTAATTAGATAATAGGAGGAGATTTTAATTTGACCTTACAACCAGAGAGAGAGAATTCCTCCCGTGTTGCCTTGTATGGCAAAAAGTAAAGGAAACATTTGAGAAAATTTGGGGAGGATTGGGATTTAATTGATATTTGGCTTCTTCAACACCCATTTGATCAAGATTATATATTCTATTCAGAACCTCACAACACTTTTTCTAGAATAGACTATTGGTTGGTGAGTAAGGAACTTATCCCTCAGATAGGTAGAGCAAATATAACTGTCCAGATGTGGTCAGATCATGCTCCTGTAGATATTAATGTTTGGGTTTTGCAAAGGGAAACTGGAGTTAAATATTGGAGACTGGATGATTCTTTATTGTTAGATCCACAAAATATAGAACAAATAGAGAAAGAATTGCAAAATTATTTCATGATTAATGTAGATGGGGTAACGTCTCCAATAGCCATTTGGGAAGCTTTAAATGCTGTACTAAGGGGAAAACTTATTTCATTAGGATCCTTTATATATAAGACAAAAGTGCAACAAAGGAGGGATCTTCTTACTCAGATTTATCAATTGGAATTTGAGTATAAAAAAGGGAAAAAGAAAATCTATAGATCCAAAAATGATTGGAATAGACACCAAAAAGGCTTTTGATAGGATCTATTGGCCCTATCTATTTAAGCTACTAGAGAAAATGGGCTTTATGGGAACTTTTATGATTTGGGTACATGGACTTTACCTGGCTCCCCTTACTTGTTTAAGAATTAATGGATTTTATTCAGGAATTTTTCAATTGGAACGAGGGACACACCAAGGCTGTGCCTTATCTCCAATACTTTTTTCTATAGCTATGGAACTATTGACTCAATTAGTTCGTCAACATCCTGATATTCCAGGTATTAAATATAACCGGGTGGAGCAAAAAATATGATTATTTGCTGATGATGATCTTTTTACCTTGGCTAACCCAACAGAATCTCTGACAGCAGTAATGAAGATTTTGGATCTTTTTGCCCCGATTTCATGATTTAAAATCAATGTAAATAAATTAGATATTTTAGATCTATCCTTAAATGAGAGGGAAAAATTATATAGAAGAGAAAAATTCCCCTTTAAGTGGACAGATCACCATTTGTGATATTTGGGGGTAAATATACTGTAACTAGATTTGTATTCAGCTAATTTTTCAAAGCTACCTAAAAAGATTATGGATGAGTTAAATAGATGGGAACATTTAAATATAGCATGGTTAGGTAGAATACATTCTATTAAAATGATTGTTCTCCCCAAATTACTCTGTTTTCTGCAATTCCGATACAAATACCATCTTCCTTTTTTAAAGGATTAGAAAAAAACTTTTTACCTATATTTGGAATAATAGACATCCAAGGGTACAACTTAATATGTTATACCAACCAAAGAAATTAGGTGGAATGGCGGTTCCCCATTTTCGATCATATTACCAAGCGATCCAATTGCAATATTTGATTAGTTGGAAATGTGAGGTTGATAAGGGTTGGGTAAATTTGGAGCAAAAATTGTTAGAGGAAATTCCTCTTTGGGTAATTCCATGGTTACCTATCGAATCTTTGAAAAAGTTAGCCTCTAATGATAGTCCTATTATACAGCAAATATTGACATTATGGATTAAACTTCGAACTAAGTTGATGGAATCTCGAAACTTTTTCTATGAGACAGCTACCTGGGAAAATAGATAAGGCTTTTTGTCATTTGGAAAGACAAGGTCTGAGAACTTTTAGGCCAATTAATAAAGGATGAAAATTTAATTTCATTCACTTGTCTGAAGTCAGAATATGGTTTGACAGATCGAGACTTATTCCAATATAGACAATTAAAAGATCTCTTATCATAAGAGAGTATTAAAAGAACTAAAACAATCGCCTAGTTTGTTAGAGAAGGCATTTATATATGGAACAAGAAGAGGAATAATTACTCGGTTCTATAGTGCTATTATTCAGATTGCCCCACGTCCTACTAAATATAAAACAGCTTGGGAGGAGACTCTTGGAAAATCCTAAAAAGTAATTGGAATAAGCAATTGAGTTTTCTATTGTGTGTATCCATTTCTAGCAATATGGTGGAGAATGCTTATAACATGCTATATCAGTGGTCTCAAACTCGTGGCCCACCGGGTACTATTTTGAGGCCCTCTGTATGTTTATCATAATCACAAAAGTAAAATAAAACAGTTTCTTAGCTATAAATTACAATATTATTATTAAGACTTAGCCAAAAGGAAAGATTTATAAACTATAAAGAGTTTTATCTCATGCAAAATTGTCATTTCTTTAATAAGACATTAACTATTTTTTTCTGAGGCCCTCCAAGTACCTACAAATCTAAAATGTTTTTCACAAGATTAACCGTCAAATATACAATTATATAAATAATAAAGCTTTATTTATTTCTAATAAATCACCCCCTTCCCAAACGCAAAATCAATCATAGCCCATTACTATAATATCAGAAATCTTCAAACCCCCATCCCCCCACCCACCCACCCACCCAGAGAGATCAGGCGGTGACTCCTTTCAAAATCAATTCTAATCTATTTCTGAGACAGCAGATTCTTCCCAAGATTTATATTTACACCATGCAAAGGGTTTGAGTTTGAGACCACTGTGCTATATTAATGGTACTATACTCCTGTACATTTAACAAAAAAAAGCCTCCAAAGACTCCAGCTTATTCAGAACATGGCAGCCAAGCTGATTTTTGCAAAACGTAAATCTGACCACGTCTCCCCACTCCTGGCCAATCTTCATTGGCTCCCAGTGATTTCCAGAATCCAATTCAAATGCTCTTGCCTGGCTTTTAAGATTATTCACGGCATCCTTCCTTCCCTCATCCCACTTTCTTTCAACTCCTCGTGCCCTGACTCCACCAGGACCGCCCATAAATTAAAACTATCCTTCCCCTCCCTACATGGTATTCTCCACGCAGGTAAACTGGGAAAATCACTTCTTTTCAAACTCACAGGTCTCTGGAATGACTTTACTATCCCGCTACGGAACCTGAGCTCCCTCCATTTATTCCGCAAGCAATTAAAAACCTGGCTCTTCTCTAACATGTAATTTCTTTTCCCTTACTTTTCCACTCGATTTATAAACTTATGTAAACCTTTTCCTACCCTTTCTCATTTTTAAGTTCTTGTAAACCGTGCCGAGCTCTACTTCCGTGGAGATGATGCGGTATATAAACTTAAGGTTTAGTTTGTTTAGTTTAAAAGCTATATTTGGATTAAAACTTTATATCATCAACCCACAGCTCGCATTTTAATTAATAACTCTCTCTCCAATAAATTCTCCCTACATAGAGGTACTCGCCAGGGCTGCCCTCTGTCGCCGCTGCTATTTAACTTAGCGTTGGAACCTCTCCTCTCTGCTATCCGACAATGCCCAACAATAACAGGAATTGAAACTACTTATTGTCATATCAAATTAGCAGCATACGCTGATGATGTCCTTCTCTTTATCCGAGATCCTGTTGCTTCCCTTCCCTCACTCGTTAATATTGTCTCTCATTACTCCAAGCTTTCTGGATACTTAGTTAACTGGGAAAAATCAGAAATTTTCCCTCTTAATGATCTCATTTACCCCTCAGACCTCGCCCAATTTCCCTTCACGTGGTCACACGGAGCTGTAAAATACTTGGGAGTGTTAATACATAAAGATCCAACTCAAACTCAAGATCTAAACATATCTAAAATTAAAAGCTTAGTTCTTAACACCCTGTCTCGTTGGTCTCCACTCTTTCTTTCATGGTGGGGCAGAATAGCTTCCATCAAAATGACCCTTACTCCTCAGATAAACTACACCCTCTCAATGCTTCCCTCCTTATGCAAGAAGAAATTTTTTCACTGGTTGAATAAGAAAATATCTGACTTTGTGTGGAATAACAAAAAACCTCGTATTGCTCTCGACAAACTGAAAGCCTCTAAAATTAATGGGGGTCTGAATGTACCTGATTTTCATTTTTATTATATCGCATCATTGGTCAAATATGGAGCCTACTGGATTACTAACACTAGTACCCAAGATTCACCAACCTGGTTTGACCTGGAACGATTTTTATGTGCACCACTACATGTTTCATGCTTGTTGACGGTGCCAGTACCCAAACTCTTGAGAAAATACTCCTTATTGAGTGCAACGCAGCATGCCCTTCATATACTAGACACAATCGCAGAGACTTCAATTAAAGACAGTCCATTCTTGTCCATTTGGAACAACCCCAAAATCCAAATCAATAGTAAATCTCTTTCATGGAAGAGGTGGCAGCGGGCTGGTTTGTGGTCTCTCCATCAGATAACCACTCTCACTTCGTTTGTTCCCTTTGACACAATTTGCTCTACTTACTCGTTGTCTCCTTCTGCTTACTCACAGTGGCTTTCTCTTACTGAGATGTTATCTTCTATGTCTATACGTTTTGATTATATGACATCCACTCACACTTTGTATCACTGGTCCACATTGGCTATATCAAAAGGTAAAGCGATATCTCTCTTTTATAGTATTCTAAGAGATCACTCTTTTACATTTTCCTCTCATTCCATGAAACATTGGGAACCTATGCTGACAACCTCACTTTCTGATGTTGACTGGGAACTCTTTTGGTCCTCGACAAACCGACCTCTTTTATCATCCAGAGTCTCACAATCAATGTTCTTCATTATGTGGAATGCGGTATGGACACCTTTTCGGATGTGGAAAGCTAACCTAAAACAAGACTCTATATGTTGGAACTGTATGAAAGAAGTTGGGACTCTTGATCACATGCTTTTCCATTGTGCTCAAGTTCGTTCCTTTTGGACGTGCATTTGGGACACCATAAAGTCTATTACCAATTGTTCAGAAGAAATTTCCTTTGACACTATAATTCTCCGATCTCAACACCCTTGTTTTACACAGTCTAACTGTCCTCCTAAACTCATTGATGCAATGTTTGTGACTGCCCTTATGCACATCTTGAAAAATTGGAAGTCCTCTTCATTACTAAACTATACCTTCTGGTGGAATTCTTTGAGCATGTATCATAAATTTGAATCATATGCTTATGAAAAGAAAAATATAATTCGACTTTCCAAAAATTTGATACAATGTAAATCACCCTGGAAATTCCTGGACTCATATGTTAAATCTATTTCATAGACACTCCTCTCTTCTTCTTCTTCTTCCTCTTCCTCTTCTTTTTCTTCCTTCAATTTCTCTTTCCTCTTATCTTTCCTTTTACTAATTTTTCATGAACAGTCCTAGTACTTTAGATCTTTTAAAACGATTCAATTCTACATTGCACAATGTAACTGAATATTAGTTATACTAAATGTTTTGTTTTATATTTTGATACCATGTACTTGAACTGTTTCCTATATTTTTTCAAAAAATCAATAAAAAATATTGAACTAAAAAAAAAATAAAAGCTATATTTGACAAGGGTACAGATCAATGTTGGAGACTTTGTGGCTCCCAAGTACTTTCATTCATATTTGGTGAAATTGCCCTAAGGCACAAATTTTTTGGGAACAGGTAATGAGATTTATATTTGAGGAGCTGGGTATCAGGTATATGAGACTAAGGAACTCTGTCTATTAAATATGGTCACAACAGCAATAGTAGCCCATCATAGGAAATGGATTGGACTAGTAATGACAGCAGCTTGTATGGTATTAGCTGCATATTGGAAGAAAAAGAATTGCCATCGGTTAAGATGTATAAGATAAGATAAAATTTGTCCTGTCTAAGCTAACTGCCATACGAAGAAATCAGTTATCTGCTTTTCAAAAAATATGGTCTAAATATAAATTTATTTATTATTTATTTATTTATTTATTTATTTAGATTTTTATCCCGTCCTCCCAGTAGCTCAGAACGGTCTACAAGTAAACATACACAATGGAAGTAATTAGACAAATAAGATGTACATAAGAACATAAGAAATGCCCTCACCGGATCAGATCGAGGTCCATTTAGTCCGGCGATCCGCACACGTGGCGGCCCATTTAGGTACTCCTTTTTGGAGACCCGGATTTACCGTATCCCTCAATATGATATGCAAGAAGGTGTGCATCCAACTTGCGCTTGAATCCCAGAACAGTAGTCTCCTCCACAACCTCCTCCGGGAGTGCATTCCAAGCACCCACCACGCGCTGTGTGAAACAGAATTTCCTGACATTTGTCCTAAACCTGCTGCCACTCAGTTTCAGGCTATGTCCTCTTGTCCGTGTCACATCAGAATATTTCAGTAATGCTTCTTCTTGGTCTATTTTATCAAATCCTTTTAATATTTTAAAAGTCTCTATCAAATCCCCTCTCAGTCTTCTCTTCTCAAGGGTAAACAGTCCCAGCTTCCTGAGTCGATCTTTGTAGCTCAAATGTTCCATTCCTTTAATAAGTTTCGTGGCTCGCCTCTGCACTTTCTCCAGCAGAGTTATATCCTTTTTAAGGTATGGAGACCAGTGTTGGACACAGTATTCTAAGTGCGGTCTGACCATTGTTCTATAAAGTGGCATTATGACATCTTCCGTTCTACTCGTAATAGGTTTAAATGTTAAATCTTGGGAAGAATCTGCTGTCTCAGAAATAGATTAGAATTGATATGAAAGGAGTCACCGCCTGATCTCTCTGGGTGGGTGGGTGGGGGGGATGGGGGGTTTGAGGATTTCTGATATTATAGTAATGGGCTATGATTGATTGTGCATTTGGGAAGGGAGGTGATTTATTAGAAATAAATAAAGCTTTATTATATATATAATTGTATATTTGATGGTTAATCTTGTGAAAAACCTTTTTTAATATTTTTGTATTGTGAAATTTCTTTAATAAAAAAGTATTGGGGGAAAAAAACAAACAAGTGTTAGGGTGTAGGAAGTGTTGTATCATAATAGGGAAAATGTGGCATGATATATCCTAGAAATAACCTGCTACATAAAACTGAGAACAAATTTCTATAATGTAAAATTAGGATTTCATAGCACAGCATTTGGGGAGTTATTCAGTAGAAGCATTCTAGAAAAATTAATACATGTTGCATTTTTAAATTCAGTAATGGTTTTTAAAAATATATTATTTGCAAGGGCTATTCAGCTAACTTACAGGAATGAAAGCAGCAATGTTAGATAGGAACTTAGCAATAAAATAATTAAATTTTGCAAATAAAAAAATGAAAATTGAAATAAATAAAAAAATACCCCCAGAAAACTCTACATATAAAACATGAGAGCTAAGCTGCAGGGTGGAGATTTTAAGAAAGTAGAGGGATCCGTGTATCAGGCGCTCTTAAACATCCTGACCTTCCCCCTCAGCTTCCTGAAGAATCTTCTTATCAGGCAACTACAAATAATAAAGTTTGGAAATTGCAATGAACTCACTATCTGAAAACCCTAAGATTTCAAGAAAATATTTTTTAATCAGTTCCATAGGTAAAGCAGCCTAGTCTTGGGAAAGTTAAGAATCTGCAGGTCTTTGATCTGAATTGGTCTTTGAAAATTGCCACTTATTGTGTTACCAGACATTTTATTTAAGCTCCACCAAGTCCTTGTTCTTGTACAATCCCACTTCAGTGTTCTCCCTAGTGCCTTTTAGTCAGGCACTCCGCCCGGCTGTCATCTCGGTCGCAAATTCACCTCAGCCTGACTTTTTAAAAAAAAAATTTTTTTAAGCACCAACAAGCGACTTGAAACCATGCTCCAGGGCTCTAATGGTAACACTGTGAAAGCCGGCTTCCCTATATTCTCCTCTAAAACTGGAAGTTACATCCCGAGGGGGGGAAGGAAGGGAAGGGAAGCTGGCATGCACAGTGTTACCATTCACTACAGGCTAAGGCGGGAGATAGGTCAGTGACGGAGAGAAGCTTACAACTTGGTGTTCTTGCTTGCTTTTGGCCTTCCTCGCTGCCGGGTCCTGCCTACTTTCTGTTTCCGCGAAGGCAGGATATGGCAGCGAGGAAGGCCCAAAACAAGCAAGAACACCAAGTTGTAGGCTTCCCTGAGTCGCTGACCTATCTCCCGCCTTAGCCTGTAGAAAATCTGCTGCTGCACACAATGCTGAACCCAATTAGGGGGGGGCGGGAAGAGAGCTGCTGCAACCAATTGGGGGAGGGGAAGGAAGAGAAATACTGCTGTGCCCAATTGGGGGGAAAGAGAAATGCTGCTGCACCCAATTGGGGGGGAAGAGAGCTGTTGCTGCACCCAATTGGGGGGGAAGGAAGAGAAATGCTGCTGCAGCACCCTATTGGAGGGAAGGAAGAGAATTGCTGCTGTACCCAATGGGGGGGGGTTAAGAGAGCTGTTGCTGCACCCAATGGGGAGGGGAAGGAAGAGAAATGCTGCTGCTGCATCCAATTGGCGGGAGGAAGAGAAATGCTGCTGCATCAAATCGGGGGGGGAAGAGAGCTGTTGCTGCCCAATGGGGGGATGGTAGTGAAATGCTTCTGCACTCAATTGGGGAGGGAAGATAGCTGTTGATGTACCCAATTTGGGGGTGGGGAAGGAAGAGAATTGCTGCTGCTGCTGCTGCTGCATCCAATGGGGGGGAAAGAGAGCTGCTGCGGCACACAATTGGGGGGGGGGAAGAGAGCTGTTGCTGCACCCAATGGGGAGGGGAAGGAAGAGAAATGCTGCACCCAATGAGAGAGGGGAAGGAAGAGAAATGCTGCACCCAATTGGGAAGGGGAAAGAGAAATGCTGCTTCTGCACCTAATTGGGGAGAGAGAGGGAAGGAAGACCAGGGAAGGGAGAGGAGAGGAAAGATAAATGCCAAGACCATGGGAGGGAGGGAAAGGAAAAGAGATACCAGACCATGAAGGGGGAAGGAAAGGTGTTAGGGCATATGGGGGGAGGAGACAGATGCCAGACCAGGGGAAAGGAAGGAAGGAGGGTGGAAGAGAAAGGAAGGAGAGGAGATGCCAGATAATGGAGGGGGAGGGGTGATGGAAGGAGAGGAGAGAGATGCCAGGGCATGGGGAGAGGGAAGGAAAACTAAGGAGACAAATGCCAGACCAGATGGAAAGGAAGGAACGAAGGTGTCAGAGTAAGGAGGGAGAGGAGAGAGTGCCAGGGCATGGGGGGAGGAGAGGGAAGGAGATAGAGATGCCATACCATGGGGTGGAGTGGGAAGGAAAGAAGATGGCAGAGCATAGGGGAGGGAGTGGAAACAAAATAATGGACAGGGAGTGAAGCTGAATTGAATCAGGTACAAAGAGAAACGGCACAGGATATGCAGTTTATTGAAGGGACATAGAAAGAGGGAAGATGCCATATGGAAGAGAGAGAGGGCAGACAATGGATGGAAAGGGCAGAAAGGGTAGGCAGTGGATAGAAGGGGCAGAGAGAGGGTGGATAGTAGAATCAAGTAGCATTGTAATTGTATTGATAAAAGTTTATAAATAGGAAATGGAAATAAGGTAATTTGGGGGGGGATTAAACCCCTTTCCTCAGGTCAGGATAGGATACTATAACAGCCTATACTGCCTTGAAGAAAGATTTGGCCTCTGAAAGCTAATTGAAAAATAGATTAGTCCAATAAAATGGTATTTTCTTATTTCTCATTATTTGTTTTATTTTTATTTGTTAATTTGTAAAGTGGTGATTGTTATGCATCAGTTTTTTCAAATTCACATCTACTGTCTTTATATTTTGCCCAGTATTAAACATAAGAACATAAGCAGTGCCTTCGCCGCGTCAGACTATAGGTCCATCCTGCCCGGCAGTCCGCTCCCGCGGCAGCCCAAACAGGTCACGACCTGTCTGAATCACCAGAAGGGGCTCCCTTGCCACCTTGGTTTCTCATTGAAGTCCTATCTTCCCATTGAAGTCCTAACCCTCCGGTCTTGCACATGCACGACCTGGTTGGGTTTCTATACCTATTACCTGGTTAGCTTTCTATACTTGTGTTACATCCCAGCTCCTCCCTCAGTATCCCACGATCCCTTTATCCCTCAGGAATCCGTCCAATCCCTGTTTGAATCCCTGTACCGTACTCTGCCTGATCACTTCCTCCAGTAGCGCATTCCAAGTGTCCACGACCCTTTGGGTGAAAAAAAACTTCCTTGCATTTGTTTTGAACCTATCTCCCTTCAGTTTCTCCGAATGCCCCCTCGTACTTGTTGTCCCCTTCAGTCTGAAGAAACTGTCCCTATCCACACTCTCTATGCCCCTCATGATCTTGAAGGTCTCTATCATATCTCCCCTGAGCCTCCTTTTTTCCAGAGAGAAGAGCCCCAGCCTATCCAACCTCTCGGCGTATGGGCAGTGTTCCAGCCCTTTTACCAGTTTCGTTGCTCTCCTTTGGACTCTCAAGTACCGCCATGTCCTTCTTGAGGTGCGGCGACCAATACTGAACGCAGTATTCCAGATGTGGACGCACCATCGCTCGATACAATGGCATGATGACTTCCCGCGTCCTGGTTGTTATGCCCCTCTTTATGATGCCCAGCATCCTGTTGGCTTTTTTCGAGGCTGCTGCGCACTGTGCAGATGGCTTCAGTGATGCATCCAGCAGCACACCCAAGTCTCTCTCAAGTCTGCTGTCTCCCAACAATGCCCCCCCCAATTTGTAGTTGAACAACGGGTTCTTTTTCCCTATATGCATGACCTTGCATTTTTCCACGTTAAAGCGCATTTGCCATTTGTTTGCCCAGTCTTCCAGCTTGTCCAGGTCCCTTTGCAGGTCCTCACACTCCTCCCTGGACCTAACTCTACCGCACAGTTTGGTATCGTCTTCAAATTTTATAACCTCGCACTTTGCCTCCTTTTCCAGGTCATTGATAAATATGTTGAAGAGTAACGGCCCCAGCACCGATCCCTGTGGCACACCGCTTGTGATTCCTCGCCAGTCAGAATATTGGCCCTTCACTCCGACCCTCTGCAGTCTACCCGACAACCAGTGCTTGATCCATCTGTGCACATCCCCTCCCACCCCGTGGTTCCACAGCTTCCTAAGCAGCCTTTCATGTGGCACCTTGTCGAAAGCCTTTTGAAAATCGAGGTAAATGATGTCTATGGGTTCCCCATTGTCCACCCGACTGCTTATTCCCTCAAAGAAGTACAGAAGGTTCGTTAGGCACGACCTTCCCTTACAGAATCCGTGCTGGCTTGTTCTCAGTAGGCCATTCCTCTCGATGTGCTCGCAAATGCCGTCCTTGATCATAGCTTCCACCATCTTCCCTATAATTGAAGTCAGGCTCACCGGCCTGTAGTTCCCGAGGTCACCCCTCGATCCCTTCTTGAAGATAGGTGTGACATTCGCCAATTTCCAGTCCTCTGGTACCTCACCAGTTTTCAAGGATAGGTTGCAAACATGCTGGATTGTGCCCGCTATTTCTTGTCTTAGTTCCTTCAGAACTCTTGGGTGGATCCCGTCCGGGCCCGGTGATTTACCGCATTTTAACCTGTCTATCTGTTTGAGGACATCCTCCTTACTTACCTCTATGTGCTCCAATTTTTCTGCCTGTTCCCCACTCATGAGCTCCTCTGAGTCTGGTATATTAGATGTGTCTTCGCTCGTGAAAACCGACGAGAAGAACGTGTTCAACCTCTCATCTACCTCTTTATCCTCCTTAATCACTCCCTTCCTATCCCCATCGTCCAACGGCCCCACCTCCTCTCTCGCTGGTCGCTTCCCCTTTACGTAACTGAAGAATGCCTTGAAGTTTTTCGCCTCCTTGGCCAGCCCCTCTTCGTATTCCCCTTTCGCTTTTCTAACCTATCGGTGGCATTCCTTTTGGCATTTCCTGTGTGCCTGGTGATTTTCCTCCGTTGGGTCCTTTTTCCATCTCCGGAAGGATACTTTTTTGTCATTTATTGCCCTCTTTACTTCAGTTGACATCCAAACCGGGTCCTTTGATCGCTTGTTCTTGCAGCCTTTCCTGAAACTGGGGACATACATTCTTTGTGCTTCCTGCAGGGTGTCCCTGAATAGGGTCCAGGCGCTTCCCACAATCTCCATCCTAAAGATGTTTCTGAGCTTCCTCCCCACCATTTCCCTCATAGCAACATAGTTCCCTTTCTTGAAGTTGAGCACAGTTGTTGCGGTCCTCCTTACTATGGGTGTCCCCCTTTCTAATGTGAATCTGATCGCGTTGTGATCACTGTTGCCTAGTGGTCCTCCCACTTCTATCCCTCTTGCAGGCCCCCCTAATCCGTTTAGGATGAGGTCAAGAGTAGCACCCCCTCGCGTCGGTTCTTTGACTAGTTGCTCCATGAAGCAGTCCCTCACAGCTTCTACAAATCCTGTTTCCCTAGTGCAGTTGGAGTGACCCGTACTCCAGTCTATTCCCAGGTAGTTGAAGTCCCCCATCACTGTTACACTTCCAGTCCTGCATTCCTGTCTCAGTTCCGCTTCCAAGTCGTGTCCGACTTCTTCTGGCGTACCAGGTAGGCGATAGTACAGCCCCAGTTTTATGCCTGCACCCTTGTTTCCCGGCAATTTGACCCATAGCGATTCCAGCCCCTCTGCCTTCGTTGCCATATCCATCCTGACCGAGTGGATAGAGTCCTTTATATATAGTGCTATGCCTCCCCCCTTCTTGTGGGTCCTGTCCCTCCTGTAGAGCTTGTACCCCGGCAGCGCCACATCCCATTGATTTTCCTCTGTCCACCAGGTTTCTGCAATTCCAATTATATCTAGGTCCTCCCCCTTGGCCACGACTTCTAGTTCACCCATCTTGGCCATGAGGCTTCTTGCATTTGCATATAAGCACCGCAGGTCCCGTAGGTCCCGTCGTTTTTCCTCCACCTCTGCATTTACCTGGGCCGCCTGCCCTTGGATTTCGGGCAGTTCTCCCGTTCCCTGTGCTTCTGCTTTGCCCTCAGCCTTTACCCTCTTAGCTTTCAGCTTCCCCACATTCCCGCCACCCCACTTCCCCGCTTTTCCTCTGGGTTTTCTAGCCCTACCGGCCCCCTCCTGGGCTATCATCCCTTGAGCCTCTGTTTGATCCCCCTCGCCTTGTGGTACCTCTATATTGCCCTCAGCTTTCGCCCTCGTGCCACCCAGTCCCCCTGTGTCTCCATGCCCCTTAGTCTTCTCCCAGCAAGCTCCCTTTACCTGATGTTTCCCTCGCTGTCTGATCATACGATCCTCCGGTCCCTCTGCTTCCTCCCTGCAGTTAGTCCGTTCAGCATCTGTTCTGGATACTGTTGTCCGAAGCGTCAACATCAGATCAGCTGTCGGCTTTCCCCCTCTCCTCAGTTTAAAGCCCTCTCGATCTCCTTCCTCACATTGGCTGCCAGTAGTCTAGTTCCCGCTGTGCTCAGGTGCAGGCCATCCCGCCGGTAGAGCTTGCTTTTTCCCCAGAAGGACGTCCAGTTCCTCACAAAGTGGAAGCCCTCCTCCTGGCACCATCTCCTCAACCATGCATTCACAGCCTGGAGGTCTGCCTGCCTCTTTGCATCTGCTCTCGGTACAGGCAAGATCTCCGAGAATGCTATCCTCCGTGTGCTCCGCTTCAGCTTTCGTCCCAGGACCCTGAACTGGTCAGTCAGTGTGGCCATGCTGAAATTCCTCCGGCTCACATCATTCGTTCCGACATGGATTATTACCGCAGTCTCCTCTGTCTCTGCTCCGTCCAGGATCCTCTCGATCCTATCAGTGATGTCTCGTGTCTTGGACGTGTATTAGGGGACGTGTCACTGTTTCTGTGGTGTTGCATTGTATGCAGAGTCTGGTTTCTTGGCGGTTCAGTTTAAGTTTTGTCTACATATTACTATTTTTATTTGTGATTATTCCATATTGGGCGAGGGTGTATCTTTGTTCTGTGTGTATAAAAAGGATATGTTGGCATTGACTGTACAGGATCAATTGTGCAGGATCTGGATTGTTTAGTTTTATAATGCGTGTGTTGGTGTTCTAGTGCTCACTGTAGTGTTTAAGATGCAGGTAATAATTAGCAATGTATTAAAAACATTTTATTTTTATTTGCTTATAATATCATTTGAAAGCTGCTTGATATTATACAACTTTAATTTAGTTCTTTATAGTAGGGGGAAGGGTCATTAAATCCAGTGGCGTACCTAATATATGACAGCCAGTGCTGATCATTTTTTAACCTCCTCCTCTATATAAAAAAGTTATTTTTAGTAATAATCCATGAGTCACACAACAAGGGTGCACCTAGGAAAAAGCAGCATCTTTAACTAAACTGTTTTGCCCTAGCTCTCACGTTGATCTTTATCTGCTACTTTTTTATTTTGCTGTAGTGCAATCACACAGGTTTCCTTCAAGGCTCAGTAACAAACACCTCTCCATAAATTATGTGGAAGAGGTCTGGAAGTGGGGATCGCATCTATTTCATATCCTCAGTGAGACCTCAGGAAGGAACCTAGTGATCAAAACATTATTAGAGGTGCTGTAGAGCCGTTTCTTGTATGACTGGATGAGCTATATTTATCTTTTTTTTTTGTTGTTTAAATTCATGCAGAAATAAATGGCTAGATTGAACCTAATGACTTCATTAACGCATTTCCCTTTTATAAACCTCTATACCATTTGAAAGATGGCAAATATCTAATTATTCACTTCTAGAATTGGATACTTCTTAAATTTAATAAAAATATTCTGGCACAAGTGCCAAACCTTAAAAAAGGAAGTCATATTGAGCATTGGAAAATAATTAATAATAAACTAATAAATATAGTAAACATTTAATTTTCCCCACCGCCAAATTTCCCCGTCCCGCCCCACCTGGCTACTTTTTCATGCCATCCGGCTGGAAAAAACTTCTGGGGAGAACACTGCACTTTATTCCTGGACAAGTGGGTTGTACTCGCTAGATGACTTATAGGCAGGGCCGGATTTAAATGAAAAGAGGCCCTAGGCTATTCCACTTATGAGTCCCTTTCACCTCCCATTTTTAAGTTTGTAAATTACATGAGAGATAATAAAATACATCATTACTGTGATATATATCAATATGTTAAATGAAACATGTTGTTATTGGTACTAACCTTTATAAAAAATGTGACACGGATAATAAATAAAAAAAAGTCAAGAACACTTATTTGGACATTTATTCTCAGCACCATATATATATTTTTTTTTATAAGCACATAAGCATTGCCTCCGCTGGGTCAGACCAGAGGTCCATCATGCCCAGCAGTCCGCACACGCGGAGGCCCATCATGTCCAGGACCTGTGTAGTAGTCCTCTATCCGTACTCTTCTATCCCCTTTTCTTCAGAAAGTTGCCCAATCCCTTCTTGAACCCCAATACTAACTAGAAACGCCTTCACCGGATCAGACTTTAGGTCCATCTATTTTGGCGACCCGCACACGCAGAGGCCAAGCCAGGTGCTCCCAGATGGAGACCCTGATTACCCATATCCCTCAATGTGATTTGCAAGGAGGTGTGCATCCAACTCATGCTTGAAACCCAGAATGGTAGTCTCAGTCACCACCTCCTCTGGGAGAGCATTCCAAGCGTTCACCACTCGCTGTGTGAAATAGAATTTCCTGACATTTGTCCTGAGCCTGCTGCCCCTCAGCCTCAGTCCATGACCTCTTGTCTGTGTCACTTTTGACAATTCAAATCCATTCAGTATTTTATAAGTCTCAATCATATCTCCTCGCAGTCTCCTCCTCCCGAGGGTGAACAGTCCCAGTCCTTCGAGTTGTTCTTTGCAGCTCAAATTTTCCATACCTTTTACTAGCTTCGTGGCTCGCCTCTGCACCCTTTCCAGCAGGGTTATATCCTTTTTTAGGTATGGAGACCAGTGTTGGACACAGTACTCCAAGTGTGGTCTGACCATTGCTCTGTAAAGTGGCATTATAACGGCCGCCGATCTACTCGTGATCCCCTTCTTTATCATACCTAACATTCTGTTTGCTTTCTTTGCCGCCGCCGCACATTGAGCCGACGGCTTCAGGTTCCTGTCTATCAGTACCCCCAGGTCCCTTTCTTGATCAGATTTGGCCAATGTTACACCTAACATTTTATATTCATGTTCCTTATTTTTCTTACCCAGGTGCATCACCTTGCATTTGTCTATGTTAAACCTCATTTGCCACTTTTCCGCCCATTCCTCCAGCTGATTTAGATCCTTCTGGAGATCTTCACTTTCTTTTTGTGACCCAACTGCCTGACATAGTTTTGTATCATCTGCAAACTTGATTATAATACTTGTTGTTTCCTCTTCAAGGTCATTTATGAAGATATTGAATAAGATGGGCCCAAGAACCGAGCCCTGGAGCATGCCGCTAGTCACCTTCTCCCAGTCCGAGAATTTCCCATTTATGCTTACCCTCTGCAATCTATTCTCTAGCCATTTGCCTATCCATCTAAGTACGTCCCCTTCAATTCCATGGCTTAGTAGTTTCCTTATAAGCCTTGTGTGCGGGACCTTGTCGAATGCTTTCTGGAAGTCCAAGTAAATTATATCCACCGGGTCTCCGTTGTCGATTAGTTTGTTCACCTTCTTGAAAAATTGAAGTAAATTCGTCAAACATGACTTCCCCTTCCTGAAGCCATGCTGACTAGCTCTCATCAGGTCATGATTCTCCAGGTGTTGCACTATGCTATCCTTGATTAGTGCTTCAACCATCTTCCCAGGAACCGACGTAAGACTGACAGGTCTATAATTGCCTAGTTCTCCTCTTGATCCTTTTTTGAAGATTGGGATGACATTCGCTATCTTCCAGTCATCAGGTATCAGGTATATATAGTACTTGTAACAATAACTAATCAAACATAACACACAACATTGCCCCTTCCTATGTCCATAGTGCCCCAGTGCATCCTTCCTCACCTCACCCCCCCCTCCCTTGCCCGCCTGCCTCCCATCCCCCTTCCTCACTCCCCGCGGGGCTGGGCTTTGCCCAGCTGTTTCCGGACTGACGTCTTTCCCTCCCTGATCCTCCTCCCAGGGCGAGAAAAAGAAAGGGAGAAGCCGAGTCGGTGCCCCGTTGCGGCCGGAGCCGGTTCCAATCCCGAAGTGTAGAATTTCTCCTTATTTTCGGTTCAGTGTTTTAGTGTTCACTGTTTTTAGAATAGTGTAATTTTAATTTTGCTAACAATTTGAATGTAGGCCCCTCTTGATCTTGAGGCCATAGAAAAATCCGGCCCTGCTTATAGGAAGCCTCAATTATTCAGTCTTTAGCCCCTCCCCTCTTATCTTAGAACTACCTCTAAGGAAACCAGTTTTTTTCCACAGAGGAAGCTTGCCTTTTCTGCTTGTGTTAATTTTTTTCTTAAAATCAGTATTTTTCTTTGTGAGTCATGCCTTAGTGATGCAGAGATTCACCGTGGGGGATAGCTCTGGCTATGGGACATCACAGACTTTGTGGAAAGTCTCTTTTTAGGGGGTTGGCTGTTCTGCAGTGGACCCCTTGGAGGGCTACATCTGCAATTGCTGTTCAGCTCAGGGACGTATCCCTTGGGAGCTTGCTCACCCTCGGTTCATCCGCTAGTGGGTTTGAGCGCAGGCTGAGTGCTTCTGTGGACATGCGCCCGGGTCGCGTCTGCGCTGGTGTCCTGTGTCCTGTTCTCTCATGAGTGATGAGAAGCTGCAGGCCATCCTGATATGTCAAGATGTTCACAGACATATTCCAAGATGGCCGCAGTACAGAAGTGTGAGAGGAACGCATCTGAACCGTTCCACTCAGAACTTTTTTTTCTTCTTTTTACTGACGGCTCGTGTGGCCTACCTTCACCGATGCTGAAGAGGAGAGGCAGGAGTGCCACTAGTGCCTCGTGGCGCCCCCAATGTGCCGACCTTTGGCAATATTGAAGAGTTGTTGCGGCAGATGCAGGTAGCTGCAGTTGCGATGCCGGAAGCCAGCCCGCTGAGGGCGCCTGGACACAGCGAGACCAGAGTCGCTTCTCCTGGGCTGGACACCACGCTCAGCCCCAACGTGAGAGCCCCACCCCCGCAACCCCGAGTTACCAGCTCTCCAGGGGAAGAGGAAACCCCGGAGATGGGGGAAGGAACTTTCCTCTGAGGCGAGAAGTTCACCATCGGAGAGTTTGGAGACAGAGCCCCTGGTACAGGGTGTCTCTGTAGGAGAAACCGGGGAAGATTCAGCTACCGAAGGTGAAGATAATCAGTTGGAGCAAAGCCAAGAATTAGCTTCCTCAGATGGTGAGCATTTCTATACTCAGGAAAGGCTTTTAATTTTGGATAAGCCAGCACAAGTGACTCAAACTTTACAAAGACTATTAGTCCCAATCTCCAATACATTGAAGCAAAATCGATTCAACATACTAAAGAGCTTAAGACCTTAAAAGAGGATCTGACAGTTTCAAAATCCTCAGTCCAAAAGCTTGACCAGGACTTGTCATCAATTAAGCAAGTGCAACAGTCCCTAGTTAAAGATCAAGTGAATCTTAGGAAGAAGTTAGAAACACCTGAGAACAATGCACGGAATAATAATTTGAGACTAATTAATTTTCCAAGATTAACAATGGTAACTCCTAGGGAAATGCTTAGGAGATACCTGGTGGAAATTCTACAAGATCCAGAGGAAACTTTGCCACCTTTTTCCCAAGTGTATTATTTGCCTAACAAAGGAGGGAACCAATTACAGACAAAGTTGACTGATCAAGCGTTATTAAATGTTTCGGAAATTTTGGAAACGTCAGACAGAGATATTGCTATATCATCCATGAGGATATTAACAGTAGCTCTTTCAATTGATAAAATGTGGTTATTGAGGCTTTTCTTTAAAAACAAACAGAAAGAGTTTCTTGATGTAAAATTCAAATGTTTCCTGATCTTTCACGAGAAACTCAAAAGTGTCGTAGAGAATTTCTTCTCCTGAGACCAGGAGTCACTTCACTGGGGGCAACATTCTATTTGAGACATCCTTGCAAGTGTATTATTTGCCACCGTTCAGTTAAATATGTTTTCTTTGAACCCCAACAATTAAGTGCTTTTTTGGCAAAGTCCCGACTAGATGAAGGAAAATCAAATGCTCAATAGTTAATGAAGTTGCTCCTACCTCAACACTATCTGTACTTCATCTTGCTATATTGTTCTATTTTCCCCTTTATTTTTTGTCTATATGTAATCTTGGAATCCTAGGTCGAAGACTTGAACGATTAAGTCAAATTTTTCTTAGTTTTTAATTTTTTTTTGTAAATTGTATTAAGGTATGATTTACACTTTATGAAGCTGTATTCAGACTAACTTTCTGTACAAGTGTTTGTTTACTTGGTATGTAATAATGAAAAATTATAAATAAATACATTTTTTAAAAAAGATGTTCACAGACATCTGAGACGTGCCAGAGGGTCCCCTGAACAGCTCCAGGGCCATGTCTAGACTTTATCCAATGGTGGCCACCTTCAACTAGTGTTTTGCATCCCCTGAAGGTGAATTCATTGGTGGCACAGGTCACTAAGTACACTTCTCAGCCTAGCGATGGTGGCATCATGCTCAAGGATACACAGGCCAACAGGGTAGATTTTGTCCTCAAGTTGAGGAAGGGAAGGGAAGAAAGTCCTGTGCAGGAAAGCCCAGGTGAAGACCACTGGAAGACCCCCAAGCATCCCCACTATAGCAGAAACAGGCCAAATGCAGTTAAAGACATAAAATGGCTGCTGAAAAGACTAAAATGGTCAAAGACACACTTTGACTAGAAACTGTCAGCTCTGCAAAGGCTGTCAGATCCGGAAGGCACACTTCTGCTTTTTCTGAGAAGAGCAAGCTCAAACAGAAGGCAGAGCTGGAAATTCTTGTGAAAAGCTACCCTCCATCCAAGCCAGGATGGACAGTGGTTGAAAGAACCACAAGAAAAGGGAGGTGAAACTTAAGAAAATTAACCACAGAGCTGTTAGGCCCAGGTGTTCAAAAGAGGAACTTGTTATATTAACAGGACATTTATATGGGGAAATAGAATAGACCTAGACACACAGTATCACTCAAAAATGTTAACCAGTCAATAGATTAATAAGTAAGATAATGGATATGATTAACCAATGAAAATGCGAAATGTAACATGCACCAACGTGGGCCAGAGCTGTCAGAATCATATAAAAGAAAGCTCCTTGAACCATGGTTTCAGAACTGATCTGAAGTTCTCCAGCAGTCTGGCCAGCCTGGTGTATGCTCTATTACTCTGTATGATTCATTCTTGTAAGCTAAGGCTGATTTATTATTAAATTGATATTACTCTAACCAGCATAAAGAGAGTCAAGTGGTCTGTCAGTGGAGGCCGAATCAGCCGGATCTTCAAAGTGCCTCTTCGAATTGGTTGTGGCCAGGCGTAAGGCAGCAGTGGCCTCTTCATTTGTGGCCAGAGCTTGTCATTCTAAGCTCCACCATGATCCAGATACTATTATGATCCAGGATCTTGCTTTTCTGAACTCTTGTGTGAATTATATGGCAGATGCTCTGTATGACATTTTCAAGGTCTTCAGTAAGCTCTCCGCCTATTCCATTTCAGCACTCAGGACGTTGTGGATCTGGAAGTGGTCTGGGGTCTCCTCTTCTAAGTGACCCTGAGAAAGAGGGCCATTGCTGTTCGGCAAGTGTGAAGGAAGCCAAGTTGGATAATCAGCAATAGTCTTCCTGGGGATTGGAGCACTCTAGCTATCATCCCTCCAGTCACTCGCATCAGTAGTTTGCGGGTTCTACAGGGCATCGCTCTGCCCCATCAGGCAGGCAGAGTTTCGGGGGTTTCTGGCATCAGCAGCCATCCGGGAGCTGTACTGCGGCACCTCCCAAGAAGCAAGTCTGACACCAGGCATCATGCCACTCCCACAAGGATTGGGCTTTGGTTTTCAGAGTTTCTAGTGGAATGCCAGGCACATTACTTCAGACCAGTGGGTCCTGGAGGTCCTCTGGGACGGCTATATGCTGTAATTCTGTCCTCTGCCTGAATTTTTCCTGGATTCCCCTTCCGGGAGACTGGAAATAGGGGCCTGGGTAGCAGCCACAGTGCAAAGGCTGCTGGACATTGCGATTATAGAGCCCATTCCAGAATCGGACCCAGGCTCCAACAGATACTCAATATGATTTATCGTGCCAAAGAGGGGCTCCAAGACTGGTAGCCAGTCCTGAACCGCAAAGCTCTCATGATGCCTTTTTATCCGGATGGAAACAGTGCGTTCAGTGGCTTCGTGGGAATTCTTAGGATTAGGTTCTTACCTTTGCTAATCTTCTTTCTTTTAACTCCATACTTTATTCCTGGAACCCGCCCGGGACATTGCTGATTTGCCAGTCATCTGCCTTGACCAGTACTGGTAAGCTGAATTTCTGATTTTCTGATCAGCCTTTCAAAGTATGCCATCTGATATGTTTAGCACTTTACCTTTGGGTTCCTAGTTCTAGCGCCCCATTTCGTCAGTGCAGCTTGTGTCATCCTATAGCACTGTTTTTGATCATTCATGTTGATATTGTTCATGATTGTTTCAGTGTTCTAGTTCTGAACAGATTAGACTTACTTGTCGGGCAGTTTCCCTGTTCCCCTCCTCTTGTCTTTGTCCTTTCAGGTATGGCTGTGTGCTTAAGCCCTCTTACCTTAGGGTTTCCCTGGAGGCAGTCCTAAGGTAAGAGGGGAGGGCTGAACTCTGGCGAGTATGGATACACAACCCACTTGTCCAAGATTAAAGTGTGGATGTACAAGAAAGAAGATTAGCAAAGGTAAGAACCTAATCTTTAGTTGCAATCACACCTGTGAGTCTAACTTAATAACAGAAGACTCAGCTTTAGACATCAGTTTCTCCCAGCTTTACTGCAGACTCTTTGGAGAACACAGATACCTTGTCTATTAAAATCTCTGAAGCATCCTCAGGTTACAAAGGCAGATGGGAGCCCAGGACAAAGAAAAAGTAGATATTGGTATTATACACCAGCAGATTATTCACATCTCAGGTTCATATTGGTGGTAATGATTTACTTTTGTATCTGATGAATGTCTCATCTGGGGACAGGATACAGGCTGCAAAAGGATATCAAGAAATAACCAAATTAAAATGGAAAAGAAATCCATACTGCAATAGTTAAAGATAATCTCTGAAATGCTGATTCTTTGCTGGAAAGCTCCCTCTGGAGAGGGATGTGGGAAAATGATTTTGCCTTCCTGCCCTTTCTCCAAGCTCATATCAGTCTGAACATACTTGATGTGTTTGTTTCCCCTTATTCCAGATGTTCTGGGTGTGAACAAGGAGACCTGCATGTTGTATAAGGGATGAAATGAGGGTGATAATACACTGAACAATTTAGAGTAGGAATTAGACTATAAAGATGAGTAAAGAGGGTTTAAGTTACTTTTATGAAGTATACAAATTTTTAGAAGATTAATTAATGCAATTTTCTTATCCCAGGAACAGGTTCTCCAACCTTCACCCCTAAGATTATATCCTACATCGAACGAGGGGAAGAGCCGTACATCAGGGGTGAGCCTGGGTCAGAGGAAAGAGAAACTGGGAACAGCAGCTGCTCAGGTGAGTGCAGTAATAAGAAGGACTGGGGTAAAAATGCCTTCTTTAGACATCTGTAGGGTAAGTCCTGGAAAGGTGGAGGGAAGGTGTTTATCTGTAACTTCACATGTGAGAAATCATGAAGCTCAAAACCGTGTCGTGAGGGAGTCAGAAGGAAGGTGTGTTTTGTGGTGCCAGATCCTGGGCTGTGACTGTTGTGAGCTTTGCTGTGTACTGGATCTGTGTGCAGAAGCAGCAAGGTCTCTGGATGTTGTCCAGCTGGCTGCATAATTGTGAACCCCTAAATGTGTCATTTTAACACATCACTTAGTGTAATATTTGTCTCTTTCTCCTCAGTGTGACTTAGGTACCCTTTCTTCACTTAATTGATTTATACAAAGTTAACCTAATTATGCTCAGTAAACCTTTCCATATCAGTATTCCAGACAGTTTCCAGATCACAACCAGGATAAATTTAGGAGACCCTTTTTGCTGTCAGTAGGTGGTCACCTGGTTCTCTTCTGAATATTTCTGGTAAATCCCAGTTCCACTCAAACTCCCACAGCCTGGACTATTCCAGCTGTATCCAGATAATGCTGAGGTGGTGTGTCCATATTTTTAGTGGCATTAACTGGATAAGTACTGCTGGAATTCAAGTTTAATAAATCTTGATATATCACACAGTGAGGGACCTTTCTAGGCGGTTTACAATAGTGCTTAAAAATCACTCAGAAAATACGAAAGGAAGTATATCTGGGAATAGCAAAGAGAATGCATTTTAGATCATTCATAACCAAGTCCATTCGCCAAGTAGGCATCGTAGAGAGAAGTTATTGGTCAAAGTTATCCTCAAATAGGTAGGTGTTGAGACCTGATTTGAATCTAGTGTGTGATTCTTCAATCGAAGAGTTTAGGGAAGTGCATTCCAGTGAGTCGGTTTAATTATGCAGAAGATTCATGACCATGTAGAGCGGTCATAGATGTTGTGAAATGAGGTTATAACAAGTAGATTTGAGTTAGCTGAGCAAAGAGTCCGACGTGGGAATTAGCAGTCAAGGGGCATGGGAGGGGCATGAACTTGGGATAAAGGAAAGAAGAAAGGAGGGAGTGGGTCACGAACTAGGGACCTAGGATGGAGGGAGGGAAAGAGATACTGAGGTGGGGGGAGGGAATAGAAAGGGAGAATTGTTGGGCATGGGAAAGATGGGGCACATGGGGAATGAAAGAAAGAGAGGAGAAGGAGGTAAAGATGCATATGGCAGAGAACGATGAGAGGGAGAAATGTTTGATATGATGGTGGAGAGTAGTGCTGCCCGATTCAGGAAAAAAAAATTTCGATTCGCGGCAGAGAGAAGGCATCTCGGAAGACCCGATGGCAGCTTGCAAAGATCGCTAGCACTAGCGATCTTATCCAGGCTGCTGAAATGAGGAAAATTGATGCCGGGAGGCCAGGGGGGAAGCCGGACAGAAGCACTTCCTGACTGATACTCTCCACTCACCCTCTAAAGCAGGAGTGGCAGCGGCTGGCCAGCAAGAGGCAGCGCTGCCGATCCTGCTTTAGGGGGCGAGGGGGGGGAGGGTCAGTCGCCGAATCGTGAGGCCAATTTTTTTTTTTTTTCTTTGTATTTGAATCGATTCGAACTGATTCACCCGAAATGAATTGGGCAGCACTAGGGGAGACAAATGGGACAAATTGAAAGGGATGCAAGGGGGGGGGGAATGTTGGACATAGTGGTAGAGGGAAAATAAGAACAGCATTCCTGCTCAGACCAATGGTCTATCAAGCTCAGTAGCCTGTCCTCACTGTGGCAAATCCAGGTGCCTAGTACCTGGCCAAAATCCAAGGACTAGCAACATTCCATGCTACCGTTCCAGGACAAACAGTGGCTTCCCCCATTTCTTTCTCAATAACAGACTATGGACTTTTCCTCCAGGAACTTGTCCAAACCTTTCTTAAAACCAGTTACACTATCCATTCTTACCACATCCCCTGGAAACGCGTTCCAGACCTTAACTATTCTCCAAGTGAAAAAAATTTCTTCCAATTGGTTTTAAAGGTATTTCTCTGTAACTTCATCGAGTGTCCCCTAGTCTTTGTATTTTTTGACGGAGTGAAAAATCGTTCCACTAGTGAGTACTACCCACTCAGGATTTAGTAGACTTCAATCATATCTCCCCTCAACCATCTCTTTTCCAAGCTGAAAAGCCCTAACCATTTTAGCCTTTCCTCATACGAGAGGAGTTCCATCCTCTTTACCATCGTGGTTGATCTTCTTTGAACCTTTTCCAGCACCACAATATCTTTCTTGAGATAAGGAGACCAGAATTGAACGCAGTACTCCAGATGAGGTCACACCATGGAGCGATACGGGGCATTTATAACATTCTTAGTCTTGTTAACTATCCCTTTTTTAATAATTCCTAGCATCCCGTTTGCTTTTTGGTCGCTGCCGTACATTGGGTGGAAGGTTTAATTGTATTGTCTATGATGATACCTAGATCCTTTTCTTGGGCCCTAATCCTCAAGATGGACCCTAGCATCCGGTAACTGTGATTCAGGTTATTCTTCCCAATATGCATCACTTTGCATTTTTCCACATTAAATTTCATCCGCCATTTAGACGCCCAGTCTTCCAAGTTCCTTGAATGGTGGCAGGAGCGACAAGGGGATCATCTGGCAGGCCATTTGGTCGCATTGTAATGCCTAGGAGTAGAGCTGCGACCTAGGGGGAGCATTGAAGTGGATGCCGTGAAGGGTATCGAGAGGACTGTCAAGAGTCAGAAGATACAGTCCTGTACACTAATGACGATGTGGTCAAAGACGCAGGAAATAGGCACATGTTATCGACGCCTTCATTAAGCGTGTGTAACGCATATGCGGCAGTCAGTTGAGGCTAGTGGCGTGATGACAGTATGACTACAGTAGCCCACCAAGCCCGTTCCACAGCAGCATATTCAGATGATCTTGGAGGCAAGCGCCTGTTGGCTGCATAGAATGCACTTGCTGCTATGAAGATGGCCTTTGGACGGTAGGTACAACAAATTTTGCTCGTTGCTGCACAGATAGTGGAACTGGTGCCTGTGAGGTAGTCAACACAGCATGTGCTTGTGCTGAGGAATCCATTCATTGCTTCTTTGCAGGAGAAGATGGTTGCGTTGAAGCAGCATTTGCAGGGGAACAGTGCTTATGCTTCTTAACTTTCTTACCTGATTCCCCCAATGGCGGCAGCGCTGAGGTACAGCGGGATGCTGACATCAATGGCCCTGGAGTTGGGATGGAAAGAGCAGCCTCAGCATTGGAATTGACCTTCAACAAGGCCTTGTGAAAAACTGACCCAACTAAAAAAAGAAAAAATTTGATCAGGAGCTAAACGACCGCCAGAGAAAAACCACCAACTCGAGTTTCCTCAGAGAGGAGGAGGAGGCTAGTAGGCCGAGGTCCAAAAGCTCGCCTTTTGTTAATACTGACAAATAAAATAAATGAAAAGTAAATATATTATGGGAAGGCATAAAACATATGCAACTAATATTAGAAAATAAATGCGTATAATACACATATATTAAAAATGCATAAGAACATAAGAATAGCCTTACTGGGTCAGACCAATGGTCCATCAAGCCCAGTAGCTCGTCCTCACCTGGCCAAAACCCAAAGAGTAGCAACATTCCATGCTACCGATCCAAGGCAAGCAGTGGCTTCTCCCATGTTTGTCTCAAGATGTTTTCTCTACTCTGCGGAAAACAAAGAACTGATGGTCCCATGAGCTGGCAACAGGTGGGAAGGCACCAGTGTATGCACGGCAAGGACAGTCTTTTGATTTCTTAAACTGACAGTTCACTTTTGATGGCCCTGCCGGGTACCATGGATGATGTCATAGAAACATAGAGTGACGGCAGAAAAGGGTCAACGGCCCAACAAGTCTGCCCACTCAAGAACCCTCCCTCCTCAAGAATCCATCTTTTAAGCATTCCTCTGGAGCGACCCCACCAGACAGTCCCATCGTCCCTTGAAGTCAAGCGTGGTACTGGCTTCAACTACCTGATGTGGAAGATCATTCCATCGATCAATTACCCTTTCGGTGAAGAAGTATTTCCTGGTGTCCCCATGAAATCTTCCCCCCCTGAGTTTTAGCGGGTGCCCTCTTGTCGCCATGAGACCTGCAGGATAAAAGATTTCTTCCTCCACCTCAATGCGACCCGTGACATATTTAAATGTTTCTATCATGTCCTCCCTTTCTCTGCGCTCTTCGAGAGAATATAAGCGCAGCCTGTTCAGACGTTCTTCATATGGGAGATCCTTGAGTCCTGAAACCATCCTAGTGGCCATTCGCTGAATCGACTCCATTCTCTTCACTTCCTTTTGATAATGTGGCCTCCAAACACTGTACTCCAGGTGAGGTCTCACCATGGATCTGTATAACAGCAGTATAACTTCAGGCTTTTGGCTGATAAAGCTTCTTCTAATGCATCCCAGCATTTGTCTAGCCTTTGCTGATGCTTTTCTCCACCTGATTGGCAACTTTTATATCATCCCGGATGATTACTCCCAAGTCCCGTTCTGCTGCAGTTCTTGTTAGGTTTTCACCATTCAGGGTGTACGTTCTGCATGGATTTCCGTTACCATGGTGCATTACCTTACATTTTTTGGCATTAAAATTCAGTTGTCACCCACATGTGAGAATATCTGCCTGCTTGGCCTAGGATATTATAATATATTCTCTTTCTTCAGAGCTCTTCTCTCTAATTCTATTCCGTGTGCCAGATGTTAATTGTCACTCCGTGTAATTTTCATGCTAAAATGGCAGTTACGTGCCACAACGGAGGTGACATGGCAGGAGTCCTTGTAAATGCTCTTAGGTGCTATTCCTTAAGGTAATGCTTAAGAGCTATTGCACGTAGATAGGAGGGGGTGGTGTGCAAATAGGTGAGCACCGAGTGGGTTATAGGTGATTCCTATGCCTACAAGCAAAAACTATAAATTACTGTTGAGCACTCGGATTTTTGGCACCTTTACAAAATTGACTCTAGAGATAAATAGTTTGCAAATAGGAAACTGACTAATTCTCAATCCACACATGGGAACTCCTGGTGTGATACAACCTATCTTTCTCTTATTATATTCTGGCTTTATCGTAGAAATCACTGATATTTTCTAACTCATGAGAAATACCTTCTGTTTATATCCAGCAGATCATCAGATCCAACATGAATGGAAGAGAATAAAGAATCGAGGAGAAGATCCGGTAAAAATGGAACAAATCCAAACACAGTTAGAAAATATCAGTGAGAATATTTCCCAGAGACCTGAGAAGATTAATGCAAAGAATTGTAAGCAGGAATCAAAGGAACAGAAACACCCTACAGGAGACACAATAGATGGAGTCACTCAGTGTGAGAGACACAACAGGGATCTCAGTAACGTTCCTGAGAACAAGATACACCTAGCAGAGAGACACTTCCAAATTAATAATAGTGATAAAATGACTTCTGCATTGCTCAATTGCAAGAGGAAAGGAAAAAAACACCAGAAAGAACTCCAAATGCACAAAAGGGATCATAAAAATGAGAAAATATTTATATGTACTGAGTGTAATCAAAGCTTCACTCGGCTTTCAAATCTAAAAAAACACCAAATGATCCACACAGGGTACAAACCAAATAAATGTACTGTGTGTAATAAAAGCTTCAGTCAGCTTTCAGTTCTAAAAAGACACCAGAGGATCCATACAGATCACAAACCATTTACATGTACTGAGTGTAATAAAAGCTTCAATTGGCTTTCAAATCTAAAAATTCACAAAATGATCCACACAGGAGACAAGCCATTTACATGTACTGAGTGTAATAAAAGTTTCATTTGGCTTAGAGATCTAAAAATTCACCAGAGGTTCCACACAGGAGACAAGCCATTTACATGTACTGAGTGTAATAAAAGTTTCATTTCGCTTAGATATCTAAAAATTCACCAGAGGTTCCACACAGGAGACAAGCCATTTACATGTACTGAGTGTAATAAAAGCTTTACTCAGCTTTCAGATCTAAAAAGACACCAGAGGATCCACACAGATCACAAACCATTTATATGTACTGAGTGTAATAAAATATTCACTCAACATTCAGCTCTAAAAAGACACCAGAGGATCCACACAGATCACAAACCATTTATATGTACTGAGTGTAATAAAAGATTCACTCAACATTCAGCTCTAAAAAGACACCAGAGGATCCACACAGATCACAAACCATTTACATGTACTGAGTGTAATAAAAGTTTCATTTGGCTTAGCGATTTAAAAATTCACCAGAGGATCCACACAGGAGACAAACCATTTACATGTACTGAGTGTAATAAAAGATTCACTCAACATTCTCATCTAAAAAGGCACCAGAGGATCCACACAGATCACAAACCATTTATATGTACTGAGTGTAATAAAAGATTCACTCAACATTCTCATCTAAAAATGCACCAGAGGATCCACACAGGAGACAAACCATATAAATGTACTGTGTGTAATAAAAGCTTCACTCAGCTTTCATGTCTAAAAAGACACCAGAGCATCCACACTGATCACAAACCATTTACATGTACTGAATGTAATAAAAGCTTCAATCGCTTTTCAAGTCTAAAAAGTCATAAAATGATCCACACAGGATACAAACGATTTACATGTCCTGAGTGTAATAAAAGCTTCAACCGCCTTTCAAATCTAAAAGGACACCAGAAGATCCACACAGGGTACTGAGATGGTGCAGTCTTGCATGAATATTGCAAATAGTAGGGTGTGGCTGAGACCTTTCCAGGACTGGATACAAAGGCCCCAATTCTGCAAACTGCGCCTAACGTTAGGCGTGGTTTAGACGTCCAATTTAAGTGGTTAATGAGTGATTTAAGGGTCTTAACAAGCGTTAATTGGGACTTAGACGGAGTTAGGCGTCAGGTAGGCGTTCTCAGAATATAGACACATGGCAGACGCAAGTTTTTTGAAAAGTCGCATCCAAATATGTAGACGGTGTAACGGCGTAACGTGGGCGTGGTTAAGGCTAGGTACCATATAGTCGCTAGTTGGGCGGCAGACCGCATCTAAACATCGCGGAAATTATAGGTGACTGAAAAGCTGGTCTAAGTATGGTTTCTGCTTGGGCTGAATGCGAGTTTCTGTGGGTGGAACATAGACGTGCTTTGGGCTTCTGAAATGATATTTTCTACATAGACTTCAGGAATCTTTTTTTTCCTCTTTTTCCCCCTCCTAATAGATTTAATAAGCCACCATATCAATAGGGAACATCAATACAAACATATTGCATGCATAACATAGAACTTTTCTGCCGAAACAGCAATATGATTTACTAATTACAGCACCTTTGGCTTTCCTGCTTAAAAAGAACCCCTTTTTTTCTCACCAAACTGTGCTGCAATCAGCTCTAGTTTGAAAGCAAAGAAAGAACATGAAAAAGATATAAATATTGCACACATTACTTCATTTCTCAAAGCTTTAAAATAGAAAAAACAGATACAGACCTTAACATGCATTTTCCCTCATTGAAAAATGGAGCTGTGCAGTTGGGGAACTACCATGTTTGATCAAGGAGTTGACTTGAGAGATTGACTGTGACTTCACATCCTGAGGCAGCTTATAATTAGCGAAACACTGGCCACCATCGATGTGCAGTGTCTTTCTGTTTACTCAATAAGATTTGGCTTTTCAATTCATTTTCAGATAACAGGGGTCCCAATATAAGGCGGAATAAATCTCCCTTGCATTGCACAAGGCTTTTTTTCTATTTGAAATATTATTGAGGAGGTTTTTTATGCCAGTGACTTTACTACACCCTGTAAAACTCCACCTGTTTTCAACCTGAGTTTCTTGGTTTGGTGGAGGGGGGGATCTGAGGCTTTTTCCTCCTCTTAATAATTTTCATAAAAGAAGCGTTGTTGAAATGCGAATTGTGGGTTTTTCTGCCTTACTTGGAACCCTATGCCTGTGGAATGTTAGTACTTCTCCTGGTGGGCTCTGTTGATCTCTCATGAGTAGTTGTGCTGTGCTGAAAACCAGGTCGAAAGTGTAGTGGAATTGCAGTGATTAGAGCTACAGCCTTAGCAACTTGAGGTTGTGGGTTCGAATCCTGCACTGCTCCTTGTGACCCTGGGCAAGTCACTTAATCCTATTGCCCTAGGTACATTAGTTAGAGTGGAAGCCCACCGGGACAGTTAGGGAAAAATGCTTGAATGCCTGAATAATTTGTAATCCGCATAGAATTGTAGGATATGCGGAATATAAATTATAATAAATAAATAAAGTTAATGTATATATAAACATGGATAAAACCCCTAAAGGATAGTTAACAAAAGATCAGGAAATTATATTAGAGAGAGAGGAATCAGAAAATAATATATATATAATTGTTTAATTTGCTGGTTAAGCAGGATCTAGGAAAGACTTTAGTGCACTGATATTTGTGGAAGATAAGGTGAAAATTCTGAGTTTCAGCCTTTTGCCTTTTCTTTGTTAAACTAGAGATTGATTAACAGGGCCTCTGACCTCTAACCTAGTTGCTATAGAGACAGAATTCAGTTTCTCACCTTTCACTGCTCTGTGTTTATAAACCTTCTTTTTGTGCTTTTATAATCATTAAGTTAACAAAAAGTTTTCTTACAAGAATTATATGGACTGAGTGTATGAAATGAATGTCTTGGAGCTCCAAGAAGTGAAGGGTGACTGGCTGGCATGTGTATGGGTGAGATTCAAATAGGATGATGTTCTAAAAAATTATAGATACTTTACGAGATTTAAACTTGAGACAACTAAGATGAACTGTGCAGTCTGGACAATGACCTTTTGATCTCAAGCTACAGTCCAATGTAAAAACAGCACAGAAGGGGCGGAGCTTACCTAAGATGGAAGTTTGAAGCAGACACGGAGATGCTGTTGGCAGGAGAATCTCTTTCCTTAATTTACCTGATGGTAAAAAGAAAATCTAAACTCTGGGTTTTCCCGGAGGAATCATCATTGCCAGCTGGGCCAATGGACGCCTTTGTGGAGCGTAGCAGCCGAACTCAATTGCCGGAGGAATCCTTGGCAGGAGGAGGCACACTGACTGAGGCATGCGGTTACTCCATTCAGGACACCACCTTATCTATGGAGGAGGGGAGCCCTCCAGCACGTCCCAAGGAGACATGAACACAGTTGAAGGTTGGGCGGCCCGAGACATTCCACTGATGCACCATCAGAGCAGGGAATCTGAATCTGAGCAGCGCCAGGAGAAGATACCAACATTGTCGGTGGGGGAAGTGGATAGAACCCATGAAGAGGAGGCTATTAAGATTTCATTGGGAACTTTGATTGCGGGGGAGCTCAGAATGGAAGTTGCTCCTCTGCACAGACCTAAAGTCTTTACTATAGAAACGATATGGGAGGCTCTATCGAATCTTCAGTTTTCTTTGGGCAGTAAAATGCAGCAATCTAACCAGTGTACATCAGTGCTATCTAAACACTTGGAATTAAAGAACAAAATCTCAAGCCTGGAAAGCAAGTCGGTGGGCTGTGATACCAGGCTGAAATCTTTGGAGGCACAAGCCCTAGTCTGGGTTAAAGACAGCAGAAATTTGCATTTCAAGTATGAAATGTTGGAAAATGCAGTTAGAAGATATAACCTTAGGGTTATAAATTTTCCCAAAGTATTGTCTATTTCTGCATTGGATATGTTTAAAAGATATTTAAAAGAAATTTTGAAAGTACCCAAGACATCATATCCGCCTATCTCCAAAATTGATTACTTGCCTAAGAAGGTAAAATCTCAGAGTCCTAATCAGCGGAATCTTTCTGCTGTTAGTTTGGACTTGACTAATTTCCTGGAGAGGTCGGAAATGGATGCCTAGGTCCCAGCAACATTACTTGTTTCTCTCGCTATTGACTCAGACAGGGAATGGTTGCTAAAATTGTTTTTCAGATACAGAGAGGTTTCCTTTATGACATATAAAGTGAGGATGTACCCAGATGTATCTAGGCTTACCCAGACAAGGAGAAAACAGTTTTTGCTTTTAAGACCGCAGGCCTTGCAGTTAGGAGCTACCTTCGTTCTGTGCTACCCTTGCAAATGTGTATACTTCTCCCTTCGTATCCACGGGGTTAGGGGCAGAGCGGGCCCGCGAATATTAAAAAACCGCGAATAATATTTGGGCCAGTTCTGCCCCTAATCCCTGCTTCCCCCCAGCTATTTTAAGCCCTGTAAGCCCCCCCTTAAGCCTTACCTGGTAGTCTAGTGGGTTTTTGGGGCAGGAGCGATCTTCCCACACTCCTGCCCCGTGCAGATCGCTCATAGGATATGAGCTCCCGTCGTAGTCTCGGGAGACTATGGGAGCTCAAGGCAGCCATTTCCTATGAGCGATCTGCACGGGGCAGGAGCATGGGAAGATCACTCCTGCCCTGAAAACCCACTAGACCACCAGGTAAGGCTTAAAATAGCCCTAAAAATTTAAATGGTTGTTTTGGTTTAAAATCGCGAATAACCGAATCCGCGGATTCGGAGGGGTAAGTGTACTAGTATATCAACAGAATAGAGCCGCAGCAGTTATCCAAATTCATTGTTACTAAAGGTCAGTTGACCTCTTCACCGTGAGGATTGAATCCAATAGTTCTGCTCAATGATAAATGGTTCTGGGACTACCAAGCCGAGTTTTTATTTTCTTTTTAGTTATCCTCACGATGTTTCTCAGTCAATTCTTTAGATTGTCCTCTGTAATTGTGGACTAACCATACTTTGATAAGTTGTTTATTACCCCAAAGTAGGGATCATGTGTTTTTGACCCTTTATGATGAAAATGATTTCAGTTCACTGTATTTTTGCTTTTTGACTGATATTATTGTCAAGTGTTTGAAAATTATAAATAAAGGATTATTAAAACAGCAAGGAATGCAAGGGGGCCTCTCTTTGAAATTCGTTTAGTAAACTGTTGAAATTTAAGTCAATACTAAGAGTACATTCTTAAAGGCTTCTTTTCTGAATAAATATATATATATATATATATATATATATATATATTCATATAGGGCTATGTTTTAAGGAACATATGCTTTGCTCAGATTGGAATGTGAACAGTATAGCCTGGCAACAACCTCTTTGACTCCTGGCTCTTGGAGCCGAGGTGCTGAAGAAGAAATTAGCTTGGTTTTGTGCCTGTGAAAACTGTTAGTTTTTCCAGAGAAAAGTTTCATGGATCAGAGAAGGTTTTTGATATCTTTAAGCATAAATTTCTCTTTATAGTTTGCACCAAAGGGTTTTCTTTCTTTAAGACTGTAATAGTGTAGGGATTGAACACAGCAAACACACAACCGCAGTCTATGAGTCGGGATGGAGGCGCTGCCAATGGCTAGCTCCGATTCTCTTTTATTATGCTTCTATGCACATGACATCATAGTAATTCCCTCGTTTACACTTCTAATGATTGGTGGATACAAAGGTACATGCTTTTACATTGGTGGAAACACAGGTACATGCTTTTACATCGTGATCACCTGCCCTTTGCCTTGTGCTTTACCTCGTGATCATCCTCCAACTCAGCACTTAGGCAAGAGCCTAATTAACATGTGGACAGAACCTGAGTCTTTGCAGTATGCAATGCAATGCCTGTCGGCTGATGTCCTTTCCAAATAAGGACAACTTAAGATAAGGGTTAATATGTGACGGGTCATGTGACAAGAAGGGAGGGAGGAATGCCTCAGCATTCTGTCTCAAGGTGCTTACACAAGGTGTCACAAGGTGCTTACATTTTCCCTTACTTAATGAGGGGAGAGGGAATGAGGAATAATTCATAATTCTTTCACAGGGCCACATAATATCAGTGTGCGGATATTATCCCTGTTTCAGAAAATTACCACATAATAGTTAGAATGAAAGAGCATTTCTGTTTAGAGTATTTAATTTTTTATTTATTTAATTTTCTATACTGTTCTCACAAGGGAGCTCAGAACGGTTTGCAATAATTTATTCCGGTACTCAAGCATTTTTCCCTGTCTGTCCTGGTGGGCTCACAATCTATCTAATATATCTGGGGCAATGGGGGGGGGGATTAAGTGACTTGCCCAGAATCACAAGGAGCAGCGTGGGTTTGAACCCACAACCCCAGGGTGCTGAGCCAAACCCAAAATTCAGTCAGCCTCAGCTTGAAAAACCTTTTTGTTTGCATATGAAACCAGAATCAAACCATCATGGATTCTCCTGCAAAGCACCAGGGACCTGTCACTATTGCCAAAGCCCATGTTACTACAATATGAGGAATGAATATCGACATTATTCTTTGTTTTATGCTAAGTACACGTTGCAGCCTTGGTTCCAGGGACTTTCTCAGCATCAAATTAAGCTATGAAGTCCTTGAAGGTGACACAGTGTTGCATCTTGTGTACAGTCATTTGTGGTAGCACCGAATTCCTCATCTGCCTTCTGTCTCTCATCATTGAGAACATAATTCATCTAACTTTTATGTGATAGCGAAGTCTGATTGGTTCTACCAGTGTTGGTGTGCTCTGACTCCTCCAATCAGAGAGGCAGTTTGAAGTGCGCAGAGATTTGCATTCTGGCTGCCTGACCAATTGAGTTTTGCAGTTGGTCAGGGCTTGGTTGAGTGATATTAAATGTTTAATGCATCTGAGTTAATGCTCTGTCAAATGGTGACAACCCCTCTCTTCCAAAAGCCTCAAAACTAGCTAACTAGTTTAAAACAAAGATTCAAGCCATACTAGACCAGCTACCCCCCATAGTCCAGCTAGACCCACTGCAACAAACACACCTATGGAAATACCAGCAGACAGATCTTGGAATGACTTTGAAGAGATTAAATTCAAAACCATAAAACGGCTTCTCCCAAAATACTCCAAAGCATACTGCAGCCTCAACACCTGCCCACCTTACCTAATCAAAGCAGCCACCCCAGCAACCATAGGAAAAAAATAACCCAATGGCTCAACTATCACCTAAAAGCTGACCTTTTCCACAACTCAAGAGGAGGAATTATCTCTATGCCCTTTTCCAAAAACCCAAAACTCAGCCCCTCTGCTATGACTAATTATCAGCCAGTAGCTTCCATCCCCCTATTTTTCAAAATCATGGAAGAAAAACAACGCTTCAATATCCTCCACAATCAGGATTCAGGAAAACTCACAGCACCGAGATGGTGGTCACAGCACTAGTAATATATGGCAAAGAACTACTTCGCAAGGGTCACTGCACAATCATAATCCAATTTGACCTAGTAGACTTTAAACAAATGTCTGGGCCTTTGTTTATATGATTGCCTATATATTACAATCTGTACATTTTTGTATGACTAATTTTGTAGTTGATTTATACTCATATATGCTTGTATGTTTTATCATTTCCAAACAACAATAAAATTATTTGAAATATAAAGAAAACAGACTTGATGAAACAAAGGTATAAGGAGCGATGGTGATGTAATGAGACAAGATAAGTAAGGTGGGTGACTGAAATATAGTATTTTAAAGATAAGTAATACAGTTTGTATGTGACAAAATGAGAGAGAGAGAGCCAGTGCTCTTTTTGGAAGAGAGGTGTGATATGAACAAACTTTCACAAATTTGTTAGGAATCAGATAGCAGAATTTTGGACAAGCTGAAGGTGACATCTATCTTCCACCTTCCAGTCTGGAGCCACCAATAATCACGAGATCTTGATAAGCCGCGATCCTGTAGATAGCTTGGCTCACCATGGACCAAGGTGAGAAGACATTTAGGAGATCTTGGCTTGGCAAGGGCTGAACCATTGCGTCCAGCTCTAAGCTTCCTAGTCTTTCCATTTGACCTTCGAGTTCTTGGTTGAAACTATCAAATTCATCACTGGTCTGCACCAATGACACACAATGAGCTGGAGTGCCCTTTGCGACAGTGACCATGCCCCTGGGTCTAGAACTTGTCAACTGAGAAAGTGGGTTTAAACATTTTCCACTCTAGATGCAAGGGAGCACTATTCACATATGCTACTGCCTGTTCACATATGCTACTGCCATTGTGTTGTTGGAAAACACACTTACTGCTTTTCCCTCTAGGGCTTTTTCCAGAGTTCTTTATGCTAGACGAATGACTCAGAACTCTAGACGGTATACGGACCACCCTATCTGATGGGGAGTCCTGAATGGAGCAGTCTTCGCAATAGGCTGGCACTGGCTGTGAGATTCCTCCACTCTGAAATTTGGAAAGGCATGCCCCTCGAGAAGGAGCTTTCATGAAGCCATCAACGTAAGATGCTCCTCACTGGCCTTGACTGTGAGAGCTGAATGCAGAGAGGATGATGTTGTGGGGACACTGAGACAAAAGAGTTCCTTGTAGGAGCTGCATATGTGCCCTGGCCCAGGGGACAACCTCCAGGGAAGGAGAAAAATGTTACCATAGAAACATAGAAATAGATGGCAGATAAGGGCCACGGCCCATCCAGTCTGCCCACCGCAATGACCCTTCCCCACCTAACTCAGTGAATAGATCCCACGTATCTATCCCATTTGGCCTTAAAATCAGGCACGCTGCTGGCCTCAGTGACCTGAAGTGGAAGATTATTCCAGCGGTCAACCACTCTCTCAGTGAAAAAGAATTTCCTGGTGTCACTGTGCAGTTTCCCTCCCCTGATTTTCCACGGGTGCCCCCTGGTTGCCGTGGGACCCATGAGAAGGAAGATATCTTCTTCCACTTCGATGCGACCCGTGAGATACTTGAACGTCTCTATCATGTCTCCCCTCTCTCTGCGTTCCTCGAGTGAGTAGAGCTGTAACTTATCCAGCCTTTCCTCGTAAGGGAGATCCTTGAGACCAGCGATCATCCGGGTTGCCATTCTCTGCACCGACTCTAGTCTCAGCACATCTTTTCGGTAATGCGGCCTCCAAAATTGCACACAGTACTCCAGGTGTGGTCTCACCATGGATCTATACAATGGCATAATGACTTCAGGCTTACGGCTGATGAAACTCCTGCGTATGCAACCTATGATTTGCCTTGCTTTGGAGGAAGCTTGCTCCACTTGATTGGCAGCCTACCTGCATAGGAAAAAGTGTGGACCTGTGGGAAGGACAACTGCTTACCCAAGGTGCTCCTATATTCATTAAATAAGGATGGTGAAAGCCTTGTGGAACCCTGCAAAAGACTTTTCATATTTGGGACTTCCTACGATCCTTTCTCACTTAATATGTTCTCTTGCCTAAAAATTCTATGAACCATTTCAATACTATCTTGTACACAGACTACGCACTTAGCTCTTCCAATTCTAGATGTAATAGCGTGTGGTCAACTGCACTGAAAGTGGCTGAGATATCAAACTGCAACAACAGCTTACTTGCTTTTGCTTAGATAGGACTTTGCCTTAGATGTTAATTCTAGGAGTAGGGATTCAGTGCTGTACATTGATTTGAAGCTGTTGTGAGTTATAGAATCTGTTAAGAAGTTTAAAAATTCAGATATTTGCGTATTGATGCAGAATTCCACCAATTTAGCAAGCCACGGTATACCTACTATCGGCCTAAAGTTTTCTACCATGGCTTTAGGCATGGAGGTCAGTGAGATGGCCAATAACGTTGAATAGATCCAGATCCCTTTTGTCTGGTGCCTGTTGACGAAGTTTGTCACCTAAAGCAGAAACTTGGCAGGTGCTCGATCCAGCATGCTGGCAGGACAGATATCAAGATGGCAATGTTTCTTTGAGAGCCTTTTCAATAAGCCAGAGATCTCATTTGTGCTAACAGTGGAGAACTGTTTCTAGCACCTATCTGTAGGTATTCTTTCTCTCTCATCTATGCAATCTTCTAATGGGTAAAGGATCCCATTTTGGTCCTGATCTTGCCCTGGAAATGGCTGGCTAGGCTGTCTTCATCAGAGTGTTGTGAGGAGGAGTCTGTGGTAATATCTCTAGTAGATATTAGAGTAGTAAAGATTTTGAAAAGACATTTGGATGAGTTTCTTAACTGATTAATCAAGTTACTATCAGTTTGTATTCTTTTATATCTCTTCTCCAGTTGCCATCATTTTCCTCTTTTTTTTTTTTCTCTAGGCCCACCTTATTCTTTGCTGTAGGGCTAATAGTCAGATTGTGAACCAGGAATTGTTTTTCTGTTTCACTTTTGCAAGTTTAATTGGGGCTATCTTGTCTAGGACTGATGTAGTGAGATACGGCCAGGAGGTTATGGTCTGATCTTCATCATCATTCATGGGTTCTAGCTGGTCTATAACTTAATTTCAGAACATCTCTGCTGATATCCTACTCCGTAACTCTCTATAGACCTCTTCTTTGGTTGCTATTATGTAAGGTCAGGGCCTTAGTACAGACTGAACAAGCATTAAAATAAATACAGGAAGCAAAAAACCAAAATACACCGTGGAGAGGAGGCTTACTAAACACAAGATCAATGAACAAGAAGGGGATTTAGATTGCAGACCTAATAGAGCAGTGGTCTCAAACTCAAGCCCTTTGTAGGGCCAAATTTTGGATTTGTAGGTTCTTGGAGGGCCGCAGAAAAAATAGTTAATGTCTTATTAAAGAAATGACAATTTTGCATGAGGTAAAACTCTTTATAGTTTCTAAATCTTCCTGTCCCCTGAAGGCCTGCATGTTCTCACCTTCTTTGCAGCGTCCTCCAGCTTCCCCCTGGCCTCCCGGTCTTATCCCTTCTTTTACAAAGGTGCACTAACCGATTATCGCGCGCTAATCGAATTAGCACACGCTAAACGCTAATGCATCCATAAACTAACATGCGCGCATTAGCATTTAGCGCGCTAATCAGCACGCCTTAGTAAAAGAGGGCCTTAGTTTCAGCTAATTGCCGCAACCTGTAGAAAGGACCACCAGTGCTGTAGCGTTCCTTTCAGGCTGCCATCAGCCTCCGCAGCACGTTCCCTCTGCCGTTGTCCCGCCCCTCCTATGACATCAGGGGCAGGATTGCGGCAGAGGGAACGTGCTGCTGAGGACGACAGCAGTCTGCAAGGATCGCTACAGCACCGGCAATCCTCTCTGAAGGCTGCGGTAATTATCTGAAGATAAGAGTGGGAGGCCAGGGGGGGAAGCCAGAGGATGCTGCAAAGAGCAGGCAGCACTAGTACAGACTGCGGGCCACAAAATAATACCTATCGGGACCACTGTAATAGAAGAACACAAACTGGACTTCTTAATGGTAACAGAATTTCGGCTCACAGAATTCAGTGGGGTCGTCGTAAGCAATGGCTCACAGAGAACAGTGGGGTCGTCATAAGCAAAGTTTGCCCACCAAACTACTACATCATGCTCCAAAATAGAATAGGTAAAAGAGGAGGGGGGTATAGCAGTCATACACAAATCAAACCTAGGGTTCCAGCAAATGAAAACAGCCCAACCAATAGCAGAATGTTACTTCTTAGAGTAGGAAACACAAACATAATGGACATAATGGTGTTATACGTCATTCCTGACTTAGACACAGAAGATTGGCAAAATTTACTGAAACCCATCAAAGAAGTCAACCTAAAATTCTCCTTCTGGATATGTGGTGACTTTAACCTTCCTGTAGATGACCCAGCATACCAAAAAGCCCAGGACCATATCAAACGGTGAAGGAAAAACCCCATGCTAAAGGACACACTTTAGATCAGTGGTCTCAAACTTGCGGCCCAGGAGCCACATGCAACCTGCCAGGTACTATTTTGAGGCCCTCGGTATGTTTATCATAATCACAAAAGTAAAATAAAACAGTTTCTTGATCATATGTCTCTTTAGCTATAAATGACAATATTATTATTAAGACTTAGCCAAAAGGAAAGATTTATAAACTATAAAGAGTTTTGCCTTATGCAAAATTGTCATTTCTTTAATACGACATTAACTATTTTTTTTTCTGAGGCCCACCAAGTACCTACAAATCCAAAATGTGGCCCTGCAAAGGGTTTGAATTTGAGACCACTGCTTTAGATGTACTGTTTGGCAGGGAGGAAGATATGGGGGACTTCAACCCCACAGCTATAAAAGTGTTATGGACAGACCAATACTTAATACAGTTCGGGATAGGACAACTAGAAAGTAGGAACTGATCAAAAACCTCCAGAACGAGAACGAGAATTGGGAGAGGCTTCATAGACAGCACCCAATTCAAAAACAGACTGGAGATACACCTTAGAAATGTAGAAAGCAAAACCACAGGCCATACAGAACGGGTGAGACTCTGGGACAAAGCACTGGACTGGTTTAAAGAGGTAGCCCCATTAAAAATACAAATAAAAGATAGATTCACCCCATCAGAAGAAACCATGATGCTAAAAAGAGTGAAAAGGAAAATCGAAAGAAAATGGAGGAAATGTAACGAGGATGAGGAATCTAGAAAAACCTGGCTTAGAATCAACAGAATTTACATTAGGAAAATAGGTAAAGAAAAGAAAGAATATCTATCAAGCAAGATCCTCAAAGTCAAAAACTCCACAAAAAACCCTATACCAAGTAGTATATGGTTTGCTAGGGAAACCCCAGAAAGAAATCGCCGCCAAATGCTCCCTAGCAACTCCTTCACAGAGAACATAAAGAAGATACACAAAGACAACAAACTAAATAACAACATATCAATAGATAAACATACAAGGGAAATAGGAGACACAATGGAAGAGTTTGAACCAATTACAGAGTTACAGGTGAAGAAACTACTAAGAAGAGTGAAACTGGGCCCACCATCCAATACACCCGATGAAAGAGCTTGAAGGCCTGGGACTTGCCTACCTCACAGACCTTATTAATAAATTATTACAGTCAGGAGAGGCCCCTCTCAAATGGAAACTCTGTCATCAAGCCCAATCTGAAGAACAAAGAAAAAGACCTAGAAGATCTGTCCAACTACAGACTGGTAGCCAACAAATATCAGACTTCATAGAAAACGTATTGAAGTTAGACCAGGCCCAATCCGGGTTTAGTAGACACCTGAGTAGGGAAACAGTACTAGTAGCCAGGGGTGGCCCTATAGTGAGGCCAACTGAGGTGGTGGTCTCAGGTGGCACTGTTGAGGGAGTGGCATCTTGCCGCTGACTAGCTTACCTTGCTGGTCAGCTCTCTCTGCCATTCCCCTTTCTGTCATCTAACCCTTTCATTGTTCTCCCACCATCAGCATTTTTTCTATCCTCACCCCTCTCTCCTGCATCTACCTTCAACTTCCTGTTTCCACTGGGGCGGGTCGCAGTAGAGAGAAACATAGAAAAAGACGGCAGATAAGGGCCGCGGCCCATCTAGTCTGCCCACCCCAATGATCCTCCCCTAATTAACTCTGTGCAGAGATCCTACGTGACGATCCCATTTCCTCTTAAAATCAGGCACGCTGCTTGCCTCGATCACCTGAAGTGGAAGTCTATTCCAGCGATCAACCACTCTTTCGGTGAAAAAGTATTTCCTGGTGTCGCCGTGCAACTTCCCCCCCCTGATTTTCCATGGATGTCCTCTTGTCGCCGTCGGACCTTTGAAAAAAAAGAAATCCTCTTCTACCTCGATACGGCCCGTGAGGTACTTGAACGTCTCGATCATATCTCCCCTCTCTCTGCGTTCCTCGAGTGAGTATAGCCGCAATTTATCCAGCCGTTCCTCGTACGGGAGATCCTTGAGTCCCGAGACCATCCGGGTGGCCATTCGCTGGACTGACTCAAGCCTCAGTACATCCTTGCGGTAATGAGGCCTCCAGAATTGCACGCAATATTCCAGATGGGGCCTCACCATGGATCTATACAACGGCATAATGACTTCAGGCTTACGGCTGACGAAACTCCTACGTATACATCCTATGATCTGCCTAGCCTTAGATGAAGCCCGCTCCACTTGATTGGCAGTCTTCATGTCTTCACTGATGATCACCCCTAAGTCCCGTTCTGCAACAGTCCTTGCTAGGATCTCACCATTTAGGGTGTAAGTCTCGCATGGATTTTGACTGCCGAGGTGCATGACTTTGCATTTCTTGGCATTGAAACTCAGTTGCCAGGTCCTTGACCATTGCTCCAATAGGAGTAGGTCGTGTTTCATATTGTTCGTTGTGCTCTTGCTTGTTATATTACATAGTTTGGCATAGGATAGCCATGTGACTCACTACCGCCACCTGACAACAATTTTTAGGAGAAATTGAAGGTAGATGTGTGTGGGGGAAAATGCAGAATGGGGGAAGAATGGTGATGAAAGGGTTAGATGAAGTGGAGCAGCAGCCCTTGTCCCACACTCATTTTGAATTCTTTGGGGGGTGCCAGCTCATCCCTCGCCTCAGTAAGCAGATTGCCTTGAGCTGCTCCAGCTAGTGGTGGTACAAGACTTGGTCCTCAAAGAAACAGACTAGTAGCCAACAGGGAAAAAAACCCCAGAACTACTTCTAATCAACAAATGGGGTGAAACAACCCAAGTTTACCAACTAACTCTGAATGGCAACACCATAAAATTATCCATGGAAGGAGTGAGAAACCTAGGAGTATGGCTAGACCCAACCCTACAGACTGGTAGCTAACAAATATCAGACTTCCTAGAAAACTCATTGAAGTTAGTCCAGGCCCAATCAGGGTTCAGTAGGCACCTGAGCACAGAAACAGTACTAGTAGCCAGGGGTGGCCCTATAATGAGGCCAGGAGGGAGGGAGGGGTGAAGAATCAGTACTTACCACTAAGATAAGTGGCTTTTTATTTTTTATAAAATGAAATACATGCAAATTACTGATTTTGTATAGTGAATTAGAGGTGGTGGAGGAAGACCGATGATTACAAATTTTGTTCATGTACATACCATCAGGCTGGTATGTACATGAACATATGTTCTGAGGTCCTTCCTCCTTCCCACTGACCATTCAATTAATTATTGCCAGAACACATCAGACAACTGAGGGCATATCAATATATTGATGTACAATTCCATTTCTGTTTCTAGACCCAAACCTAGACATGACAATAAACATCCAACACATCATGAAAAAATGCTTATGGCAAACTCTACTGGGTCAGAGGGCTAAAACCCATCAAACGATGTCCAACAAGTTAATAATATCCCTGGTACTCTCAATCTTGACTACTGCAATACAATCCTGCTAGGCATCCCAAAGCACATGATCAGGCAGATCCAAAGAGTACAAAACGCTGTAGTTAGATTTCTGCTGGGAAAATCAAAGCAGACGAGTGTCACCCTGCTACTGAAAGAGTTACACTGGCTCCCGATTGAAAGCAGGGTGAAATTCAAGATCATGTTGATGACGCACAAAATCATAGATGTCCAAACCTGAAGAGAGCAAACCGATACAAGATACAAGATCATCTGTTGTTCTATTGTCCTTTGATACTTAACTTTTGGAAGTCTATATGGGGACCGATTAATATCATATTGGAATCTACAATTCCATTGACTTATGAGGTAGTAATATGTGGAACATTACTGTATATTAAGCCCCCCATGGACCGTTATAAATGTTGGCTTTTTCTGATTATGACTGGGGTAGCCATTCAGATGATAACTCGCAATTGGAAAAATTGTGATCGACTTCATTTTTCTTTTTGGTGGGCGAGCTTATGTTTAAGCTATAGGTATGAGAAAACGAATGCCGACATACTAAGACATTCTAAGATATTTAACTTAGTTTGGGGTCCATTGACATCTTTTGTACAATTGTAATAGTTCTTTTATCCTTCTTTTTGCTGGTATAATTCAAACACATCCGGGGGGGGGAGGGGGGAGAGGGAGGGGAGAGATATATCTTTAGTGTGATTCCTCAATGTAATTGTGGAGAGGGGGAGGGCTTATATTGTTGCAATGCTATTGATCAAATGTAAGTGCTTAGTTGTTATTGTTACTGATATTAATATTGTGTTGCACTTTTTGTTAGTAATGGAAAATCAATAAAGACTTATTAAAAAAACCCCAAACCAACTACTCAGACCTCATACACCCTGGACACCACTCACGTTGCTTTCATGTCCATTGCGGGGTTGGTGTATTTATCATTGGTCTGATATACATTAATTCTCCGCTGCAATTAATGTGCAAAGGAAGGTGTGTACAAAAAGAAGAAGCACTTAACTTTAGCCTGGCGGTTACTCAACCGTTTCACTGCCGTGCCACTTCATTCACAAAAGCTCTTCACCACACCGCACAAAAGCCTTCACTATTTCATTTACCTATAGCAAAAATAACATTAATATATCGTACCTATTAAATGTGAAAAGTTTGCCAAAATTGGCCTTGTCTTTTAATTACTATTTTATTTTTTTCATAGTTTATTTAAGATTTGATTGCTTGCCTATCCTAAATTCTAGGGGGAGAATACAAAATTAGGACAGAGACATATACAAACAGAATACAAAGACAAATAAAGACAGTTAACAGAAGGGAAGGAGGAGGAACGACAATAAAGTCTAGGAGAGATGACATTGATGGAAAGAACAAGAGGAATAGGGAAACGAATGTTATACCGCTGTATCTTTTTGGCTAGAAAGAAGTGAAAGAAAAGAGGGATAGAGAAGAAAAAGCGAAAAAAAAGAGGAAGATTTATGCTCAGAAGCGTCTTTAAAAAGGAAACATTAATGTTCAACAGCTTCTTTAGAAAGGAAACATTTCAATGCTCTTTTGAATTTCTCTAAATTAGTTTCCGTTCTTATGTGTAAAGGCAAGGAGTTCCAAATCATCTATTGTAACTGATTGTCAAAATCAAACCTTATTTCATCATAAAATATAAATTGAATCCTTAAATTCAATATAGAGGACATTGCAGCAGGACAAATCATACTAAAATCTAAAAGAATAGACCCATGTGCTCTTAGGTTACACAGATGTCCATTGCTGCTGGTATTTTGGGTGCAGTGGTCTCAGGATCAGACATGTGCTCATGATGTCCTCTAAAACAGTGGATCTCAACCCTATCCTGGGGACCTCCTAGCCAGCCAGGTTTTCAAGATATCCCTAATGAATATGCATGAGAGAGATTTGCATATAATGGAAGTGACATCTAATCTAATCCTTAGGTTTGTATACCGCATCATCTCCATGTTCGTAGAGTTCGACGCGGTTTACAGTAGGAGAAATAGGAAGGAACTACAACAGAGGGTTCGAGGTAGAAGTGTGAAGAAAATTTAGAGGACTTGGGATGCCAAGATATAAGAGTTTCCTTGATTCCTAAGTTGGAGGGAGACTTACATTTTTTGAGAAAAGCCAGGTTTTCAGATGTTTGCGGAAAACTTGGAGAGAGCTCAAGTTCCGAAGAGGGGAGGTAAGGTTGTTCCAGAGCTCAGTGATTTTGAAGTGGAGGGAGGTCCCTAGCTTTCCTGTGTGGGAAATGCCTTTTAGCGAGGGGAAGGATAGTTTTCATTTGTGGGAGGATCTTGTGGTATTAGGGTTTGAGGAATTCCAAGAAAGAGGGATAAAGGGAGGGAGGATATCATATAGGATTTTGAAAGTTAAACAGGCGCATTTATAGTGGACCCTGGCAATTATCGGAAGCCAGTGGAGCTTGGCCAGGAGCGGGGAGACATGGTCAAATTTACTTTTAGCGAAGATGAGCTTGGCTGCGGCATTCTGAATCCGTTGGAGTCTGTGGAGGTTTTTCTTAGTTAGGCTTAAGTAGATAGAGTTGCAATAGTCCAATCTGGAGAGGATGATGGATTGGACAAGGAGGGTAAAATGTTTTTGATGGAAGCAGGATCTAACTTTCCTCAGCATGTGAAGGCTGAAAAAGCATTTTTTTACCAAGGATTGGAGGTGGTCATTGAAGGACAATGTGGAATCAATGATGATGCCCAAGACCTTGCTCGAGAACTCAAGCTGCAGAGAGGAGCCAGAGGGTAGTGGGATGGAGGTGGGTAGGTGATCTAGTTTTGGACCGAGCCAAAGAAGTCTTGTTTTGGACTCATTCAATTTCATTTGCACAGTGTGGGCCCAGGATTGTAGGTTCATTATACAAGAGGATATGTTCTTAGACAGGTCGGTGAGGTTCGAATCGGTCTCGAGGAGGACGAGGATGTCGTATGCATGTATGCAAATCTTTTTCATGCATATTAATTAGGGATATCTTGAAAACCTGACTGGCTGAGGGTCCCCAGGACAGGATTGAGAACCACTGCTCGAAAACCTGACTGGCTGGGGGTCCCCAGGACAGGGTTGAGAACCACTGCTCTAAAACCTCCTTTAATCTTGAGTCTGAATTTTCTTAGAACATAAGAACATAAGAATTGCCATCTCCGGATCAGACCCTAGGTGCATCAAGTCCGGCGATCTGCACACGCTGAGGCCCCGCCAGGTGTACCCTGGCATAGTTTTAGTCCCTATATCACTCTATGCTTCTCATAAGGAGATGTACATCTAGCTTACCCTTAAATCCTAGAACGGTGGATTCCGCAATTACCTCCTCTGGGAGAGCATTCCAGGTGTCCACCACTCGCTGCGTGAAACAGAACCTCCTGATATTTGTCCTGGACCTGTCCCCCTCAGCTTCAGTCCATGCCCTCTAGTCCGTGTCACATTGGACATTGTAAATAACTGTTTTCCCGCTCTATTTTGTCGATTCCTTTCAGTATTTTGAAAGTCTCGATCAGATCCCTTCGCAGGCTCCTCTTCCCAAGGGAAAACAATGCCAGTCTGTTAAGTCATTCCTCGTAATCCAGGTTCTCCATACCTTTCACTAGCTTTGTTGCTCATCTCTGCACCCTCTCCAGCAGTTTTATATCCTTCTTTAATCGCAGCCATTTTGGATAATTTACGTTCCTTGTTTAGTAGGGGCCTTAACGCACTGATTATGCAATTTGATATGAGCTCTGCCTTTGACCTAGTGAACCATGGGAAACTGTTACAATGCTTAGACACAATTGGTATCAGAGGTGAGGTACTAGACTGGTTCCGAGGTTTCCTTACGTCCCGCACTTATCAAGTACGCTTTAACTACAATCTATCTGAAACCTGGAGTAATCCATCCGGCGTTCCGCAGGGGTCTCCATTGTCCCCACTGCTTTTTAATGTGTACATGTCATCACTAGGTGCGCAATTGTCCCAACTGGGGATAAAATTATTTAGTTATGCAGACGACTTCACGATCATTATCCCATTCACGACCTCTCTCTCCGAAGTCACTCCTATGGCAACAGAAGTACTAAATGTGATGGAACAATGGATGACTGAATTTAGATTGAAACTAAACTCAGAAAAAAAAAATTCTTCGTAGCCTCGCCACACCCACTTGACACCAAAACATCACTGCGCATCAACAAACTCAGTTACCCTATCCAATCTACTATGAAGGTACTGGATGTAATACTAGACCAGGGCCTAACCATGAACGACCAGGTGGACTCTTTGGTCAGAAAGGTTTTTTTTTTACTCTCTGGAAGCTTCGGTCCATTAGAGCATATTTTGATGCTTCATCATTCAGAATTCTGGTACAATCCCTTATACTGAGCCAACTTGACTACTGTAATATCCCCTATCTGGCAATTTCCCAGAAGAACTTGCAGCGATTACAACTGGTGCAAAATGCAGCGGTCAGGCTGATTTTTGGGCTGAAGAAGTTCGATCATGTAACTCCTTCCTACTGACTCCTGCATTGGCTGCCGATGGAGGCACGTCTGAAGTTTAAGTTTGGATGTTTCTGCTTTAAGGTACTTTTCGGCCTAGCCCCCAGATATATAACTCACCTTTTCTCTTTCTCAACCAATCAACTTAAGAGAAGCTCAAACTTGAATTTTGTTTCTCCGCCGGTTAAAGGATGTAAATTTAAAAGACATCATTATTATTATTATTATATTCTTGTATACCGCCATACCCAAGGGGTTCTAGGTGGTTCACATCAATTAATTAAGATCCGATCTGAACACGGATTTACAACATTTTGTCGGAGTTACAAGCAACGAGGAAGGATATGTTGGAACATTTTATCAGAATTTTATCAGAGTTACAAGCAACGACGAAGGTTGGATTGGAAGGTAAGAGGGAGAGAGAGAGATCCAAAGGAGGGGAGGGGGGAAGGGGAAGAGTAGAAGGAAGGGGGAGAGGGCGGGAGTTAGTTTATTGCGGTGGAATGAGGGTTAAGGGTCCTGTTCGCGGAATAGGTACGTTTTGAGTCGTTTTCTGAAGTCGAGGTAGGTTAGGGCCTCGAGCATCATTTGGGCTAGCCAAGGGTTCAGCTTAGCAGCCTGGAAGGAATCTTTTGAGCTGACATAATTTTAGGGAGGGGAAGGCGAACAGCTGAATTCTGTGGGATTTCTTATTGGTGCAATTCATAGTGAAGTGGGGAAAGAGGTATCTTGGCGATAGACCAAATACTGTTTTGTAGCAGAAGCAGGCGAATTTGAAAAGGACTCTGGATTCGAAAGGTAGCCAATGAAGTTGGTGGTAGAAAGGTCACTATGGGGTAAAGATCTGAAACAATTACTCATGCTTGCGAATACTTATGGGAAATTTAGGAGACACCTAAAAACATACAGTATTTGTTCCTAAATTACTTAGGCAGCTGCACTGCACAATCTTTTCCCACAATAACTGACTGCTAAACCTTAACTCTGTTAGTACTACTCAATCTGTAACATTTTTTAATCATTGTAAACCGCATAGAACTTCATGGTCCTGCATTATATAAACTGTTATTATTATTATTATATGTCCACATCTCTGTCTGAAAGCTCAGCCAAGACAGGCCAATCCTTAGATTGAAAACGATTGGGAGAGAAGAGCAAAAAAAAAAAAAAAAGTGTGATATTGATGTTACCTTCCTTCATCCCCTGACTCAGATCTACTTCTCTACACCCCTGGTCCGCCGCAGCTGCTGCTTTCCGACCCTTCCTGACGTCAATTCCGATGCCAGAGAGGAAGCCCTCAGCCAGTCAGGCAGTGATTGGCTGGTCTGGAACTTCCTCCCCAACGCCAGAACCGATGCCGGAAAGGCTTCTGGGCGGCAAGAAGCAGCGGCTGCAACAGACCCGGGGGGGGGGGGGGGGGTTGAATCGGCAGGGATGGAGGCAGGCTTTAGCACGGCAGGCAGGTAGCCTTAGGGGGAGGGGGTGGGACAAAGGCTGGAAGGCAGTGAGGGGGACATAGGAAGGGGGCACTGATGGCACTAAGGACATGGGAAGGGGCACTAAGGACATAGGAAGGAGGCACTGAGGGCACTTAGGACATGAGAAGGAGGCACTAGGGGCACTAAGGCATGGGAACGGGCACTAAGGAAATAGGAAGGAGGCACTGGGGGCACTAAGGACATGGGAAGGTCACTAAGGACATAGGAAGGAGGCACTGAGGGCACTAAGGACATAGGAAGAAGGCACTGGGGGCACTAAGGACAGGAAGGAGGCACTGGGGGCACTAAGGACATGTGAAGGGGCACTAAGGACATAGGAAGGAGGCACTGGGGCACTAAGGACACAGGAGGGGGCACTAAGAACATAGGATGGAGGCACTGGGGACACTAAGGACATTGGAAGGGGCACTAAGAACATAGGATGGAGGCACTGGGGACACTAAGGACATGGGAAGGGGCACTAAGGACATAGGAAGGAGGCACTAAGAGCACTAAGGACATGGGAAGGGGCACTAAGGACATAGGAAGGAGGCACTGGGGGCACTAAGGACATGGGAAGATGCACTAAGGACATAGGAAGGAGGCACTTTTTAATCCACGTGAGTATTTCACTCTCGATTCCATGGCTCACAATTTTCCGAAGTAGTAATTCATGTGGAACCTTGTCAAACGCCTTCTGAAAATCCAGATATACAATGTCGACCGGGTCGCCCTTGTCTATCCACCTGTTTACTCCCTCAAAGAAGTGCAGCAAATTCATCAAACACGATCTGCCTTTGCTGAAACCATGCTGACTGGTCCTCATCAGCCTGTGTCCATCAAGGTGATCAATGATGAGGTCCTTTTTCAGTGCCTCTACCATCTTTCCCGGTACCGAGGTCAGACTCACCAGTCTGTAGTTACCCAGATCCCCCCTCGAACCTTTCTTGAAGATTGGCGTAACATTCACCACCTTTCAGTCTTCTGGAATCTTTCCAGATTTGATCGACAGATTGGCTATTAGTTGAAGCAGTTCAGCTATAGTCCCCTTCAGTTCTTTGATGACCCTTGGATGGATGCCATCTGGTCCCGGGATTTATCGCTCTTTAGCCTATCAATCTGCCTGCATACCTCATCTAGACTGACCGTTAACCCTGTTAGTTTCCCTTCTCCATTTCCAGCATATAGCCTGATGGGTTCCAGTATGCTGTGTATATCCTCTTCGATAAATACAGACGCAAAAAATGTGTTCAGTTTGTCGGCGATTTCTTTGTCTTTCTTTAGCACTCCCTTTATTCCATGGTCATCCAACGGTCCCACTGCTTCCTTCGCGTCATGCTCTGTCTTTAGCAGTATTCAAATCCACTTTTTCGAAGCGGCTTTCAGCTCTTCACTCCCATTCACTGTCAGATACTTTTACCCAAACTATCATTCCATCTACCAGAATCTAGTCGACCCTGCTGTACAGGGAGCGTCTCTTTTGTATGCTAAATGTACAGCGCTGTGTACACCTTTCAGCGCAATAGAAATTATAAATAGGAGTACTGCCTGCTGAATGGGGGTCACTTCAGTCATTCATCAAAAAAAGCCTCCTTATAATCTATGCACCATTTTGTCACCTTATTCATTCAGATTGACATAGACTGGCTCTGCCTCATGATGAACTTAAATTAGCACTGCCAGTGAGGGGAATCTGAGATCTTTTGAGTTGGCTTTCAACCTGCATTTGTGGTAAGCTTTTCTGTCTTTTTATTTGTTTGCTCTAACCACTATGCCTCACTCTAAATGCTTTGCAAATAGTACAATAGTACTAACAACTCATAAATAAACCAGTCCCTATACATTATCCTTCTCCCTCCTGAAGCGAATGGAGTCCATTTCTTGGTCCCAAAACTGCCCTGCCCACACCCTGTAGCCTGGGTACAGATATCCGGAGGCATTCCCCTTAGAAAGAAAGGATACGCAGACAGTGTCCTAAAGAGATTGCCTAATCTTTTATTAGTTTACATCCAGTTTTTATACTTTTTTGAACATGGGTCAGTGGTATTAGCAGATGACGTAAGTACAAACCATATCTGGTGACAGGATACATAGGCTTCAAAGAAGTAATCAACACAAGAAAAGGGGGCTGGGTGAGTGAGCAGGATATGTGCTTCATTGTCTAAATCTAAAGGTGTTAAAGCTTCCCTTATCTCTCTCAACCGGTACATGGCAGTGGGGGGTCGAACCTCCATTGTCTCAAACAGCTAACTTCATTAACAAGATGAAATGGCCCTGTCTCAGAACATCAGCAGAATAAATACAAACTGTGTCTGCGTTTGAGCCCCCCCAGCTCAGACAGAGACAGAAAACTTATCCTTTCACCTCCCACCCACCCCCTTCCCTGGATGTAAAAAGAATAACCAAAAGTAAAGGGAAAAACCATTCAATTACCTCTTTGTTCAGACATCATTTTCTCGTAATAATAACACAAGCATATTGAATTCTACCAAAAAGTGAAATTTAAGCAGTCACAATTCTTCCAGTTTTCGTAATCATTTGGATGGCTATCCTAGTCATTATACCCAATAACCTGTTTTTATGCCTGTCTACTGAAGATGTAGCAGATAACAGCGTCCCACATAATACCGCTTCTGTTTATATCCAGCAGGTCATCAGATCCGACACGAATGGAAGAGAATAAAGAATCAAAGAGAAGATCTGGTAGACATGAAACAAATTCAAACCCAGTCAGAAAATGTCTGTGAGAATATTTCCCAGATCCCTGAGAAGATTAACACAAAGAATTGTGAGCAGGAATCAAAGGAACCGAGAGACCCTGCAGGAGACATAACAGATGGAGTCATTGAGTGTGAGAAAAATGAAAGGGCGCTCAGTAACATCCCTGAGGACAAGAGACACCTAGCAGAGAGACCCTTCCAAATGAATAATAGTGATAAAGTGACTTCTACATTGCTCCATGCCAAGAGGAAAGGGAAAAAACACCAGACAGAAATCCAAATGCACAAAAGGGATCATAAAAATGAGAAACTATTTACATGTACTGAGTGTAATAAAAGCTTCACTTGGCTTTCAACTCTAAAAAGACACCAAAGTGAACACAAAGGAGACAAACCATTTATATGTACAGATTGCAATAAAAACTTCACTCGGCTTTCACATCTAAAAATCCATCAACAGACCCACACAGGGTACAAACCATATACATGTACCGAATGTAATAAAAGCTTCACTCAGCTTTCAGGTCTAAAAAGTCACCAAATGATCCACACAGGGTACAGACCATATACATGTACTGAGTGTAATAAAAGTTTCACTCAGCTTTCTCGTCTAAAAAGTCACCAAATGATCCACACAGGGTACAGACCATTTACATGTACTGAGTGTAATAAAAGCTTCACTCAGCTTTCTCGTCTAAAAAGTCACCAAATGATCCACACAGGGTACAGACCATTTACATGTACTGAGTGTAATAAAAGCTTCACTCAGCTTTCTTGTCTAAAAAGTCACCAAATGATCCACACAGGGTACAGACCATTTACATGTGCCGAGTGTAACAAAAGCTTCATTCAGCTTTCTCGTCTAAAACATCACCAAATGATCCACACAGGGTACAAACCATATACATGTACCAACTGTAAAAAAAGCTTCACTTGTCTTTCTCATCTAAAAAGTCACCAAATGATCCACACAGGGTACAAACCATATACATGTACCGACTGTAAAAAAAGCTTCACTTGTCTTTCTCGTCTAAAAAGTCACCAAATGATCCACACAGGGTACAAACCATATACATGTACCGAATGTAATAAAAGCTTCATTCAGCTTTCTCGTCTAAAAAGCCACCAAATGATCCACACAGGGTACAAACCATATACATGTACCAAATGTAATAAAAGCTTCACTCACCTTTCAGGTCTAAAAAGTCACCAAATGATCCACACGGGGTACAGACCATTTACATGTACCGAGTGTAATAAAAACTTCGCTTGTCTTTCTAATCTAAAAAGTCACCAAATGATCCACACAGGGTACAGACCATTTACATGTACTGAGTGTAATAAAAGCTTCACTCAGCATTCACATCTAAGAAGTCACCAGAGGAATCACACAGGGTACAAACCATATTCATGTACTGAGTGTAATAAAAGCTTCACTTGTCTTTCTCATCTAAAAAGTCACCAAATGATCCACACAGGGTACAAACCATATATATGTGCTGAATGTAATAAAAGCTTCACTCATCCTTCAGATCTAAAAAGACACCAAATGATCCACACAGGGTACAAACCATATATATGTGCTGAATGTAATAAAAGCTTCACTCATCCTTCAAATCTAAAAAGACACCAAATGATCCACACAGGGTACAAACCATATATATGTACTGAGTGTAATAAAAGTTTCACTCAGCTTTCAAATCTAAAAAGTCACCAAATGTGCCATAGATGAGACTAATATGCCTGTAGGGAGGAAGAGCTGTTACTCACTGGTAGATGTGCTGACTCTGCACCCAGAGGTTGTGAGATCAAATCCAGCAGCCTGGTTCCACCCAGGTTAAGGTAGAGTTGATTTTTGCAGAATAGATTCACCCTTCCCCAGTATGTGGCCTATCAAATCTAAAACTCTGCACCATTGCCTCATCCACGCATTGAGACTCCAGAGCTGTGCCTGTCTCTTCGATCCTGCAAGTGGAACATGGAGCACCGCTCAAATGCTATCCTGGAGATTCAGGATTTTAACTTCCTACTTAAGTGCCTAAATTTGGCTTCCAGGACCTCTCTATGTCATTAGTACCCACATGTACTCCTCCCTAGCACTGTGTAAAATCTTTTTTTCCCAATAAATTTTTATTAAAGTTTTCAATATAATTGTACATTACAATACCAACAGTACATACACATTATCCATTCATAAACACCAACACAAGTGTATTATAATAATATTACATAGTCCATACTACATACTCCATAGTCGTGCCGAGCTCCACGACTATGGAGATGGTGCGGTATACAAACCCAAAGTTTAGTTTAGTTTAATGCAGCCATGATCCAACCCTCCTCTAGAGATGGATAGCACAATACACTTCTCCCTCTGTATTCACGGTGATAGGGGAACAGCATGACAGCGAATACAGAAAGCCCCCTAGAAAATATACAAAACCCGCAAATAGCCTGACCTGTTCCTGTGAAGAAAGTGTAGTGGTTTTCTCTGGTCAACGCTGGGGGCAGCGATTTCCTCTGATGTAAACTTTGGGGCGGAGCCTGCAAAGAAAAAAACGCAAATAACTGAAACCATGGTTAATGAAACCGCAAATACGGAGGGGGGAGTGTAATGAACTCTTGAAAGCTCTACATTAGTGTAACAGCAAAAATCTGCTCCCCTCCCATCCCCCCTATTAAATTTCCAATCTCACTATGGAAGTGTCTTGTGGTCTCTTCAAGACGCCCCTTACTCCCCCCTCCCCATTATTCCCCAGCAACCACTTCTGACAGTAAACCTTAGTCCAGAGATGTTAGTTTTTCAGTAAGTATTGTCCAGGACCACTGGTGTTGGTAATAATAACCATGTCTCTTTGCCACCATCAAGTCCATTAAAACCAATGTACATCATTTAAACTTCCATTTCTCCTGGGTTGCTTTTCCAGTAGCTGACTATCAAGCACTTTGCTGCTGCAAAACCCCATCGCAAAAGCCTGATCTGCAGGCAAGAAATACACTTGTTATACAGTCCTAACAAGCAGCTCTATGGTGAAAATCATACCTGCAACTTCAGCACATTGGATAAACCATTATGTACATCCTTCCAAAACTCTGAAATAACAGGACACTCCCATCACATGAATAAATGACCCCAGAGTGGTATTACATCGCCGACAACTATCAGAAGCCTGTGGAAACATTTTCTTCAATTTAATTGGAGTATAATACCATCTAGTCAAAACTTTATATGCATTCTCTTGTATCAAAATACAGGTGGAAGCTTTGCAAACCTCTGTACATATTAATGACCATTGTGTAGTAAAAGAATAACCTAAATCCTTTTCTAGTGTGTCATATAACTAAATTTATACACCTCTTGCTCTCTCAAGTGGCTATAGAGAACAGAGATTGGTTTGGGAAGTTTTCTAAGAATCAACCAAAGGTTTTCAAAATATTCTACGTCAATGGGGGAAGTTTTATCCCAACCTTGTGTATGTATAAAATGTTGTACTTGATAAAAAGCCAAGTAATCCCCTTCTGGAAGGTCCAGAGCTCGTTGTAGCCCCTCAAAAGATGTCAGTGTACCCCTCTGTAAAAAGTCTCGAAAGGTGACAAGTCCCAAATGTTCAGCTAACAATAACGAGGAACTGTAGAAAATATACAATGTTAACAGGAAGTGATGTAATTGCAGGTGAAGAGCCAGGAAGAAGTTTTACTCACTGATTACAGCCAGCAAGTAGGTGTTCTCTGAGGGAACCACTGGCGAAACGCGTCAGGACCCGCTGGAGTGAGACAACTTCTTAACCACCTTACTAAAGTTAAATTATTTCACAAGTTAGATTAGTAGTTCAATTTATTGAAGAACATATTTTTTAATACAGAAATTAACATTTTCAAGTTTTTTTGAGACATAGTTAATCACCTTTCTACCGAATGAAGATGGTGCAATGATAGATCACTGAAAACACTTACGGGGGAGTGTCCCCGATTTGTGATTTTCTTACCATTTCATGGTTCTGAGCACCACCTTGGTTCTAAGGTTCTATATTTTCTACAGTTCCTTGTTATTGTTAGCAGAGTGATTCAATACTTTGGGGACTATTGTTAAATTTTCACCCAGTAGTTTGATTGGAAGTCCCAAATGTTCCCATCGTTCAAACACTCTATTACCAAGCCCCGCTAAGAACCGAGGTTCCCCACACAAGGATGCCAATGTGGATATTACCTTAGCTTCTCTTTATTTGCTCCTCATGTGACCCTCCCCACAGCCCAATAAGATGTTGCAGAAATGGGGTCATTGAATGCTTTGAGTCGATCATGGTCTGACTGTGATGACCACAGCCATTGTGCAAACCTCCGGGGTCCCGCATAATGCTGCTCTAATCTTGCCCCCAATTTAAATTCCGCTACTTCCAGCTGTAGTTTGATTGTTACTGATTTTTGTTGATTGGGGACCACAGCGGGATAACAGGGGGTAAGGAATCTGTTGCTTTATATTTCCAGGGTAGGGAATCTGTTGCATTATATCAACCAAGGGTCCTGGGATATTGGTTGGTTCTTATATGATAGCAATGCATTGGGATGAGGAAGGGGGGTTATATGTAATTGATGATGACTGCTTCACTTTTTAAGTTGCTGCTCTTAGTTTTTTGTTCAGTTTTGTTTGCCCGTTACCTCACACTTTATGTTATCAATTATCATCAATAAAAAATTGTTTATCCTAAATTCTGTTACTTCCCAATCCAACAAGAATCTCAATTGGGAGGCTCGAGTCAAATTTAAATTCGGTTGTTTGTGTTATCAAGTGCTCTTCAGCATGGCACTGATTTATCTATCCAAATTATTTTTCCTTTGCTCAATCTAAGTGTCCACGTAGTTCACATAGTCTTTAATCTTCCACCTATTGAAGGTTGTCGTTAAAAAAAACATCTTGCAGTCACATATTTTGTAAGTTGTCAAAGGAGCATTCTTTCAATTACGATTATTGTCAAGAGTATGAAATATGATGTCTAGGTTTGATTTTTCGAACTGTGGTACAGAGCTTGGTGCTATCCAGATTAGATTATTGTAACTCCCTACTGTTAGGTATAGTGAAAATTAAAATCAAGGCACTCCAAGTTGTGCAAAATGCTGCAGTGAGAATGATTACCAGGGTGGCATGGAATGAGCATATAACGCCGGTATTGAAGAATCTCCACTGGTTGTCAATTCAAGATAGAATTGAATGCAAAATCTTGATGGTTATCCACCAGGCAATCTATGGAGTAGCACCATGGTATCTAAAGCAAGTATTGAAACATTACATACCATCTAGAATGTTAAGATCAAAATCTGCTATGAAGTTGTCAATTGATGTGCTTGGTGAAACCCATTTACAAGAAGACGCAAGCAACAGCTGGGTTTCAACCAATGGGTTTCACCAAGCACATCTATTGACAGCTTCGTAGCAGATTTTGATCTTAACATTCTAGATGGTATGTAATGTTTCAATACTTGCTTTAGATACCATGGTGCTACTCCATAGATTGCCTGGTGGATAACCATCAAGATTTTGCATTCAATTCTATCTTGAATTGACAACCAGTGGAGATTCTTCAATACTGGCGTTATATGCTCATTCCATGCCACCCTGGTAATCATTCTCACTGCAGCATTTTGCACAACTTGGAGTGCCTTGATTTTAATTTTCACTATACCTAACAGTAGGGAGTTACAATAATCTAATCTGGATAGTACCAAGCTCTGTACCACAGTTCGAAAAATCAAACCTAGACATCATATTTCTTACTCTTGACAATAATCGTAATTGAAAGAATGCTCCTCTGAAATGGAATGCTCTGCTAGGATGTTTGAAGCTATGTAAGAACAAGATGTCTTTTAAGAAGCAATTAAAAACACTTCTGTTTGTGGGAGCTTTTTACTAGGTTAGATTTTGATAGTGAATTAAAAGGCTGCTTACTTTACCTCACTGGGGATCCGTCATGAAGGAAACAAAAATAAAAATAAACCCCACAAGATTACATTGTATATTCCAAAGCAAATAACTTTTCATTCTAGTAATAAGTATTATAGCAGCACTTGTCAAATCAGAAATAAATCAGTTTGGACATATACAATGGATAGAAAAAAAACCTCATACAAACAGTGCCAGCATATTTCTATAAGTATGGCGCAGATTCTCTAAAGAAACTCTGCCAAAGCATGGGGGTTTTATACAGAAAGTATCTTTGTCTTAGACCATTCCCCTGGCTGTGAATATGTATCACCCTATTGAAGCAGACCAACTGCCTATCTAATCCTCTCCTAGTCCACGCCTCCATTCTTCCCTGGGGGGCCCTGGACAGGCATAGCTTCTGGAACTTTCTTCTTCTTGAAGTTTCCATTCTTCACACAGGTACATCAGTATCAGTGCCTCAGCGCATTAGCCTGGCATCACTTTATCAGTTCTTAGGTTCCCGGATGGAGTGTTAGAAACATAGAAACATAGAAAGGTGACGGCAGAAAAGGACTACAGCCCATCAAGTCTGCCCACTCTACTGACCCACCCCATTAAGTCTGAGTGCTGCTTGACCCACGTAGGGATCCCACGTGGATGTCCCATTTATTCTTAAAGTCGAGCACGCTTGTGGCCTTGATTACCTGCGTCGGAAGTTTGTTCCAGTGATCTACCACTCTTTCTGTGAAGAAATACTTCCTGATGTCACCTCTAAATTTCCCTCCCATGAAGGATCATGTTCTACTGACTTGCATTTTCTTTCAGCACTGTCAAATAGCTCATTGTCTTTCCAGCACTGGTTGGTGTCCTTGAGAAACTTCACACTCATATGCCACACATTAGCATCTCAGCATCTGAACTGAAACCAGTTTGTACAAGCCCGTGACTTCAGCAACTCCAGCAAAATACAGGAACAGGTCTCACAACCTTTAAAGTCTCCCATAGGCTCCTGTCATCTATCTCAATAGCCTATTTTACTGAAATTTTACTAGTTTTAGTACATTAGATAATTCTGATGAGTCAATGTATTATGTTGTCTTGATTATGTGTGTTTACATGATTATGTATGTTTTTTGTAAACAGCTTAGGTCTTAGGCGATGTAGAAATTTTTAAAATAAATAAATAAATTTTGCTTTCTTATCAGGCAGCTTGCTGGGGTAAGGAATTGAAACCCTTGTTATTGTGCTCTAAATCTTATCAGCATTTTCGAAGGCAACTGAAGACATATCTGTTTGCTAACTAATCAAATTTTTCTAATTTGTATTGGTTTTAAATATCTGTTAACCGCATTGAACTTATTGGTTATGCGGTATAGAAGTGATTTGTTATGTTATAGTATGGCAACAAATTAGGAACCATTCTACCGCAGACCAAAGTACTTTCCAAGATACCCCAGGAGGCTTTCCTTGCCAAATTAATTTAGAGAATTCAGACTGGAGTTTGCATATCATGGCTTTGGGGACCTGAATAGGTAAAGTTTGAAACAAGAATAGCACACGGGGTAAAGCATTTATTTTCAGAACAGCAGTTCTCCCCCACCATGACAACCAAAGTCCATGCCACCTCTGTAAATCTGTACAGATCTGATGTATAATGGTAGCATAATTAAGATCATACAAGCATGTCAGATCCTGAGGCAACTGAATTTCCAAATAAAAAAGTCTATCCTGTGGCCATCTAAAAGGGAAACAGATAAGCATTGTATCTCTAAGTCCTCCAAGGTAATTCCCCAAAGCTCTGACTTGTCCATTTTCACCTTGAAATCCGAGACTGCCCCGGATCTATCAGAAATCTCGAGTAGAATAGGAAGAGAATCCTCTGGATCGCGGACATAACAAGATATAATCTGCAAATTCTTTGGTCTATGCCCTCCATTCTAATAGCTTGCAAATTAGGATGGTTCCGTACATAAATTTAATAACTTCAATACTACAAGTGTTACACACTAAAACTCCTATACCTAACAGGCTGTTGCCAGAGGTTCAATGTACATTGCAAATAACAGTGGGAATAGGGGGCACCCTTGCTTAGTCCCTCGCGCAATCAGAAAAAAAGTCAGCGTAGTCCCCATTAACATGAATGCAGGCCTTCGGTGAAACATAGAGGGTCTGGATCCAATCAAGGAAGGGACCCCCAAGTCCCATCACTTCTATAACTTTCCATAAAAACTCCCAGTTAACTCTGTCAAATACTTTTTCTGCATCCATAGCCAACAGAGTTACCTTAGTCCAACTCTGCTAAGCACTCCACAACAAATTGAGGGTTCTCCGAATATTATCCCCTACTTGACGCCTCTGAGTGAAACTGGATTGGTTCAAATGAATCAAAACCGGCAAAAACTTCACCAACCAAACAGCAAGTACTGTGGCTATGATCTTGGCATCTACATTTAAGAGGGAAATAGGTCTATAAGATTCACATTTAAGAGAGTCTTTACCCGGTTTCAAAAGTATCATAATCCCTACCTCCATCACTGAAGATGGTAGGTGGCCCCCCATCTTTAACTTCATTTGCTACTCTAATAAAGGCCCCCAAAATATCTTTAAATTGTTTGTAAAACTTATTAGTATAGCCATCAAGTCCTGGAGAATTACCTAGCATTAAGGTAATTAAGGTCTCCCTCCACCTCGCCCAAAATAAATCACTTGGAGACAAACTCGGAACATCTAAGTTTCATAAATCTGTTCTATCTCACCTGTCCACACAACCCTCTCAGTTCCAAAAAGGTGTGTATAATACTGAAGAAAAGTATGTCATATCTCTGGGTCTGTATGCCTCATCACCCCCTCTGTATCTCTTATTTTCAAAATAACTGCTTTTTCCTGCTTTATGCTAATAAATCTAGCTAACATGGATCCAGACTTAGTGCTATGCTCATAGAGAGGTTAAGTGTAGCTTGCAAGAAATCTAGCTCCTCCAGCTTAAGTAAATGATCCTCTTTCACCCTAGTGAGCTGAGAGTAGATGGACAGGTCTAAATGTCTTATAAGCCTTCTCCAAAACTTACAGCTGTTCCTTCAGCTCCAAAGATCACCATGTTCTATTGCATTTTTTAATGAGATCCCCATTTAAGAATATCCCCCCGCCCCGAACAACTGCTTTCAGTGCATTCCATAAAACCCCATCTGACACTGTACCATTATCATTATGTACAAGAAAGGATACTATAGTAGAGCGTACTTCCTCCTCAATCCCAGGAGCCATAAGAAAGGATTCATTCAACATCCAAAATTGGGCACCCCGGACCCCCTTTCTCCCTTTGCACGCTATCCACACAGGGGTGTGATCCAAAATCTGGATGTTTTCTATTTCCACCCGCTATATCATTCGCAATCATGAGAAGCCTAAGACAAGTTCGAAAATTATTTGACAAAAAATAATTCCAACTTGTGGTACAATCACTAATCCTAGGCCTAATAGACTACTGCAACATACTATATCTCCCCTGCCCAGCAACCATGATAAAACAATTACAAACAATACAAAACACAGCCCTAAGACTTATCTATTCACTGAAAAAATATGACTACATCACAGAGGCATACTACAACTCATACTGGCTCCCAATACAAGCCAGAGTACACTTCAAATTCCACTGCTTACTATTTAAAGCTATAAACAGAGACAGCCCAACCTACTGGAACAATCAACTAATTCAATCCACCTCAACCAGACACAGGAGAACCCACACACCTGCCAACTAAAAATGTCAAACGAAGAAAACTGTATGACAACCTTCTGGCCACCAGAGCAGCTAAACTGGACTGACAAATCACCAATCTACTGATCTTGACCACAGACTACAAAACCTTCAAAAAACAAACAAAAACCCTACTCTTCAAAAAATACATAAAACCAATATAACACAACCAAATATGTCCCAAACTTCACCTGAAATACTATCTACTCCTTAGCAAATTAGAAAATGTTCAGACTATTCCTTAAATTCTTCTTAATGTCATACAATTCTTATGTAATCTGCCTTGAACCGCAAGGTAATGGCAGAATAGAAATCTATAATGTAATGTAATGTATATGGAACTCCACACAATCCTATGAGCCCAAATACCATCTATTCTCGTGTAGGTTTCTTGAGCATGTGAATAATGTGTGTAATTTTTCTGCACCCCATGTAAAAGTCGCCAATAATCCACCAATCCCAACACGCACATCAAAGTTAGCAAAGCTTTGAGATGCGGTTTAGTAGGTGTACTCTCCCCCCTTTAGAGTGATCAAGCCTTGCATCGGGTGGCACATTAAAGTCTCCCCCCAAGTAGACTTATCCCCTCACAAACTCCAATAGATCACTCTGAACAGAGCGAAAAAAGGGGCGTAGAGATTGACAAGAGTGATCACCCGTCCCTGCAAGTTGCCCCATATGGCAAGACATCTGCCCGTAGTATCTCTAAAGACATGTGTAAACTCAAGGCCCAAGCCTTTCTTAACCAAAATAGCTAGAACCCCTGTTTTTCTCTTTACCCCTTTATCATGGTGTGTCTAAACCTATTCAAATTGTGAAGTGTGCAACATAGAAGTATCTAGGGGTCTTAAATGCATTTCTTGCAGGATACTAATATCCCATCTCAATCTCCGTATTTCTCTGAACACTATACTCCACTTACCCGGACTATTCATCCTATTAACATTCCAAGATTCAATCAGGAGTTGTTTAAGTTTCCCCCCTGCCCTATTTCCCTCCCCCACACCCTCCCCCACACACACATTTCTCACTGACTTCTCTATACCAAGAGTAGTCCCCCACAGAAGCTGTCACAATCGCTCCCACATCCACCCACCTGCTGGGCAACATACAACCATTACCACTCTTACTCCTTCACTCACTGAGCCCAAATGCCATCCAACATTCACTCCCCTCTCAACAGTTTTCCCAACAAATAGAACAATGGGTAACCAAACCGACAACTTGCCAGCTAGTAAAATAGCCTGTCGCGATACCTTCTGCCAGGCAATAGTGGATCCAGATGTCTTAGCACTCGTGATCGGGTCCGGGGATGTAGGCACATTCTTACAACCCATTTCCCTCAAAGCAGCCCAGGCCTCTGCCACAGTGTTGACCTAGCACGAATTGACATTAATAGTCAGCCAAAGGCCAAATGGAAAGAGCCATCTCTATTTGTGACTTTCTGCCCGTAAGGCTTGAGTCACTTCTTGAAACGCCCTACGCTTTTGCAAGGTCACCCAAGCTAAATCTTGAAAAATCTCAATATTAAGGTTGCTCCATGTAAACTCAGTCTGGTGCCAAGCTGCGCATAGGATCTGCTCTTTCACCATATAATCTCCAAAACAGGCAATAATATCTTGTGGACCAGAACCTCTGGACGGCCCAAGACTGCAATGAACTTGAAGCAACACAATAGATTTGGGGACCTTTCCCCCATCAGACTTTAGTAGTTGTTGGCATAAATCTTGCACAACCTGCTTACAGTCATTAAACTTTTCAGTATCCGACATTCCTTTAAAGCGGAGGTTACATCATCTAGAGCAGTGTTCTTCAACTGCCGGTCCACGGAGGTCCAGAAAATTCCTGCCGGTCCACGGAGGGCTGGCGAGATCGACACACTTAAATTTCCTGCTGGGTGTATAGCAGTACGACACCAGTCTTGGGCTCCCCAACTGCTGTTCCACCCAGCCTCAAGCTCCAGGCAGTGCGCGGGGCCGGCATGTGGATTGAGGCCATTGGAAGCATCTGGGCCTTCCCTCCGTGATGGCTCGCTTGTGTGGAAAGAGTCCACACACATGCGGGATGTGTGCAGGCATCCAGCGGTTGAGAGGGTGCATCTGGGTGCAGCGGGTTGAGCCCATGTGGCTAAGGGATAGTGCCATGTTCGCTGGCTGCCGCCGGGTTGTTGACAGCGTCCACATGTGAGCGAGTGGTGCGGCGCTGGCCCTGAGCTTTCCTGTTTGTGGGCAGCTCACTCGTGGTGACTCAACGGCAGGGTGACGGGTAGGGGCCTCAGGCTCGTCTTGGATGGCAGGGCCTGCGGTGCAACGCTATTTGTGCCAGCTTGGGGGGGGTGTGAATGTGCAGGACGCGAAGGAGTTTGGGAGCAGGAGTGAGCGAGATCATGGGGAGCCTTCTACAGTGGCTGTCTACTTTCCCAGAAGCTCACGTACTTGCCAGCGCAGTGATTCACTTCAGCAACTTTCTCTTTCCTCAGAGGCGGCAAAGGACCCAAGGCTGCCTAAGTGAATCACTGCTGCCGGCAAGTATTGAGAGCTGGAGGGAGGGAAGGGGAGGAAGCCACTTTTGGAGGCTGGGAAGCTGCTAGATAAAGGGAGAGCTGCTACTGAACCTGGAGGGAGGTAGAAGGAGAGATGCTGCTGGGAGGGGAGGAGGAAAAGGGATGAGAAGAGAGTTACTGTTGGATAGGGGGAGGAGGGAAGAAGAAGGAAAAAAGGAAGGAAACAGCTGGCAGGGAGATTAGAGAAGGGGAAGGGGTCAGGGTGGAATGGAGAGATCAGATGAGGGAAAGGGAAGAGAAGAATGAGAAAGTAGAGAGAGATTGATGCTGGAAAGAGGGTCAGCAGAGAAATGAGAGAGGGACAAAGATACTAGATCTGGTGTAGGAGAGGTAAAAATGGAGAGCAGTGAAGCTGGAATGAATCATGTAAAAAGGAGAGAGGGGGCACAGGCTGGATGGAAAGGGGAGAGGGGCATAGAAAGAAGGCAGATACCATATGGAACGGTGAGAGGGCAGACAGTGGATGGAAGGGGCAGATGCTGGAAGGAAGAGAGTGAAAATAAGATAAAAGCAGAAACCAGAGACAACAAAAGGTAGAAAAAAATCATTTTATTTCTATTTTGTCATTAGAATATATCAGATTTGAAATATATATCCTGCTAGAGACATAACTAGGGACTGCAAAGCCTAGGCAGTGCTTCTTTAGCTAGATGGAAGGGGTAGAGAAAGAGGGCACATGATGGAAGGAGGGGATAAATAAAAGGAGGGCACATGATGGGGGAAAAGGAATGAGTTAGGAAAATACTGGAGGGGGTGAGGGAAAGAGGTGGTGAGCTGTAGGTAGACAGTAAAAAGGAAATTGATGAGAGGGTAGTAAGAACGTAATCTAGATGGATGCAGAAAATAAATTGAAAAGGAAAATGAGGGAAGAAAGGGATTGCAGAAGAGAAGTGTGGGAGAGGGAAGGAGAGGAGAGAGATGTCAGACCAATGGGGGTGAAAGGAGAGATGGAAGGGGGAGGCATACAGTTTCTAGAAGGGGCATAGGAGAGAAGATGTCATATAGGGGCAGAGAGACGGCAGACAGTGGATGGAAGGAAGAGAGTAACAAGAAGATAAGGAAAGCAGAAACCAGAGAAGACAAAGATAGAACAAAATTTTCTATGTATTTATTGCTGTAGGAGACATGTGTCACTGTTTGGTGTTGCATTGTATGCAGAGTCCAGCTTCTTGCTGGTTCAATTTAACTTTTGTCTATGTATTTCTATTTTATTCCCCTTTTTACAAAACTGTGGAGCATTTTTTTAGTGCCAGCCGTGGTGGTAGCAGCTCTGAAGCTCAGAATTCTATGAGCGTCAGAGCTGTTACCACCGTGGCTAAAATCCACACTACAGTTTTGTAAAAGGGGGAGAGGTTAGTTTGTGATGACATATTCCATACTAGGCAAAGGTGTTTTCTGTATGTTTGAAAGACATGGTTTTCTGTTAGGATTGACGGTGTTTAGGATTGGCTTGTTTAGTTTTACAATGGGTATATTGATGTTGTACTGCTCATTGCAGTATGTAAGATGTTGCCTTTTCCTAGATACTCATGTGTGACGTATGGCTTGTTACTAAAAATCATGTTTTTTGTACAGATGGAGGGGGGTGTCAAAAAAATGATGGGCCTCGGGTGTCACATATGCTAGATATGCCACTGATAATACTCCCTTAAGATTGCATAAAATTAAGCCTACTATACCGGATATCTGTTGGCGCTTATGTGGGCATCAAGGCTCTTTTGAACATATATGGTGGACTTGCCCTAAAGCAAGTGCTTATTGGGATATGGTGTTTGCGTTGCTGTCTGATATTTGTAGGGTTTTCTTTGTAAAACAAATGGATTGTGCTTTGTTGAATATGTCTCCTGAGGGGGTACCTGTAAATTTGGCAAACTGATAGCCAATTGTGATTGTGACTGCCGCCCGTATGGTACTTTTGTGATTATGATAAACATACCGAGAGCCTCAAAATAGTACCTGGCGGGCTGCATGTGGTCCCCGGGCCGGAAGTTTGAAACCATTGATTTATGATAATATCTTAGGATTTGGACCAGTAGGTCTTATTTCCGAACACAATTGTAAACAGTGTCAGGGGTCTGTGATGGTGATGGGGGATGTAATTAGGGGTGGAGAGAGAGGAAGTAGGTGTGAAGGAATCTGATAGGTTGTGAACTGTTCTTGCTCTATCCAATGAGCAGAAGGGCAGGAGGGGGGTTAACGACGCTTTGTCCTTCCTATAAAAACAATGGGTGTATTATGCCAAGTGTGTCTAGTTTGCCAAGGGGAGAGTGTGGCGCAGTGGTTAAAGCAACAGCCTCAGCACCCTGAGGTTGTGGCTTCAAACCCACACTGCTCCTTGTGACCATGGACAAGTCACTTAATCCCAAACACAATATATATAGGATAAAGAGAGATCAATCATAAATCCACAAATATAACTCTCTTTTTACAATTTTCAAATTCCTAATTGGAAACAGTGATGAAGTTTTCTCTTATTAGACTTATCTCTGACAATCATACAGTTTAGAAATTTATTCAAAGAGGAGAGGCCTCAGATCCCAAGATCTCTCATGCCTCACCTCTGTATCATGCTCTCCTGTATTCTGATGATCTTACATTGTACCTATATTCACTGATTGTCCAGCTCTGCTTTGTTGTAAACTGCCTCAAACTACCATGGCTTTGGCGGTATATAAGAAAAAAATTATTATTATTATCCCCGTGCATTATCAGCAATTAACTGTACAACCGCACTAGATAGGGAACTAACCTCATGGGCACTCTCTCCCTCCTGCCTCATTTTGATGATATCGAAAAACTCTCAAGAAACTTATAAAGAACTTAGCTTCATTTAGGCAGGAAGTTGTTATTTCTTAGCTCCTGTTTTCTTTGCTTTACTAGTCCATTCCTGCCGACGTGGAGCTAGCTGGCGTTTTGCTGTATAGCTGCGGCAGCTAAACAGCGAAACGCCAGCTAGCTAAGTTAAGTTTCTTGAGAGTTTTTCGATATCATCAAAATGAGGCAGGAGGGGGAGAGTGCCCATGAGGTTAGTTCCCTATCTAGTTAATTGCTGACAACGCACAGGGATAATAATAATTTTATTCTTATACAGTGGAACCTTGGTTTACGAGCATAATTCGTTCCAGAAGCATGCTCGTAAACCAAATTGCTCGTATATCAAAGCAAGTTTCCCCATAGGAAGTAAGGGAAACTGCTTTGTTTGGTTCCACCTCCTCCCCCCCCCCCCCCCGAGGCTACCGGCGCTGCTCCATTCTCCTCCCCCTTGAGGAATCCAACGCTGTTCCAAACCCCTCCCCGCGATCCAGCTTCCCCCCCCCCCCGCGAACCGGCATCCCCCCCCCCCCCGCTTGCGTTGCCCCCTCTCCACTGCAATCCTACTTCCCCCCTCCCGAGCAGTCAATGACACCCTTTACCCGACTTGGCACCAGTGCCGGTGCCCAAAGATCCTCCCTTTTCTGGCGTGGCTGGGCGGTGCGTCGGAGATCCTCCTTCTTTTGGGCTGGACTGGCTTTGAGCATGCGCAAATGCTCAAAGCCAGTCCAGCCCAGCCCAGAAGAAGGAGGATTTCCGACGCACCACCCAGCCCAGGCCGCGCCAGAAGAGGGAGGATCTTTGGGCACCAGCACTGGTGCCAAGTTGGGTAAAGGGTGTCATTGACTGCTCGGGGAGGGGGGGGAAAGTAGGATCGCGGTGGAGGGGAGGGCAACGAGAGCGGGGGGGTGCCGGATCGGGGGGGGGGGGCGCTCATAAAGCGAGGCAAGCTCGGTTTACGAGGCACCAAGTTTGCGAATGTTTTGCTCGTCTTGCAAAACACTCGCAAACTGGTGCACTCGTAAACCGAGGTACCACTGTATACCGCCAAAGCCATGGTAGTTTGAGGCGGTTTACAACAAAGCAGAGCTGGACAATCAGCGAATATAGGTACAATGTAAGATCATCAGAATACAGGAGAGCATGATACAGAGGTGAGGCATGAGAGATCTTGGGATCTGAGGCCTCTCCTCTTTGAAGAGATTTCTAAAGTGTATGACTGTCAGAGATAAGTCTAACAAGTCACTTAATCCCCCCCCCATTGCCCCAGGTACATTAGATAGATGGTGAGCCTGCCGGGACAGACAGGGAAAAATGCTTGAGCACCTGAATAAATTAATGTCAACAGCTCTGAGCGGGAGAACAGTATAGAAAATTCAATAAATAACTGTTATGTAAAATTGGGCGGGAAGACATGAAGAAAATGACTCGGTGGAGGTCTTGGCAGCGTTTCTCACGTGACCAATCCCAGCCAAGAAGGACGCCCCGCCCCCATCTGCCATGAAAGGCTTCCTGCACGCTCGGCTCTCGGTCAGTGTGAAGCCCCGCCTCTCCCCCCCCCCCTTTGTGATGTCATCTGCCTGAGCCCAACAGGAAGCGAGCCTGAGAGCTCCAAACCTCACTTCCCGTCCCTTTGTTCCTTCTTCTGACACTGCAGGAGACAAACCCTCGGCCAGAGAAAGAGCCTCACGTTAATTTCTAATCCTGCAAACTACAGAAGCCGAGAGGAAAATGCCTGCAGGAGCTTCTGCCCAGGTGGGAGACTCCCCCCAACTCCTTCTGTCCTGGGATGTTGCAGAGTCAGAGCTAGAGCTGGGGCTGAGGAAAAGCACTTTGGGACCCTCCTGAGGGGAAGGAGAGAGATCAGGAGTCTCACAAAGGGAGATTTGGGGTGTAATTGGTTTCTACTGCTATAGTCCTGCTCTGGCTGCAAATTATATACACAGAAAAATCTCTTCCTCTGCCCTAATGAGAGCTCACTTGAAATCTAACCCTCCTCTGGGGTTGTGTTACAAATATCTCTGTCATGCTCACCCCAGCACTGGAAGATCTCCTGAAATATAACTCTGTTCTGGGACTCTGGGTTATGTCATTGTAAATTTTACATAGTAACAGAGTAACATAGTAGATGACAGCAGATAAAGACCCAAATGGTCCATCCAGTCTGCCCAACCTGATTCAATTTAAATTTTTTAAATTTTTTTCTTCTTAGCTATTTCTGGGCAATAATCCAAAGCTCTGCCCGGTACTGTGCTTGGGTTCCAACTGATGAAATCTCCGTTAAAACCTAATCCAGCCCATCTACACCCTCCCAGCCACTGAAGCCCTCCCCAGCCCATCCCCCACCAAACGGTCATACACAGACACAGACCGTGCAAGTCTGCCCAGTACTGGCCTTAGTTCAATTTTTAATATTTTCTGATTCTAGATCCTTTGTGTTCATCACACGCTTCTTTGAACTCAGTCACAGTTTTACACTCCACCACCTCTCTCGGGAGCGCATTCCAGGCATCCACCACCCTCTCTGTAAAGTAGAATTTCTTAACATTGCTCTTGAATCTACCACCACTTAACCTCAAATTATGTCCTCTGGTTTTACCATTTTCCTTTCTCTGGAAAATATTTTGTTCTACGTTAATACCCTTCAAGTATCTCCCCTGTCCCTCCTTTCCTCTAGGGTATACATATTCAGGGCTTCCAGGCATATTTTCCTCCACCCCAATGAGCACCAACACTGGGAAGCCTCTTCCGGGAAGTGCTGCAGAAGATGCTGAGTATGTTTCTGATTTCTATTTCAGATGCAGGTGACATTTGAGGAAGTCGCTATCTCTTTCTCCCAAGAAGAGTGGGAGTATTTAGATGAAGAGCAAAAAGAGCTCTACAGGGAGGTGATGAAGGAGAATTATCAGACCCTGATCTCTCTGGGTAAGATATAAATTTACATGTTTATTAGCAATTTTGATTATGATTGTCTCATGTGATGAACCTAAATGAAACCATGAGGGTGTTGTTATCTCGCACATAGAGGACTATATAACTGGGTAGCGCCACTCTAGGCAGTTGTAGCCTATTGCACAGAAGATGAGAAAAAGTTCTGTGTTAAATTATAACAGGAAATGTTAGGAGAAGTTGCTTTAGAGTATAGGTTTATGGCTACTAGGCCCTTACAGGGGATGTTAGTAGGAACCCAATTAATGCTGGATATTTGGGACGAAGTAAGGGATATACTATTAGATGACAATCGCTATTCTGGGCTGATGGCCATTACACATAATCCAAAATTCATTCCTGGGATGATGTTTAGGGAGTTTCACAGGTGGGAAGCAAAGGGGTGAAGTGACTATAGACTGGGGAAGTCTGAGGGAATTTGGAACTTGAGGGAACATTGTGGTCTGAAGATGCTAGTTTTATCCTCTTTTTACAAGTGAGTAGTTTTATACAGAATGAGAAGAGAAGCGGGATATACAGGAAGTCATTAAATGTGAGGAATTCATGGGAAAGGGAAGACGGGACAAAGGGATCAAGAAATAGACTATAAGTTACTCTAGAGAACTCATGTTACACCAGTAGAGCTTCAGAAATGGTGTCAGAGTGAGATGGAAGATGTTGGAGTGGCTACAGAAGTAATGGGGATTTTTATCATTTTTGGTGGATTGTGTACTAAGGGCCTGCAAGTACTGGTCAGTGGTAGTTAAATGGGTGCAAGAAGTTGGGGGTGAAGTTCTGGAGTTGGATCTGTGATTTGCCCATTGGGTAGGATATGAGGAAACTGGAGGAGATTGCATGGAAGGCTAAAATTGAAGCTGTTGAGGCAACCAACCATATATAAAGAAGTATTCTAATCTAATCTTTAATTTATGGACAGCACTATGCCTTGGAGGAGAGTGTGGTATAATGGTATCCATAAATTAAAGATTAGATTAGATCTTTATACATGGTTGGTTGCCTCAACAGCTTCAATTTATGCTTTTAAGTCTTAGCACTGCTATTACTAGCACAAGGAACATAAAGGTAGGAAAGGGTTAAGGATTCCCTCCCCCACTCTAGTTTCCACTTCAAGTAACTAAAGTGCTATTGAAAATATGTTAGCCTTCCTTCCTCGTTGGCTTAACACTCTTAGCACAGCATTCACACAAATTCATTCACCATTCTGGTTCCCACTTCATTTCCCTAGTCTTCGCAGAGCTTACAGAAGCACGTTAATCATAACTCATACCTTCGTCTAACCATGGCTCAGCTTCACTTTCCCCAGATGCCGAAAGCATGTGTTATCGCCTGACTATCTGGTATTAGGCTCATATCCTGGAGATGCTCATCTGCTTTGTTGGGTTTTGGAAGTTCCTTTGTCAGCCTTTCTCCTTTCAGTGGCTGGAAGAGCTCAGGGCATTTTGCAACGGCCCTGCTGTTTCTGTGCAGTGGAGTGTTTAGGCTTCAGTTTCCTGCTGGGCAAGTAGCTCTCTCTAGGGATGAAGTTCCCTCTATCTGGCTTCAGTTTCCTGCTGGGCAAGTAGCTCTCTCTAGGGATGAAGCTCCCTCTATCTGGCTTCAGTTTCCTGCTGGGCAAGTAGCTCCCTCTATCTGGCTTCAATTTCCTGCTGGGCAAGTAGCTCTCTCTAGGGATGAAGCTCCCTCTATCTGGCTTCAGTTTCCTTCTGGACAAGTAGCTCTCTCTAGGGATGACGCTCTCTCTATCTGGCTTCAGTTTCCTGCTGGGCAATTAGTTCTCTCTAGGGATGAAGTTCCCTCTATCTGGCTTCAGTTTCCGGCTGGACAAGTAGCTCTCTCTAGGGATGAAGCTCCTTCTGTCTGGCTTCTGCTTCCTCACCTGTTTAATTACACTCACAGTTGAACCTAAGGTTTTGATTGGCTGCTGCTTAAGCTGCCTGCTTGTGTGTATTAGAACCTTCTCACATTTTCTCTGCCCCTCCCCCTCTCCTGTCTGTGCCTAGACTGGGAGATGTATCAATGCAAAACCCCCTAAAATGAAGAACACTAAGCATAAACCAGAGCTAAAAGTTTTTCGTGGAAGTTGGGAGTAATCAGAGGGGCAAACTCAACAAACCAAGATTCAATAACCCACAATCGAAATAAAATATTAGTTTGAAAGTATGTCCTCAGTGTGAAAGCATCAGCTCAGTTGCTTAACTAGTGGACCGGGGTTTTTACTGTCAAATATATTTTTATTGAGCAATCAAGAAAGCAACAGGTCAACACAACAAAGTACAAAACCAGCTCAACAGAGTATGAAATGTCCCCAAAAGAACCCCCCCAAACCCCAACGAAAGCACCCCCCCCCCACCCCCATTCCCACCCCTGGGTCCTCCTTCCAAATACACAGCAGCAAAGAATTAGAAAAGAAAAGTAAACACCAAGCAAAACAAAAGGATAGGTACAAACAAGAATCATCAATTGAGTATCCGGCTACGAGCCAGAGGGGTCAAAGTAGTCCAAAAAGGTTCCCAAGTGGTCTGGAAAAGGCGGCCCTGGCGAGAAGACAAATCAGTCACATCCCTCCTCTCCCACATCAGAAGAGAAATCATTCGGCATCTCCAAAGGGAATAGTCCGGAGCTTCGGCCTCAAGCCATTTCAGCAAGATGCATTTCAGAGCAATCTGGATAGACCACTTAAGGAAAGCTGCAACTCCTTTAGAACGTGGAAAGTAGTGAGGAACAGTCCCAAACAAAAGCAAAGGTGAGCTGCGAATGGTAACATGCCAAAGATTCTCCACAAAAGCAAAGAACCGGGGTTTTTACTGTATGCTACACACCATCATCGCACCACCCTTGTGTGTGTTTTAAATAAACTTGTGATTTTATGACCATCCGTGAAATTTCTTAACAAATAAGTGAATAAATACTAACGGTTGTTAGCAGCCTGTCCCTCAAAAACTCTCAATCTGCACTTTTCATATGGAAGCTCAAACTAATAGCTTATCTTTGTTGAGCTCTTGGCTTGTTGCAAAATGTCGCCACTTGGCTGGTTAATTGTAACGCTCCTCTCTTGCTCGTTTCGCGGCCACTGAGGTAAATTCTTCCCGGCCGTCCAACGTTCATTTATCTGAGCAGGTTTGAAAGCGTGTGTGCTCCCGCAGACCAGTGCCCGAAGGGGAGGGGGCTGCTGAGGTAAAGCCTTTCAACGTTTCACAGCATGACAGCACCGGAAAAGCTTTATTGAAGAAACAAAACAGACAAATGAATGCCTAACAAGTCAAAGCAAAGAATGAAATGAAACTAAGTGATAGCAGGTCACTTGATGCCATCATTCAATCCTCTGGAAGTTAGTGTTTAACTCGAAAATCCAATATTGTTCAGGCAAATGTATGTGGTGTTTTTTTATTGCCATGAAAGGAATCTGCAATGGACTCGATGACAAACCATCTGAGATCTTCAAAACGATGTTGGAAGCTTAAACAGTGAGGGACCTATGTAGCCTGCTCTTGTGCTCTGTTAATTTAGTTTTCATTTGTCCTAGTAGTGTGGTCAACATTCAGAAGTTCACAGGGGCACATGATCGCGTAGCTCAGTGTTTCTCAACTCGGTCCTGGAGTTACCCCCTTGCCAGTCAGGTTTTCAGGATATCCACAATGAATATGCGTAAACTCGATTTGCACACACCGTCTCCATTATACGAGAATTTCTTTCATGCACATTCATTATGGATAAAAGAACATAAGAAACGCCTTCACCGGATCAGACCGAGGTCCATCTAGTCCGGCGATCCGCACACGCGGCGGCCCATTTAGGTACTCCTATATGGAGACCTGGATTTACCGTATCCCTCAATATGATATGCAAGAAGGAAGGCATCCAACTTGCGCTTGAATCCCAGTACAGTAGTCTCCTCCACAACCTCCTCCGGGAGTGCATTCCAAGCATCCACCATGCGCTGTGTGAAAGAAAATTTCCTGACATTTGTCCTGAACCTGCTGCCACTCAGTTTCAGGCTATGACCTCTTGTCCGTGTCACATCTGAAAATGTCAGTAATGCTGCTTCTTGGTCTATTTTATCAAATCCTTTTAATATTTTAAAAGTCTCAATCAAATCCCCTCGCAGTCTTCTCTTCTCAAGGGTAAACAGTCCCAGTTTCCTGAGTCGATCTTTGTAGTTCAAATGTTCCATTCCTTTAATAAGTTTCGTAGCTCGCCTCTGCACTTTCTCCAGCAGAGTTATATCCTTTTTAAGGTATGGAGACCAGTGTTGGACACAGTATTCTATCCTTGAAACTTGACTGGCAAGGGGGTACTCCAGGACCGAGTTGAGAAACACTGACGTAGACCCACCCAAGATGACTTACAGATGGTCCTGTGATGAAATCCATTTGTCTTGTTGGTCTGTGGATGGGTCCAAGATGAACAATTTAAAGAAATAGTACACATATTACAATCTCCACACAGTTTATGACTACCCATTGAAAGAGTGTTACTGGAATACTGGCGGTTCTTGGTGCTAGATAAAAAAAAAAAATTAGCTAAATTTCTTGTTCTTTTTTATAGGCTATGCAGGGACCCTTATTAAATGTTTCATGAGTTGTTAATACATACCAGTGCTGGCGAATAATACGCGCTACCTTGGCAGCCTTATCTGAATGGGTCAAAACAAATACCTGCTTTTCCACAGGCTGTTTAGGTTGAGGTTGCAATAACCATTGAGGATTAGCATGTAAGGGGTAGTGCCTATTGTGGACTCTTATCTGTGAGAATGATGGCTTCTTTCTAAACTTCTTCAACCGTCGAACAGATGCATCGTATTCGTAGAAACTGACTGTTAGCTAAAGCCTGTTTTTAATCTTGGATGACAACAATCAAGTTTCATTCATATATACGAGCCTCCGCCACTGATTTCTCCAAGGAGGCTCGTATATATGAACGAAACTTGAATTTTTGCATTTTATTCATGTTTTCAGAGACACCATCACATTTTTTGAGAGTTTGTTGAGTGCTCCACTCGGTTCCCTGACGCAGGATCGAAACGGGCCCCGTCGGAACTTCTGATCAAGCTAAGTGTTTTGCTTGTAACAGCTTAAAGTATAAGAAAATTCGCTCTATGCTAGTTTACAGCAACAAATTTTGCTTTCACTTGAATCTATAATATGCAATGATTGGATGGTGAGGCAATTTTCTCTTGGGGCTGTGGCTCCTTCATGTCTCTGAGCATATTTTTGAATTCTAAGTGTGTTTGTTCTCTAGAAGTATGAATCTCATCATTACACCTTTTGAGTGATTTTCTGACTTGTGTATGCTTCCTTTTTAATCACTCTTCTTAGTAGAGTACCAGTTTTCTGGTTTTCCCCATATACCACTGGACTTTGTATGAAAGCAGTAGCAGCTTCAAGATATTGCCATTGGCTGCAAAGTTTGGAGATTTTGGGTTGCCAGACTGGAGGAAGATGTCTAAAGTTGGCAGGGCTTGTGAATCCCCACTAGCTCAAGTATTTCTAAATTGCACTCAGGCAGGGAGAAACTTTGGTGCCCATCAACTAATTTTGGGCTCCAGTCCCTCCCCAAATCATCTGTATATGACTACGCCACTGAATACAAAAATAATTGTGATGTACATATCCCAAAGCTAACATATTCCACTTAATAAATTCAAAATAAAACTATTTTTTCTACCTTGTCTGGATGTTTTGTTTTTCCATCATCTTGGTCCCAGTTTCTCTTTCTGCTTTTTGTCTATCTTCAACTAATTCTCTTTCCAGTGTCTGATGTCCATTTTTTTTTCCTCTTCTCTCTTGTTCCATTTCCTCCTTATGCTTGTCTCCAACGTATTGATTTTTCCCTTTCAGCTTTTTTAACTTTATCTTTTCTTTTTTGCCTCTTGTCCACTCAAATCTTGCCTTTTTTCTCCCCTTTTTCTTTTTAAATGTTCAGCTACCTCTCAGTTCTCCATTTTCTCTCAGTCCTTAGCTCTCAAGTTTCAAGTTTATTAAAAATTTGTTTGACCGCTTAATCCAATTTCTAAGCGGTTAACATAATAAAATTACACAAAAACAGGTTAAACATCTTAAAACAGGGAAGACAAGTGACTTACACAAACATACAGCTACAAAAGGACAGATGGGGAAGAACTACAATAAATATAGGATAGGTAAGTCATAAAGGCTAAAACAGTAGGTTGGGTAAAAGATTGTCAAAAAAAAAAAAAAAAGCGTCTCGGAATAGAAATGTTTTTAGTTCTATTTCACTCCTTTCCCAGCCTATTTCTTTCTATCTACTCCCCATTATCACATTTCTACCACTGTACTAACTGCTCTCTCAGTCATCTTGTCATCTCCCTTTTAACCTCATCCGCATAGCTCACCACTTTCAGAATCCCCCTCCCTCTCTACACTGGTCAGGCTATAACTCCCTGTCCCTTTCTTTCCATCTTCTTTCTTATCCCAGCTCTCTTCCCTCCTGCCCTCCCATGAATCCATCTCTCCTCCTCTTTCCCATGGTCCAACATTTTGCTTCCTCTCTTTTCTGGTTTTCTTCTTCCCTCCCCTTTTGATGCTGAACAATGAAATGGAGGGAAAAAAGAGAGATGCTGTATCTCTCTGCCTTCCATCCACAGGCCTAACATTTCTCCCTCACCATAGGCTGTTGAGCAAGATGAAATCGATGGGGTTGGGAGAAACGCTAACTGCATGGGTCAAGGATTGGCTAAGTGGTAGACTTCAGAGGGTGGTGGTTAACGGTACCCTCTCTAAAACGTCAGAAGTGACAAGTGGAGTACCGCAGGGCTCCGTCTTGGGCCCGCTCCTTTTCAACTTATTCATAGGGGACCTGACTTAGGAGTCAGTTCAGCGGATGGCCACCAGGATGGTCTCGGGGCTCAAAGATCTTCCGTATGAAGTAAGGCTGAATAAATTGCAGCTGTACTCACTTGAAGAACGAAGAGAGAGAGGGGACATGATCGAGACATTTAAATATATCACGGGTCGTATCGAGGTGGAAGAGGATATCTTCCGTCTTATAGGACCTTCTTCCACCAGAGGGCATCCGCTGAAAATCAGGGGAGGGAAATTTCATGGTGACTCCAGAAAGTATTTCTTCACTGAGAGGGTGGTCGATCATTGGAATGAACTCCCACGGCAGGTGATTGAGGCCAACAGCGTGTCAGATTTCAAAAATAAATGGGATATTCATGTGGGATCTCTAATGAGGTAAGGGCAGGGGGTGGTGAGCAAAATCAAGGAGAAGGGTCAATAGAGTGGGCAGACTTGATGGGCTTTGGCCCTTTTCTGCCGTCATTTTTCTATGTTTCTATTTGCTGACGACGCCAAACTATGTAACATAGTAAGCGGCTCTGATTTACACGATAGTATGATGCATGACCTTTTTTTGTTGGAACGTTGGTCATCTACCTGGCAGCTGGGCTTCAACGCCAAGAAATGCAAGGTCATGAACCTCGGCAGTAGGAATCCGTGCAGAACTTATACCTTAAATGGTGAAACCTTAGCTAGGACTGTAACAGAACGAGATTTGGGAGTGATCATCAGTGCAGATATGAAAGCTGCCAATCAAGTGGAGAAGGCTTCATCTAGGGCAAGACAAATGTTAGGTTGTATCTGCAGAAGTTTCGTCAGTCGGAAGCCTGAGGTCATCATGCCATTATACAGAACCATGGTGAGACCACATCTGGAATACTGTGTGCAATTCTGGAGGCCACATTACCGTAAAGATGTGCTAAGAGCAGAGTCAGTTCAGCGGATGGCCACCAGGATGGTCTCGGGGATCAAGGATCTCTCATACGAAGAGAGGCTGAACAAGCTGCGGCTCTACTCTCTCAAGGAACATAGGGAGAGGGGAGACATGATTGAGACATTTAAATACATCTCCGGACGTATCGAGGTGGAAGAAGATATTTTCCTTCTCCAGGGACCCTCAGCCACAAGAGGGCATCCGCTTAAACTCAGGGGCGGGAAATTTCATGGGGACACCAGAAAGTATTTCTTCACCGAAAGAGTGGTTGATCATTGGAACAAGCTTCCAATACAGGTAATCGAGGCCAACAGCGTGCCAGATTTTAAGGGTAAATGGGATGCCCATGTGGGATCCTTAAGAGGATGGAGTTAAGGATGGGTCATTAGGAGAGGGATCTCCAGGAGAGCAGACTCAGGGGGGTGGGTCTGTGAAGTGGGCAGACTTGATGGGCTAAGGCCCTTATCTGCCGTCATTTTTCTATGTTTCTATGTTTCTAAACCTTCCATCCTCAGATCCAACTTCTCTTCCCTTTCTCTTCCCAACTGCCCCCCATTCCATCTCTCCCCCTGCCTCCCTCCCTCCCCCAGGTCCACCATTTCTCTCTTTCTCTTCCCAACATTTCTTCCTTCAAGTATCTCTTTCTTCCTCTACACCACCCCAGGTCCAATTTCTCTCCCTTCAGACCCACCAGCTGTCTCTCTGTCCTCTGTTTCTGGCCCCATAAGCTCTCCCTCACGCCCAATCTAGCACTTCTTTAAATACCCTCCCCCTTTGTACTTTAAAAAAACCCCAGTTAGTCCAGGAGGCTTCCTTTGCCTAGCATGTTCTCCCCCCTTCTCTCTGTGCCGGTCCGATGTTGCCCTCACCTTCTGTCAGGCTGAAATATCTGCTGGACTGGGCAGTGATTTATCAACGTTGCCTGTGGCTCCCCTTCCTTATTTCCTATTTGGTGCAGTAGCAGGGATTGCTGCTGTCCTTGCTGGGTAGAATACACCTTTTTCGTATGATCCTGTTCCCCAAGTGGCTTTATGTTGTTCATACTCTCCCTGTATATTTGCTGAAGAAAGATATTCAAGCCCTCAGCTCTTTGCTTTTGAAGTTCTTTTGGGGTGGGAAAAAGCCTAATCTCAGGTGGGCTAGCATGGTCAGGGGTGGTTTGGGTATACCAGATATCCGGCTATATGATCAGGCTCGTCTTTTACATCATATTAACGACTGGGTGTTGGGTACAGATCTATTTATTGATGTGGCCCTAGAGCGGGATTATTTTTATCCTTTGTACCTAGTGTATCTTTTACAAGCACAACTTCAGGATGTCTCTCGGCCCACACAGAGCAGTGTGGAAACAAGTTCTTTCTCTTTGGGGGTCAGGATCCACATATCAGTGTGTTAATGCTGCTGGTAGGCAAAACAACCTTTCCGCCGGGACTCAGCGCCCTCTATTTTCAGCAAGTGGAGGACTAGGGGCATATTCCAATTATGTCACATTCTGCAGGAGGAGGGTACACTACTTTCTTATGAGACATTGATTGCTAGAGGGATCCCGGATGGAAGCGCACTATGCTTATCAACAAGTCCAACGTTATGTGAGGTCCCTCCCGGTGGGTTCCCTGTCTTGGGAGTTTGGGGAGACCAGAATATCGGTTTCCTACTTCCATAGGGGCTTCCTTGAGCTACAAGCCTCCTGGGAACTTTTCCAGGGTACTGCAGTACTGGCAGAAAAATCGAGACTGGAATTTAACACTGCCAATATTGCTGAGGGCTCTCAAGGGCATCCCAGTAGTGGTGGGTAGTGCATAATTACAAGAGTGTCGTTATCGTACTATGATGCGTGCGTGCTTATGTCCGTCAAAGCCAAGCTTATTACATGGGAAGTGTTGAGACACAGCTTTGTATAAAATGTCATTCTGCTGCAAACTCTTAGGTGCATAGTCTGTAGGCTTGTTTAACAATTCAGGGTTCTTGGGGCGATGTTGCTTCCCTTTTGGGAAAAACTTTAAACACAGCGATTTCTATCTCTGTTCCTGGTATACTGTTTTGTAATTTTTTTCTTTTACATATGTATCCAGCTCAGGAAAAATTTTTCTTCAGCAAGTGTTATGTCATGGGGAAGAAATGTATTTTGAATCATTGGTTATCTGAACAGCCTCCTTCCGTGTGGTATTGGAGAAACATACTACATGCCCTGATGCAGTGGGAGGCGAGAGCTGTATCTGGTTTCCAGAGAAGGCGTAAAGCTTTCCTTCAAGTGTGGACCCCTTATCTGAATGTTCTGGCTCTGAGAAATACAAGGAGAAGATCTCCCCAACCCCCTTAAAAAATGGGGTGAGGGGGAGAGACTCTGGCTCTGAGAAAGTCAGCTCTTGCTCAATTTATAATTTGGTTTATTGGATTCAATACATGGGTTGTTATACTATCTTTTGTTAGATTACAGGAGGGTTGGGCAGGAAGGGTGGTGCAGGGGACCAAGGGGAAGTGTGGTCCTGCAGTGGTTAATGGCTTGTGAACAAGATGGGCATGGTTCATTGTTACAGAAATTATTATTCTTGTACGGATGTTTGTACTTTTCATTGATTTCAATAAAAAGAATATTAAATAAATAAGATGAGTAAAGAAGGTTTCTGTTACTTTTATGAGGTATAAAAAATTTGAGAAAATTAATTTAATGCAATTTTCTTACCCCAGCAACAGGTTCTCCAACCGTCACCCCTAAGATTATATCCCACATCGAACGCGGGGAAGAGCCGTACATCAGGGGTGAGCCTGGGTCAGAGGAAAGAGAAACTGGGAAAAACAGCTGCTCAGGTGAGTGGAGTAATAAAAGGGACTGGGGTAAAAATGCCTTCTATAGACATCTTTTGTAGGGAAAGCACTGGGGGTTCTGCCCCTTTATAGATGAGGACAGTCACTTGACCTGTAAGGGAAGGCTTAACCTATGGGCCACACAATGTAATCTCTGGAAAGGTAGAGGGAAAGTGTTTATCTGTAACTTCACATGTGAGAAATCTTGAAGCTCAAAACCGTGTCGTGAGGGAGTCAGAAGGAAGGTGTGTTTTGTGGTGCCAGATCTTGGGCTGTAACTTTTGTGAGCTTTGCTGTGTACTGGGTCTGTGTGCAGAAGCAGCAGGTTCTCTGGATGTTGTCCAGCTGGCTGCATAATTGTGAACCCCTAAATGTGTCACTTTAACACGTCACTTAGCGTAATATTTGCCTCTTTCTCCTCAGTCTGACTTCGGTGCCCTTTCTTCACTTAATTGACTTATACAAAGTTAACCTAATTATGCTCAATCAATATTCCAGATATTTCCCAGATCACGACCAGGATAAAGTTAGGAGAGCCTTTTTGCTATTAGTACATGGTCACCTGGGTCTCTTCTAAATCACAGTTCTACACAGACTCCTACATCCTAGACTATTTCAGCCTTATCCAGATAATGCTGAGGTGGTTTGTCCGTATTTTTAGTGGCACTAGTGGGATAAGTACTGCTGGAAATCAAGTTTAATAAGTCTTGATATATCATCCAGTCAGAGACCTTTCTGGGCTGTTTACAATAGTACTTTAAAATCACTCAGAAAATATTAAATTAAATGCATCTGGGGACAGGAAAGAAAAGAACGCTGACAAGTCCAGTCACCAGGAAGCATGTTATTGTTTGAAGACATCCTCAAATAAGATGATGTTGAGACCTCGTTTGAATCTAATCTTCAAGTTTATTAAGATTTGTTATCTACGCAATATCATATATTTCAATGCGTATAACAATTTTTAAAAAAAATAAAAAAGGGGAGGACAAAACAAGACATTGTAAACAAATTATTTAAGTTCTAATACAAACTGGTACAAAAGGCAAAGGGGATGAACTACAATCTTTAAGGAAAGAAAAAGAAACATTTAGGGAAGAACACATATGGTGGGAACACATAAGAAGAAAATAAAGAATAATTTGGCGACCTACTCATAAGATTCATTAAAGTCTAAAGATTTAGTACTTGGTAAGTTATGCTGTCTATGTTTTCAATGCGTCCTTGTACAGAAAGCTTTTTTATTTTTTTTTTCCCATTTTTTATTTTCAAATTTTACATAAAGTGTACAAAATATTAAAATACAATTGATAAATACATAGTATCACTTTTATATCTAATACATTATATATCTAAATTTGATTTTCCCCCTCTCCCTCCCCCCACCCTTTTATTACTTTAATATAATATTTTTAATTTTCAAATTTTACATAAAATGTACAGAAAGCTTTTTAAGGAGCGCTTGAATTTTTCTAAAGAAGGTTCATTCCGTAGATATCAAAATTGAGGGAAATGTGTTCCAATGAGTAGAGCAAGAACAACAAATCCAACGAAACGGCAGTGATATGTCAAACAGCAAACAAAAGGAAGAACTGCAGGAGTGGCGTACAAGATGCCAAGTCTTTAGTCAGTAGACATAGACATCTATAATAATAAAATGCTTAGCGCGCATGCGCACTCGCGCCGCGTGTTCCCTGATCCCTTTTCTGTCAGGATGTGCTGGGAAGAATGCGCATGCTGTGGCCCACTGTAGAGCAGAACAGTACTTTATAATTCCTACAGGGGAAACCCCAATATAGCACTCTGACGTGTGGCCCGAAATGGAACCACCCTGCAGGACCGGATTCCAAACTGGAATCAAAAACAAAACAAAATCATCACCATTATTATTCAAAGAAATAATATTATTTTTATTCCTTTTTGTATCCAGATAAGTAGACTTTTCAAGATAGCTGCTAAGCTGGTCAGAATGTTTTATACAGCAGCATAAAGAAACGAAAAAAATAGCAAACTTAGCAAGCAAAAACAGCCTACAATCCAGTCCTTGCCTTGCATTCAACAATGATGAAACCTCAGCTGTGTCTGAGGATAGCAGCCCAATTCAGGCCTAGCACTGACTGCTCCACAGCAGGCAGTTTCACAGAGAAAAAAAAAAAAAACAAACCAAATAGTTCAAGTCACTTATCTTCACAGCACAAGTGTTTCAAAGTTCCTCCAAGCCTCTGGCCAGTTCACTCACTGCCAGGAAAAAAGGGGAGTGATAGGTTTTGCACACAAAAGTCCTTAATTTGACTCTCACAATTCCCTCCCAAGATATCAGCAAAACCTCTCCCAAAAATCACTCCCTAGCTTGCAAACAAAAATGTTCCACAAACAGTCCAGCACCCACAAACTACACTCACTGTTTGAAGGTGGAAGCAAAGTCCACCTGCATGGCTTCAGGCACCTCAGGAGCAAACTCTGACAAACCTTCTTCCAATTCCATGGGCTGTTCTCCTGGAAACATGGGCTCTTCAGCTTGACCCTCCTCCAACACCTCCATTGGAACTGGTTTGCTGCTCCTGCTTGGCTGAGAGGACTCCCTAGGGAGAAAAGGATTAAACCTCCTCCCTAGCTTGCTTCCTTGCCTGTTCTCTGGGCCAGGTTTAAATACTTTAGGGCGACGCCCTGCAGTGTCAGCCCTGGCAGTGTTCCAAGGGCCTCTTGGGCTCCCCCGGTGGTCAATGTCATTATTTGGCTCAGAAACAATCTGACCCTTCCCAATTCCTTTCCGAGTTTTCTTTTCTGCTCCATTTTCTTTTTCCCTATCTGAGACCAGAGCAGGGAGGATACCTGGCTGGTCACAATGCGCGCTTACTACCTACGTCACACATGCCAACTCAGCTGGGGCAGTCGGGGCCTCCCACGCCGCGCCCAACCCGATCATATAACTCCTGCAAGGGGGGGAGGGAGGGCTACTTCCCTCTCTCTCCGTTTGCCTTTGAGACCGTCCGCGACAGGCCCCGCAGCCTCCCTCCTCTGAATGTCGTTTTCCCCGATTATCCAGCATCCAGCCCTCTCCCCCCCCCCCCCCCCCGGCCACCACTCCCTGTTTCCGGCGAGGCGGGCCGCGTCAGGGGAGACGGGGTATCAAAGTGTGAGCGAGCTGCAGAAGTGGTGGTGGTGGGCAGCCTCAGGTATGAATTTGACATTAGGATGGTGGGGTGGGGAGGCCTGAGAGCGAGCGTGCGCGCACAGGGAGGAGACAGGGAGAGACGCGCTGGACTGGGAGGAGGTTGGAGAAGCGGAAGAGGAGAGACCGGTCTCCGAATACGTGTGAAGAGAAGGAGGCTCTTGGAGTGTGAGGCCAGCGGAAGACGTGTGACACTCCCGCCTGTGCTTCCCTCCCCCTTCTCCCCCGCAGAACATCTTCCGAGGGAAAACACAGTGCGACTCATTGAGTTCAGTAGTTTTTACCTGCTGGACTTGGCTGATGCAGCATAAACACCAACCTCACCTTCTCCTCAAATTGACAGGGCTCATTCACTACCCAAATGCCTCCCTTCACACTCATCCAGTATGCTTCCGACCCAGACTCCTCCCCTCCTCCCACTACACATTTATTACTCGCCAATGTCTTAGCAAACTCACTAATCATTCCTTACTGCCTCTCCCACTAATTACCGTATTTTTACGCATATAACGCGCATACGTGTATAACACGCATACGCGTATAGCGCGCAGGTCCAAAGCATTACTGTAAAAAAAATTTTTATATAGCACGCACACGCGTATACTGCGCATGCTGCTATAACCTCCTCCCACTCCCGTTTACTCTTCTGGCCTGCGAACCGGCATCCTCCCCCCGCTCGCGTCACTCCCCCCTCCCCCGCGATCCTACATCCCCCCCAGCACCGCAAAACATCTCTTACCCGATTGGGCACCAGCACCAATGCACAGGACGTGCCAGTGCCCGAAGATCCTCCCTCGTTGTTGCTGGGCTGGGCTGGGCGGTGCGAGGGAGATCCTCCTCCTTCCTTGTGCCGGGCTGGACTGGACTTTGACCCTCGTAGGGGGGCTGGCGCTTCTAAGGCTACTTTTGCGCGCTGAATCTAGGAGACTATTGCTTCCGCTTATCTTCTGAGGCAGAAGCCTGTTCTGGAGTTTCTCAAGGCTCATTCCACTCGGGGTCAGGCGGCTTCTTGGGCTGAGTCTTCGCTCGTGCCTCCAGTGGACATTTGTAAGGCTGCGGCTTGGTCTTCCTTGCATTCCTTTGTCAGACACTACCGGGTAGATGTTCAGGCGCTTTGGGACACGGTGTTTGGTGAGGGTGTTCTGGTGTCGGCCCTTTGGGGTGTCCCGCCCGTGATGGGGACTGCTTTGGTACGTCCCATTCATAAAGATTAACCTCTACTGGTCTGGAGAGTGCTAAAGAAGGAGAAATTAGGTTCTTACCTGCTAATTTACTTTCTTTTAGCTTCTCCAGACCAGTAGAGGACCCCACCCTGTCTGTTGTTGTGTTGTCAGGGCTGTTGTGCGGGCAGTTTTGTTTTTTGCTGCGGGTTCTAGTATTTTTCTAGGGCCGGGGAGAATTAAAGAACAGCGGCTGTGACTCGGCTGGCTTAGCTGGCCAGTTATGGAGACATTTTCCTTTTGGTATCCCTCCTCTACATTTTCCAACAGCATTTTGGGTACTTTAGTTGTTACTCCTGTTCGGAGTATTGTTTATTTCAGTTTTCAGTTCTTAGTTCTGCTTGGCTATTCAGCAGACTGATGAGAATAGAGAAGGGGATATCTTTTTTTTAAATATTCTTTATTCATTTTGAAAACTTACAGCAAGCGTACAGGAATATATCATTAGTAACAATAACACTTGTAATTCTCATATAAATTCTACAAACAAAAAAATTATAACCCGTCCCACCCATCTTCTTTCAAATATTATAATCAGTTTTGTTTTCAGTCTCCACCTGCTGGTCATGATTGGATATACACCCATTTGTAAAGATTAACCTCTACTGGTCTGGAGAAGCTAAAAGAAAGTAAATTAGCAGTTAAGAACCTAATTTCTCCTTCACCACTGTTCGTGTGTTCAACCATAGATAAATGGGTATCTAATGTATATTTTGTAATGATTTTAGTTTGTATATCCCCAAATTTTATAACTTTATTATTGTAAGCCACTTAGAAATCTGATAACCAGGATAACAACATAAGAACATAAGCATTGCCTCTGCCGGGTCAGACCAGGGGTCCATCATGCTCCCGCAGTGGCCCCCCAGGTCCATGACCTGTAAGTTCTCCACCACCTAAATTGTTTATGCCCTAATCCTGAAGTACCCTGTATAATAACCCTCTATCTATACCCTAAATCTTGAAACCTATATATTGCTGTCAGAACACTCCGATTTTTGGCAATTCTACAGAATTGACTCCCTTAACTCTCCATTCCTCTTTCTAAAAAAACCAGCTCACAAACTTACACTGTCTGGAATGAAATGCTTGCAATGCAATGCATAGTAACATAGTAGATGACGGCAGATAAAGACCCAAATGGTCCATCCAGTCTGCCCAACCTGATTCAATTAAAATTTTTTAATTTTTTCTTCTTAGCTATTTCTGAGCAACAATCCAAAGCTCTACCCGGGACTGTGCTTGGGTTCCTACTGCCGAAATCTCCGTCAAAGCCTACTCCAGCCCATCTACACCCTCCCAGCCACTGAAGCCCTCCCCAGCCCATCCCCCACCAAACGGCCATATACAGACCGTGCAAGTCTGCCCAGTACTGGCCTTAGTTCAATATTTAATATTGTTTTCTGATTCTAGATCCTCTGTGTTCATCCCACGCTTCTTTGAACTCAGTCACCGTTTTCCTCTCCACCACCTCTCTCGGGAGCAATTTTGTAGTTTTACAACTACACTCGCCCTCTTCTTTAGAAAGCCACGCTAGCATTTTTCGCACCGGCCGCTGCGGTAAGAACTCTGATACTCATAGGAATTCTGTGTAAAGGAGAGGGTTAAAGCGATTCACATACAGGTACTTCAAGTATTTTTCCTATCTGTCCCGGTGGGAGAGGGGAGACATGATCGAAACATTTAAGTACCTCATGGGACGTGTCGAAGTGGAAGATGATATTTTCTTTCTCAAGGGACCCTCGGCCACAAGAGGGCACCCGCTCAAACTCAGGGGCGGAAAATTTCATGGTGACACCAGAAAGTATTTCTTCACAGAGAGAGTGGTTGATCATTGGAACAAGCTTCCAGTGCAGGTGATCGAGGCAGACAGCGTGCCAGACTTTAAGAATAAATGGGATCCCTACGAGGGTCAAGATAAGGAAATTGGGTCATTAGGGCATAGACAGGGGGTGGGTAAGCAGAGTGGGCAGACTTGATGGGCTGTAGCCCTTTTCTGCCGTCATCTTCTATGTTTCTATGATGGGTCATTTGGCCTTTATCTGCCATCATGTTTCTATAATCAGAAAGTTCTATGACATCACAATGCAGGTGTAAAGAGCCTTAGCCTATAGGAAGAGGAGATGCAAATGTTAAGAGCCTTAGCCAATAGGGAGAGAAGGAGAGAGTGGCTGCTGCAGACACCAGAAAGTATTTCTTCACAGAGAGAGTGGTTGATCATTGGAACAAGCTTCCAGTGCAGGTGATCGAGGCAGACAGCGTGCCAGACTTTAAGAATAAATGGGATACCCATGTGGGATCCCTACGAGGGTCAAGATAAGGAAATTGGGTCACTAGGGCATAGACAGGGGGTGGGTAAGCAGAGTGGGCAGACTTGATGGGCTGTAGCCCTTTTCTGCCGTCATCTTCTATGTTTCTATGTTTCTAATGTACCTGGGGCAGTGGAGGATGAAGTGACTTGCCCAGTGTCACAAGGGGCAGAGTGGGATTTGAACCCACAACCTCAGGGTGCTGAGGCTGCAGCTCCGACCACAACTATAAAAGTGGAGGGAAAAAAAAATCAGTTTGATAGGAGGATAAAGACTAGAGAATGACACGGGGAAAAATTCTGTCCCCGTCACTGCCCCGTCCCCGGACCACCATCTCTTCACCACCCCGTCCCCGCCGTCACCTTCACTGCCCCGTCCCCGTCTCTGCCAACCCCTTCACCGCCCCGTCACCATCCCCGCTGTCCCTTTCACCGCCCCATCCCCTTCTTCAGCATCTTCTCCTCTCCATCCTCCCACCCCCAGCACCCTTCACGCGGTCCAGCGGCTCCCTCCTTCCGGCCAGCTGTGGATTTCCCTCCGTCCCTCCCTTTCCCTTATCTTCTCTTGTTGAAACTGGCAATTTCTATAAGGCTATGCGCTGTATTATAGCCGGAGCCTTGAAGTCGCGTCGGTTTGCCTGCTAGAAAAGTCTCCTCCGATGCAACCGGAAACAGGAAGTTGCGTCGGAGGAGACTTTTCCAGCAGGCAACGCGACGCAACTTCAAGGCTCCGGCTGTAATACAGCGCATAGCCTTATAGAAATCGCCAGTTTCAACAAGAGAAGGTAAGGGAAAAGGAGGGAGGGAGGGGGCTGCCGGATCGAACTATCTTCACTGCGTGTTCATGCTCGTTCACCGCGCGTGCTAACCATTCACCGCTCCACGGGGCGGTGAATGGCCTTGTCCCCGATCTCGTGGTGACCTTTTTTTTGGTCACCATTTTGGCGGGTTACCCGCAGCTAGTCGTGGATAACAACCACTGTATCATTCTCTAATAAAGACCTCAGATTTTCCTCATTGGCAGAATAAACAACAAGCAACCTCATGTGATCTTTGACTTCTCTCTCTCTCCTTCTCTGCTCAGAACCAATAAACCACCAAAACCTGTCACTTCCTCCTCTATAATATTACCAAAATCCGACCTATCCTCTCTGAACACACTACCAAAACCCTTATCCATGCTCTCATCACCTCACGCTTAGGCTACTGCAACGTATTTTTCTCGGGCCTCCCACGCATCCATCTCTCACCCCTTAAATAAGTTCAAAATGCTGCTGCATGACTTATATTCCATGAGAGCTGCTATGCTCACATTACCCCTCTCCTCAAATCACTTAATTGGCTCCCCATCCGTTTCCGAATACAGTTCAGACTCCTTTTACTGACTGTCAAGTCTATTCACTTTGTAGCCCCCCCCAATATATCTCCTCACTTATCTCTCCTATGCTCCCCCCTCCCGTGAACGCCATTTATCGGGTTAGTCCCTTTTATCTGTACCCTTCTCCACTGCCAACTGCAGACTCCGTCCCTTCTGTCTTGCCGCGTTGTATGCCTGGGAGAGGCTGCCCGAATCTATACGTCATGCTCTGTCTAGCAGTATTCAAATCCACTTTTTTGAAGCAGCTTTCAACTCTTAACTCTCACTCACTGTCAGATACTTTTACCCATTCTATCATTCTTTCTACCAGAATCTCAACCCTGAGATGTCCTGTCTGAACAGGGACCGTGTATGTTAAATGTATAGCGCTCGTATGCCTTTCAGTGCTATAGAAATGATAAATAGTAATACTGCCTGTTGAATGGAGTCACTTCAGTCATTGGTCAAAAAATCCTCCTTATAATCTGTGCACCTTTCTGTCACCTTATTCATTCATCTTGACATAGACTGGCTCTGCCTCATGATGAACTTACATGACATTACATTAGTGGCTTCTATTCCGCCAGTACCTTGCAGTTCTAGGTGGATTACAAAAGAAGTTAACTGGACATTTCCAGGAAAAATTACAATTTAGGGTGCTGTTTACGTGGTTGAGTCTTTGAAGTGAAAGTTAGGGTGCTGTTTACGTGGTTGAGTCTTTGAAGTGGAAGTTAGGGTGCTGTTTACGTGGTTGAGTCTTTGAAGTGAAAGTTAGGGTGCTGTTTACGTGGTTGAGTCTTTGAAGTGAAAGTTAGGGTGCTGTTTACGTGGTTGAGTCTTTGAAGTGAAAGTTAGGGTGCTGTTTACGTGGTTGAGTCTTTGAAGTGAAAGTTAGGGTGCTGTTTACGTGGTTGAGTCTTTGAAGTGAAAGTTAGGGTGCTGTTTACGTGGTTGAGTCTTTGAAGTGAAAGTTAGGGTGCTGTTTACGTGGTTGAGTCTTTGAAGTGGAAGTTAGGGTGCTGTTTACGAGGTTGAGTCTTTGAAGTGAAAGTTAGGGTGCTGTTTACGTGGTTGAGTCTTTGAAGTGAAAGTTAGGGTGCTGTTTACGTGGTTGAGTCTTTGAAGTGAAAGTTAGGGTGCTGTTTACGTGGTTGAGTCTTTGAAGTGAAAGTTAGGGTGCTGTTTACGTGGTTGAGTCTTTGAAGTGGAAGTTAGGGTGCTGTTTACGAGGTTGAGTCTTTGAAGTGAAAGTTAGGGTGCTGTTTACGTGGTTGAGTCTTTGAAGTGAAAGTTAGGGTGCTGTTTACGTGGTTGAGTCTTTGAAGTGGAAGTTAGGGTGCTGTTTACGAGGTTGAGTCTTTGAAGTGAAAGTTAGGGTGCTGTTTACGTGGTTGAGTCTTTGAAGTGAAAGTTAGGGTGCTGTTTACGTGGTTGAGTCTTTGAAGTGGAAGTTAGGGTGCTGTTTACGTGGTTGAGTCTTTGAAGTGGAAGTTAGGGTGCTGTTTACGAGGTTGAGTCTTTGAAGTGAAAGTTAGGGTGCTGTTTACGTGGTTGAGTCTTTGAAGTGAAAGTTAGGGTGCTGTTTACGTGGTTGAGTCTTTGAAGTGGAAGTTAGGGTGCTGTTTACGAGGTTGAGTCTTTGAAGTGAAAGTTAGGGTGCTGTTTACGTGGTTGAGTCTTTGAAGTGAACGTTAGGGTGCTGTTTACGTGGTTGAGTCTTTGGAGTGAAAATTACAAGAGTTGTAGAGACTTTGGAGGGAAATTTACAAGAAAGGGGAAGGACAAGGGGATGAGAATTGATATCTAGATCCATTTTTTGAATAGCAGGGTTTTGATTTCTTTTCAAAATGATTTGAAGTCATTTGTTGATGTCGGCATGATGGAGATGGAGTGGTTAAGTTTCGCTGCTTGCGTTGCTAGTAGGTTGTCATACATCTTCTTGCGCTGAGTACCTTTGAGTGGAGGGTAGGTAAATGGGGTCTGAGTTCTCCTTTGTCTAGTTATGTTGTTCCAGTTTAAATTCGCACTGCCAGTGAGTGGAATCTGAGGTCTTTTGTAGTTGGTTTTCAACCTGCATTTGTGGTAAGCTTTTCTGTCTTTTTTCTTTGTTTGCTCTAACCACTATTTATATCCAGCAGGTCATCAGATCCGACATGAATGGAAGAGAATAAAGAATCAAAGAGAAGATCTGGTAGACATGGAACAAATTCAAACCCAGTCAGAAAATGTCTATGAGAATGTTTCCCAAAGCCCTCAGAAGATTAACACAAAGAATTGTGAGCAGGAATCAAAGGAACCGAGAGATCCTGCAGGAGACATAACAGATGGAGTCATTAAGTGTGAGAAAAATGACAGGGCACTCAGTAACATCCCTGAGGACAAGAGACACCTAGCAGAGAGACCCTTCCAAATGAATAATAGTGATAAAGTGACTTCTACATTACTCCATGGTAAGAGGAATGAGGGAAAAATCCAAATACACAAAAGCGATCATAAAAATGAGAAACTATTTACATGTACTGAGTGTAATAAAAGCTTCACTCGGCTTTCAACTCTAAAAGCACACCAAGCGATCCACACAGGGTACAAACCATTTATATGTACTGAATGTAATAAAAGCTTCACTCGGCTTTCAACTCTAAAAATACACCAAGCGATCCACACAGGGTACAGACCATTTATATGTACTGAATGTAATAAAAGCTTCACTCGGCTTTCAACTCTAAAAAACCATCAAGGGATCCACAAAGTGTACAAACCATTTATATGTACTGAATGTAACAAAAGTTTCACTCTGCTTTCAATTCTAACAAAACACCAAATGATCCATACAGGGTACAAACCGTATGCATGTACTGTGTGTAATAAAAGCTTCACTTATCTTTCTAATCTAAAAATTCACCAAATGATCCACACAGGGTACAAACCGTATGCATGTCTTGAGTGTAATAAAAGCTTCACTCGGCTTGCACATCTAAAACGTCACCAAATGATCCACACAGGGTACAAACCGTATGCATGTCCTGAGTGTAATAAAAGCTTCACTCGGCTTGCACATCTAAAACGTCACCAAATGATCCACACAGGGTACAAACCGTATGCATGTCCTGAGTGTAATAAAAGCTTCACTCGGCTTGCACATCTAAAACGTCACCAGAGGAATCATCCAGGGTACAAACCGTATGAATGTCTTGAGTGTAATAAAAGCTTCGCTCAACTTTCAGGTCTAAAAAGTCACAAAATGATCCACTCGGGAGACAAACCATTTACATGTACTGAGTGTAAGAAAAGCTTTGCTCAGCTTTCAACTCTAAAAGCACACCAAGCGATCCACACAGGATACAAACCATTTATATGTACTGAATGTAATAAAAGCTTCACTCGGCTTTCAACTCTAAAAATACACCAAGTGATCCACACAGGGTACAAACCATTTATATGTACGGAATGTAATAAAAGCTTCACTCGGCTTTCAACTCTAAAAATACACCAAGCGATCCACACAGGGTACAAACCATTTTTATGTACTGAATGTAATAAAAGCTTCACTCGGCTTTCAACTCTAAAACTACACCAAGCGATCCACACAGGGTACAAACCATTTATATGTACTGAATGTAATAAGAGCTTCACTCGGCTTTCAACTCTGAAAAACCATCAAGGGATCCACAAAGTGTATAAACCATTTATATGTACTGAATGTAACAAAAGTTTCACTCTGCTTTCAATTCTGAAAAAACACCAAATGATCCACACAGGGTACAAACCATATGCATGTAGTGTGTGTAATAAAAGCTTCACTTGTCTTTCTCATCTAAAAAGTCACCAAATGATCCACACAGGATACAAACCGTATGCATGTCCTGAGTGTAATAAAAGCTTCACTCGGCTTGCACATCTAAAACGTCACCAAATGATCCACACAGGGTACAAACCGTATGGATGTCCTGAGTGTAATAAAAGCTTCACTCGGCTTGCACATCTAAAACGTCATCAAATGATCCACACAGGGTTCAAACCGTATGCATGTCCTGAGTGTAATAAAAGCTTCACTCGGCTCTCATATCTAAAGTGTCATCAGAGGAATCATCCAGGGTACTCACCATTTTACATGTACTGAGTGTAAGAAAAGCTTCGCTCAGCTTTCAAATCTAAAAAGACACCAATTACTCCATAGATGAGACTAATCATATACCTGAAGTGAGGAAGAGCTGTTCCTCACTGGAAGAACTGCTGTGAGATCAAATCCAGCAGCCTGGTTCCAGTGGAGCCCATTTTTGCGGAATCGACTCTCCCCCAGTATGTCGCTCAGTTCCTAATAAATCTAAAACCCTGCACCATCGCCTCATCCATGTATTGAGGCTGAATCTGTGCCTGTCTCTTGAGTCCTGCAAGTAGAACAGGGAGGACCTCTGAAATACTACCCTGGTGGTTCAGGATTTTAACTTTCTACTTAAGAGCATAACTTTGGCTTCCAGAATCTCCCTACCACATTTCCTGATGTCATTAGTACCCACATGTACCAGGATGGCAGACACCTCCCCAGCACTGTCTAAAATCTTATCTAAGTGACCCATGAGGTCTGCCTCGTTCGTGCCAGACAGGCAAGTAAGTGACCAAGTGATTCTCGCAGCCACCCAGCTATCTACATGCCCAGTGATCGAATCTCTCACTATAATGACCATTCTAACTCTTCCTTCCTGAGCAGAAGCCCCTTGAGCCAGATCTTTGGTGCGAGAGGACATTGCATAACCTGGTGGTCAGGTCCTGGCTTAAGGGTTGCCTCCTACTTCACCATGGTGATGCTCTCCTTTCAGAAGACCTCCCTCCTCCTCCTCTATCACTTTCCTTATTTTTATTTGATTGTGCACTTATGAAGAGCAGTATATAAAATTTTAATAAATCATAAATTTCACGAAGGGTAATATTGATTTGTGTAAGAAACTGGAAATGACAGTTCATTGAGCAGTAAGAACCTACACTTATAGCAGGGGTAGGCAATTCCGGTCCTCGAGAGCCGGAGCCGGGTCAAGTTTTCAGGATATCCACAATGAATATGTATGAGATGGATTTGCATGCACTGCTTCCATGAGATGCAAATCTATCTCATACATATTTATTGTGAATATCCTGAAAACCTGGATCTGGCTCTCAAGGACCAGAATTGCCTACCCGTGACCTATAGAAACATGATGGCAGATAAAGGCCAAATGGCCCATCCAGTCTGCCCATCCGCAGCATCCACTATCTCCTCCTGTCCCTAAGAGATCCCACACCTTCTTGAATTCAGACAGTCTCGGTCTCCACCACCTGTTCCGAGAGACTGTTCCACACATCTACCACTCTTTCTGTAAAAAAGTATTTCCTGTATAGTAATCCTCTGTCTATATCCTTCTATCCCCTTTTCCTTCAGGAAGTTATCTAATCCCTTCTTAAACCTTAATACCATACACTGTCCTATTACACCCTCTGGAAGCGCATTCCAGGTGTCCACCACCCTTTGGGTGAAGAAGAACTTCCTAGCATTGGTTCTGAATCTGTCCCCTCTTAATTTTTCCGAATGCCCTTCATGATCTTGTAAGTCTCTACCATGTCCCCTCTTAGCCTCTGCTTTTCCAGGGAAAAGAGCCCCAGTTTCTCTAATCTTTCAGCATATGTAAGGTTTTCCATCCCTTTTATCAATCGTGTCGCTCTTTTCTGAACCCTCTCGAGAATCGCCATATCCTTCTTAAGGTACAGCGACCAATATTGGACGCAGTACTCCAGATGGGGGCGCACCATCGCCCGATACAACGGCAGGATAACTTCTTTCGTTCTGGTTGTAATACCTTTCTTGATAGTACCTAGCATTCTATTCGCCTTTTTAGCGGCCGCTGCGCACTGTGCCGACGGCTTCATTGTCTTGTCCACTATTACCCCCAAGTCCCTTTCTTGGGTAATTTCACTCATTAACAGTCCTCTCATCGTATAGCTCAGTGGTCTCAAACTCATAAGAAGTTGCCTCCACCGGGATCAGACCAGAGGTCCATCGCGCCCAGCGGTCCGCACCCGCGGCGGCCCATCAGGTCCATGACCTGTCAAGTGTTCCCTGCCTCATCCTAAAAAACATGTGGCCCGCCAGGTCCTATTTTGAGGCCCTCGGTATGTTTATCATAATCACAAAAGTAAAATAAAACAGTTTATTGATCATGTCTCTTTAGCTATAAATTGCAATATTATTTTTAAAGACTTAGCCAAAAGGAAAGATTTATAAACTATAAAGAGTTTTACCTCATGCAAAATTGTCATTTTTTTAATAAGACATGAACTATTTTTTTCTGAGGCCCTCCAAGTACCGACAAATCCAAAATGTGGCCCTGCAAAGGGTTTGAGTTTGAGACCACTGGTATAGCTGTACTTCGGGTTTCTGTTTCCTACATGCAAGACTTCACATTTCTCTACATTAAACTTCACCTGCCATCTCGTCGCCCATTCTCCTAGTTTGTTCAAGTCCCTTTGTAAATCTTCAAAGTCCTCTTTAGTCCTAACTCCACTAAATAGTTTGGTGTCATCTGTGAATTTTATTACTTCGCACTTCGTCCCTGTTTCTGGATCATTTATAAATACATTGAACAGCAGGAGTTCTTTAAGAAGGGTGCATGCTTTACGCTTTATACTCGAATAAAGACTTGACATTTTGGGGCCAAAAAAATAAGCCCACAAATGGGGGTCTCGGTTTATATTCCAGTCTCCCACTTAGTGGAAATTTTCTTCCTCCATTCCCCGTTCCCTGCCACTACCGACATCAATGGGCAGCACTCCTTCCTTCTTTAGCTGTTATGCACTGAGCTGGTAAGATCAGGGCAGCCCGAGGCAGAGCTTCTGGTTCTGACACAAATGCAGAAGGGCTCACGGCAGGAACGCTCCAGGACAGTGGAGCCTTCATGGTGTTCTTGGGCCAGGTGGCAGCGTTCTTTCGTTCAGCTGACAGCAGTCAAAAGCTACGCCACTGGGCCAACGTATGGCTGGAAAGAGATGAGGCCAAGGTGGTAGGTCCTGCATTGGCAACTGTTGCAAAGTGGTCCTTGACTGACTGGCTCTTTCCATGGTTCTGCGGACAAAGCTGGTCAGGCTGCTCCAGATCCTGTGCTGGAACCATTCTGGCTCTAACTTGGGTGCTGAACTTGACCAGGTTTCACTTCTTTTTGCGCCTTGGCAAGAGAGATATCAGATATTGAATCTCTGTGGTGAGAGAGAGACTCCACTGTCATAGAGGCCCCCATTGTGACGTCAGCACTTCCCCCTCTCCTGTTGGTTACCTGGGGATTCACTGCAGGCTGAGGATTTTGTTCATGAGCTCTGAAGAACACAACAAACCTGCAGATTCCACCCAAACGAGAGGAAAACAGTTCCTGACCTCATCAGACACTGAAAAGCATATTTGGGCAGATAATGTGTTGACGCAGAAGCTGACAAATAGAAAATAATGGAGCTGGTTCGGAAGTGGGTGGAAGGGGGAGATAAATCTTTGATACTGCTCCAAGTAGCTGATGTGCAGAGAGGGGAGGCAATTGGTTTCTCCTCACCATCTGAAGCTGAGCAATTATTGCTCTTCCAGGTCCTAGAATTTTTTTTTTTTTTTTGGAACATAAACTGAATATTTACTATACAGGTACTCGTCGACTTAAGACCTATTCAAATTACGACTGTTCGACTTTTCAACGCGTTTACTACAGTTTCCCCCGCCAGCTGTTAGCAGCCCCAGTTTCCCACACTCCGCAGAAGTAATAATCTAGAGAGGAGAAGGCGCCACAACGAATGTTCACCACGGTGTCAGGTCAAAGGCGCGCGCAGACAATTGAGCGCAGCGTGGAGGTGCGCGCCGCAGAAAATTACTGTTTTTAGGGCTCTGACGGGGGGGGGGCGTGGGGGGGAACCCCCCCCACTTTACTTAATAGAGATCGCGCCGCATTGGGGGGAGTTTGGGGGGTTGTAACCCCCCACATTTTACTGAAAACTTCACTTTTTCCCTGTTTTTAGGGAAAAAGTTAAGTTTACAGTAAAATGTAGAGGGTTGAACCCCCCAAACCCCCCACAACGCCGGCACGATCTCTCTTAAGTAAACTGGGGGGGGGCTCCCCAACAAAACCCCCCGTCGGAGCCCTTAAAAACTGTAATTTTCTTCGGCGCGTGCCTCCGTCTTGCGCTCAGTTGTCGGCACGCGCCTTTGTCTTTCGCGGGGTTGTCTATGAACCGTTCACCACAAAGGGATTGTGCTGTGCTTGACCTAGAAAGTAAGAGAAGGTTGATAAAATATTACTTTAAGATGATTACAGGATCATTGGAACAGACTACCACTCCAGGTGGTAAAGGCCAGCAGCGTGACGGATTTTAAGAATAAATGGGATACTCTTGTGGGATCTTTAAGGAAGTAAATTCAGGGGGGGATACTTGGAATGGGCAGACTTGGTGGGCTGTAGCCCTTTTCTGCCGCTTTTTTTCTATGTTTCTATGTTTCTATGTTACCCAGTCTAATACAGTTTATCCCAGGACAAGCAGGCATGATATTCTCACATGTGGGTGACGTCATCTACGGAGCCCCGATGCGTTCCGCATCGGGGCTCCGTAGATGACGTCACCCACATGTGAGAATATATGCCTGCTGTCCCTGGATAACACCTGTTACGGTAAGTAACTGTGCTATTCTTACCTTAGTCTAACAAAGGCCGACTTACATCCCGATCAACTTACGACCTGTCAGTCGGAACCAATTACGGTCATAAGTCGACGAGTACCTGTACTTCATTATGTTTGTACAGAATTTGCTGTGGAACAGGTTTTTCTTACATTCCATCTTGTTTCAATACATTTTTAACCTGAATCTTCAAATAACTTGTAATCTGTACTCAAGTATGATATAAACTGTGACACATTTACAGATGGTTTCCAGTATCCTTTCTTATTCCAAGGTCATTTCATAACTAATACACACTATTTTTTTTAATTTACATGTTTGGTTTTTTTTTTTAAGAATTTCTTTACAATCCTTCAATATAGTCTCCCTGCTTTGCAATGACCAAGTCCCAACGTCCGGGAAGCTTCATTATGGGCTGGAAAACTGCCCATATGCTGAGAGGCTGGATAAACTGGGGCTCTTCTCTCTGGAAAAGAGGAGGCTCAGGGGGGATATGATAGAGACCTTCAAAATACTTAGGGGCATAGAGAGGGTGGACAGGGACAGGTTCTTCAGACTAAAAGGGATGACAGGTACGAGGGGGCACTCAGAGAAACTGAAGGGAGATAGGTTCAAATCAAATGCAAGGAAGTTTTTCTTCACCCAAAGGGTCGTGGACAAATGGAATGCGCTCCCGGAGGAAGTGATCCGGCAGAGTACAGTACAGGGATTCAAACAAGGATTGGACAGATTCCTGAGGGAAAAGGGGATCGTGGGGTACTGAGGGAGGTGCTGGGGTGTTGCATAAGTATAGACAGCTCACCAGGTCGTGCAGGTGCAAGGCCAGAGGGTTAGGACATTGATGGGAAGATAGGACTTCGATGAGAAACCTAGGGGGCAAGGGGGCCCCTTCTGGTGATTAAGGCAGGTCATGACCTGTTGGGCCGCCACGGGGGCGGACTGCTGGGCGGGATGGACCTCTGGTCTGACCCGGCAGAGGCACTGCTTATGTTCTTATGTTCTTATTCCATCCAGTTGCCGAATGGCTTGGATACCGGTGAAAGAAAGCTCTTCCAGAGATGCAAAACGATGTCCACACATAAGTTGTTTCAACTTTGGAAAAAGGTTGAAGTCTGGTAGACTCATGTCTGGACTGTAGGGAGCATGAGGTAACACCTCCCAGCCGTATTCGCACAGTTTTTCAATGATGAGAGCTCCATTTTCTCCACGACTAAAAAAATTTTGACGAGCTCAATCAAAAGACAAGAACATAAGAAGTTGCCTCCGCTGAGTCAGACCAGAGGTCCATCCTGGCCAGCGTTCAGCTCCCGCGGTGGCCCATCATGAAGGCATCGTCATCACAGACAAAGTTCCATGTGAAAGAAGTTGTCACAGTATATTATCGTGATTTTTTGCAAAAAATGTGCAGAAAAATTCACAAAACCCGACCTCAATTGCTCTTGGCTGAGCCAATCATTCTTCACGACAACGCTCGCCCACACATAGGGAATGTCAACATTGAAAAACTGGGAGGTTTACCTCATGCTCCCTACAATCCAGACATGAGACCACCAGACTTTGACCTTTTTCTAAAGTTGAAACAACCTATGCGTGGACATCGTTTTGCATCTCTGGAAGAGCTTTCTTCCGCTTGTACCCGAGCCATTCAGCAACTGAACAAAAACGGTGTCTAGGATGGAACAATGAATCTTCCCGGACATTGGGACTTGGTCATTGCAAAGCAGGGAGACTATATTGAAGGACTGTAAAGTAATACTTGAAAAACAAAAAACATGTAAATTTAAAAAAATAGTGTGCATTATTTATGAAGTGACTCTCGTATGTGACTTTCAGTTAGTAATTTTAGCTTTTATTTTCCTGTGTGCACAAAGTTCCATTATATTTTCTTTTCTTGAATTTTCAGTAGTACAGTGACAAAATTCCAAACTGTTAAAATGTTTTGGGACGAAGTCTAGCAACGAGTACAAGGAATCTTTGGATTCTATAAAGAGCTGACTTATGAACTTGTCATTTTGCATTCTGCCATCTTATCGCATATAGTTAAAAAAATATAAGGCTGCATAAAAAATATAAGGCTACATTATATTGATGTTCTTTTGGGTCTACCAATTCAGCATGTTTTATCAGAATGGAAAAACAGTGCAGTTCTATCTTTTCCTGCGTGGTGCGCAGGAGTCTGTCTTATGCGTAAATATGAAGTAGGTGATGTTCAGTTCGATATTTTAAGAGGGATCAGACTCTTTTAAATGATTATTGTAGAATACATGCTAATTGACTTGTCTTTCTGGTTTGTACTCCTAATTCATCTACTTTAATTTTGTTGGGGGGAAGGGCTTAAATGTCATTAGATGAATTGTTTTGTTGAATTATTGTATTTTATGGCATTCAGTGAAGACATTTAAACGACAAACTTCATCCCATAATTCCATATCCAACAATGTCAGTACCCACCTGCCCCCTTCCCAATCGAACGACAAAACTATGGAACAGTGGACAGCAGAGGTGTAACAGGGGGAGAGAATAATCTGCTCTCCATAACTCACTCCCCATTTCCAGAGCTCCAGATTTCATATCTCTTCCAAACCTTAGGGTAATGAATCTTTCATTGTTTGCCGTCTACCGTGTTTCCCTGAAAATAAACCCTAGCATGATTTTCGGGGTAGGTCTTAATATAAGCCCTACCCCTGAAAATAAGCCTTAGTCTCCGTCGGCAGCAGCGCTCCCCTCAGTAGGAATTGAATTATTCTGTTTCTTTCCCAGAAATATATACAGTGGTACCTTGGAATCCGAACTTAATCCGTTTTAGAACCCCGTTCGAGTTCCAAGACAAGTTTTCCCATTGAAAAGAATAGAAACTGGATTAATCCATTCCTTGGTCCCACAAACTCTGCAAGATCGGGATCCGCAGTAGCAAGGCGGCAAGATTGGCAATGGCAGCTGCAAGTGGTGGTCAGCCCAAAGCTTCCCTCCCAGGCGGAAACAGGAAGCTGCGTTAGAGGGGAAGCTTTGGGCTGAGCATTGCTTGCAGTTCAGATTCCAAAACAGCGTTTGGATTTCGGGGCAAAAATGAAGAAAAAAAAAGTTTGGATTCCAAATCGTTCGAGTTCTGGGGCTTTCGGATTCCAAGATACCACTGTATTGGACAGTAGTAATAGGTGGTAAACTTCCTTCATGTGTTTCCGAACCATTTCAAGTGGCGATATTACTGGAGATTTTTGAAAATTTAACAGTCTTAAGTTATTTCTTCTGTTTATTTTCCATATATTCTAGGTTTGTTAGTTTTTTTTATAAAAGATCTTTCTTTAATAATCCCCATATCTCCATTTCTCATTTGAGTTATCTGGTCTTCATGTCTCTTAATAGCATCTCCCTGATCTTTTAACATTTTCTCATGGGTCACTACCTGAGAGCTGATAGAAGCATAGTCCGCTCGAACCACAGTCATTGCCTTCTGAAGGTTGGAGTCCATGACTACTATGGTCCTCCTATGTTTGACTACTACAGTTCCTCTAAACCAGTGGTCTCAAACTCAAACCCTTTGCGGGGCCACATTTTGGATTTGTAGGTACTTGGAGGGCCGCAGAAAAAAATAGTTAATGTCTTATTAAAGAAATGACAATTTTGCATGAGGTAAAACTCTTTATAGTTTATAAAACTTTCCTTTAACAGTTAAAAGGAAAGATATATAAACTATAAAGAGTTTTACCTCATGCAAAATTGTCATTTCTTTACTAAGACATTAACTATTTTTCCTGCGGCCTTCCAAGTACTCTATTTTTTCTGCAGCCCTCACATTTAAAGTTTAATATCTTTTCTTTCTCAAAACTGGCACATTTCAATCACTATATTGAAAATAAAATCATTTCCCTACCTTTGTTGTTTGGTAACTTTATTTTTCTGTGCTTTCAACTATGTTTCCAGGGCCTTCTTGTCCTTTGACTGTTTTTCTCTCCATCTTCACTTTCTGCCTTGCATCCATCTTTGTTTCCACTTCAGCAGGGACAAAGTAACTATGAGTCAGAAAAAACTAAACTACAAAAAGAAGGAGACTGACTCTGTAATCAAATACAACCTAAGAGGAGGGCTCGCTGTACAAAAACTGAGCTCAGAGATATAAAACTCTGAAGAGGGAGAGGTAACCCCCTCTTAGAAAAAGAGTTTATCTTCCAATCATTGCTTAATCGATAGTAAAAGCGAGACCAGCTCAAAGGTGTAAAAATATATGTTTTCAACAGAGTATATATGTCTCTTAATTGCTTAATTAAATTGCTTGATTGAAATACTGATTGAAATACTGTATGCAATTAGGTCAAAAAAGATTTCTTGCATTCAGGTTGCCATAAATACTTTAAAGCACTTAGCTGAACTTGGTCGTGAAGTGAAAACTCATCAGGGTCCTGACGCGGCCCCGTTTCGGCGTCTGCTTCAGGAGACCCTGCCAGAAAGAGATTTAATGCTGATAGAGAGTAACAACCATAACAAAGTTCAAAAGAGGTCTGAAATGCAAAAAAATGTGTGTGAAAATCGCTATAGATATGGGCGACGGACCTCACAACGCCACAAATCTATGCTAAATGTAATAATAAGCTTAACGGCTGACATAACAAATGAGAGCACATAAAAGTATGTACCATACAAAATGTAAAAAGACTTCCATGCAACGGAGAACACCGGCACCCGCTCCGATATTTAAACCAGAGGGGGGAAGGAAACCGGACGTAATCAGCATCCATCTTTGGCATTAACTTAATGTTCAATTTTTCTGCTTTCTTTTCAAAATCTACGTTTCCATGTCTTACCTTCCCTTCCTATCTCTTTCTTCTTCCGTCCTATTTCCATGGTCTGGCATATCTTTCCTTCCTTTCTCCTGGTCTGGCATCTGTCTCCTTCCCTTCCCCCATGCCCTGGCATCTCTCCCTCCCCCTCCATGGTCTGATATCTCCTTTCCTTCCCTCCCTCCCATGAACTTGGCTTCATCTCTTGTTCCTCTCCTCTCCTTTCTCCTTCCTTCCCTCTCTTTCCCCAATTGGGTGCAGCAGCAACAGAAGCAGCATTTCCCTTCCCCCTTTCCTGTGCAGGAGAGGCATTTCTCTTCCCCTTCCCCTCCCTCTCCCTGTACAGCAGCAGCAGCATTTCCCTAGGGTCCCCCTTTCCTATGTAGCAGAAGCACTTCTCTTTCCCCTCCCCTTCCGTTCTCTTCCTTGTGGAGCAGCAGCGTGTCTGGCCGGTTCATTCCATTCATAGCCATGGGTGTTGGCTCCTTGCGAGATCCGCGCCTGCGTCTGAAGCCTCTCTGATATTGTGACAGAGGCTTTCGATGCAGGAGTGGATAGCGCGAGGAGCCGCCAAACCGCGGCTTTGAACGGTACAAGCCGGCCAGACATGCTGCTGCTCCAAAAGGAAGGGGAAGGGGAAGAGAAATGCTGTTGATCGCGTCCAGACCGATGGCCGCAAATAAAACCTGGAGAGTCACATGCAGCCCGTGGGCCGTGTGTTTGAGACCGCTGCTCTAAATTTATTACTGCGGGCTTAATCACCTGTCCAAATTGGATGTTATTTACAGGAGCTGGGTTTTCACTAGCCACTGATTTGACTACCGATGTCTGGGCTCCAGTGGGGGATCCTTCCTGAACCACTACTTCTCCCTCTGCTCCTCCGGGGCTCAGCAGTGAGACACTTTCTTGGGCTGACTGATTTGCCACTGATTGGTCAATTCAGGGCTTCTACTTCCGGGTTGAACAGGAATTCACCCCTGATTCGGACTTAGGGAAACCCAATCATCACTGAAGTTTGCCACCATGCTCGGCATTCCTCCCGAAGTTGGGGGTGTCTCCCTCAGCTGGCAGGTGATTCCTTGATCCAGCATCATATGAATAAGGCTCCTGGAGGTCCCAGTCGCCGAAGGAGTCAGCCGGGTTGCTCCCTTCTGAAGAAGCTGCTGCTAGCCCCTCCAATGTATTTTAATGACCTCACACCGACAACCCAATTGCTGTATATAATATATGTTTAATAGTAATAAACAAAAGTCAGCTTCCACCCCTCCTATTCTTGCTTGTAGATTGTCAGCAGCCTTATCTACAGTTCATGTCATTTCAACCTGATATTGTGTCTTTCTTGTGGCCCAAGCATTTCTTGGAAAGTCCCAGAATAGAACATCCATCACTTGTCACAGTCAGCAGATAACTGCCAGCTTTTAGGGCAAAGATGAAGTCCTCTTGCAAAAGTATTATTTGTGCTGACAGGAAAATAAGCACTTTTTGCACAGTCCATAAATCTTATGGTAGGTTTGATTCAGTAACACAATGTCTCTCCTTAGGGTCTCCTAAGGGTCTTTTTCCTCAATCTTTCCTCATCCCCCTCTTGAAGCCTGAAGAAGCTTCACCAAAATCAGGAGTTAAGGTATAGATCAGTGGTTCCCAAACCTGTCCTGGAGGACCCCCAGGCCAGTTGGGTTTTCAAGATAGCCCTAATGAATATGCATGGAGCAGATCTGCATTCCTGGCATCTCCATTATATGCAAATCTCTGTCATGCATATTCATTAGGGCTATCTTGAAAACCCGACTGGTCTGGGGGTCCTCCAGGACAGGTTTGGGAACCACTGGTATAGATGAAGTCTGATGTTGTTCCAAAGGTATTGCCCATGTCCAAGGGGAGGAGGTGAGGGTTTCACTGCCTAAGAATCAAGCTTAGTAAAATGAAGAAGTCACTTGTCATTTCCACCCGATCTTAATACTGTAGTGCCCTAGCCTCATTATGACTCATGACAAATCATACCTGCTTATGATAATACAGAAAATCAAAGAATAGCATTAATCATAGAAATAATTGACCAGAAATCATTTGGAAAATTCTTGCATTGATTGTACATTTTAATATATTTTTTATGGCTTCATCCTGTCAGGCATGAGTCTACCACACCTAGAGGGATAAATTAACAAATCTCTTCAAGCTAGATTATTTCTGTCAGCCCTGCCTTAACCCTTTCAGGACCATAAGGATCGTGGGCCAATTTTTGTGGTTTTGACGACATTTTTATGGTAAGGGCTTGCAGATGCCAAAAAATTGATTTTTTTTTTGTGAAATATCATTATTTTTTTTAAAAAAAATCTAACTTCTGGCTTATGGACAGTGTGGCAAGTGAATCTTCTCGTCAATCTGGCAACGACGCTAATGAATGAATGTCGGAACCAGTTTGTTTACATAAAGGCAGTATCATATGGAATCCGTACATATCAAATTTAGAACTGTAGACTATCCCAATCAAAATTTATAGGATTTTAAAGTTATGGGACAAATATGTCCCTTGGTCCTGAAAGGGTTAACCTGCTGGCCTTGCCAATGTCAGCAAAGATCTATGGGAGATCATATCATTCATGTCTGACCTTAGGGTATGTTAGTGCAAACAGCCTCAGATTGCTCCAGCCTAAATTACATTAGTGCTTAAAGGTAACAAAGAACCTTGGTACAGCAAAGAGGTGCTAAAGACAGCTAAGATGTGTTAATGTCTGGTGCTTAAGATGGACAGCTTAAGATATACAATAAGTCCAGGTGCATGGTCTAACACAGTAGTTAGATTAATCAGAAACCACTCAGAGTGAAACTGGAAATTACATTTGACTCCTCCAGTCTCTCACACCCCACTCACCTTATTCACCATTGTTTCAAACAGTTTACAAAAGATAGGGGTACTTAACTTCAATAGATTCTATTTTTAGAACAAGCCTCATGTAGAAATATGGGAGATTAGAACTTCCCCCCCCCTCTCTCTCCCTGGAACATCACCTCTCTGTTTGGAACATCACTACCTTCTTCTCTGTCTTTCCTCTGGACTCTGTAAGGCAGGTAAACTGTCTTTTCTCTCTCATTAATTGTAATGCTTGATGTATCTTTATAAAATTCTGCTTTTCTGTAATAATAAGTTTATTTCTGCACAATATATATATTCTTTATGCAAGCACTTTTAGTGGTCTTTGTCAGTAATTTTACTTCCTACTAAATCTTCAACGAGGGTATCGAACCCGGGACCTGGCGGATTGTAAGGCCACCTCAACATTACCCCTCCAAACCTTACATTTGGGGGGCTAAACCTTACAATTTCCATGCCTTTCCAAAAGAGCTTAGATCAGTGCAGACTCGGTTGATTCCAAATATTTTCAGGTCATGCTCACAGGTCAAGGTGGAAGTCCAGGTAAACATATTAAATCCTCTGGTTGGGTTAAGGTCATAAGGCCATATCACAGCACCGCACTTCACTTCAGCCTAGCAGCAAGAAAGGGGTGGAAAGAATCTGCTGAAGTGAGAAAAAATGAGGGTGCCGTTACGGGAGTCAAAACAGGATGAAAATGCATAACAATTTTTTCCCTAAAAGTTGCAATCGTGCAAAGCACATGAATCTTGCAATAGGCCTGTTGCTATCATATTGTTGCAAACACATGGTAATATACATAAACTAATACTGCATAAGTCCGTAAAAAAGATTGAAAATGTAAATCAACAGTTGGGAAAAAGCAAAATAAGCTGTAGAGGTTTAGGGTCATAAAGGTCATTCTGTCGTCATAAGCATGTTATCCTGGTAGCAATAGTCAATAAGTCTTTACTGATAGGTTTAGGGTTCCCAAGCACTTATTAAGTTCCTTCTCTAATAGCATGGTCTTTTCTATATAAGGGAACTCATCCATCATCTGAATCCCATACGAATGGACGTCTTCAATGAGTATTAAACAAATGATACCTTGAATAAGACCTTCAGTAACTAGCCTCAGTCCATAATTGTGCGAGGAAATTATTAACAGCAGAACTGCAACCCTGGAACGTCTGTAATTATAACACCACAAGAAACTTGTATCCAAATAGTGAAAATGTAGATTTACATATAGCAAACAGCTTCATCTGATATAGCAAATGTCTTTATGGAGCAATCCATAATTAATAAGGAAGAAATATTTGTAACGTCATTTAGTTCGCTTCCAACATTATTAACAGAATAGGTACAGCACTAAAAAGTGAATACAAAAGAAGAAAATATGCTACAATTCAAATAAGCTAATTGGTTGAGTGATGTTTGACAACCCAAAGAAATTGTTACTATAGTGGCATATGATGTAAAGAGAACAGGAATAATGGGTTAAAACACAACTTTGAATAACAAAGAATCGTATCTAAGTAAAATAATGGTAATGTTGTAGATTAAAACATATTAACCTGTAGGTTATGCTGAAACATATTAAAGTGAAGAGGATAAAACCTAAAAATAAAATAAAAAATGCACAAAGAAGTCTACTAATTTATGGAAGAACTGTCCTCTCCATGGAGCTCTGGGAGGGCTTTGCAAAATCATGGTTATTATTTCTCTTTGCTTATAACACACTTTGCTAAAAACAGACTAAATAATGCATGTTGCTTAAAATAGACAACTTTTAACGAGAAACCACGAACTGTACTCTATATGAAAACATTCAAAGACTCTCACAAAAAGGTAGATGCAATTTGTGTTCAACCAGGAAGTGTCTGTGTATTGGCATAAAAATGGGAACTAAAACTCTTCCTGCTCTGTGTACTTTCGAGTAGAGACAGAAAAAGGGAACTACTAAGAATTGAAGCCACTATGATAAGTAATAAAACTAACATTTTAAATTGGCGACAATATTGTTTTATTTTTGAGTACTCATAAATGAGAATCAATAGGTATTCTCCTAAAGTGCACTGTATCTAAAACATAGTCGTAATAAGGATGCAGGACCAAATGATTCGCTGTGGGGTGGAAGATTGCAGTTTATAGCTTTACAAAACAAAGTAGTCATTATTAATAATAATAATAACAACTTTATTTTTGTATACCTCAGTACCACAGCAGTTCAGAGCAGTTTACAGAGGAAGAGGCTGTACACAGACAGCGATGTTACAGAAAAGACTTTCAAATTACATTAGCAAGTCAAGAGTAGTCAGGTATATCTGGAGGCATATCAGAGATACAAGACAGGAAGGGAGTCAGAGAAATTTATCAAAGAGATAGGTTTTATTAATAGAGGAAAAAAGTGATGGGGACGTCCATATCCATATCTCTCAGACCTATAATAGCAAAGAGCTTATCTTACAACATTAAATAAACAATAAATTCTATTCAACGTGAACTCACATACTCACTGCCTATTTTTATTTACTGTGTTTCCAATAACCAGGGACTATGTAACAATAAGAGTCAGAAAAATAGCTAGATTGTAATTAAAGAGTCTGACTCAAGTTAATTACACCTCCAAAGAGAAGGACTCGTAAGTACTCAAACTTAGCTCAGAGGCATGTAACTCTGAAGAGAGGGAGGTAACCCTCTCTTGGAAAAAGAGTTGTATATCCAATCATAGCATAGTGATTTGTAAAAACGAGTCCAACTACTGAGAGTAGATATATATTGTTAACTGTATCAGCACTTAATTGGAGTGACTCGCAAAATTTTCAAAACGTGCAAAAATAATGATTGCATTCAGGATATGCTAAAAAATTTTTACTTAGCTTGTATGCACAAAGTACAACTTTCCAGGGTCCCGACGCGGCCCCGTTTCGGCGTCTGCTTCAGGAGACCCCGCCAACCGAAAGTGGATATTATCAAAAATCACACTGAGTGAAGTGCTTTAGCTGAGCTCTGAAATGCAATACAAGAAAGAATGTAACAAACACTAGAAACAGACACTGAGACTCAAAAGTATACTGTAACTGTGCAAGCTAGAAAGACGTAAACAGCTAGCAATTGGCAGGAGACACAAAATGGCTGCATACCGATCAAAAATTGAAAAGGTTCCATGCAACGGAGAACGCCAGCACCCGCTCTGACTTTAATACTGAGGGGGAGGAGGACGCTCGTGCGTGAACGTGATGACATCATTCATTCATAAAACAGAAACACTGAAAGCTGATATCACAGATGGGATATGAAAAAAACCGAAAAAATTGAAAAAAATCACAGAAATGCTACCCATTCAATATCGTTGTTGAGACCATTAGGATGAAGTGAATGCAAATTAAAAATCCATTTTTGTTCTCTCCTCCACAACATGCGGGCAATATCACCACCTCTAGGGCTGATTACACAATCAAGCACTGTGAATGTAAGATCTTCCAGGGAGTGATTGGCTTGTTGCCAATGCTGGACCAGGGGGGCTTCCTGAACCCCTGTCCGGATGCGACTTAAATGCTCCCCAATCCGTAGTTTCAAATTACGGGTGGTACACCCTACATAAACAAGGTGGCATGGGCATGAGATGGCGTATACTACATGATGGGAGTTGCAGTTCGTATTGTACTGTGTGTACTTCAAATGAGGTGTAAGTGACATTTGTTGAATAGGCACACTATATTGACATACCTTGCAGCAGCCACATGGAGAGTGTTGCCCCTGTGGAGAAAGTGGAGGACGACAGCTTACAAACTGAGAATGGGTAAGTTTTTGCTTGAGATTCAAGGGTTTGGAAAAAGCAAACCTGGGGACATCAGAGAAAGCTTCATGATATTGCATGATGGGCCAATGGTGTTTGATGATTTTTTTGATTTGGAACGCATGGATAGAATATGGTATCACACATACCAAGGAGCGAGACTCAGGTTTGGCTTGAGATTGTAACAGCAAAGTCCGGTTGGCATACAGTCCGGTTGGAGGAGAGAACAAAAATGGATTTTTAATTTGCATTCACTTCATCCTAATGGTCTCAACAACGATATTGAATGGGTAGCATTTCTGTGATTTTTTTCAATTTTTTCGGTTTTTTCATATCCCATCTGTGATATCAGCTTTCAGTGTTTCTGTTTTATGAATGAATGATGTCATCACGTTCACGCACGAGCGTCCTCCTCCCCCTCAGTATTAAAGTCAGAGCGGGTGCTGGCGTTCTCCGTTGCATGGAACCTTTTCAATTTTTGATCGGTATGCAGCCATTTTGTGTCTCCTGCCAATTGCTAGCTGTTTACGTCTTTCTAGCTTGCACAGTTACAGTATACTTTTGAGTCTCAGTGTCTGTTTCTAGTGTTTGTTACATTCTTTCTTGTATTGCATTTCAGAGCTCAGCTAAAGCACTTCACTCAGTGTGATTTTTGATAATATCCACTTTCGGTTGGCGGGGTCTCCTGAAGCAGACGCCGAAACGGGGCCGCGTCGGGACCCTGGAAAGTTGTACTTTGTGCATACAAGCTAAGTAAAAATTTTTTAGCATATCCTGAATGCAATCATTATTTTTGCACGTTTTGAAAATTTTGCGAGTCACTCCAATTAAGTGCTGATACAGTTAACAATATATATCTACTCTCAGTAGTTGGACTCGTTTTTACAAATCACTATGCTATGATTGGATATACAACTCTTTTTCCAAGAGAGGGTTACCTCCCTCTCTTCAGAGTTACATGCCTCTGAGCTAAGTTTGAGTACTTACGAGTCCTTCTCTTTGGAGGTGTAATTAACTTGAGTCAGACTCTTTAATTACAATCTATTTTTATTTACTGTCATGCATATCCCAGAAAGTCACAGTCATGCCAGGACGTCCTGTTATCATTCAGTCAACATTCATTTTTGTTGTTAATATATATACTTCCTACATGCATATTTTTTTTTATTATACAACCACTATGCAAACACATGACACAAATTCTTCTTATCAACATATGCTATCCTGTCTTCAACCTTTGGTAACCTTCTTGCATCGTCCTTGCATTACCAGATTCATATCGCAAACATGAATCTGCATTCTTTCCCATGTTTCCAACCCAAATCATTTCATTTCTCCCTTGTTAATAGGTGACACTATCAATTCCTCTTTATTCCTTCTCACCTTTGGCACCTTTGACAAACTCTCTATAAAGTATCCTGCTCGGAGACAATTATGTACAAAAACAACAGTGGTTCAAATCTGTCTTCCATTCATTTTCTTACTCATAAAATCAAACTCAAAGCACATCAAAACCATTACCTTCATATATTTATAAACCTAGAACTGACTACCATTGTACAGAGCCATGGTGAGACCGCATCTGGAATACTGTGTGCAATTCTGGAGGCCACATTACCGTAAGGATGTGCTCAGAGTTGAATCGGTTCAGCGGATGGCCACCAGGATGGTCTCGGGGCTAAAGGGTCTCCCGTACGAAGAAAGACTGAGCAAATTGCAGCTCTACACTCTCGAAGAGCGTAGGGAGAGGGGAGACATGATTGAGACATTTAGATACATCACAGGACGGGTCGAGGTGGAAGATGATATCTTTCTTCTCAAGGGACCCTTGACCACAAGAGGACATCCGCTCAAACTCAGGGGAGGGAAGTTTCGTGGAAACGCCAGGAAGTACTTCTTCACGGAGAGAGTGATTGAGCATTGGAACAAGCTTCCAGTGCAGGTGGTCGATGCACGCAGCATCCCAGACTTCAAGAACAAATGGGATACCTATGTGGGATCCCTACGAGGGTCATGCCAAGGGATAGGGTCACTAGGACTTGAACGAGTGGGTCAGTAGAGTGACAGTATAATCACAATTATACTTTCAGGGGTCAGTAGACTTAAGAGGATGGGTAAATAGTGTGGGCAGACTTGATGGGCTATGGCCCTTATCTGCCGTCATGGTTCTATGTTTCTACCTAACTGAACTAAATTATTAATATCTGTGCCTAACATTAAGAACTTGTGGCCAAAATATACTTCCGCATTCTACTCCTGGTCTTTTTTTTTTTTTTTTTTAGTAAACCACAAAAGAACAGGAAGCAAGATCTGTGCCTCTAAACTCAGATATCATATTTCTATCTGCTTTTCAAAATGACTTCTTAAAGAATTCCTGTTTACAAATTCTATCATCTATGAGTCTCAATTTTCAGAACTGCCAACATTAACAGCATGACCACAGAATCCATTATTCTACATGAAAAACTTAGATTTATACTTAGATTTCACCACTTCCTGGAGCCTTGCTGAGGTGGCTATAATACCCCTCTTGTGGGTAACGGAGAAAAGTAAAAATCCTTACCGCAGAAACTAAAGTTAACTCTCTATACTAATATCCCCCAATTCCTTTGACAAGTGGCTGTCACCATACGACATGCAAAACAAGGCAGACAATCTCAAAATACTGATGAAATGGAACATACAAAGTTGTCCCCATTATATTACGTTCCAGGAAGACAACTTCCCTCTTTGAAATAAAAAAAATAGCAGCACAATTTTAGCCTGTATCTCATTCAAAACATTTTCATGCCCTCTACATTCTATCTCCTCGGCTATTGTTTTCAAAGCAGCCCGAGTGTCGTAAGAAAAAGCACAACGCAAAATACTTGTGTATAATTGCCGTTCCATGATAGCAGGAAGGAAAAATGAACTGAAAAACAAGAAAACAGTGGCTCCCTGCCTATACTAAGGTCCCTACAAGATTGAGAAATAAAATGAAAACAAATACATACAATCGCAGCTGGTTTCCCACCAGTCTGCTGCAGCCGGTCGTCTACCGGGCTGCTCCTGGGAAATATGTGCAAGAGACCTCCGCTGGACTCCCACCAATCAGATCGGGTTAGGCCCTCTGCTGGCTTCGCACCAGTCAGATCAGGACAAAATTCTGTAAAAGTAAAGGGTAAGGCAAGGGTCCCAAGCTCCCTCAAACACGGTCGGGCCGTCACCACTGAAGAGGCCGCTGCTAGCCCCTCCAATGTATTTTGATGACCTCATACCGACAACCCAATTGCTGTATATAATATATGTTTAATAGTAATAAACAAGTCGGCTTACATGGAATAAATTGTATCCAAGCAGGATATAGTAACAGCAGTTAGGCCAACAGATGATAACATACAGCGTGCCGGCAGTCTGTGATGTCCGATCCATCCTACCTTTTAAGGAACTAAGCTGGACCTTTTATAACCAAGCTTAGTATCCTGGGGTCCAGAGTCTTACATAGTTACTAATTACATACTTAATTTCCATTGGATTTTCACACTTTATCATATTTAATGATTGGATGATATATATAATTGCAGCTGAGTCGTAATGAAGCTTGGTGCCACCTGCTGTCAAATATGACTTCTCTATTTTCCATGACAATGCATTCTTAATACTAAGGTCAATGGTCCCCTCCCATCTTGACCTGATATTGTGGCTTTCTTGTGGCCCAAGCATTTCTTGGAAAGTCCCAGAATAGAACACCCATCACTTGTCACAGTCAGCAGATAACTGGCAGCTTCAAGGGCAAAGATGAAGTCCTCCTGAAAAAATATTATTTGTGCTGACAGGAAAATATGCACTTATGGTATGTTTAATTCAGCAGCACAATCTCTCTCCGGAGGGTTTCCTAAGGGTCTTTTCCTCAGTCTTTCCTCGCTTCCTCTTCCCCATATTAATTGGGTTGCGTTCTTGCACTTGGTCCAACAGCAATAAACATGCCCAGGAAAAAAAAAAGACAAATACGTCGGAGCACAAACCAGATTCCAGCAGTATGAGGAACTGTATGTAGGGATGGAACACAGCAAACACACACACACACAGAATAAGAGTCAGGCGGAGGTGTTGCCGTGGCAAACTCCGAGCTTTTATTATGCTTCTATGCTAATGACATCATAGTAACTCCCTCATGTACATCTCTAATGATTGGTGGATACAAAGTCACATGCATTTACACTGTGTCACCCTCAACTCAGCACTTAGACAATATACCTGTGTCTTTGCACGTATTCAATGCCTGTCAGCTGATGTCCTTTCCCAAATAAGGACAGCTTAAATAAGATAAGGGTTAATTTGTGACAGGTAAGGGGGAGAGAGGGAATGATTCAGCATTCTTTCACAGGGGCTTAGAAATCAGTGTGCTGACCTCGCCCTGTTTCAGAATGGCATCCCTTCATTTCCTCTTCCTTTATTATTTTTAAGAGTCTTATAGAAGTAAGGCATATCTGATCAGGATAATTAGCGATATAGACCATGACATAGACTTATGCATAAGTTAAACAAAGAAGGCAGACATTAAACAAAACAACAGAAAGCGATCAAAAGACCTATTCCAAAGAGGAGATACTGCAAAATGACCTGAATCCATTGGCCAGATGGTAGCCAGGACCATAAAGCATTCCACCACTGTGGTAAGATATCTTGATGCATATTAAGAGGCCAATTCGTGTAGTTGCTGAATTTGTTCTTTTATACTGTTGCTGTTATCGGTTAAATTAAAGCAGCACATATTTTTAATGGTTTTGCAGCGGTGATGATGCAATAATAAGAGATAATCTATGGCTGCTCTGTTGTCTAACACAGCTGTCCGTATTTCATTTTGTTCTTGATTTAACAAGCTAAGTGCATGTGAGGTATGATTGATGTTTTTAGCTAATGCACATGCCAATCGAGCTAAAGTTTTATGATTATATAATGCTAACCCAGATACTCCAACTAAAGAAACTGCCAAGGAGACATATTCAGCTTTTGATAGCAAGTTGACATTACTATCACACTGGTTGTCTAATATATAACTGTTAGAGGTTAAAGAGACAAGAGCGTCTTTCTTTAGTAATCCTGGGATTAATCAGTTGCTTTTTATTTACCAAGGCTGCCACTAATCTACTCAAGGCAGCATTGGGTATTGTGTGATAAATTAGCTGGAATGTTCGCTTCCCACATGTCCAAAACCATCCTGAAGGAAGGACAAGGTGAACATTAATATATGAAATATTTACAAAATGCGAACAGTTCCACAAAGCTAGTCCACTGTCAATGCAGTTTCTAGTACAATTTTTTACCCAAATGTTATATTGCATTCTTTGCTCCCATGATTCCCCAGCAGAAGGTAAAGGAAGACTAAGAAAAGTTAACAAGCAAATAATAATCATTAAAGAATTGTAAGTCAATTGTGCAAAAATAGCAGCAGTAAAATTTCCCCCCAGAAGCCCGTTCACCGCCTAATCCGGCTCAGGAGAGCGTGATTGGTATGAATGCTGAGGACTCAATGGATCTGACGCAAGTTGACGGAGGACCCTGCACTCTCCAGGAAGCCGAGTCAACATCGAGAGAAGCGGAGGGAACCGACTCCTCACTGGCAACATGGTCTAATATCTGGAGAGTACTTCAAAAGTTAGAAGTTGCAGCAACCAAATCTGACAGCCATATCTCAAAGTTGTGAGTAAACTGGATGAATTGTCTGAATCAGTTCAAAAGAATAAAACTGAAACGGACTCTAAACTGACTCAAATGTCTACAGAAATTGCCTCTTTACAAAATATTTCTGCTACTCTTGTCAAGGATAGAGTTCTTCTACAAAGGAAAATTGAGCAGCTGGAGAATTTTAACCGGAGGCTTAATTTACGTGTTATCAATTTTCCTAAGTTAGCTTTATGTTCACCATTAGATTTGTTTAAGAGATATTTGTCAGAAAATTTGAAATTTTCCACTGAAATGATGCCTCCTATAAACAGAATTTACTGTTTGCCCAAAAGGAGAATTGATAAGCCTGAAAATCAACAAGAAATAGCCCAGCAATATTGGGGCCCAACCCAGCCCATGTGCTTAAGGCCCCGCCCACAGGAGGAGCCTAAGGCTCCCGGGCCTATTCTGATTGGCCCAGGCTCCTCAGGCCCCACCTGTGGGCGGGGTTTCAGCCGCTGGGCCAATCCAGCCCCATTCTGGAGCCGGCTGGCCTGCCGGACAGGCGGGCTTGGCACCTGTCTGTCTGGCCAACGATTTGAGGTATGGGGGTGGGGATGAGGGGGGTCGTGGGGGTCAGTGGGGGGGTTTGCTGTTCAGGGGGGGGTGGACATTGGGGGGAGGGAGGTTGTGTCGAGGGCAGGAGGGGTTGGGCTCCCTCCTGCCCGATTGTGTAGAGGGGTGGGGGGGCGAGAGGCTAAGAGGGCTTGGGCTCCCTCCTGCCCCGAATGTAATCGGCGGGGGGGGTCGCGGATCGCTGGGGCCAGGAGGGTTTGGGCTCTTTCCTGGCCTGATGTTGTTGCGGGGTGCCACGGCTGGCGGGGCAGGAGGGCTTGGGCTCCCTCCTGCCCCGAAGTCGTGGGGGGGTTGGGGGTGGATTCTGTAACCGGTGTTGTTTTTGACAGACACCAGTTACAGACTCCAGCTTTTAGGCGAAGGACTGGCTCCTCCTTCGCCTAAAAGCCCTTGTGTTGGACGTTTGGGGCTTAGGCGTTTTTTTTGGTTCATTATGGGGTATAAGTGTAGATGTCGTTTGGGTACAAGTGTAGACGTAGTGGTGGTCTGGGCGTTTAAACAGCTGAATGTAGAGGCAGGCCATTATCAAAACAAGGACGTTTGTTTTGGTTATGGACACTTTCCCTGCTTCTGCTTTCAACGTTTAAGATTTAAGTCCTTAGGCCAAAAAGGGACTTAGATGGTTTTTTTGATTATGCCCCTCCACGACTTTAAAGAAAATAGGCTGAATGAATTCACGTTAAGCCTTTTCCTAATATTTAGTATTTATTTTGAAATTGGATCTCCCTATCTTACTTTCTTGTTTCTCATTTAGGTATTATTGAGGTCTGAGAAAGAGTATTACAATGTTTGAACCTTACATGATTTAGTTTTGAATTTTGTATTCAAATGCATGTAATTAATGTTTAAGTGTTTTTCTTTGTAAATTTATACATACATGCTTTGAAGATTTATTAAGCTCTGATGTACTGTTTCAAGTGGATGCTTGTAAAAGATTGAAAATTAATAAAACATAAATTAAAAAAAAATATATTGCTGGTTAATAATCGCTATCACTTTTTGAATGTTTGGTGTTATATAGATCAAATCTGAAGGTTGTTTGACCCCCCATTCCCTTCTGCCCCCTCACCTCCCTACCGCTGCTGCTGTTTTCCCAAAGCATCAGTAATAGCAGTAAACTTAAATGCAGCCATTGTGGGACCTTCGTGCACCTTCCCATGGCTTCTGGCACTGCTCCAAAACAAGAATGTGACATTTGAGGGGGTGGCCTGGCTGTCACAGGAAAATGCAAGAAGTCCACCCAGCTAGAAGGCCAAGGCATTATGTGGGCATGAGGTTTACAAAAAAAAAGGTTAACAGGAAATTTGACTGTTTAAAATGACTATCCAGTATTATCTTAGGAAGAAATTTTAGATGGATGTGCAGAACCACTTTACAGATGAAACATTTACTAGAGCTTAGATCTCATTAACCTGCAAGCTGCAGTAACCCCCATTATAATACGATCTTTCAAATCAGATACTTCAAATGGTAGGTTTCCAGCTATGTCACGGCTGCATTTCGCCAGGAATGCACTTGCACTGCTCTCCGGCTTAAATTTGTACTTTTTTCCATGATCCTTTGACCAACTGGGTACTGACATCCCCTAAGGGACCATAGGAAGCTAAGCCAGTAGCTACCGTCACCTCCCCCCCCTCCTGATGTGCTATGCAGCACGTAGAACACGGATGCTCTTCAGATGGCCATCCATCACAAATTTGGCAAGAAGGTCCTGTGATTGCTGAATTTAAGTTTACTGCTGCTGCTGCTTCAGAAAAGCAACAGCAGTAGAGTAGGGCAAGAGGTCCTGGTGTGCTGGCTATGCACCCAGGGCAGACCGCCCCCCTGCCCCACCTTGGCTTGCTACTGCACGTTCTTGCTCCTTGTCTCTCACCCACCATTTCACACCCAGTCACCACACTTTTTTGTCGCTGTGCTATCTCTGTGAGTCTGTACCTTGTGCTAAAAATTGAAGAGTGACTGCTGATTGTCGTCCAACTTTTTCAGGTGATGCAGGTGATGCTTGGGAGATTCCTGATTGTGTTAGTTGGGTTTTATGTGTTTTTTGAATAGAAGGGTTTTTATTTCTTTCTTGAAGATTTTGTAGTCTGTGGTCGTCCACATTTGCTTTTTCCTCATCACTCTCCACATAGTGGTTCATAGCTTCCTTCAGTCTCACAATTCCATTTTTAATCTAATTTCTTTCACTAATATACCTGAAAAATATTTTATCTTCCTTTTTTATATTTCTAGCCATTTGTTCTTCGGCCTGCACTTTTGCCAGATGTATCTCGCTCTAGGCTTCTTTCATTCTCATCTGGTATTCCATTTTGTGCTCCTTTTCTTGAGAATTTTTATATTTCACGAATACCAACTCTTTTGCCTTTATTATCTCTGCCACTAGTTTGGAAAACCACATCAGTTTCCTTTCTCTTTTGTTTTTATTTATTTTCCTCACATAAAGGTCAGTAGCCATTTTTATTGCTCTTTTCACATAAGAACATAAGAATAGCCTTACTGGGTCAGTCCAATGGTCCTTCAAGCCCAGTAGCCTGTTCTCAAGGTGGCCAATCCAGGTCACAAGTACCTGGCCAAACCCCAAGGTGTAGCAATATTCCATGCTACCGATCCAGGGCAAGCAGTGGCTTCCCCCGTGTCTTTCTCAATAACAGACTATGGACTTTTCCTCCAGGAAATTGTCCAAGTCTTTCTTAAAACCAGCTACGCTATCCGCTCTTACCATAACCTCTGGCAAGGCGTTCCAGAACTTAATTATTCTCTGAGTGAAAAAAATTTCCCCCTATTGGTTTTTAAAAGTATTTACCTGCAACTTCGAGTGTCCCCTAGTCTTTGTAATTTTTGACAGAGTGAAAAATCGATCCACTTGTGCCCGTTCTACTCCACTCAGGATTTTGTAGATTTCAATCATATCTCCCCTCAGCCGTTTCTTTTCCAAGCTGAATAGTTCTATCCTTTTTAGTCTTTCCTCTTCTTTGAACCTTTTATAGCGCCTCTATATCTTTATTGAGATAAGGAAACCAGAACTGAACGTAATACTCCAGGTGATGTTGCACCAAGGAGCGATACAAGGGCATTATAACATTCTTAGTCTTGTTAACCATCCACTTTTAAATAATTCCTAGCATCTTGTTTGCTTATTTGGCCGCCACCACACATTGGACGGAGGTTTCATCGACACCCAGATCCTTTTCTTGGGCACTAACCCCCAAGGTGGACCCTAGCATCCGGTAACTGTGATTCGGGTATTCTTCCCAATGTGCATCACTTTGCATTTGTCCACATTAAATTTCATCTGCCATTTGGACACTCAGTCTTCCAATTTCCTAAGGTCTGCCTGTATCTTCCCTGCATGGGAGACTGAAATGGCAGGGATGTTTGTATCGTGAAATACTGTCAATTTGCTGTTACTCTTTGAAACACCCTCGTACAATTCAGGATTACATAGAAATAGACGGCAGATAAGGGCCACGGCCCATCTAGTCTGCCCACCCCAATGACCCTCCCTACCTATCTCTGTGAATAGATCCCACATGTCTATCCCATTTGGCCTTAAAATCAGGCACGCTGGCCTCAATGACCTGAAGTGGAAGGCTATTCCAGCGATCAACCACCCTTTCAGTGAAGAAGGGTGGTTGATCGCTGGAATAGTCTACAAGTACAGGTGATCCCACCAAGGCTAGCATTTTATAGCCTGTTTAAGGCTACACAAGAATGACCTGGGGACACAGTTTGTCTCTCTCTCCCACCTTGCGGTTGACTGCAGGTACCATCCCCGTGTCATTCTCCCCTTAACTGTATCCATGACATCCTGTTTGTTTGTTTAGATTGTAATCTCTTTGGAGCAGGGACTGTTTTCTTCTTCTTTGTGACTCTACAGCGCTGCGTGCATCTGGTAGCGCTGTAGAAATAATTAATAATAGTAGTGGTACTTCTCAGTTTTATTTATTTATATTTTCTTTTATAATTTTCTATAAATACATAAGATAATATATACCGTATTTGCCGGCGTATAAGACGACTGGGCGTATAAGACGACCCCCCAACTTTTACAGTTAAAATATAGAGTTTGTTATATACTCGCCATATAAGACTACCCCTTCTTCCGCACACCTTCTGCACAACAAATAAAACTTAAAAGAACATCAGAATTTATTTCAACAATTTTAATTAATTCACTAAAGCTGAATAGAACAATAAACCCATGGGAGCTGCCATGCTATTTGTTTTCTAAACTGTTAACCAAACTGAAACTGTCAATGATAGAAGGAAGATAACACATAGAGGGAGAGAGCAAGTGCCGGGCAAGTCCCTAGCAAGTTTGCTGGCATGACAGTTTCCCTTTAAAAGCCTTCAAAAGCCTCCTGTTCGCCCCCGCAACTTCCTTAAGGGCTAGACTCCACACACGGCTGCATGTGCGAGAGACGTAGTAAAGAGAAAAGGGGTGGGGCCAGAGCGCCGCTGCTTCCCGCTGCGCAGGATGAAGGAGCTGGCATCCTTGTCACACTGATGTCCCGCCATGGCCCCGCTGATGTCCCGGCAGGTTTACTAGTACCGTAAGCACCGTAAGGAGGTAAGGAAGGAGATGTTAGGGCATGTAAAGTAAGGGCATGTAAACAGTACCCGGCGTATAAGATGACCCCCGACTTTGGGGAGGATTTTATGGTACTGAAAAGTCATCTTATATGCCGGCAAATACGGTATATATAAAATAGAGCTATGCCACAGTAACATCCAAAAGACAAACATAAAGTTTACAAATTCAGTCAAATAGACAAAAAAAACACCCCAAGACATTAATTTTGCACAGATCTCTATATAAGTCCTTATAAAAGAGGAGACAATACACATTACAGACAATGTATACTTCAAGAAAATATAAGAAATTCAAATACACAGTGTTATATTACTTCTTCAAAAAGTCATAAGGACCTTAATATCTGGGATCAATTGATGTTACTTCACATTAAAACACTAGGCATTATTACTCCTTTTCCCTCAAGAAAAAAAATTGCAATTGGGAGGGTTAAGAACATAAGAAACGCCCTCACCGGATCACACCTAGGTCCATCTAGTCCAGCGATCCGCACACGCGGAGGCCCAGTTAGGTGCTCCCTGTTGGAGACCCGGATTTCCCGTATCACCGGATATGATTTGCAAGAAGGTGTGCATCCATAAGAACATAAGAAACGCCCTCACCGGATCAGACCTACAGGGAAATCTTAACTAAATTTTTGCTCCCAATGTTACCACATATTGTTGTAATTCAAGAACCTTTTCCTCCTTGTCTGAGTAGTTTTTGAAACATGGAAATCTTACTTTCTAAGAAGGATACCTCTTTAAGTCTAAAAAATAGGCTCAACAGTGCCTCCTTGTCTTGATTAAAGACAAACATCACCAGAAGGGTTGAGCAACGTAGAATTTCCTCTTCTGAGGTTTCTAAATTTTTTGTAATGTTCAAAGGACTAACCACCTCCGGTAATGCCATAGAAGAGGAAAATTTCTTTTTAGATATAGGCAAAAAGTATATTTTTTGAAGGGGAGGCAAACCATTCTCCGGGTATTTTAATACTTCCTTCAGAAACTTATAAAAGGAGTTTTTCGGAGACATTGTCAGCAATTTAGGAAAGTTCAGAATCCTAAGGTTTCAAAATTTTCCACCTTTCTTGCGAACAATAGTCTATCCCGGGTTAAGGAAGTCTGAGAAGTTTGTAGTCCCTGTACCTGTTGGTCTAGGTCAGGGGTAGGGAACTCCGGTCCTCGAGAGCCATATTCCAGTTGGGTTTTCAGGATTTCCCCAATGAATATGCATTGAAAGCAGTGCATGCAAATAGATCTCATGCATATTCATTGGGGAAATCCTGAAAATCTGACTGGAATACAGCTCTCGAGGACCGGAGTTCCCTACCCCTGGTCTAGGTGCTCAACTTTTTCCTCCAGAGTTTTGATTTGCTCCTCCATTTTATCCATTCTATGGGCCTGAGCAGTGACCTGGGGAAGGGTTCCAACACAAAATTTGTGCAAGGAGTCTAATGCCATCCAAATTGATTCCAGTGTGAATTCAGCTGGTCTTACCAGTGAAGAGTCTGACCAGCACTCGTTGAAGATTCTGACACCTCCTCTAAATTAGGTGGTCCAGCTGCGATTTGAAGTGGAGTCAGCAAGCCCTCAGATTCCACAAGTGATGTTAACTCCCGTCCTTGTGGAGCTCCTGATCCCCGATCTCGCGGCTGTAGCGGTGGGGCAGGTCCCACGGGGCTGAGCGAAGTTTCGCTCCCGAGAGCCAAAATCTCTCTCTGATTTGGCGCAGCCGGTTTGCCCCTGGGAGAAGAAGTAAGGAAGCCGGTTATCACCTCCTGCCGTAATAGGGAGGGTTCTGTCTGCCGGGCTGAAGCAATGGCTCTCCCTCTTCTTTTAGGCATCGTGATTCCGGATTTTCCCCCAAAAACAATGGGTAAAGCAAGTAGGAAATATTGTCAAATATATTTTATTGAGCTCAACAGTAAGAAGTACAGAAGCATAGGGAAATACAGAGAGCAAGCTCGCTTTTTGGCAGCACGAAACACAACACTATGCAGCCACCCCCACCCCTCACAACCCCACAATCCCCCTGTGATCCCCAATGTTGATACAGAAAATGAAACTGACCAAAAACAAGCAACAAGAAACCGCCAAACAACATGGTGAGCGTAGGCAGGTAGGAAATATAATATCCGCAGGAGGTAACTTCTCAGCGTCCTCACTGCGACGCCATCTTGTCCCCCATACTTCACAGTTTTAGACACAATAGTACCAATTTCAGATTACAAATTAGAGACAGAAAGTTTAAGGTGCCTCAATGAATATGCATGAGATCTATTTGCATGCACTGCTTTCAATGCATATTCATTAGGGGAATCCTGAACACCCGACTGGATTCCGGCCCTCGAGGACCGGAGTTGCCTATGCTGTCTCATAAGGCTTCCATAACCACTAAAGCTGTCTTTTTTATTTCAACTCCTTTTCTGGAAGATTTAGCCACTATTTAAATTTAGGCACAGACACTTGCACCATCTTTTCGTTGGCACAGTTCCCAGGTGCAGCTGCTATCTTATAAACCAGGGCTGCCCAAGTCCGGTCCTCGAGATGTACTGGCAGGCCAGGTTTTCAGGATATCCACAATGAATATGCATGAGAGAGATTTGCCTGCACTGCCTTCTTGGTATGCAAATCTCTCTCTCATGCATATTCATTGTGGATATCCTGAAAACCTAGCCTGCCAGTAGATCTCGAGGACTGGACTTGGGCAGCCCTGTTATAAACCATGCCTAACTTTCAACACCAATTTTCTAGGTGCTATATATATAGAATTTAGCCCTCAGTAAGTGTAAATGATTTTTCTCTCTTGTGGATTCTCTGGTGATATTGTAGACTTGAAAGACTAGTGAAGTTGTTATTACACTCAGTACATGTAAATGGTTTGTACCCTGTGTGGATCACTTGGTGTCTTTTAAGAGATGAAAGCCGAGTGAAGCTTTTATTACATTCAGTACATGTAAATGGTTTGTACCCTGTGTGGATCATTTGGTGCTTTGTTAGACTTGAAACCCGAGTGAATCTTTTACTACATTCTGAACAGGTATATGGTTTCTCTCCCGTGTGGATCCTCTGATGATATTGTAGATGAGAAAGCTGAATGAAGCTTTTATTACACTCAGTACATTTAAATGCTTTGTACCCTGTATGTATCATTTGGTGATTTTTTAAACTTGAAAGCCGAGTGAAGCTTTTATTACACTCGGTACATGTATATGGTTTGTCTATCGTGTGGATCCTCTGGTGAATTTTTAGATCTGAAAGCCGAGTAAAGCTTTTATTACACTCAGTACATGTATATGGTTTGTCTCCCATGTGGATCCCCTGGTGATATTTTAAATGTGAAAGCTGAGTGAACATTTTATTACACTCGGTACATTTATATGGTTTGTCTTCCATGTGGATCCTCTGGTGATGTTTTAGATCTGAAAGCTGAGTGAAGCTTTTATTATTACACTTGGTACATGTAAATGGTTTGTCTCCAATGTGGATCCTTTGATGAACTTTTAGCTCCGAAAACAAAATGAAACTTTTATTACACTCAGTACATGTAAATGGTTTGTACCCTGTGTGGATCATTTTGTGTCTTTTTAGATGTGAAACCTGAATGAAGCTTTTATTACATTCAGTACATACAAATGGTTTGTACCCTGTGTGGATCACTTGGTGTCTTTTTAGATCTGATAGCCGAGTGAAGCTTTTATTACACTCAGTACATGTAAATGGTTTGTCTCCTGTGTGGATCCTCTGGTGAAATTTTAGTTCTGAAATCTGAGTGAAGCTTTTATTACACTCAGTACATGTAAATGGTTTGTACCCTGTGTGAATCATTTGGTGCCTTTTAAGAGCTGAAAGTTGAGTGAAGCTTTTATTACACTCAGCACATGTAAATGGTTTGTACCCTGTGTGGATCATTTGGTGCTTTGTTAGACTTGAAACCCGAGTGAATCTTTTACTACATTCTGAACAGGTATATGGTTTCTCTCCCGTGTGGATTCTCTGGTGATATTGTAGATATGCACGCTGAGTAAAACTTTTATTACACTCAGTACATATAAATGGTTTGTATCCTATGTGAATCATTTTGTGACTTTTTAGATTTGAAAGCTGAGTGAAGCTTTTATTACACTCAGTACATGTAAATGGTTTGGCTCCTGTGTGAATCTTCTGGTGTGTTTTTAGATTTGAAAGCTGAGTGAAGCTTTTATTACACTCAGTACATGTAAATGGTTTGGCTCCCGTGTGGATCACTTTGTATCTTTTTAGACCTGTCAGCCGAGTGAAGCTTTTATTACACTCAGTACATAGAAATGCTTTGTCTCCTGTGTGAATCTTCTGGTGTGTTTTTAGAGTTGAAAGCTGAGTGAGGCTTTGATTACACTCAGTGGTTGTAACTGGTATCTCATTTTTATGATTGTTTTTGTGCATTTGGAGTTCTGAAAACAAGGGGAAGCTCTTTTTACATTTAGGACAAATAAAGTTGAAGCTCCTTTTATATGCATTACAAATAAATTCTTTATGGTGGGTATTTCTTTTCCTCTTGCCATGGTGCACTTCAGAAGTCACTTTATCACTATTATTAATTTGGAAGGGAATCTCTGCTAGGTGTCCATCCCTTGAGTCTCTTGTGGAGTCTCTCTGATCCTTTGATTCCTGCTTACAATTCTTTGTGTTAATCCTCTCAGTTCCTTGGGAAATATTCTCACAGACGTTTCCTGATTGTCTTTGGACTTGTTCTATTTCTACAGAATCTTCTCGTTGCTTCTTTTCTCTCTTCCTTTCTTGGCTGATCTGATGATCTGTTGGATATAAACAGAAGGTATGAATCATGTGGCAGAAGACAGTGGTGGTTCTAAGATATTACCTGTGTATAATAAGAAGGAATGGTTATCTTACAATGGGATTCTCTCCGTGTGGCTTAAAAATTGGTCTGCTTCCTAATAGCAAACCATGTGTTGAAGTGGTTTTCTGCAGGTTTCTGAAATGACAAGATGTTCCTTGGAAATGGCAAAACTACCCAAAATCCTTTTTCTGCCCAATTTTGGTTTTGACCGTGGTTTCAGTTTTGGCCAAAACTGACTATGCATTTTCAGTGGAAGCCAAACTTTGTGGTTTGTCCTGCTCCATCCCTCCCACTCCCCTACGAAAAGGAGTTTCTGCTCCCCCCACCCACCTGTAGATGCCCCCCTTGGGCCTATTTTACAATTCCTGGTGGGCTAGGGGTGTAGTGAAGACACGATGTAAAAGCATGTACCTTTGTATCCACCAATCATTAGACATGTATTCGAGGGAGTTACTATGATGTCATTAGCATACAAGCATAATAAAAGGGACTCGGAGCTAGCCACTGGCAACGCCTCCTTCCCGACTCGTATCCTGTGTGTGTGTTTGCTGTGTCCCATCCCTACATGTCATTTTGGAGTCAAACAGTGCACGGAGTTGGGAGAGAGTGAGAGCTTTTTGGAAATTTTTCCCTGATCCAGCCACTTGTTGGCAAAACAAGAGCCTTGTTGGAAAGTAGAACTGCTTATCTTCACTACAACGCTGTGCATCTGATGAGGACGCTTTAGCAGAAAGATCGGCATGCTGGGTCAGAGCACAACCCTTTGGAGATTGACATCATAATGTGAAGATAAGTTCAACATTGTTTCTTGTTCTTTTTCCCTATTTTCCTGTGCACAGTGGTGGGAGTATATCCCATTTTGAAAATTGCATTTTGATAGCTGTGGAGTTTTTTGCCTATGATACCTATGTTGAACGGCTGGAAATCCAGTGGCTAAATATTAAATGATTGAGGCTTTTTCTCCACCTTAAATAAATGTTTTTTTTCAGTGGGTGTCACCATCACTTGTCTAATAACATTTTTTCATATTTTGTGGTTAAATCTTGTTATTATTTATTTTTTCTTGAAAGACATTTAAATACCTATATGATGTAAATGTGCATGAGTTGAGTCTCTTTCATTTGAAAGGAAGCTCTGGAATGAGAGGGCATAGGATGAAGCTAAGAGGTGATAGGCTCCAGAGTAATCTGGGATAGGCACATGGGATCTCTTAGAGAAAGGAAGAGATAATGGTTACTGTGGGTGGGCAGACTGGATGGGCCTTTTGGTCTTTATCTGCCATCATGTCCTTTCCTGGTTTCATTAACGTGACTCTCCGCCAACTGCCAAGAAGGCGGCAAAACAGAATTATCATCTAAACCACTGTTCTTCAACCACTGGTCCGCGGTGCAATCGATGCCTTCGGACCGGCTCCCTCTTCCTCACTGACACTGCACAAAGCCACGGGCAGGGGCTCCTACGCATATCCTGCATCTGAACCGGAAGCCTTCTCTCTGACATCAGAACTTCAGAGGGAAGGCTTCCATATGAGGCGCGGGACGTGTGAGGAGCTGCTACCCGCAGCTTTGTGCACTGTGTCAGTGAGAAAGAGGGAGCCAGCCCGAAGATAACACCTGGGATGGCATAAAAAGGCCAGGTGGGAGCAGGCCAGAAGAAAAGGCACAGCATGGAGGGAGGGAGACAACAAAGGTACAGTAGGGGGAATTATTTTATTTTTTAATTTAGTGATTGAATTGTGTCAATTTTGAGAATTTACATCTGTTTAGGAATTTACACTGTTCAGGAAGAAATGCATTTGTTTCTTTTTCTCTGGGGTTGTACTGCATGCAGAGTGCAGACTCTTGAATCTTAGGGTTTCGTTTGTATATATTATTACTTTTAGTTTTTGGTCCCGTATTTGCTTAGGGGTTATCTGTGTTCTGGTAGGAATGAATGTTGAGAAGCATTCAGTGTGTTTTGTGTAGTTTAATTTTGTGGTTAACCATTATGTGTTGTTAATAAGATTATATTGTGTGTATATATGAAAAATGAATGGAAAAAATGGTGTTACAATTAGTACTATTATGTGGGTGGAGATTGGGTAGAGATGGGCGGGGTCTGGCCCATGACCTAGCCCAGTGTTCTTCAATCGCCGGTCCACAAAATAATTCTTTTATTTATGCCAGTCTATAGGTGTAAAAAGGTTGAAGAACACTGATCTAAACTGTTAAGGAGATCCGCCAACTGTTTAAGATACGCAGATACAGCTAAATCGCTATGATCCAATTCCAACTTATATATCTGGGAGAGGAGATCAGCCCTCTGTTGTTCCCGACTTTTATATATGTGAGACCCCAGAGCTATAAGTTTTGCCCCGCATAATTGCCTGGGCATTGAGCTCAAAATAATCACGAAACTCCTATCCCAATTGCTGCACTTTCTTAGGGTCTAAGAGAAGGCTGTTATCTAGACGCCAATACCTCTGCCATAATAGACGTAAAGAGAAACTAATAGGAGGTGGTCAGTCCATATTCTAAGCGCAATGACAGACTTCCGCACAACAAAGAGAACGTCTTTCACATGCATTCTTGAATAGGTAGCATGGACTTCTGAGTAAAAACATGTAATCCTTATCAAAAGAATGCTGAAGTCTCCAAATGTCAACTAGATCCCAAGCTTCCTTAAATCTGAAAAGTTGTTTCCTATCCACCTTACCATAAGTCACAGAGCGAAAGGAATTATTCTGCTCCATTTCATTCCCCTCCCACAATCAACTTCCCTTCTGCCTTAGCTCTCAAGAGTAAGCTAAGTCTCTGAAAAAAGCATCCTGTTCAACACTGGGGGTGTAAACATTCAAGAAAGTAAATAATTGTCCTCCCAACAACACCTTCAAAAGAAGGTAGCGTCCTTCCTTATTTTGTACTACATCTTTCATTATAGGAGAGAGATGACCGGCAAAAAATATAGCCACTCCATTTGTTTTGGACTCAGTTTTGTTGGAAGTGAAGTAAATATCGGGATACTTCCTACGAGAAAGATATTTTTCACAATGGGGCAATAAATGTGTTTCCTGTACAAAGCCTATCAACACCTTTAACCGCTCTGCCTCCTTAAAGAGAAATTGTCATTTTCTGGGGGAATTCAAGCCTCGTGCATTTATGGAGACACAACTCTGAAAAAAGGAAGGCATCAGTTAGACAGAGATAAGCTCAATCCTTCACAAATAACATCTCCCAAGAAACATCCACCCTATAGCATCCTTTACCATACACTCAAAGGACCACCCAATCCAAACAGACATGTCCCCAATCCATACCCACGCAAAATATACCTGTTCACACCCCCCAAACATCCTCTCCCCCCAAACATCCTCTCCCCCCAATCTTCCCACCATGCAAACCAGGGCCACTAACGAAATGGGCCAAACTTCAGGTAACATTTTTCACACACAAACCTGTATAATGCAAATGTCAACTCAGCATAAGTCCCACAAGCTGGTCAGCCTAACAATAAAAAGTTTCTAGCTTCCCTTATGTGAAGTTAGTCAGGGCGAATGGAACCCTCTGATTAATCCAATGGGCTCTCTCCTGTTGATCCTGGTGTCGCTGCAAACAACGTTTATGGTCCATTCAATGCCAACGCTGGGTGGCCAAGGCACGAGCTGCTGGGGTGGAGGAGCCTTTACATTGCTTCACCTTGTCTGCAGTCCAAAGTTTAGTGCATGTAAGAATTTGTTGTGCCTCTTTTGCTGATGAGACCCGATGCAACTTGTTGTCCACCACAAAGGAAAGCCCAAAAGGCTAATGCCACATATAACTGAGTGATATCCTAGCACTACCTCCAGCGGCACAAAGTTATGGATGAAATATCAGCAAACAATTCAACTTTAGCACCTTCAATAGGCAGTTGCCCAACCTTCCGGGCTGCTTGGAGAATTTTCTCCTTGAATGGGAAACATAAAAAGCAAGCAATAATATTGCGGGGTATACCAGGCTGCAGGGAACCCTCTCAAAGTCAATTCAGCCTCCAGGTCTGCTGCTTGAAGAAACTAATAGCACACTGTTTGCATCAACAAAGCCACATCTTGTTCAGAGGTATTTTCTGGCACCCCCTCTCACTTGTATGTTGTTTCTCCATGCTCTGTTTTCCCCATTCTCTATTTTGAGCAGCAAGTCTTCACAGGTAAGTTCTAATTGGTAGCATCACTTTTGCAAACCCACAATCTCCTGGTCATAAGTAGTAACCTTTTCTTCAAAATCATTGAGTCTCTGACCTATGTCATCCATGCTGTGATGCAACCTGCCTATTGGCTTTGAGCTCACATTTCATCTTTGATAAGGAGAACTACAAGTCCAGCATCCGGTGATTATGATCGTCTTTGCTGGCTAAGGCATGCTCAGATCCCAAACTCGGGCCCCGCTTCTGTTCTGTATCGGAATGATCCGGCACGTCTTCATCATTCGGCTCTGCTGCCATCTTGCCTGCCTCGAGATCCAGCACACCACCAGCTCTAAATTTACCCGCCATTGAAGGAGAGAAGTCACAAAGTGTTCACACACAAACATGCAATGTAGAACTGGAGAAGTTGCCTGTGACATCAAATGAGCACAGGTCAAAGCGGAGCACAGCAATTACACGATCATGCTATATGGTGACGTCACCTGAAGTTCCATTTCAACAAATTTGGATGCTGATATGGGACAAACGTCCACATAGAGCCTGCAGCTATTTGTTAAATTTGTGACTGAGCACTGATGGGGGGAGTTGGGGGGAAGGATGATGGTCTTCTTTTAATTTTCTGTACTAGTAGTAGGGATCACCATGAAGGAATAATGCGGGTCACCTGGTTTTGTCGGTTGGTTGGTAAAGGGAAAATAGCATCACTTGTAGAATACACAGTTTGTAGCCTTTAATGTGGGTTTTGTGGGAGGGGTTTGCAGCATGTAATGTAATATGTGATTTATGGATTGAAAAATATAATAGTCAAAAGATATTTTCACATAAAACAGATCTTTGCCCCATATATAAAGACCTGAATATCTCTCACACACTCCGATAAAGATGAGTCAGATTTGGAAATTAAGGTTACAACTCCCCCCTTCATCTCAGCAGTTTCACCCCGTCCCTCTTACACTCACCTGAGCAGCTGCTTCTCCCAGGTTCTCTTTCCTCTGATCCTGGCTCTTCCCTGATGTACGGCTCTTCCCCCCGTTCAATGTGGGATATAATATCAGGAGTGACGCGAGGAAGGCCTGTTCCTGGGGAAAGAAAACTGCATTAAGTCTCCCAAAAGTATATATTGTTGGATTCCCTCAAATTCAAGACTTAACACAAAATAGTACCTGGCGGGGCCGCATGTGGCCCCTGGGTCGCGAGTTTGAGACCACTGCTCTAAAACGTTGCTACTGCGTCTTCAACTAGTTCAAAGTGCAGTTCAAAGATACGGACTATGGAAATCAGAACATCTTCAACCCTACTCTATGTAACATAGTAGATGACAGCAGATAAAGACTCAAATGATCCATCCAGTCTGCCCAACCTGATTCAGTTTAAATTTTTTCTTCTTAGCTATTTCTGGGCAAGAATCCAAAGCTCTACCCGGTACTGTGCTTGGGTTCCAACTGCCGAAATCTCCATCAAAACCTACTCCAGCCCATCTACACTCTCCCAGCCATTGAAGCCCTCCCCAGCCCATCAACCCCCAAATGGCCATATATAGACACAGACCATGCAAGTCTGCCCAGTAACTGGCCTAGTTCAATATTTAATATTATTTTCTGATTCTAAATCTTCTGTGTTCATCCCACGCTTCTTTGAACTCAGTCACAGTTTTACTCTCCACCACCTCTCTCGGGAGCGCATTCCAGGCATCCACTACCCTCTCTGTAAAGTAGAATTTCCTAACATTGCACTTGAATCTACCACCCTCAACCTCAAATTATGTCCTCTGGTTTTACCATTTTCCTTTCTCTGGAAAAGATTTTGTTCTACGTTAATACCCTTCATGTATTTGAACGTCTGAATCATGAAACTACACTGGCTGCCCATAACCTCAAGGATCAGGTTTAAATTAGAAATCACTGGACTGAATCTGAAAGGCGGAATAGAAAACCTGATTAACATAACATTATCTGTGAATATGGATAAAGTTGGGTCTGAAAGTATTTCCACTATTTGCGTAGTTTAAACCCCATCGTGACATGACATCGTCCTTTAATATATGTAACAAGTTTAAAACTGTCGTATTTAAGCCTCCAGCAAGGTCGATTTCCGAGGCAATGATTTTGCGAATGTTTTTCTTGCAAAACACTCGCAAACCGATGCACTCGTAAACCGAGGTACCACTGTACAGTGTTGTCCCGCGAATTGTGGACTCGCTCTTTCGCGGTCTGCTCTGACCGCCTCTTCCTGTAGTAAAGTAGGGCTACACCAATCAGGAGCTGCGCATCAAAGCGTGTCAAATAAATGTGATCAACTGAATGTGACAGTGCTTCTACATGATATCATTTTTCAGCATTAATATATTGTGGGTTTTTGGGGGGGAGGGTTTTGCTGCATGATTTTTTTTTCATCTTTCTCCGTTTGCTTTTCAGCTTTATAATGATGTTTCACTACTGCTAAAAAAAAAAGTAATATTATCCCTTACCCAGTGAGATCAGGGTCCGATAATTCTCCTTCATCACCTCCCTGTAAAGCTCCTTCTGCCCTTCATCTAAATATTCCCACTCCTCCTGGGAGAAAGAGACAGTGATGTCCTTAAATGTCACCTGCATCTGAAATACAAAGCAGAGGCATGCTCAGAATCTTCGGCATCATATGGATCAGGAGATCTTCCGATGTTGGTGCCCACTAGGACAGGGAAGAGTTTGCTGGATACACAGTCCCAAAATGGGGTTATACTGTATTTCAGCCCACCCTGGGGCTCAACAGACCAGAGGGACAGATTTTTGCATGCATATAATTCAGTGTCACATAACACAGGCCTAGAGTACAGAGGGCCAGGTTGGGGTGGGATCTCAAAGTCCCTCCTTGAGGGCTGCAATCCAGTCGGGTTTTCAGGATTTCCCCAATGAACATGCATTGAAAGCAGTGCATGCACATAGATCTCATGCATATTCATTGTGGAAATCCTGAAAACCCGACTGGATTGTGGCCTTCAAGGAGGGACTTTGAGACCCCTGGTGTTATACTATATTTCAGACCAGTGCAGAGGGACAGATTTTTTTTGCATGCACATAATTCAGTGTCACATAACACAGGATATTTATTTGAAGAGACAGACTTTCCAGCTGGGATCAGCCAGAGGGAGAGATTTGTGTATGACATGCACAGACCCAGAGAGGGAGCACAGCAACTAGAACCCGGGTACAAATCCCCCCTCTGATCTCTCCGAAAGGTCCCAGACGAGAAAACCTGCAGCAATGTTTGCGACAAGGGACCGTCTCTTACCCGCCCAGAAGCCCCCGCAGGCATTTCCCTGAACTACAGGCTCTTTCTTTCTGGCCCAGGATTTTGTCTCTTGTAGCGCTGGAGGGAGGGAAGGGCAGAAACGGAGATTTGGAGCCGGAGAGATCGCTGGTGTTTTATCTGCCAACGAAACGAATAAAAAGAACGAACGAAACAGTCTCTCTCCCAAAGGGGAGGCGGAGCTTCGCATTGAGGGCTAAGAAACACAGTCTGCAATCTCTTTCAGAGCTGATTGGTCAGAACGGTCCCTGGGGCGGGGAGAGTAATAGAAGGGTCCGCCCTCTAGCCCTGATTGGGGGAGAGGAGAAAAGAAGGCGTCACTCTCAGCTCCTTCTGCTTCTCATAGCTAGGGCTGGAGGAGGAGCCAGAGCTGGACATGGAACTGTGCAGATGGGCGGGAAGATGGCTGCAGGGTCCGCCCTCTAGCCCTGATTGGGGAAGAGGAAAAAAAGAAGGCGTTACTCTCAGTTCCATCTGCTACTCATAGCTATGGCGGGAGGAGGAGCCAGGGCTAGACATGGAGCTAGGAAGATGACTGCAAGGTCCGCCCTCTAGCCTTGATTGGGGAAGAGGAGAAAAGGAGGCGTCACTCTCAGCTCCTTCTTGCTACTCATAGCTAGGGCTGGAGGAGGAGCCAGGGCTGGACATGGAACTGTGCAGATGGGCGGGAAGATGGCTGCAGGGTCCGCCTAGCCCTGATTGGGGAAGAGGAGAAAAGGAGGCGTCACTCTCAGCTCCTTCTGCTACTCATAGCTAGGGCGGGAGGAGGGGCCAGGGCTGGACATGGAGCTGTGCAGATGGGCGGGAAGATGGCTGCAGGGTCCGCCCTCTAGCTCTGATTGGGGGAGAAGAGAAAAGAAGGTGTCACTTTCAGCTCCTTCTGCTACTCATAGCCAGGGCGGGAGGAGGAGTCCAGGGCTCGACAGATACAGTATCATACTGGCAGGAAGTGGGCAGCAGTCTCCCCTCAGATTAAATGAAAGCCCTGCAGCCATTCTATTGGCCATCTCCAGCCCTGGCTCCCTCTTGAAGGGCAGTTTTGGGCTTTGTTCACCCACCTTCTCAGACCATAAATGTATTATTATGTCCCCCCTGAGTTCAACCTCAGGACTCACATTTGCTGCCATCTAGGACGGTTATATGAGGGGTAGGTTTACTAGATTTTACATCCTGAAAAGGACATATCCGGGAAATCCTATAGGAAGGCTACTGAAAAGTTCTCAGCCCAGCCAAGAAGAGAATGAGGTGGAACCATGAACCTTACAAATTATGCCACACTTTTCATTTCATATCATTTAAATTAAGTGTCAAGAAAAGTGTGGCATAACTTGTAAGGTTCATGGCTCCACCTCATTCTCTTGGTTGGGCTGGGAACATTTCAACAGCCCCTCATACTGTGATGTCATAATGCCTCATTCCACCAATGCCTAAGAGCCATCCTCATTGGTGATGTCACAATGGCTTGGTTTCCCTATACTTGTGCCCACTTACTAGATGCATTTTGCTTCATTAAAATTCAAAGTGTGAAATAACTTGTACATTTCATGGCTCCACATCATTCTCTTGGTTGGGCTGAGAGCTTATCAGCTTCCCCCCCTGTGCTCATTTTGTGTAGTGCTCTATTGGAGGGATTAGGGAAGGACACCCCCATAATTTCCCAAAGTTTTTTGTCCCTGTCCCTTGGCAAATTATATTGGTGTCTAGGTTTCTAAACTGGCAGACAAACACATGTATATTTGGGAAATGGGTGCTGCCTCCATATGTAATCCTCTTAGAAAAACCCAAACTGGGGAAAAATGTAAAAAAAAGTACAAAACAAGAAATCTCTTGTTTTGTCCACATGTAGCCAGCAGTGCTGCCCAATTCACTTTTGTGAATAAATTGGAATTGATTCACTTTGTAGAAAAATCAGATTCACCGATTCAGTGAGTCCTGACTTTCCTCTAGGCCTCTTAAAGCAGTATCAGCTGTGACAGTAGCTGCCAAGAAAAGGCAGCTTCTGGCCTGCCCCCCCCCCCCAGGGCTTCCCTCTTCCGCATCACTGATGATGCGGCAGAGGGAAGCCCTAGCAGGGCAGGCCACAAGCTGCCTTTTCCTGGCATCTACCATCACTGCTGCTGCTGCTTTGGGAGGCCCAAAGGAGGGGGGGATTCAGTGGGTCAGTGCTGCACAGTATGAGGGAGGAAAGCTGCTGCACAGGTGGATGGGAAGAGATTAAATGTTGCACAGGGGGGATAGGAGGGAGGAAAGCTGCTGCACATGGTGGGAAAGAGAGCAGAGGAAAGAGGAAAAATTGTTGGGTATGGGGTGGAGGAAAGGAATGGAGAGATGTAACAGATGTAGAAAGAGGTGAGAGGGTGAAATCCTGCATATGGTGGAGGAGAGGGAGACATGCATGGAGAAAAGAGAGGGAGAAATGTTGGACATAAGGTGGAGGGCAGGGAGAGATGGTGAATGAGGAGAGAGAAAGAAATGTTGCACGTGATAATGGAGGGGGAGGAAGGGATAGATGTTGCATGGAAGGGAATAGAGAGGTCTGACTCAGGGCACAAGGCAGGAAGATAGAAAGAGATGGTAGACTGTGGGAAAGAGATGTTAGATATGGCACTGGAAAGGAAGGTACAGAGATGGAAGATGAACCGTGAGCAGGGAGAAAGAAAAAAAAAAACATCAAATGGGAAGGAGACCCTAATGAGCAAGTTAACACAAGACAAACAGAAACCAGAGCCTGGGACCAACATGATATTCTGTGGAAATTTGTTACACTTTAGAAAACTGCTGAAGACCTATCTTTATGCACAAGCATTTCTTTGCTAATTGCTCTTAATTTCAGTTATGACAATGTTATTTTTTTCTAAGATAAGTATGTTAAGATGGCCACACTATGACAATTGTTTTTTGTTATGTAGAGTTTCACGATGGGAATGTGTTGAAGGCTGTGTATGTTAATTGTATGACAAGCGGATTATAAATGTTTGAAATAAATAAATAAATCTGCTTAATAAAATGACTAGACAACAAAAGGTAGAAAAAAATAATTTTATTTTCTATTTTGTGATTACAATATGTCAGATTTTAAATGTGTATCCTGCCAACGCTAGCATGGGGTTGGAGATGGCAAAGGGGGTGGGTGGGATGGGTGAATAGGTTACAAAATAAACCTGCCTGGACATTTAAAAAAAAAAAAAAAAAGTGAATCAAATCGAAAATGTTTTCCCTAAATCAGGCAGCACTAATAGCCAGCACATAAATGTTCATTCCTGCACATGTTGCAAAAAAAGACTCTACATTGGTGGATCATATTCTAAAACAGTAGTAGAAATTGTTCATAGCCAGATCGAAGGGCCTTTACACTATCCTTATCCTTCTTGACCTGTCTGCTGCCTTTGATACTGTAAATAACAGCTTACTCCTTGATATGCTGTCCTCTCCTAATTTGCCTCCTACCTTTCCCAACACACCTTTAGTGTATGTGTTGGTGGGTCCTCTTCTGCTGTTACCCTGCTAGAGGTTGGCGTACCCCAGGGTTCTGTCTTAGGACCTCTTCTCTTCTCTCTCTACACCTCTTCTCTCGATACCCTGATCTCCTCCCATGGCTTCCAGTATCACCTATATGCTGATGACTCTCAGATCTACCTCGTTACATCTGAAATTTCACCTAAAGTCCAAGAAAAAGTCTCTGCTTGTTTGGCTGACATTGCTGCCGGGATGTCCTGCCGTCATCTGAAACTAAATATGTCCAAGACTGAGCTGCTCCTCTTTCCTCCTCAACCCTCTTCTCCTTTCTCCATCTCTGTATATAATACTGTCATTGTTCCAGTCTCCTCTGCTCGCAATCTTGGAGTGGTGTTTGATTCTGACTTCTAATTTCTACATTTATCCAACAAGCTGCTAAGACCTATCACTTCTATCTCTTCAATATCACCAAAATTCGCCCCTTCTTCTCTGGGCACACTACCCAGACCCTTGTCCACGCTCTCATAACCTCACGTTTAGATTACTGCAATCTGCTCCTAACTGGTCTCCCGCAGTGTCGCCTCTCCCCCTTGCAATCTGTGCAAAACTCTGCTGCGTGACTCATTTTTTTTACCAACCTCGCTACGCTCATGTCACCCCTCTCCTTAAGTCACTTCACTGGCCCCCTATCTGCCATCACATACAGTTCAATATCTTATTGCTGACCTACAAGTGTGTTCATTTTGCTGCCCCTCAATATCTCTCCTCACTTCTCTCTCCTTACACATCTCCCAGAGAACTCCGTTCCTCGGATAAGTCACTCTTAGCGTTACCCTTCTCCTCCACTGCCAATTCCAGACTTCGTTCCTTTAATCTAGCTGCCTCCTATACCTGGAATAAATTACCCGAGTTTGTCCGCCAAGCCCCTTTCCTTCCCTTGTTTAAAAACAGACTGAAAACCCACCTTTTTGATATAGCCTTCAATCCATAACTCTACTCCCCTCTGCCCTCCAACCCAGCCAGCAGATTAACCATTCCCCTTAACTGTATCCATGTCATACTATTTGTCTTGGCTGTTTAGACTGTAAGCTCTTTTGAGCAGGGACTGTTTTCTTCTTCTTTGTGACTCTGTGCAGTGCTGCATGCATCTGGTAGCTTTATAGAAATATTTAATAGTAGTAGTAGTAGAAATTGACACACCTGGATGTCTCACTGTAATTTTGTACACTCTTCCCCTAATCTGCAATGGTATGAATACCAAATGATATCTATTTATAGTGTCGAGTCAAGATTCAACCACCACAATCAGTGTTTTATTTAAATACCAGCTAGGACAGAAAAAAAAAATCCAGGATAAGAGGCTACACAGCCATCCTGTCTTGCCCACCAGAGATCCTGCCCAGTCTGCCACTGCTGCTACTGCTGATATCCCAAATCATCATCGTCATCAAAACAAAATACAAACCGCAGGACTGCAACATACCTGCTGGCCCTGCTCTTTGTATTTTGTTTTGCTGCTGTTGCTGGGAAGCGGGGTTACCTACTGGACGGAAGTGGGGAGTGATGAATACACGTTATATACAAGAAAAACAACAAGAAAAACCAGGATCTCCAGGAAACCTCTGCCGTTCCTCTTTGCAGGATTAGACATTCATTTGGGGCTCTTTTTCTGGCTGTTGGGGAGAAGCCCTGCAGAGTTGCAGAAGGGATGAAAAGGCAGAAAGAGATATAGAGCTGGAAGTTTCTGTCCAATCTTCCCAAATTCTAGGAAGCAAAAAAAAAAAGACTGCTCTAAGGGAATAACCAGCAGGGGTCGGTCTCCTACCTGAAAAACAGATCTTCCAGCCTCGACTCTTTCCCGCCCTCCCTCCTTAAACTCTTCCTCTCCCCCGCCAGGATTTTACGATACTACAATTTTTTCAGTCACCGCCCCCTCTCTGTGGAATGCCCTTCCTTTAGATCAGGGGTGTCCAATGTCGGTCCTCGAGGGCCGCAATCCAGTCCGGTTTTCAGGATTTCCCCAATGAATATGCATGAGATCTATTAGCATACAATGAAAGCAGTGCATGCAAATAGATCTCATGAATATTCATTGGGAAAATCTTGAAAACCAACTGGACTGCGGCCCTCGAGGACCGACATTGGACACCCCTGCTAGATGTTCGATTAGAGAACTCCCTGGAAAAATTTAAAGCCAAACTTAAAACCTTCCTCTTTAAAGATGCCTTTTCTCTTTAGTACTATATTCAGCCACTCAACCCCTTGATTCATGTGAAGTTTTACAATATCTAATGCCTCTTTTCAGATGATTCCCCTCCTAATGTTTTAATCACTCCCCATTTACCGTCCTTTTTATTAATTTTTCCAAAGTCCCTCCTTGAGGGCCGAATCCAGTCGGGTTTTCAGGATTTTCCCAATGAATAAGCATGAGATCTATGTGCATCCACTGCTTTCAATTCATATTCATTGAGGAAATCCTGAAAACCCAACTGGATTCGGACCTCAAGGAGGGACTTTGGAGACTCCTGATGTACGTTATGTCAAATTCGTCTAGTATTTAATATTTGATAAAATATTACTTTTATTTACCTATTTTAATTGTCCCTTACAATCTTTTTACATTGTACACCGTCTAGATCAGGGGTAGGGAACTCCAGTCCTCGAGAGCCATATTCCAGTCGGGTTTCCAGGATTTCCTCAATGAATATGCATGAGATCTATTTGCATGCACTGCTTTCAATGCATATTCATTGGGGAAATCCTGAAAACCCGACTGGAATACGGCTCTCGAGGACCGGAGTTTCCTACCCTTGGTCTAGACCAGGGGTCTCAAAGTCCCTCCTTGAGGGCTGCAATCCAGTCGGGTTTTCAGGATTTCCCCAATGAATATGTATGAGATCTATGTGCCTGCACTGCTTTCAATGCATATTCATTGGGAAAATCCTGAATACCCGACTGGATTGCGGCCCTCAAGGAGGGACTTTGATATCCCTGGTCTAGACCAGTGGTTCCCAACCCTGTCCTGGAGGAACACCAGGCCAATTGGGTTTTCAGGCTAGCCCTAATGAATATGCATGAAGCAAATTTGCATGCCTATCACTTCCATCATATGCAAATCTCTCTCATGCATATTCATTAGGGCTAGCCTGAAAACCCGATTGGCCTGATGGTCCTCCAGAACAGGGTTGGGACCACTGGTCTAGACATTTGATTTGATAGACAGTATAAATAAAGAAACTTGGAAACTTGATTCTGACCAATCAGTGCCGGCAGGAGCTAAAAATCCTCTTCCTCCTCTTCCCAGCAGTGGGCGGAACCTTCTGCTGCAATTTCCTGACCAATCATCACCGAAAGGGGTGTGGCCAAGAAGAAAATCCTTACGCCTCCCTCAGTAGGCCGAGCGCTCGGTGTGAAGCGCCGCCTTCTCTTTGTGACGTCATCAACCTGTGCCGAACAGGAAACGAGCGTTTTCTTCTTCCTTTAATTTGCCCCGGGTTAATGCCGAAACTTCCGGCTTCAAAGCCCAGTTGCTTCCTCTTTTGTCCCTGCTGCCGACGGTCATTTCGAATCCTGCAAAACGATCAAAGCAGAGAGGGAAATGCCCGCAGGAGCTTCTGCCCAGGAAGGTTTTGTTGCAAACCCTGCTGCAGCTTTCTGAGCTGGGATCCTGCAGAGTCAGGCCCTGGGGCTGAAGAAAGGCACTTTGGGACCCTCCTGAGGGGAAGGAGAGAGATCAAAGGGAGATTTTGGCTGTAGCTGGTTTCTACTGCTATAGTCCTGCTCTGGCTGCAACTTATATACCCAGAGAAATCTCTTACTCTGCCCTAATGAGAGCCCTGCTGAAATCTAACTCTCCTCTGGGGTTGTGTTACATGATTATGAAATATGTACACCCAGGAACATCTCCCTCTGTCACCGCTCAGCCCCAGCACTGGGAGGTCTCCTGAAATAGAACCCTGTTCTGGGACTCTGTGTTATGTCATTGCAAATTATGTACGCTCCCGGGCATATTTTCCTCCACCCCAATGAGCTCCAGCCCTGGGAAGCCTAACTAAACTAAACTAAACCTTAAGTTTGTATACCGCATCATCTCCACAGAAGTGGAGCTCGACACGGTTTACAGGAATGAATATAGAAAGGAACTCCAAAGGAAAGAAGAAGGGCTTAGTAAAAAAAGAAAGAAAGAGGGGACTTAGTATAATGGAGAGGGAGGGAGTAGTTACAATTTAGAGAAAAGCCAAGTTTTCAAATGTTTTCGGAAGCGTTGGAGGGAGGTCCAACTCCGAAGAGGGGCAGTAAAGCTGTTCCACAGCTCGGTGATCCTGAAGAGGAGGGATGTCCCAAGTTTTCCAGTATGGGATATGCCTTTTAAAGAGGGGAAGGATAGTTTGAATTTTTGGGTGGATCTGGTGGAGTTAGGATTCTGGGAGAGCCAAGATAGTGGAAAAAGGGGGGGAAGGATGCCGTGTAGCCTCTTTCTGGAAGTGCTGCATGAGATGCTGAGTGCATTTCTGGTTTCTGTTTCAGATGCAGGTGACGTTTGAAGAGGTCGCTGTCTCTTTCTCCCAGGAGGAGTGGGAGTATTTAGATGACGAGCAGAAGGAGCTCTACAGGGAGGTGATGAAGGAGAATTATCAGATCCTGATCTCACTGGGTAAGAGATAAACTTACATGTTTATTAGCAGTAGTGGGGCATCATTATAAGGACAGTTTTGATTGTTTCTCTCGTGTGATGAAAACAAATGAGACCATGAGGTCTTCTTGTCCTGCACATAGAGGGCTATAACTGGGTGTCATAACATGTCGCATGGAAGGTGAGAAAATGTTCTGTGTCAAATTATAGCAGCAAATGTTAGGAGAATTTGCTTTAGATTATAGTTTATGAGTTGCTAGGAACTTACAGGGTCAAGGAGGAACCCATTCATCAAATAACGCTGGATATTTGGGACAAAGTGAGGGATATACTGTTAGATGACAATCGCTATTCTGGACTGATGGCCATTAGACATAATCCAAAATTTGTGCCTGGGATTATGTTTAGTGAGTTTCACAGTTGGGAAGCAAAGGGGTCAGATGAATACAGACCAGGGAACTCTGATCAAATTTGTAACTTTAGGGAACATTATGGCCTGAAGCTACTGATTTGTATCCTCTTTTTACAAGTGAGTAGTTTTATACAGAGAAGAGGGATATATGCAGGAAGCCTTTAAATTTGAGGAATTATTATTATTAATGGGAAAGGGAAGATGGGATAAAGGGATCAAGGAACAAGACTATAAGTTACTCTAGAGAACTTATGTTACACCAGTACAGCTTCAGAAATGGTATCGGAAGGGAGATGAGAGATGTTGGAGGGGCTGCGGAGGTAATGAGGATTTTTAAAAAATTTGTGGTGAACGTGTACTGGTCTTCAGTAGTTAAAGGGATACATGAAATAAGAAATGAAGTGCTGGAGCTGAACCCATGATTTGCCTGTTGGGTGGGAAACTAGGCACAGACCAAGAAGACCAACTAAATATTGCAGATTATTATCTTGTGGCAGCTAGAAGCGAGCTGGAGAGACAATGGAGAGGGGAATAGTTCCCTGTTCAGGAGGGAATGTTGAGGAAACTGGAGGAGATCTCCTGGATGGTTACAATTGCAGCTATGAGGCAAGAGACTTTGTATAAAGATCTAATTTAATCTAATCTTTAATTTAGGGACAGCATTGTGCCTATATAGGTTTAAGGCAATTTACAATGTAAAGAGCCCATGTAGAACATGGGGAGCTTAATAGTGGTCAGTTAAAATCTGCTAAACAATATAGGAACGCTCATATAATAATAAGGGGCCTTGCTCTTTTCAGCCAGTGTTAGCAATTGCATTCTGTGTAAAGTTATACAAGATATACAATAAGAACATAAGGATAGCTTTACTTGGTCAGACCAAGGTCTATGTAACCCAGTATCCCATCTTCACGGAAGCCAATCCAAGTCACAAGTACCTGGCCAAAAACCAAATAGTAGCAGCATTCCATGCCACTGATCCAGGGCTTCTGCCATGTCTGCCTCAACAGCAAACTATGGACTTTTCCTCCAGGAACTTGTCCAAATCTTTTTTAAAACTAGTTACATTAACCGCTCTTACCACATCCTCTAGCAATACGTTCCAGAGCTTAACTATTCTCTGAGTGAAAAAAAATATTTCCTCCTATTGGTTTTAAAAGTATTACTCGTGTGTCCCCTAGTCTTTGTAAATCTTGATGCAGTTAAAAAAAAATAAAAATTGATCCACTCAGGATTTTGTAGACTTCAATCATATCTCCCCTCGGCCATCTCTTTTCCAAGCTGAAGAGCCCTAACCTCTTTAGTCTTTCCTCATACAAGAGGAGTTTCATCTTGGTCACAGTTCTTTGAACCTTTTCTAGTGCCGCAATATATTTTTTTCAGATAAGGAGACCAGAACAAAACGCAGTACTCAAGGCGAGGTCACACCATTGAGCGATACACAGGCATTATAACATTCTTAGTCGTTTCAATCCCTTTTCCAATAATTCCTAGCATCTTATTTGCTTCTTTGGCTGCCGCCACATGTTGGGTGTAAGGTTTCAGTGGATTGTCCACAGTGACACTCAGATATTTTCTTGAGCACTGATCCCCAAGGTATCCAGTAACTAAGATTTGGATTATTCTTCCCAATATGCATCGCTTTGCATTTGTCCACGTTAAATCTCATCTGCCATTTGGACGCCCAGTCTTCCAATTTCCTAAGGTCTGCCTGTAGTTTTTCACAGTCCACGTGCGTTTTAACAACTTTGAACAGTTTAGTGTCATCTACAAATGTAATCACCTCACTCATATTTCTAATTTTCAGCTCATTTATAAATAAGTTAAATTGCGGCATTTGAATATTAAGCCCCTGTCTAATATTCGAGTCAACCATTTTTCCTCCTTTTTGGGGGAAAAATGGGGGTCTCGACTTATATTCGAGTATATACGGTACTCCTCCCCCCCCCCACCCCAAGTGTCAAAAAGGTCCTAATCCAGTGGTCTCAAACTCGTGGCCCGGGGGCCACATGCGGCCCGCCAGGTCCTATTTTGAGGCCCTCGGTATGTTTATCATAATCACAAAAGTAAAATAAAACACTTTCTTGATCCTATGTCTCTTTAGCTATAAATTACAATATTATTCTTAAGACTTAGCCAAACAGAAAGATTTATAAACTATAAACAACTTTACCTCATGCAAAATTGTCATTTCTTTAATAAGACATTAACTATTTTTTTCTGCGGCCCTCCCATGTACCTACAAATCCAAAATGCGGCCCTGCAAAGGGTTTGAGTTTGAGACCACTGTCCTAATCACATCCAGATAAGCCTTTTAGTCAGCTGTCTCCTCAAGCAAATATATAGAAATTATATATGCAGTTCACAGGTTGCTTTGAAAACTATCTTTAATGCTGAGACTCTACAACTTCTCTCTTAGAACTAGGCTTACTGAGGTTTAGGCACTAGGCCAGCATTCCTCTCCCCTCAAGGATCAATACAATACCATTCTTACAGTAATACCAGTTATTCAATATAGTCAGTTGGACAACATGAAGATGTTGTTGCGTGGATGATCCAGACGGTTTAAGGTATAGAAATGTTTTCAGCTTTCTTCTGAATTTTAGGATCTGATCTAATCTAAGGCTTGGCTTTATATACCGAGTCTTCATTCTAAGAAAGCTCGACTCTGTTTACAGTAATTAACTTAACAAATAAAACCCATAAAAAATAAGACAAAATTTTGGGAAATTAATTTTCAAATTGTTTAGCAAATAAAATAGTTTTTAAAGATTTGTGAAAAAACTGAAGTGAGCCGGAACTCCTTAAAAGAAATGGAAGATGATTCCAAAGTTGAGAAAACTTAAAGATCCTAGATTGACTAAAACTCTTGACTCCTTTAATCCCTTTTTTTGCAGGAAGAGATAATTTAAATTGTTGGTTACCTCTTGCAAAAGAAAGTCTGTAAGCATTCCAAGATTAAGGAAGGAGAAGAGTAAAGATTCCATATAGGATTTTTAAAACAACACAAGCACATTTAAATTGAACTCTAAGATAAACTGGGAGCCAATGGAGACTCTGGAGCAATGGAGTCACGTGATCAAATGATGGGGATTGTACGAGGAGGGGAAACAGGTGAAGAAAAAAGGAAAGTTTATGTTGCAGTGTGGTTTCTTCCTTGGAGTATTAAAGTCAATGGGGATATTATCAGTATCCGGAACAGAATGTACATTCCTGATTCCTTTCCAGGATTTCTTTTGGGTCTGGCCTTGGGATCTAACTGGGACATTGGTGGGGATAATGCCTGGATGGTCACAATATCCTGAAAATTTGACTGGCAAGGGGGGGGACTCCAGGACCGAGTTGAGAAACACTGGACTCTAATAGACCCTCCTAAGGATTGGCCCGATCCCCCCAACACCCTCTCCCAAAAGTTAAAAAAAATGCCTCGGTGGTCCAGTGGGATGCCCCAGCTTGGCCTGAACCCCTCCAAGTCACAAATTATCCCTGGTGGCCTAGCAATGGTCCATGAATGATGTCCACTTGCTCCTGCTTCTCTGGGCTAGCATCTTGTAGCGTGGCCGTCCATCAGGGCATAGCAAGGACTGGCACACAACCACAATATTGCCCCCGCGTGCTTTCCCAAGAGGGAGGAAGTCCCTGTTGTGGATAACTTACTCTGTGTACAATAGACAAAATGAGGAGGAGGAGGAGGAGTAGAGGAGGGATCAGGAGAAATAGGAGGTCAAGAGCTCTTTCAGTAGGAGTCATACAGTGGACAGTAGAATAAACAGCACTTCCCAGTGGATTTCTGTATGTGGCTGGTTTGCCTATGACTGTTGGAGTATTGCAACAGAAGTAGTGGGGGAGGGTTTAGAAGATTAGTTTGGGGGGGGGGAGAATTGTATTTGTAACTTAGGGGCCCTTTTACTAAAGCTTAGGGTTCACTAAGTGCCTCGTGGCCCGTGGGTATAAGACTGGATACTCAACCTTTAGCGTGTTTCTAATTCCATTAGGGTTCATTTAGCTTTAGTAAGTGGATCTCTTGGTTGAATTTATGAACTGTTTGTATACTGTTCTTGAAATACAAATGTGAATAAATATGATTTAAAGCTTGTTTGTACTTCTGAATTGATCAAATTTGTGCTCTATCCCTATTATAACAGGGACGATTAACAATGTTGTCTTGATATGTCTATGTTATATGTAATAATCGGAGAGAAACAAGATGTATGTCATATGGAAACTGCATAGTTGTAGGCGGTATATACATTTTTAAATAAATAAATACTCCCAGAAAAACCAAAAATGTATCCGATACCCTGAATGGAAATCGCACACCTCTATGGGAATTTAAGGAAAGACTTCTCCTTCAGCTAAAACACAAGAGCTAGGCTGTATGAATATTATCAGTTGGAGACTGTGAGAAAGCAGAGAAGACCTGTGTATCGGGCATTATAAAACATCCTGACCTTCCCCCTCAGCATCCCTTAAAATCTTCCTACCAGGCAACTAATAAAGTTTGGAAATTGCAATGAACTCACCATCTGAAAACCCTAGATCTCAAGAAAATATTTCTTAATCAGCTCCACAGGTGAAAGCAGCATTGTCTTGGGAAGGTTAAGAATTCGCAAGTCCTAGATCTTATGTGATTTCCCAAAGTTGCCACTTGTGTTACCAGACTTTTATTTGAACTCCACCAAGTCCTTGTTGCAATCGCACTTCTGAGTCTAACTTAGTAACCGAAGACTCAGCTTTAGACACTCTTAACATCAGCTTCTCCCAGCTTTATTGCAGACTCTTTAGAGAACACAGATACCTTGTCTATTAATAATTTCTGACGCATCCGCAGGTTACAGAGGCAGACGGGAGCCTAAGACAAAGATAAAGCAGATATTGGTATTTTCCACACCAACAGATTATTTCTATTTTAATCCCTCTAAATAATTTTACCACTGAAATTTTAAACCAGATATCTTCTATTATGACTCAGATAGAACAGTGGACAATTAATTTCAAACTGAAACTAGATACGGAAAAGACCAAACTTTTCTTGGCTAGTCCCAACGACGAAATAACAAACTCATTGCGTCATCTTAATGGTCATGACTACCCGATTATTAAATCTATCAAAATTCTGGGAGTCACACTAGACCGACATTTAACACTAGCAGAACACATGAACTTAGTGGTACAGAAATGCTTTTTTACATTGTGGAAATTAAGAACCATAAAAAATATTTTGATCATTTATCATTCAGACTATTGATGCAGGCATTAGTTTTATCTATTTTAGACTATTGTAACATCATCTATTTAGGAGCACCCAACAAAATTCTAAGGAAATTAAGGATAATTCAGAATACAGCTGTTCGATTGATTTTTGGTTTAAAAAAGAACAACCATATTAGTCCATATTATCATTTGCTTCATTGGCTGCCTTTGGAGGCAAGAGTATTATTCAAATTTTCCTGTATCTGCTTTAAGCTGATATCGGGATTGTCTCCAGCTTACCTTTTTCCTCATTTTGTGTTGCATAGACCATTAAGAGAAACAAGAAACTTCTACTTATTTCCTTATCCAAAAATTAATGGGTGTAGATATAAGACCTTCTTAGCTAGGACCCTAGCATTTCAAGCTGGTAGACAACAATCTTGGTTAGGTAAATGTATTCAGCAAGCTATGTTAACGGAAATTAATTAAGACCACTTTGTTAGATAAGTTTATTACTTAGTGAGTTTTATTATTGAAATTCTATTTTACAAATATTTGTATTTTTTACTGTATTATTGTATTTCGCTGATTGTCGAGCTCTTTTTAGTGTAAACCCCCTAGAACTTTTGCTTATGGCGGTATAAAAGAATAAAGTTATTATTATTATTTACTTCTCAAATTCTGATTGGTGATAATTGTTTTCTTTCTATCTGATGAACGTCTTATCTGCAATATTGTGAATAAGATCCAGGCTGCAAAAACATACCAAGAAATAACCTAATTAAAATGGAAAGAAATCCTTACTACACTAGTTGAAGATAATCTCTGAAATTTTGATTCTTTGCAGGAAAGCTTTCTCTGGAGAGGGATGTGGGAAAATGATTTTGCCTTCTTGCCCTTTCTCCAAGCTCACATGAGTCCTGAGCATGCTCAGTGTGTTTCTTTCCCCTTATTCCAGGTGTTCTGAATGAAGAAGTTCACATATATTGAAATAAAGGTGATAATACATTGAACTATTTAGAGTGGGAATTGGACTATAAAGTTGAGTAGAGAGGGTTTATGTTACTTTTGTGAGTTATAATAATTTTGAGAAAATTAATTTAATGCAATTTTTTTTCCTAGCAACAGGTTCTCCAACCGTCACCCCTAAGATTATATCCCACATTGAACGAGGGGAAGAGCCGTACATCAGGGGTGAGCCTGGATCAGAGGAAAGAGAAACTGGGAACAGCAGCTGCTCAGGTGAGTGGAGTAATAAAAGGGACTGGGGTAAAAATGCCTTCTATAGACATCTGTAGGGTAAGCGCTGGGGTTCTGTCCCTTTATAGATGAGAACAGTCACTTGACCTGTAAGGGAAGGGTTAACCTATGGGCCACACAATGTAAGCTCTGAAAAGGTGGAGGGAAGGTGTTTATCTGTAACTTCACATATCAGAAATCTTGAAGCTCTAAACCATGGATTACTGCACAGGTCCTGGACCTGTTGGGCCGCCGCGTGAGCAGGCTGCTGGGCACAATGAACCCCAGGTCTGATCCAGCGGAGGCATTGCTTATGTTCTTATGTGTTGTGAGGGAGCCAGAAGCAAGGTGTGTTTTGTGGTGCCAGATCCTGGGCTGTGACTGTTGTGAGCTTTGCTGTGTACTGGGTCTATGTGCAGAAGCAGTAGCGTCTCTGGATGTTGTCCAGCTGACTGCATAATTGTGAACCCCTAAATGTGTCACTTTAACATGTCACTTACCTCTTTCAACCCAATCTGTCTTAGATGCCCTTTCTTCACTTAATTGACTTATACAAAGTTAACCTTATTATCCCAGGACAAGCAGGCAGCATATTCTTAACGTATGGGTGACGTCACCGACGGAACCCCGGTACGGACACTTTTAACTAGAAAGTTCTAGTTGACCGCACCGCGCATGCGCGGGTGCCTTCCCGCTCGACGGAGGAGAGCGTGGTCCCCAGTTTCTTCGTTTCCGCGGAGCGAAGAAGACGCATGTGCTTTCAACGGCTGTTGAAATCTCCTTCCTTGCCTTCCCGCTCGCGTATTTTCTTTTCTTTTACTTTTCCCTTCGGGTTTTTTTTGTTTCATTCAAAAAAAAAAAAACCAAAAAAACATTATTAATTAGTTTTTTTCCTTATTTTTCTGGCCGGCCCCAGCGGGGCCTGTTGCCAACATACAGGCCTCCGGGTTTGATTTTGCAGAGGCCGAATTTCCATTCATGCCCCCTCAGCCGGGCTTTAAGAAGTGCCAGCGGTGTGCACGCCCGATCTCTCTCACTGACCCACACAATTGGTGTTTACAGTGCCTGGGTCCAGAGAGATCCTGGGCTGTGACTGTTGTGAGCTTTGCTGTGTACTGGGTCTATGTGCAGAAGCAGCAGCGTCTCTGGATGTTGTCCAGCTGACTGCATAATTGTGAACCCCTAAATGTGTCACTTTAACATGTCACTTACCTCTTTCAACCCAATCTGTCTTAGATGCCCTTTCTTCACTTAATTGACTTATACAAAGTTAACCTTATTATGCTCAATAAACATTTCCAGATCAATATTCCAGATATTTTCCAGATCACGACCAGGATAAAGTTAGGAGAGCCTTTTTGCTGTTAGTACATGGTCACCTGGGTCTCTTCTAAAGCTCCCGCCCCCTCCCCATGTGTGCCACGGGTCTCTTCTGAATATTGCTGGTAAATCCCAGTTCTACACAGACTCCTACATCCTAGACTATTTCAGCCGTATCCAGATAATGCTGAGGTGGTTTGTCCGTATTTTTAGTGACAATGACAGGATTAGAGCTACTGAAAATCAAGTTTCAAATGTAATAAGTCTTGATATATCACCCAATGTGGGACCTTTCTGGGCAGTATACAATAGTACTTTAAAATCACTCGGAAAATATGAAAGGAAATACATCTGGGGACAGGAAAGAGAAGAATGTATTTTAGATCACTGATAACCAAGTCCAGTTGCCAAGTAGGCAGCATAGGGGTATGTTATTGGTCAAAGGTGTCCTCAAATAAGAAGATGTTGAGACCTCATATGAATCTAATGTGTGATTTTTCAGTCGAAGAGTTGAGAGAAGTGCATTCCAGTGAATAGGGCTATTTATGCTGAGGATTTGGGACAGTATATGGTCATTGTAGATTTTACGGAATGAGGTTATAACAGGTAGATTTGAGGTAGCCGAGCAAAGAGTCCTAGATGGAGTGTTTGGAATCAGGAATTCTGTTACATCCCTTCCGGATTCCATACGCTAGGTGTTCAATCCCAACCTGCAGTCCGGGTGTTGCAGAAATCGACATCTTTTCTGAACACATGTTGCATTCCCCCTAATGTGAGAATCGGTTTCAATTTCTGCAAGCAATCCGAGCAGAAGTCTTTTGCTGTTGCTCTGCTTCTGTTTCTTTTTTTTTTTTTTGCTTAAAGTTCGCTTAAACTTTGTTTCTTGGTGGCTTCAGTGCCTTGCGTCCCCTCCCCGATGGTCCGCTGTTGGAGGAAAGGACGCAGTCCTGCAGTGCTTGACTGCAGCTTCAAGGAGAAATTTTGGTGGATCTGTGAAGCCAGCCTGCTGTGTGACACCTCCTGGAAGTACTGGGAGTACCTTCCCGTGGAGTTTGCTGGCCGGTGACCCTGTCATAGGTTTCTAGTGCAAGCTGAATGCTTCTGGACAGAAATCCACCCAGGTTTCAAGGCGCAGGCTTTCTTTCCTGCCCTGACCATATGGCAGAGGATCCGTGGGGGCGGAGGGTGTAGTCAGTCTCTGGCTGGTTGGCAGTCCGAAGATCTTTGTTACTATGCATTTGGAGCTGTTTCTGAGGCAGAGAGTCCTTTTTTCTCCACTCAGCTGCTTTAAAAATGCAGACAGGCAAAGGCACTACACAAACTGTGAGTACCTCCATTAGTTCCTATGGGAACTTCGAAGGTGGCTTGTAAATTCCAAGTTTCCAAGTTTATTGATTTTTAATATCCCGACCATCAAACAATTGTCTGGCCGGTTAACAATAAAATTAAAAAAAGAATTAAATATAGTAGTTTGTGCAAAAAAATGTCTAAGTTAAACATAAATGACAAAGACTTGACGTACTGGAGTGTGAGGGCAGTAAGAGAGGAAAGGGAAAAAAGTTACATTGTATAGGTGAGAAGGAGAGAGTGGGGGGGAGGATTGAACAAAGGGAAGGGGAGCGATAAAATGATGAAAGCTTGCTAGCCGAAAGAAGAGAGAGAAAAAGAAAAAAAAAAAAATTTTATTATTTTTTTTTTTAGGTTTGATTAAAGGCATCTCGAAATAAGAAAGTCTTTAGATTGATCTTGAATTTGACTAGTTGTTGTTCGTCGCGGAGGTGTTGTGGAAGTGAGTTCCATAATGTAGGGGCTGTTATAGCGAAGTTTGTTTTGCGAGTATAATAAAAGTCTTTAAGGGATGGAATATAGAGAAGTTTTTGGTCAGATGATCTTAATGTGCGAGTGGAACTTTGAGGAATAAGGAGTTTATCGAGGAATGTAGGTTGATGTAAGAGTTTGATTTTGAAAGTGAGTAGAATAATTTTATAAGTGATACGATGAGAAATTGGAAGCCAGTGGGCTTCCTTTAAGAGAGGAGTGACATGATCATATTTGTTTTTTTTATAGATAAGTTTTATTGCGGTATTTTGTATCAGTTGAAGGCGTCGTAGTTCTTTTTGAGGGAGGCCATTAAGGAGCGAGTTACAGTAGTCTAAGTGAGAAATTACTAAAGAGTGGGTCAAGATAGTAATAGAATCAGTATTTAGAATGGAAATTAATGATCTGATGATGCGAAGTTTATAGAAGCAAACCTTTGCTACGGAACTAATATGTTCATGAAAAGAGAGATCTCTATCAATAATGACGCCAAGTAGTTTAATTTTAGTTTCCATATGTAGTGGGATGGATTTGATAGAGATAGTTCCTGGTAATGATTCAGATTCAGATTTAAATCAATTTAAACTCTGTTTTTCACAGTTTCTGTGGGTATGGTTCAGGTTCCAATCCCTACCTCCCCAGACCCTAAATCACTATTTTTTATTTTTGGATTTTAATTTTGCCGTTTTTTGTTTTTTTTTTAACCAATTTGTGACGTCAGCCATCTTGAATTTTAAAATCAAATTTTTTTTTTTCTAACTTTAATTTCTGCCTCAAAAAAACCTCAATTTGACTCAAAATTGATTGGGATGGACTCCCCAGCCCCTAATCTATTGGATGTGGGCATCGATTGCACCAGGTGGTAGCTGCATCAGTGAATTTGAACCGCGTGCTGTAGCGCGCCGGGAGAGAGGTTGGGAGCTTTGGCCCGCCTCCTCTGTGTCCTCTTGGGCTGGGAAGCCGGCATGGGTCTGTGCCTTCTGAAGAAAATCTTGCCCAGGGGCCGTTCTGAAGTCTGGCAGTATGCCTGTGTTCCGGGTCTGGGGACGCTTTTGATGCACCGCATGTACCTCAACAGTGCCCTGCCATGGTTGCGGAGTGGGCCTTAGCACCGGATTTTATTCTGCTCTTTTGAACGGTGTATCCTCAGACCCCACTCGTTTGATGCAGCCGTCGGGGCTTTTTCAGTCTATGGCATCTGTGGTGAAGCTTCCTTTCGGGAGCTATCTTGTCTGGCCGTGCTAGATTTCAATTGCAGCAGTTTCCATTTTCCTTTTATCTCCTTCCACTGTATTTAATTGGGATCCGGCTGATACCTTTGCTGGGACTGGTCTCGGCCGCCTTGAGTGTCTGGATTTGGAGGTGCTGATACTTCTTCACATTTTCACCAGGCTTCTGTCTGCCTCTTTACAGCCGATGTTCTGAAAGAGCTCTATTTGTATTTTCCACTTTCTAGGCTTTGGTCTTGAACCGTTCTCCTGTGCCTTTTCATAAGAAGAACATAAGAACATAAGAAGTTGCCTCCGCTGAGTCAGACTAGAGGTCCATCTCGCCCAGCGGTCCGCTCTCGTGGCGGCCCATCAGGCCCACTGCCTGAACAGTGGTCTCTGACTAATTTTACAAATTTCCTCTAATCCTATCCCTATAACCTTACCTCTACTCTTATCTGTACCCCTCAATCCCTTTGTCCTCCAGGTACCTGTCCAGACCTTCTTTGAAGCCCTGTAGCGTGCTTCTGCTTATCACATCCTCCGGTAGCGCGTTCCATGTATCCACCACCCTCTGGGTGAAAAAGAACTTCCTGGCATTTGTTCTAAACCTTTCCCCTCTCAATTTCTCCGAGTGCCCCCTTGTACTTGTGGTTCCCCATAGTTTGAAAAATCTGTCCTTGTCCACTTTTTCTTTGCCCTTCATGATCTTGAAGGTTTCTATCATGTCTCCTCTAAGTCGTCGCTTTTCCAGCGAGAAAAGCCCCAGCTTTTTCAGTCTGTCAGTATATGAGAGGTCCCCCATACCCTTTATTAGCTTAGTTGCTCTTCTCTGGACTCTCTCAAGTACCGCCATATCCTTCTTGAGGTACGGCGACCACTACTGGACACAGTACTTCAGGTGCGGGCGCACCATTGCACGATACAGTGGCAGGATGACTTCCTTCGTCCTGGTCGTGATACCTTTCTTAATGATACCCACCATTCTGTTCGCTTTCCTTGAGGCTGTGGCGCACTGTGCCGACGCCTTCAATGTTGTGTCCACCATCACTCCCAGGTCTCTTTCAAGGTTGCTCACCCCTAGCGGTGATCCCCCCATCTTGTAAGTGAACATCGGATTCTTCTTCCCAACATGCATGACCTTGCATTTCCCTATGTTGAAGCTCATTTGCCACTTTTTGGCCCACTCTTCCAGCGTTGTCAGATCTTTTTGGAGGTCTTCGCAGTCCTCCATGGTTTTGACCCTGCTGTATAGTTTAGTGTCATCCGCAAATTTAATAACCTCACATTTTGTTCCCGCCTCTAGGTCATTAATAAATATATTGAACAGAAGCAGTCCCAGCACCGACCCCTGTGGAACTCCGCTCGTGACCCATTGTCAATCCGAGTAATGGCCCTTTACTCCAACCCTCTGTTTGCTGTCCGCCAGCCAGTTTTTGATCCATCGGTGGACCACCCCTTGCACCCCATGGTTCCATAGCTTCCTTAGCAGTCTTTCGTGTGGTACCTTGTCGAAGGCTTTTTGGAAGTCAAGGTAAATGATGTCTATGGATTCCCCTTTATCCACCTGGCTGTTTACCCCCTCAAAGAAGTATAATAAGTTCGTGAGGCATGACCTGCCCTTGCAGAAGCCATGCTGGCTCGACTTTAGCTGCCCATTGTTTTCGATGTGTTCCCAGATGCTGTCTTTAATCAGCGCTTCCATCATCTTTCCCGGGACCGAGGTCAAGCTCACCGGCCTGTAGTTTCCCGGGTCTCCCCTTGAACCTTTCTTGAAGATGGGCGTGACATTTGCTATTTTCCAGTCCTCCGGAATCTCTCCAGTTTTTAAGGATAGGTTGCATATCTGTCGAAGTGGCTCAGCTATTTCGTTCCTCAGTTCCTTGAGTACCCTTGGGTGAATGCCGTCCGGACCTGGCGATTTGTCGCTCTTTAGCCTGTCTATCTGCCTGAGTACATCCACCTTGCTCACCTCTAGTTGGACCAGATTTTCATCCTGATCTCCTTTTACGATCTCCTCGGGTTCCGGAATGTTGGTTGTGTCCTCCCTTGTGAAAACTGACGTGAAGAACTCATTTAACCTGTCCGCTATCTCCTTTTCCTCTTTTACCACTCCCTTTCTGTCTCCATCATCCAGGGGTCCCACTTCCTCCCTAGCTGGTTGCTTCCCCTTGACGTACCTGTAGAATGATTTGAAGTTTGTTGCTTCCCCTGCCAGTCTCTCTTCATACTCTCTTTTTGCTTTCCTAACCATTCGGTGACACTCCTTTTGGTGTTTTTTATGCTCCTTTTGGTTGTCCTCTGTCTGGTCTTTTTTCCATTTTTTGAATGATGCCTTCTTATCACTTTTCACCTTTTTCACTGCATTTGTTATCCACACTGGGTTTTTTGTTCTATTTTTTTGCACCCTTTCCTGAACTTGGGGACGCACAGGTTCTGTGCTTCGTGCACCGTGCCCTTGAGTAGGGTCCAGGCTTTTTCTACGGACTCCATCTTCCTTGCGGTATCATTGAGTTTCTTTCCCACCATTTTCCTCATGGCATCATAATTCCCTTTTTTGAAGTTGAAAGCTGTCGTTGTGGTTCTTTTCACCTTTGATGATCCAATTTCTAGCCTGTACTGGATCGTGTTGTGATCATTGTTTCCTAGTGGGGCTAGTACTGCCACCTCCTTAGCGGGTCCCCCTAGTCCGTTGAGGATTAGGTCAAGAGTGGCATCACCCCATGTTGGTTCCGTGACCAGCTGTTCCATGAAACAGTCCCTCGTGACCTCCATGAATTTGGTCTCCCTCATACAGTTTGAGTGCCCGATGCTCCAGTCTATTCCTGGGTAGTTGAAGTCCCCCATCACCACCATACTTCCGCTTTTGCATAACTGCCTCAGTTCGGCCTCCAGGTCCTGGTCGATTTCTTCCGATTGTCCAGGTGGGCGATAGTACAGACCCAATTTTATGTCTGCTCCTGTTCCTCCTGGTAGCTTAACCCATAGTGATTCCAAGTCCTCCGCCCTTACTGTTGTTTCCATCCTGATTGAAGGTATGGAATCTTTTATATATAGCGCTATTCCTCCACCCTTTTTGTGTAACCTATCTCTCCTGTAGAGTTTGTACCCTGGTAAAGCCACATCCCATTCATTGTCATCGGACCACCACGTTTCTGTGACCCCATTCCATCCACAGCTCCTGGGTCTGGTTTCAGAACCATGTGATCCCCAGACAGCTTTTTCTGATCTGCTAAAACTGTCAATGCTTTCTCACCTGCTTTTTGGGCAGGTCTAAACAGCCTAAGGTAGATTCTGCCTTGGCGCAGGTTTTCCAGTACACAGCCTAGTGATGGGAAGTGACGTTTCAGGACATTCAGGATCGCAGGAGGTGTTATGATACAAAATATTATTTTCTAGCATCCTCAGGTAGCCTAGTGGTGGTAGCCACGTCATTTATGGTGCATGCCTGTCATTACAGCCTGCACACAAAAAAGTAGAAACCATCAATGACGCCTGGCATAGGCATGGCTTCCTCACTCGCAGGCTGTCTGCTACTGTTTTGTCAGAAGAGGACTCGACTTTCTTTGGGCACTTCTTAGTCCTCCTTTGTCTGCCTCTAGCTTGGTTTCTGGACTCTGGCACATCGAAGGCAACAGAGTCCAGGGTCTGTGATATTCTGCAGCATCTCTTAGTCTTCAGGATGTTTGCACCTATTCCAGTCCATGAATGGGGGCTTAGGTGGATGCTCCTTATACTTCTTCATTCCGGAAGGGCTCGGAGATTTGGAGACATTTCTGGTTCTGAAGGCAGTTGCTCACTTCTTGCAAATTCCCCTTTTCTGAATGGTCAACGGAGTACACTGTGCTAGCTGCTGTCTCCAGGGGAGTTTCTCGTGTCCTTGGATCTCCCAGAGATTTACCTCCATATTTAATTCTGTCCAGAGTATCGCAGGTTTCTGCGTTTCCATGTTCTGCAGCAGCATTTCCAGTTCATAGCTGTGCCCCTTGGCCTCACAATGGTTCCCGCACTTTTGTCATAGTGATTGTAGTTGAGGCAGCTTTCTGCCACCAGGGGGTCCACATCCACCTTTCCTGGGACAGTGGGTGCTCCAGGCTCCTTCTCGTTGGGTGTACAAAGACGTGATGAGGACAGTAGTGTTTCTGATGCAGGCATGGGCAAGTTCAGGAAGAAACAAGGAATGTCCTCCCAGTCCCTAGGTTTTCTAAGGCTTCTCTTTTCTCCAAATGGGGTTGTGTGTTTCTCAGGGCGAGTGGATAGAACCTTGGTCAACAGATTAAAATTCTCTTGGATTGTTCGGCGCTCTCAGCTTGGGTTTATCTGCAGCTTCTTGGGTCTCAGGCAGTCTCCTTAGGCCAGAGCGACCATGCACCCTTGATGGGAGTCCCTCCTCTCTTGATGATCTCCACTGAATTTTTTTCCCCTTCAGCTGCTCTCCTGGACGGAGCCAAATAGGCTCAATTTGAGCTGGTGGCTTCAGGGGTGGCTCTCGGCCAGGACTGGCTTCTTAGGATTTCCGAGTGGATAGCTCTTAGCACGGATGCCAGCCTGTTGGGATGCGGGCTTATTGTGGGGCCGGCTCCATTTAGGGGTAGTGGACTCCTGGTCCACAATGTTGGTTGACCCTTTCATCTGGAGTTTTGGAAATTCAGCTGGCGCTACTTGCTCTCCAGCCCCTTCAGAAAGACTGGCGATGCAAGTTTTCGACTCCACAACGGTGGCGTATGTACTTTACAAGGGAGCTCTAGTGCTCTCTCTTGGGCCAAAATGATCGGTGACCCCCTGAATGGAAGAGCTGCTTCTGTCTTTCTCAACAGTGTTCTGGCAGTCTTCCTCAGCTGACAGTTCCTGATCTCAGGAGCATATTCCTTTCGCTGGAGCCATTCCATCTGCTCTTACTAGAGCTGGGATTATCCCTGGTGGGTCTTGTTGGCTTCGGCAGAGATCTCGAAGGCCAGGTACCTTTTTTACATTACATTAGTGACTTCTATTCCGCCTGTACCTTGCAGTTCTAAGCGGATTACAGTAGAAGATAGCTGGACATTTCCAGGAAGTTACAATTAGGGGACGGTTATATAGTAGAGGCATAGGGAGTTACAATTTAGGGGACTTTAAATAGTAGAGGCAGAGGGAAGAAATTGAGGAAGGGAGGAGAATTGAGGATTAATAGTAGGGAAGATGTAGTTCAGGGTTGGTTACTTGATAGGGTCATTGGGGAAATATTAGTAGAGGGGTAGGAGGTCAACTGAAAATTTGCATGGAAGGGGGAGGATGCGAGGGAGGGGATAAGAAGGCTGTATTGTTTTTTTGAATAGCAGAGTTTTGATTTCTTTTCGGAATGATTTAAAGTCAATTGTAGTTGTCAACAGGTTGGAGATGGAGGGGTCCAGCTTCGCTGCCTAAGTTGCTAGGAGGCCATTGTACATCTTCTTGCGCTGAGTTCCCTTGAGGAATAGGATCTGGGTTCTTCTTAGTCTGGGTGTGCCATTGCGATTTAGACGGTTGTTGAGGTAGGTGGGTGCAGTTCCGTTTATTGCTTTGAATAATAGACAGTAAAATTTGAATTGAATTCGAGCTCGTATTTGTAGCCAATGTGAGTCTAGGTAGGCATTAGTGATTTGGTCAAATTTTCCGAGTGAGTAGATCAACCTGAGGGCTGTGTTTTGAATGGTCTGTAGTTGGTTTATCAAGATTGTGGAACAAAGATGCGGAACCTAGGGTCAATTGCCTTGGTTTGGCCCTGGCTGGCTCATGGGTTCCTGTATGATAGAAACATAGAAACATAGAAATTGACGGCAGAAAAGGGCCATAGCCCATCGAGTCTGCCCATACCAATGACCCACTCCCTGACTTTTACTCCCCTATAGATCCCACTTGAATATCCCATTTTCTCTTAAAATCTGACACGCTGTTGGCCTCAATCACCTGCTGAGGCAGCTCGTTCCAATGATCGACCACCCTTTCGGTGAAGAAGTACTTCCTAGTATCACCTTGAAATTTCCCTCCCCTGATTTTCAGCGAGTGTCCTCTGGTTACCGAGGGCCCTGTAAGACTGAAGATATCATCCCTAAAGACTTCGAGGCCCTGGGAAGAAAGCTGAAGCAGACAGGAGCACAGGTGGTCTTCTCATCAATTCTCCCGGTAAGAGACAAAGGCAGAGACAGGGAAGAGCGTATCCATAGGACCAACGAGTGGCTTCGCGAATGGTGTTTAGAGATGAACTTTGGATTCCTAGACCACGGAGAGGCGCTACAAGGACTACAGGGACCTGACGGACTTCACCTAACAAAGAGAGGCAAGAAAGTTTATGGACATCGACTAGCACGCCTACTTCGGAAGGCTTTAAACTAGGTAAGTTGGGGGAGGGTTCATACATACATACCAGAACAGCAAGGATCCACCCTGGGGAAGCAAGTAAAACCCACACAAAAAAAACAAGAGGCACACTAACGGGGATAGGCATCTCATCACAAATTTGGAGAGCAATGTATGTTAATGCACACAGCTTGGGCAACAAAATCCTGGAACTAGAAACAGAGATAAGGAATGCTGACCTTGACATAGTAGCTATATCCGAGACCTGGTTCACAGACTCGCATGGGTGGGATATGGTTATACCAGGCTACAATCTACTTCGTCGGGACAGAGAGGGCAAATTAGGAGGGGGGTAGCACTATACACTAAGGATAATATCAAAACTACCAGGATCACAGAGGTTAGATACACAGGGGAATCACTTTGGGTAAACCTGGCCAGAGGGAATGACAAGACAACAGGAAGACAAAGACAAAGAACTGATTGAGGACATAGAGAACATCACTTTGCGTGGTGACACAGTACTGTTAGGCGACTTCAACATGCCAGATGCAGACTGGAACACCCTCTCAGCAACTACGAGCAGAAGAATATTAACCTCCATTAAGGGTGCACAACTCAAACAAATGGTATTAGAGCCCACCAGGGAAAAAGCAATACTAGACCTGGTACTCACAAATGGAGACAGTGTCTCGGAAGTATCAGTGGGAGACACGCTGGCCTCCAGTGACCACAACATGGTATGGCTTAACCTAAGGAAAGGCTTCTCTAAATCAAACACAGCAACGAGGGTCCTCAACTTTAGGGGCGCAGATTTCGACCACATGAGAGACTTTGTCCATCAGGAGCTGCAAAACCATGCAGAAACTGACAATCCGGAAACTATGTGGTCAAATCTAAAATCCATCCTGAATGAAGCATCTAGCCGCTACATAAATACGGTAAGTAAACGCCGGAGAAACAAAAAACCACAATGGTTCAACAAGGAAATTTCGGACCTCATTAAAAAGAAAAAAGAAGCATTTATCACCTACAAACATCTTGGGAAAAGGGAGGCAAGATCTAAGGCTGTCAAAAAGGCAGTCAGGGAAGCCAAACTTCGAACAGAGGAAGATCTAGCACGGAACATTAAAAAAGGGGACAAATCCTTTTTCAGGTACATTAGCGACAGGAAGAGAAACAAAAATGGGATAGAACGCCTTAGGCAATCAGATGGAAACTACGCAGATTCTGATACTACCAAGGCAGAACTGCTAAACGAATACTTCTGCTCAGTATTCACCTGTGAAACACCGGGAGCTGGTCCACAACTACAGATAAGAGACAGCCAAAATGACCTGTTTCAGGATTACGAGTTTACACCCAGTAGCGTCTACCACGAACTTTCAAGACTCAAAGTAGACAAAGCCATGGGACCAGACAATCTACACCCCAGGGTACTCAGAGAGCTGAGTGAAGTTCTGGCTGAACCACTATCTAGTACTTCTTCAATCTTTCCATGCGCACGGGAAAAGTACCCCTAGACTGGAAAACAGCTAATGTAATTCCACTCCACAAAAAGGGCTGCAGAACAGAGACAGAAAATTACAGACCGGTGAGTCTTACATCCATAGTGTGCAAACTCATGGAAACACTGATCAAACAGAAACTTGACAAAACTCTAGACGAAGAAAATTTACGTGATCCACACCAACACGGATTTACCAGGGGAAGGTCCTGCCAATCTAATCTGATTGACTTCTTTGACTGGGTGACCAGTCATCTGGATGCTGGGGAGTCCCTGGACGTGATATATTTGGACTTCAGCAAAGCTTTTGATAGCGTCCCACACCGTAGGCTGTTGAACAAACTAAAATCGATGGGATTAGGGGATACATTCACTAAATGGGTAAGGGATTGGCTAGATGGTAGGCTTCAAAGGGTGATGGTAAACGGTACCCCCTCCAAAACGTCAGCAGTGACGAGTGGAGTACCTCAGGGCTCCGTCTTAGAGCGTTTTGTCAGCAGAAAACCTGAAGTCATAATGCCACTGTACAGATCCATGGTGAGACCTCATCTCGAGTATTGTGTTCATTTCTGGAGACCACACTACCGGAAAGATGTGTTGAGAATTGAGTCGGTTCAGCGAATGGCTACCAGGATGGTCTTGGGGCTCAGGGATCTCACGTATGAAGAAAGGTTAAAAAAACTGCGGATGTACTCACTGGAGGAGCGAAGAGAGAGGGGGGACATGATTGAGACCTTTAAATATATCACGGGGCGTAAAGAGGTGAAAGATGATATCTTCAGTCTTACAGGGCCCACGGTAACCAGAGGACACTCGCTGTAAATCGGGGGAGGGAAATTTCAAGGTGATGCTAGGAAGTACTTCTTCACCGAAAGGGTGGTCGATCATTGGAACGAGCTGCCTCAGCAGGTGATTGAGGCCAACAGCGTGTCAGATTTTAAGAGAAAATGGGATATTCATGTGGGATCTACAGGGGAGTAAGAATCAGGGAGTTGGTATGGGCAGACTCGATGGGCTGTGGCCCTTTTCTGCCGTCTATTTCTATGTTTCTATCTTTCACCTCTCTACGCCCCGTGATATATTTAAAGGTCTCAATCATGTCCCCCCTCTCTCTTCGCTCCTCCAGTGATGTTCCCTGGTTGGTTGGGTCTTCTGCTGGACAGCAATACATCCTGACTTGGTGTCTTTAGTGGCTCTAAATTAGCCTCACCGCCCGTGGTATGTGGTTATCATACATCTTTAGTGGGACGTGAAGCTCCTGTTCCCTTTTTATCAATACCTTCTCAGTCTGGGACCAGTGTTAATTGTGAACCCTTGGCATTTGTTCATACAGCATGGCTCTTGAGTGCTCAGCCTTGATGATGAGCGGTTATTTGGAGGTAAGTTATCTCGACTCTTTTGCACTTGAAGTACCCTCTACTTTGTCTTCTTCTGCCAAAGCATGGTAGGATTGTTCTATCAGGGGCGTGCTAGGAATTAGATGGAGCCAGAGCAAGCTCCCAGTTAGGCAGTCCTGGTTTTCCTTCAGGAGGGTTTAGTCAGAAGTCTGGCAGTGGCCTCCCTGAAAGTTCAGGTTGTAGGCTTTGCATGTTTTCTGGGTGTGTAGAGGAGCTAGTTCGCTTACTTCTCTTTCAGATTGATTAAGTGTATGAGGGGGACATATCCTCTGTGTCCTCCCTTGCATCTTCCTTTCCCTTCGTGGACTCTTAACATCGTTTTACAGGGCCTTGATGAGGCTCCCTTTGCACCACTATAGGATGTATTTCTTCTGGACCTGACGTTCAAGGCAGTGTTTCTGGTCACCGTTGTCTCAGCACGGTGTATTTTGGCATTTCTGCTCTTTAGTCAGAGAACCTTTTTTCCATATTATTGATGCGGGTGTTTTCCTCTGTACTGTACCTTCCTTCTTGTCGACAGTGGTCTTGGCTTTTTGAGTCAGTCATACAACAGGTTCGGAGCGTGAAGATAAGATCTTCCATAAATTAGATGCCCGGAAGGTCTTGCTCCTTTATTTGGAAAGGATGAATTGAGTTCTGGGCTGTCTGATCACCTTTTTGTTCTCACTGCTGCACCTCTCCGTGGTAGGCCAGTGTCCAAGTTCTCGATCGCTTGATGGATTTGAAGGGCCATTTCCGTGACTTACATCGCCCATAGCACACAGCCGCCGATTTTGCTTATAGCACTATTGATGAGAAGTGTGGCTGCATCGTGGGCGGAATCTTGTGCGATTCATCCTGATGAAATTTGCAGGGCGGCTGCTTGGTCCTCTCTTCGTACTTTTAAGCGGTTTTACCGAATGGATGTGGCAGCACATTCTGATGCCGTTTTTCAGGACCTTTGTTTTGTGGGCTTGCTTTTCTGTCCCTCCCTAGCTACCGTGACTTTGGTACTTCACTTAGCATATGGAATCCGGAAGGGACATAACAGAATGGAAGATTTGGTTTATACCGTCGATAATCTTCTTTCTGTTAGCCTCTGGAGGATTCCATACGACCTGCCCTCTCTGTATTCACTCATTTGTTTGGAGCAGCCTGCTCCTTTCTGCCTCGGTTATTCTTATTACACACTTGAAGATTTTCCAGCCAGTTGCCAGATCCTGTGGGGAAATTCTGTGAGAATACACATTACCGAAGACCTTTCTTGGGGTGCTCGTTGCACGCAGCAGGTTAGTTCTACATTGTTCCTCAATGTTTTTCTGAATTGCCTTTGTGCCTGTTTCTGTTTATTACTTGTTAATATTTTGCAGAGCAAACCAGTTCATGAGTTACTTATATTGATGAAGAGGTTCTCCCCTGTACCTCCTTGTCCTGGATTTGCAGGTATGTTCTTGGCTTTGGGACTGAACTAATTCTACCACTAGGGGGAGTGCAGCATGTGTTCAGAAAATATGTAGATTTCTGCAACACCTGGACTGCGGGTTGCGATTGAATACCTAGCGTATGGAGGCCTCTAGGGACTAACAGAAAAAAAGATTATCAAAGATATAAACTTAATCTTCCGTTAGCAGTCAAGAAAGGTATGACCCAGTGAGAGGGACGTCTGGATGGGAGCTTTCGTACCATTATGAACAGACACATTAACCAGGTTATATGAAAACATTTCAGCCATATGTGCCATACTCCATTCACAGCAAACCACACAAAAACAGAAGGTCAAAACAGTTTTCAATATAGACTTCTTCAGCTAAAGCATTAGCTCTTAACTCATGGACCTCAGTAGTGCCATTCCATGCTATTAAACTTTAAGCATGCAAGACCCCTGATCGTCATTGGTCCCATGTAATTGTAATCATTTTTTAATAGTTTTTACTTTTAGTTTATAGTATATTTAGAAAACATATAACTTATCTTTTAGCTACGCGGGTGGGGGTACACACTCCGACGTAGACTACGTTTCGCCCTTTCGGGCTGTATCAAGGAATCCCCCTCAAATATTCCAGCTCATGCTCCCCGCGTCAGATTTACAAATTCACAGGCTGTTCTCCTTTCTGTAAGTCAGAGTGGAGATAAACATGACCCAACAGTGACCATGTTTCAATAGGTGATATGGCAGGAGTGCTTGTAAATGCTCTTAAGTGCTAGTCCATATATTAGTGCCTAAGAGCTATTTCACGTAGGTGGGGGGAGGGGAGGGGCGGTGAAAATAGGCAGGTCAAAAGTGGGCTATAGGCGATTCCTATATCTACACGCAAAAATGATAGATTACTGTCCCAGCACTCAGATTTTTGCCACCTTTACAGAATTGACTCACTTAACTTTCCACACTGCCATTTTCAAGGAATAACTCACGAACTTGCACTGTCTGAAGATAAATTCTTGGAATAAGGAAAGGGATTGGGGCTTGTAAGTCGCTTTATTGTAGTTTTACAACCACACTCAAAGCGGTTTACATGTAGGTACTTCAAGCTTGTTTCCTATCTGTCTCAGTGGGCTCACAATCTATCTAATGTACCTGGGGCAGTGGAGTGACTTGCCTAGAGTCACAAAGAGCAGTGTAGGATTTGAACCCACAACCTCAGGGTGCTGAGGCTGTGGCTCTAACCACTCTGCCATACTCTAAATGCTTTGCAAATAGGAAACTGACCAATTCTCAAGCCACACACGGAAAATCCTGGTGCGACATAACCTATCCTTCCTCTCATTATACACAGGTTCTATCACAGAAACCACTGCTGTTTTCTAACTCATGAGAAATACCTTCTGTTTATATCTATCAGATCATCAGAACCAGCACAGATGGAAGAGAATAAAGAATGAAGGAGAAAATACAGTAGAAATGGAACAAATCCAAACACAGTCAGAAATTGTCTGTGAGAATATTTCCCAGAGACCTGAGAGGATTTACACAAACAATAGTAAGCAGGATTCAAAGGAAGAGAGAGACCCTGCAGGAGACACAATGGATGGAGTCACCAAGTGTGAGAGAAATGACAGAGAGCTCAATAACATCCCTGAGGACAAGAGACACCTAGCAGAGCGACCCTTCCAAATTCATAACACTGGTAAAGTGACTTTTGAATTCCTCCATGGCAAGAAGAAAGGAAAAAAACACCAGAAAGAACTCCAAATGCACAAAAGCGATCATAAAAATGAGAAACTATTTACATGTACCGAGTGTAATAAAAATTTCACTTGGCTTTCACATCTAAAAAGACACAAAATGATCCACACAGGGTACAAACCATACACATGTACTGATTGTAATAAAAGCTTCACTCAGCTTTCACATTTAAAGAGTCATCAGAGGATCCACATGGGAGACAAACCATTTACATGTACCGAGTGTAATAAAAACTTCACTTGGCTTTCACATCTAAAAAGACACAAAAAGATCCACACAGGGTACAAACCATATAAGTGTATCGAGTGTAATACAAGCTTCACTTGGCTTTCAAGTCTAAAAATACACCAGCTGATCCACACAGGAGACAAACCATATATATGTATCGAATGTAATAAAAGCTTCACTCAGCTTTCAGATCTAAATAGACACCAAGTGATCCACACCGGGTACAAACCATATACATGTATCGAGTGTAATAAAAGCTTCACTTGGCTTTCAAGTCTAAAAATACACCAACTGATCCACACAGGGTACAAACCATTTACATGTACTGAGTGTAATAAAAGCTTCACTCAGCTTTCAGATCTAAAAAGACACCAAGTGATCCATACAAGATATAAAACATTTACATGTACTGAGTGTAATAAAAGCTTCACTCGACTTTCAACTCTAAAACTTCACCAAACAATCCATAGAGGAGACTAATCAAATACCTGTACTGAGTGTAATAGAAGCTTCAATCGGCATCAATCTAAAAATTCACCCAAACATTCACATCATGGAATAAGACACTGGCTGTGAATCAACAGGTTCTTCTAGCACTCTGAAATAGCTATGGTATTTTAGACTGGCTCCTGCCCGTTCAGCTTTAAATCGCTAAATTGTGTCTGGATGTCACAGGAGCCATCTCATTTGGTTGCCACTGAAAGTCATAGCAGACATTTTGATTGGAGACGCAGGCTGGGCAGGATTGATGGGGGGATTTATCCTGCCACTAATATACACCAGGTAGGCTAGAAAGTAACCAGAGTTCACCTAAACACTCTATCCTCTTCCTTTGAAGGAAGAGCAGTAAGAGGCAATACTGTAATTCAAAACCAGACATTCAAAAAAGGCATTAAGGTGGAGAAAAAAGACCTCACATAACAGCATGAAACTAAGCATAACAGCTGCCGCCAAAAGTAAGCTAGTTCCATTATCACAGGTCAGAAAAAAACTCCGCCTTTTATGCAAATGCAAAAGTGAAATATCTTACGTGTCTCTTTCTATCTATCAAAAGGCAAAATGCACCAATCATATAATATGTTAATTTTTTTTAAATTTCAAAATTACAATACAAGAATCCTTTTGTTACAGAAAATCAGAGAACAATATAAGAACACATATTGCATAAAACCATATAAAAAGATTAAATCTGTAAAAAGATAATTTTTAACAAGTAAAATAAATTATGCAAAATGTATAAAGAATTAAATAGCCCCTCTTTCTTAGACCTCTATAATATCCAGGAGAACAAGAATGTAACGAGATAAGGAGCTCTCTAACAATATATCTATTTCAAAATGGAAAAAGGCTTAACATGATTCCATCCGGTTCAAATTTCTAATAACAGCCCTCAAATCTGTATTACTTTTTATCCCAGGACAAGCAGGCAGGTATTCTCACTAGTGGGTGACGTCATCCGACGGAGCCCCGATGCAGACGTCTCACAAGAATACTTGCTTGTAGAAACTTTAGAAGTTTTGAGTCGCCCACACCGCGCATGCGCGAGTGCCTTCCCACCCGATGCACCGGGCGTGTCTCCTCAGTTCTTACTTTTCCGCGGAGCCGAGAAGTCCGTCTTCGACTCTCTGCACGAAGTAACTTCACTTGTGCCTTCTAAGTCCGCGGTTTTGGGTTCTTTTACTCATAATCGTTGATTTTCGTCGTGTTTTCTTGTTTAAAAAAAAAAATAAAATTTCCTTCCGTTCGACCGGGCAGGCCACGTGGCCGCAGCCCCGTGGCTTCGACCTAGCGGCGGAGCTTTTTCGGCCTATGTCCCGGCCTATCACCGGTTTTAAGAAGTGTGTCAAGTGCCAGCGCGCGATTTCGCTGACAGACCCTCATCGACGCTGTCTTCAGTGTCTCGGGCCTCAACACCTTCCAAAATCGTGCCGGCCTTGCTCCACACCTACAGCATGTGCGTTCAAGTGTTGCTGCGTCTTGTGGGAGTCGCTGTTCAGCATGGAGGCTTCGTCGGAGCTGACCTCATCGAAGAGCGCCAAACCTTCGACTTCCGCCTTAACTCTTCCATCTTCCACCTCTGTGGCCCCGAGTCTCCTCAAGCCTGCTTCATTTGTGCTGGCTTCGCCTCCGCCACCTACTGCAGTGCCTTCCTTTGCCTCCTCAGGTCAGGTAGCTAAGCAGCCCATTCCCCCTGTGGTGCTCAAGGTGCCCAAGGCTTCTAAGTCCAAGCACCTGGGCGCCAGGGATCCTAATGTCCGTGCAGGAGGCCCCATTGCGGATGCGGATCCCTCCTTGCCGGCGTCGTTCCAGACCTTGCTGGAGAAGCAGTTCATCGAGCTCTTTACTACTATGGGGCCGAAGCTTCTCTCCCAAATCCAGCCTTGGCACGCGGGGGCCTCCCGCGAGGTCGAGCCGCCTCCAGTGCCTCCACGTCATACACTCTCGCTGCAGGGAGCCGAGTCTCTGCGAGTGTCTGGTCTGGCATCGATGCATGCATCGCAAGGAGCAGAGTCTTTGCCCATGCCTCCATTAGAACCAATTCACTCGATGCAAGGAGCAGAGTCTTTGCGAGTGCCTCAGTTGGAACCGATTCCCTCGATGCCAGGAGCCGAGTCTCTGCGAGGGCCTCCACCGGATCCGATGCCATTGATGCCGAGCCTCGAGGCTTGGCGGGTGCCTCGAGGTGCGTCTACTCAGCCACCTCTGCTTCGATCCACAGCCTCCAGCCCCATTCACTCGCTGGAAGCCTCGACGGTGCCTCACTCGCCTCGACGGTCGAGGCCTACTTCCAGGCACAGTTCTGGCCATCGCTCGAGGCATTCTTCGAGGCATGACTCGCCTTGTCGGAAGCAGCCTTTCCTCGACTATTTGCCTCCAGAGTCTTCACCTCCTCCTATGCCGGAGCTCGAGGACACTTTGGGATCTTTTTCTCCCTGCCGATCCCCGGCCTCATTGGATCCGGAGGCCTCGTCATTCTCGAGTTCTTCTCGAGGCCCTGCTCTGGCTGACCAGCTGTCTTTTTCCTCTTTCCTCCGACAGATGGCTGTAGATCTGGACATTACCCTGGACACGGTCCAAATTTTCCAAGGAATATTTGGAGACGATGCATCTCCCTTAACCACCTGCTGAGTCCCTCCGGCTTCCTTTGCATAATCTGCTGGACCAGACCTTCATGCGCTGTTTCGAGACTCCTTACTCCATCCCAGCTGTTCCGGGGAAATTGGATCTCAGGTACCGCACAGTTCACCACAAGGGATTCGATGGGGCTCAGCTCTCTCATCAGTCTCTACTGGTGGAATCCTCCTTGAAGCGGTCTCACCCTTCCCAGGTCTATGCCACTGTTCCACCTGGCTGGGAGGGCAAAACCATGGACAGATTTGGCAGGCGCATCTACCAGAACTTGATGATGGCCTCTCGAGTCCTTAATTACAGTTTTCATTTTGCCACCTACTTCGAGTTTTTCCTCTCAGTTCTGCAAAAGTTTCTGCCCTATTTGGACTCACAGGCTCACTTCGAGTACCAGAAGGTTCTCGCTTCGTTGTCCCAACTGCGCCTCCAGATGATGCAGTCCTCTTACAACGCTTTTGAGCTCTCGGCGAGGGCTGCTGCTTGTTCGGTAGCCATGCGGCGCCTGGCGTGGCTTAGGACCATCGATATGGACCCAAATCTTCAGGACAGGCTGGCTAACGTCCCGTGTGCTGGAGCTGACTCTTCGATGAGTCCATCGAGGCAGCAACCAAGAAGCTGTCGGACCACGAGAAGTCTTTCCAGTCGATTCTCCGTCCGAAGCTCAAGCCTGCTCCTCCTTATCCATCACGCCCACCTTTGATCTACCAGCGGCGTTACCCACCGAAACAGGCACCTGCCATCCGTCAGCCTGTTAAGAGGCAGCACACGCAGAAGCAGCAGCAAAAACCTTCAACTTCTGCTGTCCCCAAGGCTCCTCAGCCTTTTTGACTGTCTCGTAGAGAGCATTACTGCCATCGTTCTGCCCTCCCCTGTTTTTCCCATCGGGGGTCGTCTCCATCATTTTTACCATCGATGGACGACTATCACCACCGACCTCTGGGTCTTTTCCATCATAAGGGAGGGATACTCTCTTCAGTTTCATCAAGTTCCTCCGGATCATCCTCCAAGAGAGTATCCTTCAAACTTAACCCAGACCGCCCTTCTTCTTCAGGAAGCTCAGGCTTTGCTCCGGCTTCGGGCTGTCGAGCCGGTCCCTTTGGACCAACGGAACAAGAGTTTTTATTCACGGTACTTCCTTGTTCCGAAGAAGACGGGCGATCTGCGTCTTATTTTGGACCTCAGGGTGCTCAACAAGTTTCTGGTCAAAGAGAAGTTTCGCATGTTAACTCTGGCTTCTCTCTATCCCCTCCTCGAGCAGAACAACTGGTTATGCTCTCTGGATCTCAAGGAGGCCTACACTCATATTCCCATCCATCCGGCTTCTCGACAATACCTCAGATTTCGGGTGGGACATCTCCATCTTCAATACCGAGTGCTTCCTTTCTGCCTGGCCTCATCTCCCAGAGTCTTCACCAAGTGCCTGGTTATGGTGGCTGCTGCACTCAGGAACCACGGTCTCCAGGTGTTTCCCTACCTAGATGACTGGCTTATCAAGGATTCCACGTCTCAGGGAGTCGTCCAGGCGACCCGATGGACGATCTGGTTCCTGCAGAGTCTGGGGTTCGAGATCAACTTTCCAAAATCCCATTTGCAACCTTCCCAGACTCTTCCCTTCATAGGAGCTGTTCTGGATACCATTCGACTCAGAGCATTCCTTCCTCCGCAACGCCTGGATGCTCTGCTTCGTCTTTGTCATTCAGTGTCCTCTTGCCCATCCATCTCGGCGAGACACATGATGGTTCTTCTGAGCCACATGGCCTCTACAGTACACGTGACTCCTTTTGCCAGACTTCACCTCAGGATTCCTCAGTGGACCCTGGCATCTCAATGGACGCAGGCATCTGACCCTCTGACTCGCCACATCCAGGTCACTCCTGCTCTGACCCAGTCTCTTCGCTGGTGGATGCTCTCTTCCAATCTCTCCAGAGGTTTGCTGTTTCACACGCCTCCCCATCAGAAGGTTCTCACGACCGACTCCTCGACCTATGGGGGGCTCATCTGGATGGTCTGTGCACTCAAGGCTATTGGACCAGTGCGGACCGCCTGTGTCACATCAATTTACTGGAACTCAGAGCGATTTTCAATGCTCTCAATGCTTTTCAGCATCTCCTTCACGACATGGTGGTTCTCATTCGCACGGACAACCAGGTCGCCATGTATTATGTTAACAAACAGGGAGACACGGGATCGGCCTCCCTCTGTCAGGAAGCTCTGAAAGTCTGGGATTGGGCAATTCGCCACAACACCTTCTTCAAAACTGTCTACATTCAGGGGGCGGACAATGCCTTGGTGGACAACTTGAGTCGTCTTCTACAGCCTCACGAATGGACTTTCCATTCCACGCCCCTTCATCGCATCTTCTCTCTGTGGGGAACACCTCAGATAGACCTCTTTGCAGCCCCCCCCCCCCCCCCAACTTCAAATTGCCTCAGTTCTGCTCCAGGATCTATACTCCTCACCGCCTAGAGGCAGTTGCTTTTCTTCTGGACTGGAGGAATCTCTTTCTGTATGCGTTTCTTCCGTTTCTTCTCATTCAAAAGACTCTGGTCAAGCTCAAGTCCGACCGGGCCACCATGATTCTGATTCCTCCTCGGTGGCCCAGACAACCCTGGTACTCCCTTCTTCAGCTGAGCAGCAGGGAGCCCTTCCTTCTACCAGTGTTTCTATCTCTGCTTACGCAACATCAGGGATCTCTGCTTCATCCCAACCTGCAGTCGCTACACCTGACAGCTTGGTTCCTCTCAACGTAGCTCCCCTTCAGGCATTTCTCCCCCAGCGATAACCGGAGAGCTTGTTAAAAAGCCCTCCATCAATGATTGACCAGGTATGGAGGGTCCCCCCAAGACAACGCTCTTATGTTTTGTATGAGACATGGCTATAAACCACACCAAGAGGTAATTTCCAAAAGGTAAAGTGAGTAAGGACGGAGCTCCGTCTCTAACAGCTAACGCCGCCGCCATATTGTCCTCCATAATCTGTTAATGTTCACTGAACTGAAGGTTCAAGAAGCAAATATAATTGGAAACAGTGAATCTCTCTGCAGAAAATAAATCCTTACAAACGTTCAATAGTTCAAAAAAGTATTCAAACTATCTCTATTTTGAAAACTGTCCAAGGCACACAGACCCGCAGATTAGTTTGACCTTACAAAATTGTACAGTTACTTAGCTCGTTTTAAAGAAGGTCCCGGTGCAATCCAGAAGCTCCCACATTGCTCCAGCCCAATTCATCCCAACTGACATTCAGGAACCAGAACAAAAGTCTCTACGGAATTACCCCATTTTGCACTGTTGCGTCTTCAGGGGTTTCATAGGAGAAGGGCTCCAAAAGCTGCTCCAAGCGTGTCGACAGAAGTGTCATTCATAAACCATAGCATCAGCTGATGTCATCAACTCCGTGCCCTTTATAGGAACGCTTTCCATTCAATGGCATTCTTTAGGCCACCAGGGGCAGTAGACTGTAAATGAAATATCCATCTTTTGTTTTTTTTTCTGTCAGAGGGTTTTAGCTAATTTGCAATGGCCAGATCAGAAAATGGGTGATTGAGGGGGAAAAACACACGGTAGGCTGTTTTGGGCATCAGGTTGGTAACGGCGATTGCTGCTAAAGCTGTAAAAACTTTAGTGCATCCCCCAGTTTCTTAGCATCAAATTTACCTATGAAGTCCTTGAAGATGACACAGTGTTGCCATCATGTGCAGTCAATTATGGCAGCACTTGAATTCTTCATCTGCCTTCTGTCTCCCAAGTTTATTTAAAATTTGGTATATCACTTAATAAATATCTAAGTCGTGAACAGAAATTTTAAAATTCGGGGATATCACATATTAAAACAGAATGTTCAAATACTAGTGGAGAGGGGTGAAATACAATTAATGATAGGATAGATGTACAAGAAAAGGCAAGTACAATAGGAGGGGGGAGCTCTTTATTTGAAGTCACAGGTTAGAATTCTGGGTATTACAAATTGTATGCACTGAGAACATGATTCATCTAACTGCCACAGGATAGCGAATGTCTGATTGGCTCTACCAATGTCAGTGTGCTCTGACTCCTCCAATCAGAGAGGCAGTTTAAAGTGTGCAGAGATTTGCATACTGGCTGCCTGACCAGTTGAATTTTGCCATTGGTCAGGGCTTGGTTGAGTGATGAAACAAAAAAATTTTGATCACTCCATCTGAGTTAAGGCTCTTTCAGTGTGGGACTCTTTTTAACCTGCTTTCCATCACAAATGGCAACAATTCCTCCTCTATTCCAACAGCCTCAAAACTAGCCAACTATTTTTAAATAATGATTCAATCTATATGAAACCAGCTACCACCCACCAACTAGACCTACTGCAACAAAACCACCTTTGGAAGTGCCAGCAGACAGATCTTAGAATGATTTTAAAGAGATTAAATTCAAAAACACAAAATGGCTTCTCCTAAAATACGCCAAAGCATACTGCAGCTTTGACAACTGCCCACCTTACCTGATCAAAGCAGCCACCTTCGACAACCATAGGAAAAATAACCCAATGGCTCATCTATCTCCTAAAAACTGGCCTTTTCCCAAAATCAGGAGGAGGAATTATCTAAACGCCTGTTTCCAAGAACCCAAAACTCAGTCCCTCTGATGTGACCAATTATTGGCCAGTAGCTTCCATCCCCCTATTTATCAAAATGATGGAAGCATATGTCACAAAACAACTTGAATGCTACTTACAACACTTCAGTATCCTTCACACTTCACAATCGGGATTCAGGAAAACTCACAACTCCGAGATGATGATTGCAGCACTAGTAACACGACAAAAAACTACTAAGCAAGGGTCACTGCGCAATCAGAATCCAATTTGACCTAAGCAGTGCATTTGACCTAGTAGACGTCAATCTTCATTGATTTTGGATTTAGTAGCCCAGTCCTCTTCTGGTTCCAAGGCTTCCTAACCACTAGGTACTATGCTGTACATAAGGATGGTGAACTTTTTTGACAGATGGCACCCTCCCACTTTCCATCAATTTTCAACTTTCTAATTGCAAACCTTGGGAGCCAACATAGATCTCACACAAATAAAACATTTCACCTATGCAGATGGCATAATGATCATGCTACCTGTAATGGCTGCATTAGCCAACCCCCTCACCACTGTCGAAAAATGTGTCCACGTCATAGAAAACTAGACCTCAACCCACTGCCTCAAACTAAATAAGAACAAAACCAAATTCCTTTGGCTAGGACCCTCAACTGACCCACGCTACACTCCAAGGATTACAGTAGATGACACAGACTTTTCATTAGCACTACAATCCCAAATCCTAGGAGTAGAAATTGATAACCACCTATCCATGAAGAGCCACACACAATCAATACTAAAACAATCTTTCCTTATGATGAGAAAGCTAAGATCCTTCAGAAAATACTTTGAAACAGGCTTTCTGAATTTTAGTGCAATCCCTAATCCTATCTCGACTAGAGTACTGTAACGTAACACTAGTTATTTACTCTAAAACGTTGCTATCATGTCTACAACTAGTTCAAAATGCAGCAGTAAGACTATATGGACTAAGGAAATTGGAACATCTACGTCCTTACTATATGAAACTACATTGGCTGCCCATAACAGCAAGGATCAAGTTTAAATTAGGCATCACTGCCTTTAAGATCCTGACAGGGAATACCCCCGACTACCTAACAATAGTTGGCCATCCTACTCCAAGGTGCCTCCAACAAGATAGTCCACCAGAAATCTTTTCCACTTAAAATCTCAGCATGCAACAATATAAAGTCTACCAGGCAAATGACCTTATCAGTCTAATATCAGTTAGCAAAATGCTGGAACCAACTACCACTTACACTACAATCTTGTGACCACTATCTGAGGTTCAGAAAACTCTTAATAGCATTTCTATACCAAGACAGGGAGCCAGCCCTGAAGTAACTGAAATGGTATTGTAAAAGGCCATTTCTAAACTCTAATGCAACTCTTGGGACATAATGATGAGCCAATGATTACCTACTTGAATTTATTACTACAGTATGTATTTGTAACCAGGGCAGGATTAATTTGTCGAGGGCCCCTAGGCACACAAGTACACTGGGCCCCCTGTCCCGCCCCACCCCACCATGCGCCCAGGCGGAAACAGGAAGCTGCATCAGAGGGAAGCTTTGGGCAAGCAGCACCACTTGCACAATTACAGTTCCCGTTGCCTTTCTTACCGTGTTGCTTGCTTGTCTTACTTTCCGTCGATATGGGGGGGGGGGCCCGCGTTGCTGATCAATGCTGGAGGGGCCCATTGCCGTTTGGAAAAAAACAGTGTTGATGCCCTCCTTCATCAGGCCCCTCTGACCATTTCGGGCCCTAGGCACGTGCCTACTTGGCCTGTTGGTTAATCCTGCCCTGTTTGTAACTGTGACCTAACTCTATTAATCTACCAACTCTATTGAATGTCTGTGTCAAACTGTCCATTGTAACTTCCTGGCGAACTGATGTAATGTAATCATAATAATAAAACTATTTATAACCCGCAATACCTTACAGAGAAGTACATACATGAACAAATCCAGTACATGACTGAAATTTCTGAAACAAATTTATCGAATAGATAAGTCTTCTAAATACTTGATAAGAAAACGAGTTCGGGAGCAAATCACTTATGGTTTTGCTCCAAACAGCAGCCTGATAAGATAAAAGTTTTATCCAGAAATCTTTTGGAAGTACATCCTTTTAACGGTAAAGGTGGAATAGAAAACCTGATTAACATAATGTATAACTGAAAGAGATGTGTTATTGGTTAGCTGAGAACAATTTAATTCTAAACGCAGAGAAATTCACGGCCATGTGGTTATCATGTAGAAATGCGGCATTGAAAGTTGTGCCAGAAATTGATGGGGAAACCAATTCAACGTAAGTCTGAAATTACTACTTTAGGAGTGCACTGTGACTCTTGTCAGGCTCATAATCAAAACATTTAAACGTCCAAGAACCAGCCTAAGTCGGCACGTGGGCGTTCTAATAGCCTGGACATCCAAGTACCGATCGAAAACAACTTTCTGGACATCCAGCAGGACTTCCAAGCCACTGAACGTCCAGAGCCTAAAGGGGCTTGTTGGAAGGTGTGTTATGGGCGGGCATTGGGTGGGCTTAAACCTGGACATCCTGCAGTGATAAAGCTGGAAACCCTAGGCCTTGGAAGCTCAACAAAAGGGTGTGATTCAGCTGTTAAATAAAAATCTGGAGCTAGGAACAGACAAGCCCGGAGCAGAAAGAAGCAGACTTCCTGAGTCCTCTTACAACACAAATATTTGAAGGATCAGAGGGGTAGCCATGAGTTAGGAAAAGTTTTTCCCTTAGGATCTCTGTGACACTGATTCTTCTTTATCTGGTAACATAGTAAACAAGGTTACCATATTTTGGGGCGCAAAACTCTGGACACATGGTCCCTCCCTGTTCCACCTCCAGCCTTGCCTCCCCCCTCCCCCATAAAGCTGCCTTTCTTCCTTGACGAGCACTGGCCACATCTAGAGGGCTTGGAGCATGCACAGATTTGTGTGATGTCATCTGCACATGCTCAGAGGCCCTCCAGATGCAGCTGGAACTCGGGGCTTTCCAAAACCCAGACATATTGCTGGATTTTGGAAAGTCCGTCCGGTTACCTGGACAGTCCTCTAAAAAGAGAACATGTCCAGGTTTTCCCGAACATCAGCTAACCTCAGTAAACATCAGCAGATAAAGACCTGGATGGTCCATCCAATCTGCCAAAGTTGAATCTGGCACTCTTGACAGTTTTAGGCCACAGACCATAAAAATCTGCCTGGCACCAGTCCTACTTCCCAACTACTGGAGTTGCTCTCAGGGCAGGATTAATTCTTTGAAGGCCCCTAGGCACACAAGTACACTGGGCCTTCCCCGCCCCACCCCACCCCTATTTATCTGTTTTTTTAATTACTTCTTTATTTCCACTTATATTTCTTTTTTTAAAATTCAAAACAAAGATTAGCAAACCAGTGCACAGTTTTTCTTCTATGCAACCCGCAAACATCTATGAACAAATCCCCCTTCCCACCTACTTACTCAGGACATTAACTCTGAACCCTTTCAATAAAAGTGTTCAAATATATTGTAAAGCAGTAATATTATCTGAAATATAAGTCTATATTAATAACCAAGTTTACATCACCTAACTGCCTCACTCTACATCAACCAACTGTAACCCATATGTATGTCTAAACAACCAAATCTGTAACTCCTCTAGTATGTTCCACTTCATGTTTGTTAACTTGCAACGAAACAACAAGGCAAACAGTCCACCAAAGAATCCAACGTGAAACAAAAGAAGATCGGCAGAAAATAAGGATATTCAAATCAGGTTTATTCAAGGTACTCCCAAGAACAATGCCCGATGCATTTTGCTAAACAAGGCTAGTCAACGCTAACAAAAAAAACATGTCTTTCAAATGAACAGAACAAAAACACCTTCACCTAGTATGGAATATGTAATCACAAACTAACCTCTCCTCCTTTTACAAAACTGTAGTATGGTTTTTAGCCACAGTGGTAACAGCTCAGATGCTCATAGAATTCTGAGCATTAGAGCTGTTAGCACTACGGCCGGCACAAAAAAAAATACTCTAAAGTTTTGTAAAAGGGGGAATAAAATAGAAATGCATAGACAAAGGTTAAATTGAACCACCAAGAAGCTGGACTCTGCATGCAATGCAACACCCCAGAAACAGCGATGCATGTCCCCTAAAGCAAAAAAATAAATAAATAGAAATTTTTTTCTACCTTTGTCTTCTCTGGTTTCTGCTCTCATCTTTTTGTCACTCTCTTCCTTTCATCTTCTGTCCTTCTATGCCACTTCCAGAAACTGTATGCCTCCCCCTTCCATCTTTCCCTTCACCCCCATTGGTCTGGCATCCATCTTCTTCCATTCTCTCATCCAATGATCTGGCATCTCTCTCCTCCCCTTCCCTCTCCTACATCCACATGGTCTGCCATTTCACTCTCTCCTCCCCCCACTTCCATCAGCATCTTCCCCCTTTCTTCCCCATCAAACGAAATCCATCCAGTATCCTTCCCCCTTATGTTTTCTCCCTTTCCCTGCACACCAATTCCATCAGCATTTGCCCCCTTTCTTTCTCTTCAACCCAATTCCATCCAGTATCCTTCCCCCTTTCCCTGCACACCAATTCCATCAGCATCTGCCCCTTTCTCTCCCTCCACTACCCTTTCCACACAGCAACGGAAACGCACCCCCCCAGCAATGGCAATTGGTCCCCCCTATGGCAACGGGCCCTCACCCGGCATCAACTATGACAACAACACTGCCTCCCAACCCCTGACATTGATGGACGGCAACGCGGCCTCCTCCTAGCATTGGCGTTAACGCAGCTGGATTAGCTCCATGAAGATCCACGATGACTGTGTCTGCCAGAAGAAGTAAGTGACGTCAGAGGGGGATAGACCGGCAGACGCATTCATCATGGGACCTTCTTGGAGCTATGTTGGCCATTTTACCATTGATGCCAGTGGTTGGCTGCGTTGCTGTCCGTCAAAGCCGGGGGCGGCATTCTTATCGTCGGGTGGGGACCCGTTTCTGTCTGAAAAAAATGGCATGATAAGTCATCCTTCAGTGGCCCCCCCTTGACTATTTCGGGCCCTAGGCACGTGCCTACTGGGCCTATTTATTAATCCGGCTCTGGTTGCTCTCGAAGCCCACTCCAGCCTCTATCCTGTTGTTTGTCATTTATAGGACCAGACCATAGAAGTCTTCCTGGCATTGGTTTTACTTCCTACCTTCTGAAGCTGCCGTCAAAGCTCACTCCAGTTATGAGGCTTAGTTGTTGGTAGCTCAAGGATGCTGCTGCCAACTGCGGGGCCTGGAAGAAGAAAGTTCTGGCTACCTTTTCGAGCTGAATGCAGGATCGACCTGTAGTTCTGTGCAATATTTATGGGCCAAATATTTACTCTCACCCTTTTTTTCAGGGATTCTTGCTCTTCTACTGGCTCTGCCAAATTACGAACTCATCGTTGCAGGACATTTTAATATCACTAGTGACCCGTCAGCAGATTGTAAACCTCTGGGTGGTGCGGAGTGACAACGAACGGATCGGTGTGAATTTTCTGATGGGAGAATTGGGCCTGGTGGATACATGGCGTGTGTTTCACCCGGGCAAGGTAGACTTTACTTTTTATTCTGGGGTGCATCATTCACATTCTCGGTTGGATTATATCTTACTTTCATCCTCTTCTGTTGGAGGGTGGGCCAAACTCACATAGTTGAGATCCCTTTCAGTGATCATGCTGCTGTTACTCTTACTTTGAAATGGCATGACTGCGCTCCTGACTGTATCTGACGCCTTAACCCCACTCTTCATCTGTATAAGCAGTTTCACACCTACCTCACAGAAGAATGGGCAGCATACTGTGCTACCAATATGGGCGGGGAGATGTCTGATATTATATTCTGGGAGGCTGAAAAGGCATACTTGAGGGGTCGGATTATCGCTTATATGGTCCGTCAGCGAGATGCAGAGTTGGTGTCACTTTCTAGACAATTGCATCTCTGCAAGGGCGATCTCCTCTCACAACCCTCTGCGGACTCCCGTGCTGTGTATCAGGCCGCCCGCAAAAAGATTGATGCTTTGTTGACTGTGCGGGCCATGACTCTTATCGATGTTTATAAGTTTCGGTTATATCAGCGGGGTAACAAGGCCGGCAAATTACTGGCTAATCTGGTGAGGCTGTTTCGTAAGGCAACACGTGTATCTCGTATTCGGGAGGGCCCTCATACTGTCCATACTGAGGAGAAAGCGATTCAAGATCAGTTTGCTCGCTTCTATAGTCCTGGCCCCTATGATATGGTAGCCCGCGACTCTTTCTTTCACAATCTTGCCCTCCCTCAGGTGTCTGATGCCCATCTGCAGTTGTTAAATGCCCCTATTGCATGTCAGGAGGTTATGACTGCTGTGGGGAGATTGAAACTAGCGAAGGCTCCTGGACCTGATGGTATGGGACCTGAGTTTTACAAAATCTTGAGACCCCAGATAAGGCCTGCCCTGGTGGCTATGTATTCTGATATGCAGTCTACTGGCTGTATACTCCCGGAGCAAAGCTATGCCCATGTGGTGGTCTTGCCGAAACCAGGCCGGGATCCTGAATTGGTTGGATCTTACAGGCCTATGTCTTTGTTAAATCAAGATATGAAAATCCTCATGGCTATACTGGCGGGCTGGCTAGCCCAGGTGGTCCCTTCCTTGGTTCATGTCAATCAGGTAGGTTTTGTACCTGGACATTTTGACTTCTTTAATATCTTGAGGGCTCTAGTAGCACTTTGGGAGGGGGAGGGTAAGGGTAAAGGGGACGACACCCTCCTGGCTAGCTTGGATGCCGAGAAAGCCTTCGACAAGGTGACTTGGTCTTACTTATTCTGGGTGGTGCAACAGTTTGGTATAGTGTGTCCGTTTAATCAATGGCTTGTTAGTTTGTATACTGCTCCTACGGCCCAATTGCTTATCAACAAACAGTGTACTGACTCGTTCTGGCTGCATTGGGGTACGAGACAGGGTTGTCCTCTATGCCCTCTCTTATTTATTTTGTCTTTAGAATCCATGGCTCATAAAATTAGGACCAGTCCGGATATTACAGGGATTCGAGTAGGCACTGAGGAATGTAAAATCACGCTCTTTGCTGATCCCACGCCTGATCACTCTAATTGAGACTTTTGGCTCCTTTTCGGGCCTTTGTATCAATTTTGGTAAATCCGAGGCTATGCCTGCATCCTCTCCTTGTGGATCTCGCCAGGTCCCGGTCTTTCCGTTTCGATGGGCAGGAGGGAAACTCAAGTATTTGGGCATCTTCCTTAGCGCGGACTGGTCTAGCGTTTATAAATGTAATATCTCGGATAAATTGCAGCTTTTGAAGGACTATTGTGCGCGTTGAGGGGTGTAGAATTGCTCTTGTAAAAATGGTCTTGCTTCCTAAGCTTCTTTACCCTTTACAAATGATTCCTCTTTGGATTCGCTGTACGGATGAATATTCTTACCGTCGTTTATTGGCTCATTTATTTGGCACAACAAGCGAGCGCGTATCGGCTGGTGGAAGCTTATCCAACACCGAGATATTGGGGGGGTTGGCCTTGCCAGATCTCCGCTTGTATAATGTTGCTGCTCTCATGAGATGGGTTCACAAACTTTTTACCGTTGGGTCGTGCTTTGCTCCAGCGGCACTTTTCGACTCTTGGACAGTTCCGTTTAAGGCATTGGCATGTCTTGCTTGCCTGCAGTGAAGATGTACTCGTTTTGATATTCACTCATTGTGGCTGACTCCCTTGAGGAAAGCGCTGCCTTGGTGGCGTCATCAGATCAGCAAGTGGCAGGGCAATTGGGCCTTCCAGCAGCTTAGCCACAGCCCTGATTTTCTGCCTGGGGTGGGAGCCTCTGGGGATATAAGGGAGCGGTTTGGAGAGCGTCTATGTCTGGGTCATGTGCCCTATTCAGGATCTCCGTCTCCATCTTTTCCATCGTTCAATTTGCTCTGCACCACCTGGGATCTGCCTTGTATGCCTTTTTTTGCATACCTACAGCTGCGTCATTACTACGTGGCCAATCTTCGGTGTCAGCCGAGGGGCAATCAATTCCTGAAAGTGGATCAAATTTTTTTGTCCTTATCCGCTGCGCTTAACTCCTTGTCTTTTTGGTATGGGACAGTGCGGGCGGAGAGGGAGGATACTCAGTTGATCTCTCTGGCTTCTAAATGGTCCCTAGAATTGGGGGATGAAATATCTCTGACCTGCTTCTCTAATATTTCTCCGGGGTGGGGGGCATGCAACGCCTCTTTGCAGGAGTTTCAGTTTAAGCTGCTCCACCTCACTTATTTTACTAGGCTGCAGGGGGTGAGGGCAGGTCTATGGGAATCTGTTGATTGTGTGAAATGTGGGCGTCTGCCTGGGACCATTTTGCATATGATCATTGAATGTCCTGTTTTGGGCCCTTATTGGAATGGGGTGCTGGATTTCCTTGTTAAGATCCTGGGGTGCCGGTCCAGTGGTTCTATGGGATTTTAGTTTTGGGCCACGATGTAGAGCTGATGGACCAAGAGCTGGGAGAGGACCATTGGCGTTTCATTTATGTTGCTATACTGGTGGCCAAGCGGGGAGTGCTCCGTGTGTGGATGGACGGGGCGGCTCCAGGCCTCCTGAGTTGGAAGCGGTCCCTTCGAGAACTGGCTCATTGGGAGTTGAGAGGTGTGGGAGGGAGTTTCGGGGGCTCTCATCGGCTCTATGGGTTGCTCTGGGAACTGGTTCTGGCTGAGGTTAACTTTCTGTAATGCTGGTCTGCTTCTACTTCTCCAGTCGCTGGGGGAGGGGGTGTGTCTAGAGGGCTGGGAGGCTTTTGCTTTGTTGTTGGGTTTTTTTTCTGGGTGGGTTTTGGAAGTGGGCTCGCAGACAGCGTTTATGTCTTTTTCTTCTCTTTCTTTTTAGTTTGATGCTTTGCGGCAGGCACTTTGTTGGGTTTTGCCCTTCTTCTCTTGGGGGCTGGACTCTTCAGGTTTCATGTGCTGGTTCTTTTTCTGCTCTCTTGCATTGGTTGTGTTCTGCGATTTGCACTGTGCATTGCTTTACTATATTGCCGTGAATTTTATCCTTGGATACTATTTGTGTATTTGCTTCACAATAAAAATGTTGAAAACAAGAAAAGAAAGGAGGGAGTCCCCAAATTCTCTTCTCCCTGTCTTTCCTCTGATCTCTCCACCTGCCATTACAATCACAGTGACATACCCTCACCAGATATAAAACAAGGGATCGCAAATTAGAAATAGAAATACATAGACAAAAATTGAACTGGGAATTTGAAGAAGTTAAACAGCATGTCCCGCAACAGTGGAGAAGTCAGAAGGGAAATGCATTTCCTTTTATAGAGAACATAATACAAAGACATTTGCTAACATATTTCAATTAATAAATGAGAAATAAAGGGCTTCTTTTACAAAGCTGCGCAGCAAACACTCCATCGTCCATTAATTCCCTATAGACGTCAGAGCGATTACTGCAGCAGCAAGGGGGAGGGGATGTTTTTCTCTTCCTCTGTTGTCTGGAAATTGTATTTTTCCATCATGTTGGTTCCAATTTCTCTTTTCTGCTTTGCTGTCTCTCCTATGCTAATTCTCCTTCAGGCACCTGCTGTCCAATTGTCTTTTCTCCTCTCTCCTGTCCTGTTCTATTCCCTCACTGCACCTGCCTCTGACATACAGGTCTTTCCTTTAAGCCTGACTGTCCACTAACATTTTACCCTCTCTCATCCTTCTTTATACTTTTCAATTACCTATCAAATTCTCTCTCCTATTCTCACCTATTAGCTCTCCCTTTCTCCAGTCTTCCATCCCTTTTAAATTGTAACCTTCTTTTTCACCCCTTATAATTACCATCCTCTTATACCTTCCTGTTCCTCCCCTAGATGGTTCCCACCATTTCTACATCTGCTCCTCTTTTTCCCCTCCCCTCCTCAATATCCTGATATCCCCTTTTCCTTTCACACCTCCTAAGCATCTTCCTGTCTATTTCCCCCATGGTTCTGGCATTTCTGCTATATAATTGGCATAAGCACTGTTATGTGTCTATGTTTCTGATATTGTTTCATGTTAATTCTATTGTTAGTTTTCAGTTCATTGCCTGGGGTGAATCTCTTCATAAAGGTGTTTAATAAATCCCGATAAAGAGAATTCCTAAGATAGGAAATGGGCAGACGATTCATCAGAGAAAGAGACTCTGGGAGCATTTTCCTCTGGGCTTGTGCTGTTTGCAGGATTTAGAAATGAATCCGGATCATTCCCTAGCTATAAGGGAGAAGCTCAGGGTTTCTCTCTTGCAGTGCTGGGGAAAAGGAGAGAAGGACAGAAAAGGAGATTCAGGACTGGAGGGTTTTAGTTCACTTACAGGAGAGGAAGAGCTTCTGAAAGGATAAAGATCGAGGACATCACAAATGAAAGGGCGGAGCTTCTTACTGAGGGAACAGGCTACATTTATTAGACCCCGCCCTTCAGCTGGAATGGGCGGGGCTCGTACAGAACTGACCCTACTCCTAATCATTTCTATAGCATACGTTATATGCAGCCAAGGCATTCTCTGTCCCTGGTGGGCTCACAATCTAAGCTGAGACTCTGAACACTGGGACTGACAAGCAAATCCCACAACTGCACCTTAGAAGGGAGGGAGGGAGGGGCCAGGGCTGGGGATAGCTGAAGAGATCGCATTCATTGACAGGGAATAACCAGCAGGGGTCAGTCTCCCTCCTGAAGAGCAGAAAGCCCTGCACTTATTCTGCCCTTCCAGCCTTGGCTCTTTCCCTCCCTCCTTAAACTCCTCCTCTTTCCGCCCCAGGATTATTTTGACCATTGAACGACAGAAAGAGCTAAAACTCCTCCTCCACCTCCCACTCTCACAGTAGTGGGCGGAGCCTTCTACTTTCCGCCCCAGCAATTTTCTGACCAATCATCACTGAAAGGGGGGAAGCCAAGAAGAAAATACCATGCCCCAGTAGACCGAACGCTCAGTGTGAAGCTCCGCCTTCTCTTTGTGATGTCATCAGCCTATCCCCAACCGGAAACGAGTGTTATCTTCTCTTCATTTGCGGATCAAGCTGAAACTTCCGGCTCCAAAGTTCACGTCTTGTCCTTTTGTTTCTTCTGCCAGTACTGCAAAAGACAAACCCCCGGCCAGAGAAAGAGCCCCCCATTCATTTCTAATCCTGCAAACTGCAGAAGCAAAGAGGAAGAATGCCTGTAGGAGCTTCAGCCCGGGTAGGAGAGTTTCTCAACTTTTTCTGACCTGGGATACTGCAGGGTCGGGACCATGAGCAGAGCTGGGGCTGAGGGACAAGCAGGCAGCCTATTCGCACATGCGCGGTGCGGTCGACTCAAAATGTCACCCATATTTATTTATTTAGATTTTTATCCCGTCCTCCCAACAGCTCAGAACGGTTTACAAATGAACATACACAGTGCGGAGTAACTAGACATTTAAGTAGTACAACAGGTTTGGTGATTGGATTTATAGTTTTTGGAGAGAATTAAATACAGGGAGATTAAGCAGAGAGAGAGAAGGGGGAAATACAGTAGTTTAATTTAAGGAAAGTTATAAGCGTATAGGTGCAATTTGTTAGTGGATAGAATAAGAGAGGGTCATACTGGAATTTCGGGAAGGAGATAGGAGAGTGGAGGGTGGGGCCTAAGGGGGGGAGAGACAGAGGAGATTTTTAATTGAAGAGGAGGGTCTTTACCGATTTACGGAATGTTAATAATGAGTTCTGTTGTCTAAGTTGGGGGGGAAGTTGGTTCCAGAGGTGTGGAATGAAGTGGCTGTAGGATCGTTTGTGGGCAGTTTCTGTGAGCAAGGATCTTCCGGGGGGGACGCATAGGCGTGTCTCTGACTTTGAGCGGAGGGTGCGAGTGGGGTTGTAGATGGGAAGTTTGGATTTTATGTAGGAGGGGGTGGTGGAGTAGATTCTCTTGTGGGCAATTGTTAGGGCTTTTGTTGTCTCCTCCCCTTTTGTTGTCTCCTCCCCTTTCGCACAAGCTCTCCCTCTCCTGAATATCACATTAGTCAACTCCTAGAACCTTTCCCTCCAAAAATACTCAGACTCCTAAATAAGCATTTACCTCACTATCCAACAAACATCTTACGTCACTGTTAGGTAATTTCTCGTCTGCAACCCGCATATACTGATATTCTCCACTACATCCTGTTATCACTTGATTCTCTTAAATATAATTCTCATAATTGAATGTAATTCCTATAATTGAATGTAATTCTTATAATTGAATCCTCTACCACACCATGTAAAGTACATGAATCACGGTTATGCAATTTCCCTAGATAATCTATTAAGTAATATCTCTAGATAATCTGTTATGTAATTTCTCTGAATAATCTTTGTTTTGCAATTCTCTTGGTAATGTCCAGATCTCTTATAATTTGTAATCCGCCTAGAACCGCAAGGCACAGGCGGAATAGAAATCACTAATGTAATGTAATATGTGAGAATAGCTGCCTGCTGTCCCTGGATAACACCTGTTACGGTAAGTAACTGTGCTTTTGGGACCCTCCCGAGGGGAAGAAGAGAGATCAGGATTCTCACAAAGGGAGATTTGGGGTGTAACTGGTTTCTACTGCTATAGTCCTTCTCTTGCTGCAAATTATATACACAGAAAAATCTCTTACTCTGTCCTAATGAGAGCTCTGCTGAAATCTAACCCTACTCTGGGACTGTGTATTACATGACTATGAAATATGTACACCCAGAAACATCTTCCTCTGTCTCGGCTGAGCCCCAGCACGGCCAGGTCTGAAATATAACCTTGTTCTGGGACTCTGTGTTATGTCATTGTAAATTATGTACACAGGGCATATTTTCCTCCACCCTAATGAGCATCAACACTTGGAAGCCTCTTCCTGGAAGTGCTGCAAAAGATGCTGAGTTGCAATGAGAAAATAATTGTGTTCTCTCTGTTCTGTGTGTATTTTTCATTTTGGTGAATAAAAAGTTTATACAAAAAAAAAAAAAAAAGATGCTGAGTATGTTTCTGATTTTATATTTCAGATGCAGGTGACATTTGAGGAGGTCTCTTTCTCTTTCTCCCAGGAGGAGTGGGAGTATTTAGATGATGAGCAAAAGGAGCTCTACAGGGAGGTGATGAAGGAGAATTATCAGACCATAATCTCTCTGGGTAAGAGAGAAATTTACATGTTTATTAGCAATAGTGGGCTATCATTATAAAGACAGTTTTGATTATGTTTGCCTCGTGTGATGAACACAAATTAGACCATGAGGGTCTTGTTATCCCGCACATAGAGGGCTATAACTGGGTAGCGCCACTCCAGACAGTTGTAGCCTATTGCACAGAAGATGAGAAAAAGTTCTCTGTCAAATTATAGCAGGAAATGTTAGTAGAAGCTGCTTTAGTGCATGGGTGCTCAATACGTCGATCACGATCGATCGGTAGATCGGGAAGGCAATGTGAGTCGATTGCGGAGCCCATCCCGGGCTCCGTGAAAGACACGTGTTGCCATCCCGATCAGCCTTCCTCTCCCTGACGTCCCCCACTGCCGCCCCAAGCTCTCCCTGCAGAAGCCTCGCGCTGACCAGCCTTCTGCTCCCCGACATCAATTCTGACGTCGGAGAGGAATTTCTGGACCAGCCAATCGCTGCCTGGCTGGTGCGAACTTCCTCTCCGACATCAGAATTGACGTCGGGAAGTGGAACGTTGGTCAGCGCTAAGCTTCTGCAGAGAGAGCTTGGGGCAGCAGTGGCTTGGGGGGCCTGTTCCCCGATGGTGGTGGTGGCGGCAAACCTAGTGGCTTGGGGGGAGGGCAAGGAGAAAGAAAGAAAGGAGGGGCAGGGAGAAAGAAAAAAAAAAATGTTGGGAGAGAATGAGGTCTGGAGGAGAGGAAGTATACAGGAGGCTGAAAGAAGGGAAGAAATATTGGATGCACAGTCAGAAGAAGAAAGTGCAACCAGAGACTGATGAAATTACCAGACAACAAAGATAGGAAAAATGATTTTATTTTCAATTTAGTTATCAAAATGTGACCGTTTTGAGAATTTATATCTGCTGCCTATATTTTGCACTATGGCTCCCTTTTACTAAACCGCAATAGCGGTTTTTAGCGCAGGGAGCCTCTGAGCGTTGAGAGCTGCACGGAGCATTCAGCACAGCTCCCTGCGCTAAAAACTGCTATCACGGTTTAGTAAAAAGGGAGGGGTTATATTTGTCTTTTTTTTATGGTTGTTACCGAGGTGACATTGCATAGAGTCATCTGCCTTAACCTCTTTGAAAAAACTTGGAATATAAATGATAATTAAAATTTTCTCTGCCTTTCAGTGTGCTTGGTGGGTTTTTTAAAAATTATATTACATTACATTAGAGATTTCTATTCCGCCATTACCTTGCGGTTCAAGGCGGGTTACAAAAGAGATAAAAAGATTGTAGTTTTTATTTATTTTCTGAAGTTATGGCTGTTTCAGGAATTTCTTGAAGAGTATAGTTTTTATTTCTTTTCTGAACGTCTTGTAGTCTGGCGTCATTATCAGTAGACTGGAGATTTATTGTTGGTAGATCATTTTGACGACTTGGTCATTTTAAAAGTAGCTCGCAAGCCCAAAAGGCCCCTGCTCTAGGGATCTTAAAGTTACACCAATATCGCTATAGAAATGGTATCGGAGTGGAGCTGGAAGATGTTGGAAGGGCTGTGGTGGTAATGGGAATTTTTATCATTTGTGGGGAACATGTACTAAAGCCTGGCTGCAAATACTGATCTTCAGTAGTTAAACAACGAAAGAAGTTCTGGAGCTGGACCCTCAATTTGCCTGTTGGGTGGGAAGTGAGGCACAGCCCGAGAAGACCAACTAAATATCGCAGATTATTATCTTGTGGCAGCTAGAAACGAGCTGGAGAAACACTGGAGAGGGACAAGGTCCCTGTTCAGGCGGGAATGTTGAGGAAACTGGAGGAGATCTCAAGGATAACTAGAATTGCAGCTGTGAGGCAACAGTCTTTGTATAAAGATCTAAATTTAATCTAATCTTTAATTTAGGGACAGCACTATGTCTGTATAGGTTTAAGGCAATTTTTAATGTAAAGAGCCCATGTAGAACATGGGAAGCTTATAGTGGTCAGTTAAAATCTGCTAAACAATACAAGAATGGTCATGTAATAATAAGGCAGTGGTGTCAAACTCAAACTCTTTCCAGGGCCACATTTTGGATTTGTAGGTACTTGGAGGGCCTCGGAAAAAATAGTGTCTTATTAAAGAAGTGACAATTTTGCATGAGGTAAAAAACTCTTTATAGTTTATAAATCTTTCCTTTTGGCTAAGTTTTAATCATAATATGAATTTATAGCTAAAAAGACATACGATTAAGAAACTGTTTTATTTGACTTTTGTGATTATGATAAACATACCGAGGGCCTCAAAATAGTACCTGGCGGGCTGCATGTGGCCCCCGGGCTGCAGGTTTGAGACCAATGTAATAAGGAGCCTTGCTCTTTTTGGTCGGTAATATCAATTACGTACTGTGTAGAGTTATACAAGATATAGAGTACACTCAGAGTTATTCAATACAATACCATTCTTGCTGTAATGCCAGTTATTCAATATAGTCAGTTGTACAGTATGAGGAGGTTGCGTGGATGATCCTGCTGGTTTATGGTGTAGAAATGTTGGGGATTGTATGAAGAGTGGAAACAGGAGAAGGGAAAAGGAAAGTTAAAATTTATGTTGCAGTGTGGTTCCTTCATAAGAACATAAGAATTGCCGCTGCTGGGTCAGACCAGTGGTCCATCGTGCCCAGCAGTCCGCTCACATGGCGGCTCCTAGGTCAAAGACCAGTGCTCTAAATGAGCCCAGCCTCACCTGCGTACTTTCCAGTTGAGCAGGAATTCGTCCAATTTTGTCTTGAATCCCTGGAGGGTTTTTTTCCCCTACGACAGACTCCAGAAGAGCGTTCCAGTTATCCCAGGACAAGCAGGCAGATATTCTCTACATGTGGGTGACGTCATCCACGGAGCCCCGTAGCGGACAGCCTTTGCAAGCAAACTTGCTTGTAGATCTTCAAAGTTTGCGAGAGCTGCATCGCGCATGCGCGAGTGCCCTCCCGCCCGAGTTGGGGCGCGCGTCTCCTCAGCGTGGCCTCAGTTCTTAGTTTTCCGCGGAGCCAGAAGCCCTGTTTCTCAGCTCTACGCGCGACCTAAGTGCCTTCTTGCACCATGGCTTTCCTTTTGTTTGTTGTTTTATTAGTCGCTGTGCGGCGTGTCTTTGTTCCCCCCCAAAAAGGAGTTGTTTTTATTTCTTCCTATAGCCTTGGCCCGGGGGCCCTGGGCTTAGGCCTTGCCGGCAGCCCTCATTCGGCTGAGGCTGCTCTTGTCCTCTATGTCCTGGCAGATTACTGGGTTTAAAAAATGTACCCAGTGTGGTAGGGTGATCTCCATTACCGACCCCCATCACTGGTGCATTCAGTGCCTGGGGCCCGATCACCGCCAGGAGTCCTGCCCCCGTTGTGCCACTCTTCAACTGCAGGCTCTTCGCAGGCAGCGTGCCAAGATTCGGGGCTCTTTGGCGCCATGGACCAGCCTGCGGATAAGTCTTCATCCTTGGCCTCGACCACCTCGACCCAGTCACCCTCGACCTCGAAGGCCTCGTCCGCCGTGCCTCTTAAGGACCCGTCCTCGGGTAAGTCTCCTCTTCTTCCTTCAGGTACACTCCCTAAGAAGCCTCCAGCTGAGTCTCTGGCAGTCCAGGCTACGAGTGCAGTCATGCCAGCCTCTATACGACCTCTATCGAAGCGTGCCTCCACTCATAGGAAATACTCTTCCTCGAGGTCGCCCTCATTGGAGCGCACTGCTGCACCTGTCCGACCAGAGCAACTGGTCTCGGTGCCCATGTTCGGAGACATGCTGAAAGCCATCCTGACCACTCAAATTACGTTGGTCTTTGTTCAGCTTGCCTCTGCCTCGACCCAGCTTCCTGTGAGCCAGCCTGAGCAGTCTGTCAAGGCACCTCGAGACCTGCTCCGCCAGTCTCGTCAGTTGTCCTCCAGTGACTCTTCCCCTCCTCCTTCTAGGGCCAATTCTCCCTCTGCTAAGCCTCAATCGAGGCACCATGCAAAATTCGCCTCGTCCTCGAGGCAACTGCCTTCTAAGAAACCCAAGGTGTCCCCTCCACAGAGGGGATGGTCTCCTGCCCTTCAGTTATTGAGGGCCGTCAAGTCCCCTTTTCCTCCGGGGCCTCAGTCTCGACCTCGACCGCCTTCCTCACCTCCTGTTTCTCCGGGGCGAGGCAAGTCGAGGTTGGGGTCACCTCCCTTGAGGCACTTTGTGAAAGATCTCTCTCCCCCTGTCTCTCCGAGGCGTGTCCTGTGGAACTCCATTCCTCAGACTCCGGGGTCTTTCCCTTTAAGGCTACTGAAGCGTAGGTACTTTTCGACCCCGCCACTGTAGCTCAGTAGAGCCTCTTCGGTGTCTCTTCTGCTGGATTCTTCCCAATATTCTAGAGAAGCTTCTCCTTCCTACTCGGCTGTCCCGAGGTCTCGATCCACTTCACCTCGTGAGGGGGCTTCGGCTTCCAAGACATTTTCCTTTACTAGGTTTGTATTTGATATGGGTAAGGTTCTTCAGCTGGATGTCCAGTCTGAATCCAGGTATACCCCGGAGTATTTGGCCAAGATGGACTTTCCTCATCCATCAAAGGAGTCCTTGCATCTTCCCCTGAATCTCATCTTGAAGCAGACTTTCATCAGGAACCTGGAGACCCCTTATGCCATTCCCGCCATCCCCTCTAAAATGGAATCCTGTTACCGGATGGTTCCTTGTAAGGGGTTTGAAAAGGCGCAGTTGTCCCACCAATCCTTGGTTGTGGAATCTTCTTTAAAGAAATCTAACATAGAAACATAGAAAAATGACGGCAGAAAAGGGCCAAAGCCCATCAAGTCTGCCCACTCCAGTGACCCTTCCCCCATGAGTTTGCTCACCAACCTCCTGCCTTTACCTCATTAGAGATCCCACATGAATATCCCATTTATTTTTGAAATCTGCCACGCTGTTGGCCTCAATCACCTGCCGTGGGAGTTCATTCCAATGATCGACCACCCTCTCAGTGAAGAAATACTTTCTGGAGTCCCCATGAAATTTCCCTCCCCTGATTTTCAGCGGATGCCCTCTGGTGGACGAAGGTCCCATAAGACGAAAGATATCCTCTTCCACCTCGATACGACCCGTGATATATTTAAATGTCTCAATCATGTCTCCTCTCTCTCTTCGTTCTTCAAGTGAGTACAGCTGCAATTTATTCAGCCTTACTTCATACGGAAGATCCTTGAGCCCCGAGACCATCCTGGTGGCCATCCGCTGAACTGACTCAACTCTCAGCACATCTTTCTGGTAATGTGGTCTCCAGAATTGAACACAATATTCCAAATGAGGTCTCACCATGGACCTGTACAGTGGCATTATGACCTCTGGCATCCTGCTGATAAAACCTCTACGGATACAACCCATCATTTGCCTTGCCTTGGAGGAAGCCTTTTCCACTTGATTGGCAGTTTTCATGTCATCACTAATGATTACTCCTAAATCCCGTTCTTCCGTGGTCCTAACTAAGGTCTCACCATTTAATGTGTAAGTCCTGCACAGATTTCTTTTACCCAGGTGCATCACTTTGCATTTTTTAGCATTGAAGTTGAGCTGCCAAGTCGATGACCATTGTTCTAATAGTAGTAGGTCCTGCGTCATACTGTCAGGCATAGTGCTTTTACCTACTATGTTGCACAGTTTGGCGTCATCGGCGAACAATGATATTTTTCCTCTGAGCCCTTGGGTCATATCACTTATGAATATGTTGAATAGGATTGGACCTAAGACCGAGCCTTGTGGCACTCCACTGGTCACATCTGATGTTTTGGATGGGGTACCATTTACCATCACCCTCTGAATTCTACCGCTCAGCCAATCCTTAACCCATGCAGCTAGTGTTTCCCCTAATCCCAGCGATTTCAACTTGTTCAATAACCTGCGGTGTGGGACGCTATCAAAAGCTTTGCTGAAGTCCAAATACACTACGTCCAGGGACTCCCCGGCATCCAGTTGTCTTGTTACCCAGTCGAAGAAGCTAATCAGATTTGATTGGCAGGACCTGCCCTTGGTAAATCCATGTTGATGGGGATCACGTAGATTTTCTTCATCCAGTATTGTATCAAGTTTCTGTTTGATCAGTGTTTCCATGAGCTTGCATACTATGGATGTGAGACTTACCGGTCTGTAATTTGCCGTCTCTGTCCTGCAGCCCTTTTTGTGGAGTGGAATAACGTTAGCTGTTTTCCAGTCCAAGGGGACTCTTCCCGTGCTTAGGGAGAGATTGAAGAGCACAGACAATGGTTCCGCCAGGACTTCACTCAACTCTCTGAGCACCCTGGAGTGTAGGTTGTCTGGTCCCATGGCTTTGTTCACTTTGAGTCTTGAAAGTTCGCAGTAGACGCTACTGGGCGTAAACTTGAAGTCTTGAAACGGGTCTTTCTGGCTTTCCCTTGTCTGTAAAAGTGGACCGGATCCCGGTGCCTCACAGGTGAAAACCGAGCAGAAGTATTCATTTAGTAGCTCGGCCTTAGTGGAATCCGATTCTGCATAATTCCCGTCCGATTTCCTGAGTCGTTCTATCCCATCTTTGTTTGTTTTCCTGTCACTAATATACCTAAAGAAGGATTTATCCCCTTTCTTAATGTTCCGCGCTAGATTCTCCTCTATTCGGAGCTTGGCCTCTCTGACTGCCTTCTTGACAGCTTTAGACCTGTCCTGATAGTCTTCTTTTGCCTCCTGCTTTCCTAAATGTTTGTAACCTGTCCAAGGTCTACGCTGCTGTCCCCCCAGGTAGGGAGGGACGTACCATGGATAAATTTGGCCGTCGCCTGTACCAAAACTCCATGATGGCCAATAGGTTTCTCAAATATAATTTCAATTTCACGTCCTACTTCAAGCATTGCCTTAAAACCATGCCATCCTTCCATGAGGACTTAGCTACCCATCGCCCATCAGCATTTCGTCAGCTTCAGGAAACTTTCTCACAGATTCGTCTTTTCATGCTCCAAGCCACATATGATGCCTTTGAGTTATCCTCTAGGGTTACGGCTTTTGCGGTGGCTATGTGCTGCTTGGCTTGGCTGCACATCGTGGACATGGATCCCAACCTGCAGGATCATCTAACCAATCTCCCTTGTTTGGGTAATGAGCTGTTTGATGATTCCATCGAGACAGCCACCAAACGTCTCTCTGAGCACAAGCAGTCCTTTGCCTCTCTGATGCAGCCTAAGACCAAGGCCCCTTCTGCTAAGCCATATAAGCTACCCCCACGGTGCTATCCGCAGAAGTCTACCCCGGCTTTTTCCCATCCAACACAGCAGCAGCGTACGCAGAAACCCCAGACGCCTGCTGCGCCGAAGTCGGCGCCATCTTTTTGACAATCCAGGTCTGAGCATGCTGCCTCCCTGTGTCCATCAGCCTTCTCTCCTGCCCATAGGAGGTTGTCTCCATCACTTTTATCATCAGTGGGAGCTGATAACCTCTGGGTGCTCACCACCAGACCTCCCTCCAAGAGAGTTTCTTTCCAACATGTTGCAACTTCCCCTTCTTCAGGAGGCTCAGGCTCTTCTTCGCCTCCGAGCAGTCGAGGAGGTTCCCTTGCACCAACAGAACATGGGGGTTTTTCCCCGTTATTTCCTGGTCCTCAAGAAGACCGGGGACTTGCGACCCATTCTGGATCTCAAAGCTCTCAACAAATTTCTTGTCAAAGTTTTGGATGTTCTCTCTTCCTACGTTGTATCCCATGATGGACCAAGGGGATTGGTTCTGCTCACTGGATCTCAAAGAGGCTCATTTGAAATACCTCACTTGTAAGGTGGTCTTCCTTATTGCCCTCACGTCTGCTCTACGAGTTAGTGGGCTACAGGCTTTGGTTGTGGAACCACCTTTCACCGTCTTCCATCATGACAAGGTGGTCCTCCATACACATCCTAAATTCTTGCCTAAAGTGGTTTCGGACTTTCACCTCAACCAATCCATTGTCCTTCCTGTGTTTTTTCCGAAGCTTCATTCTCATCCTGGAGAAGTGGCGCTTCATACTCTGGACTGTAAGTGTACGTTGGCTTTCTACTTGCAATGCACTCGGACTCAGCGGACTGCTCCTCAACTTTCCATCTCTTTCGATCTGAATAGATTGGGGCATCCTGTTTCTAAGTGAACCATTTCCAACTGGATGGCTGCTTGCATCTCTTTCTGCTATGCTCAGGCTGGTCTCCCTCTGCAGGGTCGAGTCACGGGGCATAAAGTTAAAGCGATGGCGGCTTCTGTAGCTTTCCTCAGATCAACTCCTATTGAGGAAATCTGCAAGGCTGCCACTTGATTCTCAGTTCATACATTCACCTCTCATTATTGTCTGGATACTTTTTCCAAACGGGTCGGCCATTTTGGCCAGTCAGTTTTGCAAAATTTGTTCTCCTAAGTTGCCAACTCTCCCACCATCCCATTCTGGTTAGCTTGGAGGTCATCCACATGTAGAGAATATGCTGCCTGCTTGTCCTGGAATAAAGCACAATTACTTACCGTAACAAGTGTTATCCAGAGACAGCAGGCAGATATTCTCACAACCCACCCACCTCCCCTGGTTAGCTTCTTAGCTAGCTATTTGAACTGAGGCCACGCTGAGGAGTCGCGTGCCCTGACTTGGGCGGGAGGGCACTCGCAAACTTTGAAGATCTTCAAGCAAGCTTGCTTGCGAAGACTGTCTGCTATGGGGCTCAGTGGATGATGTTACCCACATGTAGAGAATATCTGCCTGCTGTCCCTGGATAGCACCTGTTATGGTAAGTAACTGTGCTTTTTCTACCACTCTCTGGGTGAAGAACTTCTTTATGTTTGTACGGAATCTATCCCCTTTCAACTTTAGAGAGTGTCCTCTCATTCTCCCTTCCTAGGAGAGGGTGAACAACCTGTCTTTATCTACTAAGTCTATCCCCTTCATTATCTTGAATGTTTCGATCATATCCCCTCTCAATCTCCTTTTTTAGAGGGAGAAGAGGCCCAGTTTCTCTAATCTCTCGCTGTAAGGCAACTTCTCCAGCCCCTTAACCATTTTAGTCGCTCTTCTCTGGACCCTTTCAAGGGTACCGTGTCTTTCTTCATGTACAGCGACCAGTGCTGGATGCAGTTCTCCAGATGAGGGCACACCATGGCTCGGTACAGCGGCATGATAACCTCCGATCTGTTCATGATCCCATTCTTTATCATTAATAGCATTCTGTTCACCCTTTTTGCCGCCGCCGCACATTGCGTGGACGGCTTCATTGACTTGTCGATCAGAACTCCCAAGTCTCTTTCCTAGGAGGTGTCTCCAAGTACTGCCCCAGACATCCTGTATTCATGCATGAGATTTTTGTTACCGACATGTATCATTTTACACTTATCCATGTTGAACCTCATCTGCCATGTCGATGCCCATTTCTCGAGCCTGATTATGTCACATTGCAGATCTTCGCAATCCCCCTGTGTCTTCACTACTCTGAATAACTTCGTATCATCCGCAAATTGCTCTTCCAGTCTGAGTACTGTCCATTTACCCATACTCTGTTTCCTATGCTCCAGCCAGTTTTTAATCCACATGAGTATTTCACCCTCGGTTCCATGGCTTGCAATTTTCCAAAGTAGTCATTCATGTTTAACTTTGTCAAACACCTTCTGAAAATCGAGATATACAATGTCGACCGGGTCGCCCTTGTCTATCTGCCTGTTTACTCCCTCGAAGGAGTGCAGCAAGATCATCAAACAAGATCTGCCTTTGCTGAAACCGTGCTGGCTGGTCCTCATCAGCCCATGTCCGTCAAGGTGATCAATGATGCGGTCCTTTATCAGCGCCTCTACCATCTTTCCCAGTACCGAGGTCAGACTCACCGGTCTGTAGTTTCCTGGGTCTCCCCTCGAACCTTTTTTGAAGATCGGCGTAACATTCGCCACCCTCCAGTCCTCTGGAATCTTTCCCGATTTGATCGACAGGTTGGCTACTAGTTGAAGTAGTTCAGCTATAGTTCCTTTCAGTTCCTTGATGACCCTCGGATAGATGCCATCCGGTCCCGGGGATTTATCACTCTTAAGCCTATCTATCTGCCTGCATACCTCTTCTAGACTGACCGTCAACCCTGTCAGTTTCCCGTCTTCGTTTCCAGGATATAGCCTGATGGCTTCTGGTATGGTGTGTATATCCTCTTCAGTAAATACAGACACAAAAAATGTGTTCAGTTTGTCGGCGATTGCTTTGTCCTTTAGCACTTCCTTCATTCCATGGTTATCCAATGGTCCCACCGCTTCCTTCGCGGGTCATTTCCCCTTAATATATCGAAAGAACGGCTTGAAGAGACGGAGTGACGTCACCTCGCTGAATGGCAGCGTGAGGCAGAAGCTCCGTCGGGCTTTTGCAAGACATCGCGAGTGGCGCTTCCACAGCGTTGTTTCTTCGACACTATTTTCGGCTGCCGGGGTTCCTCTGCTGATGGCGACCCGAAAACGCCTGGACAAATTTAAATTTTTCGGCGATCCGCCGGAAAAATCGGGCCCGGAGGTGGTGAGTGGCATGGGAGAGAAAAAAAAGATGGCGGCCGGGCCGACGACTCAGTCCGAGTCGGAAGATGAAGGCATCTCTGACCAGCGGGGGGAGGCTGGAGAGGCACCGAAAAAGTCTATGGCTGCCTGGTTTACAGAGCTCAAGGCTGAAATAATTGGAGTGAGGGGAGATGTGCGGGCGGCGATTGCAGAGCTCCGTACGGAGGTCAGTGAGCTGGGAGCTCGGGTTTCAGCTTCTGAAGACAACGTGGCTGCTTTAACTACCACTGTATCCACTACCTCTGATGTTACGGGTCGCCTATCGACTGAACTCCGGGAACTGCAGGCACAGGTTGAAGACTTGGAGAACCGCTCTCGGAGATGCAACCTGCGTTTCAAAGGCATCCCTGAAACGGAAGCTTTTCGGGACAGTAAAGAGGTGGTGAGAGCCTTTTGTGCACATCTACTGAGGGCGGATGGAGCTGAAGTTCCTGAGTCTATCGTTCTGGTGCGGGCCCACCGCAGCTTGGGGGCTCCCAGGGCCCAGGGCACACGAGATATAATAGCCTGCTTTGGAGAGTTTACACTGAAGGAACGTATTTTATTAGCAGGCCGCAGACAAGCAGCTCTCCGATGGAAAGATCTGGCAGTGGGGGTTTTCCAAGATTTGGCGTGGTCTACTTTGCAGAAGCGCAGAGCGTTTAAAGATGTCACACAAGCGCTGCGCACTGGGGGCCATAAATATCGGTGGCTATTCCCCTTTGGCATATGGATGACCATTAATGGCACATCTCGCCGAGTTACCACAGTGTCGGAAGCTTGGGCGGAGATGAGAGCTCTGGGCTGCGGGACTCCGATGGAAGGGGACAGACCTCCGGCAGTAGCATCCACTTCTGCGCAAAGCGAGCCTTGGAGTACAGCATTGCGTTCTGGCAAGAAATCTGCGAAATCCCAGACCTGAACATGTTTGGACGATGATAAAACCATTTTGTTCCGCCTCGTTGCGGGGCTTTGCCTGGGCCGGTTGAGTGCAGGCCCTTGGAATTGGCTGGGAGAATTAGAGACATTGGTTTGACACTGCTCTCTTTGAATGGGGTTTGGTGGTTTCTTATTATGTACTGTTCTCATGGTGTACGTGTGAAGTTGTATGGTTTTCTGGGTGTTGGGGTCTGGGATCCGGGGGGTTCGGTGTTGGCAAGTATGGGGTGTGAGGGGTTGGGGGAGTGCTTGGATGATGAGTGCAGGATGGAGAGGGGGGAGTGGAATATAGTGTCAGTGGGGGAATTCATTTGTTGGAAGTTTCATTGACTTTATAGATGAGTGATGTTTGCCTTTGGGGGAGGATCGCACTTTCTACACGCTGGCGAATCCTGAGGCACGGGATTCAGATCAGCGGAGGGGTGGGGGGAGGGGGGTGGGTTCTGGGGGGGTTAGGGGGGGAAGAGGGACAGGGAAGGAGGGTGATAAGCTTTTCATTTTAGGTTCGTGGAATGTTAATGGACTTAATAGTCCGGGTAAGCGCAGTATTGTATTAAAAGAGTTGACACGTTTGCGATGGGATGTTTGTCTACTTCAAGAAACACATTTAAGGCCTCGAGATGTAGCAGTCCTACAATCTCCATATTTTGATCAAATCTGGACACACCAGGGGGCGGCGCCGGGGAAGAGGGTGGGAGGGGTAGCCATCTTGGTTAGAAAGGAACTGGGTCTAGTGGTTCAACAAGTCTTTCGGGATGGGGCAGGGAGATGCTTGGCTCTAATGGCTACCTTACAAGGCCGTCCCATCACTATTATAAATCTGTATGGTCCCAACACGGGTCAAGCAACATATTTTGGGTCCCTTAGAACTGAATTGGTGGGTTTTGTGAAAGGCTCTGTTTATCTGGGTGGAGATTTTAATGTTACCCCAGATGTTCATCTGGATCACTCTGTGGGAGGGACTCGGTCTCCGACTAGGGCTGCTAGAAAAGCTCTTCTATCTTTGTTTTCTTCTTTGGGCTTGGTAGACAGTTGGAGGTTGTCTCATCCTGCGCAGCGCTCTTACACTCACTACTCTCATGCACATAGATCGTATGCACGCATTGATGGGGTTTGGGTTCATCGTAACTCTTGGGGCGGGATACGACAGGCCGAGATTGGAACTATCCAAATTTCTGACCACGCGCCAGTGTGGGTAGCTTGCGCGGGTTATTGGGAGGGGGTGGGACGTCGTTTTTGGCGACTTAATGAATCTTTATTAAAAGATCCGGCTGTAGTTCGAGAGGTGGGTACGACAGTGGCTCAGTACCTTCAACATAATGATAACGATACGGTCACTGATGCGATTCTGTGGGATGCACTGAAGGTGGTAGTACGGGGCGTTTTTATTAAATGGGGTGCTCGCCGAAAGCGTTTGCGGGCGCAGCGTTCTTTAGCGCTTCATGAACAGCTGGAGCGATTGACGAAGTTGCATCAGAGACATCAGGACCCCTTGGTGTATGACCATCTTGTTAAGGTTCGTGCGGAACTCTCCTTACTGCAGATGGAGGAATACGAGTTCTTGCGGCAGCGCCTACGCCACACTGTTTATGAGTATAATAACACACCTGGATCTCGCTTAGCTCGACTTATTAAGCTGAAGCAGGCGAAATCGAATATTACAAAGATTAGGGATACTGCGGGCACTGTGCATTGTACTGATTCGGCTATTAGTGCTGTGTTCCATGATTTTTACTCAGAATTGTATCAGCCATCGGGGGGGCATGATTCCGCGGCCATTGAGGGGTACCTTTCTGAGTTGCGGCTACCGCAGCTTTCGGACACTGAGAGGGATGTGCTTAATGAGCCTATTGGATTAGGGGAAGTTCTGGGAGTCATTGCTAATTTGAAGTTGGGCAAATCACCTGGGCTAGATGGGTATACTAATCAATTTTATAAACTTTTTAGTGAAATCTTGGCTCCATTATTGGTCCGCGTAGCGAATGGGGTACGGGGAGGTTCCCCCTTGCCCAAGTCCATGGGGGAGGCAGGGATTTCGGTCTTGCTCAAGCCGGGCAGAGATCCTATTGGGTGCGGGTCGTATAGACCGATTTCGTTATTAAATACTGATGCAAAAATTCTAGCGAAAGTTTTGGCTCTTCGTCTGGGAAAGGTACTACCCTCTCTGGTACATTTGGATCAATCTGGTTTTGTTCAAAAGAGGCAGGTCTGTGACAATATTAGACGAACGTTGCATCTTTTGTGGGCTGCGCAGCGGACTTCTGCAAAAGTTGCCTTTTTGGCGATTGATGCGGAAAAGGCTTTCGATCAAGTGGCGTGGGAATTTTTATGGCAGGTGATGCATCGGATGGGGCTGGGCTCTTTCTTTTTGGCTTGGGTGCAAGCCTTTTATAGGGATCCTAAGGCTACTGTGCGTTGTAATGGGATTTATAGCGAATTTTTTTCCATTGGGAGAGGCACTCGACAGGGCTGTCCTTTATCTCCCTTGTTGTTTGCTCTCTCTATGGAACCATTAGCCATTCGTATACGGGAGCATGGGGATTTACTGGGGGTGAAGGTGGGAGATCTTGAACATCGACTAGCACTGTTTGCCGACGATGTGTTATTGTATGTTCGGGACCCGGAGGTTTCCTTGCCGATTCTTGTTGCCCTTTTTATGGAATATGGGAGGGTTTCGGGATTTACGGTGAATATGGATAAATCTGAACTGCTGAGTGTTACATTGGGGGAAGAAGACCAACGTCGTTTGGCTGTTCGGTTTCCTTTCCGCTGGGCGCCTGGGGTTATTCGTTATTTGGGGATTCGGTTACCTGCGGACTTATCCCAATTGTTTACTGTTAACTATGCGCGGCTTATTCAACAGATTAGGACTGATATTCAACGCTGGAATGGATTTTGGTTGTCATGGTGGGGTCGCATAGCAGTTCTTAAAATGAATGTTTTGCCCCGCTTGCTTTTTCTTTTCCAAACATTGCCGATTTCGGTCCCTACTCTAGTTTTGAAACAGTTGCATACTCTGTTTTTTCGCTTTATTTGGCAGGGGAGGCCTTCTCGTATCTCTAGGGCAGCGCTGTGGGCGGACAGGGCTAGTGGGGGGCGGGCGGTACCGAATTAATTTTGGTATTTTCGAGCAGCTCAATTGCATCTATTATTGGATTGGGAGATTGCAGAGTATAAGTTGGCGGTCCGACTGGAACAACATTTTGTGGGGCCCCCCCGTTTGAAATATTTACTTTGGTCATCCTCCATTGATACTGGGAGGTTCGTGGTTCCGGGGAACCCATTTTTGGCACATCTTTTGAAAGTGTGGTGCGATACCCGTCGCCGTTGGGGTGGGGGGGTGGTTCCGTCGATTTTGGGGGCGGTGCGGGAGGAGCCTCTGTTCCCTGTTGGAAGGGAGAGTTTTACATTTGTGCGGTGGGCACATTTAGGGTTGCATACTTTTCGGGATGTGCTTCAAAAAGGGGTCCTGATGTCTTTTGAAACCTTCCGGCTTAGTGCTGCCTTGCCCAAAGGAGACTTTCTAGCCTATTCTCAAATACGTCATTTTTTTCATTCTCGGAAGTGGGATCGGGGATCTTTTCAGTCTAATGATCCCTTTGCTCACATGTGGTTCACTCTTAAGAGCCTTCCTAAGCCTATCTCTGTTCTTTACCAATATATTCGAGGCTCCTATTCCTTTCCATCTCTTTATCAGCGAGCTTGGGAGTTGGATTTAAGCTGTACATTTTCTGTTCAGGAGTGGGCTCTGATCACCACTGAGGTTGGCAAGGCCACCTCGTGTGCTCTCATTAAGGAAAACGCTTACAAAGTGGTGATGAGGTGGTACTATACACCGGAACGTCTTCACCGTATGTATCCAGGTGTTTCAGCCTTGTGTTGGAGATGTGGGATGGACTTGGGGACATTTTTGCATATCTGGTGGGCCTGTCCCGTCATACAGCCTTTCTGGCGGCAGGTGGTGGGGTGTTTATCACAATTGTTACAAATATTATTGCCTTTTTCTCCGCAGGGGTGCTTGCTAGGCCTTTACAATGTATGTTTATATTCATGGCAAACTAAGATCCGACGTTGGGGCCTGGCGGCGGCTAAATGTTTGATAGCTGCTCGTTGGAAACAGGGGCAGGCGCCCACCCAATTGGAATGGACTGTTAAACTCCAGTTTATTTGTAATATGGAACTGTCTATTGCAAAGCGTCACGGTTATTATTATACTTATACCCGGACTTGGACACGAATCCTTGATAAAATTACATCTTTGTCTTGAGCTTCTTTCTGGGGGGGGGGGGTTGAGGACTGAGGGGGCTCTCCTGAAGAACCAACTGGGGGCCCTCTTTGTTGGAGGTGAAGCTTGGGGGTGGGGGGGAGGGATTTGTGGAGTTATGGTTGTTGCTGGGTATCAGGGGCTTGACTGTATAGGTGGGGGTACTTCTGTGATTTGTACATTTATTGTGGTGCTCTCTGTTTGATGGCTGTATGTTATGTTGTCCATGATATTCATGGTATGTTTGTATATTCTCAAAACTTTTCAATAAACATTTATTGATAAAAAAAAAAAAGAACGGCTTGAAGTTTTTCGCCTCCTTGGCTAATTTTTCCTCGTAGTCTCTTTTGGCCCCTTTTACCGCCTTATGGCACCTGCGTTGATGTTTTTTGTGCTTTTTCATCCGTTTTTGACCTTTTCCATTCCTTAAACGAAGTTTTCTTGTCTCTGATCGCTTCCTTAACCTCTACAGCAGGGGTATCAAAGTCCCTCCTTGAGGGCCGCAATCCAGTCGGGTTTTCAGGATTTCCCCAATGAATATGCATGAGATCTATGTGCATGCACTGTTTTCAGTGCATATTCATTGAGGAAATCCTGAAAACCCGACTGGATTGCGGCCCTCAAGGAGAGACTTTGAGATCCCTGCTCTACAGTGAGCCACGTCGGTTCTTTGTTCTTTTTCCTCTTGGATCCCTTGTTGATACGCGGTATATATATAGATTTTGTGCCTCGGTGACTGTCCTTAAAAAGGGACCAAGCTTGCTGTAGCGTTTTTACATGGAGTATTAAACAGAAGGCTGGCGGAGAGGGGGATGGGGAGAAATAGGAGGTCAAGAGCTCTTTCAGGACGAGTCATAAGCTGGACAGTAGAAGAAACAACAGGCTGAATTCCCAGTGACTAGAATTGGGAGTAGGCTGTAGAGAGCCACAATCTGTCATGTTGGAGTATTGCAACAGAAGTTAGGGGGGTGTGGGGGAGGATTAGTTGGGGGGGGGGTTGAATTGTATTAGTAACTTTGGGGCCCTTTTACTAAAGGGGAAAGGGATTGTGACTTGTATACCACCTTTTTGTAGTTTTTACAACCACACTCAAAGCCGTTTATATACAAGTACTTCAAGCATTTTCCCTATCTGTCCTGCTGGGCCAGTGGAGGATTAAGTGACTTGCCCAGGGTCATAGGGAGCAGCGTGGGGTTTGAACCCACACCCACAGGGTCCTGAGGCTGTAGCTCTAACCTCCACGCCACATTCTCTTTCTAAAGTTTAGCATCCACTAAGTGCTACGTGGCCCAAAGGTATAAAACTGGACACTCAACATTTAGAGTGCGCTAATTTCATTAGTGTATGCTAAGCTTCAGTAAAAGGCCCTTTTGGTTGTATTTGTGAACTGATAGTAGCAGTTTTCCAGGTCTGGCCGCGTCTGGGTAGGTAGAACTGACGTTTCAGCCATCATACTGTGGCTTTCTTCAGGGCATGTTCTGAGGTCTACAGTGTGTCTCTCTATGTAATGGGTTCACAGACCTGATTGAGAACAGGGCAGCCATGGAAGCCTAAGAGAACATATTTATGAACTGTTTGCATACTGTTCTTGATATACAAATGTGAAGAGAAATTAAAATTGAAATTAAAAAAAAAATTACTCCCAAGAAAATCCCAAAATATATCCAATATCCTGAACAGAAATCGGCCACCTCTATGGGAATTTAAGGAAAAACGTTGCTCCTACGGCGAATAGGTGAGAGCTAAGCTGCCAGAGGATTTCCAGAAGAGGATTGTAAGAAAGCAGAGAGACCTTAGTATCAGGCGTTCCAAAACATCCTGACCTTCCCCCTCAGCATCCCTTAGAATCTTCCTCCCGGACAACTAATAAAGTTTGGAGATTGCAGTGAGCTCCGTATCTGAAAACCCTTTCAAGATTTCATGAAAATATTTCTTGTTCAGCTCCATAGGTGAAAGCAGCCTCGTCTTGGGAAAATTAAGAATCCGCAGGTCTTGGATCTTAATTGATTTTCCACAATTGCCACTTGTTGTGTTACCAGACTTTTACTTGAGCTCCACCAAGTCCTTGTTGCAGTTGCACCTCTGAGTCTAATAACAGAAGGCTCAGCTTTAGACACTGACATCAGCTTCATTTCGGACTCTTTGGAGAACACAGATACCTTGTCTAGTAATAATCTCTGAAGCATCCGCAGGTTACAGAGGCAGACGGGAGCCCAAGACGAAGAAAGTAGATATTGGTATTTTTCACACCAGCAGATTATTCACGTCTCAGATTCCCTAGCAACAGCAGCAGATGAATCCAGAGACCAATGGGATAGCTCACATCTACCAGCAGGCGGAGATAGAGAAACTGATTAACAAGTGGTCCTATTGGCTGGCACTCCTCCTGTTTATCCAGTATTCTCTATCTCCCAGCAGGAAAAGATCGCTATTCAACTAGCTCCTGAATTCTGGCTGTGACTGGAACTTTATTTTCTCCTGTTGAGGTTTCTCTTCAGTGAGACTGCCATTCTGTTTCTCTTGTTGAGATTTCTCTTCAGTGAGACTGCCATTCTGTTTCTCCTGTTGAGGTTTCTCTTCAGTGAGATAGGGGTGTCCGGCTGAACGGTGCCGGCTTTAGGGGTTACACCTGGGCCCCCCCAGGTCCCTGCCTCACCCTCCCTCCAGTGATAGAGGGTCTGACTGGGTCTCAATTTTTTTCTTCTTTCCCTTCTCTGTAAAAAAAAAAAAAAAAAAGAAACCACAGTTGTTACATTCTGCCATGCTTTTGCTGCAAACTGGCTTCAACAGGCCCTAACAAAAAGCTTGTGAGTATGTCTAGCTTTTACAGTTGTTTGAACTTCAGGTTCTGTTTGGGAGTCTTAGTACTGCGGGTTCGGTCATCGTACATTTAAGGTACGGATATTTTATTGGGGCTTTCCGGGCACAGTATTTGTAGAATCTCTGGATTGGCGGCGCCATCCTTACTATGCGGATTTGATGAGTCTTTCGACAGCCGGACTAAGAAGTTTCCTGGTATCTCCGGCTTTGCTCGCCTAGGGTCCAATCAACATGGATATTTGTACTACTTTAGTATTACGACCTAGTTTTTTGAAAAATCTTGGCTGACGTGTAAGGGTTATGTGAAGCAGGTTTTCTTCTTTTATCCAGGTGCTACGGACGTCTTCTCTTGTGGCTTCTGCTTCCTTTTGGAGGTTTTTCCTTTCTTGGGTGCTTCTTAACGTTTGAACCACTCCAGAGTTCCTTTTTGGCACAAGTGTATTGCCGAGGGCTTAGCGTTCAATTCCCTTCAGCTTCTAGTGCCATTCTTGGCTTGTTACAAGGGCTAGGTATATTGCTCTTCGCTTACTTCTCAGCTTCATGTAGTTCAGTTCCTAAACAGAGTGCGGTATATTCATGCGCCTCTTAGAAAGCCCGGTTTGGAGTACAATCTTCCCGTACTTCTTCTCAGTTTACCGAAGGCTTCATTTCATCCTTGTCTTTTGGGACTCTAAAGGGCTGTGCCGTTGAACATGGAGTTTCTTGTGGCCATGGCTTCAGCTCCGCAGTTTTCTATGTTGCAGGCCTTGTTTAACGGGGATTCCTATTTCTGATTTCCGAAATATGGGGTATCAGTTCGGATGGTACCACTATTTCTTTCGAGGGGGGTGTCATCCTTTCTTTTATGTCATGCTCGCTTTTCCTTCCTTCTTCCTGGGAGGAGAAATTGGGAGCAGTGCTTTTATTCACTGCATTTTTTGATACGTACTTAGCGTTCTCCGCGAGCTCGGTTTCTAACGACTTTTAGTTGTTTATATCTCCTTTTTGTATTCTTCAAGGGACGCCTCAAACGTATGGCGGCGTCCGAAGCCTCCATCGCTCAATGGGTCCAGGAGGACATTCTTTATGCTTGCTTGCTGGCAGGGAAGCGGTTGGCGAAAGAACTTCATGACCATTCCGCCGGAGCGATGGCTACTTCTTGGGCTCGGCCCAGAGGTTTTTTCCTTGGAGGAGATTTGTCTCGCGGCTAATTGGTCTTCCGAGAGTGCTTTCTCTCCGCATTTCTGCTTGGATGTGGGGGCGCATGCAGTAGGGGCGTTTTGTGCTTCGGTTGTTGCGGAGGCGGCGTTTGCTTCCCACCCAGATTGAGGATTGCTTTGCTACATCCCATTGGTCTCTGGATTCATCTGCTGCTGTTGCTAGGGAAGGAAAAATTATGTTCTTACCTGTTAATTTTCTTTCCCTTAGACGCAGCAGATGAATCCAGAGCCCCACCCTTTCTGGATATTGTCTCTCGGTTTTTTCTTTTGCAACTTTCGCAGTTTGTTGTTATGGCAGGTTGTTTTCTGTATTATTGCATTCTGAGATTTGTTATGGGAAAGAAGTTTTTTACATGCTATGCCTATTGATGGTTACGGATGCTTGGGCAAGGAGCTATACTGGATAAACAGGAGGAGTGCCAGCCAATAGGACCACCTGTTAATCAGTTTCTCTATCTCCGCCTGCTGGTAGATGTGAGCTATCCCATTGGTCTCTGGATTCATCTGCTGCGTCTAAGGGAAAGAAAATTAACAGGTAAGAACATAATTTTTCCTGGGGGGTCACGTGATGGCAGGTTCCTGAGCGGACGTCCGTGCACAGAGCTCCGCTCCGACTTCCCTGTTTCTCCCCCCTAATAGCGATCCATGCCGGGTGAGAATTTATTTTTTTGATCGCCAGTGTAGGCGCTAGTGCAGAGGCGTACTGTTGCGGTCCGGGGAGGCGCTGAATTCATTTTTGGCCGCAGGGCATGCCGCCGAAAGTTTCTCGTCCGGTGAAGCAGTGTGGAAGCCCAGCGTGCAAGATGGCCGGCACGCAAACCGACGTCCCAACGGATCGATCTGACGATGTGCTGCAGGTGTCCATGAGGCATTTATCACAGTTGCTAGATGACAAACTAGCTAAACTGCATGCCTCTATGGATGAACTAAAGGACACCTTAGCGGGACAAGCTGTTCAGCTGAAACACGTGGAGCAGAGGGTGTCAGCCCAGGAGGATCATGCTGGGGTAGCAGACGGGAGGCTTGACCTGTTGGAAACTCAAGTTGGTCAGCTCATGGAGAAAGTTGAAGATCAGGAAAATAGGGCCCGACGGAAGAACCTTCGGATCATCGGAATTCCAGAGTCTGTTAAGGACCCTGAGCTCCCCCAGATTGTGGAGAAGTGGCTGCCGAAGGAGTTGGGCCTCCCGGAGCACGCGGGCCCAGTGGTGGTGGAACGTGTCCACCGGGTGGGACAGCGACGAGAGCATGAGGGCGCCAGTAGACCGAGAGCCGTGCTGGCCCGCTTTCATAATTATGCTATCAAAGCCCGTCTGCTTGAGCTATTTAAGAAGTCCCGGCGTCTGGAGTATGAGGGTGCCAAGATTTTGATCTTCCAGGATTTCTCTATTAAGGTGGCTGAACAGCGCAGAACCTTCACACCTTATTGCTCGCAGCTGGTCGCAAGGGGAATCAAATTTGCCTTCCTATACCCAGCTAAGGTGCGCCTGACCCATGAAAATCGCACCTTTACTGTGTCCCAGGCGGAGGAACTCAAGCGCTTTATCGAGAGCCTTCCCGCCCAGTAGGCCTCTTATGAAAACCTGACTGCTCTTTACCTTCTGGGCGATCTGGACCTGAAGGAGCTGTGTCATTCCCCTTTTCATCTTTATGTCTCCATCTCGAGGGGAGAAGCCCCTCGGGGTCCTTGCTGATGTCTCCGGTATCATCGTGTGAGACTACTTATGCGAGACCTTGTCTTTTGATCCTAATGTTTTGGATGGAGGGGACCTCTCGGGGAGTACCTGCAATGAGGACCTTTACGGCAGGGCTGCCGGGAACTTCCAGGGGGCCGAATCAGACTCTTTTTTGGACTTATTTTTGTTCTGAGGGGGGCTATGTTGTTGTCCTCCCAGGTCGCCAGTTCTACAGTTCTACGTTTCTAGTTATATGCCCCTGCACATATCTTTGTTCTCATGCAGGTTATGGACAATTCTGGTATTTGTTCTATGGTCACGGGGGTAGATGGGGGGGAGCTTTGGGGAGGGGAGTGTGGGTATCTGTGTTTGCTTACTGTTGGGGTTGGTGCTATGGGAGTGTGGATGAGAGTGTGGTTGTGGGTTGGGGGGGTGTTACGGAAGGGGGGACTGGATAAGGGAGATATCTGTGGGAGGTGGGGGGTTTATCTGAAGGAACAGGAAGTTTTGTTGGGGGAGGGGTGGGAGGGTGGGCTGCATCCTGGGAGCATCCTGGGGTCTCTGATCAGTACTGTTATGATACTTCAGTGGGTGGCGTGCTGGTTTGGCTGGGAGGCCGGTGCTGCTGCCCCACAGACTTGTTGTCTCTGGGGGGACTTACTTCTTACCAACTGCTATTGTGAGTTCTGTTAAGATTGCCAGCTTCAACATTAATGGCTTGCACTCCCCAGTGAAGCGTAGCAAATTACTTCAATATTGCAAGAAATTAAAAGTAGATGTTTTAATGCTTCAGGAGACTCACCTCAGCGTGACAGAACATGTTAAACTGAAGAGGGATTGGGTAGGGGAAGTAGCTTTTGCTTCATATAACTCCAGACAGCGAGGTGTTGCTCTCCTCTTTCATAAAAAGCATCCTTGTACTATGCACAAGGTAATACAGGACCCTGAGGGGCGGTATGTGATCTGGGCAGGAGTTTTCTTGGGGAAGAAATATGTGTTTTGTTCTCTTTATGCACCTAATGTATACTCTCATAGATTTTTTTCTGTATTAGTAGCGGCTTTGACGCCTTTTTCTGAATACCAATTGGTACTAGGTGGGGACTTTAACATCACTGCAGACCCACTTGTTGATTGCAAGCCGCCTAAGCCTCGTTTGAAAGGAGGCGATCACAAGGGGGTGAACTTTGTGATGCACCAACTGGGTCTGCTCGATATCTGGCGCACACTGCATCCTACTGAATCTGACTTCACTTTTCACTCTCAAGTGCATGATGTTCATAGTCGCTTGGACTACCTGCTGGTGGCTCCTTCTCTGCTGGCGGGTATTCCACGAGTGGTGATTGAAGACGGTGTTTTGTCGGATCACCACTTGGTTTGGCTGGAGCTCATTGATAGGCTGGGGTCCCAGGGGTCGACTACTGGTTGGCGTATGAATTCCACGATATACGAAGATGATGAGTTTAAGGATTTCCTGGAACAACAATGGGATTTCTTTGTGAACGAAAACCCTGCTTCTGATGTATCAGAGGTGGTGTTTTGGGAGGCGAGCAAGGCGGTCTTGCATGGTAAAATTATTGAGTATACTACCCGCAAGCGCAGAGCCCAAAATAAGACACTGTTAGACTTGACACAGCGTCTGGCCGCGCTGCGTGAGAGTTTACATGCTCCGGGTGTCACGACAGCTCGATCTCAATATTTTGATCTACGTAGGCAAATTAATTACTTATTGGCAGAAAGAGCCCTTAGAGATATCAGATTGTATAAATATCGCCTCCATCCTAACAAAGCGGGGAAACTGCTTTCATCCTTGGTTACCTCAAGGGCTCCGAAGCGTATTATTTCAAGGATCCGGGCGCCTGATGGTAGAGAGGTAACTGCCCAAGCTGGGATACAGCAGAGTTTTGTTAACTACTATAGGGCGCTTTATGATAAATGGACCTGTGACACAGGACAGAGGACGACTTTCTTTCAAGACCTACAGCTTCCGTCCCTGGGACATGAGCAGCGGGAGGTGTTAAATGCCCCGGTGCGAGGGTTGGAAATCCAACAAGCTATTCGGGCCTTAAAACTGGCTAAAGCCCCTGGGCCTGACGGACTGGGTTCTGAATATTATAAGTTGCTGGGGGTACGAGTGGTGGGCCCATTTCAAGCCCTATGTGGGGCTATTAGTAGAGGTGAACTGCCTCCACATAGACTAACTCACGCCAATATTGTGGTTCTACCGAAACCAGGTCGAGCGGAAGATCAGCTGGGATCCTATAGACCTATTTCTCTGCTCAATCAAGATATCAAGTTGTTTGCTGCTATTATGGCGGCTCGCCTGGGTCGGGTTTTGCCCAATTTAATTCATTCGGACCAGGCAGGTTTTGTGCCGGGCCACTATTCATCTGCTAATGTGCTGAGGGCGCTTTCGGTGCTTCAGAATCCTGGACTTGTTGGGCAACACCCGGGACAGCAGAACGCTCTTATAGTTAGTCTAGACGCGGAAAAAGCGTTCGATAAAGTGTTATGGGATTATTTTTTTTGGGTTCTTCCTCAGTTCGGCATTATGGGGAGCTTTCTGACTGGGATTCGATCATTATACGCTCATCCTACGGCCCAGATCCTGATTAACTGGGAGCTTACTTCTTCTTTTGAACTCGAGAGGGGGACGCGCCAGGGCTGTCCCCTCTCCCCGATGCTTTTTGTCTTGGCTCTGGAGCCTCTTGCAGCTAAGCTCCGTCAGAGTACCGACTTGTGTGGTATTTGGTTGGGTTCCCAGGAATTTAAAATTAATTTGTTTGCGGATGACATGCTTATCTTTCTGGGAGATGCTGAAGAGGGGGTTCCTCGATTAATAGATCTTATACAGAGATTTGGAGCCTTTTCTGGGTTGCAAATTAACTTTGATAAGTCAGAGGCTATGGCGGTCCGCCCCCCGTGTGCTCTATGGCATGATCCTTCCTTTCCGCTGCACTGGTCTAAGGGTATGCTCAAATATCTGGGAATATATCTGCATGCAGATCCGGGGGTGGTCTATCGGAAGAACATACTTGATAAATTAGATGCAGTCCGAGCTCTGTGTAAGAAATGGATGGAGTTTCCTCTTTCGCTCCTGGGACGTGTTGCCCTTATTAAAATGGTCCTCTTGCCGAAGCTCCTGTATCCACTGCAAATGGTGCCCATTTGGATCAAACAGAAAGATGTGCAGGCTTATAGGGGGGTCGTTTCATCCTTTATATGGCGCTCTCGCCGGGTGAAAATTGGCTATAACAAACTGATTAGGGGACGCAAACACGGAGGTGTGAACTTGCCCGATTTGCGTCTTTATAATGTTGCTGCTTTGTTGAGGTGGGTGCATGAATTATATACGGGAGCTGCCAGGTTCGCCCCGGTTGGATTCTGGTACCTTTTGTCAGCTCCGGTGTCAGTTTTTAACCTCCTGTGGCATGGGGCGGGACCCTGCCCTTCTATGCTTCGACCCCTACGTATGGCCTGGTGCTGGTGGCGGTCTTCCTTGGGGGGCGCGGTGGGCCCTTCGCCTTTTACGGAATTGGTGGGTAACCCTAAGTTTCCTGCTGGTTCGTTACATGCATTTTTTGCCTCAGTTCGGACGTCTGGGTGCCGCTTTGTGGGGCAGGTTGTTGAAGTGGGGTCGGGATCGGTCCCCTCTTTTCTGGCATGTCAGGACCGCTGGGGGTGGACCGCAGGGTCTATGTTTGCATACCTGCAGATGCGTAGCTATTGTTTGGCGCTCCATTCGTCGGAGGGCAGTTTGCCCACTTTCACTTCCTTGGATCAACAGTTTTTGTCCGCCCCATCGGAATTTAACACGCTCTCGGAGTTGTATAAAGTGGGGAGGGAAAAACAGTCTGACAGGTTTCTTGATGCTATGGCAATGGATTGGACTTCGGCTTTGGGAGAGCAGGTCACTGCTGATGAATTGGTTTTGTGTTTTCAGGAAAGCGCCTCAGCCTCCCCTAATGTGAGTTTGCGGGAAGTACACCTGCAGATTCTGCACCAATCTTATTTAACGAGAAGCAAGGGACGAACGATGGGGTTATGGCCTGATGACTGCTGCCCCCGTTGTCCGGCTCATCGGGACACCTTGGTACATCACTTTTTGGAGTGTTCACATGTAGGGCCCCTGTGGATTTATGTGCTTCGGGAGCTGGAGAACGTTATAGGATTATCTATAGACTGGTCTTATAAGATGTTGCTGTTGGGTGTCACAGGTCCCTTGGTGGAAGCGGGTGTTAGCGATCCTGGAAGGCGCTTCCTTTTAGTGGCCTTAGGAATCACAAAGAAACTAATCCTTCGCCACTGGATTGGTACCACGCGGCCAACAATGCAACAGTGGTGGGCTAATATGTCTCTGATGGCTGGGTGGGAGCGGCAGCACCGCTGGGGGGCTGCGAGCTGGAAATCTAGGACCTATTTGGATTATTGGAGTTCCTTTTAGGGCTGGTTAGAGATCGTGGGTGCACAGGGTGGAGGGGAGGGTTTCCTTCAAAAATTGGATCTGCATGGGGGATGATATGTTGTGGATTTATCTCTGTTTGTTTATTCTTTGCCTGCACCCTTGATTATTGTACATGATGTCCTTCTTGTATGGTCATAATTTGTATTTTCTCGTATGCATTGATCCTTTAATAAACATATTTTCAAAAAAAAAAAAAAAGAACATAATTTTTCCTTCTTATTGGCGGTAATTGTTTACTTTGTATCTGATGAACATCTCATCTACAATACTGGGGAGAGGATACAGGCTGCAAAAATATACCAAGAAATAACTTAATTAAAACAGAAAGAAATCCTTACTGTATTAGTTGAAGATAATCTTTGAAATGCTGATTCTTTGCTGGAAAACTTTCTCTGGCGAGGGATGTGAGAAAATGATTTTGACCTCCTGCCCTTTCTCAGAGTTTGTATCAGTCTGAGCATGCTCAGTATGATTTTAGCTTCCTGCCCTTTTTCCGAGCTCATATCAGTCTGAGCATGCTCAGTGTGTTTGTTTCCCTTATTCCAGAAGTTCTGGGTGTGAACAAGGAGACCTGCATGTCGTATAAGGGATGAAGAAGTTTGCATATATTGAAATGAAGGTGATAATTGATTGAACTATTTAGAGTAGGAATTAGACTATAAAGATGAGTAAAGAGGGTTTACGCTACTTTTATGAGGTATACAAATTTTTAGAAGATTAATTAATGCAATTTTCTTATCCCAGGAACAGGTTCTCCAACCTTCACCCCTAAGATTATATCCTACATCGAACGAGGGGAAGAGCCGTACATCAGGGATGAGCCTGTTTCAGAGGAAAAAGAAACTGAGAAAAGCAGCTGCTCAGGTGAGTGCGGTAATAAGAGGGACTGGGGTAAAAATGCCTTTTATAGAAACCTTCTGTAGGGTAAGCACTGGGGGTTCTGCCCCTTTATAGATGAGGACAGTCACTTGACCTGTAGGGGAAGGCTTAACCCTAAGGGCCACACAGTTTAAGCTCTGGAAAGGTGGAGGGAAGGTGTTTATCTGTAACTACACAGAAATCTTGAATAACTGTTGTGGTGCCAGATCCTGGGCTGTGACTGTTGTGAGCTTTGCATTTTAGATCACCGATCACCAAGTAGGCAGCATAGAGAGATGTTATTGGTCAAAGGCACCCTGAGATAGGTAGGTGTTGAGACCTGATTTGAATCTAGTGTGTGAATCTTTAATCAAAGAGTTTAGGGAAGTGTGTTCCAGTGAGTAGGGCCAATTACGGTATGCTGAAGATATAGAGTCGCCATAGATGTTGTGGAATGAGGATATGGCAAGTAGATATTGAGTTAGCTGAGCAAAGAGTCCTAGGTGGAGCGTAGGTGAATCAGCAGTCAAAAGGGATGACCCAGTGAGAGAGACTTGTCTGAGTAGGAGCTTTCTTACTGTTATGAGCGGACACATTAACCAGGTTGTATGAAAACATTTCAGCCATATGTGCCATACTCCAGTCACAGTCTGTTCTCCCTTCTGTAAGTCAGAGTGGAAACAAACATGAGCCAACAGTGACCGTGTGGCATGTAAAGTACAGTTAACTTATCTGTTGACAGGTATTATCCAAGGACATCAGGCAGATATTCTCACATGTGGATGATATCAACCACGGAATCCGGCATGCACCATCCAAACTAAACTGTCACTGTAAGAAATCAAAAGACTGCCTGTGCCGTGCATGCTAGAGAGCTGCACAGAAATGGGACCGACGGGGAACCCAGGGATCTTGCGGAGGTCCCCCCTGGGTCTGTGGAGATCCTGTGGGAATCTCTCATGGGAATGCAGGGATCCCACTGGGCTCCCCCTCAGGTCGCAGGGATCCTGCAGGGATGGAGACACCTCGAGGGGCTCCCATATGTGTTACCTTAGCAGCGTCTCCTCCTTCCTGCCCTCCAACCACGCTCGCTCCTCCACAAAACCGCATGCAGTGCTCCCAGCATGCTGCCCGCAGCCGACCTGGCCTAAAAACTTTCCTGTTCCGAGACGCATTCATTATTTAAAGTATGTTTTCAAACCATGATTAACTCTGTCAGTATTGTCCCTTTTCCACCAGTCCCTTTGCTGCACCCTCTGCCCCCTTCAAGTTCCTTTCATATCCTTTTGGTTTGTCTTTTCCCCCACCCAAAATTTAAATGATGTATCATACTGATTTTCCTTTTGGTTCCATCTTTACTCTTTAGTATGTCCTTTTCTGCTTGTCTCCCTTTTAGTTCTTTATTTTATTACTAGTCTTTAAGCCCGTTACATTAACGGGTGCTAGAATATATGTCTGTCTGTCTTTCTTTCTGTCTCCCTCCCTAGAGGTGTTGGACGCATGTGAAGGGTGCTAGAAGGAAAGGAGAGAAGTGCAGGACCTGCAGGGAGGAAGAGAGAGATTGAAAGAGAAAAACTGAACCAAGGGGATGAAGGAAGAGTGAGTGAAATATTGAACACGAGGGAGGAAAGATAGAGTGTGAGAGACACATTGGTGTAAGGGAATAAGAGAGGGGAGAAGCTGGACCCAGGGAGATATACAAAAAGAGGTGAGATGGTGGGAATGGATGGGAGCATAATGGACAAAATGGGGAATGCTGCTTGGGGGTGGTATATGGACACAGAGAGAAGATGGCTAGACATGGGGGAGAATAAGAATGCAGAAGTAAGATGCTGGACAGGGGAGCTATAGAGGAGTGATTCTGTACAGACATTGTCCCAGTGCGACTCAGACAAAACAATTAAAACCACAACTAACTTCAAAACTGTTTTCCACGACGACAATGCCAAGATACTAGACACAATTCGCCCTTCTGGCTCCAGCCTGGACCCCTGCCTGCCACACCTACTAATGGCAGTGAAAGATGCCTTTGTAGACTCCATCCTTCCTCTCATCAATACCTCTCTACAAATAGGCATAATGCCCGCAAACTGGAAGTCAGCGGTCATCAGACCAAGTAAAAACCCACACTCAACCCTAACATGCCCAGCAATTTTAGACCTGTGTCCAACCTACCCTTTGTCTCCAAGATCCTAGAAAAACAGTATTAAACCAATTACAACTCCTTCATTGACATACAAGGCGTCCTATCCGCCTTCCAGTCTGGATTCAGGAAATTACACAGTACTGAAAACATCCTTCTCAACATCATCGACGACTGTTGTAAACTCATGGATCCTGCAGGGATGGAGACACCTCGAGGGGCTCCCATATGTGTTATCTCAGCAGCGTCTCCTCCTGATGCTGCTGGATCTCAGCATGGTGTTCAACATTACTGACCATCCTCATTCAGCAGCTCTCTGAAATTGGAATCCAAGACATTGCGTTACAGGGCTTCAAAGAGGGTTTGGATAGGTTCCTAGAGGATAAGGGGATTGAGGGGTACAGATAGGAGTTGAGGTAGGTTATAGGAATAGTCAAGGCCCATTGCACAGGTGATGGGCCTGGAGGGCCGCCGCGGGAGCAGACCGCTGGGCGGGATGGACCTCTGGTCTGACCCAGCGGAGGCAAATTCTTATGTTCTTAATGGTTCTCCTCTTTCTTGAATAACAGATCCCAAAGTGTTCTGCTCAACAACGCGCTATCAAAATCGAAGCCGAACAAATACGGTGTGCTGCAGGGGGCTCTGCTATCCCCCCTATTATTAAATCTCTACGTTAGACCTGTCCTAGATTTAGTTTGAAAATATCAAATACAGAATCACTCATTCGTGGATGACATCCAACTGTACCTAGAAGAAGCCCATGACGTCCAGGTTGTGAAACTCCTAAACTGCCTTTCGGAAATCAAAAACTGGGTGTCCGTCAACAAATTACAGCTAAATGCCTCAAAAACGGAACTAATTTGGATCCGCAAAGAATGCTGTAACCGCACCCGTCCCTTGCTGCTCTGGGACTCGACTACTATAATTGCAAAAGACCAAGTGCACAGCCTAGGAATACTCCTTTACTGTAGCTTGTCGCTTTCCAACCATATTTCTCAGGTGGGTATCTTCCTCATTTTACTACTTGCGGCATCTCCCAAAAATAAGGAACTACTTTTCAGTCTGACTTTGCCTAACTACTCTATGCCTTAGTACTCTTCTGCATGGACTACTGCAATGCGCTATTCAATGGTCTCACAGCAAAGAATGTACGACATCTCCAGTGTGTTGGTCAGGCTTCTAAAAAACCTCCGTGCCTGTGACCCTGTCTCCTAGGCTCTGGCATCAGCTCACTGACTGTCCATAGCTAAACGTTGTGTCTTCTAGGGCTTGATGCTAGTGTTCAAATCCTTGCCCGACATGGCACTGGACTACATAACGGCTAAGCTTCCACTGTACGTGCCTAAAATGCCCCTAGTCATGCTCTTCAACTGCAAACCACCAAACAACGTTCCTACTCCCACTTCATACTGAGCCACTGGAATCAACTGGCACTGCAGATACCATACCACAATGATTCTTGTATCCTGCTGTGAAGATAGTGGTTGTGCAGAGGCATCCGGTTGTTGCTTCTTTGGCATGTAACTTTCATGTAAAATGGCACTTACGTGCCACAATGGAAGTCCTAAATGCACTTGGGCATTATAGTAAAGGATAGTACTTAAGAGCTGTGGCACGTAAGTAGGAGGGGGTAGTGTGCAAATATGTGGGGCATGAGTGGACCATAGGCGATTCCTATACCTACATGGAAGACCTATAGATTCCTGTCAGAGCTTAGATTTTTGGCATTTTTATAGAATTGACTCCCTTAATTCTGCACACTGCCATTTCCAAGGAACAGCTCACAAACTTTCACTGTCTGGAGATAAAGGCTTGGGAAAGGTATTGGGAAAAGAAATCAAAACCCTGCTTTTCAAAAAATTCATCCAAATATCTTAACCATTCTTCACCTACCTCAAGATATTACTTCCCCAAATAACCCACCTAAACACATTCCAAGCAAACAGACCCCAAAAATTAAATGGTAATCTTACCTACTCTAACTATATTCTCTTTGTCCATATCACACAGTTCGGCACTGTCATTTTACTATCCAACCCCTAAATCCCCTTAGGAATCTATCCAGCTATCTCTCCTCTGTCAAAAAAAAAAAAAAAAAAAATTGTATCTTCACTGGAAAATGTCCAGTCAAATCTTTTGTAATCCGCCTTCAACTGCAAGGTATAGGCGGAATAGAAATCCGTAATGTAATGTAATGTATACTGCCTTTAAAAAAAAAAAAAAAAAAAAGTTTTTATTAAATTTTTGAAAGTCAACACAACAAACCTCAAACAATATGCAATATACAAGTGATCGCTCTCGAAGATATATTCCGCCTTTTTGTAGTTTTACAACCACACTCAAAGCAGTTCACATACAGGTACTTCAAGTATTTTTCCTCTTTGTCCTGGTGAGCTCTAGCTAAACCGGGGGCAGTGGAGGATTGAGTGACTTGCCCAGGGTCACAAGTAGTAGCGTAGGATTTGAACCCACAACCTCAGGGTGCTGAGGCTGTAGCTCTAATCACTCTGTGACCATAAGAGTGGAATTGTCCAAATAAAAGAGATGTGCACTGTAAAAAAGTGTCCTCCAATCCGTCTGATGATATGAAGATCTTTATTGTTCAAAACATTCACGACTCAATGACTCGACATGTACATGTTTCGGCCCTCAGGCCTGCCTCAGGAGTCTTAAAGAGCGTTAATCGATAGCACCCGACATATACGTGATATGGTTTTCTTCTATGATTGACTTTTTTGTCAGTTCCAATTGAATGCCAGTGTATTATGCATTTCAGCCATCACGCTCTTTAAGACTCCTGAGGGCAGGCCTGAGGGCTGAAACATGTACATGTCGAGTCGTTGAGTTGTGAATGTTTTGAACAATAAAGATCTTCATATCATCAGACGGATTGGAGGACACTTTTTTACAGTGCACATCTCTTTTATTTGGACAATTCCACTCTTGTGGTCACATATTCGGTTTTGTGGTGTTGTTTTTCCCTCTTTTTTCTCTTCCACTCTAATCACTCTGCCATACACTAAATGCTTTACAAATCAATTCTCAAGCCACACATGGAAAATCCTGGTGCAAAGTAACCTATCCTTCCTCTCTTTATACATAGGTTCTATCTTAGAAACCACTGCTGTTTTCTAACTCATGAGAAATACCTTCTGTTTCTATCCAGCAGATCATCAGATCCGACACCAATGGAAGAGAATAAAGAATCAAAGAGAAGATCCAGTAGAAATGGAACAAATCCAAACACAGTCAGAAACTACCTGTGAGACTATTTCCCAGGGAACTGAGAAGATTAACACAAAGAATTGTGAGCAGGAATCAAAGGAACAGAAACACCCTGCAGGAGATGCAATAGATGGAGTCACTATCTGTGAGAGAAATGAGAGGGAGCTCAGTAACATCCCGCAGGACAAGAGTCACCTAGCAGAGAGACCCTTCCAAATCAATAATAGTGGTAACGTGGCTTCTGAATTCCTCCCTGGCAAGAAGAAAGGTAAAAATCAGAAGAAAGAACTCAAAAAGGATCACAAAAATGAGAAACTATTTACATCTGCTGAGTGTAATAAAAGCTCCACTCAGCTTTCAATTCTAAAAATCCACCAACAGACCCAGACTGCAGTCAAACCATTTATATGTACCCAATGTAATAAATGCTTCACTCGGCTTCAAAATCTAAAAATACACCACATGATCCACACAGGGCACAAACCATATACATGTACTGAGTGTAAAAAAAGCTTCACACACTTTTCAACTCTAAAAAATCACAAAATGATCCACACAGGGTACAAACCATATACATGTACTGAATGTAATAAAAGCTTCATTTGTCTTTCTAATCTAACAAAACACCAAAGGACCCACACAGGGCACAAACCATATATATGTACTGAATGTAATAAAAGCTTCAATCGGCTTCACAATCTAAAAATACACCACATGATCCACACAGGACACAAACCATATACATGTACTGAATGTAACAAAAGCTTCACTTGTCTTTCCCATCTAAAAAGACACAAACTAACCCACACAGATCACAAACCATTTACATGTACTGAGTGTAATAAAAGCTTCACTCAGCTTTCAAATCTAAAAGAACACCAAGTGATCCACACAGGGTACAAACCATATACATGTACTGAATGTAATAAAAGCTTCACTTGTCTTTCCCATCTAAAGAGACACAAACTAACCCACACAGATCACAAACCATATACATGTACTGAGTGCAATAAAAGCTTCACTCAGCTTTCAAGTCTAAAAAGTCACAAAATGATCCACACAGGGCCCAAATCATATACATGTACTGAATGTAATAAAAGCTTCACTTGTCTTTCCCATCTAAAAAAACACAAACTAATCCACAAAGATCACAAACCATTTACACGTACTGAGTGTAATAAAAGCTTCACTCAGCTTTCAAATCTAAAAGAACACCAAGTGATCCACACAGGGTACAAACCATTTACATGTTCTGAATGTAATAAAAGCTTCACTTGTCTTTCCCATCTAAAAAGACACAAACTAATCCACACTGATCACAAACCATTTACATGTACTGAGTGTAATAAAAGCTTCACTCAGCTTTCAAATCTAAAAGACCACCAGATGATCCACACAGGGTACAAACCATTTACATGTTCTGAGTGTAATAAAAGCTTCAATCGGCTTTCACTTCTAAAAACACACCAAATAATCCACACAGGGCACAAACCATATACATGTACTGAATGTAATAAAAGTTTCATTTGTCTTTCTAATCTAACAAAACACCAAAGGATCCACACAGGGCACAAACCATATATATGTACTGAATGTAATAAAAGCTTCAATCAGCTTCACAATCTAAAAATACACCACATGATCCACACAGGGCACAAACCATATACATGTACTGAATGTAATAAAAGCTTCACTTGTCTTTCCCATCTAAAAAGACACAAACTAATCCACACTGATCACAAACCATTTACATGTACTGAGTGTAATAAAAGCTTCACTCGGCTTTCAAATCTAAAAGAACACCAAATGATCCACACAGGGTACAAACCATATACATGTTCTGAATGTAATAAAAGCTTCACTTGTCTTTCCCATCTAAAAAGACACAAACTAATCCACACAGATCACAAACCATTTACATGTACTGAGTGTAATAAAAGCTTCACTCAGCTTTCAACTCTAAAAGACCACCAGATGATCCACACAGGGTACAAACCATTTACATGTTCTGAGTGTAATAAAAGCTTCACTCGGCTTTCACTTCTAAAAACACACCAAATAATCCACACAGGGTACAAACCATTTACATGTTCTGAGTGTAATAAAAGCTTCACTCGGCTTTCACATCTAAAAATACACCAAATAATCCACACAGAGCACAAACCATATACATGTACTGAGTGCAATGAAAGCTTCACTCAGCTTTCAAGTCTAAAAAGTCACAAAATGATCCACACAGTGCCCAAATCATATGCATGTACTGAATGTAATAAAAGCTTCACTTATCTTTCCCATCTAAAAAGACACAAACTAATCCACACAGATCACAAACCATTTACATGTACTGAATGTAATAAAAGCTTCACTCGGCTTTCACATCTAAAAAGCCACCAAATAATCCACACAGATCACAAACCATTTACATGTACTGAGTGTAATAAAAGCTTCACTCATCTTTCAACTCTAAAAAACCACCAGATGATCCACACAGGGTACAAACCACATACATGTACTGAGTGCAATAAAAGCTTCACTCGGCTTTCACATCTAAAAAGCCACCAAATAATCCACACAGGGCACAAACCCACATACATGTACTGAGTGCAATAAAAGCTTCTACTTGTCTTTCTAATCTAAAAATTCATCAAACGATCCATAGAGGAGACTAATTATATACCTGTACTTTGTGAAACAAAAGCTTTAATCAGGTTTCAATCTAAAAATTCACGAATACACTCAGATCATGGAATAAGACACTGGCTGTGAATCAACAGGTACTTCCTGCACTATGAAATAGCTTTGATATTGTAGACTGGTTCCTGTCTGAACTGCCTTAAATCCCTAAATTGCCTCTGGATTTCACAGGAGCCATTTTGTTTGGCTGCATCTGAAAGTTAGAGCAGCTGGGCAGGGCCAATGGGGGTTAATCCTGCCCCATTGTGTCACCGGACCATAAGTGCGGTAATGTAATCCCAGGAGCATCACTGGTTGCCCATGGATGAGCTCGGGGAGGAGAGCAATGTTGGGAGTATATAGATGGACCTGAGAGTGGGCTTCTTATGTTCAGGGAGGATTAAAGAGAGGAGGACAGAGGGGGCGTGGCTTGGATGCCAACAAAGATGGACGTCTGAGTGTACTGCTCCTCCTACCCAGGCACTCTTAACGGGGTTTTTTTTTTTCAGATATACAGTAATTATTTTGGCTGCATTTGACTATATTTTGCTTGAAAATGTCTTCTGGGGAGAGAGAGAGAGGAGGTTTGTTTGCCTGCAGTGGAATAGATATCCGGCTGCTTGCTAACTTTTTGCCTGAAACACCAGCTGTTCCCGCGGCCCCATGCTGATGTCAGGAGGAGGGGCAGAGTCGCTGACTGCGGCTATTGGAGAGAGAGGAGACTTGTCTGCCTGCAGTGGAGGAGGAATCGGGCAGCTTGCTAACTTTTTGTTTGAACATTTACTGTTTCTTTGATGATTTTTTCCGATTATGGGGAAGCGCAAGGTTAAACCTAAACTGCTACCATCTAGTCCCCTGACCCACCAGGCCCTACAGAAAAACATTTGGTATTAACATCTAAACCTATTCCTCCCTCTCCTATCACAGATAATGTATCAGGTGCTTCTTGAAGTTCTGGGAAAAGAATTTCCCCAGGTGTGCCCATCTCGTGTTTCTCTCCAGAGGAGATTAGTCCAAATGGTAATTCTCCTTAAGGAGAGAACCCAGCTTCAGATCTATTGTTACAGCAGCCACAAATGGAATCCTCATTGGTCAATGATAATAAAGTTGTATCAGTAGAATTTCCTAGTGGAAATATATCCAGTGAGGAAATACTTTAGAATGTAACTTTGAAAGATGTGTGGACTGTGGTTTAGAGGTCTGAACTTCACGGTGACAAAATTCATCACCGTTCCCGTCCCCGCGGATAACCGCGGGAAATAATCCCATGTCATTTTCTAGTGTCTATTTCAATCTCGGTCCTTCTACACCAGCATTCCTCAAAGCAAAGCTTGCGGGTCAGTGGTTGTGCCCAATTATACTCTGATTCTTCCCTCTCTCCTTAAAGCAGTGTTTTTCAACCGCTGTTCCGCGGCACACTAGTGTGCCGCGAGATGTTGCCTGGTGTGCCGTACGGTCAGGGCCGCCATCAGGGCAGTACCACCAGTCTAGGGAGAGGGCTGGACGGGGGACCCGCGGAGTTCAATACATCTCGAGCCGCGAGGCTCGTCTTCTGTTCCTGCCTGCCCTGCAGCTAACATATAGCCGATCGCAAGCGTTCCCCGATGTCAGCGCTGACGTCGGAGGGAGGGCTTAAGCAAAGCCTGCCCTCCGACGTCAGCGCTGACGTCGGAGAATACTTCCGTTCGGCTATTTGTGCGCGGCAGGGCAGGCAGGAAGCAGAAGACAAGCCTTGCGGCTTGAGCTTCGTTTTGCTGAGAAAGTTGCAAAGATGGGCTGGGAGGCAAACACGGAACACAAAAGGGGGGAGGGAGTGCGTTTTGGACACAAGGCATGAACTTGGGAGAGAGGAAGGGAGGGAAAGAGATGCTGAGGTGGGGGAGGGAATGGGTTTTTGGACACAGAAGGCATGGACTTAGGAGAGAGGAAGGGAGGGAAAGAGATGCTGAGGTGGGGGAGGGAATGCGTTTTTGGACACAGAAGAAATGGACTTGGGAGAGAGGAAGGGAGGGAAAGAGATGCTGAGGTGGGGGAGGGAATGCGTTTTTGGACACAGAAGAAATGGACTTGGGAGAGAGGAAGGGAGGGAAAGAGATGCTGAGGTGGGGGAGGGAATGCGTTTTTGGACACAGAAGAAATGGACTTGGGAGAGAGGAAGGGAGGGAATGAGTGTTTGGACACAGAAGGCATGGACTTTGGAGAGAGGAAGGGAGGGAAAGAGATGGTTGTGTACACGGGGAATAGAAGAAAGGAGAATTTTTGGTCATAGGGAGGGAGTGAGGTACAGATAGTGGCATACCAGGGTGGGGGGGGCGGTCTGCCCCACCCCGGGTTTACATCCCAAGGGGGTGCACAGCTGGCCACCTTCCAGTGTTGTCCCTAGGCCGGCAAACTGCGGCTCTTTAGCCACTTGAGTGCCACCGCCGCCAATGGTGTTGTTGGCGGTGGCAGCATTATAAAATACTTTCTTTGTGTTTATTTGATTCCTATTCAAGATAATTACTTTATATATAGTCAATATAGGCACAGAGTTAAATTTTTTAACATTTTCTAATGGTGGTGTGCCTCGTGATTTTTTTCATGAAACAAGTGTGCCTTTGCCCAAAAAAGGTTGAAAAACACTGCCTTAAAGAATGACATGAAGATGATTTCCCGCGGTTATCCGCGGGGACGGGAACGGTGATGAATTTTGTCACCGTGCCATTCTCTAGTCTGAAGCTCTTCTATAGGGTCCAGTACAAAAGCTTTGTGTTTTTTCTGGTCAAGTAGTGTCCAAAATGGAAGGAATGGAAGAAAGAATTAATTAATTAGAGGGAGCAGTTAAAAAATCAGATGCTCAGATGGGTTTGTTACAACAATCTAATACTTCAATTAATCTAGCCTTTGGTTACATAAGCAATGTGAAATTATGGAAAATCATGAGAGCCTCCAATTTGAGAATATTGAATTTTCCAAAATGTCCAGTGCTTAACCCTGAGATACTACTTAGAAAATATTTTAAAGAGGTTCTAGAATTGAGCAATGCTGAGACTATAATGTTAAATAGATGTTTCTATCTCCCAGTGAGAGGATTAGTAAACCAAGAGGGAGGTATAGCCGATGGATCTGATCAGAAGAAAGACCCATTGGAAAATTTAATTTAAAAAAAAATTCTTTATTGATTGTCCACATATTAACAGTACAAAATACAAATATAACAACATATAATATATCAAGAAAAGCACATTCATCTTAGAAATATACATAAAACAACCATTCACCCCATCCTCAATGGTTCAAATATGTAATAATAATTTAATCCCACCCTCCTCCCACCTACCCTGGATGTATATACCCAAAGGACCCAACTAAGATAGAAGTATCCCCCTACCCCTGGATGTGTGTGGAAACTAACAAAAACCAAAGAAAACTACAGTGAAGTAACAAAAGACATCAACGGATCCCCAAACCAGTTTAAACAAACTACTATGCCCCAATATGTCAGCATTCATTTTTTAGACACACATTAATATTCCATTTGCTATTATTTATAGCATTCATTTTTTCACATATATAGCTGGAGCATAGATTGGCCCACCAAAAAGGAAAATTTAACTTTATTTTTGGAAACAATTCAGGATGATATCTCTGAATGTGCCACCCTCTTGGTTACTTTTGCCTTGGAGTCTTGTAAAAGTATGGTTTTGAAAAATTATTTCTTGAAAAAAGATTTCCAGTTCTGTGGGCAGAAACTACAAATGTTTCCAGACGTTTGTAGGGCAACCCAATATAGGCGGAAACAATTCCTTCAGTATAAATCTTAAGCACTTTCATTGGGAGCTTTTCTTTCCTAAAATTTCCCGCTAAATGTATAATTACCTATCAAAATATATCATAAGCTTTCTTTGAACCTGAAATCAGCTTTATTTTAATTAGTTTTTGTAAGACTCACAATCCATCCAACTCAAAAAAATAACACTAGTCTTTTTAAGCTTTATAGACCTCAGCGGTACCCACCTGTATGTATATAAACTTTTAAACATACAGAATTCGGGCACCCGAAATCGTCATTGGTCTCAACACTTTAAATACTTTCAATACTTTAAATTATTTCATACTTATTGTTTAAATAGTTTATAAACAGATACTCATCTTTATCTGTTTATAAACTATTTAAACAATAAGTGTGAAATAATTTAAAGTATTGAGAGTGTTTTTTGTTTTTTTTAAGTTTCTTTGAACCTGATCAGTTGGAAAGATTCCTGTTAGACAGAGAGACGGATGTTCAAATTAAGATCTAAACTTAAAATATATTATTTACAGGCATGCTTTTATTCTTTGTTTAAATATGATTATGAATGTTTTCTCTCTTTTCCTTAATGTGTACTCATGTTTCTTTAGAATATTGTATGTATAATAAATTGTTATACTCAATAAATTAAAAAAAGGCTTCTGGAAAGCAATCCCATTTGGATTTTCAACCCAAGAGGCAAAAACATGGCCCTCTGACTCCCTCAAAGATCCCTCTTCCTAAGGAAACATCAGAGGAAGGGGAGGTAATGAATCAACTGCAATTCATTACTGATTGGCTGGAGAAAACTGTTGTGAAGTTAACTGAGGTTGCTAATCTCCAATGCTATAATAGATCAAATAGAGAAAAGTGTGGAAGCTATGAAGGCAGTCCTGATTCAAAGCAAAACTGATCACCTGACTATTACAAGATTGGAAAGGGACCTGGAAGAGCAATAACAGATCAAGAAGAAATAATGTGAGGATTTTATGACTTCCTGAACAGCTGGAGGGAAATGATCTCATAACTTTTTTAGAGGATATGATCCCTAAAATGTTAAACATAAAATTTAAACTACCATTTGAATTTGAACGGGCCCACAGAATCCCTGCTCGTGCAGGCAACCGTCAATTAGGGCCTCGGCCGTTGATCTTTAAAGTGTTAAGATTTCAGCAGGCCATGCTGATCTTAAACTCTGCTAAAGAAATAAAAAACATAATATGGCATGATTCAAAATTACTTTTTCTGCCAGACTTTGCTAAAAACACTGCCAACTTGAGAAATAAATTTTTAGCCCTACTTCCGGAATTGAAACAGCTGGGAGCTCGTTATGGGTTCCGATACCCAGCTTTGATGTTAGTGACACATCTCAACAAAATCATCCAATATGATGATCCGGACAAATTAAAAGAGTATATTTTACAATGGGCTGAGCCAATAAATTGAGTAAGAGGATTTAGTTGGATGTGTTGATGATTTTTTGTTTTGTTTTCATTTACGCTGGCAAATGTGAGGAATGACCTTAAAGGTCATCTGGAAGAGAGGGTGTCTCTCCTGCTGCAGATTTTGTTATTACCCACAACTGGACAATTTGGGAACTCTGCATCAGGTAGAGGGGGAAACACTGACACCTTTTTACATTGATTAATTTCAGAGTACAAGACACAGCACACCGTGACTTCTTCCACATTGCAACTCATTGGTTCTCCAGAGTAAATCAATGAGCTTCAAAATATAAGAGAAGCCAAAGTACACTGGTCAGAACTTTTCCCCAAGTCCGGTTTAAAAAAACCCACAAAAAACTGAAGTCCCGGCTGAGCAGGGATGGACTGCTTTTCCCGAGGTGCTTAGCGACTGAGAGACATGTGATAGACATCCTGTGCTGCGTCTGCTTGCTGATGGACAGGAAGAGTCCGGGGCCGGATATCATAATCATCAAATTCAGGAAGGGAGTGCTTTTGGCGAAATATCCACCATGGGTGGGACTCTTGTGCATTGATTAGTTTTGGCGGGTTGAGGAGGGTATCGGAGATAGAGGAGAGGAGGCCGGCATCGGAGAGACGGGTTGTGGAGTGGATGCTGCATGTGGCGGGTTGCGACGTCCAGGGGATTGATGGGTGGTGTGTTGGAGGAGGTGCAGAGTTGATCCAGATACTGTGGACTTTGCTCCAAAGTTTATTTTTACTGAAAGACTTGAATGGGTTGCCCATTTGAACTTTTACATTTGCCAAAATTTAATTTTATTCATTTAGTACTCTACAAACCATTAACTCGATTTAGGTTATAGATATTCATTATCTATTATTAATTAAATAACTGATCTTTACACTATAGCAATTTGATTAATATGTAATTTCGAAGATGTGATATTTGAAAATTGTGAAATTTGTCTGTCATTTATGGATGTTGATTCTCATGGGGTCATTGCATGGAATATACATCTGTCTCAATTGTTTTTCTTATTGGTGGTTATAGAAGTTTAGTGTAATTCAAAATGACATATTAATCTTTGAAATATATTAGATGATTGATTAAATGTATATATAAAAATGACCTATTCATGAATAAAGTGACTTAACTAACTAATTATAAGGAAGTTCACGATTTATTAATCACATCATTATAAAAGGATTGTTGGGATAGAATATTATAGTCTTAGTTGACAGATGCTAATTTTAATCCTTTGGGATCAAATTGATATTTGATTAATAATAATAGATTATAAGATTGGATGAGAAGGATAAGAATATTAGGGAGGTACTATAGAGGATTTTCAATTGATTTTAAAATGATTTCATATTTTAAGGAAATATTTTAAATTGGTAGATATCGGGTGTTTGGGGAAAGGGAACTTTTAATAGGCTAGATATCTAATTGATTGCAAATTGATTTAAGTATAACGATGGATGTCCATAGATGTTTTATCGGTGATTTACAATTGACTTTAATATGTTTATTTAGAAAGGATTTTATATTAAAATGTTTTTTTTACTGTTTGATAGAAATCGAGTGTTTGGGGGAGGGGAGTTTTCACTAGTCCACATGTTTGCAACAAGCTTTTCGTATGAGGAATTGGGATGGGTCAGGGGCGGGAAGGGAAGGTATTCAGGGGGAGGGGTTCTGGATATGCTTGATTGTTTAAAATTAGGGTGGGGTGGGGGGGTTGAAGATATTTTTTATTGGGGACCCTGGATGTGGGGGAAAATTTTAATCAGTTATGTGTTAAAAGGGAATTTAAGAGAACAATTGATTCAATCTTTTGTTAAATGAAAAAAATGAATTTTAAATTATTCTTGAAATGTCAATGGGCTCAATCATCCAATTAAGAGGAAGAAAACACTTAATTTTCTAAAACAACACGATGCGGACATATATTATGGTTCTTAGTCAGATGTGCGCAAGACAAAAGTGCGCGGACAAATGCACGAAGGCAAGTGAGCGCAAGATGTCTGAGGGCGAAGACAAGTGAGCGCCAAGATAAGTGAGCGCAAGACATCTGAGTGCAAGAGAATTCAGCGCGAATGGTTCATAGTAAAATGCACAAGCAGGACATCTGAGCGCAAGACACCTGCGCGAAGACATCTGAGCTCCGAAAAGTGAGCGCAAGACAAGCGAGTGCAAGACAACTGAGCGCAAGACAACTGGGTGAAGACATCTGAGCGCTGACAAGTGAGCGAGACAAGAGGCTAGGTAATTATAGTGATTTAAAACTGCATTTGCAAAACACAGTCACGTATGACAATGATGCAAATGACATCCTTATGTCAACGTCTTGCACGTGATTGTGTTAGCAAGACGTAGGGGACAAATGCGCGCACCGACATTTATTTTAACCTCAAAAACTAATGTCGGTGCTGCCGTTGGTGGTTTTGGGAGGTTGTAAACCCCCCCCCCCCCCATTATAGAGTAAATTTAACGTTTTGCCTATTTTTCAGGGGAAAAGTTCAGTTTTCAGTAGATGCTTCTTGGCAGCGCGAACACTATGTCGGCGCGCGTTTGACCCACGCGATTTTGTCCCGTCACCAGACAGGTTCATAGTTTGACCCGCGTGCTTTTGTCCCATCACCAGACAATAGTGTGCAGGAGCTTGAAGTGTAAGGTAAATGGGCATAGTAGGTCCTTATTGTGTTTTCAGTGGGTTCATAGTCAAATGAGTGCAAGACATATTGTGCTTTACATATTGTGTTTTGATGCCCCCTAGTGTCTTCTTCCTATGCCTGCAGTGTCTATTCCTCCAATCCAAGCTAACCTGATTCATCCCTCCTCTCTCCCAGGTTATAGTCAAATGCTAATTTAACCAGGCCTCCTACTAGAGGTGTGTAAGTTCTGTTATTTACATTATTCTAAGTTTACCACCTGTAATCATTTATTTGTATTTGTCTTGCAGGATAATTTTTTTTCCTATTAATTCACAAAATGTGTTAAAGCTAATGGCTAATTACATTTACATGATAATCTTTACATGACAGAATATATTTTTAAAGTGTTTATGAAGTTCATTTACTCATTGTAGTTTTTGAGGTTAAAATAAATGACCACATTTATTTCTGGTTAACGGTGTCATTTAATAAAGCCTAATACAATGAAGATATAGAAGGGACAAAACAGGTCCCCCGGGACAAAGTTAAATACAATGTAAGTATTAATGAACACAATTAAACATTATGTGAACAGTGAATAATGACATTGAAATGTTACCATATGACCACCACATAATAGTTTACAAATTAAATTATAGGTGCTGGTAAGTTTATCAGGGCAGGGAGATTCCTTCATCATTTTTGCACCAATGTAATCTGCTCAATGGCACTTATGCAGTTTTATTTATTGTTAGAAATACAAGTAGAAAGCCAGGTACATAGAACATAGAAACATAGAAAGGTGACGGCAGAAAAGGGCTACAGCCCATCAAGTCTGCCCACTCTACCGACCCACCCCATTAAGTCTGAGTGCTGCTCGACCCACGTAGGGATCCCACGTGGATGTCCCATTTATTCTTAAAGTCGAGCACGCTTGTGGCCTTGATTACCTGCGTCGGAAGTTTGTTCCAGTGATCTACCACTCTTTCTGTGAAGAAATACTTCCTGATGTCACCTCTAAATTTCCCTCCCCTGAGTTTGAGCGGGTGCCCCCTTGTGACCGAGGGTCCCTTGGGAAGGAATATATTTTTTTCTACCTCGACACAACCTGTGACGTTCTTAAAAGTCTCAATCATGTCACCCCTTTCCCTGCGCTCCTCTAGAGAGTACAGCTGCAATTTGCCCAGTCTTTCCTCGTATGAGAGACCCTTGAGTCCAGAGACCTTCCTAGTGCCATTCGCTGGACCGACTCAGCTCGAAGCACATCTTTACAAGTTCAAGTTCAAGTTTATTTAACTCTTGATATATCGCCTATTTAAATATTCTAAGCGATGTACATAATATAATAAAACATAGAAACATTAATATACATTTAAAAACAGCAAATTTCAATAATGACTAACAGGAAAGCGAGGGAAAGGGGGCAAAGTTACAATAAGGGCATAGGAAAAAAGGGAAAAAACGAAAGGTTGGGTAAATAGTTACAAGGCACTCTTTAAGAAAGTTAATTTAAGCAAAGTATATACATTAGAGCTTTAAAGATCATAGGCGTCCCTAAACAAATAAGATTTTAAAAGTTTTTTAAAAGCTGAGATATCGTGTTCCATTCTGATATACTGAGGAAGGGAGTTCCACGATTGTGGACCTGCTACAGTAAAGATGTCTGCTCTTCGCGTACCGATGATTTTTAGAGATGGGATAGTTAGTAAATTTGATTCGGATGAACGTAAAGATCGTTGTGGTTTATAAGGGATCAAAGATTTTGATATGAATTGTGGCTCACTAGATGTTAAAGTCTTAAAGATTAGAAATATAATTTTGTACAATATCCTATGATTAATTGGTAACCAATGCGCGTCAATCATCAGTGGGGATACATGGTCGAATTTTTTAGCGTTGTAGATAAGTTTGATAGCCGTATTCTGGATAATTTGGAGTCGCCTTCTTTCCTTCTGAGTGATGTTTAAGAATAGAGCATTGCAATAGTCGATTTTTGCAATGATAAATGAGTGTATTAAGATTTTTATGGAGGAAGGGTTTAGAAATTTGGAAATGGCTCTTATCTGACGTAGTTTGAAGAAACAGTTTTTGACAATAGAAGAGATATGATCATGGTAAGATAAACTGTCATCAAGTATAACCCCGAGAATTTTAATTGATGCTTCAGTACTAATAGGAAGGTTATTAAGAAAAAATGGTTTTGCAAGACAAATGTCTTTTTTCCAGTTGAATAATATGGATTTGGTCTTATTAATATTTAATGATAATTTGTTTGAGTTCAACCAATTGTGTATTTGTTCTAGTTTATGGTTTATGGAGGCAATGTCTGTGACATTTTCGGGATCTAAAGGATGGATTAGTTGGATATCATCAGCGTATGTGTATGGAATAAAACCTATGGCCTGACAAGTTTCTAATAATGGCGATAAAAAGATATTAAATAAAAGTGGAGATAAAATGGATCCTTGAGGGATTCCAAATGTTGAAGTAAAAGTAGTAGAGTCTTCGTTGTTAAAATTCACAGATGAAGTACGATTGTTAAGATAAGACTTAAACCAATCTAGAACTGCGCCGCTTAAACCTTTTTCTTCTAGTCTATTTAAAAGCAAGTCGTGATCAATAGTGTCGAAGGCAGCTGAGATGTCTAAGGAAAAAAGAATTACGGATTTGTGGTGGTCAAGATAGTATTGAATGTTGGAAGTTAGACCTATTAATGAGTGTTCTGTACTATGATATTTTCTAAATCCAGTTTGATGTGGATGTAGTGCATTTGTTTTTTCAAAAAAATCGGAAAGCTGGTTAAATATTAGTTTTTCAGTGAGTTTGGCCAAAAATGGAATATTCGCTATCGGACGGTAATTAGATAAATCGTTTATGCTGGATTTATAATTTTTAACGATTGGGGTGATTGATGAAGACTTCCATTGAGATGGTACTATTGATGTAAGTAGGCTGTTTTGGATAATGGACAAAATAAAAGGGCCAAAGTGTGAAAAGTATTTTTTCAGATAGAAAGGAGGGATTATTTCTGATCGAGAGCTTTTTATGTTGACTTGGGAGAAGAGAGATTCGATATCTTTTAGTGATGGGATTGAAAAGTTTGAACATTTAGCTGTCGGAAAGAAATTTGGTTGATTAGGATTAGAAATAGTGGTAGATGTACTTTGAGTGAAGGAATTCCGAATATTATTTATCTTAAGATTAAATGCATCAGCTAGATCTTGGGCTTTGAGAGAAGATATGCGAGAGGAGGTTTTTAATTTATTTATGGGGTCCATTGATTTTAAAATATTATAGAGGACAGAAGAGTTATTTGCTTTTTCGATTTTTTTAGAGAAATAAGACTTTTTGGCCAGATTGATTTTAGTTTTGTATATAGTAACCATATCCCTGAAATTTTGTAGATTGTCTGGTGTCTTATTTTTACGCCATTTTCTTTCTAATGAACGTAATTGCTGTTTAATTAAATGTAACTCTGCACTATACCAGGGATTATTAAGCTTGCGTATGGAGATGGTTTTAGAGATCAGTGGTGAAATTGAATCTAAAAGAAATGTCAGGGATGAATTCCAGGCTGATAGTTGACTTGTGATAGAATTGGAATGAGTAGATAGAATGTCAGGGTCAAGGATGGAAGTTAAATCTTTATCTTCCAGATTTACGGTAATGTGGCCTCCAGAATTGCACACAGTACTCTAGATGAGGTCTCACCATGGTTCTATACAGTGGCATTATGACTTCAGGTTTGCGGCTGACAAAGCTTCTATTGATACATCCCATCATTTGCCTCGCCTTGGATGAGGCCTTCTCCACTTGTTTGGCAGCCTTCATGTCTGCACTGATGATCACTCCCAAGTCCCGTTCCTCTGAAGTCCTAGCTAGTGTTTCTCCATTCAAGGTGTATGTTCTGCATGGATTTCTGCTGCCGAGATGCATGACCTTACACTTCTTAGTGTTGAAGCCCAGCTGCCATGTCGTGGACCATTTTTCCAACTTGATCAGATCCTGCGTCATACCATCCGTGGGATTGCTTCCACCCACTATATTACACAGTTTGGCGTCGTCGGCGAACAGCGCTACTTTACCCTGAAGCCCTCGGGTCAAGTCCCTTATGAATATGTTAAAAAGGGATGGTCCCAGGACTGAGCCCTGCGGCACACCGCTCTCTCCGATGTCTCAGAGAGGGTGCCATTGACCACCACTTTCTGAAGTCTTCCACTCAGCCAATCGTTGACCCACGCCGTTAGTTTCTCACCTAACCCCATCGATTTCATCTTGTTTAATAGTCTACGGTGTGGGACACTGTCAAAAGCTTTACTGAAATCCAAGTATACTATGTCCAGAGACTCTCCCGAGTCCAGCTTTCCTGTCACCCAATCAAAGAAGCTGATGAGATTGGACTGGCATGACCTGCCCCTAGTGAATCCATGTTGACAGGGATCCCTCAGATTCCCCTCATCCAATATCGTGTCTAATTTCCCTTTAAGTAGAGTTTCCATGAGTTTACACACTATTGATGTGATACTTACTGGTCTGTAATTTGCGGCCTCCGCTCTGCAACCCTTTTTGTGCAGAGGAACCAAGTAATGAAAGGAAAGATGATCACTTAAACTGGTAAGGGTGGTAACAGACTAATATGACCGTCACTATGTTCAGCAATGGAAAAGAGCATTCAAACAGTTTGGAATAGACAATCACTTCTAATAAAATATAGGAATAGGCTGTCAATGAGGGATGAGGGGGAAAGCCCAATTTCACGGAAAGCGAAGTATTCTGTTTAACAGAGTACTTCTCGTTCAATGAGAAAGTATTGTTCCCCATCAAGTGCAAGCACAGGAACATCGTACAAATGGACAGGGAGTGGAGGAAACTCCAGTGCCTGTTCAACGCCAGTGCTTTGACCCCTCGCTCTGTAAGTACCTACATTTACATTGTAGAAAATATAGGAATGGGGAATATATACCACGCTCCACTATGAGGTCTTTGAACCACTTCATTATGGGGGATGAAAGAGTGCATTTGGGGAGAGGGATTTTATACCAATCATATGTTTACTGAAAAAGATTATTCTCATGCTATTATTTCAGGAGACCTGTTTACCTGTTTTATTAATGGTAGGTAGTTTATCATTTTTTATAAAATACAGCAATCACCTTGTTAGGTTATGAAAGGAAAGATGATCACATAACTATCCTGTGATGTACATGAGTATCCCAGCCACCTCCTAGAACAGGTCTAGGTATAAGATGCTCACACCCATATTCAATATTACCACCATTGTCTGAATATCCTCTGCTGTTACAGAACTGGGCAGAGGATCAGTGAGCGTGGCAGCATGAGGGGATGAAGGAGGGCATTTGGGGAGAGGGATTTTATACCTCCTGAAAAAGATTATTCTCATGCTGTTACGTCAGGAGATCTGTTTCCCTGTTTTATTAATGGTAAGTAGTGTATCATATTTTTACAAAATACAGCAATCACATTGTGTGGGCACAAAAGGAAAGATGATAACAACACCTCTATACATTTCATTTAATTTATACTTAAATGGGTAGGAAGGATAAGTGTTCTGATCTATTAAAAAGCTCTGTAATAAGCAGGGTAATTGGACACAAGCGCACTTTAAAGCTGCAGTTAGCTGCTAGCTTTGCCCTAGGTGTGTAAAAATGCACAAGAATAATGAAATGATGCAAATGTTTTCCAAAAGCAAAATTATTATTTATTCATTATCAGAAATGATTTATCATAAGGTTGCATCATGAGAATTATTACAGAAGCCAAAAGCTGGCCTTGCTAGTAACAAATTCCAATGTTTTACCAGTTACACATCCATATATCTCCTAAATGACGACATTCCTTCGCTACAATCTGGTCCAAATTATTTACTTCCATATAAGGCTTGCTTCTATACCTTCATATGGGCGTGTCACAAAAGCATTCCTAAAAATTACATTCTTATACCTAAAAAGTTACATTCTCATATTACATGTTTTATAAAGAAGAAATACATAGACAGATATTGTAATGTACTCTCAAAGACTAATGTCCACATACAGCTTTTAAATCCCTTCCTGGAACCATCATCTCTGTGCTGAGAAATTCATGTCCCTTTGTCTAACTGAAACTAAAGAGAGAGAAGGAGAGATTAACCCCCCCCCCTCCCATCAGAATTTCACAGAGTAGAAAAAGTTGCTCAAGGTCAGAGGTTAAATCCCAGATGTATTCCTCAGAATTTCTTCAGATTTCAAATATATGAAATCAAAGTAAAATATATTCTAATCTACACTTGTTACCTATAGCTACATAAGTAAATTCCTATTGTGTAGTTTTAATGACTTACTGACTTACTAAAACTTAATTCTGGATCTATACATACAATGATGCATATGTGGATTCGATTTGTCTTTCTCACTGCAAAATCAGGGCCCCTTGGAATGTGAGGCAACCAGGTCAGAGGCCAACTCCTGTCTGCCATAACTTCCCTGAGGACCAGCCTAGTCCAAGCTGAACATACATCAGAACAAAGAAACCTTATGAAACTTACGCTTTGCCATCTGGGGTAAATTTGCTACCGTGTTTCCCCGATGATAAGGCAGGGCCATCAAATAAGACAGCCCCCCCTTTTTAGAAAAAATTGTAAAATAAGGCCCCCCCCCCGCAAATAAGCCACCCACCGATACCTGCGCTTACCCGAATCGGGTGGTACGGTGGGTGACTCCGTGTGGTCCCTCCGTCTACCGTGGGGGTCGGCAACCCGCGGCTCCAGAGCCGCATGCGGCTCTTTTCCACCTTTGCCGTGGCTCCGGTAGTGTGTCACGCAGGCATGCAACTTACAAGTCCGGCGTTGCGGCGGGAAATAGCCATGCTGAGCAGTGAGCTCAGCACGTACACAGATGAAAGCCTTGCTTGCTGATTGGTCCGGCGGCCGTGCCGCCGGACCAATCAGCAAGCAAGGCTTTCATCTGTGTAGTGCTGAGCTCACTGCTCAGCATGGCTATTTCCCGCCGCGACGCCGGACTTGTAAGATGCACGCCTGAAAAAGAAATCATCCTGGCCAGGGTCGGTGTCATGCTCCGGAGATCTACAGCCTTCCTATCTCCCTCTCCCTTCTACCTGCTTCCGGCCACATCCCCTGCTCCGCGGCTCTCTTCGGCAACTCAGCAGCAGCGATCGACACAAGCTTCTGACGTCGGGGCCTACCCTCTGCGAGTCCCGCTTGTTTCAACTTCCTTTTTCCACAAAGGCGGGACTCGTAGAGGGAAGGCCTCGATGTCGGTAGCTTGTCTTGATCACCGCTGCTGACAAGTTGCTGAAGAGAGCCGCGGAGCAGGGGGGTGTTGCCAGGTGCAGGTAGAAGGGAGAGGGCCAGATGCAGGACTCGTGGGTGAGGGAGCAGAAGAGAGAGAGAAAGAGAGAGGGGAGGGAAACAAAAGGAAATATTTCATACTGGGCTGGGCCGGAGTGGAGGGAGGGTGGAAAGATTCTAGCTACAGGGTGCAGTAACAAAGGAAAAGGGGGGGAAAGCTGAAAATGGAGATAGTGACACAAAGAAGAGAAAGGGTAAGCAGGACCTACTGAATAAGGATAGAGATACAGAGGGGACATGAAAGGGTAAATAAGGCATCCCCCCGAAAATAAGCCCTAGAGCATATTTTGGCCTTCCAAAAAAAATAAGACAGTGTCTTACCATCGGGGAAACACGGTATGGTGCTTATCAATCACACTAATGTCCAAGTCTACCTTCCTGTTCCTTCAAGCACATAGCACATGTGTGAAATCAATATGTTAGGTTCCCATTTTTTGCCTCTCTTATTATTATATTCTGGCTTATCCAATATTTTCTAGTTTCATATATTTATGTATAGCCACTAATACCACATTCTCACCTGCTCTTGGATTAGGCCCTATCTATCAACAGGTTTTTCTAACTAGTGAATCCTGGTGCAATGTGAGAAAGTGTAATGGCTTAATTTTTTATTTCATGTTTGCTCATTTCACCAAAATCTACCTGTCCAGGTAAATAAGCTGGTCCTCCCCAGGCCTACTTAAGGCACAGAACAACCTCAGCCCCCCCCCCCCTTGGGTCGTGGAGTGGTTCTCCACTCCAGGACCCACACCTGGGGCTTTAGTGGTCTTACCTTGCTCTGCTCCAAGGTTGCTTTGGGCATGACTTACCCTCTGGATCAGAGTAAGATTGGGAGTCACTTTCTGCAAACATATTTTTCTAATGCCAATTATACAGGATAAACTACACCACACAACCAGAAAGACAAATGCCAAGCCTATCAAAACACCCAATAGGCCTTTTACCCATGATATGTTAGGCATCCATGCAGTTAGCCAATCAAACCAGCCCTTATCCTCTACTTTAAATTGTTCCCAGTTCTGCAATGCCTTGTTCAGAGATGTTATATGTGCTTGCTGGTCAGAGAAGGAGTCAGGAATATAAGTGCAACACTCCTGTCCAATGATGGCGCATGTACCCCCCTGGGCCGCAAGGAGATAATCAAGTGCCATCCTATTTTGAAGAGCTACAATGCATGTTTATCTGAGCTCTAGTGAAAGAGATTGAGTAACTGCTGTTGTTTCATTACCCATAGTTTCAATAAGGGTGGATAATTGTTTTACAATTTGGACTATCCTACCTACTCCATAAGCAAGTAGGAGGGTCATACCATACCTTTCACCTTCAGAAATAAGAGGAGTGTTTCTTTTTGGGTGGGAGGAGGCAATTCAGAAAGGATTCTCACAGGGGGTAATAGGAACCCGATATAGCAGGTCCCATACCAACCCTCGTGAAGCCATCTGTATGCATATGGGCCACAAATCTACCAGCAGTTAGCATAAGAAGGTAACAAATAATTACTAACACCTGTAAGCCAGGTAAATTGTTGCCTGTCAGTAAAATAGGTAGAAATGAAAGAGTGAAAGAGAAATATTTGGACCATCAGAAGAAACATATTGACATTAACTCTTTCCAGCATACCAGGTGGTTTTATCTGTCCTTTTAGAATGGTAACAAATAAATCCTCACATGGGTCTAACTGAAACTGGGGCTGGTGGTATATTTGGGTCAAAACTAAAAACATAACGAGATAATGTCTGAAGAGAATATTGAACCATAGAGGAACAATTTCCCTCATGACTGTGTACCATAAGGTAAAGAGAATAATAACAAAGATCAGAAACATTCCATGCAATAGGTCGAAAAGGTAACCCACCAGAGTGCTGTGGAAGCTGGGCACAAACCCAGCAATTGCTTACATTAGCATACCTAGCTACACAAAATTTCATTTGTTCGTAGGAATTTCCCTGAAGGAAAAGGTTCCGTTCTGCAAAAGTGTGTGGGAAGAAAGCAAAGAACAGAAATGGAGAACACCTGTTCAGTATAACAAAAAGCTAAACAGTATCAAACATGCAAATATAATAATAGCAATGAGATGAACTACTAATAGTGTCTCTAGTCCTTGATTTCCATACAGGAACAATAGATATGCTCAGATAATCAGGTATTAGCAGTGGGTGTTGGTTTAATGTCTTTCACGTATACCAATGGCGTATACCCTTTCAATTTCACTGCATAAGGGAACACCACTTCCACTTGAAAAGGTCCATAAAAGTATGACTGAGTCCATATATTTCTTGTATGTAACCTTTTATACACCCACTGATCCTGGTGGAACCTGTAAACTGGAAGTGCTTGATCCACGCTCTGACTCTGAGTCCGTCGCGATTGGATCTGTGCTATAGCTGTCTGTAATGCTACAACAAAGCATCATTAGTACAATTCCCAGGTTTCACAAAAGCGATGGGCATCCTTCTTCCAGTGGCAATTTGGAAAGGAGTCCAAGCAAATCTAGGCATATGCCTATTGCGCACTACATAGAGTGCTGCTGGCAAATATTTCAGCCAGTCTTTAGACTCCAACGGCATAATTTTACGCAACGCAGTTTTTATTAAATCATTCGATTTTTCAACAAAACTATTTGATTCAGGATGGTAAACTTATAAATTTGTGCTTAATCAATAGTGACTTTGCCAATTCTTGTAATAATGCAGTTTTGAAGTGGCTGGCATTATCTGTGGCTATCTCATAAGGAATTCCATGTCTTGGAATAATTTCATTTACGAATACTTTTGCCACTTCTCCCGCTGTCTCTTTTCTACAGGGGTAGGCTTCAATCCAGCCCGAAAAAGGACAAACACAAAGTAAAAGATACCTCTTACCTTTACAAGGTGTAATCATGTCCGTAAAATCCACATGCCACTTCTGAAAAGGTCCCTGCGGGATAGGTAGAGTGCCTGGTGCGACACAAGTACCCCTAGGATTAGTTTTAACACATACAGCACAGCGTGATACAGTCTGCCTTACTAATTTTCCTAAATTAGGATGCCACATCTGCTGTGACAATTGACTAATCAAAGTAGCTGCACTTTTATGTAAGGCATTGTGCATTTGTTGGATCATTATCACCAGAGGTACCTGTGCCATACATGGCAAACCTGACGAGTTGTACCATATACCTTCTATACACTAACACTGTAAGTTTTTCCATTGCTGAATCTCTTCCTCTGTTACGCCATCCAGGAGCAGTCACCTATTCTCTTCCTGTTCTTTTGTAAACTTGCTCCTAGCTCTAGTCTGCACTAGCATTATGCCCTGTTGCTCCACAGCCCATTTTGCTGCTAGATCTGTCTGATTATGCATATATTGCTCCCACGATTCATCTTTCTTATCATGGGCCTTAATTTTACATAATGCCAATGTTTTGTCTGGGTATTGCTGCAATAATCTATCCAATCTCTCTATCAAGGGTAAATGTTGAACTGGATGACCTCCAGAGTCTATGAATCCTCTCTTTTTCCATATTAATAAATGTAATTTTGCTACTCCTAAAGCATATGCCATTATACAGAACCATGGTGAGACCTCATCTGGAATACTGTGTGCAATTCTGGAGGCCACACTACCGAAAAGATGTGCTGAGAGTAGAGTCGGTGCAACGGATGGCCACCAGGATGGTCTCGGGGCTTAAGGATCTATCGTACGAGGAAAGGCTGAAAAATTTGCGGCTGTACTCACTCGAGGAATGTAGGGAGAGAGGAGACATGATCAAGACATTTAAGTATATTACCGGCCGTATCGAGATGGAAGAAGAGATTCTCTTTCTCAAAGGACCCTCAGCCACAAGAGGGCATCCGCTCAAACTCAGAGGCGGGAAATTTCATGGTGACACAAGGAAATATTTCTTCACCGAGAGAGTGGTTGATCCTTGGAACGAGCTCCCGGTGCAGGTGATCGAGGCAAACAGCGTGCAAGAATTTAAGAGCAAATGGGATACCCAGTGGGATCCCTTAGAGCAGGGGTGTCAAAGTCCCTCCTCGAGGGCCGGAATCCAGTTGGGTTTTCTGGATTTCCCCAATGAATATGCATTGAAAGCAGTGCATGCAAATAGATCTCATGCAGATTCATTGGGGAAATCCTGAAAACCCGACTGGATTCTGGCCCTCGAGGACCGACTTTGACACCTGTGCCTTAGAGGGTTAAGCCAAGGGAATCTGTCACCAGGAGTGGGATCCCTAGGATAGTAGACTTGGGGGCGGGTCAGTAGAGTGGGCAGACCTGATGGGCTATGGCCCTTATCTGCCGTCATCTTCTATGTTTCTATGTTTAATCTGTATAGACAGTAACTTTCCTTCCTATATTGTCCTGTAAAACCTGGACTAATGCTGCTAATTCCGGAGTCTGAGCTGAATATTTATCTGCTGGTAAACAATAAGTTCTCCACTCAGTGCTGTCAGCATCTCTATCATACGTAGTGATAGCAAAACAAATATATCCCTCACCTAGGGGTTCATCATACTGCAATAACACTTGTTGCTGTGGAATCAGAACTGAAAACTCATGCTCAGTACTGTCTTGTATCCCTAAAAAAGCATAAAACACTTGTGCTGGATCTTTATCCTTCAATTTTGGCCGAACATCCACTAAATCTGTGGTAAACAGAGCCAAATACTTCCCTATAAGCTGACTAGTAAACACTACTTCTGGCAATTTTAAAATATTCAAAATATCATGGGAAGTATGAACTGTGATATGATTATATGGCAACAAATCCATAATTTTCTCTACCCATGTTGCAGCTGCCACGTCACCTTTTTCACACTGAGAAAATCCCATTTCCACAAGGTGTAAAACTTCCAGATAAATACCCACAAACATTGTCATTTTGTTGCAAAACTGCACCCCATCCAGGGTTTCCAATATCTAAATGTACCTGCACTTCCGTCCCAATCAAGGGTAAAACAAATGTGGAGCAGCTCTAATTGTCTGTTTTAACTCCTGTATAAGCACCACCAGTGCAGGATCTAATTGAATTCTATCTCTGCTCTGAATATTTCCTTTCAATTTAGCCCTCAAAGGAAGTGTCCTAGTACTTAAACATGGTATCCATTGCCTACAACAGGGCTGCCCAAGTCCAGTCCTCGAGATCTACTGGCAGGCCAGGTTTTCAGGATATCCACAATGAATATGTATGAGAGAGAGAGATTTGCCTGCACTGCCTTCTTGGTATGCAATCTCTCTCATGCATGTTCATTGTGAATATCCTGAAAACCTGGCCTGCCAGTAGATCTCGAGGATCGGACTTGGGCAGCCCTGGCCTACAATAATTAAGGAGTCCTAAGAATCCCCTTAATTCCTTCACTGTCTGTGGTAAGGGTGTTTCTTCTATTTCCTGCACTAAATCTTTGGTTAAGGCTCGTACTGACTTACCTACACGATACCCTAAAAAGGTAACCTCTTCTTCTGCTATTTGTAATTTCTCCTTATTAACCACATAACCCTGTTCACATAGAAAATTCAACAGCTCAATAGTATATTTCACATTATCTTCCAGAGTAGGCGCAGACAGTAACAGATCATCTACATAAGAAATCAAATGTATTTCTGGTGGAAGCCGTTCTTTAAATCTTTGCAAATCATGCATTAATATCCTTGTAAACACAGAAGGGCTCTCTGAGAGCCCCTGAGGGAGACGTGCCCAGCAATAGCGCTTAACCATTGAAGGTGAAGGCAGTATAAGGACGTGACTTTGAATGTAGTGGAAGATGTACATTCCTCTAGAATCCCTTCTTTTACTAGTTTTTCAATTATAGGAATACTTCCTGCTACAGCTGCTAACTTCAATGGATATTGTGCTACTTTCGGTCCTATACCATCCTTTATCATTTCAATTTGTACAGAATCTACAGCTTTCACTTTCCCATATTTCTTCCATAATTCTTCTGGTACATGGTCTAATACATGCTTTACTATTTCCTCTTTCTTAGAGGGCAAATTCTCCTTAAGGGGTGGTAATCCTACCCAGAATGTAGTATCGAGTGTTTGACCCAAAACACCCATATCATCTTGTATACTCAATAATATTGAGTGCACAAATGATGGAGGCTTACTTGTCTGTTCTCCTGTTCGTAACTATGTCCAGAGACAAGTTTCCAGGACCCCCTGCTTTTAACATAGAAACATAAAAGATGACGGCAGATAAGGGCCATAGCCCATCAGGTCTGCCCACTCTACTGACCCACCCCCAAGTCTACTATCCTAGGGATCCCACTCCTGGTGACAGGTTCCATTGGCTTAACCCTCTAAGGGATCCCACATGGGCATCCCATTTGCTCTTAAATTCTTGCACGCTGTTTGCCTCGATCACCTGCACCGGGAGCTCGTTCCAAGGATCAACCACTCTCTCGGTGAAGAAATATTTCCTGGTGTCGCCATGAAATTTCCCGCTCCTGAGTTTGAGCGAATGCCCTCTTGTGGCTGAGGGTCCTTTGAGAAAGAGAATCTCTTCTTCCATCTCGATACGGCCAGTAATATACTTAAACATCTCGATCATGTCTCCTCTCTCCCTACGTTCCTCGAGTGAGTACAGCCGCAAATTTTTCAGCCTTTCCTCGTACGATAGGTCCTTGAGCCCCGAGACCATCCTGGTGGCTATCCGTTGCACCGACTCTACTCTCAGCACATCTTTTCGGTAGTGTGGCCTCCAGAATTGCACACAGTATTCCAAATGAGGCCTCACCATGGTTCTGTATAATGGCATTATGACTTCAGGCTTCCGGCTGACGAAACTCCTGCGGATGCAACCTAACAACTGTCTTGCCTTAGATGAAGCCTTCTCCACATGATCAGCAGTTTTCATGTCTGCGCTGATGATCACTCCCAAGTCTCGTTCTGGTGAAGTTCTAGCTAAGGTCTCACCATTCAAGGTGTAAGTTCTGCACGGATTTCTGCTGCCGAGGTGCATGATCTTGCATTTCTTAGTGTTAAAGCCTAGCTGCAAGGTCGAGACCCAAAGCTCCAACAAATGTAGGTCCTGTGTCATACTATCGGGTGAATTGCCGTCTCTCTCTATATTGCATAGTTTGGTGTCGTCAGCGAATAACGTTACCTTACCTTGAAGCCCCTGAGTTAGGTCCCCTATGAATATGTTGAAAAGGAGTGGGCCCAAGACTGAGCCCTGCGGTACTCCACTGGTCACCTCCGATGTTTTAGAGAGGGTACCGTTAACTACCACCCTCTGAAGTCTGCCACTCAGCCAGCCATTGACCCATGTAGTTAGTGTTTCTCCCAAATAAATTCACTGGACATTCAGGCGCATATACCACTGGCATATGCAAAACTTTTCCCTCAATGTGCAGAGATACATTTTCCAGCAAACATTTTTCATGTTCCTGCCCTTCTATCCCCATGGTAGTAATACTCTCATTTGAAAGTACTGCTCCTACAGGGATAAAATTTAAAGTAGTCATGGTAGCTCCAGTATCCACAATAAAACTACGATCATGTCCATTTACTTTAATTTGAAGGCACGGATCCCCCCTTTTACCTTTTGGAATTTTGAAAGAAATATACTGAGATAGTCAATCCTGTCTTCCAAATCCCTCTCTTGACACAGGTTCAGGTTCCCAGAATTGTGGCTGCTGTGATGTCCAGGGTTGCCTTCCCCCGGGTCTACCTTGTCCTCGTACACCCCTAAAATTTCCTTTTCCTTGTCCCCGCATTTTACCACTTACTCTAGCCCTTCCTCGACTTAACTATTTCTTTTCTACACTCATTCTCACTGTACGGGCAACTCCTCCAGCCCTTTAACCATTTTGGTCGCTCTACTCTGGACCCTTTCAAGTAGCACTGTGTCCTTCTTCATGTACGGCGACCAGTGCTGGACACAGTACTCCAGGTGAGGGCGTACCATGGCCCGGTACAGCGGCATGATAAACCTCTCCAATCTGTTCGTGATCCCCTTCTTAATCATTCCTAGCATTCTGTTTGCCCTTTTCGCTGCCGCTGCACATTCCACAGATGGCTTCATCCTTTACCTTGAGACGCTTTACATTTTGCAGCAATCCTCGGCAAACACAATATACAGGCACTTTGTTACTTATCTTCATTTTTTATGGTATGTCCCAACCTTTTTCACCATGGACCCCTGACGAAGGTTTGTCCGAAACACGGACTGTGTCGGGTCCCTTGATTGGTAAAAGGGTTTTATATTACTTATTTGCATTTTAATTTTGGTACAATAAATTTTTGCCTGCATCTTGTACACAGTCTGCAGTTTTGTTTGTTTCTCTTGTTCATCCTTTACCTTCCATGCCCTGCAAGCATGATAAAACAATTATAGACAGTACAAAACACAGCTCTCAAACTGATCTACTCACCAAGCAAATATGACCACATCACCCCCGCATACCTAGACACATACTGGCTCCCTACACAAGCGCAAATATTATTCAAATTTTACTGTCTATTAATCAAAGCAATGAATGGCACTGCCCCCACCTATCTAAATGATTGCCTAAACCAGAACAAATCAACCACACTCGGACTCCATTTACTCACCCCTCAATCAAAGGCATACAGCGCAAGATGTACGACAGCCTATTAGTAACGTAAGCAGCTAAACTAGTCCCTTTCTTCTTCCCTCCTGCCTCCCTTCCCCCATGGTCCAGCATTTATCTCTTTCTCTTCCCTTCCTACCACTGTCCAACATTTCCTCCTCCTTTTCTCTCCCCCCCCCCCCCCACACATGTGCTTCTCTCCCATTGACTACCACCTCTCATACCCTGGGTCCAATATCTTTCCCTCTATTCTCTCCACACCCCCATGCAATATCTCACTTTCTGTCCACTCCACTGCTATGTCTAATATTTCTCCCTCTCTTATCACTCCCCGTGCAGCCTCTCTCTTGCCCCCTCCCCCTTTGCAGCATCTCTGTCTGTCTCTGGCACCTCTTCCACCATGCCCTTGGAGGAAAAGTCCATAGTCAATTATTCAGAAAGACATGAGGGAAGTCATTCCTTACTCTGGATCGGTAACATGGAATTTTGCTACTCTTTGGGATTTTGCCAGGTACTAGTGACCTGGATTGGCTGCCGTGGGAACAGGCTACTACTGGGCAAGATAAACCATTGGTCTGACCCAGTAAGACTATTCTTATATTCTCTCTTGCCCTTCTCCCCATGCATCATCTCCCTCTCTTGCCTATCTCCCCTGTATGCAGCATCTCTCTCTCTTGCCCCTCCACCCGAAGCCTTCCATCTGCCGCATCTCGCCTCTCTCTGACATAACTTCCTGTTTTTGCCTGGAACAGTATTAACATCATATCTGTTATTTGAATGTTGTAATGCATCCTTATTAACTGTTTCATTGCTATTGTGCTTACACTGTATTATATTCCAGTCATTTGGAATATCCTTCCTTGCTATTATGGTAGTGTTTATACTGACATTTATCATATTTCTGTTATATGATTGTTCTACAGCGCTGTTATATGTGTATAATTTTGACATTGTTTCTTGCTGCGTCTATTATTAGGTTTCAATTTGCTGTTTCCAAGTTTACTTCATTTATTTTATTTACTGTATGTTTATATTTGATAATTTTTCTCTTGTTATGCTGTTAAATTGTAAGCTTAATGTTAAACTTTACCTACTGTACATCGCCTGGGGTGAATCTCTTCATAAAGGTGTTTAATAAATCCCGATAAATAAACAGAGATAGAAAATGGACAGACAATTCAGCAGAGAATGAAAATCTGGGAGTAGTTGTCCTGCCTGAGCAGAAGCTTTTCCAATCATGTTCCTCTGGGCTTGTGCTGTTTGCAGAATGTAGAAATGAATCCAGGTTATTCCTTGGCTATAGGGGAGAAATTTAGGGGTTCTCTCTTCAAATTCAAGTTCAATTTATTTAATACTAGTGTTTAAGCCCATTACATTATGTCTGTCTGTCTTTCTGTCTCTCTCCCTCCCGCTGTCTGTCTTTCTTTCTGTCTCTCTCCCTGCCCCTGTGTCTTTCTTCCTTTCTTTCTGTCTCCCTCCCGCTATCTTTCTATCTCTCTCTTTCCCTGTCCCCTATGTAGCAGCAGCATTTCCCTCCCCCCTTCCCTGTGCAGCAGCAGCAATTCCTCCCCCTCCATTTCCCTGTGCAGCAGCATTTCCCTTCCTCCATCCCACTTCCCTGTGCAGCAGCAGCATTTCCCCCTCCCCTTCCCAGCAGCTGGTTGTTTATGGCCGGCTCCCTTAGTCCCTTGCTGGAGTTATTTTTAAGTTAAAGCTGCCGCGGCGGGTCCTCTCACGATTCCCACCTACGTGGGAAGCCTTCTCCAACGCAGGTGCGGTCATGAGTGGAGCCGCGGCGGCAGCTTTGAACTTAAAAATAACTTCGGCCAGGGAGTGTAAAGGAGCCGGCCAGACTGCGGGCCGCAGAACATTACGAGGGGGCCGCGAGTGTGGGGCCGTTCTCTAGTTAGACAGAGTGAGGTCGGGAAGAGGGAGTCGCGTCCCTGCTTAAAGTGCCTCGCATGCGCAGAAGAAACCACCGCTGAGTCCTTCTACTGCGCATGCGGGGCCATGGAGCTACGGCTCACGGAACACGCAGGAAGGAGTACGCAAGCGCGCTTAGGGTATTATTATTAGTGATACCGCAAATATAAAACCAAAGGAAAATCTAAGCGGTTTACCATAAAAAGTTAAAAATAAGTAAATATATAAAAAGTTAAATAGGGTGGGGAACAAAAAGAAAATAATAAAACATAAAATACAAAACAGTCGAACCAACTGAAGGAGAAGGAGAGAGTCGGTAGGTTACAAAGGGGAAAAGAGAGAGAAGGGCAGAAAGTGAGATTCAGCACTGCAGGGTTTTAGTTCACTTAAAGGAGAGCAAGAGCTTCGGAAAGGATAAAGACCGATGACGTCACAAAGGGGAGGGCGGAGCTTTCCTAGATCCCGCCCTACAGCGGGAAGTACAGAGCCTATCAGGGGTGTCCAATGTCGGTCCTCGAGGGCCGCAATCCAGTCGGGTTTTCAGGATTTCCCCAATGAATATGCATGAGCAGTGCATGCAAATAGACCTCATGTATATTCATTGGGGAAATCCTGAAAATCCGACTGGACTGCGGCCCTCGAGGACCGACATTGGACACTCTGCCCTAGCTGAAGAGATTCCCTTCAGCGGATGGGACATTGGCAGAGTCAGTCCCGTCCCTGAAGAGCAGAACGGCCAGGTTCACTTTTTCCTCCTCTCCCGCCCTAGGATGATGCTGACCAAAGAAATAGTTAAACCCCCTCCTCCCCTTCTACTACTCTTCCACGCCAGCTTTTTCTGACCAATCAGCCAAGAAGAACACATTGTGCGTCCCTCAGCCCTCAATGGGAAGCTCCGCCTCCTCTTTGTGACGTCTCAGCCCGTGGCCAACAGGAAACGAGTCTCTTCTTCTTCCTGGAATTTTCCGCTTGAGCGGAAGCTTCCGGCTCCGAATCTCACTTCCTGCCCCCACTGCCAAAGCCAAAGCCTGGTGGACAATGTCTGAGGGAGCTTCTGCCCGGGTAGGTCTTGTTGGAGAGAGATCAGGAGTGCAACTGCTTTCTATTGCTCTAGTCCTGACCCTGATGTCTTTGTAAACTAGCTCCACCCCAAGTGCTGAGTGTGTTTCTGCTTTCTGTTTCAGATGCAGGTGACATTTGAGGAGGTGGCTGTCTCTTTCTCCCAGGAGGAGTGGGAGTATTTAGATGAAGAGCAGAAGGAGCTCTACAGGGAGGTGATGAAGGACAATTATCAGACCCTGATCTCTCTGGGTAAGGGATAAATTGACACCTTTATTAGCAGTAGTGGGCCATCATTATAAGGACAGTTTTAATTATGTTTGTGTCATGTGATGCAATCCAAAAACTGCACCTTATCTATAAGTTATGCTCAACACTCAATCATTAATGACACTTTATCAAACTAGTTCTACTTTTCTGAAACCAGTCATAAAGAATGTCAGCTAGATCCTCAGATGCACCACTCCACGTCCCTAACAGAGACCACAAATTAAAAAGCTAAGTTAATATATTTATTTATAAAATATTTAAAGCACTGATTAAAATGAGAGTGGATTGAAAACACATTACTTAAATTGATAATTCATAATAGTGGATCCGGTGAAGACAATGCACATCAAGCTTAACGTGATGAAAATTGTTTGAACGTGGAGTGGTGCATCTGAGGATTTAGCTGACATTCTTTATGACTGGCTTCAGAAAAGTGGAACTAGTTTGATATTGTATCATGTGGTGAACACAAATGAGAAATTGAGGTCTTGTCCTGCTCATAGAGGGCTATAACTGGGTGGCACCACTCCAGGCAGTCGTAGCATGTCACACAAAAAATGAGAAAAAGTTCTGTGTCAAATTATAACAGGAAATGTTAAGAGAAGTTGCTTTGGAACAGTGTTTCTCAACTTCTTCAAGTCAAATACCCCCTAAGTCTAAGAAATATCAACTGAGTACCCCTGCCCAAGACCCCACCCCCATAATAATAGTACTCAGTGTTCTCCCCAGAAATTTTTTCCAGCCGGGTAGCATGAAAAAGTAGCCAGGTGGGGCGGGACAGGGAAATTTGGTGGTGGGGAAAATTAAGGGCTCCTTTTACTAAGCTGCAATAGCGTTTTTAGTGCGTGCAGAATTGCCCCGCTACACAGCTAGAACTAACCGTCTAGCATGTGCGGCAATTCTACGCAAGCTAAGCGCGCGGTAAAACCGCCATCGCAGCTTAGTAAAAGGAGCCCTAAATGTGTACTATTTGTATTAGTTAATTATTATTAGTTATTTTCCAATGCTCAATATGACTGCCTTTCTTAAGGTTTGACACTTGTTCCATAATATATATATTAAATTTAAGAAGTATCCAATTCTAGAATAATTAGATATTTGCCCTCTTTCAAATGGTATAGAGCAGCGTCTCTCAAACTTTTTTAACTCTGGCACACTAAACGGAGCAAATGTTTTTTGTGGCACACTAAATGCAGCAAAAGTTTTTTCATGGCTGGAAAAAATTTCTGGGGAGAACACTGATGCCCTAATTTTCAAGGTCCAATCACATCAAAGAATGATGCTTATCTGGGCAGTTGTATAATAAAAAGAATGGATAAGATGTAATGAGAAGTGAAATTGTCATGAATCAGAGGGATACATACCCTGTAGGTCCTAAAAGCAGGCTTGTGGATTAGGTATAAACTATGAAGGCAGTGGTGTACCTAGCATATGTGACAACCGAGGCCCATCATTTTTTTGACACCCCCCCCATCTGTATGAAAAACATGATTTTTAGTAACAATCCACACATCACACAAAAGTGTGCCTAGGAAAAGGCAGCATCTTACATATTGCAGTGAGCAGTACATCAATACACCCATTGTAAAACTAAACAAGCCAGACTAGTACAGATCAATCCTGCACAGTCAATCCTAACTGAAAACCATGTCTTTCGAACACACCTTCATCTAGTATGGAATATGTAATCACAAACTAACCCCTCTCCCTTTTACAAAACTCTAATGTGGTTTTTAGCTATGGTGGTAACAGTTCAGACTCTCATAGAATTCTGAGCAATTACCACCATGGCCAGTGCTAAAAAAAACGCTCTACAGTTTTGTAAAAGGGGGGATAAAATAGAAAAACATAGACAAAGGTTAAATTGAACTACCAAGAAGCTGGACTCTGTATACAATGCAACACCACAGAAACAGCGATGCATCTCCCCTAAAGCAAAAAAATAAATAAATATAATTTTTTCTACATTGTCTTCTCTGGTTTCTGCTTTCCTCATAGTCTTGACACTCTCTTCCTTTCATCCACTGTCTACCCTCTCTCTGCCCCTTCTATATAGCACCTTCTCTACTTGTATTCCCCTTCCATCTCTCCCTACACCCCTACTATTCTGGCATCCATCTTCTTCCCTTCCCTCCTTCAATGGTCTGGCATCTCTCTCCTCTTCTTCCCTTCCCTCTCCCACACCCCCATGGTCTGGCATTACACTCTCTCCTCTCCCTTCCCCCCACTTCCATCAGCATCTGCCCCCTTTCTTTCCCTCCAACCCAATTCCATCCAGTATCCTTCCCCCTTATGTCTCTCTCTCCTTTCCCTGCATACCAATTCCATCAGCATCTGCCCCCTTCCTCTCCCTCCACCACCCTTCCTTACCACCCTGACCTCCTTTTTCTCCCTCCAAACCAGCAAGGTCCCATGATGACTGCTTCTGTTGCCTCTACCTCTGGAAGATGTAAGTGACGTTGGAGGGGGTGGGCCGGCAGACACAGGGAATTGCAGCAAGGTTCTGCAATTCCAGAGGCAGAGGGGGCAAATGCAGTCATCGTGGGACCTTCCTGCACTTCAGTGCGGCTGCTGACTTTGCTTCAGAATAAGTACGGCAGCCGTGCTGAGGTGCAGGTGCCATTTAGAGCAGCTTGGAAGGTTCTGGATCCAGCCGGCTGTGTACCCCCCTAGGGCTGGCACCCGGGGCGAACTGCCACTGTACGAGGGGACAAAAAATAATAGAAAGAATGGATAACTTGACCAATTTAGACATGTCATACAATTATAACCACAAAAATACGTGATAAAATGTAATTCTAAACTCAAAAGACTCCAGACGAAAAGCATACTATAGAAAGGAAACCAGAAAAGACCAAACCCATAGTACTAAGATCCAAATGCTAAAATCGACATGTCCATTACGAAAAGACGTGTGAATCACCGCTAATTATAACGAGTGAGTCTTTAAAATATGAGACGGTAACGGATAGCCAGACCTGGTGAACGGAAGTGACAAATACTGGAGCCAAAACCAGAGCACCGTGATGAAACTTGAATATGGATACCTTGCATTTCTTGGCGTTGAAGCCCAGCTGTCAGGTAGATGACCAATGTTCCAACAAAAACAGGTCCTGTGTCATACTATCGTGTAAATCGAAGCCGCTCACTATGTTAAATAGTTTGGCGGCGTCGGCGAATAGTGTTATTTTACCTTGAAGCCCCTGAGTCAGGTCCCCTATGAATAAGTAGAAAAGGAGCGGTACTCCACTTGTCAATTCTGACATTTTAGAGAGGGTACATTTAACCACCACCCTCTGAAATCTACCATTGGCTATTTTTTGGGCTTGCGAGCTACTTTTAAAATGACCAAGTCAAAATGATCTACTAACAATAAAATTTTTTTTAAAAAACCACAAAGCACACTGTACGCAGAGAAAATGTGAATAATCATTCCTATTCTGGGGTTTTCTCAAAGAGGTCAAAGCAGATGACTCTATGCACTGTCACCTCACTAACAACCATACAAAAATAGACAAATATACCCCTTCCCTTTTTACTAATCCACGATAGCAGTTTGCTGCGCTGAATGCCCAGTGCTGCTCTTGACGCTCATAGGCTCCCTGCGCTAAAAAACGCTATTGCGGTTTAGTAAAAGGGGACCATAGTGTAAAATATAGACAGCAGATATAAATTCAGACACATTTTGATCAGTAAATTTAAAATAAACTCATTTTTCCTACCTTATTGTCTGGTGATTTCATGAGTCTCTGGTTGCACTTTCTTCTTCTGACTGTGCATCCAATCTTTCTTCCCTTCTTTCAGCCTGTATGCTTCCTCTCCTCCTGATCTCATTCCCCTCCCCCCAACTTTTTTTCCTCTCTTCCTGCCCTTTCTTTCTTTCTCTCTTCATGCCCCCTTTCTTTTTTTCTGTTTCTCTTCCTGCCCTCTTACTTTCTTTCTCCTTGCCCTCCCCCAAGCCACTGCCAGTGTCACTGCCATCGGGGAACAGGCCCCAAAGCTGCTGGCCGCCGCCTCCACCAACCTCTCCCTACTTCGGGCCGACCAGCATTCCTCTCCCCGATGTCAATTCTGCCGTCGGAGAAGAAGGCTGATTGGCCCAAGATCACAATCGATTGGGGGAAATGCTGCCGGGTCCTGCCTTCGCGGAAACTGAAAGTAGGCAGGACCCGGCAGCAAGAAGAGCAAATGGAAAACTTCACTGGCCTGTCTCCTGTCTTAGCCCTTAGCGAATTTATGCTTTGGGGATCTAACATGTGCGTGCCGGCTTCCCTTCTCTTCCCTCCCCCCCCCAGGACATAACTTCCAGTTTCGGAGGGAAGAGAAGGGAAGCCGGCACACACACGTTAAAGCCCCGGAGCATAAGTTCGCTACGGGCTAAGGTGAAATCTTCAAGCCGGCTTTTTTTTTTTTAATGTTGAGCAGCAGCGGAGGCAGCAGAATTTAGCTGGGCGGTCATCTAAATTACCTGGGCGGACCGCCCAGCTGAAAGGCCCTAGGGAGAACACTGGTACTAATTGTAATGCAATTGCTTCCATCCATCTTAGTAATTCATAATGGTAACCACAAAATTAAAAAAATCAAACAGAAAGCACACTGTTCGCACACTGTTAATTATCATTTGTATTTTTTTCAAAGAGATTAAGGCATATGACTTTAAAATTTGCAATGCTACCACAGTAACAACTATAGAAAAATAGACAAATATAGTGCAAAATATAGACAGCAGATGTAAATTCTCAAAACTGACACATTTCAATCACTAAATTAAAAATAAAATAATTTTTTCTAGCTTTGTTGTCTGGTGATTTCATGAGTTTCTAGTTGCACTTCTTTCTGACTGTGCATCCAATATTTCTTCCCTTCTTTCTGCCTCCTACATTCTTCCTCCAGACATCATTCCTTTCTCCAACCAACATCTATCTCTGTCCCTCCATGAGTCCAACTTTTCTTCCTCCCTCCTCCACTCCCATTAGCAACATGTCTCCCTTTCTCTCTCTCGCTGTCCTCTCATTTCCTCCCTTGCTGCAAGGGGAGTGGGAAAAGAGAGAGAGATCCAGGGTGCAAACGCCAGGAAGTTCTTTTTCACCCTGAGGGTGGTGTTTAAATGGAACGCGCTACCGGAGGATGTGATAAGCAGGAGCACGCTACAAGGCTTCAAAGAAGGATTGGATAGGTACCTGGAGGACAAAGGGATTGAGGGGTACAGATAGGAGTAGAGGTAGGTTATAGGGATAGGATTAGAGGATTAGAGGCAGTTACAAAATTAGTCAGGGACACTGTTCAGGCAATTAGGCCTGATGGGCCGCCACGGGTGCGGACCGCTGGGCAAGATGGACCTCTGCTCTGCCTCAGCGGAGGCAACTTCTTATGTTCTTATGTACTCCCTCTACTTCCACATCCAATATTTCTCCCTCCTTTCTACCAGTCCAACATTTTTCTCTCTGCCTCCTGCAAGCTTCCTTTCCTCCAGTTCTCATTCCCTCCTTCAACCAACATCTCTCTCTCTCCCTACATGAGTCTAATTTTTTACTCTCTGCTCTCTCCCCCTTTCACCGAGTGTAACATTTCTCCTTCCCTTTCTGCCCTCCTTTTCCATCTCACTCTCGCCATGTGTCCAACACTTTCTGCCTCCTGCATGCTTTCTCTCTTTCTCCTTGTCCCTTCCCTCAAGTGTGACATCCCTCCTTCCCACTCCCAGTCCATCTCTCCCCAACCCCACTCGCATGTTCTCTCCCCATTCACCATTTCTCCCATTCTCCACACCATGTCCCTTTCTCCCTCTCTCATCCTGCAACAATTTTCCTTCCTTCCCTCCCCCAACCCCACTTACAACTAATATGTTCTCTCCCAGTGCAGCACCTTTCCCTCCCCTTCTCCTTCAAGTCCAGCAGCACCTTGCCCTTTCCCTCTCCTGCCAGGTCCAGCACACCTCTTCTCACTTCCCTTTCTCTCCTCCTTCTGCAGCAGGATCTTTCCCTCTCCCCATGTCCAGCAGTATCCCTTCTCCCTTCCCCCAGGCTTTCCCCATGTCCAGCAGTATCCCTTCTCCCTATCCAGCAGGGCCTCTCCCTTTCCCCATGTCCAGCAGTATCCCTTCTCCCTTCCCCCAGCCCTTCCCTATGTCCAGCAGTACTTCTTCTCCCTATTGTCTGCTCACTCTGTGCTTTTAACTTCCCCACACAACTGTCACTAGCGTTAGTTTAGCTGTGGTTCCGTCAGGCAGCCTCGGGGGCTGGCCTGCCTCCAATAATGCAACTTCCTCTTTCGTTGGAGGTGGGTCAGCCTAGCAAAGGTCACAAAGTGAGCTGCTTGTGCTGTTCTGGGGGGGGGGGGCGGGGAGGATGGAGAGAAGGCAAGGAAGGCGGGATATACGCGACGGCATAAGGAAGGGATACATAAAGTGCTGGTGCCGCATATACTTGACGGCAGAAGGAAGTTGGTAGACATAAAGCACCCACAAGCGGTTCGCGTATTATAGAATATAGGTTGTGGGGGTGCTAGGCCCTTACAAGGGAGTGTAATAGGAACCCAATCACTCAATTCATACCTGGGATTATGTTTAGAGAGTTTCATGGTTGGGAAGCAAAGGGCTGAAGTGTCTACAGACTGGGCAAATCCAAGGGAATTTTTAACTTGAGGGAACATTATGGTCTGAAGCTACTGATTTTTAGCCTCTTTTTACAAGTGAGTAGTTATATACAGAGTGAGACATAGAGAAGGATATGTGCAGGAAGCCACTAAATTTGAGGAATTAACGATAGTAGTAGAAATGGTATCGGAGGAAGATGAAAGATGTTGGAGGGGCTACACAGAGGCAATAGGTCATCAGTAGTTAAACGGGTACAAGAAATAGCGAATGAAGTTCTGGAGTTGGGCCCAGTAAATTGTCTGTTGAGAGGGAAACAGTGCACAGACCGAGAAGACCAACTAAATATTGCAGATTATTAACTTGTGGCAGCTAGAAACAAGCTGGAGAGACACTGGAGAGGGGACGAGTTCCCTGTTCAGGAGGGAATATTGAGGAAACTGGAGGAGATCTCCTGGATGGCTAAAATTGCAGCTATGAGGCAAGAGACTTTGTATAAAGATCAAATTTAATCTGATCTTTAATTTAGGGACCGCACTATGCCTATATGGGTTTAAGGTGATTTACACTGTAAAGAGTCCATAGAACATGGGAAGCTTTTATTGGTCAGTTAATATCTGCTAAACAATACAAGAATGCTCATATAATATTGCTCTTTTTGGCCGGTGTTAGCAATTACATACTGTGAAAAGTTATACAAGATACACTCAGCTATTCAATGCAATACCATTCTTACAATAATGACAGTTATTCAGTACTAGTGTTTTAGCCCGTTACATTCATTACAGTAACGGGTGCTAGAATAGCCCCACCTATACCCTGACTCTGACCCCACCTATGCCCTGCCTCTATATTTAAGCAGCATAAATTTGTTCTACTCTTTGGGACCTGTGGTCTGTCTCAGTATGGTAACTCTTATGCTTCTCTGGCTTACTTCCTTTTGTTCTCTAGTCACCTCCTGCCTCATCCCATCCCTGTACACCATGTCCTCCCTATCTCTCCTCTTTCCTCCATCCCTGTGTACCATCTCCTCCCTCTCTTTACCCCTCCTATGGTCTGGTATCTTTATCTTCTTTCCCAGTCTGGCATCTCTCTCCCCTCTTTCTCCCCCCCCCCCTTTTTGTTCTGGCATCTCTGTCTTTCTGTTCCTCTCCCCCTGCCTTAGTCTTGAACCTCTTCCCCCCTCCTTCCTTTCCCTGGTCTGACATCTCTCTATTCTCTCTCTGTCCCCCACCCCCATCCCCTTTCCCATCCAGTAGTCTTAATATCCTCTTTCCTTCCATTGTCTGGCATCTCTATCTGCCCCTTCCCTTACTTCCCTAGCAGGTCTGGTGGGTCCTTTACTTTACTTTTCTCCCCATCCCTGAGGTCCAGCATCTCTTACCCTCACCATGCTATTCCTCCCCATCCCTCACTGCTTGCTTACTGATCTCCTTGCGGTGCTGCTCTAACTCTTTGGTCGTAGGCAGCATGAGTGAAGTAAACACGCTGCCTCTGGTGACCTGGAAGCTTTCTCTCTGCTACTGTTTTCCGCCTATGTGGGGGCAAGAAGCAGTAGCAGAGAAAGAGCTTCTGGGTCACCGAAGGCAATTTGGTTACTTCACTCATGCTGCCTAAGGCCGAAGAGTTAAAGCAGCAGCACTGCGAGAACGGTGAGCAAGCACCGGATTTTGTGAGGAGGGGTCGGCAGCAGGGGACTCCAGATAGGTGCGTTGGCCTTGAAGTGGGGTAGGTGGGCAGGGGACCTATAGCCGCCGTGGCGAACACCTTCATCTCGGCTGTCCTGCGCAGGAGCAGCGCCCGACCCTCCGCCTGGCCCTGTTTCTGTTCCAAGCTCGGGGCAGTTGTATGCGCGCATGCACACTTCTTCCGGCCACAGACATACGGAACACGCAAGTAGAAGTGCGCATGCGCGGCTTAGGGTTTTATTATAGAGATAGTCAATTGTGTAGAGTATGAGGATGTTGTTGTGGGGACGATCCTGACAGTTTATAACATAGAAATGTTTTCGGTTTTCTTCTCAATTTTAGGATGAGAAATGGTGGGGATTGAATGAGGGGTGGAAACAGGTGAAGGGAAAGGAAAGTTACATTTATATTGCAGTGTAGTTTCTTCCATGGAGTATCAAAGAGAAGACTGGGAGAGAGGGGGAAGGGGAGAGATAGCAGGTCAAGAGCTCTTTCAGAACGAGTCATACAGCTGGACAGTAGAAGAAACAGCACTGCCCAGTGGATTTCTGGACGCAGACTGGATTCCCAATGACTAGAATTGGGGGGTAGGCCGTAGAGAGCCACAGCCTGCCATGTTGGAGTAATGTAACAGAAGTTAGGGGGCAGCAGGGGAGGGTTTAGAGGATTATTGGTGGGGGTGTGTGGAATTGTATTAGTAATTTAGGGGCCCTTTTACTAAAGCTTAGCATCCACTAAGTGTCACGTGGCCCATAAGTATAAAACAGGATGCTCAACATTTAGCACACATTAATTCCATCAATGTGTGCTAAGATTTCGTAAAAGGGCTACTTGGTTTTATTTATTAACTGTTTGTACACTGTTCTTGATATACAAGTGTAAGTAAAGATGAAAATTGAAATAAAAAAATACCCCCAGAAAACCCAAAAATGTATCCGATACCCTGAACAGAAATCGCACAACTCTGTGGAATTTAAGGATAGACGTTACTCTCACATCTAAAGCTGTGGGAATATTATCAGATGGAGATTGTAAGAAAGCATCATATCAATCTGAGCATGCTCAGTGTGTTTGTTTCCCCGTATTCCAGATGTTCTGGATGTGAACAAGGAGACCTGCTTGTTGTATAAAAGATGAAGAAGTTTGCATATATTGAAATGAGGGTGATTATTTAGAGTGGGAATTAGACTATAAAGTTGAGTAAAGAGGAATTATGTTACTTTTATGAGGAATAAAGAATTTGAGAAAATTAATTAATGCAATTTTCATATCCCAGGAAAAGGTTCTCCAACCATCACTCCTAAGATTATATCCCACATCGAACGAGGGGAAGAGCCGTACATCAGGGGTGAGCCTGGATCAGAGGAAAGAGAAACTGGGAAAAGCAGATGCTCTGGTGAGTGTATTAATAGAGGGACTGGGGTAAAAATGCCTTCTATAGACACCTTCTGTAGGGTAAACGCTGGGGGTTCTGCCCGTTTATAGCTAAGGATCAGTTACTTGACCTGTAATGGAAGGCTTAACCTGTGGGTCACCCAGTGTTAGCTCTGGTAAGTTAACATAGTAAATGACGGCAGATAAAGACCTGAATGGTCCATCCAGTCTGCCCATTAGTTATTCTCATTAAAAATACATGATTAAAAAAAACGTGTCTCTTTTTATATTTCTGGGCCATAGACTAAAGTCCGCCTTACATTATCTTAGGGTTGCCATCTAAGCTCACTCCAGCCTATCCAACCATCCCATTGTTTGCAGGATATCTAATGTAAAGTCTGGCCAGTAACGTCCTCATGTTCCGAATTAGCGGAGTTCCCATTGATGCTCTCTCCAGCCCATCCTCAACTCACACTGGCTTCCAATTCCGGCAAGAATACTATTCAAATTCTACTGTCTACTATTTAAAACCATAAACGACGACAGCCCAACCTACCTGAAAAACCATCTCATCCAAACTACATGAACTAGACATAGGAAAACCCACACTCCATTCATAATAATAATAATAATTTTATTCTTATATACTGCCAAAGCCATGAAAATTCGAGGCGGTTTACAACAAGAAGCGCCGGACAATCAGTGAAGAGGTCAACAATTCAAAGTCATCAATACAATCTTACTTAATGGAAGAAGTAGAAAGCTATATAGTTCTTAAAGTTAACGGTTGAATTTGCAGTGCTATAAAATTCTTAGTTTACAAATCAATTGAACAAACTCGCTTTTGCCAATTTTCTAAAATTGAAGTAGGTTGAGGAGTGCGTGATAACGTTACTCAGCCAGTCGTTCCATTTGCCTGCCTGGAAGGCAAGGGTTCTGGCCAGGAATCTTTTGTAGTGGCAGGCCTTTATTGTCGGATAGGTGAACAGATGTATTCTTCATGTGGGCCTAATAGAACTTGCCAGATTAAATTGGGAAACTAGTGGGGGCCAGACCAAATATTGATTTATAACACAGACAAGAAAACTTAAACAGAATTCACGCTTCCAGGGGCAGCCAATGGAGTTTTTGATAATAGGGGCTTATGTGGTCCCATTTCTTCAGCCCAAAAATCGGTCGAACTGCTGAATTCTGAGTCTTAGAATGTTTTTTTTGAAGGATCCCAAGTAAATGATGTTGCAATAATTGAGCATGCTTAAGATGGAAGATTGAACCAGTAAGCGTAAAGATACTGCATCAAAGTATTTTCTGATGGTTCTGAGTTTCCATAGTAACGAGAAGCATTTTTTAAGCAGTAAATCTGTGTGAGCATTTAGAGTAAGGTGGCGGTCCAGAGTCACTTCCAATCAAAGAAGTCAAACGGAAAAACTATATGATGGCCTCCTGGCCACACAAGCAGCAAAACTCAATAACCAAATCTCCAATCTACTAATTATGACCCCAGACTACAAAACATTCAGAAAAGAAATAAAGACTCTACTCTTCAAGAAACTCCTGGAAACGACTGTCACACAGCTATCCCCTGCTCTGACCAGCAGGCGGTTTAGCTGTGCCGAATCCTGACCTGTCGGCATGGCTTCCCCAGGAAAGAGGAAGACTTCTCGGGTAAAGCAGACCTAGGCTCCCGCCTAGTCTGCCCAAGCCATACTGAGATACGCGTGCCAAAAAGGAGAAGACACAATTCGGGTATGTTCAAATTCTCATTCTTAGGCTTTATTGGACAGGGGGTCTGAATACTATCAGCCACCCTCAAGGAATATATCAATTAAGCACAAAGCAAAAATATCATACAGTTGTCAGAATGGCTTGAGAACCAAGTAGGGCATACAGTTGCAGTTCCCTGGACTTTCCTGCTTTAAAGATAGTCCTCTTCACCAGGGTTTAAATAAATGGTAATGCCATGAAAACAAATTCCAAATCAGTGCAAGTAAACTGCATAAGCTTAGCCAGTAGAAAAGAATAGCAAACTTTGGAGATACTGTTCCCAGCTCCCCAGCTGATCTTGTAAAGTAAAGTGTTCAGTGCCCAGCTCTGACTCCGTTCAGAGCTCAGGCGTTCAATGTAGCTTATCAGCATCAGCTGGGCTTTCAGCCGAGGAAGCACAGCAGGATTTTAGATAAGTTGTTAGTTCTACCGGGACTTTATCATAGTGGCTTCATAAGATAAGAGATACAGCTTCTTTAGCAAACAAACCTTTGAGCTGTCGGAGCAAAACAGAGAGGTTTTCCTTCTCTCCCTAATCAAGGCCAACTGGTCTCAGGTTACAGAGAGCCAGCATACAAACGCAGCTTAGAAAGACAGTTTCCTGGCTTCACTTCACCTCATGGACTAACCTCCATTCCCTCAGGATTATAGTCAGCTTCCAGACACAATTCAGTAGTGTCCATTGCCTCAGCTTTCCCAGCTGCTGGGCTCAGGCTTGGGAAGTCCTCTGCCATCTCCACTGCTGTGGGGCTGAGGAGAGAGACTTCTCTCCTCACTTTCCTGTTTACTTGGCTGCTCGTGCCTTTGCCTTGATTCCCCTGCTTCAACTCCGTCCCTGCCTCTCTCTGTGATTCAGGGCTCTGCTTTTATGTGTGTCATAGCCCCACCCCTCTCTTCTAGGAGGGGGGTTGGGCTGAAAATTCCTAGGGAAATACCTCTGGTTTCTCCTAGGCTGCTAATGTGAATACCTTACAGGACTAGGTCTCCACTTCTCAGTAAAATTCCTATCAGGCTTTCTGGTGTATTTATTCTGATATGGCAGGCTGTGCTGAATAACTTTAGGTTTAAACCCTTCCTGCTCTACCTCACTGTCTGAGGGGTAGTTAGACATTTCAATATCCTTACTTTTAACCTGGTCAGCTCTTCTGACTAGGGACCGTGCTCTGCTTTTATCCATTACAGGGACAAAACTGGCTACGGGTTTGTCACACGACTTAATACCGCTAGCTCCTCCCACTACCCAATACCACTTCCCAATACCTTCCCGATTCCCCAAAGCAACCTCATCTACTCCTTATCTCCTCTAGAAATTACCAGATATCTTCTTCATGTAATACGTTTTTTGTAATTCTTTTGTAATCTGCCTTGAATCGCAACGCAATGGCAGAATAGAAATCTCTAATATAATGTAATCCTACACCGAATCAGCATATACGGGACCATGCAAGTCTGTCCAATACCAGCCTTAGTTCTTTAATTTATGCCATTTATTTACTAATTAGAGATCCTCTGTGTTTATCCCACCCTTTTTTTAATTCCATCACCGTTTTCCTCTCCACCACCTCCCTCAAAACCATGTCGTGAGGGAGTTAGAAGGAAGGCGAGTTTTGTTGTACCAGATCTTGGGCTGTGACTATTGTGAACTTTGCTGTGTACTGGGTCTGTGTACAGAAGCCTGGGAAGCAACAGGGTCTCTGGATGTTGTCCAGCTGGTTGGCATAAATGCAAATCCCTAAATGTGTCACTTTTAACACATCACTTAGCGTAATATTTCCCTCTTTCTCCTCAATCTAACTTAGATGCCCTTTTTTCACTTAATTGACTTATATTATGCTCAGTAAACCTTTCCATATCAATGTTCAAGACAGTTCCCAGATCACAACCAGGATGAAGTTAGGAGAGCCTTTTAGCGGTTAATAGATGGTTACCCGGGTCTCTTCTGAATATTGCTGGTAAATCCCAGTTCCACTCAAACTCCTACACTCCAGACTATTCCAGCCCTATCCAGATAATACTGAGGTGGTCTATCCATATTTTTTAGTGGCACTAGATGGATAAGTAGTACTGCTGAAAATCAATTTTCAAGTTTAATAAGTCTGCACCATAGAGGAACAATGCTGGGCAACGGAGGTCACCGCCAGAGTGGAACACATCACAGAACAAGTTAGAGAGCTCAAGAATTTCATTGAGGAGGCGTGCAGGATGGTGGAGGCACGGGACCACCAGCTCACCAGGAGGGAACCAACGGGCGGACTACAGAATCCACCAGACACCATGGGAGTAGGACCTTGCAGAGAATCTGGACAGGCAGATGAGGAGGAGACCCGACAGAACCCAGAGGAGGGAATTGAGGACTGCGCCACCGACACAGACCTGAGACCAGAGAGACAGTTGAGGAAGGGGAAATCTGCTATCGTAGTGGGAGACTCAATCCTGAGAGGAGTGGACAGTCACATAGCTGGAGGGAGAGAGGACCGTCTAGTGACATGTCTCCCGGGGGCAAGAACGAAGGACGTCATCGACAGAGTTGAGAGGATCCTGGAAGGGGCCGAGACGGAGGAGACAGCTGTAGTAATCCATGTTGGAACCAACGACGTCAGCAGGAGGGACTACAACAGGACTGCACTAACTGATCAGTTCAGGATCCTGGGGAGGAAACTGAAACTGAGGGCAAGGAAGGTAGCCTTCTCGGAGATCCTGCCAGTACCGAGAGCGGACGCAAGGAGGCAGAGCGAACTACAAGCAATAAACGGTTGGCTCAGGAGATGGTGCGAAGAGGAGGGTTTCCTTTTTGCAAGGAACTGGACAACTTTCTTGGGAAAGAATAAGCTCTACAGGAGAGATGGACTGCACCTAAGCACATCGGGGACGAAGATGCTGGCACGCAACGTCCAGAGCGTTATAGATTTGGCTTTAAACTGAGGAAGAGGGGAAAGCCGACAGTCGATCTGACACATCGGACAAAAGTATCAAGTAAGGATACTGAGCAAGGACATTGTAAAAGAGGGCTCGGGACTGAGTGGAAATTTTTGGAACAAGGGCCTAAGGATGCATTACAGGGGCCCAGAGCCATGGACATGGAGCAAGGACATTGTAAAAAAGAGATCGGGACTGAGAGGGAATTTTTGGAAAAAGAACCTAAGGACGCAATGCAGGGGACACGGGCCAAAGATATTGAGCAAGGACACTGTAAAAGAGGGCTCAGGACTGAGTGGGAACTTTTTGAAAAAGGACCTAAGGGAGAAATGCAGGGGTCTAGTGCACGAATAAAACTGGCAAGCAGCACTAATAGAGAACAACGGATTCCAGAGGGACAACCAAAAACAGGGAAACAAGCTGAGGACGAAACAGACACACCACAGGAGGAGGATGACCGAGACGAGGCTTGGGGTCTAGCTACTCACGAGGGGGACGCCAGGAGCGCCAAACCACGAGGAAAAACAGCAAGAAAGGCGAACAAACGGGACTTACTTTGCTTATACACTAATGCTAGGAGCCTAAGGGCTAAAATGGGAGAGCTAGAAGTCCTAGCCAGCAAAAAGGGACTAGACATAATTGGAGTCACAGAAACATGGTGGACTGATGACAATAAATGGGATGTGGCTTTACCAGGTTTTAAACTATACAGGAGAGATAGGTCACACAAAAAGGGTGGAGGAATAGCGTTATACATAAAAGAATCCATACCTTCAACCAGGATGGAAACAACAGTAAGGGCGGGCGACTTGGAATCACTATGGGTTAAGCTACCAGGAGGAACTGGAGCAGACACAAAATTGGGTCTGTACTATCGCCCACCTGGACAAACGGAAGAAATCGACCAGGATCTGGAGGCTGAACTGAGGCAGGTATGCAAAAGCGGAAGTGTGGTGGTGATGGGAGACTTCAACTTCCCGGGAATAAACTGGAGTATTGGGCACTCAAACTGCATGAGGGAGACCAAATTCCTGAAGGTCACAAGGGCTTGTTTCATGGAACAGCTGGTCATGGAACCAACACGGGGTGATGCCACTCTTGACCTAATCCTCAATGGACTAGAGGGACCCGGTAAGGAGGTGGCGGTACTAGCCCCACTAGGAAACAGCGATCACAACACTATCCAGTACAGGCTAGAGATTGGATCATCAAAGGTAAAAAGAACTACAACGACTGCACTTAACTTCAAAAAAGGGAATTATGATGCCATGAGGAAAATGGTGAGAAAGAAACTCAACGACAGCGCAAGAAAGATGGAGTCCGTAGAAAAAGCCTGGACCCTACTCAAGGGCACAGTGCATGAAGCACAGAACCTGTGCATCCCCAAGTACAGGAAAGGGTGCAAAAAAAATAGAACAAAAAACCCAGTGTGGATAACAAATGCAGTAAAAAAGGCGATAAGTGACAAGAAAGCATCATTCAAAAAATGGAAAAAGGACAAAACAGAGGAGAACCAAAAGGAGCATAAAAAACACCAAAAGGAGTGTCACCGAGTGGTTAGGAAAGCAAAAAGAGAATATGAAGAGAGACTGGCGGGGGAAGCAACAAACTTCAAATCATTCTTCAGGTACGTTAAGGAGAAGCAACCAGCAAGGGAGGAAGTGGGACCTTTGGATGATGGGGACAGAAAGGGAGTGGTAAAAGAAGAAAAGGAGATAGCTGACAGGCTAAATAAGTTCTTCACGTCAGTCTTCACGAGGGAGGATACAACCAACATTCCGGAACCTGAGGAGATTGTAAAGGGGGAGCAGGATGAAAATCTGGTCCAACTAGAGGTAAGCAAGGTGGATGTCCTCCGGCAGATAGACAGGCTAAAGAGCGACAAATCGCCAGGTCCGGATGGCATTCACCCAAGGGTACTCAAGGAACTAAGGAACGAAATAGCTGAACCACTTTGACAAATATGCAACCTATCCTTAAAAACTGGAGAGATTCCGGAAGACTGGAAAATAGCAAATGTCACGCCCATCTTCAAGAAAGGCTCAAGGGGAGACCCAGGAAACTACAGGCCGTTGAGCTTGACCTCGGTCCCGGGAAAGATGATGGAAGCACTGATTAAAGACAGCATCTGGGAACACATCGACAACTATGGGCAGCTAAAGTCGAGCCAGCATGGCTTCTGCAAGGGCAGGTCATGCCTCACGAACTTATTATACTTCTTTGAGGGGGTAACCAGCCAGGTGGATAAAGGGGAATCCATAGATATCATTTACCTTGACTTCCAAAAAGCCTTCAACAAGGTGCCACATGAAAGACTACTAAGGAAGCTATGGAACCACGGGGTGCAAGGGGAGGTCCACCGATGGATCAAAAACTGGTTGGTGGACAGCAAACAGAGGGTTGGAGTAAAGGGCCATTACTCAGACTGGCAATGGGTCACCAGCGGAGTTCCACAGGGGTCGGTGCTGGGACCTCTACTTTTCAACATATTCATTAACGACCTGGAGGCAGGAACAAAATGTGAGGTTATTAAATTTGCGGATGACACCAAACTATATCGCAAGGTAAATAACATGGAGAACTGCGAAGATCTCCAAAAAGATCTGACAACACTGGAAGAATGGGCCAAAAAATGGCAAATGAGTTTCAACATAGGGAAGTGCAAAGTCGTACATATAGGGAAAAAAACCCAATGTTCACTTACAAAATGGGGGGATCAGCGCTAGGGGTGAGCGACCTTGAAAGAGACCTGGGAGTGATGGTAGACACAACATTGAAGGCGTCGGCGCAGTGTGCAACAGCCTCAAGGAAAGCAAACAAAATGTTGGGTATCATTAAGAAGGGTATCACGACCAGAAAGAAGGAAGTCATCCTGCCACTGTATCGTGCTATGGTGCGGGGCCGCACCTGGAGAACTGTGTTCAATTCTGGTCGCCGTACCTCAAGAAGGACATGGAGGTACTTCAGAGAGTTCAAAGAAGAGCAACTAAGCTAATAAAGGGTATGGAGGACCTCTCATATACTGACAGACTGAAAAGGCTAGGGCTTTTCTCCCTAGAAAAGCGGAGACTTAGAGGAGACATGATAGAAACCTTCAAGATCATGAAGGGCATAGAAAAAATAGACAGGGACAGATTTTTCAAATTAAGGGGATCAACAAGTACAAGGGGGCACTCAGAGAAATTGAAAGGGGAGAAGTTTAGAACAAACGCTAGGAAGTTCTTTTTCACACAGAGGGTGGTGGATACGTGGAACGCGCTACCGGAGGATGTGATAAACAGGAGCACGCTACAGGGGTTCAAAGAAGCTTTGGATAGGTACTTGGAAGACAAAGGGATTGAGGGGTACAGATAAGAGTAGAGGTAGATTATAGGGATGGGATTAGAGGTAAGTTATAAAATTAATCAGGGATCACTGTTCAGGCACTAGGCCTGATGGGCCGTAGCGGGAGCGGACCGCTGAGCAAGATGGACCTCTGGTCTGACTCAGCGGGGGCAACTTCTTATGTTATGTTTTTATGTTCTTGATATATCACCTTTCTGGGCGATTTACAATAGTATTTTAAAATTACTCAGAAAAGTCATGTGGGTGCTATGAAGGGGAGCAGGCGCTAAAGGTTGAGCTTCCCTCTTCCCCAGATCTGCATCAATATTGTTGGCCTTTGTGCCCCGGGGCTCTCTGCCTTTTCACCACAGAGAGCTTTCATTGTGGGGAAATTCAGGAACGGTCTACTTAATTGATAGCCAGCGTGATGGCCATCGGAAGCCAAGATGGTGGAATTGCAGGCACTGCCGGTGGCCTCAGTTTGCTCAACGTGGACCGTCGAGATCACGGCAGTTGAAATGAAGCGGCACTCTACAAAAACCTGCAGGCTTTATTTGATTAGGCAGAGGAGGCACACAAATGCTTGGATAGGGTCGATTTGGAACTTGATCAAATGCAACATTGAGTGAGTGCCTTAGTGGATCTTCAGACCTCGGCCGAAATGCCTACAGCGATTGCACAAACGAGTAGCCGACCTGGAACACAGGTCCAGAAGAAACAACCAACGTCTAGTGGGCCTTCCAGAGTCTGCAGGAGAGAAGGAGACCAGTCCCACAAGTTGGCGACATGGCTGTCGGAGACAAAAGAAATTTGGGTCTCAATCTAGATATTTGGGTGTTTTGGTTGCGTGTCACTACTACCTTGACCGCCTGGATCCAGGATCCGGTTCAGTTTTTGCCCCAGAGTTGTCTTCTGGGGCTGCATAATATTTGTTCTGCCCCTTGGCAGACCAAGTTGGTTTGCTTGGGCTTGGCTGCTGCTAAATGTCTCACAGCTGGTCAGTGGAAATGTAGAGCAGCTCCAACGGGAGATCAAGGCAATTATGTAAGCTGGCGCAAATGGAATGCCTTGCTGCTCAGTATTATGGTTATTATGAGCAACAGGAGTGGTCCTGGAAGAAAATCTTTGCTCTTCTTTGATCCTTTATCCTTTTGAGTTGTGTAATGGGGAAGGGTTTGGAGTGGGGTGGGGGGAGGGGGAGATATGGGAGGCATGCTGAAGGACACATTGCATGTTTCTCCCTTTGGATTGAATGTTGAGGAGGGTTTAGGAGTTCTTTTCAGGGGGGATAGGGTGTGGGTTGGGTGTGTTTTGAGATTGGGGGTGATTGTGATGGGGCTTGACTGCTAGGGATAGTGAGTTTATTTTTGTATTAGTTCAGGGAGGCCCGGATATTGAATCCTAATTGCTATATATTTTCATTTTGTTTTGCTTTATACAATCTTTAATAAAATCTTAACAAACACTAAAATAAAAATTTTAAAAATTTGGGTCTCAACTGGGTCCTGTCCGTATTCAAGTTTCAAGTTTATCAAGTTTATTAGGATTTTATATACCGCCTATCAAGATTATCTAAGCGGTTTTTTACAATCAGGTACTCAAGCATTTTCCCTATCTGTCCCGGTGGGCTCACAATCTATCTAACGTACCTGGGGCTATGGAGGATTAAGTGACTTGCCCAGGGTCACAAGGAGCAGCGCTGGATTTGAACCCACAACCCCAGGGTGCTGAGGCTGTAGATCCAACCACTGCGCCACACACTCCTCTAATTGAGGGGGCACACAGAGTAGGTCCTAAGAGAAAACCTAAGCCAAGTGTAGTTATTCTTCATCTCCTCCACTTTGGCCATAAGCAAGCTATAATGCGAGCGCTTTGCTCTGGTCTCACATCGATATAGTGAGAAAACTAATGGAAACTAATCAAACACCAATTGGATATGATCCTGAACGAGGAGAATCTATGGGATCCCCCATCAACATGGGTTTACTAAGGGTAGGTCCTGCCAATCCAATCTGATCAGCTTCTTTGACTGGGTAACAAGAAAGCTGGATATTGGGGAGTCCCTAGACATCGTGTACTTGGACTTCAGCAAAGCATTTGATAGCGTCCCACACCACAGGTTATTGAGCAAGATGAATTCGCTGGGATTAGGAGACACATTAACTACATGGGTCAAGGATTGGCTTAGTGGCAGACTTCAGATGGTGGTGGTAAACGGCACCCCCTCCGAAACGACTGATGTGATCAGTGGTGTGCTGCAGGGCTCGGTCCTGGGCCCGATCCTATTCAACATCTTCGTAAGCGACTTGGCCAAGGGACTTCGAGGTAAAATTACGTTATTCGCCGATGATGCCAAACTATGCAATATAGTAGACAAGAGCACAACAGACAAAAGCACAGTGCCTAACAAAAGCTCAATGCCCGACAATATGACACATGACCTACTCCTACTGGAGCATTGGTCCAGGACATGGCAACTAAGTTTCAAATGCCAAAAATTGCAAGGTCATGCACCTTGGCAGCAGAAACCCATGCAGGACTTACACCCTTAATGGTGAGGCCCTAGCAAGGTCTGTAGTAGAACGTGACTTGGGGGTGATCATTAGTGAAGACATGAAAATGGCCAACCAAGTGGAGAAAGCGTCGTCCAAGGCTAGACAAATCATTGGTTGTATCCGAAGAAGTTTCGTCAGCCGTAAGCCCGAGGTCATAATGCTGTTGTACAGATCCATGATGAGACCCCATCTGGAATTCTGTGTACAATTTTGGAGGCCACATTACCACAAAGATGTGCTAAGAGTTGAGTTGGTTCAACAAATGGCCACTCGGATGATCTCGGTCTCAGGGATCTACCGTATGAGGAACGGCTGGATAAATTGCAGCTATACTCACTCAAGGAACGCAGAGAGAGGGGAGACATGATCGAGACGTTCAAATATGTCACAGGCCGTATTGAGGTGGAAGAAAAGATCTTCTTTCTCAAAGGTCCCGCAGCAATGAGAGGGCATCCACTGAAACTCAGGGGTGGGAAATTACATGGCGACACCAGAAAGTACTTCTTCACCGAAAGGGTGGTTGATCGCTGGAATACTCTTCCACTACAGGTAATTGAGGCCAGCAGCGTGCCAGACTTTAAGACAAAATGGGATTGGCACGTGGGATCTCTTCATAGAGGAAGGTAGGGATGGGTCATTAGTGTGGGCAGACTAGATGTTCACCATAGTCTGAGCAGTTTCATTTGTAGTGGGAAAAAACTTCAGGTTATCGGAAGAACATGTCAACAATAACAAGAGCAGCTGGTATACAGGGTTTCCGAAGGGCGGCTTTGGGCACCGGCCAGATGGGCATTGATTAAGCCAGTGACCAGGGTCTCCGCAATTAAAACATCCAGTACTTCTGGATGGATTATTACCACCTCGATCGGAGGCAGGGGCCCGCCCCCTATGAAACCCTTGACCCCTTCTTCCGCGAGGAGCGGACAGGCGTGGTCCCCAGGTAGGTAGCTGGCCCTGATAATGCAGGATTTCCCGAGGCTTAGAGATCTCAAAGCGTAGGAGAGTGTTGCGTAGTGGTTAGCGCTACAGCCTAAGGAACCTGAGGTTTGGGGGTTCAAACCCCGCACTGCTCATTTTTCCAATCTGAAATTCTGCACGAGAACTAGTGGGCCATTCTGAAATCATTTGTTTGACCAGAATCTGCAAAGGAGAACGGAGGTTAGACAGGAAAGTCTGAATAAGTAGGGAATCCATATTTGTATGGGCACTAAGACTCATTAAGCCTCTTCCACACCTATCAAGCTCTGTCTGCAATCCTGATCGAATCACATTGGATTCCTGTTACTCATCACATTACCTTTAAAATCCTACTTTTAGTTTTTTAAAACACTGTCTTTGAACGAACCCCAATTAAGAACATAAGAAATGCCACCGCTGGGTCAGACCTGAGGTCCATCGCGCCCAGCAGTCCGCTCACGCGGCGGCCCATCAGGTCCAGGACCTGTGCAGTAATCTTTTATCTATACCCCTCTATCCCCTTTTCCAGCAGGAAATTGTCCAATCCTTTCTTAAACCCCAGTACCGTTCTATGCCGTATTACGTCCTCTGGAAGCACATTCCAGGTGTCCACCACATGTTGGATAAAGAAGAACTTCCTAGCATTTGTTTTGAATCTGTCCCCTTTCAGCTTTTCCGAATGCCCTCTTGTTCTTTTATTTTTTGAAAGTTTGAAGAATCTGTCCCTCTCTATTCTCTCTATGCCCCTCATGATCTTGTAAGTCTCTATCATATCCCCTCTAAGTCTCCTCTTCTCCAGGGAAAAGAGACCCAGGTTCTCTAATCTCTCAGCGTATGAAAGGCTTTCCATCCCCTTAATCAGTCGTGTCGTTCTCCTCTGAAATCTCTCGAGTAATGCCATATCCTTCTTAAGGTACGGCGACCAATATTGGATGCAGTACGAAAGATGCGGACGCACCATCGCCCGATACAACGGCAGGTTAACTTCTTTCATTCTGGTTGTAATACCCTTCTTGATTATACCTTGCATTCTATTCACACTCTTAGCGGCCGCTGCGCACTTTGCCGTCGGCTTCATTGTCATGTCCACCATTACCCCCAAGTTCCTTTCTTGGGTACTCTCATTCAATAACATCCCTCCCATCGTATAATTGTACCTTGTGTTTTTGCTTCCCACATGCAATACTTTACACTTTTCAACGTTGAACTTCATCTGCCATCTCGTTGCCCATTCCCCTAGTTTGTTCAAGTCCCTTTGCAATTCTTCGCAGTCCTCCTTTGTCCAAGTTCCACTAAATAGTTTGGTGTCGTCTGCAAATTTTATTATCTCAAACTTCGTCCCTGTTTCTAGATCATTTATGAATATATTAAATAGCAACGGCCTGAGCACCGAGCCCTGCGGAACACCACTCATGACCTTCCTCCAGTCCGAGTAGTGGCAAGACAAGACTCGTATTCCTGAGGTTCAAGCTCAGGGTTAGCAGGGTTCTTGTCACAATACACAGAAGATAAATACATATAAGACACGTATATTAAAAATGCATAAGAAGATAGCCTTACTGGGTCAGACCAAGGGTCCATCAAGCCCAGTAGCCCATCCTCACAGTGGCCAATCCAGGTCCGTAGTACCTGGCCAAAACCCAAACAGTAGTAACATTCCATGCTACCAATCAAGAGCAAGCAGTGGCTTCCCCCATGTCTGTCTCAAAAGACATCTCCGCTTTGCGGCAACAAAGAATTGTTGCTCCCTTGAGCTGGCAGTGGGTGGGACGTCACCCATGTATGCATAGCATGGGTAGTCTTTTAATTTCTTAAGGTGACAGTTCACTTTTGACGGTCATTGCCGTATTCCATGGATGATGTCATCCACATGTGATATTTGCTGCTTGTCCTAGGCTATTACAGTACTCCCCCAAAATTTGCAGGGGTTCTGTTCCAGGACCAAAGAGTAACTTGCGCCATGCCTCAGAGACCGAGTATTCAAGCAGAAACTGCTGGATACAAAGTCCAGACTTTGTATCTAGCAGTTTCTGCTTGAATACTCGGTCTCTGAGGCATGGCAGCAAGTTACTCTGTGATTTAGCACAGTGTTTATCTTTGGAAGTGATTTTGCGTGTTCATTATCTGATTTACACTTCCTTAGTATTTGTTTTTTGGTTCTGTTCCAGGGCCCCATGCGAATTTTGAAAAACCGTGAATGCAGTTTTTAGGCAGGGGAGACAGGAGGGGGCAGCTAGAGCGCCGGCGGGTGAAGGAAATCACTCGCAGTCTGCTCCTGATTGGTGTAGCCCAACTTTACTACAGGAAAAGGCAGTGGGAGCAGACCGCGAATGACCAGGTCAGCCATTCGCGAACTGCAAATTCACGGGGGAACACTGTATAATACATTCTCTTTCTTCAGTGGTCTTTCCTCTAACTCTATACAGTGTGCCAAACATTAATTGTCACTCTGGCATGTAACTTTCATGCTAAAATGGCAATTATGTACCACAACGGAGGTGACATGGCAAGAGTCCTTGTAAATGCTCTTAAGTGCTAGTTCTTAAGGTAATGCTTAAGAGTTATTGCATGTAGGTAGGAGGGGGTGGTGTGCAAATAGGTGGGGCTTAAGTGGATTATAGGCGATTTATTTACATACATGCAAAACCTTAAAATGACTGTCAGAGCACTCAGAGTTTTACAGATTTGACTCCCTTAACTCTCTATACTGCCATTTCCAAGGAACAACTCAAAACTTGCACTGTCTTAGAGATAAAATACTTGAAAACAATGGTTTGCAAATAGGAAACAGACTGATTCTCAATCCACTCCTGGTGTGATACAACCTATCTTTCTCTTATTATATACAGGTTTTATCATATAAACCACTGCTGTTTTCTAACTCATGAGAAATATATTTTGTTTATATCCAGCAGATCAGCAGATCAGACACGAATCAAAGAGAATAAAGAATCAAAGAGAAGATCCAGTAGAAATGGAACAAATCCAAACACAGTCGGAAAATGTCAGTGTGAATATTTCCCAGAGACCTGGGAAGATTAACACAAAGAATTGTAAGCAGGAATCAAAGGAAAAGAAATACCCTACAGGAGATACAAGAGATGGAATCATTCAGTGTGAGAGAAATGAAAGGGAGCTCAGTAACATCCCTGAGGACAAGATACACATAGCAGAGAGACCCTTCCAAATTCCTAATAGTGATAAAGTGACTTCTACATTCCTGCATAGCAAGAGGAAAGGAGAAAAACACCAGAAAGAACTCCTTATGTGCAAAAGGAATCATAAAAATGACAAAAAATGTACAGCTAGTGCATGTAATAAAAGTTTAACTGGGCTTAAAACTCTAAAAAATCACCAGAGGATCCACACAGGAGAAAAACCATTTACATGTACTGAGTGTAATAAAAGCTTCACTTGGCTTAGAGGCCTAAAACTTCACCAGATGATCCACACAGGAGACAAACCATATAAATGTACTGAGTGTAATAAAAGCTTCACTTGGCTTAGAGACTTAAAACGTCACCAGATGATCCACACAGGAGACAAACCATATAAATGTACTGAGTGTAATAAAAACTTCACTCAGCTTTCATATCTAAAATGTCACCAGAGGATCCACACAGGGTACAAACCGTATAAATGTACTGAGTGTAATAAAAGCTTCAATTGGCTTAGAGGCTTAAAACTTCACCAGATGATCCACACAGGAGACAAACCATATAAATGTACTGAGTGTAATAAAAACTTCACTCAGCTTTCATATCTAAAATGTCACCAGAGGATCCACACAGGGTACAAACCGTATAAATGTACTGAGTGTAATAAAAGCTTCACTTGGCTTAGTAGCTTAAAACTTCACCAGATGATACACACAGGAGACAAACCATATAACTGTACTGAATGTAATAAAAGCTTCACTCGGCTTTCACATCTAAAATGTCACAAAATGATGCACACAGGGTACAAACCGTTTAAATGTACTGAGTGTAATAAAAGCTTCACTTGGCTTAGCGACCTAAAACTTCACCAGATGATCCACACAGGAGAGAAACCATATAAATGTACTGAGTGTAATAAAAACTTCACTCAGCTTTCATATCTAAAATGTCACCAGAGGATCCACACAGGGTACAAACCGTATAAATGTACTGAGTGTAATAAAAGCTTCACTTGGCTTAGTAGCTTAAAACTTCACCAGATGATCCACACAGGAGACAAACCATATAACTGTACTGAATGTAATAAAAGCTTCACTCGGCTTTCACATCTAAAATGTCACAAAATGATGCACACAGGGTACAAACCGTTTAAATGTACTGAGTGTAATAAAACCTTCACTTGGCTTAGTGACCTAAAACTTCACCAGATGATCCACACAGGAGAGAAACCATATAAATGTACTGAGTGTAATAAAAGCTTCACTTGGCTTAGAGGCCTAAAACTTCACCGGAAGATCCACTCAGGACAGAAACCATATAAATGTACTGAGTGTAATAAAAGCTTCACTTGGCTTTCACAACTAAAAAGTCACAAAATGATGCACACAGGAGACAAACCGTTTACATGTACTGAGTGTAATAAAAGCTTCATTCAGCTTTCACAGCTAAAGAGACACAAAATAATCCACACAGGAGACAAACCATTTACATGTACGGAGTGTAATAAAAGCTTCACTTGTCTTTCAACTCTAAAAAGACACACAATAACCCACACAGGGTACAAACCGTTTACATGTACTGAATGTAATAAAAGCTTCACTCTGCTTTCAACTCTAAAAAAACACACAATGACCCACACAGGGTACAAACTGTTTACATGTACTGAGTGTAATAAAAGCTTCACTCTGCTTTCACATCTAAAAACACACACAATGACCCACACAGGGTACAAACCGTTTACATGTACTGAATGTAATAAAAGCTTCACTCGGCTTTCACATCTAAAAAGACACACTATAACCCACACAGGGTACAAACCGTTTACATGTACTGAGTGTAATAAAAGCTTCACTCAGCTTTCAACTCTAAAAAGACACACAATAACCCACACAGGGTACAAACCGTTTACATGTACTGAGTGTAATAAAAGCTTCACTCGGCTTTCACATCTAAAAAGACACACTGTAACCCACACAGGGTACAAACCGTTTACATGTACTGAGTGTAATAAAAGCTTTACTCGGCTTTCAACTCTAAAAAAACACCAGAGGATCCATAGAAGAGACTAATCAAATACCTGTACTGAGTGTAATAGAAGCTTCAATCAGCATTCAGTCTAAAAATTCACCCAACCATTCACATCATGGAATAAGACACTGGTTGTGAATCAACAGGTTCTTCCTTCTCTCTCAAATAGCTTTAGTACTGTAGACTGGCTCCTCCTGTCTGTGCTGCCTTAAATCCCTAAATCGCCTCTGGATGTCACAGGAGCCATCTCATTTGACTGTCACTGAAAGTCATAGCTGCTATTTTGACTGGAGCCACAAGCAGGGCAGGAGCAATGGGAGGATTAATCCCACCCTAATGTGGTACCAGATCACCAGAATGGTAAGCTAAGCCCAGGAGTATCACCCATAGCGGACTATGGATGAGCTCAGGGAGGAGAACAACATTAGTAGTGTATGGATGGGCCTTGAAGAGGTCTTCTTATGTTCAGGGAGAGATAAAGGGAAGAGGCACTGACAGAAAGAAAATTTTGGTTTCGTCTGAAAATGACTTATTTATCTGCCACATGATAGTGAATGGCTGATTGGCTCTACCAATGTCAGTGTGCTTCTTACTCCTCCAATCAGAGAGGCAGTTTAAAGTGTGCAGAGATTTCAATTTGACCTAGTAGACTTCAATCAAATGTCCAGGCCTTTGTTTCTGTTTATATGATTGCCTACATATTACCATCTGTGCATTTTTTTAATAACTAATTTTGTTCAGGCAGTCCCCAAATTAAGAACATCCAACTTACATTGGACTCACCTGCCTGTCCCTTTCGTGTCCCAACACATCCCTCTTCCTTCCGTGTCCCTACGTGCCCCTCTTCTTTCTTCCCTCCATTTATACTTTGTCCAATTTTGTAACTCTTCCTGTGGGTTTTTACCTGCTCTGGTCGATTCCATCCCTTCAGCCGCACTTCTCTTCATAAAGAGCAATGGCTCCCACGTGATACCTGCAGCTGACCTAGAAGAGACACGAAATTACGACACATAATAGAGGGAGGGAGTAACTTTGGGAAATGAGAGAGAGGAGGCGCGTTGGGACACAGAAGAGAAGGAGCACAAACTTCGGACAAAGGATGGAAGGAGAAAGGGGGCATGATGTTGGTACACAGAAGGGAGGGCGGGGAGCATGAATTTGGGACCTAATATGGAAGAATGAAGGGAGTGAGGGAAAGAGATGCTGCGGTAGGGGAGGGAAATAGAAAGGGAGAATTGTTAGGCATGGGTGTCTGAGTGAGAGAGAAAGAGAGATGGTGCACTTGGGGAAATGAAGAAAGAGGAGAATTGTTGGGCATAGGGAGGCAGAGAGAAATATTGAACATGGTGGTTGGAGAGGAGTTGAGGTAGAGATGCATGGGGAAGAGAGAGATGAGAGGGAAAAATGGTGGATGCGGTGGTGGAGAAGGAACAGTGAGACAGATAGCAAGGGCTGCAAGAAGGGCCTGAAGGATATGGAGAGTATGGGAAAAATACTAGGATCAGAATTTGGGAGGACAAGAAAAGTTGCTCAGAGGGAAGGCTTCTGGGTTAGCCATGGGTAGTGTGGTGGGAGGAAGGATAGAATGTTGGACATGGTAGTGCAGGCAATGGAGGGAGAGATGTGGCATGGTGTTGGAGAGAGGTGACACAATGAGAAATATTGGGTATGGGGTTTGGTGGTCATGGGTGAAAGATGCTGTATATGATCCAGATGATGACAGAGGAAGAAATGTTGGATGTGGTAGGAGAGATGCACTCTGGCAGGGGAAAAAGAGTGCTTTTATGTAGTTTAATTTTGTGGTTACTATAAAGTAGTACTAAGATTATATTGTGTGTACAATACGGTGAAGAACGAAAGTAAGTGTAAACCACCTATCTTTTCTTTCTATTTAAACTACTGTACTTTATTTTGAGGACTATTTCTTTAATATTTAATGTTTGTATAGACTATGTACCGTACAGGAGAACATAAATAAAGATTCTCGCATGATACGAGTTACATACAAACAAATTCAACTTAAGAACGGTTTTAAAAACAGAACTCGTTCTTAACCCAGGGACTGCCTGTAGTTGATTTATACTTATATACTGTATATGCTTGTATTATATGATCTATTGTTTTATAATTTCCAAACGACAATAAAAATGATTTGAAATATAAAGAAAACAGACTTGATGAAGCAAAGGTACAAGGAGCAGTTTGCTGGAAGACTGCCAAAGAGTTTGTGATGGATATACAATGAGATAAGATAAGTAAGGTGGTTGACTGAAATATAGTATTTTAAAGGTAAGTAATACAGTTCAAATGTGATAGAGGGAGCCAGTGCTCTTTTTTGGAAGAGGTATGGTATGAACATAATTCCAAAAATTTGGGCTGGGTTGGAACGCTGGTTGTGGGAAATTTTTGAGTTGCTGCGGTTGCATTTTTGGGGGGCTGGTTTTAGATTTTTGTGCTGTAATTTGGACTGCATCATGGCATGGCATTCTCAAATCGGCTCGGCATTTAGCAAATCAGCACTTAGTGCAGACCAGGAGCACCAATGACGGATCTTGCCCGCCCTCTCCCCACAGTCAGTCTAATCAGAGCCTAGCCTTCTCCCGAGCTGTCCCTATCTCTGTCAACACTCAACAGCCAGGCAGCACATGAGTTGCACTACTGGGAAAGAGACAGGCAGCCCAGGAAGTGCACTTTGAGAGAAAGAGACAGGGACAGGCAGCATGCAATTTGCACGTTGAGAGAGAAAGCCCAGGAATTGCACATTGAGCCAGAGACAGTTGGGCTGAGACATTTTCAGCACCCCTTCATACATTGGGCTGGTTTTGGGCCGCTTTTTCAAGCTAATTGGGCGGGATTATTTAAAAAAAAGTATCTGGCAACGCTGGCAGGAAGCGGCTGAGGCGAACAAGCCATGCTGCAGGAGAGGTGAGAGCAGGACACGGCTGAGAAGGCATTTACCTCACTGGCCTCTACCACGGCTTTGTAAAAGGGGCCCTAAATTTGTGTATAAACATGTGAAATGGTTTTGATTTTATTGCATTTTACTTGCACTTCTACCAGCTTTAAGTGGTAGCTTTAACATCCTGTTATCTTTGAAAATTTACCACCCACCCGCTAAATACCATCTAGCCATACAAATTGGTACCTATCCAAAGAGCTTACCTAGCGCTCTTCATCTATTTCTAATTAATGAGCGTTGTAATTCTTTTCTTCTTGAATCACTTGGTTGTGACCAGACAGTAGAAGTCTTCCTGCCATTGGTCTTACTTCCTGCCCTCTGAAGCTGCTGTTAAAGTGATCTAACCTGATATAGAATACTTTTTTTTTTTTTTTTTTTTTATAAAGGTTGGAATCCAATTAGTAGGATCCAGATCCTCTGTTTATCTCCTAAGAACTGCTGCTGATGGGTCAGATCAGTGGTCCATCGTGCCCGGCAGTCCGCTCCTGCAGCAGCCCTTAGGTCAAAGATCAGTGTCCTGAGTCTAGCCTTACCTGCGTACGTTCTGGTTCAGCAGGAACTTGTCTAACTTTGTCTTGAATCCCTGGAGGTTGTTTTCCTCTATAACAGCCTCCGGAAGAGCGTTCCAGTTTTCTACCACTCTCTGGGTGAAGAACTTCCTTAATTTTGTACGGAATCTATCCCCTTTTAACTTTAGAGAGTGCCCTCTCGTTCTCTCTACCTTGGAGAGAATGAACAAACTGTGTTTATCTACTATTCCCTTCATTATCTTGAACGTTTCGATCATGTCCCCTCTCAGTCTCCTCTTTTCAAGAGAGAAGAGGCCCAGTTTTTCTAACCTCTCACTGTATGGCAACTCCTCCAGCCCTTTAACCATTTTGGTCGCTCTACTCTGGACCCTTTCAAGTAGCACTGTGTCCTTCTTCATGTACGGCGACCAGTACTGGACACAGTACTCCAGGTGAGGGCATACCATGGCCCTGTATAGCGGCATGATAAACCTCTCCAATCTGTTCGTGATCCCCTTCTTTTTTTTTTTTTTTTCAATATCTTTATTAACAATTGCAAAGGAACAAACATCCACGGGCAAGATAGCCGGAACAGAGCCATCAACAACAGTCGGTAACAGCATAAAAGAGAATGCCAACAAGAGATACACAATACAAAAGACCCCATGGATGAATGCCCATCACAATTGACATTTTGAGATAATACCCCTCCCGAAGCTAACACACACCTGCCAACCCCAAGCCCACGCCACAAACCACACCAGCCACACCACTCTCATTCCGCCCAACAACCCGAAGACACCCTCCCTCGCACACACCCCCACACCCCCGCAGATGCAGCTACTCCGGGGAACAAAGCGAAAAGACAGAAGGTAAAAGAAGGAGAAAGAACAAGAACAACAGCCCCCCCCCCCCAAGAAAAGGAAGAGAAGAAAGAAAGAAGTCAAGGGGAAGAGGTCACGTCTTCTGCATCCAAGCTGGAACAGCCCTTCAACACCCACTGCCACAAATCTCGGTAGCAACGATGATTCAGATTCCCAGACTGAGGAACACGCTGAAGTTCATACCGCCCCACTTCAGCCAACCGAGCCCGCCAGAGCTGGAAGGAGACCACAGAATCGCCCACCCAATGCTTTAACAGGAGCTTTTTCACCACCAAGACAGCCATGTAAAGAACCCTGCGCTGAGGGAGTGTAAGCCCCCCCTCAATCAATTCACGTTGATCACCCAAAAGCAAAAAGCCATAGGACCAGGGCACAGCTCGTTGTAGAACGCACTAGAAAAGGGAGAGCGTGCAACCATACGGCAGCAGAAGGGCATTCCAAAAAATGGTGAGTAAGGGAGCCCACAGAACGATGGCATTTGATACAGACTGCATCCTCCCACAGTTCCATACGAGCACCCTGGGCTCGGGAAATATACGCCCGGTGGAGGATTTTAAACTGCATTTCCCTATAATCCGTAGACCCCCCAAGGCATACACAGCGGCAAAGAGATCAAGGAAGGCCTTACGATCCAGAAGAGTGCCAAGTTCAGATTGCCATTGTGAAGCCAGGCGATCAACAGATCCCAGGGCCGACGCATTCTTCAGAATCCGATACCCGATATCTGAGGTCACTCTACTCTGGACCCTTTCGAGTAACACTGTGTCCTTCTTCATGTACGGCGACCAGTACTGGACACAGTACTCCAGATGAGGGCATACCATGGCCCTGTACAGCGGCATGGTATGCCCTCCAATCTGTTCGTGATCCCCTTCTTAATCATTCCTAGCATTCTGTTTGCCCTTTTTGCTGCCGCTGCACATTCCACAGATGGCTTCATTGACTTGTCGATCAATATTCCCAAGTCTCTTTCCTGGGGGGTCCCTCCAAGTATCGCACCTGACATCCTGTATTCGTCTATAAGATTTTTGTTGCTGACATGCATCACTTTATACTTATCCACGTTGAACCTCATTTCCCATGCCGATGCCCATTTCTCAAGCTTGATTATGTCACATTGCAGATCTTCACAATCTCCCTGTGTCTTCACTACTCTAAATTATAGAATGACACAGGGAAAAATTCTGGCCCCGTCCCCGCCCCGTCCCCGGACCACCATCCTCTGCACCACACCGTCCCCGCTGTCCCTTTCACCGCCCCGTCCCCGTCTCTGCCGTCCCCTTCACCGCCCTGCTGTCTCTTTCACCGCCCTGGCCCATCCCTGTCCAGCGTCTTCTCCTCTCCATTTCCCCACCCCAGCACCCTTCACGCAGTCCTGCAGCTCCCTCCCGCCGGCCAGCGGTGCATTTCCCTCCCTCCCTCCTTTTCTCTTAACTTTTCTTCTTAAAACTGGCGATTTCTATAGAGCCTTGAAGTCGCGTCGGGTTACCTGCTAGAAGTCTCTGATGCAACCAGAAACAGGAAGTTGCGTCAGTGGAGACTTTTACCAGCAGGCAACGCGATGCGACTTCAAGGCTCCGGCTGTAATACAGCTCATAGCTCATAGTTTTAAGAAGAAAAGGTAAGGGAAAAGGAGGGAGGGAGATGCATGGATGGCCAGCGGGAGAGAGTGGGCTGCCGGTTTGAACGCTTGTTCACCGCGCGTTCACTCCTTGTTCACCGCCCCATGCTACCATTCACCGCTCCACGGGGCGGTGAATGGCCTCATCCCTGAACTTGCGGTAACCATATTTTTGGGCCACCGTTTTGGCGGGTTACCCGCGGCTAAATGCGGGTAATCACCACCGTGTCATTCTCTACTCTGAATAACTTTGTATCATCCACAAATTTAATCACCTCACTCATTGTACCGATTTCCGGGTTGTTTATAAATATGTTGAAGAGCACGGGTCCGAACACCGAACCCTATGGCACTCCACTCGTAACTCTTTTCCAGTCCGAGTATTGTCCATTTACTTCCACTCTCTGTTTCCTATCCACCAGCCAGTTTTTGATCAACATGATTATTTCACCCTCGATTCCATGGCTCACAATTTTTTGAAGTAGTTGTTCATGCGGAACCTTATCGAACACCTTCTGAAAATCCAGATATACATTGTCGACTGGGTCACCCTGGTCTATCTGCCTGTTTACTCCCTCGAAGAATTGCAGCAAGTTCGTCAAGCAAGATCTTCCTTTGCTGAAGCTGTTCTGGCTGGTCCTTATCAGATCGTGTCTGTCAAGGTGATAAATATAGTAACATAGTAACATAGTAGATGACGGCAGATAAAGACCCGAATGGTCCATCCAGTCTGCCCAACCTGATTCAATTTAAATTTTTTTTTTTTTCTTCTTAGCTATTTCTGGGCGAGAATCCAAAGCTTTTCCCGGTACTGTGCTTGGGTTCCAACTGCCGAAATCTCTGTTAAGACTTACTCCAGCCCATCTACACCCTCCCAGCCATTGAAGCCCTCCCCTGCCCATCCTCCTCCAAACGGCCATGCACAGACACAGACCGTACAAGTCTGCCCAGTAACTGGCCTAGTTCAATCTTTAATATTATTTTCTGATTCTAAATCTTCTGTGTTCATCCCACGCTTCTTTGAACTCAGTCACAGTTTTACTCTCCACCACCTCTCTCGGGAGCGCATTCCAGGCATCCACCACCCTCTCCGTAAAGTAGAACTTCCTAACATTGCCCCTGAATCTACCACCCCTCAACCTCAAATTATGTCCTCTGGTTTTACCATTTTCCTTTCTCTGGAAAAGATTTTGTTCTACGTTAATACCCTTTAAGTATTTGAACGTCTGAATCATATATCCCCTGTCTCTCCTTTCCTCTAGGGTATACATATTCAGGGCTTCCAGTCTCTCCTCATACGTCTTCTGGCGCAAGCCTCCTATCATTTTCGTCGCCCTCCTCTGGACCGCCTCAAGTCTTCTTACGTCTTTCGCCAGATACGGTCTCCAAAACTGAACACAATACTCCAAGTGGGGCCTCACCAATGACCTGTACAGGGGCATCAACACCTTCTTCCTTCTACTGACTACGCCTCTCTTTATACAGCCCAGAATCCTTCTGGCAGCAGCCACTGCCTTGTCACACTGTTTTTTCGCCTTTAGATCTTCGGACACTATCACCCCAAGGTCCCTCTCCCCGTCCGAGCATATCAGCTTCTCTCCTCCCAGCATATACGGTTCCTTCCTATTATTAATCCCCAAATGCATTACTCTGCATTTCTTTGCATTGAATTTTAGTTGCCAGGCATTAGACCATTCCTCTAACTTTTGCAGATCCTTTTTCATATTTTCCACTCCCTCTACGGTGTCTACTCTGTTACAAATTTTGGTATCATCTGCAAAAAGGCACACTTTTCCTTCTAACCCTTCAGCAATGTCACTTACATACATATTGAACAGGATTGGCCCCAGCACCGAACCCTGAGGGACTCCACTAGTCACCTTTCCTTCCTTCGAGCGACTTCCATTAACCACCACCCTCTGGCGTCTGTCCGACAGCCAGTTTCTGACCCAGTTCACCACTTTGGGTCCTAACTTCAGCCCTTCAAGTTTGTTCAACAGCCTCCTATGAGGAACTGTATCAAAGGCTTTGCTGAAATCCAAGTAAATTACATCTAGCATATGTCCTCGATCCAGCTCTCTGGTCACCCAATCAAAAAATTCAATCAGGTTCGTTTGGCACGATTTACCTTTTGTAAAGCCATGTTGCCTCGGATCCTGTAACCCATTAGATTCAAGAAAATATACTATCCTTTCTTTCAGCAACACTTCCATTATTTTTCCAACAACTGAAGTGAGGCTCACCGGCCTGTAGTTTCCTGCTTCATCCTTGTGACCACTTTTATGAATAGGGACCACATCCGCTCTCCTCCAATCCCCAGGAATCACTCCCGTCTCCAGAGATTTGTTGAACAAGTCTTTAATAGGACTCGCCAGAACCTCTCTGAGTTCCCTTAGTATCCTGGGATGGATCCCGTCTGGTCCCATCGCTTTGTCCACCTTCAGTTTTTCAAGTTGCTCATAAACACCCTCCTCCGTGAACGGCGCAGAATCTACTCCATTTTCTCGTGTAACTTTGCCGGACAATCTCGGTCCTTCTCCAGGATTTTCTTCTGTGAACACAGAACAGAAGTATTTGTTTAGCACATTTGCTTTCTCCTCATCACTCTCCACATATTTGTTCCCAGCATCTTTTAGCCTAGCAATTCCATTTTTTATCTTCCTCCTTTCACTAATATATCTGAAAAAATTTTTATCTCCCTTTTTTACATTTTTAGCCATTTGTTCTTCCGCCTGTGCCTTCGCCAAACATATTTCTCTCTTGGCTTCTTTCAATTTCACCCTGTAGTCCTTTCTGCTCTCCTCTTCTTGGGTTTTTTTATATTTCATGAACGCCAACTCTTTCGCCTTTATTTTCTCAGCCACTAGGTTGGAGAACCATATCGGCTTCCTTTATCAGCGCCTCTACCATCTTTCCCGGTACCAAGGTCAGACTCACTGGTCTGTAGTTTCCAGGATCTCCCTTTGAACCTTTCTTGAAGATCGGCATAATATTTGCCACCTTCCAGTTTTCTGGAATACTTCCCGATTTGATCGACAGATTGGCTATTAGTTGAAGCAGTTCAGCTATAGCCCCTTTCAGTTCCTTAATTACCCTTGGATGGATGTCATCCGGTCCCGGGGATTTATAATTTTGAAGCCTATCAATCTGCCTGTTTCCCATCTTCGTTTCCTGCGTATAGCCTATCGGATTCCGGTATTTTGTGTATATCCTCTTCGGTAAAAACAGATGCAAAAAAATGTGTTCAGTTTGTCGGCGATGGCTTTGTCCTCCTTTAGCACTCCCTTTATTCGATGGTCATCAAATGGCCCCACTGCTTCCTTCGCGGGTCATTTCCCCTTAATATATCGAAAGAACGGCTTGAGGTTTTTTGCCTCCTTGGCTATTTTTTCCTCGTAGTCTCTTTTGGCCCCTCTCACCACCTTATGGCACCTGCTTTGATACTGTTTGTGCTTTTTCCAGTTTGTGTCTCTTTCTGACCTTTTCCATTCTTTAAACAAAATCTTCTTGTCTCTGATCCCTTCCTTCACCGCTACAGTGAGCCATGCCAGTTCTCCTTGTAATCTCTTGCTTGCCTGTTGCTTGTGTGTCCTCTCTGGTTGCCCTTTGCTCTTCTTGCTTGCCTGTTGCTTGTGTGTCCTCTGTGGTTGCCCTCTGCTCTTCTTGTTTGCCTGTTGCTTGTGTGTCCTCTGTGTTTGCCCTTTGCTCTTCTTGCTTACCTGTTGCTTGTGTCTCCTCTGTGGTTGCCCTCTGGTCTTCTTGCTTGCCTGTTGCATGTGTGTCCTCTGTGGTTGGCCTCTGCTCTTCTTGTTTGCCTGTTGCTTGTGTGTCCTCTGTGGTTGCCTTTTGCTCTTCTTGCTTGCCTGTTGCTTGTGTGTCCTCTGTGATTGCCCTTTGCTCTTCTTGCTTGCCTGTTGCTTGTGTGTCCTCTGTGGTTGCCCTCTGCTATTCTTTGCATTTACTCATCCCTCCTTAAGGCTCTTCGCAATGGCGCTCTTGCTAAGGCCAGCGTCTTTAACGCTTGCCTTTGACGCACGCAGAACGGCTGAGCGCTGTTAGCCCCTCCCTTTTTAAGGGGGTGCTCTGGTGGATGATGTCTGGGGTGGGCGGAGCTAACTCTCGCTGCTGCCCCTTGCTCTCTCCTGCCTTCTGTTTCTGTTTCCCTTCTCTCCTGCTCTGCTTCTCTCCTCTCCTGTTTGCCCTCTGTTCCTCTCCTGTGTCTCCTTGCTTCTTTTGCAAAGCTATTAAACTCCAAGCTGCTTTATGTGTACGCCTGAGCTAAAAAGCCTGTGAGAGGAACAGTTTTAGTGAGTTATAAATGTGGAAATTAAGTTAAATTAAAAACATAAAAAAATTAACATAAGAACATATGAATTGCTGCTGCTGGGTCAGACCAGTGGTCCATCGTGCCCAGCAGTCCGCTCCCACGGCGGTTTTTAGGTCAAAGACCAGTGCCGGATCTAGCCTTACCTGCGTATGTTCTGATTCAGCAGGAACTTATTTAACTTTGTCTTGAGTCCCTAGAGGGTGCTTTCCCCTATAACAGCCTCCAGAAGAGCGTTCCAGTTTTCTACCACTCTCTGAGTGAAGAAGAACTTCCTTACGTTTGTATGGAATCTATCCCCTTTTAACTTTAGAGGGTGCCCTCTCGTTCTCTCTACCTTGGAGATGGTGAACAACCTGTCTTTATCTACTAAGTCTATTCCCTTCATTTTCTTAAATGTTTCAATCATCCCCTCTCAGTCTTCTCTGTTCAAGAGAGAAGAGACCAAGTTTCTCTAATCTCTCATTGTATGGCAACTCCTCCAGCCCCTTAACCATTTTAGTCGCTCTTCTCTGGACCCTTTCGAGTAGTACTGTGTCCTTCTACATATATGGCGACCAGTGCTGAATGCAGTATTCCAGGTGGGGTCATTCCATGGCCCGGTACAGCTGCATGATAACCTTCTCTGATCTGTTTATCATCCCCTTCTTAATCATTCCTAGCATTCTGTTTGCCCTTTTCACCGCTGCTGCACATTGCACGGACGGCTTCATTGACTTGTCAGCCAGTACTCCCAAGTCTCTTTCCTGGGGTATCTCTTAGAGTACTGCACCGGACATCCTGTATTCGTGTATTAGAGTTTTGTTACCGATGTGCATCATCTTACACTTATCCCTTATAAAACCATGGTCTGGCAGACAGCTGATTTTGGGTGGGCCTGTGCTCAAAGTAGAGGGCTCAAAATTTTGTCTTAGCCTCGCCCCTGCCCCTACATGCCTGAGGATGTCCCTCAAAGGCAGCTAGAACTCCTTTTTACTTAGCTTGGCAGATAGGTACCAATGCTAACACTTCACGCATGCTTAGTTGTCGGTGGCTCAAGGATGCTGCTGCCGACTGCAGAGCCTGGTAGGAGAGAGTTCTGGCTACCATTTCGAAGAGGTCCTAAGCTGGTGATGCTTGAGGATCCTCACCAGCTACAGCAAAGGTCAGGACCGGTGGTAGACATTTTAAGCCCCATGTTAAAGAATAAAGGAGGGGGTCACCCAAATGCCCTCTCCCCTCTGATCTCTCCACCTGCCATTACATTCACAGCGACATGCCCTCACCAGAAACAGAAGATAGGGTCACAAATTTAGAAATAAAAATATATAGACAAAAATTGAACTGGGAATTCCAAGAAGTTAAACAGCATGTCCCACAACAGTGGAGAAATAAAAAGGGAAAATGCATTTCCTATTCTGGTGAACACAATACAAAAACATCTGCTAATATATTTCAATTAATTAATCAATTAACATATTCCAGTTAATAAATTAAAAATATTTTTTCTACTATCTTCTGCTAATTCTCCTCTAAGCACCTGCTGTCCAATTCTCTTTTCTCCTCTTTCCTGTCTCGTTCTATTACTTCACATATGCCTCTGACATATTGGTCTTTCCTTTCTTTTTTATTTACTGACTCTGTCCACTCGAATTTTACCCTCTCTCATCCTTCTTCTGTATACAGCCCGCCCTAAATCTCCTTGGGGTGATGATTAGACAGATGCTGTTCCATGCAACTACAAATCAACAAGACCATCGAGAAAACCTTTGTAAGCATGCGCAACCTGCTACAAATAAGAAAATTCTTTGACAGGGAGCAATGCCGTCTCCTAGTTCAATCTCTAGTCCTGGGACTTTTAGACTACTGCAACATCCTTTACCTTCCATGCCCCGCAAGAATGATAAAACAATTATAGACAGTACAAAACACAGCTCTCACCAAGCAAATATGACCACATCACCCCCGCATACCTAGACACATACTGGCTCCCTACACAAGCGCAAATATTATTCAAATTTTACTGTCTATTAATCAAAGCAATGAATGGCACTGCCCCCACCTATCTAAATGATCGCCTAAACCAGAATAAATCAACCACATTCGGACCCCATTTACTCACCCCCCAATCAAAGGCATAAAGCGCAAGAAGATGTACGACAGCCTACTAGCAACGCAAACAACTAAACTAGTCCCTTTCCTCTTCCCTCCTGCCTCCCTTCCCCCATAGTCCAGCATTTATCTCTCTCTCTTCCCTCCCTACCACTGTCCAACATTTCTCCTACCCCTCGATCCAACATTTCATTTTTCTTTTCTCTCCCCCCCCACACACGTGTGCTTCTCTCCCATTGACTACCACCTCTCACACCCTGGTCCACTATCTCTCCCTCTATTCTCTCCACACACCCCCATGCAATATCTCACTTTCTGTCCACTTCACTGCCATGTCGAATATTTCTCCCTCTCTTATCACTCCCCGTGCAGCCTCTCTCTTGCCCCCTCCCCCTGTGCAGCATCTGTCTCTGTCTCTCACCCCTCTTCCACCATACCCTTGGAGGAAAAGTCCATAGTCTGTTATTGAGAAAGACATGAGGGAAGTCACTGCTTGCTCTGGATCGGTAGCATGGAATTTTGCTACTCTTTGGGGTTTTGCCAGGTACTAGTGACCTGGATTGGCTGCATGGGAACAGGCTACTACTGGGCAAGATAAACCATTCGTCTGATCCAGTAAGACTATTCTTATGGTCAAATATATTTTTATTGAGCAATCAAAAAGTAACAGATCAACACAACAAAGTACAAAACCAGCTCAATAGAGTAGGAAATGTCCCCAAAAGAACCCCCCCCCAAAAAAAAACCCCAATGAAAACAACCCCCCTCCCACCCCCATTCCCACCCCTGGGTCCTCCTTCCAAGTACATAATAACAAAGAATTAGAAAAGAAAGTAAAACACCAAGCTAAACAAAAGGGCAGGTACAAACAAGAATCCTCAATTAAGTATCCGGCTGCGAGCCAGAGGGGTCAAAGTAGACCAAAAAGGTTCCCAAGTGGTCTGGAAAAGGCGGCCCTGTCGAGAAGACAAATCAGTCACATCCCTCCGCTCCCACATCAGAAGAGAAATCATTCGGCATCTCCAAAGGGAATAGTCCGGAGCTTCGGCCTCAAGCCATTTCAGCAAGATGCATTTCAAAGCAATCTGGATAGACCACTTAAGGAAGGCTGCAACTCCTTTAGAACATGGAAAGTAGTGAGGAACAGTCCCAAACAAGAGCAAAGGGGAGCTGCGAATGTTGACATGCCAAAGATTCTCCACAAAAGCAAAGATAGCAGTCCAAAAAAGCTGCACCTTAGGACAAGTCCAAAATATGTGTCCCAAGCTTGCTTCCGGAGCCTGGCAACGAAGGCAGGCTGCGTTTAGACGGAAGTGGGATAAATAAGCCCTTCTAGGAGAGATATATATACGAAAAATCAATTTAAAATGTTGTTCCCAAAAGGTTGTATATTTACGAAAAGCAGGCAGACGGCGGACAGCCTGAAGGAGTATGTCAGAAGGCAAATCAACAGCAAGATCACAGGACCAAGCATTTCACAGCTGAGAATGGTCAAACAAAGGGCATTCATCTTTCAAGTGGCGATGATGAAACTTGAGAGGGACCGGTTGTTGGGAACCAATGATAAAAGCCATGGACAACGACTCCTGACAGGAGGCCTGCAAGGAGCTAGAGGGTAGGGAAGAAAGGTAATGATGGATTTGCAAGTAAGCAAAATAATCAGGAGGGAGAGCAAATTCTGCTTGCAATTGAGCAAAGGATTTAGTGGTACCATCATCATTAACCAAGTGAAATATATAATGAATGCCCTTCGTTTCCCACCGAGCAAAACTCGGCCCATCAATCCCAGGTAGGAAAGAACCATTAAAGCGAAGAGACAGAAAGGGAGAGACAGAGGAAGAAAGAGAGTGAAATTTACAGACCCAACGCCAAACCTTCCGCAAGGGTTGATGTAATATTTTCACAGAAAGAGACTCAGGTTCAAGAGAAGGGATGGAATGAAGATAGGCACTAAAGTGAGTAGAAGGAAAACAGGAAAGTTCCAGAGATGTGTTAGTAAACCCTGAGGTACCCCTAAAGAGATCATTAATATGCCGCATGCCACAACCAACTGTCAAATAGCGGAGATTCAATAAGTCCAAACCACCTCTATACCAGGGAGTCGCCGCCCGCTTATAAGATAGACGAGGTCTCTTACTAGCCCAAAGAAATTTCTGGACCAGGCGCTCCAGTCTGCGTTTGTCACAAGAAGTCAAATAAAGAGGAAGGACCTGAAAAACATAAAGCCAACAGGGAACTAGGAGCATGTTATACAGGTGCACTCGACCCAGAAGCGAGAAAGGAAGAGTTTCCCAAAGGTGCAATCTATTCTGGAGAGCTTGAAACAGCGGCGTCACATTTAACCGGTACAGACTAGATAAGTCCAGCGGAATGGTAACCCCCAGGTACCGCAAAGCGGAATCAGCCCAGCGAAGAGGAAAAGCACCCCTCCGCGAAGTTCGTAAATCAGGTGGAAAAGGTAAGGCCAAGGATTTATCTAAATTGAGAGACAGCCCCGAATAAAAACCAAATTCAGAAATGAGATCCAGGGCTTCCGGGAGAGAATCTTCAGGCCGGGTTAGAATCAAGAACATGTCATCCGCATATGCCAGAGTCTTAAGCTCAAAGTCGCCAACCGAGAGACCTCTAACCTCCGCAAACCCCCGAAGAGTACATAACAATGGTTCCAAAGAAAGAAGGAACAGAAGGGGGGAAGGGGGCAACCCTGTCGGGTACCACGAAGAATAGGGAAAGAGTCTGAATGGGTCCCATTGACAAGCAAGGAAGCCTGCGGATTGGAATAGAGTGAATGCACGGCATCCAGAAAGAACCCTCCGAGCCCCACATACTCCAAGGTACGAAACAAGAAAGACCAGTGAATGCTATCAAACGCCTTAGAAGCATCCAGGCTAACAAATAGAGTCGGAATTTGGCGAGATTGACACTGAGCAAGAGCAAGAAGTACCTTGCGGATATTGTGTACAGACTGGCGGCCCCGAACAAAACCAACCTGATCCTCATGTATAAGCTGTGGTAAATGAGGAGCAAGACGATCAGCCAACATGCGTGCGAAGAGTTTGAGGTCAACATTTATTAAAGAAATGGGACGATAAGACCCCGGCAAATCAGCTTCCTTACCCGGCTTCAAGAGCAAAGTAATAAGGGCCTCGTTCGCAAAGCGCGGAAAAGAACCACGGGCAGTAGCTGCATTAAAATATGCTAACAAAGGTCCATAAAGAGAAGGGGAAAGGAGTCGGTAGAAATCACCAGAGAACCCATCCGGTCCCAGAGCCCTATCAGAGCGGAGCGCTTTAATGGCAGACTCCAATTCAGCCGCCCGAAACGGACTATTAAGAGAAGAAATCACATCCGCTGACAAACGAGGCAGCCCAGAAGAGTGAAGATAGTCCGTTAACATCTCCAACGAAGCGTCATCCGGAGCGTCATATAACCGACGAAAAAAGTCAAATAGGACCCCGGAGATCTCAGAAGTTTGGGACACCACCCCACCACTCCGGGTCCGTAAAGACAAAATCGGCTTCCTACCAGTCGCAGCTTTAACTAAACGGGCCATAAGGCGGTCGGGTTTGTTCCCATAACGAAGAAAACGATGCTGATAAAAGGCTTTGCATTTTTTGGGAACGAGAATGGAGAAGCGAGTTCAGGGCCACCTGAGTAGACAGATAACAATCTCGAGTCTCCTGTGAAGGATGGAGAGTAAAGGACCGCTTCGCCAAACGCAAGGCCCATTCCAGAGTAACTATCCCTTGATTAATACGCTTGTTACGAGCACATAGAAATGAAATGATATGACCTCGAATCATCGCCTTCCCAGCCTCCCAAAACAAAATAGGATCATCCATGTGGGAATCATTATTCGTGGAATAGTCATCCCATTGGGCCTGCAGAAAGGTACAAAATTCCGTATCCTTGGCAAGATAGAAAGGAAACCGCCAGGATGACGCCCGGAGATACGTAGAGTCCAAGAAAACATCTATCCAAATCGGGGCATGATCAGAAATAGACAAAGGACCAATCTCAGCCGACTGAACAGAAGAAAACAGAGGGAGACAAGAAGATATAATCCAAGCGAGACCAAGTGCCATGGGCACGAGAAAGATGAGTATAGATCCTGATCAGGATTCATGACCAAGTTAAAATCTCCCAGGAGAAGTATAGGATCACCAGAAAAACGAGAACAAATTTGGAGCAACCATTGCAAGAAGGCCGATTCTTCAGAATTAAGGCCATAAACCACTAATAAAAGATAGGAGCGCCCTCCCAAGGTAAGTCGTAAGAGCAAGGATCGACCATCAGGCTCCTTATCAAGAACCTGGACACCAATGGGCGAAGACTTGCGGACCAACACAGCAATGCCCCCATGACGGCCCGAAGAGGAAGCAAAATACACTTCCCCTACCCAAGAACGACACAACTTAAGATGTTCTGCATCAGTCAATCTAGTTTCCTGTAGACAAGCAATATCAGACCGATAACGTTGTAGGGCAGCAATTATTTTGGATCTCTTGACAGGCGACGTGATCCCCCCAACATTCCAAGATGTAATTCTAAAAGGGGTACTCACAGCAGAAAATCAGAAAGGAAGCAGTATAAGAGAAAGAAAAAGCAGAGGAAAACTACCCCAAGGGCCCAGCCCCCCCCAGAGCAGCAGTAATTACCAGAGGATAGTGATGGATAAAAAAAGGTGAACAATGGAACATATCAAAAGTATGGAACAAACATACAGAAGGAGGACCCCCCACCCCCACAAACCCACCCCACCAACACCCAAGTACCCTCCCTCCCACCCAATCCAATATCCCAAACTCCAACAAAAGTCCCGTCCCATAAAAATGGAACGGAGATAAAGCCACACGAAGACGTGTCAGGGCCCCCAGTCCCCCAACCCCACCCAATTCACACACCCCACAACATCCCAATGTACCCTTAGCAAACCATCCACCATATCACCCAATCTCCCAGGCACACAGAGACAACACAAGCAAACGCAGAGCCTAAAAGAAAAATCCAACCCTGCATCCATAATCAAGCCCCACTCTAATTGAACCGTAGTCAACCCCCCCCCAACATCTCACACCCAATCGGACACAATCGTTCCACAACCCCAAGCAAAACTCAAACCTCGCAAGCATTCTCCAAGTATTCAAGAAACAGCAGTCACTCAAACAAGAAGGAGGGCAGACACACAAGTGATCCCACAAGAAGGGAGGTAATAAGTGCAGACAAAACAGCTGTAGAGGATATTAGGGAGTACATCAGGCTCAACTCCCCACACACAAACATACCCACCAGGAATCCCACCCAGGGCCTCTCAATCAACCAGCACCCCAACAACATCCAACCAAAGACCAGAACAAACAATAACATAGCTGTATTCTTTGAAAAACAACAAAAACATTCTGAAAAAGTCACAAGGTGAAACTTGGGGTGTCAAAGTGCAAACATCAGAATAAAATCAGAACTCAGGCTCCCCAAACAAAATCTTTTAGAAAACAAACAGTGTAAAGAGGGCATGCAAAGTCTGCTCAAAGTCCCTAGGGTTTCAAGGAGCAGGCCCCTCCAGCGTTGCAGCAAGATTTGTCCATGTCCACCGAGGCACAGTACTTCCCCCCTAAACACAGGGGCAGGGGGAAAACTCAACTGGGGGCCGAAGGTCAAAATACAGTCAGAGCCAGACAGAAAGCTCCCCCAAGAGGCCAACAAGCAACAATCCAAGGAGAGGGGACTGCCATAAGAGGAAACCACAACAAAGTCCTCTGAAGGCCTCCTGGCATGCCCACGCCTCTCCCACCAACTCAGCACTGCCAGTGGGGTCCAGCCCCAACACAAGAAGGGTCGGGGGGGGGACCCCTACAAGGGCCATAGGCCAAGGGCAAGGACTCTAGCCATAGTTAACAAGAAGTCCCCCCCCCCCAAGAAGGGATCCACAACCATCCTGAATGAAGGGGCAACAGAAAAATGGAAGGTGCTGCAAAGAAGACAAAAGCCTCAGGAGGCCGAGGAAGTGCCAGCCTCCCCCGGAAGGGCATCCAGGTATGCCTGCGCGTCCTCCGCTGAGATGTAGCTCTTCCACCCGGTGGGCGTCCAGATTCTCAGTAATGCAGGATAGGTGAGCTGGAAGCGCAGTTTGCGTTCAAACAGGGCAGAGCAAACCATGGAAAACTGACGTCGCCGCTCTTGTAAAGCCGGGGAATAGTCCTGGAACAAGCGGACCGGGGTTCCTTCATATGTGAGCGTGTTACGATTTTTCCGGTAAGTGCGCATCAACTCCGCTTTATGCGCTGAATTAAGGACCTTAAAGATAGTGACCCTCGCTCGGGTATAGTCCTCAGTTCCTGCCCAGGCGGTGAGCACGCTCCAGCCTTAAGGGCCCCATACCAGCAGGGAGAGGCAACGCTGTTTGAAGCCAAGACTCCAAAGCAGGGAGCAATCGAGAGTCAGAAACCGCTTCAGGCAGCCCAATCAGACGCAGATTGTCGCGTCTCGAGCGGTTTTCCAGGTCTTCAATTTTATCTTCCTGGCGCCGAAGTTGAGCTTTAAGTGAGGCAAGATCCACAGCAGAAACAGTGTGGGCCTCTTCCAAGTGGGCGACTCGGGTCTCCAACTCTCCAGTGCGGCGGGTGGTGTCCGTGAGAAGAGATTCGAAAGAGGAGAGCTGGGTAGAAAGCTGGTCAAAGCGAGCATCCAGAGCTCGCACCACCGAAGCTGACAATGCTTCTATGTGAGCCGCAGATAAAGGGAGCGCGGAACCTGCCTCGGCTGCCGAAGCCATCTTAGTATCAGCCCGCAATGCTCTCACCTCCCGATCCTTAGAAGCGCGGCTCCCCTTCCCACTCATTACCGGGCTATTGGAAGGAAGATAGCGTTCCATACAGCAGAAGTGTAAATTACCATCGGGAAAAGTAGATTCGATGGGGTGTTAGGCGCAGGGGGACTTGGGGCCCCGGAGCACGAGCAATGCACGTCTTGCTCGGCTCAGCACATCACGTGACCCCCCGTACGACTATTCTTATATTCTCTCTTGCCCTTCTCCCCATGCATCATCTCCCTCTCCTGCCTATCTCCCCTGTATGCAGCATCTCTTTCTCTTGCCCCTCCACCCGAAACCTTCCATCTGCTGGTCTCGCCTCTCTCTGACATAACTTCCTGTTTCTGCCTGGAACAGTATTAACATCATATCTGTTATTGGAACGTTGTAATGCATCCTTATTAACTGTTTAATTGCTATTCTGTTTACACTGTATTATATCCCAGTCATTTGGAATATCCTTCCTTGCTATTATAGTAGTGTTTATACTGACATTTATATTTCTGTTATATGATTGTTCTACAGCGCTGTTATATGTATATAATTTTGACATTGTTTCTTGCTGCTCCTATTATTAGGTTTCAATTTGCTGTTTCCAAGTTTACTTCATTTATTCTATTTACTGTATGTTTATATTTGATAATTTTACTCTTGTTATGCTGTTAAATTGTAAGCTTAATGTTAAACTTTACCTACTGTACATCGCCTGGGGTGATTCTCTTCATAAAGGTGTTTAATAAATCCTGATAAATAAACAGAGATAGAAAATGGGCAGACAATTCATCAGAGAATGAAAATCTGGGAGTAGTTGTCCTGCCTGAACAGAAGCTTTTCCAATCATGTTCCTCTGGGCTTGTGCTGTTTGCAGAATTTAGAAATGAATCCAGATCATTCCTGGCTATAGGGGAGAAATTTAGGGGGTTCTCTCTTCAAATTCAAGTTCAATTTATTTAATACTAGTGTTTAAGCCCATTACATTATGTCTGTCTGTCTTTCTTTCTTTCTGTCTCTCTCCCTCTTGCTGTCCGTCTTTCTTTCTGTCTCTCTCCCTGCACCTGTGTCTTTCTTCCTTTCTTTCTGTCTCCCTCCTGCTGTCTGTCTGTCTGTCTTTCTTTTTATCTGTCTCTTTCCCTGCCCATATATAGCAGCAGCATTTCCCTCCCCTCCACTTCTCTGTGCAGCAGCAATCCCTCCCCCTCCATTTCCCTGTGCAGCAGCATTCCCTCCCCCTCCAATTCTCTGTGCAGCAGCGACATTTCCCTCCCCCTTCACGTCCCTGTGCAGCAGCATTTTTCCCTCCCCCCTTCCCTTCCCAGCAGCTGGTTGTTTATGGCCGGCACCCGTAGTCCCTTGCTGGAGTTATTTTTAAGTTTATAGCTGCCACGACAGCTCCTCTCACTATCCCCGCCTATATCGGAAGCTTTCTCCAACGCAGGTGCAGCCCATGAGAGGAGCCACGGCGGCAGCTTTGAGTTTAAAAATAACTTCGGCCAGGGAGTGTAAGGGAGCAGGCCAGACCGCGGGCCGCAGAACATTACCTGGGGGCCGTGAGTGTGGGGCCGTTGTCTAGTTAGATGGAGTGAGGTCGGGAAGTAGGAGTCGCATTCGTGCGTCCCTGCTTAAAGTGCCTCGCATGCGCTGAAGAAACCACCACTGAGTCCTTCTACTGCGCATGCGATGCCACGGAGCTACGGCTCACGAAACACGCAGGTAGGAGTACGCATGCACGCTTAGAGTATTATTATTAGTGATACTGCAAATATAAAACCAAAGGTGGAGGTCACATGACGCCATGAGCGGGTGAGGACGTGTTCCTGATCGGCTCCAGGACCCCGCTCCTCCCTTAGCAATTTTCGATGTTTTTTTGGCATTTACGCTGACGCGGATCACTCGCTCCCGACCTGGGATCCCATGGACAGGTATTTAACCTGGTCCCAGGAGGCGGCACGCATGAAACCAACGCGCAAAGAAAAGGAGCGTGCGAGCCCTGGTGCGGGCAAAATGGCAGCCGCTTCCAGAACCGCTGTCTCGGAGTTCACGGCCGCGGCGCTGAACGAGTTAAAAGCGGCGGTGGCACAGGTTCTGGGTCCTCAGATGGACACCTTGACGACCCAGATGACCCGCCTGGAGCAGCTACTGACCGACACGGCGGCCCGAATTACCGAGCTGGAACAGCGTGTGTCCACAGCAGAGGATTCCCTAAATTCACATGAACTAGATCTCTCGGCCTTGCAGGAAACGGTTCATCTCCAAGCTGCTAAATTGGATGACCTAGAGAACCGTTCTCGCCGAGGGAATCTTCGTTTTATGGGAGTGCCTGAAAATATACCGGACCTGATAGCTGAGATGGAGGGCTGGCTGGAGCTAGAGTTTCCTGATACAGCGTCCTTGGGCCCGCTCTGCTTGGAACGTGCACATCGTCTTGGAGCGCGCCCGGCCAGGGATTCCAGGCCCCGGGTGGTGATCGTCAAATTCCTGAACTATAGACACAAAATGGAGATCTTACGGCAGTACCGTGCTAAACGCGATACTCTGAAGTTTCGGGGCTCCGCTGTCCGGATAAGCCAAGATTACTCAGCAGCCCTCACAGAACGCAGGAAAGCCTTTTATCCACTATGTTCTAAATTGGAGGAGAGCAAACATCGTTTTCAATTCATTTATCCAGCGGTCTTGAAGATCCAGCATGGGGGCTCCTGGCATATGTTCACCGAGGCCTCTGAAGCCGCAGACTACATTAATAAAACTCTACAATCTTCTTCAGAGCCTCCATGAAACTCCTCAGAGTTTCTGTGCTATCACTACTTGTTGGTGGGGCTCTTAGCCACTTAGCCGGATGCCACATAATTGTTTTTCATTGTTCATTGCTAATGTTGCACTGTTGATTTACTATTAATAATTGGAGGGGTGGGGTTCTGTGGGGCGCCAATTTTTGGACCTCTTGCATATTCCTTCGGGGATATGATTTTTGGGTTTCTTTGGGGTATGGGTGGGGGAGGGAAGATAGGTTGGGAACAGCCCACTGATATGATGTTTTGGATTCTAATCATTACCTTTTTCTTGCTCACTATTTGCTATGGGGGTAATTTCGACATTATTTGGTTTTCTACTGCTTACTCGGGTGGGGCTGGGCGCCCGGGTGTCAGATACTTACGGCATTTTGTTTTATATCGTCTGTGCTTTGACCCTGGGTGACCACTCCCTCCGTATTCTGTCCTGGAATGTGTCGGGAATTTCATCTCCAGTGAAACGCACCAAACTCTTGAGACAGATAAAACACCATCGGGCTGACCTGGCATGCTTGCAGGAGACTAAATTGTCCCGGGAGGAACATCAAAAGTTGCAAAGGGGCTGGGTGGGCTCTGTTTATTCGGCCTCTTCTTCGGGGAAAAGAGCGGGAGTATGTTTATTGGTCCGTAAAGGCTTACAATGTTCTGTAACGTTAATTTCTGAGGACCCTTTGGGTAGATATCTGCTCTTAAAAATTTCTCTGCAGGGTACAGACTTCCGGCTGCTGATTGTATATGGGCCGAATACCTACTCCCAGGACTTTTTTGATTCTCTGGCGTCCTTAGGTCTCCAGGATACTTCGCTGCCCCTGGTTATAGCTGGAGATCTTAATCAGGTGATGGATAATTCTCTTGATCGTTCCGGATCTTCTGTATCATCTCCACCTAATTTGAATAAAGGTATCCCCTTTCTATGTCAATCTTTGGGTTTGGTAGATCCCTGGAGACTTCTCCATCCACTGGAACGAGACTATACACACCAGTCGCGTGACCACGGGTCCTTCTCCCGTTTAGACTATTTGCTGATTTCGGAATCTCTGTTTGTCCAAGTTTCTGAGGCTACCATAGGCCCGCTAGAGGTGTCCGATCATTGCCCTATTTGGGTGGACATGGCCTGGAAGTTGTCTCCCGTCGGTGGTGTTTTCCATCTTGTCTCCATGAGGACCCCACCTTTGGGGAATACCTCCGGACTTGTTGGGAGGATATTTTGACGACCAATGCACAACACCACACCAACCCGGGCCTATTCTGGGAAACCGCTAAAGCTGTCCTTAGGGGGGCGATTATCGCTTACATAGCAGCACGGAATAAACGCATTTCGGCAGGCATTATTCGTTTGGAGAGAAAGTGTTCTTCTTTGAAGGCGGCATTCTTGCGTACCCCTACCGCCGCTTTACGGGATGAACTTCATTCGGCTCAGGTATCCCTTAATACATTAATTCATGATCGTACTAAACGCTCTCTTATTTATCGCAAATATAAATTCCATCGCTATGGAAATAAACCGGGCCGGATGCTGGCATCTTTAACCAAGAATTGGCAGGAATCTAGATATATTTCGAAAATTCGGCATGGCCCTAACACTTATACAAAACCGAAGGACATTGCAGATGCGTTCTATCAACATTTTTCTACTTTCTATTCGGATCCCGGACTGTATTCTGGCCCCGACGTCTTAGACTATTTAGCAGATGCAGGCTTGCCTTGTTTCACTGAACAACAGCGGGATACCCTGAACAGACCTATACAGGGCATAGAGATCCAAAAGGCAATCAAGACATTGCGCTCTTGTACAGCCCCCGGTCCGGACGGGTTTTCGGCGGAATTCTTTAAGATGATGTCGCCTCAGCTCTGTGCATCTTTGATGTCCTACTATGATGAGGTCATGGAGAAAGGGGCTTTCCCAGACTACGTGAACTCTGCCACCATCACATTACTTCCTAAACCGAACAAACCTAGGGATGACGTTGACTCCTACAGACCGATATCTTTACTCAATGTGGATGTAAAAATTCTCTCGTTTGCTGGCCAATCGGTTGACACCTCTCTTACCGCATGTTATCTCTCCAGCGCAGGTTGGCTTTGTTCAGGGCCGCCACTCTGTTCTTAATGTTCGTCGGGCGCTTCTGGCTATGGCCAGAGCGCAAGCCTCCGACACCAGGGGCATATTAGTGAGTCTAGATGCGGCCAAGGCATTCGATCAGGTTCTCTGGCCTTACCTGTTTTCGGTTCTCGAGTATGTGGGCATTGGAGAGTATTTTTTAGCTGCATTGCGAGCCCTGTATTCTTCCCCCAAGGCATCGATTTTGGTCAACGGGATTTTTACACCGTCCTTTGAGGTTGGTAGAGGGACACGTCAGGGTTACCCACTGTCGCCCTTACTGTTTTTGGTATACCTGGAACCTCTCCTTCAGACATTTCAGAGGGATGACATCTTAGTTGGATTACAAGAGGGCTCGTCTCAACTATGGGTACTGGCATTTGCCGACGATATCCTGTTGACCTTGGCTCGTCCTCAGCGGTCTCTGGCTCAGGCTCTTGAGATACTGGATGAGTTTCATCTTTTCTCTGGTCTTACGTTAAATAAGCAGAAGTCCTTAGTCCTACCCCTGCAGGAGGAGATTCGGAGCTCTTGGCAAGGACCCTTTCCCTTAGAGTGGACTTCCACGCCCTTACGCTATCTGGGGATTTGGATTCCACAAGATTTGACTCAATTGTACGTGCTTAATGTTCTTCCTTTGCTTCAGCGAACGAGACAGAGGCTCCGAGCTTGGCGCTCCTATCCGTTAACTCTTTTAGGCAGGATAGCCTTATACAATATGATGATCATTCCCCAATGGTTATATCTTTTACAGACATTGCCTTTGCTATTACAATATCGTCATCTTCGTGTCCTTCATAAATCATTGTCAGGGTATTTATGGGGCGGTAAACGTTTTCGGATTCCCCTTCATACACTTTCTTTACCTGTATCTCAAGGAGGCCTGGGACTGTTACATTTGGGGAGAATGAATATAGCTTGCCTGCTCCGCCACTTGAATGATTGGTTTGTGGGACCTCCCATTTTTCGGCAGCCGGGGTTGAGTGCCTTGCATTTGCTCCCTTTCACTTTAGCTATTTATTACATGTCTCAACATTACCTTTGCGTACTCAACATTATGGGGATTTATTCTTAGGCCCGGTACGAAAAATTTGGAAAAGATTATGCCAGCAGTTACATGTCCGGTCGGATGTGACCCCATGTTTGCCTATTAATGGTAATGCAGACTTTGCTCCTGGTTTTGACCTGGGGGCTCCATCTCAGTGGACTCGGGGTGGGGGTGGGGGGTGTTTTACCTGTCTCAAGTATTACAACCAGATGGCACACTCCAATCATTTCAGATGTTGTTGGATGCTCATATATTAACTACCAATGATTGGTTGAGTTATGGTCAACTTCTGCATTATGTTCAATCTCTCCCTCGACAGGCTTTATTGGAGGAAGTACAAGAAACATTATCAGAATCTTTTTGTTTAACGGCGCAGGTTCCCACTCCGCTTCGTTTCTACCATCGCTTTCTTCAAGAGTTGGCGGGGGAACTGGATTATATAACATTGGCCAGTTCCTGGTCTATGGATCTACAGTGTCAGAATCCATGTTAAAGCGGAGTTTTAAATTGGGGTCGACCGTCCTGGTGGCAGCGATTGAAAGGGAACGCTACTATAAGTTCCTGGTTCGAGCTTATTTTGCACCTGTGCGTGCCTATAAAGCACATATTAGCCCTTCTGCAGGCTGCCCTAAATGCGCTGCTACCAGGGCAACCCTCGGACACATGTTTTGGCTATGTCCTGGTATTCGGGCCTACTGGCGGCGCATAGGACTTATGATTCAGTCCCTGTGGAAATGCTCCTGGGTACCTACATCGACTTTTCTCTTCACTTTGAAACTTTCTCTGGACCCGGTTAAGCCAGGTGTGAATGCTTTTGTTCAAAGGGCTATCCTTGTTGGTATAAAGACTATTTTACAATGTTGGTTGTCTTCACAAACACCTACTGTCTCGCACTGGCGGACTCAGATGATTTATTGGGCAGGATATGAACGACAGGCCATTCCTGATTTACACTCTAAAAAGGGTATTTTATTTCTCCGTTGTTGGAGACCTTTCTGTTCTACTTTGTCGCCTGTAGCAAAAGCTCGTTTGCTTGATTGATTATTCACTTGATTGTATATACAGTGGCTGTTCCTGGGGAGAGAGGGGGTGGGGGTTTGGATGGGGGGGGGGTTTCTTGTGTATTGTATATTGTTTGTTTTGTATTCTTGCATATTGCAGATTTATTGAAACTTTAATAAAAACAAATTTAAACATAAAACCAAAGGTAAATCTAAGTGGTTTACCATAAAAAGTTAAAAATAAGTAAATATATAAAAAGTTAAATAGGGTGGGGGAACAAAAAGAAAATAATAAAACATAAAATACAAAACAGTCGAACCAACTGAAGGAGAAGGAGAGAGTCGGTAGGTTACAAAGGGGAAAAGAGAGAGAAGGGCAGAAAGTGAGATTCAGCACTGCAGGGTTTAGTTCACAAAGGAGAGCTTCTGAAAGGATAAAAACCGATGACGTCACAAAGGTCAGGGCGGAGCTTCTCGCTGAGGGAACTGACGGGCCCTACAGCGGGAAGAGGCGGAGCTTGTACAGAGCCTAGCTGAAGAGATTCCCTTCAGCGAATGGGACATTGGCAGGGTCAGTCCCCTCCCTGAAGAGCAGAACGGCCAGGTTGACTCTTTCCCCCTCTCCCTCCCTCCCCGCCCCAGAATGATGCTGACCACAGAGTGCCGGAAATAGTTAAACCCCTCCTCCCCTTCTACTACTTTTCCGCCCCAGCTTTTTCTGACCAATCAGCCAAGAAGAACCCAATGTGCGTCCCTCAGTGTGAAGCCCCGCCTTCCCTTCTACTATTCTTCCGCCCCAGATTTTCTCTGACCAATCAGCACTAAAAGGGGTGGAGCCAAGAAGAAAATCCCATGCCTCTCTCCATACACCGAGCGCTCAGTGTGAAGCTCCGCCTTCTCTTTGTGGTGTCATCAGCCTGTGCCGACCAGGAAACGAGTCTTTTCTTCCTTTAATTTTCCGGTTGAGCGGAAGCTTCCGGCTCCGAATCTCATTTCCTGTCCTTTCTGCCCCCCACTGCCAAAGCCAAAGCCTGGTGGACAATGTCTGAGGGAGCTTCTGCCCGGGTAGGTCTTGTTGGAGAGAGATCAGGAGTGCAACTGCTTTCTATTGCTCTAGTCCTGACCCTGATGTCTTTGTAAACTAGCTCCACCCCAAGTGCTGAGTGTGTTTCTGCTTTCTGTTTCAGATGCAGGTGACATTTGAGGAGGTGGCTGTCTCTTTCTCCCAGGAGGAGTGGGAGTATTTAGATGAAGAGCAGAAGGAGCTCTACAGGGAGGTGATGAAGGACAATTATCAGATCCTGATCTCTCTGGGTAAGGGATAAATTGACACCTTTATTAGCCATATTGGGCCATCATTATAAAGACAGTTTTTATTATCCCAGGACAAGCAGGCAGCATATTCTCTACATGTGGGTGACGTCATCCGCTTTTCAAGCAAACTTGATTGAAGATCTCAGAGTTTGCTAATGCTGTACCACGCATGCGTGTGCCTTCCCACTCCACCAGAGGGCGTGTCCCCTCCTCGTGGTCTTCAGTTATTAGTTTTCCGCGGAGCCATTAAGCCCTGTCTCTCTTCTCTTCGTTTTTTCTATGTGCTTTTCTTGCATCGTGGCTTCTTATTTTTACTTTGTTCGGGAGTCGCTGTGCTCTTCTTTTTGTTTTCGTTGTTTTTCCTAGTTTCGTGTTTCAGCGAATCGGGGGCTCCCGGTTTGCCTTGGCCGCGGCCTTCTTTTTAACTTATGTCCCGGCCCTTGACTGGGTTTAAAAAGTGCACTCAGTGCGGTCGGGTGATTTCGATCACTGACTCACACCTCTGGTGCATCTTGTGCCTTGGGGTCGACCATCCTATGGGCTCTTGCCCTCGTTGCGCTATCCTCCAACCTCGGGCTCTCAGGAGGCGTCGAGCGCGGATTGCGGAGCTCTTCGCTATGGAAACTGATCTACCGGCAGGCCCGGTCTCAACCACAGTCTCGCTGTCGGCCTCGAAGACCTCGGTCCTGGGAAAATCTCCCTCGACCTCGAAGACCTCAATGGCCCCGGCCTCAAAATCCTCCACTGCAGGTAAGTCTCCTCTTCCGTCTTCAGGGTTGGTTCAGCTACCTAAGAAGTCCTCCTCGGATTCTCTGACCGTCCAGGCGTTGACTGCCTCGACGAAACCGCCTACTAAGGCCTCCAAGCATGCCTCCACCATAAGGGAATACTCTTCCTCGAGGTCGCCCCCGTTGGAACGCAATGCCTTACCAGTAGGGTGGAATATGGTCTCGGTGTAGATGTTCGAGGATATGCTTAAGGCTATCATCTCCTCGCAGCTCTCCTCTGCTTTGGCTTGGCTTGCCCCATCCTCGACCTCGCTCACGACGGACCAGCCTGAGCGTCGCCTCTAGGGTTCTCGGGGCAAGGGGCATCGGTCTCGGCGTCTGTCCTCGTCTGACTCTTCCCCACTTCCTTCGCGGCGGGAATCCCCCGCCTCTCGGCCTCTTTCGAGGCACCGGTTGAGGTGTCTTTCTCCCTTGTCCCGGAGAACCGCTAAGAAGCCCAGGGATTCCTCCCTGAGGTGGGGTAGATCACGTGGCCCTCATACTACGGGGTCTATTAAAGCCTCGGACCTGGTGTTGTCTGATCCGAGTCTTCAGCAGTCACCGGTGCGGTATCGGACTACTTCCCATGGGGCACCAGCGTCGGGAACTTCTGCCTCTTTTTCCTGACGCTTGTCGTCTTCCCAAGCCCCGTGAGGGGAGCTTCGTCGGTTCTCGGTGCTTCAGACCCCTGGGTCCTCGCCCGGCGGGGCTTCTTCGACGTCTGTGCACTGACATGCCTGCGCAGTACTCTTGGGAGGCTTCCCCGTCTTTTTTTGCTGCCTTGCAGTCTCGCTCGACCTCCCCCCTTGAGGGGCGGTCTGAGAGCAAACCCTCTTCTTTCACCAGGTTTGTCCTGGACATGGGGAAGGTGTTGAATTTGGACCTCCAGTTGGATTCCCGTTATACCAAAGAATATTTGGAGGAGATGGAACTTCCCTATCCTCCTAAGAAGTCCTTGCGGTTCCCCTTGAATCCGGTGTTACAACAATCTTTTTTCCGCAACCTGGAAACTCCATATGCTATCTCGGCCATTCCGTCTAAAATGGAGTCTCGGTACCAGACTGTCCCCTGTAAGGGGTTCGAGAAGGCTCAGCTTTCCCACCAGTCTTTGATGGTGGAGTCTTCTCTCAAGAAGTCTCACCCTTCTAAGGTCTATGCGGCTGTCCTGCCTGACTGGGAGGGCAGGACTATGGATAAGTTTGGCAGGCGCCTGTACCAAAATTCTATGATGGCTAACAGGGTCCTGAATTACAACTTTACTTTCACGTCCTATCTTAAGCAGTGCATTAAATCTCTGCCGTCCTTTCAGGATGACTTGCCGGTCCACCGCTGTGCGGATTTCCTCCGGCTTCTGGATACCCTTTTTGCAGTTTCGGCTTTACATGTTCCACGCTACGTATGATGCGTTTGAACTTTCTTCTAGGGTCTCTGCCTTCGCTGTGGCCATGCGTCGCTTGGCGTGGCTACACATAGTGGATATGGACCCGAACCTGCAGGACCGGTTGGCAAATCTTCCATGCTTGGGCAATGAACTCTTTGATGACTCCATTGAGGCGGCCACCAAGCACCTCTCGGAGCACGAGCGCTCCTTTGCCTCCCTGGTCTGGGCCAAGGCGAAGCCTGCTCCTTCCAAATCGTATAGGTTGCCTCCTCGGCGCTACCCGCAGAAATCGACGCCAGCGTTTTCTAGACCTCCTCCGATGCGTCCACAGCAGCAGAGGGCACTGCCGAAGCCGCAGACCCTGGCTGCGGCCAAGCCGGCGCCATCCTTTTGACTGTCTGGGTGGGAGGGGGCTGGCCTCCTCCGCCCTCGAGCTCTCTGCCTATTGGGGGCCGTCTCAGCGCTTTTTTTCACCGCTGAGCTCTGATCACTGTGGATAAATGGGTCCTCTCCGTTATCAGGGAGGAGTATTTGCTCCATTTCCAGTCCTCACCTCCGGACAGGCCCCCCAGGAGAGTATCCTTCGAGCAGCGCACAGCTTCCTCTGCTTCTCCGGGAGGCTCAGGCCCTCCTTCACCTGCGGGCGATGGAGGAGGTCCCCTGTTGTCAGCGGGGCTCCGGGTTTTACTCCCGGTACTTTCTGGTTCCCAAAAAGACCATGGACCTTCGCCCCATTTTGGATCTCTGGGGGCTGAACAAGCTTCTTGTCAAGGAGAAGTTCCGCATGCTTTCTCTTCCCACTTTATATCTCTTTATGGAAGAGAGGGACTGGTTGTGTTTGCTGGACCTGAAGGAGGCTTACACTCATGTGCCAATTCATCCGGCCTTTCGACGCTTCCTTCGCTTTCGGGTGGGGGACCTTCATCTGCAATATCGGGTCCTTCCATTCGGGCTCGTTTCATCCCTACGGGTCTTCACAAAATGCCTCGTGATGGTGGTGGCGGCCCTGAGGTCTTCAGGTGTTCCGGTACCTCGACGACTGGCTAATCAAGGCACCGTCGAGGGAGGGTTTATCTCAGCGACCCAACAGACTATTATCTTCCTTCAGCATCTGGGGTTTGAGGTAAACTTCCCAAAGTCCCAGTTGTGTCCCTCTCAGTCCCTGGAGTTTATTGGAGCCGTGCTGGACACAGTTCGCCTCTGGTTGTTTCTGCCTCAGTCTCAGCAAGCCAGTCAACAGATCTCCCTGAGGGCTTCGTCTTAGCCAGGCAGATGATGATCCTCTTGGGGCACATGGCCTTTGCCCTTTGCCAAATTGCACCTCCGGATGCCTCAGTGGACTCTGGCATCTCAGTGGAGGCAGGATCCCATAACTCAGCACATTGCGGTGACTCCCTCCTTGAGGTGCTCGCTGCGTTGGTGGACCGACTCTTCCAATCTTTCCAGAGGTTTACTCTTTCTCGTGCCTCCTCCTCGGAAAGTCCTCACGATGGACTCCTCAGCGTAAGCCTGGGGGGCTCATCTTGACGGCCTTCGGACTCAGGGTCCTTGGTTGGATGCGGACCATCGCTATCACATCAACCTGCTGGAGCTCTGGGCTATTTACAGGGCGATGGTTCGTATGGACAACCAGGTGGCGATATATTATGTGAACAAGCAAGAGGGTGCGGGTTCCCTGTCGCTTTGCAAGGAAGCGCTTTGGCTTTGGGAGTGGGCGATACGCCACAATGTCTTCCTTTGCGCGGCCTACATCCAGAGCGAGCAAAACTGCCTGGCAGACAGGTTAAGTCGCCTCTTTCAGCCACACGAGTGGTCGCTCCATTCCTCGACTCTGCGTCAGGTGTTTGCTCGGTGGGGGACTCCACAGATAGATCTGTTCGCTTCGCCCCTCAATCACAAGTTGCCTCGCTTTTGTTCCAGGATCTACTCCCTGGATCGTCTCGAGGCGGATGCTTTCCTTCTAGATTGGACGGGCAGGTATCTCTATGCATTCCCTCCTTTTCTTCTGATTCTAAAAACTCTCGTGCACCTCCGATCGACACACGCTGCTATGATTTTAATAGCACCTCGGTGGCCCAGGCAGCCATGGTTCTCCCGTCTTCTCCAACTCAGTGTCCGGGAACCTCTTCTGCTGCTTGTATTTCCGTCTCTGCTGTCTCAGAGTCAGGGTTCGCTGCTGCACCCCAATCTGCAGTCTCTGCACTTGATGGCTTGGTTCCTTTCCACCTGACTTCCTCCCGGGGGTTCTATCAGTCGGTGTGCGATGTTCTAGAAGCTTCTAGGAAGGCTTCCACTAGGCAGTGTTATTCTCAGAAGTGGTCTAGATTCGCTGCGTGGTGTGTTTCCCAACGCGTTGAGCCTTTGTCTGCCTCTTTGACCTCTGTGATGGAGTACTTGCTTCATTTGTCTCGGTCTGGGCTTAAGACGACTTCTATTAGAGTTTATCTCAGTGCAATTGCTGCCTTTCATCGGCTACTCGATGGGAAATCGCTCTCGGTCCATCCGCTGATTTCTCGCTTCATGAGGGCCTCTTGAATGTCCATCCTCTTCTCAAGCCTCCCACGGTGGTTTAGGATCTTAATGTGGTTCTCACTCAATTGATGAAATCTCCATTTGAATCCCTGGATAGGACCCATCTGAAGTTCCTTACTTGGAAGGTGATGATCCTGATTTCTCTCACGTCTGCTCGCAGGGTCAGTGAACTACAGGCTCTGGTTGCGGACCTGCCTTTTACTGTCTTTCATCATGACAAGATGATCCTGCATACTCATCCTAAGTTCTTGCCTAAGGTGGTTTCGGATTTCCACCTTAATCAGTCTGTTGTCCTTCCGGTGTTTTTTTTCCTAAGCCCCATTCTCACCCTGGGGAAGTGGCGCTTCATACTCTTGACTGTAAACAGGCGTTGGCTTTCAATCTTCATCGCACCCAGTCTCATCGGAGGGATCCTCAACTTTTCTTGTCCTTTGATCCTAATCGGTTGGGGCATCCTGTTTCCAAGCCCACCTTGTCCAACTGGTTAGCTGCTTGAATTTCCTTCTGCTACGCTCAGGCTGGTCTCTTGCTGCACGGTCGGATCACGGGGCATAAGGTCCGAGCGATGGCTTTTCTCAGGTCCACGCCTATTGAGGAGATCTGCAAGGCCGCCACTCAGTCTTCAGTTCATACCTTCACCTCTCACTATTGTCTGGATGTTTTAGAATAGTGTCATTTTAATTTTGCTAAAAATTTGAATGTAGGCCCCTCTTGATCTTGAGGCCCTAGGCTGAAGCCTAGTTAGCCTATAGGAAAATCCGGCCCTGTCTGCAATATTATTTCCTGTAGAAATGACTCCAGGAAGATTTTGATGGCTACGAATATGAAACACGCTAAGAGAGTGTTTACGTGTCGACAATAAAGAGCATAATTTAAGAAACAATGATAGTAAGTTGTCATCAATTGACGAGGTTATGTAGGCACCGGGAAGCTAGTAAATTAAATTACGAACATACAGACTGTCTGTGATCAGGTTCAATGGACAATGGGAAAAGGTTTGCAGGGCAAGAATAACAGCAGCTACTTCTGATCGTTGAGCGGATTGTTGCGGGGGAGTGAATAAGACTCGCGAAGTGTTTTCTTGGGTCCAGTGCACGACTCCGCGTGTCTTGCTGCCATCTGTATAGACAGTAAGAGCGTCAATTATAGGTGTTAAGCTTAGTGCAGAATGAAAATCCAAAACGCCTTCTGCAAATAGAATTAATCGTTTATCTTTACGATTAGGATAATGATGACAAATATGACCGATGTAATTTGTTAAGGCAATTTGCAATTCATCATTATATTTAAAAAGAAATTCCCATTGATCTTGTGAAATGGGAACGGTGATAGATACCAAGTCTAATCCCATGATGTCTAGGGCTCTATTTCTTGCCTTACATATTAGCGAACTATACATGTATTGAGGAAAGCTGATATTCTTAGGGGGTGTATGTGGTAGATAGATCCATTCCATTATATGTAAGCGATTATCGGGGGTTACTTGGCCTAGAACTGCAACAGGTTGGCGTTTCTGTGGAAGGATTAATAAGGAAAGGGCTATGTTATCCTGAATCCTATCAGCCCATTGAGTTAATAAATGCTGATTAATAATCGCTATCACTTTTGGAATGTTTGGTGTTATACAAATCAAATCTGAAGGTTGTTTGCCTTTAGTCAAAAGATGAAATAAGGGGCTGAGAAGATCAGTAGATATACAGTGGTGCCTCGCATAACGAACGCCTCGCACAGCGAACGCTGCGCACAACGAACTTCATGTCTTGCTTCCTACAACGAACTTCGTTTCACACAACGAAGTCGCCCGAGCTGCATCCTTCCGCGCAGGCACTGCGCTTAACTGCCCTCTCTCCGCCTGGCTCCCTGTGCAGTGGCGGACCGTCGGCTCGCAGGGGCCCGGCGCCTACTGCTGATGCGTTGGGGGGGCGGAGCTACTCTCGCCGCTTCCCCGAAGCTAGAAAAAAAAAATGAACAGTTAAGTCCCAGTTTTTGCCGCTGAGACTCTGCCCTCTCTCACTGTAAAATTAGACTCTACTTAGTCTGTCTTTAAATTTAAAAAATGTGTGTTGTTTTAAAAAACAATTATGTTTTTAGATGTATCTAAATAAAAATAATAAAAAATTTATCTTTTTTTATGTCATCTTAGCATATTTTATGCTACAGAACGAATTATTTTTTTTAACATGTATTGTTATGGGAAAACGCGTTTCACATAATGAACTTTTCGCATAACAAACTTGCTCCTGGAACGAATTAAGTTCGTTGTGTGAGGCACCACTGTATTAAAATAGGGGCGTACCCAATTAAGAGTGCCCAGGATTTGTTGAAGTTCAACATACATGATTGTAGAATGAAGTTTTAAGGTAATAATGGTAGGAGAGCGTACCATTGTAGTAATTTATGACCCAAATAGATATAAGGATACTGCTTCTGAATTTTTTCTGGTGCAATGCACAATCCATAATGTTTTAAATGTGTGGTCAATTCAGAAATCCATTCTGTTTTTAGTTTTGGTGCTGCTATTGAGATGTCATCCATATAATGATATATTAAAGCACCGGGAGTATTTGTTCTGAAAATTTGTAATGCTTGAGAAACATATATCTGACACAGAGTGGGACTGTTTGACATCCCTTGTGGCAATACCGTCCACTGATACCTCTGAGTTGGTTGACTATGATTAAGAACAGGCACAGTAAATGCAAATTTTTCTTTATCATCCGGATGTAGAGGTATTGTAAAAAAAAAACCAATCTTTAAGGTCTATTACCAAAGCCTCCCATTTTATCGGGATTATGTTAGGATTTGGAGTTTCAGGTTTCAAGTTTTATTAGTGTTTGATGAATCGCTTATTTAAATTCCTAAGCGATGTACAATTTAAAAAAGAAGGGGTAGTGAGTATATTAGAATCATTTCGGACTTACAAAATAAGACTAACATGAATCGTGAGGGATAGGGGGAAAGTTACAATTCCTTGTTTAAAGTTGAAGAACAAAGGGGAAGTAAACGAGAGGAAGGGTAAAAAGAATTAAAGAAAAGAAAAGCAGGCTTATACTTTCAGGTCAGTAAGAGATATGTTGTAAGCCCATTGATTTATTTTGCATTGATTTATTTTGCTAAGATCATGTACCGGAGAATTCCAAGGGCTTGTCGTAGGCTCTATATGTTTAGCATTCAATTGTTCTTGAGCTACTTGATGTAAAGCTTCTAACTTTGGTTGTTTTAATGGCCATTGTTCCACCCATAGCGGTGTTTCAGTAAGCCACTTTAAGGGCAAGGCTTTATGATTCATTATTGTATGTGCAATATAGTATTGAATTGTGATAACAAATCCCTCCCCCAGAGATTTAGATGGACTGGTAATATATATGGTCTGACAGTTGCTGTCTGCTCTGTTCCTTCTACCGTAACTGTCAGCCAATACTTGCTTTGTTTAGCCTCTTGCTTTCCTCCAATTCCCCACACTTGCTTTACTTGATCAATGGGCCATTCTGACGGCCATTAGTTGAGAGCTATTACAGTGACATCAGCTCCAGTATCTAATAACCCTTGAAATAAAATGTTATTGAAATATACATTCACCAAAGGACGATTATTACCTATTGTTTGTGTAAGAGAATATACCTGCTTTGTAGTAGAACCAAATCCTTGATTCCCACGAACCACCTCTTTTCCTCCTGCAGGTAAGATGAATGGCAACAAAATTAATTGTGCAAATGATTCTCCAAAATAAACAGTTTGGGGAATGTTAGTCCAAATTTGTATCTTTATATTTCCTGTGTAATCAGCATCTATCACTCCAGGAATTCTAAATATACCCTTTAGGGCAGCAGAAGATCTAGGCAATACCAACCCTACAGAGTTAGGAGGTAAAGGCCCCGAAAGCTGAGATTCCAATCGATATATTTCTCCTGCTATTTTCAATTCCTGTTCTGCTTGAATATATAAGTCTATGCCAGCACTTTGAGCTGTTTCCGATTTGGAATTTAACACAGTTGGCTTTGCGCTTGAAATTTCAAGGGGCATGTTATTTTAGTCTCTGTTTGTACCGGGGCAAGAGACCTGCCCGATGGGAAGTTTCCTGAAGGCTTGTTTCCCGCTGTTCCTGAGCGACTTTGATATCCCTTCTTACATTTTGGACAAATACTAGGGGGTCGCCCTCTGTTCAATATAGGCGGTTTATGTTTAAATCATTTTTATTAAAGCACAAACATAGCAATGAACAAAACATGGCACAATTTTCAAGTATCACACAAGGCCAATCCCCACCCACCCAACCAGCCAACCCCCCTCCCACCCACCCTCCCACCCTGGCAGCAGCGGTAACAAATCAATAAAGATAAAGCAAAATGGGAAAAGAAGTCCATTAAGTACTCCAAAGTTGGTTTTGAACGTAAGGTGTAAAAGTCAAGCTAAAAGGGTACCAGCACTGAGCGTACAATCGTCCAGCTTTAGTCGACAAGTCCATCACTTCACGACGTTCCAGTAACATTTGGTGTAACATTAATGCTCTCCATTGGGGGACGGTCGGAGGTTGTGGTGAAAGCCATTGCAACAAGATACATTTCCGTCCCAGCAACACAGTTTTCCGAAAGAATGCTGCACAACCTGGTCTAGGTGGATGAAATCGAATCCGCATCGTGAAAAGGATACAGGCGGTTTATTAATATTTGCCTTGCAGTTTCGTTTGAAATGTCTTGGTTTTCCCACAACCATAACAATTACCTTTTGGAGTGGAACTTTTTTGTACTGCAGCGGCCAGAAGGCCCATTTGATGTGTTTGAGTGCCAATATCAGCACAGGCTCACAGCATATCTGCTAATGTAATATCTGCCCTGTTTCCTAAACCTTGTAATGCTTGACGACAATGTGGGGACAATCCTGACAGTTTATCATATAGAAATGTTTTCGGTTTTCGTCTCAATTTTAGGATGAGAAAGGATGGGGATTGTATGAGGAGTGGAAACAGGTGAAGGGAAAAGGAAAGTTACATTTATGTTGCAGTGTATTTTCTTCCATGGAGTATCAAAGAGAAGACTGGGAGAGAGGGGGAAGGCGAGAGATAGCAGGTCAAGAGCTCTTTCAGGATGAGTCATACAGCTGGACACTAGAAGAAACAGCACTGCCCAGTGGATTTCTGGACGCAGACTGGATTCCCAATGACTAGAATTGGGGGTTAGGCCGTGGAGAGCCACAGCCTGCCATGTTGGAGTAATGTAGCAGAAGTTAGGGGGTAGTGGGGGGAGGGTTTAGAGCAGGGGTATCCAACCTTTTGGCTTTCCAGAGCCGCATTGGCTGAAATTTTTTTAGGGGGGCTGCACAAACGCTGCAGCAAGACAGAGGAGGGAGCCGGCAAGACGGTAAACCCCCCCCCGGGGGCAGCAGAGGAATACACTGCTTTGCCCTTGACCGGGGCCGCACAATATACTTCACGGGGCCGCATGCGGCTCTCGGGCCGCAGGTTGGACATCCCTGGTTTAGAGGATTATTGGTGGGGGTGTGTGGAATTGTATTAGTAATTTAGGGGCCCTTTTAATAAGGCTTAGCATCCACTAAGTGTCACATGGCCCATAAGTATAAAACAGGTCCTCAACATTTAGCACACATTAATTCCATTACTGTGTGCTAAGATTTAGTAAAAGGGCTACTTGGTTTTATTTATTAACTGTTTGTATACTGTTCTTGATATACAAGTGTGAATAAAGATGAAAATTGAAATAAAAAAATACCTCCAGAAAACCTAAAAATGTATCAGATACCCTGAACAGAAATCGCACAACTCTGTGGGAATTTAAGGAAAGACATTGCTCCCACTAAAACACGAGAGCTAAACTGCGGGAATATTATCAGATGGAGATTGTAAGAAAGCATATCAGTCTGAGCATGCTCAGTGTGTTTGTTTTACCTTATTCCAGATGTTCTGGGTGTGAACAAGGAGATCTTCATGTTGTATAAGGAATGAAGACGATTGCATTGAAATGGGGGTAATAATACATTGAACTATTTAGAGTGGGAATTAGACTATAAAGTTGAGTAAAGAGGAATTATGTTACTTTTATGAGGAATAAAAAATTTGAGAAAATTAATGCAATTTTCATACCCCAGGAAAAGATTCTCCAACCATCACCCCTAAGATTATATCCCACATCGATCGAGGAGAAGAACCGTACATCAGGGGTGAGCCTGGATCAGAAGAAAGAGAAACTGGGAAAAGCAGCTGCTCAGGTGAGTGTAGTAATAAGAGGGACTGGGGTAAAAATGCCTTCTATAGACCCCTCTGTAGGGTAAACGCTGGGAGTTCTGCCTGTTTATAGCTAAGGAAAAGTTATCCTATTTTTTGCTCCATAAGACGCACCTGACCATAAGACGCACCCTAGATTTAGAGGAGGAAAACAAGAAAAAAAACATTCTGAACCAAATTCTCCCTGCTGGGCTCTGCACTGAACCCCACACTCCTTGCCAGGCTCTGCACACTGTCCCCCCTCTCTGCCAGGCTCTGCACCCAACCCCACACTCCTTGCCAGGCTCTGCATCCTATCCCACACTCCTTGCCAGGCTCTACTCTGTCCCCCCTCTGGTGGACTAGTGGTAGGCCAGGACAGGGCACAGGGCAGCCCAACCCGTTGATCCAGACCCTAGCAGCCGTGTCACTATAAAGAGCACTAATAGCGTTATAGAAAAAGGGTTCCATCCCATGGTTCACAGTCATAAGCGCACCGGACAAACGGGCGCCGACAAATTGGAGTGGGTAATTGAGCGCAAGACAGCAGTGCGCCGCACAAAAACCTTATTTTAAAGGGCTCCGACTGTTTACGCTGCCGTTGGGGGTGGTTTTGGGGTTTGTAACCCGCCCCCAATTATAGAGGAAACATAACTTTTTCTCTATTTTTTAGGATGCCGTATATTAAGAACATAAGAATAGCTTTACTGGGTTAGACCAATGGTCCATCAAGCCCAGTAGTCCATTATCATGTTGTCCAATGCAGGTCACTAGTACCTGGCCAAAACCCAAGGAGCAGCAATAGTCTATGCTACCGATACAGGGCATGCAGTGGATTCCCAGTGTTTTTCTCAATAACAGACTATGGACTTTTCCTCCAGGAACTTGTCCAAACCTTTCTTAAAACCAGCTAAGGTATCCACTCTTACCACATCTTCTGGCAACGCGTTCAAGAGCTTAATTATTTTCTGAGTGGAAAAAAATTTCCTCCTTTTAGTTTTAAAAGTATTTCCCTGTAAGTTCATCGAGTTACTAGTCTGTAATTTTTGACAGAGTGAAAAATCAATCCACTTGTACCCGTTTCACTCCACTCAGGATTTTGTAGACTTCAATCATATCTCCCCTCAGCCATCTCTTTTCCAAGCTGAAGAGCCCTAACCATGTTAGTCTTTCCTCATATGAGAGGAGTTCCATCCCCTTTACCATTGTGGTTGCTCTTCTTTGAACCTATTCCAGCACCACTATATCTTTCTTGAGATAAGAAGACCAGAATTGAACGCAATACTCTAAATGAGGTTGCACAATGGAGCAATACAGGGGCATTTATAACATTCTTAGGCTTGTTAACCATCCCTTTTTTAATAATTCCTAGCATACTGTTTGCTTTTTGGCCGCCGCCATACATTGCGCGGGAAGTTTCATTGTATTGTCTACAATGATACCCAGATCCTTTTCTTGGGCGCTAATCCTCAAGATGGACCCTAGCATTCGGGTTATTCTTCCCAATGTGCATCACTTTGCATTTGTCCACATTAAATTTAATCTGCCATTTGGACGCCCAGTCTTCCAATTTCCTAAGGTCCACCTGCAATTTTTCACAATCAGCAAGCGTTTTAACAACTTTGAACAGTTTAGTGTCATCTGCAAACTTAATCACCTCACTCGTCATTCCAATTTCCAGATCATTTATAAATAAGTTAAATAGCACCGGTCCCAGTACAGACCTCTGTGGCACTCCACTGGTTTCCTCTACTCCATTGAGAAAAATTTTCCATTTAACCCTACCCTCTGTTTTCTGTCTGATAACCAATTCCTAATCCATGAAACTTTAATTTTTTCAGGAGCCTCTTGTGAGGAACTTTATCAAAAGCTTTCTGAAAATCTAAGTACACTATATCAACTAACTCACCTTTATCCACACCTTCAAAGAAGTCAAGCAAATTTGTGAGGCAAGATCTCCCTCGGCTGAACCCATGCTGACTCCATTTCATTAAATCATGTTTATCTACGTGTTCCACAGTTTTATTTTTTATAACTGTTTACCATTTTGCCCAGCACTGAAGAGAGGCTTGCCAGTCTGTAATTTCCCAGATCTCCCCGGAGCCCTTTTTAAAAATCAGCGTAATATTGGCCACCCTCCAATCTTCAGATACTACAGACGATTTTAGCGACAGGTTACAGATCATTAACAGCAGGTCAGCAATTTCATGTTTGAGTTCTTTTAGTACCCTGGGATGTATACCATCAGATCCTGGCGATTTATCATTTTTTAACTTGTTGATTTGGCTTAATACATCTTCCAGATTCACTGAGATTTCTTTCAGTTCCTCCGCATCATCACCCTTGAAAGCCATTTCTTACATCTTCTTCCATAAAGACTGAAGGAAAGAATTCATTCAGTCTTTCTGTTTTGGCCTTATCCTCTCTGAGCGCCCCTTTTGCTCCTTGATCATCCAACGGTCCCACAGTTTCCCTCACAGGTTTTCTGCTGATGTACCTAAAAAAAATTGCTATGAGTTTTGGCCTCTTTGGCAAGTTTCTCTTTATATTCTTTCTTACCTGTCTTTATCAGTGCTTTACATCTAACTTGCCAATGCTTGTGTTTCTTCTTAATTTCTTCACTCGGATCCTTTTTCCATTGTTTAAAGGATGTTTTCTTGGCTCTTATAGCCTTTTTCACTTCACCTTTCAACCTGGCTCTCATTTCCTCTTCTTTCCACATTTGCTAATACGTGGGATACATCTGGTCTGGGCTTCTACAATGGTATTTTTAAATAAGATCCATGTCTGATTTACAGTACTAACCTTTGCAATTGATTCTTTTATCTTCTTTTTAACCATTTTCCTCATTTTATCTTAGTCTCCCTTTCAAAAAATGCCTCTACAGTAGATTTCTTTTGCGATGTCACTTCAGGTATCAGCTCAAATTTGATCAAGTTATGATCCCTCTTTCCAAGTGGGTCCAATACAGTTGCTTGAGACCACTGGGATAAGGAAAAATTATGCCTTACCTGTTAATTTTCTTTCCTTTAGACACACAGAGAATCCAGAGACTAATGGGATACCGCACATCTACCAGCAGGTGGAGATAGAGAACTGAATTGCAGGTGCTCCTCTTGGATGGAACACCTTACCATTTAGTATCGCTCCTTGCCCAAGCGTCCGGAACCACATAACTGCATGTATATTAAAAAAACTTCTTTCCAAGAGCAAAGCCCACCTGTGGACCAATAACAACCAACAAGCAACCGCAACAACATGAAAAAAACAGGAAAAACCTCTTCAATGGGAAGTAACTGCAGAAAAATCCCAAATCCTGAATGGGTAGGGCTCTGGATTCATCTACTGTGTCTAAAGGAAAGAAAATTAACAGGTAAGGCATAATTTTTCCTTCCTTAGCAACAGCAGCAGATGAATCCAGAGACTAGTGGGAAAACCTATGGACTCCACCCAAGAAGTAATGACCGTTCTAGTGGAATACGTGCACAAATCCAGTGGAACCAGCTTACCAGCCAGGAAGTACGCAGAAGAAAACAGTCTTCCGGACCCAACGGGCCACCGAAACCTTGGAAGCCGCCAAGCCCTTCTTAGGGCCCAAGAACAAGACAGAGTCATCTGACTGCCTAAAGTCATTACTAATTCTAAGTTGACTAATCCTTCCAGCAATTTGGTAAACAAAGGAATACTTGCGATAGGTCTATAATTAGATTTAGTAGCAATTGATACTTTCTGGTCTTTTAAGATAGGGGTAATACTGGCAAATTAAATAAATATAATATGGGAAAGGATAAAACGTACACAGCTAATATACACAAAACATAGCCGTACTGGGTCAGACCAAAGGTCCATCAAGCCCAGTAGCCCATCCTCATAGTGGCAAATCCAGGTCCCTAGTACCTGGCCAAAACCCAAAGCAAGCAAGATTCCAGAACCCCAAAGAGTAGCAACATTCCATGCAGAATCCCCAAAGAGTAGCACATTCCATGCTACCAATCCAGGGCAAGCAGTGGCTTCCCCCATGTCTGTCTCAAAAGACATCTCCACTTTGCGGAAAACAAAGAACTGATGATCCCGTGGGCAGTCTTTAATTTCTTAACGTGACAGTTCACTTTTGACGGCCCGTGCCGTGTTCCATGGATGATGTCACCCACCCCACGTGAATTTTGAAAAACTGCAAATGCAGTTTTGGGCAGGGGAGACAGGAGAGGGTAGCTGGAGGGCCAGTAGGTGAAGGAAATCACTCGCAGTCTGCTCCTGATTGGTGTAGCTCGACGTTATTACTTTATTACAGGAAGAGGCGGTCGGAGCAGACCGCGAATGACTGGGTTCGCGATTTGCACACTGCAAATTCACGGAGAAACGCTGTATAATATATTCTTTTTCTTCAGTGGTCTTCCCTCTAACTCTATACAGTGTGCCAAACGTTAATTGTCACTCTGGTGTGTATCTTTCATGCTAAAATGTCAGTTAAGTGCCACAACGGAGGTGACATGGCAAGAGTCCTTCTAAATGCACTTAAGTGCTGTTCCTTAAGGTAATGCTTAAGAGTTATTGCACATAGGTAGGACGGGGTGGTCTGCAATTAGGTGGGGCACAAGTGGCTTATAGGCGATTCCTACACCGACACGCAAAACCTATAAATTACTGTCGGAAAACTCTGAGTTTTACAGAATTGACTCCCTTAACTCTCTGCACTGCCATGTCCAAGGAACAGCTCACAACTTGCACTGTCTGGAGATAAATGCTTGAAAAAACTGGTTTGCAAATAGGAAACGGACTAATTCTCAATCCACACATGGAAACTCCTGGTGTGATTCAACCTATCTTTCTCTCATTATATACAGGTTTTATCGTATAAACCACTGCTGTTTTCTAACTCATGAGAAATATCTTCTGTTTATATCCAGCAGATCATCAGATCAGACACGAATTGAAGAGAATAAAGAATCGAGGAGAAGATTCGGTAAAAATGGAACAAATCCAAACACAGTCAGAAAATGTCAGTGTGAATATTTCCCAGAGACTTGAGACGATTAATACAAAGAATTGTAAGCAGGAATCAAAGGAACTGAGACACCCTACGGGAGACACAACGGATGGAGTCATTAAGTGTGAGAGAAATGAGAGGGAGCTCAGTAATATCCCTGAGGCCAAGATACACCTAGCAGAGAGACCCTTCCAAATTAATAATAGTGATAAAGTGACTTCTGCTTTCCTCCATAGCAAGAGGAAAGGAGAAAAACACCAGAAAGAACAACATATGCAAAAAAGGAATCATAAAAATGAGAAAATATTTACAGCTACTGAGTGTAATAAAAGTTTAACTGGGCTTAAAACTCTAAAAATTCAGCAGAGGATCCATACAGGACACAAACCATTTACATGTACTGAATGTAATAAAAGCTTCACTCGACATTCACATCTAAAAATTCACCAGAGGATCCACACAGGAGACAAACCATATACATGTACTGAGTGTAATAAAAGTTTCTCTCAGCTTTCACATCTAAAAATTCACCAGAGGATTCACACAGGAGACAAACCATTTACATGTACCGAGTGTAATAAAAGCTTCTCTCAGCTTTCACAACTAAAAATTCACGAAATGATCCACACAGGGTACAAACCATATACATGTACTGAGTGTAATAAAAGCTTCACTCAGCTTTCATATCTAAAAATTCACCAGAGGATCCACACAGGAGACAAACCGTTTACATGTACTGAGTGTAATAAAAGCTTCTCTCAGCTTTCACATCTAAAAATTCACCAGAGATTCCACACAGGAGATAAACCATATAAATGTACTGAGTGTAATAAAAGCTACATTCAGCTTTCAGATCTAAAAATTCACCAGAGATTCCACACAGGAGATAAACCATATAAATGTACTGAGTGTAATAAAAGCTTCACTCAGCTTTCACATCTAAAAATTCACCAGAGATTCCACACAGGAGACAAACCATATAAATGTACTGAGTGTAATAAAAGCTACACTTCACTTTCAAATCTAAAACGTCACAAAATGATGCACATAGGGTACAAACCGTTTATATGTACTGAGTGTAATAAAAGCTTCGCTCAAAATTCAGAACTAAAAATTCACCAGAGGATCCATACAGGAGATAAACCATTTACATGTACTGAGTGTTATAAAAGCTTCACTCAGCTTTCAAATCTAAACAATCACAAAATGATGCACATAGGGTACAAACCATTTACATGTACTGAGTGTAATAAAAGCTTCGCTCAACATTCACATCTAAAAGAACATCAGAGGATCCACATAGGAGATAAGCCATTTACATGTACTGAGTGTAATAAAAGCTTCAATCAGCTTTCACATATAAAAAGTCACAAAATGATGCTCATAGGGGACAAACTATTTACATGTACTGAGTGTAATAAAAGCTTCACTCGGCTTTCACATCTAAAAAGACACACAATGACCCACACAGGGTACAAACCATTTACATGTACTGAGTGTAATAAAAGCTTCACTCGGCTTTCACATCTAAAAAGTCACCAGATGATCCACACAGGGCATAAACTATATACATGTACTGAGTGTAATAAAAGCTTCACTCAGCTTTCAAATCTAAAAAGTCACCAGATGATCCACACAGGGCATAAACCATATACATGTACTGAGTGTAATAAAAGCTTCACCCGGCTTTCAAATCTAAAAAGACATGAAATGATCCACACAAGGCACAAACCATATATATGTACTGAGTGTAATAGAAGCTTCAATCAGCATTGTACAATCCCTCACACTCAGTACCTTGGATTACTGCAACAGCCTCTACCTACCATGCCCAAACAACATGATAAAACAACTACAGACCATTCAGAACACAGCCATCAGACTCATCTACTGTCTCAGCAAATTTGACCACATCACCCCCGCCTATGTAGACTCTCACTGGCTTCCGATAAAAGCAAGAACTCAATTCAAGTTCTATTGTCTACTATTTAAAGTAACCCATGGAACTGCCCCCTGTTACCTAAACAACCGCCTATACCGCTACCACTCATCCAGATCAAGGAGAACTCAAAACCTATTCACCTTCCCCCCTCATAATGGTACCCGACGTAAGAAACTATACGACAGCCTTCTAGCGACACAGGCAGCGAAAATTGACCCCACCATCACCAAACTAATGATCAACACAACAGACATCAAAATGTTTCGAAAAGAAATCAAAACATTTCTATTCAAAAAACATGTCCTCCCCTTTCGCACAAGCTCTCCCTCTATTGAATAACACATTAGTCATCTCCTAGAACCTGTCCTTCCAAAAATATTCTGATTCCTAAATAAGCATTTACCTCACTATCCAACAAACTTCTTACGTCATTGTTAGGTAACTTCTCGTCTGTAACCCGTATATACTGATATTCTCCACTGTACCCTGTTATCACTTGATTCTCTGCTATGTAATTCTTATAATTGAATCCTCTACCACACCATGTAAAGTACATGAATCACTGTTATGTAATTTCTCTAGATAATCTTTGTTACGCAATTCTCTCGGTAATGTCCAGATCTCTTATAATTTGTAATCCGCCTAGAACCGCAAGGCACAAGCGGAATAGAAATCACTAATGTAATGTAAATTCACCCAAATATTCACACGGAATAAGACAGTGTATGTGAATCAGCAGGTTCTTCCTTCACTCTCAAATAGCTTTGGTATTGTAGACTGGCTCCTCGTGTCTGTGCTGCCTTAAATCCCTAAATTGCTTCTGGATGTCACAGGAGCCATCTCATTTGGCTGTCACCGAAAATCATAGCAGCTATTTTGACAGGAGCCACAAGCTGGGCAGGAGCGATGGGGGGATTAATGTGCCACCAGAGCAGTAAGCTAAGCCCAGGAGCAGAACCCAGAGCAGCCTATGGATGAGCTCAGGGAGGAGAGCAACAATAGTAGTGTATGGGTGGGCCTGGGAGGGGGCCCGAAAGAAAATTTTGGTTTCATCTGAACATGATTCATCTAATTGCCACCTGATAGTGAATGTCTGATTGGCTCTACCAATGTCAGTGTGCTCTGACTCCTCCAATCAAAAAAATGCATTTAAATTCTGAAAACCCCCCCACAACTTTCTGTACTGCATATACAGCCCCCCAAAAAGGATAAAAACGGTTTATAATGGGACTGCTGTGCACCCGGAGGGAGGAGAGAACTGCAGGCAGGGACTCCAGTGGCTGTCGGAATCAGGAGGGGAGGTTCTTCTCCCGACTTTAAAGATCTTATTGCTGCGGTAAAGTGGCCGAAGAGGCTGACCTGCCTCTTCTGGCCCTTTTGGAGCTACGAGGAATAACAGGAAAGGAATAAGGAGAAAAAGATGGGTAAGAGGAAAGCTAAAGTCATCCCAACGGCTCCAGTTATGGGACCGATGGACCGCCACCTAAATCCCAATCTGGTAACATCACTGGAAGGTAAGATTGACCTCCAGTCCCATTCTGCCTCGCTTTCCTAGGGCGATCCTTCTCCCCCACCCAACCTGCTTTAACCCTTTCAGGACCATAAGGATCGTAAGCCAATTTTTGTGGTTTTGACGACATTTTTATGGTAAAAAGGGCTTGCAGATGCCAAAAAATTGATTTTTTTTGGTGAAATATCATTATTTTTTTTTTAAAAAATCAAACTTCTGGCTTATGGACAGTGTGGCAAGTGAATCTTCTCGTCAATCTGGCAACGACGCTAATGAATGTCGGAACCAGTTTGTTTACATAAAGGCAGTATCATATGGAATCCGTACATATCAAATTTAGAACTGTAGACTATCCCAATCAAAATTTATAGGATTTTAAAGTTATGGGACAAATATGTCCCTTGGTCCTGAAAGGGTTAAGTATACTAGAGAAAACTAGCTCTACACCCAAAGCTGGAAACGAGCTAATTTCTCCTAAATTAACTGATCTGGACTCAACTTTAATGTCTGACAAATTTTAAACGGTGTTAACTCCTGTTCAAATGCCTCAGTGTTCTTCAGCATCCCCGGGAGGGGGTGATAAACATAATATTACAATAACTTTGGACAGTAGTTAACAGAATTGAGAGCTCGTTACAGACCACGGTCGTACAGCTTTGCCAATTTTCTACTGATATTACTAAGAAGGTGAATGAACAGGGAACTCAATTAGAATTAATGGAGAAAAGAAATGATAATTTAAAACTAATCTTAAAACTTTCCTATTTCAGGATGCCTTTAACAAATCCTAATCTTTTCTTTATCTTTTTATTTACTTATCTTTTCCCTAAAAGCTCTTCTTTATTTCAGCGCATATCTTTTATACCATGCATCCTTATCCTTCATGTCCTATCCCTTCCCTCTATCTCATTTCTTCTAATATTATGTAACTTTTTTCCCTCCTTCCCATTCATCCTCACGGTCATGTTTGTCAGTATATGTCTAATATGTTTTCTCTAATTATTCTAATACACCAATAACTAAGTTCTCTCTCTCCTATTTTAAATTTTTTTTATTGTTAACCGGTCAGATATTTGTTTTATGATCGGGATATTAAAAATCAATAAACTTGAAACTTGATAAGGTTGAGACATCTGTATCTGTGATCCAGTCATGTTTAACATCAAATGTGAAGGATAATACCTTGATTCATGTTCAGTTAGAAAAAAACGGAAAATGTCATGAGATCCAGGAATCTTCGTTTTTTGAATTTTTCCTTGTTCTCATTATTTGTCTCCGATTGAGCTCCTCAGGATGTATTTAAAAGATATTCTTAATTATAATCAGGCAGAAGGCTTTCTCCCTGATAATTTGTACTATGTCCCGAGAAGCTCTACGATTATATCCTCAGATAGTTAAATATATCACAATTTTTGGAGTCATCTAACGATTATATTGCTAAAAGAGCTACTCTGCTAGTCACCTTCAAAACTGAATTAGAGAAGCAAGCTGTTCTTAAACTTTATTTTTTAAAAAGACAGACCCTGTTCTGCGGGCAAAATATAAATGTGTTCCCTGATGTCTCCAAGCAAACAGTTCCTACAACTAAAGGCTCCTGTCCTAGCTGTGGGAGCTTTATTTTTTCTGAAATTTCCCTGCAAATGCTTGGTCACACATGAGAACAATAAATACATTTTGGTTGACCCATCTCAGTTGGAGATATTTTTGCAAGATAAATCTAAATTGGATACATTTCCCCAGACTAATACAGAGGTTTGAAGAGAGGAGATCAAAAGAAAGTTGAGTTTATATCCTGCCTGCAGATAAGGTAAGCTATTATATATCTTTTTCTTTGTATTATTTATAGTTGCTCCTCCGCTGGGTTAATAACAGTAGTCCTAATAATGTGGACTAGAAATATAAGTTTCTGTATGGTATTATTGTTTCCTGGAATTGATTTGTAATTGCTTATTGGTTTTTATTTGTTGTAATAAATGAATAATCTTATAAATAAATCCCCCCCCCAAAAAAAAACAGTTTACAATATACAAATACAAACAATTTTGAAAAGAACTCCACATAAAAAGGAAAGAAACATTTTTTTTTTTAAATCCACAATCTTATGACCATCAATTTATCAACAGTTAATTAAAATAATGCCCTAAAATTTTTACTGCAGTCCCAAACTTATCTTTTCAAGTAAAAAAAAAAAAAGCCATTTGAAAAAGTGTGCTTTTAAATGTCTTTTAAAATTTATATATGATACTTCCTTTCTCGAATCTATGAGCAGACAGTTCCACAGCCATTGAACTACGGTAAATAGAAAAACGCAGTGTCTCTAAGTTAATATGTTAATAAATGTTCAATATGGTGCTTTAGTTAGATTGTGAACCTTTGTGGACAGAAAGGGAAGTTTTAAATACTTAGTGTTAACCGCTTTGATCTTACAATAATTGTTAAGAAAGGCGGTATATCAAATCAATTAAACATTGACCCTTTCCTTAGAACGTGTTAGCTTAACTGGGTCACTCTGACCTTCATAACCTTAGATACCAGGTCAAAAAGAGATCAAGCGTCAAAATGCTTCTGTTAAAATCATGAAAAAAAAAAATTTGATCATGTTTCACCGCGTCTTTAAAAATCTCACTGGCTTCCAGCGTCACATAGAATAATTTACAAAATATGGTTGTTATCGCTTAAGGCTCAGCTCCATAAGTCCCCAGCTTTCATGGATAGGATTCTAATTCCCTACGCTTCCACTAGAATCCTTCGGTCTAATGACCAACATCTACTAACTGTTCCTTCATTTAAAACTATTACTACACGGAGACAATATATATATTTTTTTCAGTTGTGGCTCTCCAATTGTGGAATTCCTTGCCAATTTATTTGAGGGAAGATAGAAATATTGATAGATTTAATAGCCAGTTTCTGGGCAAGAATCCAAAGCTTTACCCGGTACTGTGCTTGGGTTCCAACTGACGAAATCTTCGTCAAAACCTACTCCAGCCTATCTACACCCTCCCAGCCATTGAAGCCCTCTCCAACCCATCCTCCCCCAAACGGCCATATACAGACCATGCAAGTCAGCCCAGTACTGGCCTTAGTTCAATATTTAATATTATTTTATGATTCTAGATCCTCTGTGTTCATCCCACGTTTCTTTGAACTCAGTCAACGTTTTCCTCTCCACCACCTCTCTCGGGAGCGCATTCCATGCATCTACCACCCTCTCTGTAAAGTAGAATTTCCTAACATTGCACTTGAATCTACCACCCTCAACCTCAAATTATGTCCTCTGGTTATACCATTTTCTTTTCTCTGGAAAAGATTTTGTTCTACATTAATACCCTTCAAGTATTTGAACGTCTGAATCATATCTCCCCTGTCCCTCCTTTCCATTAGGGTATACATATTCAGGGCTTCCAGTCTCTCCTTATACGTCTTCTGACGCAAGGCTCCTATCATTTTCGTCGCCCTCCTCTGGACCGCCTCAAGTCTTCTTATGTCTTTCGCCAGATACGGTCTCCAAAACTGAACACAATACTCCAAGTGGGGCCTCACCAATGATCTGTACAGGGGCATCAACACCTTCTTCCTTCTACTGACTACGCCTCTCTTTATACAGCCCAGCATCCTTCTGGCAGCAGCCACTGCCTTGTCACACTGTTTTTTCGCCTTTAGATCTTCGGACACTATAACCCCAAGGTCCCTCTCCCCGTCCGTGCATACAATTGGTTAGAAATTAATTCATCAAATTCATAACATAAGGTAAAAGAGGGGTAATGAAATACAATTTAATATAGGAAAGTAGAACAAAAAAAGGAAAGGTACATAAGGGAAAAGAAAAATAAAAGCATATTAATAAAATAAAATCAATGACCTGGGTATTAAAAATTTAAATATCAAAAGCATCTTTAAAAAGAAAAGTTTTTAAATTACTTTTGAATTTTCCCAGGTCCTGCTCCCTTTGTAAGTAAATTGGAAGGGCGTTCCAGGTCTGTGGCGCGGTCACTGAAAAAATAAATTGGCGTCTTGTATTTATGATCTTAAGTGAAGGGATAGTTAATAAGTTTTGTTCATTTGATCTTAAAGTTCTCACAGGATTATATGGTATTAGGCACTTATATATAAATGCTGGTGTTTTATTGAGGAGGGATTTGAAGGTAAGCAAACAGAGTTTATATGTTATCCTGTGGATAACCGGAAGCCAGTGTACATCTTTTAAAAGGGGTGTAACATGGTCAAACTTTTGAGAATTGGTAATAAGTTTGATGGAAACATTTTGAATTATCTGAAGGCGTTTAATTTCATTTAAAGGACGTTAATGATCAAATAGGATGGAAAAGGATCCAGCAGGCATTTACATTTACTCATCCTAACACATAGTCTGAGAACTTGAGATTCAGAGACTGGTATCCAAACAGACAAGGCACAGCCCTCCCCCCCCCCCCCCAGATTCACATCTAAGCTATCACGCACTGGTCTCCTGGATTCACGAGGGCTCCGCTCCCCGCAGGCCCTCTGTGTATGATTTGAGGGCCTCCAAAGTGTCACAGACGCAGGGCTCGGCTGCTGCCTGGATGTGGACCCAGGCTGGAAACAGGACAGTGAAACATATGCCACGGTTCCACAGCTCAGAACAATAAGGGGCCAGAGTGTGACGGCTGGCAGCCACCGCCAGCGAATAATCATTGAAGCGCAAGAACTTGGAGCCCTCATATTCGAGCGAGCCCGCCTTGCGGTAAAGCGCCAGGATTCGGTCCTTGGTGGCTGCATTCAAGAACCGGGCGATGACAGGCCGAGGTCGTGTATCTCCCTGGCACAGGCTCCCGATGAGGTGAACACATTCCACAACTGCCCGTTCACCAGCTGAATCCAGGCACACGTGCTGAGGCAACCAGTGTTCCACAAAGTGCCAAAGATCGACTTCTTTAACTCTCTCCGGTAGCCCCAGAACCCGCAAGTTGTTCTGGCGGCTACAGTTCTCCTGGTGTTCTAGTCGGGCCCGGAGATCAGAGCATTGAGCTTCTAAGGCGGTCAGACGGCCGGCATCCTGATTGTAATGATCCTCCTGGGCCAAGACTCGCTGCTCCAAGTGGGAGATCTGGGATCCATGGCGCTCAATGCAGTCCTTGATCTCATCCACAGATGCCTGGAATTTGGTAAGTTTTTCTTCAACTAGTGTCGAGAGATGCCGCATTAGCTCCTGCAACATGTCCTCCTGGAGAGCAATCGTAGTTTGCGGCGGGGTGTCCTCCGATGCCATTTTAGAGGAAAGCGTGTTTGCTTATACTTTGGCAGCCGCGGGGCTTTGGCGGGCATAACACCACACAGGTACACATTCTGTCGCTGGTTTGCTCACCCGCTAGTACCCCTGGTGCCCTGGATCCGACGCGCTGCAAGTGAAGATAATCTAAGCGCTGCATGTGGTAGAAAACGGCTCAAAGATGTAGGGGAAGGTCGGAGCTCAGGCAAAGAGCCACCATTCAGCAGTGCATCATCACGTGACCCCACTTGTACCTTAGAACATTTATAAAGGAGGTGTTTAAGAGTACCAGCCTACGTATGGCAAGACCAACATAGACCTGAAGAAAGTAAATGTTTAAACTTAGCTATTTTATTAGGGGTCCAATAGGCCCTATGTAGAATAATAAAGGTTGACTGATTAATTGAGGTTGACATGGTGGGATGTGCTGATAAAGACCAGAAAGAGTTCTAAACAATTTCATCTGGAATTAAGTTCAATTCTTCCCCTCCAAAGTTCATCAAAGGAAATTACCTCTTCCCTACCCAATTCACGCATAGTTTTATATGAGCCTTATATATATTTCTGATACCGTTTCATGTTACTCTTATTATTAGGTTTTAATTTGCTGTTTCCAAGTTTATCTTATTTATTGTATTTACTGTATGTTTATATTTGGTCATTTTATTATTGTTTTCTTGTTATCAAATTGTAAGTTTTATGTTAAACTGTTCCTGGTGTACATCGCCTGGGGTGAATCTCTTCATAAAAGTATTTAACAAATCCCAATAACTTAACAGAGTTCCTAAGAGAAGAGATCCGGTATCTGGCAACTAAAATTCAATGCAAAGAAATGCAGAGTAATGCATTTGGGGATTAATAATCGGAAGGAACCGTATATGCTGGGAGATGGGAGGTTGATATGCATGGACAGGAAGAGGGACCTTGGGGTGATAGTGTCTGAAGATCTAAAGGCGAGAAAAACAGTGTGACAAGGCGATGGCTGCTGCTGGAAGGATGCAGGGCTGTATAAAGTAAGGCGTAGCTAGTAGAAGGAAGAAGGTGTTGATATCCCTGTACAGGTCATTGGTGAGGCCCCACTTGGAGTATTGTGTTCAATTTTGGAGACCGTATCTAGAGGACGTAAGAAGGCTTCAAGCGGTCCAGAGGAGGGCGATGAAAATGATAGGAGGTTTCCGCCCAAAGACGTATGAGGAGAGACTGGAAGCCCTGAATATGTATACCTTAGAGCTGGGTAGGGAACTCCAGTCCTTGAGAGCCGTATTCCAGTCGGGTTTTCAGGATTTCCCCAATGAATATGCATTGAAAGCAGTGCATGCAAATAGATCTCATGCATATTCATTGGGGAAATCCTGAAAACCCGACTAGAACGGCTCTCAAGGACCAGAGTTACCTACCCCTGCCTTAGAGGAAAGGAAGGACAAGGGAGATATGATTCAGACATTCAGATACTTGGAAGGTATTAACCTAGAACAAAATCTTTTCCAGAGAAAGGAAAATGGTAAAACCAGAGGACATAATTTGAGGTTGAGGGGTGGTAGATTCAAGAGCAATATTAGGAAATTCTACTTTATAGAGAGGTTGGTGGATGCCTGGAATGCACTCCTAAGAGAGGTGGTGGAGAGAAAAATGGTGATGGAGTTCAAAGAAGCATGGGATGAACACAGAAGATATAGAATCAGAAAATAATAGTAAATACTGAAGAACTAAGGCCAATACTGGGCAGACTTGCACAGTTTCGTGTCTGTATATGGACTTTTGGTTGAGGATGGGCTGGGGAGAGCTTCAATGGCTGGGTGTGGATGGGCTGGAGTGAGCTTTGACAGAGACTTCAGCAGTTGGAGCCCAAGCACAGTACCGGGTAGAGCTTTGGATTCTTGCCCAAAAATAGCTAAGAAGAAAAAATTGAAAATTTTTTTTTTAAATTGAATCAGGTTGGGCAGACTGGATGGACCATTCAGGTCTCTATCTGCTGTCATCTACTATGTTACTATGTTAGATGGCAGGTAGGGAGAGCTGTGGTAGGTGTTGCTGGGTAGGCAAAAAAAAAAAAAAGAGGAGGTGTTGGGGCAGGCAGGAAGTGGAGGACATGACTGGGGAAATCCAGACATCTGGTAACCCTAAGTAGACATCCTTCTAGTTGGCCTTTGTTATAAAGGTATTTGGGGGGGGGGACTCTGGCAGCGGGAATTTAAAGGTGCGAGAGGGGGAAGCTAGTATCATTGGGTGCATAAAATGGCCCTGGGGGAGGGGAGGGATCGGTGGCAGGGAGTAATCATGAGTAATCGGGAGGGGGGGGGGGTCTGAGCTGTCAAGCGTTACTTTCCTGTCGGTGCCTGAGCCAATCAGCACTCAGGCAATGACCAGAAAGTAAGGCTACAAACGATTTTGCCCGCAAATATGGCACAAGGTTAGAGAATCACCCAGCGATGATAGAAAATCGCCCAGAATGTTCCTTTAAATATTAATGAACCCATTTTGCTACTATTTTCATGTTAATGACCTCATTGTACTACATTTGCCTGGTGGAGACTGCTAGGAAGCTCAGAAAAGAACACTGTGAGCCATTCTGATAATCGGCTAGTCCGTCTGGAACCATTGGTAAGGGCACGGTAAGTTTTGAGAATCCGGCCAACCATGGGACTGCCAAGCAAATCCCACAGTTACTCCTTAGGAGGCTGTGAGGGGAGGGAGGGGCCAGGGCTGGGAATGGAGCCCGGGAGGTGGGCAGGAGAATGACTGTAGAGATTGCCTTCGTTGACAGGGAATAACCAGCAGGGGTCAGTCTCCTTCCTGAAGAGCAGAAAGCCCTCCAGGGCAGAACTTCCAGGTTGACCCTTTCCCGCCCAAACCACTTAAACTCCTCCTCTCCCCGCCCTACCATTATAATTTCTGACCAATGAGTACTAAATCGCTCCCCCCCCCCTCATTCTCACAGTAGGGGGGAGGGGAAACCTTCCACTTTTCCACCCCAGCAATTTTCTGACTAATCAGCCCTGGAAGGAGTAAAGAACAGAAGGAAAGACTGCGACCCCGATGCTGAAAAGGTTTCTCTGTCAGTAAGACTCATAAAGCAGCCTTAGTGGCAGGGAACCCTCTTCCTGATGATCAAAAGGGCCACGGAGAAAGCCCCACCCCGATTGGCCATTAAACACTTCTCCTGCAATGTGGGTGGTGCGTTCGTCTCTCAATCAGGGTGAAGGACCGCCTCCCTTCTGTGATGTCATCGCACCACCTTTATTGCCCATTAAATGCTTCTGCAATATGGGTCGTGCGCTCGTCTCTCAATCAGCGTGAAGCACCGCCTCCCCTCTGTGATGTAATCGCACCACCTTTATTGGCCATTAAACGCTTCTCCTGCAACGTAGGTCGTGCGCGCTCATCTCAATCAGCGTGAAGCACTGTCTCCCTTTTGTGACGTCATCAGCCTGTGCCCGCCAGCCATAGAGCTCCAAATCTCACTTCCTGGGGTTTGGGGGTTGTTGTTTTTTGTGTGTTCAGCCTAAGAAAGAACCCCACATTAATTTCTAATCTTGAAAACTACAGAAGCAGAGAGGAAAATGCCTGCAGGAGCTTCTGCCCAGGTAGGAGAGTTCCCCAATTTCTGACCTGGGATACTGCATAGTCAGGTCCTGGGACTGAGGAAAGGCACTTTGGGAGGGCCTGAAGGGAAGGAGAGAGATCAGAGTTAGAGAATGACATGGGGACAAAATTTTCCATGTCCCCATGGGAACTCATTTTATCCCAGGACAAGCAGGCAGCTATTCTCGCATATGGGTGATGTCATCGAAGGAGCCCGGATGCGTACGCCTCACAAGCAGACTTGCTTGAAGAAACTAGAAGTTTTGAGTCGTCCGCACTACGCATGCGCGAGTGCCTTCTTGCCCAGCATAGGGCACGTCTCCTCAGTTCTCAATTTTCCGCGGAGCCGAGAAGTCCGTCTTTGACTCTTTGCGTTTAACTTTGTTACTTCGTGCCTTCTCTGAACCGCGGTTTGTATTTTTTTCCTCATGAATCGCTGTTCTTATTTTATGTCTTTCATTTCTAGTTAAAAAAAAAAAAAAATTTCCTCTTCCGTCCGTTTGCCGGGGCAGGCCGCTCAGCCGCAGCCCGAGGACTTCGATCTTGTGGCGGCTATTTTCCTTCTATGTTCTGGCCTGTTATGGGCTTCAAGAAGTGTAGCAAGTGCCAGCGTGCGATTTCTCTTATGGACCTACACCGTCGCTGCCTCAAGTGCCTTGGGCCGAAACATCATCCGAAGTCGTGCCTGCGCTGTGCTACACTTCAACCTCGAGCCTTCAACCATCGTTGTATTTCGGTGGATAAGCTATTCGGGATGGATTCTTCCTCGGATCCCTCGACTTCGAAAGCGACCGAGGCCTCGACTTGGACCGAGGCCCCTCCTGCTTTGACTGCTTCCACCTCGTCTGCTTTTATAAGAGTCAAGGATCTCTGCTTCATCCCAACCTGCAGTCTCTACACCTGACAGCTTGGTACCTCTCAACATAACACCTCTTCAGTTTTCTCAATCTGTAAGAGAAGCCTACCACTAGACAATGCTATCACCAAAAATGGACTAGATTTTCTACATGGTGTTTTTCTCATGATAAGGAGCCTCAGCATTCCTCCTTATCTTCGGTTTTGGATTACCTTTTGCACTTATCCAATTCTGGCCTCAAGTCTACAACGAACCGAGTACATCTCAGTGCAATTGTGGCTTTCCATCAGCCTATTGAAGGAAAACCCCTCTTTGCTCATCCAGTGGTTTCTAGATTCATGAAAGGACTTTTCAATGTCAACCCTCCTCTCAAACCACCTCCTGTGGTTTGGGATCTCAATGTTGTTCTTGCTCAACTGATAAAGCCTCCATTTGAACCAATTGACCAGGCTCATCTGAAGTATCTCACTTGGAAAGTGCTGTTTCTCATTGCCCTCACCTCTGCTCGAAGAGTCAGTGAGCTACAAGCTTTAGTTGCTGATCCACCTTTCACTATCTTCTATCATGACAAGGTGTTCCTCCGTACTCATCCTAAATTCCTTCCTAAAGTGGTATCGGAATTTCATCTCAACCAATCAATTGTTCTTCCAGTATTTTTCCAAAGACTCATTCTCACCCTGGAGAAGTAGCTCTTCATACTCTGGACTGTAAACGTGCTTTGGCCTTCTATTTGGAACGCACCAAACCACACAGATCTGCTCCTCAACTTTTTGTCTTCTTCGATCCAAACAAGTTGGGACATCCTATTTCTAAACGTACCATCTCCAACTGGATGGCTGCTTGTATCTCATTCTGCTATGCCCAGATTACCCCTACACAGTAGAGTCACAACCCATAAAGTCAGAGCAATGGCAGCTTCAGATCTACTCCTGTTGAGGAAATTTGCAAGGCTGCTACTTGGTCCTCGGTTCATACTTTCACTTCTCACTATTGTCTGGATGTTTTCTCCAGATGGGATGGATAGTTTGGCCAAACAGTATTACAAAATTTATTCTCCTAAGTTGCCAACATTCCCACCATCCCATTCTGGTTAGCTTGGAGGTCACCCATATGTGAGAATACCTGCCTGCTTGTCCTGGGATAAAGCACAGTTACTTACCGTAACAAGTGTTATCCAGGGATAGCAGGCAACTATTCTCACAACCCACCCACCTCCCCTGGTTGGCTTCTCTGCTAGCTATCTGAACTGAGGAGACGCGCCTCATGCTGGGCAGGAAAGCACTTGCGCATGCGCGGTGCGGGCGACTCGAAACTTCTAGTTTCTTCAAGCAAGTCTGCTTGTGAGGCGTCTGCATCCGGGCTTCGTCGATGACATCACCCATATGTGAGAATAGCTGCCTGTTGTCCCTGGATAACACCTGTTACGGTAAGTAGCTGTGCTTTCCTGTCTCTGCTCCGTTCCTGCAAGCTCTGTCCTCATCTGCACAAGCCTCAAACACAGAGTGCAATATGTACGACTACCTCCCTTTGGGAAGGCAGGAGTACATATGCAGTCGGTGTCAGGAACTGAAAAGCCTGAGGATGGAGGTCGGCAGATTGAGGGTCAAGGTCCAGGGACTGGAGGGACTGCGCACCACAGAAGAGACGAGCTGGTCAACCCAGAACACAGACGGAGTAGGCCCCATTGTGGACCAGGTGAGGGACCTCAAGAGATTCATCGAGGAGGCCTATAGGAAGGCAGAGGAACGGGACCAGCAGCTGCACAGACGGATGTCGGCAGACGAGACCCAGGATCCACAAGGCGACACCGGGGAAGGACCTAGCGGAGGAACCACGCAAGAGGAGGAGACTGCGACTCACCAGGACCCCGAGGGAGAGACACCACACTACACCGAGGACACGGACCTGAGGCAGAGGAGGTTGCTGAGGAAAGGGAAGTCTGCTATTGTGGTGGGAGACTCGATCTTGAGAGAGGTAGACAGTCACGTAGCTGGAGGAAGGGAGGACCGGCTAGTGACTTGTTTCCCAGGGGCCAAGACACGAGACATCACTGATAGGATCGAGAGGATCCTGGACGGAGCAGAGACAGAGGAGACTGCGGTAATAATCCACGTCGGAACGAATGATGTGAGCCGGAGGAACTTCAGCATGGCCACACTGACTGACCAGTTCAAGGTCCTGGGACGAAAGCTGAAGCGGAGCACACGGAGAATAGCATTCTTGGAGATCCTGCCTGTACCGAGAGCAGATGTAAAGAGGCAGGCAGACCTCCAGGCTGTGAATGCATGGTTGAGGAGATGGTGCCAGGAGGAGGGCTTCCACTTTGTGAGGAACTGATCGTCCTTTTGGGGAAAGAGCAAGCTCTACCGGCGGGACGGCCTGCACCTGAGCACAGCGGGAACTAGACTACTGGCAGCCAATGTGAGGAAGGAGATCGAGAGGGCTTTAAACTGAAGAGAGGGGGAAAGCCGACAGCTGATCTGATGTTGATGCTTCGGACAACAGTATCCAGAACAGATGCTGAACGGGCTGACTGCAGGGAGGAAGCAGAGGGACCGGAAGATCTTATAATCAGACAGCGAGGGAAACATCAGGTAAAGGGAGCTTGCTGGGAGAAGACTAAGGGGCATGGAGACACAGGGGGGCTGGGTGGCACGAGGGCGAAAGCTGAGGGCAATATAGAGGTACCACAAGGCGAGGGGGATCAAACAGAGGCTCAAGGGATGATAGCCCAGGAGGGGGCCGGTAGGGCTAGAAAACCCAGAGGAAAAGCGGGGAAGTGGGGTGGCGGGAATGTGGGGAAGCTGAAAGCTAAGAGGGTAAAGGCTGAGGGCAAAGCAGAAGCACAGGGAACGGGAGAACTGCCCGAAATCCAAGGGCAGGCGGCCCAGGTAAATGCAGAGGTGGAGGAAAAACGACGGGACCTACGGGACCTGCAGTGCTTATACGCAAATGCAAGAAGCCTCATGGCCAAGATGGGTGAACTAGAAGTCGTGGCCAAGGGGGAGGACCTAGATATAATTGGAATTGCAGAAACCTGGTGGACAGAGGAAAATCAATGGGATGTGGCGCTGCCGGGGTACAAGCTCTACAGGAGGGACAGGACCCACAAGAAGGGGGGAGTCATAGCACTATATATAAAGGACTCTATCCACTCGGTCGGGATGGATATGGCAACGAAGGCAGAGGGGCTGGAATCGCTATGGGTCAAATTGCCGGGAAACAAGGGTGCAGGCATAAAACTGGGGCTGTACTATCGCCCACCTGGTACGCCAGAAGGAGTTGGACACGACTTGGAAGCGGAACTGAGACAGGAATGCAGGACTGGAAGTAGTGATGGGGGACTTCAACTACCCGGGAATAGACTGGAGTACGGGTCACTCCAACTGCACTAGGGAAACAGGATTTGTAGAAGCTGTGAAGGACTGCTTCATGGAGCAACTAGTCAAAGAACCGACGCGAGGGGGTGCTACTCTTGACCTCATCCTAAACGGATTAGGGTGGCCTGCAAGAGGGGTAGAAGTAGGAGGACCACTAGGCAACAGTGATCACAACGCGATCAGATTCACATTAGAAAGGGGGACATCCATAGTAAGGAGGACCGCAACAACTGCGCTCAACTTCAAGAAAGGGAACTATGTTGCTATGAGGGAAATGGTGGGGAGGAAGCTCAGAAACATCTTTAGGATGGAGACTGTAGGAAGCGCCTGGACCCTATTCAGGGACACCCTGCAGGAAGCACAGAAAATGTACGTCCCCAGTTTCAGGAAAGGCTGCAAGAACAAGCGATCAAAGGACCCGGTTTGGATGTCAACAGAAGTAAAGAGGGAAATAAATGACAAAAAAGTATCCTTCCGGAGATGGAAAAAGGACCCAACGGAGGAAAATCACCAGGCGCACAGGAAATGCCAAAAGGAATGCCACCGGGAGGTTAGAAAAGCAAAGGGGGAATACGAAGAGGGGCTGGCCAGGGAGGCGAAAAACTTCAAGGCATTCTTCAGTTACGTAAAGGGGAAGCGACCAGCGAGAGAGGAGGTGGAGCCGTTGGACGATGGGGATAGGAAGGGAGTGATCAAGGAGGATAAAGAGGTAGCTGAGAGGTTGAACACGTTCTTCTCGTCGGTTTTCACGAGCGAAGACACATCTAATATACCGGACTCGGAGGATCTCATGAGTGGGGAACAGGCTGAAAAATTGGAGCACATAGAGGTAAGTAAGGAGGATGTCCTCAAACAGATAGGTTAAAATGCGGCAAATCACCGGGCCCGGACGGGATCCACCCAAGGGTTCTGAAGGAACTAAGACAGGAAATAGCGGGCACAATCCAGCATGTTTGCAACCTATCCTTGAAAACTGGTGAGGTACCAGAGGACTGGAAATTGGCAAATGTCACACCTATCTTCAAGAAGAGATCGAGGGGTGACCCCGGTGAGCCTGACTTCAATTATAGGGAAGATGGTGGAAGCTATGATCAAGGACGGCATTTGCGAGCACATCGAGAGGAATGGCCTACTGAGAACAAGCCAGCAAGGATTCTGTAAGGGAAGGTCGTGCCTAACGAACCTTCTGTACTTCTTTGAGGGAATAAGCAGTCGGGTGGACAATGGGGAACCCATAGACATCATTTACCTCGATTTTCAAAAGGCTTTCGATAAGGTGCCACATGAAAGGCTGCTTAGGAAGCTGTGGAACCACAGGGTGGGAGGGGATGTGCACAGATGGATCAAGCACTGGTTGTCGGGTAGACTGCAGAGGGTCGGAGTAAAGGGTCAATATTCTGACTGGCGGGGAGTCACAAGCGGTGTGCCACAGGGATCGGTGCTGGGGCCGTTACTCTTTAACATATTTATCAATGACCTGGAAAAGGAGGCAAAGTGCGAGGTTATAAAATTTGCAGACGATACCAAACTGTGCGGCAGAGTTAGGACCAGGGAGGAGTGTGAGGACCTACAAAGGGACCTGGACAAGCTGGAAGACTGGGCAAACAAATGGCAAATGCGCTTTAACGTGGAAAAATGCAAGGTCATGCATATAGGGAAAAAGAACCCGTTGTTCAACTACAAATTGGGGGAGGGGTATTGTTGGGAGACAGCAGACTTGAGAGAGACTTGGGTGTGCTGGTGGATGCATCACTGAAGCCATCTGCACAGTGCGCAGCAGCCTCGAAAAAAGCCAACAGGATGCTGGGCATCATAAAGAGGGGCATAACAACCAGAACGCGGGAAGTCATCATGCCATTGTATCGAGCGATGGTGCGTCCACATCTGGAATACTGTGTTCAGTATTGGTCGCCGCACCTCAAGAAGGACATGGCGGTACTTGAGAGAGTCCAAAGGAGAGCAACGAAAATGGTAAGAGGGCTGGAACACTGCCCATACGCCGAGAGGTTGGATAGGCTGGGACTCTTCTCTCTGGAGAAAAGGAGGCTCAGGGGAGATATGATAGAGACCTTCAAGATCATGAGGGGCATAGAGAGGGTGGATAGGGACAGATTCTTCAGACTGAAGGGGACAACAAGTACGAGGGGGCATTCGGAGAAACTGAAGGGAGATAGGTTCAAAACAAATGCAAGGAAGTTTTTTTTCACCCAAAGGGTCGTGGACACTTGGAATGTGCTACCGGAAGAAGTGATCAGGCAGAGTACGGTACAGGGATTCAAACAGGGATTGGACGGATTCCTGAGGGATAAAGGGATCGTGGGATACTGAGGGAGGAGCTGGGATGTAACACAAGTATAGAAAGCTAACCAGGTAATAAGTATAGAAACCCAACCAGGTCGTGCATGTGCAAGACTGGAGAGTTAGGACTTCGATAGGAAGACAGGACTTCAATGAGGAACCAAGGTGGCAAGGGAGCCCCTTCTGGTGATTCAGACGGGTCGTGACCTGTTTGGGCCGCCGCGGGAGCGGACTGCTGGGCAGGATGGACCTATGGTCTGACCCGGCGGAGGCACTGCTTATGTTCTTATATTCTTATTTTAAAATCATAAGTGTTCGAGGCTTGTGCAGTTAAGGCAGAGCTTACAAGAATGGGGCAGGGACAAGGACAAAACCTGTGAGGATAGGATGGGGAAATTGAGTTCCTGTGGGGATGGGGACAAATTTGCCCCCATGTTATTCTCTAATCAGAGTCTCACAAATGGAAATTTGGGGTGTAACTGGTTTCTATTGCTATAGTCCTGCTCTGGGACTGTGTGTTAAGTAATTGTACATCCAACACGGTTTCCTCCACCCCAATGAGCACCAGCCCTGGGAGGGAAAAAAAAATCCAAGAAATTTTTAGATTAACATAACATAGTAACATAGTAGATGACGGCAGATAAAGACCCGAATGGTCCATCCAGTCTGGCCAACCTGATTCAATTAAAATTTTTTAAATTTTTTCTTCTTAGCTATTCCTGGGCAAGAATCAAAAGCTCTACCCAGTATTGTGCTTGGGTTCCAACTGCCGAAATCTCCGTTAAAATCTACTCCAGCCCATCTAAACACTCCCAGCCATTGAAGCCTTCTCCAGCCCATCCTCCCCTGAATGGCCATATACAGACACAGACCATGCAAGTCTGCCCAGTACTGGCCTTAGTTCAATATTTAATATTATTTTCTGATTCTAGATCCTCTGTGTTCATCCCACGCTTCTTTGAACTCAGTCATCGTTTTCCTCTCCACCACCTCTCTCGGGAGCGCATTCCAGGCATTCCAGACATTTCCCTCTCTGTAAAGTAGAATTTCCTAACATTGCTCTTGAATCTACCACCGCTTAACCTCAAATTTGGTTTTACCATTTTCCTTTCTCTGGAAAAGATTTTGTTCTACGTTAATACCCTTCAAGTATTTGAATGTCTGAATCATATCTCCCCTGTCCCTCCTTTCCTCTAGGGTATACATATTCAGGGCTTCCAGTCTCTCCTCATACGTCTTCTGGCGCAAGCCTCCTATCATTTTTGTCACCCTCCTCTAGACCGCTTCAAGTCTTCTTACATCCTTCACCAGATACGGTCTCCAAAACTGAACACAATACTCTAAGTGGGGCCTCACCAATGACCTGTACAGGGGCATCAACACCTTCTTCCTTCTACTGGCTACGCCTCTCTTTATACAGCCCAGCATCCTTCTGGCAGCAGCCACCGCCTTGTCACACTGTTTTTTCACCTTTAAATCTTCGGACAGTATCACCCCAAGGTCCCTCTCCCCATCCGTGCATATCAGCTTCTCAGCTCCCAGCATATACGGTTCCTTCCAATTATTAATCCCCAAATGCATTACTCTGCATTTCTTTGCACTGAATTTTAGTTGCCAGGCAATAAGACCATCCCTCTTAACTTTTGCAGATCCTTTTTCATATTTTCCACTCCCTCTTTGGTGTGTTCTCTGTTACAAAACTTGGTATCATCTGCAAAAAGGCACACTTTTTCTTCTAACTCTTCAGCAATGTCACTCACAAACATATTGAACAGGATCGGCCCCAGCATCGAACCCCTCACTCACCTTTCCTTCCTCCGAGCAACTTCCATTAACCACCACCCTCTGACGTCTGTCCGACAGCCAGTTTCTAACCCAGTTCACCACTTTGGGTCCTAACTTCAGCCCTTCAAGTTTGTTCAACAGCCTCCTATGAGGAACCTTATCAAAGACTTTGCTGAAATCTAAGTAAATTACATCTAGCATATGTCCTCGATCCAGCTCTCTGGTCACCCAATCAAAAAATTCAATCAGTTTTGTTTGGCACGATTTACCTTTTGTAAAGCCATGTTGCCTCGGATCCTGTAACCCATTAGATTCAAAGAAGTACACTATCCTTTCTTTCAGCAACACTTCCATTATTTTTCCAACAACTGAAGTGAGGCTCACCGGCCTGTAGTTTCCTGCTTTATCTCTGTGACCACTTTTGTGAATAGGGACCACATCCGTTCTCCTCCAATCCCCAGGAATCACTCCTGTCTCCAGAGATTTGTTGAACAAGTCTTTAATAGGACTCGCCAGAACCTCTCTGATCTCCCTTAGTATCCTGGGATGGATCCCTTCTGGTCCCATCACTTTGACCACCTTCAGTTTTTCAAGTTGCTCATAAACACTCTCCTCCGTGAACAGCGCAGAATCTACTCCATTTTCTCGTGTAACTTTGCCAGATAATCTCGGTCCTTCTCCAGGATTTTCTAGCACATTTGCTTTCTCCTCATCACTCTCCACATATTTGTTCCCAGCATCTTTTAGCCTAGCAATTCCATTTTTTATCTTCCTCCTTTCACTAATATATCTGAAAAAATTTTTGTCTCCCTTTTTTACATTTTAACCATTTGTTCTTCTGCCTGTGCTTTCGCCAGATGTATCTCTCTCTTGGCTTCTTTCAGTTTCACCCTGTAATCCTTTCTGTACTTCTCTTCTTGGGTTTTTTTATATTTCACATATGCCAACTCTTTCGCCTTTATTTTCTCCGCCACTAGTTTGGAGAGCAATATCGGTTTCCTTTTTCTCTTGTTTTTATTTATTTTCTTCATATAAAGGTCCTTAGCCATTTTTATCGTTCCTTTCAGGTTAGACCACTATCTTTCCACTTCTCTTATGTCCTTCCATCCTAACAGCTCTTTCTTCAGTTACTCTCCCATTTCATTAAAGTCCGTACATTTTAAATCTAGGACTTTAAGTATCGTGCGGCCGCTCTCCACTTTAGCCATTATATCAAACCAAACCGTTTGATGATTGCTACTTCCCAGGTGAGCACCCACTCGAACATTAGAGATATTCTCTCCATTTGTGAGGACCAGATCCAATATGGCTTTTTTCCTCGTGGGTTCCGTCACCATTTGTCTGAGCAGAGCCTCTTGAAAGGCATCCACAATCTCCCTACTTCTTTCCGATTCCGCAGACGGAACATTCCAGTCCACATCCAGCAGGTTGAAATCTCCCATAAGCAGCACCTTCTCTTTCCTTCCAAACTTTTGGATATCCACAATCGGATCCTTATAAATTTGCTGTGATTGAGTCGGAGGTCTGTAGATCCACGTAGATAGAAGTTCCATCTTCTCTTTTCAGAGCGATCCATATTGCATCTTCCTCTCCCCAGGTCCCTTGCATTTCAGTCGCTTGGATATTGATCTTTACATAGAGAGCTACTCCTCCACCTCTATGGCCATCTCTGTCCTTCCTAAAAAGATATATCCCGGTATGTTTGCATCCCATCCATGTGATTCACTGAACCATGTCTCTGTGATAGCAACAATATCTAGATCTGCCTCTAACATCAGGGCCTGCAGATCATGAACTTTGTTGCTTAGACTGTGAGCATTTGTGGTCATTGCTGTCCAGCTATTTTTCAGCGTTAATCTCCTTTTTCATATATATTTTTGTTTTGTTTCACTTTCCGTTGCACTTCTATGAAATGAGTTGCTGATACTGTTAACGTTGCAATCTTTACTACCATCACATATTTTCTTTTGCTGGGGGTGGTCTTTATAATTGTCCTTCATACATACACCACCCCCACCTTCTAGTTTAAATGCTTAGAAATGTGGAGGGGCATAATAAAAAACTTGTCTAAGTCTCCTTTTGGCCTAAGGCCTTAAACGTTGAAAGTAGAAGCAGGGAAAATGTCCATTATCAAAAAAAATGTAAAAAAAACAAGGTTTTTTTGGATAATGGCCTGCCTCTACGTTCAGCTGTTTAAACGCCCAGACCACCACTACGTCTAAACTTATACCCTATAATCTACCTAAAAAAAACCTAAGCCACAAATGTCCAAAACAAGGGCTTTTAGGCGAAGGAGGAGCCAGTCCTTCGCCTAAAAGCTGGATTCTGTAACTGGTGTCTCTCAAAAACAACACCGCTTACAGAATCCACCCCACCACACGACATTGGAGTAAGAGGGAGCCCAAACCCTCCTGGCCCTGCACTTTCTAACCCCCTTCCCCCCCCCCACGATCCGGCCAGGAGGGAGCCCAAGCCCTCCTGGCCATGCAACCCCCACCCCCTACAAGATCGGGCAGGAGGGAGCCCAACCCCTCCTGCTCAGGTGGACCCCCCTACCTCCCACCCCCAACCCGGCTTAAGGCCCCGCCCACAGGAGGAGCCCAAGGCTCCCGGGCCTATTCTGGTTGGCCCAGGCGCCTCAGGCCCCACCTGTGGGCGGTATTTGAGCCACCTGGACCAATTCGGCCCCATTCCTGAGCCAGCTGGCCTGCCGGATGGGCAGGCTTGGCACCCGTCTGTCCGGCCAATGCTTTCAAGGTATGGGGGGTGGGATGGATCGTGGGATTGGCGGGGGGGGGTCGTGGGTTGGCGGGGGGGGCGATCGGGGGTTCGGGGGGCAGTCGTGAGGGGGGTTGAGTCGAGGGCAGGAGGGCCTGGGATCCCTCCTGCCCGTATTTTAGTGGGGGTGGAGGGTAGGGGATCCACCTGGGCAGGAGGTGTTGGGCTCCCTCCTGCCCGATCTTGTAGGGGGTGGGGGTCACGTGGCCAGGAGGGCTTGGGCTCCCTCCTGGCACAATCGGACGGGGGGGATTGGGGATCGCGGGGCAGGAGGGCTTGGGCTCCCTTCTTCCTCGAACATAATCGGGGGTTCGGGGGTGCTGCGGGGCTGGAGGGCTTGGGCTCCCTCCTGCCCCGAACGTAATTGGGGTTTCGGGGCAGGAGGGCTTAGGCTCCTTCCTGCCCGAACGTAATTGGGGGGGGTTTGGGGATTGCAGGGCAAGAGGGCTTGGGCTCCCTCTTGCCCTGATGTCGGGGGTGGGGGAGTTAGGCATCTCTCCTGCCACAGGTCGTGGCAGTTTGGGCATCGCGATAGGGGAGATGAGGCATCTCTCCTGCCGTGATGGTTGCGGTGGGGAGGGGGTTAGGTTGCCGGGCCGCTGCACTGATCGCGCCAGCCGCCATCAGCTCAGCGGCCCCTTTTCGGCACTTATACCTGTTTTGACTTGGTCTAAGTCAAAACGTATAAGTGCCGACTAGGCAACCTGCCTAAAGTTTTGGTTATACCTGCTGCACGCCTAGGTCTAAGTCGGCCCTCCTCCCGCCCACCGCCCACCCTTTCCCCTCCTCTAAAAACGCCTCTTTTCTCTCTGTGTGTTTAGAGGCAGGGAAAGGGCCTAAGCTGGTTTTAGATACGTCTAAAACCAGCTTTGATTATGGGTACTTGGACGATCAGGCTTTTTGATCGTCCAAGTACCCATTTAGGCCACTTTTTAGACTTTTTTTTTTATTTTTTTATTTTGAGCCCCATATTGTCTAAATTTCTCTGCAAGGTTTCTTTTTCCTGCTGTAGTAATATGTAGCCCATCAGTGCAATATAGCTTCTTGTCCTTCCATGTATTTCCCCATCCTGCTATGTACCTGAAGCCTTCTTGATGACACCAGGCTTAGAGCCATCTATTAAAGTCCTCTGTGTTTTTCACTCTTTGCTCTCCCTTTCCATATGCAGGCAGTATCTCAGAAAAAGCTAAAGTCTTTACAAAAGGTTTCACGCCCTCACCAAGCTCCCGAAAAGCTTTCTGTGCTGCAAGTGTGGAGTTGTTGGCCAGGTCATTTGTTCCCAGATGGATAACAACATCAGTGTTAAAATCCTTAGTTTCTTCCTTAATTATACTCTGTATTTGCCTGGAACTCCTGGTAGCTGAGGATCCTGGAAGACATTTCACTATTTTGGTCTCCTCGCCCTGTGTTCCAAGGTTAATGCCTCTGATGATGGAATCCCCCAACAGTAATAGTTTTCTGTTTTTGGCTTTTTTATTTGTACTTAGGGTGCGCTTGTTCTCTTGAGTTACCTTCATTGGTTCCAGTCCCACCTCCCTTCTGTTTTCCTGAGTATCGCAGTGCACTAGTGGAGCGAAGGAATTCTGTAGAGGTAATATTAGTGAAGGTGGATGTTTCTGTGTTACATGTCGCAGTCTTCCTGAGCCTACTGTGACTGTTTTATTCTTTGAGGTAGAGGTGGTAAGTTGGTATGATTTTGTGGAGTGATGGAAGCTGCTTTAATTGTATTCAATTCCTGTTTAAGTTTGCAGAGCTCCTCCTTAATACTGGCAAGTTGAAGACAGATGGGGCAAGTCTTAAGCCTTCAAATAGTGTGTCTTGGAATTAAAGCACCACCGTGATTGCATAGAATAAAGGTCATCTTGATTGGTTGTGAAGTGACTTGATTTGAGTAGTCCTGATTATATGGGTCTCTGTATATGGTGGGACTATAAGTCTTACCCTTATTCCTATGAAGGGAATGAGGAAATAAGATTTAACAGAGGAAAGAGAAGGGTCTATTTATTTATTTTTAAGTAAGAAACAGGGAGGAGGAGAAGAGAAATTAAGCAGATATATAATGCTGAAAAACAGTGAAAAGAGCAGAAAATGAAATTTTGAGTAACTTAGCTTTTAGAAGTTCACAGGGCAGACTTGTACCAAAGATAATGCAGTTAACCTTGGTAGTAAATCAGAGCCCCTCTCTTCTACACCTAATCAGCAGACACAATGGCTGAAAACTAGTAGGTCAGAAATACAGCTCTATATCAGATCAGTAGCTACCCCAAAACACTGGAGTTTGAACGGAAATGCAGGCTCTATACCAGATCAGTGGCTACCCCAAAACACAGGATTTTGAATGGAAATGCAGGCTCTATACCACCCTAAAACACAGGTTGGGCAGACTGGATGGACCATTCGGGTCTTTCTCTGCCATCATCTACTATGTTTTTCTATGCCTCTTTCTGGAAGTGCTGCAGAAGATGCTGAGTGAGTTTCTGGTTTATATTTCAGATGCAGGTGACATTTGAGGACATCGCAATCTCTTTCACCCAGGAGGAGTGGGAGTTTTTAGATGAAGAGCAGAAGGAGCTCTACAGGGAGGTGATGAAGGAGAATAATCAGATCTTGATCTCTCTGGGTAAGGAATAAATTTACAAGTTTATTAGCAGAAGTTGGCATCGTTATAAAGAGAGGTTTGATTATGTTTGTCTCATATAATTTGGTGAGAAAGTGAGTATTGCAGGGATCACTTGATATCCTCTCAGGAGTGCACATGTAGGGGGTCAGTATTAGGGACTGATGCAGAAAGCCAGGGACTAATGGCTGAGGTGTGCAGCGTTTACCATGAGATTACTAAGAATATACAGCCAAACCTCGGTTTACAAGTGCACCGGTTTGCGAGTGTTTTGCAAGACGAGCAAAACATTTTCGCAAATCGTGACTCGCAAACTGAGCATCAACTCGATTTGCGAATCCCTTCACCCGCGAACTGGCATCGCCCACCTCGCGAACACCCCCCCCCATGTGTGAACTGGCATCCCCAGCCAAAACTGAAAGCTTACCCCCTCCCAATGTGGCACCGGCATGCAGCGCCAACCCACAGGAGGTGCCGATGCCCGAAGATTGTGCCTCTCCTCCGACTGGGCCTTGAGCATCTGCGCATGCTCAAGGCCTTCTGGCTCTCGTTCTCTCCGAGAATCTCGGAGAGAGGCGGAAGCCAGAAGGCCTTGAGCATACGCAGATGCTCAAGGCCCAGTTGGGAGGAGAGGCACGATCTTCGGGCACCGGCACCTACTGTGGGTTGGTGCTGCGTGCCGGTTCCACATTGGGGGAGGTAAGCTTTCAGTTTGGGTGGGCGGGGGATACCAGTTCATGGGGGTGGCGGGCTTTCGTGAGGGGGCAATGCCGGTTCGCGGGGGACAGCGTTTGCGGGCGGGGGGGGGCCATGCCGGTTCGCAGGAGAGGGAGATGTGGAAGTGCACTAGTGGCGTCGGGGTGGGGGGGTCTTTTGGGGATGTGGTGGGGTGGGGTGGAGCAGCGCCAGTGGCCGGGGGGGATGGTAGGTGGAACAAATCAAGCGAGTTTCTCTTACTTTCTATGGGGAAACTCGCTTTGATATACGAGTAAATTGGTTTACGAGCATGCTTCTGGAATGAATTATGCTCGTAAACCAAGGTTCCACTGTATTATGTTCTAGTGCGACAGACACTCTGTTTCTGAACTTGAGGATAGTTCTTGCGAGAACTCTTGTATTGAGCCCCATTAGCATTCTTTTGCTCCGCATTCCATCCCTCTGGACTGTTCTCCAATTCCTCAGTTGACTCTCAACAAGTGAGATGGTAGTAGCTGGTTTTCAGTTATATTCGGGGGTTTTAGACTGTTTGTGAGGCCTTTCGGTGCTGCAGAGTATCCCAATCTTGGGACATCTCTGGCTGTGTGAGAGTGCAGACTCTGAGCCTGAGGATCTGCTTCCAAGGGGCAGACTACTTTGCAGTGCACCCTCTTGGATAGCCTTCACTACCAGTTTAGGGGCTCAGAGACCATTGCATTGGGAGCAGTGCTTGGCCCAGGATCGTCTGCAGTGTGCTTGAGCACAGGCTGAGTTGCTCCATGGTGGTTTTCCCAGAATCAGGGTCGACTGCTTCCTCTTCCCCCCCCGCAATCTATTTGTATGCGAGAGATCCTTTGAGGGTTAAGGTCTCTGGCCAATTCGTTGGGCCCAAGAGTCAGTCTGAAGACATAATCTGGATTCCAGGCTTGTTAAGGCAGAAGTTCTCCCTGTAAACTGTTTGCAGCTTCAGCACTTGCAGCTCCTAGCATACAGCATAGGACAGTGAATAACAGGCTGATAGCTTGAAAAAAAAAATTGGAGGTGGGGAGTCCTTAAAATAGTTTTTCTGGGGGTCACATGATGCATTCAGCCTGAACGGACATCTCCAGCTACCTCTCCCGATTCCGGAGCTGATTTCTCTACATTTTACGGTGTATTCCAGCTCTACTGACCTGAACTTTCTCTCAGCAGTTGGGGCGAAGGGCAGGCTATCTGCTGTTCTCGTTTTCTGTGGGGGTGCCCCGTTATGCCGACTAGAATCTCGAAGGCTGCCAAACTACCTTGAAGCCCTTCTACTCCAGCCAAGATGGCGGCGGCACAGTCCCCGGCTCAAGTACAACTCAGCCCGACGATCACACTGCAAGCCGATGCTATCAAGGAGCTCAAAAAGCATTTAACGGCTTTTCTGGATGACAAACTTACCCGACTGCAAACCATGTTTGATCGTATGAAAAACCCGGTAGAACGGCAAGCAGCCCGTCTGCAGCACGTGGAGGATTGGGTGTCGGCGCACGAGGACCACACTGTGGCTTTGGAGGCCGGGGCTTAAATGCTTGAGGAGAAATGCCGCCGGCTGGAAGAACGGGCGGAAGATCTAGAGAATAGGAGTCGTCGGAACAATACCAGACTAGTGGGTCTGCCGGAGTCTCTCGCCGCCGCAGATCTGCTCCCATTGGTCTCCACATGGCTGCCCAAAGAGCTGGGAATGGACACCGGAGGAACCCCCTTGCTGGTTGAAAGAGCACATAGGTTGGGGATCCTCAGAGATGGAGTCTAAAGACCGTGTCCGGTGATTGCCCGTCTTCTTAATTTTGCAGACAAGCAACTGCTCATGGCCAGCTATAAATCGAAGTGTACCATCTCCTATGAAGGGCATTGACTATTGCTGTTTCAGGACTATTCTCCACGAGTGTCGGAACAACGTCGAGCGATGGCCCCGAATTGCACCCATCTCCACCAGCGACAGCTCCGCTTTGCCCTGCAATATCCAGCTAAGCTCCGGGTGCATCACAACAACTGTGTGCTTTATTTCTTCACCCATGCAGAGAACCGCACCTTTCTGGAGGGATTAACGGGATGACTGCCCCGTGACTACAGTATATGGGGACCCGGAGGAATCTTAGCATTCCTCCTGGCGACCTGAGCTGCTGGACAGACACCTTTTAGTGACTGTTGAGTACTTAGCCCATCGAGGCATGGACTAGGGGCCCTTCTCTCTCTCTCTTCTTTCTTTCTTTCTTTCCCCTGTCCTCTGTGCCCCTGCATTCTGGCATATAACACAGGGTACAGGTTGGGCCTCTTTGGCTATTGACCCTTGCTGTTCCTATCTTCCATTACATTTCCTCCTTTTCTAGACTATGAGACAGACACCTACCATAGGAGCAGACAGTCTGGAGAATGCTGCGTTCAGGGCCCTGCTCCTGATAGAGAGCATATTGAGTGAGCGGGAACATCGCTCTGGGCTGTTATGCTAGTCTGCCTTGCCCTTCTTCTCTCTTGGCTGTCATTTCTTCTCCCTGTTCTCTGGTTCTTTCTTCCTTTTCTCTGTTTCATCCTTATCGCTTTCTCGAGCTCTACTCTATCTTTGAGATATATTCGCTATGTTCTGAGTCCGCCATTGCTCCACATAACACGAAGGCCTTTTCTACTGGAGGGAGGACCATTGCTTTTAGCTGAGGTCACACTGGGGGCTCCTTTGGCCTATCCAACAGACTCCTTTCATGCTGTCTTCTTTTCTTTAACTTTTTCTGACCTGTGGCAGGGGTTATGGGGGGTGAGGAGTGGGTTGGGGGATGGTGTGGGAGTGGGGTCGGCTACCCATTTGCGAAGGGTAGTCACTGTGGAGGCCGCCAGGTGTTCACTGTCGTTACAGTGTATTGCAGATTTTTGCTGTTGTTTTTCTTGGCCATCTAACCCATTATTGGACAACTCTGGATACTTTATCTGCTTGCCTGTGCATTTTTCACTGTTTTGCTGTTCCCCCTCTCTCTTTGGGTTCTGTAGATGGGATGGGGACTTAGTTATTTGTCATGGGGGTTCTTCTTTGGATCTTCCTGGTGCGCGAGAGGGAGGCTTCCTGCCTAGACGAGGGACTGGAGAAGATGTGGATGCTGTGGAAGGGAAGGGAGGTGGGTTGGTGGGCTGGGGGAGGGGGGGCTTAATTGGGGATTGGTGTGGGAAGGCAGGTGGCCGAAGATTATGTTTGGACAGGGGTCTCTTTTTCTCTATGGTTAGGTAGTCTTGCCCTGATCAGGAGCGGGGTGGGGAGAGTTTTGGGGGCTACATTGGGACCCTTTTCTTATGACATCTTTTAGCTTACAGATCGGGAGAGAGGCTGGGTGGCTGTGTGAATGCAGCCCTTTTCGGGTACGGGGAATTGGAAGGTTGGGAGAGGCCTTTCCAGGAGGGGGGCGAGGGGATAGGGAGTATGTTTGTGGTATGGTTGTGGATGACTGTGGGGTGATTGTTCGACTGCAGGATGGGGGCTGAGGGTTCTTGCAGAAGGGGGACTGGAGGGACTGAAGGAGCGCTGTTATGTCCTGGAGACAGATCTAGCTGAGGGGCCTGGTCTCTGGTTTGTTTTTCTTCTTTTTCTCTTCGGTACAGTGGAGGCTATTTCTGCTCAGTAGCTATGGTTAACTTGACTGTAACAACCCTTAACGTTGATGGTATCAAACATAAAAAAATCCTTACTTGGCTTAGGAAGCAGCGGGTTGACATAGCGAGAGGGAGAATTAGAAGTCCTTGAGCATGTGCAGATGCTCAAGGCAGGCAGAAGCCGGAAGATCTTCTAGGCACTGGCACGATCTGTGCCTGCGTGCTGGTGCCGGTGCCAGATGTGGGGCGGAGGGGGTAAGTTTAAGTTGTTCGGGAGGGAGGGCCGGTTCGCGCAGAGGGGTGCTGGTTGGAGCGAGGGGGCTTTTGTGAGCGGGAGGGAGCGATGCCAGTTATCGGGGGGGGTGCTCGCAAATCGAGTCAACACTCGGTTTGCGAGTCAAAAGTTTGCTGAGTGTTTTGCTCGTCTTGCAAAACACTCACAAACCGGGTTACTCGCAAACCGAGGTTTGACTGTATATCTATTACAAACGGTTCCTTTCTGGGTGTTACAGCGCAATATCAGAAAACTTCGTTCACTTTTCTCTGCCTTTTTATGGCGCTATCAAGCGGCACGTATTGCCTATGTAAAGTTGTCACTTTCTAAGCAGGAGGGGGGGGTCTGGGTCTCCCTGACGTCCGTGCTTATAATATGGCGGCTCTTTTGCACTTTGTTCATGAGGGGGTGACTGGGGTGGCTCGTTTTTCTCCTCCCGGGTGGATGGTGGGTTGGTATGTGCCCTTTACCTTTTTGAATCTCTTGCATATGACCAGAGGCAGGGGGGAATGCCCTACCTTCCAAATTACAGTTCTTGCGCCCTTTCTGTTTGGCGTGGCGTCGGGCACAGGCTCGATCCCCTATGGCCTCTCCATTCTTGCAAATCTGGGGTAATCCTAATTTTGAGCTGGGCCTGAGTCGTTCGCCGTTTGCTATTTTGGCTTCTAAGGGGGCTTCTACTCTACCATTTGGTCGATGGGGATTCCGGGGGTTTTTGTTTCGTTCACTCACCTTAAGGAACAGTGGGGAATCCCCAATCACCATTTTTTTGCCTATTTACAAGCTAGGCATTACTGCCAGAGCCTTCATCAACAGTATGGGGAGGCGTGGATGTGTGGACCTCTAGACGCGTATTTGTTCAGCGTACCAGCCTCGCAGGGCTCTCTCAGTCTGGTATCAGGTGGTTCGGTCCTCCGATTCTCGAGGACAATTGGCCATCCTGCGAGATAAGTGGACTTAGCTACACATTACAGCCTTAAAACCTTTTTGGAGCTTTTCTACACCTTACACGCTTTTGTGAAATCGGCAGCTTGGCAGGAGACCCAATTTAAGATCCTCCAGAGGACTTATATTACTAAAGCTAGGGGGCCCCGCCTGGGTTTGTGGGAGGAGTTTTTGTGTACCAAATGTAGGGGGGCTGCCGGAACTCTTATTACATTCATTCCTGGAATGTCCTAAACTGTCCATTTGGAATTCCTCCTTTGCGCAGCTTCAATTAGTCTTACAGCACGACTTTTAGAGCGGGACTACAAACCACTGCTTCTCGGCAATCAGGTTCTCCTGGAGGAACAGGGTCTCACTGTGCCTCAGCGGCGCTTCATTTATTTGACGTTGTTGACGGTCAAATGAACAATTTTACAATATTGGACACAAGAGGGGTCTATCCCTTTGGACTGTTGGATCAATCGGATGATCGAACTTGCCCGCTTTGAAATTTGCTATCACGCTCAACCAACCCTGAGATCAGGGCCTACTTGGCCTTGTGGACAGTGTTTCTGCAGTTGCCTCTGGTCTCTTGACATTTGGGGGAGGGGGGAGGGAGGGGTGTGGGATTGTGGTGGGTGACTGGAGTGTACCTGTTTGGGTATTTAGATTGGGTGGCAGGGTGTGCCTGTCTTCCCGTGTGTTGATATAGGGGGTAGGCAGACCATGTTCTTCCACTTGAAAATTATGAAGCCACTGAGGGAGACAGGCTGTTTTTGTTCTTGGATGGTCCTGTAGTCTCTTGCTGTATTATGTTTCTTGGTGATGATCGATGTATTCTTCCTTTGGTTGCCCTTGCGTGCCTGCTTGTATTATGCACCATACCTGTTTCTCTTGTTGACTCTTTAATAAAAATGATTTACCAAAAAAAAAAAAAATTTTTCTGGGGGGGGGGGGGGGTTTCTGGGGTTAGAATCAGGTTCCCCTACTTCTGAAATTCCAGAATTGCTAGTTCCTGAACCTCAGTGTAGCTCCCCCAGGTCATTTGTGGCACTAAAATCACTTCTGCAGCCATCTTGGATTTCCCAATTTGAAAATAAAAGCCCCTAGCTGCCTCAAAACACCTCGCTTTTGCTTAAAAACAGGTGTGATGGACTCCTCAGGCCTGGATACCTTGAATTCATGCCAAATTTGCGATGGATGGCAGTCTGAGGTCCATCCGTGTTCCATGTGCCGCACAGCGCATAAGGGGGTGGGAGCCACAGGCTTAGCCTCCTCTAGTCCCTTTGGGGGTATTAGGGCCCAGATGGTGCAAGGGCCAGGAAAAAAGTCTAGTTTTGAGCTGGGGAGCAGCACAAGTTCATCTCCGGCAAAGCACAGCCATGATATAGTTTAAAACCCCAGAAAAGAGCTTGTGAGCATCTGCAGGGCTTGTGAGCTTCAGCCCGTCTGGATGTCCTGGACAGGGGTTTTCCTCTGTATTCATCATTATGATGTTTGAAGCTCATAGGATTAATAAGGTCTGCATGAAACCCTCGAGGATTGTGGCCATGCTGGCGTTGGGGGTTCCCCCCAGAAGCGCAATTCCCCAGCAACAGTACCATGGGCAAGACAGGGAGGTCCAGTCGAGGCACTTGTCTTTTTTTCTTTTGTCTTCTCTTAACTCACTTGACAGGGTCTCTTGACCATTTGACATTTCTTCTTTCTCCATGCTCACCATCCATCCTCCATCTCTGTGTATGTATTGTTCCCCATGTTCAGCATCTCCCTTCTCTATGTCTCCTGTATGTCCCTTTCTAGTATTTCCCCTGTGTCCATCTCCCTGTCTTCATCATCTCACCATTCTATGATCTCCTCCCCCTGTGTACATTTCTCCTATCATCCCTTTCCCGCACCATGCCACACCTTTCCAACATTCCTCCCCCTTGCACCCCTTTAATCTGTACCTCTGTTCCCTCTCCACCACCATATCTCCCTCTCATCATTCTCTTCCCTATGTATCTCTACCTCACTCCTCTCTCTCTATGCCCAACAATTTTCCTCTTTCTTCCTTTCCCCATGTGCACCATCTCTTTTCCTCTCACTCACACACTCATACCCACCAATTCTCCCTTTCTATTCCCTCCGTTGTGTTCCAAGTTCATGCCCCTTCCATTCCTTCTATTTCCCGAGTTTGTGTCCCCCTCTCTGCCTTTGTTCCAAATTTGTACCCCTCCCAGTCCCAACACGCTCCTTCATCCCCCCCTCCTTTCTCCCTTTGTCCTACGTTATCCCCTGTCTCCCTTACTTGTTCCCTTCAGGGCCATCCAGCTGACATGAAGGCTTCACTCCGATGTCAGAGCTGACATTGGAGAGAAGCCTTTCTGGTCAGCCAGGGATCCCAGTTACCTCAACTGTCCTCCTTTCAGCTTGGCTGCTCATTCTTGTCTTCAGTGGCACTTGTTTGCCAGGACAGCACACAGCAGTTCTTGCACATGGCTGACCTGGAAGCCATTGGCCCCGTGGAACGGTGAATGGCCTTGTCCCTGCAGTAAAGGATCTGCCAAGTTGCCTCCCTTCCTTCCTCTCCAGATCAGCAGCCTCCCTTCGTGAGTCCAGCAACCACCCTCCCTCCCTATCGTGGGTGGAACAGTCCCCCATCCTCGCACTCAATGTGCTCACTGCCGTGGATTCCCCTCCGCTGAAGCCAGACACACGATTTTGTATAGGACACTAGTGTGCGATCTCTGCCACTTCATTGGCTGATGAGGCCAGTGTCCTATACAGCATCAGTCCCTATGTGCCTTGCAAATAGTAAACTGACCAATTCTCTTTTTTTTTTTATAATTCTTTATTCATTTTCACAAATTACATTAAGTGTTAATATTTTCATTCACAGTAACAATAAATACATCACTTATAAACAATCATTGGTATATTACATATATTCTTATCCCTATCCCTCGCCCATCCCTCCCAACCATATACTCCATTATTGTATGATATATGTAATAATAAAATACCCCCCTCCCTACCTCATAAACTAATAAACATAAGGGAAATAATTTTACTTAATCCTGACAATATTTTGTTAATGGTTTCCATACATCCTGAAATTTCTTAAAATATCGCTTTTGTAACGCAGTAAATCTTTCCATTTTATAGATATGGCATAAAGAATTCCACCAAAAGTTATAATTTAATCTCCTCCAGTCTTTCCAATTATATGTGATTTGTTGAATGGCAACCCCTGTCATTATAAGTAGCAATTTATTGTTGTTCGCAGAAATCTGACTTTTTGCTCTCATATCCATACCAAATATCACAGTATCATAGGATAATGCCACTGGGTTCTCTAATAAATTATTAATTTGGTCCCAAATTGATTTCCAAAAATTCCTAATATATGGGCAATGAAACAATAAATGATCTAAAGTTCCTGCTTCTAAATGACAATGCCAGCATCTATTAGACAAAGAACTATCTATTTTTTGCAACCTAACAGGGGTCCATAACGCTCTATGCAACAGAAAAAACCAAGTTTGTCTCATAGATGCTGACACCATACATTTCATCCTCCAAGACCAAATTCGTGGCCATTGAGATGCAGTAATTTCATGCTTAATCTCAATGCTCCAAATATCTCTTAAACCAGTTTTTAATTTCTTCTTAGTAAATCCATTTAATAATTTATACCACTGGGCGGCCTGGTGACCCAAGAAGTCTGTCTGAAAACAAAGAAACTCCATACTATAATGATTATTAAGGTTTTTCCAATCAGGGAACCCCGCCCGAATGGCATGCTTCAGTTGCATCCATCTAAAATTTTCTGATTTATTAAGTCCAAACTTATGTTGCAACTGTGAAAATTCAAGCATAGCACCATTAGAAATAACATCATCCAATATACGTATTCCTGCTATCATCCAATGCTTCCAGACTAGTCTTTCTCCGCCAATTTGAATCTTGGAGTTTACCCATATAGATTGATTTGTAGATTTGTAAATTGGAATAGTTGTTAAATTGCTTACATATTGTAAAGTTTTCCATGTATCTGCTAATATTCTATTGTCCTTACTATAGCTAGGCATTTTGATACTGAGAACATGGGACAGTCGCAATGGAGACATGAGTTGCCATTCTATCCACAACCAATCTGGGAGTTTTTCCATGAGTTCTGGGAGGATCCAATACATACCATGACGCAAAATATAGGCTTGATGGTACCTATAAAAGTTTGGAAAATTTACCCCTCCCTCTGAAATTGATCTTTGTAAAGATACCAAATCTATTCTAGGAGTTTTACCCAGCCAAATAAATTTTAACAGAATGCTATTTAACTTTTTATAAAAGGACCCTTGAAAATATACCGGCAACATACCCATCTGATAACAAACCACAGGCAAAATCATCATCTTAATAGTTTGGACTCTCCCCCACCATGAAAGGTGTAAAGGTTTCCATTGCTCACACATTTCCGTAACCTTCTGCAATAACAATTTTTTATTTATTTTCATTGTTTCGTCCAATGTATTTTTAATCCAAATGCCTAAATATTTTATTCCATCTTCTTTCCAGAGAAAAGGAAATGAATCAAACAAACCTTTTGTACAATGGACATTGAGTGGAAGAACTTCTGATTTAGACCAATTTATCTTATAACCTGAAAATTTCCCAAAATTTTCAATTAATTCAAGTAAGCAAGGAATGGTTATCTCAGGATTTCTCAAATAGAGCAATATGTCATCCGCATAAGCTGAAATCTTATATTCCCGATCTTTATGAGGAATACCCTGTATCTCCTCTGTCTGTTTAATGGCTAATAACAAGGGTTCCAATACAATGTCAAAAAGCAGAGGAGATAAGGGACAGCCTTGTATAACTCCCCTCTGCAACTTGAAAACTTCTGAAAAATTATTATTAATATATAATTTAGCAACAGGAGAGCTGTACAAAGTTTGAACCATTTGAACAAATCCTGATCCAATACCAAACCACTCCATCGCTTGATACATAAAGGTCCATTCAACACGATCAAAAGCCTTCTTCTGCATCTGACCAATTCTCAAGCCACACATGGAAAATCCTGGTGCAACATAACTTATCCATCTTCTCATTATACACAGGTTCTATCTTAGAAACCACTGCTGTTTTCTAACTCATGAGAAATACCTTCTGTTTATATCCAGCAGATCAGCAGATCCCACACGAATGGAAGAGAGAAAAGAATCAAGGAGAAGATCCAGTTGAAATGGAACAAATCCAAACACAGTCAGAAAATGTCTGTGAGAATATTTCCCAAAGACCTGAGAGGATTAACCCAAAGATTTGTAAGCAGGAATCAAAGGAACAGAGAGACCCTGCAGGAGACACAACGGATGGAGTCACTAAGTGTGAGAGACATGAGAGGGAGCTCAGTAACATTGCCGAGGACAAGAGACACCTAGCAGAGAGACCCTTCCAAATTAATAATAGTGATAAAGTGACTTCAGATTCCCTCCATGGCAAGAGGAAAGAAAAAAAACATCTGAAAGAACTCCAAATGCACAAAAGGGATCATAAAAATGAGAAACTGTTTACATGTAGTGAGTGCAATAAAAGCTTCACTCGGCTTAGAGCTTTAAATATTCACCAGAGGATACACACAGGAGATAAAACATTTACATGTACTGAGTGTAGTAAAAGCTTCACTCAGCTTTCAAATCTAAAAAGACACCAAGTTACCCACACAGGAGACAAACCATTTACATGTACTGAGTGTAATAAAAGCTTCACTCAACATTCATATCTAAAAATACACCTGATGATCCACACAGGACACAAACCATTTACATGTACTGAGTGTAATCAAAGCTTTACTCGGCTTTCAAATCTAAAAAGACACCAAATGATCCACACAGGGTACAAAGAATTTACATGTACTGAGTGTAATAAAAGCTTCACTCAGCTTTCAGATCTAAAAAGACACCAAATGATCCACACAGGGTACAAAGAATTTACATGTACTGAGTGTAATAAAAGCTTCACTCGGCTTTCAAATCTAAAAAGTCATAAAATGATCCACACAGGGTACAAAGCATTTACATGTACTGAGTGTAATAAAAGCTTCACTCACCTTTCAGATCTAAAAAGACACCAAATGATCCACACAGGGTACAAAGCATTTACATGTACTGAGTGTAATAAAAGCTTCACTCAGCTTTCAGATCTAAAAAGACACCAAATGATCCACACAGGGTACAAAGAATTTACATGTACTGAGTGTAATAAAAGTTTCATTTGGCTTAGAGATCTAAAATTTCACCAGAGGATCCACACTGGAGACAAACCATATAAATGTACAGTGTGTAATAAAAGCTTTACTTGGCTTTCATATCTAAAAAGACACCAAAGAATTCACACAGATCACAAACCATTTATTTGTAGTGAGTGTAATAATAGCTTCAATCAAGCTTCAAGTCTAAAAAGACACAAAATAGTCCACACAGGGCACAAACCATATACATGTACTGAGTGTAGTAAAAGCTTCACTCAGCTTTCAAATCTAAAAAGACACCAAGTTATCCACACAGGAGACAAACCATTTACATGTACTGAGTGTAATAAAGATTCAATCGGCATTCAAAGTAAAAATTCACCAAAATATTTGTTAAGGCATAGATATGGGGCTATGAGCCAAGAGTGAACTTTCAGCTCTGAACTATGTTAAACCCAGAGGTCTGAGAATTAATAACACACAGAAGTGGAAGATGATATTTTCTTTCTCAAGGGACCCGCTCAAACTCAGGGGCGGAAAATTTCATGGCGACACCAGAAAGTATTTCTTCACAGAGAGAGTGGTTGATCATTGGAACAAGCTTCCAGTGCAGGTGATCGAGGCAGACAGCGTGCCAGACTTTAAGAATAAATGGGATACCCATGTGGGATCCCTACGAGGGTCAAGATAAGGAAATTGGGTCATTAGGGCATAGACAGGGGGTGGGTAAGCAGAGTGGGCAGACTTGATGGGCTGTAGCCCTTTTCTGCTGTCATCTTCTATGTTGCTATGTAAGCAATGACTAGAAATTTTAAATGGTTTATTTCAAAGTAATCATTAAGAAGAAATGAATTGATTCACAATACAAATTGTATAAGTTACTGGTTACTTAGAAACAGTGAATATTATTGATTAACTGGCTGTGATACATTTAAGAAATTACTTAAAATATTGAAAATGTGCTCAGTGAAACAGAGCACCCACATAATGCCACTGGGGGGCAGAGGACACCAAGAAATTGTTTTTGTGTTATTTCTGCGATATATTTTTTCAGTGATTTTGAAATTTTGTGTGTTGAATGTCTATTTCTCATTCCCCAGATACATCATTTTAACACACACTCTTATGAAAAATAGTAGTGGGAGTTATTCCATCTACTATAATAAAACACTAAGCATGCATGTGTACTCTTACCGGCGTGATCTCTGATCTGTAGGTCCATGGTCGGCATGCGCGCTTAGCTTTGCCAGTGGCCGCCAGACAAAGCGGTGGCCTCCCTGCTCTCCACCTCGCACAGTCCTACCGGCCGAAGTTTATTTGTAAGTTTTTTAAAGGCGCTGCGGCGGCTCCTCTCACAAGCCGCACCTGCATCGGCGAAGGCTTCTGACGCAGGCGGCAATCGTGAGAGGACTGCGCGAGGTGCAGAGCAGGGAGGCCAAAGGCTCAAACTAATCCTGCAGCCTTCCTGTGTCCTGGCTGCACCGTTTTGTGTAATGAAGAGAAAAGGTTCCAGAGTTAACCAACATGTCCTTATTACACAGGCCCCAAATGAGATAACCCCCACCCCTTGATGTGAAATCCATTGACTTAAGTGACCAATATCTAAAATAATAAAACGCTAGCTGCGTGTTCCGTTTTCCATGCGCTGTAGGGCCCCGCAGGTAGGAGTGCGCATGCACTGCGACCGTTTTATTATAATACATATTGGCTGCTGGTAGGGGCTACAGTGATGCTGAATCTCAAGGTATTGCATGGAATGGGTTCTATTTAGGGTTGTTTTTCGTCCTGTTGTTCGGTCTGGCCTGCTCTGCTCGCCTTGCCGTATTGTATTTTTAAGTTGAAAGACACGGCATTGGCTCCTCTCATGATCCCCGCCTGCGTCGGACTTCCAACGCCGGTGGGGATCATGAGAGGAGCCGCCACAGCGTCTTTCAACTAAAAAAATACAATACGGCAAGGCACGTAGGGAGCAGGGCAGAACGAAGCTCCGAATTGAACTGCCAGTTGGCTGGCTCCCTTGCCGGAGTTATTTTTCAGTTTACAGGTGCCGCCGCGGCTCCTGTCATGAGCCGCACCTGCTTCAGAGAAGACTTCCGATGCAGGCGGGGATCGTTAGAGGAGCCGCGATGGCACCTTTAAACTGAAAAATAACTCCGGCAAGGGAGTCGGCCAGACCGCGGGAAGATTAGGGGGATGGAGAAATCCTGCTGCTACACAGGGAAGTGGGGGGAGGGGGAAAAATGCTGCTGAACAGGGAAATGGAGGGGGAGGGAATGCTGTGGCTACTGCACAGGGAAGTAGGGGGAGGAGAAAAATGCTGCTGAACAGGGAAATAGAGGGGGAGGGAATGCTGTGGCTACTGCACAGGGAAGTGAGGGGAGGGGAAAAAATGCTGCTGAAAGGGAAATGGAGGGGGAGGGAATGCTGTGGCTACTGCACAGGGAAGTGGGGGGAGGGAAAAATTGCTGCTGAACAGGGAAATGGAGGGGGAGGGAATGCTGTGGCTGCTGCACAGGGAAATGGGGGAGGGGAAAAAATGCTGCTGAACACGGAAATGGAGGGGGAGGGAATGCTGTGGCTGCTGCACAGGGAAATGGGGGGAGGGGAAAAATGCTGCTGAACACGGAAATGGAGGGGGAGGGAATGCTACGGCTGCTGCACAGGGAAGTGGGGATGGAAAAAAAAGTGCTGCTGCACAGGGAAATGGAGGGGGAGGGAATGCTGCTTTGGCTTTTGCACAGGGAAGTAGGGGGAGGGGAAAATGCTGCTACACAGGGAAATGGAGGGGGAGGGAATGCTGTTTCGGCTTCTGCACAGGGAAGTAGGGAGGGGGAAGGGAAAATAATGCTATTGCACAGAGAAATGGAGGGAGAGGCAATGCTGCAGCTGCTGCACAGGGAAGTAGGGAGGGAGACAGAAAGAAAGGAAGAAAGACAAAGGGGCACAGAGAGAGACAGATAGCCAAAGGGGGCCAGGGAGTGAGACAGACAGAAAGAAAGACAGCCGGAGGGAGAGAGACAGAAAAAAAAGACAGGGGTAGGGAGAGAGACAGAAAGAAAGATAGACATACATTCTAGCACCCGTTAATGTAACGGGCTTAAAGACTAGTAGTTAAATAAGATTACATTTTAATCCGACTGTTCTGATTTATATTTTCACTTTTTTTTCCAGTTTATGTTTTATTGTTAATTTCATTCATTGATTTGCCCCTTGTTTTGTTTTATTTTTAACATTTAAATTTCTCCAAAATTCTATTGCTCAACGGTTCCTCCTTTCTGCAGCTATTCCTATCTTTCTTCTTTTCTACCTTTCAAAGTCCTTAGATCAATGTAGTCTTGTTAGAATTTTTATTTTCTTATTTTTTCTTCTATTTCTATTTCTTACTTTTATTACTCAACTAATTGTTATTTTTCCAGGTACTTCAGTTAGATTGTGAGCCTTCGGGACAGTAAGGGAATTTCTAAGTACCTATTCTTTATTTATTTATCTTATTTTTATTGTATCCTTTAATGTATATTTCTCTGTAAACCTATATTACTTATCATTTTAATGCACACTATTGTCTATTTTCTGTAAACCGCTTAGAATCCTAACGGAGTTTAACGGTATATAAGAAATAAATTACATTACATTACATTTGAAAAAAGATGTTCAGATGTTCACAATGTTTGTCATTGTGATTTATAACAGTGCCTTCCCCCCAAAAAAATAAAAACACACCAAAAAGGCAGAAAACAAATGATCAGAACATTTAAATAACCCTTTAGGTTTACAAAGATGATGAATGTCAGTGAGTACATGGATCAGTGTGAATGAGGGGTGCTGCTGGATAGGAGCAGGTAAAATGAAGGGAGAAGGGCTTCTGCTGGACAGAGGGAGCAGGGAAGGGGTGCTGCTGGACAGGAGGGGAGGTAAAAGGAAGGGAGAAGGGCTGCTGCTGGACAGGGGAAGCAGGGAAGGGGTGCTTCTGGACAGGGGGGAGGTAAAAGGAAGGGAGAAGGGCTGCTGCTGGACAGGGGAAGCAGGGAAGAGGTGCTGCTGGCTAGGGGGGAGGTAAAAGGAAAGGAGAAGGACTTCTGCTGGACAGTGGGAGCAGGCAAGGGATGGTGGTGGACAGCCGAGAAAAGAAAGAAAGATAAAAAGACAGAAAGCAGCCAAGGAGAGAGAGACAAAAAAAGACAGATACGCACATCTTTTCTAGCACCCGTTAATGTAACAGGCTTAAAGACTAGTATAACCAATAATTAAGGGATAGTCTCTTGTAATATCCCCTAAGATATATCGCCGTTCAAAACTTTAGCGATCCTCAGAAACACCACTTTGGACTCCTTTTACAAAGCTGCGCTAGGGCCTTAACGTGTGGAATAGCGCACACTAAATTGTGTGCGCTAGTCACTACCGCCTCCTTTTGAGCAGGTGGTAGATTTTCAACTAACGTGCGATAAAACCGCTAGCACACCTTCGTAAAAGGAGCCCTTTGTGTTCAATAGATTTTCATTACACAAAAGCTTTGTGTTACATCGTCATTGGATCAATGATTTAATAAATATTTTTTATTATTATTTTATTTCTGTTTTTATAATCTTTAAGTATAAATATTTATACTTAAAGATAAAAAAAAACTAAGCTAAACCTTAAGTTTCTATACCGCATCATCTCCACAGAAGTAGAGCTCGGCACGGTTTACAGAATTGGTATAGAAAGAAACTACAATGAAAAGTAGAAGGGCTTAGAAAGAGAGGTTTAGAGGGAATTAGTAAATCGATGAGGGAGAGGTCATTGCATTTTGGAGAACAGCCAAGTTTTCAGATGTTTTCGGAAGAGTTGGAGGCACCGAAGCGGGGTGGTAAAACTGTTCCAGAGTTCGGTGATCCTGAAGGAGAGGGAAGTCCCTAGTTTTCCTGTATGGGATATGCCTTTTAATAATAATAATAATAATTGTATTTCTTATATACCGCTATACCCTAAGTTCGAAGCGGGGAAGGATAGTTTGAATTTTTGAGAGGATCTGGTGGTGTTGGGATTAGAGGAGTTCCAAGATAGTGGAAAAAGGGGAGGCAGGATACCGTGTAGACTTGAAAAGAAATAAAATAAAAATATTTATTAATCATTGATCCAATGACGATGTAACACACAAAGCTTTTGTGTAATGAAAATCTATTGAACACAAAGGGCTCCTTTTACCAAGCTGCGTTAGGGCTGTAATGCGCGGAATAGCGTGCGCTAGAACTTAATGCCAGCATTGAGCTGGCGTTAGTTTTAGAAGCGTAGCGCGGCTTTAGTGCACGGTTATTTCCTGCGTACGCTTAAAAACGCTAGCGCGCCTTCGTAAAAGGAGCCCAAAGGGGTGTTTCTGAGGATCGCTAAAGTTTTGAACGGCGATATATCTTAGGGGATATTACAAGAGACTATCCCTTAATTACTGGCTATTTCTCCTTCCCAGCATTTGTTTCCTTCCTCTTGAAGAAGATATATTGAAACAACGATCTGTGTCGAGGAAGCTGAGGAAGTTTGCATTTGGAATAGATTTTATGACGGAAGAATGATTGTGGGATTTAGTCCCTCTTATCCAATGGTGCGCTAAGCGTTTTAGTGCTTTTAGCGTGCACTAAATCAACGCGTTGTGCTGACTGCTGACGCGTCCATAGGATAACATGCACGTGTGCGCTAAAAAGCACCTTAGTAAAAGAGGGGGTTAGTGTGACTGTTTACCTTTTTTTATTTTCTTGATTATTTGGGTGATTTTTTTTGGACTTTTGTTGGTTCTGCATGGGACTGGGACGTTTGATTTTTGGGTTGCTAGCCGGTGGAAGACGTCACCATTATTTAGAACTGCACTACCTTCCCCAGGAGTCTAATGAAAAACATCTAAAGCAGTGGTCTCAAACTCGAACCCTTTGCCGGGCCACATTTTGGATTTGTAGGTACTTGGAGGGCCTCAGAAAAATGACAATTTTGCATGAGGTAAAACTCTTTATAGTTTATAAATCTTTCCTTTTGGCTAAGTCTTAATAATAATATTGTTATTTATAGTTAAAGAGACATATGATCAAGAAACTGTTTTATAGGTCACAACTTCTCCCTTTCACTTTTAGACCTTGCTTTATTTGTAAAACATTTTCAATTACCCTCTTGATGTTGTTTTTCCTTAAATGTTCTCTTACTTTCTTTAACAATTGTAGTTCACTCCTTTTTCCCTATGTATCACTAATTAATTGTGTACATCGATTGTATGTTTACCTGTTTAAATTGTTTTATTTTGTCCTCCCCCCAAATTTTTTTATTGTTATAAGCATTGAAAATATTTGCTATTGCGTTTATATAAAAATTTTAATAAACTTGAAACTTGATTAACAGACCGAGGGCCTCAAAATCTAAAGATAAGTGACGGATTTTATGGCCTTGTTACCATCTTTTGTGGCTAAATGTTTTGTACCATCTTTTACTGTTTGAATACACCTTTTCTTGAGGAGGCCGGGAGGGTTTGTGCTATGATGTAATTATTAAACACCTTCTCCTCTCTCGCTCCCCCCCAGCGTAATTATGCGGTGTTTTGTTTCACTGAGCCCATTTTCAATATTCTAAGTAAATTTTTTTTAATGAATTCTCTTCATGGTTAGTCGGTTTCATTTTTGAGGATTCTGTTATGTAGTTGTTTACTCTCAATTTTGCGAGTTTTTGGAGTAAGTGTTACATTTCACACAAAAATCAATGCTGTCTTTTCCTCGCTAAACTCAAATTCTAAATTGTCATGTGATTCAGAAGTAACACCGGCTCCTAAATTTCAATCTGTTTAACTGTAAACATTATAAATAAAATCAAGGATTAATATATTACCCAAGTGTCTCTCTCAGATTGGCACCCAAGCTTCATGAAAGCCTGTTCCCCAATGATAGGAGGAAACCCCCCCAGCTGTCTATCCCTTAACATGGGGTCTTTTATATCTTAAACCACACAGCTGTTTGAATGGAAAGTCACCAAAATGTCATGTTCTTTGTGTCCAGTCTTTGTGGGAGGGGGGGGGGGAGAGAATGGGGTGGGGAAACTGAACTCTCACACCTGGCCCTTTTTCATTGGCTTTGGCCAGCTCTATCCCTGCAATCCTTTAGTCTTCGGGTACCTTATTGGTCCAGCTCAGTACAGGGCTGACCGTTGGGCCCTGCGGCTGTTCTTCCATAGGCAACAGTTATTTTGATGCGACTCCCTCTCGTGTCAACGGGGGTCCGGGGTTTGATGTGCGCCATTCTCCTGTCTGTTGGGAGCGGAGACAGTTTTCTGGAGTCGATGAGGCTTGGCAGCGGGAGATCATCTATGGCCAGCCTGCTCTCCCGTCTTCGAGATCGGATGATTGTCACTCTACGTGGATACTTTGCTTTTCCTCAGTTATCCAGAATTAGATTCTGTTTTGAGTTTGTATATTTAAATTATTTTTATTATTCTAGCAGTAAGAAGCAAATACAAACAGTAATACCATTCATGAAATAACATTTTCAACAATATAATCAGTTCCCCTCCCATCCCCAAGAATCCATGGCCAGTCCAACAGCTGAGAGTGGGAATAAAATCTTAAAGATTCAAAAGTCTACTGCGAGCACGCGGTGTGAGGTCCTGCCAGAAGTGCTCCGACATGTTTTGAGTTTGTAATAATATATTTCGCTAATCAAGTTTTAAGTTTTATTAAAATTTGATAAAACACTTTTAGAATAAAATTCAAAGTGATGTACATTAAAAAGGTGTCACATGAAGACATACTAAGGACAAAATACAGACGTCATACTTGAAATGGGAGGGAAAAAGGGTAGATCTAAAATTTCAAAGAAAAGGTAGTTAGGGAGGGAGACCCTGTTAGTGCACTTTTATTTGTGATGTGTTGACTTGAAATGCAGCTAAAGAGAGATGTCTGTTACAAAAACCCACCTAAAGTCACCAGATAAGCACTGCAAACACATAATACAGACCCCCACACACTACCCCAGTAATCACTGACCCCCCCAACCCCATAAAAATCATAATCACACCTTTAAAATTCAGCCTCCAGACCATCATCACCTGGCAGCCTGGCATAGGAAAGCCTAGTCGTCCAGCACAGAGGCGGCTTAAGCCATCTTGGGGGTGGGTTAGGGACCCATGGAGAGGAGGACCCATGCCCAGAAGCCCCTGTAATCACTGCATTGATACTTAAACATGTGCACTCCCCTATACACCCCAAAACCCTTTTTTTACTGGCATATAAGTGGCTCCTGCAGCCATAAGGGCTATTGGGGTGGTAGATAAGTGGATCTAGGGGATTCTGGAGGTAGTTTGGGGGGGGGGGCTCACCAAGAAAACTGTAGTGAGGAGAAGACATGGCACCCTTTTTGTGAAGTTCACAGCAGTGCCCTGTAAGGTACCCCACTAATTAGGTGCCATGTCTGGGTGTTCAGTCCATCACTTTGCAGACCCCTCCCATGTCCAATAGGGCTTGTTCTAGGCTTTTTTGACTTGGACGAAAATATGGTATAAAGATGGGTGATTTAGCGACCTGGACGATCAGATCGGCAGGATGTATAGTTAGATGATTTTTGAAACAACAAAAATTTTGGACGTATTTTTCAAAAATGTGTCCTAGATTGTTTTTTACTTTGGACGACTTGCGACTTAGATGAAAACGGACTTAGACATTCCTTTCGATTATGCCCCTCCAAATATATATATTTTGTCCCAACACTCCCCTGGTGAACTAGCACAACTACCGAGGAACTAATGTATCTCTTAAATATATATATAAGGCTATATGAATATAACTACTTCATAATTTTGTCAGTTTAATAACTAATATTTAGTAAAACATAAAGACATTGATGCATGCATATCTTGTTATACCATGTACATATATATGTGTTTCCTTACTGTTCCTAATCTTTATTTATTTGTGTGTGTATATAATATAAGAGAAAGATAAGTATAATTTTTACAGCCATCTGCCAGTTCTCTTGTATGGAATGAGCCGTTAGGTTAATGGTTGTAGAAAGGTCAAAAAAGCTCATAAGCGTATAACAGTGTGCAAAGTCTATAAGAAATTAGTGAGACTTTTTTTTAGATTAAACTTTATTAATTTGATTAGAATAAAAATTTAAATAAATATAGGTAGGGTGGGTTCAAGTCGGTGATGTAAGAAGGAGCAGGAGAAAAGGAATTTCTTCTGTAGAAAACTCGTAGTGGGTAAATCTCCTCAATCTGAGACTTGCAACCCAGGTAACCTTCAGTGACTTTTCATTTTTTAATCTAATCTAATCCTTAGGTTTGTATACCGCATCATCTCCACGTTCGTAGAGCTCGACGCGGTTTACAGTAGGAGAAATAGGAAGGAACTACAACAGAGGGTTAGAGGTAGAAGTGTGAAGAAAATTTAGAGGATTTGGGATGCCAAGATATAAGAGTTTCCTTGATTCCTAAGTTGGAGTGAGACTTACTTTTTTTGAGAAAAGCCAGGTTTTCAGATGTTTGCGGAAAACTTGGAGAGAGCTCAAGTTCCGAAGAGGGGAGGTAAGGTTGTTCCAAAGCTCAGTGATTTTGAAGTGGAGCGAGGTCCCTAGCTTTCCTGTGTGGGAAATGCCTTTTAGCGAGGGGAAGGATAGTTTTAATTTGTGGGAGGATCTGGTGGTATTAGGGTTTGAGGAATTCCAAGAAAGAGGGATAAAGGGAGGGAGGATACCATATAGGATTTTGAAAGTTAAACAGGCGCATTTATAGTGGACCCTGGCAATTATCAGAAACCAGTGGAGCTTGGCCGGGAGCGGGGAGACATGGTCAAATTTACTTTTAGCGAAGATGAGCTTGGCCGCGGCATTCTGAATCCGTTGGAGTCTGTGGAGGTTTTTCTTAGTTAGGCTTAAGTAGATAGAGTTGCAATAGTCCAATCTGGAGAGGATGATGGATTGGACAAGGAGGGTAAAATGTTTTTGATGGAAGCAGGATCTAACTTTCCTCAGCATGTGAAGGCTGAAAAAGCATTTTTTTTACCAAGGATTGGAGGTGGTCATTGAAGGACAATGTGGAATCAATGATGATGCCCAAGACCTTGCTCGAGAACTCAAGCTGCAGAGAGGAGCCAGAGGGTAGTGGGATGGAGGTGGGTAGGTGATCTAGTTTTGGACCGAGCCAAAGAAGTCTTGTTTTGGACTCATTCATTTTCAATTGCACAGTGTGGGCCCAGGATTGTAGGTTCATTATACAAGAGGATATGTTCTTAGACAGGTCGGTGAGGTTCGAATCGGTCTCGAGGAGGACGAGGATGTCGTCTGCATAAGTGTAAATTGTTTCAAGGGGGGATAGGTGGAGGAGTTTTAGGGAGGATAGGGGATAGTGGAGAGCCTTGCGGGACTCCACAATTCGGTTTCCAGGGGGAGGATAAGGTGCCATTCATGTTAACAATGTAAGAACGAGAGCGGAGGAATTTAGAGAACCAACCTAGGACTGTGGAGTTGATACCTATCTCAGAGTTGGTAAACAAGAATATCATGGTGAACAACGTCGAAAGCAGCGGAAAGGTCAAATTGTAGGAGGACGGCGAACTTGTTTCGAGAGTGAAGTTGTTGAACCCTTGAAATCAGGGAAGACAGTAGGGATTCGGTGCTGAAGTTAGGACGAAAGCCATATTGATAGGGTAAAAGAATAGAGAATCTCTCTAAGTATGATGAAAGTTGGGAAGAAATGATGGACTCTAACATCTTGGTTAGGAGAGGGATATTTGCAATTGGGCGATAGCTGGATGGTATGGAAGGGTCAAGGTCAGATTTTTTCAGTAGTGGGGTCAAGGCGATATGACCCATTTCTGGGGAGAAATGGCCCGACTGAAGGGCGGAGTTTATGAGAATGGTGATAGAAGAAATAGCCTGAGCGGGAATGTTCTCGTATAGGTAGGAAGGGAATGGGTCCAAGGAGCAATTACAGGATTTCAGTTTGAGGCAGAGATTGAGGACCAGGGATTCAGATACGCGCTCAAAGGTGGTCCAGGATCTGTCAGCTGGGATAGGGTTGGAGACCATTAGGGTGGGAGTGGAATCGGCGGGCACTAGGGAGTTATAAGAGACTGAAGGAGGGAAAGAGCATCTCAAGGAAGAAACCTTATCGTTGAAGAATTTTGCTAGAACATCGGCTGAGGGAGAGGAGGGGAGCACGGTGGGGTCTCTTTTGGAGGTTAGGGAGCGCCAGATGTTGAATAGAGTACTGCTTTGATTGTTGGACCTGGAGATTTTGTCACCATAGAAGTTCTTTCTTGCTTTTTTTAGTGCTATATTGTACAGCTTGATATTGACTCTCCAGGACTGTCTGTCTATAGGACATTTTGATTTTTTCCATATGCGCTCCAGAGCTCGACATTTCTGTTTTAGCTCTCTATGATATGGGAAGAACCAAGGGGCCTTGCGGGGATAGGAGATGGATTTAGTGGAAAGGGGGGGCGAGGGAAAGATAGGTGGATTTGGAGAGAGCGACCCAGTTATGCCAATTAGTACCTGAATCTGCAGGCTTAGGGGCAGAGAATAGATTGAGAAATTTAGACCAGAACAGGTCGCTTGTGATTTTTTTGCGGCAGGTTATGTTATTATTATTTGAAATATAGGAGAACTTTTTTGTTTTCAAAATTGATATTATTTTTTCCCTCACTGTATACCTATGTTTTGAATTTGTAAAAATCATATTTTATTTTTCCAATAAAGAAGGGTTCGGTGAACACGCATATGAAACTGGTGGGGTTCAGTACCTCCAACAAGGTTAAGAACCACTGCCCTAGAGGAAAGGAGAGACAGGGCAGATATGATTCAGACGTTCAAATACTTGAAGGGTATTAACAAAGAACAAAATATTTTTCAGAGAAAGGAAAATGGTAAAACCAGAGGACATAATTTGAGGTTGAGGGGTGGTAGATTCAAAGGCAATGTTAGGAAATTCTACTTTACGGAGAGGGTGGTGGATGCCTGGAATGCGCTCCCGAGAGGTGGTGGTGACTGAGTTCAAAGCAGCGTGGGATGAACACAGAAGATCTAGAATCAGAAAATAAGATTAAATATTGAACTAAGGCCAGTACTGGGCAGACTTGCACAGTCTGTATCTGTTTATGGCTGTTTGGTGGAGGATGGGCTGAGGAGGGCTTCAATGGCTGGGAGGGTGTAGATGGGCTGGAGTAAGTCTTAACAGAGATTTCGGCAGTTGGAACCCAAGCACAGTACAGGGTAAAGCTTTGGATTCTTGCCCAGAAATAGCTAAGAAGAAAAAATTTAAAAATTTAAATTGAATCAGGTTGGGCAGACTGGATGGACCATTCGGGTCTTTATCTGCCGTCATCTACTATGTTACTCCGCTTTGAAACCCCAAAGCAACAAAAAGGCAGCATAGAAGATTCCCTTTATATTGAGAGAGCTGCTAAGCACTGGAGACAGGATTCCCACAGGCAGTAGGACCCTAACAATAATCATTTCTTTCTTATATACCGTTGCCGTGCACAGGAGTTTGTTTGGAATTTTAAGAAGGGTTTGGTTTTCTGCTAATGAAGTGATTGATCATTAACTGCAGGGCTCTGAGGCTTTTTTCCTTCCAAACTTTCTTGATCTCTTTTGAATACTGGGCCCCTGATCTCTCCGAAAGGGCTCCAGCCCCAGGGCATTTTCCCGAATTGGAGCCTCTTTTCCTGGCAGCGCTCGAGGAAGTGAGAGAAGGGCAGAAACTGAGACGAAAGGAACGGAACGAGCGAACGACGTCACACAGGGAAAGCGTTTCTGATTGGCCAGAATGGTCCCTGGGGCGGGGTTTGAGCTTCGTCCTCCCCCCCCCCAGCCCCACCTCTTCCCTCCCGAGGAGCAGCTTTGCGATTGGCCGGTTCAGCTTCTGTCTGGTGTTGCCAAGGGGGGGGATCTCCAATCCGGACAAGCTCCGCCCCGCACAGGAGGAGGCGACTCTGTAGCTGCGGGGTGGAGCCCAGGAAAATAGGCCGCGGCCGTCGGCGGAGCTCCGCCTCTTTGTGATGTCACCCGCAGCCAACGGCCGTCGTCGTCCATGTTCTGTTCCTCCCCCCCACAGCTAGAGGAAGAGCCTGGCAAAATGGCTGCGGGAGCTTCTGGTCAGGTAAGAGGGTCCCCTCCCCCACCAGACGTTCCACAAGCAGCCCCTCCCCCCCACCCCCTGCAGCCTTCCTTTCCCGCTCTCGTCTGGAGGCGGCTAAAGAGACCCGTGTGGTCAAATCGAGGCAACGTTGACGTGTCAAAGCCGGGCTCGGACCACGTGAAGACACAGAGTGTAAAAGAGGCGGCCCAGCGCCCGGGGTTGCCGTCCAAACCCGCCTGGACTTGGCTTCCTGGCGGCTTGAGCTGCCGTTTGTCGTTCCATTGAGGGATTCTTGGTGTCTAGGCCAGGGGGAGGGAACTTCGGTCCCCGAGAGTCGTATTCCAGTCGGGGTTTCAGGATTTCCCCGATGAATATGCATTGAAAGCACTATAATAGATCTCATGCAGATTCATCGGGGAAATCCTGAAAACCCGACTGGAATACGGCTCTCGAGGACCGGAGTTCCCTACCCCTACGCTAGGCCAATCGTCCACCTCAGTCATAGGATGGCAAAAAAAGGTCTTCAAAGCCATAATTGTACACCAGGGCTGCCCAGTTCCGGTCCTCGAGATCTACTGGCAGGCCAGGTTTTTCAGGATATCCACAATAAGCATGCATGAGAGAGAGAGATTTGCATACCAAGAAGGCAGTGCAGGCAAATCACTCTCATACATATTCATTGTGGATATCCTGAAAACCTGGCCTGCCAGTACATCTCGAGGACCGGACTTGGGCAGCCCTGTTGTTCACAATACTGGTAAATGTCCAGCTTTGGCTCATCTGTTTGCCTCCTTGGAAAAGTGTAGCTGATTTGCTTACTGCTCTGTTGCTTTCTATCACTTTTCAAAAATAAAGACCAACCAACAGCACATTTATTTTTTCCTTATCCTTTTAATGCAGATTAACTCTAGCCCCAAACGAGAAGGGAAGCTGATAAAGAGCTCCTTTATGAACCCTTGAAAAAGCCCTCTTGGGCAATACGGGTTCCGTCGGGGCATGCTAGAGACACAAAAAGATCAATCCCGACCGCACCCACTGCCAAAACTGGCATTGTCTCCACCAGGGGAGAAGTGCAGATTTCCTTGAATAGGCAATAGGTCCGACTGATCCGGAAGTCCATCCAACAAACGTACCACCACCCGTCGCACGTCTCAAAGAATGCAACAACACACTGGACCTTAAGTGAAGAGGTAGTGAGGATTGAGTAACATACAAAAGGGAAGAAAGATGCCAGGGACAATAATAAGCGGCTTCATAATCAAAACAGGTAAAGACTGACTGGCCCAATTTCCCAGATAGCGGAGTAAGCAAGTAGAATTATACTTCTGGACATCTGGAATCCCCATCCCCCCCATGCCACTTCCTTAAATAACAGAATCCAAAGTATACTAATGGGCTTAACCCTATCGAAACTGAACCTAATCAAATACAGGATGCCACAGGGAGCCCTATTGATCCCTGTTTTATTCAATTCTACCTTAAACCTGTCCTAGATATAGTGCACAAACATCAGATTCAGATCCACTCCTTTCCTGATGACATCCAAATCTTTCTTAAAACCAGCTACACTATCCGCTCTTACCACAACCTCTGGCAATGTGTCCCAGAGCTTAACTATTCTCTGAGTGAAAAAATATTTCCTCCTATTGATTTTAAAAATATTTTCCTGTAACTTCATTGAGTGTCCCTTAGTCTTTGTAATTTTTAACGGCGTGAAAAATCGATCAATTTGTACCCATTCTACTCCACTCAGGATTTTGAGACTTCAATAATATCTCTCCTCAGCTGTCTCTTTTCCAAGCCAAAGAGCCCTAACCGTTTTAGTCTTTCCTCATATGAGAGGCGTTCCATCCCCTTTATCATCTTGGCTGCTCTTCTCTGAACCTTTTCCAGTGCCGCTATCTCTTTTTTGAGATGAGACCAGAACTGAACGCAGTACTCCTGGTGAGGTCGCACCATGGAGTGATACAGAGGCATTATAATAGCCTTAGTCTTGTTAACTATCCCTTTTTAAAAATAATTCCAAGCATCCTGTATGCTTTCCTGGCCGCTGCCACACACTGAGCAGAAGGCTTCATCGTATTGTTTACTATGACACCCAGATCCTTTTCTTGGGTGCTAACCCCCAAGATGGACCCTAGCATCTGGTAACTGATTTGTGTTATTCTTCCCAATGTGCATCACTTTGCAGAATACACTGAGTGTCTTTCTGGTTTGTGTTTCTGATGCAGGTGACGTTTGAGGACATCGCTGTCACTTTTTCCCAGGAGGAGTGGGAATATTTAGATGAAGGGCAAAAGGAGCTTTACAGGGAGGTGATGAAGGAGAATTATGAGACTCTGATCTCCCTAGGTAAGGACTAAAATAATCAACTAATAGGAGACATTTTTCTGCACTTCTTTTGCTCCAGAAACTTCCAAGTGTGATCAGGATCTCTCTGTAGTAAAGTCTATCTTAAGCTGACAATGTGAGGGACCATAAGACCATCTTGTATGTCCTACAGATTTTCTCCTTTTGGAATTAGAGACAGATTATTCTCTGTTTCTTGAAGAAGAGCTAAAATCCAGGGTCAGAGTAGCTCAAATGGTCAGAAGCTGGCTTCAGAAGATTGCATTGTATCTGGAAGCAGTCTTTTGAGACCAGTGAAAAGTATTGTGTTGTGGTCATCAATCTGTGCTCGGCTTATAGCATTGTCTAACACTGGATTGCTCCAACAGCTGCAGAATTGTCTCCAGGATCACCATATGATAAGAGTGATACAAGAAACCCTCACCAACTTCTATTTCTATGTATTGTAGGGAAAAAAACATCAAGTTATGAGAAAATAAGAAAATATAGAATGTATGGCATAATAATGTATAAGAAAATCAGAGAAAAGGCAAGAAGTGTTTGTTCCATGTGCGTGTAGGATAACCATGCATTGTGCCTCAAATTAGATTAATATTGATCTAGTGTTACGTGGTACAAAATATGGTGCACTGAAATGAAATGCTATTTTTCTGGTGCTGTGTGATGCAAAAGGTGAAATATCACCCAATTGGGGTAATATAATTGTACAAATGTGAAAAAAAACCTGTGTGGCTAAGTGAAAACTATGGATACATGAGTCTAATCAGGAAATGGTGAACCAAGTCATAAATGACATATAAATTAATTAAAAAAAACCCCAAAAGGCCATATTAGAGAGATAAGATAAAGGATATGAATGAAAAACATGCTTTATATCCTACTATACCTCCATTCATCAAAATGATGGAGGGATATGTCATAGAAGAACTGGAATGCTATACTTCACCCTTCACAATTGGAATTCAAGAAAATTCACAGCATTGAAATGGTAGTCGCGGTGCTAGTAACATAAGGCAAAGAACTACTGAGCAAGTGTCACAGCGTGATCATAATCCAATTTGACCTAAGCAGCACATTTGACCTACTAGACTTGTGTATCTCAAACTAGTGTGCTTCCTGAGAGTCCAAGTGTGCCACGGCACACTGAGTAGGAAGAGAGGCGCCTGCCAGCTGACTTTCCTATGTGGTACAACGCCAGCGCTGCCTGATTCACCGAAGGCCTGCATGTTTCCCCCTTATCCCAGGACAAGCAGGCAGCATATTCTCAACAGGTGGGTGACGTCATCCACGGAGCCCCACAGCGGACAGCCTCGCAAGCAGACTTGCTTGAAGATCTTTTAAGAGCTTACGAGTGCTGCACCGCGCATGCGCAAGTGCCTTCCCACCCGAACTAGGGCGCGCATCTCAGCAGTCCTCAGTTCAGCGTTTTCCGTGGAGCTGAGAAGTCCCGTTTCTTCAACTCTGCAGTTCTTCATTGCCTTCTTGCACTGTGGCTTTGTTATTTTCTAGTGGAGTTGCTTGCGGGCGCGTCTTGTAAGTTCATATAAACTAAAAAAAATAAACTTTTTCTTTTTCTTTGCGATTTTGGGCCAGCGGCCTCTGGGCTTAGGCCCTGCCACTGTACCTCGATTCCTTTGTGGTTTCTTTTTTGTCTTATGTCCCGGCCTCTTACCGGGTCATCTCAATCACCGACCCTCATAGTCAGTGTATTGCCTGCTTAGGACCAGAACATTATCCTAAGTTTTGCCTGCGCTGTGCTACCAACTCATTAATTATATAAAGACAATGATGTCTTTCGTTAGGAAGTTGATGAACTTGATGTTCCATCCAGCATGGGGGTTCTCTGAAGAAGCCTGTCGGCGAAACGCGTTAGGACCCACCTGTACCTGCTGTAGCAAGTTGGCTTCCTAAACACTCACAGTTAAGTTTTGCCTATTTTGAGGATCATAGTTTTCACTTAAGCATTGGACATTTTAAATGGACATTTAATAGAAAAAAGAAGAAAAATAGTACAAAAAGACATTCAACAAAATGTACATACCTTTCTACCGTTTGAGGATGGTGCAATGATAGACTCTTTGAAAGTCCTTAAAGGGGTTGCTGCCCTGGTTTGGTCACTTTCTTACCATATATTGGTTCTGAGCACGTTCGAGGTTTAAAGGCATTTTCATTTTGTTTCCTTTTTCGTTTTTTTTAGTTCACAGTCCTTTGGGAACTTTCTCTGTTTGAATTTCACCCAGTTGTTATATTGGGGAACCAGAACTTTTTTGTCTGGGACTGTTTGACCATGAAGTCTGCAGGTTGGGATACTGTTCTATCATTTACAGATCAACAAGCTGATGAAATTTTGTCTACCTTTAATTTGTAGACAACACTAGCATGTTTACCCCAGATGATGTTTCTACAACTTCTGCTGATTGTGATCAATTGGCTTACTTACAAAAAAGATCTATCCGTGCTGAGCTGCACAAGGCCACTCTGGCTGAATACTGTTGAGTTAAGCGAATTCCAAGGGGCTTATGCATGCGTATTGAACCCCGGCTTTTCTTGGACAACGCGTGGTTCATAGAAAAGTGGAATATTCTCATGACCTAATGTTGCTCATCATTGACACCACGAAACGTGAGTTGGTTGTATACCAAACGGAATATCAGGAGAAAGTAACGTTGGTCCAGAGTCATGAGCCCGCCTGATGATTTCAGTGCGAAGATTGAGAATTTGAAAAAACAAATGGAGGAGTTTCAGTCCGATATTAGAAAAACGAAGATTGGCAAGTTTAAAAGAGATGAAGGTGATTACATCAGAGGTTTTGTATATCCATGGATGGACCGGAACACCTACGTCAATTGAAAAAAGCTACGTATGCGCTGAGATGCGCGCCCTAGTTCGGGTGGGAAGGCACTTGCGCATGCGCGGTGCAGCACTCGTAAGCTCTTAAAAGATCTTCAAGCAAGTCTGCTTGCGAGGCTGTCCGCTGCGGGGCTCTGTCGGTGACGTCACCCACTGTTGAGAATATCTGCCTGCTGTCCCTGGATAACAACTGTTACGGTAAGTAATTGTGCTTTATAGATGCTTCCAGGAAGCCGTCCACTAGGCAATGTTACAACCAGAAATGGACTAGATTTTCTGCTTGGTGTACCACTCGTCATTTGCAACCAATATCTACATCCCTGTCTACAGTCTTAGATTATCTACTGCACTTATCTCAATCTGGCCTCAAGTCTATATCTATTAGAGTCCATCTCAGTGCTGTTGCTGCTTTCATCAGCCCTTTATGAGAAACCCCTGTCTGCACATCCGGTAGTTTCCCGCTTTATGAAAGGACTTTTCAGTATTAAACCACCGCTCAAACCGTCTCCAGTGGTCTGGGATCTCAATGTTGTCCTAGCTCAATTGATGAAGCCTTCCTTTGAACCAATTGATAAGGCTCATCTGAAGCATCTCACTTGGAAAGTGGTGTTCCTCATTGCCCTCACATCTGCTTGAAGAGTCTGAGTTACAAGCTTTAGTTGCGGATCCACCCTTCACAGTTTTACATCATGACAAGGTGGTCCTCTGTACTCATCCTAAATTCTTGCCTAAAGTTGATCAGAATTTCACATCAATCAATCTATTGTTCTTCCAGTTTTTTTCCAAAGCCTCATTCTCATCCTGGAGAAATAGCGCTTCATACTCTGGACTGTAAACATGCTTTGGCCTTCTACTTGCAACACACTCAACCTCACAGAACGGCTCCTCAACTTTTCATCTCCTTTGATCCAAATCAATTGGGGCATCCTGTCTCAAAGCGAACCATATCTAACTGGATGGCTGCTTGTATCTCTTTCTGCTATTCTCAGGCTGGTCTCCCGTTGCAGGGTCGAGTCTCGGGCCACAGAGTTCGAGCAATGGCAGCGTGTGTAGGTTTCCTCAGATCAACTCCTATTGAGGAAATCTGCAAGGCTGCCACTTGGTCCCCGGTTCATACATTCACTTCTCATTACTGTCTGGATACTTTTTCCAGAAGAGACGGCCATTTTGGCCAGTCTGTTTTGCAACATTTGTTTTCCTAAATTGCCAACTCTCCCACCATCCCTTTATGGTTAGCTTGGAGGTCACCCACCTGTTGAGAATATGCTGCCTGCTTGTCCTGGGATAAAGCACAGTTACTTACCGTAACAGTTGTTATCCAGGGACAGCAGGCAGATATTCTCACAACCCACCCACCTCCCCTGGTTTGCTTCTTAGCTAGCTATCTGAACTGAGGACCGCTGAGGAGACGCGCGCCCTAGTTTGGGTGGGAAGGCACTCGTAAGCTCTTAAAAGATCTTCAAGCAAGTCTGCTTGCAAGGCTGTCCCCTCCGGGGCTTTGTGGATGACGTCACCCACCTGTTGAGAATATCTGCCTGCTGTCCCTGGATAACAACTGTTACGGTAAGTAACTGTGCTTTCTTTAGCACTCTCCAGACCAGTAGAGGTTAACTTTACGAATGGGTATATATCTAATCATGACCAGCAGGTGGAGACTGAAAACAAAACTTTGGGACAGTATATCCTAGCCCCTCCTCTCTATTTCCCTCAGTCTTCTTTCAGTCTCCAGCAGGTGTTGAGTGATCTGTACCCATCTCCCTTGGTAGGGCTGTTGGAATTTGTTTAAGGTGTTTTTTGTCCCTGTTTTTAGCCGGACGGAGCTTGGACGGACTCTGTTTGGGGGTTCGTCCGACCTCGGGGGTGTCAAACCCGGCGGGTCACGAGCGGGGTCCCTCCCCCCACTTCCTCCACCTCCCCACATTTTTTTAGAGGAGCCTCAGCAATAAGCCTTGCCCCCTAAATCAAGCAAGACTATTGCTTTGAGAGCCTGTGGAGTCTGTTCTGTAAAAAAAAAAAAAAAAAAAAAAAATCCTGAGGTAGTGCTGGTCTGGAGGGTTGTATCCCTTTAAGAAAACTGTATTTTACTGTATTTTTTCAACTAACCGGCACTTTTTTACAGCTAGGTCGCGTATGGAGCAATGAGCACTTCTAAAGGGAAAAAGTGCTCATTGTGCTCCAGACGCGAGGCACTCGCGGCCGGCCTGTGCAAGCGGTGTTCAGGCCGGGGCGGTGGAGGAGCTCCGTCGGCAGCGGCTGCAGGCGCCCAGAGCTCCCCGCCGATGGTGCCTCGCGAGTCGGCAGGGAACGGTGGCGAAGCCCGGTCTTCTCCGTCCGCCCACGGAGGGAATCCCCAGACCGCCGACGGTCGGGTTGTAGAGGATTCCCTCTCAGCTGATTTTTTGACAGCTGATGCCGGCTTGCCTGCTTTAGCGGCTGAGACTATTCAGGTTTCTCAGCCGCTTCAGGCTATGGAGGGAGCTTTTTTGGCGGGAAAACCGCCATCTTCTCTGTCTGGCCCCTCCATTTTGTCTTCCACCTCAGGTGACCTTCCCCCTGTTTTGACTATGCAGGGGCAAGGTTCTGCTGGGTCCCCTGCTGTGGCAGGGAGTCCCTTGGGACCCTCGGGGGGGTTTTCTCCTGATTTTTTCTTTTCTTTATGCAGAGCCTATTTTCAGGCGGCTGGGGGTCCCGGTTGCGCCCAGGGGGTCTCGGGGGGTGGTTTTTCCTCCGCGCTTCCTGCGGCTTTGCCTCTTTCGTCTGGCGTGACGTCCCCTCCGCCGCCTACCTTGTCCAAGCGTCCGCGGGTGTCGTGGGACGAGAATTTGTGGTCGGAGGATCGGGTCGGTTTGGAGGAGGACCTGGACCCTTCTGAGGAATTCCAGGACTCTCTGGAGGGGACGGAAGCTGGCGGCGGGTTGTCGGATTTCCCGTTCTCCAGTGACGAGGCGTCTGTGGTGCGTCTTTTTCAGAAAGATGAGCTGCCTGACCTTATTCAGCAGGTTTCTTCGGTCTTGCGTTTTGAGGACGCGCCGCCGGAGACTCCGCGTGTGGGGGACCCCCTGTTGCGGGGGATCCGTTCCGTTTCCCGCTCTTTTCCTATGCATCAGGATATTCGGGATATTATTCTGGAGCAGTGGAAAACGCCGGAGACGCCGTTTCGGCTGGCGCGCAGCATGGCTCGCCTGTATCCCATTCCTGAAGGGGATCGGGCTACGTTAGCTTCGCCGGTCGTGGATGCGGTGGTCTCGGCGATTTCCAAGCGGCATACCGTGCCTGTTGAGGGCGGTTCTGCCTTGCGAGACCCTGAGGAGCGCAAATTGGAGGGCCTCCTTAAGCAAAATTTTCAGGTCTCGGCCCTTGGGGTCCAGGCGGCTATTTGTGGGGGACTGGTCGCTCGCGCCGTGTTTCGGTGGGCGGAGCGGGTCTTGGATCGAGAGTCTGACGACTGGTCTCTGGTGGATCAGGAGGTTGCGAAGATTGAGATGGCGGCCTCATTCCTCTCAGATGCTCTCTATGACTTGGTGCGGAGCTCGGCTAAGTCTATGGCTTTTGGCGTGGCCGCAAGGCGTGTGTTGTGGCTGCGCGCTTGGGCGGCGGATGCTGCGTCCAAAGCTAAGCTTACTAAATTTCCCTTTCGGGGGTCGTTTTTGTTTGGAGAGGACTTGGATAAGTTGATTCAGACTCTGTCGGACTCGAAAGTTCCCCGTCTGCCGGAGGACCGTGCCCGCCCGGCGTCTCGGGGGGGTGCGGCCCGGGGGCGTTTGCGGGATTTTCGCAAGTATCGCCCGGGGCGTGGGGCTGCTTCTTTCCAGTCTCCGGGTTTTTCCCGGGGTCGGTTCTTCCAGCGCACGCAGCCCTTTCGGGGGGCCCGTCGGGGGGCAGGGAATCCCTCCGCCGGTTCCCCCGCTTCCCGTCCTGCACAATGACGCCTTGCCGGCGCCCCCTTTGGTTCCGGTGGGGGCCCGGCTGCGAGATTTTTTCCCCAAATGGGCCGAGATCACGTCCGATCAGTGGGTCCTGGAGGTGGTGCGGGACGGTTATGCCCTGGAGTTCGCCCGCTCTCTGCCGGATTTTTTCCTCGCTTCTCCATGTCAGACTCCGGTGAAGACGCAGGCTTTTCGCCAGACCCTTCAGCGCTTGATAGATCTCAGGGCAGTTGTTCCGGTGCCCCCTCCAGAGTGGGGCACGGGCAGGTACTCCATTTACTTTGTGGTGCCCAAGAAGGAGGGGACTTTTCGGCCCATCCTCGATTTGAAAGGGGTCAACAGGGCTCTCAAGATTCCCTCTTTCCGTATGGAAACTCTGCGGTCGGTCATTCTGGCGGTTCAGCCGGGGGAGTTTCTCACTTCTCTCGATCTGACGGAGGCCTACTTGCATGTTCCCATTCGGGCCTCTCATCAGCGTTTCCTGCGCTTTGCGATCTTGGGTCGGCACTTTCAGTTCTGTGCGCTTCCCTTTGGGCTGGCCACGGCTCCGCGGACGTTCACCAAGGTGATGGTGGTCGTCGCGGCAGCCTTGCGGTCGGAGGGCATCCTGGTACACCCCTACCTGGACGACTGGTTAATTCGGGCAAAGTCGTTGCAGGAAAGTTCCCGGGTTACTGCTCGGGTGGTGGAGTTTCTCCGGTCGCTGGGCTGGGTGGTCAACCTTGCCAAGAGTCGGTTGGTCCCGGCTCAGCGTCTGGAGTACCTAGGGGTGCTGTTCGACACCTCCTTGGGGAAGGTCTTCCTCCCAGAGGGCCGGGTGAGCAAATTGCAATCTCAGATTCGCCTGCTTTTGGCGTCCCGGTGTCCTCGGGCGCGAGATTTCCTCCAGGTCTTGGGGTCGATGGCGGCGTCCCTGGACGTGGTGAGGTGGGCGCGGGCCCACATGCGTCCTCTCCAGTATGCTCTGCTCCGGAGGTGGTCTCCCCAGAGGCACGGGATGGATGTTCCGGTTCCCCTACGAGGCTTGGCGCGCTGCAGTCTGCGTTGGTGGCTCCAGACCCCTCACCTAGTTCAGGGGGTGGGTCTGGATCTCCCGCAGTGGACGGTGCTCCTGACGGATGCGAGTCTCCTGGGTTGGGGGGCTCAGTGTTTGGGTCACTCAGCTCAGGGCACCTGGTCCGCGGAGGAGGCCGCCTGGTCGATCAACGTGTTGGAGACCAGAGCGGTCCGTCTGGCGCTGTTGGTTTTCCACTCCCTGTTGCGGGGCAAGTCAGTCAGAGTGCTGTCGGACAATGCCACGGCGGTGGCTTATGTCAATCGTCAGGGGGGCACCAAGAGCACTCGGGTGGCGCAGGAGGCGGCTCTGCTCATGGTTTGGGCGGAATCCCATCTGCTGGACCTCTCGGCCTCTCATATAGCCGGAGTAGACAACGTTCAGGCAGACTTCCTCAGTCGTCACTTCCTAGATCCAGGAGAGTGGTGTCTCGGCGCCGAGGCGTTTCAGTTGATAGTGCAGGCTTGGGGGCAGCCCCTGATGGACCTGATGGCCACGGGTGGCAACGCCAAGGTGCCCCGCTTCTTCAGTCGTCGCAGGGACGGTCTGGCCGAGGGTCTGGATGCTCTGGTCCAGCCGTGGCCAACGGAGGGGCTGTTGTATGTGTTCCCTCCTTGGCCGCTGGTGGGCAGAGTGCTTCTTCGCATTGTTTACCATCCGGGTTTGGTGGTGCTGGTGGCGCCGGATTGGCCTCGCCGTCCGTGGTATGCGGATCTGGTGAGGCACCTGGTAGCGGATCCTCTTCCTCTGCCTCTCTCGGACGACCTTCTGAGGCAGGGTCCCATTCCCATGTTCGACCCGTCTCCCTTCTGTCTTACGGCATGGCTCTTGAAAGGGGTCGCCTTAGCAAGAAGGGATATTCAGACAAGGTGATTTCTACACTGTTGGGGTCCCGGAGGCTTTCTACCTCTCGGGCTTATGTGCGGGTTTGGCGTCTCTTTGAGGAATGGTGTCGGGCGCGGGGAGTGACCTCTTTTCGCGCTTCTCTGCCTTCCATTCTGGAGTTTTTGCAGGATGGCCTGGATAGAGGCCTGGCTTGGTCTTCTCTCCGGGTTCAGCTTGCGGCCCTGTCGGCTTTTCGAGGGTTGGTGTCAGGTCAGCGTTTATCGGCGCTTCCTGATGTGATTCGGTTTTTGCGGGCGGCCAAGTTGCTTAGGCCTCCCCTTCGGCCCTCGGTTCCCTCTTGGGATCTTAATCTGGTTCTCTCTGTTTTGGTGCGTCCGCCTTTCGAGCCCTTGGACGACTGTTCTTTGAAGGACCTTACTTTGAAGGCGGTCTTTTTGGTGGCCATTACTTCTGCTAGGCGTGTTTCTGAGCTGCAGGCTTTCTCTTGTAGGACTCCCTTCTTGGAGTTTTCTAGGGAACGGGTCGTCTTGCGGCCTGTTCCTTCCTTTCTGCCTAAGGTTGTTTCTCCTTTTCATGTCAATCAATCGGTGGTTCTCCCGGTCTTGGGTAGTCGGGAGGGCTCTTCTGAGCAACGGCAGCTGCGCAAGTTGGATGTCGGTCGGGTCCTTCGCTCTTATGTGCAGCGGACCCAGGAATTCCGGAAGTCCGATCATCTCTTTGTCCTCCTGGCGGGTTCTCGTCGGGGAGCTGGCGCTTCTAAGGCTACTATTGCGCGCTGGATCAAGGAGACGATTGCTTCCGCTTATCTTCTGAAACAGCAGCCGGTTCCGGAGTTTCTCAAGGCTCATTCCACACGGGGTCAGGCGGCTTCTTGGGCTGAGTCGTCGCTCGTGCCCCCTGTGGATATTTGTAAGGCTGCGGTTTGGTCCTCCTTGCATTCCTTTGTCCGTCATTATCGGGTTGATGTGCAGGCGCGTCGGGACGCGGTGTTCGGTGAGCGTGTACTGGTATCGGCCCTTCGGGGGTCCCGCCCGTGAGAGGGACTGCTTTGGTACGTCCCATTCGTAAAGTTAACCTCTACTGGTCTGGAGAGTGCTAAAGAAGGAGAAATTAGGTTCTTACCTGCTAATTTACTTTCTTTTAGCTTCTCCAGACCAGTAGAGGTCCCCACCCTGTCTGTTGTTGTTGTTGTTGGGGCTGTTGCGCGGGCAGTTTTTGGTTTTTGCTGCGGGTTCTAGTATTTTTCTAGGGCCGGGGAGAATTGAAGAACAGCGGCTGTGGCTCGGCTGGCTTAGCTGGCGAGCTGTGGGGACATTCTTCCTTCGGGAATTTCTCTTCTGCATTTTCCAACAGCATTTTGGGTTTGTTACTTGTTACTCCTTTCGGAGTATTGTTTTTTCTCTCTGTTGTTTTCCAGTTCTTGGTTCTGCTTGGCTATTCGGCAGACTGAGGGAAATAGAGAGGAGGGGCTAGGATATACTGTCCCAAAGTTTTGTTTTCAGTCTCCACCTGCTGGTCATGATTAGATATATACCCATTCGTAAAGTTAACCTCTACTGGTCTGGAGAAGCTAAAAGAAAGTAAATTAGCAGGTAAGAACCTAATTTCTCCTTCTCTCTAGTGTCCTCCGGTTTCTCCCCTGGCCTCCTGGTCTCACCTTTAAAGCTAATTACAGCAGCCTGCAGAGGATCGCTAGTAGGTAAAATTATTTTATTTTCAATATACTGATTGAAATGTGTCAGTTTTGAGAATTTATATCTGCTGTGTATATTTAAAAATGAATGGAAAAAATTGCATTATAATTAGTAAAGAGGATGAGATCTGGGGCAAAGCTTGGAAGGGCCTAGTGAGGTCTGTGGTTGGGATACTCAGTTGATATTTGTTAGATTTAGGGGGTACTTAGCTTGAAGTAGATGAGAAACACCGCTGTAGGTAATCAGCTGGCGCCAGTGCCTCTCTCTGGTCCTCTTCCCTGCTGGCACCCCCTACTGGCATCTCGGGTCCTTCTGGAGGGCCTCTGCACAAGCGCGGACATTGACGTGGTGATGTCACGCATACGAGTGATGTCATCACGGCGATGTCAGCGCACTTCTGGGCGCCTCAAACCATGGCCACTACCTTTAGTGTGTCCCGCCTTGAGAAAGTTTGAGACACACACTAGTAGATTGATCAAATTTCTGAGATCTTTGGTTATTTGGGATTTAGCAACCCAGTCCTCTCCTGGTTCCAAAGCTTCCTAACCATTCAAAACTATGTGGTGCATAAAGATGGCAAACATTCTGATAGCTGACACCCTTCCAGCAGAGTCCCTCAAGAATTTCTGCTTTCACAATTGGTGTTCAGCCTCCTAATGTAGGCCTTGGGAACAAACCTAGATCTCGCACGAATAAAAGATTTCATTTTGCAGTTTCTGATACCAGTGTCCTTTAAAGATTTGATTGATGCAGCTCACTGGAGGCTTTTTGTTGTAGATACAGCTCTGAGAGAAAAGGTGCTTGCTTGAAAAGTGCAGGGAGGCATATAAGCTTGAATGAACAGTAAACAATGGTACTAAACTGTTATTATAAACTACGCTGTTTGGTCCCTAACAGAAGGGCAATAATATCAAGTACAATTAATAAATATTAGAAAATAATTAAAAACAGACTGGCAATAATATGCTTAGATTTAAATCTTTTCTTTTTCTTATGTTTTGGGTTCTTTCTTTGAGAGCATCTTTCTCTTTGGATAGAGGATGTTTGCTAGATGTGGTGCATTTAAATTTTAGCAAAGCCTTTGACAGTGTTCCACACAGACGTCTAATATATAAACTGAGTGCTCTCGGGATGGGTCCCAAAGTGACAGGCTGGGTCAGGAACTGGTTGAGTGGAAGGCGACAGAGGGTAGTGATCAATGGAGATCGCTCTGAGGAAAGGGACGTTACCAGTGGTGTGCCTTAAGGTTCTGTTCTATTTAACATTTTTATAAATGATATTGCTGAAGGGTTGTCGAGCAAATTTGGGGATGATACCAAAATCTGCAATAGAGTAGACATGCCGGAAGGTGTGAATAACATGAAGAAAGACCTGTCGAAGCTTGAAGAATTTGGCAGCTAAAGTTTAATGCTAAGAAATGCAAGATCATGCATTTCGGCTGCAAAACCCCAGGGAACAGTACAGTTTAGAAAGTGAAGAACTTATGTGCCTGACAGAAGAGCGGGACTTGGGTGTGATTGTATGTGATAATCTTAAGGTGGCCAAATAGGTTGAAAAGGTGATGGCGAAAGCTAGAAGGATTCTAGGTTGCATAGGGAGAGGTATGGCCAGTAGGAAAAAGGAGGTATTGATGCCCCTGTATACGACTTTGGTGAGACCTCATTTAGAATATTGTGTACAATTCTGGAATCGGTCCAGAGGAAGGCTACTAAAATGGTGTGTGGTCTTCGTGACAAGGCATATGGGGACAGACTTAAAGATCTCAATCTGTATATTTTGGAGGAAAGGCAGGAGAGGGGAGATATGATAAGAGACGTTTAAATACCTATGTAATGTAAGGCCTGGGATAGGCACGTGGGATCTCGCGGAGAGAGAAAGAGATAATGGTTACTACGGATGGGCAGACTAGATGGACCATTTGGCCTTTATCTGCTGTCATACTTCTATGTTTTGTACTTGTTTTCAGAACAAAGAGTGTATTTATATATTTTTGGATCCTATACAACCCAGAATTTCAAAGATGGTTGTGAGCAGGAACAAAACTTTGGCTGTAGTTGTGGGTGGCTGAGTTCTGGTTTTGTGGGCTGTATTTGCTACTGATATACCTTTCTTTAATTGTTATTTTTGCCTTTGATGCTATTTGGAAAATTAGTTTCATAACCTAATTAAAAAAGAGAGAGAGGTTTGAAGACTTATATGCTAATTCGCAGAATTTCTTAAGAGCAGAAATCCTATATTATGTGAGCCCAGAACATTGTGTTTCTTGATTGTTAGTAGCGCATAATTAGTAATATATGATTACCATCTTTTGTTTCTATCCAGTAGATATTGGGGCAATGCAGGAGATGAAGAGGGAGGAGAATCAAGAAAAATGTCTTCTAGAAATTGAACGTATCTCAAGACAATCAGGAAATGTCAGTGATAATATTTCCCAGAGGAATGAGAGTAGAAACATAAGGAATTATCAACAGGAATTGGAGAAGAATCGGAGAGACCCTGCAAGAGACTCCCTGGATGCAGTCACTGAGTGTGAGAAAAGTGACAGGGAACTCACAAACATCTCTGAGCTCCAGAGACAGCTGAGAGAAGAGAGACCCTTACAAAGTAAAAACAGTGACCAAATAACTTTTAAGCTCCACCAGGGAGAGAAGAAAGGGAAGAAAATCATTTTGCGTGACACTTGTGGAAAAAGTCTTGGTAAGATATATCATTTATTATTGCCCAAGAGAATCCACCTCAGGGTGAGACACTTTTCATATTTTCAGTGTAGAAAAGGTTTCAAACGAAGAGTGAACCTGAAATACAACAGAGAACGCATGTATTGAATGTAACAATGTAATAGGCTAAAAGAAAACCTATGATATGCCAAAAATGTATAAATCCAATCAAAAAACAATTGGCATTAAATTATGAATCCCACTCGGAACAAACACCGGCATTTGTTTACAACTGATATTAACAGCCTCTTTTACAAAGCCGCTCTAATGGTCCCGAAGCCCTTAGAGATTTAAAGGGCTTTGGGGCTGTAGCTGTGCGGCTTTGTAAAAGAGGCCATAAAACTTCAGTACAGGTAAACCAGAATATTGAAATCTTAATATCAGTTGTAAACATAGATGCCAGTGTTTGTTCTGAGTTGGATTTATAATTTATTGCCAATTGTTTTTTGGTTGAATGTAACAAAACATTAATTTTTGTTTTATTTTAGATCATCTTCACTTTTGTTTCAGGAGCAATATCGCCAAGAGTGTGAACTATCTGGAAATAGGGCACACTGTTATGAAAAAGGTACACTATTTCTGATGGTTCTCCAAAGAGTCACATGTATACAGAGGTAAACCAAAATACACCAGATGTAACTAGCGATTGCTGCCATGCTCCAGTTCTTAAAGTTTTCAAAAACAAATAAGCTTTAAGGATAACATTGAATTGACCTAACGAGAGTTCAGAACGAAGCCCCAGGGGCAAAGCATTCCACAGTTTCTTGTAGAGTCCCAGTGAGCCCAAGAGAGCAATGGGTTGGCTAACGGGTCATTGAGGGCATGTAGGGTATACTTTCCTTCGCCAGATATTCTGAGACCCCTTTTCTTAAGTACTCTGAAGGTTAGAATCAGGATCTTGAAATGTATTCTGTAAGCGATAGGCAGCCAGTGTAATTAGGATCACATGATCATACCTGCTAGCTCTGCTTAGAAAACATGCTGCAGTATTTTGAAGGGATTTTAGCTATTTGAGTGCTAATTGTGGAAGACCTGCTTACGCTACGTTACAGTAATCTAAGCGAGATGTTACAAAGGCATGGTATAAGGTGTGCAGGGTCTTTGTAGTAAGAAAAGGATGGATACAGTGAAGTTGACGTAAAATGAAAAAGCCCAACTGCTATACAGAGGAAGCGTGTTCTGAAACGTTTACACGCAAGTCAACAATTACACTGAGGGGGGGTTGGGTTCTTTCTTTTTGGCCTGTGTGCAAGCCTTTTATAAGGCTCCGAAGGCCACTGTTCGCATTAATGGGGATTATACCGAATTTTTTTCGATAGCTAGGGGCACTCGACAGGGTTGTCTCCTGTCTCCTTTGTTGTTTGCCCTTTCTATGGAACCCTTGGCCATTCGTATTCGGGAACACGGGGATTTAATGGGTGTGCAGGTTAGAGATTTGGAACATTGTTTAGCCCTGTTTGCCGATGATGTGTTATTGTATGTTCGGGACCCAGAGGCTTCATTGCCGATTCTTGTTGACCTTTTTATGGCGTATGGGCGGGTTTCAGGGTTTACGGTAAATATGGATAAATCTGAATTATTGAGTGTTAATTTGGGAGAAGCGGATCAACAGCGCTTAGCTGCTCGGTTTCCCTTTCGTTGGGCTCCTGGGTTCATCCGCTACTTGGGGATTCGATTACCCATGGATTTATCCCGCTTGTATGTGGTTAACTATGCGAGGATTGTTCAACAGATTCGGAAGGACATTCAAAGCTGGAATGGTTACTGGTTGTTTTGGTGGGGTCAAATAGCAGTTCTCAAAATGAATGTATTACCTCGCTTACTTTTTCTTTTCCAAACGTTGCCGATTTCTGTTCCCTCTCTGGTTTTGAAGCAGCTACATACTCTGTTTTTTCGTTTTATTTGGCAGGGGAGACCTCCTCGTATTTCTCGGTCGGCCTTATGGGCAGCTAGGTCGAGTGGGGGGCGTGCTGTACCTAACCTGTTTTGGTATTTCCTGGCCGCTCAATTATGACTGTTGTTAGATTGAGAGATTGCGGATTTTAAGCTGGCGGTGCGCATGGAACAACATTTTGTGGGTCACCATTGTTTGAAGTATTGGCTTTGGTCTTTTTCCCTTGGTGGCGTGAGCCTAGCGGTTCCGGGGAATCCATTTTTAGTCCATCTTTTGAAATTGTGGTGTGATAGCCGTCGGCGCTGGGGTGATGGGGTAGTTCCGTCGATTTTTGGTGCACTGCGGGAGGAGCCCCTGTTCCCTGTCGGGAGGGAGAGTCATACTTTTGTGCGGTGGGCGCGATCTGGGTTGCATACCTTTCGAGATGTGCTTCAGAAGGGGGTTCTGGTGTCTTTTGAAACCTTCCAGCTTAGTAATGCTTTGCCCATAGGGGACTTTCTGGCCTATTCTCAAATACGTCATTTTATTCACTCTCAGGGGTGGGATAGGGGGTCCTATCACTCTCTTGATCCTTTTGCTCACATGTGGTTCACTCTGAAGAGCCTTCCTAAACCTATCTCTGTTCTTTACCAATATTTTCGGGGCTCCTTTTCTTTTCCATCTCTCTATTGACGGGCTTGGGAGGTGGATTTGAATTGTACATTTACTGCTCAGGAGTGGGCTACGATTTGTACTGAAGTGGGAAAGGCCTCCTCTTGTGTACTTATCCAGGAAAATGCCTATAAAGTTTTTACAAGGTGGTATTATACACCGGTGCGTCTCCAACGTATGTTTCTTGGTGCTTCGGCCCTGTGTTGGAGATGTGGCACGGCCTTGGGGACATTTTTCCATATTTGGTGGGACTGTCCCGTTCTACAACCTTTCTGGAAGCAGGTGGTGGGTTGTTTATCACAATTGTTACAAATTGTTTTGCCTTTTTCTCCGCAGGGTTGTTTGCTAGGCCTTTATAATGTATGTTTACGTTCTTGGCAAACTAAGCTTTGGCGCTGGGGACTGGCAGCAGCTAAATGCTTGATCGCCGCTCATTGGAAGCAGGTCATGGCACCAACTAAACTGGACTGGACTTTAAAGCTTAGGTTTATCAGTAATATGGAACTTTCTATTGCAAAGCGCCATGGTCATTATTATACTTATACCCGGACTTGGACATTGATACTTGACAAAGTAGATTCTTTATTTTGAGCTTATTTCTGTGGGTGGGGGGGGTTGTGGACCGGGGGGGGCTCTCCTGCAGAAACAACAGGAGGGTCCCTCTTTGCTGGATGTGGAGCTTAGGGGTGGGGGGTGGGTCGTGGAGTTCTGGTTATTGGTGGGTATCAGGGGCTTGATTGTATTGCTGGGATTCTTTGTGCTCTGTGGATCTATTGCTGGGATCCTTTGTATGTTTGTTTGTTAGTTTTTTTCTTGAGCAGCCCCTGCTATTCACACTCTGGTTTGGTTATTTCAAATATTTTCAATAAACATTTATTAATATAAAAAAAACAATTACACTGAGGGGGAGCGGGGAACCAAAAAGGGTGGGGACTACAGATGGAGTCATCGGGTAATGGCATCTGTACAGAGTTGCAAAGAAATTGGATTAGGAGCTACTGGATCATAGTGATATAGAGAGCCATTTTTGTAAGTCCGGTTGAAAAACACACAAAACAAGCCATTGGGATGCAAGTGGGGCCACACAGATACCCTAGCAGAGCATTAGGACACCCTAGGGGGCACTGCAGTGAACCCCCTTACATCCACATCCTATTGTACCGAGCTGTATACTATTCCAATAGCCCTTATGCCTGCAGATGTCACCTTCACCTATATATATATTACATTACATTAGTGATTTCTATTCCGCTTGTGCCTTGCGGTTCTAAGCGGATTACAAGTTAGAGGACTGGACATTTCCAGTAGCATTGCAGTACATGTAATCAAGAGTGTGTCCAGTTACAATTGTTAGTCTGGACTTTTCCAGGAGAAATTGATAGCAGGTAGTAGATAGTGATAGGTTGTTTAGACGAATAGAGATAATACTGTTCGGGTTCAGGGTGTTGCTGGTGGTGGTGATGGAGGTGGTTGTGAGAACATTTTCTAATACTTTTGTGAGGTTATGATGATGGGAAGTGTTTTTTGAAGAGATGAGTTTTGATTTCTTTTCGGAATACTTTAATGTCTGTAGATTTGGTCAGTAGATTGGTGATGGTAGTATCGATCTTTGCTGCCTGTGTCGCTAAAAGGCTGTCGTATAGTTTCTTTCGTCGTGTTCCTTTGAGAGGGGGGTGAGTGAATAGGCTCTGAGTTCTCCTTAGTCTGTGTGAGAGGTTACGGTGTAATCTGTTATTTAGGTAGCTGGGGGCTGTTCCATGTATTACTTTGTATAGTAGACAATAGAATTTGAACTGGGATCTTGCTTTTATTGGTAGCCAGTGTGAGTCTAGGTATGCTTTGGTGATGTGGTCATATTTGCCGAGTGAGTAGATGATTCTGAGGGCTGTGTTCTGAACTGTCTGTAATTGTTTTATCATGTAGTTTGGGCATGATAGGTATAGGCTGTTACAGTAATCTACAATACTTAGTACTAGGGATTGTACTACTATCTTGTATTGATCTTTGTTGAAGAATTTTCTTATTTTTCTTAGGTTACGTATTGTGAAGAAAGCTCTTTGGATGATTTTGTGGATTTGAGACTGCATTGTGCAGTTTCTGTCTAGTTGTATTCCCAGGATCTTGAGTGTACTTTGCATTGGGTACTTGATTGTATTTAGTACTAGTTCTGTGAGAGATGGTTTTTTTTCCTTCTCTAGTAGTAGGAATTTAGTTTTTTCCGAGTTCAGTTTTAGTTTATGACTTGACATCCATTTTTCTACCGTTTCCATTATTATTTTCAGGTGGTTTGTGGATAATGGGTCTTGAATGTTAAAGGGGAGGAGGATAGTTATGTCATCCGCGTAGCTGAATGATACTGTACAGTAGGGTTTTGGTGGGTCATACTTTCCACCACAGAGATATGGGCCTGGGTTCCCTTCTCTGGAGTCCACTGCACTGACTACCAGGCTACACCAGACACCTGCTTGCTGCTCTACTAGGACTGGCCATAATATCTGAAGCTTGTCATACAGACAGTATGTATTCAAGTTTATTAGAAATTTGATGAATCGCTTATACATGAAATACTAAGCGAATTACATTAAAATCCAAACTTATGCATACATTAAAATACAAGATATGCATACGACATATAAATTAAAAAAAAAATAATAATAATAATAACAAACCAGAAAAGGGGTTAGACCTACAGACCAACAGACATAACTGGATGTGGAGGAATGAAGGGATAAAGTTACAATATTAATAATTTTTTTAAATAGAGGGAAAAAACATTAGGAAGGGTATCTTTTTTTATTTTTGATAAAGGGTCTACTGCACTGTGACTATTCCATTCGGTGTCAGGTCAAAAGTGCGCCGGGACAAAGGCGCGCCCAGACAATTGAGCGCAGTGCGCGCCGCTCTAAATTACTGTTTTTAGTGCTCCGACGGGGGGGCGTGGGGGGGAACCCCCCCACTTTACTTAATAGACATCGCGCCGCGTTGTGGGGGGTTGTAACCCCCCACATTTTACTGAAAACTTCACTTTTTCCCTGTTTTTAGGGAAAAAGTTCAGTTTACAGTAAAATGTGGAGGGTTACAACCCCCCAAACCCCCATAACGCCGGCGCGATGTCTATTAAGTAAACTGGGGGGGTTCCCCAACAAAACCCCCCGTCGGAGTCCCTAAAAACTGTAATTTAGAGTGGCGCGCGCTGCGCTCAATTGTCGGCGCGCGCTTTTGTCTTTTGCGTCGTTGTCTATGAACCATTCCATTCAGAGGGTAAAAGCATCTTTAAACAGGAAGGTTTTTAGATTAATTTTAAAACGGCTAATATCTTTTTCGTCTCTTATATATTGAGGAAGAGAATTCCAGACTTGGGGGGGACTACTATTGAAAATATATCATGTCGTCTAGTGCCGATCACTTTTAAAGAAGGGACTACCAGGAGACCTTGGGTCGATGAACGAAGGGGGCGAGAAGAGTTATATGGAATAAGTATCCTGTTTATAAATTGCGGTTCGTTTGTGGATAAAGTTTTAAATACTAAAAGTAAAATTTTAAAGGTAATGCGATGGTTAATGGGAAGCCAGTGAGAGGCAACCAGGAAGGGGGTTACATGGTCATATTTTTTCCCATTGTGAATAAGTTTAATGGCAAGATTTTGAATTATCTGTAAACGTTTCTTTTCTTTTTGAGTAATGTTTAGTAGTAATGAATTACAATAGTCTAGCTTGGAAATAATAAGTGAATGTATAAGTATATTCAGAGATTTATGTTCCAAGAACTTGGAAATAGAACAGATCAAACGTAAACGATAAAAACAAAATTTAACTATGTTACTTATGTGCTCATGATAGGAGAAATTATCATTGATGATGACTCCAAGTAATTTTAATGATGAAACTGTATTGATAGGAGTATTATTAATGTTGAAGGGAGAGCACAACTTTGTTCCTTGTTTATATGGAAAGAGTATGGCTTTTGTTTTTTTAATATTTAACGATAATCTGTTAGATTTCAGCCAATTCTTGATTATTTCTAATTTTTGGTTAATCTGGTTTATTTCTTCTAAATTTTCTGGATTTAAAGGATGAGACAGTTGAATATCGTCTGCGTAAGTGTAAATTGTAAAACCTATGGATTGGCATAGACTCAGTAAGGGTGAAAGAAAAATGTTGAACAGTAACGGGGACAGTATAGAACCCTGGGGAATACCATAATTAAGAGAAAAAGACTTTGAAATAGTATTGTTGAAGTGTACAGTATATTGTTGATTTGACAAAAAAGAAGTAAACCATTGTAAAACTTGGTCACAGACACCGATAGATTTTAGCCTATTTAAGAGTAAAATGTGATCGATGGTGTCAAATGTGGCCGATAAATCTAAAGAGAAGAGGATAACAGAATTGTGATGGTCCAAATGATAAATTATGTTTGTGGTTAGCCCGATCAACGAATATTCTGTATTGTGATTTTTCCGGAACCCTGTCTGATTGGGATGCAACACATTGGTTGCTTCAACAAAGTCAGATAGTTGGTCAAAAACTACTCGTTCCGTTAATTTTGCCAAAAAAGGGATATTTGTGATAGGGCGATAATTTGAGGCTTCCTCTGGGCTTATGTTTCGGTCTTTTATTATAGGAAAAATTGCTGCAGATTTCCAAGATGATGGAACAAAGCCTGTGCTAAGGCTTTTTAGTACAAAATGTATGAATGGGCCAAAACAGGAAAAAAAAATTTTTAGAATTAGTGGAGGGATAATTTCTAAGCTGGAGCCTTTTAAGTTAACTTTGAGAAAAAGGTGTTCAGTGTCCTCTAAAGATGGGAGGTTGAAAACGGAACATTTTGCAAGTGGAAGATAGCTGTTGTCTAAGCTGTCAATGGGACCGTCAGATAGGGGATGGTCAAAGGTTTTACGTATGATGCTGATTTTTTCACAGAAGTACTTAGCAAGATCTTGAGCTGTTAAATTGTTTTTGTTGACTTCTGTTTGTGATTTAGGGGAAATAGATTTTAGGATGGAATACAGGATAGAAGGGTTTCTTGCTTTTAAGATTTTTTTAGAATAATATTGTTTTTTTGTGTAATTAATTTTGGTCTTGTATAGACATGCATGTTCTTTATATGATTTTAGGTTTTCGGCAGATTTATTTTTACGCCATTTTCTCTCCAGGCACCTCAGTTGCCGTTTCAGCAATAAAAGTTCTTGAGAAAACCAAGGATTACGTATTTTTTGAATGGAACTGGATTTGCTGATGGTTGGAGCTTCCTTGTCTAGTAAAGATTGAATTGATGTGTTCCAGATTGTAAGATGATCATCAAGGGAGCCTGCTTGAAAGTTAAGCGTTTCCGAATTTATGACTGATTGGATGTTTATTTGCTCAAGTTTAGAGTAATCACGATAGGTAATTTTTCTAGGTTGTAATGCTGACGTTATTTTATTGTTTGATTTACATCTTTTCGGGGCAATAGGGGAACAGTGACCATTGAGGGAGTGTGGGGGGGAGTCATGCCTTCATTTGTGCAGTGGTCATCCGGTCAGTTTGGGTACTTTGATAGCACTTATTCATTATTCTAGTTCAGGGGTAGGCAAATCTGGTCCTCGAGAACCACAGGCAGGTCAGGTTTTCAGGTTAGCCGCCATAAAAATGCAGTGCATGCAGATCCATCTCATACATATTCATTGTGGATATCCTGAAACTCTGTCCTGCCTGTGGCTCTCGAGGACCGGAATTGCCTACCCCTGTTCTAGTGCAATACGTGTATCATTCTGGACGGACGGGTAATTTCCATGTAGCTGTGAGACTTGCAGAAGGAATCCACTCTGGATTTTTTCTTAATCCCTCCTACTTCACAGAGGGCTCTGCCGCCCCCTACAATTTTTTTTCCCTTCTGCCCATGAGCCTGAAGGAGTGTTTCTGATCTGCTCCGCTTATTTCTTTATTTTAATCTTTTTTTTTTTTTAGTATTTCTTCATCTTTCAGTGCTTAGAGCTTCCCTATTTCAGGGTTTAGCTCTGCCTGCATGGAGAAGAAGCAGTCTACAGTCTGCCAATCCCTTGTGGTACCTGTTAGCCATCCTGCTGAAGACTTTTTTGAAACTCAGGGCCATCCCTTGTTGCTTGCTCACCTACTGCTTGCAGGGGTTTGAGTGCAGGCTGTTAGGCTTCCATAGGAGGCTCAGCGGTGTCTCGCAGAGTGCCGGATGCGTTTTACCTTCCGCTTTGTTTTTTGTGCATTCGCGGTCCATGGGGTAGAAGGCTCAGTCCGAAACTGGTCAGACTGGCAGCCCAAAGATTTAGCACTGGAGGATGTTTCATATGAGGCAGTGATTTCTTCTCTCTGATTCAGCTATCCTTGAAGCTGAGGCAGGCTGCATCACAGTCCACAGTGAGTGGGGCTGTTCCAACCTATGAAGAAAATTAGGGTGGGGGAGAAGCCTCTGCAAATTTGGTTATTTAAGGTTTGTGCATGGACCCCACCTCTAAAGTTGCTGTTTTTTATTTTCAGTTTTGGTGTATTTTTGAGCATATTTTGGCATCAAAATTCTGCCACTGTGGCCATCTTAGTTTTTCCGATTTGCTGGCAGGGATGGAATCCCTAGGCTCCGTTGACCTTAATTCATGCCAGGGTTGTGCAGGATGGGCACCAGAAAAGTGTTCTTGTGCTACGTGCTGCGCAGCACGTAAAGGGGGAGCTGAAATACACGTAGGAAGCCACTGCTTGCCCTGGATCGGTAGCATGGAATATTGCTACACCTTGGGTTGGGTTTTGGCCAGGTACCAGTGACCTGGATTGGCCACCGTGAGAATGGGCTACTGGACCTGGTACTCACAAATGGAGACAGTGTCTCAGAAGTATCAGTGGGAGACCTGCTGTCCTCCAGTGACCACAACATGGTATGGCTTAACCTCAGGAAAGGCTTCTCTAAATCAAACATAGCAACGAGGGTCCTCAACTTTAGGGGCATAGATTTCGACCACATGAGAGACTTTGTCCATCAGGAGCTGCAAAACCATGCAGAAACTGACAATCCGGAAACTATGTGGTCAAATCTAAAATCCATCCTGAACGAAGCATCTAGCCGCTACATAAATACGGTAAGCAAACGCCGGAGAAACAAAAAACCACAATGGTTCAACAAGGAAATTTCGGACCTCATTAAAAAGAAAAAAGAAGCATTTATCACCTACAAATATCTTGGGAAAAGGGAGGCAAAAGAAGACTATCTGGCCAGATCTAAGGCTGTCAAAAAGGCAGTCAGGGAAGCCAAACTTCGAACAGAGGAAGATCTAGCACGGAACATTAAAAAAGGGGACAAATCCTTTTTCAGGTACATTAGCGACAGGAAGAGAAACAAAAATGGGATAGAACGCCTTAGGCAATCAGATGGAAACTACGCAGATTCTGATACTACCAAGGCAGAACTGCTAAACGAATACTTCTGCTCAGTATTCACCTGTGAAGCACCAGGAGCTGGTCCACAACTACAGATAAGAGACAGCCAAAATGACCTGTTTCATGATTACGAGTTTACACCCAGTAGCGTCTACCACGAACTTTCAAGACTCAAAGTAGACAAAGCCATGGGACTAGACAATCTACACCCCAGGGTACTCAGAGAGCTGAGTGAAGTTCTGGCTGAACCACTATCCATGCTCTTCAATCTTTCCATGCGCATGGGAAAAGTACCCCTAGACTGGAAAACAGCTAACGTAATTCCACTCCACAAAAAGGGCTGCAGAACAGAGACAGAAAATTACAGACCGGTGAGTCTTACATCCATAGTGTGCAAACTCATGGAAACACTGATCAAACAGAAACTTGACAAAATTCTAGACGAAGAAAATTTACGTGATCCACACCAACACGGATTTACCAGGGGAAGGTCCTGCCAATCTAATCTGATTGACTTCTTTGACTGGGTGACCAGTCATCTGGATGCCGGGGAGTACCTGGACGTGATATATTTGGACTTCAGCAAAGTTTTTGATAGCGTCCCACACCGTAGGCTGTTGAACAAACTAAAATCGATGGGATTAGGGGATACATTCATTGAATGGGTAAGGGATTGGCTAGATGGTAGGCTTCAGAGGGTGATGGTAAACGGTACCCCCTCCAAAACGTCAGCAGTGACGAGTGGAGTACCTCAGGGCTCCGTCTTAGGGCCGATTCTATTCAATTTATTCATAGGAGATTTGACCCAAGGGCTTAGCGGAAAAGTATCACTGTTTGCCGACGCCGCCAAACTATGCAACATAGTAGGCAAAAGTAGTGTGCCTGACTTTATGACACAGGACCTACGGCAGCTGGAACAGTGGTCATCAACTTGGCAGTTAGGCTTCATTGCTAAAAAATGTAAAGTAATGCACCTAGGCAAAAAAATCCACACAGAACTTACACACTAAATGGTGAAACCTTGTCCAGGACCACGGTGGAACGTGATTTAGGAGTGATCATTAGCAATGATATGAAGGCTGCCAATCATGTGGAAAAGGCTTCGTCCAAGGCAAGACAAATGATGGGCTGCATCCGTAGGGGTTTTGTCAGCAGAAAACCTGAAGTCATAATGCCACTGTACAGATCCATGGTGAGACCTCATCTCGAGTATTGTGTTCAATTCTGGAGACCACACTACCGGAAAAATGTGTTGAGAGTTGAGTCGGTTCAGCGAATAGCTACCAGGATGGTCTTGGGACTCAGGGATCTCACATATGAAGAAAGGTTAAAAAAACTGCGGATGTACTCACTGGAGGAGCGAAGAGAGAGGGGGGACATGATTGAGACCTTTAAATATATCATGGGGCGTATAGAGGTGAAAGATGATATCTTCAGTCTTACAGGGACCACGGTAACCAGAGGACACTCACTGAAAATCAGGGGAGGGAAATTTCAAGGTGATGCTAGGAAGTACTTCTTCACCGAAAGGGTGGTCGATCATTGGAACGAGCTGCCTCAGATTTTAAGAGAAAATGGGATATTCATGTGGGATCTATGGGGGAGTAAGAATCAGGGAGTGGGTCATTGGTATGGGCAGACTCGATGGGCTATGGCCCTTTTCTGCCGTCAATTTCTATGTTTCTATGGGCTTGATAGACCATGAGTCTGACCCAGTAAGGCTATTATTATGTTCACCTCCCCTTTGTGTTCTAGGGCTGAGGAAACGGGCAAGAAGCCTGTTGGTTAGAGCCATTTTTCTTTCTGGCCACCGGAACAGTGCTCGTCCTACTCAGAAGCATGCGGAGATCGTGGAGACTAAGAGACACAAGCTGGAGACTCAGCACTGCCTAATCCAAAATTTGTTAATTTGATGCGGAGAGCTTTTCAGGAGAGCCGACCTTCTAAAGAGAAGTCTGACAGAACGTTGGACATTGCACGAAGAGACAGGCTACCTCACTGTCTGCTTATGGCTGGGCTATTGGAGACCTTTCCGAGGGAGATTTGGACAATGCTTCCTTGAGCCTATTCGGGATACTTCCCTCTTGGCCTTGACTCTCAAGTCTGTCTTTCTGGTCAATGTGACGTGTCTCAGAAATTCAAGCTCTTTCTTGTAGAGAGCCGTTCTTACATTTCTCGATGTCTGGTCTTTCCTTATGCATAGTCCTTTCTTTCCTGCCAAAGGTGATTTCAGCTTTTCATATTAATCAGGAAGTGTGTTTTCCTGTTTTTCAGCCTACGGATTCTAAGAAACAGGATTGCATTTTGAAGAAGCAGAGCATTCCTTTACTGTCTGGAGGTCACTAATGAGTTTTTGACTCTGTCCATCTGTTTGTGCTGATTCGTTCTGTCCAACAGGGCACACCTGCTTTCAAGGCCCCAATATCCAGATGGATCCCTAGGGCCATTTCATCAGCCTATATTCTGTCTGGGACATTGTTTCCCATCTCCGTTAATGCACATTCTATTAGGACTATGGCTTTTTAGTGGGCCAAAGCTAGTGCAGCCTCCCTTGAAGATATCTGCATGGCAGCAATGTAGTCCTCTTTGTTCCCATTCACCAAATGTTACAGAGTGGATGTGTCAGTGAGAAAGGGCTCTGCCTTTGGGTCCTCGGATTTACGGGCTGGCACACTTAGCCTGCCCCAGCCTTTAGGGACTGCTGTGGTATGTCCCACTTGTCTAAAATGTCTCACCTATTACACTGGAAAAAGAGATTGTGTACTTACCCTGGTAAGCTCTTTTCCAGTAGATAAATGAGATAGTCTAGACCAGGGGTGCCCAATACGTCGATCGTGATGGACTGGTAGATCGGGAAGGCAAAGTGAGTCAATCGCAGAGCCCATCCTGGGCTCCATGATAGACTCGTGTTGCCGTCCCGATCTACTGGGCCGATCAGCCTTCCTCTCCCTGATGTCCCCCACCACCCTCCCTGCAGAAGCGTTGGACCCCGACCAGCATTCCGCTCCCTGATGTCAATTCTGACGTCAGAGAGGAAGTTCTGGGCCAGCCAATCGCTGCCTGGCTGGCCCAGAACTCCTCTCCGAAGGCTGTACAAGATTGTTTCATGGAGCAGCTTGTTAGAGAACCAACGAGAGGAAATGCCACTCTGGATCTAATCCTAAATGGGTTAAGGGGACCTGCAAAGGAAGTAGAGGTAGTGGGACCGTTGGGAAACAGCGATCATAACATGATCAAGTTCAAGGTTGAGGTAGGAATACCTAAAGGAAAGAGAACCATAGCGACAACTTTCAACTTCAGGAAAGGAAACTACGAAGCAATGAGGGAAATGGTAAGGAAGAAACTTAGGAACACTTCCAAAAAATGGCAAACGGTAGAACATGCCTGGTCTTTTCTCAAGAACACGGTGAGCGAGGCGCAAAATCTGTATATCCCCAGATTCAGAAAGGGGTGCAAAAAGAGTCAAACAAAAGACCCGGCGTGGATAACTAAAATAGTGAAGGAAGCGATAGGCAATAAAAAAAATTCGGCTCTGTAGAAGGCAGAGAGGAAGCAGAGAAGCAGAGGAGGAGAACAGGGGAGCAAAGAGAAACAGAACCGGAGGTGAACAGAAGGAGCGGAGGAGGCAGGATCGACTGGGGCAGCGGCGAGAGTTAGCTCCGCCCACCCCCGACGTCATCCAGAAGAGCTACCCCTTAAAAGGGGAGGAGCTAACGGCGCTCAGCCGTTCGGCTCTGTAGAAGGCAAAGAGGAAGCAGAGGAGGAGAACAGGGGAGCAAAGAGAAACAGAACCGGAGGTGAACAGAAGGAGCGGAGGAGGCAGGATCGACTGGGGCAGCGGCGAGAGTTAGCTCCGCCCACCCCCGACGTCATCCAGAAGAGCTACCCCTTAAAAGGGGAGGAGCTAACGGCGCTCAGCCGTTCGGCGCTCGCCTTAGCGAGAGCGCCTTTGCGAAGGGCCTCAAGAAGGGACAAAGTCACCACAAGCAAGGACACCAGGGAAAGCCTGCAAGGTAAGGAATTGGCAGGCACAGAAGGTAAAGGGGAGACAGGCACATAAGGAACACACATAAACAGGTAAGGTAAAGCCAAGACAGCACACACAAGCAAAAGGCAGAGAGGACACCAGCAACAGGCAGAGAGAGTGAGAGAGAGGACACAAAGCAGACACAGAAGGCACTACCATACATAACATCAGCAGGTCACACGTAAACTACTAACTGTTATCTTACAGCAGGAACAACAATGGAAGTAGAGGGAAACCAGAAGATGAGCTTTCCAGTGTTCTGCACAGACTGTCATATGTATGACTACCTCCCCTCGGGGAGACAGTCATATGTATGCGGTCGGTGTCAGGAGCTGAAAAGCTTGAAGAAGGAAGTAAAGCGACTAGAGGACAAGATACAGGTGCTAGAAGGACTCTACACTACTGAGGACCCAGTCAGGACAGCTGAAGACTCCATGAACGAGAGACACATTGAGGAGGAAGTCAGGGAACTCGAGAAATTCATTGAGGAAGCCTACAGGAGGAGGGTGGAAGAGAACGAACTTCAGATGGAAGACGAAGTTACACCAACACCAACATGGAAGGGAGAAGAAGAAGCAGATGACCTCAAAGAAGACGCCCACAGAGGAACATCACACGAGGGGGAGAAAATGGCTAGTCGATGCCTAGAAGAAGAAACAGCGAAGTACATCGAAGACATAGAAGAAGAAGCAGCGAAGTACTCCAAGGACATTGACCTGAGACCGAAGCGAAAACTAAAGAAGGGAAAGTCAGCGATCCTAGTGGGAGACTCGATCCTGAGGCATGTGAACAGCCACGTAGCAGGAGGGAGAGAGGATCGACTGGTGACCTGTCTCCCAGGAGCAAGAACCAAGGACATCGTAGACAAAATTGAAAAGATCCTGGACGGAGCGGAGACGGAAGAGACCACAGTATTGATCCACGTCGGGACGAATGATGTCAGCAGGAGAGACTATAGAAGAAGCGCGCTGATTGAACAGTTCAAGATTCTGGGAAGGAAGCTGAAGATGAGGACTCAGAAGATAGCGTTATCAGAGATCCTACCGGTACCGAGGGCAGATGTGAAAAGACAGGAGGAACTACAATCAATAAATGCGTGGATGAGGAAATGGTGCGAGGAAGAAGGATTCCACTTCGTGAGGAACTGGACAACGTTCTGGGGCAAGAGCAAGCTCTACAGGAGAGATGGACTGCACCTGAGCACGGCGGGAACTAGACTTCTAGCAAACAACGTCAAGAGAGGAATAGAACAGGCTTTAAACTGGGAAGAAGGGGAAAGCCGACAGTCGACCAAGCGTCGACGATTCGGAAGAAGGTATCCCATGAAGATACTAGAGGGAAAAAAGGCTGGGAAGAAACAATGGTCAAATTACAGGAGTTTACTAACACAGAAGAGGAGGTTAGAAGTATTGTAGCACAAGAGAATAAACTAAAGACCGAAGCACAGGGAAAGGAAATGAAGACAAGAAAATACCAGGATCTAAATTGCATATATACTAATGCAAGGAGCCTAAGAAACAAAATGGGGGAATTGGAATCCATGGCCAATGCAGAAGACATAGACATCATTGGAGTCTCTGAAACATGGTGGAATGAAGAAAACAAATGGGATACAGCACTGCCAGGGTACAAGCTCTATCGCCAGGATAGGTCAGGACAGAAAGGAGGTGGAATAGCCCTATACATAAAAGAAAGCATACAATCGACAAAAATGGACAAAGCAGAGACGACCAACAACCTGGAATCGCTATGGGTTAAAATACCTGGAAGGAAAGGGCCTGAAATAAAGATGGGTCTATACTATTGTCCACCCGGGCAAACCAGAGATATAGATGAAGAAATGGAAGACGAGATGAAGCGTGAATGCAAAAGTGGTAACACGGTTATTATGGGAGACTTCAACTATCCTGGGATAGACTGGAGTCTTGGAAGCTCAAAATGCGCTAGGGAGACAGAATTCCTAGAGGCTATACAAGATTGCTTCATGGAGCAGCTTGTAAGAGAACCGACGAGAGGAAATGCCACTCTGGATCTAATCCTAAATGGGTTAAAGGGACCTGCAAAGGAAGTGGAAATAGTAGGACCGTTGGGAAACAGCGATCATAATATGATTAAGTTCAAGGTCGAAGTAGGAATACCGAAAAGAAATAGAACCATTGTGACAACTTTCAACTTCAGGAAAGGAAACTATGAAGCAATGAGGATAATGGTAAGGAAGAAACTTAGGAACACTTCCAAGAAATGGCAAACGGTAGAACATGCCTGGTCTTTTTTCAAGGACACGGTGAGCGAGGCGCAAAATCTGTATATCCCCAGATTCAGAAAGGGGTGCAAAAAGAGTCAAACAAAAGACCCGGCATGGATAACTAAAATAGTGAAGGAAGCGATAGGCAATAAGAAATATTCATTCAGGAAATGGAAAAAGGACAAAACTGAGGACAACTGGAAAGAGCACAGGAAGTATCAAAAAGAATGTCACCGTGTGGTTCGAAAAGCCAAAAGAGAGTATGAAGAGAGGCTAGCCACGGAAGCTCGAAATTTCAAACCTTTCTTTAGATATGTTAGAGGGAAGCAGCCAGCCAGGGAAGAGGTGGGACCGCTGGACGATGGAGACAGGAAGGGAGTGGTGAAGGAAGAGAAAGAAGTAGTAGAAAGACTTAACATGTTCTTTTCGTCTGTATTTACAAATGAAGACACATCCAACATACCGGAACCTGAGCAAATCTTCAAGGGAGATCAAGCAAAAAAATTAACATCCATGGAAGTGAGCCTGGAAGACGTACGCAGGCAGCTAGAAAAACTGACAAATCCCCGGGTCCGGACGGAATCCATCCAAGGGTTCTGAAGGAACTAAAGGAGGAGATAGCGGAACTACTGCAGCAAATTTGCAATCTATCCCTGAAAACAGGCGTGATCCCAGAGGACTGGAAGATAGCCAATGTTACGCCCATCTTTAAAAAGGGATCAAGAGGTGACCCGGGCAACTACAGACCGGTGAGTCTGATCTCAGTTCCAGGTAAAATGGTGGAAGCACTTATAAAAGACAACATTGATGAACATTTTGAAAGAAACAAACTTCTGACAACCAGTCAACATGGTTTCAGCAAGGGGAGATCGTGCCTAACTAACTTATTGCACTTCTTCGAAGGAATTAACAAACGGATGGACAGAGGTGACCCCATAGACATCATATATCTAGACTTCCAAAAAGCCTTTGACAAAGTACCCGACGAACGCCTACTTCGAAAACTGAAGAACCATGGGGTGGAAGGAGATGTACATAGATGGATCAGAAACTGGTTAGCGGGTAGGAAACAGAGGGTGGGAGTGAAGGACCACTACTCGGACTGGAGGAGGGTACGAGTGGTGTCCCGCAGGGCTCGGTGCTTGGGCCGTTGCTATTTAATATATTCATAAATGATCTAGAAACAGGGACGAAGTGTGAGATAATTAAATTTGCGGACGACACAAAACTATTTAGTGGAGCTCGGACTAAAGAGGACTGCGAAGAATTGCAAAGAGACTTGAACAAACTAGGGGAATGGGCGACGAGATAGCAGATGAAATTCAACGTTGAGAAATGTAAAGTACTACATGTGGGTAGCAGAAACCCAAGGTGCAGCTATACGATGGGAGGGATATTATTGAAGGAGAGTACCCAAGAAAGGGACTTGGGGGTAATGGTGGACATGACAATGAAGCCGACGGCACAGTGCGCAGCGGCCGCTAAGAAGGCGAATAGAATGCTAAGGCATAATCAAGAAGGGTATTACAACCAGAACAAAAGAAGTTATCCTGCCGTTGTATCGGGCGATGGTGCGTCCTCATCTGGAGTACTGCATCCAATATTGGTCGCCGTACCTTAAGAAAGATATGGCGTTACTCGAGAGGGTTCAGAGAAGAGCGACACGTCTAATAAAAGGGATAGAAAACCTTTCATACGCTGAGAGATTAGAAAAACTGGGACTCTTTTCCCTGGAGAAGAGGAGACTTAGAGGGGATATGATAGAGACTTACAAGATCATGAAGGGCATAGAGAGAGTGGAGAGGGACAGATTCTTCAAACTTTCGAATAATAAAAGAACAAGAGGGCACTCGGAAAAGTTGAAAGGGGACAGATTCAGAACGAATGCTAGGAAGTTCTTCTTTACCCAACGTGTGGTGGACACCTGGAATGCGCTTCCAGAGGACGTAATAGGGCAGAGTACGGTACTGGGGTTCAAGAAAGGATTGGACAATTTCCTGCTGGAAAAGGGGATAGAGGGGTATAGATAGAGGATTACAGTCCAGGTCCTGGACCTGATGGGCCACCGCGTGTGCGGACTGCTGGGCACGATGGACCTCTGGTCTGACCCAGCGGAGGCACTGCTTATGTTCTTAAATTCATTCAGGAAATGGAAAAAGGACAAAACTGAGGGGAACTGGAAAGAGCACAGGAAGTATCAAAAAGAATGTCACCGAGTGGTTCGAAAAGCCAAAAGAGAGTGTGAAGAGAGGCTAGCCAGGGAAGCACGAAATTTCAAACCGTTCTTTAGATATGTTAAAGGGAAGCAACCGGCTAGGGAAGGAGGTGGGACCGCTGGACGACGGAGACAGGAAGGGAGTGGTGAAGGAGGAGAAAGAAGTGGCAGAAAGACTTAACATGTTCTTTTCGTCTGTATTTACAAACGAAGACACATCCAACATACCGGAACCTGAGCAATTCTTCAATGGAAATCAAGCAGAAAAATTAACATCCATGGAAGTGAGCCTTGAAGATGTACGCAGGCAGATAGAAAAACTAAAAACGGACAAATCTCCGGGTCCGGACAGAATCCGTCCAAGGGTTAACATAGAAACATAGAAATAGACGGCAGATGAGGGCCACGGCCCATCTAGTCTGCCCACCGCATTGACCCTCCCCTACCTATCTCTGTGAATAGATTCCACGTGTCTATCCCATTTGGCCTTAAAATCAGGCACGCTGCTGGCCTCAATGACCTGAAGTGGAAGACTATTCCAGCGATCAACCACCCTTTCAGTGAAGAAGGATTTCCTGGCGTCACCGTGCAGTTTCCCGACACTGATTTTCCACGGATGCACCCTTGTTGCCGTGGGACCCTTGAAAAGGAAGATATCTTCTTCCACCTTGATGCGGCCCGTGAGATACTTGAACGTCTCAATCATGTCTCCCCTCTCTCTGCGTTCCTCGAATGAATAGAGCTGTAATATATCTAGCCGTTCCTCGTACGGGAGATCCTTGAGACCCGAGACTATCCATGTGGCCATTCTCTGGATCGACTCTAGTCTCAGCACATCCTTTCGGTAATGTGGCCTCCAGAATTGCACACAGTACTTCAGGTGTGGTCTCACCATGGATCTATACAATGGCATAATGACTTCAGGCTTACGGCTGACGAAACTTCTGCGTATGCAACCTATGATTTGCCTTGCTTTTGAGGAAGCTTGCTCCACTTCAATGGCAGTCTTCATGTCCTCACTGACGATCACCCCTAAGTCTCGTTCTGCTTCAGTTCTTGTCAGGATCTCACCATTAAGGGTGTAAGTCTTGCATGGATTACGGCTGCCCAGGTGCATGACTTTGCATTTTTTGGCATTGAAACTGAGTTGCCAGGACCTAGACCAGAGCTCTAGTAGAAGTAGGTCGTGCATCATGTTGTCGGGCATTGAATTTTTGTCTGATGTGCTATTGCCCACCACATTGCTTAGTTTGGCGTCATCTGCGAATAATGTTATTTTACCTCTGAGCCCTTCTGCCAAGTCTCTTATGTAGATGTTGAACAGGATCGGGCCCAGGACGGAGCCCTGCGGCACTCCACTGATCACCTCCGTCATTTCGGAGGGGGTGCCGTTCACTACTACCCTCTGAAGCCTACCTCCAAGCCAGTTCCCAATCCATTTCGTCAACGTGTCGCCCAATCCTATAGAACTCATCTTGCTCAGCAACCTGCGGTGTGGTACGCTATCGAATGCTTTGCTGAAGTCCAGGTATACGATGTCCAGGGACTCCCCAATATCTAGCTTCCTCGTCTGAAGGAATTAAAGGAGGAGATAGCGGAACTACTGCAGCAAATTTGCAATCTATCCCTGAAAACAGGCATGATCCCGGAGGACTGGAAGATAGCCAACGTTACGCCCATATTTTTAAAAGGGATCAAGAGGTGACCCGGGAAACTACAGACCGGTGAGTCTGACCTTGGTTCCGGGGAAAATGGCGGAAGCACTGATAAAAGAAAACATAGGAGGGACTATCTTGCGGCGAACCTGCCCCAAGTGCGTGCTACGAAGGAGGGTATAATCCCTCCAAGGATATTGCCTTGTGTCCAGTGTACTGCGGCGGGTTCAGCTGGGGGCGAAGAGGAGTGGTTCCCCCACGGTGTTCCTGCCACAAGGGTATGCTGCGGAGGAAGGGATAATCCCCCGAAAGACCTTGTCGGGCTCTGATAGGAGTGAAGAGCAGTACAGGAGTGGAAGCTTGATCTGACCCTCCAAACTCGAGGGCTCGCTTTGAGGCAGTGAGCAGCTGTGTCGGTGATGGACTGGGCTGTGGACTCCTAGCTGTGCTCTCCAGTAGCCTTTTGGAGGTGGTGAGGAGAAGTTTTACATATGCTAACTGAGGCTGGGGGAATCCTGGAGGCCCCGAGGCCAGGAGGTTTGAGATTCTGCTTGTTATAAGTAAAGGGTCTGGTTTGGATTAAAAAGAGCTTCCCTATGTTAAGACCTGGGAAAAGTACTGTGATAATATTCAGTGAATGAAGTTTGACAATAACTAACAGAGCTTTTAATTGAATTCGCTATGGAAAATTAGGAGATTAACAATTTAAAAGCGCTGATCCCATACTGTGGTGAAATATCTATGCCAAATCAAGTATAAGAACAGTAAGCCATAAAGGTGGTTTTAGACTGAGCTAATCAGGTGAGGCAAATATATAAATTTTTGGATTGCTTAGTTATTTTGATGTGAAATAAATTTTAGAAATATGGCTAATAAAAATCTAGACTAGATCTTAAAGCATTTGCCTATTGTGCAGAAGAACCAAGGGAAATATTAACTCCTAAGCAGACTTCAGTACAGGAAGAAGTTGAGCCAAATATATGTGGTAAAAAAACAGCAGAGACACTAGAATCTCCTCTGCTTGATTCAGTATTAGCTAGTAAAGAATATTTACAACAATGGATGGCTGATATCAAACTTTCACTAGCTGTATTCACTTCAAATATTAAAGTAAACATTGATGGTTTACACAAAAAGGATGATATGGGTCAGAATCTTCAGGAATTTGAAGAATGGATTATCTCACACGATCAAGAGATAGCTGAAATTCAAAAGCACTGTAAACAAACAGATTTATCAATAGAAGAACTACTCCTCAAGGTTGAAGACGGCAAAAATAAAGCAAGGCAAAATAATTTGAGATTTCATGGAATTCCTGAATCAGGAGAACTTAAAATCTGTCGACTTTCATACAATCTCTATGACATAAGTTATTGCAATCGGAAAACCCAGAAGCAGATTTGCCAACTATAGAATTCAAACAGATACGTTGGGCCTTGGGACCATGTAAGGCGGAAAGACCAAGAGATATAATAGTATGTTTTTTAAAGATATCTACAGAAAGAAAGAGTGTTGCAGGCAGCACGAAAAATTGGTTATCTAATGTGGAATAACGCAAAAGTGGAACTATTTACAGACATTTCTTGAGCAACTTTGAAACGTCGAGATTGTTGTGAAGTCACTAGATGCCTGCAGCAAAATAACATTCGCTATAAATGGCATTATCCATTTGGGATCTATTTTATGTTGGAAAATAAACATCCCAAAGTAACCTCAGCCTCAGAGGTCCAACAGTTGCTTAGACAGGCCAAACTTTGGATCAATGAGGGAGAAAATCAACAATTGGAACAAACACAACCCCTATCAGGGGGACTGCCAAACCAAAGATGGCATAGAATTGATCAAAAAAGCGACTATAGAGACAAGTAGAATAAGAATACTAATATAAACACTGAGAGGAACTGATAATAAATTTGATAATATTCGTAAGACAAGGGAAAAAAAGGAGTAGAAATGGGGTAGATAACTAATAAAGCTATGGAGAAACCGAGATAGGGTTAACCCTCTCCGACCCAGACATCTAGAAGTGGACCTGACCTCTGTTTTTTTCGACTGGAGGCCGGATCTCGGTCTAGTAGTAGGGGACAAGTAGGATTTGGTTAAGTTGGGATGGAGGATTAGGGGTTAAATGGGTGGGAGGATATGTGCAGAGAGAGGTATGGATGAGTTATGATTGTGGAAAAATATGTATGAGTCTGATGAGCAATTGGGGAAAATATATGTTATGGAGTGTATTTGTGGCAATTCTATTTTTAACATATGGTTGAATGAGTTTTTATGTCCCTGAATGTTCGGGTACTAAACTCTCAGCGTAAACAACTTTACTTTCAGGAGGCTGGTAGAGTCAAGATGGCAATTGGTTTTTTACAAGAAACACATTTATTACCAACTCATGAGAGATTTTTTCACCACACTCATTATAAAGAAATTTATTTTGCTTCTAACAAATTGAAACCTAAAACTAATGGAGTTGCTATTGTATTTGCTAACTATGTATTTGTAGATGTTAGAGGTGGTACGTGATAAAGAAGGTCTATTTCTACTTCTAAAAATATCTATGGAGGATCAGTTGTACACTTTGTTAAAATCTTTATGCCCCTAATGCAAATCAAGGTGTATTTTATAATAAAGTAAGGGATATACTGACACAATATGAAGAAGGTAAAATTATAGTAGGAGGTGATTTCAACCTTACCCTAAATGTGAAGTTGGATAATTCCAACATTGGAGTGAATTATGGTAAAGTTGAGCAACGTCAATTACGTCTATTTATGGAGTCATGGGATCTTATGGCGACATCAACACCCGATAGAGACCGATTATACTTTTTATTCTGATGTCCATTCCTCATATTCTAGAATCAATCTTTGGTTGGTGGGGAAAGATTTGATGGAGGCTGTTAGTTCTTCTTCCATAGAAACTAGGATATGCTCCAATTTGTTTTAATTTAGTGATGCAATCTGCCCAATCTGGAGGAAAACACTTAGATGATAGTCTCCTGTTAGACCCTGCTCATGTGCAACAACTGGGTAAGGATCTAGGAGAATATTTACAATTTAATGATACAGCCAATCTTATCAAGACACCTCTCCAGAGACCCTTTGGGAATTCTTAAAAGTGGTAATGTGGGGTAAAATTATTGCCCTGGGGACACATGTTTAGAGGGTACGTATGCTTAAGATTGGTGATTTGCGAGATCAGATTTATACACTAGAATGGAACCGTAAGGATGGGAGTCTACCCCCTGAAAAAGAAGCAAAATTACAGCAACTTAAGTTAGATCTTCAGGCTTTAGATTTGAAGATAATAAGTGTTAGACTCCAATGGTTACACCAGGAATATTTTGAAACAAATAATAGAGAGGGTAGAATCTTGGCTCATAAGCTGAAAAAAAGACAACTTCGCAATGTTATCACCTGTGTACAGGGCCTGACTGGAGATTGTAATACCTTAGGCCAGATTCAGCAAGCTTTTATTAATTTCTATCAATAATTATATCAACCTGAATAGTGGAAGAAGCTGATATTCGTGCTTCCTTGGATCCTATACAGCTACCTAGTCTAACTCCTGGGGAAACTCAAGAACTCTCCATTAAGTGGAAGAATTAACATGGGCTATTAAAGATATGCTGGTAGGAAAATTGCCAGGATTAGATGGTTTTACTGCTAAATTTTATAAGACATTTCGAACGAATTTGATCCCCCTGTTACAATTCTTTAACACCTTGGTAGATAGACAGGAATTGCCTTATTCATGGCGTTTAGCGGGTATAACTTTGATATTAAAACCAGGTAAAGTTCCGATATCCTGTTCCTCATATAGACCATTTCACTACTAGATGTGGATTATAAATTGTTTACTAAGATTTTAGCTAAACGTTTACAAATATACATGCCACATCTAATAGTTGATGATCAATATGGATTTGTACGAGGTTGACAGACTTTCGATAATATTCGCCAAGTTTGTCATATATTGTGTCAAGTTGGCGGTGGAAATGATTCAACTCTTATTTTGGGTATCGATGCCAAGAATGCATTTGATAGGGTTTATTGGCCCTATCTGTTTCAAGTACTGTATTAGAAAAGTTGGGAATATCTGGAATTTTCCTACATTGGCTTCGACTGTTATATATGACCCCTTTGGCTTCAATTAATATCAATGGAGGATATACTAAATGCTTTACTTTGGGGAGGGAGACTCGCCAAGGTTGCGCTTTGTCACCTGTTCTGTTTGCACTAGTTATGGAGCCTCTTGCACAATTGGTGTAACAAGCTTCAAATATCTCAGGTATTAGCAGTGATGGGTCAGAGACAAAATTACTACTTTTTGCAGATGACATTCTTTTCACAATTCGAGATCCCTCCACCTCGCTGAATGCTGTAGTAGAAGTTCTTACAGCTTTTAGACAGATGTCAGGATTTCAGATAAATATGTCTAAGTCAGAAATTCTGGATCTTACCTTGTCAGATTTAGACCGCAGATGGATTTCTAGTAATTATTCTTTTAAATGGGCACAACAATCATAACGATATCTGGGGATCAATTTAACAAAGCATGTAGAATTGCTATATTCCACTAACTGTCCTCTTTTGAAAGCGATTTGGCAGGATATTGAGAGATGGAAACACCTAAACATCTCCTGGCTGGTTAGAGTACAAACAATAAAGATGGTGGTGCTTCCGAGGTTGTTATACTTTTTCTCAGCCCTATTTTTACAATTAGAGCAGAAGATATTCGCTTTTATCTGGCAGCATAAGAATCCAAGAGTTTCTTGAGCAATGATGTAAATTCGGAGGAATGGCAGTACCACAATTTCAATATTATTATCAAGCAGCCCAATTACGATATTTATTTAATTGGAAATGGGATAGGGGAAAATCTTGGGTATGTATGGAACAGGAAATATTGGGTGCGTTTCCATTGTGGACGATACCCTAGCTCCAACTCCTACAACTCTCTGTATTAGCTAAGAAGTCTAACCCTGTAATACGACATACTCTTGATTTGTGGCTCCAGGTACGTAGGCGATGTTATGGGGATAAAAATTATTTTATGAGGGAAGCTATTATATATATATGCCTAATTTTACTCCAGGAGAAGTTGATGTGGTCTTTCATCATTGGAGGAAGAAAGGTCTTAAAACATTAGGCCAATTGTTGGAAGATGGGAAAATTGTCTCCTTTGAATTATTGAGAGAAGAATATGGCCTCGCACCAAGTGATTTATTCTACTACTAGTCTTTAAGCCCGTTACATTAACGGGTGCTAGAATAGATGTGTCTGTCTGTCTGTGTTTCTTTATCTCTCTCTCCTTGGCCGCTGTCTATGTCCTTCTGTCTCCCCCCCCGAGCAAAGCTGTCTGCCCCCAGCACACACCTCCCCCCAAAGCAGCCCCCTTTCCCTCTCCCTAACTGTCTCTCCATGGCCCTCTTCTGTCTTCCCCCCCAGAGCAAAGCTGTTTGCCCTAAGCACACCCCTCTCCCCAAAGCAGACCCCTTTCCCTCTCCCTGTCTGTCCATGGCCCCTTCTGTCTTCCCCCCAGAGCAAAGTTGTCTGTCCCCAACACACCTCCCACCCAAAGCAGCCCCCTTTCCCTCTCCCTATCTCTCCATGGTCCCTTCTGTCTCCCTCAGCACACCCCTCCCCCAAAGCAGCCTCCTTTCCCTCTCCATGGCCCCTTCTGTCTGCCCCCAGAGCAAAACTGTCTGTCCCCAGCACACCCCTCCCCCCAAAGCAGACCCCTTTCCCTCTCCCTGTCTGTCCATGGCCCCTTCTGTCTTCCCCCCAGAGCAAAGCTGTCTGTCCCCAACACACCTCCCACCCAAAGCAGCCCCCTTTCCCTCTCCCTATCTCTCCATGGCCCCTTCTGTCTCCCCCAGCACACCCCTCCCCCAAAGCAGCCCCCTTTCCCTCTCCCTCTGGCCCTCTGAATTAATCCCCCTACTTACCCTCCCTCCATCCCGGCGTCTTCTGGCCTGCTCTTCTTCAAAGCAGGCCGCGATCGTGGTAGCCGGCCCCAGCGAACTTCGCAGGCCACTCCCCAACCCGGAAGCACGCTCCCCCCCCCCCCGACGCGATCCTGTGCGTCAGAGGGAATATGCCATCGAGGCTGGAAAGCGGCCCGCGAGGCCCGCCAAAGCCGGCCACGATCGCAGGCTGCCCCGAAGAGGAGGATCAGCAGCAGCGGTGAGCGAGGACGGGAGGTATGTTCCAGCTTGCTTCGGGTTGGTGAGGTGAGGGCAGGAGGTGTGTTGAGCTTGCTTCGGGTTGGTGAGGGCGGGAGGAGGGGAGTGACCAGAGTGATCCTTGGCCAGGTTCTAAAATGGAACACGGCCACGGATCACACACCACAGCGGCAATAATCACGCTTTTTTAAAAGCGCATGCATCGCTAACCTTTTATTATATAGGATAGACAAATTGAAAGTTTTATTAGAAAGTGTTTTTTTTAAAGAATTAGTTTGTTCAACAGTTGGATTTAGGGAAGGGTATGATAAAAGAGAGTGGGAGAGGAAGAATCACTAGATTATATAATGCACAATTGGAGCATCTTCACCCCCCTTCGAAATATAGACGTCGCTGGGAAAAGATCATAGGTAAATCTTATTCTGATAAGGAATGGTTTAAAATATTGCATTCTCTTTTATATGGTACTATAGTTAGTAATATGATAGAGAATGGATATAAGATGTTTTTATTGTTGGTACTACACACCAGTATGATTGCGAGCTATGTATGGGAATGGATCGGATAAATGTTGGAGAGGATGTGCAGAAGTAGGTACTTTTGAACATATTTGGTGGTATTATACTAAAGCACAGATTTATTGGAATAAAGTAATTTCCTTTATTGAGTACTAGGTATTTTGGTCCCTAAGATCATGGAGTGCTGTCTGTTGAATAAGGGGCCAGATGCCCTGCCTCTGAAACATCAGAAATGGATACATTTGATAATGACAGCAGGTCGATTTGTCATGGCATTTGCCTGGAAACAATTACAACATATACTCAAATATAAGTCGATCTGAATATAAGTCGAGACCCCCCCAGGAGGAAAAATGGTTGACTCGAATATAAGTCGGGCAGCTTAATATTCAAGTGTCCTGCCCCGTCAGGCTCTGCACCCAGCCCCTTCAATCCTCCCCTCCCCTGTCAGGCTCTGCACCCAGCACCCTTCCATCCTCCGCTTCCCTGTCAGGCTCTGCACTTTCCCTCCCAGGCTCTGCCTTCTGTCCCCCCTCCCTCCCTATCTTCCTACCTCTGCCGATCTGGTGGAGGTGCAGAGGGTTCTCTGCCAGTAAGGAAGCCGCTCAGCGCCGAGAAGCAGTGCCAAATTGCGCTGCTGCTTGTGCTGCTGAGATGGACTAAGTGGATCCGCGCAGCCGGTTAGCAGCGGGGCAGGAGTTCAGAAAGCTTGTTCCTGCCCGCTGCACCTCCACCAACGATCGGCAGAGGACCCGCTGCACCTCCACCAGATCGGCAGAGGTAGGAAGATAGGGCAGAGAGGAGGAGGGGGCAGAGCCTGGCTGCGGCAGCCTTAAAAAAATTCTGGAGGGGACATTGACCCAAATATAAACCAGGACCCCCATTTTTGGGCCAATTTTTTGGCTCCAAACTCCTGGTTTATATTCGAGTATATATGGTAGATTTACCAGTGTTACAAGTATTATTGGCTAAAGTTCAATAAATACAACAAATGTCTAAATTAACTGCTCTTTGTAAAAATCAGATACAGAATTATAACACCATTTGGAGTGCATATGAAATTTGGATTAATTCCCAAAATGATAGTCCCATTGATCTTTGATATAAGAACATAAGCATTGCCTCTGCCGGGTCAGACCAGGGGTCCATCGTGCCCGGCAGTCTGCTCCCGCGGCGGCCCTCCAGGTCCATGACCTGAAAGTGTTCCCTACCTAACCTAAAATGTCCATACCCTATTTGCTCAGTGTCCTGTAAGGTAAACCTCTATCTGTACCCTGTTATTCCCTTCGCTTCCAGGAAGTCATCCAGTCCCTTTTTGAACCCCAGAATTGTACTCTGGCTTATCACCTCTCTGGGAAGCGCGTTCCAGGTGTCTACCACCCGCTGAGTGAAGAAGAACTTCTTGCATTCGTTATGAATCTGTCTCCTCTCAGTTTTTCTGAGTGACCTCTTGTTTTAGTTGTCCCTGCTAGTCTAAAGAATCTGCCCCTCTCCACCTTCTCTATGCCTTTCATGATTTTATAAGTCTGTATCATGTCCCCTCTCAGTCTCCGCTTCTCCAGGGTAAAGAGCCCCAGCCTGTCTAACCGTTCGGCATATGAGAGGTTCTCCATACCCTTTATCATCCTCGTTGCTCTCCTCTGGACCCTCTCGAGTATTGCCATGTCCTTCTTGAGGTATGGCGACCAGTATTGGACGCAGTATTCCAGATGTGGGCGCACCATTGCTCGATACAGTGGCAGGATAACTTCCTTCGTTCTGGTAGTGATACCTTTTTTGATAATGCCCAACATTCTGCTCGCTTTTTTTGAGGCCGCTGCACATTGCGCCGCCGGCTTCATTGTGTTATCCACCAATACCCCCAGATCTTTTTCTTGGCTGCCTTCCCCGAGTACCCTCCCTCCCATCGTATAGCTGTACATGGAGTTCCCCTTCCCTATGTGCAAGACCTTACATTTCTCCACATTGAAGCTCATTTGCCATTTTTTTGCCCACTCACTCAGTTTGTTCAGGTCGCTCTGCAGTTCTTTGCATTCCTCAACAGTTCTGACCCTGTTGGAGAGTTTTGTGTCATCCGCAAACTTGATAACTTCGTACTTCGTCCCCGTTTCTAGATCATTAATAAATATATTGAACAGCAGTGGTCCCAGCACTGACCCTTGCGGAACACCACTTGTGACCCCTATCCAGTCAGAGTAGTGCCCCTTTACTCCTACCCTCTGCTTCCTGTCCGCCAGCCAATTTTTAATCCATCCCCTTCCACCCCGTGACTCCACAGTTTCTTCAGTAGGCGTTCATGGGGCACCTTGTCGAAGGCTTTTTGGAAATGTAGATATACGATGTCTACGGGGTCCAATTGTTTACTTATCCCCTCAAAGAAATGCAGTAGATTCGTCTGGCATGATCGGCTTTTACAGAAACCATGCTGGCTTGATCTCATCAGATTATTTTTTTCTATATGCTCATTGATACCTTCCCTGATCAGTGATTCGGCCATCTTCCCCGGAACAGAGGTTAAGCTCACCGGTCTGTAGTTTCCCGGGTCGCCTCTCGATCCTTTTTTGAAGATCGGTGTAACATTCGCTATCTTCCAGTCCTCCGGGATTACCCCTGTTCTCAGGGACAGGTTGCAAATATGCCGTAGTATCTCTGCTGTTTCATCTCTGAGCTCTTTCAGTATTCTCGGGTGGATCCTGTCTGGGCCCGGAGCTTTGTCAGTTTTTAATCTATCTATCTGCCTGAGAACGTCTTTGAGGCTTACCTCCATGCATGATAATTTCCCCTCTTGATCTCCCCTGAAGATTTTTTCTGGTTCTGGCACACTGGATGTGTCTTCTATTGTAAAGTCCGACGAGAAGAACTCGTTTAGCCTACCAGCAACCTCTTTTTCCTCTTTCACCACTCCCTTCCGGTCACCCTCATCCAGGGGTCCCACCTCCTCCCTCGCTGGCTGTTTCCCTTTCACATATCGGAAAAATGGTTTGAAATTTCTTGCTTCGTTGGCCAGTCTCTCCTCATACTCTTTCTTGGCTTTCCTGACTACTCGGTGACATTGTTTTTGATGCTGCCTGTGCTCTCTCCAGTTTCCTTCGGTTTTGTCTTTTTTCCACTTCCGAAATGATTTTTTCTTGTCTCCTATCACTTTCTTTACTTCACTGGTTATCCATGCAGGGTCCTTCGTCTGATTCTTTTTGGATCCTTTCCTAAATCTTGGTATATATAGGTTTTGCACCTTGTTTACTGTGTCCCACATCTTATGAATCTCCTGCACACATCCTTCCACCGGGGTTGTGGGGGAGGAGAGTGGGACGGGAGGGTTGAGATATATTAGATATCATAGATAATTTGAAAATTCTCAGTATTTATCATGAAATAAGATATATAATGAATCAACATATTTTATATACAACTGTATGTCAGATGTTTTTAATTGCATCAATTTTCAATAAAATAATAATTTTTTTTTTTTAAAGTGAGCACCAGATCTAGTGTCGTCCATTCTCTCTTGGGTTCCCTCACCATTTGTTTGAGCAGAGCGCTTTGAAGGGAATCTACCATCTCTTTCTGTCTTTCTGATTCTGCAGTCGGCACATTCCAGTCCGCATCTGGTAGGTTGAAATCTAGTAATAGCAGCTCCCCTTTCAGACTCAGCTTATGGATAGCTTCTCCATTTATGTTGGAGGCTTATAGATGACTCTGTGTGTATAGAAGTTCCATCTTCTCTCTTCAAGCTTATCCATAACACTTTCTCTAGACCCCACTGCTTCAATATTGTTTTTCACATATAGTGCCCCTCCTTTATCCTTTATTTATTTATTTTGTTTAAATGAAGGGAGGAGGAGGGGCACTTTATTTGAAAAATGATATTAAATCAGCGGAAACACAGGGGTCCTGGGGTCTAGAGGAAGTGTTATTGATAAACTTGAAGAGAGAAGATGGAACTTCTATACACTTTCGACCATCTCTGTCCTTTCTAAAAAGGTTATAGCCCAGTATGGTTACATCCCACTCATGGGAATCATTGAACCATGTCTCTATGATAACAACAATATTCAAGTCAATTTCTAACATCAGGGGATGCAGATTCTGAACTTTGTTAGCTAAACTACAAGCATTTGTGCTCATTCTTATACAATCCCACTTTATTCCTAGATAAGTGGGTTATGCATCCCATGTCACAAGACTGCTTGTAGGAAGCCTCATTTACATAATTTTTTAGGAACTTTTTTTTAGGAAATAAAAAAGTCATAGGATAGAATGTAATGTCTTATTATGGATTAAGAGCTGTTTGAAAGATAGAAAACAGATAGTAGGTTTTAAATGTTCAAAATTCTAAATGGAGAAGGTTCACAAAGGGTGGGGTTCACAAAGGGTGTGGGGACTGCTACTTTTTAACATATTTATCAATGATCTAGAGATGGGAATAACTAATGAGGTAATTAAATTTGCTGATGATACAAAGTTGTTAAATTGCAAGAGGATTATGAAAAATTACAAGAGGATCTTGTGAGAATTGACATCAAAATTGCAAATGATGTTTAATGTGAGTGTGATGAGCCAGTAGAGGGAAGTCTCGACATCAGTAAAAGGATCTCATTTGTATATAGATATTGCAAAGACATCTGGGAGCTCTCTGCTCACCCTGAGTGGAAAAAGGAGCGGAACATAAGAGTTCCAGAGCAAAGAGCTGGGAAAAGTAAGGATGACTCCTGCAACAAAAGTGACCTTTGAGGAGAAGAATATTGGTGAAAGCCTAGCCCTCAGTAAGCCTAGCCTTGACTGGCCTGCCTGATAAAGCTTGGTGTGACCCAGAGAGTGCTCAAGCTTGACGAGCAGCAGAGAGCCTGGTGGAGAGTGCCCGAGGGACTGGGAAAGTCCTCAGTGAGAGTCCTCAATGAGAGTGCCTGAGGGACTGGAGAGTCCTCAGGGAATGACTGGTGACCAGAGGATCCGTGGATGGACTAGTATACTGGTGGAGCCCTGAATGACAATGTGGTTGGTGGAAAGACCAGTGGTGACCAGTGGAGGAATTGGAGTGACAAGGTGGGACTAAAGAGGCCAATAACCAGAGGGGATTGGTGATGTCTAGGACAGTTGGGGACCTAGGAAGCTAGTAACCAGAGTGACCAGCAGTGGCACTAGAGTGAGTGACTGGTGGTGACTAGAAGGGACTGGCTACCCAAATATCCAGGGATGACCGGTACTGACCAGAGTGATCAGAAGTAACCGGTGGTGACCAGAGGAACCAGCGGAGGCTGGAGCGATCTTTGGCACCCAGAGAGACCAGAGAAGTGTTTGGAGGAACCTGGTCGTGTTTTTAGCAGTGGGTCAGTAAAGTGTGGAGATCTTGATGACTAGAGGAGCCTAGGAGTGATGAAGTGACAGGTGATGACTGCTTGGCCCATTCACAGTGATGCATGTGGGAAATAAGAACCCGAACTATAGCCACATGATGTAAGTCTCTATGTTAGGATTTGATGCCCAGAAAAAGGATCTAGGTGTCATTGCTGAAGATATGTTGAAACTCTTAGCTCAAAGTGTGGTGGTGGCTAAGAAAGCAAATAGAATGTTAGGAATTATCAGAAAAGGAATTAAAAGTTAAGATGACAATGCTATAATGCCCTTGTATCGCTCTATGAAATGGTACAGAGAAGGGTAATGAAAATTATAAGAACATAAGAATTTGCCGCTGCTGGGTCAGACCAGTGGTCCATCATGCCCAGCAGTCGGCTCCTGCGGCAGCCCCCAGGTCAAAGACCAGTGCCCTGAGACCAGCCCTACCTGCATACATTCCAGTTCAACAGGAACCCGTCCAACTTTGTCTTAAATCCCTGGAGGATGTTTTCCCCTATAACATCCTCCGGAAGAGTGTTCCAGTTTTCCATCACTCTCTGGGTGAAGAAGAACTTCCTTACATTTGTATGGAATTTATTCCCTTTTAACTTTAGAGAGTGCCCTCTCGTTCTCCCTACCTTGGAGAGGGTGAACAACCTGTCTTTATATACTAAGTCTATTCCCTTCAGTATCTTGAATGTTTCAATCATGTTTCCTCTTTTCAAGGGAGAAAAAGCCCAGTTTCTCTAATCTCTCACTGTACGGCAACTCCTCCAGCCCCTTTACCATTTTAGTCACGCTTCTCTGGACCCTTTTGAGTAGTACCGTGTCCTTCATGTATGGCGACCAGTGCTGGATGCAGTTTTCCAGGTGAGGGTGTACCATGGCCCGGTACAGCAGCATGATAACCTTCTCCGATCTGTTTGTGATCCCCTTAATCATTCCTAGTATTCTGTTCGCCCTTATCGCCGCCGCACATGGCACGGACAGCTTCATCGATTTGTTGACCAGTACTCCCAAGTCTTTTTCCTAGGGGAGTCTCTCCAAGTACCGCCCTGGACATCGTGTATTTGTGTGTATAAGATTTTTATTACCGACATGCATCACCTTACACTTATCCACGTTGAAGCTCATCTGCCATGTCGCGGCCCCTTTCTCGAGCGTGTTTGTCACGTTGCAGATGTTCACAATCCTCCTGAGTCTTCACTACTCTGAATAACTTCGTATCATCCGCAAATTTAATCACCTCACTCGTCGTACCAATTTCCAGATCGTTTAAAAATATGTTTTAGAGTTCAGGTACCGAACCCTAAGACACTCCACTGGTGACGCTTTTCCAGTCTGAGTATTGTCCATTTACTCCCACTCTCTGTTTCCTATCTGCCAGCCAATTTTTAATCCACGTGATTATTTCACCCTCAATTCCATGGCTCGCAATTTTTCAAAGTAGTCATTCATGCGGAATCTTGTCGAAAGCTTTCTGAAAATCCAGATATACAGTGTTGACCGGGTCACCCTTGTCTATCCGTCTGTTTATTCCCTCGAAGAAATGCAGCAAATTTGTCAAGCAAGTTCTTCCTCTCCTAAAACCATGCTGGCTGGTCCTCATTAGATCGTGTCCGTCAAGGTGCTCAATGATACGGTCCTTTATCAGCAACTCTACCATCTTTCCCAGTACCAAGGTCAGACTCATTAGTCTGTAGTTTCCCAGATCACCCCTCAAACATTTCTTGAAGATCGGTGTAATATTCGCCACCTTCCAGTCTTCCGAAACCCTTCCCGATTTGATCGACAGATTGAAGCAGTTCAGCTATAGTGTGTTTCAGTTCCTTCATTACCCTCGGATGGATGCCATCCAGTCCTGGGGATTTATCATTTTTAAGCATATCAATCTGCCGGCATACGTCTTCTAGACTGATTGTCAACCCTGTCAGTTTCCCGTCTTCGTTTCTCGTGTATAGCCTGTCGGCTTCCGGTATATTGCATATATCCTCTTCAGTAAACACAGACACAAAAAATGTGTTCAGTTGGCGATGGCTTTATCCTCCTTTAGCACTCTCTTCATTCCTCGGTCATCCATTGGCCCCCAACGGCTTGAAGTTTTTTGCCTCCTTGGCTATTTTTTCCTCGTAGTCTCTTTTGGCCCCTCTTACCGCCTTATAGCACCTGCTTTGATGCTGTTTGTGCTTTTTCTAGTTTTCTTCCGTTGTTGAACTTTTCCATTCCTTAAACAAAGTCTTCTTGTCCTTGATCGCTTCCTTCACCGCTACAGTGAGCCACGCCGGTTCCTTGTTCTTTTTCCTCTTGGATCCCTTGTTGATATGCGGTATATATAGATTTTGTGCCTTGGTGACTGTGTCCTTAAAAAGGGACCATACTTGCTCTAGCATCTTTACAGTGCTTATCCTCTTCTTGATCTTCTTCCCCACCATGAGTCTCATCCCTTCATAATTCCCTTTTCGGAAGTTCAGTGTCGTGGCCGTTGTTCTGGATTGATGTTTCGTTCCCATGTCCAGGTTGAAGCGGATCATATGATCGCTGGTTCCAAGCGTCCCCTCTACTTATACACCTTGCGCCAGTCCTCGTAGTCTGTTTAGAATTAAGTCCAGAACTGAGTTTCCTCTCGTATTTTCCTTGACAAGTTGTTCCAGGAAGCAATCGCCTATAGCATCCAGGAACTTGGTCTCCCTACCTGAGCCAGAGGTGCCTAGGTTCCAGTCTGTCCCCGGATAATTGAAGTTGCCCATGATAACTGCGTTGCCTCCTTTGCAGTTGTGTTTAATCTCGTCCGTCATTTCTCCATCAATTTCTTCGGACTTCCTTGGGAGTAGGTAGTAGATGCCAATCTTCGTTTCTGTTCCATTTGTTCCCGAAATTATGGCCCATAGAGACTCTACCTTATAGTTTGATTCCGGCGTGTTCTCTCTGGTAGACTCAATTCCCTCTTTGATGTATAGGGCAATGCCCCCTCCTTTTTGAACCACTCTGTCTCGGCAGTATAGCTTGTTTCCCAGTAGCACAGTGTCCCAGATGTTTTCCTTGTTCTACCATGTTTCCGTGATGACGATGATGTCAAGGTTATCTTTTTGTGCCATAGCTTCTAATTCACCCATCTTATTCCTTAGGCTCCTTGCATTCGTGTACATACACTTGAGTTTGCGGCCTGTCACTTTCTTGCATTTCCTTCCCTCTTGTGTCCCTTTCGATCCGTCAAGATTTCTGTCTTGCCTATGATCCAGTGAGTCTTCCCTGCTATCTTCCTGCATGCTATCCTCTGGGTATAACAGCTCCTGAACCATCGACTCTTGGTCGACTGTTGGCTTTCCCCTTCTTTATGAGGAAAGGCTAAAGTGGCTAGGGCTCTTCAGCTTGGAGAAGATATCTCAGGGGTGATATGATAGGTGCCATCGACTCCGTGCTCAATTCCTCCAGTGTCATCTTCATTGTTCTCTATAAATGTGAAGGTATTCTTCAATTTTATATTTGTGCCAGGTTTGTGAACCTGTGATTTATGCCTGAAGGGGCTGTCGGGAATCCTACGGAGTCCGTGGAGATCCCACAGGAATCCTCTCCAGACTCATATGCCCAAGTTTCCAAGTTTATTAAAATTTTCTATCCCGCTCCAAGGGTCATAACCATCCATCTTCTATGTCTGTCCTTCCCTTCCATTTCCCTTCCCTCCCCTGGAAGTCTGGCATCTTTCCTTTTTTTCGTCTCCATCCACAGATCCACCTTTTTTCAACTACCCTTTCATCCAGCATCTCTCCCTCTTTTTTCACCCCAGGGTCCACCATCTCTCCCTTTCTTTTCCCAACTATCCTCCTAAACAGTATCTCTATCTCCCCTCCACACCATCCCTTGTGTCCAACTTGTCTACTTTTCTGTTCTTTCCTTCCCTAAATCCCATTGTCCACCATCTCTCTCCCACTCCTCTGTTTTTAGACCCATTATTTCTTCCCCCCCCAAAATCCGGCATATGCATGTCTCTTTGAACCCCCTTCCCTCCCTCCCTTCTACACCAGGGCCCTCTTCCCCCGAAGGCCCCACCCCTGAAAGCCTACCTGTCTCCCCTGAAGGCCTGCACCCCATCCCTGAAGGCCTGCACTGTCCCCCCTGAAGGTCTGCACCCCCCAAAAGCCTGCCCCTGCCCCCGCCCCCCCCCCAGAAGGCCTGCTTGTTCCTCCCTGCCATCCCACATCCATTTACCTAATTCCCGCAGGGAGCAGCTTGTAGAGAGGATCGCTGGTACTTTAGCGATCCTTGCAGGTTGCCATAGGCCTCAGGAGCTGTCTTCCCTCTGCTCCGATCCTGCCTATGACTCAGAGGAGGGGCAGGACCGCGGCAGAGGGAAGACAGCTCCTGAGGCCTATGGCAACCTGCAAGGATCGCTAAAATACCAGCGATCCTCTCTGCAGGCTGCTCCCTGCAGGAATTAGGTAAATGGATGTGGGAGGGCAGGGAGAAAGCTGGACACCACAGCTGACTTCCTGACTGACCCTCCCCCCTCGCCCTCTAAAGCAGGAGCGGCGGCGGCCAGCCAGCAAAAGGCAGCGCTGCAATCCTTCTTTAGGGTGCAAGGTGGGAGGGTCAATCACAGAATTGGGAGGCTGATTTTTTTGGGGGGGTTTAAAATCGTATCGATTCACCCGATGTGAATCGATTCGAATTGAGCAGTACTAAGAAGTCCTCGGCTCTTACCTCAACAGGCTTCTTTCTCTTGTAGTGCGCTACTGACCTTCATCCCGCCCTGCCAGCACTCTGTTTGGCCGGCATTCTTCAAGAGGCGGGCCAGTCAGGGGAAAAAAAGAGAAGGGAACCCGGCCCTGCGATCGACTGGGGTTGCCTGAGCGATCGACGTATTGGGCACCCCTGACTTAGAGACTTATGGGGATGGAAGAAGTTCCTCCAGGCTCCCATGTGATCCTACCTGTCTGCCTGTCTCCTCCTCCTGAGCTCTCCTCTACAACCTTCAACAGGCCACAGAGGCTTCCCTCTGATGCGTTTTGCCTTCCGGGTCCACCTGGCAGTGTATAGGAGGAACCGCTGCAGGTGGGAAAAGTAAATGCTGCAACAGACTTTGGGGGTGGGTGGAAGGGAGGGATATGAATGTTGCAATAGACAGGGGGGGATGGGTGGGTGGGAGGGAGGGAGGGAGGGAAATAGGAATGCTGCAGTGGCTTTGAGGGTGGGAAGGAGAGAAACAGGGATGCTATAAAGGACTTAGGGAATGGGTGAGAAGGAGGAAAACATGCTGCATCAGGCTTGGGGGTGGGAAGGAAGGAAACAGGAATGCTGCAATGGGCTTGGGGTTGGAAAGGAGGGAAATAGGGATGCTGCATCGGGCTTGGGGTTGGAAAGGAGGGAAACAGGGATGCTGCAATGGGCTTGGGGGGTGGGAAGGAGGAAAACTTTGATGCTCTGTAGGTGGGAAGGGAGAGAAAAAGATGCTGCACAGGCAGGATGGGGTTTAGGGAGGGAAAGAGAGATGTTGCTGGTAGTGGAGGGAAGAGATAGAGAAAATGGTTGGACATGAGGTTATGGAGCAGGAGGGAAGAAAAAGAGGGATAATTTGTTGGACTTGGTGGAGAGGAGAGAAGGAGAAATAGTGGATGTGGAGAGAGAAGGGTGGGATAGATGAAAAGGGTTGCAAGAGGGAGGAATGTTGGACATGGTGGAGGGAATCGAAGGAGAGATGTGACATGCTGCTGAAGAGGAGTGATAGAGGGAGAAATGTTAGACATGGCAGCATAGGGGGTAGGAGATTTCTCTCTTTCTTCACTCCCTTTGCAGTAAGGGAAGGAATGAGAGAGGAAGACATGTTGCACATGGAGGTGGTGGAGAGAGGGGAAGAAATGTTATGGAGAGGGGTAAAAGGAGATGGATCCAGGACAGAAGGGAGTGAGGATGCTGTACAATGGAAGAGAGGTAAGAGAGGAGAAATGGTGGACCATGGTAGGAGGAACCAATTGACAGCAGCTGTTTGAAGAAGAATTTTCAGAAGACAGAAAGAAAGGAAAAAAAAAAAAAAAGAGAAACTGAAACCAATTTGATGGAAAAATAAATCTTGACAAAGATAAAAAAAAAAGAAGAAATTTATTGACTGAAATGCGTTAGTTCTGGGAAATGCTATAGCTGGTGAGGATCCCCAAGCCCCACCAGCTGAGGACCCCTTCCAGAGGTGGCTGGAACTCCCTTCAACCAAGCATAGCAGTCACTGGCAGCATCCTTGAGCCACTGAGGTGCAGGCATCTGTGGCTTAGGGATGTTGCTGCTGCTTGCCAAGCTTGGTAAAAGGGATTTTTGACCACCTTCAGAGGAAGTCTTCAGCTGACATAGCTTGAGGGTCCTAATCAGCTGGAGTATTTATATTTACATAGAGACTGTGGCAGATACCCATTTACAAATTATGTATTCTTCCCAATTAATATTTCCAAATTAATAGTGTTTTTGCTCTCTACCAGAGCCTCAAATTTAGTAGCATAATTAAATAATAGCGGGCTAGATGCATTAAAGTCAGCGATCGTCGCTAAACCTGTTTTCACAGCTTTAACGATGATCGCTATTCACAAAACGGCTCACTGTGTTTTTCTCCTTAATCGCCTATTTTCTGATCCGGCCATGGAAATTAGCTAAAACCCCATGCAAAGTAGCCAAGTGATTGATGCACTAACATCGCTTGGCTATGCAAAACAAAAAAAACCAAAAACAAGGGGTTTTAGCAGTCTGGCTTTTTTTTCAATTGCACAGATATTTTGCGCCGCTTCAGAACAGTGGACTGTTCCCTCTCTGGTGCATCATGGGTAGGGGCCTAAGGCCCTGATGGCTCAGTCACCTAAGGTCCCACCCCTTTGGCATCTGATCCAATCAGGGCCTTAGGCTCCGCCCTGTGCATTACATGATGCACCAGGGAAGGAAAAGCCAGCCTGCCATTCTGGAGCGACGAGCCTACGAGCAGGATGGACTGAACTTCCATCCTACTCCGAGAAGGTACAGGGGGTGGCGGAAGACCTCCGGTGGCAGGAGGGAGTTTACATCCCTTCTACATTTTTTGGGGGGTGGGGTAAAAGTGGGAGGGTAGAGGATGGGTGGGGGCATCCCTCATGCCATGTCGCTGCCGTGGGGAGGGGGAGAAGTCGCATTGGCAGGAGGGTGTAGGCAGCCCTCCTGCATTTTTGCTGCTGTGGGGAGGGGGGGGGGTCGCAGTGCCCTAACAGTAGTGACAGGAGACTGCTTCCCGTGTCACTGCTGTTAGGGCTCTGCACATTTGTCAATCACTCATTGAGCGATTGATCTGTCAAGTTTGCATGCAAATGATTTCCATGCGAACTTGGTAGTGCATTGAATGTTAGTTCAGAATAGGCCAACAGTGAGCCACTGATTAGACTATCTTTAATGCATCCAGTCCTACTTCTGAAGTTTATGGGAACAGGCAGGGACGGACGGGGATGGATTGCATTCAGGTTTGATTTCTGTCCCCATGCAACTGTCTATTCAGAAGGCCTCTCTGAGAGGTGAAACATATTGAAGGGAGCACTACCTGATCCAGAAAATTAGTTATGGAAGTGTTTCATTAGAAGACCAAGCTTCTCAGAAGAGTAGAAAGGTTTTCTGGAAAAAAAAAGTGTCAGGAGGACCCTGGCAAAGGGAATCTACCTGTGAGAGACATCTAGAATAATATCCATTGTCAGACGGAACAGTGGTCAAAAGCGATAGGTAAATAAGAGAGAATCAGAAAGTGATCAGACCAGGGTATTGGGAAGGCGAACAACCATTAGTGGGCAAAGGTCCCAATCCCTTCTGAGAGTTTGCCCCAGGAGTTCAGTCCAAGGAGCTTGCCCAAGGAGGCTGCAGTTTCCAATTCAATTTTATAATCACTTTGGTGAGTTGAGGTGAGACATTTGGGTCACATGACCCGTACTCTAGAAAGTCCGTTTGGCAACATTCAAGACTGACAAAGAGGAGCAGAGCAGCAATTGCTAGTAAATAGTCAACCATACAAGCAGCAGTCGCAGTGCTGACCATCTTAGCACGATTCAGGTAGTGGAGTCTGGTCAGACCCTGAAATTATGTGGAAGGACAGTGGCAATATTCAGTGCCGGTACCTGGATGGCTAACTGGGCAACTAAGACCACTTAAATACTAGTCCTAACTGTATCTATTTAGCTGTGGGTACTGCACTGAATACCAGCTGTACCCACATAACTTCCAACTATCACCCATGAACTAGATTTAAATACTCGTGCTTGGATATGGCACAGCATTGACCATCTGGGACTAAGCTAGTTAGCAGTTAACAGCTTTATAGAAAATGCTCAGTGCCCCTGGCTGAATATTGATCCATAACAATTCAACAATTAATATAAGCAGGAATAAAACTCATTACGTATAAATATAACTAATAAAAGTTTCTTTTTATCATATCTACGAATACACAAAATAATCCAAATGGGAAAGAAACATTCTACATCCTTATTTTATGATATAACTTTTTATTTTCAAACAGGTTTAAAAGGTCTTCAGAGGATCAATGAAAACGAGAGGTCATTCACATGTCCAGAATGTGACAAATGTTTTCATCACCAATCAAAATTAAAAATACACAAGAGGATTTGTAAAGGAGAGAAGCCATATACCTGTTCAGAATGTGGTAAAAGATTTTTTCAGCAATCAAAATTAAGAGCACACAAGAGGATTCATACTGGAGAGAAACCGTTTACCTGTCCTGAATGTGGTAAAAACTTTTCTCAGAATTCGCATTTAACATTACACAAGAGGATTCATACTGGAGAGAAACCGTATACTTGTTCAGAATGTGGTAAAAACTTTACTCAGAATTCACATTTAACACTACACAAGAGGATTCATACTGGAGAGAAACCATATACTTGTCCAGAATGTGGTAAAAGCTTAACTCGGAATTCACATTTAATATTACACATGAGACTTCATACTGGAGAGAAACCATATAGTTGTGTAGAATGTGGTAAATGGTTTAATGATCAATCAAAATTAAAGCTGCACAAGAGTCGTCATATCGGAGAGAAACAATATACCTGTCCAGAATGTGGCAAAAGCTTTAATCAGCAATCAAAATTAAGAACACACAAGAGGATTCATACTGGAGAGAAACCATATACCTGTCCAGTATGTGGTAAAAGCTTTAATCAGCAATCATATTTAACGCTACACAAGAGAATTCATACTGGAGAGAAACCATATACTTGTCCAGAATGTGGCAAAAGTTTTACTCAGCAATCGCATGTAACACTACACAAGAGGATTCATACTGGAGAGAAACCATATACCTGTCCAGAATGTGGCAAAAGTTTTACTCAGCAATCAAAATTAAGAACACACAAGAGAATTCATACTGGAGAAAAACCATATACTTGTCCAGAGTGTGGTAAAAGTTTTACTCAGCAATCGTATGTAATGCTACACAAGAGGATTCATACTAGAGAGAAACAATTTACCTGTCCTGAATGTTGTATAAGCTTTAATCAGCGATCAGATTTAACTCTCCACAAGAGGCTTCATATTGGGAAAAAACCATATACTTGTCCAGAATGTGGCAAAAGCTTTAATCAGCATTCAAAACTAAGAACACACAAGATGATTCATACTGGAGAGAAACCATATACCTGTCCAGAATGTGGTAAAAGCTTTAATCAGAAATCACATTTAACACTACACAAGAGGATTCATACTGGAGAGAAACCATATACTTGTCCAGAATGTGGTAAAAGTTTTACTCAGCAATCACATTTAAAACAACACAAGAGGATTCATACTGGAGAGAAACCATATAGTTGTCTAGAATGTGGTAAATGTTTTAATGCGCAATCAAAATTAAAGCGGCACAAGAGGGCGCATACTGGAGAGAAACCATTTACCTGTCCTGAATGTGGTAAAAACTTTTCTCGGCATTCATGTTTAACACAACACAAAATGATTCATACTGGAGAGAAACCGTATACTTGTCCAGAATGTGGTGAAAGCTTTAATCAGCAATCACATTTAACACTACACAAGAGAATTCAAAAACCATATAGTTGTCTAAAATGTGATAAATACTTTAATGAGCAATCAAAATTAAAGCTGCACAAGAGGGCTAATACTGGAAAGAAACCATATACCTGTCCAGAATGTGGGAAAAGCTTTAATTGGCAATCAAATTTAAAACTGCATGAGAGGATTCATATGATGAGTGATTTCCCCCAAGAGTAATAATTTTCATGTTCAGAATGCAGTAAAATATTTTATGTGGCGTCAGCTTTAAGAAGGAACAATAGAATATATACAGGAAAGAAACCATATACACGTCCAGAATTAGGTAAAAGCTTTAATCAGTTATCACATTTAAAGATATACAGTAAGATAGTGTATATGAACATCTAGGAATGGCGGAAGAAACTACTGAAAAATTGCTGACAAAATATCAATAAAGAATATTACACAAGTCATAAAAAATTTTTTATCAGAATCATCTGACAATACAGCACATTTTTCTACATCAATTTTTCATGCTGATTTCAGATCTATTAGTTTTTTAGTCATGTAAACTTTTAAAGTTATGACTAATGTTAGTTTATAGCATTTTAGCATATTGGTTTTTAAGAATTGCAACATCAACTTAAAGAAATGTTGTAGTATCTTTGGCCCAAAGTCAAATAAGCACACAGCATAACATAATTATACTGGACTGTGTCACTTAGCAACCAATATTGCTTCATAAATGCTTAGAGTATGATTTATTTTTGTGAGTTGTGTCTGGATTGTCACAGCACAACATCCAGCAGTAGTCAGCTATCATACTCTCACTCTAGAAACCTTGGTAGTAATGCTCCATTAACTGAAGATCCTGGTGAACACGTTCTCCTTGCTCGTCACTCACCATACCAAAATTTTCCAGAAAAGAGTCAAAGATGTGAGTGTAAAAAGTGTATTTTTAATTACATGTGACAGCCAAGTTTCTGATATGAGTCAAGGAGATTCTGAACTCCTTCCTTGTATAAAGGTTGCCCAGAAAGCTTTCCACTAACCACTTGAATACCTCCCAAGCTTCAAGCTCAGCTGCTGAGAGTGATTGCTTCAAATCTTCATCCTGCATAACGGACTTGATCTGTGGGCCTATAAATATCCCTTCTTTCAGTTTTGCAGTGCTGATTTTTGGAAATTTCTTAACAAGATATTGAAAACCTTGCAAGTTTGCTTTACCCGTGGCCTTTACCAGGTTCTTCATCAACCCCAGATTGATATGAAGAGGTGGAAGAAATATTTTATGAGGATCCACCAATGGTATAAATTTCACACTGCTTGTCCCCGTGTTATAGGTATCCCTCAGCTGCCAGACACGCTTGACATAATGTTCAGCTGTAGATCTGCTATCCCACAAACACAAGAAACAGCAGTATTTAGTATTTAATGACCTTTAGATCACCACAGATGTTCCACTGGTGTGTTTTATAACTGATTGCTTGGCAATTGGGATACTTGGTTTGGAATTTCCGTTATGCAGTAACACTGCCTTCAAGCTTCTCTGTGAAGAATCAATGAAGAGACGCCATTCATCTGGACAATGCACTTGTGACAAACTGAAGAGCCTGTTGATGTCATGACAAAAGCTTAATGATATAAATAAAGAATTGGCTAAACGGTCCTCATCCTTTAAAGGAAATGTAAGGGCTAGAAACTAGTCACTTAAATGATAGATAATGGACATCAGTATGAGCCTTTCATGGATCAACGAAAGAGTATAGGCTCGGGCTGTACCTCATAGGTGACTAGCACCAGACGTAAGTCCAAATGAGAGTTGCCCCATACATCATTTAGTCCATCTAGACGTGACCACTCTATTCAGTGTGAACATAAAAAATGTCTATTAAACATTACCATCAAGGGAGAGGACACAATAAAATTTAATGAAAAAGAATTTAAAGAAATGTAAAAAAAATCTATAATAAAAAAATAATAAAAAATCTTAGTATCATCAATAAACTCCCAAAGACATCACAGTATATAAGGTCCTTAAAGTGCAAGTGCTTGAAAAAAATTTCATGCTAGCGTGCTTTAAAAATCCATGCTATAAAAGTTAATATTGTTATAAGTCTTAAATATTGGAAAAAATTAAGATCAAAAATTTGTGACAATCTCTTAATAAATAGAAAACGTAACTCAATCCGTAAAGAAAAAGTTCATGTGAAAATAAGAAAAATATGTAGAAAAGTTCTTAAATGCTAGAAAAGAAAACAACCAATAAAGTGTCTAATTCGTAGATTTAAAGTTCATAGCACCACTAGTATTATAAAGAATTCATCAAAAACTTCATAAATTTAAAGTTCATGGCACCACTTATTCATAACACCGCTTCTATTGTAGAAATTCATTAGAAGCTATTTGATACAGGTCGGTACTTAGCTGTGTCTTGTTGAAGAACATATGCTGCCTTGAGAAGTAATGTCGCCACTCGACAGAGCTCTGTTTCGCCCCCTTCTTCAGGAGCGGAGATACACATAAAGCAGACTTCCTTAATCAAGAATGCACATAAAGCAAGCTTTCAAAGTTAAGGCGGCAGAAGTTACATTTATTCTGTCAATGCCGTATCCCGGAGCGTGAAAAAAACGCTGCGTTTCATGAAAAATACTACAAAACCCACTCAACATTAACTGATGAACATGATGTGTTGACCTGTATTATAGAACACTAAAACTGATATTGAAAAGTACTTTAACATCACAGAATAAATTTACAGGCTATTAATCAACTGGCATTTACTGCACTCCAATATAGTCTTGGTATTGTGGACTGGCCTCTTAAAGAACTTGAAAAACTAAATGTATGAGCAAGAAACCTCCATGCCCACGAGCTCATCTGTAAATATCAGTGTATGCCTAGGCTAGAACATTCCTTGATCTGAAGGAGAAATGAGTCTCAAATAAATAGCAGCTCGATAGGTGTAATCTCTCATGGGTCTCCTGGCTTACCTAATGGCATCATTAGATCCCAATGCACAAGCATTCTGATGATTACAAGATATGGGTAAAATCCTTCGGTAACAGACCCAGACCACTCAGGATAATTTCTTTACTGTAGCTAGCAGGCTGTCCCAAGCATATCACTTCCCTCCTGTACCTGTTTCCTTTGGATAAAGAACTCTGTCCACTCCATTGGTTGAAACTCAACAGAAACTTTATTCTTCCAACTTCAGCAACATTTAACTGGCACAACAGGTTACAGGAGTACTCTCCAACTTATTTACATCGTTTAGCAAGTGTATAGATGTAACTTATCACAAGTTAAGTCTCCTATAGTGACGTAGCGGAAGCAGATGGCTGGTTAGCGTGTGAGCTAGAATTAGCTCCACGCTAGACAAGGTGTAATTAGCCTTCTACCCCCACTGAAACTCAATTAAAACTCCATGGAGGAGTATCAAGGAAAGAGAAGCCCTGTGTTTGGATAAACTTCTTTCTTTTCCCTCTTTGCACTTCCCTGCTCCGGTCCTGGGCTGTTAAACTTACAAGTTGCAGTTGCTACTCGCTGAGCTCCAGCTGACCCCACCCACAGAGGAAAAGACCAATGGAACGAAGTTGAAGAACAGATCCTGGCATGCTGGTGGGGACTTAACTTTTGTTAACTATATGAGAAAAACCAGCCTTGGGTTGAATACCGGTCTGGCAATTCGTAACTGCTATCTGAAGGATATGTGACGCTGAGGCGACACCCTACAGTTGGTGTCTGCTTTCATTTGACCAACTTTGTCTCCCAGTTAAACTGCTGGTATGATAAGAGTGAAAAGGTGAGCTGTATGCTGCTGGGATTTGCTGCACCACTTTTGGGAACATATGTAGCTTAACAAACTTTGGGACAATGAGTCCTTTCTTGAGTTTTTTTATATTTCACAAACGCCAACTCTTTTGCCTTTATTTTTTCCGCCACTAGTTTAGAGAACCATATCAGTTTCCTTTTTCTCTTGTTTTTATTTATTTTTTTCACATAAAGGTCAGTAGCCATTTTTATTGCTCCTTTCAGCTTAGACCCCTGATTTTCCACTTCTCTTATGTTCTCCATTCCTAATAGTTCTTCCTTTATGTATTCTCCCATTTTACTAAAGTCCGTATGTTTGAAATCTAGGACTTTTGAGTTTTGTGTATCTACCCTCCCCTGTTATATCAAACCAAACCATTTTATGATCGCTGCTTTTCAGGTGGGTACCCGCTTGAACATTTTAGATACTCTTCCCATTTGTGAGTATCAGTGGGGCACTTCTCAGATAGACCTATTTGCGTTCCCCCCATCAATCACAAACTGCCTCAATTCTGTTCTCATCGGATGGAATTAGATGCTTTTCTCCTCAATTGGATGGAGAAATTCCTGTATGCTTTCTTCCAATTCCTCTTCTTAAGACGCTGGTCAAGCTCAAACAAGAGTTAGCCACCATGATCCTAATAGCTCCTCGATGGCCCAGACAGCTGTAATTCTCCCTTCTACTTCAACTCAACATCCGATAACTGCAGATTTTTCCATCTCTTCTCACTCAGCATCAAGGGTCTGTTTTGCATCCCATCCTACAGTCTCTACACCTGACAGCTTTGGTACCTTTCAGCATGACCCCCCCACAGAACCTGATGCATACTACTTCTATTAACCATGTATTCTCCCTGGAAATGCCCAGGCCAACTCTTGTAAACTAGATAGGTATTGGCGTGATAGAAGACACAAATGTAATGCTTGCTGAGATTACCCTCAGGATAAAATTAACAATGTTTTCTGGAGACTTCACTGGCAACTCAGAGGTGAGAGGGGAAATGTCCTGTTAGATAAGAATTGAATTGACTGATGAGAACAATCTATGATAAAAGAGACACTGGTTTGAAAGTAGTTCATATGCTTGAAGCAACTGGCAACTGCTTTCTTTTGGGACATAATTATTGCTGCTCAGTGAGGGAACTACTGTGAACAAGAAGGGAAAGAAAACAATTTGTATGTGGATTAGAACTAGCCCTCAATAAAGAGACCTACCAGCAAGAGGATTGCAGTAATTGGACATTATAATTAGATTTTAATTGAGACAGACTTGGAAATATGGCAAATAAAAAACTAGACCAAAGCTTTTGCTTTTCATGGAAATGACAATTTCAAAAATGGCTCTATTACAGGAAGACTTGGAGCAAAATGTTTTTTGGAAAAGAATCAATAGAAACACTGGAGATATCCCCTGTGGAACAAGTATTAGCCAGTAAACAAGATTTACAACAGTGGATGGGAGATATCAAACTTTCACTAGCAGTTTTTGCATCAGACATAAAAGTCAATATTGATGGACTACACAAAAAAATGGATGATATGAGTCAAAACCTTCAGGGATTCGAAGAACAGGTCATTTTACATGATCAGGAAATATCTGAAATTCAAAAACATTGTAGTCACCTAGATTTGACAATGGAGGATTTACTTCTTAAAATTGAAGATGGAGAAAACAGGGCGAAGTGAAACAATTTAAGATTTTGTGGAATACCTGAGGCTAACGAGATTAAAGATCTGATGGCTTTTATGCAATCTTTATGCCATAAGTTTCTGCAGGCGGAAGATCCAGAGATAAATCTACCGGTTATAGAATTTGAATGAGTCCACTGGGCAGCAGCGAAAAGAGCGAACAGAATGCTAGGAAAGATTAAGAAGGGGATCATGAACAGATCGGAGAAGGTTATCATGCCACTGTACTGGGCCATGGTACACCCTCATCTGGAATACTGCGTCCAGCACTGATCGCCGTACATGAAGAGGGACACAGTACTACTCGAAAGGGTCCAGAGAAGAGCGACTAAAATGGTTAAGGGGCTAGAGGAGTGAGAGATTAGAGAAACTGGGCCTCTTCTCCCTTGAAAAGAGGAGCCTGAGAGGGGACATGATCAAAACATTCAAGATATTGAAGGGAATAGACTTAGTAGATAGAGACAGGTTGTTCACCCTCTCCAAGATAGAGAGAACGAGAAAGCACTCTTTAAAGTTAAAAGGGAATCGATTCCGTACAAACGTAAGGAAGTTCTTCACCCAGAGAGTGGTAGAAAACTGGAACGCTCTTCCGGAATCTATTATAGGGGAAAGCATCCTCCAGGGATTAAAGAAAAGGTTAGACAAGTTCCTGTTGAACCAGAACGTACGCAGGTAAAGCTAGTCTCAGGACACTGGTCTTTGACCGAAGGGCCACCGCGTGAGCGGACTTCTGGGCACGATGGACCACTGGTCTCACCCAGCAGCGACAGTTCTTATGTTCTTATATTCTTTGGGCCCTCAAAAGCAGAGAAGCCAAGAGACATAATAGTATACTTTTGCGATTTCCACAGAAAGAGAGAGTGCTATAAGTAGCACGAAAAGTTGGTCACATCAGGATGAATAATGTGAAGGTGGAACTATTTGCGGATCTATCTTCAGCAATTTTAAAATGCTGCTGCGATTGCAGAGAAGTTCCAAATGCTTACAACAAAATAACATTCGATATAAATGGCACTACCCATTTGGGATCTCCTTTATGATAGAAAATAAGCAGCATAAAGTAACATCAGCACTAGAAGCCCGCAGCTACTTACTCAGGCCAATCTTTGGCTGGGGAAGGAGAAAAGCAGCACAAGGATCAATCACATTCTCTGACTATGGAAATATCTAGTCAGAGATGGCATAGAATAGATCAGAAAAAAACGACTACAGAGATACCTGGAATAATAGTAACTGATTTAGAGATGTAAGGGCTAATTATAGGCTTGTTGAAAAATGAATATTGGTTGGCTTGGAGGGTAGATAACTGAGATGTGATGTAGGGATATTCTGCTTTGGCTATGTTATAAAAAAGTTGAACCTTGTTTCTGGATTTGGGGGATTAGGTGTTAGGGTTGGTATAGGGTGGATAGGTGGGGGGAGGGGATGCCAGGAGGTGATAAGTATGACTGGTGGGGATTGAAAGATGAGAGTGGTATGAGTGTTTTAAGAGTAGTAATATGGTCTTACATAAAGAAAGATGTCTTTTAATTATCAAAATTGTGTTTCAATAAATGTTCGTGGATTAAATTCCCCAAGGAAACGCAAACTTTTTTTAAAGAAGCTGAATACATGCATATGTCAATAGGTTTTGCCCAAGAGACTCATCTGCTTCCAAGTTGTGAAAAACTTTTAAATCTAAATCAAATGGGGTTGCAATTTTACTAGAAAATTTAATATGTCCAGTAGTTGAGAAGGTTATTAGAGATAAGGAAGGAAGATTTATATTATTAAAGGTGAAAATGGGAGGGAGATTATATACTCTCTTAAATTTATATGCCCCCAATTCTAATCAAGGAAATTTCTTTGATAAGTTAAATGACGCATTGAAAGCCCATTTAGAGGGAAATTTGAAAATAGGGGGAGATTTTAATCTGTCCCTTAATCCAGAGAGAGATAATTCCTCTCGTGTTGCTATGTATGGCAAAAAGGATAGGAAACATTTGAAAAAATTTTGGAGAATTAGGATGTAATTGACATTTGGCGTTTTCAACATCCATTAAATATGTGGAATAATACACATATATCCGGGGGGAGGGTATATCTTTTGTGTGATTTTATTCCCTGATGAAAATGTGTTTGGGGGAGGGGGTTTTATTGTTGTATTGATATTGAATGATTATATGTGCATATATGATTATTATTTGTATGTATATTGTATTGCTTTTTTTGGCAGTTTTGAAAACTTAAAGATTAAAAAAAAAAGATCAAGAATACACATTCTATTCATACCTTCTCTAGAATAGATTTTTAGCTAGTGAATAAAGAACTTGTTCCCCTGGTAGATAGATCAAATATTGCTACCCAAACATGGTCGGACCATGCTTCAATAGATATTACCGTTCGGATATTGCTGGAAAAAGAAGGAGTTAAATATTAGAAAATGGATGACTTCCTATTGTTAAATCCACAAAATATAGAACAGATTAGGAAAGAATTGTAAAACTGATGAGCAATGTGGATGGGATTACATCACCGATAAGTATATGGGAAGCTTTGAAAGCTGTATTAAGAGGGGAACATTTCTTTAGGTTCCTTTATTTATAAATCATGAATGCAAAAAAGGAGGGATTTACTTACTCTGATATATCATCTGGAATTAGAGCATAAGAAAAAGAAAAATGATAAAACAATAAAAGTTTATAGATATAAATCAGAGAAACTTAAACAACTGAGATTAGACCTACAAGAGATGGATTTGGAAGATATCAGTGTAAAATTGCAATCAGTACAAGAATATTTTGAATCAGCTAATAAAATGGGGAAACTTAGCACGTAAGAAATCTGTAAGAAATTATATTACTAAAATAAGTGATCAACATGGTAAGCAATGTACAACTTCTCATCAAATTCAGGATGCTTTTATATAATATTATAAGAAATTGTATACTCCGAAATATGAAGAATCGGCTGATAATTTATCTAAATTTTTTGAATAGTTGAATATCCCTTCTCTGTCAAAAGGTGAATGTGAACAATTGTCTATGTCAATTACTGAAGAGGTTTTATGGGCTATTAAGGATATGAAAATAGGGAAATAACCAGGCCTGGATGGCTATTCAACAAAATTTTATAAAGCATTTAAAAGTTATTTGATTAAACCTCTTGTAGCTTTCCTTAATAGCCTAGTGAAGGGTTCTCTCAACCACATTCATGGAGATTAGCTGGAATTATTCGTAGAGTATGTCACTTACTATGGAAAGTTCAATATTCAGGGGAATCAGCTTTAATTCTAGGAATTGATGCCAAAAAGGCCTTTGACAGGGTATATTTGCCTTATCTGTTTAAACTACTAGAAAAAATGGGCTTTGGGGGGCTTTTATGATGTGAATCAAGCACTTTATTTATCTCCCCTTCCATGTCTAAGGATAAATAGAATATATACAGAAAGTTTCCAACTAGGACGAGGGACCCGTCAAGGCTGTGCCTTATCTCCTATATTATTTTCCATAGCTATGGAACCATTGGCTCAATCTGTCATCATCTGGGCAATAGAATTTACAAAGGAAGAGAAAAAAAAACTCTTCAAGGAATTGGATCAGCAGGGGAGAAAGGACAAATAACAAATACTTAAGTACAGTGAGAAACACTAATTGTTACTCCAGGAACCACGAATGGTTAAGGAGAGCTAATTTGATAGTTGCAGCCCACAACAGTGGATTATAGACAAGATAATTTACAGAAAGCATTGCAGAAACTGGTGCGACAGACAGCTGTAGATTTTACAAGAGCTAGAAACATTTACTCATCTCTTGGCTGGCTGCAAAGTTCTGATGTGCCTTTCTGTATAAAACATTTCCACCAACAAGATGAAGTACTTCATTCATTGGAAATATCACCCCAAGAGAACTGGAACATAAATATAAATACCGTACTTTTCACACTATAAGACGCACCTGACCATAAGACATACCTAGGTTTAGAGGAGAAAACCAAGAAAATATATTCAGAGCCAAATGGTGTAGTAATATATTTAATAAAATACCAGGCTCTGTACCTAACCCCACACTCCTTGCCAGGCTCTGTACCCTATCCCTCCTCTAGTGGTAGGCTGGGACAGGAGGAATCCATCCTAGCCGACTAACAATTTTTTACACCCCATGTACCTTTTTAAAATCCCCCTTAAATCCTGTTGGTCCAGCGATGTCTGGGCAGGAGTGCGAGTCCCTCGAGAACTGGCGGCAGCCATTCAGGGAGCGGTGTGGGCCCAGGCTAGAGCGCGAAAAGCTTGCTCATGCCTTGTGTGCCACTGGCCCCAAGATAATGAGGCAGCCATCCAGTGATGGAGGGGCAGGAGCGTGGAAAGCTCACTCCTGCTGATACATCGCTGAACCACGAGGATGTAAGGGGGATTTAAAAAGGTACGACAGGGGGATTAGAAAAGGTACCGGGGGGATAAAAATTGTTATATTCGTTCCATAAGACACACACATTTCCACCCACTTTGGGGAGTGGGGGAAAAAGTGCGTCTTATGGAGCGAAAAATACAGTAGGTTATGATTAAGTTGCAATGTCTATTTCTGTTTTTAGGCTATGGTTGGACGTGTCTCTTGTCGCGCAGCCGGTACCGGGTCCTGAGGCGGGTACCGGGCTGAGTGCAATCGCTGATTCTGGCATGCCCTCAAAAGGTGAAAGCTCTGCTGGGAAAATAATAGAATAGCAAAAGTTCCCCAAACATAATAAGGCTACAGTCCAGCCACTGTTCAAATAAAGAAGGCTTTATTTGGTAATTAAGCCAATGTTCAAACATGTATCCAAAATAAGGAAAAAAAAACCCTCAAACAGTTCACCTGTTCCAGCTATTAGCCCTGCAGTCCTTCTGGCTGCCGGGTTAGCACATGACTGGCCACACCCTTTGCCTCAGGGTAAGTCCAGGAATTACCTTACTGGCTTCTTTAAAAAAAAACAAAAAAAAAAACATCCAAAATTGGTAAGTATTCCACAGTCCATGTAATAACCAACTTGTCCCTGCAAAGCTCACTGTGCCTGCCTAAATATAGTCGGGCTTCCCCTGCCAACCCTAGTAAGTTGGGGGTGGGGAATTACTGAATCCACTATCAAAACAGCCTTGAAGGCCCTGCAATCCCAATCCTTTGGATCTTGTGTGGATTCTGCCCCACAATCCCCACTGTAGCAATCAGTGGCTTTAACTTTCAAAAACAGAAAAAAAACCAACACACAATACAAAGTCCTTTTCAGGCAGGGCAGCCTTTCCCTTCAATGGTCTCTTAAATTACCCAAACAGCCAGCAAACACACAGTTCCTTCTTTCAAAACTCTGTACAGTTGAAAGCTTTTCCAAGCAAAAGAAATAAAAGGAAAAACTTAACTCTCATCCATCTGGTCATCAACTGATTCCAGTGCAATGTCCATAGCTTCCTTCAGCCTCTGGCAGTCTGGTTTACAGGTAAAGATTCCTCTGAATCCTGCATTTCAACTTCATTATCTTGCCTGGCTTCTGGAGCACCTAGCCATTGGTCTGTTTCCTCTGCTGGCTTAGCCCTGTCTCTTCCTGGCTTGCACTGCTCCACCTGCCTTGCTCTGTGAGAGCCATGCCCGAGCCTGTGGGGAGATGGGCAGGCTTCAGCTTTCCCTGGGCTTTCTTCTGCTCTGCAATTAGTCTCAGCAGGTGTGTGCCTAAAGGAGCTAGAGCCTGTTTCTTAGGCTGGTTCCTAAAAGGAGTTTTTGTCCTCATAATATCCCAACTCCTCCCAGGGCTCCAGAATCTGAGTCCTGCTCTATGCTAGTTGGAGAGCTGCTGCACTGATCAGCTCTCTTCAGCTTCAGGGCTAAGTTCCTATGCTTTCTAGCTGGAACAAGGCTAGCTGTAGTGCTGGGCTTGTGACACTCTCTACATGTGCCCACATCATTAGATTGCCTTAACAATTGTCTTACTGTACTTAGGTCCCAAAACGTGTATTTGATCTCATGCTATGTATAGAAATTGTCTCACTACTGTATGAAGAATGTACCTACCTTGTCACTGACCGCTATTATATATGTCAACTTGTAACCTTGTTACTAGCCTTAATTATGTATGTAAAGTTGTAAACTGTTCTGGGTTCTTTTGTGAGGACGGGCTAGAAAACTGAATAAATAAAATAAATGATGGGACATCTCCATCTGACTGATTAAAAGCTGAATGGCATTGCTTATAGAGGAGGTGGTCCCAAGCGATTCCTCTGTAAATCGTGTGGAGAAAGGGAAGTTTCTTGGGTACCAAAAAATGCAGTCTAGGACCAAGAAAATGTGGCAGAAAGATCCAGAAATATTTCCCATTGGTTTTTTGTGGGTTTTTTAAAATATTCTTTATTCATTTTTACAACTTACAACAAGTGTAATTAGAAATAACATTTAAACTAACAAACCACTTGAATTTCTATTACAATCATCTTAATTAAATTTATCCCTCCCTTCCCGCTCTTACCATATCATATGTAATCATGTATATCATATAATATATTCTTTTCTACTAATTCAAGCAATTAATGTAAGATCAGAACCCCCCCCACCCCACACTCTCAATTAAAATTATGTAAATAAGGGAAAAGTGTTATTTACTCATTACAATAATCTGTTAATGGTCCCCAAACATCTTTGAATTTATTAAAATGTCCTTTCTGTATGGCTAATATTCTTTCCATCTTATATATATGGCATAAAGAATTCCACCAGAAATTAAAGTTTAATCTACTCCAATTCTTCCAATTAAAAGTAATTTGTTGAATGGTGACCCGTCATAATTAGTAAGAACTTATTATTTTTTGAGGATATTTGACTCTTTGCCCTCATTGATATGCCAAATAAAATAGTATCATATGATAGGGCCACCGGATTTTCCAATAAACTATTTGGCCCCATATTGATTTCCAAAAATCCAGAATAAATGGACAATAGAATAATAGATGATCTAAAGTCCCAGCTTCGAGATTGCAATGCCAACATCTATCAGACTTAGAGCTATCTAATTTATGTAAACGAACAGGGGTCCAGAATGCTCTATGCAACAGAAAAAACCAAGTTTGTCTCATAGATACAGACATTGCACATTTCATCCTCCAAGACCAAATTTGTGGCCACTGAGACGCCATCATTTGATGCTTGATCTCAATGCTCAAAATATCCCGAAGACCAGTTTTTGTTTTTTTTTATTTATAAATCCAGATATTAATTTGTACCACTGTGCGGCCTAGTGTCCCAGGAAGTCCACCTGAAAGCATAAGAACTCTAAACTATATTGATTAGTGAGATTTTTCCATTCAGGGAACCCCACCTGAATAGCCTGCTTCAGTTGCAACCATCTATAACTTTGTGAATTACTTAGACCATATTTATGTTTCAACTGTGAAAACTCAAGCAGTTTACCATTAGAAATAACATCTTCTAATACACATATTCCTGCAATCATCCAATGTTTCCAGATGACTTTATATCCGCCAATTTGAATCTTGGAGTTCAGCCATATAGTTTGATTTGTTGATTTATTAATTGGAATAGGTGTTAGATTACTCACATATCTTATTGTTTTCCATGTGTCTACAAGTAATCTATTTTCTTTATATATTCTAGACATTTTGATACTAAGTACATGGCATAATCGCAGAGGAAATGAGTCGCCATTCAAACCATAACCAATCCGGGATATTATCAACAGGCTCTGGGAGGATCCAATACATACCCTGGCGCATTATATAGGATTGATGATACCTATAAAAGTTTGGAAAATTTACCCCTCCCTCTGCAATCGGTTTTGTAGAGATACTAAAGCAATTCTAGCCTTTATATCCAGCCAAATAAATTTTGTTAGAATACAATTTAACTTTTTATAAAAGGACCCCTGAAAAAAAAACGGTAACATACCCATTTGATAACAAACCACAGGCAAAATCATCATTTTAATAATTTGGACTCTTCCCCCACCAAGACAAATGTAAAGGATTCCAGTGTTCTCCCCAGAAATTTTTTCCAGCCGGGTGGCATGAAAAAGTAGCCGGGTGGGGCGGGACAGGGAAATTTGGTGGTGGGGAAAATTAAGGGCTCCTTTTACTAAGCTGCAATAGCATTTTTAGTGCGTGCAGAATTGCCACGCTACACGGCTAGAACTAACCATCTAGCATGTGCGGCAATTCTACGCGAGCTAAGCGCGCGGTAAAACCGTTATCGCAGCTTAGTAAAAGGAGCCCTAAATGTGTACTATTTGTATTAGTTAATTAATATTAGTTATTTTCCAATGCTCAATATGACTGCCTTTCTTAAGGTTTGACACTTGTTCCATAATATATATATTAAATTTAAGAAATATCCAATTCTAGAATAATTAGATATTTGCCCTCTTTCAAATGGTATAGAGCAGCGTCTCTCAAACTTTTTTAACTCCGGCACACTAAATGGAGCAAATGTTTTTTGTGGCACACTAAATGCAGCAAATGTTTTTTCATGGCTGGAAAAAATTACTGGGGAGAACACTGATGCCCTTATTTTCAAGGTCCAATCACATCAAAGAATGATGCTTATCTGGGCAGTTGTATAATAAAAAGAATGGATAAGATAACATGAGAAGTGAAATTGTCATGAATCAGAGGGATACATACCCTGTAGGTCCTAAAAGCAGGCTTGTGGATTAGATATAAACTATGAAGGCAGTGGCATAACAAGCATACGTGACACCCGAGGCCCATCATTTTATGACACCCCCCCATCTGTATGAAAAACATGATTTTTAGTAACAATCCACACATCACACAAGAGTGTGCCTAGTCTTTCGAACACACCTTCGCCTAGTATGGAATATGTAATCACAAACTAACCCCTCTCCCTTTTACAAAACTGTAATGTGGTTTATCCCAGGACAAGCAGGCAGGTATTCTCACTAGTGGGTGATGTCATCCGACAGAGCCCCGATACGGACATCTTGCAAGCATGTCTTGCTTGAAGAAACTCAGAAGTTTCGAGATGCCCGCACCACGCATGCGCCAGTGCCTTCCCGCCCGATGTACTGGGCGTGTCTCCTCAGTTCTTTTCTTTCCGCGGAGCTGAGAAGTTTCACTTCATTCTGCGCTGACTGAATTTCAGTTATTTTTGCCTTCTTTGTCCGCGTTTTGATTTTATTATTGTTACTTTCATTACGTGTATTTCTTTTATAAAAAAAAAAAAAAAAAGTTAAAATTATTTCTTCCAACAGTTCGGCCGGGCCGGCCTCGTGGCTTAGGCCCAGCGCTTTCGACCTTGCAGCGACGATTTTCCGGCCTATGTCCCGGCCAATCACCGGTTTTAAAAAGTGCAACAAGTGCCAGCGCGCGATTTCGTTGACGGACCCGCATCGACGATGTCTGCAGTGTCTTGGTCCAGAACATATACCGAAATCGTGCCGGCCTTGTTCCACGCTTACTGCGCGTTCGTTTAAACGGCGCTGTTTGCTGTGGGAGTCGATGTTTAAGATGGAGACTGCTAAGGAGCCGTCTGCTTCCACTTCTGCTGATGTTTCGCCGGTCCATGCGAAACCTGCATCGTCAACTCCTGCATCTGGCCTATTGAAGCCGGCATCGTTCACACCGACTTCAGCCACGAGTTCGGCACCGGTGCCTGTTCCCGTCTCCTCGGCTCAGGTACCGCCTTCCACTGTTCCTCCGGTGGTCATCAAAGTGCCTAAAGCTAGCAAGCAGAAGCACTTGGCCGCAAAGGAGCGCGAAGACCGTGTTGGAGGACCCCCTTTCGGTGCGGATCCCTCCATATCGGCTTCGCTGCGATCCCTGCTGGAAGCTCAGTTTGTCGAGCTTATGCAGACCATGGGACCCCGGCTTATCGCCTCCATCCAGGGTGACCTCCCGGTCCCGGTCCCAGGGGGCGGTCCGCCCCCTCCCCCTCCTCCTCGTCGTTCAATCTCGCTGCTTGACGAGGAGGGCGGCGGGGGCCTCGCGGCGGGCTTCCTTTAGCGATATGCCGCCTTTGGAACCCATCACGCCTCCTCGCCATCAGAGTAGTGTACCGTCCACTGATAATCAGAGCCCTGGGCATAGTAAATCACAGGAACAGTTCTTCCGCACTCCATACCAGGCCTGGGTGGCAGCGCGTGAGTCCGCATCCTTGCCACCTCTACGCTCCACCGCATCCAGTCCTATCCATTCCTTGGAGGCTTCGGGGGACCGTGCGGCGAATAGGCGTTCACGTTCTCCGTCCCGACACCGGGAGGGGCATCGATCCCGATACTCATCTCGGCACTCCTCACGTCATTCGGAGGTGTCCCCACAAAAGAAGATGCAACGTATGGGATACTCCTCATCGGACTTATCCCCGCCTGAGGGACCGGAGTATGAGGAACCATCTACCTCTTATTCTCCTTGCCGCTCCCAAATCTCCCTGGACCCGGAGCCCGGAGGCCTCTATTTCTTCTAGTCCGTCTCGCCGGCTGGCGCTGGCGGACCAGCTGTCCTTTTCTTCCTTCCTCCGACAAATGGCGGATGACCTGGATGTGACTTTGGACACTGGTTCTCGGTATTCCAAGGAGTATCTAGATACCATGCACTTACCTCACCCTCCGGCGGAGTCGCTTCGGCTTCCTCTGCATAAGCTGCTTGACCAGACATTCATGCGCTGTTTTGAGACACCATACTCCATCCCTGTAGTTCCCAGCAAGTTGGATGCTCGATACCGCATCGTCCACCACAAGGGGTTTGAGGGAGCCCAACTCTCTCATCAGTCCCTCCTGGTCGAATCCTCTCTCAAACGGTCTCATCCCTCCCAGGTTTATGCCTCAGTACCACCGGGCCGAGAGGGGAGGACGATGGATAAGTTTGGTAGATGTATCTACCAGAACTCTATGATGGCGTCTCGAGTGCTCAATTACAATTTTTTCTTTTCTTCATATTTGGAGTTCTTCTTGCTGGTGCTCCGCAAGTTTACCCCTTTCATCGATGCTCAGGCTCGATTCGAGTTCGAAGAAGTGGTAGCAACTCTTTCCCAGCTACGTCTCCAGCTGATGCAGTCCTCCTACGATGCCTTCGAGCTCTCGGCACGTGCTGCCGCCTGTTCTGTAGCCATGCGTCGTGTAGCATGGCTTCGTACGATTGATATGGATCCGAACCTCCAAGACAGACTTGCCAATGTGCCTGGTGCGGGAGCGGATCTATTTGATGAGTCTATCGAGACTGTTACTAAGAAGCTTTCGGATCATGAGAAGTCCTTTCAGTCTATCCTAAGGCCTAAAGCCAAGCCTCAACAGTCTTGACCTTCTAGGCCGCCTTTGATTTACCAACGGCGTTATACACCTTGTCAAGCTCATCCTGCGAGACAACCGGCGAAGAGACAGCCTCCCCAGAAGGCTCAGCAGAAGCCTCAGACGCCGGCTGCACCCAAGGCTACTCAGCCTTTTTGACTCTCTTCCAGGGAGAATAACCGACCTCGTTCTGCATCCCCCCGTTTTTCCCATTGGGGGTCGTCTCCATCATTTTTGTCATCGATGGGAGACCATTACCACGGACCTTTGGGTCCTTACCATCGTAAGAGAAGGATACTCTCTTCATTTCCAGCGGGTCCCCCCGGACCACCCTCCAAGAGAGTATCCTTCAAACTTGACGCAGACCGCCCTTCTTCTTCAGGAGGCTCAGGCTTTGCTTCGGCTTCGGGCCGTCGAACCGGTTCCGTTGGACCAGCACAACCGGGGGTTTTACTCCCGGTACTTTCTCGTCCCGAAGAAGACGGGCGATCTGCGTCCCATTTTGGACCTTCGGGTCCTCAACAAGTTTTTGGTCAAGGAGTGGTTCCGCATGCTGACCCTTGCTTCTCTCTACCCCCTCCTCGAGCAGAACGATTGGTTATGCTCTCTGGATCTCAAGGAGGCCTACACTCACATCCCCATTCATCCGGCCTCCCGCAAGTTCCTCAGATTTCGGGTGGGACATCTACATCTGCAGTATCGAGTGCTTCCATTCGGCCTCTCCTCGTCTCCCAGAGTCTTCACGAAGTGTCTGGTGGTGGTGGCCGCTGCACTCCGGAACAGGGGTCTTCAGGTGTTTCCATACTTCAACGACTGGCTCATCAAGGCCCCATCAGCTCCAGAGGTCATTTCGGCGACCTTGACTACCATTTGTTTCCTGCAGAGTTTGGGCTTCGAGATCAACTTTCCCAAGTCACATCTTCAGCCCACCCAGTCTCTCCCCTTTATCGGGGCGGTCCTGGACACCATTCAACTTCGAGCATTCCTTCCTCCTCAGCGCATGGATGCTCTTCTTCTTCTCTCCCAGTCGGTGTCTTCTCACCAATCCATCTCAGCGAGACACATGATGGTCCTCCTGTGACGCCTTTTGCCAGACTGCATCTCAGAATTCCTCAATGGACACTGGCATATCAGTGGACTCAGGTATCAGACCCGTTGTCACGTCACATCGTAGTCACTCCTGCTCTTCGGCAGTCTCTACTTTGGTGGATGACCTCTTCGAATCTATCCAGAGGTTTGCTGTTTCACACTCCTCCCCACCAGAAAGTTCTCACGACCGATACTTCGAACTATGCCTGGGGGGCTCATCTGGATGGTCTTCGCACTCAAGGGTTCTGGACCAGTGCGGAAAGACTCCATCAAATCAATCTTCTGGAGCTCAGAGCCATCTTCAATGCTCTCCAAGCTTTCCAGCATCTGCTTCACGACATGGTGGTCCTCATTCGCACAGACAATCAGGTCGCCATGTATTATGTCAACAAGCAAGGGGGCACGGGCTCGGCCCCTCTTTGCCAGGAAGCTCTTCGGGTCTGGGATTGGGCTGTTCGCCACAATTCCTTCCTCAAAGCGGTCTACATTCAGGGGAAGGACAATGTCTTGGCAGACAAATTGAGTCGTCTTCTGCAGCCTCACAAGTGGACACTCCATTCTGACCCCCTTCATCAGATCTTTGAACAGTGGGGGATGCCTCAGATAGACCTCTTTGCAGCCCCCCACAACTTCAAGCTGCCTCAGTTTTGCTCCAGGATCTACACTCCTCATCGCCTCGAGGCAGATGCCTTTCTGCTGGATTGGAGGAATCAATTTCTGTATGCATTTCCTCCATTTCCTCTCATTCAAAAGACTCTGGTCAAATTGAAGTCAGACCAAGCCACCATGATTCTGATAGCTCCTCGGTGGCCCAGACAACCCTGGTTCTCCCTTCTGCTTCAACTCAGCAGCAGGACGCCAGTTCTTCTTCCAGTGTTTCCTTCTCTACTTACTCAACATCAAGGATCACTGCTTCATCCCAACCTGCAGTCTCTCCACCTGACAGGTTGGTTCCTCTCAACGTAACCCCTCATCAGTTTTCTCAAGCGGTAAGAGAGGTCTCAGAGGCTTCCAGGAAGCCGGCTACTCGACAATGCTATTCCCAAAAATGGACTAGATTCTCTTCCTGGTGTATTTCCAATGCCAAGGAGCCTCAGCGAGCTTCCCTATCCTCTGTGTTGGACTATCTTCTACACCTATCTCAATCTGGCCTCAAGTCTACATCTATACGAGTACACCTGAGTGCTATTGCGGCTTTCCATCAGCCTCTCCAGGGGAAACCTCTTTCTGCTCATCCTGTGGTTTCCAGATTTATGAAAGGACTTTTTCATGTCAATCCTCCTATCAAACCTCCTCCTGTCGTTTGGGATCTCAATGTTGTCCTTTCCCAACTCATGAAGCCTCCGTTTGAACCTCTCAACAAGGCTCCTCTTAAGTACCTCACCTGGAAGGTGGTTTTTCTAGTGGCCCTCACGTCTGCTCGCAGGGTCAGTGAGCTTCAGGCCTTAGTGGCGGACCCACCCTTCACAGTATTCCATCATGACAAGGTGGTCCTCCGTACTCATCCGAAATTCTTGCCTAAAGTGGTCTCTGAATTTCATCTTAACCAATCCATTGTACTTCCAGTATTTTTTCCAAAGCCTCATTCACACCATGGAGAATCAGCTCTTCACACTCTAGACTGTAAACGTGCTTTGGCTTTCTACCTGGATCGTACCAAACCACACAGAACTGCTCCTCAACTTTTCGTCTCCTTTGATCCGAACAAGTTGGGACGACCTGTATCGAAGCGTACCATCTCAAATTGGATGGCGGCTTGTATCTCTTCCTGCTATGCCCAGGCTGGATTATCCCTTCCTTGTAGGGTCACAGCCCATAAGGTCAGAGCAATGGCAGCCTTTGTAGCCTTCCTCAGATCGACACCGATTGAGGAGATTTGTAAGGCTGCCACTTGGTCCTCGGTTCACACATTCACCTCTCATTATTGTCTGGATACTTTCTCCAGACGGGATGGACAGTTTGGCCAAACAGTGTTACAAAATTTATTCTCTTAAGTTGCCAACTCTCCCACCGTCCCATTGAGGTTAGCTTGGAGGTCACCCACTAGTGAGAATACCTGCCTGCTTGTCCTGGGATAAAGCAATGTTACTTACCGTAACAGTTGTTATCCAGGGACAGCAGGCAACTATTCTCACGTCCCACCCACCTCCCCTGGGTTGGCTTCTCAGGCTAGCTACCTGAACTGAGGAGACACGCCCGGTACATCGGGCGGGAAGGCACTGGCGCATGCGCGGTGCGGGCATCTCGAAACTTCTGAGTTTCTTCAAGCAAGACATGCTTGCAAGATGTCCGTATCGGGGCTCTGTCGGATGACATCACCCACTAGTGAGAATAGCTGCCTGCTGTCCCTGGATAACAACTGTTACGGTAAGTAACATTGCTTTTTAGCTATGGTGGTAACAGTTCAGACTCTCATAGAATTCTGAGCAATTACCACCATGGCCAGTGCTAAAAAAAACGCTCTACAGTTTTGTAAAAGGGGGGATAAAATAGAAAAACATAGACAAAGGTTAAATTGAACTACCAAGAAGCTGGACTCTGTATACAATGCAACACCACAGAAACAGCGATGCATCTCCCCATAAAGCAAAAAAATATATATATATAATTTTTTTCTACATTGTCTTCTCTGGTTTCTGCTTTTCTCATAGTCTTGACACTCTCTTCCTTTCATCCACTGTCTACCCTCTCTCTGCCCCTTCTATATGGCATCTTCTCTCCTTGTATTCCCCTTCCATCTCTCCCTACACCTCTATTATTCTGGCATCCATCTTCCCATCCCTCCTTCAATGGTCTGGCATCTCTCTCCTCTTCTTCCCTTCCCTCTCCCACACCCCCATGGTCTAGCATTTCACTCTCTCCTCTCCCTTCCCCCCACTTCCATCAGCATCTGCCCCCTTTCTTTCCCTCCAACCCAATTCCATCCAGTATCCTTCCCCCTTATGTCTCTCTTTCCTTTCCCTGCATACCAATTCCATCAGCATCTGCCCCCTTTCTCTCCCTCCACCACCCTTCCTTACCACCCTGACCTCCTTTTTCTCCCTCCACCACCCTTCTATACTCCTCTCTCCCTCCAAACCAGTAAGGTCCCATGATGATTGCTTCTGTTGCCTCTGCCTCTGAAAGATGTAAGTGACGTTGGAGAAGGTGGGCCGGCAGACATGGAATTGCAGCAAGGTTCCGCAATTTGTTGCCTCTGCCTCTGAAAGATGTAAGTGACGTTGGAGAAGGTGGGCCGGCAGACATGGAATTGCAGCAAGGTTCCGCAATTCCGGAGGCAGAGGCGGCAAATGCAGTCATCGTGGGACCTTCCTGCACTTCAGTGTGGCTGCTGACTCTGCTTCAGAATAAGTACGGCAGCCGTGCTGAGGTGCAGGTGCCATTTAGAGCAGCTTGGAAGGTTCTGGATCCAGCCGGCTGTGTACCCCCCTAGGGCTGGCACCCGGGGCGGTCTGCCACTGTATGAGGGGACAAAAAATAATAGAATGGATAACTTGACCAATTTAGACATGTCATACAATTATAACCACAAAAATACGTCATAAAATGTAATTCTAAACTCAAAAGACTCCAGACGAAAAGCATACTATAGAAAGGAAACCAGAAAAGACCAAACCCATAGTACTAAGATCCAAATGCTAAAATCGGACATGTCCATTACGAAGAGACATGTGAATCACCGCTAATTATAACGAGTGAGTCTTTAAAATATGAGACGGTAACGGATAGCCAGACCTGGTGAATGGAAGTGACAAATACTGGAGCCAAAACCAGAGCACCGTGATAAAACTTGAATATGAATACCTTGCATTTATTGGCGTTGAAGCCCAGCTGTCAGATAGATGACCAACGTTCCAACAAAAACAGGTCCTGCATCATACTATTGTGTAAATCGGAGCCGCTCACTATGTTACATAGTTTGGCGTCGTCGGCGAATAGTGTTATTTTACCTTGAAGCCCCTGAGTCAGGTCCCCTATGAATAAGTTGAAAAGGAGCGGTACTCCACTTGTCACTTCTGACGTTTTAGAGAGGGTACCGTTAACCACCACCCTCTGAAGTCTACCATTGGCTATTTTTTGGGCTTGCGAGCTACTTTTAAAATGACCAAGTCAAAATGATCTAACAATAAATTTTTTTTTTTTAAACCACAAAGCACACTGTACGCAGAGAAAATGTTAATAATCATTCCTATTCCAGAGTTTTCTCAAAGAGGTCAAAGCAGATGACTCTATGCACTGTCACCTCACTAACAACCATACAAAAATAGACAAATATACCCCCTCCCTTTTTACTAAACCACGATAGCAGTTTGCTGCGCTGAATGCCCAGTGCTGCTCTTGACGCTCATAGGCTCCCTGCGCTATAAAACGCTATTGCGGTTTAGTAAAAGGGGACCATAGTGTAAAATATAGACAGCAGATATAAATTCAGACACATTTTGATCAGTAAATTTAAAATAAACTCATTTTTCCTACCTTATTGTCTGGTGATTTTATAAGTCTCTGGTTGCACTTTCTTCTTCTGACTGTGCATCCAATCTTTCTTCCCTTCTTTCAGCCTGTATGCTTCCTATCCTCCTGACTTCATTCCCCTCCCCCCAACTTTTTCTTCCTCTCTTCCTTCCCTTTCTTTCTTTCTCTCTTCATGCCCCCTTTCTTTTTTTTCTGTTTCTCTTCCTGCCCTCTTTCTTTCTCCCTGCCCTCCCCCAAGCCACTGCCATCGGGGAACAGGCCCCAAAGCCGCTGGCCGCCGTCCCCCCAACCTCTCCCTACTTTGGGCCGACCAGCATTCCTCTCTCCAATGTCAATTCTGCCGTCGGAGAAGAAGGCTGATCGGCCCAAGATCACAATCGATTGGGGGAAATGCTGCCGGGTCCTGCCTTCGCGGAAACTGAAAGTAGGCAGGACCCGGCAGCAAGAAGAGCAAATGGAAAACTTCACTGACCTGTCTCCCGCCTTAGCCCCTAGCGAATTTATGCTTCGGGGATCTAACATGTCCATGCCGGCTTCCCTTCTCTTCCCTCCCCCCCCTGACATAACTTCCGGTTTCAGAGGGAAGAGAAGGGAAGCCGGCACACACACGTTAAAGTCCCGGAGCATAAGTTCGCTACGGGCTAAGGTGAAATCTTCAAGCCGGCTTTTTTTTTTATGTTGAGCAGCAGCGGAGGCAGCAGAATTTAGCTGGGCGGTCATCTAAATTACCCGGGCGCACCGCCCAGCTGAAAGGCCCTAGGGAGAACACTGGATTCCATTGCTCATACATTTCTGTTACCTTCTGTAATAAAAATTTTTCATTCACTTTCATTGTTTCTTCCAACGTGTTTTTTTATCCAAATGCCTAAATATTTTATTCCGTCCTCTTTCCATAGAAAGGGGAATGATTCAAATAATCCTTTTGTACAATGGACATTAAGTGGAAGAACTTCTGATTTACTCTAATTTATCTTGTACCCTGAAAATTTTCCAAATTTCTCTATCAATTCTAATAAGCTTGGAATGGTTATTTCAGAATTTCTCAAATGAAGCAGTATATCATCTGCATAAGCAAAAACTTTATATTCCCAATCTGAATAAGGAATACACTGTATCTCCTTCACTTGCTGAATAGCTAATAACAAAGGTTCTAATACAATATCAAAAAGTAAAGGAGACAAAGGACAGCCTTGTCTAACCCCCCTTTGCAGATAAAAACGTTCTGAGAAATTATTATATAATCTAGCAGCAGGGGAGCTATACAACGTATGGATCATTTGTATAAATCCCGAACCTATACCAAATCATTCCATTGCTTGATACATGAAGGCCTACTCCACCCAATCAAAAGTCTTCTCTGCATCTAAGGATACAGAAAAGGCCAGATCATTTATAGCTTTTGTTAAATTTCACATGTGAAAAGCCAATCTGGTGTTATTAGAGGAATGTCTCTGAGCAACAAATCCTGTTTGGTGCATACCAACAATAAAAGGGAGAGCCTTGGCCAAGCGTAAAGCCAATGTTTTAGCTAAAAGTTTGCCATCTACATTAAGGAAATAGGCCTGTAATTTGAAACCAATGTGGGATCTTTATTTGGCTTTGGCAAAACTATAGTAACAGATTCTGCCATAGTACCTATGATACAACCATTAGTTAGTTGGACCTGATATAAATTTAACATATAAGGTAATAGGGTATTTTGGAATGATAGGGTATTTTGGAATGATTTATAAAACTCTACCGTAAAACCATCTCCACCTGGAGCGGATCCAACTCTAAGGGACTTCAATGCTGTTTGTAATTAATTTATTGATATTGGCTTTTCTAAACTTTCTTTTATATGTTCAGGAATTTTTGGTCCCTTAATTTAATTTAAAAATTCTAATCCATCCTTTTCTTTATCTAAATAAGGCTCAGAATACAGATTTTTATAAAACTTAAAAAATTGAGAATAAGTATTCCCTTTATCATCTTTTACTGCCACAACCTTTGTTTTTCGTTTTTTTGCTTTTAGATAATTTGCCAATAATCTTCCCATCTTATTTGAATTCCCATAATACAATGCCTGTTGAGAAAATAAATCTTTTCTTATTAATTTAGAAGAAATCTCATTATATTTCCCTTTAGCTTTCAAGAGATTCTGTAGTGTAGAATATTCCCATTTATCAATTAATTTTGATTCCAATATCTTTATATCTTGTTCTAACCTGGAAAATTGATTTTTAATTTGGTTTTTAATAAATGCCGAAAAAGAAATAATTTGATCTCTCATGATTGCCTTAAAAGCATCCCACAACGTTTCCATTGAGATATCTTCCGTATTATTAATTTGAAAATAATCATATATTTTAAATTGAATTATCGAATCTCCATATAGATCTACTATCATCCTGATCAATTATTTTAATTTTAATCCACACCCCACCATGATCAGACAAAATAATTGGATCTATGGAGGCTTGTGTAATTTGTTGAACTAATGTACTTGAAACAAACATATAGTCTATTCTGGAAAACGATTTGTGAACATGGGAGCAAAATGAAAATTCCTGATCATTAAAATGAAATATCTGCCATATATCTTTCAAATCAGGGGGATTCAGGGGGGCGGGGTGGAACCAAAAGGCAAGTAGAAGGCAATAAGGAGGAGCCACAAGCAGAAGGCAATAAGGAGGAGCCACAAGGCAAGAGGGATCAAACCAAGGCCCAGGGGACAATAGAAACATAGAAACATAGAAAGATGACGGCAGATAAGGGCCATATAGCCCATCAAGTCTGCCCACACCATTTATCCACCCTCTTAAGTCTTCTGACCCCTTAAGTATAATTGTAATTATACTGTCACTCTACTGACCCGCTCATTCAAGTCCTAGTGACCCTATCCCTTGGCATGACCCCGTAGGGATCCCACATGGGTATCCCATTTGTTCTTGAAGTCTGGGATGCTGCGTGCCTCGACCACCTGCACTGGAAGCTTGTTCCAATGCTCAATCACTCTCTCCGTGAAGAAGTACTTCCTTGCGTCTCCACGAAACTTCCCTCCCCTGAGTTTGAGCGGATGTCCTCTTGTGGTCGAGGGTCCCCTGAGAAGAAAGATATCCTCTTCCACCTCGACCCGTCCCGTGATGTACTTAAATGTCTCAATCATGTCTCCCCTCTCCCTAGCATGGGAGGGGGCTGGCAGGGCAGGAAATTTCTGAGGAAAAGCGGGGAAGGGGGTGGAGGGGACACGAGGAGGCAGAATTTGCGAGGGTAAAGGATGAGGGTAAAGCAGAGGCACAGTTAACGGGTGAACAGCCCGAAACTCAAGGGAAGGAGGTCCAGGTAAAAGCAGAGGTGGGGGACAAAAGCCGGGACCTACATTGCTTATACACGAATGCAAGAAGCCTCAGGGCCAAGATGGGTGAACTGGAAGTCATGGCCAAAGGGGAGGACCTGGATGTAATTGGAATTACGGAAACTTGGTGGACAGAGGACAATCAATGGGATGTGGCGCTGCCAGGGTACAAGCTCTACAGGAGGGACAGGACCCACAAGAAGGGGGGAGGCATAGCACTATACATAAAGGACTCTATCTACTCGGTCAGGATGGATACGGCGACAAAGGCAGAGGGGCTGGAATCACTATGGGTCAAATTGCTGGGAACCAAAGGTGCAGACATAAAACTGGGGCTGTATTATCGTCCACCTGGTACGCCGGATGCAGTTGGACACGACTTGGAAGCGGAACTGAAGCAGGAATGCAGTACTGGAAATGTAACAGTGATGGGGGACTTCAACTACCCGGGGATAGACTGGAGTACGGGTCACTCCAACTGCACCAGGGAAACGGAATTTGTAGAAGCTGTGAGGGACTGCTTCATGGAACAACTAGTCAAGGAACTGACGTGAGGGGGAACTACTCTTGACCTCATCCTTAACGGATTAGGGAGGCCTGCAAGAGGGGTAGAAGTGGGAGGACCACTAGGCAACAGTGATCACAGCGCAATCAGATTCACATTAGAAAGAGGGACACCCATAGTGAGGAGGACCGCATCGACTGCGCTCAACTTCAGGAAAGGGAACTATGTTGCCATGAGGGAAATGGTGGGGAGGAAGCTCAAGAACAGCTTTAGGATGGAGACTGTAGGAAGCGCCTGGACCCTATTCAGGGACACCCTGCAGGAAGCACAAAACCTGTACATCCCCAGTTTCAGGAAAGGCTGTAAGAACAAGCGGTCAAAAAGCCCGGTTTGGATGACAACTGAAGTAAAGAGGGCAATAAGTGACAAGAAAGTGTCCTTCCGGAGATGGAAAAAGGACCCAACGGAGGAAAATCACCAGAAGCACAGGAATTGCCAAAAGGAATGTCACCGAGAGGTTAGAAAAGCAAAAAGGGAATACGATGAGGGGCTGGCCAGGGAGGCGAAAAACTTCAAGTCATTCTTCAGTTACGTAAAGGGGAAGCAACCAGCGAGAGAGGAGGTGGGGCCGTTGGATGATGGGGATAGGAAAGGAGTGATTAAGGAGGACAAAGAGGTAGCTGAGAGGTTGAACACGTTCTTCTCGTCGGTCTTCATGTGCGAAGACACATCCAATATACCGGACTCAGAGGAGCTCATGAGGGGGGAACAGGCCGAAAAATTGGAGCATATAGAGGTAAGTCAGGAGGATGTCCTCAAACAGATAGACAGGCTAAAAAGCGGCAAATCACCGGGACCGGACGGGATCCACCCAAGGGTTCTAAAGGAACTAAGACAGGAAATAGCGGGCACAATCCAGCATGTTTGCAACCTATCCCTGAGAACAGGAGAGGTGCCAGAGGACTGGAAACTGGCGAATGTCACACCTATCTTTAAGAAGGGATCGAGGGGTGACCCCGGGAACTACAGGCCAGTGAGCCTGACTTCAGTTATAGGGAAGATGGTAGAAGCGATGATCAAGGACAACATTTACGAACACATCGAGAAAAATGACTTACTGCGAACAAGCCAGCACGGATTCTGTAAGGGAAGGTCATGCCTTACGAACCTACTGTACTTCTTTGAGGGAATAAGCAGTCAGGTGGACAAAGGGGAACCCATGGACATCATTTACCTCGATTTTCAAAAGGCTTTTGACAAGGTGCCACATGAAAGGCTGCTTAAGAAGCTGTGGAACCACGGGTTGGGCGGAGATGTACACAGATGGATCAAGCACTGGCTGTCAGGTAGACTGCAGAGGGTCGGAGTGAAGGGCCAATATTCAGACTGGCGGGGAGTCACAAGCGGTGTGCCGCAGGGATCGGTGCTGGGGCTGCTACTCTTCAACATATTTATCAATGACCTGGAAACGGAGGCAAAATGCGAGGTTATAAAATTTGCGGACGATACCAAACTCTGCGGCAGAGTTAGGACCAGGGAGGAGTGTGAGAACCTGCAAAGGGACCTGGACAAGCTGGAAGACTGGGCAAACAAATGGCAAATGCGCTTTAACGTTGAGAAATGCAAGGTCATGCATATAGGAAATAAGAACCCGTTGTTCAACTACAAAATGGGGGGGCACTGCTGGGAGACAGCGGACTTGAGAGAGACTTGGGTGTGCTAGTGGATGCATCAATGAAGCCATCCGCACAGTGTGCAGCAGCGGCGAAAAAAGCCAACAGGATGCTGGGCATCATAAAGAAGGGTATCCCAACCAGGACGCGGGAAGTCATCATGCCACTATTTCGGGCGATGGTGCGCCCGCATCTGGAATACTGCGTTCAGTATTGGTCGCCGCACCTCAAGAAGGACATGGCGGTACTTGAGAGAGTCCAAAGGAGAGCAACGAAGCTGGTAAGAGGGCTGGAAAACTGCCCATACACTGAGAGGCTGGATAAGCTGGGTCTCTTCTCTCTGGAAAAGAGGAGGCTCAGGGGAGATATGATAGAGACCTTCAAAATCCTGAGAGGCATAGAGAGGGTGGATAGGGACAGGTTCTTCAGACTGAGAGGGACAACGGGTACGAGGGGGCACTCGGAGAAACTGAAGGGGGATAGGTTCAAGACAAATGCAAGGAAGTTTTTCTTCACCCAAAGGGTCGTGGACACATGGAATGCGCTACCGGAGGAAGTGATCAGGCAGAATACAGTACAGGGATTCAAACAGGAATTGGACGGATTCCTGAGGGACAAAGGGATCGTAGGGTACTGAAAAGGGTGCGGGGACAAAGGGTCAAGAATTTGATGGGAAGATAGGACTTTGATGAGAAACCAAGGGGTGATTCAGACAGGTCATGACCTGTTGGGCCGCCGCGGGAGCGGACTGCTGGGCGTGATGGACCTGTGGTCTGACTCAGCAGAGGCACTACTTGTGTTCTTATCTAATCCTAATGATTTCATAATTCTGCTAGGTTTTTTATCCATTAAAGGATCTATAAATCCCTTGCCACAACTATATTTGACTACAAATCTGAAAACCCTCCCTCACCCCAAGATGACAAAATGAATAAGGTGAAGAGATGAAGCCTATCTGTAGCTCGATTAAATTATATAGTAAATTTATATTGTTGACGGGAGAACCCTCAGTCACACAGCAACCCCTGGAATGACCAGGGACAAGCCTACGCGGGTTTACACCCAATAAGGTGTTAACTGCGAAACATCCCCGGGCTCTCTCCGTGTGAATAATTAATGTGCACAACAAAAAGTGCTATGTGTGAAAAACAAATAAGAAAAAACACACATCAATTAGAACTACAGATAAAGTTCATCTCTTACCCCTAATCTGGGGGCCAAAAAGGAAAAATTAGTGTCCAAATCAAACCAAGCAAAAAAACCCAACAAGAAGAACTTAGCTTCTCCGTGAGTATGCAGCAAGCAGTGTCAGCAGGCAGTTGCTCTGAGACAACTATATTTGAAGCAACCAGTGGTAGTAACAATTGTTGTAGAGATCTAAAAAATTCAATTTGATTCGAATTAGGTGCATATACATTGAAAAGTGCCAGGGTAGTATTTCCCATTGTCATGTCTACATGTATCCATCTTCCTCAGGGATCAGCATTAATCATCTTTTTTTTTTTTTTGTATTCTTTATTCATTTTCAAGATTACATAAAGTGTTATAATATATTCACTCACATAAATAATAAATACATCACTTAGAATTATTCATTGATACATCTCATAAATTCTTATCCCCATCCCTATCCCATTCCACCCACCCATATATTTTATTATCATATAAAACATGTGATATTAAAATACCCCCCCCTGCATCTTAAAATAATAATTAATATAAGGGAATCAGTTTTACTTTAATCCTTACAATATTTCGTTAATGGTTTCCATATATCCTGAAACCTTTTAAGATAGCCCCGTTGTACTGCCATAAACCTTTCCATTTTATAAATATGGCATAAAGAGTTCCACCAGAAATTGTAGTTTAATCTCTTCCAATCTTTCCAGTTAAATGTGATTTGTTGAATGGCAACTCCAGTCATTATTAGTAATAATTTGTTGTTATTTGCCGAAATCTGACTTTTGGTTCTCATTTCCATACCAAATATTACAGTATCATAAGTCAATGCCACTGGGTTTTCTAATAAATTATTAATTTGGTCCCAAATTGATTTCCAAAAATTCATAATGTATGGGCAATGAAACAATAAATGATCTAAAGTTCCTACTTCTAAATGACAATGCCAGCATCTATTAGACAAAGAACTATCTAGTTTTTGTAATCTAACAGGGGTCCATAACGTTCTATGCAACAGAAAAAACCAAGTTTGTTTCATAGATGCTGAAACCGTACATTTCATCCTCCAAGGCCAAATTCGTGGCCATTGAGATGCAGTAATTTCATGCTTAATCTCAATGCTCCAAATATCTCTTAAACCAGTTTTTAATTTCTTCTTAGTAAATTCATTTAATAATTTATACCACTGGGAGGCCTGGTGACCCAGGAAGTCTGTCTGAAAACAAAGGAATTCCATACTATAATGATTATTAAGATTTTTCCAGTCAGGGAACCCCGCCTGAATGGCATGCTTCAGTTGCATCCATCTAAAATTTTCTGATTTATTCAGTCCAAATTTATGTTGCAACTGTGAAAATTCAAGCATAGTACCATTAGAAATGATATCATCTAATATACGTATTCCTGCTATCATCCAATGCTTCCAGAGTAGTCTCTCTCCTCCAATTTGAATCCTGGAGTTTACCCATATAGATTGATTTGTAGATTTGTAAATTGGAATAGTTGTTAAATTGCTTATATATCTTAGAGTTTTCCATGTATCTGCTAGTATTTTATTATCTTTACTATAACTAGGCATTTTGATACTGAGAACATGTGACAATCGAATTGGAGACATGAGTTGCCATTCTATATATAACCAATCTGGGAGTTTTTCCATGAGTTCTGGGAGGATCCAATACATACCATGACGCAAAATATAGGCTTGATGGTACCTATAAAAGTTTGGAAAATTTACCCCTCCGTCTGAAATTGATCTTTGTAAAGATACCAAAGCTATTCTAGGAGTTTTCCCCAGCCAAATAAATTTTAATAGAATGCTATTTAACTTTTTATAAAAGGACCCTTGAAAAAATACAGTTAGCATGCCCAACTGATAACAAACTACAGGCAAAATCATCATCTTAATAGTTTGAACTCTCCCCCACCATGAAAGGTGTAAAGGATTCCATTGCTCACACATTTCCGTGACCTTTTGCAATAATAATTTTTCATTTATTTTTATTGTTTCTTCCAATGTGTTTTTAATAAAAATGCCTAAATATTTTATTCCATCTTCCTTCCAGAGAAAAGGAAATGAATCGAATAAGCCTTTTGTACAATGTACATTGAGTGGAAGAACTTCTGATTTGGACCAATTTATCTTATATCCTGAATATTTCCCAAAATTCTCAATTAACTTAAGTAAGCAAGGAATGGTTGTCTCAGGATTTCTCAAATAGAGCAATATATCATCTGCATAAGCTGAAATCTTATATTCTCGATCTTTATGCGGAATACCTTCTATCTCCTCTGTCTGTTGAATAGTTAATAATAAGGGTTCCAATACAATATCAAAAAGCAGAGGAGATAAAGGACAGCCTTGTCTAACTCCCCTTTGCAATTTGAAAACTTCTGAAAAATTATTATTAATATATAATTTAGCAACAGGAGAACTATACAAAGTTTGAACCATTTGAACGAATCCTGATCCAATTCCAAACCATTCCATCACTTGATACATAAAGGTCCTTTCAACACGATCAAAAGCTTTCTCTGCATCAAGAGATATAGAGAAAACTGGATCTTTTAAGGTTTTGGACAAAGTCAACATATGTAATGCCATTCTAGTGTTGTTAGAAGAATGTCTTTGAGCAATGAATCCTGTTTGGTGTATTCCAATAATAAAAGGGAGAGCTTTAGCTAAACGAATAGCCAAAATCTTAGCCAATATTTTTCCATCAATATTAATTAAAGAAATAGGCCTGTAATTGGAAACCAGTGTGGGATCTTTATTTGGCTTTGGTAAAACAATAGTTAACGATTCAGCCATGGTACCCATAATATATCCTTTAGTAAGTTGAGTCTGATATAAATTTAATAAATATGGTAATATGGTAATTTGAAATGATTTATAAAACTCTATAGTAAAACCATCTCCACCTGGAGCGGATCCAACTCTAAGGGACTTCAATGCTGTTTGCAATTCGTTTATTAATATTGGCTTTTCTAAATTTTCTTTTATATGCTCATGAATTTTCGGTCCCTTAATTTATTTTAAAAATTTTTTACCATCTTTTTCTTTATCCAAATAAGATTCAGAAGAATACAGGTTTTTGTAAAAATTTAAAAATTGTTTTATAATCGGTCCATTTTGAGAATAAATATTTCCTTTTTCATCTTTTATCATTGCTATTTTTGTTTTCCTTTTTTTAGCTTTTAGATAATTTGCCAATATTCTTCCCGCCTTATTTGAATTTCCATAATACAATGCTTGTTGAGAAAATAAATCTTTCCTAATTAACTTAGAAGAATATTCATTATATTTCCCTTTAGCTTTCAAGAGGTCTTGTAATGTAGAATATTCCCATTTTTTAATTAATTTAGATTCCAGTAATTTTATATCTTTTTCCAAATTATTAAATTGTTCTTTAATTTTTTTTTATATATGCCGAAAAGGAAATAATTTGACCTCTAATGGTTGCTTTAAAAGCATCCCATAATATTTCTATTGAAATATCCTTTGTATTGTTAGTTTGAAAATAATCTTTGATTTTCACTTGTAATTCCTCAATAAAATTTGGTTCAACAAGCAAGGCATTATCAAATCTCCATATAGGTCTATTGTCTTCTTTATCAACTATCTTAATTTTAATCCACACTCCACCATGATCAGATAAAATAATTGGATCTATGGAGGCTTGTGTTACTAGTTGAACTAATGAATTTGAAACCAATATATAATCTATCCTTGAAAAAGATTTATGAACATGGGAAAAAAATGAAAATTCCCGGTCATTAAAATGAAATATTCGCCATATATCTTTCAAATCACAATTTGTTACTAAATTATCTAATCCTAATGATTTCATATTTTTACTAGGTTTTTTGTCCATAATTGGATCTATAACAGCATTAAAATCCCCAGCCACCACTAAGTTTGAAGTAGCCAGTGGTAATAATATTTGTTGCAGAGTTTTAAAAAATTCAATTTGGTTCGTATTAGGTGCGTATATATTGAACAGTGTCATGGTAGTATTTCCCATTTTCATGTCTATATGTAACCATCTTCCTAAGGGATCAGCTGAAATAAATTTGAAATTTGCAGTACATCTCTTGCTTACCAAAATTGCAACTCCTGCTTTTTTATTTACAGCTGGTGCATAAAAACAATGTTTTATCCATGTATCTTTTAATTTTTTAGATTCTATAGCTGATAAGTGTGTCTCTTGAATATAGCAGATATCTATATTTTGTTGTTTCAGATATAAAAGGGTTTTCTTTCTTTTGATAGGATGGTTCAATCCATTAACATTAAGCGATAATATTTTAAGCTCCATTGTTAGAATTATTAATAACAAATATGAACTTCAATAAATTATGCAATGTATATTTTCTTTGTAAAAATTTAATTTCCCTTAATTTATTATAAGATATATTTCTTTTCTCCCTTAATTTCTTACAGATTATATTAATAAAATCCCCGAAACCCATCCCTACACCCTCCCTTATCCCACCCCTTCTTAGAATGCGATAACTTGAAGTCAAACTATCAGACTAGCCCTCTTCCCCCTCCCAAGCAATTCATTTCATTATTTCCCCTATATTCTATAAGTTGAAACATTTTAAATACTTAAATTCCTGTTTTTCCTCTTTACATATCTCCCAATTCAGTGTTGTAAACCTCATATCCATTTTAATATATATATATACTTATTTTTATTTTTATTTATTTATATATTTTTATTTTTATTTTATTTTATTATTTCCCACTATATTAAATATTCTGACGAAATTCTCTATTTCATACATCTTATCCATATGAAGAAATTTAATATACATTTTTCATTTATATTATGAATATATTACTGAAACAATTTAATCTGAATATACGATTTTACTTTTTGTTTCATAAGGGAAACATCAATCTTTCCAATTTAAACAACCATTCATATTCTCAAGTGTACATATTCCATTCATTCCATTCAAACCTTGTAATCATTCTTTCCTTTCATCTTTACTAAATAAATATCACTATTTTTCCCATTTGCATCCACATACCATTTTTTTTTTTTTTTTTTTGAATAAGTGACGGATGTATAAGATCTGTCCTGTATCTAGTCTAATCAGGCAGCACATAGAAAAGAAACAATGGATTCTGATATTTTAGACACTTTAGTTCCACCTCCAAGGGTTTCAGTTCTTACATTCTTGTCTGTTCTTCTTAGATTATTGTCTTTACACCGTGTTTCATGTCTAGAATCATCAGCTCTTCCTGTATCCGGCTGTACTTTGTTATTCTTTGCTGTGTTGTTCAACAGATTCTAAAAGTTAAGTCTTAGTCCATATTATAAATGAAGCTGTCTCTTTCATTTTCACAGCCAGCTGTTCTCTCCTATCACCTCTGTTCTTCTTCTTTAGAATCACTTCAGAAAAATGTCCAGCCTTCCTTAAGGTTCTTGAGAATTCCCTTTCAAAATTCCATCACTCTTCATTCTGTTTCCTTGACGTCAGGTAAATGTGAATATTTGTTTACTTACTGCTATCACTATTCTTAAGTTCCAAAACAGTTGGTAGATCATTTTCAGGTATCATTTTACATCCTTTTAAAGCATATAAAAATTATATTTTTCCTATATTTTCTAGATATAAATATTTTATCTATTTAAAAGACTTTAAATAAATATTATTAAAATATATTTCATTCATCTTTCAGATACCAATATATTTTAACTCATAGGTAATTCAAGAGATGATATAAATTCTTTAAGTTTTGCTGGATCTTCAAATTGAAAAGATTTTTCTTTATATGTAATTCTCATAGATGCTGGGTAATATAATCCATATTTAGCACCTATTTCTTTCAATGGTTGTCTTAGGAGTAAAAATTGTTTCCTAACTTATACAGTTTCTTTAGCAAAATCCTGAATAAAAGACAGTTTAGAATCTTTATATGTGAGATTTTTCATCTCCTTTGCAGCTTGTAGGATATCTAAAACATGCTGAAATTTTCTTACCCTGAATATAACAGTTCTTGGTTTCTCTTTTTCTTGATGTTTCTTCTTGCCAATCCTGTGTGCCTTTTCTATTTCTATTATTCCTTTTGTTTTTATTGGGAGAATTTTTGGAATAACCTCTTCTAGGAAAGAGATCATATTTTTTCCTTCAACATCTTCTCTTAATCCAATAATTCTTAAATTTTGGTTTCTCGATCTGTTTTCCATATCAATTAATTTTTTTTTCATGTCCATTAATATGGTATGATCTTCTTTGTAATTTTGCTGTAAATTTTCAATCTTTTCCATTTTATTTTCTATCTTGTCCATTCTGTTGTTTAATATGTCAAATTTATTATTTATAATATTAATCTCCTGTTTCACTTCCGTTATATTAATGTTTATTTTCCTTAGTTCTTCTAGCACTTCAATAAAGTCCAAAGCATCCATTGGCAGAGGAACCTCACTTGACTGAGAGTCTTCTTTCATTCTTTTTGTCTTCCCAGTTGACTTAGAAGGAACTTCATGGATCTTTTGCTTAGTTGAAATCATTTTCAGGAATTTAATTTTAAATCAGAAGAAAAATTATTATTCAAATTCAACTGAAAAATGCTCTTAGAGAGGAGCTCAGCCGTTAGCCAGCCATCTGCTTGTCCTCCAAGTTCCGGAATCTAGCATTAATCATCTTAAATAAAGCATTACATTTTTTATTGATTAAAATTGCTACCCCTACCTTTTCCCTATAGCTGGGGAAAAAAAACAATGTTTTACCCAATCTCCTTCCAATTTTTTGGGCTGTAAAGCTGATAGATGAGTCTCTTGAATGTAACATATATCTACATTCTGTTGTTTTAAAAATAAAAGTGCTTTCTTCCTTTTTATTGGATGGTTTAGGCCATTAACATTAAGCGAAAATAATTTAAGCTCCATTAAGAAATTTATTTATTGAACACAAACCATCTCAAATATATTATCTTATTATAATTGTTCTTTATAAATCTCATTTCCCTTAAATTACTTTGTAAAATTTCCCTTATTTTCTTTATTATATTTCTATAATCCCAAAACCCCTTCCCTATTCCCTCCCATAATCCCTCCCTTTCTATTTTGCGAAAACTTTAAGACATAAAATCAGACTGGCCTCCCTACCCCTCCCCTAAGCATCCTATTTCATGAATTATGTCATAGAGATTAATCAATCCATATACTTTCTTTCAATACTATAATTGATAAAAATAATTAGTTTTCCAGCATATTTCATAAATCTATACTTTAAACTATTTCCATAACCAGGTGTAAAAATAAATGTTTCATTGTAATCTTTAAATTAATATAATTATCTTAAATACATAGGAATTCTCCATGTATTTTCCCCTTAAACATATCAAATTCTTTTTAAAAAAAAAATATGAATACATTACAATATTTCAGTCAACCATGCACTCAATCTAATCTGTATTTCATAAAAATTTAGTTTTATCCATTCATCCATTTCATATTAAATATATTTCATATTAAATATATTTTTCATCTTCGTACTCATTTATTGTTGACCATTTCTAATCCCAAAGTCAGGTCAATGTTATAAGCACAATAGTGACCCTTACTGTAGTCAGTGAAATAAAGAGATGCAAACCCCAGGCTGAAGAAGCTGCAGAAAAGCCTACCAGACGAAGAGTCGGAAGAGAAACATGAAAACAACTCGAGTTTTCTTTTCCTCACCACCCTGGATCTTCCTCTGACTGTATCCATCTTCTCAGTGGTCATGTCCTGAGCCATCTGTTCAAGCTGCTTGGTTTTGCCATCCTTAGAACTCATTGCGGACCTGGATTTCCCCCTACCAAGGCCCCACGCGGGACCCCCCTCTCTCCATTACTGCTTTCCCATCAAGCCAGAAAAAACAGCAGTGCTCCTGGGTTAACCACGGCGGCAGCTTCAATTCAAGAAGTTGGAGATGGACCCAATGACGTCAGGGGTCTGCCCCATACAGTGCCTGCCCATTGAGCCAGAAAAGACAGCAACTGCTGGTGCAGGAAGCCCGGGAGCTGCAAATCAGAGTCGCCTCCATTATCCCTCAGGTCAAGTATTGGGCTCCCTGGTTAACCGCGACAGCTACTTCAATTTAAGAAGTTGGAAACGGACCCAATGACGTCAGGGGTCCACCCCATACAGTGCCTGCCCATTGAGCCAGAAAAGACAGCAGCCGCTGGTGCAGGAAGCCCAGGAGCTGCAAATCAGAGTCACCTCCTGTATCCCTCAGGTCAAGTATCGGGCTCCCCCTGTTGCCACTATCTCCACTTCTCGCCTCTCTTCTGCCGCCTCAACCGCTCGGGACATCTTCTACTGGAACACACTCAGGTTAACTTCCGACGTCAGTCAGGGTGCTTCTGGCCACGGACTCTCTCAAAATCAGCTTACAGCCATGTTTCTCCTCGGTTCTCCAAACAGATCCGCATGTGCAGCTGGGGTCAGGAAAGAATCCCAAGAAGCCTCCCTTTGATATTCACTATCCCACATAACATATTGACCCGTAGTCAAAACCATGCGCATGTCTTTCCAATCTTGTGGTATTAAAGTATGCGCCCCAGCCAGGGTCTCAAATAACCCGGCTGTGAAATTACTTCATAAACCTGTCTCTGAAATTGATTTATGAATTTCTTGCAACATTGCAAAGGATAATGGTTAAGTAGCTATCTGTCCTGGACCATTAGGATCTGGGGCATATGTGACTGGGTAGGCTTGAATTAAATCTTTCATGTCCTCTGGTTCTAATTGCCCTTCCTCTCTGGCCTTATCATTGCTTGAAATGCACTTAAAGGTTGCGCTGTTTCTGCCTTTTTTTCCCCCTTAAAGGAGCAGGGGATACCTGTGCTGGAGGTATGATTTTTGGATAAGTGGTCTGACTTGAATAGTCAGAACACTTAACAATTAGACCGTCGACACCTTGAAGGATGCCTCAGTCCCCACTTTCTCCAAGGCACATTTGCACTTCTGCCATACGCTTAATATGGATGCCGACGCCCTAGGCGCAGCATACAAAACTTTCCCGACTCTAATCCAATCTTCTAATTTAAGAGATCCCTCTTCTGGATACCAGGGGCAGTGCTCTCCTATTTCCTGTACTAAACATTTTAACTGCGAATTAGATACCTTTCTATCTGTATGTCTCAGAATATATTTCAATTCATTCACATGAGCACACTGTAAATCTGACAGGGAGTTTCCCATACTTACTCGAGAGGATCTCGGAGGATGAGGTGCACCTAGTCTTATCGTCAGATGGAGCAAGCAGAGCGAAGGGTCCCTGTTCCAGTCGCCACTTGTAGGGATGCGAACACAGCAAACACACACCAAGTTTGTTTCATAGATACAGGATACGAGTCGGGAAGGAGGCATTGCCAGTGGCTAGCTCCTAGACCCTTTTATTATGCTTCTAGGCTAATGACATCATAGTAACTCCCCTATGTACATCTCTAATGATTGGTTGAGACAAAGGTACATGCTTTGACATCGTGCCACCCTTAACTCTGCACATAGGCATATCCTGATTAGTACTTAGACAAAACCTGATTCTCTGCAGGTATGCAATGCCTGGCAGAAGTCCTTTACAACTAAGAACTAATCAAATTAAGATAAGGGATAATTTGTGCCAGGTAAGGGGGAGAGAGGGAAGAAGTTTGTATTCTGTCACAGGGCCTCAGGAAATTAGTGTGCTGATCTTGCCCTGTTTTAGAATGACATCCTTTCAGGGCATGGCACTTGAATATTAAGCCCCCATCTTATATTTGAGTCAACCATTTTTTCCCTCCTTTTTTGGGGGAAAAATGGGGGTCTCGACTTATATTCGGATCAACTTATATTTGAGTATAATACGGTATCATGGTTTAACAGCATACCTTAAAATTTACTGTGAATTCAATTGTAAATAACACGAGTGCATGCATATCTCAATTTCAAATTTTACTGAAATGTAAAATTTATGAAAATAAGTGTTATTACTTTTGTGTGTGCACACACATACCTTCCTAACCAAAGAATTAAATAAAATCTAGCTAGTTTTTTTTTTTTAATTTTAGGGAACTTTGTTGTCCTTACCATAAACTTAGCCTAGGCACATATATTCACTAGCCACCTAATGCTCTTTGGAATTTCAAACAAGTTTCACATGTATTTAACCAATCTAACAGAAAACAAAAACCTTCAAGAAAACAAACCTTACAGATAAGGTTTTCTTGCACCTGCATTTTAACAGAGAAAGGAAACTAGAACTTTTAGGGATGCATGTAAATAGATTATATTTAGTTGAAATGGCCAACCTCCTTAAGAGGTATGTAAAAAAGAAAAAAGTGTATAGTGTATTTAGCTGCAATAGTAAACCTAGGGCTCCTTTTACTAAGCTGTGCTAGTGATTTTAGCGCAGGCTAAATTGCCACGCACTAGACGCTAACGCCTCTATTGAACTGGCATTAGTTTTTCAGCATAGCGTGAGGGTTAGCGTGCACAAATCTGCAGCATGTGCAAAAAACGCTACCGCAGCTTAGTAAAAGGAGCCCCTAGTATTACATGTGTATATACATAGGATAATTGATTTGGTATAAACGTGGATATAAGTAGGATGATGGATTGTGGCATAATCATGCTGGTATTAATAACTCTTTAACACCACTACAGAGCTCCATGTATTTCAGTATAGAGCCTATGTATTGTAACACCTCACAACTCCATATGGTAACATCTCTACAGAAGCTCATGTAGTGTAGCTCCTTTGCAGAGGCTCATGTAAACTGCTCTGATTTGACTCCCCAGTCATTAGTAGTGGTATAGAAGCTCTCAACAATCATAATCATTTTCAAAGCAGGGTCAATATTTAGCTAAGGCATGTTAATTATTTATATTAGAACTTAGATTTGTTAAGCCATATAGGATTTTCCCATTATATTTTACTTACACTGTTAATACATTAGATTGTGAGCCCACCGGGACAGATAAGGAAAAAGCTTGAGTACCTGATTGTAAAACCGCTTAATCTTGATAGGCAGTATATAAAAACCTAATAAACTAAACTAATATCTACAGTGCACATTGTGTGTGTGTGTGTGTATGTATATGACAAATTTCTTCCTGATGTTTCGTTACCTTATTGTTCTTGTGTGTGTGTGAAAAGGGTGGTTCTTTGATTTCTATGCCATATTATACCAAGGTATATTATTGTGTTATTAGATTTATAAGGGTTTTCCATATTTCCTTTAAAGATGTTTTTCCTCATACTGATCTATTCAGCTGTTTGTTGAAATGTAATTGCAAAATAATTACTACTAGCTGATCACCCTGCGTTGCCCAGATATCCCAAACCCAGTCCAGGATAACCCAATCCCAGCAGCAAGAATGGCCCTCTCTATGGGGCTGAACTTGGACTTAAATGGCATCGGAAGTGTCTCAGGAAGCCCGAAACTATGGATTAGACCAGTGGTTCCTAACTCTGTCCTGGAGGACACCAGGCCAGTCGGGTTTTCAGGATAGCCCTAATGAATATGCATGAGAGAGATCTGCATATAATGGAGGTGCCTGGCATTCAAATCTGATCCTTGTATATTCATTAGGGCTATCCTGAAAACCCGACTGGCCTGGGAACCACTGGATTAGACACTTATCTTTCATATCCTGTAGTCGGGCCTCATGCTGCTGTACTCAGGGATCTGAAAGTCCCTCCTTGAAGGCCGCAATCCAGTCGGGTTTTCAGGATTTCCCCAATGAATATGCATTGAAAGCAGTGCATGCACATAGATCTCATGCATATAAATTGGGGAAATCCTGAAAACCCGACTGGATTGCAGCCCTCAAGGAGGGACTTTGAGACCCCTGCTCTTGATGTAGCAGCTCTCTCTTTCACATCCTGTAGTCAGGCCTTATGCTGCTGGACTGTCTCTGAACCTCTAGATGTAGCTGTTGGAAACTTGCCTTACGTTTCCTTGGAGGTATTGTTACAGCAATGACAGCACAGCACAGTGTGACATCATGCCCCAAGCTTCACACAATTGGTCAAAACAATAGCTGTCTTTTTTGATGATTCTTTACCCCAACAACAAAACAATATCTGTCTTTTTTGATGACTTTTTACCCTCACAGTATTTTTTTCCCAGATAGTTATTGATATGTATACCAAGTTTGGTTGAAATCTGTCCATGCGTTTTGGAGCTATGCCGGAACATACATACAAAAAACAAAAGTAATTGACTCCATAATATCCACAAAGAAGAAAATCCAGAGAAAACCAAAAAAACTCTGTGGAGTGACGATGTTCCCAAATGGATTTTATTTGAAAGTATCAAAGTTCCAAAGGTACACTAAAATCATCCACATAAAAGTAAATCATCCACATAAGAGCCTTAAAGGACCTAGTCCGCTAGGGATACAGGACCCAACACGGTCCGCGTTTTGACAAAAAGTCTTCTTCAGGGGTCCCTGGGGGACCTATAAAGGTGAGTACGTGGGAAATAATTGTGTGGTGAACCAGAAGTGAGACACTGCTTGCATTTGCAGTGTCTCACTTCCGGTTCACCACACAATTGTTTCCCACGTACTCACCTTTATAGGACCCCCAGGGACCCCCGAAGAAGACTTTTTGTCAAAACGCGGACCGTGTTGGGTCCTGTATCCCTAGCGGACTAGGTCCTTTAAGGCTCTTATATATATGATTTACTTTTATGTGGATGGAATTATTTTATGAGGAACATACACACATACATACATCTGATTTTATATAAATAGATGAAGGCTGTATAATATATTAATGTCTATTACTACTACTATTTATTATTTCTATAGTGCTATCAGATGCACGCAGCGCTGTACCTTAAATACACAAGAGATGGTCCCTACTCGAAAGAGCTTACAATCTAATGTGCAGATCAAATCTAGTAATGGTGGTGGTCTTTACTGAAAATAATACCGAGGGTAAATATTGCACGAGCCCATCATCACCATAAAAATAAAGGGCTAACATAAGCAAAAGACTCATCTCTGTATGGAGCTAGAAAGCTGGTTGCTAAATGCTGAACAAAATACTCAGTTAGTGAACTAATCAGTTTGATAAAAGGGCCCCTTAGTAACCCGAAAGCTCACCCCAACTCTCCTTCACCCAGCTGGATCGATTAGGGTCTACATCAAAGTAGTCAGCGTGGCTCAATATCATCCTTCTATGTAGTTACGTTGACTCCCTTTGACTAATAAAGCAAATCAGACTTAAATCTTCTTCAGATACTTTCTGTAATGCCAAATCTAAGTCTCTGTGTATAGAAAATAGTTCCTTAAATCTTTGAAAATGAAAGTCTTGGAATTAAAGAAACTGATACAGAAATCATGTCAACTGTATAAGACAAAAAAAGTAATTGTCATGTGTATTCAAGTCCCATCTACCATATACCGTTGTCTAGAAAGGTTAAACAATTTCAGAGCAAATCTCATTAGCAGTTTTCTAACCTAATATGAAATGATTCACTTGAAGAGCCAGGCTAACAGAAAATCTATGCAGAGATCCTGAACATTAGGTTTGCTTTTTTAATATTATGTTGTCCACTCATGTAACATGTCACATTCAGTTCAAGTATTTGGGTCTGTTCCTTGCTTAGCTATGAAATAAAGTTGTCTTATTCATTTGGATTGTAAATGTATTTTGTGCTTTTACCCCTTGGACATTTTGGCCTGCATGTCTATCATGTTTGGCCTACTATTGACATCACACATTTGCCAACTTTCCCAGTTCTTGTGGCCACATGAATTGTACTAAAGTGACTGTTTTCAAGCGTCGGGCCCACAAAACTTCACCTCCGATGTCAATTCTGACGTCGGAGAGAAAGTTCTGAGCCAGCCAATCGATGCCTGGCTGGCCTAGAACTTCCTCTACGACGTTAGAATTGATGTCGGAGGTGAAGTCTTGTGGGCCTGGCGCATATACGCGCCAGGCCTGGCTTGGGGAAGCAGCAGGGAGAAATTGGCATGGTGGGGTGGGGTAGGGAAAGAATCGGGGAAGTGGAGAAATAGGCATGATGGCTTGGGTGGGGGGCAGGGGGAGAGAGAAAGAAAGGCAGAAATAAAGAAAGATAGAAATATTGGCTTTACAGAAGGAAGTGCAACCAGAGACTCATGAAATCACCAGACAAAAAGGTAGGAAAAATGATTTTATTTTCAATTTAGCGATCAAAATGTGTCTGTTTTGAGAATTTATATCTGCTGTCTATATTTTGCACTATGGTCCCCTTTTACTAAACTGCAATAGTGGTTTTTAGCGCAGGGAACCTATGAGCATCGAGAGCAGCGCAGGGCATTCAGCACAGCTTCCTGCGCTAAAAACCGCTATTGCGGTTTAGTAAAAGGGAAGAGGGTATATTTGCCTATTTTTGTATAGTTGTTACTGAGGTGACATTGCATATTTTAAAGTCATCTGCCTTGACCTCTTAAAAAACCCACAAATACAAATAATAATTAACATTTTCTCTGTGTACAGTGTGCTTTGTGTTTTTAAAAATTTTATTGTTAGTAGATCATTTTGACTTGGTCATTTTAAAAGTAGCTCACAAGCCAAAAAAGTGTGGGCACCTCTGGTGTAAGGTGATGCATGTCAGTAACAAAAAACTTATACAGGATGTCCAGTGCAGTACTTGGAGAGATTCCCCAGGAGACACTTGGGAGTACTGGCTGACAAGTCAATGAAGCTGTTCGTGCAATGTGTGGCGGCGGCGAAAAGGGTGAACAGAATGCTAGGAATGATTAAGAGGGGATCACGAACAGATTGGAGGTTATCCATGCCGCTGTACCGGGCCATAGTGTGCCCTCACCTGGAGTACCAAAATGGTAAAGTTGCCATACAATGAGATTAGAGAAACTGGGCTTCTCCCTTGAAAAGAGACTGAGGGAACATGATCAAAACATTCAAGATACTGAAGGGAATAGACTTAGCAGATAAAGACAGATTGTTCACCCTCTCCAAGGTAGAGAGAACGAGAGGGCACTCTCTAAAGTTAAAAGGGAATAGATTCTGCACAAATGTAAGGAAGTTCTTCTTTACCCAGAGAGTGGTGGAAAACTGGACGCTCTTCCGGAGGCTGTTATAGGGGAAAACACCCTCTAGGGATTCAAGGCAAAGTTAGGCTGAACCAGGTAAGGCTATGCTCATTTAGGGCACTGGACTTTGATCTAAGGGCTGCTGTGTGAGTAGACTGCTGGGCACGATGGACCACTGGTCTGACCAAAAGTGGCAATTCTTATGTTCTTATTTTCTCTGTAAACCGCTCTGAACTATTTGTGGTATTGCGGTATATAAAAATAAAATTATTATTGCATTCTTTGATTTGTTTTAAGTGTTACTTTATATGGTGTTGCAGTAATTGAACTTATGCATTGTTAGGTCATCTTCACTATTGTATTGCAAGCAAACACCTGTCCTAATACCTCCAGTTAGGGTTTCCAGTTGATAGATACTTTTATGTCCATCAGTTGGAAAGAAGGGGGGAATACAGGAATTTTCTGCATCAGAATTTTATACAGAAGCTGAAAACCTTCCACCTTTTTCCTCAGAGACTGTGCATACAGCAGGGCATACCTTTGGCTCACTTCTGTGTCTGTGTTTCATCTTGCGATGCACTGAACTAATGCAACTGAAATTTGTTATTGACACATGTTCCAACTTGATGTCTTATTTAGGAGCAAGCTGGGGCCACAGATAGAGCCAAGACTGCTGGATTTTCTATTGATGTAACGTCTAAAGATGTTTTGAGACTCAGGTCAAGAGCTCAGAACATGGGGCATGGAAAACATCAGTTTTTCAGAGAGGGCTCTTGGTCCCTGGCAGCCATTATGTCAGATGAGGGCGTGCTGCCAATTCCTGCTCCTGAGGTCTTTTGGCTAGGCTATTCCTGATGCTTGCCTGAAAAGAATGCTAAGACCCAGGCCACAGTCTAGTTGACTAATGCCTAGTTGACTTCTCCAGAACATCTGCCAGAGGCATCTATCCCACAGACCATGCTTCTGTATCGGTGCCCGAGAACACCAGCGGCCTACTAAGCTTCTGCATTAATAGGAAATGTTAATAGGCAAGACATTTGCCTGTAGGGATAATGTGTGTTTGCTTGCCACAGAATTAGTCCAGAACATTAGTGTGTAGTTATGTTCTTTATGCATTTTTTAGAGAATGACACGGTGACAAAATTCATCACCGTTCCCATCCCCGTGGATAACCACGGGAAACCATCTTCATGTCATTCTTTAAGGAGAGAGGGAAGAATCAGAGTATGAATGGCCACAACCACTGACCCACAAGCTTTGCTTTGAAGAATGCTGGTGTAGAAGGACTGAGGTTGAAATAGACACTAGAAAATGACATGGGATTATTTCCCACGGTTATCCGCGGGGACGGGAATGGTGATGAATTTTGTCACCGTGTCATTCTCTATTTTGTCTGTCTACGTCCTAGACTGGCTCATCTGAATTTTGATTTTAATTACTTTTTGGAAATGTTATTTAACCTATTGTGACAAGTTATTCTTACTCATCAGCCTAAAGCATCAGGCAAAGGGCCGAATTGTAGAGCCTCACCTAACAGCTTAGACCTTGGCCTAGCAGTATTAGCATTTCATAGTTTTCACAAGCAGTCCTGGTTGTAGAGGCAGCAGCTCTACCACTCCTAAGCTTTTTAAAGGTTATGAATATGCATTGCATACCTACCGCAGAATGTGCAATATGTAAGTAGGCCTAATTAGGGCTTACAAGAAAAGGAAAAATGTTTATATTTATTAAGAACTTTATATACCGCATAACGGCCTAAAAGGATCCAAGCGGTTTACAATGCATAAATCACATTCATCAAGAAAAGAACTCCATTAAAATAGAAAAGGAAAGATTAAGAACAAAAGTTAAAAAAAAAATTTTTTTTCTTCATAAATATTATAACAAACTACATTCAAATCTCAATGAACCATAATTTATACAGACAGCTAAAAATTCTCCATTACAGAATCAACCATTATATAAACACAGGTCACAGTCCCTAACTCCGTTCTAATTTGGGAAAGTCAATTGAAAAAAACGTGCTTTTAAACATCTTTTAAGATTTATATACGATTCTTCTTTTCTCAGGTCTATGGGCAGGGACTCAAGGATCTCCCGTACGAGGAACGGCTGGATAAGTTGCAGCTGTACTCACTCGAGGAACGCAGAGAGAGGGGTGACATGATCGAGACATTCAAGTATCTCATGGGCCGCATCGAGGTGGAAGAAGATATCTTATTTTTCAAAGGTCCCGTGGCAACAAGGGGGTATCCATGGAAAATCAGGGGCGGGAAACTGCACGGGGACACCAGGAAATTCTTTTTCACTGAAAGGGTGGTTGATCGCTGGAATAGTCTTCCACTTCAGGTGATTGAGGCCAGCAGCGTGCCTGATTTTAAGGCCACATGGGATAGACACGTGGGATCTATTCACAGAGAAAGGTAGAGGAGGGTCATTGGGGTGGGCAGACTAGATGGGCCGTGGCCCTTATCTGCCGTCTATTTCTATGTTTCTATGCCATAACCACGGAACTAAATAAAAGATTGCACAATCTCTAGTTGACGCAAGATGTGCCTTCAAGAAACAACTACCCTATTATTATTCAGATATCATAATAAATGCCTTGGGACATAAAATATCACCAAATTAGAAAGATATGAAGGCTGTAGCTGAAATAATGCTCTTTGTGCCAAATACTGCTGAGACATCTGTCGTAGGGTGTTCTCCCATCCCCTTGTCTTTGTAACTTTATGCTCTGAATGGTGTATGATTGTTCGGGTTGGGGTCAGACCAATTTATGTTCTTAGGCCCAGATTCTCAAAACTAATGTAGTTGCTAAACTGGTTTCCGATGGTATAGCATTTTAGCAGTGGATTATCAAAAAGGCTTATCTGAGGCTTTAGTGAGCTTTCTAGCAGTCTCTGCTACTGCCATGCAACTAGGCTCTTCAATAATGAAATGAGCACTCTGGTGGATTCTTAAAAATCATTGAGCTATTGTCCAAGAGCATAAATCAGTGACTGGTCCGGGGGTGCTTGTACAATGGCAGCACTGTTAAAAGTGCATGTAGTGGCGTATGTTTTGACAGTGGCTAATGGGAAAAAAAAATTACATGAAGAATCATGAATTGTCATCTGTTTTATTTTTTAATGGGAGTAGTAAAAGCACACTTCTTGAGCATGTGTATTATAGCCCCCTTTGGTAGCAGGAGAGATGCCCAATATCCAAGTTTAATATCACAAGTGGATTCTGCACGTTTTCTTTCATATTTCAACATCTCTTATTGGGTGTAATCTATAGACTACTATTTATTTGAGACTCATCCCTCCTTCAGATCAAGGAATGTTCAAGCCTAGGCATACACTGACACTTACAGATGACCTTGTGGGCATGGAGTTTTCTTGCTCATACATCTGGTTTTTCAAAGTCTTTAAGAGGCCAGTCCACAATACCAAGAAAACTGACACTTACAGATGACCTTGTGGGCATGGAGTTTTCTTGCTCATACGTCTGGTTTTTCAAGGTCTTTAAGAGGCCAGTCCACAATACCAAGACTATATTAGAGTGCAGAAAATGTCAGTTGATTAATAGCCTGTAAACTTATTCTGTGATGTTAAAGTACTAATCAATATCAGTTTTAGTCTCCTATAATATTCTTTATTTATATTTTCTGTCAGCAATTTCTCAGTAGTTCTTTCTGCCATTCCTAAATATTCATTTACAACATCTTCCCATATCTCCTGCATGAATCTTCTTGTGTATCTTTAAATGTAATTGCTGATTAATGCTTTTACTACACTCTAGACATACATATGATTTCTTTCCTGTATATATTTTCTTGCTCCTTGTTAAAGCTGACTCCACTAAAATCTTTTAACACATTCTGGGCATGAACATTGTTACTCTTGGGGAAATTACTCCTAATATGAACCCTCTCATGCAGTTTTAAATGTGATTGCCGATTAAAGCTTTTACCACATTCTGGGCAGGTATATGGTTTCTCTCCAGTATGAATCATTTTGTGCTGTGTTAAACATGATTGCCGAGTAAAGCGTTTACCACATTCAGGACAGGTAAATGGTTTCTCTCCAGTATGAATCATCTTATGTTGCGTTAAACATGACTGCCGAGTAAAGCTTTTACTGCATTCAGGACAGGTAAATGGTTTCTCTCCAGTATGAATCCTCTTGTGCATTTTTAAAGCCGAGGACTCACGATATCTTTTCCCACATTCTGGACAAATATACGGTTTCTCTCCAGTATGACTCCTCTTGTGTAGTGTTAAATGTGATTGCTGAATAAAGCTTTTACCACAGTCTGGACATGTATACGGTTTTTCTCCAGTATGAATCCTCTTGTGTAGTGTTAAATGTGTTTGCTGAATAAAGCTTTTCCCACATTCTAGGCATGTATACGGTTTCTCTCCAGTATGAATCCTCATATGCAGCTTTAATTTTGTTTGCTGATTAAAGCTTTTCCCACATTCTGGGCAGGTATATGGTTTCTCTCCAGTATGAATCCTATTGTGTAATGTTAAATGTGATTGCTGATTAAAGCTTTTCCCACATTCTGGACAGGTATATGGTTTCTCTCCAGTATGAATTTTCTTGTGCATTTTTAAAGCTGAGGATTCACGATATCTTTTCCCACATTCTGGACAGGTATAAGGTTTCTCTCCAGAATGAATCCTCTTGTGTAGTGTTAAATGCGATTGTTGAATAAAGCTTTTCCCACATTCTGGACAGGTGTATGGTTTCTCTCCAGTATGAATCCTCTTGTGCATTTTTAAAGCTGAAGAATCACGATATCTTTTCCCACAATCTGGACAGGTGTATGGTTTCTCTCCAGTATGAATTCTCTTGTGTGTTCTTAAGTTTGATTGGTAATGAAAACATTTGCCACATTCTGGACATGTAAATGGCCTCTCACATTCATGGATCTTCTGAAGACATTTTAAACCTGTTTGAAGATAAAAAGTTGTATCAATATAAAGACGCAGAATGTTTCTCTCCCATTTGAATTATTTGGGTATTCTAAGATATCATAAAAAGAAACATCATAGTCTTTAGGTAATGAGTTTTATTCCTGTTTCTATTAACTGTTAAATTGTTATGGGTCAATATTCAGCTGGGGCCACTGAGCATTTTCTATAAAGATGTTATCTGCTAACTAGATTAGTCCCAGATAGTAAATGCTAGGACATATCCAGGCACTGGTATTAAAAATCTGGTTTATCGGTGATGGTTGGAAGTTATGTGGGTACAGCTGGTATTCAGTGCAGTACCCACAGCTAACTAGGCACAGTTAGGACTGGTATTTAAGTGGTTTTAGTTGCCCAGTTAGCCATCCAGGTACCGGCATTGAATATCGCCACTGTCCATCCACATAATTTCAGGGTCTGATCAGACTCCACCACTACCTGGATCGTGCTGGGATGGTCAGCACTGCGACTGCTGTTTATATGGTTGACTATTTACTAGCGATTGCTGCTTTGCTCCTCTTTTTCAGTCTTGAATGTTGCCAAACAGACTTTCCTGAGTACGGGTCATGTGAGCCAAATGTGTCACCTCAACTCACCAAAGTGATTATAAAATTGAAACAGGAACTGCAGCCTTCTTGAGCAAGCTCCTTGGACTAGAGTGAACTCCTGGGGGCAAACTCTAGGGAGGGTTTGGGACCTTGCCCGCTAATGGTTCTTTGCCTTCCCAATACCCTGGTCTGATCAGAATGGATATTATTCTGGATGTCTCTCACAGATAGATCTCCACTGACATCTTTTTTTTCCAGGAAACTTTTCTACTCTTCCAAGTAGAAGCTTGGTCCTCTAATGAAAAACTTCCTTAACTAATTTTCTGGATGAGGTAGCACTCTCTTCAATATGTTTCCACCTCTCAGCGAGCATCACCTTGGTATTATCAAGCCCTTCAGAGTAGACAGTTGCACAGGGACAGACATCAAACCCATCCCTGTCCGTCCCCTCTGGAATCAAATCCATCCCTGTCTGTCCCCACACCAAATCTCTTCCGTCCCTGCCTGTCTCCATAAACTTCAGAATTAGTTATTTCATTTAATTATGCTACTGAATTAGAGGCTCTAGTAGAGACCCATTCATAAATAAGCAAAGACACTTTATTAATTTGGAAATATTAATTGAGAAGATTACATACTTTGTAAATGGGTCTCTGCCACAGTCTCTAATGTAAATATAAATACTCCAGCTGATGAGGACCCTCAAACTATGTTAGCTGAAGACTTCCTCCAAGCTAAAAAATCCCTTTTACCAAGCTTGATCGACATCAGCAATTCCCTAAGTCACAGATGCCTGCACCTCAGTGGCTCAAGGATGCTGCCAGTGACTGCTACGCTTGGTAAAAGGGAGTTCCAGCCACCTCTGGAGGGGGTCCTCAGCTGGTGGGGCTTGGGGATCCTCACCAGCTACAGCAAGGGTCAGCAAACACTTTAGCACTGGAGAAATAAAACCAGAAATACATTACAAATACATTTGCTATCTACATTTCCCAGAACCAACATACTTCAGTCAATAAAAGGAGATGATGTACTTACCCTGGTAATCTCTTTACCAGAAGACAAACGAGGCATTCTAGACACATGGGTTGTGTCCCTATGGCCTTGTGCCATCTGCCAAAGGAATCCAGTTTGAATTTTTCTCTGTGCCTCTTTTCTGTATTGCACTGGGCTCCTTAGCTCCACCTATAGTTAGTACTCAAGCACTAATAGCCACCAAACCAACATGAAGTAGAGACACCCATAACAATTGAGTTTATAAACAACTGTTCTGCTCAAAGAAGTAATATGAGAACATCAGCAACAAATAGCCAGCATAAACCTCAAAGGAGTTCAGAAACTAATCCCATATAAAAGAGGAACATATATACAATATTCTTCCCAGTCCCCAAGGGATGACAGGCATCCAAGAAACAACTTGGAGAAGCATAAACAGACTGAGACAGCAGTCAGGCGCAGGAAGGACAGGGTGGGAGCCTAGAATGTCTCACTTATCTACTGGAAAAGAGCTTACCAGTATAAGTACATAATCTCCTTTTCCAGTGCAATAGGTGAGACATTCTAGACAAGTGGGACATACAAAAGCAGTCCCCAAAACGCGAGGGTGGGCTTACTGTGTCAGCCCTCAAGACTGAGGACCCAAAGGCAGAGTCCTGTCTAGCTACCACATCCACTTTGTAAAACTTGGCAAACGTGTGTAGGGAGGACCACGTTGCTGCCCTGCAAATCTCAGGGGAGACTGCTCTAGCTTCAGCCCACGAAGAAGCTTGCAGAATATGACTTGCCAGAAATAGGAGACTGTGTCCCAGGAAGAACGTAGGCTGACAAAATGGCTCTACGATCCATCTAGGAATCGTGGCCTTAGAAGTGGGAGTGTCCCGCTTGACAGAACGAGTCAGCACAAACACATGGTCAGAAAGACGAAACTCATTTGTGACCTCCAGAAGCAGCACTCCCCGCATATCAAGTGTCCTCAAAACATGATCCTGTGTAATTGAACCCATAAGCTGAAAAACAAACTGTTTGAAAAGCAAACAGACTTCCTGATTAACATGGAAATCCCAAACCACCTTCGGCAGGAAGGAAGGAACCTGAAGGCATGCAGTGGTTCTGAACCAGGGCAAGGTCCGAACACAGGCCAGGTCAGCACACTGAACTCTGAGCCTTGGTTTGGATCTGAGGCCTTGTGAAGGAAGTATGGATCTTTTCTCATTTCCTCTCCCCTCCTGCCACATCGACATTCTATTAGCAAGGAAAATGCTAGCACCTTGTGACGAATGCTGAGGCATTCCCCCCTCCCTTCTTGTCACATGTTAACCTAACACACAGTCGGAGCATACTGCGAGTGATTTCTTTCACTCGCCGGCGCTCCTGCTGCCTTCTCCTGTCTCCCCTGTTAAAAACTATTTGCGGTTACCCCTGCGAATATCGGGGGAGAAACATAGAGTATGATGGCAGAAAAGGGCCAGCAGCCCAACAAGTCTGCCCACTCAAGAACCTTCCCTCCTTTGAGAATCCATCTTTTAAGTATAACTCTGCAGCAACCCCACCTGTTTGTCCCATCGTCCCTTGAAGTCGAGCAGGTTACTGGCCTTGACTACCTGGCGTGGAAGACCATTCCATTGATCAATCACCCTTTTGGTGAAGAAGTATTTCCTGGTGTCACTATGAAATCTTCTCCCCTTAAGTTTTAGCAGATGCCCTCTTGCCGCCGTGGGACCCATAAGAAAAAAGATTTCTTCCTCCACCTCAATGCGGCCCGTGATATATTTGAATGTTTCTATCATGTCCCCCCTTTCTCTGCGCTCTTCGAGAGTACAAGTGCAGTCTGCTCAGACGTTCTTCATATGGGAGATCTTTAAGTCCCGAGACCATCCTAGTGCCCATTCTCTGGATCGACTCCATTCTCTTCACATCCTTTTGATAGTGTGGCCTCCAAAACTGGACACAGTACTCCAGTATGACTTCAGGCTTTCGGCTGATAAAGCTCCTTCTGATGCAACCCAGCATTTGTCTAGCCTTGGCTGAAGCTTTCTCCACCTGATTGGCAGCTTTCATATCTTCCCGGATGATTACTCCCAAGTCCCTTTCTGCAACAGTTCTTGTTAAGTTCTCACCGTTCAAGGTGTATGTTCTGCATGGATTTCCGCTACCAAGATGCATTACCTTACATTTTTTTGGCATTAAAATTTAGTTGCCAAGTACTGGACCATTGTTCCAGTAAAAGTAGGTCCTGCTCCATAGTGTTGGGTCTGGTTGCGCTGTCAGGTTCTGTTGCCTTGCCCACAACGTTGCATAGTTTAGCGTGATCGGCAAATAATGAAATTTTGCCTCAAAGTCCCTGAGTTAGATCCCTTACAAAGATATTAAATACATCGGGCCCAAGACCGAGCCCTGCGGCACTCCACTGGTCACTCTTGACGTTTTTGATGGAATACCTTTTACCATTACCCTTTGAAGTCTGTCGTAAGCCAGTCTTCTACCCTTGCAGCCAGTGTTTCTCCTAGTCCTATCGCGTTCATCTTGTTCAATAACCTACGGTGTGGGACACTATCAAAAGCCTTACCGAAGTCTAAATACATGATGTCCAGGGACTCTCCCTGTCCAGTTTTTTTGTTACCCAGTCAAAGAAGCTTATCAGATTGGATTGACAAGACCTTTCCCTTCATAAAGCCATACTGGTGGGGATCCCTTAATCTTTCATCGTCCAGAATCGAGTCCGATCTGTTTTTAATCAATGTTTCCATGGATTTACTCACTATTGATGTGAGACTCACCGGTCTGTAATTTTCAGCTTCTGACCTGCATCCCTTTTTGTGGAGCGGAATAACATTGGCAGTTTTCCAGTCCAAGGGAACTTTTCCCTTGCTTAGGGAAAGATTGAAATACTCGGCTAAAGGTTCTGCCAGGACATCTCTCAATTCTCGAAGTACTCTGGGGTGTAGGTTATCCGGGCCCATAGCTTTGTTTACCTTTAATTTTGATAGCTCGTGGTAGATGTTGCTCGCTGTAAATTCCATGTCCCGGAATGGATTCTCTGAGCTCCTCTTTGTCTGTAGCTGAGGTCCAGATCCTGGCGCTTCACAGGTGAAGACTGAGCAGAAGTAGTTATTGAGTAGTTCTGCTTTGTCTGCGTCCGAATCTGCAAAGTTACCGTCAGGTTTCTTTAGGCGCCCAATACCGCTTGTGTTCTTCTTCCTGTCGCTAACGTATTTAAAAAAGGATTTATCACCTTTTTTAACCTGCCTAGCTATGTTTTCTTCCATCCAGAGTTTGGCCTCTCTGACTATCGTTTTAACTTTTCTAGATTTCACTAGGCAGGTTTCTTTAGATTCCGGTCGTTGTGATTGTTTGTAGGTTACAAAAGCTTTTTTCTTTTGCTTTACTAGTTCTGAGATCTCCGTAGAGAACCACTGTGGTCTATTTTTTCTGCGTCGTTTGCTCACGGTTTTTATGTATATGTTGGTTGCTTCTTACAGAGTAGATTTCAGAGCCGACCATAGCACCTCTACACTGTCCGTTGTGCTCTGGTTTTGCAGCGCTTTGTAGACATAGTCCCCCATGCCCTGAAAGTTAGTTCCTTTAAAATTTAGGACCTTAGTCGATGTATTTGACCTAGTGGTCCCTTTCTTGAGGTGGAACCACACCATGTTGTGGTCGCTGGAGGCTAAGGTTTCTCCCTCCGTGACAAAGTCTCCGTTGGTGAGTAACAGGTCCAGGATTGCCTGATCCCTGGTGGGTTCTAGTACCATCTGCTTGAGGCATGCTCCTCGCATGGAGGCTAGTAGCTCTTGCTGCCGCTGGTTGTAGCGGAGGGTTTGTTCCAGTCCACATCAGGCATATTGAAGTATCCCAACAACACTGTATCTCCACGCAGTATGATGTTATCAATATCTTCAATTAGTTCATCGTCTGCATCCTCCCTTTGTCTTGGTGGTCTGTATACAACACCAAGGTACAGGCATTTGTTATTGCCCCTGGCAAAGTTCACCCAGAGGGATTCTCCCTTATACTTGATGTCTGTGATTTTAGTAACTTTGATGTCTTCTCTAATGTACAGAGCTACTCCTCCTCCAGATTTGCCTTCTCTGTCGCGACGGAGTAAGTTATATCCTGGTATGACCATATCCCATCCATGGGACTCCGAGAACCACGTTTCTGATATCGCCACTACATCAAAGTTGGCGTTCCTCATTTCCGCTTCTAGTTCCAGAATTTTATTGCCTAAGCTACTATACCTGTTTTCTCAATTGCCGGTAAGAATCTCTGGAATTCAATTCCAGGTATAATGAGATTATGCAAAATCATACGTCTTTTAAGAAAAAGTTAAAACACAATTATTTGTGGACGCCTTTCTTTAACTCTGTGGCTATTTGTTTTAGATTTAAAGAATTCTGTATTAAGGAAATTTTGTGGGAAGATTGACTTATTTGTTTACTACATTTTATAATGTTTACTTGTGCTTGAAATTGTGCATGTAAATGTTTTGTATATCGCTTAGATTTAAGCAATTCATACATTTTTAAAATAAAAATAACCATTTGCTTCTCAATCCTGAAAAGATGGTAACATGCTGGATCTTGAATCACATTCCTCCTCCATCTGTAGTTCCCAGCCTTTTTGTTTCCTCACTCCCCCCAGTGGCTTCTTTTAGATAAATTAGTATAATTGTTGATTCACGTCTAAAGTTTTCAGAATACACTTCTTCTGTACTGCAGTTGGACTTTTTCATTTTACATCAACTTCACTGTGACCATCTTTTTCTTATTGGAAAGACCCCACACACGTTATACCATGCCTTCATAACATCTCGCTTAATTACTGTAACGTAGCATAAGCAGGTCTTCAATTTGCACTCAAATAGCTACAATCCCTTCAAAATACTGCGGAGCTAGAAGATATGATCATGTGATCCCATTATTCTCCCAATTACACTGGCTGCCTATCGCTTAAAGAATGCATTTCAAGATCCTGATTCTGACCTTCAAAGCACTTAATAGAGGGGATCTCAGAATATCTGGCAAAGGAAATTATACCCTACATGCCCATCAGTTGGACATCCCTTCGCTCTTCCAGGCATATTAGGACTCTACAAGAAACCATGCTTTTTTCTTTCATGCCCCCACTTTGTGGAATGCTTTGCACCTGGGGCTTCATTCTGAACTTAAAGTTATCCTTAAGATTTATTTGTTTTTGAAAGCTTTAAGGACAGTTGGAGCACGGCAGCAATCGTTAGTTATATCTAGTGTATTTTGGTTTACCTCTGTATACCTGTGACTCTTTGGAGAAACATCAGAAATAGTATACCTTTTTTCATAACAGCATGCCCTATTTCCAAATTGTTCACACTCTTGGTGATATTGCTCTTGAAACAAAAAATGAAGATAAACTAAAATAAAACAAGAAATGAAACAAACATTTTGGGGTTGTCCATCCCTAGGAATTAATGTTTTGTTACATTCAATGAATGAAAAAAGGTTTCACTTCAGCATGCATTCTCTGCTATATTTCAGGGTCACCTTTCGTTCCAAACCTTTTCTACACTGAAAACATGAGAAGTGTCTCACCCTGAGGTGGATTCTCTTGGGCAGTAATAAATGATATATCTTACCAAGGCTTTTTCCACAGGTGTCATGTAGAATTTTCTTCCCTTTCTTCTCTCCCTGGTGGAGCTTAGAAGTCATTTGGTCACTGTATTTACTTTGTAAGGGTCTCTTTTCTCTCAGGTGTCTCTGGGGCTCAGGGATGTTTGTGAGTTCCCTGTCACTTTTCTCACACTCAGTAACTGCATCCAGGGAGTCTCTTGCAGGGTCTCGTTGCTTCTTCTCTGATTCCTGTTGATAATTCCTTATGTTTCTACTCTCATTCTTCTGTGAAATATTCTCACTGACATTTCCTGATTGTTTTGAGATACGTTCAATTTCTAGAAGACATTTTTCTTGATTCTCCACCCTCTTCGTCTCCTGCATTGTCTCAGTACCTGCTAGAGAGAAACAAAAGACTGTAATCATGTATGGGGGCATTTGTTCAGTTTCTTGTATAAGAACAAGTTTAAGTGTTTATGCTAAGATGTATAAGTAAAGTGTGCTCTATGGACTTAAATCCCCAGAGTGCTTTGCTTTTTCCAGAGAGCTAGGCTACATCCACAGAGCTTAAACCCACCCTTCTTCAGTCTGAGAGAGAACAGTTGCCATATTTGTAGACCACATGGCTGTATGAGACTAGCACCAGGTTTTCTCCCTTTATTTCTAACAATCTAATGCAGCTTAGGTTGCAATATCTAAGTCTGGAGCACAGTGTTATTTATCACAAGGTGTGTGGACATACTCCCACTTTCCCCTTGAATAGGATGGCTTGGTAGAGTGAGAAGATTCTGTGGCAGTTGAACTGCCTTGAAGTCATCTATTGTGTTTATTCTTTACTTCATGTTATTAAAGAAAGTTGTTCAAGAATTAGAGTCTGACTGATAACAATAAGACTACAGAAGTAAAGGGCAACTGAATAGGAGCTTCATACAATTGCCAATATAACTCAGAGTGAGTTCAATAGTGCTTGGCCATTCAGAGGTGTCCTCGTTTTTCAGTACAAAACCTAAGGAAATCTATGGTAAACTGTTCAATACAAGTTGTAAACTGCGCAGTAACTATGCGCTACTAACAATCAAGAAACAAATTTCTGGGCTCACATGACTACATGGGATTACTGATGTTAAGAAATTCTGCAAATTAGCACATAAGTCTTCAAATCTTTCATAACCTAATTTTAAAAATAGAGAAACTAATTTTCCAAATAGCAACAATAGCAAAAATAACAATCAAAGAAAGGTATAACAGCAGCAAATACAGTCCATAAAAACAGATCTTAGCCCCCCACAACTACAGCCAAAGTCTTGTTCCTGCCTACAACCACCTCTGATCCCAAGATTACATTACATTACTGATTTCTATTCCGCCTCAACCTTGCAGTTCTGGGCGGATTACAAAAGAGACATCTGGACATTTCCAGGATGATTACAAAGAGACTTCTGGACTTTTCCAGAAAAGTTACAAGAAGAAGAACATTTCCAGAGGAGTTAACAAGAAGAATGGTGTAGTATAGTTTAGGGAATGGGATACGGCAAGGAGGATTGGGCTATTCCAGTGGATATACAATTCGGGATGCTGTACAGATAGGATATAGTGCAGTTTCAGTATATATGCAGTTAGGGAAGCAGTTGACAAGCTTGGGCTTTGAAGGGAAGGGTAACTGATGAAGAAGGGAGGATGGGGGAGTCACACGGAGGGGAATCCAGGTTGGAGTTATGACATCTGTATAAATTTTTTGAATAGATGGGTTTTGATTTCTTTGCAAAAAGATTTGAAATCGCTTGTTGTCATCAGCAGGTTGGAGATGGCATGGTCCAATTTCGCTGCTTGCGTCGCTAGCAGACTGTCAAACATCTTCTTACGCTGGGTGCCTTTGAGTGGGGGGTAGGTAAATGGAGTCTTAGATCTTCTTTGTCTAGTGGTGAGATTTTGGTTCAGGCGGTTGTTTAGGTAATTGGGGGCTGAGCCATTTATTGCTTTGAATAATAGACAGTATAATTTCCTTCTCTAAGAAAATTCTGGGCTGTAGAGGATCCAAAAATATATCAATAGACTCTTTGTTCTGAAAACAAGTAGAAAAGTTATACGATAACTTCAAAAAGAAGGATGATCTCAAAGAAACAACCCAAAGCATAAGAAAAAGAAAAGATTTAAATCTAAGCCTATTATTGCCAGTCTATTTTTAATCATTTTCCAATATTTATTAATTATACTTGAGATTATTGCCCTTCTGTTAGGTACCAAACAGCACAGGTTATAATAACAGTTTAGTACAGTCCTCGAGGGCCGCAATCCAGTCGGGTTTTCAGGATTTCCCCAATGAATATGAATGAGATCTATTGGCATACAATGAAAGCAGTGCATGCAAATAGATCGCATGCATATTCTTTGGGGAAATCCTGAAATCCCGACTGGTTTGCAGCCCTCGAAGACCGACTATCACCCCTGGTTTAGTACAATATAACGATGAACACCACAAAAGACAAAATCAACAATGATACAGGAAACAGTAGTTGATTCCATAGCTATGGATAAAAATCTACCATACTGTTAGAGCTCCCACAATGCTAAAGAATAAAAGTGAGTTCAATCTAAATGGGATTTTAACCATAAATGCTGGGGCAGAGAATTCTTCATGGCTGAGCCCTGTACAAGAAAGCCGATTTTGTACTAGGATCCAATTTTGTTCAAGATAAGAGACAGGATAAGATGATTCTGGTTCTAAGATCTTAAAGTGGGATAGGGTAAGGGATCAATAACTTACCCAAGTACTGTGAGAAATCTCAGTATAAAGCTCTGTGTGTCAGACCCAACCTCTTAAATTTGGCTTGATAAAAGTATGGTAACCAACGGGCTTCCTTCAGAAGTGGAACATCATGGTGTGACACATGTCTGTTGTCCGGCCAGGTCACCAGGATCCACTCTTATCACCTCCATATCTATAGTTGTCTCCAGCTCACTCCGGTCTCTGTCTCAATGTGATTGGGCCGACCAGTCATTACCCATCACTTCTTCATACCCAGGCATTTCTGGTCTTTCTTTTCATTCACTGGTTATGCTAAAGCAAGAACAAAACATTCTTCATTCAGACACACACTTCTAAAACCTGATCAGGCTCTTCTAACGCTTCCTGGTCACTACTGTGTCCTCCCTGGACTCCATTCTCCTACGAGTCCTCTCCAACCCTTCATTGGCCCTCGAGGTCTTCGGATAGCTTCTGGTATCATTTACCGCTCTCCACCAGTAGACAACGGCCCCGCAGGTCCCTCTGTCAGTCACCTTTGGTCAATGCTTTCAGGGTCTACAGGCTGCTTCCTCTTGGGTCTTCTGGCAGCTCCTGGTACCATTACCGGTCTCTCCGCCGGTTGCCACTGGTCACTCACCAGTCTCCTTCAGCCTACGACCTTGAACTCTTCTAGCTGCTTATGGGGCCACCACTGGCCTTCTCATCCTCAGCCTTTTGGGTCCTGGATACTCTTCACTGGTCCCTCCGAGCTCATCAAGCTTGAACTTGCCCTGGACTCCAAGTTCTACTGGGCCCTCTGGCTACTCCTTCTTCCTGACCCACTGCTCCCAGTCGCTCACTCTCCTGGTCTCCATGCGGACTCTCCCAATCACTTTCACTCCTGAGGACTCCTTCCAGTCACTCAGCCTCTCTCTGTAAGTCCTCTCCCAGTTGTTCAAGCCCCTGGTCACTCACAACCTCTACCAGGCCCTCTGCCGGTTATCAAGCTAGAGCTCCTTTTGGACTCCAAGCTGCACTGGACAGGACGGTCTATCAGGCTTACCAAGGATTAGGCCAGAGAGCAGCATTCCTCCCCTACAGGGTTGCCTGGATCCTGAAAGAGCTGTTTTCTCCATCTCTCTGCCATGGAACTGTTCTTTTCAGCATCCTACTTCACTAAGGGTGAGTGGACAGCTCCCAGGGGCCTTTGCAGGATCTTATGCAGATTAGATCCTTCTATCGGGCTTTCCCTGCTGGCCTGTGACAAGAACTTCACCCTGTCAGGCTTATTGAGGGTTAGCCCAGAGACCCGCATTCATCCCCTCGAGCCAGAATGCTAAGAAAATACTCAGAGATCAGTCTGAGAAAAAAGGCTAAAACCAGCCAAAGATCCTTCCTCAAATTCTCCTTCTATGATTAGAGTGAGAAAAATTCAAAATTTGGGTACAGTCTTTCAAACCTCTTTACCCTGATCCCAGGGCCAGAGTGGTAAGAGCTATTGTACAATCACAGCTGAATTATTGTAACTCTTTATACTGTGGTGTTACACTGAATTTCAAAAATAGGCTGCAATTGCTTCAGAATACAACTGTATGTTTAATTTTTAGAGCAAAACAATATGACTGGGTTACTCCTCTTCTGAATCAATTACAATGGTTGAAGATCAAGAAGAGAAGAGAGTGAATTTTAAGTTGGTTATACTTGTATATAAATTATTAGAGGGACTGGAACCAGAAAGTTTAATGAAGTATATAACTTTTCCAATAAATAGAGTTACTTCCTGGTATAAACAAACAGTCATTGAAGTTTAGCTACTCAATAAGTTCATATGGTCATTTGAAATCTTTGGTATGGTAAAATATGTTTATTCAACAAAGTGCAAGCATGCAAACATGACAAAATAAAACATTTTTCATATAAATCCGCACATTATAATCCCCCCACCACCCGCCCATATCCTCTTACAAACTCAGAGTGTGAGAGTTCAAAAAACAGACCGCTAAATCAAACATTCAAAAGACGACTCCTGGCATGAGGAGTAAGATCCATCCAAAAGTGTTCCCAAATTAACTGAAAACGACGTCCCAGACCACTAGCCAATGCTGCAAAATGTCTGCGCTCCAAGGAAGCTTGAACGAGCATTAAAAATCTCCAGTGACTATAGGTCGGGGGGGTCAGTGGACAACCAATGAGTCAAAATGGCTTTTTTGCCCAACAACATCACTCGGGCTACAAAACCCGACATACCTTTAAGTTTAGGAGACGTTATCTGATATTGCCCAAATAGTGCTCTGGGCGTGGGTAACCAATGCCTGCTCCATATAGAAGTTGTATATCATCCCAGACAAGTTCAAAAGTGCTGAATATGAGGGCAGGACCAAAACATATGTCCCAGTGTAGCCTGAACCTGTGCACATTTAGGGCAATTGTGTACTTGAGTTATTTCCATCATGTGTGCTCTCAGAGGTGGAATATACAGCCGGAGAAGAAACTTAAGCTGAAGTTCCCAATGAAGAACATTGGAGAACAACTTCTGCAAAGTCTTCAAAATCCTTTGTATTTGCAAAGCCGTAATCTCACACTGCAGGTCCTCTGACCAGGTATCAGCTAGGATTTCCAAATTAATATCCGGTTGCACATCACGAATTCCCACGTGATGAAAACGTAAGGGAATCAGTTGCTGAGCTGAAAAACTAAACATTTCCGAGATTGCTTCCCGACAATCCTCAGTTAAGTGAGTTTCTGGCAATGATTGTACATAATGGCGGATTTGCCAATAAGCAAACAAATCCACCTCCAACAGTCCAAAAGAGTGTTGCAAGGAGTAAAAGGAGGCCAGTGTCTCCTCCTCTGTATACAATTGAAAAAGATAATGTAGTCCTTGGGATGCCCACCTCCGTAAAGGGGGGTTCTGCAATCCTGGAACAAAGTCACAATTCCTCTGTATCGGGAGGTATGGAGAAATCAAAGAGGACCGTTTTAAACAAGCACAAACCCATCAACACGTCCGCCTCACAGGGGCAAAGAAGGGATAGTTCACCACCACAAAGCGGAGAGCCGGAGCTGAAACATGCAATAAATAACTAACATGATAAGGAGTTAAAACGGATAACTCTACCTGAGTGGCAGAAAAAGCACAGTTACTTACCGTAACAGGTGTTATCCAGGGACAGCAGGCAGATATTCTTGACTGATGGGTGACGGCACCGACGGAGCCCCGGTACGGACACTTTTAGAGTGATTGCACTCTAAGAACTTGGAAAGTTCTAGTAGGCCGCACACGCGAGTGCCTTCCCGCCCGACAGAGGCGCGCGGTCCCCAGTTAGGATAAGCCAGCTAAGAAGCCAACCCGGGGAGGTGGGTGGGACGCAAGAATATCTGCCTGCTGTCCCTGGATAACACCTGTTACGGTAAGTAACTGTGCTTTATCCCAGGACAAGCAGGCAGCATATTCTTGACTGATGGGTGACCTCCAAGCTAACAAAAAGAGGGATGGAGGGAAGGTTAGCCATTAGGAAAACAAATTTTGCAAAACAGATTGGCCGAAGTGTCCATCCCATCTGGAGAATGCATCCAGACAGTAATGAGATGTAAAAGTATGAACTGAGGACCAAGTAGCAGCTTTGCAGATTTCCTCAAGGGGAGTGGAACGGAGGAAAGCCACAGATGCTGCCATAGCTCGAACTCTATGGGCCATGACGGAACCTTCCAGTGCCAGTCCGGACTGAGCATAACAAAATGAAATGCACGCTGCAAGCCAATTTGACAACATACGTTTAGAAACAGGACGTCCCAATTTATTCGGATCAAAGGACAGAAAGAGTTGGGGAGATGATCTGTGGGGCTTAGTACGCTCTAAATAGTAAGCTAGAGCCCGCTTACAGTCCAAAGTATGCAGAGCCTGTTCTCCAGAATGAGAGTGAGGTTTCGGAAAGAAGACAGGCAGAACAATGGATTGGTTGAAATGGAATTCCGAGACAACCTTAGGGAGAAACTTTGGATGTGTACGCAGAACCACCTTGTCATGATGAAAAACTGTAAAAGGTGGATCCGCAACTAGTGCATGTAGCTCACTGACCCTCCTGGCAGAGGTTAGAGCAATAAGGAAGACCACTTTCCAAGTGAGAAACTTGAAAGAAGTTGTAGCCAAAGGTTCAAACAGAGGCTTCATTAAGGCGGAGAGAACCACATTGAGATCCCAGACTACAGGGGGTGCTTTAAGAGGTGGTTTCACATTGAAAAGACCCCGCATGAATCTGGAAACCAAGGGATGAGCTGAAAGGAGTTTTCCATGAACTGGCTCATGAAAAGCAGCAATAGCACTGAGGTGGACTCTGATGGAAGTAGACTTGAGACCAGAGTCAGACAAAGAAAGCAGGTAATCCAGCAAGGTCTCCACTGCAAGGGACGTAGGATCATGATGATGAAGAAGACACCAGGAAGAAAATCTTGTCCACTTCTGATGGTAACATTGCAGAGTGGCCGGTTTCCTGGAGGCATCCAGAATAGAACGAACGGGCTGAGACAACAGAGTATCATTCGAAGTCAACCCGAGAGATACCAAGCTGTCAGGTGCAGAGACTGGAGGTTGGGATGCAGCAGTGTCTCCTGATGCTGTGTAAGCAGAGAAGGAAACAATGGAAGAAGAATAGGTTCCCTGGAACTGAGTTGAAGTAGAAGGGAGAATCAATGTTGCCTGGGCCATCGTGGAGCGATGAGAATCATGGTGGCCTGTTCCCTCTTGAGCTTGAACAAGGTCCGCAACATGAGAGGTATCGGAGGGAAAGCATACAGGAACAGATTGGACCAATCCAGGAGAAACGCATCCGCTGCCAGACGGTGAGGAGAGTAGAGTCTGGAGCAGAAGAGGGGCAGCTGGTGATTGTGAGGAGCTGCAAAGAGGTCTATCTGAGGAGTGCCCCACTGAGCGAAGATGGACTGTAGAGTTAACGGATCGAGTGTCCACTCGTGAGGCTGGAGAATTCTGCTGAGTTTGTCCGCTAAGGAATTCTGTTCTCCCTGAATGTAGATAGCTTTCAGGAATAGTTGGTGAGCTGTGGCCCAAGCCCAAATCTTTTGGGCTTCCTGGCACAAGAGGCGAGAACCTGTGCCACCCTGTTTGTTGATGTAGTACATTGCAACTTGATTGTCTGTGCACAGCAGGAGGACTTGAGGAAAGAGAAGATGTTGGAAGGCCTTGAGGGCATAAAACATCGCTCCGAGTTCCAGGAAATTGATGTGATGCTTCATTTCCTGGGCAGTACAAAGCCCTTGAGTTTGGAATTCGTTCAAATGAGCTCCCCAGGCATAAGGGGAGGCATCTGTGGTGATGACAAGTTGATGAGGAGGTAGATGGAACAGAAGACCTCTGGAGAGATTTGAGGATATCAACCACCATTGCAGAGACTGACGAAGAGACGATGTCACAGATATGTGTCGTGAGCAGGGATCCGTCGCTTGGGACCACTGGGTAGCTAGGGTCCATTGAGGAGTGTGCAGGTGAAGACGTGCGAAGGGTGTGACATGAACTGTGGAGGCTATGTGACCCAAGAGTATCATCATTTGCTTGGCAGAGATGGAGCGTTGTGGAAGTACCTGCTGACATAGAGACTGAAGAGTTTGAAGACGGTTGGACGGCAGGAACGCTCTCATGAGGATTGTGTCCAGCACCGCTCCAATGAATTGAAGTCTCTGAGTGGGGATGAGATGAGATTTGGGTAGATTGATCTCGAACCCCAGAAGTTGTAGAAACAGGATGGTTTGGTTGGTGGCCAGAAGTACTGTCTGAGATGAATTGGCCTTGATTAACCAATCGTCCAGGTAAGGAAAGACTTGAAGGTGGTGAGAGCGTAGAAAGGCAGCCACCACAATCAGACATTTGGTGAATACTCTTGGAGAGGAGGCAAGACCGAAGGGCAGCACCTTGTATTGGTAATGACAATGATGGATCATGAAGCGGAGGTACTGTCTGGAGGCCAGATTGACCGGTATGTGAGTATATGCCTCTTTGAGATCAAGCGAGCATAGCCAGTCGCCCTGATTGAGAAGAGGGTAAAGAGTGGCCAGAGAAAGCATTCTGAATTTCTCTTTGACCAAGCATTTGTTGAGATCGCGAAGATCTAGGATGGGTCTGAGATCTCCTGTTTTTTTGGGGACTAGAAAATAACGAGAATAGAATCCCTGTCCCTGCTGATCTAGAGGAACCTCCTCTATGGCGTTCAGAAGGAGGAGGGATTGAACCTCTTGAAGAAGGAGGGAAGACTGAGGAGTGTTCAAAGCAGACTCTTTTGGCAGACTTTGGGTAGGCAGAGTCTGAAAGTTGAGAGAGTAGCCGTGGCGGATGATGTTGAGGACCCACTGATCCGAGGTGATATTTTTCCAACAGCTTATGTAATGAGCAAGGCGTCCTCCTATGGGCTGCGGAAGATGGGCAGATGGTAGAATACTGGCTATGTCCTGGAGAACCAAGTCAAAAGGGTTGGGAGGACTTTTGTGGAGGAGGAGGCTTCACCTGTTGTTGCTGTTGTGCTGGTCTAGGGTTTTGCCTCTGTTGTTGCCGCTGACGCCAAGGTTGTTGAGGGGCCGGTGGCAAAGGACGAGCCACAAATCGGCGTTGGTAGGCCGATTGCTGCAGAAAAGGCCTAGTAGGTGGGGTCTTCTTCTTTGTTTTGAGGAGAGTATCCCACCTAGTCTCATGAGCTGAGAGCTTTTGGGTAGTGGAGTCCATGGATTCTCCAAACAGCTCATCACCCAGGCAAGGCGCATTAGCCAGTCGATCTTGATGATTGACATCAAGTTCTGAAACCCTGAGCCATGCCAAACGACGCATGGCCACCGAAATAGCCGTGGCTCGAGAGGTCAGCTCAAAGGTGTCATAGATCGACCTGACCATGAATTTACGAAGTTGTAAAAGTGATGAAGAAGTTTGGCGAAAGGCAGATCTTTTGCGGTCAGGGAGGTACTTTTCAAAAGCTGACAAATTCTGAATGAGATGCTTAAGATAGAATGAAAAATGGAAAGCATAATTCCCTGATCTATTAGCTAGCATCGCATTCTGATACAACCTCTTGCCAAACTTATCCATGGCCTTACCTTCCCTGCCAGGAGGGACCGAGGCGTACACACTAGCTCCCGTGGATTTCTTTAAAGTGGATTCCACCAAGAGAGACTCATGAGGGAGTTGTGGTTTGTCAAAGCCAGGAATGGGGATGACCTTATATAAGGAGTCCAGTTTGCAAGGGGCTCCTGGGATGGTCAAAGGCGTCTCCAGATTTTTGTAAAAATTCTCTCTTAATATATCATGGAGAGGCAATTTTAGAAATTCCCTTGGAGGCTGTTCAAAATCCAGTGCATCGAGAAACGCCTTGGATTTTTTGGATTCAGCCTCCAAGGGAATAGAGAGAGAGTCACACATCTCTTTGAGAAAAGAGGTGAAAGAGGTTGCATCAGGCTTAGAGGATGGATCTAAAACAGAAGGATTCTCGTCCGCCGATGAACACTCCCCCTCAGAGAGAAGAGGCTCTTCGGAGTCACCCCACAGATCAGGATCCCTTACTTGGAAGCTGCGGTCTCGGGACTCCGGTGTGGAGGGTTCCAGGTGTCGAGTTTTGTGTGTCGACTTACCCGACCTCTGGGAAACGGTACCGGGAGATGTTTTGGGTTGTGCCGGTGCCGAAGTTTGCACAGCCTGGTGTAAGGTTCCGGCGCTAAGATCGGCATGGATACCGACGAAGCCGAATGTACCGGTACCGACAGAGTGGATGCAGATAAAAGAGGTTGCTCCACTGCCGGTACCGGTGGCTCAGACCGGACCGGGACTGAAAGGTTCGGTTTCAAAAGAGCAGGAAGGAGCTGCTGTAATTGCTCCTTGAGCTGCACTTGCAGGACGGCAGCAATTCGCTCGTCCAGCGAAGGCACCGGCACCGCTTTTTTCTTCTGCAGTACCTTCGGTGCTGCTCTACACTCCGAAGAGGAACCCGAGGTCGAGGGGCTCACCTCAATCGGTGCAGAGCACTTCCGCGGGCGCCTCGAGGTCGGCAGGAATGGGCTCGCTGCTACTGAGACCGGAGGACGCTCCAGCGGGGAAGGCTTCTTAGCCGGATGCGACGCTGGCGCGGTGTCGACGAGGTAGGTGCCAACTGCGTCGGGGCCGATGTCGGGGCCGGTGCCGCCGAATCCGACATATCAGTACCAAACAATAACCGCTGTTGGATCTGTCAGTTTTTTAAGGTTCTCTTTTTTAGAGTGGCACAGCGGGTGCAGGTGGACGCCCGATGGTCAGGACCCAGGCACTGTAAGCACCAGTTGTGCGGGTCGGTGAGAGAAATGGGCCTCGCGCACCGCTGGCACTTCTTAAACCCGGGTTGGGGGGGCATGAACGTAAAGACGGCTTCTGCCAAATCGAAGGCCGAGGCCTCGATGGTGGCAGCAGGCCCCGCCGGGGCAAAACCGAAAAAAGAAGAAAAAAGAAAAGTCTTTTTTTAAATTTTTTATAAGAAAATAAGAGAAAAAGGAAATACAATTTCCAGAAAGGTTTACACGAGCGGGAAGGCGAATGAGGAAAAAGTTTTCAACAGCCGTTGAAAGTGCGTCTTCTTAGCTCCGCGGAAACTAAGAAACTGGGGACCGCGCGCCTCTGTCGGGCGGGAAGGCACTCGCGCATGCGCGGTGCGGCCTACTAGAACTTTCCAAGTTCTTAGAGTGCAATCACTCTAAAATTGTCCGTACCGGGGCTCCGTCGGTGCCATCACCCATCAGTCAAGAATATGCTTCCTGCTTGTCCTGGGATAAATAAGATGTATCTCGAAACCAATTATTAATATGCCTCATCTGGCAGGTCAGGGCATACCATCGAATATTTAACAAACTATAACCTCCCCTCTCCCTGGGCTGATACATGTGCAGAAGGGTCATGCGTGGTTTCTTGCCCCCCCAAAGATAAAATTGTATGAGTCTGGAGAGTTGTACATGATGAGCATGCGTCAATAACAGCGATAAAACCTGAAAACGATATAGCCATTTTGGAAACAATACCATATTATACAGGGCCACCCGTCCTGCAACTGATAAGGGAAAAGTCTGTCAAATTTTTAACTGGCACCTCGTTTCCTCCAATAACAGAGACATTACATGTATATAGGGTGGACAAATCACGAGGTAACCAGACCCCTAAATATTTGAGTGCCGTAGGGGCCCAAGAAAAAGTAAATTCCCCTTCCCAGGTATCCTGAAGAGCTATAGGAATAGCTAAGGCCTTAGATTTATAATAATTCAATGTGAACCCTGAATAAAACCTAAACTCTTCCAGAGATTTTAAAAGAGGAGGCAAAGAAGAGAGAGATTGTGTTAGTGTAAATATTAAATCATCAGCAAAGGCCCAAACCTTTACTGTATGGTTAGCAAAAGTCATCCCTGTCACAGCAGGATCCCGCACTACGGTTCTTAAAAAAGGCTCTAGATAGAGCAAAAAAAGAAGGGACAATGGACAACCCTGCCGAGTTCCACGTTCTATTGGAAAACTCTCAGTGATGGTGTCATTAATTAATAAATGCGCTACCAGGGAGGTAATATAAAGTCTTTATTGCCCGTGCATACCAACCCGATACTCCCATATACTCAAGGACACCAAACAGAAATGTCCAATCAACTTGATCGAAATCACAAGCTGCATCTAAATTCACCAATAATAAAGGAATGTCATAAACTTGTGCATGGGCCATAGTTAAAAGTACCGTATGAACATTTTGTACGGACTGTCTGCCTCTCACAAATCCCACCTGTTCGACCCCGATGAGATCAGAGAGAAGTAAGGACAAACGGTCTGCCAAAATCTTTGCCAAAATTTTTACATCAACATTAAGAAGCGAAATCGGGCAATAAGACTCAGTGGAAGTAGCCTCCTTCCCGGTTTCAAAATTAGTATAATCCAGGCCTCATTAGCACCTAAAGGAAAGCTCCTTTGTGCAATGACATGGGTAAAATAATCTCTCAAGGGAGCACCAATCTGAGAGGACATCAATTTATAAAATTCAGCGGTGAAGCCATCAGGTCCGGGGGCAGAGAAATTCCTCTGAGTCTGAATCACCCGCTGCAATTCCCTAGATGTGATAGGGGCATTTAAAGTCACAATGTCTGCGTCAGGAAGCTTGGGTAATCCCGAATCCGCAAGGTAGTCCCCAATCAGGGAACTCGCTTCCTGACTACGCTCTGCAGAAAAAGTCCTGAAAGTAGGAGCGAAAGAGGTTTGCAATCTAGCACGTTATTTATGGTGAAGTCTCCCCATTCCATCTTTTATCCCCAGTAGAAAATGCTGTCCTCTCACCCTTTTCGTGAGATATAACAATTTACCTGCACGATTACCATATTTATGATAATTAAATTTTTGATAGAATAACATTTTTATCGTGTGTTCGTGAATATGGGTGTTCAGAGATGTCTCTATGGAAAGTATAGATTCCCTAGCGGCCGAAGAGGGACAGGCCGCATAATGTCGCTTAGCAGCCACTAATGCTCTCTCCATAAGAACATAAGTAGTCGCCTCCGCCGGGGCAGACCAGAGGTCCATCCCGCCCAGCGGTCCGCTCACGCGGCGGCCCATCAGGCATATTGCCTGAGCATAATGCCTGAGCAGCGGTCCCTGACTAATTTTATACCTACCTCTACACTTATCTCTAAACCTTCCACTGCTCTTATCTGTACCCCTCAATCCCTTTGTCCTCCAGGAACCTATCCAGGTCTTCCTTGAAACCCTGTACTGTGCTATTCCCTATCACGGCCTCCGGAAGGGTGTTCCATGTGTCCACCACCCTCTGTGTGAAAAAGAATTTCCTTGCGTTTGTTCTAAACCTGTCCCCCTTCAATTTCATCGAGTGTCCCCTTGTTCTTGTGGTTTCTTTCAAATTGAAAAATCTGTCCTTGTCAACCTTTTCGATGCCCCTCAGGATCTTGAAGGTCTCTATCATATCTCCTCTGAGTCTCCGCTTTTCCAGGGAGAACAGCCCCAGCTTCTTTAGTCTGTCAGTGTATGTAAGGTTTTCCATACCCTTAATCAGTTTAGTTGCTCCAGATGAATGATACCCCAAGATAGCTGGCGATTTCGGGCTATTACATAAGCAATACAATCTCCCCTAAGAACTGTCTTAGCTGTACTCTAAAACAATTCTGGGTTATTCATATGTTGACTATTAAACTCCAGAAAATCCTCCCACTTTTTTTTGTAAAAATTCTCTAAAATGAGCATCATGAAACAAATAACTAGGAAAACGCCAACGAACAGGTCCCCTGACACCAAAACCAATATTTACATCATGCCAAATCAGGGCATGATCAGAGAGAACCGCGGGTCCAATGACAGCCGAATCTACATTCAGAAAGGAGTGTCTAGTAGTAAGAATATAGTCAATCCTAGAAAATGTTCCATGGGCTCTAGATCTATGAGTATAATCCCGTTCCGTAGTATGTAATAAATGCCAGGGGTCCACCAAGTCCAAAGCTGTACATAAAAATGTAATTCCATGAGTCCCCATCCCTGATAGAGAGGGTCCAGGATTAGAACGATCACAACTAGGATCAAGAACCTGATTATAGTCACCTGCCAAAAACAAGGGGTCCCCTGTGTGGGCCACTAATATTGCTGTCAAACGCAAAAAAAAGGAGTGATCATAAACATTTTGAGCATATATACTCATAAGATAGAAAGAGTATGTACCCACGGTAACATGGAGCAATATGAAATGGCCCTGTGGCTCACGTTCTACTAGGCGGGTCTGCTGTGGCAGGGATTTGTTTATTAAAATGGCTACACCTGCTTTTTTTTTGTGGCAAAGAAGCTGCATAAACTTCGCCCACCCAGAATCTCTTTAACTTGGAATGTTCCTCGTCTGTCAAGTGGGTTTCCTGGAGACACACTATATCTGCTTTATAACGTTTCAACTGGTGCAAAATTTTTGTACGTTTAATAGGGGAGGTGATACCTGAAATATTCCAAGAAATTATGTGAAGAGCATTGGCTAAGGTCATAAAGGAGCAAAAAAATCTAATTGCTGAACTAATCCAATCCATCAACCAAAATCCCCCACAAGCTCCCAGCCTAACCCAGGGTGGATACTCCAATGATACATTACAGAAAAAGAAGAAGTAAATGAACCAGCTCACACAGAGCACTTGCAAGAGACATCTCCCACTCAAAATCCCCTCTCCCCAACACCCCCACCCAATTCCACCCCCCCCTTCCCTCCCTCCCCCTCTCCTCTCATTTCTATGCCCCCCCTCTGGATCAGACACATCTACAGATTAGAGAATGACACGGATGACACGGTGAAAAAATCTGTCCCCGTCACCGCCCCGGTCCACCATCCTCTGCACCGCCCCGTCACCGTCACTGGCATCCCTTTCACCGCCCCGTCACCGCCACTGCCATCCCATTCACCGCCCCGTCACCGTCCCCGCAGCATCCATATAAGCCTTAGTACTCTAATATTTAGCTTATTCCGTTCTTATAAATCAAAGTTCCTGCTGCTGAACTAGAGAAAGAGATGTTCAGCTGGCAGGGCTTTGTTTATAAATTTTTATCAACACAACTAATATACCACCATAATGTTTCCGACAGAGGACAAGTATGCAATAAATGCATTTTGCTGTTTCAATGCCAGTGCTCAGCAGAACAACAGACAGCAATATGAACATTCACCTTATGGACTGGGTGATATACATTTCAAATGTAGTACTTTTTTAATATACAAAAATAGGCAAAATTAGTTGCTGTTTTATCATTATATTTTCTTGCCATTGGTGCCACACATGATTTTAAAATGATAAACCAGTTCTGCTAAAGAGGGGAGAATACCCACAATGAAACAGTAAAGTCAAAAGAGGTACGGGGTAGGGATGGGGTGTTCACGCATGCAGCAGGGGTGGGGTGGAGAAGAGGGCGGAGGAGGGACATCACCAATCCGGGCACCTCTCACCCTCGTGTCAGAAGCAATAGGGATTAAGTGACTTGCCCAGGGTCACAAGGAGTGTAGCTCTAACCACTGGATTTAGAAGTTGGCTTCTTTTGGGATCTTTAACTCATCGTCGCTAGGACTCGAATCTGAGTCCGTGGCACCAGTGGCGTACCTAGGGTATGTGGCACCCGGGGCCCATCATTTTTTGACACCCCCCCATCTATATGAAAAATATGATTTTTAGTAACAATCCACATATCGCACCACAAGAGTGTACCTAGGAAAAGGCAGCATCTTAAACACTGCAGTGAGCACTAGAACACCAACACATACATTGTAAAACTAAACAAGCCAGATCCCGCACAGTCAATTGATCCTGTAGTCATTGCCAACTGAAAACTATGTTCTTTTCATACACACAGAACAGAGATACACCCTCGCCCAATATGGAATAATCACAAATTAAAAATAGAAATATGTAGACAAAAGTTAATCTGAACCGCCAAGAAACCAGACCCTGGATACAATGCAACACCACAAAAAACAGTAACACATGTCCTCTAATACAGTGCAAAATATAAAGACAGTAGATGTAAATTTGAAAAAACTGATACATAACAATCACCACTTTACAAATTAACAAATAAAAATAAAACAAATAATGAGAAATAAAAAAAATACAATTTTATTGGACTAATCCCCGTAAGCTCGGTCCCCATCCCCGCAAACCACCTGATTCCATCCACACAAGCCTTGAACTGTTTATATTAAAGTATAAAAAGAAACACTATTCTGTACAATTGTCAATTTATAAATCAGCGTCTTCTCACCACTCTTCCCCATTTCCCTTCAGCATCCTCAGCCCACTCTCTCTCCACTTTCCTTCAGCGCACGCACATAAAAACAAGCAAGTAATTTTATATCATTTTCATTCTATTCATTCATAGAAATTAAAGTCTAGATAATGCCAGTCACATAACAAAACATGATTTTACAAAAATAATTCCCTGCACAGTCAAGCCTGCAAGGATTACTAGATGTCTTTCAGCAGCTCCCCTCCCTCCCAACCCCTTACCTTTGTGGCCAAGTCAAAATGATCTACCAACAATAAAATTTTAAAAACACAAAGCACGCTGTACGCAGAGAAAATGTTAATTATCATTTATATTCTGCGGGTTTTCAAAGAGGTCAAGGCAGATGACTTTATGCAATGTCACCTCAGTAACAACTATACAAAAATAGACAAATATTCCCCCTCCCTTTTTACTAAACTGCGATAGCGGTTTTTAGCGCAGGGAGCTGCGCTGAATGCCCCACGCTGCTCTCGACGCTCATAGGCTCCCTGCGCTAAAAAACGCTATTGCGGTTTAGTAAAAGGGGGCCATAGTGCAAAATATAGACAGCAGATATAAATTCTCAAAACGGACACATTTTGATCACTAAGTTGAAAATAAAATCATTTTTCCTACCTTTTTGTCTGGTGATTTCATGAGTTTCTGGTCCTTCTTCTTTCTTCTCCTGCCCCCCCCCCCTCTTTCTTTCTCTCTCCCCCTGACTCTCCTCTTTATTTCTGCCTTTCTTTCTCTCTCCCCCTGGCCCCCCTCTTTATTTCTGCCTTTCTTTCTCTCTCCCCCCAGCCTCCCTCTTTATTTCTCTCTCCCCCTGACCCTCCTCTTTCTTTCTGCCTTTCTTTCTCTCCCCCTAGACCCCCTCTTTCTTTCTGCCTTTCTTTCTCTCCCCCTTGACCCCCTCTTTATTTCTGCCCTTTCTTTCTTTCTCCCCCTGGCCCCTCTTTATTTCTGCCTTTCTTTCTCTCTCCCCCTGGCCTCCCTCTTTATTTCTCTCTCCCTGGCCCTCCTCTTTCATTCTGCCTTTCTTTCTCTCCCCCTTGACCCCCTCTTTCTTTCTGCCTTTCTTTCTCTCTCCCCTGACCCCTCTTTATTTCTGCCTTTCTTTCTCTCTCCCCCTGGCCCCCCCTCTTTATTTTTTCCTTTCTTTCTCTCTCCCCCCCAGCCCCCACAAAGCCATTGTGCCAATTTCTCCACTTCCACGATTCTTTCCCTACCCTCACCCCCAAGCCAGCAGCCGATTTCTCCCTGCTCCTTCCCCGATGTCCTGAATTTCATCGGGCAGCAGCAGCATTCACAATTCACTGCTGTTGCCCGCTTCAGGCCTTCCTGTCGGGTCCTGTCTTCATGAAAACAGGAAGTAGGCAGGACCCGGCAGAGAACAAGGCCTGAAGCCGGCAACAGCAGAGAATTGTAAACTCTGCTGCTGCCCGAAGAAGGTAATGGAGCACCGAGGCAGACCGCTTCTCCCCCCTTCCAGACGAACCCCCGCTGACCCTCCTATCTCCCCCCCCCGTGAACCTTTCCGACCCTCCCAGCGAGAGCAGCAAACCTCCTTTGCGGCTTTCTCCTCCCTCTGCCGCATCACTGATGAGAAAGCCGACGCTACTGGAGGGAGGTTTGCTGCTTTCGCTGGGAGGGTCGGAAAGGTTCACTTGGGGGGGGGAGAGACAGGAGGGTCAGCGGGGGTTCGGCTTGGAGGGGGGAGGAGCGGTCTGCCTCGGTGCTCCAAGGCCTGGCGCCATTACCTTTTTCGGTAATGGCACCGATGCTGCTTTCGCTGGGAGGGTGGGAGCGCGATAAGGACCGGGCCAGCTGTTTCACCCCCCCCTAAGGCGGCACCCGGGGTGGACCGCCCCTCCCGCCCCCCCCCCTTGGTACGCTACTGCATGGCACCTAACACAGAATGGAATTAGTATGGCAAGGTAATGAAGAATGGTCCAGCAGCCCCCACCCTCCCTCCAGCTCACCTTATATTCCTTCCGAGTTTGCCGGCTTCCTTTTTTCCAAGCCGCACGCGTTCAAAAAGCCGTGCACGCGCGGCTGCGCGAGTCAATCAAACTTCTCCTCTCCTGCAACTTCCTGTTTCCGGTTGCGTCAGAGGAGAAGATTGATTGACTCGTGCAGCCGCGCGTGCACGGCTTTTTGAATGCGTGCGGCTCGGAAAAAAAGGAAGCCGAAAAACTCGAAATTTAAGGGGAGGTGGAAGGAGGGAGCTGGCTAAATGCTACGGGCGGGCGGGCGGTGGCTGCGGGGACCGCACGATCCTTGATACCTCACTGCGGAGACAAGACCATTCACCGCTCCACGAGGCGGTGAATGGTCTTGTCCCCGTCCCCGCAGCGACTGCTTTTTTTTCTTTCCCCATTCTGGCGGGTTACCCGCGGCTAAAGGTGGCATTCTCTACTACAGATCCCACCAACGTGGGCCTGAAGGTGTGTGAAATCACGAAAATATGCCCCCCCGAGCCCCGAGTCAAATCATCAAAAGAACCAATAGTGCATGAATATCCATAGGACCCCAAATCTGAAACTGATAATAGTATAACAATAGTGCAAAATAAACAAAACTTGGTAAACACACAGAAGCATAAGGGCCACCAATACAGCAAACCATGCTGTATAAGTTGGTAAGTAACTTCTGCTAATAAATGACTAGGTCACAGCTATATAGGTGTCGACCCTTATCAAGTAGGGTCCTGTAGTGAAAGCACATGAGTATTAATGTACAGAGCTGCATCTTCTGAGGTGTCAAAAGAGTGCCACTGGCCCTGATGTTGAAGGCGCAGAAGAGCCCGATAGAGAAACATAAAACGCAGCTTTTTCTCTGCTAAGGTAGAGCAGAGCGGGTAAAATTTTTTTCCGTTTCTCCAATAAAGCCGCAGAGTAATCCTGAAAGATGCAGACCTCGGAATCTTCAAATTTTAAGCTATCTCGAAGTAGTTTGTATTTGCGTAAAATCTCGGCGAGTTCACGCTGTCTCCGAGATTCTAATTAGAGAGCTGCACGGGAACAGGGACGATGGGGATCCCGCGGGTTCCCCCTTTGGGTCACGGGGATCCCGTGGGGACGCCCCCTAGGGTCATGGGGATCCCGTGGGGACGCCCCTAGGGTTGCGGGGTTCCTGCGGGGTTGGATGCACTCGAACCGCGAAGTTCGTCTTCTTTTCCCTACCTGTCCTGCCGCAGCACACAGCCGACGGAAGTCTTCCCGATGTCAGCGCTGACGTTGGAGGGAGGGCTTAAGCAAAGCCCTCCCTCCTTCCAACGTCAGCGCTGACATCGGGAAGACTTCCAGTCGGCTGTGTGCTGCGGCAGGGCAGGTAGGAAAAATTCAAGGCAGTGGTGTACCAAGGGGTGGGGGGGGCGGTCCGCCCCGGGGCAGCCTTAGGGGGGTGGTGCAGAGCCGGCCAGATCCCCTTACCTTCGTGGCGCTTTCCCCCGACCGACCGACAACAGGCCCGGTCCGACAAACCTCCCTGCCCTGTAGCCGTGAATCTAAATTACCTTCTTACAGCAGCTGGATTCAGGGCAGGGAGGTTTGTTGGACCGGGCCTGTTCTGTTGTCAGTCGGGTGGGGAAGCGCCACGAAGGGGAGAAGATGCTGAAGGGAAATGGGGAAGAGAGAGTGGGGAGAGATGCTTAAGGGAAATGGGCGAAGGACCCTGAAAGGACATGGGGAAGACAGAGGGAGGAGAAGGACGCTGACAGGACATGGGGAAAATGGGGAGAGAAGGACGCTGAAAGGAAATGGAGAAGAGAGAGTGGGGAGAAGATGCTGAAGGGAAATGGGGAAGAGAAAGTGGGGAGACGATGCTGAAGGGAAATGGGGAAGAGAGAGTGGGGCGAAGATGCTGAAGGGAAATGGGGAAGAGAGAGTGGGGCGAAGACGCTGGCAGGGAAGAAGACAGAGATGCCAGACTATGGGGGGAGCGGAGGGAAGAAGATGGATGCCAGACCAATTTGGAAGGGGGGAGAAAGGGAGAGGCACAGTAACAGAGCAAATGGAAGACACAGAGAGAAGAGAGATAGTGGATGGAAGGAATTGAATGAGAACATGAGGAAAGCAGATACCAGGCAATATAGGTAGGAAAAAAATTATATTTCTTTTTTTTTTTCTTCAGGATAAAGTAGTATATTAGTTGTGTTGATAAAAATTTATAAACATTAGAGGCTCTGGTAGAAACCCGTTTACAAAGTATGTATTCTTTTTTTGGGGTTTATAATTTTTATTCGTTTTCAAATTTTACATAAAGTGTACAAAATATTAAAATACAATTGATAAATACACAATATCACTTTTATATCTAATACATCATATTTTAAATATATTTTTATCCCCTCTCCCTCCCCCCACCCTTCTAATACTTTCCAATCATACATTACATATTGTATTTCATATTATATCATATTATGTAAAAATTATTTTCACTACCCTCCCCTTCATGTGTGTCACAAAGAAGATATTGAAAAGAAGAAAAGAAGAAGAGAAATCCTATTATTTATTCATTACAATATTTTGTCAATGGCCCCATATTTTTATAAAATTAGTATATGTCCCTCTTTGTATTGCTATTGCTCTTTCCATTTTGAATATATGACATATTATATTCCACCAAAATGTATAATTTAGGTTATTATAATTCTTCCAATTGTTGGTTATATGCTGAATGGCAACCCCTGTCATGATTAATAAAAGCTTGTTATTTTCTGGTGAAATTTGACTTTTTTTTCTCATCATCATTCCAAATAACACTGTATCATATGATATTGCTATATGATTTTCCATCAATTTATTAATTTGTGGCCAAATTGTATTCCAAAAACTTTTAATGTAGGGACAATGATACAGTAAATGATCTAACGTCCCTGGTTCCAGATTACAGTGCCAGCATTTATTAGACTTAGAGCTATCTAATTTTTGTAAACGTGTAGGGGTCCAAAAAGCTCTATGTAATAAAAAGAACCAAGTTTGTCTCATAGATGCTGACACTGTACATCTCATTCTCCAAGACCAAATTAGTGGCCATTGAGATGCATTAATTTGATGCTTAATCTCAATGCTCCAAATATCTCTTAGACCATTTTTTGGTTTTTTATTCAAATATTCAGATATTAATTTATACCACAATGCGGCTTGATGTCCTAGGAAGTCTGCTTGAAAACATAAGAACTTTAAACTATATTGATTATTCAATGTTTTCCATTCAGGGAACCCAACCTGAAAGGCCTGCTTCAATTGCAACCATTTAAAACTTTGTGTTTTACTAAGACCAAATCTATGTTGCAATTGTGAAAATTCCAGCAGTTTACCTTCTGAAATAACATCATCTAGAGATCTAATGCCTGCAATAATCCAAAGGATTTGAGCTCCGCCAATTTTGATCTTGGAGTTTATCCATAGAGATTGATTAGTTGATTTGTTTATTGGGATAGGTGTTAATTTACTTATAAACCTCAATGTTTTCCAAGTATCCATTAATATTTTATTTTCTCTGTATCTTCTAGGTATGTTAATACTTGGAAGATGAACTAAATTTAGGGGAAACATAAGGCGCCATTCCAAATACAACCAATCTGGTGCATTATCTATAAGTTCTGGGAGGATCCAATACATACCCTGACGTAGAATATAGGCTTGATGGTACCTATAAAAATTTGGAAAATTTACCCCTCCCTCCCAAAATATTCTTCCCAATTAATATTTCCAAATTAATAAAGTCTCTTTACTTATTTGTAAATGGTTTTCTACCAGAGCCTTTAATTCAGTAGCATAATTAAATGAAATAACTATTTCTGAAGTTTATAGGGATGGGCGGGGGCGGAGACGAGTGGGGACGGAGGGGATTCCTCGCGGAGACGGGTGGGGATGAGGGATTCCTCACGGGGACGGGTGGGGACAGGTGGGACTTTGATGGGGATGGGTGGATTTCTGTCCTGCGCAACTCTCTAATTCAAATCTGACATATTGTAATCACAAAACAGAAAATAAATTTTTTAAAAAATCTTTTGTTGCCTGGTCATTATTCAAATCATGTTGGTCCCAGACTCTGGTTGTCTTCTGATAACTCACTTGCCAATGGTCTGGCATCTCTCTCCTCTTCGTCCCTTCCTTCTCCTATACCCCATGGTCTGGCATTTCACTCTCTCCTTTCCTTCCCTTTTCCATCATGTGTCCTCTTTCTCTACCCCTGCCATCCAGCATCTTCTCCTCTGTCAACTTCCATCCAGCATCTGCCCCCTCGTTCCCATTTCCATTGTCTCCTCCCCAATGGGAGCTAATCGCTGAACATATTCCTGTAAAGGAGAATCTGTTTATCCATACACTCCCAGTACTGTAGAAAATGCTATACCAGAAACATATTTAAAAGGACCAGAGTGCACAAAAAAAACCAAACAAAAACACTCAGCTGAATGTGTCTAAAAATGGATCTAATCAGTTTTTCCAAAATTATTTTATCAATTAAAATTAACAAGTCTGTTGGGTTGTATAGCTTTTCTCTAAAAGACACAGCTGTTGAGCAGGAAAGGCGAGGGGAACCACATGATCATCAGAGGGTGGCAGTGCAGCTAGATGTGAAGGACAGAGTGTGGGAAATGGAGATCAAGCTAAGAAAAATCCTGTTAGAGAAATTTTGTTCCCTGTCATGCCTTTCATTCTACAGTGCATCGGTAGGGGTACTGAAAGGGACAGGCTGCAGTGTAATGTGACTAGCATGGGCTTCTCAGGCCCTGGGTCTCCATACCTATAGATTGACTTCCCCATGGTTGCTACTGCTGCTTCTCTGCCTTGGCTGTCGACCATTGTTCATGTCCCTTTTTCAGTTCTTAAGTTGCGTATGGCTGCCGAAATTTATTCTCTGATGCAACTTCCTATTTCCTGTTGCGTCAGAGGAGAAGTTTCAACTTTCAAGCAGCCGCGCGCAACTTATTGAAATGCTCATGCACCGCTCCACGGGTGGTGAATGGCCTTGTCTCCATACCTGTGGTGACCACTTTTTTTTCTGTTCCCATTTTGGTGGGTTACCTGTGGCTACCCGCAGGTAACAGCCACCATGTCATTCTCTACTTCATACAGCAGTGAGACAATTTTTATACACAGCATGAGAGATCAAATACACATTTGGGACCTAAGTACAGTAGTAAGACAATTGTTAAGGCACTCTAATGATGTGAGCACATGAAGTAGAGAGCCACGTCCAAGCATAGCCTAAAAACAAAAATAGGCATTGGGACTTAATGACAGCCACAATTCGAATGGTAAGGTACCTTCAACGACATGTGCACAACTCTTACGGAAGTAGATTTAGACAACTGGTTTAGGGTTGGAGAATGTCTTTACGGGCAATAATTGGGTAAAAAGGTGGGTTGTGAGGGTTGTGTTGTAAGGGGTTGTTTTGTATACATTGATATTGAGTAGTTTTTGTTTTTTTTCTGTGATGGAATACTTTTGTACTGTTCATCCAAGGCAAGGCAAATCATAGGTTGCATACGCAGGAGTTTCGTCAGCTGTAAGCCTGAAGTCATTATGCCATTGTATAGATCCATGGTGATGCCCTACCTGTGTGCAATTCTGGAGGCCGCATTACCGTAAGGATGTGCTGAGACTGGAGTCGGTCCAGAGAATGGCCACCCGGATGGTCTCGGGACTCAAGGATCTCCCGTACGAGGAACGGCTGGATAAGTTGCAGCTGTACTCACTCGAGGAACGCAGAGAGAGGGGTGACATGATCGAGACATTCAAGTATCTCACGGGCTGCATCGAGGTGGAAGAAGATATCTTCTTTTTCAAGGGTCCCGCGACAACAAGGGGGCATCCGTGGAAAATCAGGGGCGGGAAACTGCACGGGGACACCAGGAAATTTTTTTTTACTGAAAGGGTGGTTGATCGCTGGAATAGTCTTCCACTTCAGATTATTGAGACCAGCAGCGTGCCTGATTTTAAGGCCAAATGGGATAGACACGTGGGATCTATTCACAGAGAAAGGTAGGGGAGGGTCATTGGGGTTGGCAGACTAGATGGGCCGTGGCCCTTATCTGCCGTCTATTTCTATGTTTCTATGTATTATGGGTTTGTTGCCACTTGTGTTGTATTCCATTTTTGTAATTTGAAATGAATCCATTTTAAAAGGTGGGTTTTTACCAGTTTCCTGGTTTAATAAACCTACCAGAGGTAGTTGATTTAGATAAGAACATAAGAACATAAGCAGTGCCTCCGCCGGGTCAGACCATAGGTCCATCCTGCCCGGCAGTCCGCTCCCGCGGCGGCCCAGACTGGTCACGACCTGTCTGTATCACCAGAAGTAGGCTCCCTTGCCACCTTGGTTTCTCATTTAAATCCTGTCTTCCTATCGAAGTCCTAACTAATCTAATCTAATCTAAATCTTGGGTTTATATACCGCATCTTCTCCGCAGATGGAGCTCGACAACGGTTTACAGGTTAGGGAAGGAACGGAACTCCAGTGAATTATATAAGTATGAGAGAAGAGAGGTTGGTGTGAGAGTGCCAGGAGCGGGACGGGGTTACGTTCTGGAGAAGAGCCAAGTCTTCAGATGCTTACGGAATGATAGAAGGGGGCTCAAATTGCGGAGAGGGGAAGGGAGACTGTTCCAGAGCTGAGTGATTCTGAAAGGGAGGGAAGAGCCAAGTTTACCAACAAGGGAGATGCCTTTTAAGGAGGGGTAGGATAGTTTTAATTTTTGAGTGGATCTAGTGGAGGTTGGATTTGAGGAATTCCAGGATAGAGGGATAAAAGGAGGAAGGATACCGTGGAGGATCTTGAAGGTTAGGCAGGCACATTTACGACCTGGTTTGGTTTCTATACTCATTACTTGATTTGCTTTCTATACTTGTGTTACATCCCAGCTAGTTAGTTGAATAGCCCGTCCTCCCCAGTGGCCCAGAACAGGTTACAAGGATACGCACACAGTAGTTTTCAGGATAACAAACAAGCTACAGGATCAATAACGAGCTACGGAACATTGAGATGGTTTTTGATAACACACATGCTATAGTGAATTTAAATGCTACAGGATCAGTAGACAGACATGTGTTACAGAAAATTGGGACTTTTTAAATACGACACGTATGCTATGGGGGACAACACCTATGCTTTAGTTAAACCAAGAAAACTATATAGAGTCTCAGAATGGTATCTGCATGGCTCTCCCTGCATGGATCTCCCGTATGAGGAAAGGCTGAGTAAATTGCAGCTATACTCATTCGAGGAACGTAGAGAGAGGGGAGACATGATTGAGACGTTCAAATATATCACAGCCGTATCAAGGTGGAAGATGATATCTTTTTTCTTAAAGGACCCACAACCACAAGAGGGCATCCACTGAAAATCAGGGGCGGTAAATTTCATGGCGACACCAGGAAGTATTTCTTCACCGAAAGGGTGGTTGATCATTGGAATGAACTTCCACTGCAGGTAATTGAGGCCAGCAGCGTGCCAGATTTTAAGAAAAAATGGGATAGGCATGTGGGATCTCTTAGGGGAAGAAGTTAGGAGGGTGGGTCATTAGAGTGGGCAGACTTGATAGGCCGTGGCCCTTTTCTGCAGTCATTTTCTATGTTTCTATTGGCTGACAGATTCAGGTGCCCTGAGTTACGATATGCCGTTTAAATTTTGAGACCAGGAGCGAGTTAATACTCAGCTGTATAGTAATTATTACTCAGTAGTAATACCCATGGCATTCTGTACAGTATTTGTTACTCACCTGTGTATGAATGTCTTTCTCTCTCCTCTGACTCCTGGGGATCCTGGATATTTGGTTCTCCCTCTTGTTTAATCCATGATAATAGATCAGGACTTATCTTTACATAGCCTGTTTCCAGGAAGAAACATGAAAACTGAGTTACACTTCCCTTTTATTCAAAGAAAAATATGCAGCAGGAGTTTCCAAGGGATTGGCTACCCAAGGCAGTGTTCAGCAGATACAACTTGACATAAAAACTTACAATTTTGTTAACATTTTAACAATAGTAAAATGACCAAATATAAACAGAAATACAATAAGGGGAAGATTCTCTAATGTTTGTGGTAAAATCAGATGGGCCACTATTGTAACGATTTCAAAAAGGCGAGTCATTCTTAAAAAAAACGCACATGCAAATGAGGTTCGTGGAGAGTCACAGAGGATTGCTAAATTTGCATGTGCTAAAATCGCTGGTACATTTCTCCATCCATATTCGCTGTGAAAGGAGATTAACAGAACCGCAAAAAAAGAAAAAACACAAATAACTTTTCATATGTTATTCGCTGTTTTCTATTAAAAAACATCATGAATATGGTGAAACCGCAAATAACATGGTGAGAGACGTGGCCTGTTCTGGAAGGAGAGGCAAAAACACAGTGAAGAAAATGCTGGGAATCAGTGATTTTCTCTATGCAAACTGACGTAATTGGAGTGGAGGAGCTAGCAAGCTAAAAACCGTGAATAATCGAAACTGCGATTGCTGAAACCGTGAATACAGAGGGAGAAGTGTAATAGTGATCGACACATGTGCAGAATTAAAAAACAAACCCCAAATCAAAGATCAGCAAGAGGAATGCCCACTCTCTCCTGCTGCCACCGTAACGCAACCCCGTTGATACCCCTCCCCCCGGCAGCGGAAGGGATGCTCATATCCTCTCGCCACAGTTGTCAAGAAACCCACATGGTACCCCCCCCGGCAGCAAGAGGAATGCCCATTCCCTCTTGCCACCGCCAAGCAGCCCACCTGACACCCTCCCCCCTCAGCAGCGGGAGGGATGCCCACTCCCTCCTGCCTCCACGGTCAAGCAATCACCCCCTTACAGGATGCCCATTCCCTCCAGCAACCGCCGTAAAGCAACCCCAACAACACATATACCCCCCGGCAGAAAGAGGGATGCTTACTCCCTCCCATCGCCATTATGCCCATGACGATCCCCCCACCCCTCCTATATTATTCACAAAGGCTGGCCTGGAGGGATACCTATTCCCTCCAGCCAGCAGGCCCACCTTTTCAAAATGGCAGGCCTTCCCCTCCCCTGTGCATCCTGGTATGTGCCAGAGAGGGGGCCTAAGCAGCACAGGTTAAAGGGTAGGCCTAGTAGGCACATATCTTGGGCCTGAAAACATCAGGAGGGCCCAGGGTCAGCATTATGGGGGAACAGGGCAGCTGCCCTGGGCCTCACAGTTGCAGAGGCCCCCGACTGCCTGGTGAGGTGAGGTCAGGTCAGCTTCCCTCCCTTCCATTCCCTTGCTGCCATCTTGCCCGCCATCTGTAAACGAACTGAACCCAGGCCATTGGGCTCTAACACTGCGTGCAGCGGCTTCCCTTCTCCTCCTTCCCCTCATGACGTAACTTCCTGTTTCGGAGGAAAAGGGAGGCTGGCATGTGCTGAAACTCCCTCCCCCACCCTCCGAAGCCAGCTTGCCTGCCTGCCTGCCATCCCCCTGTGCAGTAGAACTCTCCCCTCCCCCTCCAGCAACACCTCTTCCCTGTTCCCCTGGTCCCTGTTCCCTGCTCCTCCAGTCCAGCAGCACCTCTTCCCTGCTCCCCCTCACTGCCTTCCATACTTTGTCCCTCCCGCACCCTCCGAAGCCAACCTGCCTGCCAGCCATCCCCCTGTGCAGTAGAACTCTCTTCACCCCCCCGCCACTATCGCCGCCGTGTAGCTGACCCCACTGACCCTCCCACTACGAGACGACCGTCAAACCTCCCGGCTCCAGCAGCAGCTGCATCACACTAAAGCCACTGCTTCGCGGCTTTCCCATGCTCTGATTTCTTCTGCCGCGTCTCTGATGACGTCTTCTCACCACTCTTCCCCATTTCCCTTCAGCATCCTCAGCCCACTCTCTCTCCACTTTCCTTCAGCGCACGCACATAAAAACAAGCAAGTAATTTTATATCATTTTCATTCTATTCATTCATAGAAATTAAAGTCTAGATAATGCCAGTCACAAAACAAAACATGATTTTACAAAAATAATTCCCTGCACAGTCAAGCCTGCAAGGATTACTAGATGTCTTTCAGCAGCTCCCCTCCCTCCCAACCCCTTACCTTTGTGGCCAAGTCAAAATGATCTACCAACAATAAAATTTTAAAAACACAAAGCACGCTGTACGCAGAGAAAATGTTAATTATCATTTATATTCTGCGGGTTTTCAAAGAGGTCAAGGCAGATGACTTTATGCAATGTCACCTCAGTAACAACTATACAAAAATAGACAAATATTCCCCCTCCCTTTTTACTAAACTGCGATAGCGGTTTTTAGCGCAGGGAGCTGCGCTGAATGCCCCACGCTGCTCTCGACGCTCATAGGCTCCCTGCGCTAAAAAACGCTATTGCGGTTTAGTAAAAGGGGGCCATAGTGCAAAATATAGACAGCAGATATAAATTCTCAAAACGGGACACATTTTGATCACTAAGTTGAAAATAAAATCATTTTTCCTACCTTTTTGTCTGGTGATTTCATGAGTTTCTGGTCCTTCTTCTTTCTTCTCCTGCCCCCCCCCCTCTTTCTTTCTCTCTCCCCTGACTCTCCTCTTTATTTCTGCCTTTCTTTCTCTCTCCCCCTGGCCCCCCTCTTTATTTCTGCCTTTCTTTCTCTCTCCCCCCAGCCTCCCTCTTTATTTCTCTCTCCCCCTGACCCTCCTCTTTCTTTCTGCCTTTCTTTCTCTCCCCCTAGACCCCCTCTTTCTTTCTGCCTTTCTTTCTCTCCCCCTTGACCCCCTCTTTATTTCTGCCCTTTCTTTCTTTCTCCCCCTGGCCCCTCTTTATTTCTGCCTTTCTTTCTCTCTCCCCCTGGCCTCCCTCTTTATTTCTCTCTCCCTGGCCCTCCTCTTTCATTCTGCCTTTCTTTCTCTCCCCCTTGACCCCCTCTTTCTTTCTGCCTTTCTTTCTCTCTCCCCTGACCCCTCTTTATTTCTGCCTTTCTTTCTCTCTCCCCCTGGCCCCCCCTCTTTATTTTTTCCTTTCTTTCTCTCTCCCCCCCAGCCCCCACAAAGCCATTGTGCCAATTTCTCCACTTCCACGATTCTTTCCCTACCCTCACCCCCAAGCCAGCAGCCGATTTCTCCCTGCTCCTTCCCCGATGTCCTGAATTTCATCGGGCAGCAGCAGCATTCACAATTCACTGCTGTTGCCCGCTTCAGGCCTTCCTGTCGGGTCCTGTCTTCATGAAAACAGGAAGTAGGCAGGACCCGGCAGAGAACAAGGCCTGAAGCCGGCAACAGCAGAGAATTGTAAACTCTGCTGCTGCCCGAAGAAGGTAATGGAGCACCGAGGCAGACCGCTTCTCCCCCCTTCCAGACGAACCCCCGCTGACCCTCCTATCTCCCCCCCCCGTGAACCTTTCCGACCCTCCCAGCGAGAGCAGCAAACCTCCTTTGCGGCTTTCTCCTCCCTCTGCCGCATCACTGATGAGAAAGCCGACGCTACTGGAGGGAGGTTTGCTGCTTTCGCTGGGAGGGTCGGAAAGGTTCACTTGGGGGGGGGAGAGACAGGAGGGTCAGCGGGGGTTCGGCTTGGAGGGGGGAGAAGCGGTCTGCCTCGGTGCTCCAAGGCCTGGCGCCATTACCTTTTTCGGTAATGGCACCGATGCTGCTTTCGCTGGGAGGGTGGGAGCGCGATAAGGACCGGGCCAGCTGTTTCACCCCCCCCTAAGGCGGCACCCGGGGTGGACCGCCCCTCCCGCCCCCCCCCTTGGTACGCTACTGCATGGCACCTAACACAGAATGGAATTAGTATGGCAAGGTAATGAAGAATGGTCCAGCAGCCCCCACCCTCCCTCCACCTCACCTTATATTCCTTCCGAGTTTGCCGGCTTCCTTTTTTCCAAGCCGCACGCGTTCAAAAAGCCGTGCACGCGCGGCTGCGCGAGTCAATCAAACTTCTCCTCTCCTGCAACTTCCTGTTTCCGGTTGCGTCAGAGGAGAAGATTGATTGACTCGTGCAGCCGCGCGTGCACGGCTTTTTGAATGCGTGCGGCTCGGAAAAAAAGGAAGCCGAAAAACTCGAAATTTAAGGGGAGGTGGAAGGAGGGAGCTGGCTAAATGCTACGGGCGGGCGGGCGGTGGCTGCGGGGACCGCACGATCCTTGATACCTCACTGCGGAGACAAGACCATTCACCGCTCCACGAGGCGGTGAATGGTCTTGTCCCCGTCCCCGCAGCGACTGCTTTTTTTCTTTCCCCATTCTGGCGGGTTACCCGCGGCTAAAGGTGGCATTCTCTACTACAGATCCCACCAACGTGGGCCTGAAGGTGTGTGAAATCACGAAAATATGCCCCCCCGAGCCCCGAGTCAAATCATCAAAAGAACCAATAGTGCATGAATATCCATAGGACCCCCAAATCTGAAACTGATAATAGTATAACAATAGTGCAAAATAAACAAAACTTGGTAAACACACAGAAGCATAAGGGCCACCAATACAGCAAACCATGCTGTATAAGTTGGTAAGTAACTTCTGCTAATAAATGACTAGGTCACAGCTATATAGGTGTCGACCCTTATCAAGTAGGGTCCTGTAGTGAAAGCACATGAGTATTAATGTACAGAGCTGCATCTTCTGAGGTGTCAAAAGAGTGCCACTGGCCCTGATGTTGAAGGCGCAGAAGAGCCCGATAGAGAAACATAAAACGCAGCTTTTCTCTGCTAAGGTAGAGCAGAGCGGGTAAAATTTTTTTCCGTTTCTCCAATAAAGCCGCAGAGTAATCCTGAAAGATGCAGACCTCGGAATCTTCAAATTTTAAGCTATCTCGAAGTAGTTTGTATTTGCGTAAAATCTCGGCGAGTTCACGCTGTCTCCGAGATTCTAATTAGAGAGCTGCACGGGAACAGGGACGATGGGGATCCCGCGGGTTCCCCCTTTGGGTCACGGGGATCCCGTGGGGACGCCCCCTAGGGTCATGGGGATCCCGTGGGGACGCCCCTAGGGTTGCGGGGTTCCTGCGGGTTGGATGCACTCGAACCGCGAAGTTCGTCTTCTTTTCCCTACCTGTCCTGCCGCAGCACACAGCCGACGGAAGTCTTCCCGATGTCAGCGCTGACGTTGGAGGGAGGGCTTAAGCAAAGCCCTCCCTCCTTCCAACGTCCGCGCTGACATCGGGAAGACTTCCAGTCGGCTGTGTGCTGCGGCAGGGCAGGTAGGAAAAATTCAAGGCAGTGGTGTACCAAGGGGTGGGGGGGGCGGTCCGCCCCGGGGCAGCCTAGGGGGGTGGTGCAGAGCCGGCCAGATCCCTTACCTTCGTGGCGCTTTCCCCCGACCGACCGACAACAGGCCCGGTCCGACAAACCTCCCTGCCCTGTAGCCGTGAATCTAAATTACCTTCTTACAGCAGCTGGATTCAGGGCAGGGAGGTTTGTTGGACCGGGCCTGTTCTGTTGTCAGTCGGGTGGGGAAGCGCCACGAAGGGGAGAAGATGCTGAGGGAAATGGGGAAGAGAGAGTGGGGAGAGATGCTTAAGGGAAATGGGCGAAGGACCCTGAAAGGACATGGGGAAGACAGAGGGAGGAGAAGGACGCTGACAGGACATGGGGAAAATGGGGAGAGAAGGACGCTGAAAGGAAATGGAGAAGAGAGAGTGGGGAGAAGATGCTGAAGGGAAATGGGGAAGAGAAAGTGGGGAGACGATGCTGAAGGGAAATGGGGAAGAGAGAGTGGGGCGAAGATGCTGAAGGGAAATGGGGAAGAGAGAGTGGGGCGAAGACGCTGGCAGGGAAGAAGACAGAGATGCCAGACTATGGGGGGAGCGGAGGGAAGAAGATGGATGCCAGACCAATTTGGAAGGGGGGAGAAAGGGAGAGGCACAGTAACAGAGCAAATGGAAGACACAGAGAGAAGAGAGATAGTGGATGGAAGGAATTGAATGAGAACATGAGGAAAGCAGATACCAGGCAATATAGGTAGGAAAAAAAATTATATTTCTTTTTTTTTTTCTTCAGGATAAAGTAGTATATTAGTTGTGTTGATAAAAATTTATAAACATTAGAGGCTCTGGTAGAAACCCGTTTACAAAGTATGTATTCTTTTTTTGGGGTTTATAATTTTTATTCGTTTTCAAATTTTACATAAAGTGTACAAAATATTAAAATACAATTGATAAATACACAATATCACTTTTATATCTAATACATCATATTTTAAATATATTTTTATCCCCTCTCCCTCCCCCCACCCTTCTAATACTTTCCAATCATACATTACATATTGTATTTCATATTATATCATATTATGTAAAAATTATTTTCACTACCCTCCCCTTCATGTGTGTCACAAAGAAGATATTGAAAAGAAGAAAAGAAGAAGAGAAATCCTATTATTTATTCATTACAATATTTTGTCAATGGCCCCCATATTTTATAAAATTAGTATATGTCCCTCTTTGTATTGCTATTGCTCTTTCCATTTTGAATATATGACATATTATAATTCCACCAAAATGTATAATTTAGGTTATTATAATTCTTCCAATTGTTGGTATATGCTGAATGGCAACCCCTGTCATGATTAATAAAAGCTTGTTATTTTCTGGTGAAATTTTGACTTTTTTTTCTCATCATCATTCCAAATAACACTGTATCATATGATATTGCTATATGATTTTCCATCAATTTATTAATTTGTGGCCAAATTGTATTCCAAAAACTTTTAATGTAGGGACAATGATACAGTAAATGATCTAACGTCCCTGGTTCCAGATTACAGTGCCAGCATTTATTAGACTTAGAGCTATCTAATTTTTTGTAAACGTGTAGGGGTCCAAAAAGCTCTATGTAATAAAAAGAACCAAGTTTGTCTCATAGATGCCTGACACTGTACATCTCATTCTCCAAGACCAAATTAGTGGCCATTGAGATGCATTAATTTGATGCTTAATCTCAATGCTCCAAATATCTCTTAGAACCATTTTTTGGTTTTTTATTCAAATATTCAGATATTAATTTATACCACAATGCGGCTTGATGTCCTAGGAAGTCTGCTTGAAAACATAAGAACTTTAAACTATATTGATTATTCAATGTTTTCCATTCAGGGAACCCAACCTGAAAGGCCTGCTTCAATTGCAACCATTTAAAACTTTGTGTTTTACTAAGACCAAATCTATGTTGCAATTGTGAAAATTCCAGCAGTTTACCTTCTGAAATAACATCATCTAGAGATCTAATGCCTGCAATAATCCAAAGGATTTGAGCTCCGCCAATTTTGATCTTGGAGTTTATCCATAGAGATTGATTAGTTGATTTGTTTATTGGGATAGGTGTTAATTTACTTATAAACCTCAATGTTTTCCAAGTATCCATTAATATTTTATTTTCTCTGTATCTTCTAGGTATGTTAATACTTGGAAGATGAACTAAATTTAGGGGAAACATAAGGCGCCATTCCAAATACAACCAATCTGGTGCATTATCTATAAGTTCTGGGAGGATCCAATACATACCCTGACGTAGAATATAGGCTTGATGGTACCTATAAAAATTTGGAAAATTACCCCTCCCTCCCAAAATATTCTTCCCAATTAATATTTCCAAATTAATAAAGTCTCTTTACTTATATGTAAATTGGTTTTCTACAGAGCCTTAATTCAGTAGCATAATTAAATTGAAATAACTATTTCTGAAGTTTATAGGGATGGGCGGGGGCGGAGACGAGTGGGGACGGAGGGGATTCCTCGCGGAGACGGGTGGGGATGGAGGGATTCCTCACGGGGACGGGTGGGGGGACAGGTGGGACTTTGATGGGGATGGTGGGATTTCTGTCCCTGCGCAACTCTCTAATTCAAATCTGACATATTGTAATCACAAAACAGAAAATAAATTTTTTAAAAAAATCTTTTGTTGCCTGGTCATTATTCAAATCATGTTGGTCCCAGACTCTGGTTGTCTTCTGATAACTCACTTGCCAATGGGTCTGGCATCTCTCTCCTCTTCGTCCCTTCCTTCTCCTATACCCCATGGTCTGGCATTTCACTCTCTCCTTTCCTTCCCTTTTCCATCATGTGTCCTCTTTCTCTACCCCTGCCATCCAGCATCTTCTCCTCTGTCAACTTCCATCCAGCATCTGCCCCCTCGTTCCCATTTCCATTGTCTCCTCCCCAATGGGAGCTAATCGCTGAACATATTCCTGTAAAGGAGAATCTGTTTATCCATACACTCCCAGTACTGTAGAAAATGCTATACCAGAAACATATTTAAAAGGACCAGAGTGCACAAAAAAAAACCAAACAAAAACACTCAGCGAATGTGTCTAAAAATGGATCTAATCAGTTTTTCCAAAATTATTTATCAATTAAAATTAACAAGTCTGTTGGGTTGTATAGCTTTTCTCTAAAAGACACAGCTGTTGAGCAGGAAAGGCGAGGGGAACCACATGATCATCAGAGGGTGGCAGTGCAGCTAGATGTGAAGGACAGAGTGTGGGAAATGGAGATCAAGCTAAGAAAAATCCTGTTAGAGAAATTTGTTCCCTGTCATGCCTTTCATTCTACAGTGCATCGGTAGGGGTACTGAAAGGGACAGGCTGCAGTGTAATGTGACTAGCATGGGCTTCTCAGGGCCCTGGGTCTCCATACCTATAGATTGACTTCCCCATGGTTGCTACTGCTGCTTCTCTGCCTTGGCTGTCGACCATTGTTCATGTCCCTTTTTCAGTTCTTAAGTTGCGTATGGCTGCCGAAATTTATTCTCTGATGCAACTTCCTATTTCCTGTTGCGTCAGAGGAGAACGTTTCAACTTCAAGCAGCCGCGCGCAACTTATTGAAATGCTCATGCACCGCTCCACGGGTGGTGAATGGCCTTGTCTCCATACCTGTGGTGACCACTTTTTTTTCTGTTCCCATTTTGGTGGGTTACCTGTGGCTACCCGCAGGTAACAGCCACCATGTCATTCTCTACTTCATACAGCAGTGAGACAATTTTTATACACAGCATGAGAGATCAAATACACATTTGGGACCTAAGTACAGTAGTAAGACAATTGTTAAGGCACTCTAATGATGTGAGCACATGAAGTAGAGAGCCACGTCCAAGCATAGCCTAAAAACAAAAATAGGCATTGGGACATAATGACAGCCACAATTCGAATGGTAAGGTACCTTCAACGACATGTGCACAACTCTTACGGAAGTAGATTTAGACAACTGGTTTAGGGTTGGAGAATGTCTTTACGGGCAATAATTGGGTAAAAAGGTGGTTGTGAGGGTTGTGTTGTAAGGGGTTGTTTGTATACATTGATATTGAGTAGTTTTTGTTTTTTTCTGTGATGGAATACTTTTGTACTGTTCATCCAAGGCAAGGCAAATCATAGGTTGCATACGCAGGAGTTCGTCAGCTGTAAGCCTGAAGTCATTATGCCATTGTATAGATCCATGGTGATGCCCTACCTGTGTGCAATTCTGGAGGCCGCATTACCGTAAGGATGTGCTGAGACTGGAGTCGGTCCAGAGAATGGCCACCCGGATGGTCTCGGGACTCAAGGATCTCCCGTACGAGGAACGGCTGGATAAGTTGCAGCTGTACTCACTCGAGGAACGCAGAGAGAGGGGTGACATGATCGAGACATTCAAGTATCTCACGGGCTGCATCGAGGTGGAAGAAGATATCTTCTTTTCAAGGGTCCCGCGACAACAAGGGGGCATCCGTGGAAAATCAGGGGCGGGAAACTGCACGGGGACACCAGAAATTTTTTTTTACTGAAAGGGTGGTTGATCGCTGGAATAGTCTTCCACTTCAGATTATTGAGACCAGCAGCGTGCCTGATTTAAGGCCAAATGGGATAGACACGTGGGATCTATTCACAGAGAAAGGTAGGGAGGGTCATTGGGGTTGGCAGACTAGATGGGCCGTGGCCCTTATCTGCCGTCTATTTCTATGTTTCTATGTATTATGGGTTTGTTGCCACTTGTGTTGTATTCCATTTTTGTAATTTGAAATGAATCCATTTTAAAAAGGTGGGTTTTTACCAGTTTCCTGGTTAATAAACCTACCAGAGGTAGTTGATTTAGATAAGAACATAAGAACATAAGCAGTGCCTCCGCCGGGTCAGACCATAGGTCCATCCTGCCCGGCAGTCCGCTCCCGCGGCGGCCCAGACTGGTCACGACCTGTCTGTATCACCAGAAGAGGCTCCCTTGCCACCTTGGTTTCTCATTTAAATCCTGTCTTCCTATCGAAGTCCTAACTAATCTAATCTAATCTAAATCTTGGGTTTATATACCGCATCTTCTCCGCAGATGGAGCTCGACAGCCGGTTTTACATGGTTAGGGAAGGAACGGAACTCCAGTGGAATTATATAAGTATGAGAGAAGAGAGGTTGGTGTGAGAGTGCCAGGAGCGGGACGGGGTTACGTTCTGGAGAAGAGCCAAGTCTTCAGATGCTTACGGAATGATAGAAGGGGGCTCAAATTGCGGAGAGGGGAAGGGAGACTGTTCCAGAGCTGAGTGATTCTGAAAGGGAGGGAAGAGCCAAGTTTACCAACAAGGGAGATGCCTTTTAAGGAGGGGTAGGATAGTTTTAATTTTTGAGTGGATCTAGTGGAGGTTGGATTTGAGGAATTCCAGGATAGAGGGATAAAAGGAGGAAGGATACCGTGGAGGATCTGAAGGTTAGGCAGGCACATTTACGACCTGGTTTGGTTTCTATACTCATTACTTGATTTGCTTTCTATACTTGTGTTACATCCCAGCTAGTTAGTTGAATAGCCCGTCCTCCCCAGTGGCCCAGAACAGGTTACAAGGATACGCACACAGTAGTTTTTCCAGGATAACAAACAAGCTACAGGATCAATAACGAGCTACGGAACATTGAGATGGTTTTTGATAACACACATGCTATAGTGAATTAAATGCTACAGGATCAGTAGACAGACATGTGTTACAGAAAATTGGGACTTTTAAATACGACACGTATGCTATGGGGGACAACACCTATGCTTTAGTTAAACCAAGAAAACTATATAGAGTCTCAGAATGGTATCTGCATGGCTCTCCCTGCATGGATCTCCCGTATGAGGAAAGGCTGAGTAAATTGCAGCTATACTCATTCGAGGAACGTAGAGAGAGGGGAGACATGATTGAGACGTTCAAATATATCACAGCCGTATCAAGGTGGAAGATGATATCTTTTTTCTTAAAGGACCCACAACCACAAGAGGGGCATCCACTGAAAATCAGGGGCGGGTAAATTTCATGGCGACACCAGGAAGTATTTCTTCACCGAAAGGGTGGTTGATCATTGGAATGAACTTCCACTGCAGGTAATTGAGGCCAGCAGCGTGCCAGATTTAAGAAAAAATGGGATAGGCATGTGGGATCTCTTAGGGGAAGAAGTTAGGAGGGTGGGTCATTAGAGTGGGCAGACTGATAGGCCGTGGCCCTTTTCTGCAGTCATTTTCTATGTTTCTATTGGCTGACAGATTCAGGTGCCCTGAGTTACGATATGCGTTTAAATTTTGAGACCAGGAGCGAGTTAATACTCAGCTGTATAGTAATTATTACTCAGTAGTAATACCACCATGGCATTCTGTACAGTATTTGTTACTCACCTGTGTATGAATGTCTTTCTCTCTCCTCTGACTCCTGGGGATCCTGGATATTTGGTTCTCCCTCTTGTTTAATCCATGATAATAGATCAGGACTTATCTTTACATAGCCTGTTTCCAGGAAGAAAACATGAAAACTGAGTTACACTTCCCTTTTATTCAAAGAAAAATATGCAGCAGGAGTTTCCAAGGGATTGGCTACCCAAGGCAGTGTTCAGCAGATACAACTTGACATAAAAACTTACAATTTTGTTAACATTTTAACAATAGTAAAATGACCAAATATAAACAGAAATACAATAAGGGGAAGATTCTCTAATGTTTGTGGTAAAATCAGATGGGCCACTATTGTAACGATTTCAAAAAAGGCGAGTCATTCTTAAAAAAAACGCACATGCAAATGAGGTTCGTGGAGAGTCACAGAGGATTGCTAAATTTGCATGTGCTAAAATCGCTGGTACATTTCTCCATCCATATTCGCTGTGAAAGGAGATTAACAGAACCGCAAAAAAAGAAAAAACACAAATAACTTTTTCATATGTTATTCGCTGTTTTCTATTAAAAAACATCATGAATATGGTGAAACCGCAAATAACATGGTGAGAGACGTGGCCTGTTCTGGAAGGAGAGGCAAAAACACAGTGAAGAAAATGCTGGGAATCAGTGATTTTCTCTATGCAAACTGACGTAATTGGAGTGGAGGAGCTAGCAAGCTAAAAAACCGTGAATAATCGAAACTGCGATTGCTGAAACCGTGAATACAGAGGGAGAAGTGTAATAGTGATCGACCACATGTGCAGAATTAAAAAAACAAACCCCAAATCAAAGATCAGCAAGAGGAATGCCCACTCTCTCCTGCTGCCACCGTAACGCAACCCCGTTGATACCCCTCCCCCCGGCAGCGGAAGGGATGCTCATATCCTCTCGCCACAGTTGTCAAGAAACCCACATGGTACCCCCCCCCCGGCAGCAAGAGGAATGCCCATTCCCTCTTGCCACCGCCAAGCAGCCCACCTGACACCCTCCCCCCTCAGCAGCGGGAGGGATGCCCACTCCCTCCTGCCTCCACGGTCAAGCAATCACCCCCTTACAGGATGCCATTCCCTCCAGCAACCGCCGTAAAGCAACCCCAACAACACATATACCCCCCGGCAGAAAGAGGGATGCTTACTCCCTCCCATCGCCATTATGCCCATGACGATCCCCCCACCCCTCCTATATTATTCACAAAGGCTGGCCTGGAGGGATACCTATTCCCTCCAGCCAGCAGGCCCACCTTTTCAAATGGCAGGCCTTCCCCTCCCCTGTGCATCCTGGTATGTGCCAGAGAGGGGGCCTAAGCAGCACAGGTTAAAGGGTAGGCCTAGTAGGCACATATCTTGGGCCTGAAAACATCAGGAGGGCCCAGGGTCAGCATTATGGGGGAACAGGGCAGCTGCCCTGGGCCTCACAGTTGCAGAGGCCCCCGACTGCCTGGTGAGGTGAGGTCAGGTCAGCTTCCCTCCCTTCCATTCCCTTGCTGCCATCTTGCCCGCCATCTGTAAACGAACTGAACCCAGGCCATTGGGCTCTAACACTGCGTGCAGCGGCTTCCCTTCTCCTCCTTCCCCTCATGACGTAACTTCCTGTTTCGGAGGAAAAGGGAGGCTGGCATGTGCTGAAACTCCCTCCCCCACCCTCCGAAGCCAGCTTGCCTGCCTGCCTGCCATCCCCCTGTGCAGTAGAACTCTCCCCTCCCCCTCCAGCAACACCTCTTCCCTGTTCCCCTGGTCCCTGTTCCCTGCTCCTCCAGTCCAGCAGCACCTCTTCCCTGCTCCCCCTCACTGCCTTCCATACTTTGTCCCTCCCGCACCCTCCGAAGCCAACCTGCCTGCCAGCCATCCCCCTGTGCAGTAGAACTCTCTTCACCCCCCCGCCACTATCGCCGCCGTGTAGCTGACCCCACTGACCCTCCCACTACGAGACGACCGTCAAACCTCCCGGCTCCAGCAGCAGCTGCATCACACTAAAGCCACTGCTTCGCGGCTTTCCCATGCTCTGATTTCTTCTGCCGCGTCTCTGATGACGTCTTCTCACCACTCTTCCCCATTTCCCTTCAGCATCCTCAGCCCACTCTCTCTCCACTTTCCTTCAGCGCACGCACATAAAAACAAGCAAGTAATTTTATATCATTTTCATTCTATTCATTCATAGAAATTAAAGTCTAGATAATGCCAGTCACATAACAAAACATGATTTTACAAAAATAATTCCCTGCACAGTCAAGCCTGCAAGGATTACTAGATGTCTTTCAGCAGCTCCCCTCCCTCCCAACCCCTTACCTTTGTGGCCAAGTCAAAATGATCTACCAACAATAAAATTTTAAAAACACAAAGCACGCTGTACGCAGAGAAAATGTTAATTATCATTTATATTCTGCGGGTTTTCAAAGAGGTCAAGGCAGATGACTTTATGCAATGTCACCTCAGTAACAACTATACAAAAATAGACAAATATTCCCCCTCCCTTTTTACTAAACTGCGATAGCGGTTTTTAGCGCAGGGAGCTGCGCTGAATGCCCCACGCTGCTCTCGACGCTCATAGGCTCCCTGCGCTAAAAAACGCTATTGCGGTTTAGTAAAAGGGGGCCATAGTGCAAAATATAGACAGCAGATATAAATTCTCAAAACGGACACATTTTGATCACTAAGTTGAAAATAAAATCATTTTTCCTACCTTTTTGTCTGGTGATTTCATGAGTTTCTGGTCCTTCTTCTTTCTTCTCCTGCCCCCCCCCCCTCTTTCTTTCTCTCTCCCCCTGACTCTCCTCTTTATTTCTGCCTTTCTTTCTCTCTCCCCCTGGCCCCCCTCTTTATTTCTGCCTTTCTTTCTCTCTCCCCCCAGCCTCCCTCTTTATTTCTCTCTCCCCCTGACCCTCCTCTTTCTTTCTGCCTTTCTTTCTCTCCCCCTAGACCCCCTCTTTCTTTCTGCCTTTCTTTCTCTCCCCCTTGACCCCCTCTTTATTTCTGCCCTTTCTTTCTTTCTCCCCCTGGCCCCTCTTTATTTCTGCCTTTCTTTCTCTCTCCCCCTGGCCTCCCTCTTTATTTCTCTCTCCCTGGCCCTCCTCTTTCATTCTGCCTTTCTTTCTCTCCCCCTTGACCCCCTCTTTCTTTCTGCCTTTCTTTCTCTCTCCCCTGACCCCTCTTTATTTCTGCCTTTCTTTCTCTCTCCCCCTGGCCCCCCCTCTTTATTTTTTCCTTTCTTTCTCTCTCCCCCCCCAGCCCCCACAAAGCCATTGTGCCAATTTCTCCACTTCCACGATTCTTTCCCTACCCTCACCCCCAAGCCAGCAGCCGATTTCTCCCTGCTCCTTCCCCGATGTCCTGAATTTCATCGGGCAGCAGCAGCATTCACAATTCACTGCTGTTGCCCGCTTCAGGCCTTCCTGTCGGGTCCTGTCTTCATGAAAACAGGAAGTAGGCAGGACCCGGCAGAGAACAAGGCCTGAAGCCGGCAACAGCAGAGAATTGTAAACTCTGCTGCTGCCCGAAGAAGGTAATGGAGCACCGAGGCAGACCGCTTCTCCCCCCTTCCAGACGAACCCCCGCTGACCCTCCTATCTCCCCCCCCCGTGAACCTTTCCGACCCTCCCAGCGAGAGCAGCAAACCTCCTTTGCGGCTTTCTCCTCCCTCTGCCGCATCACTGATGAGAAAGCCGACGCTACTGGAGGGAGGTTTGCTGCTTTCGCTGGGAGGGTCGGAAAGGTTCACTTGGGGGGGGGAGAGACAGGAGGGTCAGCGGGGGTTCGGCTTGGAGGGGGGAGAGGCGGTCTGCCTCGGTGCTCCAAGGCCTGGCGCCATTACCTTTTTCGGTAATGGCACCGATGCTGCTTTCGCTGGAGGGTGGGAGCGCGATAAGGACCGGGCCAGCTGTTTCACCCCCCCCTAAGGCGGCACCCGGGGTGGACCGCCCCTCCCGCCCCCCCCCCTTGGTACGCTACTGCATGGCACCTAACACAGAATGGAATTAGTATGGCAAGGTAATGAAGAATGGTCCAGCAGCCCCCACCCTCCCTCCACCTCACCTTATATTCCTTCCGAGTTTGCCGGCTTCCTTTTTTCCAAGCCGCACGCGTTCAAAAAGCCGTGCACGCGCGGCTGCGCGAGTCAATCAAACTTCTCCTCTCCTGCAACTTCCTGTTTCCGGTTGCGTCAGAGGAGAAGATTGATTGACTCGTGCAGCCGCGCGTGCACGGCTTTTTGAATGCGTGCGGCTCGGAAAAAAAGGAAGCCGAAAAACTCGAAATTTAAGGGGAGGTGGAAGGAGGGAGCTGGCTAAATGCTACGGGCGGGCGGGCGGTGGCTGCGGGGACCGCACGATCCTTGATACCTCACTGCGGAGACAAGACCATTCACCGCTCCACGAGGCGGTGAATGGTCTTGTCCCCGTCCCCGCAGCGACTGCTTTTTTTCTTTCCCCATTCTGGCGGGTTACCCGCGGCTAAAGGTGGCATTCTCTACTACAGATCCCACCAACGTGGGCCTGAAGGTGTGTGAAATCACGAAAATATGCCCCCCCGAGCCCCGAGTCAAATCATCAAAAGAACCAATAGTGCATGAATATCCATAGGACCCCAAATCTGAAACTGATAATAGTATAACAATAGTGCAAAATAAACAAAACTTGGTAAACACACAGAAGCATAAGGGCCACCAATACAGCAAACCATGCTGTATAAGTTGGTAAGTAACTTCTGCTAATAAATGACTAGGTCACAGCTATATAGGTGTCGACCCTTATCAAGTAGGGTCCTGTAGTGAAAGCACATGAGTATTATGTACAGAGCTGCATCTTCTGAGGTGTCAAAAGAGTGCCACTGGCCCTGATGTTGAAGGCGCAGAAGAGCCCGATAGAGAAACATAAAACGCAGCTTTTTCTCTGCTAAGGTAGAGCAGAGCGGGTAAAATTTTTTTTCCGTTTCTCCAATAAAGCCGCAGAGTAATCCTGAAAGATGCAGACCTCGGAATCTTCAAATTTTAAGCTATCTCGAAGTAGTTTGTATTTGCGTAAAATCTCGGCGAGTTCACGCTGTCTCCGAGATTCTAATTAGAGAGCTGCACGGGAACAGGGACGATGGGGATCCCGCGGGTTCCCCCTTTGGGTCACGGGGATCCCGTGGGGACGCCCCCCTAGGGTCATGGGGATCCCGTGGGGACGCCCCTAGGGTTGCGGGGTTCCTGCGGGGTTGGATGCACTCGAACCGCGAAGTTCGTCTTCTTTTCCCTACCTGTCCTGCCGCAGCACACAGCCGACGGAAGTCTTCCCGATGTCAGCGCTGACGTTGGAGGGAGGGCTTAAGCAAAGCCCTCCCTCCTTCCAACGTCAGCGCTGACATCGGGAAGACTTCCAGTCGGCTGTGTGCTGCGGCAGGGCAGGTAGGAAAAAATTCAAGGCAGTGGTGTACCAAGGGGTGGGGGGGGCGGTCCGCCCCGGGGCAGCCTTAGGGGGGTGGTGCAGAGCCGGCCAGATCCCCTTACCTTCGTGGCGCTTTCCCCCGACCGACCGACCGACAACAGGCCCGGTCCGACAAACCTCCCTGCCCTGTAGCCGTGAATCTAAATTACCTTCTTACAGCAGCTGGATTCAGGGCAGGGAGGTTTGTTGGACCGGGCCTGTTCTGTTGTCAGTCGGGTGGGGAAGCGCCACGAAGGGGAGAAGATGCTGAAGGGAAATGGGGAAGAGAGAGTGGGGAGAGATGCTTAAGGGAAATGGGCGAAGGACGCTGAAAGGACATGGGGAAGACAGAGGGAGGAGAAGGACGCTGACAGGACATGGGGAAAATGGGGAGAGAAGGACGCTGAAAGGAAATGGAGAAGAGAGAGTGGGGAGAAGATGCTGAAGGGAAATGGGGAAGAGAAAGTGGGGAGACGATGCTGAAGGGAAATGGGGAAGAGAGAGTGGGGCGAAGATGCTGAAGGGAAATGGGGAAGAGAGAGTGGGGCGAAGACGCTGGCAGGGAAGAAGACAGAGATGCCAGACTATGGGGGGAGCGGAGGGAAGAAGATGGATGCCAGACCAATTTGGAAGGGGGGAGAAAGGGAGAGGCACAGTAACAGAGCAAATGGAAGACACAGAGAGAAGAGAGATAGTGGATGGAAGGAATTGAATGAGAACATGAGGAAAGCAGATACCAGGCAATATAGGTAGGAAAAAAATTATATTTCTTTTTTTTTTTCTTCAGGATAAAGTAGTATATTAGTTGTGTTGATAAAAATTTATAAACATTAGAGGCTCTGGTAGAAACCCGTTTACAAAGTATGTATTCTTTTTTTGGGGTTTATAATTTTTATTCGTTTTCAAATTTTACATAAAGTGTACAAAATATTAAAATACAATTGATAAATACACAATATCACTTTTATATCTAATACATCATATTTTAAATATATTTTTATCCCCTCTCCCTCCCCCCACCCTTCTAATACTTTCCAATCATACATTACATATTGTATTTCATATTATATCATATTATGTAAAAATTATTTTCACTACCCTCCCCTTCATGTGTGTCACAAAGAAGATATTGAAAAGAAGAAAAGAAGAAGAGAAATCCTATTATTTATTCATTACAATATTTTGTCAATGGCCCCCATATTTTTATAAAATTAGTATATGTCCCTCTTTGTATTGCTATTGCTCTTTCCATTTTGAATATATGACATATTATATTCCACCAAAATGTATAATTTAGGTTATTATAATTCTTCCAATTGTTGGTTATATGCTGAATGGCAACCCCTGTCATGATTAATAAAAGCTTGTTATTTTCTGGTGAAATTTGACTTTTTTTTTCTCATCATCATTCCAAATAACACTGTATCATATGATATTGCTATATGATTTTCCATCAATTTATTAATTTGTGGCCAAATTGTATTCCAAAAACTTTTAATGTAGGGACAATGATACAGTAAATGATCTAACGTCCCTGGTTCCAGATTACAGTGCCAGCATTTATTAGACTTAGAGCTATCTAATTTTTGTAAACGTGTAGGGGTCCAAAAAGCTCTATGTAATAAAAAGAACCAAGTTTGTCTCATAGATGCTGACACTGTACATCTCATTCTCCAAGACCAAATTAGTGGCCATTGAGATGCATTAATTTGATGCTTAATCTCAATGCTCCAAATATCTCTTAGACCATTTTTTGGTTTTTTATTCAAATATTCAGATATTAATTTATACCACAATGCGGCTTGATGTCCTAGGAAGTCTGCTTGAAAACATAAGAACTTTAAACTATATTGATTATTCAATGTTTTCCATTCAGGGAACCCAACCTGAAAGGCCTGCTTCAATTGCAACCATTTAAAACTTTGTGTTTTACTAAGACCAAATCTATGTTGCAATTGTGAAAATTCCAGCAGTTTACCTTCTGAAATAACATCATCTAGAGATCTAATGCCTGCAATAATCCAAAGGATTTGAGCTCCGCCAATTTTGATCTTGGAGTTTATCCATAGAGATTGATTAGTTGATTTGTTTATTGGGATAGGTGTTAATTTACTTATAAACCTCAATGTTTTCCAAGTATCCATTAATATTTTATTTTCTCTGTATCTTCTAGGTATGTTAATACTTGGAAGATGAACTAAATTTAGGGGAAACATAAGGCGCCATTCCAAATACAACCAATCTGGTGCATTATCTATAAGTTCTGGGAGGATCCAATACATACCCTGACGTAGAATATAGGCTTGATGGTACCTATAAAAATTTGGAAAATTTACCCCTCCCTCCCAAAATATTCTTCCCAATTAATATTTCCAAATTAATAAAGTCTCTTTACTTATTTGTAAATGGTTTTCTACCAGAGCCTTTAATTCAGTAGCATAATTAAATGAAATAACTATTTCTGAAGTTTATAGGGATGGGCGGGGGCGGAGACGAGTGGGGACGGAGGGGATTCCTCGCGGAGACGGGTGGGGATGGAGGGATTCCTCACGGGGACGGGTGGGGACAGGTGGGACTTTGATGGGGATGGGTGGATTTCTGTCCCTGCGCAACTCTCTAATTCAAATCTGACATATTGTAATCACAAAACAGAAAATAAATTTTTTAAAAAATCTTTTGTTGCCTGGTCATTATTCAAATCATGTTGGTCCCAGACTCTGGTTGTCTTCTGATAACTCACTTGCCAATGGTCTGGCATCTCTCTCCTCTTCGTCCCTTCCTTCTCCTATACCCCATGGTCTGGCATTTCACTCTCTCCTTTCCTTCCCTTTTCCATCATGTGTCCTCTTTCTCTACCCCTGCCATCCAGCATCTTCTCCTCTGTCAACTTCCATCCAGCATCTGCCCCCTCGTTCCCATTTCCATTGTCTCCTCCCCAATGGGAGCTAATCGCTGAACATATTCCTGTAAAGGAGAATCTGTTTATCCATACACTCCCAGTACTGTAGAAAATGCTATACCAGAAACATATTTAAAAGGACCAGAGTGCACAAAAAAAAACCAAACAAAAACACTCAGCTGAATGTGTCTAAAAATGGATCTAATCAGTTTTTCCAAAATTATTTTATCAATTAAAATTAACAAGTCTGTTGGGTTGTATAGCTTTTCTCTAAAAGACACAGCTGTTGAGCAGGAAAGGCGAGGGGAACCACATGATCATCAGAGGGTGGCAGTGCAGCTAGATGTGAAGGACAGAGTGTGGGAAATGGAGATCAAGCTAAGAAAAATCCTGTTAGAGAAATTTTGTTCCCTGTCATGCCTTTCATTCTACAGTGCATCGGTAGGGGTACTGAAAGGGACAGGCTGCAGTGTAATGTGACTAGCATGGGCTTCTCAGGCCCTGGGTCTCCATACCTATAGATTGACTTCCCCATGGTTGCTACTGCTGCTTCTCTGCCTTGGCTGTCGACCATTGTTCATGTCCCTTTTTCAGTTCTTAAGTTGCGTATGGCTGCCGAAATTTATTCTCTGATGCAACTTCCTATTTCCTGTTGCGTCAGAGGAGAAGTTTCAACTTTCAAGCAGCCGCGCGCAACTTATTGAAATGCTCATGCACCGCTCCACGGGTGGTGAATGGCCTTGTCTCCATACCTGTGGTGACCACTTTTTTTTCTGTTCCCATTTTGGTGGGTTACCTGTGGCTACCCGCAGGTAACAGCCACCATGTCATTCTCTACTTCATACAGCAGTGAGACAATTTTTATACACAGCATGAGAGATCAAATACACATTTGGGACCTAAGTACAGTAGTAAGACAATTGTTAAGGCACTCTAATGATGTGAGCACATGAAGTAGAGAGCCACGTCCAAGCATAGCCTAAAAACAAAAATAGGCATTGGGACTTAATGACAGCCACAATTCGAATGGTAAGGTACCTTCAACGACATGTGCACAACTCTTACGGAAGTAGATTTAGACAACTGGTTTAGGGTTGGAGAATGTCTTTACGGGCAATAATTGGGTAAAAAGGTGGGTTGTGAGGGTTGTGTTGTAAGGGGTTGTTTTGTATACATTGATATTGAGTAGTTTTTGTTTTTTTCTGTGATGGAATACTTTTGTACTGTTCATCCAAGGCAAGGCAAATCATAGGTTGCATACGCAGGAGTTTCGTCAGCTGTAAGCCTGAAGTCATTATGCCATTGTATAGATCCATGGTGATGCCCTACCTGTGTGCAATTCTGGAGGCCGCATTACCGTAAGGATGTGCTGAGACTGGAGTCGGTCCAGAGAATGGCCACCCGGATGGTCTCGGGACTCAAGGATCTCCCGTACGAGGAACGGCTGGATAAGTTGCAGCTGTACTCACTCGAGGAACGCAGAGAGAGGGGTGACATGATCGAGACATTCAAGTATCTCACGGGCTGCATCGAGGTGGAAGAAGATATCTTCTTTTTCAAGGGTCCCGCGACAACAAGGGGGCATCCGTGGAAAATCAGGGGCGGGAAACTGCACGGGGACACCAGGAAATTTTTTTTTACTGAAAGGGTGGTTGATCGCTGGAATAGTCTTCCACTTCAGATTATTGAGACCAGCAGCGTGCCTGATTTTAAGGCCAAATGGGATAGACACGTGGGATCTATTCACAGAGAAAGGTAGGGGAGGGTCATTGGGGTTGGCAGACTAGATGGGCCGTGGCCCTTATCTGCCGTCTATTTCTATGTTTCTATGTATTATGGGTTTGTTGCCACTTGTGTTGTATTCCATTTTTGTAATTTGAAATGAATCCATTTTAAAAGGTGGGTTTTTACCAGTTTCCTGGTTTAATAAACCTACCAGAGGTAGTTGATTTAGATAAGAACATAAGAACATAAGCAGTGCCTCCGCCGGGTCAGACCATAGGTCCATCCTGCCCGGCAGTCCGCTCCCGCGGCGGCCCAGACTGGTCACGACCTGTCTGTATCACCAGAAGAGGCTCCCTTGCCACCTTGGTTTCTCATTTAAATCCTGTCTTCCTATCGAAGTCCTAACTAATCTAATCTAATCTAAATCTTGGGTTTATATACCGCATCTTCTCCGCAGATGGAGCTCGACACGGTTTACATGGTTAGGGAAGGAACGGAACTCCAGTGGAATTATATAAGTATGAGAGAAGAGAGGTTGGTGTGAGAGTGCCAGGAGCGGGACGGGGTTACGTTCTGGAGAAGAGCCAAGTCTTCAGATGCTTACGGAATGATAGAAGGGGGCTCAAATTGCGGAGAGGGGAAGGGAGACTGTTCCAGAGCTGAGTGATTCTGAAAGGGAGGGAAGAGCCAAGTTTACCAACAAGGGAGATGCCTTTTAAGGAGGGGTAGGATAGTTTTAATTTTTGAGTGGATCTAGTGGAGGTTGGATTTGAGGAATTCCAGGATAGAGGGATAAAAGGAGGAAGGATACCGTGGAGGATCTTGAAGGTTAGGCAGGCACATTTACGACCTGGTTTGGTTTCTATACTCATTACTTGATTTGCTTTCTATACTTGTGTTACATCCCAGCTAGTTAGTTGAATAGCCCGTCCTCCCCAGTGGCCCAGAACAGGTTACAAGGATACGCACACAGTAGTTTTCAGGATAACAAACAAGCTACAGGATCAATAACGAGCTACGGAACATTGAGATGGTTTTTGATAACACACATGCTATAGTGAATTTAAATGCTACAGGATCAGTAGACAGACATGTGTTACAGAAAATTGGGACTTTTTAAATACGACACGTATGCTATGGGGGACAACACCTATGCTTTAGTTAAACCAAGAAAACTATATAGAGTCTCAGAATGGTATCTGCATGGCTCTCCCTGCATGGATCTCCCGTATGAGGAAAGGCTGAGTAAATTGCAGCTATACTCATTCGAGGAACGTAGAGAGAGGGGAGACATGATTGAGACGTTCAAATATATCACAGCCGTATCAAGGTGGAAGATGATATCTTTTTTCTTAAAGGACCCACAACCACAAGAGGGCATCCACTGAAAATCAGGGGCGGTAAATTTCATGGCGACACCAGGAAGTATTTCTTCACCGAAAGGGTGGTTGATCATTGGAATGAACTTCCACTGCAGGTAATTGAGGCCAGCAGCGTGCCAGATTTTAAGAAAAAATGGGATAGGCATGTGGGATCTCTTAGGGGAAGAAGTTAGGAGGGTGGGTCATTAGAGTGGGCAGACTTGATAGGCCGTGGCCCTTTTCTGCAGTCATTTTCTATGTTTCTATTGGCTGACAGATTCAGGTGCCCTGAGTTACGATATGCCGTTTAAATTTTGAGACCAGGAGCGAGTTAATACTCAGCTGTATAGTAATTATTACTCAGTAGTAATACCCCATGGCATTCTGTACAGTATTTGTTACTCACCTGTGTATGAATGTCTTTCTCTCTCCTCTGACTCCTGGGGATCCTGGATATTTGGTTCTCCCTCTTGTTTAATCCATGATAATAGATCAGGACTTATCTTTACATAGCCTGTTTCCAGGAAGAAACATGAAAACTGAGTTACACTTCCCTTTTATTCAAAGAAAAATATGCAGCAGGAGTTTCCAAGGGATTGGCTACCCAAGGCAGTGTTCAGCAGATACAACTTGACATAAAAACTTACAATTTTGTTAACATTTTAACAATAGTAAAATGACCAAATATAAACAGAAATACAATAAGGGGAAGATTCTCTAATGTTTGTGGTAAAATCAGATGGGCCACTATTGTAACGATTTCAAAAAGGCGAGTCATTCTTAAAAAAACGCACATGCAAATGAGGTTCGTGGAGAGTCACAGAGGATTGCTAAATTTGCATGTGCTAAAATCGCTGGTACATTTCTCCATCCATATTCGCTGTGAAAGGAGATTAACAGAACCGCAAAAAAAGAAAAAACACAAATAACTTTTTCATATGTTATTCGCTGTTTTCTATTAAAAAACATCATGAATATGGTGAAACCGCAAATAACATGGTGAGAGACGTGGCCTGTTCTGGAAGGAGAGGCAAAAACACAGTGAAGAAAATGCTGGGAATCAGTGATTTTCTCTATGCAAACTGACGTAATTGGAGTGGAGGAGCTAGCAAGCTAAAAACCGTGAATAATCGAAACTGCGATTGCTGAAACCGTGAATACAGAGGGAGAAGTGTAATAGTGATCGACACATGTGCAGAATTAAAAAACAAACCCCAAATCAAAGATCAGCAAGAGGAATGCCCACTCTCTCCTGCTGCCACCGTAACGCAACCCCGTTGATACCCCTCCCCCCGGCAGCGGAAGGGATGCTCATATCCTCTCGCCACAGTTGTCAAGAAACCCACATGGTACCCCCCCCGGCAGCAAGAGGAATGCCCATTCCCTCTTGCCACCGCCAAGCAGCCCACCTGACACCCTCCCCCCTCAGCAGCGGGAGGGATGCCCACTCCCTCCTGCCTCCACGGTCAAGCAATCACCCCCTTACAGGATGCCCATTCCCTCCAGCAACCGCCGTAAAGCAACCCCAACAACACATATACCCCCCGGCAGAAAGAGGGATGCTTACTCCCTCCCATCGCCATTATGCCCATGACGATCCCCCCACCCCTCCTATATTATTCACAAAGGCTGGCCTGGAGGGATACCTATTCCCTCCAGCCAGCAGGCCCACCTTTTCAAAATGGCAGGCCTTCCCCTCCCCTGTGCATCCTGGTATGTGCCAGAGAGGGGGCCTAAGCAGCACAGGTTAAAGGGTAGGCCTAGTAGGCACATATCTTGGGCCTGAAAACATCAGGAGGGCCCAGGGTCAGCATTATGGGGGAACAGGGCAGCTGCCCTGGGCCTCACAGTTGCAGAGGCCCCCGACTGCCTGGTGAGGTGAGGTCAGGTCAGCTTCCCTCCCTTCCATTCCCTTGCTGCCATCTTGCCCGCCATCTGTAAACGAACTGAACCCAGGCCATTGGGCTCTAACACTGCGTGCAGCGGCTTCCCTTCTCCTCCTTCCCCTCATGACGTAACTTCCTGTTTCGGAGGAAAAGGGAGGCTGGCATGTGCTGAAACTCCCTCCCCCACCCTCCGAAGCCAGCTTGCCTGCCTGCCTGCCATCCCCCTGTGCAGTAGAACTCTCCCCTCCCCCTCCAGCAACACCTCTTCCCTGTTCCCCTGGTCCCTGTTCCCTGCTCCTCCAGTCCAGCAGCACCTCTTCCCTGCTCCCCCTCACTGCCTTCCATACTTTGTCCCTCCCGCACCCTCCGAAGCCAACCTGCCTGCCAGCCATCCCCCTGTGCAGTAGAACTCTCTTCACCCCCCCGCCACTATCGCCGCCGTGTAGCTGACCCCACTGACCCTCCCACTACGAGACGACCGTCAAACCTCCCGGCTCCAGCAGCAGCTGCATCACACTAAAGCCACTGCTTCGCGGCTTTCCCATGCTCTGATTTCTTCTGCCGCGTCTCTGATGACGTCATCAGAGACGCCGGCAGTGGAAATCAGAGCATGGGAAGGCCGCGAAGCAGCATCTTTAGTATGATGCGGCCGCTGCTGGAGCCAGGAGGTTTGTGCGTCTCGCATTGGGAGGGTCAATGGGGGTTTTTGTGCGCCGGGAAAGGGTGCACGGGGGGGGGGAGGGGGCAACGATGGCGGCGGCGAACTTAAAGTGAGGGAGGGAGTAGAAGCGCGCATACGAACTCTTGCTGGCGGGGCCCTACAGCTCACGGAAAACGGAACCATGCAGGTAACAGTTCGCATGTGCGCTTAGGGTTTTATTATATTAGATTGTATAATATTGTTATGTATGTATTGTATTGCATTATACTGTCCAATGTAACTTTTGTGAATGTTGGCTTCTAACCTGTTCTGAAATCGAATCAAATAAATAAATAACTTCCATCACTCCATAGAATCATACCAATTTACCACCACTGCCTCAAAGAGTAATGCAATAAAGGAATAAATGGATCATACAGTAAGGTAAGGCAGATTGTGACATGTGACACAGAAACATCCACCCTCACAGTTGCACCTACAGAATTCTTTTGCTCCATTAGAGCACTGCAGTGCTCAAGAAAGAACTGAAATGGAACTGGAACCAATGAAGGTAACTCATACAGAAAAGTACCCAGAAAGGAAGAATAACAAAACTCAATCTAATAAAGTATTGCTTTTAGGGGACTCCATCATCAGAGGCATTAACATTGGAACACAAGTCAAGGACCCTAAGATAGCAAAGTGTCTCCTGCTTACACATCTTGGAATTTTACAAGCTGCATGTGTGTCAGCCAAGGTCATCTTTGCCAGCCCTGGGCCCCTCGTTTCCTGGAGGGATGTGTGAAGGAGAGATGGACTACATCTGCAGAACTAGCTCCTGGCTCTTTATCTCTACAATGATTTGTGATACCATTTGACACTGATCAGATGGTTTCATGGCTCTGCTATGTGACTGTAGGATGCAAGTTGGGCGATTGGTCCTTGGAGATGCCCGCGAAGAGAAGAAAAAAAAGGAGAAATTAGGTTCTTACCTGCTAATTTACTTTCTTTTAGCTTCTCCAGACCAGTAGAGGTTAACTTTACGAATGGGTATATATCTAATCATGACCAGCAGGTGGAGACTGAAAACAAAACTTTGGGACAGTATATACTATCCTCCCTTCTCTATTTCCCTCAGTCTGCCGAATAGCCAAGCAGAACCAAGAACTGGAAAACAGGAAGAAAACAATACTCCGAACAGGAGTAACAAATAACATACCCAAATGCTGTTGGAAAATGCAGAGGAGAAATACCCGAAGGAAAATGTCCCCACAGCTCGCCAGCTAAGCCAGCCGAGCCACAGCCGCTGTTCTTTAATTCTCCCCGGCCCTAGAAAAATACTAGAACCCGCAGCAAAAAACAAAAACTGCCCGCGAAAACAGCCCCAACAACAACAACAACAACAGACAGGGTGGGGACCTCTACTGGTCTGGAGAAGCTAAAAGAAAGTAAATTAGCAGGTAAGAACCTAATTTCTCCTTCTTTAGCACTCTCCAGACCAGTAGAGGTTAACTTTACGAATGGGACGTACCAAAGCAGTCCCTCTCACGGGCGGGACCCCCGAAGGGCCGATACCAGAACACGCTCACCGAACACCGCGTCCCGACGCGCCTGAACATCTACCCGATAATGTCTAACAAAAGAATACAAGGAGGACCAAACCGCAGCCTTACAAATATCCACCGGAGGCACGAGCGACGACTCAGCCCAAGAAGCCGCCTGACCCCGAGTGGAATGAGCCTTGAGAAACTCCGGAACAGGCTGCTGTTTCAGAAGATAAGCGGAAGCAATCGTCTCCTTGATCCAGCGCGCAATAGTAGCCTTAGAAGCGCCAGCTCCCCGACGAGGACCAGCCAGGAGGACAAAGAGATGATCGGACTTCCGGAATTCCTGGGTCCGCTGCACATCAGAGCGAAGGACCCGACCGACATCCAACTTGCGCAGCTGCCGTTGCTCAGAAGAGCCCTCCCGACCACCCAAGACCGGGAGAACCACCGATTGATTGACATGAAAAGGAGAAACAACCTTCGGCAGAAAGGAAGGAACAGGCCGCAAGACGACCCGCTCCCTAGACAACTCCAAGAAGGGAGCCCTACAAGAGAAAGCCTGCAGCTCAGAAATACGCCTAGCAGAAGTAATGGCCACCAAAAAGACCGCCTTCAAAGTAAGGTCCTTCAAAGAACAGTCGTCCAAGGGCTCGAAAGGCGGGCGCACCAAAACAGAGAGAACCAGATTAAGATCCCAAGAGGGAACCGAGGGCCATAGGGGAGGCCTAAGCAACTTGGCCGCCCGCAGAAACCGAATCACATCAGGAAGAGCCGATAAACGCTGACCTGACACCAACCCTCGAAAGGTCGACAGGGCCGCAAGATGAACCCGGAGAGAAGACCAAGCCAGGCTTCTATCCAGGCCATCCTGCAAGAACTCTAGAATGTTAGGCAGAGAAGCGCGAAAAGAGGTCACTCCCCGCGCCCGACACCATTCCTCAAAGAGACGCCAAACCCGCACATAAGCCCGAGAGGTAGAAAGCCTCCGGGACCCCAACAGTGTAGCGATCACCTTGTCTGAATATCCCTTCTTGCTAAGGCGACCCCTTTCAAGAGCCACGCCGTAAGACAGAAGAGAGACGGGTCGAACAAGGGAATGGGACCCTGCATCAGAAGGTCGTCCGAGAGAGGCAGAGGAAGAGGAACCGCCACCAGGTGCCTCACCAGATCCGCATACCACGGACGTCGAGGCCAATCCGGAGCCACCAGCACCACCAAACCCGGATGGTGAACAATGCGAAGAAGCACTCTGCCCACCAGCGGCCAAGGAGGGAACACAGACAACAGCCCCTCCGTTGGCCACGGCTGGACCAGAGCATCCAGACCCTCGGCCAGCCCTTCCCTGCGACGACTGAAGAAGCGGGGCACTTTGGCGTTGCCACTCGTGGCCATCAGGTCCATCAGGGGCTGCCCCCAATCTTGCACTATCAACCGAAACGCTCCGGCGCCGAGAAACCACTCTCCTGGATCCAGGAAGTGACGACTGAGGAAGTCTGCCTGAACATTTTCTACCCCGGCTATATGAGAAGCCGAGAGGTCCAGAAGATGGGACTCCGCCCAAACCATGAGCCGAGCCGCCTCCTGCGCCACAGGAGTGCTCTTGGTGCCCCCCTGACGATTGACATAAGCCACCGCCGTGGCATTGTCCGACAGGACTCTGACCGACTTGCCCAGCAAAAGGGAGTGGAAAGCTAACAGCGCCAGCCTGACCGCTCTGGTCTCCAACTCGTTGATCGACCAGGAGGCCTCCTCCGCGGACCAGGTGCCCCGAGCTGAGTGGCCCATAAACTGAGCCCCCCAACCGAGGAGACTCGCATCCGTAAGGAGCACCGTCCACTGCGGGAGATCCAGACCCACCCCCTGAACCAGGTGAGGGGTCCGGATCCACCAGCGCAGACTGCAGCGCGCCAAGCCTCGCAGGGGAACCGGAACATCCAAATCTTGCCTCCGGGGAGACCACCTCCGGAGCAGAGCATACTGAAGAGGACGCATGTGGGCCCGCGCCCACCTCACCACGTCCAGGGACGCCGCCATTGACCCCAGGACTTGGAGGAAATCTCGCGCCCGAGGACCCCGGGACGCCAAAAGCAGGCGAATCTGAGATTGCAATTTGCTCACCCGGGCCTCTGGAAGGAAGACCTTCCCCAAGGAGATGTCGAACATAACCCCAAGGCACTCCAGACGCTGAGCCGGGACCAACCGACTCTTGGAAAGGTTGACCACCCAGCCCAGCGACCGGAGAAACTCCACCAACCGAGCCGTAACCCGGGAGCTCTCCTGCAACGACTTTGCCCGAATCAACCAGTCGTCCAGGTAGGGGTGAACCAGGATGCCCACCGACCGCAAGGCTGCCGCGACGACCACCATTACCGTGGTGAACGTCCGAGGAGCCGTGGCCAGACCAAAGGGAAGCGCACAGAACTGAAAGTGCCGCCCCAAGATCGCAAAGCGAAGGAAGTGCTGATGAGAGGCCCGAATTGGAACCTGCAAGTAGGCCTCCGTCAGATCGAGAGACGTAAGAAACTCCCCCGGCTGAACCGCCAGAATGACCGACCGCAGCGTTTCCATGCGGAAAGACGGAATCTTGAGAGCTCTGTTGACCCCTTTCAAATCCAGGATGGGCCGAAAGGTCCCCTCCTTTATGGCCACCACAAAGTAAATGGAGTACCTGCCGGTGCCCCACTCCGTAGGGGACACCGGCACCACTGCCTCGAGATCTAGCAAACGCTGAAGGGTCTGACGAAAAGCCTGCGTCTTTCATGGAGTCTGACATGGAGAAGCGAGGAAAAGGTCCGGCAGAGAGCGGGTAAACTCCAGAGCGTAACCGTCCCGCACCACCTCAAGGACCCACTGATCGGACGCGATCTCGGCCCATTTGGGGAAAAATTTGCGCAGCCGGGCCCCCACCGGAACCAAAGGGGGCGCCGGCAAGGAGTCATTGCGCAGGACGGGAAGCGGGGGAACCGGCGGAGGGATTCCCTGCCCCCCGACGGGCCCCCCGAAAGGGCTGCATGCGCTGGAAGAACCGACCCCGGGAAAAACCCTGAGCCGGGAAAGAAGCAGCCCCACGCCCCGGGCGATACTTGCGAAATTCCCGCAAACGCCCCCGGGCAGCAACAGGGCCCGACCAAGCTCCGTCCGGCCAAAAACAGGGACAATAAACCCCTAAACAAATTCCAACAGCCCTACCAAGAGAGATGGGTACAGATCACTCAACACCTGCTGGAGACTGAAAGAAGACTGAGGGAAATAGAGAAGGGAGGATAGTATATACTGTCCCAAAGTTTTGTTTTCAGTCTCCACCTGCTGGTCATGATTAGATATATACCCATTCGTAAAGTTAACCTCTACTGGTCTGGAGAGTGCTAAAGAAAAAGGTGTTCCCCTTCTCCTAAGTAAGACAAAGAAAGAAAGAAAGAAGGTAGTTGGTTTTGGAGGGGTAACAGACAAGTTTGCTGCTGGAGGACTGGACCTGAATTGTGACTGCATGTGCTGCCCTAAATAAAAGATTACAGAGAAGAGTTCCCTCGTGCCATGCTTTTGGAAGAGCAAAAGCTTGTCATAGAGACCTGTGAACGCTCTCTCATTTACTTAAGACTGATTGTCAGCTAAGAACTATGTCTATCATCATATTGCAGGACCAGAGATTTCCACGATGCTAAATTTTTACAGCTTCCAAGCTGTACTGAGGCCCGCCTCTGGCTCATTGCCTGGGAAGAAACATTGCTCACACCTGGTGGATTGACCCCCTGGGAATACAATGGTAAGCAGGAATTTCTTCTACAGTTCACTAAAATAATCTACTCCAGCCAAAAGAAGCTGAGGAAGCAGCTCCACAGCCTCATTCTTTAGAGTATGCAGCCTGGACAAGCAAGTGTGTATGACAAAGGATGCCGCTGAGGCAGCTTTGACTCCCAAAGCTGCTGCCTCAAAAAATCTCCTGAGAACCACATCCACATAGTGATCCTGCATGTCCATGAGCACTATACCATCCTCACTGGGAAGGGAGGTGTATTTAGTTACCTGTGCGCATGCTCAAGGCCTTCTGGCTCCCACTCTCTCCGAAATTCTAATGAGATTCTCGGAGAAACCGAGAATCTCATTAGAATCTTGGAGAGAGCGAGAGCCAGAAGGCCTTGAGCATGTGAAGATGCTCAAGGCCCAGCAGAGATCAGTGGCAGGCTCTTTCGGCACCGGCACGTCCTGTGTGTTGGTGCTGTGTGCTGGTGCCCGATCGCGGTTTTCTGTTCAGGTAATTAACTTATAAACCCCCTCTTTTACTAAGGCTGACATGTCCATTATATTATATGGACAAACCCTGTTTCCAAAGCCTTCCATCCCCGGGGGAGTCCCGTTGGCTAGAGGGGGGTCCCCGTGGGAGTCCTGTGGACCAGAGGAGGTCCTTGTGAGAGTCCCGTGGGTTAGGGGGGATTCCCACGAGACTCGTGGAATTCCCACAATCCCCGTTCCCATGCAGACCTCTACTCTGAACCTGGGTTTAGCTCTCCTTAAAAAAACAGAATATAATCTGTCTCTGATTTCAAAGGGAGAAATCTTGTAGGAAACACAAGACAGTCTTATGGGCTTCCACACTGTAGTTTCTAGAGCAAAGGAAGTGCAGAAAAATGTCTCATATTATTTGAATATTTTAGATGCAGATAAAGCAATCCTTACCTAGGGAGATCAGAGTCTCATAATTCTCCTTCATCACCTCCCTGTAAAGCTCCTTCTGCCCTTCATCTAAATATTCCCACTCCTCCTGGGAGAAAGAGACAGCGATGTCCTCAAACGCCACCTGCATCAGAAACACAAACAAGAAACGCCCTCAGCGCCTTCTGCATCACCGGCAGGCATTATTTAATTTAATTCAGTGTTTATATACCGCTAAATCATCACCCTGGCTTCGAAGCGGTTCACAAAAACAAATAAAATTTGGCTTCTACAATGGCCAAATAATCAGGTCCTTTTAAGAATTTCATTCTCTGTCCCAATGGACTCACAATCTAACTGTAGTACCTATGAAAAGGAATAAACAAACAATTATCATCATACATATCAGGCATAGATAAAGGAAGGATGAGGGAGGAATAATACAGTAATTCAATAAAAAACACAACAGAAGAGAAAAATCCAAAGAAGCAGAGTTATTGAACAGATAGGCAAGTTTGTAGTCATTTTCTGAATGGGAAGCAATGGAGGTCTGTTCTTAAGAGCGCTGAAAAGTCATTCCAGGTTCTGGTACCAAACGTGAAGAGGGTGTTCAATATTCATTTATATTACATTCCCTTAGAAGAGGGGATGATCAGTTGAAGGGTATTGTTAATCCTTGTTGAGGAGAATAACATGTGAATTCTCTCTTCTGGCGAGTTAGCATTTAGAGCAGGGCTGCCCAAGTCCGGTCCTCGAGATCTACTGGCAGGCCAGGTTTTCTGGATATCTGCAATGAATATGCATGAGAGAAATTTCCCTTCACTGCCTTCTTGGTATGCAAATCTCTCTCATGCATGTTCATTGTGGCCATCCAGAAAACCTGGCCTGCCAGTAGATCTTGAGGCAGACATGGGCAGCCCTGATTTAGAGCATGGTGCACAATGCAGGAAAACCTAAACAGGATTCGCACATTTACAGGTAGCCAACGAAACTTGCAGTAGTATGCAGAGATGTGGCCGTATTTTTTTAAACCAAACATGATGGCAGATAAAGGCCAAATAGCCCATCCAGTCTGCCCATCCGCAGTAACCATTATCTCTTCCTCTCTCTAAGAGATCCCACGGGCCAATCCCAGACTTTCATGAATTCAGACACAGTCTCTGTCTCCACCACCTCTTCATAAGAACATAAGAATAACCTTACTGGATCAGACCATTGGTCCTTCAAGCCCAGTAGCCCAATCTCATGGTGGCCAATCTAGGTCACTAGTACCTGGCCAAACCCAAGGAGTAGAAATATTCCATGCTACCAATCCAGGGCAAGCAGTGGCTTCCCCCATGTCTTTCTCAATAACAGACTACGGACTTTTCCTCCAGGAACTTGTCCAAACCTTTCTTAAAACCAGTTACGTTATCCGCTCTTACCACAACCTCTGGCAATGCATTCTAGAGCTTAACTATTCTCTGAGTGAAAAAAGTATTTCCATGTAACTTCGAGTGTCCCCTAGTCTTTGTAATTTTTGAGAGTGAAAAATCGATCCACTTGTACCCACTCTACTCCACTCAGGATTTTGTAGACTTCAATCATATCTCCCCTCAGCCATTTCTTTTTCCAAGCTGGAGCCCTAACCGTTTTAGTCTTTCCTTATATGAGAGGAGTTCCATCCTCTTTATCATCTTGGTCACTCTTCTTTGAACCTTTTCTAGCGCCACTATATCTTTCTTGAGATAAGGAGACCAGAATTGAATGCAATACTCCAGATGAGGTCACACCATGGAGCGATACAGGGGAATTTATAACATTCTTAATCTTGTTAACCATCCCTTTTTTAATAATGTCAAGCATCCTGTTAGCTTTTTTTGGCTGCTGCTGCACATTGGGCGGAAGGTTTCATCGTATTGTCTACGATGATACCCAGATCCTTTTCTTGGGTGCTAACTGTGATTCAGGTTATTCTTCCCAATGTGCATCACTTTGCATTTATGCACATTAAATTTCATCTGCCATTTGGACACCCAGTCTTCCAATTTCCTAAGGTCCGTCTGAAATTTTTCACAATCCGCATGTATTTTAACAACTTTGAACAGTTTAGTGTCATCTGCAAATTTAATCACTTTACTCGTCGTTCCAATTTCCAGATCATTTATAAATAAGTTAAATAGCACCGGTCCTAGTACAGACCCTGTGGCACTCCACTGTTTACTCTCCTCCATTGAGAAAAATTACTATTTAACCCTACCCTCTGTTTTCTATCTGATAACCAATTCCTAATCCACAACTGAACTTTGCCATCTATCCCATGACACTTTAATTTTCTTAGGAGCCTCTCGTGAGGAACTTTATTAAAAGCTTTCTGAAAATCTAGATACACTATATCAACCAGCTTATCTTTATCCAAAATCTAGATACACTTCCGGAAGACTGTTCTATGCATCTACCATCCTTTCTGTAAAAACGTATTTCCTTAGATTACTCCTGAACCTATCATCTCTTAACTTCATCCTATGCCCTTTCATTCCAGAGCTTCCTTTCAACTGAGAGACTTGACTCATGCGCTCACGTAGCTATTAGAACATCTCTATCATATCTCCCATTTCCCCCAAAGTATGCAGATTGCGATCTGAATCATTTGCAGCTTATTTAGTTGAGAAGAGGTTATGCCTGCGTAGAGGGGTGTTACAGTAGTCTAGATGAGTTAGGACCAGCATTTGGACCAGAATTACCAAATTATTATTGTAGAAGTAAGGTTTGATAAGTCTCAGTTGCTTTACCAGGGGTCTCAAAGTCCCTCCTTGAGGGCCGCAATCCAGTCGGGTTTTCAGGATTTCCCCAATGAATATGCATGAGATCTATGTGCATGCACTGCTTTCAATGCATATTCATTGGGGAAATCCTGAAAGCCCGACTGGATTGCGGCCCTCAAGGAGGGACTTTGAGATCCCTGCTTTAAAGAGTAGAAAGATTTTTTTCCAGAGGTTGGCGATTTGGGGTCCATAGAATAGTGTAGAATCCAAGTGCTGATATAAGAGCGGAGGTGCTGAATACTTATGTCTCCCTAAAACCTGTCTGGCAAGGTTAGGTTCAGGACCCGCTTGTCTAGGAATAGAGGAGGATTGTACAGGAAATATGTATGTCTCAGAACAGTGTCCCGCAAACTTTCTTGAGCTGCGGCTCACTGAAGGTAGTGGTCACCGTGATGATGTCACGCACATGTGTGATGTCATCACATCGAGGGCCGAGCATGCAAGAAGGCCCTTCAGATGGGCCCTGCCATGCTAGTGGGAGGTGCCAGCAGGGAAGAGGGCCAGAGAGGAGAGACGTCCCTTAGGCGGTCAGCCAGCGCCTCTTCTCTTCCCCAGTGTGCTGCAGGGGTGGGGGAGGGGCTGCTTGTGGAATGTCTGGTGGGGGAGGGGAACCTCTTACCTGACCAGAAGCTCCCGCAGCCATTTTGCCAGGCTCTTCCTCTAGCTGTGGGGGGGAGGGACAGAACATGGACGACGATGGCCGTTGGCTGCTGGTGACATCACAAAGAGGCGGAGCTCCGCCGACGGCCACGGCCTATTTTCCTGGGCTCCACCCCGCAGCTACAGAGTCGCCTCCTCCAGCTTGTCCGGATTGGAGATCCCCCCCTTGGCAACACCAGACAGAAGCTGAACCGGCCAATCGCAAAGCTGCTCCTCGGGAGGGAAGAGGTGGGGCTGGGGGGGGGAGGACGAAGCTCAAACCCCGCCCCAGGGACCATTCTGGCCAATCAGAAACGCCTTCCCTGTGTGACGTCGTTCGCTCGTTCCGTTCCTTTCGTCTCAGTTTCTGCCCTTCTCTCACTTCCTCGAGCGCTGCCAGGAAAAGAGGCTCCAATTCGGGAAAATGCCCTGGGGCTGGAGCCCTTTCGGAGAGATCAGGGGCCCAGTATTCAAAAGAGATCAAGAAAGTTTGGAAGGAAAAAAGCCTCAGAGCCCTGCTGTTAATGATCAATCACTCCATTAGCAGAAAACCAAACCCTTCTTAAAATTCCAAACAAACTCCTGTGCACGGCAACGGTATATAAGAAATAAATGATTATTATTAGGGTCCTACTGCCTGTGGTTAGCAGCTCTCTCAATATAAAGGGAATCTTCTATGCTGCCTTTTTGTTGCTTTGGGGTTTCAAAGCGGAGGATTAAGTGACTTGCTCAGGGTCACAAGGACCAGCACTGGGAATTTGATCTCACAACCTCTGGGTGCAGAAGCAGCAGCTCAACCAGTGAGCCACAATTGATTTGATCCCGAGTTATAGACAACTCAGCAACCTGAACCTTGGCTTCGCTCATAAAGGAGGAGGAAGTAGAAGGAGCTGGCTGAGAGTCTTAAGATCAGCTCACGCAAGGACTTGGCCATGAGATCCTGAAAAATTGTGAAAGAAACGCAACACCGTGGGATCATCCCCAGGATCTAGAGCGCCAGACCGATGGCTCGCATCCCCTGATATGGGAGGTGCATCTTGAGTGAGAAACTTGTCATCATCTGGGTCCCCACAGCACCACATGCTTCTTTTGGGAGGGAGGGGAGAATGCAGACAACACCCGCTAAAGCTCACAGGACTGACACAGGGTCACACAGCCTGCGCTCAAGCTCTGGTACCAACCAGGAGTGAGCCTTGCTCCCAGGGGAACAATCTCTCAGACAAATAAAGTGTTAGAGCAGGCCAGCTAGGTAGGTCCAGATCAGATCAGAAAGACACCTTCCAACTTGTGGGTAGAAGGAAAAACTGAATAGTTACTACACAGCTCAGCGATGAAGGAGGCAGAGCTGAGAGAAAAAAATATAGATGCTTTCTACACAACTCACGACTAAAGGAGAATAACCCACTGGTTCAAGCCTCATATGCATTTTACATTAGAAATGTTGTTTTTTTTGGGGGGGTTGTCTGAATGCCCGATATGGACACGGCTGTTGCATGTGTGTCCCATGCCTAATGGCTGCGTTCTAATATAACATAACACCAAATTTCTAGACCACATAACCATAAAGTTCTATGCAATTTACAAAACTTTATCAAAAAGATACAATAAAAAATATTAGATCGGAAGTTTTAGCAAGAGGAACATTTTCAGTTATGCTCTGAATTATTTGTAAGAAATTTTGGAAAAAATAAGTTTTCAGTTGTTTTCTAAATTGTTCATAAAAAGATGTACGTATTAAATGCCGAAAATCTTTGTTATGATGTGTTGCTTGATAGGCCAGCGTATGGTCAAGCTATTTTTCTTACTTTTGCATCCTTTAACTGGTACTCCAGATGCGGGCGCACCATCGCCCAATACAACGGCAGGATAACTTCCTTCGTTCTGGTTTTAATACCTTTCTTGATAATACCTAGCATTCTGTTTGCCTTCTTAGAGGCCACTGCGCACTGTGCCGACAGCTTCATTGTTTTGTCCACTAGTACCCCTAAGTCCTTCTCTAGGCCACTTTCACCCATTACCAGCCCTCCCATCGTATAGCTGTACATCGGGTTTCTGTTCCCTATATGCAAGACTTTACATTTCTCTACATTAAAGTTCATCTGCCATTTATTCACCCACTCTCCCAGTTTGTTCAGGTCCCTTTGTAAATCTTCACAGTCCTCTTTAGTCCTAACCCCACTAAAAAGTTTTGTGTCATCTGGTAATTTTATAACTTCGCACTTCGTCCCTGTCCTGGAGGACTACCAGGCCAGTTATGTTTTCAGGATAGCCCTAATGAATATGCATGGAGCAGATTTGCATGCCTGGCACCTCCATTATATGCTGATCTCTCTCATGCATATTCATTAGGACTATCCTGAAAACCCGACTGGCCTGGTGGTCCTCCAGAAGAGGGTTGGGAACCACTGACTTAGACCATTTAAAACATGGTCTAAGTCACAAAAACCCACCTAAAGTCACCAGATAAGCACTGCAGACACAAACCGACCCCCCCACCCCCATAAAAATATTAATCACATCTTAAAAATTGTGCCTCCAGAACATCATCACCTGGCAGCCTGGCATAGGAAAGCCTAGTCATGCTGCACAGAGGCGTCTTAAGCCATCTTGGGGGTGGGTTAGGGACCCATGCCCATAAGCCCCTGTCATCACTGCATTAATATTAAAACATGTGCACTCCCCTATACACCCCCAAAACCCTTTTGTACTGGCATATAAGTGGCTCCTGCAGCCATAAGGGCTATTGGGGTGGTAGATAAGTGGGTCTAGGGGATTCTGGAGGTGGTTTGGGGGGCTCACCATGACTTATAAGGGAGCTGATAGTGAGATGATGACATGCCACTCTTTTTGTGAAGTTCACAGCAGTGCCCTGTAAGGTACTATTTAGGTATCATGTCTGGGTGTTCAGTCCATCACTTTGCAGATCCCTCCCACATCCAACAGGACTTGTTCTAGGTGTTTTTGACTTGGACAAAAAGTTGGACAAAAATGTGGTATAAAGATGGACGATTTAGCGGCTTGGACGATCAGATCAACAGGACATAGACGATTTTCAAAACAAAAAAAAATTTGGACGTATTTTTTGAAAATGTGTCCTAAGCTGTTTTTCACTTTGGACAACTTGCAACTTAGACGAAAATGGACTTAGACTTTCCTTTCGATTATGTCCCTCCACAAGTATAGAAATGAGCTAGGGGTGGGAGAGAGGGTAAGGAGTCTAAGCCAACCTTGCTCTGCCTGCCAGAAACTCTCTCTATCAGCAGGTTCAAGCTTACATAACTGTAGAACTATAAAAGGCTGTTATCCTATGGAGACTAGCTAAGTAAAGTTTGTTCTTTTAACATCTAAACTGTCTTTAGAAGGGAACCTACAATTGAACTTTTCTCCCCAAACCTATCAAAGCTCAGCCAAATAATGTATACTTCCCCAAAGATATGTCTTCTACTGTTCTTCTCTCAGAAAGAGAATGTCCTCTTCCCTCCTCTCTTAAAAATCCAATAAAATTCTGGATAGAGAATGACATGGTAGCGGTTACCCGCGGCTAGCCGCGTTTAGCTGCGGGTAACCCGCCAAAATGGTGACCAAAAAAAATGGTCACCGCAAGTTCGGGGACAAGGCAGTGGGGCAGTGAATGGTAGCACGGGGCGGTGAACCATCTGGAATGCGCGGTGAACGAGCGGCAGCCCACTCTCTCCCGCCGGCCGGCCGACCATGCATTTCCCTCCCTCCCTTCTTTTCCCTTACCTTTTCTTGTTAAAACGCGCGTTTTCTATAAGGCTAGGAGCTGTATTACAGCCGGAGCCTTGAAGTCAAGTCGCTTTGCACACTGGAAAATGTCTCCTCTGACGCAACTTCCTGTTTCGGGTTGCATCGGAGGAGACTTTTCTAGCCGACTTCAAGGCTCCGGCTGTAATACAGCTCGTATCCTTATAGAAAACGCGCGTTTTAACAAGAAAAGGTAAGGGAAAAGAAGGGAGGGAGGGAAATGCACGGCAGGCAAGTGGGAGGGAGCTGCTGGACTGCGTGAAGGGTGCTGGGGGTGGGGGGATGGAGAGGAGAAGACGCTGAAGACGGGGATGGGGCCGGGGTGGTGAAAGACAACGGGCGGTGATGGGGACGGCAGAGACGGGGACGAGGCAGTGACATAATTTTTCGCCGTGTCATTCTCTAATTCTGGAATCTCTTCAGGGCACACCACTGTGCTGTGGAACACAGTTTGAGACACACTGTAATAGATGATGCAGCCATCCATTCTGAATTTGTTCATTTTTTTCAAGACTTATACTAGCAGTCTGACTTGTTGCTCTCAGAAGATACGATTGCACATTTCCTTCATGAAGCCCTGTTGCCCTCTATTAGTGACTCTGAGGCACAAACACTGTCTAGAACAACCTATTTCTAGCACTGAAATTTTATTAATCATCAAGGACTTGCCTTTGGGCAAGGCACCTGGACTTGATAGATGCAAAATTAAATTTTATGAGACTTTTGGAAACTATCTGGCAAGGGTACATGACATAACAGCTAGCACCGTTTTACCACATTCTTGGCGGTTGGTGGGGTCTCCTTGATTTTGAAACCTGGGAAGGACCCCACGCGCTACTCTTCTTATCGACCCATATCACTTTTGGGGACAGAGTACAAACATTTTACCAAACTATTAGCTAATCGCCTACAAACTGTGCTTCCTCGCTTAGTACATAGTGATCAATCAGGATTTATTTTAGGCAGGCAAACCCAAGATAATATTAAGCGAATTTTACATTATATCCGAAGTGGGTGATTCCAAATAATCTGCTGTGCTACTTGCAGTAGATGCGGAAAAAGCTTTTGACAAGGTTGGCTTGTCCTCCTAGGTAAGTAGGTTGGTTCCAATCTCTTTATAATCGCCCTTTGGCTTGTCTCTTGGTTAATGGTAGTTATACATCTGAATTGTTTTGGGGGGCCGGACAAGGCTGTGTTTTCTCCCCTCTGCTGCTTGCTTTATCTATACAACTTTTGGCAAAGCGGGTGCACTCTCATTCCGAGATTTCTGGTATAAGGTATGGTGGTATCCAGCGCAAAATCATGCTATTTGCAGACGATATACTGCTCACACTCATCCAGCCCGAAACATCCTTGCAACATTTACTCTCTCTTCCTTAGCCATATGGGGACATATCAGGATTTAAGGTCAACATGCTTAGATCTGAAAATTTGAATTTAACACTATCCTCGAATGAAGTGATACAATTAAAACAGAATTACCCATTCACTTGGGTAAAGGAGACAATTTGTTACCTTGGGATTAATATCCCTAAAAGTATAGATCAGTTATATGACTGCAATTTTCTAGGGTGCCTCTGAGATCTTTTTTCACTTCTTGAGGAATGGGCTCTCTTTTGCAATCCAGGCAAGGGTGAATAGCCGCCATAAAGATGGTGATGCTACCGAAGCATCTCTATTTGTTTATGTCCCTCCCTAAAGATTTACCATGCTCCTTTTTTTCATGATTTAAATAGGAAAGCTTTTCATTACATTTGGTGGGAGAAAACCCCACCAAGAGTAAAGCGTCAAAATTGCATGTTCTGCTGGCTTGGATAAATAGGGTGCCTAAACCAGACATGGGCAACTCCTGTTCTTGAGGGCCAGAATCCAGTCGGGTTTTCAGGATTTCCCCAATGAATATGCATTGAAAGCAGTGCTTGCAAATAGATCTCATGCATATTCATTGGGGAAATCCTGAAAACCCGACTGGATTCCGGCCCTCGAGAACCAGAGTTGCCCATGTCTAGCCTAAACTCTGAGCACAAATGGAACAGTGCCTATTGCCCTCGGTGCCCCTGTTGGCCATCCCGGGACTGCCTTACAAACAGCTACATCCTATATAATAAAACCCTAGCTGTGCATGCGCACTCCTACCTGCGTATTCCATTTTCCCTGTTCTGTGAGATGTAGGTCCGTGGTGGCAGGAGTGCGCATGCGTGGGTCCCCAGCCTTACAGCACCTAACTACACTCGCCGGCAGGACTGGCTGTCAGCGCTGAACTCCCTGCTCTGGTAAAAGTAAGTTCTTAGCCTTGCCCCCCCTTCTCTTCCCTTCCCGCAGTCCTGACTCCAAACCTGCCGACTCCAGCAGCGTCTGCATCACTCTACACATGCTGCTTCGAAGCAGCGTGTGTAGAGTGATGCAGACACTGCTGGAGTCGGCAGGTTTGGAGTCGGGACCGCGGAAAGGGAAGGGGGGGCGGCGGCAAGGGACTACGAGAGCTGACCAGACTTCTAGCACCCGTTAATGTAACGGGCTAAAATACTAGTTCTTTAATAACTAGGGCCATTCTGCTCCTCCGATATCCTCTGAGGACCTGGTATTTGGTTCGCCGACAGTGGTTTCCTGAACGCCAATATTTTGGTCTCACAGCTATCTTAATATACTCCAGGACTGGCTGGTCTTTTTGTGTTGGGCAAAGGCCTCTTTATGTATATTAGGCCAACTCTGGAATGATCAAGGGATAACTGCGTGTGCTATTTTTCAAACGGAATATGGATTGCTTACTTCTGAATCCTTTTATTATACTCAACTCAAGAGATCAACATAGTAGATGACAGCGGATAAAGACCCAAATGGACCATCTAGTCTGCCCAACCTGATTCAATCTAAAAATTTGTTGGGCTTTTTTTCTTCTCCTCCTGATGTACAAAAAGGCCATAGAGGAACTTTCACTCCCCCTCTACACACCTAGAGCAGGCTTTACAAAAGCCTCCGCAGCACGGATCGATCTCTCTTTTGTATCGCGCGTTGTTGCAGCCTTCACACTGTGCATTAGCCCGGAAGGAGTTTTGGCTATGAATCACAAATTTTAATTATTTTATATAACGTTGTTCTTTCGTATGATACATAGGATATCTCGGACCCCTGAAGAAGGAGAGTTTCTCCGAAACACGGACCATGTTGGGTCCGTACTCCATGTAAATGAGAGCCATGTTTTTGGATTACAATATCGTATAGACTTTTAATAAACATTCCTTTACCTTGTACATTCCTCACTGCAGACCCGTTCTTTGTTTTTGCGCACTCACCCAACAACATATTATACAACCGGATGGGAGCAAGAAATGGGAGAGGTTATGCCCTCTAAAGCATGGAACTACAGTTTTAAAGCTTTATTGAAAACCTCTTAGCTAGTAATATGAATGAAAATGGGCATAGCATACTCTATAGATGGTATTATACACCTCAGCCCTTGAATAGAATTGATAGAACGGCCAGCTCTTTATATTGGAGGGATCTTAATGAGGTGGGCGATTTGTACCATATTTGGTAGACATGCATTAATATTGGGAGAATTATGCCTCAGCACCCTAAATATTGTATGTTGCACAAGAGGCCTTCACCTATTCCCAAACACAAACATATATTGGCACGTTACATGTTTGCAGCTGGTAAAACGCTGATAGCAGCTCACTGGATCACCTTCATTGATTCAATCATGACTATTTGTTAGATGATGAAACTTTCAGCCCTGAAGCATGGCCGACTACATCTTTTCCATAAGGTATGGGACATTTATTTGCAATGGAGAGAGACCTCACCATCATCCTCATTGTGAGTTAAGAATGGACATTTTATATTTTTATATATATTGGTTTAGTGCTGCTGTTTCAAGGTCTTTAAGAGGCCGGTCCACAATACCAAGACTATATTAGAGTGCAGAAAATGCCAGTTGATTAATAGCCTGTAAACTTATTCTGTGATGTTAAAGTAATACTACTATTTATCATTTCTATAGTGCTGAGAGGTGTACATTTAACATTCAATAAACGGTCTCTGCTCAGAAGAGCTTACAATCTAATTTGGACAGACATGATATTTTGGAGTTGGGGAGATTCTGGTCGAAGGAAATACTCAGGCATGGAAGCCGTGTAACAATCAAATTCATGTTTATTAGTGCCATTCATGTCTGGGGAGAGAAATGTACATTTTATCCTTCTTCCTTTCTCTGAAAAGAAGGGCTCTAAGCTTTAGAAGAAGAAAAGTTTTTTATTGAGTTTAAACAGCGTAAAATACAAAAGAATGCAATCATCAGGCAATAGTAGCAATATGAACCCCCAAACCCACCCACCCCCAATCCATAGTTTCATAGTGTATTTAAATTTTGATTAAACGCTTATCCAAAGGTACAAAGCGTTGTACATAATAATTTAAAACAGCTGGGGAACAAATGTTTTAGATAATAAACATGAACAAACATTACAACATACTAGTAACATGAAAACATTGGGGGGAAAAATAGGAAAGCTACAATTTAAAAAAAAGAATGCAAATAAGGAAAATACAATAGGGAAGGGAAATGATTTAATTCATGAGAAAATAGGTGTGTACGGAAGTAAGATCAGTTAAAAGCGTCTTTAAAAAGCAAGCATTTTAGGCTACTTTTACATTTCTGCAAGTTTTGTTCGGCTCTGAGGAACAGGGGGAGAGAATTCCAGATTAGTGGGGCAGTGACTGAAAAAACGAGAGTACGACGAGTACCAATTATCTTTACGGATGGAACGTTGAGGGAGTGTTGTGAGGCAGATCTTAAGATTCTGGGAGAGTCATACGGAATTAATAATCTATCTAGGAATGCAGGAATATTAGTCTGTTTAATGTTAAAAGTCAAAAGTGCAATTTTGTAGGTGATCCGCTGCACAACAGGCAACCAATGAGCTTTTTGTAATAAAGGGGTGACGTGATCAAATTTTCTGGAACCTGAAATAACTTTAATAGCAGTATTTTGTACGAGTTGAAGACGTTTTATGTCTTTTAGACACAGACCTTTATATAGTGAGTTGCAATAATCCATTTGAGATATAACAAGAGAATGAGTTAACACTGTAAAAGAATTTACATCAAGAAGAGGGACCAGGGATAAGCAATCCAAAGAGGAGAAAAAAAATAGAAAAATCATAGAGCTGAAAACCCAAAACTGTGGCTATACTCCCCCAAGGTATCATAGATTAAATTTGTTAAGCATCAGACTGCAAGACTTGGAGGGGAGTGCATGGACCGAGTTTCTTTCTTTTAAAAGTGAGACAGGCATCTCTAGCTTCCCAAGTCAATAAGCAATGGACCATGTTTCTCCACTGCCAATAAAATGGAGACTGATCTTGCACCCCCATGAGTAATATACCATTCCATACCTTTTGGAGAAAAAGACGACACTCCTTGAAATTAGCTCCTCCCACTCGAAAGCCCCCGGAGAAGGACATCTTTAGGAGTAGGGATTAACCTTCTCCCTACCAAGGAACCCATATAATGGAAGAGTTGGCCCCAAAAAGTGCACTTCTGAACAAAACTACATAGCATGTGTAAAAATGTTAATTGATGTGCTACATTTGGTACAGTTGAGATTGAGATATATATGCCCTAAGTATATGATAGTCACATTCTCTGTAATGTGTTATGTATCAGATGTGATATCCTCCGCAGACTACCACGTTCAATTCAGATGTCCAAATAGCTGCTATCTGACTATAATCATGTTTTGGGTGAAGGAGTAGTCCCAGTCTGAGGGCAGCAGCGTCGATGTTATTATGAATGCTATGTTTAAAGAGCAATGGTGCCTCAGCAAGTCCTTGGTACAATAGCGTACCAATCACTGGGTAAAACACCCGGAGTGTGCGTGAAATCAGGAAGGGCTCTAAACTTTAAACAACAAAACTGGTCACTCTTTCTAGACTGAAACAGCCCGCAAACGAGCATTTCATATCTAGATTATGGCACATCCACCCCTTCTCCCCCCTCCATTAGATCACTAGACAGACTATGGAACTTCAGGAAGGCCGTGAAAACCTTTCTCTTTACTAGCACAGCGCCTCAGTACCTCCACTACCTGACTGATGAGACTCAAATGCAACTCCTAATATAACTTACTGGGCTTCCTACTGTAACTCAAATGCCATTCCCAGGGCAACTTAAATAGCTACCTAACTTAATGGACACTCCTAGTACAACTTAAGTGTGCTACCCACGCAGATGCTATACTATCAGCCATGTTTAAGCCTGTAACGTAGAAGCTGTACTATTCAGAACCAATGCTAGGAAGTTCTTCTTCACCCAAAGGGTGGTGGATACCTGGAATGCGCTTCCAGAGGGTGTGATAGAACAGAGTATGGTTTGGGGGTTCAAGAAAGGTTTAGATAATTTCCTGAAGGAAAAGGGGATAGAAGGGTATAGATAGAGGATTACTATAAAGGTCCTGGACCTGATGGGCCGCCGCGCGAGCGGACTGCTGGGCGTAATGGACCTCTGGTCTGACCCAGCAGAGGCACTCTTATGTTCTTATGTCTGTAGTGGAAATGCTGCATTATCAACTATGCTATGTCCGTAAAGACTGTATTATCACTTATGTTCTATCTATATTGTGAATGTACTCTTGTAACCCGTTCTAGGCTCCTTTTGGGAAGACAGGCTAAATAAATAAATAAGTAAACCTTTATACCTAATATGACATCATTGTAATAGTTAACGTGATGTCAATATCATTTTTAGGCTAGTCTCAGTTAGGTCACTGGTCTTTGACCTAAGGGCTTCTGTGGGAGTGGATTGCTGGGCACGATGGACCACTGCTCTGACCCAGGAGCGGCAATTCTTATGTTCTTATTTTCTGTCAGCAATTTCTCAGTAGTTCCTGCCACCATTCCTAGATGTTCATATACACAATCTTCCTGTATCTCCTGCATGAATCTTCTTGTGTATCTTTAAATGTGATCTCCTTTGTTAAAGCTGACTCCACATACAATCTTTTACCACATTCTGGACATGAACATGGTTACTCTTGGGGGAAATTATTCCCCATATGAATCCTCTCGTGCAGTTTTAAATGTGATTGCAGATTTTTACCACATTCTGGTCAGGAATATGGTTTCTCTCCAGTATGAATCCTCTTGTGTAGTGTTAAATGTGAGTGTTGATTAAAGCTTTTCCCACATTCTGGACAGGCATATGGTTTTTCTCCAGTATGAATCCTCTTGTGCATTTTTAAACCTGAAGGATCACTATATCTTTTCCCACATTCTGTACAGGTATATGGTTTTTCTCCAGTATGAATTCTCTTGTGTACTTTTAAACATAATTGCCGATTAAAACTTTTCCCACATTCGGGACAGGTATATGGTTTCTCTCCAGTATGAATCCTCTTGTGCCGCTTTAAGTCTGCTAGCCGATTAAAGCTTTTACTACATTCTGGACAGGTATATGGTTTCTCTCCAGTATGAATCCTCTTGTGGAGCTTTAAATGTGATTGCCGATTAAAGTTTTTCCCACATTCTGGGCAGGTATATGGTTTCTCTCCAGTATGAATCCTCTTGTGTAGCGTTAAATTTGATTGCCAAGTAAATCTTTTACCACATTCTGAACAGGTATATGGTTTCTCTCCAGTATGAATCCTCTTGTGCTTTTTGAAATCCGAGGAATCACGATATCTTTTCCCACATTCTGGACAGGTAAATGGTTTCTCTCCAGTATGAATCCTCTTGTGTAGTGTTAAATGTGAGTGTTGATTAAAGCTTTTCCCACATTCTGGACAGGCATATGGTTTTTCTCCAGTATGAATCCTCTTGTGCATTTTTAAACCTGAAGGATCACTATATCTTTTCCCACATTCTGTACAGGTATATGGTTTTTCTCCAGTATGAATTCTCTTGTGTACTTTTAAACATAATTGCCGATTAAAACTTTTCCCACATTCGGGACAGGTATATGGTTTCTCTCCAGTATGAATCCTCTTGTGCCGCTTTAAGTCTTCTAGCCGATTAAAGCTTTTACTACATTCTGGACAGGTATATGGTTTCTCTCCAGTATGAATCCTCTTGTGGAGTGTTAAATGAGATTGCCGAGTAAAGTTTTTCCCACATTCTGGGCAGGTATATGGTTTCTCTCCAGTATGAATCCTCTTGTGTAGCGTTAAATTTGATTGCTGAGTAAATCTTTTACCACATTCTGGACAGGCATATGGTTTCTCTCCAGTATGAATCCTCTTGTGTAGTGTTAAATGTGATTGCTGAATAAAGCTTTTATCACATTCTGGACAGGTATATGGTTTCTCTCCAGTATGAATCCTCTGGTGCAGCTCTAACTTTGATTGCTGATTAAATCTTTTACTACATTCTGGACAGGCATATGGCTTCTCTCCGGTATGAATCTTCTTGTGCATTGTTAAATGTGAGTGTTGATTAAACCGTTTACCACATTCTGGACAAGTATATGGTTTCTCTCCAGTATGAATCCTTGTGTGTACTTTTAAACATAATTGCCGAATAAAACTTTTCCCACATTCTGGACAAATATATGGTTTCTCTCCAGTATGAACCCTCTTGTGCGTTTTGAAAGCTGAGGACTGACGATATCTTTTCCCACATTCTTGACAGGTATACGGTTTCTCTCCAGTATGAATCCTCTTGTGTAGTTTTAAATGTGGTAGCTGAGTAAAGTTTTTCCTACATACTGAACAGGTATATGGTTTCTCTCCAGTATGAATTCTATTGTGCAGTTTTAATTTTGTTTGCTGATTAAAGCTTTTCCCACATTCTGGACAGGTATACGGTTTCTCTCCAGTATGAATCTTTTTGTGTATTGTTAAATGTGCTTGCTGAATAAAGCTTTTCCCCACATTCTGGACAAGTATACGGTTTCTCTCCAGTATGAATCCTCTTGTGTAGTGTTAAATGTGATTGCTGATTAAAGCTTTTACCACATTCTGGACAGGTATACGGCTTCTCTCCAGTATGAATCCTCTTGTGTGTTCTTAATTTTGATTGCTGATGAAAACATTTGTCACATTCTGGACATGTAAATGGCCTCTCATTTTCATGGATCCTCTGAAGAGATTTTATACCTGTTTGAAGATAAAAAGTTTTATCATAATATAAACATGTAGAATGTTTCCCATTTAGATTATTTTGTGTATTTTTAGATATGATAAAAAGGAAACGTATCACAGTCTTTATAATGAGTTTTATTCTTGTTTATATAAAGAGATTATGTACTTACCCTGGTAAGCTATTTTCCAGTAGATAGGTGAGACATTCTAAACAAGTAGGTAGTGTCCCCATGGCCGTGTACTTCACTGATCTCCTTAGCTCCACCTACAATTAGTACCCAAGCACCAAGGGCCACCAAACCAACGTGAAGTAGAGATACCTAGAACAATCAAGGTCCAAAATAACTGTTCTGCTCAAAGTAGTAACTTCACAATATCAGCTGCAAACAGCCAGCAAAAATCTCAAGGGAGTTTAGAAACTATTCCCACAGAAAAATGGAACATACGTACATTGTCATACAGTATACTCCCCAGCTTCCAAGAGCTGTCTGGCATCCAATTTACAACTTGGAGACGCATAAAATAAACTGAGACAGCAGTTAGGTGCAGGAAGGACAGGGCGGGAGTCTAGAATGTCTCACCTATCTACTGGAAGAGAGCTTACCAGGGTAAGTACATAGTCTCCTTTTCCAGTGCAATATGTGAGACATTCTAGGCAACTGGGAAATAAAAAAGCAGCCCCCAAAAAGCTAGGGCAGACTTACTGCGCCAATCTTCAAGACTAAGGACCCAAAGGCAGAGTTCTGTCTTGCCACCATAACCACTTTGTAAAACTTGGCAAACGTGTAGAGAGGACCACGTTGTTGCCATGCAAATCTCCTCAGGGGAGACAGCTCTAGTTTTGGCCCACAAAGAAGTCATACATTTATAAGAATGTGCTTCGACAAAAACAGGACACTTTCCCAGAAAAAATGTAGGCTGACAAAAGGGCCTCATAGATCCATCCGGAAATCATGGCCTTAGAAGTGGGAGCGCTTGACAGAATGAGTCAGCATAAACAAATGGTCAGAAAGACAAAACCCACTGGTGACTACCAGACAATAAAGAAGCACTCCGTGCATAACTAGGTTCCTCAAAACAGAAGCCTGTGTTTTTGAACTAGCTGAGCCCAGAGAGCAGGGCAGGCAGTAGCAGAGAGTCGGGAGGCAGGAGAGAGGCAGGAGGCAAGAGGGGAAAAGAGTTGGAGGAGGCAGGAGAGAGTGAGGGGCAATGGCAAGAGGTAGCTCCGCCCACTCTTGACATCAGCGAAGCACCGATTCGGAAACGAAAATTAGGATAGAAACATAGAAAGATGACGGCAGATAAGGGCTACAGCCCATCAAGTCTGCCCATACCATTGACCCCCTTTTAAGTCTACTGGCCCCCTTAACTCTACTGACCTGCTCTATTAAGTCTATATCTTAGCGACCCTATTCATTGGTATGACTCTCGCAGTGATCCCACATAGGTATCCCATTTATTCTTGAAGTCTGGGATACTGCGGGCCTCGATCACCTGTATTGGAAGCTTGTTCCAATGCTCTATCACTCGTTCCGTGAAGAAGTACTTCCTGATGTCTCCACGAAACTTCCCTCCCCTGAGTTTGAGCGGATGTCCTCTTGTGTTCGAGGGTCCTTTGAGAAGAAAGATATCATCTTCCACCTCGACCCGTCCCGTGATGTACTTAAATGTCTCAATCATGTCTCCCCTCTCCCTACGCTCCTTGAGAGTATAGAGCTGCAATTTGTTCAGTCTTTCTTCGTACAAGAGACCCTTTAGCCCCGAGACCATCCTGGTGGCCATCCGCTGAACCGACTCAATTCTGAGCACATCTTTACGGTAATGTGGCCTCCAAAATTGCACACAGTATTCTAGATCACAGTTCTTCAACCGCCGGTCCGCGGACCGGTGCCGGTCCACAGAAAATTCCTGCCGGTCCGCACAGGGCCAGCAAGATGGACGCTGTTAAATTTCCTGCCCCGGTGGTGTTCGCGGAAATCTTCTGTTCCTTCCAGCCTCGGGCGATCAAGACAGGCTGCTGACATCAGGCATTCACTCTGTGAGTCTCGCCTATGCGGAAACAGGAAGTTGAAACAAAATAGGCGGGACTCAGAGAGGGAATGCCCGACGTCGGCAGCCTGTCTTGATCGCTGTCCCTGCCGAGTCGCCGAAGAGGGCCCCGGGGAAGGTGCAGGTAGAAGGGAGATGGTCAGCGTGCGCGGGGGGGTCAGCGTGTGGATTGGGGCCATCAGCAGCGTCTGTGCTGAGAGTCTGCTCACGTGCAGGATGCGGCAGGTAGAATGCCTCCGGCTCGTCTTGGGCGGCAGGGCCTGCAGTGCAAAGCTGTTTTTGCCGGCTTGGGGGGGTCGCGAATGTGCAGGGCACAACAGGAGTAAGATCATAGGGAGCCTTCAACAGTGGCTGTCTCCTTTCCTAGCAGCTCTGTACTTACCAGGGCAGTGATTCACTTTGGCAACTTCCCCTTTCCTCAGAGGCTGCAACGGACCCAAGGCTGCCTAAGGAAATCACTGCTGCAGGCAAGTACTGAGAGCTGCTGGAAGGAGAGGAAGCTACTGTTGGAGGCTGGGAAGCTGCTGGTAAAGGGAGAGCTGCTACTGCACCTGGAGGGAGGTAGAAAGAGAGATGCTGCTGGGAGGGGAAGAGGGAAAGGGATGGGAAGAGAGCTACTGTTGGATAGGGGGAAGGAGGGAAGGGAGAAGGAAAAAAGGAAGGAAACAGCTGGCAGGGAGATTAGAGGAGGGAAAGGGGAGAGAAAGGAATGAGAAAGTAGAGAGAGATTGATGCTGGAAAGGGGGTCAGCAGAGAAATGAGAGGGATAAAGATGCTAGATCTGGTGTAGGAGAGATAAAAATGAAGAAAGCAGTGAAGCTGGAATGAATGATGTAAAAAGGAGAGAGGAGACACAGGCTGGATGGAAAGGGGAGAGGGGCATAGAAAGAAATCAGATATATATGGAAGGGGGAGAGGCCATACAGTGGATGGAAAGGGCAGACGCTGGAAGGAAGAGTGGAAAGAAGATGAAAGCAGAGACCACAAAAGGTAGAAAAAAATCATTTATTTCTATTTTATCATTACAATATATCAGATTTGAAATATATATCCTGCTAGAGACATAACTGGGGACTGCAAAGCCTAACACTATTCCTATCATGTGTGACTGCAGTATTCTGTTAGCATGATATTTCTGTGTAGCATTCTGTAATAATTTGGCTTGTTCAGTTTTCTTGATAGTAGAGGGGATATATGTGAAGGGGAGGGGAGACAGGGGTTTTGTTGGTCCTTGCTCTGAATATTTATTGTATTTATTTAATGACAATTGTACAGAATATTATTTCTTTTATACTTTAATAAAATACGTTCAATATAAAATCATAACTGAGGCTTGTGCAGATGGGATCAGATGGTTTGTGGGGACCGAGCTTGCAGAGACGGGGCGAAAATGTGTTTTTTTAAATTTCGGTCTTAGTAGTTTGCCGGTCCACAAAATAATTCTTTTATTTCTGCCGGTCCACGGGTGTAAAAAGGTTGAAGAACACTGTTCTAGATGAGGTCTCACCATGGCTCTGTATAATGGCATCATGACCTCAGGCTTCCTGTTGACAAAACTTCTCTTGATACAACCCATCATCTGCCGTGCCTTAGATGAAGCCTTCTCCACTTGAGTAGCAGTCTTCATGTCTGCACTGATGATCACTCCCAAGTCTCGTTCTGCCGTAGTCTTGGTTAAAGTTTCTCCATTCAAGGTGTAAGTTCTGCATGGATTTCCATTTCCGAGATGCATGACCTTACATTTCTTGGCGTTGAAGCCCAGCTGCCAGACAGAGGACCAACTTTCTAAAGTACGGAGGTCATGTTCCATAGTATCTTGCAGATTGTAGCCGTTTATGATATTGCATAGTTTGGCATCATCAGCGAATAAGGTTACCTTACCTTGAAGCCCTTGAGTCAAATCCCTAATGAATATGTTGAAGAGGAGTGGACCCAGGACTGAGCCCTGCGGCACTCCGCTGGTCACTTCCGACGTTTTGGAGAGGGTACCGTTAACCATCACCCTCTGAAGTCTGCCACTTAGCCAATCTTTAACCCATGCAGTTAGTGTTACTCCTAACCCCATCGATTCCATCTTGTTCAGCAGTCTGCGGTGTGGGACGCTGTCAAAAGCCTTGCTGAAGTCAAGGTATACGATGTCTAAGGACTCTCCCGAGTCCAGCCTTCTTGTTACCCAGTCAAAGAAGCTGATAAGATTGGACTGGCAGGACCTACCCTTGGTGAATCCATGTTGACTGGGGTCCCGGAGATTCCCCTCTTTCAAGACCGTATCTAATTTATGCTTAATTAGTGTTTCCATGAGTTTACACACTATTGAAGTGAGACTCACCGGTCTATAGTTCGCAGCCTCAGCCTTGCAACCCTTTTTATGCAGAGGAACGACATTGGCTGTTTTCCAGTCCAACGGAACTTTCCCCGTGCTTAGTGAGAGATTGAAGAGCACGGCCAACGGTTCCACCAGAACATCTCTCAATTCTCTAAGCACTCTTGGGTATAAATTGTCCAGTCCCATGGCCTTGTTCTACTTGAGCCTTGTCAGTTCGCTGTAGACATCTTCAGGTGTGAACTCAAAATTCTGAAACGGGTCTTCTGCAATTTGTTTTGCCATCAACTGTGGTCCGTGTCCCGGTGCCTCACAGGTGAAGACTGAGCAGAAATATTCATTTAGTATTTCGGCTTTTTCAGAATCTGCCACTGCGTAGTTTCCGTCCGGTCTTCTAAAGCGTACTATGCCGTCTGTGTTCCTTTTCCTATCACTAATATACCTGAAGAAAGATTTGTCCCCTTTTTTAATGTTTTTTCCCAAAGTTTCTTCCACTCGAAATTTGGACTCCCTAACTGCTGTTTTGACCGCTGCAGACCAGTTTCCTTATGGGCCAAAATTCCAGGGACCAAAGGAATGGAAACAAAGATCGGCATCTACTACCAACCCCCAGGGTAGTCCGAAGAAATTGATGGAGAAATGACGGATGAGATTAAACGCAAATGCAAGGGAGGCAACATGGTTATTATGGGTGACTTCAATTATCCAGGGATAGACTGGAACCTAGGCACCTCCGGCTGAGATAGGGAGGCCAAGTTCCTAGATGCTGTAGGCGATTGCTTCCTGGAACAACTTGTCAAGGAAAATACAAGAGGAAATGCAATTCTGGACTTAATTCTAAATGGACTACAAGGACCGGCGCAAGGTGTAGAAGTCGAAGGGACACGAGGAAGCAGTGATCACAATATGATCCCCTTCAACCTGGACAGAGGGGCAAAACATCGATTCAAAACGACCGCCAAGGAACTGAACTTCCGAAAAGGGAATTACGAATGGATGAGACTCATGTTGGGGAAGAAGATTAAGAAAAGGATAAGCACTGTAAAAACACTAGAGCAAGCATCGTCCCTTTATAAGGACACGGTCAACGAGGCACAAAATCTATACATATCGCATATCACCAAGGGATCCAAGAGGAAAAAGGACAGGGAACTGTCATGGCCCACTGTAGCAGTAAAGCAAGCGATCAGAGACAAGAAGACCTCGTTTAAGGAACGGAAAAGGTAAAAAAACGGACGAAAACTGGTAAAAGCACATACAACATCAAAGCAGGTGCCACAAGATGTTAAGAAGGGCCAAAAAAGACTATGAGGAAAAAATAGCAAAGGAGGCGAAAAACTTCAAGCCGTTCTTTCGATATGTTAAGGGGAAATAACTGGTGAAGGGAGCAGTGGGGCCATTGGATGACCATGCAATAAAGGGAGCGCTAATGGAGGACAAAGCCATTGCCGACAAACTGAACACATTTTTTGCGTCTGTCTTTACCGACGAGGATATACGCAACATACCGGAAGCCGACAGGCTATATGCAGGAAACGAGGATGGGAAACTGACAGGGATAAGAACATAAGAATTGCCGCTGCTGGGTCAGACCAGTGTCCATCTTGCTCACACGGCGGCCCGCAGGTCAAAGACCAGTGCTATAAAATGAGTCCAGCCTCACCTGTGTACATCCCAGTTTAGCAGGAACTTGTCCAGCTTAGTCTTGAAACTCTAGAGGGTGTTTTCCCCTACAACAGACTCCGGAAGAGTGTTCCAGCTCTCCACTACTCTCTGCGTGAAGAAGAACTTCCTTACGTTTGTACGGAATCTATCCCCTTTCAACTTTAGAGAGTGCCCTCTCATTCTCCCTACCTTGGAGAGGGTGAACAGTCTGTCTTTCTCTACTAAGTCTATTCCCTTCAGTATTTTGAATGTTTTGATCATGTCTCCTCTCAGTCTCCTCTTTTCAAGGGAGAAGAGGCCCAGTTTCTCTAATCTCTCACTGTACAGCAACTCCTCCAGCCCCTTTACCATTTTAGTTGCTCTTCTCTGGACCCTTTTGAGTAGTACCATGTCCTTCTTCATGTACGGCAACCAGTGATGGACGCAAGATTCCAGGTGAGGGCGTACCATGGCCTGTTACAGTGGCATGATAACATTCTCCGATCTGTTCATGATCCCCTTCTTAATCATTCCTATCATTCTGTTCGCCCTTTTCGCCACCACCGCACATTGCGCGGACGGCTTCATCGACTTGTCGATCAGAATTCCCAAGCTCTTTCCTGGGAGGTCTCTCCAAGTACCACCCTGGACATCCTGTATTCAAGCATGAGATTTTTGTTACCGACATGCACCACTTTGCACTTATCCACATTGAACCTCATTTGCCACGTCGCTGCCCATTTCTCGAGCTTGATTATGTCACTTTGTAGATCTTCGCAATCCCCCTGTGTCTTTACTATTCTGAATAACTTCGTATCATCCGCAAACTTAATCACCTCACTTGTCGTACCTATGTCCAGATCATTTATAAAGATGTTAAAGAGCACGGGTCCAAGCACCGAGCCCTGCGGCACCCCGCTAGTGATACTCTTCCAGTCCGAATATTGTCCATTTACCCTCACTCTGTTTCCTATGCTCCAGCCAGTTTTTAATCCACGTGTGTATTTCACCCTCATTCCATGGCTCTCATTTTTCCGAAGTAGTCGTTCATGCGGAACCTTGTCGAACGCCTTCTGAAAATCCAGCTATACAATGTCGACCAGGTCGCCCTTGTCTAACTGCCTGTTTACTCCCTCAAAGAAGTGCAGCAAGTTCATCAAGCAAGATCTGCCTTTGCTGAAACCGTACTGGCTGGTCCTAAGCAAGGGACATCGACGCCTCTTTGAAAGCTTCGGTTTGAACATAATAACACATGCAAAATGACACCAGCGCAAGGTTTTCAAAATGATAATTAAGATTTATTGAATTATTGTTTCTATTTTTCCATTATGAGATCAAAAGACATAATTGCTTAACAGTTGCGCTAATGGGAGATCATTATAGATGCCAAATGCTGGCCTTCTAATAACGGTCTCGTCTTCATATCTCATTTCATTCTATTATATAACTTTTGGCTCAGTGACATCATCAAGTTTGACAACCAATAACATTTCACCAAAGAGGTGGTCCTAAAAGTTGGACAAAAATTCTTCCACATTTAAAAGTTAGACAATTTTAGTAAATTACTTTTAATTTTTGAATTAACATTATAACATATTCAAGAGAATCTACAATTATTAACATGGTGCTGAGAAATTCTCAGCCTTTCCATGCTGACAAGTTCTTAGCCTTAAAGGAAAAAACTCTCGGGCTGCCTGAGCTGACAGTCTCGCACACAAAGAGCAAGAGTTTCTGACTTAATTACTTCCAGATGCTGTTTTAGGATTTCTTTAGGTTGCAAAGATATATAAATATGTTTTTTCAAAATTCATCCTTTTGTTTAAATACACAGTCATACATAAATCACTCCAATCACACAAATCACTCCAGGGGCCCCATTCATTCATAACTCAGTCATTCATACTTAATGCATTTTATCTCTTAGTTTAGGACACGTTATTTTCCCGGCCAATCTAAAGCAAGCACATGTGGTATTAATTAACACCACGCTGCTGGTAACAAAGACCTGGACACACAAAATGGATTCCAGGAACCCAAAATGGATTCCTCCACATGTGAAGGTATAGCAGACACAGAGAACTCAAAATGGATTCCATGTAATCATGATTTTCACCATGATTTGGCTCAACAGCAAAGTACATAAACAGATATTATTATGCTTTCCCTTATATTAATCTGTGGTGTGTTTTTTTCTGGCCTTAGCTACATATTATTCAGATTTTTATTCAGCCGTTTTTCCGTATGCTTCTATTTGGGCGTGGTCCTTAACTGACACCGATGTTTGTCTAACTAGAATTACCCAGAATCATACGAAAAACTCCACAAAAAATACTGCACTTATCATGTTCTGACATCCATTCCATTACCGTCCCATACACATCACCCCCTGCTGGCCACGAGCCACTACTCCTCAGTCCTCATTAAGCCGTGTCCATCAAAGTGATCAATGATGCGGTCAGTCTAGAAGAGTTATGCAGGCAGATTGATAGGCTTAAAAACGATAAATCCCTGGGACCGGGTGATCAGGGAACTGAAAGGGGCTATAGCTGAACTGTTTCAACTAATAGCCAATCTGTCAATCAAATCGGGAAGGATTCTGGAAGACTGGAAAGTGGCGAATGTCACGCCGATCTTCAAGAAAGGCTCGAGGAGAGATCTGGGAAACTACAGACCGGTGAGTCTGACCTCAGTACCGGGAAATATGGTAGAGGCGCTGATAAAGGACCGCATCATTGATCACCTTGATGGACACGAGCTGATGAGGACCAGCCAGCACGGCTTCATCAAGGGAAGATCTTGCTTGATGAACTTGCTGCACTTTTTCGAGGGAGTAAGCAGGCAGATAGACAAGGGCAAGCTGGTCGACATTGTATATCTGGATTTACAATGCTCAAGCATAGGTAGGTCAGGATGGATGCATCAGATCCACATACCATGGCCTGCGAGGCTAGTCTGGAGTATGACACTGCCTGGTTGGACTGTGATCCGCCAAAAGACTGGGCCTAGCACGGGACAGGGAGGAAAGACATACAGGAGGATTTCCTGAGGCCATGGCTGCACCAGAGCATCAAAACCCTCGCTTCCAAGCATCGACTGAAGAAGCGATCTGCTTTCATGTTCTTTGCGGTGGCCAGAAGGTCAAAGCGGGGCCGATCCCAGTGCCGCACAATGGCTTGGAACGCTGTCGAGGCCAGCACCTAGTCACCCTGATCTAAGGGCTGTCTGCTGAGGAAGTCGGCCAGAACAATGTCGACTCCTGCCACATGCACTGCTGAGAGCACCTGGAGGTGGTGTTCTGCCCAGATAAAGAGAAGACGGGCCTCTGGAGCCAGAGAGTTGCTCCTGGCACCTCCCTGGCCATTGACATAGTCTACTGCCGTTGAATTATGGAGAAGATTCTGACCACGGGCCCTCCAGAGTCTTCTGCAAGAGGGTCATTCCATGTCAAGTGATCAGATTCTTGGAAAGTGCCCTGCATGACCATCAGGGATTTCGCATTTATTACTCAATTATTGTGGGAGCTAAGTAATGTCAAACTTTTACTTTTTTTGGAGCACTAATTTTTTCGGCCAAGTTTACTGTAATTCAGCCATTCACTCAGTGCTCGACAAAAATTATTATTGGTAGCACTGATAGAGCTCCAAAAGTTGTGCAGGGTAGCTAAGTTTCAGTTTTTTTGGAAACATAGCTCGTGAGATATTGTGTCTCAAAGTTGTCAGAATGTCACTGTCGTACTGTATGTCATTGCAGTATGGGGTCAAACAAATGGCTATATCTCCACGAATATTCCACAGGCGAAACTAAAACTTTACCAAAGTTTGTTTGAGACATGGTGGACTCTGCATATGAAGTTTCATCAAAATCCGTGATGGTCATGCAGGGAGCCCTTGATCACTTGACATGGAATAACCCAAGAGTACTTTAACTTGCTTTTACTTTAGCTACTGATATTGAAGAACTAAGGCCAGTACTGGGCAGACTTGCAAGGTCTGTGTCTGTATATGTCCTTTTGGTTGAGAATGGGCTGGGGAGAGCTTCAGCGGCTGGGAGGGTGTAGATGGGCTGGAGTGAGCTTTACGGAGACTTCAGCAGTTGGAACCCAAGCATAGTACTGGGTAGAGCTTTGGATTCTTGCCCAAGAAGAAAAAAATTTAAATTGAATCAGGTTGGGCAGACTGGATGGACCATTCGGGTCTTTATCTGCCGTCATCTACTATGTTATGTTACTATGAGAGAGTGTTTTACCTGTTATGTTTTCTAGGATTGCTGCTTTCCTTTCAAGACCCAATTGCTAATAGCGATCACATGACCGCTGATTTGAGTAAGCACTTCCGTTGCTACTACAATATAACCATTCATCATAGCAGCGTCCATGCTGAGGCAGTTATGCTCCTTGGGGCAAGCTCTTTGTCAACTAAACTCACACTTTTTAAAATCTCACTTTGATTCTTCCAGTTTACATTTTAAAGGTACGTGGAAGGATATTTCAATTTTTGTATTTTTATTTCTGGTGCTATTTACGATATCATCACCAGTCTTTTTTGTACTTTTTACAGATTCCATGGCTAGTTTGAATTCTTTCCACCATATTCCTAAGATTATTGGCCATAGACATCTAGCATCATTTCATTTAGCATCAGGTATTTCATTTTCAAATTTGATTACTCTTGATTGCCGTCCTCAATCTCTAAATTCATCATCCCTGGTATTTATTTAGATTTCTATCCCATTCTCCTGTGAGCTCAGAACGGGTTACAAAAGCACGTACACAGTAGATTACAGTAGATCTTTGAAAACTAAGTGCTCCTTTTACGAAGGTGCGCTAGGGCCTTAATGCGTGGAATATCGCGCGCTAAATTGCCGTGTGCGCTAGCCGCTACCGCCTCCTTTTAAGCAGGCGGTAATAATTTTGCTAGGGCGCGCTATAGCGCACGGTAATTTTGTGCGTGCGCTAAAACCGCTAGAGCACCTTAGTAAAAGGAGCCCTAAAATGTCTTGTCTTAAAGACACTATTATAACATCTCATGTTTAAATACTGGGGTTAACAGAAACCTGGATTAGACATGGGGAAGAATCATATACGTATTGTTCCACATCACGATTGTCTAAAAGAGGGGGAGGGGATTGGCATTATTATATAATTCCTTTTTCTCACTTGTTGAACTTTCAACAAATATGTTTCAATATAAAGAGCTGCTGTTAATGGTGACCTTAGAAGCCCTTTGGGATCTGGTAGCAAATTTTGGGAAGGTAATTAGTCCTAATTTCCAACAGATTGAAAATAAACTTATTCATCATTCAGAAGATTTAGAAAAATTAAAATTGGACATGACTTCTTCTAATAACTTACTTCAAAAGACCCAGCAGGATATGGCCTCAGTAAAACAACTCCAGGAAACTATAATTAAAGATAATTTGAATCTTAGAAGAAAAGTGGAGTCACTAGAGAATCAGGCGCGTAACAATAACTTGAGATTGATAAACTTTCCAAGAACAACTATGGTTACACTTAGAGATATGCTCAGGAGATATTTATTAGAAATTTTAGAAGTTCCGGAAGGTAATCGTCCACCATTTTCTCAAGTTTATTATCTCCCCAGTAAAACTCCGCATCAACAGCAACCTGAGCCTACTGAAGGACAAGCATTGAATATTACTGAGATTTTGGAGAAGTCAGACAAGGAAGTGGTAACACCTGCAACATTAGTAGCTACATTGGCTCTTTCTATCGATAAATCTTGGTTATTAAAACTATTTCTAAAGAACAAACAGAAGCAATTTCTTGGTTGTAAAATTCAAATGTTCCCTGATGTTTCAAGGGAAACTCAAAAACGTAGACATGACTTTCTTCTTTTTAAAACCGGGGGGGGGGGGTCATCTCATTGGGGGCTATTTTTTACTTAAGACATCCTTGTAAATGCATTGTCTGTTATCACTCAATTAAATATGTATTCTTTGAGTCCCAACATTTGACTAATTTTCTGGCGATGTCCCGCCTGGACAAGGAGAAAATTCAAGCTTGAGCTTCCCGATCTATAGGTATACCATTACTTCTTTAGGTTGTTTTTCTTATTTTTCTTGCAATTAAATTCTTGGATCTAAAAAGGACTTGAGCTAATTTTACCATAATAGTTTTTCTTGTAATCTGCTTAAGTATGGATTTATATGATTGTAATATGCTTGGTTAAATTTGCTTTCTGTACAAGTTTACTTGATATTATATTGAAATCAATAAAAATACTTAGATATTAAAAAAAGAGCTGCTGTTAGTTAGATTTAATTTTAAAATTCCTCTTTATCTTGCTTTAATATATTGTGCTCCCATCTTAATCTTTAGAAATTTGGGATAAGATTTATCTGACTTTAGCACAAATATATCTTAACTTTCCAAATGTAATTATCTTGAGTGACTTTAATGTTCACTTTGATTTGGCTAATCCTCAGACTCACTATTTTAATCAGTTCTTATCTGATCTAGATATGCTATCCTGGGTTTCTTTTCCTACACATTCTTTAGGACATGTAATTGACCAAGGGCTAGATTCACTAAGGCCATTGATCGTGTTTGCGATCATGTATCGACCCGATTTTCCTCCGACCCGATTCACTAACCTCATGGCTGATCAACCTCCGATCCGATTCCACCTGCGCATGCAAATGAGGGGAAACGGCATGCAAAGTAGGAAGGCATTCACTAAACAAAATCAGGAACACCAACTGGGCTGGCCAATCCGAAAAGAAACGACTGCTGAGGACCAGTCGCTCATGTCCTTGCCAATTGTCCTGCTCGTTGCCATCCTGAAGTCACAGCCCTGCAGCCCTGATCTCCCCTATACTGCCCTATTCTCTGCCTCTCCGCTCTTTGACCTTTTCAACGAGTCTCTAGAGTTGGGAGTGGTACCAGAGGACTAGAGAAGGGCGGATGTGGAAGTAAGGAAGAAGTAGGGAATTACAGGCCGGTAAGTCTGACTTCTGTGGTAAGCAAATTAATGGAAATGCTTACCACAGAAAATTTGCTTACCACAGAAGTCAGACTTACCGGCCTGTAATTCCCTACTTCTTCCTTACTTCCACTTTTGTGGAGAGAGACCACATCCGCTCTTCTCTAGTCCTCCGGTACGACTCCCGACTCTAGAGACTCACTGAAAATGCCAATCAGTGGAGCCACCAGAACTTCCCTAAGTTCAGATGTACACCAACCAGCCCCATTGCTTTGTCTACCTTTATTTTACCTAGCTCCTCACAAACAAAACCCTCTGAAAATCGATCACTCCTCCATCCCTATTCACGTTTGTCTTCTGCAGTCCCGCTCCCAGCGCTTCAGCAATTTGGTCTTTTCTTTATCAGATTCTACATATTCTTCCCCTTCACCTTTGAGTCTCACAATGCCACTTTTGCACTTCTTCCTATCACTAATATATCTAAAAAATGTCTTGTCTCCACGTTTTACCGTGTCAGCTATTTTTTCTTCCATTTGCATCTTTGCTTTCCTGACTACTCGACCAGCCTCTCTTAACTTTTCCAGATATTTTTGCCTGTCTTCCTCTTTCTGCGATCTTTTGTAGTTTACCTTCTCATCTACTCCTTTTGAGAACCAAAGCGGCCTTCTTTTCCTCTTACTTTTACTTACTTGCCTCACAAAAAGGTTTGTCGCCCTTACAATCGCTCCTTTCAGTTTTGCCCACCGCATTTCCACCCCTTTCTGATGTTCCCATTCAGACAATAATTCCTTGTAGTAAACCCCCATCCGAACAAAGTTAGTTTTTTAAAAGTTTAGAACCTTTGATCTTGAATGAGCCCTCTCTATACCCATCTTAATATTAAACTGTATCATGCAGTGATCACTGGATGCCAGATGATCACCCACTGTAACATCAGAAACACTTTCCCCGTTTGTAAGCACTAAGTCCAGTATGACACCATCCCGCGGGGGTTCCATTACCAACTTCTGGAACAGTTCTCCTTGTAGAGAATCCAGGATCACTCTTTTATAGGGATACCCCAATCAACATCCGGCATGTTAGCAAGACTTCCCCTTTTTTAGAGATATTCTGAATGTCTACTATTAAATCTCTATCCAATTCTTCCGTCTGTGAAGGAGGCCTGTATATCACACCAATGTAAATATATTCACCATTCCCTCTTTCCAAATTGATCCACAGTGCCTCTTCCTTGCCCTGCAGATCCTGCAATTGTGTGGCTTTAATATGATCTTTAACATATAACGCTGCTGCTGCTACTCCTCCTCCTTTTCTTCCTACCCTGTCTTTCCTGAAAAGATTATAGCCCGGTATAACTACATCCCAGTCATGGTTCTCTGTGAACTATGCTCTGTGATTGTCACTATATCCAGCTCCTCTTCTCCCATCACAGCTTCTAGATCCAGAATCTTGTTTCCCATACTTCGAGCATTAGTATACACTGCTTTCCAGACATTGCCCCCTACTACTCTGAGTCATAAGATCATCCAGCCCTTTCCCAAAGAAAAATTGCCCTTAGAAAGTCCGCTCATTGTCTGGTCTGGGTATTCTGCGGACTGAGAATGAATAAGCTGAAGCCTTGTTCATGATTCCAATGATGTCATACAGAGTATCTGCTCCAGAATCCACTCCTGCCATAAGGAGCTGGGGCACAGGCTTGGCTCTTTTGCATTCAAGAGTCTGGAACCTGATATGGCAGGCACGAGACACCAAGGATTCCGCAGTGGTCTCTACATCAAATTCTGGGGAAAAGCTGGACTAGGCAGTGCTGGGTCTCTATGGGATGACTCCAGCTTGTGTCTCTTGGTCTCCACATGATTCCAAGTAGGACAACCGCTGTTCCGGTGGCCAGAAAGAAAAATGGCCCCAAAGGGCTTCCCGCCTATTTCTTGGCCCTAGAGCACATAGTGAAGGCAAAGCTACGGAGGCCTAACAGCCTGTGCTCAAGTCCCTGCAAGCAGTAGGTCAGTAAGCAACCGAGGTCGGCCCTGAGCTTCAGAAAAATCTTCAGCAGGCTGGCTAAGAGGTACCACAAGGGATTGGCCTGTCAGCTGCATACCACAGTCTGCTTCTTTTCCACACAGGTAAAGCTAAACCCTCAAATAGGGAAGCTTCAAGCACTGAAAGAAGACGAAACGCTGAAAAAAATTAAAAAAAAAGATTAAAATAAAGAAATAAGCAGAGCAGATCAGAAACACTCATTTAGGCTCGCGAGCAGAAGGAAAAAACTGTAGGGGGCGGCAGCGCCCTCTGTGAAGTAGGAGGGATTCAGAAAAAATCCAGAGTGGATTCCTCCTGCAAAGCTCAAAGCTACGAGGAAATTACCCGTCTGTCCAGAATAACACACCTATTGCACTAGAACAGTGTCTTACAAACTTGATGATAAACATAATGGCTGTGGCTCGAGGCATCAGGAACAGTTAGGATTTCACCTTGATGCACATGAGCGAAGGCCCTCCAGATGGACACTGAGCCGCCAGTGGGGGATGGCTGCAGGGAAGAGGACCGGAGAGGAGAGGCAATGCTTCTCACCGCTAGAGGCACGTCCTGTAACCAGTCAGCCAGCGCCTCTCCTACTCCCCAGTGTGTCGCAGCACAACTGAAATCTTAGGAGGCACAGTTTGCGACACACTGCACTAGAATAACGAATAAGTGCCAACAAGGGCCCAAACTGATCAGATGATCACTGGCGGGATGAAGGCATGATCCCTTCCCCACTCCCCTCCTACCCCCTAAAAATGTAATTCAAAACAGTATATCCTGTCTGTACGACAGCTTCAGATGTTATGGCCCGTCCTATTAGACCAACAAGCAGGTGTTTGGAGTAGCCGGGTGGTCAGTTGCAGTGGACTCCAGAGAAGGGGACCCAGGCCCATTACCCACTGTCACTAGTACACTTGTGGTGGAAAGTGTGAGCCAACAAAACCCTACTGTACTGATATATAGGTGATACCTGTAAGCAAAAGGGCTATTAGGGTCGTATACAGTTGTTGTGGCTGAGTTTTGGAGGGCTTAACAAACAAATGGACGAAGGGGCCCCTATAGACATCGTATATTTGGATTTCCAAAAAGCCTTCGACAAGGTACCCATGAATGCCTACTACGGAAACTGAAGAACCATGGGGTTGAAGGAGATGTACATAGATGGATCAAAAATTTGTTGGCGGGTAGGAAGCAAAGGGTAGGAGTGAAGGGCCACTACTTGGACTGGAGAAGGGTCACGAGTGGTGCTCCACAGGGGTCGGTACTCGGACCGCAGCTGTTCAATGTATTTATTAATGACCTAGAAACAGGGATGAAGTGCGAGGTTATAAAATTAGCAGATGACACAAAACATTTTAGTGGGTTTAGGACTAAAGAAGACTGTGAAGATTTATAAAGGGACCTGAACAAACTGGGAGAGTGGGCAAATAAATGGCAGATGAACTTTAATGTAGAGAAATGTAAAGTCTTGCATATAGGGAACAGAAACCCGATGTACAGCTATACGATGGGAGGGCTGGTAATGGGTGAAAGTAGCCTAGAGAAGGACTTAGGGGTACTAGTAGATAAAACCATGAAGCCTTCAGCACAGTGCGCAGCGGCCTCAAAGAAGGTGAACAGAATGCCAGGTATTATCAAGAAAGGTATTAAAACCAAAACAAAGGATGTTATCCTGCCGTTGTATCGGGCAATGGTGTGCCCACATCTGGAGTACTGCGTCCAATATTGGTCGCCATACCTTAAGAAGGATATGGCGATAATCAAGAGGGTTCAGAGGAGAGCGACACGACTGATAAAAGGGATGGAAACCCTTTCATATGCTGAAAGATTAGAGAAACTGGGGCTCTTTTCCCTGGAGAAGTGGAGGCTTAGAGGGGACATGATAGAGACTTACAAGATCATGAAGGGCATAGAGAAATTGGAGAGGGACAGATTCTTCAAACCCTCGAAAACTACAAGAACGAGAGGGCATTCGGAAAAATTGAGAGGGGACAGATTCAGAACCAATGCTAGGAAGTTCTTCTTCACCCAAAGGGTGGTGGACACCTGGAATGCGCTTCCAGAGGGTGTGATAGGACAGAGTACGCTACTGGGTTTCAAGAAGAGATTAGATGATTTCCTGAAGGAAAAGGGGATTGAAGGGTATAGATAGAGAATTACTGTACAGGTCCTGGACCTGATGGGCTGTCTCGTGAGCAGACTGCTGGGCGCGATGGACCTCTGGTCTTACTCAGCAGAGGCATTGCTTATGTTCTTATGATTAAGGTGATATGTGTTTCTGGGACCCTTTATGTGAAGTTCACTGCAGTGCCCCCTAGGATGCCCTAATGCTCTGCTAGGATATCTATGTGGCCTGTCCTTCATCCCAATGGCTTGTTTTGCGGGTTTTTCATTTGGAAATATTTAGAAGTCATTTCAAAAATGGCTCTCTATATCACTATGATACAGTCGCTCCTAATCTAATTCCTAGAACGCATTGCCAGAGGTTGTGGTAAGAGCGGATAGCGTAGCTAGTTTTAAGAAAGGTCTGGACAAGTTCCTGGAGGAAAAGTCCATAGTCTGTTATTGACAAAGACAGGGAGGAAGCCACTGCTTGTCCTGGATCGGTAGCATGGAATATTGCTACTCCTTAGATTTTGGCAAGATACTAGTGACCTGGATTGGCCACCATGAAAATGGGCTACTGGGCTTCATGGACCATTGGTCTGATCAAGTAAGGCTATTTTTATGTTCTTTGCAACGCTGCACAGATACCATAGCCCAATGACTCCGAAATAACCATTTGCTCCTCAATCCTGAAAAGACGGTAACATACTGGATCTAAAATCACATTCTGCTTCCATCTGTAGTTCCCACTGTTGACTTGCGTGTAACTGTTGACTTGCGTATAAACGTTTCAGAACACGCTTCCTCTGTACAGCGGTTGGGTTTTTTCATTTTACGTCAACTTCACTGTATCCATCCTTTTCTTACTACAAAGACCCTGCACACCTTATACCATGCCTTCGTAACATCTCGCTTAGATTATTGTAACGTAGCGTAAGTAGGTCTTCCAAAATTAGCACTCAAATAGCTATAATCCCTTCAAAATACTGCAGCATGTTTTCTATGCAGAGCTAGCAGGTATGATCATGTGATCCCATTATTCTCCCAATTACACTGGCTGCCTATCGCCTACAGAATACATTTCAAGATCCTGATTCTGATCTTCAGAGCACTTAATAGAGGGGATCTCAGAATATCTGGTGAAGAAAATTATACCCTACCTGCCCTCAATGACCATCAGTTGGCCATCCCATCGCTCGCTTTTTTCTTTCATGTCCCCACTTTGTGGAATGCTTTGCCCCCGGGGCTTCTTTCTGAACTCTCATTAGGTCAATTCAGTGTTATCCTTAAGGATAATTTGTTTTTGAAAGCTTTAAGGACAGCTGGAGCACGGCAGCAATCGCTAGTTACATCTGGTGTATTCTGGTTTGCCATTGTACACGTGTGACCCTTTGGAGAACCATCAGAAATAGTGTCCCTTTTTTCATAACAGTGTGCCCTATTTCCAAATAGTTCACACTCTTGGTGATATTGCTCTTGAAACAAAAATGAAGATGAACTAAAATAAAACAAGAAATGAAACAAAACTTTTGGGGCTGTCCATCCCTAGGAATTTCATTCAATACATGAAAAAGTTTCACTTCAGCATGTCTTCTCTGTTGTATTTCAGGTTCACCTTTCATTTGAAACCTTTTCTACACTGAAAACATGAAAAGTGAGGTGGATTCTCTTGGGCAATAATAAATGATATATCTTACCAAGGCTTTTTCCACAGGTGTCACTTAGAATGGATTTCTTCCCTTTCTTCTCTCCCTGGTGGAGTTGGTCACTGGTTTTATTTCGTAAGGGTCTCTCTTCTTTCAGCTGTCTCTGTAGCTCAGGGATGTTTGTGATTTCCCTTTCACTTTTCTCACCCTCAGTGACTGCATCCAGGGAGTCTCTTGCAGGGTCTATCGGTTCCTTCTCCAATTCCTGTTGATAATTCTTCGTGTTTGTACTCTCATTCCTCTGGGAAATATTCTCACTGACATTTCCTGATTGTCTTGGGATGTGTTCAATTTCTAGAAGACATTTTTCTTGATTCTCTTCCCTCTTCGTCTCCTGCATTACCTCAATATCTGCTGGATAGAAACAAAAGACGGTAATCATGTATTACTAACTATGCGCTACTAACAATGAAGAAACACGACTACACGGGATTTCTGATGTTCAGAAATTCTATGAATTAGCACGTAAGTCTTCAAACCTCTCTCTTTTTTCAATTAAGTTATGAAGCTAATTTTCAAATAGCAACAAAGGCAAAAATAACAATCAAAGAAAGGTATAAGAGCAGCAAATACAGCCCACAAAGATAGCCAAAGTCTTGTTCCTGCCTATAACCACCTCTGATCGCATGATCCCTCTCTAAGAAAATTTTGGGCTTATATGGGATCCAAAAATATATAAATACACTCTGTTCTAAAAGCAAGTCAAAAAGTTATAAGATCATTTCAAAGAAAGAACCCAAAACATAAGAAAAAGAAAAGATTTAAATCTAAACATATTATTGCCAGGCTGTTTTTAATTCTTTTCTAATATTGATTAATTATACTTGATTAATTGCCCTTCTGTTAGGGACCAAACAGCACAGTTTATAACAGTGGCGTACCAAGGGGGGGGGGGGGGGGGGGGGGCGGTCCGCCCCGGGTGCCAGCCCTGAGGGGGTGCTCCCGGCCTTGCCGTTCAGTCCCCCACCACCACCCCCGAAGGACCGCTTGCCCCACTGACCTTCCTGCACCACCTGTGAAGCAGCCCGCAGCAGGATTGCGACTTCAGCGATCCCTGAGCTGCTTGGGTGCTGCTTCCTGCGCCGCGGTCCTGCCCCTCCTCTGACATCAGAGGAGGGGCGGGACCGCGGCGCAGGAAGCAGCGCCTAAGCAGCGCAGGGATCGCTGACGTAGTGATCCTGCTGCGGCTGCTTCATAGGTGGTGCAGGAAGGTCAGTGGGGCGAGCGGTCCTTCGGGGGTGGTGGGGGGGACTGAACGGCAAGGCCGGGAGCATAGGTAGTGCTGCTTCATAGGTGGTGCGGGGAGGCCAGGGGGGCGAGCGGTCCTTCGGGGTGGGGCGGGCAGGCAGGCAGGCTTTCAAGGGGGGACAGGCCTTCAAGGGGGGGGGAGACAGGCAGGCCTTCAAGGGGGGGGGACAGGCCTTCGGGGGGGTATGCAGACCTTCAAGGGGGGGCAGGCAGGCCTTCAAGGGGGGGACAGGTCTACAAGGGGGTGGGACAGGCCTACAAGGGGGTGGGACAGGCCTTCAAGGGGGGAACAGGCCTTCGGGGGGGTGCAGGCCTTCAAGGGGGTGCAGGCCTTCAAGGGGGGGGACAGGCCGGCAGGCCTTCAAGGGGGGGGGGGACAGGCCTACAAGGGGGTGGGACAGGCCTTCAAGGGGGGTGCAGGCCTTCTGGGGGGTTCAGGCCTTCGGGGGGTGCAGACCTTCAAGGGGGTGCAGGCCTTCAAGGGGGGGGACAGGCCTTCAGGGGGGGACAGGCCTTCGGGGGGGGGGTGCAGGCCTTCGGGGGGGGGGTGCAGACCTTCAAGGGGGTGCAGGCCTTCAAGGGGGGGACAGGAAGGCAGGCCTACAAGGGGGGGACAGGCCTACAAGGGGGTGGGACAGGCCTTCAAGGGGGGGGGGTGCAGACCTTCAAGGGGGGGGGACAGGCCTACAAGGGGGGGGGACAGGCCTTCAAGGGGGGGACAAGCCTACAAGGGGGTGGGACAGGCCTTCAAGGGGGGTGCAGGCCTTCAAGGGGGGACAGGCAGACCTTTAAGGGGGGACAGGCCTTTGGGGGGACCCTGGTTTAGAAGTACACGGAGGGAAGGGGGTGTTCAAAGAGACGTGCATATGCCAAACTTTGAGGGGGAAGAAGAAATAATGGGTCTGAAAATAGAGGAGAGGGAGAGAGATGATGGACCATGGGATTTAGGGAGGGATGGAACAGAAAGGGAGAGAAAATGGACACAAGGGATGGTATGGAGGAGGGATAGAGATACTGGATAGGAGGGTAATTAGGAAAAGAAAGGGAGAGATGGTGGACTCTGGGGTGGTGGGGAAGGAGGGAGAGATGCCAGATGAAAGGGTAGTTAAGAAAAGGTGGATCTGTGGAGGGAGATGAAAAAAAGGAAAGATACCAGACTTCCTGGGGAGGGAAGGGAAATGGAAAGGGAGGACAGAGTTGGCAGATGGATGGTTAGCATGCAGAAAGAAGGAGACCCTGGCAAGCAAGTTATCAGAAGAAAACCAGAGCCTTGGACCAACAAGATTTGAAATATAACCAGACAACAAAAGGTAGAAAAATTAATTTTATTTTCTGTTTTGTGATTATAATATGTCAGAATTGAAATGTGTATCCTGCCAGAGCTGGTGTTGGACTACAAACGTGAGCTAGGATTTAACAGAGAGAGGAAAAGTCCTTTTTGTTTCTTTATTTTATTTACACCACAGCGCCAGTGTGGTTAGGAGAAGCCAAAGGGGGTGAAAAAGCTATAAAACCCACCAGGAGTTTTGAAAAAAAATCACCCAACTGGGCAGGAAAATCGAATTGAAAAACCAATTCAATAGGCTGAATCGAATCGAAATTTTTTTTCCTGAATCTGGCAACATTAGTTTGCGCTACTGTCTTAGACTTTAGGACCTGGGATTGGGGAGAGATGGCATCCTCAGTACTTTATAATGCAAGTGAAATGAGGATTTGGTCAGACATTTGAAGGGTCTGCAGAAAAAAAATATTGTATAGGCCGGAGACATGAGACAGCAGGAAATGGGAACTTTTCTTCCTTCTATTTTTTGTGAATGGAAAGGCTGAGGATGTCAGAGAGTTCAGTTAAAATATGTGCTTTCTGCAGGGGGAGATTGTGCTTAACTAACTTATTGCACTTCTTCGAAGGAATCAACAAACGGACGGATAAAGGAGACCCCATAGACATCGTATACCTAGATTTCCAAAAAGCCTTTGACAAGGTGCCTCACGAGCGTCTACTCCGGAAACTGAAGAACCATGGGGTGGACGGAGATGTGCATAGATGGATCAGAAACTGGTTGGCGGGTAGGAAACAGAGGGTAGGGGTGAAGGGCCACTACTCGGACTGGAAGAGGGTCACAAGTGGTGTTCCGCAGGGCTCGGTGCTCGGGCCACTACTATTTAATATATTCATAAATGATCTAGAAATAGGGACGACGTGTGAGATAATAAAATTTGCAGACGACACCAAACTATTCAGTGGAGCTCGGACTAAAGAGGACTGCGAAGAATTACAAAGGGACCTGAATAAACTAGGGGAATGGGCGACGAGATGGCAGATGAAGTTCAACGTTGAGAAATGTAAAGTACTGCATGTGGGAAGCAGAAACCTGAGGTACAACTATACGATGGGAGGGATGTTATTGAATGAGAGTACCCAGGAAAGGGACTTAGGGGTAATGGTGGACATGACAATGAAGCCGACGGCACAGTGCGCAGCGGCCGCTAAGAGAGCGAATAGAATGCTGGGTATAATCAAGAAGGGTATTACAACCAGGACGAGAGAAGTTATTCTGCCGTTGTATCGGGCGATGGTGCGCCCGCATCTGGAATACTGCGTCCAATATTGGTCGCCGTACCTTAAGAAGGATATGGCGATACTCGAGAGGGTTCAGAGGAGAGCGACACGTCTGATAAAAGGGATGGAAAACCTTCCATATGCTGAGAGATTGGAGAAACTGGGTCTCTTTTCCCTGGAGAAGAGGAGACTTAGAGGGGATATGATAGAGACTTATAAGATCATGAAGGGCATAGAGAGAGTAGAGAGGGACAGATTCTTCACACTTTCAAAAAATAAAAGAACAAGAGGGCATCTGGAAAAGTTGAAAGGGGACAGATTCAAAACAAATGCTAGGAAGTTCTTCTTTACCCAACGTGTGGTGGACACCTGGAATGCGCTTCCAGAGAATGTAATAGGGCAGAGTACGGTACTGGGATTTAAGAAAGGATTGGACGGTTTCCTGCTGGAAAAGAGGATAGAGGGGTATAAATAGAGGATTTCTGCACAGGTCCTGGACCTGTTGGGCCGCCGCGTGAGCGGACTGCTGGGCATGATGGACCTCAGGTCTGACCCAGCAGAGGCATTGCTTATGTTCTTATGTTATAATAATGTGTTTTATAAAGTTTATAGCATAGCTGGCCTACTCAGTGAGGTGTTCCTAGTGGTGGTGGTGGCAGTGTGTCAATGTGTTGAGAGGAAGAGGTGATCTGGGAAATTCTGCTGAGCAAACTCCGGGCCCATTTCCACCCCCCAGTTAGTCCACTCCACTCAACTGGTTCACACACTGAGTGGGTCTTTGGGTGTTGTTTTGGGATCTCTTCCAGTGGTTTATCAGTATCTCCTTCTGGTCCAAGGAAGGAAACTTTGTTATCCTTAGCATTGACTTACAGAATATGTTTGTAACAGCGCTGCTTGTGTGGCATTAGGCTATGTAGTGATCGAAAGAAAAAAAACAGACCTTTGCACATTTTTGCACTATATGGTGGGTGTATGAGGAGATTCACATTTCCTGCACAGCTAAGTCCATGTGAAGTTACCTTGTGCTGTATTTGACATCTAGCAAGGTCTCTGTTTGAAAGGAAAGATCTAAACTTAAAAATGAAGTGGCCAGAAGTTATGGTAAAAGCAGATAGTGTAGCTGGTTTTAAGAAAGATTTGGACAAATTCCTGGAGGAAAAGTCCATAATCTGTTATTAAGACATGGGGGAAGTGTCTGCTTGCCCTGGATCGGTAGCATGGAATGTTGCTACTCTTTGGGTTTTGACCAGGTATTAGTGTCCTGAATTGGCTACCATGAGAATGGGCTACTGGGCATGATGGACCATTGGTCTGACCCAGTTAGGCTATTCTTATGTTATGTTCTCATCTGTAGGGGCCTTTGTTTTCACTTCTTATTTTAATGTATTTTTTTTCTGGGAACTTATCAGTGTTTTTTATAATGGGAACAAAAATGGAAGAGAATTAATGTGTGTGGGATGAGGGGGTAACTAATTTCTTCAGCTAAATAATTCAATCCACTTCAAACAGACATAGGAGAACTCACGCACCATTCACACACCCTCCAACCAAAAACGTCAAAAGAAAAAAAACTGTTTGACAACCTCCTAGCCATTCGAGCTGCAACACTCGACCCCCAACTCTACAACCAATTGACATCGACCACAGACTGCAAAACCTTCAAAAAGAAATAACAACCCTTCTATTCAAAAAACACATAAAACTGAACTAACACAATCAGTCCCAAGCATCACCTGCAACTACTCCATATGTACTTCTGATGTCATGACAATTCAGACATAATTTATGTTATGTTATGTTTGGAATATAAGAAAATTTTCACTGCCTGTTTCTATTCTGACCATTTATTCCGTTTCATGGTCATTACAAAAATATTTTTTTACATGGGGGGGGGGGGTGTCAAAAAATGATGGGCCCCGGGTGCCACATACCCTAGGTACGCCACTGGTTTATAATAATAGTTTAATACAATATAATTAATAACATAAAAGACAAAGCAACCATGATACAGGAAACAAGAGGGATGCAGGATGGAGGTTGAGAATTATAGACCGGTGAGTCTCACATCGATAGTGAGTAAACTTATGGAAACACTAATCAAACGCCAATTGGATATGATCCTGAACGAGGAGAATCTACGAGATCCCCATCAACATGGTTTTACGAAGGGAAGGTTCTGCCAATCAAATCTGATCAGCTTCTTTGACTGGGTAACAAGAAAGCTGGATATAGGGGAGTCCCTGGACATCGTGTACTTGGACTTTAGCAAAGCGTTTGATAGCGTCCCACATCGCAGGTTATTGAGCAAGATGGGTTCGATGGGATTGGGTGAAACATTAACCGCATGGGTTAGGGACTGGCTTCAGAGGGTAGTGGTAAACTGTACCCTCTCCGATACGATGGAGGTGATCTGCGGAGTGCCGCAGGGCTCGGTCTTGGGCCGGATCCTATTTAACATCTTTGTAAGAGACTTGGCTGAGGGGCTTCGAGGTAAAATTACATTTTTCGCCGATGACGCCAAACTATGCAACATGGTAGGCAACCGCACAACAGATGAAAGCACAGTGCCCGACAAAAGCTCAATGCCCGATAGTATGACACAGGACCTACTCCTGCTGGAGCATTGGTCAAAGACTTGGCAACTAAGTTTCAATGCCAAAAAATGCAAGGTCATGCACCTTGGCAGCAAAAATCCATGCAGGACTTACACCTTAAATGGTGAGATCCTAGCAAGGACTGTAGCAGAACGTGACTTGGGGGTGATCATTAGCGAAGACATGAAGACTGCCAATCAAGTGGAGAAAGCTTCATCCAGGGCTAGACAAATCATGGGCTGTATCCGTAGAAGTTTCGTCAGCCGTAAGCCCAAGGTCATAATGCCGTTGTACCGATCCATGGTGAGACCCCATCTGGAATACTGTGTACAATTCTGGAGGCCGCATTATCAAAAAGATGTGCGGAGAGTTGAGTCGGTTCAGCGAATTGCCACCAGGATGGTCTCAGGACTCAAGGATCTCCCGTATGAGGAACGATTGGGTAAGTTGCAGCTGTACTCACTCGAGGAACGCAGAGAGAGGGGAGACATGATTGAGACATTCAAATATCACAGGCCGTATCGAGGTGGAAGAGGATCTCTTTTTCCTTAAAGGACCTACGGCAACAAGAGGGCATCTGTTGAAAATCAGGGGTGGGAAATTTCATGGCGACACCAGAAAATATTTCTTCACCGAAAGGGTGGTTGATCGCTGGAATAATCTTCCACAACAGGTAATTGAGGCCAGCAGCATGCCAGATTTTAAGAAAAGATGGAATTGGCATGTGGGATCTCTTCAAGGAGGTAGTTAGGGGGTGGGCCATTAGTGTGGGCAGACTAGATGGGCCGTGGCCCTTTTCTGCCATCATGTTCTATGTTTCTATCCCACAGTTATCAATAAAACTCTACCGTAATATTAGAGTCCCCAAAACGCTAAATAATAAAAGCGAGTTCAATCTAAATGGGATTCTTTTTTTTAAATACTTTTTATTGATAAAGCAGCCAAAGCCATAAAAAGAAAACAGAGGCTATGTTACAAAAGCAATCACAAACAATATGATACAATCTGTCCAGGAATGGCAACAAAAATAATGATGAGACGTCAGCCAGAAAGTGCCAGCAAATGGGATTCTAACCGTAAATGCTGGGGCTGAGAATTCCACATGGCTGATGGCCTATAAAAGAAAGACAATTCTGTACTAGGATCCAATTTTGCTCAACAGACACAGGATAAGACGGTTCTGGTTCTAAGATCTTAAAGTGGGATGGGGTAAGGGATCAATAAGTTACCCACGTACTGCGAGAAATCTCAGCAAAAAGTTCTGTGTCAGACCCAACATCTTAAATTTGGCTTGATAAAAGTATAGTAGCCAAAGGGCTTCCTTCAGAAGTGGAACAACATGGTGTGATGCATGTCCGTCGTTCGGCTGAGTCACCAGGATCCGCTCTGATCACCTCCAGCTCACTCTGGTCGTTGTAGTCGTCTCCGGTCATCTCTGTCTCATTGTGATCAGGCCAATTGGCCATTACCCATCACTTCTCCATCCCCAGGCATTTCTGGTCTTTCTTCCTTCCTCTCTGAGCACACTACCAAAACACGTATCCACACCCTCATCACCTCACGCTTAGACTACTGCAACTCGCTACTCTCAGGCCTTTCGCTTAGCCTTCTCATTTCCAAGTTTCAAGTTCAGGTTTTAAGTTTTGTGGTGTTTAATATACCGACCAACAACATGTACCTGGCCGGTTTACAATGCTAAAAAAAAAGATAGAAAGTAAAATAATAATTGTATATATATGGGGAGGAGTGAACATTAAAAGACAATAGACAAGGACTTACTTGAATTTGAGAGTATTAAGGTGATGGAAAGGTCAATAAATACATTATTAAAATGAAAGTTAAAAGAAGGGAAGAGGGGGGGGGGGAGGATATAACATCAGGGATAGGGTTGCTCCATAAAAGCGGTTGAGATGATTTTACTGGTTTTGGGGAAGGAAGTATTTAGAGATTATGATATGCATCTTGAAAAAGAAAAAGAAATGTTCCCCTCCAATCCATCCAGAATTCAGCTGCACAAATATTTCAGGAGAGTCACTAAACTCAAGTTACCCCTCTCCTAAAGTCACTTCATTGGATTTCCATCCATTTCAGACTACAATTCAAACTCCTCTTAATGGCCTACAAATGCATTCACTCAGCTGCCCCTCACTATCTCTCTTCACTTATCTCCTCCTATGATCTCTCATGTTAAGTCCCTCCTTTCTGTGTCCTTCTCTTTTGCTGCCAACTCCAGACTCCGTCCTTTCTGCCTTCCTGTACCATTTGCTTGGAACAAGCTACCCGAATCCCTATGGCGGGCTCCATCTCATGCAGTGTTCAAGGCCTAGTTAAAAGCCCACCATTTAAAAAATTGGATCTGCATGGGGGAGGATATGTTGTGGACGTATCGACGTTTGTTCTTTTTTCCTGCACCCTTGATTGTTGTATATGATGTCTTTCTTGTATGGTCACAATTTGTATTTTCTCGTATGCATTGATCCTTTAATAAACATATTTTCAAAAAAAAAAAAGCCCACCTTTTTGAGAGTGCTTTTGACTCCTAACTCCTCTCACCTTGGGTTCTGCATCCCCAGCCCTAAATGTCAGGTGTGTCTGTAAATTGCACGGCGTCCATCCTGATATGCAAACAAGGGACACACCCAAGTGTGGCTTCTCGGGGACAGGTGATTGCCCCCCTTGCTAGTTCCCACTCAGGTTCTGCTAGAAGGATGCTAGGTTGCATAGGGAGAGGTGAAGCCAGTAGGAAAAAGGAGGTATTGAAGCCCCTGTATAAGACTTTGGTGAGACCTCATTTAGAATATTGTGTACAATTCTGGAGACCACATCTTCAAAAATATATAAAAAGGATGGCATCGGTCCAGAGGAAGGTTACTAAAATGTGTGTGGTCTTCATCATAAGGTGTATGAGTACAGAGCAGCTTTAAAGATCTCAATCTGTATACTTTGGATGGAAAGGCGTGAGGGGAAGTTATGATAGAGACGTTTAAATACCTACAAGGTGTAAATATGCATGTGGCAAGTCTCTTTCATTTGAAAGGACGCTCTGGAATGAGAGGGCACAGGATGAAGTTAAGAGGTGATAGGCTCCAAAGTAATCTAAGGAAATACTTTTTTACAGAAAGGGTGACAGATGCATGGAACAATCTCCCAGAAAAGGTGGTGGAGACAGAGACTGTCTGAATTCAAAAGGGCCTGGGATAGGCACATGGGATCTTTCTGGAGAGAGAAAGAGATAATGGTTACTGTGGATGGGCAGACTACATGGGCCACTTGGCCTTTATCTGCCATGTTTCTAAACAGATATTACAGATATATTAGAGATTTCAGATAAACAATTAGCCAGCAACTTTGTTAGTTAGTCACCTTGCTATCTGACAAGAACTGGATTATGAAACTATTCATTCAGAATAGGCAAAGAATTTCTAGGTTTGAAAATCCAAATATTCTCTGATGTTTCTAGAGAAACTCCAAAGCGAAGACTTCAATTCTTATTGTTGAAGCCTGGAGTTGCATCAATTGGGGGGGGTCTTTTTTTAGGTTTCCCTGTAAATGTATAATTAAGTATGGTATACATAAATATGTTTTCTTTGAGCTTACTCAACTAACTAGTTTTCTGATTTTGATATGGCTTGAAAAAGAAGGAATAATGACTTGAGGGAGTAGTTTATGTTTCCTGGACCTTACCAAGAGATACTTAGTTTCAATGTTTTCTAGTTTAAATTTGATTTTTTAAATCGCTTATTTAAATCTTGGATCATATATTGAGGACTTGAGATTTGTTTAAGTTAAACTATATCAGTGTTCTCCCCAGAAATTTTTTCCAGCTGGGTGGCATGAAAAAGTAGCTGGGCGGGGCGGGGAAATTTGGTAGTGGGGAAAATTAAATGTATACTATTTTTATTAGTTAATTATTATTATTTTCCAATGCTCGATTCCTTTTTTAAGGTTTGTCACTTGTGCCAGAATATTTTTACTAAATTTAAGAAGTATCCATTATCCCAGGACAAGCAGGCATGATATTCTCACATGTGGGTGACGTCATCTACGGAGCCCCAGCGCGGACAGCTTTTCAAGCAAACTTGATAGAAGTTTCAAGTTTGCACACTGCACCACGTATAGAAGTTTAAAAAAGGGAAATGCGTTAATGAAGTCATTAGGTTCAATCTAACCATTTATTTCTGCATGAATTTAAACAACTAAAAAAAAAAGATAAATATAGCTCATCCAGTCATACAAGAAATAGCTGTACAACACCTCTAATAATGTTTTGATCACTAGGTTCCTTCCTGAGGTCTCACTGAGGATATGAAATAGATGCTATCCCCACTTCCAGACCTCTTCCACATAATTTATGGAGAGGTGTTACTGAGCCTTGAAGGATACCTGTGTGATTGATCTTTATCTGCTTCTTTTTTATTTTGCTATAGTGCAAAGTAAGAGCTAGGGCAAAACAGTATAGGTAAAGATGCAGGAAATAATTAGCAATGTATTAAAAATATTTTATTTTTATTTGCTTATAATGTCATTTGAAAGCTGCTTGATGATAAAGCACAGTTACTTACCGTAACAGGTGTTATCCAGGGACAGCAGGCATATATTCTCACATGTGGGTGACGTCATCTACGGAGCCCCGATGCGGAAGCATTTTCAAGCAAACTTGATTGAAGATTTAAGTTTGCTCTGCTGCTCCACGCATGCGTGCCTTCCTGCTCCACTAGGGGGTGCATCCCCTCGTGGTCTCCAGTTCATTTAACTAGCCAAGAAGCCAACCTCGGGGAGGTGGGTGGGTTGTGAGAATATATGCCTGCTGCCCCTGGATAACACCTGTTACGGTAAGTAACTGTGCTTTATCCCAGGACAAGCAGGCATGATATTCTCACATGTGGGTGACCTCCAAGCTTACTGCAGAGGGATGGAGGGAAGTTGGCAATTTAAGCAAATAGATTTCGCAACACCGATTGGCCGAATCGGCCATCGCTTCTGGACAGGGAGTCCAGACAGTAGTGGGAGGTGAAGGTATGAACCGAAGACCATGTGGCAGCCTTGCAGATTTCCTCAATAGGTGTTGACCTGAGGAAGGCTACGGAGGCTGCCATCGCTCGGACTTTGTGTCCCGTTACTCGACCATTCAGCGCGAGACCAGCCTGAGCGTAGCAAAAGGAGATGCAATCGGCCAACCAGTTGGACAAGGTGCGTTTGGAAACTGGGTGACCTAACCGGTTTGGGTCGAAGGACAAAAACAGTTGTGGGACTTTCCGGTGTGGCTGAGTGCGTTGGAGGTAAAAGGCCAACGCTCTTTTGCAGTCAAGAGTGTGGAGCGCCACTTCTCCGGGGTGAGAGTGGGGCTTGGGGAAAAACACGGGTAAGACAATGGACTGATTTAGATGGAAATCAGACACTACTTTAGGTAGGAACTTTGGATGTGTGCGGAGTACCACCTTGTCGTGATGGAATACCGTGAAGGGTGGGTCCGCTACCAGGGCTTGTAGCTCACTAACCCGCCGTGCGGACGTGAGTGCAAGTAGGAAAATTACCTTCCAAGTGAGGAATTTTGGATGGCATTTGTCTAGGGGCTCAAATGGAGGTTTCATTAGTTGAGCCAGAACCACGTTAAGGTCCCAAACCACCGGGGGAGGTTTGAGAGGGGGGTGGACGTTCAGCAGGCCCTTCATGAAGCGAGTGACTAAGGGATGGAGCGAGAGGGCTTTCCCTTCCAGGGGCTGATGAAAGGCCGCAATCGCACTGAGGTGTACTCGAATGGAGTTGGTCTTTAGGCCGGAATGAGATAGTTGAAGTAGATAGTCAAGGACCAGGGGGACGGGGACCGACACCGGGTCCTGGCTGTGGGAGGAGCACCAGGTTGAGAATCTGGTCCACTTTTGGGAGTAGCAGGTTCTCGTCGAGGTTTTTCTAGAGGCCTCCAATATCTCCTTGACTGATTGAGACACGGGGAGAGCAGTCAGGGGGAGAGAAACCAAGCATTCAGATGAAGAGATTGAAGATTGGGATGTAACAGTGAACCCTGACCCTGTGACAGTAGAGAGGGAAACAGAGGCAGAGGCAGTGGATCTCTGACACTGAGTTGAAGTAGAAGGGAAAACCACGGCTGGCGTGGCCAGCGAGGGGCAATCAGGATCAGGGTGGCTTGTACCGTTTTCAGGTGGACAAGCGTCCGCAGTATCAGAGGGAACGGCGGGAACGCGTACAGGAACCTTCCCTCCCAATCGAGGAGGAAGGCGTCGGCCTCGAGCCGGTCCGGGGAGTATATCCGGGAGCAGAAGAGAGGCAGCTTGTGGTTGTGAGGGGACGCGAACAAGTCTATTTGAGGCGTCCCCCACCGTTCGAACACTCCTCGTAGGGCCTGAGAGTGTAGTGACCACTCGTGTGGCTGGAGGAGGCGGCTGAGTCTGTCCGCCAGGCAGTTTTGTTCTCCTTGTATGTACACCGCTCGAAGGAAGGTGTTGTTGGAGATTGCCCATTTCCAGAGGCGCAGGGCTTCCCGGCAAAGGGGCCAAGATCCTGTGCCCCCTTGTTTGTTTACGTAGTACATCGCTACTTGATTGTCGGTTCGGATGAGAACCACTCGGTCGCGGAGCAGGTGTTGGAAGGCTACTGCTGCGAGGTAGATGGCCCGAAGTTCTAGCACGTTGATGTGGCAGCGGCGATCTTGTGCTGACCACATTCCTTGGGTGCGCAGGCCGTCCAGATGGGCTCCCCAAGCGTACTCCGACGAGTCCGTGGTGAGTACCTTGCTGTGGGGTGGGGTGAGGAAGAGCAAACCTTTGGAAAGATTTGAAGAGTCGGCCCACCAGCGGAGCGATCGTTGCAATGAAGGAGTCACTGAGTGGTCGATCGGGTCCCGGTCTTGACGCCATTGAGACGCCAGGGTCCATTGAGGGATTCTCAGATGGAGGCGGGCGAAGGGTGTGACATGGACGGTGGAGGCCATGTGGCCCAGGAGGATCATCATCTGTCGGGCTGATACTGAGGTCAGCCGAGAGATCCTTCGGCTCAGACTTACTAACGCCTCCAGGCGCAGAGGGGGGAGGAAGGAACGGAGGCGAACCGTGTCCAGCGTGGCCCCGATGAACTGTAGGGATTGTGAGGGGCGTAGTTGAGATTTTGGGAAGTTTATTTCGAACCCCAGACTTTGTAGATAGGTAATAGTCTGTTGGGTCGCTGAGATAGCCCCTTCTTTGGACGGGGCTTTGATTAGCCAGTCGTCCAGGTAGGGGAATACCTGGAGGCCCTGGGAGCGTAAGGTTGCTGCTACCACCACGAGGCACTTGGTGAAGACCCGAGGTGATGATGCTAGTCCGAAGGGGAGGACTCGGTATTGTAGGTGCCAGTCCCCTACTTGGAAACGCAAAAACTTGCGGTGAGCGGGGTGCACTGGGACATGTGTGTACGCCTCCTTGAGATCGAGGGAGCAGAGCCAGTCGCCCTCGTCGATCAGGGGGTAGAGTGTTGGTAGTGAGAGCATCCGAAACTTTTCCCGTACCAGGAATTTGTTGAGGCGTCTCAAGTCTAGTATTGGGCGTAGGTCTCCCGTTTTTTTCGGTACCAGAAAGTAACGGGAGTAGAAGCCCTTCCCCGTTGGTCGGGGGGGACCTTCTCCACTGCTCTCAGGCGAAGCAGGTCTCGAGCTTCGGAGAGGAGTAGAGGTAGCTGAGTCCTGTTGGGAGGGCAATTCCTTGGGGGGTTGTCCGGGGGAATGGCCCGAAAGTTGAGAGAGTACCCTGATGAGATCACGCCAAGGACCCATGCGTCCGTCGTGAGTTGTTCCCAGCGAGGGTAAAAGGCTTTGAGTCGACCTCCGATGGGAAGGTGGTCTGGGACTATGGCGGAGGGGGCCCGCCCCCTTCCGCGTGTCCCGTCAAAAGGACGGGGATGGTTTGGTGGTCGCGGGCGGTTGGGACTTGGGCATGGCCCTGTGATGGGCTTGCGGACGTCTGGGTGGGGGCCGCGAGAAAGCAGGGGTGGACTTTTGTGGGTAGCGGCGCGGAGGGGCCCTGTATGGCCTGGGCGCTGGCGGTTTGGGCTTTTGCCGGACAAGGGAGGCAAATGAGCGTTCATGTTCGGAGAGGCGTTTTGTCGCCGCCTCGATAGTGTCATCGAACAATTCCTTTCCCACGCAGGGGAGGTTTGCTAACCGGTCCTGTAAGTTGGGGTCCATGTCGACCAGGCGCAGCCAAGCTAGTCGGCGCATGGCGATAGCGAAGGCTGCTTCTCTGGAGGAGAGTTCGAAGCCATCGTAGGCCGCGTGGAATAGATGAAGGCGCAGGTTGGAGAGGGACTCTAAAAGCAGGCCGAACGTTTCTTGTCGGGAGGCCGGTAGGTCAGTCTCAAAGGCTCTCAATAGTCCAATGAGGTGTTTGAGGTATGATGTGAAGGTGAAAGTGTAGCTTTGCACCCTAGAGGCCATCATTGCGTTTTGGTATAGTCTCCTGCCGAACTTGTCCAGGGTTCGGCCTTCCCGGCCTGGGGGTACCGCTGCTGAGACACGGGACGGGTGAGCCTTTTTCAAGGAGGATTCCACCAGCAGCGATTGGTGGGAGAGCTGTGGTTGCTCGAATCCCGGATAAGGTACTGTGCGGTACTTGGCCTCCATTTTGGAGGGTACGGCCGTGACCATGTAGGGGGTCTCGAGGTTCCTGAAGAAGGCCTGTTGGAGTACCGGGTTAGGTGGTAAGCGGAGGGACTCTCTGGGCAGTGATGGCATATCCAGCTCCGCCAGGTACTCCTTAGAGTATCTGGAGTCGGACTGGAGATCTAAGTCCAATGCTTGGCCCATGTCTTGGACAAAGCGAGTGAAGGATGGGCGAGATGTCCCCGGAGCCCCGTGCGGGGTCAGGGAACGAGACCTTCGCCGGGTGGAGAAGGATAAGGAGGCTTCCCTCGAGTATCGAGGTTCATGCTCTGATCCATGCTCCGAGGTTGGGGAAGCACTGTGAGAGTGTTCCGGGGTTGTCGATCTTCGGCGTCTCGAGGAGCCCCTCGGAGACGATGCCGGGGTTAGGGGTACCGATCGATGTCGGGTTGGTGACCTCGATCCGGACTCCCTCGGAGAATGCGTCCGAGGGGGAGTTCGGAGGATACGTGGGTTGGAGAGTGATAACTCAGCCACCCTTAGTGGTCCTGTACGAGGTGTGGGGGAACGGCCTCGTAGGGTTGGTGAACCTCGGGCCTTCTTGGAGGTACGGCGGTTCGAGGTTTCTGTCGTTCTAGCCCGACGTTTTGCCCCTCGGCGGTCCGCAGAGGGGGAATGTCTCGGGCGTCTCGGCGAGGAGTCCGAGGAGGATGGGATGCGGCGAGGATTGCGCACCTTTCCTCGAGGTTGTTCGGTGTGAGGCTCAGGTTGGTCTGGCGCATTCGAGGTCGAGGCCGATTGAAACTGGGCTATTGCAGCGGACAGCTCCGACGTGATCATCGCTCGGAGTAGGTCCTGGAAGACGGGCACGGACAGCATCGAAGAAATGTCCCCTGCCTCTGTGCGCTCCACCGGGGGCGACCTCGTATCAGAGTATTCCCGTGTGGTGGAGGCACGGCCCGAAGGCTTGGAGGGCTTAGACGGGGCTGTAAGCATGGGGCTTCCGCCATGCGTCGCCGTTGTCCCCGAGGCTGGCTTCTTCGCTGTTACAGAACCTGAAGAGGGAAGAGGGGACTTACCCGGAGCCGAGGCTTTCTGTTGTCCCGAGGACTTCGGGGTCGAGTCTCGAGGCGATGCCGAGGTTTCCGGGGCCGAGGTCAAGGCCGGGGCCGAGGCCAGGGCCGACCTCGAGGCCGAAGTGGGGGGTTGGTCCGGGGTGAAGAGATCCGCCATGCGGGCTTTTCTTCGGCGGAGGGCCCGGTTTTGGAAAATAGCGCACTGGGGGCAGGAGTCGGTTGGATGAGTCGCCCCCAGACAAAGGATGCACCGGCGATGCGGGTCTGTGAGAGAAAGAAGCCGCTCGCACCGGGTGCACTTTTTAAAGCCGATCAAAGGCCGGGACATTAAATCGAAAGTAGCCGCGGCTCGATTAGCCACGCAGCCACGGGGACCCGGAAGCCTCCGGGTCGTTGAAAACGAAGCAGGAATCAAGTAAAAAGGTAAGGAATTCGCGCACAGCGACTTAATCGTGAAAAAACAAGAAAAAATCGCGGTGCTAGAAGGCAGTTGGGGCAGAGCCTGAAAAACACGTCTTCTAGGCTTGCGGAAAATTTTGAACTGGAGACCACGAGGGGATGCACCCCCTAGTGGAGCAGGAAGGCACGCATGCGTGGAGCAGCAGAGCAAACTTAAATCTTCAATCAAGTTTGCTTGAAAATGCTTCCGCATCGGGGCTCCGTAGATGACGTCACCCACATGTGAGAATATCATGCCTGCTTGTCCTGGGATAATACAACTTTAATTTAATTCTTTATAATGTATGTGTTGGGGGGGGGGGGACAATACCTACGTCAACAGTAAAGTTAGAATAGGGTCATTAAATCCAGTGGTGTACCTAGTATATATGACAGCCAGTGCTAATCATTTTTTTAACAACCCCCTCCTCTATATAAAAAATATATATTTTTAGTAATAATCCATGAGTCACACAATAAGGGTGCATCTAGGAAAAGGCAGCATCTTAAACACTGCAGTGAGCACTAGAACACCAACACACGACTTGTAAAACTAAACAAACCAGATCCTACACAGTCAATTGATCCTGTAGTCGATGCTAACAGAAAGCCATGTCCTTTTCATACACACAGACAGATATACCCTCGCCCAATATGGAATAATCACAAACTAAAAATAGAACTATGTAGACAAAAGTTAAACTGAACCAAGAAACCAGACTCTGCATACAATGCAACACCACAGAAACAGTGACACATGTCCCCTTATACTGTGTAAAATATAAAGACAGTAGATGTAAATTTGAAAAAAAACTTCTACATAACAGTCACCACTTTACAAATTAACAAATAGAAATAAAATAATGAGAAATATGAAAATTCTATTTTATTGGATTAATCCATTTTTCAATTAGCTTTCAGAGGCCAAATCTTTCTTCAAGACAGTACAGTATACAGCTGTTATGGTATCCTGTCCTGACCTGAGGAAAGTGTTTATTCCCCCCAAAAATTGCCTTATTTCCATTTCCTATTGATAAATTTTAATCAATACAGTTACAATACTACTTGATTCTACCTAAAGCAACAAAAATATTTTTTTCTACCTTTTGTTTCTGCTTTAGTCATCTTCTCTTCACTCTCTTCTTTCTATTCAGCATTTGTCCTCGCTCCCTTCCATGCAACATCTGTCCTCTCTCTTTGCCCCTTCCACCCAGCCTCTACCCTCTCTCTACCCCTTCCATCTACTGTCCACCCTATCTCTGCCCCTTGCATCCACTGTACCCCCTTTCTGCCTTTTCCATCCAGTGTCTGCCCTCTCTCTGTTCCATATGGTATCTTCCCTCTTTCTATGTCCCTTCAATAAACTCTATATCCTGTGCCCGTTCTCTCCTTTGTACATGATTTATTTCAGCTTCAACCCCTCTCCATTTTTTGTCTCCACCCCTCCCCTATGCTCTGGCATCTCTCTCTTCTCCTTTCCTTCCTTGCCACTCCATCCCATGGTCTGACATCTCTATCTCCTTCCCTTCTCTCCCCCCTCTCCAGTATCTGCTTCTCTCTTTCTCTCCGTCTTTCTTCTGTGAGGAGATCATGTTGATCTTGAACACTGAATAATTCTTCCATATTCCCCATATCACTGTACTGTAGTCTGGTCCAGCAGACTGTTTTGGCACTATTACATGGGTAATAATAAATTCATTATGCATCAGCTTTCCACACAGAATGCCACAAGTCTCTATTTCTTGTGCTGTGTTTACATCTGCCAGCAGCAGAAACTTGTGAGACAGATCCCTTGGCAATACTACACTTCGGAGCCCTTTGACCATCTGGTTCTGTATGGCTGCAGGCTTTAAAGTTCTGTTTAATGGAGGAGACTGTCCAGCATACATAGTTGCATCACTCTTAAGGATCTGATCAGAGATTACATTAGACAAGGTGGTATTTTTAGGCATAGAAAAACAGGACATGTTCTCTTCAATCTGCTCTGATGCCTTCAAATGCCCTTTAATGTTCGTTTGATCTCGGGCTAAATCTTGCCTCCTGAGCTGATCTTCAAAGGAGAGCGGAGTGAGAGCCATATCGGCAGTGAAATCCGTTTTGGGCCGCATGTTGTGTAGGGCTGGACTAAGGCAAGTTGTAAGCTTCCTTCCTTCGCTGACCTATCTTCCATAAGTCAGCAACGGAGGGAAGCTTACAACTCGCTGCTCTTGCTTTCTTCGGGCCTTCCTCGTTGCCGGGTCTTGCCTTCATGAAAACAGAAAGTAGGCAGGACCCGGCAGCGAGGAAAGCCCGAAGCAAGCAAGAGCAAGTTGTAAGCTGACCTGTCTCCAATAGCGAACCCATGCTCCGGGGCGTGTGCATGCCCGACTTCCCTTCTCTTCCCCCCTCGGGACGTGACTTCCGGTTTCGGAGAGAAGCGGCATGCACATGTTAGAGCCCCAGAGCATGGGTTCAAGTCGCTTGCTGGCGTTAAAAACTTAAAAAAAAAAAAGTCAGGCTCTTGCGATTCAGGCTGTGCCGAGTCAGCACGGTAAATCTCCAAGCCGGTGAGAAGGGTTTTTTAAAAAATGTTGAGCAGAAGGCGGCAGCAGCAGCAGGATTGCGATCGAGATTACAGCTGGGCGCTCATCTAAATTAGCTGGGCGGAGCGCCCGGCTGAAAGGCCCTGGGGAGAACACTGTATATAATGCTTTATATTAAGGAATTACCTGTATAATTACACTTAATCAAAACTTTTCTATAAAAGATGGTTTAATGCTTGATAAAATGTTTAAATTCATAAATTAATTTTAAAAAATGTGATTGCTGATTAAGTTTTTTACCTTATTCTGGACAGATTTATGGTTTCTTACCAGTATGAATCCTCTTGTGCTTTTTAAATGTTGAGGGATCGCTGTATGTTTTACCACATTCGGGACAGGTGTATGGTTTCTCTCCGGTATGAATCCTCTTATGTAGTGTTAAATGTGATTGTTGAGTAAAGTTTTTACCACATTCTGGACAGGTGTATGGTTTCTCTCCAGTATGAATCCTCTTGTGCTTTTTAAATGTTGAGGGATCACTATATCTTTTACCACATTCTTCACATGTATATGGTTTCTCTCCAGTATGAATCCTCTCATGTATTTTTAAAGCTGAGGACTTACGATAACTCTTCCCACATTCTGAACAGGCATATGGCTTCTCTCCAGTATGAATCCTCTTATGTAGTGTTAAATGTGATTGTTGAGTAAAGTTTTTCCCACATTCTGGACAGGTATATAGTTGCTCTCCAGTATGAATCTTCTTGTGTAGTGTTAAATGTGATTGACTATTAAAGCTTTTAACACATTCTGAACACTTATATGGTTTCTCTCCAGTATGAATTCTCTTGTGCTTTTTAAATTTTGAGGGATCACTATATTTTTTACCACATTCTAGACATGTATATGGTTTTTCTCCAGTATGAATCCTCTTGTGTAGTTTAAAATGTGATTCTTGAGTAAAGTTTTTACCACATTCTGGACAGGTGTATGGTTTCTCTCCAGTATGAATCCTCTCGTGCACCTTTAATTTTGCTTGCTGATTAAAGCTTTTCCCACATTCTGGACAGGTATATGGTTTCTCTCCAGTATGAATCCTCTTATGTATTTTTAAAGCTGAGGACACACGAAATCTCTTCCCACATTCTGAACACATATATGGTTTCTCTCCAGTATGAATTCTCTTGTGTAGTATTAAATGTGATTGCTGATTAAAGCTTTTACCACATTCTGAACAGGTGTATGGTTTCTCTCCAGTATGAATCCTCTCGTGCACCTTTAATTTTGATTGCTGATTAAAGCTCTTCCCACATTCTGGACAGGTATATGGTTTCTCTCCAGTATGAATCCTTTTATGTATTTTTAAAGCTGAGGACTCACGAAATCTCTTCCCACATTCTGAACACATATATGGTTTCTCTCCAGTATGAATCCTCTTGTGTAGTGTTAAATGTGATTGCTGATTAAAGCTTTTACCACATTCTGGACAGGTATATGGTTTCTCTCCAGTATGAATCCTTTTGTGTGTTCTTAAGTTTGATTGGTGAGAAAAACATTTGCCACATTCTGGACATCTAAATGGCCTCTCGCTTTCATGGGTCCTCGGAAGACATTTTAAACCTGTTTGAACATAAAAAAATTTTATGCTTTCTCCCATTTGGATTATGTTGTGTATTCTTAGATATCATAAAAAGAAACTTATCACAGGTTGGTTTTTTTTTAATACATAATGAGTTTTATTCCTGCTTTAATTAATTGTTTAATTGTTATGGATCAATATTTAGCATTTTCTATAAAACTTTTAACTAGATTAGTCCCAGATGGTCAATGCTGTGCCATATCCAAGCACGAGTATTTAAATCTAATTCATGGGTGATAGTTGGAAGTTATGTGGGTACAGCTTGTATTCAGTGCAGTACCCACAGCTAACTAGGCACAGTTAGGACTGGTATTTAAGTGGTCTTAGTTGCCCAGTTAGCCATCCAGGTACCGGCACTGAATATTGCCACTGTTCATCCACATAATTTCAGGGTCTGACCAGACTCCACCACTACCTGGATCGTGCTGGGATGGTCAGCACTGCGACTGCTGCTTATATGGTTGACTATTTACTAGCGATTGCTGTTCTGCTCTGCTCTTTTTCAGTCTTGAATGTTGCCAAACAGACTTTCCCGAGTACGGGTCATGTGAGCCAAATGTGTCATCTCAACTCGCCAAAGCAATTATAAAATTGAATCAGGAACTGCAGCCTCCTTGGCCAAGCTCCTTGGACTGAAGTGAACTCCTGAGGGCAAACTCTCAGGAGGGACTGGAACCTTTGCCCACTATGGTTGTTTATCTTCCCAATACCCTGGGGTCTGATCACTTTCTGATTCTCTCTTATTTATCTATCGCTTCTGACAATGAATATTATTCTAGATGTCTCTCGCAAGTAGATCCTCTTTGACTAATAATAATAAACTTTTATTAATGGGCGTGGCTTGGAACACGCAAGGAATGGAGGCTTAACCGCAGAGCTCCTCAAAGCCAGGCAACGAACTGAAAGATAACAGTGATTTTGCTTCGCTCACCAGACTTAAAAATAACAAAAAACAGCATCGGAAATGGCTGCTACAAGGCAGGGGAAATTGGAGAAGCCCTGCACATCCGGTGTATCAGCAAAAAGATCAAAAGTCACTCCGGTATCACCGTCGAGTGTGCCAATCCCACTGGAAACTGAGGAATTTTCTGACAAAGCGGATATTATGGCAGAACTGTTTAAAATTAAACTAATGCTGACTGACAATGCAAGTAAAATATCTGAAGTCAAAGAGGAAGTACTCAGTCTAAAGCAAGAGATCCAGACTGACAGGCAAAGGATGTCAGTGATTGAAGAGAGAGTTAAGCAGCTGGAAGCTATCACACAAAACTGTGAAGAGGAAAGGAAAGATGTAGTGAGTTTAAAAAATCAACTGGTGGACTTGGAAAATCGGGGAAAGAGAAAGAACATAAGAGTGCTTGGTTTAGCTGAAAATCTTGAAGGGGGAGACGCTATACAGTTTCTAGAGAACCTTTTACCTAAGCTGTTACAGTTAAATTCTAAGTGGCCGTTAGAAATAGAACATGCACACAGAATCCCTTCAAAAAGACCAGTAAACCAGGCTGGCCCTAGACCCTTGATTTTTAAAGTTTTAAGGTATCAGCAAGCTTTGGAAATCTTAAAGGTGTCAAAAGCAAATAAAAACTTGAATTATAAGGGGTCTAAATTGATGTTGGTCCCAGACTTTGCTAAATACACTGCAAATATAAGGAAACAGTTTCTCACGTTCAGGCAGCAATTAAAAGAAAAAGGCTACATGTATGGCTTATACTATCCATCGACAATGAGAGTGTCTAATGGGAATAAGTCCATGTATTTTCAAGATCCTGCAAAACTTAAAGAATTTCTAGCACAAGTGGAACCAATGTCTATATGAAAAGAAACAGAGAAAATAGGAAAGATTCATCTGAAGAAAGAAGAAATAAAAATGGGATATAAAATGAACAAGAAGAAGATGGATAAGAAGAAAGAAGAGGACAATGACTAATGATTGAACAGAATATTTTTAATGCATTTGAAAGTTTTTGTTTATTGTATTATTATAATATATTGAATGCTATGAAATAATTTTAATCTACTAAGAAATCAATTTATTTATGGCAGTTATTACATTCATATTTATTTATGCTAATATTAATTGAGAAGAATGATAAGAATTTAAAGGATATAAAGATAGGGGAATGGATATTTAAGTGGGAGATAATTAATAAAGAAGAAATTAATTTTAGACTATTTATTAATTGATATGGAAATTTCTACTCTATTCAAATGCTTATTCATATTAAATTTATTATGAATTATGATATGTGAGAATGTTTAAATTGATTGTATTAATACTATTATTAACTTAGATAAATTGTATGAATGGGTATATATAATTTAAACAATGAATATTTATATACATGGAATTATAGCTAAAATTGATTTGTTAAAAGTATATTGAAGGGGATAATATATTATTTTAAATTGAGGATATGTTTATAATTTTATGACTTAATTACATATTGATCTTATTATAATTATAAATTCACGTAGATATTAATTGAAATGAATTACAAAAATTATTAAATAAAGGGCTAAATATATAGAATTGGTACCTTTAAAGATGGGATAATTAATTAATGAGCAGGTAAGGAAATATGGTAATCTAATTAAAATATATGACTATTATTACTATATTTAATAGATAATTATATTGAATTTCATATAGATACTTTTATATAAGAATATGGAAATGAATATTAAATGAATGAGTATATATAGATAAGTAATTAAAGATTTATATATAAGGGGGGAAAATATTGTTGAATTTTTGGGATATATTAAGTAATATGGAAAGATATTAGTTGCCTGGGGGAGGGGATTTAGGTTTTGCTTACCAATGTGTATTCCAGGTCAGACAATGATTATGGGAGGGAGGGGAGGGAAAATAGAGGGAGGGAGAGGGGATCAGAGGACTGATATATTTATGAGAAATGAAAATGGAAGTACAGTAAAATTTGAATTGTCTTTATATAATTTTATCTTTTGGGGGGGGAAGGGTTGGGGGAATTGGGAAAAGGAGATATATATAATAAATGTGCTGAGATCTGGTCATGTATATTATCATAGAATATTGGTTAAAATTTGATTATAAAATAGATGGATATAAAAATTTATTCTATTAATGTCAATGGTTTAAATCATTCTATCAAGAAGAAGAAAGTATTATCGTTCCTTAAGAATCAAAATGCGGACATTTATTTCATTCAAGAGACGCATCTCTCTGAAATTGAATCTAAAAAGTTATCTGGGGGTTGGATTTAGAAAATTGGTCCTTTATCTGGCAGCTGGGCTTCAATGCCAAGAAATGTAAGGTCATGCATCTCGGTAACGGAAATCCTTGCAGAACTTACACCCTGAATGGAGAAACTTTAGCCAGGACTACGGCAGCACGAGACTTAGGAGTAATCATCAGTGCTGACATGAAAGCAGCCACTCAAGTGGAGAAGGCTTCATCTAAAGCACGGCAAATGATAGGTTGTATCAAGAGAAGCTTTGTCAACAGGAAACCTGAAGTCATGATGCCATTGTACAGAGCCATGGTGAGACCGCATCTGGAATACTGTGTGCAATTCTGGAGGCCACATTACCGTAAGGATGTGCTCAGAGTTGAATCGGTTCAGCGGATGGCCACCAGGATGGTCTCGGGGCTAAAGGGTATCCCGTACGAGGAAAGACTGAGCAAATTGCAGCTCTACACTCTCAAGGAGCGTAGGGAGAGGGGAGACATGATTGAGACATTTAAGTACATCACGGGACGGGTCGAGGTGGAAGATGATATCTTTCTTCTCAAGGGACCCTCGACCACAAGAGGACATCCACTCAAGCTCAGGGGAGGGAAGTTTCGTGGAGACGCCAGGAAGTACTTCTTCACGGAGAGAGTGATTGAGCACTGGAACAAGCTTCCAGTGCAGGTGGTCGAGGCACGCAGCATCCCAGACTTCAAGAACAAATGGGATACCTATGTGGGATCCCTGCGAGGTCATGCCAAGGGATAGGGTCACTAGGACTGAATGAGTGGGTCAGTAGAGTGACAGTATAATCACAATTATACTTTCAGGGGTCAGTAGACTTAAGAGGGTAGGTAAATAGTGTGGGCAGACTTGATGGGCTATGGCCCTTATCTGCCGTCATGGTTCTATGTTTCTATGATTTCTAAATGTTTATTTGCACCGGCTATAGGGAAAAAAGCTGGGGTGGCTGTTCTGATAAATAAGAAATGTAATGCGGATTTTAAATTAATAAATTATGACCCTTTAGGTAGATGGGTGCATATCAAAATGGTTCTGAGAAATACAACCCTGGATTTATTCAATTTATATGCTCCTAATTCGAATCAAATGGAGTTTTTCAAACAAGTTCAACAATTACTGTTACCACTGGCTGCTTCTAATTTAATAGTAGCAGGGGATTTCAATGCTGTAATGGATCCGATTTTGGATAAGAGACCAAGTAGAATTATGAAATCGTTAGGTTTAGATAATTTGATTCAATCTTGTGATTTAGTTGATATATGGCGTATTCTTCATTTTAATGATCAGGAATTTTCTTTTTGTTCTCAGGTCCACAAATCCTTTTCACGAATTGATTATATATTTGTTTCCAATAACATAGTGCAGCGTGTATTAAAAGCAGTTATTGATCCCATTATAATTTCAGATCATGCTGGTGTGTGGATTGACCTTCAGAATTATGATATTGAACACTTTAATTCAATTTGGAGATTTAATAATGCTTTACTAGCGGATTCGAACTTCCTGGAAGATCTTAAATTAAAAATGCAAGAATTTTTTCAAATTAATAATTCGAATAATATTAATGCTGAGATCTTGTGGGACGCTTTTAAAGCAACAATGAGAGGAAATATTATTTCATATTCAGCATTTATTAAAAAACAACTTAAAAAACAATTTGTTGATATGGAAAAACAAATTAAATTATTAGAAAATAAATTAATTGAGAAATGGGAAAATAATACACTACAAGAGTTATTAAAAGTAAAAGTTAAATATAATGAGATTTCTTCTCAATTGGTGAGGAAAGATATATTCTATAGACAAGTTCAATTCTATGGTAATTCAAATAAAGCTGGAAGATTATTAGCAAATTTTCTTAAAGCAAAGAAAATAAAATCTAAGATTATTGCAATTAAAGATATACAAGGTAATACACACACTAACACTAAAGACATTTTAACACATTTTCTTGATTTTTACAAAGATTTATATTCTTCTGAATCTTATGAAAATAAAGAACAAGATGGATTAAATTTCTTAAATTCATTTATTGGGCCAAATGTTCCGGATCATACAAAAAGAAGTTTAGAAGAGCCTATATCTTTAAAAGAAATATAATCAGCATTGAAGTCTCTTAAGAGTTGGATCCGCTCCGGGTGGTGATGGTTATACTGTTGAATTTTATAAATCATTTCAAAACATTATTTTACCATATCTATTAAATTTGTATCAGTATCAAATGAATAATGGAAATATATCAGGTACTATGGCTGATTCAGTAATTATTGTCTTACCAAAACCAAACAGGGATCCTACTTTGGTTTCAAATTACAGGCCTATCTCTTTATTAAATGTGGATGGTAAAGTGATTGCTAAAGTATTAGCAATAAGATTGGCAAAAGCTCTTCCTTTTATTATTGATGTACACCAAACAGGATTTATTGCTAAAAGACATTCATCAAATAATACTAGACTAGCATTTCACTCATTAAATTTAGCAAAAAATATTAATGATCCAGCTTTTCTAGTATCTTTAGATGCAGAAAAAGCTTTTGATAGAGTGGAATGGAGTTTTATGTATCAAGCTTTAGAATGGTTTGGTATAGGCCCCGGTTTTATTAAAATGATTCAGACATTGTATAACTCTCCTGGTGCAAGATTATATATTAATAATAATTTATCAGATAGATTTAACTTGCGTAGGGGAGTTAGACAAGGATGTCCTTTGTCCCCCTTACTTTTTGATGTTGTTCTGGAACCCTTATTAATTGCAATTAATCAAACTAAGGAGATAAAAGGAATCCCATTCTCCAACTGGGAATTTAAACTTTCTGCTTATGCAGATTATATTTTATTATATTTAAGAGAACCGGGGAATACTATTCCATGTTTGCTTAATCTGTTAGAGAAATTCGGTAAATTTTCTGGATATAAAATTAATTGGAGTAAATCTGAAGTTCTTCCAATTAATGTTCATTGTACCAAAGGATTATTTGATTCATATTCATTTATCTGGAAAGATGATGGTTTAAAATACTTAGGAATTATTATCAAAAATACTATTGAAGATACAGTCAAAGAAAATGAAAAACTTTTATTAAGAAAAATAACAGAAATGTGTGAGCAATGGAATCCTTTACATCTTTCTTGGTGGGGAAGAGTTCAAACAATTAAAATGATGATATTGCCTGTGGTTTGCTACCAAATGAGTATGATACCAATATTTTTTCAGGGGTCATTTTATAAAAAATTAAACAATCTTCTTACAAAATTTGTTTGGTTTGGGAAAAGACCCAGAATTGTTTTAGTATCATTACAAAGACCAATTGTGGAGGGAGGGGTAAATTTTCCAAATTTTTATAGGTACCATCAAGCCTATATTCTAAGACAGGGTATGTATTGGATCCTCCCAGATCTCATGGAGAATGTACCAGATTGGTTATATTTAGAATGGCGGCTCCTGTTCCCATTACATTTAGAACATTTAATTAGTATAACTATGCCTAGAAGATACAAAGATAACAGAATTTTATTAGATACTTGGAAAACATTAAGATATATCAGTAATCTATCACCAGAACCAATAGCTAAATCACTAAATCAATCTATTTGGGTAAACTCCAGGATCAAGATTGGCGGATTTAAGATCGTCTGGAAACAATGGATAATTGCAGGTATACGGACATTGAATGATGTCATTTCAGAAGGATCAATGCTTAGTTTTTCACAATTGCAAAATAAATTCGGTTTAAATAAAACACAATATTTTAAATGGATGCAATTGAAGCAGGCCATTCAGGCAGGGTTCCCTGATTGGAAAGATCTTAATACTCAATATAGTCTGCAGGTTTTATGTTTCCAGGCGGATTTTTTGGGTCACCAAGCCGCAAAATGGTATAAATTGTTATATGGATTTTTAAATAAAAAAAAGAAAACTGGACTTAGGGATATTTGGAGTATTGAGATTGGACAGACAATTTCTGCTTCTCAATGGCCACGATTTTGGTCCTGGAGATTAAGGTCTACAAGGTCAGCATCTATGAATCAAACATGGATGTTCTTGTTACATAGTGTTATGGACTCCTACGCGCCTGCAAAAGATAGATAGTACTAGATCCAATAGATGCTGGCATTGTAGAATAGAAGTAGGGACGTTAGATCATTTAATTTTTTTCTGTCCCTATGTAAATGCCTTTTGGAATTTAATTTGGCCCCAAATTAATAAGTTATTAGAAAATCATGTAGGACTCTCATATGACACCATACTATTTGGCACTGCAATGAGAACTCAGAGTCCGATCTCAGCAAATAATAATAAGCTGCTATTAATATTGACAGGAGTCACCATGCAACAAATAACTCAAAATTGGAAGGACTATACCAAATTAAATTATACATTCTGGTGGAACTCTGTCTCATATATACAAAATGGAAAAAGTAATAGCGTTACAACAAGAGAATCTTCATAATTTTAAGAAAATATGGCAACCATTGACTAATTATTCTACTGATAAGATTTCTTAGCACATTGGTAGTAGATATATAGGATTGGGGAGGGATTTGTATAATTTTTGGAAATAAGAATTGAAAAAAGGGGAGGGATTTATTATTTATGATATGATGTATTGATTGTAATTACAAATGTTATGTAATAATTAATTATATTATATGTGAATTAATTGCTGTAAGAATGGAAAATTAATAAATTAAAAATTAAAAAAAAAAATAAATAAACGTTTATTAATAATGACAGGAGTTGCCATTCAGCATATTACTAGAAATTGGAAAGATTATACCAGACTCAATTACACCTTCTGGTGGAACTTATTATGCCATATATACAAAATGGAAAGGACAATTGCCATGCAAAAAGGAAATTATAACAATTTCAAAAAAATTTGGGGACCACTGATAACATATTGTAATGAGTAGGCACCTTTATACACTAAAGTATAATTAGAATAATGGGGAAGGGGGGATATATTGATTCATTATTGGTTTATTATTATTTTGAACACATTACATGTATGATACGTTTGATTTGCATTATTTGTGGAGAGGGTGGGTGTGGGAGGGATTTAAAATATGTATTGAAATAATAATATGAAATAATTTTCAAGTGATGTATAGGAATTAAATGATGTAATATTGTTCACTTGGTGTAAGATGAAAAAATGAATAAAGAATTTGAAAAAAAAAACAAAACTAGATCCCCTTTGGCAGGGTCCTCCTGACACTTTTTTTCCCAGAAAGCCTTTCTATTCTTTCAAGTAGAAGCTTGGTCCTCTAATGAAACACTTCTATAACTAATTTTCTGCATCAGATAGCGATCCCTTCAATCCCTTCCACCTCTCAGCGAGCATCACCTTGGTATCATCAAGGCCTTCAGAATAGACAGTTGCAAGTGGACAGAAATCAAACCTGTCTGTCCCCACTGGCTTCGAATCCATCTCCGTCCATCCCTGCAAGTAATCTCTTCCATCCCTGCCTGTTCCCATTGAAACTCTGTGCCTGTGTGCTTCCGTGCCTCCGCATGCGCAGAATAATCTCGACTTCTGCCGCTGATAACCCGTGCCGGTGTCAGCTGATTTCCTGCCTTCTGTCCTGATCGCCGACGCCAGCTGACTTCCTGCCTTCTGCCAGGACTCCTCTTCTTCTCACGGCTGGACCAGCTGTGGCAGCTCAGGGCTGTGGAGTCGAGGAGTCGGAGGAAATTTTGGGTACCTGGAGTCGGAGTCGGAGTCAGAAGTACAAAAAACTGAGGAGTCTGAGTCGGAACATTTATCGACCAATTCCATTTTTGAACTTGGCATACCAATCACGAGCGATTCTTTCAGCTATAGCACCCACTATATACACAGCACAAATGTTGCGAGCAGCTTCTGCGGCCTTAGAACCTTGATTAAAAGCAAAAAGAAGGTGGTGTCGAAAATGCTCATTTCTCTCAACTGACATTCCATTTTAACGATCTGAAAATTAGCCAGTGCTGTGGAGTCGGAGTCGGAGGAAATTTTGGGTACCTAGAGTTGGAGGCTGAAGTACAAAAAACTGAGGAGTCGGAGTCGGAGTATTTATCTACCGACTCCATAGCCCTGATTTTAACTTAGTCACACAAGATGCCTTTTTACACTGAAAGTATAATTATAATTATGGGAAGGGGGTGGTATATAGTTATAACACAGGTTTAATCAATATTTATGAGTATAACACATGTATGATTTTTTTTTATTACAATATTTGTGAGAAGGGTGGGTGGGGGAGGGAGGGATATAATTTATGTATTTAAGATGATAATAGAATGAATTTCAAGTGATGTGTATGGTTTAATTGATGTATTATTGTATACTTGATGTAAGATGAAAAATGAATAAAGAATTGGAAAAAAAAAACAAACCTTAGTCACACAGCTGCTGCTAGCTTTAGTTTAGATTTAACCACGGTTTTATCAAGCAGCCACAGGGCCTTTACTAGGACGACCCCACTAGCAAAAGCCCCGAGGCTGCATGATTAAACTCCGGCTAAAGCTAAACTAAAGCTAGCAGATGTTGGACAGGGGGAGCAGGGAAGGGAGAAGGGGTACTGCTTAACAGGGGGGAGGTAAAAGGAAGGGAGAAGGGCTACTGTCGGACAGGGGGAGCAGGGAAGGGGTACTTCTGGACAGGGGGAGCAGGGAAGGGAGAAGTGGTACTGCTGGACAGAGGGAAGGTAAAAGGAAGGGAGAAGGGCTACTGTTGGACAGGGGGGAGGTAAAAGGAAGGGAGAAGGGGTAATGCCAGACAGGGGGAGCAGGGAAGGGGTACTGCTGGATAGGGGGAGGTAAAAGGAAGGGAGAAGAGGTGCTGCTGGACCTGGCAGAATTGGAGGGAAAGGAAAGGTGCTACACACTGGAGGCGAGGGTGAGATGGTGCATGGGGAGAGAGCATGTTGTGTTGGGGGGTGGGTAAGAGGGATGCCACTGAGGGAAGAGGCAATGACAGAGAGAGAAAGTGTGCAGGAGGCAGAAAGTGTTGGACATGGAGAGGGTGAGATGGATGGGGAGGGCAGAAAGGGAGGAAGGAGAAATGTTACACTGAGGAAAGGGGAGAGGGCAGAGAGTGAAAAGTTGGTCTCATGGAGGGAGGGAGGGAGAGATGTTGGTTGGGGGAGGGAAGGAGGACCAGAGGAGAAGCATGCAGGAGACCTTGGAAACATAGTTAAAAGCACAGAAAAATAAAGTCACCAGACAACAAAGGTAGGGAAAATGATTTTATTTTCAATATAGTGAATGAAATGTGTCAGTTTTGAGAAAGGAAAGATGTTAAACTTTAACTGTGAGGGCTGCAGAAAAAATAGTTAATATCTTATTAAAGAAATTACAATTTTACATGAGTACAAGAAGTACTTTCACCGAAAGAGTGGTGGATCAGTGGAACAAACTCCCACTGCAGGTTGTTGAAGCCAGCAGCGTGAAGGATTTTAAGAGTAAATGGGATGCTCACGTGGGATCTTTAAGGGAGTAAATTCGGGAGCGAATACTTTGGAATGGGCAGACTTGGTGGGCTATAGCCCTTTTCTGCCACTATGTTTCTAATCCCTCTCTATTCCCTTGGAGGCTGAATCCAAAAAATCCAAAGCATTTCTCGATGCACTGGATTTTGACCAGCCTCCAAGGGAATTTCTAAAATTGCCTCTCCATGATATACTACGAGAGACTTTCTACAAAAATCTAGAGACACCTTTGACCGTCCCAGGAGCTCCCCGCAAACTGGACTCCTTGTATAAGGTCATACCTATTCCGGGCTTCACACATCTCTTTAAGAAAAGCGGTGAAAGAGGTTGCATCAGGCTTAGAGGATGGATCTAAAAGAGAAGGATCCTCGTCCCCCGATGAACACTCACCCTCAGAGAGAAGAGGCTCCTCCGAGTCACCCCACAGGTCAGGGTCCCTTACTTGAAAGCTGCGGTCCCGGGACTCCGGTGTGGAGGGTTCTAGGTGTCGAGTTTTGCGAATCGACTTACCAGACCTCTGGGAAACGGTACCGGGAGATGTGATAGGCTGTGTCGGTGCTGAAGTTTGCACAGCCTGGTGTAAGGACCTGGGTTCCGGCGCTAAGATCGGCATGGATACTGATGAAGCCGAATGCATCGGTACCGACAGAGTGGATGCCGATAAAAGAGGCTGTTCCACTGCCGGTACCGGTGGCTCAGACCGGACTGGTACTGGAAGGCTCGGTTGCAAAAGAGCAGGAAGGAGCTGCTGTAACTGCTCCTTGAGCTGAGCCTGCAGGACGGCGGCAATTCGCTCGTCCAGGGAAGGCACAGGTACCGCTTTTTTCTTCTGCGGTACCTTCGGTGCCGCTCTACACTCCGAAGAGGAACCCGAGGTCGAGGGGCTCACCTCAATCGGAGCGGAGCGCTTCCGCGGGTGCCTCAAGGTCGGCAGGACTGGGCTCGCTGCTACTGAGACCGGAGGACGCTCCAGCGGGGAAGGCTTCTTAGCCGGCTTACCTGAGGAATGCGACGCCGGCGCGGTGTCGATGAGGTAGGTGCCGACTGGGTCGGTGCCGAAGTCGGAGCCGGTGCCGCTAAATCCGACATATCGGTACCAAATAATAACCGCTGCTGGATCTGTCGGTTTTTTAAGGTTCTCTTTTTGAGAGTGGCACAGTGGGTGCAGGTGGACGCTCGATGGTCAGGACCCAGGCACTGTAAACACCAGTTGTGTGGGTCAGTGAGAGAAATGGGCCTCGCGCACCGCTGGCACTTCTTAAATCCGGGTTGGGGGGGCATGAACGTAAAGACGGCTTCTGCCAAATCGAAGGCCGAGGCCTCGATGGTGGCAGCAGGCCCCGCTGGGGCGAACCCGAAAAAAGAAGAAAAAAAAAAAGGGGAAATATCAATTTCCAAAACGGTTTACGCGAGCGGGAAGGCGAAAAGAGAAAAAGGTTTCAACAGCCGTTGAAATTGCGTCTTCTTAGCTCCGCGGAAACTAAGAAACTGGGGACCGTGCGCCTCCGTCGGGCGGGAAGGCACTCGCGCGTGCGCGGTGCGGCCTGCTAGAACTTTCCAAGTTCTTAGAGTGCAATCACTCTAAAATTGTCCGTACCGGGGCTCCGTCGGTGCCGTCACCCATCAGTCAAGAATATGCTGCCTGCTTGTCCTGGGATAAAGAGTTTTACCTCATGCAAAATTGTCATCGATCATAATAAAACCTAAGTGAAGGTTGATGGGGAAAGGGGAAATAGAGAGGGAGTTCTATGGAGGTGAGGGACAGAGAAAAGGGACAGATTTTTAAGTTGGTGAAAAAAGGTGGAAATAGGGAAGGTAAAAGGGGAAATGGGAGCCTGAATATGGGGATAAGACATAAGAAGAATCAGACTAATCTATTCTAGCACCCGTTAATGTAACGGGCTTAAACACTAGTTCATAAATAAGAAGGCTACAGCATGGACCGGTGGTCTTATGATGACACTGGACTTTGGGCAGATAATGCAGAACACTTCTGTATGCGAGAAAGAAATCTGCTTGGTAACAAGGATTTCATTGGTCAAAGATACCATTTTGGTGGAGGGTAAGAAGAAAGGAAGAATGTGAGCAGTCTCGAGGGGTTGGTCGTGAGAGGTGGAGAAGTTAACTTCAAGTGTGCGCAGAAGAGGAGATTGGGGTGTTGGTGTGAAGAGACTAAGGCCTACATTCACTAACCTGGCCGAGTCAGTCCGCTCCGTGTCCGATCCGACGCAGGCCGACTGATTTTGCACAACAGGCCTGTATTCAAATGAGGGCGATCGGAGAACGCCCCCCCCCCCCCCCACCGACCTCATGGACCACTCTCTAGCGAACCAGACGCAGGCACAGACCATCTACTTTGCCTGTTTGGTGGTTTGTTGTTTTGTGCACTGTATTCTGAAAATGTTATCTCAGCTGCTTTCTTGGTTTGTACTTTGTCGTTCAATAAACTTTTTTGAGAGAAATAAAAACCTCCACGGGCTTGAGTAGGGGCAGGAGAATCGGGGCAGAGAACAAGGCTGGAAGATCGGGGCAGAGAGCAAGGCTGGAAGATCGGGGCAGAGAAGGGCAGCAATGGAATAGGAGAGTCGGCAGGAACGTGTGCGACTGGTCTCCAGCAATTGCTTCTTCTGTTGATCGGCCAGCCCAGTCGGTGTCCCAGATTTGTTCAGTGAATCGCGTCCCTGTCTACTTTGCAAGCCGTTTCCCCTTATTTGTTTCCGTCTGTGCGCTTCTGAAAGATAGACACTGCCATCTGCTGTGTTGAACAAGTCACGCAGCTATTCCAGGGACTGGGCAAAGACAAATGGCTCTTTCTGCGATTTAGTATCCAATCCAGGCTCCCCAGAACTCGGATCACCCGAGACACTGTTTGCCAACTTTTGGCTAATGAAGAAGCCCCGATTAGCCAGTCTTCCAGATATAAATAAAGCTGTAAATCCACCTTTCACAGACGGGCTGCCACTACCACTATCACTTTGGTTAATGTGCAAGGAACAGTTGCTATGCCAAAGGGAAAGGCTGAGAACTGATAATGGTTTACCAAAACCTGAAACATGTGGTTAGGGTATATGAGAATATGCACAGAGGCTTCTGTCAGATTCAGGGTGGCTAGGTATTCCCCCAGAGCCACCACTGTAATGACAGTACAGAACTTTAAACGCTACATCGACATGATTAAGGACCAAAAATGGGTCACCAATCATCTGAGCCTTTCTTTGGCACAATAAACTATATGGAGTATCTATGCAAGCCCGAGACTTTGGGTGGTACAGGCCTGAGTGACCAGCAGCCTCTGCACAATGGCCTCCACATTAACCGCTTCGTCTGGGCGCCCTGCAGAGAAGTCTATAAACCAATCTGCTAAAGGCCAGGCAAATTCCAGTTTGCAACCCAGTCCTGCAGAAAGTCCAACCACTCTGGGCCTGGCATCCTATTTTGTTGGAGGATGTTGCAGGACAGGAATCAAAGGCCTGATTGGGTCTAGCTCTTAAAAAACCTCTGTCTGTATCTTTGAAAGGTTCTTTGGGAAGTGGCTCCTGAATACTGACGAAACTGCCATGAGCCACGAAAATGAGTGTGCCCTGAGGATCATGAGGTTCTGGGTGTGCTATCGAGAAAAAAAACTGCGGATAACGATCTACTACATTGAGTCATAAGACTGTCTAGCCCTTTTCCAAAGAACAATTATAACATAAGAATAGCCTTACTGGGTCAGACCAATGGTCCATCAAGCCCAGTAACCCGTTCTCACGGTGACCAATCCAGGTTACTAGTACCTGGCCAAAACCCAAGGAGTAGAAATATTCCATGGTACAGATCCAGGGCAAGCAGTGGCTTCCCCCATGTCTTTCTCAATAGCAGACTATGGACTTTTCCTCCAGGAACTTGTCCAAACCTTTCTTAAAACCAGCTACACTATCCGCTCTTACCACATCCTCTGGCAACGCGTTCCAGAGCTTAACTATTCTCTGAGTGAAAAAATATTTCCTCCTGTTGGTTTTAAAAGTACAGTGGAACTTCGGTTTGCGAGTGTTTTGCAATACGAGCAAAACACTCCCATAAACCTTAACTCGTAAAACAAGCACTGTCCCGCTAAACGAGCAGCCCCTCCGCGAGAACCGCATCACATCCCCGTGCTGGAAGTGGCATCCTCCCGCGCGCCCACCCAAACACGCTCCTTACCCCATCTGCTGCGTGCCGGTGCCAGTTAAGGAAAGATCCCGCCTCTTGCCTGGGCTGGGCCTTGAGCTCAAGGCCTTCTGGTTCTCGTTCTCTCCGAGATCTCACCAAGGATGCCGCAGCGGTCACTTAGAAGCCTAAAGCCAAAGCCTCGAAGAGCCTCTTGAGGATCACATCTACTTCGCAATCCTGCATATCCTCGTCGGGGAGTGCACTTTTTAACCTGCGCAACCAAGGCATCCACCTTGGGCTGAGCAAAAGTTAAGCCATGGTCTTCGCTGCGTTAATGGACTCCTATGGAGTATCCCAATGATCCATGACTAAAACCATAAAGCCAGGATGCCAGGAGAACAAAGGAGACTGAGTTCTCACTCCACTCATGATAGAGGAGGATACAGAAGTGACCTGTTGGGAATCCATGATCAGGTCCAAAAGAGCTGAGGGTTTAAACAAGCATAGAATGTGGGCACATTCCTCGGATCAAGAGCTGTCATGGACTCCAAAGCTCCTGACTGTGACCTTTCATCCCCCCGACAAGGTTAGGGGGGGATCCTGTCTGTAAGCAAAAAAATTTGAGGAGAAAAAAGTTAGAGATTAAAGGTGTCCTTGAATAAAAAAATGTTATCCCAGGACAAGTAGGTAGCCTATTCTCACATATGGGTGACGTCGAGACAACCTTGGTACTCCCTTCTACTTCAACTCAGCGGCAGGGAGCCATACCGTCTATCAGTTTTTCCTTCTCTGCTTACACAGAGCCAAGGATCTCTGCTTCATCCCAATCTGCAGTCTCTACACCTGACAGCTTGGTACCTCTCAACATGACTCCTCTGCAGTTTTCTCAACCTGTCAGAGATATTTTAGAGGCTTCAAGGAAACCTAGTACTAGACAATGCTATCTCCAAAAATGGACTAGATTTTCTACGTGGTATTTTTCTCATGATAAGGAGCCCCAACATTCTTCCTTATCTTCTGTTTTGGATTATCTTTTGCACTTATCGATTTCTGGCCTCAAGTCTACATCAATATGAGTCCATCTCAGTGCAATTGCAGCTTTCCATCAGCGTATCGAAGGGAAACCCCTCTCTGCTCATCCGGTGGTTTCCAGATTCATGAAAGGACTTTTGAATGTCAAACCTCCTCTCAATCCGCCTCCTGTGGTTTGGGACCTCAATGTTGTCCTTGCTTAACTGATGAAACCTCCCTTTGAACCAATTGACCAGGCTCATCTGAAGTATCTCACTTGGAAAGTGGTGTTTCTCATTGCCCTCACTTCTGCTCGAAGAGTCAGTGAGCTACAAGCTTTAGTTGCTGATCCACCTTTCACGGTGTTCCATCATGACAAGGTGGTTCTTCATACTCATCCTAAATTCCTCCTTAAAGTGGTATCAGAATTTCATCTCAACCAATCCATTGTTCTTCCAGTGTTCTTTCCAAAGCCTCATTCTCATCCTGGAGAAGTAGCTCTTCATACTCTGGACTGTAAACGTGCTTTGGCCTTCTATTTGGAACGCACCAAACCACACAGAACTGCTCCTCAACTTTTTATCTCCTTCGATCCAAATAAGTTGGGACATCCCATTTCTAAGCGTACCATCTCCAACTGGATGGCTGCTTGTATTTACTTCTGCTATGCCCAGGCTGAATTACAACTACAGGGTAGAGTCACAGCTCATAAAGTCAGAGCAATGGCAGCTTCAGTAGCTTTCCTCAGATCTACACCTATTGAGGAAATTTGCAAGGCTGCTACTTGGTCCTTGGTTCATACTTTCACTTCTCACTATTGTCTGGATGTTTTCTCCAGATGGGATGGACAGTTTGGCCAAACAGTATTAAAAAATTTATTCTCCTAAATTGCCAATGCTCCCATCATCCCATTCTGGTTTGCATGGAGGTCACCCATATGTGAGAATAGGCTGCCTGCTTGTCCTGAGATAAAGCACAGTTACTTACCGTAACAGGTGTTATCCAGGGACAGCAGGCAGCTATTCTCACAACCCACCCATCTCCCCTGGTTGGCTTCTCTGCTAGCTATCTGAACTGAGGAGACGCACCCTCCGCTGGGCGGGAAGGCACTCTAATGCTCGGTGCGGTCAACTCGAAACTTCTAGTTTCTTCAAGCAAGTCTGCTTGTGAGGTGTCCGCATCCGGGCTCCGCTGATGACGTCACCCATATCTGAGAATAGCTGCCTGCTGTCCCTGGATAACACCTGTAACGGTAAGTAACTGTGTTTTTTTAACTTGCCTTTGGAACATTCTAATGTTGCTTCTTCCCATAATTCAAGGGGCACTGCGTTCCAAAATGTTGGTGCTGTGACCGAGAAAATTGCTGTTTGTGTTATTCTTAGAAGACGTATTAAGAGGCGTTGGGAATGTGATCTGAGAGTTATAGACGGAATATAAGGGATTAGGACACCATTCAAGAATTCTTTGAGGTTAGAATTACGTATTTTGAATGTCAGGAATAAAATTTTATAAGTTATTCTGTGGGTTATGTGCTTTTATTATGAGGGGTGTGAAATGATCAAATTTTATAACATTTTCAATGATTGAAACAGTACATACCTATCTGTATGAAAGCTTCAGATGTTATGGCCAGTCCTATTAGAGCAATAAGCAGGTGTCCGGAGAAGCCTGATGGTCATTTGCAGTGGATTCCAGAGAAGGGGACCCAGGCTCATATCCCACTGTAACTAGTACACTTGTGGTGGAAATTGTGAGCCCACCAAAACCCTACTAGACCGATATATAGGTGATACCTTTAAGCATAAGGACTATTAGGGTTGTATACAGTTGGGTACAATATGTTGTAGGTGTTTTGGAGGGCTTACCATACAACGTAAAGGATTATGGTGATATGTGTTTCCAGGACCCTTTATGTGAAGTTCACTGCAGTGCCCCCTAGGGTGCCCTAATGCTCTGCTAGGATATCTGTGTGGCCCCTCCTACATCCCAATGGCTTGTTTTGTGAGTTTTCATTTGGACTTATTTAGAAGTCATATCAAAAATGGATCTCTGTATCACTATGATCCAGTCGCTCCTAATCTAATTCCTTTATCACACTGCACAGGTGCCATAACCCGATGACTCCGAGATAACCATTTGCTGGATCTCGAATCACATTCTGCTTCCATCTGTAGTTCCCACTGTTGACTTGCATGTAAACGTTTCAGAACACGCTTCCTCTGTATAGCGGTTGGGCTTTTTCATTTTACGTCAACATCCTTTTCTTACTACAAAGACCCTGCACACCTTATACCATGCCTTCGTAACATCTCGCTTAGATTATTGTAATGTAATGTAAGCAGGTCTTCAATTTGCACTCAAATAGCTACAATCTCTTCAAAATACTGCAGCATGTTTTCTATGCAGAGCTAGCAGGTATGATCATGTGATCCCATTAGTCTCCCAATTACACTGGCTGCCTATTGCCTACAGAATACATTTCAAGATCCTGATTCTGATCTTCAGAGCACTTAATAGAGGGGATCTCAGAATATCTGGTGAAGAAAATTATACCCTACCTGCCCTCAATGACCATCAGTTGGCCATCCCATCGCTCGCTTTTTTCTTTCATGTCCCCACTTTGTGGAATGCTTTGCCCCCGGGGCTTCTTTCTGAACTCTCATTAGGTCAATTCAATGTTATCCTTAAGGATTATTTGTTTTTGAAAGCTTTAAGGACAGCTGGAGTACGGCAGCAATCGCTAGTTACATCTGGTGTATTCTGGTTTGCCATTGTACACGTGTGACCCTTTGGAGAACCATCAGAAATAGTGTCCCTTTTTTCATAACAGCATGCCCTATTTCCAAATAGTTCACACTCTTGGTGATATTGCTCTTGAAACAAAAATGAAGATGAACTAAAATAAAACAAGAAATGAAACAAAACTTTTGGGGCTGTCCATCCCTAGGAATTACATTCAATACATGAAAAAGTTTCACTTCAGCATGTCTTCTCTGTTGTATTTTAGGTTCACCTTTCATTTGAAACCTTTTCTACACTGAAAACATGAAAAGTGAGGTGGATTCTCTTGGGCAATAATAAATGATATATCTTACCAAGGCTTTTTCCACAGGTGTCACTTAGAATGGATTTCTTCCCTTTCTTCTCTCCCTGGTGGAGTTGGTCACTGGTTTTATTTCGTAAGGGTCTCTCTTCTTTCAGCTGTCTCTGGAGCTCAGGGATGTTTGTGATTTCCCTGTCACTTTTCTCACACTCAGTGACAGCATCCAGGGAGTCTCTTGCAGGATCTCTCGGCTCCTTCTCCAATTCCTGTTGATAATTCTTCGTGTTTCTACTCTCATTCCTCTGTGAAATATTCTCACTGACATTTCCTGATTGTCTTGGGATGGGTTCAATTTCTAGAAGACATTTTTCTTGATTCTCCTCCCTCTTCGTCTCCTGCATTTCCTCAGTATCTGTGGGATAGAAACAAAAAACGGTAATCATGTATTACTAACTATGCGCTATTAACAATCAAGAAACACAGTTTTCTGGGCTCACACGACTACACGGGATTTCTGATGTTAAGAAATTCTGCGACTTAGCACAAGTCTTCAAATCTTTGTTTCCAAATAGCAACAAAGGCAAAAATAATAATCAAAGAAAGGCATAACAGCAGCAAATACAGCCCACAAAGACAAAACTCAGCCACTTACAACTACAGCCAAAGTCTTGTTCCTGCCTATAACCACCTCTGATCGCATGATCCCTCTCTAAGAAAATTCTGGGCTTATATGGGATCCAAAAATATATAAATACACTCTGTTCTGAAAGCAAGTTGAAAAGTTATAAGATCATTTCAAAGAAAGAACCCAAAACATAAGAAAAAGAAAAGATTTAAATCTAAACATATTATTGCCAAGCTGTTTTTAATTCTTTTCTAATATTGATTAATTATACTTGACATTCTTGCCCTTCTGTTAGGGACCAAACAGCACAGTTTATAATAACAGTTTAATAAATATAATGAATAACACAAAAGACAAATCAACAATGATACAGGAAACAAGAGGGTTGATCCCACAGTTATCCATAAAACTCTACCGTAATATTAGAGTCCCCAAAACGCTAAAGAATAAAAATGAGTTCAATCTAAATGGGTTTCTAACCGTAAATGCTGGGGCTGAGAATTCCACATGGCTGATGGCCTATAAAAGAAAGACAATTCTGTACTAGGATCCAATTTTGCTCAACAGACACAGGATAAGACGGTTCTGGTTCTAAGATCTTAAAGTGGGATGGGGTAAGGGAGGAGAGCAGAGAGCCTTCCTGCCGCCGATCTGCACCAGAGACCCATTCGGGCTTTCTCTCTGCCACCGGAGTCCTTGCTTCGATGTAAATTCCAGTTGGAAGCAAGGACTCCGGTGGCAGAGAGAAAGCCCGAATGGGTCTCTGGTGCAGATCGAGGCAGCAAGGCTCTCTCCTTTCCTCTCTGGCCAGGCAAAAGCGGCGGTAGCAAGTGGGACAACAAATCGGTAAGTCTGATTTTCTTCAATAACAAACCGATTTGAATCGATTCACCCAAAGTGAATTGGAGAATCGATTCGAATCACGAATCGGGCAGCACTACTCTCCAGTATGAATCTTTTTGTGCAGGTTCAAATTTGTTTGCTGTTTAAAGCTTTTACAACATTCTACACAGGGATATAGGTTTTTTTCAGTATGAATCCTCTTGTGTAGTCTAAATTGTGATTGCTGAGTAAAGTTTTTACCACATTCTGGACAGGTGTATGGTTTCTCTCCAGTGTGAATCCTCTTGTGCACCTTTAATTTTGTTTGCTGAGTAAGGCTTTTCCCACATTTTGGACAGGTATATGGTTTCTCTCCAGAATGAATCCTCTTGTGTAGTGTTAAATGTGATGGCTGATTAAAGCTTTTCCCACATTCTGGACAGGTATATGGTTTCACTCCAGTATGAATCCTCTTGTGTAGTGTTAAAGCTGAGGACTCACGAAATCTCTTCCCACATTCTGAACACATATATGGTTTCTCTCCAGTATGAATCCTCTTGTGTAATGTTAAATGTGATGGTTGATTAAAGCTTTTCCCACATTCTGGACAGGTATATGGTTTCTCTCCAGTGTGAATCCTCTTGTGTATTTTTAAAGCTGAGGACTCACGAAATCTCTTCCCACATTCTGAACACACATATGGTTTCTCTCCAGTATGAATCCTCTTGTGTAATGTTAAATGTGATTGCTGATTAAAGCTTTTTCCACATTCTGGACAGGTATATGGTTTCTCTCCATTGTGAATCCTCTCGTGCACCTTTAATTTTGTTTGCTGTTTAAAGCTTTTTCCACATTCTGGACAGGTATATGGTTTCTCTCCAGTATGAATCCTCTTGTGTATTTTTAAAGCTGAGGACTCACGAAATCTCTTCCCACATTCTGAACACGTATATGGTTTCTCTCCAGTATGAATTCTCTTGTGTACGCTTAAATGTGATTGCTGAGTAAAGCTTTTACCACATTCTGGACAGGTATATGGTTTCTCTCCAGTATGCATCCTTTTGTGTGTTCTTAAGTTTGATTGGTGATGAAAACATTTGCCACATTCTGGACATGTAAACGGCCTCTCACTTTCATGGGTCCTCTGAAGACATTTTAAACCTGTTTGAACATAAAAATAGTTTTAAGCTTTTCTCCCATTTGGATTATGTTGTGTATTCTTAGATATGATAAAAAATAATCTTTTATCACAGTTTTATCACGTAATGAGTTTTATTCCTGTTTTTAATTGTTGAATTGTTATGGATCAATATTCAGCCAGGGGCACTGAGCATTTTCTATAAAGCTTTTAACTGCTAACTAGATTAGTCCCAGATGGTCAATGCTGTGCCATATCCAAGCACGAGTATTTAAATCTAATTCATGGGGGATAGTTGGAAGTTATGTGGGTACAGCTGGTATTCAGTGCAGTACCCACAGCTAACTAGGCACAGTTAGGACTGGTATTTAAGTGGTCTTAGTTGCCCAGTTAGCCATCCAGGTACCGGCACTGAATATCGCCACTGTCCATCCACATAATTTCAGGGTCTGACCAGACTCCACCACTACCCGAATCGTGCTAAGATGGTCAGCACTGCGACTACTTCTTGTATGGTTGACTATTTACTAGCGATTGCTGCTCTGCTCCTCTTTTTCAGTCTTGAATGTTGCCAAACAGACTTTCCCGAGTACGGGTCATGTGAGCCAAATGTGTCACCTCAACTCGCCAAAGCAATTATAAAATTGAATCAGGAACTGCAGCCTCCTTGGCCAAGCTCCTTGGACTGAAGTGAACTCCTGAGGGCAAACTCTCAGGAGGGACTGGGACCTTTGCCCACTATGGTTGTTTGTCTTTCCAATACCCTGGGGTCTGATTACTTTCTGATTCTCTCTTAGTAACATATAGTAACATAGTAGATGACGGCAGATAAAGACCCGAATGGTCCATCCAGTCTGCCCAACCTGATTCAATTTAAAATTATTTTTTTTTTTTTTCTTAGCTATTTCTGGGCAAGAATCCAAAGCTTTACCCAGTACTATGCTTGGGTTCCACCTGCCGAAATCTCTGTTAAGACTTACTCCAGCCCATCTACAGCCTCCCAGCCATTGAAGCCCTCCCCTGCCCATCCTCTACCAAACGGCCATACACAGACACAGACCGTGCAATTCTGCCCAGTAACTGGCCTTAGTTCAATATTTAATATTATTTTCTGATTCTAAATCTTCTGTGTTCATCCCACGCTTCTTTGAACTCAGTCACAGTTTTACTCTCCACCACCTCTCTCGGGAGCGCATTCCAGGCATCCACTACCCTCTCAGTAAAGTAGAATTTCCTAACATTGCCCCTGAATCTACCATCCCTCAACCTCAAATTATGTCCTCTGGTTTTACCATTTTCCTTTCTCTGGAAAAGATTTTGTTCTACGTTAATACCCTTTAAGTATTTGAACGTCTGAATCATATCTCCCCTGTCTCTCCTTTCCTCTAGGGTATACATATTCAGGGCTTCCAGTCTCTCCTCATATGTCTTCTGGCGCAAGCCTCCTATCATTTTCGTCGCCCTCCTCTGGACCGCCTCAAGTCTTCTTACGTCTTTCGCCAGATACGGTCTCCAAAACTGAACACAATACTCCAAATGGGGCCTCACCTGTACAGGGGCATCAACACCTTCTTCCTTCTACTGACTACGCCTCTCTTTATACAGCCCAGAATCCTTCTGGCAGCAGCCACTGCCTTGTCACACTGTTTTTTCGCTTTTAGATCTTCGGACACTATCACCCCAAGGTCCCTCTCCCCGTCCATGCATATCAGCTTCTCTCCTCCCAGCATATACGGTTCCTTCCTATTATTAATCCCCAAATGCATTACTCTGCATTTCTTTGCATTGAATTTTAGTTGCCAGGCATTAGACCATTCCTCTAACTTTTGCAGATCCTTTTTCATATTCTCCACTCCCTCTTCGGTGTCTACTCTGTTACAAATCTTGGTATCATCTGCAAAAAGGCACACTTTTCCTTCTAACCCTTCAGCAATGTCACTTACATACATATTGAACAGGATTGGCCCCAGCACCGAACCCTGAGAGACTCCACTAGTCACCTTTCCTTCCTTCGAGCGACTTCCATTAACCACCACCCTCTGGCGTCTGTCCGACAGCCAGTTTCTGACCCAGTTCACCACTTTGGGTCCTAACTTCAGCCCTTCAAGTTTGTTCAACAGCCTCCAATGAGGAACTGTATCAAAGGCTTTGCTGAAATCCAAGTAAATTACATCTAGCATATGTCCTCGATCCAGCTCTCTGGTTACCCAATCAAAAAATTCAATCAGGTTCATTTGGCACGATTTACCTTTTGTAAAGCCATGTTGCCTCGGATCCTGTAACCCATTAGATTCAAGGAAATACACTATCCTTTCTTTCAGCAACACTTCCATTATTTTTCCAACAACTGAAGTGAGGCTCACCGGCCTGTAGTTTCCTGCTTCATCCCTGTGACCACTTTTATGAATAGGGACCACATCCGCTCTCCTCCAATCCCCAGGAATCACTCCCGTCTCCAGAGATTTGTTGAACAAGTCTTTAATAGGACTCGCCAGAACCTCTCTGAGCTCCCTTAGTATCCTGGGATGGATCCCGTCTGGTCCCATCGCTTTGTCCACCTTCAGTTTTTCAAGTTGCTCATAAACACCCTCCTCCGTGAACGGCGCAGAATCTACTCCATTTTCTCATGTAACTTTGCTGGACAATCTCGGTCCTTCTCCAGGATTTTCTTCTGTGAACACAGAACAGAAGTATTTGTTTAGCACATTTGCTTTCTCCTCATCACTCTCCACATATTTGTTCCCAGCATCTTTTAGCCTAGCAATTCCATTTTTTATCTTCCTCCTTTCACTAATATATCTGAAAAAATTTTTATCTCCCTTTTTTACATTTTTAGCCATTTGTTCTTCCGCCTGTGCCTTCGCCAAACGTATCTCTCTCTTGGCTTCTTTCAGTTTCACCCTGTAGTCCTTTCTGCTCTCCTCTTCTTGGGTTTTTTTATATTTCATGAACGCCAACTCTTTCGCCTTTATTTTCTCAGCCACTAGGTTGGACAACCATATCGGCTTCCTTTTTCTCTTGTTTTTATTGATTTTCTTCACATAAAGGTCCGTAGCCATTTTTATCACTCTTTTCAGCTTAGACCACTGTCTTTCCACTTCTCTTATGTCCTCCCATCCTAACAGCTCTTTCTTCAGGTACTTTCCCATTGCATTAAAGTCCGTACGTTTGAAATCTAGGACTTTAAGTATCGTGCGGCCGCTCTCCACTTTAGCCGTTATATCAAACCAAACCGTTTTATGATCGCTACTACCCAGGTGAGCACCCACTCGAACATTAGAGATACTCTCTCCATTTGTGAGGACCAGATCCAATATCGCTTTTTCCCTTGTGGGTTCCATCACCATTTGTCTGAGCAGAGCCTCTTGAAAGGCATCCACAATCTCCCTACTTCTTTCCGATTCCGCAGACGGAACATTCCAGTCCACATCCGGCAGGTTGAAATCTCCCAACAGCAGAACCTCCTCTTTCCTTCCAAACTTTTGGATATCCACAATCAGATCCTTATCAATTTGCTGCGATTGAGTCGGAGGTCTGTAGACTACACCCACGTAGATAGAAGTTCCATCTTCTCTTTTCAGAGCAATCCATATCGCTTCTTCCTCTCCCCAGGTCCCTTGCATTTCAGTCGCTTGGATATTGATCTTTACATAGAGAGCTACTCCTCCACCTTTATGACCATCTCTGTCCTTCCTAAAAAGATTATATCCCGGTATGTTTGCATCCCATCCATGTGATTCACTGAACCATGTCTCTGTGATAGCAACAATATCTAGATCTGCCTCTAATATCAGGGCTTGCAGATCATGAACTTTGTTGCTTAGACTGCGAGCATTTGTGGTCATCGCTTTCCAACTATTTTTCAGCGATAATCTCCTTTTTTGTATGGATTTTTGTGTCGTTTCACTTTCCGTTGCAATACTAAGAAATGAGTTGCTGATATTGCTTATGTTGCAGCCTTTACTACTATCACATCTTTTCTTTTGCCAGGGGTGGTCTCTATAATTGTCCTTCGTACATACACCACCCCCACCTTCTAGTTTAAATGCCTAGAAAAATATTGTCTAAATTTCTCTGCAAGGTTTCTTTTTCCTGCTGTAGTAATATGTAGCCCATCAGTGCAATATAGCTTCTTGTCCTTCCATGTATTTCCCCATCCTCCTATGTACCTGAAGCCTTCTTGATGACACCAGGCTCTGAGCCATCTATTAAAGTCCTCTGTGTTTTTCACTCTTTGCTCTCCTTTTCCATATGCAGGCAGTATCTCAGAAAAAGCTAAAGTCTTTACAAAAGGTTTCACGCCCTCACCAAGCTCCCGAAAAGCTTTCTGTGCTGCAAGTGTGGAGTTGTTGACCAGGTCATTTGTTCCCAGATGGATAACAACATCAGTGTTAAAATCCTTAGTTTCTTCCTTAATTATAGTCAGTATTTGCCTGGAACTCCTGGTAGCTGAGGATCCTGGAAGACATCTCACTATTTTGGTCTCCTCGCCCTGTGTTCCAAGGTTAATGCCTCTGATGATGGAATCCCCCAACAGTAATAGTTTTCTGTTTTTGGCTTTTTTATTTGTACTTAGGGTGCGCTTGTTCTCTTGAGTTACCTTCATTGGTTCCAGTCCCACCTTAGTTATCTATCGCTTTGACAACTGTTCCGTCTGACAATGGATATTATTCTAGATGTCTTTCACAAGTAGAAAACCTTTCTACTCTTTCAAATTGAAGCTTGGTCCTCTAATGAAACAGTTCCAACTAATTTTCTGCATCAGATAGCGCTTCTTTCAATATGTTTCCACCTCTCAGCAAGCATCACCTTGGCATCATCAAGGCCTTCAGAATAGACAGTTGCACGTGGACAGAAATCAAACCTGTCTATCCCCGCTGGCTTCGAATCCATCTCCGTCCATCCCTGCAAGTAATCTCTTCCATCCCTGCCTGTTCCCATTGAAACTCTGTGCCTGTGTGCTTCCGTGCCTCCGCATGCGCTGTAGAATAATCTTGCGTTCTATTGCCGATCATCCGTGCTGGCATCAGCTGATTTCCTGCCTTCTGCCCCGATTGCCGATACCAGCTGACTTCCTGTCTTCTGCTGGCTATACGTTGCCAGGACTCCTCTTCTTCTCACTGATGGACCAGCTTAGTCACACAGCTGCCGCTAGAACATAAGCAATGCCTCTGCTGGGTCAGACCTGAGGTCCATCGTGCCCAGAAGTCCACTCACGTGGCGGACCAACAGGTCCAGGACCTATGCAGTAATCCTCTATCTATACCCCTAGCTTTAGTTTAGATTTAGCCACGGTTTAGATTAACCACGGTCTCATCAAGCAGCTACAAGGTGCAAGGTGGCCCGGCCTAGCAAAAGCCCCGAGGCTGCCTGATTAAACTCCGGCTAAAGCTAAACTAAAGTAGTGGATGTTGGACAGGGGGAGCAGGGAAGGGAGATGGGATACTGCTGGATGGGGGGGAGGTAAAAGGAAGGGAGAAAAGGTGCTACTGGACAGGGGGAGTAGGGAAGGGAGAAGGGGTACTGCTGGACAGGGGGAGGTAAAAGGAAGGGAGAAGAGGTGCTACTGGACAGGGGGAGCAGGGAAGGGGTACTGCTGGATAGGGGGGAGGTAAAAGGAAGGGAGAAGAGGTGCTGCTGGACCTGGCAGAATTGGAAGGAAAGGAAAGGTGCTACACACTGGAGGTGAGGGTGAGATGGTGCATGGGGAGAGAGCATGTTGTGTTAGGGGGTGAGAAAGGGATGCCACTGAGGGAAGAGGCAATGACAGAGAGAGAAAGTGTGCAGGAGGCAGAAAGTGTTAGACGTGGAGAGGGTGAGATGGATGGGGAGGGCAGAAAGGAGGGAAGGAGAAATGTAACACTGAGGAAGGGGGAGAGTGCAGAGAATGAAAAGTTGGACTCATGGAGGGAGGGAGGGAGGGAGGGAGGGAGAGATGTTGGTTGGGGGAGGAAAGGAGAACCAGAAGAGAAGCATGCAGGAGGCCCTGGAAACATACTTAAAAGCACAGAAAAATAAAGTCACCAGATAACAAAGATAGCAAAAATGATATTATTTTTCATATAGTGATTGAAATAAGAACATAAGAAACGTCTTCAACGGATCAGACCTTAGGTCCATCTAGTCCGGCGAACCGCACACGCGGAGGCCAAGCTAGGTGTTCCTTGATGGAGACCTTGTTAACCCGTATCCCTCAATGTGATTTGCAAGAAGGTGTGCATCCAACTTGCGCTTGAATCCCAGAATGGTAGTCTCTGTCACAACCTCCTCCGGGAGAGTATTCCAAGCGTCCACCACTCGCTGTGTGAAACAGAACTTCCTGACATTTGTCCTGGGCCTGCTGCCCCTCAGTTTCAGTCCATGACTGTTATTCCATTTGACAATGTGAATAACAATGTTTCTTGCTCTATTTTGTCAAACCCTTTTAGTATTTTAAAAGTCTCTATCATATCCCCTCGCAGTCTCCTCTTTTCGAGGGTGAACAGTCCCAGTTTTCCGAGGCGTTCTTTGTAGCTCAAATTCTCGATACCTTTAACTAGCTTCGTGGCTCGTCTTTGCACCCTTTCCAGCAGGGTTATATCCTTCTTTAGGTATGGAGACCAGTGTTGGATACAGTATTCCAAGTGTGGTCTGACCATTGCTCTGTAAAGCGGCATTATGACGCCCACTGATCTACTCGTGATCCCCTTCTTTAACATGCCCAACATCCTGTTTGCTTTCTTTGCCGCCACTGCGCATTGAGCCAACGGCTTCAGGTTCCTGTCTATCAGTACCCCCAGGTCCCTTTCTTGTTCGCTCTTGCCCAATGTTACACCTAACATTTTATATTCATGTTCCTTGTTTTTCCTACCCAGGTGCAACACTTTGCATTTTTCTATGTTAAACTTCATCTGCCACTTTTCTGCCCATTTCTCCAGCTGGTTCAGATCCTTCTGGAGATCCTCGCTGTCAGTTTTGAGAAAGGAAGATGTTAAACTTTAACTGTGAGGGCCGCATTAAAAATAGTTAATGTCTTATTAAAGAAATGACAATTTTGCACGAGGTAAAATCTCTTTATAGTTTATAAATCTTTTCTTTAACAGTTAATGGAAAGATTTATAAACTATAAAGAGTTTTACCTCATGCAAAATTGCCATCGATCATAATAAAACCTAAGTGAAGGTTGATGGGGAAAGGGGAAATGGAGAGGGAATTCTATGGAGGTGAAGGACAGAGAAAAGGGACAGATTTTTAAGTTGGTTGCCTGTAGATGCGCTGCACATGCGTTTGATGTCCATGTTTTAAAAACATTTTTTATTACATTTTACTGGCAAGCCTGTGGTTTTAACCCGCGGGTTTAAAGCGGGTTAAAACCACGAGCTCCCTTATCTCTTACATTGGGATGGGAAGCAGCGGTTGGGTCCTGGGGCTCATAGCTGTCTGGTTCGCCCGCTGCGCAGGGCCTGGCGATGTGTGTTGTGGCATGCGGCCTTTTGTCCCGGTGTTATGCCTATGGCCAGGGGGTAACTGAAACTCAGCATATTACGTGACATGTCTCCTCAAGTCTGTGACCTGGGTGTTGCCAAAACAAAGAACTAAAGAACAGTATCAGGTGTGCCTGAGTCGTAGTGAAGGCTGGTTACTGCAGGATCTCAGCCTGTATAATTATGAACTCAGCAGTTTTCACCCTATATAAAGCACAGTTACTTACCGTAACAGGTGTTATCCAGGGACAGCAGGCATATATTCTCACACATGGGTGACGTCATCTATGGAACCCCGGCGCGGACAGCTTTTCAAGCAAACTTGCTAGAAGTTTCAAGTTTGCACACTGCACCACGCATGTGCTAGCCTTCTTGCCCACTAGAGGGCGCATCCTCACCTCGTGGTCCTCAGTTCCATATCAAGCAAAGAAGCCATCCCAGGGGAGGTGGGCGGGTTGTGAGAATATATGCCTGCTGTCCCTGGATAACACCTGTTACGGTAAGTAACTGTGCTTTATCCCAGGACAAGCAGGCATGATATTCTCACACATGGGTGACCTCCAAGCCAACCAAAAAAGGGCAGGTGGGAGGATGGCAATTCATGAAAACAGGTTACATAACACCGACTGGCCAAACCGGCCGTCGCTTCTGGACAAAGTGTCCAGACAGTAGTGGGAGGTGAACGTATGAACCGAAGACCAGGTGGCAGCTTTACATATGTCCTCCATAGGAGTGGATCGGAGGAAAGCAACCGAAGCCGCCATCGCCCGGACCTTATGCCCCGTGACTCGACCCGAGAGCGGGAGACCAGCCTGAGCGTAGCAAAAAGAAATACAAGCAGCTAACCAGTTGGACAAGGTGCGCTTGGAAACCGGATGTCCTACCCGATTAGGATCAAAGGACAAAAACAATTGAGGAACCTTCCGATGAGACTTAGTACGTTGGAGATAAAAAGCCAACGCCCTCTTACAGTCAAGCGTGTGAAGCGCCGCCTCACCAGGATGAGAGTGGGGCTTCGGGAAAAATACCGGAAGAACAATGGACTGATTGAGGTGGAAATCAGACACAACCTTAGGCAAAAATTTGGGATGGGTGCGAAGAACCACCTTGTCATGATGAAACACCGTGAAAGGCGGATCCGCAACCAAAGCTTGCAACTCACTAATCCTACGGGCGGACGTGAGTGCAATCAAAAAGACCACTTTCCAAGTGAGAAACTTAAGAAGAGACTTGTCGATAGGCTCAAAAGGCGGTTTCATCAGGCGAGCCAAGACCACATTAAGATCCCACACAACAGGAGGAGGTTTCAGAGGAGGATGAACATTCCCAAGACCCCTCATGAAACGAGACACCAGAGGATGCAAAGAGAGGGAACGCCCCTCGAGATGCCGATGGAACGCTGCAATGGCACTAAGATGCACCCTAACGGAAGACGTCTTCAGACCAGAATTCGACAGATGCAACAGATATTCCAGCACCGAAGACACGGGAACCGAAGTCGGGTCCAGGTGGTTCGAGAAGCACCAGGATGAAAATCTGGTCCACTTCTGGGAATAACACAGCCTAGTCGAGACCTTCCGAGAGGCCTCCAAAATTTCCCACACCGGCTGAGAAACCGGAACCGAATTCAAGGGGAAAGGAACCAAGCCGTCAGATGTAAGGACTGAAGATTGGGATGTAACAGCGAACCCCGACTCTGAGAAAGCAGAGAGGGAAAGACCGGCAGAAGCAGAGGTTCCCTGACACTGAGTTGAAGCAGCAGGGAAAACCAGTGTTGTCTGGGCCAACGAGGAGCAATGAGAATCATAGTGGCTCCTTTCAATTTGAGATGCACCAGCGTTCTCAAGATCAGAGGAAAAGGAGGGAACGCATAAAGGAACCTCCCTTCCCAGTCGAGAAGAAAGGCATCGGCCTCGAGACGGTCCCGGGAGTACATCCGAGAACAGTAGAGAGGTAGTTTGTGTGTCTCGGGTGAGGCGAAAAGATCCACCTGAGGAGTCCCCCAGCGGTCGAAGACCTCGCGCAGCACCCGGGAGTTCAGCGACCACTCGTGCGGTTGGAGAAGACGACTGAGTTTGTCTGCCAGACAATTCATCTCTCCTTGAATGTAAACCGCACGCAAGAATATGTTCTGAGAAACGGCCCATGTCCAAAGGCGCATGGCCTCCTGGCACAGAGGCCAAGAGCCCGTCCCCCCTTGCTTGTTTACATAATACAAGGCCACCTGGTTGTCTGTCCTGACGAGCACTACTTGATCGCGCAGGAGATGACAGAAGGCTCGAGCAGCCAGAAAAATGGCACGAAGCTCCAACACATTGATGTGACAGCGACGATCCGCAGCCGACCATAGGCCCTGCGTTCGAAGACCGTCGAGATGAGCCCCCCACGCATACTCCGAAGAGTCCGTTGTCAGGACCTTGCGATGCGGAGGAACGCGAAAGAGCAAACCCCCGGACAGATTGGTAGAGTTGGTCCACCAACGGAGCGAGCGTCTGAAAGACGGAGTCACAATCAAGTGGCGAGAGACTGGGTCGCGATCCTGACGCCATTGCGAGGCCAACGTCCACTGAGGTATCCTCAGATGCAAACGGGCGAACGGCGTCACTTGGACCGTAGATGCCATGTGACCCAAAAGCACCATCATGCGCTGAGCCGACACTACATGCAGCTGCGAAACCTGACGACCCAATCGAAGCAGTGCCTCCAGCCGAGGAGAGGGAAGGAAGGCTCGGAGGAGAACAGTGTCCAGCACGGCTCCTATAAACTGGAGGGATTGAGTCGGGCGCAAGTGAGACTTGGGAAAGTTCACCTCGAACCCTAGACCCTGAAGAAGCGAGATAGTCTGTTGGGTCGCTGAAATAACTCCCTCCCTGGTCGGGGCCTTGATCAGCCAATCGTCCAGATAGGGAAAGACCTGCAACCCCCGGGAGCGCAGGGCAGTCGCGACCACCACCATACACTTCGTGAACACCCGAGGGGACGAAGCCAGACCGAAGGGGAGGACCCGGTACTGGAGGTGCAACTCCCCGACTTGAAATCTTAAAAACTTGCGAAAGTCGGGATGCACCGGAACATGGGTATACGCTTCCTTCAAATCCAGGGAGCACATCCAATCCCCCTCGTCCAAGAGAGGATACAGAATCGGAAGCGATAACATACGGAACTTCTCCCGGACCAGGAACTTGTTGAGCTTCCGGAGGTCCAAAATGGGGCGCAAGTCCCCGGTCTTCTTTGGGACCAAAAAGTAACGGGAGTAAAACCCCCGGCCCTTCTGATCGTGAGGTACCAATTCGACTGCCCGGAGGCTCAACAAGGCCCTGGCTTCTTCTTGGAGAAGGGCCAACTGGCTCCGATTGGGCGGGCAAGCCCCGGGAGGCATGTCTGGAGGCTGCCTGGAGAAGTTGGGCGAATAGCCCTCTGAAACGGTCCGGAGCACCCATGCGTCTGACGTAATCTCTGACCAAGCCCAGGCAAAGGCCGTGAGCCGACCCCCGATGGGGAGGGGGTTGGGCGACATCGCGGCGGGGGCCAGCCCCCAGCCGCCCATCCCGTCAAAAGGACGGCGCTGGCTTGGATGCCCCTTGCGCAGCGGGCTTGGAAGGACCTCCCCTACCCTGTTGGGGTGGCCGTCGGGGTGGGGGTCTCGAAAAGGCCGGCGTCGATTTCTGGGGATACCGCCTAGGGGGCTGTCTAAATGCCCTTTGAGGCGTGGGCTTAGGCTTAGGGCGCACCAATGAGGCTAGAGAGCGTTCCTGGTCAGAAAGCCTCTTGGTAGCCGCCTCTAAGGAGTCGTCGAATAACTCCGACCCCACGCAGGGTAGATTAGCCAATCGCTCCTGCAGGTTGGGGTCCATCTCGAGGGTACGCAGCCACGCCAGCCGGCGCATCGCTACCGAACATGCCGATACCCTCGAGGCAAGCTCAAATGCGTCGTAGACCGCATGAAACAGATACAGACGCAGTTGGGACAGGTTCGACATAAATGTGGCAAACCTGTCCCTGTGTGAATCCGGGATCACCCCCTGGAATTCTGGAAGGTCCTTCACCATTGTTCTGAGGTAGGAAGAATAGGAGAAGGCATAATTGAGGACCCTCGTCGCCATCTGAGAATTTGCATACAGTCGACGGCCAAATTTATCGAGGGTCTGACCCTCTCTCCCAGGGGGGACCGCAGCGGAGACCCTAGAAGGCTGTGATCGCTTGAGCGCCGACTCCACCAGGAGCGACTGATGGGAGAGCTGCCCCTTGTCAAAACCTTTAGGGGGAATCGTCCGGTATTTAGATTCCATCTTGGTGGGCACCACCGCGACTGTAAGAGGGGTCTCGAGGTTCCGAAGCAAGGTCTGAAGGAGGACCTTGTTTAGCGGAAGGCGGGGGGACTCCCGTGGGGGGGCAGGAAGATCCTGCTCCTCCAAAAATTCTTTAGTATAGTGGGACCCCGCTAACAGGTCCACCCCCAGAGCCCTCGCCATGTCATGGACAAACTTTGAAAAAGATGCAGTCCGTGCGGGCGGAGAGGGTGTCCGAGACTTCCCAGTGGAGCCGAAAGGAGAGGCTTGGCGAGAGTACCTCAACTCCATACCGGATCCCGATCCCCACGAGGCACGGTCCCGTGACCTCGAAGGGGTCGGGGACCGATCCCGCCTGAAAGACCCCCTGGGGGAACCCCGGGGTGCGGGGTATGGAGGCCCTTCCCTTCCGCCCCGGCGAGGAGGCACGGGAACTCTCCCGGATCGGGGACCGCAAGAGATCGGGGTTGTCGAGGCGGAGTTCCTCGACCCGTAAAGCCCCGCCCTCGGGCGGCGTCGACCAACCGCGCCTAAGAGGCGAGGCCCGAGACCGTTTGGCCTTTTTCAGGCGGTGCTTCGCCCGAGGCTTGCTCGAGGGCGAGGAACCCCGGGAAGACCTCGAAGACGAGGTCGAGGAAATCCGGCGCACCCGGCGCTGCTTGTCCCGGGACCGTACACTACCCTCAGGCTGTCTCATCGAGGTCGGGTCCGAGGGGAGAGCCGAGGTCGAGGCCGAAGGTGCTTCGGCCGCTGAAGCCCCGGTGCCCGAGGCCGAGGTCGCCATCTGCGTGGCCGCCGAGACCGAAGCAGTCGAGGCCGAAGCCTGCTGCAGGTTCTCAATGGCCCCGGACAGCTCCGAGGAAATTAACGCTCGGAGCAAGTCCTGGAATGCCGGGATCGTCAGCCCCGGCGGCAACACCTGTCGATGCTCCTCAGAGGGCGACCTCGGTCTCGAGTATTCCCTTGGGGCTATCGACTTAGACACCTTGGGCTGGGCAGAGGTCGACGTCCCCGCCGACGAAGAGCCCGAGGATGGCTTCCTGGTTGATCCTGGAGCTGAGGAAGGAAGTGGAGACTTACCCAAGGCTTGTTTTTGCGAGGCAACCGGCTTCGAGGTTAGCGAAGGAGTAGCAGGGGGACCCGATGTTGAGGTCGAGGCCGAGGCCGAAGCCGAACTCGAGGCCTTCCCCGTCGGGGTCTCGACGGCGAACAGATCCGCCATACGGGCCTTGCGGCGTGTAAGGGCCCATTTCTGGAAGGTGGCACACTTAGCACACGATGCTGTCGGGTGTTGGGGCCCCAAGCACCTTAAGCAGCACCTGTGAGGGTCTGTGATCGACAAAAGCCGGTCACACCTACCACACTTCTTAAATCCCGTTACGGGCCGGGACATGGGCCCAAAACGAGGCCGGGAACAGACGAGGTTCCTCGGCCACGGCTACCAGGAGCCCCCGGAGCGAACGGAACAAAATCCTTTTTTTTTTTTTTTTTTTTTGAAAAATGAAGAAAACAAAGAAAGAAAAAACAGAAAACGCAGCGACCGCGTCGAAATTCCGCACACAGCCGCAGCGACAGAAGGCAAACACGAGCACAATTTTCCACAGGGCTTCTGGCTCCGCGGATGAAATTGAACTGAGGACCACGAGGTGAGGATGCGCCCTCTAGTGGACAAGAAGGCTAGCACATGCGTGGTGCAGTGTGCAAACTTGAAACTTCTAGCAAGTTTGCTTGAAAAGCTGTCCGCGCCGGGGCTCCGTAGATGACGTCACCCATGTGTGAGAATATCATGCCTGCTTGTCCTGGGATAAAAACTGGGACTTTCCCCCAGAATCAGAATCCATCTTGTTGAAACTACAGGAAAGTCCTGCGTTCCACCCCATCTATCAATCGAAAGGGATTCCCGATTGTGAAGAAGGGTGATGCCTGTGATTACGGTGAAGTTATTCTATTATTATTAAATTCATATATACATCTAATATAATAAAATGGTAAGCCGCGCATGCGCACTTCCTAAGCGTGCGTCCATTTTCCGTGAGCTGTAGCACACATAGGAAGTGCGTATGCGCGGCTTACGGTCTGGCCTCACAAGGCAAGACAAGTTGATGTCGGCCGCGGTGGCTGCTGGCCGCCCCAAGCTCGCTCTCTCTCTGGCGGCCCGAGGCGGATGTCGGCCACGGCGGCTGCTGGCCGCCCGAAGCTCACTCTCTCTCTTCCTCCCCCCCCCAGGCAGATGTCGGCCGCGGCGGCTGCTGTCGGCGGCTGCAGGCCGTTAACATAAGTAGGCCATGGAGTTCAGCAGGAAGGTATGAGGGGGAGGAAAATACTACACAGGGAAGTGGGGTGGGAGGGAAATGCTGTAACACACGGAAATGGAGGGGCAGAAAAGGGGTTGATGGATAGGGGAACAGGTGCTGAGGAACAGGGAGGGGGCAGAAAAATGAAGACAGGAGGAACAGGAAGGAGGTGATGATGGACAGGGGGAGGTAAAACAAAGGGAGAAGGGCTTCTGCTGGATAAGGTGAGCAGTGATGGGGTGGTGGAGGACACAGGAGAGGTAAAGGGAAGGGAGAATGGACAGGGGGAGCAGGCAAGGAGTGGTAGTGGACAGCCAAGCATAAAAAAAAAAAGACAGACAGAAATACAGAAAGCGGCTAAGGAGAGAGAAAAAAAACATAAAGACAGACACACACATATATTCTAGCACCCGTTAATAACAGGGGAGGTAAAAGGAAGGGAGAATGGACAGGGGGAGCAGGCAAGGGGTGGTAGTGGACAGCCAAGGAAAAAAAAAAAAATGACAGACAGAAATACAGAAAGCGGCTAAGGAGAGAGAAAAAAAACATAAAGACAGACACACACACATATATTCTAGCACCCGTTAATGTAACGGGCTATAAGACTAGTAAGTATAATAAAGGGTTAGTGTTTATGCATTTATAGGGTCTGTGTGCTTTTCTGAGTGTCACTGATCATCCCATCTGACAGAAATAAGTGGCGGAACACCCGGTCAGGATAATGTTGGTTTTAAACAATGGGCGCAAAAAGGGCTCTGTAATCTGGGGCATTTCCTTCAGGCGGATGGGAGTCCTAGTCCTTTTCCTGTTCTCTGAGTGTTCTAGATCATTTTGCGTACCAGCAGCTCTCTCATTAAGTTGCATGTTTTTCTGATCACTTTGTGGGATTTCTTTTTTGATGATGACTGGGATTGGCTCTCGGTGTCCCAATACCATCGCTGGCTGGTGGCTCTGCAGCCGCGCAGGGACTATTCTCAGCTTCTGTCTCTGTGGACTCGGGACTTGGGCTGCCACCTTCGGGTGTCATCCTTGTCTCCTCTGGTGCAGCAAATCCCTCAGGTGGTGCAAAGTGTTGAGCTTCAGGAATGTCAACTTTGGGTCCTTCATCGGGGTTATATTTCTCAGACACAGGTTTTTCATTTTGAGTGTGCCTCTACCCCTATCTGTTTGAAATACCACCGGGTGAATAATTCTCTAGTACATGATCTTTGGTCTTGTACAGTTATTGCTACCTTTTGGTCGGAGGTCCATTGTTACTTGCAGACCCTGATGGGCTATGCCTTTCCCTCTCAGGTTGAGGGGATTCTCTTTTTACCTAAGGGATTTTTGGGTGGGCTCTCTGCCGGTGATTCTTTACTTATCCGCAAGGGGTACATCGAAGGTAAGAAATGTATTTTAAATCATTGGCTCCAGGACTCCCCACCCAACATTTGGTATTGGCGCAACAAATTCCATCTTTCTGCTCGGTTTTCTCGTCATCGTAGTAAGCTTTATCCATTTGGGCGTCTTATTTGGATACTTTACCCCCTCTGATTAAAAGCCAAGTACTCAACCGGCTGCGGAAGCCAGTGGCACCTGTGCTGCCAGTGGGTGGGGTGGGCCGGTTCTGTAGGGTGGGGCTTGGATGAGTCCGAGTATAAGAACCCAACCTGGGCTCTGACTGTCCCCGCCTGTTTGGTGATTTGTTGTTTTGTGCACTGTATTCTGAAAATGTTATCTCAGCTACTTTCTTGGTTTGTACTTTGTTGTTCAATAAACTGTTTTGAGAGAAAAAAAAACCTCCACAGGCTCGAGTAGGGGCAGGAGAATCAGAGCAGAGATCGGGGTAGGAGATTCGGAGCAGAGATCGGGGCACGAGAGTCGGGGCAGAGATCAAGGCTGGAAACATAGAAATAGACGGCAGATAAGGGCCACGGCCCATCAAGTCTGCCCACTCTACTGTCCCTCCCCTCCCTTTGCCCTGTGAATAGATCCCATGTGTCGATCCCATTTGGCTTTAAAATCAGGCACGCTACTAGCCTCAATCACCTGCAGTGGAAGACTATTCCAGCGATCAACCACCCATTAAGTGAAAAAGAATTTCCTGGTGTCACCTCGTAGTTTTCCACCTCTGATTTTCCACGGATGCCCTCTTGTTGTTGTGGGACCCCTGAAAAAGAAGATATCTTCTTCAGTCTCGATGCGGCCCGTGAGATACTTGAACGTCTCGATCATGTCCCCCCTCTCCCTGCGCCCCTCGAGCGAGTACAGCCGCAATTTGTCTAGCCGTTCCTCGTACGGGAGATCCTTGAGTCCCGAGACCATCTGGGTGGCCATTCTCTGAACCGACTCCAGTCTCAGCACATCCTTGCGATAATGCGGCCTCCAGAATTGCACACAGTATTCCAGGTGGGGTCTCACCATGGATCTGTACAATGGCATAATGACTTCCGGCTTGCGGCTGACGAAACCCCTGCGTATGCAACCTATGATTTGTCTTGCCTTGGATGAAGCTTGCTCCACTTGATTGGCAGCCTTCATGTCCTCACCGACGATCACCCCCAAGTCTCGTTCTGCTACCGTTCTTGCTAGGATCTCGCCATTAAGGGTATAGATCTTGCATGGATTTTGGCTGCCCAGGTGCATAACTTTGCATTTTTTGGCATTGAAGCTGAGCTGCCAGGTCCTAGACCAGCGCTCCAGTAGGAGTAGGTCGTGTATCATGTTGTCGGGTGTCGAATCTTCATCCGTTGTGCATTTGCCCACTACATTACTTAGTTTGGCGTCATCGGCGAATAAAGTTATTTTCCCTCAAAGCCCTTCTGTCAAGTCCCTTATAAAGATGTTGAATAGGATCGGGCCCAAGACCGAGCCCTGTGGCACTCCACTGATCACCTCCGTCATTTCGGAGGGGGTGCCATTCACCACTACGCTTTGAAGCCTACCTCCAAGCCAGTTCCCAACCCATTTCGTCAATGTGTCTTCTAATCCTATAGAACTCAAGATCGGGGCAGAGGGAAGAGCGGCAATGGAGTAGGAGAGTCGGCATGGACAGGTGCGACTGGTCCCCAGTAGTTGCTTCTTCTGCAGATTTGTTCAGTGAATCGCATCCCTGTCTACTTTGCATGCCATTTCCCCTTATTTGAATGCATGGATCGGAATTGGATCTGCACAGAGGTTAGTGAATTGGGTCAGAGGAAAATCAGGTCGCAAACCGATCGGTACACGATCGGTTTGTTTAGTGAATCTAGCCCTAAGACAGCCTGGACCAGAGCCAATGCATAGGCTGCCTAAAATCAAGTTACTGGGACCAGTCTCTTTGTGTCTCACTAGAAAGAGACCCAGTCTGAGATTGTTCCCTGCTAGAGTGACTGCACCTCTGGTCATTAAAGGATTCGCAGCTGTCGGTAGCTGCTTGTATCCTTCCCAGAACACAGCCCTGCGACAGGTCGTAAACCATCTGACACCCTGCAGAGCAGAAAAGGCTGGCTCACTGCCCATGAAAGAAAGCCTCACGTTGGAGATGTTCCTGTTTCTCATTGGTGAGCAGGCATACATAGCTGGGGTAGATAGATTCAAGGCTATTCTTCCATGCTTTAGGTAGTTTGATGGGATTGGTGTGTGGTAAATCCTTGCTCAGTGTTCTTTGCTATTAGTTTCTTTGTATCCATCTTCTTCTTTTTCCCCTCCCCACCCATGCACAGCTTTCTTCTCCTCTCTCTCACTGTCTACCATCTCTCATTCCCTCCCATGCTGCAAAGGGAGTGGAGAAAGAGAGAGAGATCCAGGGTGCATCTCTCCTACTCCCTATACTGCCACGTCCAACATTTCCCCCCTCTCTCATCCTTCGGTCGCTCTGCAGTATCTTTCACCTCTGCCCACCCACCCCATGCCCAACATTTCTCCTTCTTATCACTCCTTTCCAGCACCATGCTGCATCTCTCCTTCCATTCCCTCCACCATGTCCAACATTCCTCCCTCTTGCAACCCTTTCCATCCTTCTCTCTCTCCACCACAACATCTAATATTTCTCAAGTTTCAAGTTTATTTAAAAATTTTTATACCGCTCAATCAGGTTTCTGAGTGGTGTACAATAAAAATACAGTTTTTGACAAATAAAACAAGGTTAGAACATGACAATTAAAAACGACAAGGGAATTTAGAAGGATGAAAAACTCAGACAAAAATGAACGGAAACATGTGGAAAAGGGGAAGAACTATGATATTTTGAGAAAAGAGAAATAAGGGAAGAATGATGGGGGTGGGGGAGTTGCATACAGCAGTCAGCAAGTGTTTGGCCCTTACAAGGGCAGTTAGATGTCAAAGACATCTTGGAACAGGAATGTTTTCTCCCTCCCTCCACTCCACCACCATGTCTAACAATTCTCCCTATTTCTTGCTTTCCTCATGTGCACCATCGCTCCTTCCCTCCTGCTCCACGCACCCAAGTGTCTTATCTGTGTCTTCCCTCCCCCACCGGCAACATATTTTTTTCCCTTCCTTCCCAACCCCCTCCAGCCTTTGCAGCATCTCTTTCCCTCCCTATCACCAAGCCTGTTGCAGCATCCTTGTTACCCTCCTTCCTACCCCCAAAGCCCATTGCTTCCCTCCCTCTTACATATGTCTTCAAGGCTATAAAGCCAGTCTCAGAGAAAAGGAAGCCTTGGAACAAGCAAAAATCATAACCAAACTGTATGTCCAAAGAAATATATAGAAGAGGAAAAGGCCTGCTATGAACAATTTTCTATTCAATAAATCCTTCCTTACTGTGAATGAAACAAGTAATTGTCACTGGTCACTTAATCACTTCCAGGCACTTCTGGTCACCAGGTTCTTCCCCACGCTTCACTAACCCACTGCTAAAAACACGACCAGGTTCCTCCAAACACTTCCCTGGTCTCTCTGGGTGCCAAAGATAGCTCCAACCTCCGCCAATCCCTTTGGTCGCCACCGGTTACTTCTGATCTCTCTGGTCATTACCGGTGATCCCTGGATATTCAGGTAGCCAATCCCTTCTGGTCAACACTGTCACTCACTCTGAGGTCACTGCCAGACACTCTGGTTGCTGGCCTCCTGTGTCCCCAATGGTCCTGGACACTACCAGTCTCCTCTGGTTGCTAGCCTCTCTGATCCCTACCGGTCACTGATTCCTCCGCTAGTAACCGCCAGTCTCTCCACCAGCCATTGTCAGCCAGGACTCCACCAGTATACTGGTCCATCCATGGATCCTCTGGTCACAGGTCACTCCCTGAGAACTCTCCCAGTCCCTCATCATTGCAACCACTTTTGTGAATAGGGACCACATGTACTCATCTCTAATACCTAGGAACCTCTCTTCAAAGATTTGTTGAACAAATCTTTACTAGGACCCACCAGGACCTCTCTGAGCCCCCTCAATAGCTTGGATGCATCCTGTCCGGTCTCACTACTTTGTCCACCTTCAATTTTTCAAGTTGTCCATAAACACTTTCTTCATTGAACTGCGCAGTATCTACTCCATTCTCATGTGTAACTTTGCAAATCTCGGTTCTTCTCCATGAACACAGAATAGAAGTATTTGTTTAGCATGTTTGCTTTTTCCTCATCGCTCTCCACATATTGGTTCACAGCATTTTTTAGTCTCACAATTCCATTTTTCATCTTCCTCCTTTCTCTAATATATCTGAAAATATCTATCTCCTTTTTTTACATTTTTAGCCATTTGCTCTTCTGCTTTCGCCAGACATATCTCTCTCTTAACTTCTTTCAGTTTCACCTGGTAGTCCTTTCTGTTCTCCTCTTCTTGAGTTTTTTTTAAATATTTTTAATATTGCCTTTATTTTCTCAGCCATTAGTTTGGAGAACCATTTTGGTTTTCTTTTTCTCTTGTTTTTATTTATTTCTTCACATAAAAGGTCTGTAGCCATTTTTATTGCTCCTTTCAGCATAGACCACTGTTTTTCCACTTTCCTTACATCATCGTATCCTAACAGCTCTTCCTTCAGGTACTCTCTCATTTTACTAAAGTCTGTCTGTTTGAAATGTAGGACTTTGAGTTTTGTGTATACAGTTGGGTACAATAGGTTGGGTACAATTGGAGGTTTAGCACAACAAAGAAAAATGGGGAGACCCAATGATCCACAGTGAAAACAATCCACCGATGAAAACAAAAACAAAAAACTGTGGGTACAGATGTTCTGGAGATAATTTATTATACACAGACAAATAAAAACATGAAAATTCAATTAAAAAGGCACAATGATAAAAAATACAGTGATAAAAATCCTACCAGACCTTACACGGTCCGTGTTTTGGCAAAGGAGGGTCCGGTTAGAATTTTATCACTGTATTTTTTATCATTGTACTTTTTGAATTTAATTTTCATGTTTTTATTTGTCAGTGTATAATAAATTATCTCCAGAACATCTATATCCACAGTTTTTTGTTTTGGAGGTTTACCATACAATGTAAGGGGATTATGGTGATAAGTGTTTCCGGATCCCTTTATGTGAAGTTCACTGCAGTGCCCCCTAGGGTGCCCTAATGCTCTGCTAGGATATCTGTGTGGCCCCTCCTACATCCCAATGGCTTGTTTTGTGAGTTTTCATTTGGAGTTATTTAGAAGTCATATCAAAAATGGCTCTCTGTATCACTATGATCCAGTCGCTCCTAATCTAATTCCTTTATAACACTACACAGGTGCCATAACCCGATGACTCCGAGATAACTATTTGCTGGATCTCGAATCACATTCTGCTTCCATCTGTAGTTCCCACTGTTGACTTGCGTGTAAACGTTTCAGAACACGCTTCCTCTGTATAGCGGTTGGGCTTTTTCATTTTACGTCAACACCCTTTTCTTACTACAAAGACCCTGCACACCTTATACCATGCCTTCGTAACATCTCGCTTAGATTATTGTAATGTAACGTAAGCAGGTCTTCAATTTGCACTCAAATAGCTACAATCCCTTCAAAATACTGCAGCATGTTTTCTATGCAGAGCTAGCAGGTATGATCATGTGATCCCATTATTCTCCCAATTACACAGGCTGCCTATCGCCTACAGTATACATTTCAAGATCCTGATTCTGACCTTCAGAGCACTTAATAGAGAGGATCTCAGAATATCTGGTGAAGGAAATTATACCCTACCTGCCCTCAATGACCATCAGTTGGCCATCCCATCGCTCATTTTTCTTTCATGCCCCCACTTTGTGGAATGCTTTGCCCCCGGGGCTTCTTTCTGAACTCTCATTAGGTCAATTCAATGTTAACCTTAAGGATTATTTGTTTTTGAAAGCTTTAAGGACAGCTGGAGTACGGCAGCAATCGCTAGTTACATCTGGTGTATTCTGGTTTGCCATTGTACACGTGTGACCCTTTGGAGAACCATCAGAAATAGTGTCCCTTTTTTCATAACAGCATGCCCTATTTCCAAATAGTTCACACTCTTGGTGATATTGCTCTTGAAACAAAAATGAAGATGAACTAAAATGAAACAAAACTTTTGGGGCTGTCCATCCCTAGGAATTACATTCAATACATGAAAAAAGTTTTCACTTCAGCTTCACCTTTCGTTTGGAGCCTTTTCTACACTGACAACATGAAAAGTGTCTCACCCTGAGGTGGATTCTCTTGGGCAATAATAAATAATATATCTTACCAAGGCTTTTTCCATAGGTGTCACTTAGAATGGATTTCTTCCCTTTCTTCTCTCTTTGGTCACTGGTTTTATTTCGTAAGGGTCTCTCTTCTCTCAGCTGTCTCTGGAGCTCAGGGATGTTTGTGATTTCCCTTTCACTTTTCTCACCCTCAGTGACTGCATCCAGGGAGTCTCTTACAGGGTCTCTCGACTCCTTCTCCAATTCCTGTTGATAATTCTTCGTGTTTCTACTCTCATTCCTCTGTGAAATATTCTGACCAATATTTCCTGATTGTCTTGGGATGTGTTCAATTTCTAGAAGACATTTTTCTTGATTCTCCTCCCTCTTCGTCTCCTGCATTTCCTCAGTATCTGCTGGATAGAAACAAAAGACGGTAATCAAATATTAGTAAGTATACGCTACTAACAATGAAGAAACACGACTAGATAGGATTTCTGATGTTAGAAATTTTGTAAATTAGCACATAAGTCTTCAGACCTTTCTCTTTTTTTTAAATTAGGTTATGAACTTATTTTCACTACTTGCCCTGTATCGATAGCATGGAATATTGCTACACCTTGGGTTTTGGCCAGGTACTAGAGACCTGGATTGGCCACTGTGAGAATGAGCTACTGGGCTTGATGGACCATTGGTCTGACCCAGTAAGACTATTCTTATGTTTTCCAAATAGCAACAAAGGCAAAAATAACAATTAAAGAAAGGTATAACAGCAACAAATATAGTCCACAAAGATGGAACTCGGCCACCCACAACTACAGCCAAAGTCTTGTTCCTGCCTACAACCACCCCTGATCCCAAGATCCTTCTCTAAGAAAATTCTGGGCTGTAGAGGATCCAAAGATATATCAATAGACTCTTTGTTCTGAAAACAAGTAGAAAAGTTATACAGTAATTCCAAAAAGAAGGATGCTCTCAAAGAAACAACCCAAAACATAAGAAAAAGAAAAGATTTAAATCTAAGCATATTATTGCCAGTCTATTTTTATTCATTTTCTAATATTTATTAATTATACTTGATATTATATTATTATTTTGGTTTATGATAAAAGTTTAGTAGAATATAATGAACAACACAAATGCAAATCAACAACGAGGCAGGAAACAATAGGGTTGAACCCACAGCTATGTATAAATCTCTACCATAATATTAGAGCCCCCCAAAATTCTAAAGAATAAAAGTGAGTTCAATCTAAATGGGATTCTAAATATAAATGCTGGGGCTGAAAATCCTACATGGCTGGTGCCCTACAAAAGATCCCATTTTAATCAAGATTGAGACAGGATAAGACGGTTCTGGGTCTAAGACCTTAAATTGGGAGGGGGTAAGGGATCAATAAGTTACCCACGCATTGCGAGAAATCTCAAGTTCTGTGCCTCAGACCCAGCCTCTTAAACTCTCATTAGGTCAATTCAGTGTTATCCTTAAGGATAATTTGTTTTTGAAAGCTTTAAGGACAGCTGGAGCACGGCAGCAATCGCTAGTTACATCTGGTGTATTCTGGTTTGCCATTGTACACGTGTGACCCTTTGGAGAACCATCAGAAATAGTGTCCCTTTTTTCATAACAGCGTGCCCTATTTCCAAATAGTTCACACTCTTGGTGATATTGCTCTTGAAACAAAAATGAAGATGAACTAAAATAAAACAAGAAATGAAACAAAACTTTTGGGGCTGTCCATCCCTAGGAATTACATTCAATACATGAAAAAAGTTTTCACTTCAGCTTCACCTTTCGTTTGGAGCCTTTTCTACACTGTGTTTTCTTTCGTTTTTCTGAAGAAACTGATCCATATTGATACTGTAATGCAAGTGGTTATATTTTCTGTTACCTGTTTCTATACTCTTGTGCTAAGGTTTTAGTATGTTGGGTAGTGGGGAGGGAGGGTTATTGGCATGAGTGGGGCCCCCATGATGATTTGGTGGTTAGTGGAGTGGACGAGGAGAAGGGGGAGGTTTCCTGGGAGTGGGACTGGATGGATTGGGGGGGAGTGTTGTGTGGCCTGATATTGAAGTGACTGTGTTGTGTGCGAGTGCCTTTTTGGAGGTTACCTGTTGGGGTGAGGCTGGGCACCTTGGCAGGGGATATAGGTTCTTTTGTGTGTTTTTTGACTCTCATTTAGTTCCATGACTCCTAAGAGAGGCCTTCGTTGTATGTCTTGAAATGTATCGGGGATTAATTCTCCAGTTAAACGTGCCAAGATACTTCAATGTCTGGCCCATCAGAAAGCTGACATTGTAGGACTTCAAGAGACTAAACTTTCTGACTTGGAGCGTGGTAAATTGAAGCGCTCTTGGGGTGGGGCAATGTTATTCTGCCTCTTCCTCAAAAGCTAAAGCAGGGGTGGCTCCTCTTATTCATAAATCCACACCTTTCCAGATGACCCATGTTATTTCTGATCCTGAAGGGCGTTATGTGGTGGTGCAGGGTATGTTATATCAGAAAAAGATAGCTCTAGCTTCTATTATGTGCCTAACACTGCGCAGCGCGCCTTTTTGAAAAAACTGGTTGGTATATTGCTCCCCTTATAGGATACTGCATTAGTGCATAAAATTTTTCTGGGTGACTTTAACACTACAATGCATCCTGAGTGGGATTGCTCTGGGGGATCCCTCTCCCCATCTTCATGTTTGGATCAAGGGTTGCCTGCTTTCCTTCAGACTCTTGATCTGGTGGATGTGTGGGGCACCTTGCATCCAGGGGAGCGGGACTATACGCATACCTCCAGGGTTCATCACACTTCCTCGAGGATTGATTATATCTTCCTTTCTAGCTCTTCGTTTCATACGGTTCATTGGAGTCTTAGCTGTTTCAGATCACACTCCAATTTGGCTGGATCTGAATTTGGGGGCTGGAGTTCTTGGGGGAGGGGGAGATGGCATTTCCCTTTTGCATTATAACAGGATCCTGATTTTGCGACTTATTTGGTGCAACAATGGAGGGTTTTTCAAACTATGGGGAACCACAAGTACAAGGGGGCACTCAGTGAAATTGAGAGGGGAAAGGTTTAGAACAAATGCCAGGAAGTTCTTTTTCACCCAGAGGGTGGTGGATACATGGAACGTGCTACCGGAGGATGTGATAAGTAGAAGCACGCTACAGGGCTTCAAAGAAGGTCTGGACAGGTACCTGGAGGACAAAGGGATTGAGGGGTACAGATAAGAGTAGAGGTAAGGTTATAGGGATAGGATTAGAGGTAAATGGTAAAATTAGTCAGAGACCACTGTTCAGGCAGTGGGCCTGATGGGCCGCCGTGAGAGCGGACCACTGGGCGAGATGGACCTCTGGTCTGCCTCAGCGGAGGCAACTTCTTCTTATGTAGATTTTAACCATATTCATGAAGAGGAGGGCATGCTTTTCTGGAATGTTGCTAAAGTGGTACTAAGAGGAACTATAATTGCCTACAGTCACCGGAAGAATAAGCTACTGGAGCTTGAGAAAAAGGTAAAAACTTGTCATGGGATTTTTCTTCGCTCCCCTACCTTGCAGCATAAAAATGATTTTCGCACCGCCCAAGTAGTCTACGCCTGCGCTTTTACAGGACAGGGCGCAAAAATCTCTTTTTTATTATAAATATAAGCTTCATCGTTTCGGAAACTGACCAGGGAGATTACTGGCCCGATTGACTAAAAACTGGACGGGTCCCTCCCCAATACCTTCCTTGCGAAATTCTGTGGGTGAGATTGTTACCCATCAGAACAAGTTGGAAAATTTGTTTGTCCATTATCAGGGACTTTACACAGCTGAGGTGGTGAATCAGGTGATTTTCTAAATTCTTTGGCCATACCACAATTGTCTGCTGCTGATCACATGATACTGAATGTTCCCATTACGCGGGAGGAGATAGTTCAAGTTATCAAAAGGTTGCCCCTTTGCAATTCGCCTGGCCCTGATGGGTTTGGTGGTGAATTTTTCCATTTGCTTGGGGGCTACCTTGTGCAGACCCTTTACGTCGATTTTATCACTGTGCTTTTGCGGAGGGTCAGTTTCCAGCAATCTCTAATCAAGCTTTAATTATAGTTTTACCTAAGCCAGGTAAAGATCCTTTTTTAGTTGAATCCTACCGTCCCATCTCATTAATATATGTTGATTTAAAAATCTTAGCTAAGGTCCTAGCAGATCAGTTGGCTCCTCTTATTCCAAACCTGGTGGGGGATCGACCAAGGGCTCCTTTTATCAAGGTGCGCTACGGGGGTTAGCACGTCGGACATTTCATCACACGCTAACCCTCGCGGCACACCAAAAAACTAACGCCTCATCAATGGAGGCATTAGCGGCTAGCGCGGCAGGTGGTTAACCGCCTACCGCAGCTTGATAAAAGGAGCCCCAAGTTGGTTTTGTAGAGGGTCGTCAGGCAGGGCTTAATATTCGCAAGTTGTTATTGTCAATGGCTCATTGTGATTCTCATCATATAGAAACATAGAAACATAGAAATAGACGGCAGATAAGGGCCCACGGCCCATCCAGTCTGCCCACCTTAATGTCCCTCCCCTACCTTTGCCCTGTGAATAGATCCCATGTGCCGATCCCATTTTGCCTTAAAATCAGGCACGCTGCTGGCCTCAATCACCTGTAGTGGAAGACTATTCCAGCGATCAACCACTCTTTCAGTGAAAAAGAATTTCCTGGTGTCACCTCGTAGTTTCCCGCCCCTGATTTTCAACGGATGCCCTCTTGTTGTCGTGGGACCCTTGAAAAAGAAGATATCTTCCTCCGCCTCGATGCGGCCCGTAAGATACTTGAACGTCTCGATCATGTCCCCCCTCTCTCTGCGCTCCTCGAGCGAGTATAGCTGTAATTTGTCAAGCCGTTTTTCGTATGGTAGATCCTTGAGTCCCGAGACCATCCGGGTGGCCATTCTTTGCACCGACTCCAGTCTCAGCACATCCTTGCGATAATGCGGCCTCCAGAATTGCACACAGTATTCCAGGTGGGGCCTCACCATGGATCTATACAATGGCATAATGACTTCCGCCTTACGACTGACGAAACCCCTTCGTATGCAGCCCATGATTTGTCTTGCCTTGGACGAAGCCTGCTGCACTTGATTGGCAGACTTCATGTCCTCACTGACGATTACCCCCAAGTCTCGTTCTGCTACCGTTTTTGCTAGGATCTCGCCATTAAGGGTATAAGACTTGCATGGATTCTGGCTGCCCAGGTGCATAACTTTGCATTTTTTGGCATTGAAGTTGAGTTGCCATGTCCTAGACCATCGCTCCAGTAGGAGTAGGTCGTGCATCATGTTGTCGGGCACTGAATCTTCGTCTGTTGTGCATTTGCCCACTACATTACTCAGTTTGGCGTCATCGGCGAATAATGTTATTTTACCTCGAAGCCCTTCTGCCAAGTCTCTTATAAAGATGTTGAATAGGATTGGGCCCAAGACTGAGCCCTGTGGTACTCCACTAATCACCTCCGTCATTTCGGAGGGGGTGCCGTTCACCACCACCCTTTGGAGCCTACCTCCAAGCCAGCTCCCAACCCATTTCGTCAATGTGTTACCTAATCCTATAGAACTCATCTTGCTCAGTAACCTGCGGTGTGGTACGCTATCGAATGCTTTGCTAAAGTCCAGGTACACGATGTCCAGGGACTCCCCAATATCCAGCTTCCCCGTCACCCAGTCAAAGAAGCTGATCAGGTTGGATTGGCAGGATCTCCCCTTAGTAAATCCATGTTGTCGGGGATCCCGTAGATTCTCCTCATCCAGGATCTTATCTAATTGGTGTTTGATTAGAGTTTCCATTAGTTTGCCTTGGTCATTAGCTTTGACTCAGAAAAGGCTTTTGACAGGGTCGAGTGGGTCTTTCTTTTTTCTTTGTTGCCTCGTTATAGCATTCTCCAAGCATTACAAGCGCTGTATTCTAATCCTGCGGCTGTGATATTAGCTAATAGACGTGCTTCGAGGGTGTTCCCTTTGGAAAGGGGAACCAGACAGGGATGCTCTTGTTTTCCTCTGTTATATATATTATTTTTGGAACTCTTATTGATACAGATTCAGCACCACTCCGGTCTTAAGGGGGTGGAAGTTCATGATTCCTCGATTCATTGTTTGGCCTTTGCAGATGATGTTATGGTGATTCTAACTCATCCGGAGGTTACTCTGTCTTTGTTATTAGATTTGTTGTCCTGCTTTGGTAAGGTTTCAGGGTTAAAATTGAATATTTCCAAATCAGAAGCTACGGCTATGAATTTTGATGTATCATATATTTGGCCTCAATTTCCTTTGAAGGAGGCTCTTGCACAGGTGAAATATTTGGGTGCATCTATTCCATCATCCCTGGCAAATCTTTATGAGTGCTTGCTTAAAAAGTCTATTAAGTGTATGCACATCTGGGCCAAATATTTCTATATAATATGATGATTGTCCCTCCCTGGTTATACCTGTTACAAACCCTACCCATCTGGCTGAGCAGACGGGATTTGAATATATTATATAGGGAACTTTGTATTTTCCTGGAGGGGGAGGAACGGCCCTGGTTGTCTTCACAGGTGATGATGTTACCTGTGCCCAAGGGGGGGTTGGGGTTCTTGGACCTTTGGGTTTATAATTTAGCATGTGGGTTACGTGTGTTGTGAGACTGGTATCTTGAAACCTCAGTTGCTCTTGATTTTCTGTTTGAAAAATACTTGGTGCTTCTCTCGGGGTTATACCTTCTTCATGCTCCCTCATTGCGCTTGACTGCCCCTTTGAAAGGGAATGTTATCTGGTCTTATATGCATATGGGTTGGAAATTGTTATGTAAGGAATTACAGGTGAATTTTAGCATTTCCCCTTTTCTACCTTTGTAGGGGAACCTGGGATTTAATCCGGGGAGCGAATCCCGTACTTTCAGGGTTTGGTATGATAAAGGTATTAAGCAAGTAGGGGATGTTCTCAGTGACCAATGCCATGTTCTTGCTCCCTTGGAGATCGTTTCTCTCTATAATCTGGATGCTATGGATCCTTTTAGGTATTTACAGCTTAAATACTATGGGGCTCATAATCAAAAAAAAGTGGCCTAAATGAGTACTTGGACGATCAAACAGCCGGATCGTCCAAGTACCCATAACAAAAGCTGGTTTTAGACGTATCTAAAACCAGCATAGGCCTTTCCCCTGCCTCTAAACCAGGGGTGTCCAACCTTTTGGCTTCCATGGGCCGAATTGGTTGAAAAAAAAATTTTGGGGGGGCCGCACAAACACTAACACTAGCCGATGAACAAAAATAAGGTTGAGCAGGTCCCAAATCTGCAATCACTAATATAGAAGATGTATACAGTGGTACCTCGGTTTATGAGTGCACCGGTTTGCGAGTGTTTTGCAAGACGAGCAAAACATTCACAAAATCAGCGCCTCGGAAACTGAGCTTGCCTCAATTTGCGAGTGATGCCCCCACGATCCGGCATCTCCCCCTTTGCGTCGCACCCCCATCTGGCACCGGCACCAACGCACAGGACATGCTGGTGCCAGTGCCCGAAGATCTGCGTCTTCATGTTTGCTGGGCCTTGAGCATCTGCGCATGCTCAAGGCCTTCGAGTTCACGCTCTCTCCAGCAACCAAAACGCAGATCTTCGGGCACTGGCACCGGCATGTCCTGTGCATTGGTGCCGGTGCCAGAGGGGGGTAAGCAGTGTGTTCGGGTAGGTGCTGGGGGATGCCAGATCGCAGCGGGGGGGGGGGGGGGGTGCGCCGCGAGCGGTGGGGGGGGCCTTCGTGAGCGGGGGGAGCAATGCCAGTTCTCAGGGGGGGGGGGTAGAGCAGCGCCGCTGGCCTCGGGGGATGGGGTGGGTGGGAACACATCAAGCGAGTTTTCCTTAGTTCCTATGGAGAAACTCGCTTTGATATACGAGCATTTTGGTTTATGAATTTTGGTTATGCTTCTGGAACGAATTATGCTCGTAAACCAAGGTACCACTGTATATCTAATAATAAACTTCCTTCGTGATCGTTCCTACATTGTCAACACAAACGGCTCCAAATCCGCTTCATGGACACCATCCTATGGTGTTCCACAGGGCTCTCCCCTATCCCCTATTCTCTTCAACATATATATGACCTCCCTGAAGCTCCTTAAACTATCCCCCCTTGAAACAATTTACACATATGCAGACGATATCCTCATCCTCCTCGAAACAGATCCAAACCTTACAAACCTCCCATTTCCCATCTCACTCCTTTCCCAGCCTCCTATTCCTTTCTATCTACTCCCCATTATCATATTTCTACCACTGTACTCACTTCTCTCTCACTTGTCATCTCCCCTTTGACCTCATCCACATGGTTCACCACTTTCAGAATCCCCCTCCCTCTCTCCACTGGTCAGGCTATAATTCCCTGTCCCTTTCTTTCCATCCCTAGCATCATCTTATCCCAGCTCTCTTTCCTCCTGCCCTTCCCTGGTTCCATCTCTCCTCCTCTATCTCCATGGTCCAACATTTTGCTTCCTCTCTTTTCTGTTTTTCTTCTTCTCTCCCCCCTTGATGCTGAACAATGAAATGGAGGGGAAAAAAAGAGAGATGCTGCTTCTCTCTGCCTTCTATCCTCTGCCTTCCATCCACAGGCCTAACATTTCTCCCTCCCTCCCATCCCTAGATCCAACTTCTCTCCCTTTCTCTTTCCAACTGCCCCCCATCCCATCTCTCCCCCTGTCTGCCTGCCTCCCTTCCCCAGGTCCACCATTTCTTCCTTTCTCTTGCCAACAGTTCTCCCTTCAAGTATCTCTTTCCCTCTTCCTCCACACCACCCCAGGTCCAACTTCTCTCCCTTCAGACCATTGCCCACCATCTCTCTCTCTATCCTGTTTCTGGCCCCATAAGCTCTCCCCCCAGGCCCAATCTGGCACTTCTTTTAATACCCTCCCCCCAAAAAACCAACATTCAGGAGGCTTCCTCGGCCCAGGATGTTCTCCCCCTTTTCTTTGCGTCCATGCATCTCTACCTCACTCCTCTCCCCACCACCATGTCCAATAATTTTCTCTCTGTCTGTCCCGCCTCTCTCTGCCCAACAGTTCTCCTTTCTTTATCTCCCCAATTGCACCATCTCTTTCCCTCTCTCAGACACCCAATTCTCCCTTTCTATTATCTCCCTCACCTCTGCATCTCTTTCCCTCACTCCCTCCATTCTTCCATCTTATGCCTCATGCTCCCCTCTATCTTTCTCTTCATTCTGTGTCCTAAGTTCATGCCCCTCCCTCCTTCCTTTCATCATTTTTCCTAAGTTTGTGCTCCTTCCCTCTCAAGTCTTCTCAAGTCTCACACCCATCTCCCTTTCTCCCTTCTGGGCCACGGGTATTTACCTTTTTCCTGCTCCCTCCTCCGTCTTGCAGTGTTCACTCAAAGCCGCGGGCAGCGGCTCCTACGTGCCTCCTGTGGCTGATCTGGAAGCATTCCCTCTGACGCCATGACATCAGAGGGAATGCATCCAGGTCAGCCACAGGAGGCAAGTAGGAGCTGCTGCCCGCGTTTTTGAGTGAACGCTGCGAGAAGGAGGAGGGAGCCGGCAAGACGTTAAACAGCTAGGGGCAGCAGAAGGAAAACACCGCATTGTCCTCGAGTGCGAGTGGGGCCGCACAAAATTCTTCACGGGTACACATGCGGCCCGCAGGCCGAGGGTTGGACACCCCTGCTCTAAGCACATAGAGCGAAAAGAGGCATTTTTAGAGGAGGGGAAAGGGCAAAAGGTGGGCCGACTTACACTTAGTCGTACAGCAGGTATAACCAAACCTTTTGACAGGTTGCCTAGTCGGCAACCTGCGACAGGAGAGATGCTCAATCTCTCCTGCCGCGGTTTGTGGCAGTTTGGGTAGAGGGGTGATCGCCATCGCGGCAGGAGAGATAGCCAATCTCTCCTTCTGCGATGCATCACCCCCCCTCGACAAGATTGGGCAGGAGGGAGCCCAAGCCCTCTTGCCCAGGTGACCCCCCACCCCGCCGGGTTGGGCCCATGTGCCTAAGGAGGGGTTTAAGGCTATTGGGCCGATTCCGGTTGGCTCAGCCTCCTCAGGCCCCACCTGTGGGAGGGGTTTGAGCTGCCTGGGCCAATCAGGCCCTAAGGCCCGGCATTCAACAGATGGCGGGCCTGCCGGATGGACGGGCTTGGGACCCGTCCGTCCGTCCAACTTTTTTTACAGGTAAGGGGAGGGAGTTGGGGGGGTTGAGGGGTCGGCAGGGGGGGTCAGTGGGTGGGGGGCTGATTGGGGGTTCACAGAGGGCAGGAGAGCCTGGGCTGCCCGTATCGTAGTCGGCGGGGTGGGGGTCGTCTGGGCCAGGAGGGCTTGGGCTCCCTCCTGCCCAATCTTGTCGAGGGGGGGTGATGCATCGCAGAAGGAGAGATTGGCTATCTCTCCTGCCGCGATGGCGATCACCCCTCTACCCAAACTGCCACAAACCGCGGCAGGAGAGATTGAGCTCCCTCCTGGCCCGATTGTTGCTGGGATGGGGGGGATTCTGTAACCGGTGTTCTTTTTGACATACACTGGTTACAGAATCCAGCTTTTAGGCGAAGGACTGGCCCCTCCTTCGCCTAAAAGCCCTTGTTTTGGGCATTTGGGACTTAGGCTTTTTTTTAGGTTGATTATATGGTGTAAGTTTAGACGTAGTGGTAGTCTGGGCATTTAAACAGCTGAACATAGAGGCAGGCCATTATCAAAAAAAAAGCCTCCTTTTGGATGTTTTTTTTGATAATGGACATTTTCTCTGCTTCCACTTTCAACGTTTAGGGACTTAGACGTCTTTTTTTTATTATGCCCCTCCACATATCTGGCTTGGATTGCTCTTGTCTGATGGTCTCAATTGTGGAGCAGTTGGGACAATATTTGGCAATGTGGGAAGAGGTGGCTCCCCGGTTGCGTTATTATACTTCTTCCCTTTTGGCTTCAGCCATAAGAACTGCCGCTGCTGGGTCAGACCAGTGGTCCATTGTGCCCAGCAGTCGGCTAATGCGGCGGCCCCCAGGTCAAAGACCAGTGCTCTAAATGAGGCCAGATACACAATCACTCTCCTTAGCATGAGCTTGGAGTGTGGACTTGAATGTTCTTATTGATTCTGCTGCTCTGGCTCGTGGTTTTGGTTATATCGCAGTGGTTCCTTGTAGCATGGTACACAGGGAGCAGGAATATAAATTTCTTCATCGAGCTTTTGTTTCTCCTTGGAGGGCGTGTAGAGCTGGGTTTACAGAGAGAGATCTTTGTCCCAAATGCAGTCAGGGTCATGTTACCCTGGGCCATATGTTTTGGACCTGTCCTAAAATACAACTTTTTTTGGTCTTGGGTATGGAGTTTTCTTAAGGCTTTGTTGCCATCTTTGCCTACATCCTCTTTTCAGATTGCTCTTTTTTATAGTGATTTTGTTACTTTGCCTGGTGGTCACTGACTTTCGGCGTCCAAGGTGCTGCTATTGACAAAAAAGGCGAACCTGGTATACTGGCGAGCTTTGGCTATCCCCTCTATGGTCCAATGGAGACAGTTTCTGTTTGAATTGGCTATGCTTGAGGTGAATGGCTGGGCAAAATTTCTGGAAGGTGTATTAGGACTCTCTCCCTCACAGGGCGAGAGTTTGCTTCTTAACAGGGCGAGGGGGAGGGCAGGAACTATATCAATGTTGTTTTGGTTTTGAAGCATCTGTAGCTCGCACTGGTTGTGAATGGGACTCCCCTTATCAGTGTCACACCCTTGGGGGGGGAAGTTGGGTTGGGAGGGGAGTTATGAGAGGTTTTGGTTTTGACTGAATAGACAAAACAAGAAAAAATGTTGGATTTGAGCACTTGTCGCTATGATATATTGTTTTTGCTTTTGGTGTTTTCTGGTTTCTCTTGCCCAACTACTGTGTTTTTTGTTGTATTTCTATATGCATATATATTCCTGGGCTATATATTTGTTTATGTTCATACTTTTGAGCTTTTGGAGATCGGTGCTTATTCAATACGAGCTCTACAATAATGAAACAACCTTTATTCACACACAATTTATTATTTAATTTGCTGATATTAAGGGTTTCTTCTCTTTTTTTAATTTCATATTTTGTCAATTAACAAACTTAATAGTCCACATCTAAAATGGTTGCCTTTGGACTTTTGCTCAAAGACTAACCAGCTCCCGTGATTTCTAAATATAGGCATAGTTAAGCAAAATGCTCACATATAACATAACATTAGCCGTGCCTCTGCTGGGTCAGACCTGAGGTGCATCCCGGTTTGCTGATTAGACAACTGTAGGACGCCTATAGCTGCCTAAAATCGGGTCACACTTTGTAGAATCAGGGCCTAAATGTTTTTTCAAAAAGTACTAAAAGAAAATATGTAATACAAAGGAACTATTGTATATACTGCTTGATTGGCCCAGACGCCTAGAGCCTGGGCCAATCAGGCCTTAGGCTAAGTGGGGATGGGCTGGGAAGGGGCGGGCCCACCTCATTTCGATGAGGCGGGCTTGGCGGCAACAAGACCTGTCCGGCAGGCCAACAATTAGAGGTTAGTTGGAGGAAGTTAGCATGGGAAGGTCCAAAGGGAGTGCGGCCTTCCGGCAGGAGGGGTTGGGCACCCTCGCGGTGGCTAAATTTATCATGGCAGGAAGATCCCTTGCCTTGATAAGTGTAGCGGCCACGTCTACTCTAACCCGATTCTTTAACCGGCGTCTGTAACATGGATACCGGTTACCAAAAAGTGTATGTATGTGTGTGTGTGTGTGTGTGTATATATATATATATATATATATATATATATATATTGAAATTTCACTCCTTTTCCCCTTCAGTAAAACCAAACCCAGAAAGAGCTAATAGCTGATATTTACTAAACTAAAGTAAACCTTAAGTTTATATACCGCATCATCTCCACGGAAGTAGAGCTTGGCACGGTTTACAAGAACTTAAAAATGAGAAAGGGTAGGAAAAGGTTTACATAAGTTTATAAATCGAGTGGAAAAGTAAGGGAAAAGAAATTACATGTTAGAGAAGAGCCAGGTTTTTAGTTGCTTGCGGAATAAATGGACGGAGCTCAGGTTCCGCAGTGGCTCTGTTTTACTTTGTTACAGTCCAGCCGCATATGCAGGTTTTTTACGGAGTAGGTGAGCAGTAAATTTATTTCTTTACAAACTGGAGAGGTAGAAGTTCTTATGATTTATAGAGTTTAACAGTGGCATGATTTTTTAATGTATAAGATCTTAATGAAAGTAGTATTACACTGAGTAACTTTGGGCCGCTCCATTTTTTGGAGTCATCTGTCATCTTAACAGGAATCAGTTGGTTTCATGAAATGTTTTAGATTACAATTGATTAATCTAACAGTCGATCATATATGCACCATCTATGAATAACCACAGAGTTTTTAATTAGGACGTACGTATATTTTGCCTCTTTTATAAGCATGTACCGCCATACCAAAGACATAGTGTACTCTGGCATCACTTCATTACCACTTTGGTTTATCTGAATGCCTCCATTTGAGAGGTTCTAGTTTTATCCACTAATAATTTTATACAAATTATATCTTCAAAAGTGCATTGTGTACCAAAATTGCACTTGATTTGTTGTTCTTTTTTAAATTAATATATAAAGTAGTCCATAATTAGATAAATATTTTTTAAGGCTAGTACATAAAACAATGATGGCTTTTATTCACAGCAATTTTCATTGGTCTCTGTGGCAATGATCCATCGCGAGTGTTAATGACAGATATCAATTGTGTTCCAAAGTAGTTTTTGAAGCACTATAGTTCTTACTACGATATATACATATATATATATTTAATGATGTGTATACATTTGAACTATTTTTTTTTTTTAAATGAAAGGCTTTTATTGAAAAACACTCCAAACATTACCATTTCACAGGAAATGCAAGAACAGAAAATACATGGAGCAAAGTACCACACTCCAAAATAACCCACACAGTTAATATCAACAATATCATAGACATGTGCAAGTCCTACAAACTAATAAGAACCAGCTAAAATACCCACCAAAACACAGCTAATACCCCCACGCCCACCCCCCAGGGACAAAACTCAATACCTACAGCTCAAAATATGGTTGAGAAACAGTCAATTCCAAACAAAAACCAAAAATTGAAAAGGAATATGGTTATGGGATCCCCCCAAGCATCGCCATCCATTCCAACTCCAAGGCCCACTCAAAGCCCTTGGCCACCCCTGCCACAAATCCCCATGGAAGCCCGAAAACTACGCCAAATATGAGCATAGCCATGTAGTTTACCATGTCGCAAGGCCGTTAAGTGATAAAGGTTCTGCCAATTAAGCAAACGTTGCTCCACCAGGGCCCACGTGGGAGGGAGCGCCTGATTCCACAAAGAGGCAATGGCTAATCGAGCAGCAGTGAATGCCAACTTACAAAACAAAGAGTCACCCCAAGCCAGGTCCAGTTGATGCCAAACAACAAGGCGTGTCGCCAATCGGCCGGTATCTGGACATCCAGGATCCGGGACACCCGAACAAAGACCTCAGTCCAGAATCCACACACCTGCCCACACTGCCACCACATATGAAAGTAGGTACCCACCTCCCCACAACCCCTCCAACATAGAAAACTCGCACCTCCCTGCCAACGAGCCACAACCTGAGGGGTATAGTACCAACGAAAGAGGACCTTGTATCCATTCTCGATCAGCAAAACAGCCACACCCGACGAGGAAATCTCCGACCAGATGTCACCCCTAGTGTCCCAGGAGATAGCAGAACCACAATCACCCTCCCAGGCCCTCATGTAGGGAAGGGGAGCCCACCGACAATTAAGACACCTGTATACCGCAGAAAGAACTCCCTTCCGGAGCACTGGGCCCAATAGCAGCTCAAAGGGCGTCTTACCACACCTCAAGTCCCCCAGAAGGCCCGAAGTCCTGATATAATGGAGAACTTGTAGGTAGGGGAACAGATCCCATACTCCAAACTCAAACTTGCCCCTGAGTTCTGCGAAGGGTCTAATACTGCCCAGAACCGGATCCCACAACTGTCCCACACAGACTAAGCCCCGAGACTCCCAGTCAGCAAACACTCCCCTATCCCTTCCCGGAGGAAAGTCAGGATTATGTCTCAACGGTGTGTACCAGGAATGCCGCCTACGCCACAATAAACTGGCTCGGGTCTGATTCCAAACCCTCAGAGAAGTCGCAACCGAGGATACCTCCCCCCCTAGTCGCACCCTACCAGGCACCCACGGCCGATGCAACAAAGGCACCCCATCACTTAAGCTTTGCTCAATGTCCACCCACTGTTTCGGCGTCTGCATCTGCCACTCTAAAAGGGCGCGCAGCTGAGCAGCCTGATAATATTTTACCACATCAGGGACCCCCAACCCCCCATCCCCTCTCCCCATACATAAGACCTTCCTACTTACTCTGGGCCGCCGACCAGCCCAAATAAAATTAAAGATATGTCTTTGAACCCCCTCCAACGTTCTCCTACCCACCCAAAGAGGCAATACTTGGAATAAGAACAACAGACGAGGCAGAATCATCATCTTCACAATGGCTACCCGACCCAATCAAGAAAAATACAAATCTTTCCAATTGAGCAAATCCTGGCGAATACGCCGAAAGAGCGGAGGAAAATTAAGGTCATATAAATCCACTCCCGGCGGTCCAAAATAAACTCCAAGATATCGCAAAGAGCGCTGAACCCACCGAAACGGATACCGGTCTCGGAGATAGGACACCCGATCAGCAGGCAAGTTAATATTAAGGAGCTCTGATTTGCCAACATTGACCCGGAATCCCGACACCTCACCATACATATCCAGCTCCCGTAATATAGCCGGTAGGGAAGTGGTAGGGTTTTCCACCGTAAACAAAATATCATCCGCAAACAAAGCCAACTTATAATCCCTTCCCGGCACCGTAACCCCCTTGATATCCTGATTCATCCGCACTCGCTGCGCCAGGGGTTCCATCGTCAAAGCGAAAAGGAGCGTGGAAAGAGGACACCCCTGACGTGTTCCCCTTGCCAGAGAGAAAGTCTCCGAATAACCCCCATTCACCTTGATACAACTAAGAGGTCCAGTATATAGAACCCGAATCCAATCCCGCATTCGTGGACCCAAACCCACCAACTCCAGGACCCGAAATAAGAAAGGCCAAGATACCCTATCGAACGCCTTCTCAGCATCGATAGACAAAAACACCGTTTCCCGCACCCCCCCCCTGGCCCGGTCATACAAATCATAAACCCGACGAGTATTATCACCCACTTGTCTGCCCACCACAAAACCCGACTGATCTGGATGGATCAGCCGGGGAATCCAGCTCATCAATCTGTCCGCCAAAATCCGCGTAAAGATCTTAGTATCAACCCCCAACAAGAATATCGGCCTGTAGGAAGCACATTGAAGGGGATCCTTCCCCTCCTTAGCCAACAGTTTGAATGCAGAGCTCCTCTCCCTGGACAATCTGCCTGCTTTTAAATATCAGCAGCAGTGGGAGATCAATTGCTTTTACACCTAAGCAGCAACGGGACCAACCCACCAAAAACCCACAGTCCCGATCCTGCAAAAATATGAGCTCCACCCTCCCTGCAGTCCGCTAGGAAAATCAACTGCTTTTACACCTAAGCAGCAGCAGGACCAGCCACCACTACCAAGAGCCCTTTGCCCCGATCCAGCCAGGCATGTGAGCTCCTCCCTCTGCAGTCCATTGGAGAGATCAATCTACCTGCTCTTAAATATCAGCAACAGTGGGAAATCAACTGCTTTTACACCTCAGCAGCAGCGGAACTATCCGCAACTACCAAGAGCCCACAGACCCGATCCAGCCAAGAGTGTGAGCTCCACCTCCCCTTGCAGTCCACTAGGAAGATCAACTGTTTTTTACACCTAAGCAGCAACAGGACCAGCCACCACTACCGAGAGCCCTTTGCCCTGATCCAGCCAGATAAGTAAGCTCTTCCATAAGAACATAAGAACATAAGAAGCGCCATCTCCGGATCAGACCTTCGGTCCATCAAGTCCGGCGATCCGCTCACGCGGAGGCCCTGCTAGGTATTCACCTGGCTTATTTTATAGCCAACCATATCTTTATATGCCTATCTCAAGGAGATATGCATCTAGTTTGCATTTGAAACCTAGGACTGTCGATTCCGCAATAATCTCCCCTGGGAGAGTATTCCAGATGTCAACCACTCTCTGTGTGAAGCAGAACTTCCTGACATTAGTCCTGAACTTGCCCCCCCTTAGCTTCATTTCATGTCCTCTTGTCCGTGTCAAATTGGACATTGTAAATAATCTTCTCTGCTCTATTTTGTCAATTCCTTTCAGTATTTTGAAGGTCTCGATCATATCCCCACGCAGTCTCCTTTTCTCAAGGGAGAACAATCCCAGTGTTTTAAGTCGATCCTCATATTCCAGTTTCTCCATACCCTTCACTAGTTTAGTTGCTCGTCTCTGCACCCTCTCCAGCAGTTTTATATCCTTCTTTAGGTAGGGAGACCAATGTTGGACGCAGTATTCCAAGTGGGGTCTGACCATTGCCCTATAAAGCGGCATTATAACTTTCTCCGATCTACTCGAGATTCCTTTCTTTATCATGCCCAACATTCTATTTGCCTTATTTGCCGCTGCCACGCATTGTGCCGTTGGAAAAATCAATATGCTTGCTTTTAAATATCATCAGAAGTAGGAGATCAACTGCTTTTACACCTAAGCAGCACCAAGACCAGCCACCACTATCGAGAGCTTTTGTCCCAATCCAGCCAGACGTGTATGCTATTCACCATACAATTTGTTGGAGAGATCAATCTGCCTGCTTTTAAATATCAGCAGCATTGGGAAAACAACTGCTTTTACACCTAAGCAGCAGCGGGTCCATCCGCAACCACCAAGAACCCACAGACCCGAACCTGCCAGGAATGTGAGATCCGCCCCCCCCTACAATCCGATAAGAAGATCAACTGTTTTTACACCTAAGCAGCAATAGGACCAGCCGCCACTACCGGGAACCCTTTGCCACGTTCCAGCCAGACATATAAGATCTTCCCCCAGCATTCCATTGGATAGATCAATCTACCTGCTTTTAAATATCAGCAGCAGTGGGAGAACAACTGCTTTTACACCTAAGCAGTATTGGGACCAACCGCAACTACCAAGAGCCCATAGACCAGATCATGACAGGAGTGTGAGCTCCACACCTCCTGCAGTCTGCTAGGAAGATCAACTGCTTTAACACCTAAGTAGCAGCAAGACCAGCTGCCTATAATAGGAGCCCTTGCCCCGATCCAGCCAGGCATGTGAGCTCCTCCCCCTATATCCCATTTAAGAGATCAATCTACCTGCTTTAAATATCAGCAGAAGTAGAAAAACAACTGCTTTTACATACAAGCAGCAGCGAGACCTACCGCAACCACCAAGAGCCCACAGACCCGATCCTGCCAGGAATGTGAACTCCTCCCCCTGCAGTCCTTTGGAGAGATCAATCTACCTGCTTTTAAATATCAGCAGCAGTGGAGATCAACTGCTTTTACACCTAAGCAGCAACGAGACCAGCCACAACCACCGAGAGCACACAGACCCGATCCTACCAAGAGTGTGAACTCTTCCCCCCATGCAATCCACTAAGAAGATCGACTGTCGGCTCCGGGCGGCTTTCCCACAGAGAAGAGAATCCTGCATTCACCGTGGGCCTCATCTGGGGCAGCCTCCTTGGAGCGGCTGGGGCACGGGCAGTGTGTCTGGGAGGAAATGCATGGATGGGAGAACATCGCAGGGGAGGAGACATAGGCATCTTGGGACTGTCGGCCAAGTCTCTTCCCTGAAGAAGCCCTTTCTGGAAACGTCAATCGCTCCTCCTAAACTTACTTGCTCCACTTCATCACTGACGCTGAAACCGTGGATTGAATACAAAGTTTTATTTTATTTTTCTTTCCAGCTTATGATTTATCTTTAATCTTATCTATTGTTTTGCCTTTTGTCTTTGTTTTGTTCTATTTCTATCATTTAAATTTCTCCAGAATTCTACTGTTCAACGGCTCCCCCTTCTGCTTCTATTCCTTTCTCTCCTCTCTTCTACCTTCCAAAGTATTTAGATCAATGCTGTCTTATTAAAATGTTTATTTTATTTTTACTCTAACTCTACTTTTCACTTCTCTATTACCCTCCAGGTACTTTAGTTAGATTGTGAGCCTTCGGGACAGTAAGGGAATTTTTCAAGTACCTTTCTTATTTCTAATCTTAATGTATATTTTCTGTAAACCGCTTAGAACCTAACAGATGTAGCGGTATATAAGAAATAAATTACATTACATTACAACACTGTCACACCCGCCAAGCGCATGAAATAAGGAAGGGCACCATTCCCTTGTAAAGAGTTAAGAAAACGCAACAGAGGAGGTAGCAACAGATCCTGAAAACGTTTGTAGTACCGAACGGTAAAACCGTCCAACCCAGGTGACCTACCAAGCTTCATAGAACGCAGCGCTCCACGAGCCTCAATCAACGTAAGAGGGCGGTCCAACCGCGCCACATCAGCCTGTGCTATCCGGGGCAACGCTGCAGAGGCTAGATCACGATCACGAATACCCAATTTCTAATAACATAAAAATACTTGGTATCACTCTAGACACTCACCTAACTATGACTGACCACACAAACTCACTAGTGAAAAAATGTTTTTACACACTATGGAGACTAAGGTCCATAAAAAAATACTTTGACCCAACATCATTCAGGTTGCTGGTACAGGCACTGATCTTATCCATTCTTGACTACTGCAACATCATCTACCTGGGCATCCCACAAAAAACAATAAAAAAACTGAGATTAATACAAAACACCGCCGTTCGACTAATCTTCGGACTAAGAAAAAACGACCACATCAGCCCCTACTATAAAAAGCTGCACTGGCTTCCAATTGAAGCGCGAATACTATTCAAATTTGCTTGCACCTGTTTCAAGCAAGTCTGGGGACTAGCACCTTCATACCTACAAACTCACTTCATCCTACACAACCCCACACGAGCGACCAGAAACAAAAACATATTTGCATACCCAAAGATTACGGGCTGCAGATACAAATCATTCCTGGATAGAACCTTTAAGTTCCAAGCGAACAGACAGCAAATTTGGCTGAAAAACTACATAAACGAACCCAACCTGTCTTACAGTGCATTCCGCAAATCGATCAAAACCGCCCTATTCGAAAAATTCACTGACTAAAATCGTCCCCTCCCACACTAGGACTCCCCTCCCTTTAAACGCCTTTCTTTCTTTCTCAAGATGCCCCTCATGTATTCAGATATTCGCTATCCATAGTACTCCAATTCAAATGGAAGTTCTAAAGAAATACTCAGTTACTCTCTACCCATTGAACCCCAATCTGTAACTTTCCCCTCTTCACAATTGTATTATATTTAGACTCATTGTACGACACTGTATTAGACTTATGTATGGTGTTGTCTTCAGACTTATTGTATTGTATTATATTTAGACTCGTTGTATTATACTGTACTGTGTTGTATACACTCATTGTATTGTATTGTATTGTATTGTTTTGTCTTGTATTGTTTGTTGACTTATTGTATTGTATTGTGACCTTGTTATTCGCTGAATGTCCAGCCTTCTTACAGTGTGAACCGCCTAGAAGTCACCTGACTATGGCGGTATAGAAAAATAAAGTTATTATTATTATTATTAGATAAGCGTCCTGGTCCTGTGAGGGCCCCGGTGCTTCCGGAGTATAGAGTTGGGAATAATATTCTACAAAACGGGCACGGATAGCATCCTCAGTCTGTAACAATTCCCCAGAGGCCGCCCGAAGCGAAAAAATCTAGTTACGTGTCTGTCGCACCTTAAGACGATGGGCAACCAGTCGACTAGCTTTGTTAGAAAACTCAAAATATCTCTGTTGGAGAAGCTGTAAGTTATGGTGCAATCTGTCCAAGTCCAAAGCCTGGAGATCCCGACGTGCCTGAAACAAGCGCTCCCGCAGCTCCGCATCCCAAGGACAACGCTTATGCATACACTCCAACCTACCAATCACACCCAACAGGACCGCCGCATCCTCCCGTCGTTTACGCTGCTGGGCCGACGACAGGGCAATCAATCTGCCCCTAAGGGTTGCCTTCAACCCCTCCCAGATCGCTTCCAACGAGGCTCCACACTCCACATTCACACCCAAATATTCTTGTATCCACCCTTCAATCTGTGTGCCCACCTCTGGGTCATCTAGCAGACTATCATTAAAACGCCAGAATTTCTGTCCCGAGCCTCCACCCACCCCCCTGGATCCGCAACCACACCGGGGCATGATCCGACCACGTAAGGGACTCAATCCCCGCGGACTCCACCCTCCGGAGTAGTCCCCGCTCCACAAAAACATAATCAATTCTAGAATATGAGGAATGTATTCCCGAAAAGTAAGTATAGTCCTTAACCGAAGGATGTAGCCACCTCCAGCAATCCACCACATTCAAAGTAGCCAATGCCTCACGCAACAGTTTACGATCCCTTCTCCCATAATGATCCGCCCTCCCTGAGTTATCCAAATGAGGGGTCACTGTGAGATTAAAATCCCCACCAAAAACCAGGGCTCCCCTTTTAAACTTGAGGATCCGAGGGACCAACTCACGAAAGAAGGTCCCCTGACTTTCATTAGGGGCATATACATTTACCAGGGAGTACAAGACCCCCTCAATCAGAGCCTCCAACATAATGTATCTGCCCTGAGGATCCCGCACCACCCTACGTACCTCACAACGAATCCCCTTACGGATAAGAATTCCCACCCCACCCCTCTTAGAAGTGCCCACCCAGGAAGCCCAAAAGACCTGCGGGAACCTATGATCCCCGACCAAGGATTCATGAGACTGTAGTAGATGTGTTTCCTGAACAAAGCAGACATCAGCCCTCAAACGGAGCAATTCCCTATAGAAAGCTCTTCTCTTATTGGGGGAATTGAGACCCCTAATATTATATGAGACCAATCTAAACGCCCCCATATTCCAAATTAAATAAGAACATCACAGACCCAACCCCAGCAGACATGTCCCCCCATCCCTCCCCTCCGCCCCACCTCCCCCAAAGTGAGAGTCCTCAGATCTCCCACCAACATACAAAGTAGTGAACCATCCCCATGGCCTCTGACACATATCCCACAATCAAACATCAACTATCAAGAACAATGTTTATAAGAATCCCCCTTATCCTACCCACCCACCCCCCAAACTCCCACATCGCATTTCACATTCCCCCCTCCCCCATGCTACGATACCCCCCATATAACACAAACACAAAACCTTCAACTTCCCCCTCCCACCACATCCCAAACCTGTCAATGTGTTACCCCCACAAAACACCCTCCCACGGAGCAAGACCCAACAGTCCATTCCCCGGGAGGGGAGTCCAAAGACCCCCCACCGAGACATAAGGAATGACAGTGGAAGGAAAAGAACAGGTACAGTCAATCGGCTCTCAGGGGGGAGCACTCGAAGAAGAAGCAGCGGCCTGAAGAGGGGGTCCGCCCCCTCAGCCACCCCTCCCGCTCCGGGATCCATTCTCCACTCGTTGCCAGCGGGAGGAGGCAGGGCGTCTCGCTTGGCTAGGCATCACACCCCCCGCCGGAGCAGCCTCCTCAGGAATCTCAATACCCGCTTGTTGCAACAGCCCACGAGCCTCTCGAACAGTGGCAACTCTGGTGTGGACTCCATTGATGGTAATAACAACCCCAAAAGGGTAAGTCCAGCGATAGCGTAAATTGCTGCGCTGCAAAGCCTTAGTCACTTCTTTAAACGCCCGATGTTTCTGGAGCGTGCCAGCAGCTAGATCTTGATAGAACTCCAGCCGGTGACCCTCCCAGGTGACCGTTCCCATCTCCCGGGCTCTGCGGAAGATCCGCTCTTTAAGAACAAAGCTTTGGAGGCACAACACTATATCTTTAGGTTGATCCAGTGTCCGGGGTCCCAGAGCGCGATGAGCCCGTTCCAATCCCGGCTCCAGTGTGTCATCCTGCAGGAGCCACCTGATCAGCTTAATTGTGGTAGCACGAACATCTTTAAACTCAGGCAGGTCTGGTAGGCCCCGCACCCTCAAATTATTACGTCGGGTGCGGTTCTCCAGGTCCTCGACCTTATCCAGAAGAGTTTGGTAATCCGCAGACACCGTCTCCAATGATCTCTGCATTCCAGTTACACTGTCCTCACAACTATCCAGGCGCATCTCCACCACCTCGACCCTCGTGCCCACCTCCACCAGGTCAGTGCGCAACTCCTGCACTGCCTCCCGAACCTGCACAGCCACCGCAGAGATTTCAGATTTTACCTCTGCAATCCAGCGCTGCATGTCCGCTTTAGTAAGCGGGTCCAGCGATGCGCTCTCCAGCACCGGGTCCACAACCATGTCTGCCACAGCCGCTAGGGTTCCGCTCAATTTCGCCGCCTCCCCGCTGCTCGTCTCAGGGCCCATGCTGCCACGTGCAGCCCGGCTCAGCGCTTGTTCCAACGTGCGCTGGCCGGGTTTGTTGCCAGGCAACTTTTTCCTCGTTGCCATAGTGTTCACTGTGCCTTCACACACCTCACCAGCCCCCGGGGACAAAAAATTTGCGCCGCTTACACACCGAAATGATAGTTATTTCGCCAGCCCGAACGGAGCTCTCAGTTCAAGCTCCCATCCGCGGCGATGACATCACTTCCTCCTACATTTGAACTATTTTGAGCTTTTTTGATTACTTCAATATTATTTTTTGACAATTTAGGTCTTTGTCTTTTTCTCTTAAAAATATTTTTTCATTTATCCAATGTATTACATTTTTTTATTCAATGGATCATATTTTTAACATTAAGGGCTCCTTTTACAAAGGCATGCTAGGGCCTTAACAAACGGAATAGCGTGCGCTAGCTGCTACCGCCTCCTTTTAAGCAGGCGGTAGATTTTTGGATAGCACACGCTATAGCGCGCGTGCTAATCCGGTACGTGAGGTAAAACCCGTAGCGCACCTTTGTAAAAGAATCCCTAAATGTAGTGAAATGTCTTAAAGCCTTTTTGCTTTCATCAATCTATGCCATTTGAAATGCGGTAATTTTTAAATTGTATTGTTGTCATATATATATTTTAGTCTTACCAATTTAATTAATAGAAATTTGGCAAATGAGGTTACATTTTTCAAAGTTACTTCTTGTCTTCGAATACCTTATCAAATATATATAATTGTAAATGGTTGTCCTGATTTTATTTTAGCTTCTATTCCCAATTGGAAGATTCTTTGCTGTTATATAATGTGCATGCACATATTTCTTTTCTGGTTCTGTATTTTTTTCTTGATCTCTATTTTCTGCATTTATTCTTTCTTCTTATCTTTTCTAGTACTTTCCATGATGAGTAAAAGAGCATTGTGATTCTGTCTATCACGACTTAACTACAAGGTATGATAATGTTAAAAAAAAAATTATTCAAGTTTTCTTATTTATATTTGGATTTAATCAGTTTTTAGCAAATTATTTTATGTATAATTATATATGCTTTTTTGTGTATTAATAAAAATTGATTTTAGTTTATAATATAAGCTCGGGTCATCAGGCAATATTACTCCAATTTGATATCTTCGACTCAGTGGACCACCAACTACTCCTAGCCAAACTCTCAAAAATCAGAATAACAGGGACTGAACTGAAATGGTTCGCCGACTTCCTACAAAACTGCGAATACACAGTCAAAAAGCAAGAAGTATACTCCAACCCTTGGAAGTCATTCTGTGGCATCCCACAAGGCTCCCCATTATCTCCAATCCTATTCAATTTATTTATGAGCTCGCTGGGACACATCAAAATGGAAGACGAAACTGTACTATCCTATGCCAATGACATCTTCCTCCTCATCCCCATAACCAATAACCATCCTAATATTGCCGAAAAAATTTCAAACAATATAGATAAAATCCAAACATGGGCAACGAACAAGTTGAAACTGAACGCCACCAAGACCAAAGCCATTGGTTTCCACACCGCACAACAGAATGTCATATCTAACCTCACTCTTTCATCAAGCATCAGTCTCACAATGGAAAAATCCACCAAGGTATTCGGCTGCATCTTAGATGACACTCTCACAATGGAATAACAAATCTCCAACCTTCGGAAAAAGTCCATCTACACTATGGGCTCCTTTTACGAAGGCGCGTTAGGGCCTTAACACGCAGAATAGCGAGCGCTAGTCGCTACCGCCTCCTCTTGAGCAGGCAGTAGTTTTTTGGCTAGCATGAACTATAGTGCGCGCTAATTCTGTGCGTGCGCTAAAAACACTAACGCACCTTCGTAAAAGGAGCCCTACGTGTCCACTGCATCTCACAAGACCAAACGTCCACCCACATCACTTTGCTTTGATCGTTCAGATGATGATCTTATCTCAACTGGATTATTGCAACTCTGCCTACCTTGGCATCGACACCACTCTTTATCCACAAACTGCAGCTCATCCAGAATACAGCCGTTAAACTAATTTACAAATTAAAGAAATATGATTCAATCACAACCTTCATCAGTCAACTACACTGGCTCCCAATATCATCCCGAATAATTTTAAAACTTCATGTATCCTACCCCAGATTCTGTACGGAAACTCAGCAGCCCCTCTCATCCAACTATTCTCTACTCTTTGGTCAACATCAAGAAGAATCCTTAACAGAATTCTACCGTGAACAGTGTCGGAGGCTGCTTGGGGGTGGCAGCAGGAGGGACTATGCATCCCTCCTGCCAATTGGATATGGAAGGGTGGGGGGGGGTCAACACGGTGGCAGCAGGCGGGACTGGGCATCCCTTTTGCCGCAGACAGTGTCAGGGCAGGGTGTTCCCTGTCACTCAGCTGGTCACTGCAGGGAAATTCCCTTGCCACGATCAGCTGATGGTAAGAGATTAGGTGTGATTCTCTAACCGTTCCTGTGAAATGGGCGCCAGTTAGAGAATCGGGGTGGTTAGGCGGTAACAGACAGATGCAATTCTGTATAGGATGCCATACAGATTCTCAGCAAGACCGGCATTCTATACAGAATATCCCCTTTTATGTTCGTTAATTTATATTCCGCCTTGGATTTATAAATCCAAGGCGGATAACAAAGTAACATAGATAATTACAAATGGACAAAATCACAATATACGGTATAAACCTACGAAGTCCAAAACTTGAAGCCTCAACGGGCCGCTGTCATCAAACAAAATAGAAGTCATTTTGAATTTTTTTTGTCTTTTGATGTAATTATTTCTACATTTCTATTTTTATTATCTTTTATTGTTCTCCGCCGTGGATCAGAGTGGGTTATAAATCTATATGTGATCATTGTCTTGGGAGCAATTTCTCAAGTGGGTTAGTTTTGTACAGACAGACAATTCCTTAAAAGCTGTCACATTTTATTCCAAATGGTCAATTAGAATACAGTGCGACTGCCTTTAAGGAACTGACAAAGATTTCCCCATCCATTATTAATTAGATCTACGTCTTATGAACATTTTAGAAAACTGTTGAAAACTTATTTTTTCTAAATTTCTGTGTTCTGTATATCATATAATTCCTGTTCTTTTTCATAGCATCATTCTTTTGGTAACCACATTGAACAATACGGTCTAGAAATCTGCTGTTATGTTATGTATGTGGAGTACATGATCTCAGTAGCTCAAATTTACCGCTAATGCTCAATGTTGTACTTGCATTGGGCAAAAAGATCTTCTTTCTGGAGTTCATAAAACATAGCACATAAGCAAATGAAGCCGATGAGTTTAGAAGTTCTTTTTGATCAAACCTGTGGCACCCAAACCAATGGGAAATACACTTCTCCCTCCGTTTTCACTGAGATAGGAGATTAACAGAACCGCAAATACAGAAAAAACGCGAATAACTTTTTAATATGTTATTCGCTGTTTTCTATTAAAAACCATCGTGAATATGGCGAAACCGCGAATAACATGGGGGAGACCTGGTCTGTTCCTGAAGGAGAGGCAAAACACGGTGAAGAAAGTGCCGGGAATTAGCGATTTTCTCCGTAAACGCTTGGAATCAGCGATTTCTCTATGCAAACTGATGTAATTTGGGGGGGAGGAGCCAGCATGTTATAAACCGTGAATAATCCAAACTGCAAATGCTGAAACAGAGGGAGAAGTGTATTTCTGTATCTTTCTGCCATAGTCTCAGACTGCATTTTTTGGTACCCAAGAAACTTCCCTCTCTCCACACGATTTACAAAGGAATCGCTTGGGACCACCTCCTCTATAAGTAATGCCATTCTGGTGGTTTTCTCTTTACTACTGCTTTTTATCAGTCAGATGGAGATGTCCAAGGTGATCATTTTTTTTTTATTCCGTTTTCTAGCCCGTCCTCCCAAAAGAACCCCAGAATGGTTTACAAGTTTACATACATAATTAAGGTTAACAACCAGGTTACAAGTTGACATATATGACAGCGGTTAGAGACAATTTCTATAGCATGAGAGATCGAACAGGGACCTAAGTACAGTAGTAAGACAATTGTTAAGGCACTCTAATTTAGATGTGAGCACATGAAGTAGAGAGACACGTCCAAGCATAGCCTAAAACAGAAATAGGCATTGGGACTTAATTGTAACCTATTTCTTTTCCACAATTATCTTGGGGTCATGAGTCCAATGCTTTTCTACAATGATGTTGTAATGTTTACAGAGTTTCCAATGAATGAGACGTGTCACCTTGTTCGTGCAAAAGTTTTATATAGAAATGCACATCAGCACTTTTCAGCCAGCTGTGAGATGAGTAAATGTTTCTAGCAAAAATCTACAGATGTCTGTTGTACCACTTCAGCCCCGGAAGTGAAGGATTTGGGCAGGTTGCTGTGGCAAAAGTGATTGAGGACCCAGTTTGAATATCCTGAGGGGAGGAGTACCCCAGGAGGTTATAAAGATGGAGCAAAAGGCGGCTGACCATCTTTTGGACAATCTCCCCTAATAGATCAAGAGCTGAGAGTACTGGGCCCTATAATAGGAGACTTAACTTTTGACAAATTACATCTATACACTTACTAAATGATGTAAAAAAGTTGGAGTACTCCTGTAACTTGTTGTGCCAATTAAATGTTGCTGAAGTTGGAAGAATAAAGTTCCTGTTGAGTTACAACCAGCGGAATGAACTGAGTTCTTGATCCAAAGTAAACAGGTACAGGAGGGAAGTGACAGCCTGCCAGCTACAGTAAAGAAATTAGTTGTGTAGCGCTCCCTACCCTAACCAGGTGGGACAGGGTCTGTTACATTATCTTTTGCTACCGAAGGATGTTTACCCACCTCCTCTAATCATCGGAATGCTTGTGCATTGGGATCTAATGATGCCATTAGGTAGAGCTGGAGACCGAGATCCATCCCCCCTCCTTCAGATCAAGGGATGTTCAAGCCTAGGCAAACACTGACACTTACAGATGACCTTGTGGGCATGGAGTTTTCTTGCTCATACATCTAGTTTTTCAAGGTCTTTAAGAGGCCAGTCCACAATACCAAGACTATATTAGAGTGATGTTAAAGTACTAATCAATATCAGTTTGAGTCTTCTATAATATTCTTTATTTATATTTTCTGTCAGCCATTTATCAGTGGTTTCTTCCACCATTCCTAAATGTTCATGTACACCATCTTCCTATATCTCCTGCATGAATCTTGTATATCTTTAAATGTGATTGCTGATTAAAGCTTTTACTACACTCTGAACATGTATATATTCTCTTGCATGTATATATTCTTTTACCACATTCTCGTCATGAACTTGGTTGCTCTTGGGAAAATAACTCCCCTTGTGAACCCTCTCATAGTTTTAAATGTGATTACTAATTAAATATGTTTTCTCCCCAGAATGGATCCTCTTGTGCCTTATTAAAGATATATGCTTTCTCTCCGATATGAATCTTCTTTTGTAGTACTAAGTATGATTGCTGAGTAAAGATTTTATCACATTCGGGTCACATACATGGTTTCTCTCTGGTATGAATCCTCGTGTGTAGTGTTAAATGTGATAGCTGAATAAAGTTTTTACCACATTAGGGACAAGTATATGGTTTCTCTTTGGTATGAATCCTCTTGTGCTTTTTAAATGTTGAGGGATCAGTATATCTTTTACCACATTCTAGACATATATATGGTTTATCTCTAGTATGAATCCTCTTATGTATTTTTAAAGACGAGGACTCACGATATTTCTTCCCACATTCTGAACAGATATATGGTTTCTCTCCAGTATGAATCCTCTTATGTATTTTTAAAGACGAGGACTCACGATATTTCTTCCCACATTCTGAACAGATATATGGTTTCTCTCCAGTATGAATCCTCTTGTGTATTGTTAAATGTGATTGCTGAGTAAAATTTTTCCCACATTCTGAACAGGTATATGGCTTTTCTCCAGTATGAATCCTCTTGTGCACTTTTAATTTTGTTTGCTGTGTAAAGCTTTTCCCACATTCTGGACAGGTATACGGTTTCTCTCCAGTATGAATCTTTTTGTGTATTGTTAAATGTGCTTGCTGAATAAAGCTTTTCCCACATTCTGGACAGGTATACGGTTTCTCTCCAGTATGAATCCTCTTGTGTAGTGTTAAATGTGCTTGCTGATTAAAACTTTTACCACATTCTGGACAGGTATACGGCTTCTCTCCAGTATGAATCCTCTTGTGCACTTTTAATTTTGTTTGCTGTGTAAAGCTTTTCCCACATTCTGAACAGGTATATGGCTTCTCTCCAGTATGAAAACTCTTGTGAAGTTTTAAAGCTGAGGAATTGCAATATTTCTTCCCACATTCTAAACAGGTACATGGTTTCTCTCCAGTGTGAATCCTCTCATGTATCTTTAATTTTATTTTCACATTAAAGCTTTTACCACATTCTGGACAGGTATATGGTTTCTCTCCAGTGTGAATCCTCTTGTGCTTTTTAAATGTTGAAGAATCACTAAATCTTTTCCCACATTCTAGACATGCATATGGTTTTTCTCTAGTATGAATTCTCTTGTGTAGTATTAAATGTGATTGCTGATGAAAGCTTTTCCCACATTCTGGACAGGTATATGGTTTCTCTCCGGTATGAGTCCTCCTGTGTAGTGTTAAATGTGATTGCTGATTAAAGCTTTTCCCACATTCTGGACAGATATATGGTTTCTCTCCAGTATGAGTCCTCCTGTGTAGTGTTAAATGTGATTGCTGATTAAAGCTTTTCCCACAGTCTGGACAAGTATATGGTTTCTCTCCAGTATGAATCATCATGTGCTTTTTTAATGTTGAGGGACCACTATATCTTTTACCACATTCGGAACAAGTATATGGTTTCTCTCCGGTATGAATCCTCTTGTGCTTTTTAAATGTTGAGGGATCAGTATATCTTTTACCACATTCTAAACATATATATGGTTTCTCTCCAGTATGAATCCTCTTGTGTATTTTTAAAGCTGAGGACACACGATATTGCTTCCCACATTCTGAACAGATATATGGTTTCTCTCCAGTATGAATCCTCTTGTGTATTGTTAAATGTGATTGCTGAGTAAAATTTTTCCCACATTCTGAACAGGTATATGGCTTTTCTCCAGTATGAATCCTCTTGTGCACTTTTAATTTTGTTTGCTGTGTAAAGCTTTTCCCACATTCTGAACAGGTATATGACTTCTCTCCAGTATGAAATCTCTTGTGTATTTTTAAAGCTGAGGACACACGATATTGCTTCCCACATTCTGAACAGATATATGGTTTCTCTCCAGTATGAATCCTCTTGTGTATTGTTAAATGTGATTGCTGAGTAAAATTTTTCCCACATTCTGAACAGGTATATGGCTTTTCTCCAGTATGAATCCTCTTGTGCACTTTTAATTTTGTTTGCTGTGTAAAGCTTTTCCCACATTCTAAACAGGTATATAACTTCTCTTCAGTATGAAATCTCTTGTGCATTTTTAAAGCTGAGGAATCACGAAATTTCTTCCCACATTCTGAACAGGTACATAGTTTCTCTCCAGTGTGAATCCTCTCATGTATCTTTAATTTTATTTTCAGATTAAAGCTTTTTCCACATTCTGGACAGGTATATGGTTTTTCTCCAGTATGAATCCTCTTGTGCTTTTTAAATGTTGAAGAATCACTAAATCTTTTACCACATTCTAGACATGCATATGGTTTCTCTCCAGTATGAGTCCTCTTGTGTAGTGTTAAATGTGATTGCTGATTAAAGCTTTTCCCACAGTCTGGACAAGTATATGGTTTCTCTCCAGTATGAATCATCATGTGCTTTTTTAAGGTTGAGGGAGCACTATATCTTTTACCACATTCTAGACATGTATATAGTTTCTCTCCAGTATGAATCCTCTTGTGAATTTTTAAAGCTGATGACTCGCAAAATCTCTTTCCACATCCTGAACAAATATATGGTTTTTCTCCGGTATGAATTCTCTTGTGTAGTATTAAATATGATTGCTGATAAAAGCTTTTCCCACATTCTGAACAGATATATGGTTTTTCTCCAGTATGAATCCTCTTGTGCTTTTTAAATGTTGAAGAATCACTAAATCTTTTACCACATTCTAGACATGCATATGGTTTCTCTCCGGTATGAGTCCTCTTGTGTAGTGTTAAATGTGATTTCTGATTAAAGCTTTTTCCACAGTCTGGGCAAGTATACGGTTTCTCTCCAGTATGAATCATCATGTGCTTTTTAAATGTTGAGGGAGCACTATATCTTTTACCACATTCTAGACATGGATATGGTTTCTCTCCAGTATGAATCCTCTTGTGTATTTTTAAAGCTGAGGACTCACGATATTTCTTCCCACATTCTGAACAGGAATATGGTTTCTCTCCAGTATGAATCCTCTTGTGTATTATTAAATGTGATTGCTGAGTAAAGGTTTTCCCACATTCTGAACAGATATATGGTTTCTCTCCAGTATGAATCCTCTTGTGTGTTATTAAGTGTGATTGCTGAGTAAAACTTTTACCACAATCTAGACAGGTACATGGTTTCTCTCCAGGATGAATCCTAGTCTGTTGTGTTAAATGTGATTGCTGATTAAAGCTTTTACCACATTCTGGACAGGTATATGGTTTCTCTCCAGTATGAATCCTTTTTTGTGTTAATTTTGATTGGTGAGGAAAACATTTGCCACATTCTGGACATGTAAATGGCCTCTCACTTTCATGGATCCTCTGAAGACATTTTAAACCTGTTTGAACATAAAAGGGTTTATCATAAAATAAGGTTTGTCTCCCATTTGGATTATGTTGTGTATTCTTAGATATGATAAAAAGAAACTTATTACAGTTTTGTTTTGTTTTATACATAATGAGTTTTATTCCTGCTTTAATTAATTGTTGAATTGTTATGGATCAATATTCAGCCAGGGGCACTGAGCATTTTCTATAAAGCTTTTAACTGCTAACTAGATTAGTCCCAGATGGTCAATGCTGTGCCATATCCAAGCACGAGTATTTAAATCTAATTCATGGGGGATAGTTGGAAGTTATGTGGGTACAGCTGGTATTCAGTGCAGTACCCACAGCTAACTAGGCACAGTTAGGACTGGTATTTAAGTGGTCTTAGTTGCCCAGTTAGCCATCCAGGTACCGGCACTGAATATCGCCACTGTCCATCCACATAATTTCAGGGTCTGACCAGACTCCACCACTACCCGGATCGAGCTAAGATGGTCAGCACTGCGACTACTTCTTGTATGGTTGACTATTTACTAGCGATTGCTGCTCTGCTCTGCTCTTTTTCAGTCTTGAATGTTGCCAAACAGACTTTCCCGAGTACGAGTCATGTGAGCCAAATGTGTCACCTCAACTCGCCAAAGCAATTATAAAATTAAATCAGGAACTGCAGCCTCCTTGGCCAAGCTCCTTGGACTGAAGTGAACTCCTGAGGGCAAACTCTCAGGAGGGACTGGAACCTTTGCCCACTATGATTGTTTATCTTCCCAATACCCCCCTGGGGTCTGATCACTTTCTGATTCTCTCTTATTTATCTATCAATTTTGACTACTGTTCTGGATGACAATGGATATTATTCTAGATGTCTCTCATAAGTAGATCCCCTTTGGCAGTGTTCTCCTGACACTTTTTTTTCAGAAAATCTTTCTACTCTTTCAAGTAGAAGCTTGGTCCTTTAATGAAACACTTTCAACTAATTTTCTGGATCAAGTAGCAATCCCTTCAATATGTTTCCACCTCTCAGCGAGCATCATCTTGGTATCTATCATCAAGGCCTTCAGAATAGACAGTTGCATGAGGACAGAAATCAAACCTCTCCCTGTGCTTCTCCAAAGGAATCGAATGTATCCCATCTGTCCCTGCAAGTAATCTCTTCTATCCCTGCCTATTCCCATAAACTTCAGAAGTAGTATTAGAGAATGACATTGAGAAAAATTGTATTACCGCCTCTTCTCCACCACCTTGGTCCCCGCCAAAAATCTTATCCCATCTGCACAAACCACAAATAGTTTTATACTGAACTTATATTAAAGTATAAAAGGAAACAATACTCTGTACAATTGTCATTTTATAAATCAGAGTTCTGGCTGCCTAGAGGAAGAGATCTTCAGTTGGCAGGGTGTGTTTTTTTAAAAAATATAAACGTTAATCAACTCAGCTACAATACTACTTTATCCTAATGGGGAAAAAAAAAAAGGAAAAGAAATAAAAAAATTTCTACCTTTGTCGTCTGGTTTCTACTTTCCTCATCTTCTCATTATTTTCTTCCTTCCATCCACTGTTTGCCTTCTCTGCCTCTTCCATAATGGCATCTGCTCATTTTGATGCATCTATCAGAAACTGTCTGCTTCTCCCTTCCATCTCTCACTCCATCCCCCATGTGATTTTTCTCTATTCTTCACTTCAGATCTGCTATCTGTCTCTTCCCCCTCCCCAATGTTCTGGTATCTCTCTCTTCTCTCCCTTTCCGCTCTTCCTTCACAATTCGTTTTTCTACCTCTTGTTTACTTTTCATTGTGTATACCTACAGCTTGCCACCTCACTAACTCTATCCTCTTCCCCACAATCCAGCATGTGCTCTTTTTTCTTTATCCCTCTTTCCATCCAGTATGTGCTCCCCTCTCCCTATCTTCCCCCCTTCCATGCATTTGCTCCCCTCTACCTCTCTTCTCCCCTCTTCCATGCGTCTGCTCCCCCCTCTCTCCTCCCCATTTCACTTCAGTGTCTGCTCTTCCCTCTCACACCACTTCCCTTCAGCGTCTGCTGCTCCCTCTCACTCCTCCCCACTTTCATGCGGCTTCTGCTCCTCTCTCCTTTTCCACTTCCTTGCAGCGTCAGCTCCCTCTTCCACATTTCTCTTGGGCGTCTGTTCCTCCCTCCCCTCCCTTTCAGCGCCATTCGACCTCTTCCCCTCATCAGGCCTATCCTTTCAGGATCGAGGATCTCTCTCCGAGAGGCCCAGATGCCACAGAGCCTTCTCACAGGTCACACGCAACTGCCACAAAGTTTCTCCTCTAACGCAACTTCCTGTTCCCGCCTGGGCAGCTCTCCTCAGAGGAAACATTGAGGCAATCGTGCGCAACTTGTGCAAAGGCTCTGGTGTCCAGTCCACTGATAGAGAGAAAACTCTGAAAAGCATAAGGGAAGGTGAGGGGAAGGGAGGGAGATGGCCTGACGAGGGGAAGAGATGCCCGGACCACAGCGATCGGGAGGAGGGAGGGGGTGCTGGACCATGCAATCGCGAGGAAGACTGCTGACCGTAAGAGGTGGGAAGGGAGGCAGATACTTTACTGCGGGGACAAGGCCATTCACAGCTCCACAGGGTGATGAATGGCTTAGTCCCAGAACCTGCAGCTCCAATCTTTTTTTTTTACCCAATTCCTGCAGGTAACAGTCACCATGTTATTCTCTAGTAGTCATTTCATTTAATTATGCTACTGAATTAGAGGCTCTGGCAGAGAACCATTCATAAATAAGAAGGATTCATAAATAAGAGAGGCTCCTGAGAAAATTAAAGAGTCATGGGATAGGTGGCAAAGTTCAGTTGTGGATTAGGAATTGGTTATCAGATAGAAAACAGAGGGTAGGGTTAAATGGTCATTTCTCTCAATGGAAGAGAGTAAACAGTGGAGTGCCGCAGGGGTCTGTACTGGGACCGGTGCTATTTAAATTATTTATAAATGATCTGAAAATTGGAACAAGTGAGGTGATTAAATTTGCAGATGACACTAAACTGTTCAAAGTTGTTAAAACACATGTGGATTGTGAAAAATTGCAGGTGGACCTTAGGAAATTGGAAGACTGGGCGTGCAAGTGGCAGATGAAATTTAATGTGGAAAAATGCAAAGTGGTGCACATTGGGAAGAATAACCTGAATGCAGTTACTTACTGTAACAGTTATTATCCAGGGACAGCAGGCAGCTATTCTCACACGTGGGTAATGTTATCCACGGAGCCCGGATGCGGACAGCCTCACAAGCAGACTTGCTTGGAGAAACGTAGACGTTTCGAATCTGCCACACCGTGTATGCGCGAGTGCCTTCCTGCCCAGCACAGAGCGAGTCTCCTCAGATCAGATAGCTAGCAGAGAAACCAACCAGGGGAGGTGAGAATTGCTGCCTGCTGTCCCTGGATAACTGTGCTTTATCCCAGGACAAGCAGGCAGCCTATTCTGACCTCCAAGCTAACCAGAATGGGATGGTGGGAACGTTGGCAACTTAGAATACATTTTGTAATATTCTCTGGCCAAAATGGCCATCCCGTCTGGAGAAAACATCCAGACATTAGTGAGAGGTGAAAGTATGAACCGAGGACCTGGTGGCAGCTTTGCAAATTTCCTCAATAGGAGTGGATCTGAGGAAAGCTACTGAAGCCGCCATGGCTCTAACTTTGTGGGCTTTGACTTGACTATGTAGATGCAGTCCAGCCTGGGCATAGCAGAAAGAGATACAGTGGTACCTTGGATTACGAGCATAATCCGTTCCAGGAGCATGCTCGTAATCCAAAATGCTCAGGCTTTGATGCATTCCCCCCCCCCCCCCCCCGAGAACCTGCATTGCTCCCCTCGAAGGCCCCCCTGCAATCCAGCACCCCCCCCCCTGCGATCCAGCACCCAAAGATCGGCCTCCTCGTCTGCTGGGCCTTGAGCATCTGAGCATGCTCAAGTCCTGCGAGTTCACGGTCTGAACGTGAACTCGCAGGCCTTGAGCATGCGCAGATGCTCAAGGCCCAGCATATGAGGAGGCCAATCTTCGGGGTGCCCAGATGAGGATAAGAAGCGGCGGGGGGTGCCCAATTGTGTCGGGGGGGGGGGCGCCCAATCGTGGCAGGGGGGGCGCTCATAAATCGAGCCATGCTCGGTTTCCGAGGCACCAATTTTGCAAATGTTTTGCTCGTCTTGCAAAACACTCGTAAACCGAGGTACCACTGTACAAGCAGCCATCCAGTTGGAGATGGTACGCTTAGAGATTATGTCCCAACTTGTTTGGATCGAAGGAGACAAAAAGTTGAGGAGCAGACCTGTGTGGTTTGGTGCGTTCCAAGTAGAAGGCCAAAGCATGTTTACAGTACAGAGTATGAAGAGCTGATTCTCCAGGATGAGAATGAGGACTTGGAAAAAACAATGGAAGTACAATAGATTGGTTGAGATGAAATTCTGAAACCACTTTAGGCAAGAATTTAGGATGAGTACGGAGGACCACCTTGTCATGATGGAAAACTGTGAAAGGCGGATCAGCAACTAATGCTTGCAGCTCACTGACTCTTCGAGCAGATGTGAGGGCAATGAAAAATACCACTTTCCAAGTGATACTTCAGATGAGCCGTAGACATTGGTTTAAATGGAGGTTTCATCAATTGAGCAAGAACAACATTGAGATCCCAAACCACTGGAGGCGGTTTGAGAGGAGGTTTGACATTGAAAAGTCCTTTCATAAATTTGGAAATCACCAGATGAGCAGAGAGGGGTTTCCCTTCAATAGGCTGATGAAAAGTAGCAATTGCCCTAAGATGGACTCGAATGGATGTAGACTTGAGGCCAGAAGTAGACAAGTGCAAAAGATAATCCAAGACAGAAGCCAAGGAGGTATCTCGAGGCTCCATGTCATGAGAGATGCACCATGTGGAAAATCTGGTCCATTTTTGGTGGTAGCATTGTCTAGTGGCAGGCTTTCTAGAAGCCTCTAAAATGTCTCATACAGGTTGAGAAAACTAAAGAGGAGTTATGTTGAGAGGTACCAAGCTGTCAGGTGGAGAGATTGCAGATTGGGATGAAGTAGAGATCCTTGACTCTGTGTAAGCAGAGATGGAAAAACTGGTAGAGGGTATGGCTCCCTGCTGCTGAGTTGAAGTAGAAGGGAGTACCAAGGTTGTCTCGGCCACCAAGGAGCTATCAGAATTATGGTGGCATGATCGTTCTTCAACTCAACAAGAGTTTTGAGAATGAGAGGGAATGGAGGGAATGCATACAGGAAGAGATTCGTCCATTCCAGTAGAAAAGCATCTGTCTCGAGGCGATGAGGAGAATATATCCTGGAGCAGAACTGAGGCAGTTTGTAGTTGTGGGGAGATGCAAAGAGATCTATCTGAGGAGTTCCCCACTGAGAAAAAATGTGATGAAGAGGCAAGGAATTGAGTGTCCATTTGTGAGGTTGCAGAAGACGACTCAATTTGTCCGCCAAACAGATTTTCACCCCTTGGATGTAAATAGCTTTCAGGAAGGTGTTGTGGAGGATTGCCCAGTCCCAAACCTTCAGAGCTTCTTGACAAAGGGAGAGAGATCCCATTCCTCCCTGCTTGTTGACATAGTACATAGCGACTTGGTTGTCCATTCAGATGAGGACTACCTGGTTGTGAAGATGTTGAAAAGCTTTGAGAGCTTTGAAAATCGCTCTGAGTTCCAACAGATTGATATGACACTGACGATCCATGCTGGACCAGTGGCCTTGAGTATGGAAACAGTCAAGATGAGCCCCCCAAGCGTAGGTCGAAGAATCTGTCGTGAGGACCTTCTGATGAGGTGGCGTCTGAAACAGTAATCCTCTGGAGAGATTGGAAGAGAGCATCCACCAGCAGAGAGACTGTCTCAACGAAGGAGTGACTGTAATGTTTCGAGATAGTGGATTGCAAGCCTGCATCCACTGAGATGTCAGGGTCCACTGAGGAATTCGGAGGTGAAGTCTGGCAAAAGGAGTTACATGTACTGTGGAGGCCATGTGACCTAGTAGTACCATCATGTGTCTTGCTGAGAGTGAAAAGCGCGAAGACACTGTGACAGAGCTGAAGAAGAGTATTTAGACGTTGTTGAGGAAGGAATGCTCTGAGCTGGATAGTGTCAAGAACAGCTCCGATAAACTGTAGATTCTGAGAGGGCTGAAGTTGGGATTTGAGAAAGTTGATTTCGAATCCCAAGCTTTGTAGGAACCACATAGTCTGTTGGATCGCTACAATAAACAAAAAAATCTCAGAAAAGGACATACAAAACTCCTAAAACTAATGAATTATGCCCTATTGGAAACCATAAGGGCCCTACCTAGACACTACCAGGTCTACCCACTGCACTCATACAAAGACCCGCTCATTCACTTAACACACAAACAACAAGAAAAAAGGTGGAGAAAAAGCCTCAGTTCATCTTCACATGGCAAAAAACTCCACTTATAAACAACCATTAAGCAAAGTCCAAAATGTATCAGTTCACTAAACACTATAGTAGCCCTCGTAGGAACCACCTCAAAAAAAATATCTAGCATGCCAAATAACAAAACTTCAAAAAATGTGAGTAAAGCAAGCAGCACATATATGAGTCTCAAACACAGTCAATGGTAAGCAGGAAAAAACAAACACTTAGCTGCAGACGGTATCCAGGCTGTCTTCCATGCATCCAAAAAGTGCAAGCCTGCCTGGCCCCGCAGCCACTCTTTTCCAATGAGCTGTGTCAGGGGATGATTCCAGCCTACTCCACCAGCAACTGTAGAGGCTCTCCAAGTGCTCCAACTGCTCACATCCACACACATAGAAGCTGAGGCGTGGGATTCTCCAGCAAGCAGTGTCTAAGACTCCTCCCCTTTCAGTCAGACCAATCTCCAGCCAGCTTCAACCAAAGAACGCCACCCACTCAATTCGGGCATTCAGCCCAGCTGGGTGGACGGTTTGTAGATTGTAGATCAGATGATCTTGTTGTTTGTGTGTTAAGTGAATGAGCGGGTCTTTGTATGAGTGCAGTGGGTAGCCCTGGTAGTGTCTAAGTAGGTCCCTCCTATGATTTCCAATAGGGCATAATTCGCTACAATCACCCCCTGAGATGTTGAATCATTGATGAGCCAGTCGTCTAGGTAGGGAAACACCTGAAGACCATGGTTCCTTAGAGCTGCTGCTACCACTACAAGGCACTTGGTGAACCAGGCCAAAGGGTAGCAATCTGTACTGAGGTACTGACGGGAGGCCGGATGAATGGGGATGTGAGTGTAAGCCTCCTTGAGATCTAGAGAACATAACCAATTGTTCTGATGTAGAAGGGGATAAAGGGATGCCAGGGACAGCATGCAAAATTTTTCTTTGACTAAAAATTTGTTGAGAGCCCTGAGATCCAGGACCGCAGATCGCCCGTCTTCTTCGGAACTAGGAAGTAACGGGCGTAAAATCCCCTGCTCTGCTGTTCCAATGGAACTTCCTCGATGGCACAGAGATGAAGCAGAGCTTGAGCTTCCTGAAGAAGGGCGGTTTGGGATGGATTGGAAGGATACTCTCTTGGAGGAAGCACTGGTGGAATCTGAGTGAAATAGAGTATCTTTCCCTAATTATTGACAACACCCAGAGGTCGGATGTAATAGTCTCCCATCGATGATAAATATGATGGAGACGACCTCCTATGGGGGAAGGGAGGACAGAGGAAAAACGATGGAGGTTACGCTCTATGAGACAGTAAAAAAGGCTGAGCAGCCTTAGGTGCAGCAGAAGGTTGAGGTTTCTGTTGCTTCTGCCCGGCTAATTTAGATGACCGTCTGGCTGTTATCCGATCGCGAATCCTTCTGCTGACGCCGCTGCCCATCATAAAAAAGACCCAACAAACTCTCTCACCGGCTTGGAGATTTTCTGCCTTAGCCCATAGCAAACTCATGCTCCGGGGCCCTCACGGGTGCGTGCCAGCTTCCCTTCTCTTCCCTCCAAAACTGGAAGTTAAGTCCCAGTGGGAGGGGGTGGGGGTAGAGAAGGGAAGCCGGCATGCACATGTTAGAGCTTGAGTTCGCTAAGGGCTAAGGCAGGAGACAGGTCAGTGACAGAGGGAAGCTTACAATTTGCTGCTCTTGCTGCCGGGTCCTGCCTACTTTCTGTTTCCGCGAAGGCAGGACCCAGCAGCACTTCTCTACAACATCGTTTTATTAAGTGGTGCAGTGATGGGCCTTCGGCTGTGGTTACCATGGCCAGCACTTTACATCTTATCACCTCATTCTTTTATTATTTATTTTTTCTCATTTACAGCATGGTTCTTTATTCTAAGCAGCTCTGGCACTAACAGTACTACGGGTGCCTTATGCTACTTTCACTACTACTTGCAGTCAGGTTTGGCATTTTATCATGGTTTGGGGTTTTTTAAATTTAGTTTTTCACCAGTATTTTCATTTATTTATTAAAGCAGCCTTTTCTGATAACCCGATGCCCCTCCCCCTATCAGTGTGCATCCAATCCACTGCCGACACTTTTTTGGCGCCTCTTTCAACGAATCAAATATCATAGCTCCACTGTCGCATGTTCACATTTATTCTGCTTACGAGTTTATCTCATCAGCGCAGAGACCTTTCTGGTAAGTCCATTTTACTCCCCCTTTTTTACTTTCCCAATTGCTGCGGTTTTATTCTTTGGTTTTAATAGAAGCTCATTTGAACAGTAATTTAGATTTTTCCCAGGTTTCACTTTTCATCTACCCGATTGGCTTGTCTTTGAGCTACTATCGGCTTATGTTTTCAAGATACACTGTATTATCAGCTGTTCATTTCCCTACGTTTACTTTTGCCCTGTTTAGGTCTATATAGTCTAGGACAGTGGTCTCAAACTCAAACCCTTTGCAGGGCCACATTTTGGGTTTCTAGGTACTTGGAGGGCCTCAGAAAAAATAGTTAATGTCTTATTAAAGAAATGACAATTTTGCATGACAAAACTCTTTATAATTTATAAATCTTTGCTTTTGGCTAAGTCTTAATAATAATATTGTAATTTATAGCTAAAGAGACATATGATCAAGAACCTGCTTTATTTTACTTTTGTGATTATGATAAACATACCGAGAGCCTCAAAATAGTACCTGGCGGGCCGCATGTGGCCCCCGGGCCGCGTGTTTGAGACAACTGGTCTAGGCATACTGTATGTAACCAGCCATCATTTTAAGTATGTATATGCCATATTTTAGGGGGGGGGGGTTAGTTCTTTTAGCATTTTATTTCATTAATTCTGAGTTCGGTGTTACAATCTGTTGTTCTTGGTTTTTATTTTACACATTATTTATTCTTTTCTATGACATGTTCGCATTGCAATTTTACTCAAAAGTAGAAATAGGTATCCATATTTCTATTCAAGTTTCATCATGGTACTCTGGTTTTGGCTCCAGTATTATCACTTCCGTCCACCAGGTCTGGCTATCTGTTACCCTCTCATATTTTAAAAACTCACTCGTTATAATTAGAAGTGATCCACATGTCTCTTCATAATGGACATGTCCGATTTTAGCATTTGAATCTTAGTACTATGGGTTTGGTCTTTTCTGGTTTCCTTTCTGTACTCTACTTTTTGGCTGGAGTCTTTTAAGTTTAGAATTACATTTTATGACAGTTTTGTGGTTATAATTGTAAGGCATGTCTAAATCAGTTTGTCAATATTAAGGTTACAAAGATCACTTCTCGTGTTATCCATTCTCTTTATTATTTTTTGTCCCTTCATACAGTGGCGTACCAGGGGCAGGGGGTGTGGACCGCCCTGGGTGCCAGCCCAGCAGAAGTAGTCATCGTGGGATCTTGCTGGTTTGTGAAAGACGCTGGCTCTGCCGCCATCTTAGGTTTTGGTGACTGGGGTTTTTCTCAAGAAGGTCTTGTCGCTCTTATGGGCATACCCTGCACCGCAGCACCGCACAATCTGCTCCAGCAAAACACGGGCAATTCACCACCGCAACAGAGGTAAGAAGGGGCAGCAGGAGAAGGCAAAAGCCGAGAAATATAGACGATTTAGCCAGGAGGGAAGCGGAGCTCTCCTCTCCTGCATCCTCTCAGGCAAGCTGCATCACATGACCCCCGGGACCTTGCTGATTTGGAGGGAGAGAGGAGCATAGAAGGGTGGTGGACGGAGAAAAAGGGGGTCAGGGTGGTATGAAAGGGTGGTGGAGGGAGAGGAAGGGGGCAGATGCTAATGGAATTGGTGTGCAGGGAAAGGACAGAGAGACATTAGGGAAAGGATACTGGATGGAATTGGGTTGAGAGAAAGAAAGGGGGCAGATGCTGATGGAAGGGGGGGGAGGAAGAGGAGAGAGTGAAATGCCAGAGCATGGGGGTGTGGGAGAGGGAAGGGAAGAAGAGGAGAGAGATGCCAGACCATTGGAGGAGGGAAAGGAAGAAGATGGATGCCAGACCAATGGGAGTGAAGGGAGAGATAGAAGGGGAGGCATAAAGTTTCTGGAAGGGGAATAGATGGAGGGAAGATGCCATATAGAAAGCACAGAGAGAGGGTAGACAGTAGATGAAAGGAAGAGAGTGACAAGAAGATGAGGAAAGCAGAAACCAGAGAAGATAAGGTAGAAAAAAAAATTATATTTATTTAATTTAGGGGGAGATGCATTGCTGTTTCTGTGGTGTTGCATTGTATGCAGAGTCCAGCTTCTTGGTGGTTCAATTTAACCTTTGTCTAAGTTTTTCTATTTTAACCCCCTTTTTACAAAACTGTACAGCATTTTTTAGCACCGGCCGTGGTGGTAACTGCTCAGAATTCTATGAAAGTCTGAGCTGTTACCACCATGGCTAAAAATCACATTACAGTTTTGTAAAAGGGAGAGGGGTTAGTTTGTGATTACATGTGTTTTATGTGTTCGAAAGATACGGTTTTCTGTTAGGATTGACTATGCAGGATTGATCTGTACTAGTCTGGTTTGTTTAGTTTTACAATGGGTGTATTGATGTTGTACTGCTCACTGAAGTATGCAAGATGCCTTTTCTTAGTACACTCTTGTGTGACGTCTGGATTGTTACTAAAAATCATGTTTTTTCATACAGATGGGGGGTGATGTCAAAAAATGAAGAGCCCTGGGTGTCACATATGCTAGGTACACCACTGCCTTCATAGTTTATATCTAATCCACAAGCCTGCTTTAAGGACCTACAGGGTATGTATCCTCCAGATTCATGACAATTTCACTTCTCATGTTATCTTATTCATTCTTTTTATTATACAACTGCCCAGATAAGCATCATTCTTTGACATGATTGGTCCTTGAAAACTAACGGCAACAGTGTTCTCCCCAGTAATCTTTTCCAGCCACAAAAAACATTTGCTTGTGTGCCGGAGTTAAAAAAATTTTGAGAGATGCTGCTCTATACCATTTGAAAGAGGGCAGATATCTAATTATTCACTTCTAGAATTGGATATTTCTTAAATTTAATAAAAATATTCTGGCACAAGTGTCAAACCTGAAAAAAGAAAGTCATATTGAGCATTGGAAAATAACTAATAATAATTAACTAATAAAAATAGTACACATTTAATTTTCCCCACCACCAAATTTCCCCGTCCCGCCCCACCCGGCTACTTTTTCATGCCACCCAGCTGGAAAAAAATTTCTGGGGAGAACACTGACATATGCATGCATATAACTGAGCTGTGCTTTTCCTGCATACATGTGCCAACTTCCTTTCTGTTGGAAAAAAAACGCATAAAGATAATTGCTTTCAGGACAGTGTGGTCTTTGCCATAAGCAAATAAACAAACTAAAATTTGTTTTCTAGGAGCACTAGATGTGTGCTAAGATTTGTATTATCAGTAACTGCATAGCACTAATCATCCTACACTCACTGCCTTCTATCCCAAATCCATCTCCTTCTTTTTCATCTCTTCATCCCTACACAACATTTCTCCCCCTCTCTCCTCCACCTCCATGTGCAACATGTTTCCCTATCTCTCACTGTCCACCATCCCTCCCTTGCTGCAAAGGGAGTGGAGAAAGAGAGATCCAGGGTGCATCATCCAGGGTTCCACAAGGGTCCCCACTGTCTCCTACTCTCTTCAACCTATATACAGCCTCTCTTGGCGTTTACCTGAACAAACAAGGCCTATTTATTTATTTAGATTTATATCCCATCCTCCCAGTAGCTCAAAACGGTCTACAAGTAAACATACACAATGGAAGTAATTAGACAAATAAGATGTACAATAGGTTTAAATGTTTGGACATACAAGACTGTGCAGTATTTAAATACAGGGGGTATACGGTAAATTAAGAGTAGAGTTTAAGTATAAGCAGTTTAGTTTAGATAAGTCGTTTAGTTTAGTATAAGTAGATTAGTTTAGTACAAGTTATTTGAGTTTAGATACAATTTATCAGAGTACAGACTAAGAGAGGACTAAACTGAAATTTAGGGAGAAGTTAGACAGGGGAGAGAAGAGAGAGTACAGACTAATTTCTCAGAGTACAAACAATTTCTCAGAGTACAGACAATTTATCAGAGTACAGACTAAGAGAGGACTATACTGAAATTTAGGGAGAAGTTAAACAGGGGAGAGAAGAGAGAGGTGGGGTTTAAGGGGGGGTGTAGACTGAGGGAGACCTTTAGTTGAAGGGAAGGAGAAATATTATCCTCTTATAGCTATGCTGATGACATCACCATCCTCATTCCTTTTGACCAACCAATGCTCTTAATGTCAGACACACTACATAGAACTCTAGCTACAGTTATGACTTGGATGGAAGACCACAAACTGAAACTCAACCCAGACAAAACTAAATTCATCCTCCTAGAAAATAACAAAATCCCAACCATAACCAACTTAGAAATCAACTCTATCAACTACCCTTTGCAAACCACCCTAAAACTTCTAGGTATGACTATTGACAGAGGCTGCACCATGCAACCACAAATTAACAAAACAATACAGAAATCTTTTGCAGTTATGAGAAACCTTAGACAAGTCCGAAAATTCTTCGAAAAAACACAATTTCAGCTCCTAGTACAATCTCTAATCCTAAGTATCCTAGACAATTGCAACATCCTCTACCTCCACTGCCCTGCAATAATGATTAAACAACTACAGACAATTCAGAATACAGCTCTGAGACTCGTTCTTCTCCACGCTTCACTGAACCACTAAAAACATGACCAGGTTCCTCCAAACACTTCCCTGGTCTCTCTGGTTGCCAAAGATCGCTCCAGCCTCCGCCAGTCCCTCTGGTCACCACCAGTTATTTCTGATCACTTTGGTCAGTACCGGTCATCCCTGGATATTCAGGTAGCCAGTCCCTTCTGGTCACCACCGGTCACTCACTCTGGGGTCACTGCTGGTCACTCCTGGGTCCCCAAAGGTCCAGAACTACCAGTTCTGTCTGGTTCCAAGCCTCTCTGGTCCATCCCAGTCACTCTGATTCTTCTGCTAGTAAACACAAGTCTCTCCACCAGCCATTGTCAGCCAGGACTCCATCAGTATATTGGGCCCCTACAGATCCTCTGATCACTGGTAACTCCCTGAGGACTCTCCCAGTGCCTCATCTCTGCAACCACTTTTGTGAATAGGAACCACATCTGCTCTTCTCTACTACCTAGGAACCACTCCTGTCTCCAAAGATTTGTTGAACAAATCTTTAATAAGACCCGCCAAGACCTCTCTGAGCTCCCTCAATATCTTGGATGTATCCTGTCTGGTCTCACTGCTTTGTCCATCTTCAATTTTTCACATTGTCCATAAACACTTTCTTCAATGACCGGCGCAATATCTACTCCATTCTCGGTGGCAAGAGCAAGATCTCATGTCCCAGCGAGATTTGCCCTTCTCCGACTTCTCTCACAATGGGACTCATCGCTTCGCCGACTTGTGAGAAGATTCCTGGCAAAAATTGCTCCATCGAAAGCTGCCTAGATGGTATCGAAGGCATCAAGGAGGCTGGTGGCTTCACATTCCCCTTACGTTTACGCAGCATATTTCCAAAGTGGGATAAAATACTGGAGCCTCGAGAATATGTTCTTAGCATCGTCAGCTAGGTGCCACCATCTTGGCCACTCCCCGACGGTATTTTTAAATACCATCCACACCTGGTTTACAGTCCTAACCTTTGCAACTGATCCTTTTAACTTCTTTTTAACTATTTTCCTCATTTTATCATAGTTGCCCTTTTGAAAATTAAACGCCCCTATAGTAGATTTCTTTTGTGATATTACTTCCGGTATCAGCTCAAATTTGATCATGTTATGATCACTGTTTCCTAGCGGACCCAACACAGTTAACTCCTGTACTATGTCTTGCATTCCACTAAGGACCAAATCTAAAATAGCACCCCCCTCTTGACGGTTCTCAGACCAGTTGCTCCAAGAAGCAGTCATTTATGACATCTAGGAATTTTACCTCTCTAGCACTCCCCAATGTAAAATTTAGCCAGTCAATGTTGGGGTAATTGAAATCACTGCAAAATTAACAGGAGAGAGTACGTTCAATCACAAAAAATCCACTATACATACTCTATAATCATTAATATATAGAAGCCCCCCTGCATTCACACATCCAGTTTACTCAATGCATAAAAGGGAAGAATAAAGAGAAGGCCAATCGCACACACAATCATTCAAAAAATAGGAAATCAACATTGAAATCAACATTGAAAAGAAAACAAGTGGAGAAAAAACCTCAAATGAGCTTCATGGGTTCAAAAAAAATCTCCACTTTCTTAAATCATATTCAAACAATCATCCATTTCTTCTTCCAATCAGGTAATGCAAAGAGTCATTTCAATACTTGCAGGGAAAGATTCAATATACCACAAAGGCACAGTTAGTAATCAGCAGCGTGCAGTCAAAAGCGATTGTATGTCGCCAGCCAACAAACCTTCCCCCAACGCCATTTCTGACGTTGGGGGAAGGCTTGTGGGCCGGCAACATGCAATTGCTGCTTGTTGGCCCTTACTTTACCTTCCTTGAATTGCAGCGCAGCAGCAGGGGCAGAGGAGGAAGAATCAGCGACAGGTAGGCAGGCTTTGGCGCGGCAGGGAGGACGAAGGACAAAAGCTGGAAGGCAGTGAGGGGGAGGGTCACAAACTCGGGACATGGGACGAAGGGAATAGAAAGGGACAATTGTTGGGCCTGAGTGAAGAAAGGAAGGGAGACTTGAAATCACCAGACAACAAAGGTAGGAAAAATCATTTTATTTTCAATTTAGTGATCAAAATGTGTCAGTTTTGAGAATTTATATCTGCTGTGTGTATTGTATGTATATGAAAAATGAAAGGAACAGCCTGGCAGGGAGTGAGGGGGGCTAGGTGCAGAGCCTGGTATATAATTAGTACACAATATGGTTCAGAATGGGTTTTTTTCTTGTTTTCCTACTCTAAATCTAGGGTGCGTCTTATGGAGCAAAAAATATGGTAAGTGCTAAACCCAATCTGATGGCACATCTTATAAAGGCTGGTCAGAAAACAGAAATCCAGCTTACCAGTACTTGTAAAGACAGCCTATTGGTGAATCAGCAAGGTATAGGCTGGGTTCCGGAATAAAGTGTGGATTTACAAGAAAGAAGATTAGCAAAGGTAAGAACCTAATCTATCGTTCTAGTACAATCCCAATTTATTCCGAGCCCAGTGGGACATTAAAAGAGCAGTCCTGAAAAGTCAGGGTGAGAATAGAGGAACCAAAAGCAGCATCCTGCTTGGCCTCCACATCAATCTGCTAAAACTTGATAAATGTTATGGTGAGAGGACCAATTAGCGGCCCTGAAAATCTCATCCAGAGAAACAGCTGATGATACTGCCCACAAGGATGAAATGCCTCTGGTAGAATGAGCCTGCACCACGGGGGGGGGGGGAGGTGAGGAGGGGGGTTCCGACCGCCATGTAAGTCACAGAAATTGCTATATGGGATCCACCTGGAAAAGTGGCCTTAGAAGCTGCCCTACACTTGCAGGCAAGACCCACCAGAACAAACAGGTAGTCAGAGAGGCAAAATTTGTTGGCGACCTCAAGATACCATAACGAAATCCTCGAACTAGAGGAAGCAAAAGTAGGAAGCCAGACTACCTCATTCACATGGAAAGTGGAAACCACTTTCTCAAGAAAAGAAAAAACTGAACAGCATCACAGAGGATCCCGACAGGAGAAAGCCTGAAGCTCTGAAACTCTACGGACTGAGGTAATAGCAACCAGGAAGACCGTCTTGATTGCGAGATCTATAAGAGACACCTGCTCCAGAGGCTCATACGGCGGACGAGCCAAAGAACAGAGAAATACTGACTATAATTAAGGAAGAAACTAAGGATTTTAACACTGATGTTGTTATCCATCTGGGAACAAATGCCCTGGCCAACAACTCCACACTTGCAGCACAGAAAGCTTTTCGGGAGCTTGGTGAGGGCGTGAAACCTTTTGTAAAGACTTTAGCTTTTTCTGAAATACTGCCTGCATATGGAAAAGGAGAGCAAAGAGTGAAAAACACAGAGGACTTTAATAAATGGCTCAGACCTCGTGTCATCAAGAAGGCTTCAGATACATAGGAGGATGGGGAAATACATGGAAGGACAAGAAGCTATATTGCACTGATGGGCTACATATTACTACAGCAGGAAAAAGAAACCATAGAAACATAGAAATAGACGGCAGATAAGGGCCCAAGGCCCATCCAGTCTGCCCACCCTAATGTCCCTCCCCTACCTTTGCCCTGTGAATAGATCTCATGTGCCGATCCCATTTGGCCTTAAAATCAGGCACGCTGCTGGCCTCAGTCACCTGTAGTGGAAGACTATTCCAGCGATCAACCACTCTTTCAGTGAAAAAGAATTTCCTGGTGTCACCTCGTAGTTTCCCTCCCCTGATTTTCAACGGATGCCCTCTTGTTGTCGTGGGACCCTTGAAAATGAAGATATCTTCCTCCGCCTCGATTCGGCCCGTAAGATACTTGAACGTCTCGATCATGTCTCCCCTCTCTCTGCGCTCCTCGAGCGAGTATAGCTGTAATTTGTCAAGCCGTTTTTCGTACGGAAGATCCTTGAGTCCCGAGACCATCCGGGTGGCCATTCTTTGCACCGACTCCAGTCTCAGAACATCCTTGCGATAATGCAGCCTCCAGAAATGCACACAGTATTCTAGGTGGGGCCTCACCATGGATCTATACAATGGCATAATGACTTCCGCCTTACGACTGACGAAACCCCTTCGTATGCAGCCCATGATTTGTCTTGCCTTGGTCGAAGCCTGCTCCACTTGATTGGCAGACTTCATGTCCTCACTGACGATTACCCCCAAGTCTCGTTCTGATACCGTTTTTGCTAGGATCTCGCCATTAAGGGTGTAAGACTTGCATGGATTCTGGTTGCCCAGGTGCATAACTTTGCATTTTTTGGCATTGAAGTTGAGTTGCCATGTCTTAGACCATCGCTCCAGTAGGAGTAGGTCGTGCATCATGTTGTCGGGCATTGAATCTTCATCTGTTGTGCATTTGCCCACTACATTACTCAGTTTGGCATCATCGGCGAATAATGTTATTTTACCTCGAAGCCCTTCTGCCAAGTCTCTTATAAAGATGTTGAATAGGATTGGGCCCAAGACTGAGCCCTGTGGTACTCCACTAATCACCTCCGTCATTTCGGAGGGGGTGCCGTTCACCACCACCCTTTGGAGCCTGCCTCCAAGCCAGCTCCCAACCCATTTCGTCAATGTGTCACCTAATCCTATAGAACTCATCTTGCTCAGTAACCTGTGGTGTGGTACGCTATCGAATGCTTTGCTAAAGTCCAGGTACACGATGTCCAGGGACTCCCCAATATCCAGCTTCCCTGTCACCCAGTCAAAGAAGCTGATCAGGTTGGATTGGCAGGATCTCCCCTTAGTAAATCCATGTTGTCGGGGATCCCGTAGATTCTCCTCATCCAGGATCTTATCTAATTGGTGTTTGATTAGAGTTTCCATTAGTTTGCTCACTATCGATGTTAGACTCACTGGTCTGTAGTTTGCTGCCTCCATCTTTGAGCCCTTCTTGTGGAGTGGAATAACGTTAGCCGTCCTCCAGTCCAACGGAACGCTGCCTTTATTAAGGGAGAGGTTGAAGAGCGCGGACAGTGGCTCCGCCAAGACATCACTCAGCTCCCTAAGCACCCTGGGGTGCAGGTTGACCGGCCCCATTGCCTTGCTAACCTTGAGCCTTGACAGCTCACCGTAGACACTGCTGGGGGTAAACTCAAAGTTGCTAAACGGGTCAACTGAGCCAACCCTTGTCTGTAGCTGAGGGCCGAGCCCTGGCGCTTCTCGGGTGAAGACTGAGCAGAAGTATTCATTTAATAGTTGGGCTTTTTCCGAATCTTTTTCCACATAGTCTCCGTCTGGTTTCCTAAGACGTACAATCCCGCCTGAGTTTTTTCTTCTTTCACTGATATACCTGAAGAAGGATTTATCTCCCTTCTGGATGTTTTTTGCTAGAGACTCCTCTATGTGGAATTTAGCCTCCCTGACTGCTGTTTTGACGGCTTTTGATTTGGTTAGGTAGTCTGCTCTAGAGTCCTGCTTCCCCGATTGTTTGTAAGAGATGAATGCTTTTTTCTTCTCCTTGATCAGGTCTGAGATCTCCGCAGTAAACCACTGTGGCTTATTGTTCCTTCGCCGTTTACTTACTGATTTTACATAGCGGTTTGTTGCTTCTTGTATGGTTGCTTTCAAAGCCGACCACATGTCTTCCACGTTATCGGTTTCTTCTTGGCTTTGTAGCGCCTGGTGTACAAAGTCTCCCATTTCTTTGAAATTTGTGTCCTTGAATTTGAGGACTTTGGTTAGTGTAGTAGATTTATTGAAACCTTTCCTGATATTGAACCATACCATGTTGTGGTCACTGGAGGCCCATGTGTCGCCCACCGAGACCTCTGTGACACTTTCTCCATTGGTAAGTATCAGGTCCAGTATTGCCTGATCCCTTGTCGGTTCCAACACCAGTTGCCTGAGGCTTGCTCCTTTCATAGAGTTTAATAGCCTCCTGCTGCTGCCGGAAGCAGAGGTAAGTGTAACCCAATCCACATCGGGCATGTTGAAGTCACCTAGCAATACTGTGTCCCCACGCAAGGTGATATTTTCTATATCTTCGATTATTCCCATATCCAGGTCATCCTGTTGTCTTGGGGGTCTGTAAATTACACCAAGATACAAGCATTTGTCCTTCCCTCTGGCCAAATTAACCCAAAGGGATTCCCCAGTATACTGGACATCTGAGATTCTCGTGACCTTAATGTCATCTTTAGTATATAATGCTACACCCCCTCCCATCCTACCCTCTCTGTCCCGGCGAAGCAAGTTGTAACCCGGTATGACCATGTCCCACCCGTGGGAGTCTGTGAGCCAGGTTTCGGATATCGCCACCACATCCAGGTCGGCATTCCTTATTTCTGTTTCCAATTCCAGGATCTTGTTTCCTAAACTGTGTGCGTTGACGTACATAGCCCTCCATGTTATATTTTTGTTACGTCTCAGTGGGGATATTCCTGCTTGAGCTATTTGAACACCTTTAGCATTGTTTGTGTTATTTGTGCTTTCCTGAGGCCCGGAACCACAATGTGTACTCCCCATATACCCAGAACTACAGTGTGTACTCCCCTTAGACCCGGAATTACAATGTGACCCATAAATATGATGTGACCCTACTCCCAACTCAAAAGTGTGTGCACTCACCCCTGACCCAGACCTAGAATTCCTGTGACTACTTTCCTCAGCCTCAGAAATGTATTGGCATTTTAGTTCGCATGGTATGTTGTTTGCGCCTGTACCCTCCCCCGACTTACCTAGTTTAAAGCCCTGTGGAGTAGGCGGGCTAGGCGGTGTCCAAGGACATTCTTCCCTCTTCTGGTTAGGTGTAGCCCGTCGTGTCCCTGTAGTCCTTGTAATGCTTCTCCATGGTGCAGAAACCCGAAGTTCATCTCCTTGCACCATCCTTGCAGCCAGTCGTTCGCCCTCTGTATTCGATCCTCTCTGGCTCTGCCCTTGCCCCTCACTGGGAGAATCGAGGAGAAGACTACCTGCGCATCCATCCTCCTCAGCTTCTCCCCCAGGGCCCTGAAGTCTTCAGGTATGCTGTCCGGGCTGCTCCTTGCGGTGTCGTTGGTTCCGACGTGGATTAGAACCATGGGGAAGTGGTCTCGGGGCTTGATGAGTCTGTCAATGCAAGCAGTGACATCCTTGCAGAGAAATTTAGACAATATTTTTCTAGGCATTTAAACTAGAAGGTGGGGGTGGTGTATGTACGAAGGACAATTATAGAGACCACCCCCGGCAAAAGAAAAGATGTGATAGTAGTAAAGGCTGCAACATAAGCAATATCAGCAACTCATTTCTTAGTATTGCAACGGAAAGTGAAACGACACAAAAATCCATACGAAAAAGGAGATTATCGCTGGAAAGCGATGACCACAAATGCTCGCAGTCTAAGCAACAAAGTTCATGATCTGCAAGCCCTGATATTAGAGGCAGATCTAGATATTGTTGCTATCACAGAGACATGGTTCAGTGAATCACATGGATGGGATGCAAACATACCGGGATATAATCTTTTTAGGAAGGACAGAGATGGTCATAAAGGTGGAGGAGTAGCTCTCTATGTAAAGATCAATATCCAAGCGACCGAAATGCAAGGGACCTGGGGAGAGGAAGAAGCGATATGGATTGCTCTGAAAAGAGAAGATGGAACTTCTATCTATGTGGGTGTAGTCTACAGACCTCCGACTCAATTGCAGCAAATTGATAAGGATCTGATTGTGGATATCCAAAAGTTTGGAAGGAAAGAGGAGGTTCTGCTGTTGGGAGATTTCAACCTGCCGGATGCGGACTGGAATGTTCCGTCTGCGGAATCGGAAGGAAGTAGGGAGATTGTGGATGTCTTTCAAGAGGCTCTGCTCAGACAAATGGTGACGGAACCCACAAGGGAAAAAGCGATATTGGATCTGGTCCTCACAAATGGAGAGAGTATCTCTAATGTTCGAGTGGGTGCTCACCTGGGTAGTAGCGATCATCAAACGGTTTGGTTTGATATAACGGCTAAAGTGGAGAGCGGTCGCACGATACTTAAAGTCCTAGATTTCAAATGTACGGACTTTAATGCAATGGGAAAGTACCTGAAGAAAGAGCTGTTAGGATGGGAGGACATAAGAGAAGTGGAAAGACAGTGGTCTAAGCTGAAAGGAGCGATAAAAATGGCTACGGACCTTTATGTGAAGAAAATCAATAAAAACAAGAGAAAAAGGAAGCCGATATGGTTCTCCAACCTAGTGGCTGAGAAAATAAAGGCGAAAGAGTTGGCGTTCATGAAATATAAAAAAACCCAAGAAGAGGAGAGCAGAAAGGACTACAGGGTGAAACTGAAAGAAGCCAAGAGAGAGATACGTTTGGCGAAGGCACAGGTGGAAGAACAAATGGCTAAAAATGTAAAAAAGGGAGATAAAAATTTTTTCAGATATATTAGTGAAAGGAGGAAGATAAAAAATGGAATTGCTAGGCTAAAAGATGCTGGGAACAAATATGTGGAGAGTGATGAGGAGAAAGGAAATGTGCTAAACAAATACTTCTGTTCTGTGTTCACAGAAGAAAATCCTGGAGAAGGACCGAGACTGTCTGGCAAAGTTACACGAGAAAATGGAGTAGATTCTGCGCCGTTCACGGAGGAGGGTGTTTATGAGCAACTTGAAAAACTGAAGGTGGACAAAGCGATGGGACCAGACGGGATCCATCCCAGGATACTAAGGGAGCTCAGAGAGGTTCTGGCGAGTCCTATTAAAGACTTGTTCAACAAATCTCTGGAGACGGGAGTGATTCCTGGGGATTGGAGGAGAGCGGATGTGGTCCCTATTCATAAAAGTGGTCACAGGGATGAAGCAGGAAACTACAGGCCGGTGAGCCTCACTTCAGTTGTTGGAAAAATAATGGAAGTGTTGCTGAAAGAAAGGATAGTGTATTTCCTTGAATCTAATGGGTTACAGGATCCGAGGCAACATGGCTTTACAAAAGGTAAATCGTGCCAAACGAACCTGATTGAATTTTTTGATTGGGTGACCAGAGAGCTGGATCGAGGACATATGCTAGATGTAATTTACTTGGATTTCAGCAAAGCCTTTGATACAGTTCCTCATAGGAGGCTGTTGAACAAACTTGAAGGGCTGAAGTTAGGACCCAAAGTGGTGAACTGGGTCAGAAACTGGCTGTCGGACAGACGCCAGAGGATGGTGGTTAATGGAAGTCGCTCGAAGGAAGGAAAGTTGACTAGTGGAGTCCCTCAGGGTTCGGTGCTGGGGCCAATCCTGTTCAATATGTATGTAAGTGACATTGCTGAAGGGTTAGAAGGAAAAGTGTGCCTTTTTGCAGATGATACCAAGATTTGTAACAGAGTAGACACCGAAGAGGGAGTGGAAAATATGAAAAAGGATCTGCAAAAGTTAGAGGAATGGTCTAATGCCTGGCAACTAAAATTCAATGCAAAGAAATGCAGAGTAATGCATTTGGGGATTAATAATAGGAAGGAACCATATATGCTGGGAGGAGAGAAGCTGATATGCACGGACGGGGAGAGGGACCTTGGGTTGATAGTGTCCGAAGATCTGAAGGCGAAAAAACAGTGTGACAAGGCAGTGGCTGCTGCCAGAAGGATTCTGGGCTGTATAAAGAGAGGCGTAGTCAGTAGAAGGAAGAAGGTGTTGATGCCCCTGTACAGGTCATTGGTGAGGCCCCACTTGGAGTATTGTGTTCAGTTTTGGAGACCGTATCTGGCGAAAGACGTAAGAAGACTTGAGGTGGTCCAGAGAAGGGCGACGAAAATGATAGGAGGCTTGCGCCAGAAGACATATGAATGGAAGCCCTGAATATGTATACCCTAGAGGAAAGGAGAGACAGGGGAGATATGATTCAGACGTTCAAATACTTAAAGGGTATTAACGTAGAACAAAATCTTTTCCAGAGAAAGGAAAATGGTAAAACCAGAAGACATAATTTGAGGTTGAGGGGTGGTAGATTCAGGGGCAATGTTAGGAAATTCTACTTTACGGAGAGGGTGGTGGATGCCTGGAATGCGCTCCCGAGAGAGGTGGTGGAGAGTAAAACTGTGACTGAGTTCAAAGAAGCGTGGGATGAACACAGAAGTTTTAGAATCAGAAAATAATATTAAATATTGAACTAGGCCAGTTACTGGGCAGACTTGCACGGTCTGTGTCTGTGTATGGCCGTTTGGTGGAGGATGGGCAGGGGAGGGCTTCAATGGCTGGGAGGGTGTAGATGGGCTGGAGTAAGTCTTAACAGAGATTTCGGTAGTTGGAACCCAAGCATAGTACCGGGTAAAGCTTTGGATTCTTGCCCAGAAATAGCTAAGAAGAAAAAAAAAAAAATTTAAACTGAATCAGGTTGGGCAGACTGGATGGACCATTCGGGTCTTTATCTGCCGTCATCTACTATGTTACTATGTTTAACTAGATTAAGATTCCAAGTTGGACAGGGAAGGTGCAACGGAGGCCTAAGTTGCAGAGCGTCCCATAGGAAATGGAATACGTAGCAAGCTTAGCAAAAACTTTCAAGATGCCATACAAGATGAGAAAATCCAAGTCGCGAAGCACCACAGTTTCAGGATCAGGGCGCAGTTTGGAATGGCATGCCCGAGCCACGAAAGAAGAGGTTGATGCCTCCTTAACAGCAGTTGCCGAATCAAACACACGCTTAGGACAAAATCCACACATCGATCCTGAACATCCTTCAGGACCACTCCCCCGTCACTGGGGAGAGAAGTGCACTTTGTGACCTGCACCACCAAGGAATCCACTGTTGGAGAAGCAAAGCGCTTGTTAAAGGCATCCACCATGGGATAAAGCCACGCCATGGATCAAAGATGAGATTGAAACAGTACATACATTTGGTGTATTTTGGTTTGCCACTATACACATGCGTCCCTTTGGAAAACCATCAAAAATAGTGTACCTTTTATCATAACAGTGTGCCCTATTTCCAAATAGTTCACACTAGAGAATGACATGGTGACTGTTACCCGTGGCAGCCCCCTCCCTCCTTATTGTCAAAGTCCAGGCATCTCCTTCCCTTCCTCTCACCTTTGCTGGCGATTTTCATTGACTCTGAACGGCACGAGCCTTTAAACAAGTCACTTGCGGCTGCCTGAAACTTCTCCTCTGAAGCAACCAGAAACAGGAAGTTGCTTGAGATGTTTCGGCAGACGGACCCAACTTGAGAAAAAGGCTTGGGCGCTCAGAGACAATGAAAATTGCCAATGAAGGTGAGGAGAAGGGAGGGAGAGGGCTACTGGACCACGCAAAGGGCACTGAAGGGAAGTGGAGAGAGAGGAACAGACGCTGAAGGAAAGTGGGTAGGAGAGAGGGAAGCACATACTGGATTGAAGGAGAGGATAAAGGAAAAAGGGAACATGCTGGATTGGGGAGACAGATACCAGATCAGAGGTGAGAAAAGGAGGAGAGAAATGCTAAAAATCACCTAGGGGAGGGAAGGAAAAATGGAAGGGAAGAAGACAGATGCCAGACTATGGGGGGAGCGGAGGGAAGAAGATAGGTGCCAGACCAATGGGAAGAGGATGAAGAGAGAGATGGAAGGGAGAGGCACAGTAACAGAGAAGATGCCATATGGAAGAGGCAGAGAGAAGGCAGACAATGGATGGAAAGAACAGAATGATAAGATGATGAAATCGGAAACCAGACAACAAAGGTAGGAAAACATTTATATTTCTTTTCTTTGCTTTAGGATAAAGTAGTATACTAGTTGTGTTGATAAACATTTATAAACAAAGCCCTGCCAGCTGAAGATATCTTCCTCTAGTTTAGCAGCCAGAACTCTGATTTATAAAATGACAATTGCACAGAATATTGTTTCTTTTTGTACTTTAATAAAATAAGTTCAGTATAAAACTATTTGAGGCTTGTGCAGATGGGATCAGGTGGTTTGCAGGGATCAGACAGAGATGGGGACCAAGCTTACGGGGCGGAGACAAATTTTTTCCCTGCGTCATTCTCTAGTTCACAAAAATTAAGATGAATTAAAATAAAACAAGAAATTAAACAAAACATATTTTTTTGAGATGTTTGTACAGTTATATTTGTTAATTTGTCCCCTCCCCTTTTATATTTTTTTATATTGTAAACTTCTTAGATTATAACTCCGGTTTTATATTTGCGGCATATCAAATAAATTGAAATTGAACAAAAATTTTCACCCTGTCCATCCCTAGGAATTAATGTTTTGTTACATTCAATACATGAAAAAAAGTTTCACTTCAGCATGTGTTCTCTGCTGTATTTCAGGTTCACCTTTTGTTGAAACCTTTTCTACACTGACAATATGAAAAGGGTTTCACCCTGAGGTGGATTATCATGATATATAATAATAAATGATATATCTTACCAAAGCTTTTTCCAGCAGTGTCACGTAGAATGGATTTCTTCCCTTTCCTCTCTCCCTGGTGTAGCTTAAAAGTTATTTGGTCACTGTTTTTACTTAGTAAGGGTCTCTCTTCTCTCAGCTGTCTCTGGAGCTCAGAGATGTTTGTGAGTTCCCTGTCACTTTTCTCACACTCAGTGACTGCATCCAGGAAGTCTCTTACAGGGTCTCTCGACTCCTTCTCCAATTCCTGTTGATAATTCTTCGTGTTTCTACTCTCATTCCTTTGTGAAATATTCTCACTGACATTTCCTGATTGTCTTGAGATATGTTCAATTTCTATAAGACATTTTTCTTGATTCTCCTCCCTCTTCGTCTCCTGCATTTCCTCAGTATCTGTGGGATAGAAACAAAAGACGGTAATTATGTATTACTAACTATGCGCTATTAACAATCAAGAAACACAGTTTTCTGGGCTCACACGACTACACGGGATTTCTGATGTTAAGAAATTCTGCGACATAGCACAAGTCTTCAAATCTTTGTTTTTTTAAATTAGGTTATGAAACTAATTTTCCAAATAGCAACAAATGCAAAAATAACAATCAAAGAAAGGCATAACAGCAACAAATACAGTCCGCAAACACAGCCAAAGTCTTGTTCCTGCCTATAACCACCTCTGATCGCATGTTCCCTCTCTAACAAAATTCTGGAGCTGTATGAGATCCAAAATTACATAAATAAACTTTTTGTTCTGAAAACAAGTACAAAAGTTATACGATAACTCCAAAAAGAAGGATACTCTCAAAGAAACAATCCAAAACATAAGAAAAAGAAAAGATTTCAATCTAGCCCGTCTATTTTTAATCATTTTCTAATATTTATTAATTATACTTGACATTATTGCCCTTCTGTTAGGGACCAAACAGCACAGTTTATGATAGAGACGTTTAAATACCTACGTAATGTAAATGTGCTTGAGTCAAGTCTTTCATTTGAAAGGAAACTCTGCAATGAGAGGGCATAGGATGAAGAGGTGGTGATAGGCTCCAGAGTAATCTGAGGAAATACTTTTTTACAGAAAGGGTGGTAGATGCATGGAACAGACTCCTGCAAGAGGTGGTGGAAAAGCACAGTTACTTACCGTAACAGGTGTTATCCAGGGACAGCAGGCATATATTCTCACATGTGGGTGACGTCATCTACGGAGCCCCGATGCGGACAGCTTTTTCAAGCAAACTTGATTGAAGATTTTAAGTTTGCTCTGCTGTTCCACGCATGCGTGCCTTCCTGCTCCACTAGAGGGCGCATCTACTCCTCGTGGTCTCCAGTTCACATAACCAGCAAAGAAGCCAACCTCGGGGAGGCAGGCGGGTTGTGAGAATATATGCCTGCTGTCCCTGGATAACACCTGTTACGGTAAGTAACTGTGTTTTATCCCAGGACAAGCAGGCATGATATTCTCACATGTGGGTGACCTCCAAGCTAATTGAAAAGGGATGGAGGGAAGTTGGCAATTTAGGCGAATAGATTATGCAATACCGATTGGCCAAAATGGCCATCGCTCCTGGACAATGTATCCAGGCAGTAGTGGGAGGTGAAAGTATGAACCGAAGACCACGTGGCAGCCTTGCAGATTTCCTCAATGGGTGTGGATCAGAGGAAAGCTACGGAGGCTGCCATCGCTCGGACTTTATGTCCCGTTACTCGACCATGCAGCGCGAGACCAGCCTGAGCGTAGCAAAAAGAATTACAAGCAGCCAACCAGTTGTACAAGGTGCGCTTGGAAACTGGGAGACCCAGTCGGTTAGGGTCGAAGGACAAAAACAATTGTGGGGCTGTCCGATGAGACTGAGTTCGTTGGAGGTAAAAAGCCAATGCTTTCTTACAATCAAGCGTGTGTAGCGCCGTCTCTCCGGGGTGAGAGTGGGGCTTGGGGAAAAATACTGGCAAGACGATGGACTGGTTGAGATGAAAATCAGACACCACTTTAGGTAAGAACTTAGGGTTAGTGCGGAGGACCACCTTGTCATGATGGAATACAGTGAAAGGTGGGTCCGCCACCAGCGCCTGTAGCTCGCTAACAAAGTTATCAGTTATCCAAATAGCTTTGGATTTCATAATGTTCAGTTTCAGACGGTGACTCTCAAGCCAATCAGCAATTCTCTGTAAACCAATATTAAATGATGACAAGTCTGGGTAGATGCTAACTGAATATCATCTGCAAAGAAGTGCACAGAAATGCCAAGTTCTAGGGTGAGAAGAGCTAGAGGGCTTGGGAATGGGTTAAATAATAGAGGAGACGACACTGAATCCTGGGGCAAGTTGTAGCTAGAGATTCTCACTTACAAGGACTTGCTTTCCAGGCAGGTAAATTAAATGAATGGTTGGATAACATTATTATGCAATCTTCATCCTATTTTAGTTTTAGAAAATTAGTAAAAACTAATTTGTTTAATTGATTTGTAACCTAAGGATTTACTGTTTTCACTTTTTATGAAGGATGTATGTTATTTGATGATTTTATATTGTATTTTATTCTCTGAATGTCCAGTACTTCTTATTGTAAACCGCCTCAAACTACTATGGGCTTATTATTTTATCCTTTTCCTTTGCAGAAAAACAATTTTTTATACATATAACATGTATTCTGCATGTTCAGCAGGATATAATTTCTCATAATCCCCACTCACCCTCCTTGGGAGCTGCTTCTCTATTAAGCAGTAGACAAAACCGAGGTAGCTCCTGTGTGAAGACACAGAATGGGAAAAATGATGTATTCAAGGTCTGCAGCTCACGAGAGCTCTACAAACTTCTATGGCTTTGCAAACCTTTTAGTATGTTGGGCTCCATCAGATGACATCATGCACTTGTGAGGACTTATATCCTGCTGTCTGTACAGATAAGAAATTGGTTTTACTCAGCTGTATTCAATAACATCTCTTCTTACTCGGTATAGTAGTTATTAATACTCAGCTGTATTCAGTAATATTTCCTCTTACTCGTTATAGTTATTATTACTCAGTTATACTCTATATTATATCTCCTCATACTCTATATATAGTAGTAGCAATTATTACTCACCAGTACTCTGCAATACCTCCTCTTACTCGGTATAATTTATTTTATTCATTCAATTTTCTATCCCGTCCTCCCAAAAGCCCAAAACGGGTTACAAGTTTACATACATAATCAAGGTTAGCAACAAGGTTACAAGTTGACATATATACTAGCGGTTAGGCACATTCTTCATACAGCAGTGAGACAATTTCTATACACAGCTCCTGTGTGAAGACACAGAATGGGAAAAATGATGTATTCAAGGTCTGCAAGCTCACGAGAGCTCTACAAACTTCTATGGCTTTGCAAACCTTTTAGTATGACATCATGCAATTGTGAGGACTTATATCCTGATGTCTGTACAGATAAGAAATTGGTTTTACTCAGCTGTATTCAATAACATCTCTTCTTACTCGGTATAGTAGTTATTAATACTCAGCTGTATTCAGTAATATTTCCTCTTACTCGTTATAGTTATTATTACTCAGTTATACTCTATATTATATCTCCTCATACTCTATATATAGTAGTAGCAATTATTACTCACCAGTACTCTGCAATACCTCCTCTTACTCGGTATAATTAATTTTATTCATTCAATTTTCTATCCCGTCCTCCCAAAAGAGCCCAAAACGGGTTACAAGTTTACATACATAATCAAGGTTAGCAACAAGGTTACAAGTTGACATATATACTAGCGGTTAGGCACATTCTTCATACAGCAGTGAGACAATTTCTATACACAGCATGAGAGATCAAATACACATTTTGGGACCTAAGTACAGTAGTAAGACAATCGTTAAGGCACTCTAACGATGTGAGCACATGAAGTAGAGAGACACATCCAAGCATAGCCTAAAAACAAAAACAGGCATTGGGACTTAATGACAGCCACAATTCGAATGGTAAGGCACCTTCAACGACATGGGCACAACTCTTATGGAAGTAGATTTAGACAACTGGTTTAGGGTTGGGGAGTGTCTTTATGGGCAATAATTAGGTAAAAAAGTGGGTTTTTTACCGCTTTCCTGAAGTTTAATAAACCTGCCAGTGATCCAATAGTATAGTAGTTAATACTCAGCTGTACTAGAGAGTTATTATTACTCAACTGTACTCCAATACCTCTCCTTACTCTGTATAGTAGTTACTACTCACCAGTACACTGTAATACCTCCTCTTACTCTGTATAATAATTATTACTCAGTTGTACTGAACGTCATTCTGTACAGTATTTGGTTACTCACCTGAGTATGAATGTCTAACTTCTCTCTCTCCCGACTCCTGGGGATCCTGGATATTTGGCTCTCCGTCTTGTTTAATCCATGATAATAGATCAGGACTTATCCTTATATAGCCTGTTTCCAGAAAGAAACATGAAAACTGAGTTACACTTCCCTTTTATTCAAAGAAAAATATGCAGCAGGAGTTCCCAAGGGATTGGCAACGCCTTTATGTAGAGATTCACCTCAGGCAAGGTTCAGCAGATACAGCTTGACATAACATCTGAACAATATTACAATAAATAAATACAATAAGTGGAAGAGTCTCTAATGTTCGTGATAAAACCCAAAGGGCTGCTATCACAAAGAAACATGATGGCAGATAAAGGCCAAATGGCCCATCTAGTCTGCCCATCCGCAGTAACCATGATCTCTTTCTCTCTCCGAGAAATCCCACGTGCCTATCCCAGGCCCTTTTGAATTCAGACACAAAAAGGCGAGTCATTCTTTTTAAAAAAAAAACAAAACCCCAAACACACATGCAAATAAGGTTCATTGAGTCGCGGAGGGTCACTAAGGACTAGATCTAAAATAGCTCCCCTTCATTGGTTCCTGGACTAGTTGCTCCAAGAAGCAGTCAGTTAATTACATCTAGGACTTTTACCTCCCTTCCCTTGTACTTCCTGACCTAAAATTTGTCCAGAAATAACTCATATTTATACTGTTGCCCAATTTGCAATATGATTTTATAAGCAAAGGAAGGCAGAGGCTGCATTCACATCATGCTCCTATGATTCAGGCCAAATAATATAAATATTTGTTTTTACACTGGTCAAACTTTTACAAACTTCTGCTCAGTCTAAGATGGGATACCAGTCCTGAGTTTTATTTTCAGTTCTCTTTCCTTCACTCGTAATTATTTTTACTTTTTTGTTTGGATAAAGGCAACCTTTTGCCCCCCTGCACTTTTCAAGCAAGCATCTTTTCTCTCGGAGCTACATCCGCAACAAAAAGCCTCTAGTGAGCTGCATAAATCAGATTTTCAAAGGACACTGGGATCGGAAAATACAAAACATTTGTTATGTCGTCTGCATAGTAGAAATATTTTATTTGTGCGGGATCTAGATTGGTTCCAAAGGATTGAACTAGGAGATTGAACATAGATGGTGAAAACGGGGATCCTTGGGGACTCTGCTGGGAAGGTTCTCCCTGGAAAAGCGGAGACTTAGAGGAGACATGATAGAAACCTTCAAAATCCTGAGGGGCATAGAGAAGGTGGACAGGGACAGATTCTTCAGACTGTGGGGAACCACAAGTACAAGGGGTCACTCGGAGAAATTGAGAGGGGATAGGTTTAGAACAAATGCGAGGAAGTTTTTTTACCCAGAGGGTGGTGGACACATGGAATGCGCTTCTGGAGGTTGTGATAGGCCAAAGCACACTACAGGGTTTCAAGGAAGGTTTAGATAGGTTCCTAAAAGATGAGGGAATTGAGGGTTACAGATAGATGTAGAGGTAGGTTACAGAAATGGTCAGGAACCACTTCACAGGTCACAGACCTGATGGGCCGCCACAGGAGCAGACAGCTGGGCGCGATGGACCTCTGGTCTGACCCAGTGGTGGCAACTTCTTATGTTCTTAAGGTGCGAGCTTATCAGAATGTTTGCCATCCTTATGTACCACTTAGTGTCACATGGTTAGGCAGCTTTGGAACCAGAAGACTGGGCCACTAAATAGAAAATAACTGAAAATCTCGGACATTTCATCAAAGTCTAGGTTCAAGTTTAAGTTTATTTTAATTTGATGAGTCGCTTAATTTAATTTTTACTAAGCGAGTTACAGCATAAAAACAGAAAACCAACAAACAACATTTATTTTAACATAACATTTAAAAATTTTAAAACAATAGTTAAGACCAACAGACTTACAGACCAACCGAGACACTAGGTAAAAAAAAGGGCAGAACTACAATTCAATACTTTTAGAGTGTAGGAAAGAACCATAAGTGGAAAAACATTAGGAGGGGAGAGGTCAAATGCACTGCTTAGGTCAAATTGGATTATGATCACGCTGTGACCCTTGCTCAGTAGTTCTTTAACTTAAGTTACTAGCACTGCGACTACCATCTCTGTGTTGTTTTTTCCTGAATCCCAATTGTGAAGGGTGAAGTATACTGAAACATTGGAAGTAGCATTCCAGTTCTTCTATGACATATCCCTCCATCATTTTGATGAATGGGGATGGAAGCTACTGGTTGATAACTGGTCACATCAGAAGGACTTAGTTTTTTTGGGTTCTTGGGGATGGGCATCAAGATAATTCCACCTCCTGATTTGTGGAAAAGGCCAGTTTTTACATGATAATTGAGTCGCTGGGTTATTTTACCAGCAGTTGCTGGGGTGGCTGCTTTGATCAGAAAAGGCGAGCAGGTGCTGAGTATGCTCTGGAGTATTTTAGGAGGAGCTATTTTGCGTCTTTGAATGTAATCTCTTCCAACATCTGTCTGCTGGCATTTCCATAGGTGGTTTTGTTGCAGTGGGTTTAGCTGGATTGGTAGGGGGGAGCTGCTCTCATAAGGATTGAATCTTTGTTTTAAAATGGTCGGCTGATTCTGGTGCTGTTGCCATTTGGCGATCTTATTTGTGCTGCTTAGGTTATCCAATACTGAGAACAGTTTATTGATTTTAAGCTTATCTTCTGTACTGATCTGTTTAGGGTAGTACTCTTTCTTCTTTTGCATCAATAGTGATTTATATTCTAGGATTTTCTGGCGCCACTTAGGGCTCATAAAACCATAAGAATTGCCGCTGCTGGATCAGACCGGTGGTCCATCATGCCCAGAAGTCCGCTCATGCGGCAGCCTTCTGGTCAAAGACCAGCGCCGTAACTGAGACTAGCCCTACCTGTGTATGTTCTGGTTCAGCAGGAACTTGTCTAATTTTGTCTTGAATCCCTGGAGCGTTCCAGTTTTCTACCACTCTCTGGGTGAAGAAGAACTTCCTTACGTTTCTACGGAATCTATCCCCTTTCAATTTTAGAGAGAGCCCTCTTGTTCTCCCTACCTTGGAGAGGGTGAACAACCTGTCCTTATCTACTAAGTCTATTCCCTTCAGTACCTTCAATGTTTTGATCATGTCCCCTCTCAGTCTCCTCTTTTCAAGGGAGAAGAGGCCCAGTTTCTAATCTCTCACTGTACGGCAATTCCTCCAGCCCCTTAACCATCTTAGTCGCTTTTCTCTGGACCCTTTCGAGTAGTACCGTGTCCTTCTTCATGTATGGCGACCAGTGCTGGACGCAGTACTCCAGGTAAGGACGCACCATGGCCCGGTACAACGGCATGATAACCTTCTCCGATCTGTTCGTGATCCCCTTCTTTATCATTAGGGCATTAACGCGCGGAATAGCACGTGCTGAATTGCCCCGTGCGAGGACAAGTGTTTACACCAGTAATACTCCTATCAGCAAGCTCTTTTTAGGGACATAAGTGCTGAGTCGAGCCACTTCTCTGATGATCTTTGGATTCTTTTGCTACATTTGAACAGGGCTAGTTTGTTTAGGATTTGTTCGTTGATCATTTTCCAGTGGTCCAGTAGGTCCTGGTCAGGGATGGGGAGGGATAGCAATGAGTTATCTATTTTATTCCAGTATGATTCAGGTGCTACTTTGTTTCCATAATAAGAGGCTACTTGGGGGTCAGTTTGGTTATTGTATTTAGTGTATTATGTATTTATTGATTAATTTCCAAAACTTTTATTATTAATTTTCTTCCTAACCTTGGTAGGTCTTCATAAGATTTCTATATATTTTTAATGCTTTCATGTATTTGATCCCATTATTCATTCTTATAGTTTCTTTGTTTTTCTTATGTTTGAGTCTTCCTTTAATCATTAATATAGTTTGCAAATTTCTTTATTTAATCATTAATATAGTTTGTATCAATTTCATTTTTTTTTCTAAGCATGGTTATTCAATAGCCAATGATTTTGTGTTTTTTAATGTATAGTAATAAAGTTTTATAGGTATACAGATATAGTTACATTTCACTGCTTTATTTATATTCTCCACTCCCTCTGGTTATCCTTTGCATTCCATTGTACACATCTGGTATTATTAACTGATGATTGAATAATTGAGTTTATCATAATTTTACAGGCTTTATTTTCTAATGTATATCCATGTATGTTTTAATTTTGTATCATCATATCATCAATGACTTTTAGTTTAGTTTTCTGGCATTTTCAATGTTGTACATGATATGAAGAATTTGATGTCACCATCTACTTTTGATTAGTATCATTTTTCATGTACATTCATTTCTCTTCTCTTTTTATCTGTTTTAATTTATTCTGATTTAAATGTGTAAGTGTATATTTATGATATGATTTGCAAATGTAAAGTTAATTTTTTTAATACTATGTTTTTAGACTCCTGAGGCAGAGCCATTTTGGGCCGAAACACGAGCGTGTCAAGTCTTTTTATTTAACAAATGAGATTGAACACCATTCAGTCACCTTCGTTGTTTTTCTTTTGCTTTCACGTCCTGTGTCTTCTGCGTTCCTTGCATGTCATCATGCATAATTTAGATAGGTCACTCTTTATAATTTTATTTTATTGCAACCATTCTCAAATATCATTCACATGTCTAACAATTAAAAATGTAATTTGCATGGGTTTTCATACTTAAAATTAAAAAAAAGATTACTATACATAGTAACATAGTAGATGACGGCAGATAAAGACCCGAATGGTCCATCAAGTCTGCCCAACCTGATTCAATTTAAATTTTTTCTTCTTAACTATTTCTGGGCAAGAATCCAAAGCTTTACCTGATACTGTGCTTAGGTTCCAACTGCCGAAATCTCTGTTAAGACTTACTCCAGCCCATCTACACTCTCCCAGCCATTGAAGCCCTCCCCTGCCCATCCTCCACCAAACAGCCATACACAGACACAGACCGTGCAAGTCTGCCCAGTAACTGGCCTAGTTCAATATTTAATATTATTTTCTGATTCTAAATCTTCTGTGTTCATCCCACGCTTCTTTGAACTCAATCACAGTTTTACTCTCCACCACCTCTCTCGGGAGCGCATTCTAGGCATCCACTACCCTCTCCGTAAAGTAGAATTTCCTAACATTGCCCCTGAATCTACCACCCCTCAACCTCAAATTATGTCCTCTGGTTTTACCATTTTCCTTTCTCTGGAAAAGATTTTGTTCTATGTTAATACCCTTCAAGTATTTGAACGTCTGAATCATATCTCCCTTGTCTCTCCTTTCCTCTAGGGTATACATATTCAGGGCTTCCAGTCTCTCCTCATATGTCTTCTGGCACAAGCCTCCTACCATTTTCGTCGCCCTCCTCTGGACCGCCTCAAGTCTTCTTACGTATTTCGCCAGATACGATCTCCAAAACTGAACACAATCCAAGTGGGGCCTCACCAATGACCTGTACAGGGGCCATCAACACCTTCTTCCTTTTACTGACTCCGCCTCTCTTTATACAGCCCAGCATCCTTCTGGCAGCAGCCACTGCCTTGTCACACTGTTTTTTCGCCTTTAGATCTTCGGACACTATAACCCCAAGATCCCTCTCCCCGTCCATGCATATCAGCTTCTCTCCTCCCAGCATATACAGTTCCTTCCTATTATTAATCCCAAAATTCATTACTCTGCATTTCTTTGCATTGAATTTTAGTTGCCAGGCATTAAGACCATTCCTCTAACTTTTGCAGATCCTTTTTCATATTTTCCACTCCCTCTTCGGTGTCTACTCTGTTACAAATCTTGGTATCATCTGCAAAAAGGCACACTTTTCCTTCTAACCCTTCAGCAATGTCACTCACAAACATATTGAACAGGATTGGCCCCAGCACCGAACCCTGAGGGACTCCACTAGTCACCTTTCCTTCCTTCGAGCGACTTCCATTAACCACCACCCTCTGGCGTCTGTCCGACAGCCAGTTTCTGACCCAGTTCACCACTTTGGGTCCTAACTTCAGCCCTTCAAGTTTATTCAACAGCCTCCTATGAGGAACTGTATCAAAGGCTTTGCTGAAATCCAAGTAAATTACATCTAGCATATGTCCTCAATCCAGCTCTCTGGTCACCCAATCAAAAAATTCAATCAGGTTCGTTTGGCACGATTTACCTTTTGTAAAGCCATGTTGCCTCGGATCCTGTAACCCATTAGATTCAAGGAAATACACTATCCTTTCCTTCAGCAACACTTCCATTATTTTTCCAACAACTGAAGTGAGGCTCACCGGCCTGTAGTTTCCTGCTTCATCCCTGTGACCACTTTTATGAATAGGGACCACATCCGCTCTCCTCCAATCCCCAGGAATCACTCCCGTCTCCAGAGACAAGTCTTTAATAGGACTCGCCAGAACCTCTCTGAGCTCCCTTAGTATCCTAGGATGGATCCCGTATGGTCCCATCGCTTTGTCCACCTTCAGTTTTTCAAGTTGCTCATAAACACCCTCCTCCGTGAACGGCGCAGAATCTACTCCGTTTTCTCGTGTAACTTTGCCAGACAGTCTCAGTCCTTCTCCAGGATTTTCTTCTGTGAACACAGAACAGAAGTATTTGTTTAGCACATTTGCTTTCTCCTCATCACTCTCCACATATTTGTTCCCAGCATCTTTTAGCCTAGCAATTCCATTTTTTATCTTCCTCCTTTCACTAATATATCTGAAAAAATTTTTATCTCCCTTTTTTACATTTTTAGCCATTTGTTCTTCCGCCTGTGCCTTCGCCAAACGTATCTCTCTCTTGGCTTCTTTCAGTTTCACCCTGTAGTCCTTTCTGCTCTCCTCTTCTTGGGTTTTTTTTATATTTCATGATCGCCAACTCTTTCGCCTTTATTTTCTCAGCTACTAGGTTGGAGAGCAATATCGGCTTCCTTTTTCTCTTGTTTTTATTGATTTTCTTCACATAAAGGTCCGTAGCCATTTTTATCGCTCCTTTCAGCTTAGACCACTGTCTTTCCACTTCTCTTATGTCCTCCCATCCTAACAGCTCTTTCTTCAGGTACTTTCCCATTGCATTAAAGTCCGTACGTTTGAAATCTAGGACTTTAAGTATCGTGCGGCCATTCTCCACTTTAGCCGTTATATCAAACCAAACCGTTTGATGATCGCTACTTCCCAGGTGAGCACCCACTTGAACATTAGAGATACTCTCTCCATTTGTGAGGACCAGATCCAATATCGCTTTTTCCCTTGTGGGTTCCGTCACCATTTGTCTGAGCAGAACCTCTTGAAAGGCATCCACAATCTCCCTACTTCTTTCCGATTCCGCAGACGGAACATTCCAGTCCGCATCCGGCAGGTTGAAATCTCCCAACAGCAGAACCTCCTCTTTCCTTCCAAACTTTTGGATATCCACAATCAGATAAGAACATAAGAACATAAGAAATGCCTCTGCTGGGTCAGACCTGAGGTCCATCGCGCCCAGCAGTCCGCTCACACGGCGGCCCAACAGGTCCAGGACCTGTGCAGTAAATTTCTATCTATACCCCTCTATCCCCCTTTCCAGCAGGAATTTGTCCAATCCTTTCTTAAACCCCAGTACCGTACTCTGCCCTATAACGTCCTCTGGAATTGCATTCCAGGCATCCACCACACGTTGTGTAAAGAAGAACTTCCTAGCATTTGTTCTGAATTTGTCCCCTTTCAACTTTTCCGAATGCCCTCTTGTTTTTTTATTTTCTGAAAGTTTGAAGAATCTGTCTCTCTCTACTCTCTCTATGCCCCTCATGATCTTATAAGTCTCTATCATATCCCCTCTTAATCTCCTCTTTTCCAGGGAGAAAAGTCCTAGTTTTTCCAATCTCTCAGCATATGAAAGGCTTTCCATCCCCTTAATCAGTCGTGTCGCTCTCCTCTGAACTCTCTCGAGTAACGCCATATCCTTCTTAAGGTACGGTGACCAATACTGGACGAAGTACTCAAGATGTGGATGCACCATTGCCCGATACAGCGGCAGGATAACTTCTTTCATTCTGGTTGTAATACCCTTCTTGATTATACCTAGCATTCTATTCGCTCTCTTAGCGGCAGCTGCGCACTGTGCCGTCGGCTTCATTGTCATGTCCACCATCACTCCCAAGTCCCTTTCTTGGGTACTCTCAGTCAATAACATCCCTCCCATCGTATAATTATACCTCGGGTTTTTGCTTCCCACATGCAATACTTTACACTTCTCAACATTGAATTTCATCTGCCATCTCTCTGCCCATTCTCCTAGTATGTCCAAGTCTCTTTGCAATTTTTCGCAGTCCTCCTTTGTCCGAGCTCCACTAAATAGTTTGGTGTCGTCTGCAAATTTTATTATCTCACACTTCGTCCCTGTTTCTAGATCATTTATGAATATGTTAAAAAGCAGCGGCCCGAGCACCGAGCCCTGCGGAACACTACTCGTGACCTTTCTCCAGTCTGAGTAGTGGCCCTTCACCCCTACCCTCTGTTTCCTACCTTCTAACCAGTTTCTGATCCATCTATGCACGTCTCCATCCACCCCATGGTTCCTCAGTTTCCGGAGTAGACGTTCATGAGGCACCTTGTCAAAGGCTTTCTGGAAATCTAGGTATATGATGTCTATGGGGTCTCCTCTGTCCATCTGTTTGTTAATTCCTTCGAAGAAGTGCAATAAGTTAGTCAGGCACGATCTCCCCCTGCAGAAGCCATGTTGGCTGGTTATCAGAAGTTCGTTTCTTTCAAAATGTTCATCGATGTTTTCTTTTATCAGTGCTTCCGCCATTTTCCCCGGAACCGAGGTCAGACTCACCGGTCTGTAGTTTCCCGGGTCACCCCTTGATCTCTTTTTAAAGATGGGCGTAACGTTGGCTATCTTCCAATCCTCCGGAATCACACCTGTTTTCAGAGATAGGTTGCAAATTTGCTGCAGTACTTCTGCTATTTCTTCCTTTAGTTCCTTCAGAACCCTTGGGTGGATTCCATCCGGACCCGGCGATTTGTCAGTTTTTAGTTTTTCTATCTGCCTGCGCACATCACCAAGGCTCACTTCCATGGTAGTTAACTTTTATGCTTGATTTCCATTGAAGATTTGTTCAGGTTCCAGTATGTTGGTTGTGTCTTCGCTTCTGGACAGTGTATCCAGACAGTAGTGAGAGGTGAAAGTATGAACCGAAGACCACGTGGCAGCCTTGCAGATATCCTCAATAGGCGTGGACCTGAGGAAAGCTACCGAAGCTGCCATCGCTCGGACTTTATGTCCCGTAACTCGACCATGCAGTGCGAGACCAGCCTGAGCGTAGCAGAAAGAAATGCAAGCAGCCAACCAGTTGGACAAGGTGCGCTTGGAAACTGGGCGTCCCAACCTATTAGGGTCAAAGGACAAAAACAATTGTGGAACTGTACGATGAGACTGAGTGCGTTGAAGGTAGAAAGCCAACGCCCTCTTGCAGTCAAGAGTGTGGAGCGCCACCTCTCCAGGGTGAGAGTGGGGCTTGGGAAAGAACACAGGCAGAACAATGGACTGGTTGAGATGAAAATCAGATATCATCTTAGGCAAAAACTTAGGGTGAGTGCGGAGGACCACCTTGTCGTGGTGGAATACCGTGAAAGGTGGGTCCGCCACCAAGGCCTGCAGCTCGCTAACCCTCCGAGCAGAAGTGAGAGCGAGTAGGAAGATCACTTTCCAAGTGAGGAACTTAAGATGACACTTATCCATAGGCTCAAATGGAGGTTTCATCAGTTGAGCTAGAACCACATTAAGATCCCAAACCACCGGAGGCGGTTTGAGGGGAGGATGAATATTCAAAAGCCCCTTCATGAAACGGGAAACCAAGGGATGGAGTGAAAGAGCCTTCCCTTCCAGGGGCTGATGAAAGGCAGCAATGGCGCTGAGATGGACTCGAATGGAATTGGTCTTCAGGCCAGAGTGAGATAAATGGAGCAAATAGCACAGGTACCGTAACAGGTGTTATCCAGGGACAGCAGGCATATATTCTCACATGTGGGTGACGTCAACTACGGAGCCCCAGGGCGGACAGCATTTCAAGCAAACTTGATTGAAGTTTCAAGTTTGCTACACTGCACCACGCATGTGCATGCCTTCTTGCCCACTAGAGGGCGCATCCCCACTTCGTGGTCCTTAGTTCCATAACCACCAAAGAAGCCATCCCCGGGGAGGAGGGCGGGTTGTGAGAATATATGCCTGCTGTCCCTGGATAACACCTGTTACGGTAAGTAACTGTGCTTTATCCCAGGACAAGCAGGCATGATATTCTCACATGTGGGTGACCTCCAAGCCAACTAAAAAAGGGCAGGTGGGAGGATGGCAATTTAGGAAAACAGGTTACGTAACACCGACTGGCCAAACCGTCCGTCGCTTCTGGACAAAGTATCCAGACAGTAGTGGGAGGTGAACGTATGAATCGAAGACCAAGTGGCAGCTTTACATATGTCCTCCACAGGAGTAGATCGGAGGAAAGCAACAGAAGCTGCCATCGCCCTGACCTTATGCCCCGTGACTCGACCATGGAGCGCGAGACCAGCCTGAGCGTAGCAAAAAGAAATACAAGCAGCTAGCCAATTGGACAAGGTGCGCTTGGAAATAGGATGTCCCAGCCGATTAGGGTCAAAGAACAAAAACAATTGAGGAACCTTCCGATGAGACTTGGTACGTTGGAGATAAAAGGCCAACGCCCTCTTACAGTCAAGCGTGTGAAGCGCCGCCTCACCAGGATGAGAGTGGGGCTTCGGGAAGAACACCGGAAGAACAATGGACTGATTGAGGTGGAAATCAGACACAACCTTAGGCAAAAATTTAGGATGGGTGCGAAGAACCACCTTGTCATGATGAAACACAGTAAAAGGTGGATCCGCAACCAAAGCCTGAAGCTCACTAATCCGACGAGCGGACGTGAGCGCAAGAAAAAAGACCACCTTCCAAGTGAGAAACTTAAGATGAGATTTGTCGATAGGTTCAAAAGGAGGCTTCATCAGTTGAGCTAAGACCACATTAAGATCCCAAACTACAGGAGGAGGTTTCAGAGGAGGATGAACATTCACGAGACCCCTCATGAAATGAGATACCAGAGGATGAATAGAAAGAGACCGACCCTCGATATGCCGATGGAACGCCGCAATGGCACTGAGATGCACCCGAATGGAAGTTGTCTTCAGCCCAGACTTAGACAAATGCAACAAATATTCCAGCACCGAAGACACTGGAACCGAACTCGGGTCCAGATGGTTCGAGGAGCACCAGGATGAAAATCTGGTCCACTTCTGGAAATAACAAAGCCTAGTCGAGACCTTGTGCGAGGCTTCCAAAATCTCCCTCGCCGACTGAGAAACAGGAACCGAAGTCAAGGGGAAAGGAACCAAGCGGTCAGATGTAAAGACTGAAGATTGGGATGTAACAGCGAACCCCGACTCTGAGACAGCAGAGAGGGAAAAACAGGCAGAAGCAGAGGTTCCCTTACACTGAGTTGAAGAAGCAGGGAGAACCAGTGCTGTCTGGGCCAATGAGGTGCAATGAGAATCATAGTGGCTCTGGTCGATTTGAGATGTACCAACGTTCTCAAGATCAGAGGAAAAGGAGGGAACGCATAAAGGAACCTCCCCTCCCAGTCGAGAAGGAAGGCATCGGCCTCGAGACGGTCCCGGGAGTACATCCGAGAACAATAGAGGGGCAGTTTGTGAGTCTCCGGGGAGGCAAACAGATCCACCTGAGGAGTCCCCCAGCGGTCGAAGACCTCGCGTAGAACCCGGGAGTTCAGCGACCACTCGTGCGGCTGGAGAAGACGACTGAGTTTGTCTGCCAGACAGTTCCTCTCTCCCTGAATGTAAACCGCACGCAGGAATATGTTCTGGGAGACCGCCCATTCCCAAAGGCGCAGGGCTTCCCGGCACAGAGACCAAGAGCTCGTTCCGCCCTGTTTGTTTACATAATACATTGCCACCTGGTTGTCCGTCCGCACGAGGACTACCTGATCGTGTAGCAAGTGGCAGAATGCTCGAGCCGCCAGAAAAATGGCCCGAAGCTCCAACACATTGATGTGACAAAGACGGTCCTCTGCTGACCATAGACCCTGAGTCCGCAAACCGTCGAGATGAGCCCCCCACGCGTACTCCGAGGAGTCCGTGGTCAGGACCTTGCGATGCGGAGGAACGAGAAAGAGCAAACCCCCGGAAAGATTGGAAGAGTTGGTCCACCAACGGAGCGAGCGTCTCAAAGAAGGAGTCACCTTTATTGGACGAGATACTGGGTCGCGATCCTGACGCCACTGCGAGGCCAAGGTCCACTGAGGAAGCCTCAGATGCAAGCGGGCGAACGGAGTAACGTGGACCGTCGATGCCATGTGGCCCAGAAGAACCATCATGCGCTGAGCCGATACTACGGGCATCAGCGAGACCTGATGACTCAATTGAAGTAGGGCCTCCAACCAAGGAGGGGGGAGGAACGAACGAAGGCGAACCGTGTCCAGCAAGGCTCCAATAAACTGAAGGGATTGAGTCGGGCACAACTGAGACTTGGGAAAGTTCACTTCGAACCCCAGACGCTGAAGGAAGATGATAGTCTGTTGGGTCGCTGAGATAACCCCTTCCCTGGTCGACGCTTTGATCAGCCAATCGTCCAGGTAGGGAAAGACCTGTAGCCCCAGAGATCTCAGGGCTGCAGCGACCACCACCATACACTTCGTGAAGACTCGAGGGGATGAAGCCAGTCCGAAGGGGAGGACCCGGTATTGAAGGTGCAACTCCCCCACTTGAAATTGTAAGAATTTGCGGAAGGCGGGATGCACCGGAACATGAGTATATGCTTCCTTTAAGTCTAGGGAGCACATCCAATCCCTTTCCTCCAAAAGAGGATACAACACCGGAAGCGACAACATACTGTGACCAAGCAGATGTAAGCCCGACCCAAGCTTTAGCTGAAATAAAAAACCCCACGGTTAAACTAGAAACCCGGCAGAGAAAGTCCAGGATCTGGGAAGATGAAGGTGAGGAAGATAATAGGAATCACCACCAGGGGAGCTCTAGAGGTCCCTGGTCGTCAGCTGACACTGCTAGGTCAGGACACTCCCCAAGAGTAGAAAAGCCAACAGTGGCTTTCAAACAAGGCAACAGGTTAGGGAGGAAGTTTGTGCCTTGCCTCCCTAGGGTGCTTCCCAAGCCAAACAGGGTCAATGGTCCTGTCCCTATGGAATGGAGTGAAGTTGAGCCAGCAGGGGACTTGTCCAGGCTCAGGGAAGAGCCTATGGATTTTGAAGAAACCTGTGCTGCTGTGGAAGTTGATTACCCTGAAAGAATGCAGGTGGACTTAGCTTGTTGCCACAAACTGTGAGTGGAATTTACAGTGAAATGTTTGGGTAGTGTTTTGTTTTTTTGCCATATAACACACGAGTTGAGAATTACTGTGAAAAGCTTGGAGAGACGGGGAGAGGTTTTGCTTCCAGCTGGGTGGGAATTTTGTAAAGCTGTTTTTTTGCTTTAAATTGCAAACCTAGAGCTATCTCCTTCTTCCTGGCATTTGTCTCAAACCTGCCAGAGGCTTGTTTTTGCTTTGTTTGAAGCACTGTTGTTTTGCAAAGCAGTGCACTGGACTGTGTGTTGTGCTGCTACCCAAATGACTTGAAAGTTTTGGACTGACAAAGAGAAGCTGAGTTTTCAGCCTGAGTTTGTGTTGAACTTTATTTTTCCTTGTTTTGGACATGTTTTGGGACTGTTAGTTTGGCCATTGCCATTGATATCACTGCTGATGAACAACTTACCTGTATATCGATCCAGAGTAAAGCTGAAAGATATTTTCAACCATTTGATTAAGTTTTTTTTTGTTGTTTTGTATTTGAACTCCAATCCAGCCTGCAGGGTGACTCCGGTCCGGGTCACACGCAAAAAGTACTGTGTTTGTAGTCACCTATATCTTGGCCTTGCCTGTGTTAGGCTAAAGTGGTGACCACAATACGGAACTTCTCCCGGACTAGGAACTTGTTGAGCTTCCGGAGGTCCAAAATGGGGCGTAAGTCCCCTGTCTTCTTTGGGACCAAAAAGTAACGGGAGTAAAACCCCGCCCCCGCTGGTCGGGGGGTACAGGTTCCACCGCCCGAAGGCTCAACAAGGCCCTCGCTTCCGCGAGAAGAAGGGGAAGTTGGGTTTGGCTGAATGGGTAAGCAGCCGGCGGATGTTCCGGCGGCGTGATCAAGAAATTTAGCGAGTAGCCCTCGGAGATAATCCGGAGCACCCATGCGTCGGATGTAATCTCGGTCCAAGCCACATAGAAGGACCTGAGTCGACCCCCTATTGGAAGGGGGTCGGGTGATATTGCGGAGGGGGCCCGCCCCCATCCGCCCAGTCCGTCAAAAGGACAGGGCCGGCTGGACGCTCCCTGCGCTGGAGGTTTTGGTTGTCCCCCTCTACCCTGTTGGGGCGGTTGCCGAGCCGGAGGTCTAGAGAAAGCCGGCGTAGACTTCTGCGGGTATCTTCTCGGGGGCGGCCGGAATGATTTTTGCGGTGGGGGCCGAGGTTTCGTCCGGACCAAAGAGGCCAAGGAGCGCTCCTGCTCCGACAAACGTTTGGTTGCCGCCTCCAGGGATTCATCGAATAATTCCGAACCCACACAGGGTAAATTGGCCAGGCGTTCCTGTAGGTTAGGATCCATATCGAGGGTACGGAGCCACGCCAGGCGGCGCATAGCCACCACAAAGGCCGACACCCTCGAAGCAAGCTCAAACGCGTCATATACCGCGTGGAATAGGTAGAGCCGCAATTGGGACAAGTTGGACATGAAGGTAGTAAACCCCTCTCTATGGGAATCAGGCATGACCTCCCGATACTGAGGTAAGTCCTTCACCATGTTACGCAGATAGGATGAAAAGGTAAAGGCGTAATTGAGTACCCTGATCGCCATGAGGGAATTAGAATAGAGGCGACGACCAAACTTGTCCAGAGTGCGACCCTCCCTACCGGGCGGGACCGCCACCGAGACTCTGAAGGGCAGTATTCCCGCTAAGCTGCGCTGGCGTGCGCTGGCGCACAAAATATTAGGTCGCAGCGCACAAGTTTCTCGTCACAGCGCAGGACCGGCAAGATTGACTCATTTGAACTTCTGCAAGATCAGCATCGGAAGCGTGCGCTGGGCCGGAGAGATCTTGGGGAGCCTCCGACAGTGGCTTTCTCCCCTCTCTGCAGCTCTCCTTTACTTCCCAGCGCAGCGATTCACGAAGGCAGCCTCGGGGCTTTTGCTGAGTCGCGGCTGCCTCTGATGATGCAACTTCCTCTTTCCTCAGAGGCGGCGCGACACAACAAAGGACCCGAGGCTGCCTTCGTGAATCGCTGCGCTGGGAAGTAAGAAGAGCTGCTGGGAGGGGAGAAAACCACTATCAGTCTGGGAAGCTGCTGGGCAGGGGAAAAAAGGGACAGCTGCTACTGGAAAGGGAGAAGGAGAGATGCTTCTGGGAGGGGAGGAGGGAAAGGAATCTGGGAAGCTGCTGGGCCAGGAAAAAAAAGGGACAGCTGCTACTGGAGAGGGAGAAGGAGAAGGAGAGATGCATCTGGGAGGGGAGGAGGGAAAGGAATCTGGGAAGCTGCTGGGCCAGGAAAAAAAAGGACAGCTGCTACTGGAGAGGGAGAAGAAGGAGAGATGCTTCTGGGAGGGGAGGAGGGAAAGGAATCTGGGAAGCTGCTGGGCTAGGAAAAAAAGGGACAGCTGCTACTGGAGAGGGAGAAGGAGACGGAGAGATGCTTCTGGGAGGGGAGGAGGGAAAGGAATCTGGGAAGCTGCTGGGCCAGGAAAAAAAAGGACAGCTGCTACTGGAGAGGGAGAAGAAGGAGAGATGCTTCTGGGAGGGGAGGAGGGAAAGGAATCTGGGAAGCTGCTGGGCTAGGAAAAAAAGGAGAGATGCTTCTGGGAGGGGAGGAGGGAAAGGAATCTGGGAAGCTGCTGGGCTAGGAAAAAAAGGGACAGCTGCTACTGGAGAGGGAGAAGGAGACGGAGAGATGCTTCTGGGAGGGGAGGAGGGAAAGGAATCTGGGAAGCTGCTGGGCCAGGAAAAAAAAGGACAGCTGCTACTGGAGAGGGAGAAGAAGGAGAGATGCTTCTGGGAGAGGAGGAGGGAAAGGAATCTGGGAAGCTGCTGGGCAAGGAAAAAAAGGGACAGCTGCTACTGGATAAGGAGAAGAAGGAGAGATGCTTCTGGGAGGGGAGGAGGGAAAGGAATCTGGGAAGCTGCTGGGCTAGGAAAAAAAGGGACAGCTGCTACTGGAGAGGGAGAAGGAGACGGAGAGATGCTTCTGGGAGGGGAGGAGGGAAAGGAATCTGGGAAGCTGCTGGGCAAGGAAAAAAAAGGGACAGCTGCTACTGGAGAGGGAGACGGAGAGATGCTGCTGGGAGGGGAGGAAGGGAAGAGAGTTACTGCTGGACAGGAGGCTGGGAGAAAGAAAGAAAGGGGGCAGGCAGGGAAACAGAAGGAAAGAAGAGAAACAGAAAAAAAGAAAGAAAGGTCAGGGAGAGAGGAAGAAAAAGTTGGGGGAGGGAATGAGGTGTGGAGGAGAGAAAGCATACAGGCTGATAGAAGGGAAGAAAGATTGGATGCACAGTCAGAAGAAGAAAGTGCAACCAGAAATCACCAGACAAGGTAGGAAAAATTATTTTATTTTAAATTTAGCAAAGTGGAGGCAGTATTACCACAGTTTTCAAAGGAATTTGCCCAAATAACTTAATAGTTAACTGGGTAAATTCCCAGAGATGAAAACTTCCCTTCACTTACTATGCACAGTTCTGAATTTATATCTGCTGTCTATATTTTACAATATGGTCCCCTTTTACTAAACCGCAATAGTGGTTTTTAGCGCAGGGAGCCTATGAGCGTCAAGAGCAGTGCTGGGCATTCAGCGCAGCTCCCTGCGCTAAAAACTGCTATTGTGGTTTAATAAAAAGGATGGAGGGTATATTTGTCTATTTTTGTATGCTATAAAAACCAAATACAGAGAGAGACTGAGAGCTGTTGACGAAGAGCTACGTGTGTGTCTTTCTTCCATTCCAGCCAGAATATCAGCTTTGTGTTCAGCCAAACAGGCCCAGGTTTCGCACTGAATAAAGTATTTTATAATTTTTATAATTTTTATTTCATAATAAAGTAATTATAAAATACTTTCTTTGTGTTTATTTGATTCCTATTCAAGAGAATTACTTTATATATAGTCAATATAGGCAGAGAGTTAAATTTTTTAACATTTTCTAATGGTGGTGTGCCTCGTGATTTTTTTCATGAAACAAGTGTGCCTTTGCCCAAAAAAGGTTGAAAAACACTGGTCTAGAAATTGAAAGCATCAAACGTATTGTCTTCTGGACTGTTTTTAATTTACAGTTTACACATATGGATGTAACAGACATAACTACATTTGTTGTAAAACATTTATTAAGATATCATTTCATCCCTACAATTTCTGTGTTCTTAAAAATATTATTTAACGTTATTTAATTTAGCGTGTAGGCCTAAAATTCCTTTGAATACCTCGTCCTCATGTATCAGCAACTTTGACAACATATTTATTTGGCTCATAACTTGCTGGCGCCCGATATTTTTAGCTCACAGTGAAAAAAGTTTGCTCACAACACCCGCCCGCTTAGAGGGAACACTGGGTTGCGTTTTTTTAAGCGCCGACTCCATGAGCAACGACTGGTGTGAGAGTTGCGGTTTATCGAACCCCTTAGATGGAATGGTCCGGTACTTGGTCTCCATCTTAGACGGCACCGCAGTGACTGTAAGAGGGGAGTCCAAGTTTCTAAGGAAGGTTTGTTGTAATACCTTATTCAAAAGAAGGCGAGGAGTTTCCCTCGGAGGAGTGGGAAGGTCCTGTTCCTCGAGGAACTCTTTAGTATATTGGGACCCAGCCATTAAGTCAAGACCCAAAGCTCGTGCCATATCGTGCACGAACCTGGAGAAGGAGGATGTCCTGGCGGGCGGCGAGGGAGTTTGTGACCGCCCCGCCGAACAGAAGGGGTAAGCCTCGCGGGAATACCGCGGTTCCCTGCCAGACCCCGATCCCCAAGAGGCCACCTCTAGGGACCTCGAAGGGGTCGGGGAGCGCCTATGCCCCGAAGAGCCCTTGGGAGAAGCCCCCGGGGTCCGAGGCACCAAGGCACGCCCCATCCGCCTCGGCGAGGAGTCTCTCAAACCCCCTCTCGCGGGGGACCGAAATAGTTGAGGGTTGTCGAGGCGGAGCTCAGAGACCCGCAACGTCTCGTCCCCGAGTGGCGAAGAGCGACCACGTCGTCGAGGAGAACCCCGAGCACGTTTGGGCTTCCTCGGACGACGCCTCGCCCGAGGCCGGCCCGAGGGCGAAGAGCCCCGTGAGGACCTCGAGGAAGAGGACGACGATATTCTCCTCACCCGGCGCACCCTGTCTGGAGGACTAACGCTCCTCTCAGGTTGGGTCCCCGAGGTCGAGGGCAAGGTCGGGGTCGAGGTCGGGGCCGTCCTAGCCCCCGAAGTCGAGGGCACCGAGACCGAGGCCGCCGAGGCCGGTGCAGTCGAGGCCGAAGCCTGCTGCAACTGCTCGATGGCTCCGGACAGCTCCGAAGTAATCAAAGCACGGAGCAAGTCCTGGAAAGCCGGGATCCCCATCATGGCCGGTAGATCCGAGGCCGGGGGGTGCTCCCTGGAGGACGACCTCGGTCTCGAGTATTCCCTCGGGGCACTAGGCTTGGCTACTTTGGCCTGGGCCGCGGACGACCCACCCGCAGTCGAGGAGCCCGAGGATGGCTTCTTCATAGATCCTGGGGCTGAGGACAGAAGCGGGGACTTACCCGAGGCAGGCTTGGTCAGAGCAGCAGGCTTCCATGAAGTCGATGGACGCGGCGAGGTCGAGCATCCCGAGGTTGAGGTCAAGGCCGGGGCCGAAGCCGAGGCCGACGTCGAGGCCTTCCCCGCCGCGAAGTCGACCGCGAAAATCTCCGCCATCCTGGCACGGCGTCGACGGAGCGCTCTGGCCTGGAAAGTCGAGCACCTGTCACAAGAGTCTGTCGGATGCTCGGGCCCTAAACAGAGCAAGCACCACCGGTGAGGATCGGTGATAGAGAGCAACCGATCACACCGGGTGCACTTCTTAAAACCCGTCAAGGGACGGGACACGAAAACCAAAAAGGCCGGATCAAGAACGGCCCGCGGCCGCGGCTCACGGGGGCCCCCGGAGCCGAACCGAAAAAGAAAAATCGCAAATGGTTGTTTTTTTGGGTTTTTTTGAAACAAAAAGCGAAGTAAATAAATCACAGCGACCGAGCAAAAACACTCAGACGCGGTGACAGAAGGCAAGCTATCAGAGCTCAATTTCCACAGGGCTTCTGGCTCCGCGGAAAAAACTGAACTGAGGACCACGAGGTGGGGATGCGCCCTCTAGTGGGCAAGAAGGCATGCACATGCATGGTGCAGTGTAGCAAACTTGAAACTTCAATCAAGTTTGCTTGAAAAGCTGTCCGCGCTGGGGCTCCGTAGATGACATCACCCACATGTGAGAATATCATGCCTGCTTGTCCAGGGATAATCTCCTTTTTCGTATGGATTTTTGTGTCGTTTCACTTTCCGTTGCAATACTAAGAAATGAATTGCTGATATTGCAGCCTTTACTACTATCATATCTTTTCTTTTGCCGGGGGTGGTCTCTATAATTGTCCTTCGTACATACACCAACCCACCTTCTAGTTTAAATGCCTAGAAAAATATTGTCTAAATTTCTCTGCAAGGTTTCTTTTTCCTGCTGTAGTAATATGTAGCCCATCAGTGCAATATAGCTTCTTTGTCCTTCCATGTACCGTATTTTCACATAGATAACGCGCACACGGATATAGCGCGCAAAAAACACAAATTTATGTACAGAAATTTTTATATACCGCGCACACCCGTATACCGCGCATGCTGCCCGACTCTCCCGTCGCCGCCTGACTCTCCTCTGGCCACCCCGACTCTCCTTTCGCCCGCCCGACTCTCCTCTCCCCCTTGAAGTCCTGTCCCCACCCTGAAAGCCTGATGCCCCCCCCGACGTCTGATTCACCCCCCCCCCAGGACCGCTCGCACACACCCGCACCCCCACCCCGAAGGACCGCTCGCACGCACTCCCACTCGCACCCGCACCCCCACCCTGAAGGACCGCGGGTGTGCCGCGGTTGGCTGGGGCAAGAGGGCTTGAGCTCCCTCTTGCCCCGATCGTGTCGGGGGTGCCGCGGTTGGCTGGGGCAAGAGGGCTTGAGCTCCCTCTTGCCCCGATCGTGTCGGGGAGTCGGGACCGCTAAGAGGAAGCAGCAGGACACCGGTAGGAGCTTCTACATGATGGGGGGGGGGTCGGGAGGCTGTGGGGGTGCGAGCGGTCCTTCAGGGTGGGGGTGTGGGTGCGGGTGGGAGTGCGTGCGAGCGGTCCTTCGGGGTGGGGGTGCGGGTCCGTGCGAGCGGTCCTTCGGGGTGGGGGTGCGAGCGGTCCTGCGGGGGGAGTGTGTGAATCAGACGTGGGGGGGGGGGGAACTATGTTAAAAAAAATTTGTACAACGCGCTCACGCGTATAACGCGCAAGGGTGTGCGCGGTACGTAAAAACCACGTATAACGCGCGCGTTATATGCGAGAAAATACGGTATTTCCCCATCCTGCTATGTACCTGAAGCCTTCTTGATGACACCAGGCTTAGAGCCATCTATTAAAGTCCTCTGTGTTTTTCACTCTTTGCTCTCCCTTTCCATATGCAGGCAGTATTTCAGAAAAAGCTAAAGTCTTTACAAAAGGTTTCACACCCTCACCAAGCTCCCGAAAAGCTTTCTGTGCTGCAAGTGTGGAGTTGTTGGCCAGGTCATTTGTTCCCAGATGGATAACAACATCAGTGTTAAAATCCTTAGTTTCTTCCTTAATTATAGTCAGTATTTGCCTGAAACTCCTGGTAGCTGAGGATCCTGGAAGACATTTCACTATTTTGGTCTCCTCGCCCTGTGTTCCAAGGTTAATGCCTCTGATGATGGAATCCCCCAACAGTAATAGTTTTCTGTTTTTGGCTTTTTTATTTGTACTTAGGGTGCGCTTGTTCTCTTGAGTTACCTTCATTGGTTCCAGTCCCACCTCCCTTCTGTTTTCTTGAGTATCGCAGTGCATTAGTGGAGCGAAGGAATTCTGTAGAGGTAATATTAGTGAAGGTGGATGTTTCTGAGTTTCATGTCGCAATCTTCCTAAGCCTACTGTGACCCAGGGTCAAAATCCTTTCTGAGGTATTTAGGAGTCAATTTAATAAACATTACACTTCTCCCTCCGTATCCACGGGAGTTGGGTGTAAAGCCAGACAGCAAAGTGTGAAAAATCGCAAATAACTTCTTGGCTGGCTCTGACCCACCCCCACCTCCCTCCTGCGTCCCAGGAACCTTACCTGGTGGTTTAACGGTGAAGGGGGGCAGAAGCAATCTTCCTATGCTCTTGCCCCGTGCAAAGCCACGTGAGTTCCTGTTGTAGTCTCGAGACTACAATGGGAACTCATGGCAGCCATTCTGATGACGGCTCTGCACAGGGCAGGAGCATAGGAAGATCGCTCTTGCCCTACTTCATCGCTAGACCACCAGGTAAGGTTCCAGGGAGGCTTGGACGGCTTAAAAATAGCCAAAAAATTAAAATAAGATTTTTTTAAAAATCACAAAAAACTGAATCTGCGGATACTGAAAACACAAATTCGGAGTAAGAAATGTAGCTCCTTTATATACAGCTATTCAAAGATATATAGAAGAAGAGCAAGAAAGCAAGACTGATCGTCAATTTTTAAGGGCCTGACTTTATGTTGTTCCCTCTAATATATAGAAGTTGGTTAGGATTTCTTGTATCACTCTTATCATATGGTGATACTGGAGACAATTCTACAGCTTTTGGAGTGTCAGACAGTGCTATAAGCTAAGCAGAGATTGATGACTTACAACACTGTACTTTTCACTGATCTCAAAGACTGCTTCCAGGTACAAGGTAATGTAATGTAATGTAATGTAATTTATTTCTTATATACCGCTACATCTGTTAGGTTCTAAGCGGTTTACAGAAAATATACATTAAGATTAGAAATAAGAAAGGTACTTGAAAAATTCCCTTACTGTCCCGAAGGCTCACAATCTAACTAAAGTACCTGGAGGGTAATAGAGAAGTGAAAAGTAGAGTTAGAGGAAAAATAAAAATAAAATAAACATTTTAACAAGACAGCATTGATCTAAATACTTTGGAAGGTAGAAGAGAGGAGAGAAAGGAATAGAAGCATGATGAAGTGATGAATTGGAGCAAGTAAGTGTAGGAGGAGCGATTGACGTTTCCAGAAAGGGCTTCTTCAGGGAAGAGACTTGGCCGACAGTCCCAGGATGCCTATGTCTCCTCCCCTGAGATGTTCTCCCATCCATGCATTCCCTCCCAGACACACTGCTCGTGCCCCAGCCGCTCCAAGGAGGCTGCCCCAGCCGCTCCAAGGAGGCTGCCCCAGATGAGGCCCACGGTGAATGCAGGATTCTCTCCTCTGCGGGAAAGCCGCCCGGAGCCGACAGTCGATCTTCTTAGCGGATTGCAGGGGGGGAAGAGTTCACACTCTTGGTAGTATCGGGTCTGTGTGCTCTCGGTGGTTGTGGTTGGTCTCGTTGCTGCTTAGGTGTAAAAGCAGTTGATCTCCACTGCTGCTGATAATTAAAAGCAGGCAGATTGATCTCTCCAATGGACTGCAGGGGGAAGATCTTATATGTCTGGCTGGATCGTGGCAAAGGGTTCCCGGTAGTGGCGGCTGGTCCTATTGCTGCTTAGGTGTAAAAAAGTTGATCTTCTTATCGGATTGTAGGTAATCTTCTACAGCCTGGTTCTGACCATTTGAGCTACTCTGTCACTGGGTTTTAGCTCTTCTTCAAAAAAATAGAGTATAATCTGTCTCTGATTTCAAAGGGAGATAACTTGTAGGACATACAAGATGGTCTTATGGTCCCTAACACTGTCAGCTTAAGACAGAGGTTAATACAGAGAGATCCTGGTCACACTTGGAAGTTTCCAGAGCAAAGGAAGTGTAGAAAAATGTCTCGTATTAATTAGTTGAATATTTTAGGCCTTACCTAGGGAGATCAGAGTCTCATAATTCTCCTTCATCACCTCCCTGTAAAGCTCCTTCTGTCCTTCATCTAAATATTCCCACTCCTCCTGGGAGAAAGAGACAGCGATGTCCTCAAACGTCACCTGCATCAGAAACACAAACCAGAATCATCATCGGGCATTATTTAATTTTAAGCAGTGTTTATATACCGCTAAATCATCACACTGGCTTACAAAAACAAATAAAATTTGACTTATACAATGGCCAAAAGTCTAATCAGGTGCTGTAAGTACTGTATTTTTTGCTCCATAAGATGCACTTCCCCCCCCCAAAAAAAAGTGGGTGGAAATAAAAGTGCATTTTATGGAGCGAATATACCCTCTCCCCCCGGTACCTCAAAATTCCGGTGGTTCAGCGGTGTATCAGCAGGAGCGAGCTTTTCGTGCTCCTGCCCCTCCCTTGCTGGATGGCTGCCTCCTCCTGCTGATACACTGCTGGAATTTAAATTTGCCGGGGGGGGGGGGGGGGCTGGAACTGTCTACTACTTAGGCAAGTTAGCATTTAAAGCAGGGATCTCAAAGTCCCTCCTTATGGGCCGCAATCCATTCGGATTTTCAGGATTTTCCCAATGAATATGCACTGAAAGCAGTGCATGCACTTAGATCTCATGTATATTCATTGGGGAAATCCTAAAAACCCGACTGGATTGCGGCCCTCAAAGAGGGCCTTTGAGACCCCTGATTTAGAGCATGGTGCACAATGCTGGAAAACCTAAACGGGATTTGAGCATTTACAGCAGTGGTCTCAAACTCAAACCCTTTGCAGGGCCACATTTTGGATTTGTAGGCACTTGGTGGGCCTCAGAAAAAAATAGTTAATGTCTTATTAAAGAAATGACAATTTTGCATGAGGTAAAACTCTTTATAGTTTATAAATCTTTCCTTTTGGCTAAGTCTTAAGAACAATATTGTAATTTATAGCTAAAGAGACATATGATCAAGAAACTGTTTTATTTGACTTTTGTGATTATGATAAACATACCGAGGGCCTCAGCATGTGCCCGGGCCATGGGTTTGAGACCCCTGATTTACAGGTAGCCAATGAAGCATGCAGTAGTACGCAGAGATGTGGTCGTCTTTTTTATGGTTCAAACTGGGTTTTTTGTGGCAGTAGAAACAAAACAAGAGCAAGTACAATAGCATTTACAGGTTCCCCACACCAACCAAGGACCTGCCACCCCAACTCCCACCCCTTCAAATATCACAAGCATAAACCGTCACAACTCACAAGAAATAATGAGCCCCTCCCACCCACTCCCAAAGCAACAGAAACAACAAAAGCGATATACCTTCCAAGTTATGCAAAAGTAGAATATAACCACCCAGTACCACTATAATTTATTCAGGAATAAACTGCGCCCCCTTGGATGCAACGATTGCAAGTAAGGATCCCAGGTATGCAAAAAGAGAAGTTTGAGTTATCGGGTCCCCCTGACGTAGGGTTATCAGATTTTACTTTAGTAAAATCTGGACCCCCTAGCCCCTTCCACCCATCCCTGCCCTGTTACGTCCCAGTCCCCCTATCCGCTGCCTGTCCGACACGATTTTGAGGAACCTTTACAAAACCTGGACAAAGTGCTGGGGAGGGGGGTTTGAAAAGCCGTCCGGGAAAATCCGAACATCTGGTAACCCTACCCTGGCATCCCTAGCCTCCCAGCTCAACAACTGATGAAGTAAATTGTGCCAGAACACGAGGGGGATCCACCGCCATCCATCTCTGCAGGTACATTTGCATGCTATCAAACACAATTTACGACATCATATTGTGACCTCTATTCATACGTCTAAATGCTGTAGGCACATCTAGTACCAATTGCATCACTGTGCCCCAAATTTCAAAGGGCATGATCAGCGGAATTTTCCATCTAGCCACATTTAAGACAGATCGGAGGCTTTGCTAAAATCTAAATACTGTGCACCACATCTAGCGCACATCCTCTATCCAATTCTCTGGTCACCCAGTCAAAGAAATTGATCAGATTTGTCCGACAAGACCTACCTCTAGTGAATTCATGTTGCCTCCGGTCCTGTAATCCACCAGATTCCAGAAACTTCACCATTCTCTGTTTTAAAAGCGTTTCCATTAATTTGCTTACCACAGAACTCAGACTTACTGGTCTGTAATTTCCTACTTCTTCCTTACTTCCACTTTTGTGTAGAGGGTCCACATCCGTCCTTCTCCAGTCCTCCGGTACCACTCCCGACTATAGAGACTCATTGGAAAGTTCAGTCAGTGGATCCACCAGAACTTCCCTAAGTTCCTTCACCACACACATAGTGCTTTCCAACTTCGGGAGAAGGTGCCACCTTTCCATACACAATATTCTCTTTTTATGAGGAACTCTTTAAAGGACAGTTCCAGTCATATCTAATTCACTAAGGGCTCCTTTTACAAAGGTACGCTAGGGCTGTACGCATGCAATATCGCGCGTTAAATTTCTGAGCGCGCTAGCCACTACTGCCTCCTTTTTAGAAGGCAGTAGATTTTCTGCTACCGCATGCTATAGCACCTGGTAATTTTGTGCGTGCGCTAAAAACCATAGCGCACCTTCGTAAAAGGAGCCCTAAGTTTATTCAGTAGGAGCTTGTTATCAACTCAAATGCAGCTGATATGTCAAAACTACTACTAAAGGATTGACGGTTGTCCTCTACAATATCTGTTTGATATTGGAGGTTAGCGTGAGTAGTAATAACTGTGCTGAAGACTAAAACCATACTGAGAGGGGTGTGAACGTGAGTATTTTTACATACTCATGTTTCCAGAAGTTTGGTAAATAGAGGTATTCCGGCTATGGGTCTAAAATTGGAGGGAGAGGATGTATCAGCCCCTTGACTTTTAGGGCTAGGTCCGAGGTCAATATGAACCAATTGAGCAGGCAGATGGCTTTTTTGTAGTAAGTTAGTAAACAATGTAGTTAACCAGGGGATGAAGACATAAAGGTGTGATGGGCAAATATCCATTGCGCTGCTTTTGAAGGACAGTTTGTTTAGTAGGGGATGCAATTCATCTTGGACGAGTGGTTTGAAAGTGCTCCAGATTTGGTCACCTGTGTAGAGTTCAATGGCCACGAGGTTAGATTGGATGTTTGGATTTAAAGAGAGTGATGTATTACTAATTTCTGCTTGCACGTTCAAATAAGTTTGCTAATTCTTGGGCATTGGGTTAGGTGTTAATGATCACTAAGCATGATCTGGGGGGAAGAAGTTGTATACATTATTTGAAACAGTTGATATCAAAGTTGTAGTTGTCTATCATTGAAACAAAGTCGTTTTTTGGGCTTCAGCTACATGGTGTTTAAAGGATTTCCTTGCTAATTTCCAAGCCTGCTTACAATTCTCAGAGTTGGTTTTTAGCCATTGTCTTTCTAGATAACGCCAGGATTGCTTTTCAGCCTTTACAGTGTCATTAAACCATGGGGACTGTTTGGTTGTCCCGACATTGAGGGGGTTGTAGAGGTGCAAGAGAGTCTAATGTGTGAAGAATAGCTTTGCTCCAGTTGCTTAACTGTATTGTGTTCATGGTCGCTGACTTAAGCAGATGATCAGCTACTTAGCCAAAACTGACAAGGGTCTATTTTACCTCTGCTTTAAGTTTCTTGTTTGTTGACTTGTTAGTAGTGCTACCCATATAGAGGGACAATGTAAAGGAGAGGAGTGAGTGATCAGACCAGAGAACAGTGTTCTCCCCAGAAATTTTTCCAGCTGGGTGGCATGAAAAAATAGCCGGGTGGGACAGGACGGGGAGATCTGGTAGTGGGGAAAATTAAATGTGCACTCTTTTTATTAATTAATTATTTTCCAATGCTCAGGTTTTCTTTTAGCTTCTTGATCACAATTTAGGGGAAGCGTAAAAGGGTGGTTACAGCACAAGTAGAGAATTATGTGCTGACAAAGCAGCATTATCAACATCAGATGTTGATAATGTTGCTTTGTTCAGCACCTTATTCAGTGTGGAGAGGTCCGGAAAGCATGAGGGAGGCGGGGGTGGGTCCGTCGGCCCTAAAATTTGCAATTTTTTCCATATTGGTGGGCAGGTTCTGCTCCTAACTCCAGCAAATATTGAGGGAGAAGTGTACTATGGGATGTATACTAGCTGGTCCAGGTGATTTGCTGCTCTTTAGCCTGTCAAATTGTGGTGTCAGATCAAAAGCGCGCCGGGACAAAGGCGCGAGCAGACAATTGAGCGCAGCGTGGAGGCGCACGCCGAAGAAAATTACTGTTTTTAGGGCTCCAATGGGGGGCGTGACTTTACTTAATACACATCGCGCCGTGTTGTGGGGGGTTTGGGGGGTTGTAACCCCCCACATTTTACTGAAAACTTCACTTTTTCCCTGTTTTTAGGGAAAAAGTTAAGTTTACAGTAAAATGTGGGGGTTACAACCCCCCAAACCCCCCACGCCGGCGCGATTTGTATTAAGTAAACTGGGGGTGCTCCCCAACAAAACCCCCCGTCGGAGCCCCTAAAAACAGTAATTTTCTTTGGGTGCGCCTCCGTCTTGCGCTCAGTTGTCGGCGCATGCCTTTGTCTTCCGCGTTGTTGTCTATGAACCCAAATTGCCTCCAGGCTTTCAGAGATTTGTTTCAGTTCCTATGACTCATCACTTAAGCTTTACCCTGGGAGACAAGAGATTCTTTTTTTCCAACTCTACCCTCCACTCCTTATACCTTATATCAAAATGGGAATCTATTAAAATATTCAGTCCCGCCCCCACCCTATCCACACCCCAATCCCACCCTAGCCCGTGTTGCCTATCGGGGTGGGGCCTGCATTGCCCATCGATGCTGGAGGGGCCCATCGCCGTTTGGAAAAAAAGCAATGTTTGATGCCCTCCTTCATCTGCCCCCCCCCCCCCATTTCGGGCCCTAGGCAAGTGCCTAGGCCTATTGGTTCATCCTGCCCTGCACACTACCGTCTTTTTTTGGTCCCTCAATTAGACGGGGTTTCGGCGGCAATCGTTTGGGCTGCTCCAAGTCGGGCTCCCTTTTTTTTGCCTTGAGCTGGGATGAAAATGTTTTTGTCTGGGGGACTCGGCGGCAAGAAGGGAAGTTTCCGGCCCGCCCCAGGAGGCGCGAAGGGGTCGTCTCCCACGGGGGTGGATGAGCCCTACCGCCAGGGCAAGGAAGTCTGCTGGGGCTGCTTCTGTAACGTCCTGGGTTAGAAGGTGCAGCAGCGCTCGCGGGGGAGGGGAACCTCTTACCTGACCAGAAGCTCCCGCAGCCATTTTGCCAGGCTCTTCCTCTAGCTGTGGGGGAAGGAACAGAACATGGACGACGACGACGACGGCCGTTGGCTGCGGGTGACATCACAAAGAGGCGGAGCTCCGCCGAAGGCCGCGGCCTATTTTCCTGGGCTCCACCCCGCAGCTGCAGAGTCTCTCCTCCTGGGCGGGGCGGAGCTTGTCCGGATTGGAGATCCCCCCCCCCCCTTGGCAACACCAGACAGAAGCTGAACCGGCCAATCGCAAAGCTGCTTCCTCGGGAGGCTGCGCGAGGAGGGAAGAGCCAGGGCCGCAGGCGGTGCTGCGGGAGGACGAAGCTCAAACTCCTCCTCTCCCCGACCCAGGGGACCATTCTGATCAATCAGAAACCAAGAAGAAATGACGTCTCAGCCTTCAGTAGGAAGCTCCGCTTTTCCTTTGTGATGTCATCGGTTTGCGCCCAACAGAAACGTTGTCTTTCGCTCCATCTTTGTTCCGGTCGTTTGCAGATGAGCCAGAGATCTCTCCAGGCTCCAGAGCTCTGTTTCTGCTCTTCCCGGGCCTAAAAAAGAGGCTCCAATTCATGAAAACGCCTGCAGGAGCTTTTGGGCAGAGAAGAAACTGTCCCTATCACCCTGTCATTTTGTGCAAATAGTGCTGCAATTTTCTCATCTGAGACCCCAGGCGGACCTGGGGCTGGAGCACGGCACTTTGGGACCTTTCTGAGAGAGCAGAGGTCCTACAACGGGGGATTTGGGGTCCTAGGTACTTCGTTTAACTCACTGCTGTCTAGTTCAGTGGTTCCCAACCCTGTCCTGGAGGCCAGTCGGGTTTTTGGAATAGCCCTAATGAATATGCATGAGAGAGATTTGCATATAATTGAGGTGAAAGGCATGCAAATTCATTAGGGCTATCCCAAAAACCTGACTGGCCTGGTGGTACTCCAGGACAGGGTTGAGAACCACTGGTATAGTTGCTCTGCTCCTTTTCTGGGACTCTGCATTTTATACCAGTGGTTCCCAACCCTGTCCTGGAGGACCACCAGGCCAATCGGGTTTTCAGGCTGGCCCTAATGAATATGCATGAGAGATTTGCATTTAATAGATGTGACAGGCATGTAAATCTGCTCCTTGCATATTCATTAAGGCTAGCCTGAAAACCTGATTGGCCTGGTGATCCTCCAGGACAGGGTTGGGAACCACTGTTTTATACACACACACACATCTCTCCCTGTTCTGAGCTCCAGCACTGGGAGTCTCCTGAAATAAATATGACCCTACTGTGGGCCTAGGACAATGAATTACTGTATATACAAAGTACACCTAAAAGAAGGGTCCCTGTAGCTCTGCTATGCTCCAGCTCTGGGAGGTCTGACATATAAGACCTATAGACTGTTTTCTACTTTGCCTCTTGCACTGTAACTTATTTAAAATAAAATAAAAAATTTGGAAAGAAAAAGCCTCAGCCCTGCGGTTAATGATTTAGAACTATCAATCAACTTAGAGGGCAATTACTTTTCCGTTTTATGATTGCAATATGTCAGTTTTGAAATGTGTATCCTGCCAGAGCTGGTGTTAGACCGCAAACGTGAGCTAGGATTTAACAGAGAGAGGAAAAATCTTTTTTGTTGTTTATTTTGTTTACACCACAGCACCAGTGTGGTTAGGAGAATAATAATAATAATTTTATTCTTATATACCGCCAAAGCTATGGTAGTTCGAGGCAGTTTACAACAAGAAGAGCTGGACAATCTGTGAAAATAATTACAATGAAGTTGTCAAGTACATGTGGAGAGGGCGGATACAAGTTGAGTGGGAGAAAGTCAGAGTGATAGACACAGTGTAGAGGCATTGAGAACATGTAGGAAGCGTACATGGTAAAGCATTAAGAGTTCTTGGTTACAAATTGGTTGAACAGGTTTGTTTTAACTAGTAACCAGTTCCCGCTAAGCTGCGCTGGCGTGCGCTGGTGCACAAAATATTAGGTCGCAGCGCACAAGTTTCTCGTCACAGCGCAGGACCGGCAAGATTGACTCATTTGAACTTCTGCAAGATCAGCATCGGAAGCGTGCGCTGGGCCGGAGAGATCTTGGGGAGCCTCCGACAGTGGCTTTCTCCCCTCTCTGCAGCTCTCCTTTACTTCCCAGCGCAGCGATTCACGAAGGCAGCCTCGGGGCTTTTGCTGAGTCGCGGCTGCCTCTGATGATGCAACTTCCTCTTTCCTCAGAGGCGGCGCGACACAACAAAGGACCCGAGGCTGCCTTCGTGAATCGCTGCGCTGGGAAGTAAGAAGAGCTGCTGGGAGGGGAGAAAACCACTATCAGTCTGGGAAGCTGCTGGGCAGGGGAAAAAAGGGACAGCTGCTACTGGAAAGGGAGAAGGAGAGATGCTTCTGGGAGGGGAGGAGGGAAAGGAATCTGGGAAGCTGCTGGGCCAGGAAAAAAAAGGGACAGCTGCTACTGGAGAGGGAGAAGGAGAAGGAGAGATGCATCTGGGAGGGGAGGAGGGAAAGGAATCTGGGAAGCTGCTGGGCAAGGAAAAAAAGGGACAGCTGCTACTGGATAAGGAGAAGAAGGAGAGATGCTTCTGGGAGGGGAGGAGGGAAAGGAATCTGGGAAGCTGCTGGGCTAGGAAAAAAAGGGACAGCTGCTACTGGAGAGGGAGAAGGAGACGGAGAGATGCTTCTGGGAGGGGAGGAGGGAAAGGAATCTGGGAAGCTGCTGGGCCAGGAAAAAAAAAGGACAGCTGCTACTGGAGAGGGAGAAGAAGGAGAGATGCTTCTGGGAGGGGAGGAGGGAAAGGAATCTGGGAAGCTGCTGGGCAAGGAAAAAAAGGGACAGCTGCTACTGGATAAGGAGAAGAAGGAGAGATGCTTCTGGGAGGGGAGGAGGGAAAGGAATCTGGGAAGCTGCTGGGCTAGGAAAAAAGGGACAGCTGCTACTGGAGAGGGAGAAGGAGACGGAGAGATGCTTCTGGGAGGGGAGGAGGGAAAGGAATCTGGGAAGCTGCTGGGCAAGGAAAAAAAAAGGGACAGCTGCTACTGGAGAGGGAGACGGAGAGATGCTGCTGGGAGGGGAGGAAGGGAAGAGAGTTACTGCTGGACAGGAGGCTGGGAGAAAGAAAGAAAGGGGGCAGGCAGGGAAACAGAAGGAAAGAAGAGAAAAAGAAAGAAAGGTCAGGGAGAGAGGAAGAAAAAGTTGGGGGAGGGAATGAGGTGTGGAGGAGAGAAAGCATACAGGCTGATAGAAGGGAAGAAAGATTGGATGCACAGTCAGAAGAAGAAAGTGCAACCAGAAATCACCAGACAAGGTAGGAAAAAATGATTTTATTTTAAATTTAGCAAAGTGGAGGCAGTATTACCACAGTTTTCAAAGGAATTTGCCCAAATAACTTAATAGTTAACTGGGTAAATTCCCAGAGATGAAAACTTCCCTTCACTTACTATGCACAGTTCTGAATTTATATCTGCTGTCTATATTTTACAATATGGTCCCCTTTTACTAAACCGCAATAGTGGTTTTTAGCGCAGGGAGCCTATGAGCGTCAAGAGCAGTGCTGGGCATTCAGCGCAGCTCCCTGCGCTAAAAACTGCTATTGTGGTTTAATAAAAAGGATGGAAGGTATATTTGTCTATTTTTGTATGCTATAAAAACCAAATACAGAGAGAGACTGAGAGCTGTTGACGAAGAGCTACGTGTGTGTCTTTCTTCCATTCCAGCCAGAATATCAGCTTTGTGTTCAGCCAAACAGGCCCAGGTTTCGCACTGAATAAAGTATTTTATAATTTTTATAATTTTTATTTCATAATAAAGTAATTATAAAATACTTTCTTTGTGTTTATTTGATTCCTATTCAAGAGAATTACTTTATATATAGTCAATATAGGCAGAGAGTTAAATTTTTTAACATTTTCTAATGGTGGTGTGCCTCGTGATTTTTTTCATGAAACAAGTGTGCCTTTGCCCAAAAAAGGTTGAAAAACACTGGTCTAGAAATTGAAAGCATCAAACGTATTGTCTTCTGGACTGTTTTTAATTTACAGTTTACACATATGGATGTAACAGACATAACTACATTTGTTGTAAAACATTTATTAAGATATCATTTCATCCCTACAATTTCTGTGTTCTTAAAAATATTATTTAACGTTATTTAATTTAGCGTGTAGGCCTAAAATTCCTTTGAATACCTCGTCCTCATGTATCAGCAACTTTGACAACATATTTATTTGGCTCATAACTTGCTGGCGCCCGATATTTTTAGCTCACAGTGAAAAAAGTTTGCTCACAACACCCGCCCGCTTAGAGGGAACACTCATTGAGGAGTGCTTAATGATGTTACCCAGCCAACCATTCTGTTGGCCTGTCTGGAAGGCAAGAGTTCTGCCCAGATATCTTTTGAATTGGCAGGCCTTTAATGTTGGGTGTCTAAACATATGTACTCTTCGTGTAGGCCTGGTGGAACAGTCCAAGTTGAAGTGGGAAACCAGATATATGGGGGCCAAACCTTGAATGGATTTGAAACATAGACAGGCAAATTTGAACAACACTCTTGCTTCTAGGGGCAGCCAGTGAAGTTTTTGGTAGTAGGGGGTTATATGTTCCCATTTTTTTATACCAAAAATCAGTCAAACTGCCGAATTTTGTATGATTAGGAGTCTTTGGATGGTTTTCTTGAAAGACCCTAGATAAATGATGTTGCAATAGTCGAGCAGGCTTAAAATGGAAGATTGCACCAGTAAGCAGAATGATGCTGCATCAAAGTACTTTCTGATGGTTCTTAGTTTCCATAATGTCAAGAAGCCTTTTCTAATCAGTAACTCAGTGTGAACATCTAGAGTGAGGTAGCGGTCCAGAGTCATTGCCAGAATTTTGATGGTGTCAGTAATAGGAAAGATCTGACAGTTCAAGGAAATTCAAGTATCTTTGATTTTGTCATTCAGACTCGCCAGGAAGAATTTGTTTTTTTCTGAGTTGAGTTTGAATTCGGCCATCCATGATTCAATTTGCTTTAAAGTTGATGCCAGGCTTGTTAGGGGAAGAACTATGGTGATGTCGTCAGCATAGATATAAAATTTGATTTTTAAGCTTTCAAGTAAATTCCCCAAAGGGACTAGGTAAATGTTAAACAGAGTAGGGGATAGGAGGGAGCCCTGCGAGACTCCGCATGGGTTTACCCAGCTGGTGGATTGTTTATTATTGCTATAGACTCAGTATGAACGTGTAGTCAAGAAACCTTGAAACCATTTTAACACATTACCTGAGAGACCAATTGACTCCAAACATTCAATTAGGATAACATGATCGACTAAATCGAAGGCACTACTCAAATCTAGCTGCAGGATTAGTGCGCTTGTACCCTGGCTAAATAAATTCAAGAGGGAATCTAGCAATGAAGCAGTAACTGTTTCCTTGCTGAACCCGGATCGAAAACCTGATTGGTTGTCATGTAATGTGTTGTGTTTGTCCAGGTACGTTACTAAGTTCTGGTTTATCAGACCTTCCAGCTTTACAAATAAGGGAATGCTCACATTGGGTCTGTAATTCCATGTTAGCTTGATAGATTCTTTGGGATTTTTTACAATTGGCAAAGGGGGTGAAGAGGCTATAAAATAAACCAACCAAGATGTTTGGGAAAAAACACCCAATTAGGCAGGAAAATCGAATCAAAAAAATTGATTCAATAGGCTGAATCGAATCAAAAATTTTTTTCCTGAATCGGGCAGCACTAATGAAGAGCATATCCCTTCTTTATGATTCACAAAACACAGGTGTTGATGGTAGTGGGTGAGCCGACCTCCTATAGGGTGGGACACAGGTTGAGAAGGCAAAAGGGTGGCTAGGCTTTCTAGAAGCATGTCAAAAGGACTGGGTAGACTTCTGCTGAATAGATGCCTGACACTTTTGAGAATGTTATGTTCTAGGGTGCTTTTGAGCTGGAGTCTTGGAAGACGCTGATGGTACAGACTACCGCCTATTCAAAGAGGCCGTAGAAATGTCTAGAAGCCTGAGGTTTTACATTTTAGAAGTTGAGAGACTAGTCATGCTTTGCTCATGGTGAGTGATTTTCTTCGTGGCTTCTTCTACCTTATCACTGAAGAGTTCATTACCTAAACACCCTTATTCTGTAATTCCCTTGCATCCACTATATAAGCATCCCCTGCATCTACTGTGTAATCATCCCTTAAATGGCAACTTCTTGGCAATGTCCAGCTATCTTATACTGTAATTGTAATTTCCTGGAAATGTCCAGCTACCTTATACTGTTATTTGTAACTTCCTGGAAATGTCCAGTTATGCCTGCAAAGTACAGGCAGAATAGAAGTCACTAATGTAATGTATATTTGCTAAGTGGTCTTGGACATTAAGATCTAGGTCTGAAACTCAAAGCCCTGCTTGACACCGCATTGCTATGGACCAGTGGTCTCAAACTCAAACCCTTTGCAAGGCCACATTTTGGATTTGAAGGTACTAAAGGGCCTCAGAAAAAAATAGTTAATGTCTTATTAAAGAAATGACAATTTGCATGAGGTAAAACTCTTTCCTTTTGGCTTAGTCTTAATAATAATATTGTCATTTATAGCTAAAGAGACATATGATCAAGAAACTCTTATTTTACTTTTATGATTATGATAAACATACCGACGGCCTCAAAATAGTACCTGGCGGGCCGCGAGTTTGAGACCACTGCTATAGACAGAGTTGATGCTTGTGAGGTTACATCAAAAGCATCAAATACTGACCAGGCCGTTAATTTCCTAGTTTGAAGAAGACTATGAGTAGTTTGCTGATAATCCGGCAGTTGGTCTGCAGGGATAAAACTGTTCGAACTAAGAGAAGGTGCTGCACAAGTTGCTTAAAGTAAAAAGTTATAGAGAAATTATAACTCATGATGCGACTGGTGAGCATGGAGTTTCAGAATGGCCTAAGGCCAATCTGTCCAAAGTACGATTGTCTCTGCCTGATTGACTGCTAACTAGATGCTTTTTTGTTGTTGTTGTTGTTGTTGTTAAGAGCAGATTCCACCAAAAGGAACTGATGCTATAATTGGGATTTGTCAATTCCGGGACAGGACTATACCCTCATTTGTTGTGTTTCTGTTTATATTTGGTCATTTTACTATTGTTATATAGTACTCCGCCAATATTCGCAGGGGTTCCGTGCCAGGAACCCCTGCGAATCTTGAAAAACCACAAATACGGTTTTTCGTGGGGGAGACTGGAGAGAGCAGCCGGAAAGCCGGCAAAGTGAAGGAAATCACTCGCTGTATGCTCCCACCGCCTCTTCAAAGCAGCTCCTGATTGTTGAGGCCCGACTTCAGTAAAGGAAGAGGCTGTCAGAGTGATTTCCTTCACTCACCGGCGCTCCAGCTTCTCTCTCCTGCCTCTCCAGCTGTCCTCTCTGGTTGGCAGTTCGCGGTCGGAAAATACTGCGAATGACCGGGACTGCAAACCGCTGACCACGAATTCGCAGGGGAGCACTGTACTATTAACAAAGTTATAAGTTTTAACCATACCTGCTGTATATTGACTTGGGTGAATTTCTTCATAAATGCTGTTAATAAATCCCAATAAACAAACAGAGAATTGTCATACTCTGGTCATCCGATCCTAATATTGCTTTAGGCCCCACATATTCTAGATTATTTGATTTTATGATGGCTTTAACCTTGCATATTATTATTCTTTACTGGAAAAATAATTTAAAAGCTTCATATCACGAATGGTGGAATACGTTATGTGCCTACAGAAAATATGAATCAAGTTAAATATTTTGGTTACTCCATACAGCCAAAAATTACTTTTCTTTTGAAAGAATTAATGAGCCTCAGCCCCACCACTCCACCGCTTCAAATAATTTTCATAGCGGGAGCTTTATGTGGTAATATCCTCATCGGCTCTTTATCTTTTAATCTTATTCTTTTAATTCTATTTGTTGTAAAGTGCACCATGCTTAGTGCTATACAGTGGTGCCTCACACAACGAACTTAATTCGTTCCAGGAGCAAGTTTGTTATGCGAAAAGTTTGTTATGTGAAACGTGTTTTCCCATAACAATACATGTTAAAAAAAATAATTCGTTCTGCAGCATAAAATATGCTAAGATGACATAAAAAAAGATAAATTTGTCAAAATGGTGAAAATGGTGGTCTTGCTGAGGCCAAACTCTTTGACGAGGTCACACTGTTTTACCCCACATTCACTCCTTCTAATTATTTCCCGTTTCATTTCAACAGAAATCACCTTCCTGCTTTTTTTAGAAGCCATGATATATAAAAAATATTGAGTTTATCTTAAAAGGACGACTGTATACAGTGAGAGAGGGCAGTTAAGCGCAGTGACTAACGACTGCCTGCAGTGCCTGCGCGGAAGGATGCAATACATCGGCAGCTCGGGCGACTTCGTTGTGTGAAACGAAGTTCGTTGTGTGAAGTTCGTTATGTGAAACGAAGTTCGTTGTGTGAATCAAGACATGAAGTTCGTTGTGTGCAGCGTTCGTTGTGCGAGGCGTTCGTTATGCGAGGCACCACTGTATTATCTTAATTTCTCTATCAAAGTGTTTAGTGCTTTATCATTTCATACTTAATATATTTCATAAATAGAAACTTCGGTTTGCGAGTAACGTGGTTTGCGAGTGTTTTGCAAGACAAGCAAAACATTTTCACATTAGCATTAACTCAATTTGCAAGTCCCCCTGCCCGTGAACCGGCATTGCCGCCCGCGAACACCACCACCCACTAACCGGCATTGCCCCCCCTTGTGAACGCTCGCTCACCCAAACTGAAACTTTCCCTCATCTGGCACCGGCACACAGCACCAACCCACAGGAGGTTCCGGTGCCCGAAGATCGTGCTGCTTGCCGAACTGGGCCTAAGGCATTCTGGCTCTCGTTCTCTCCAAGAGCAGATGCTCAAGGTCCAGTCCGGCAAGCAGCACGATCTCTGAGCACCGGCCCCTCCTGTGGGTTGGTGCTGAGCAGGGAACTTACCAAACCCTGCCCTTAGTTGCCTGGGAATAATGACAATTGTACAAATATTTTCCAATCGGTTATTTTTTATTAGCGTTATCAAAAACATCTCTCATTAGGCATTTGTACAATGGAGATCCTTCAGGCGTGAAATGTGCACCTTTCCTGAAGCAAGGCATGGTCTCAAAGAGTCTATACTGGTGCATTCCTTTATACCTTCATACTGACCAATATGACATCACTCCTCTTAACCAATCAGCCAACAGAGGCTATCTTAGTTTTTTTGAACAAAGAAATTCCTCTTACATAGTTACAAGCTCAAAATCATATTTTAGTTTACATCAATTTCTGAATGCGCAACACATTATAACATACTAAATAGACACTTTGTCATTCTCAAAAAAGTTTAAATCAAACCAGCCTTCTGTGTTTGCAGAGCCCATGCTTGAAAACTAACAGCTTCATGTTTCACTAAACCACATTCCTAAGTGGGCCACAAGATCCCTCCCTTCACAGCTACAGACTGAAGAGTTTTCATGGTAGGCTAGCTGAAAGGTCAGATAGGTCAAACTACAGATGTGGCTTCTCAGGAGGCATTACTCCTTAAAGTTTCTTGAATCTTATACTGTGTATGTAAAACGTTTGAAATTAAATACAAATCATTCTATCACACATAGGGATCCTTTCACCCATATACACGTCACACTCATATTTCATTCCTAATCAATACTGCATTCAAAACCTATTAAAGAAAAATTTTCTTCAATACCCAGCACTGGAATGCCAGGCACATCTGTTTTCCCTCAGGCCATGAGGTTTCATGACAATCCAGACAAAGAACACTAGCAACCCAGGCCTTTTCTAAGCAGGAAAATTTCAGTATGTTTTACACCAAGAAGAGACACAAAGAAAGACAGAAGCCAACATGGAGGCAGTTTAATACAAAATGGAGTTATTGATACTTCAATACCTCTACCTGGTTTCCTCTATGATGTGGCCTAATCCAGAAAAATACATAAAGAGAATCTTATTATACTTTTCCTTAATATTAATCTGTAGTGTTCTTCTGGCCTTGGCTACAATCCATATTCAGATTTTTATTCACCAACTTTCCGTACGCTTCTATTGGGCTTGGCCTTATCTATTACATGTGCATTGCTAGCTAGATTTACCCAGAACCCCCACGAAAAGCAGGTGTCAAATGTAGAAAAATCCACATTATACTCCACAAACATGTCTTACACACTATCCATTTCATTAACGCATTATAGCGCCCCCCCCCCCCCCACCAGCCAGCGAGCACCATTCTACAGTGCCGGTGCCAGATGGGGATAAGGCTTCAGTTTGGGCAGGCAGGCGTTCACGAGGGGGAGTGATACCAGTTCGTAGGGGGGCGGTGTTTGCGAGCAGGGGGGGTGTCTTTTGGGGATGTGGTAGGGTGGAGCAGCACTGGTGGTCGTGGGGGGGGGAGGAGGTGGAACCAATCGAGTTTCCCTTACTTCCTATGGGGAAACTCGCTTAGATATACGAGTAATTTGGTTTACGAGCATGCTTCTAGAACGAATTTTGCTTGTAAACCAAGGTTCCACTGTACTTTAAGAATTACATTACATTACATTACATTAGTGATTTCTATTCCGCTTGTACCTTGCGGTTCAAAGCGGATTACATAAGAAGAAGCTGGACATTTCCAGGAGGGTACGTGTTGGATGTTAGAATAATTTATAAATATTTAATTCTTTAGTTGATTCTTTAAAAACTTAGCTTATGGTAGTTGTTAGATTCAATTCATTCAGTTCGGTAGGGTTAGACCCGACATGTTTCGCCTACTGCTGTTTCAAAGGTCCTCCCATAACCACTGGTATCAATCCACCTCGCTTTAATTTTCTCAGTCTTGACTTTGAAAATTAAAGTGAGGTGGCCCGGATCCTCCTGCTCCCTGGGCTGCTGCCACGCAATAGCGGCCTTAGGCCCTGTCCCGGCGCATTATCTGATGCATGGGGAGGGGCCTAAGGCACTGATTGGCTGAGGCACACCAGCTCCTCCCAGGGGCCACTATTGCGCAGCGGCAGCCTGGGGAGCAGGAGCAGGACTTTCCTCCTGCTCCCAAAGATTGGCGTAGGAGTAGGAGGGGTCTGGGCACCCCTCTTGCTCCCGAAGATGGGAGCCTTGTGGGAAGGAGCAGGTGGGGTGGGGTGGGATGGGGGGGGTGGGAGGCGCAGGAGAGACTGAGCACCCCTCCTGCTCTCAACTTTTTTTTGGGGGGGTGGGCCGTGCCAGGAGGGGGGTTAGGGTCATGCCGTGCCGAGGGAGGATGAGGGAGAGATCAGAGCAGGGCACGTAGGAGAGATCGGGGCCTGGGAGGGTATGGGGCTAGTGTAGGCTTTCCTGCCTGCCCCGATCTCTCTTGCCTACTCGCCGGACTCTCCTGCTCTCTGCTGCCATTCCCTGCAGTGCAGGTCCGCTATAAAACCACAGGCTTGCACTGGAGGGAACAGCGGCAGAGAGCAGGAGAGTCCGGCGAGCAGGCAAGATAGATCAGGGCAGGCAGGAGAGATTGGGGCTGAGCCCTGACAGCAGTGACAGGAGGCTGCTTCTCCTGTCACTAATGTCAGGGTATGCGCATGAGCGGGGATTGCTCTCTATTGATCCTGGCCGTGGGAAGGGGTAAACAATCGTCCCCATTTGCATGCAGGCCTTTAGTGAATTCGTCGGCCGGCACACAAACAGAAACAGATCACACACGGTTTGGAGGTTTAGTGAATCTAGGCCATAGTCTTTGCCCATCTTTAGGTAGGTCTTCAGCTCAGCTTCCTTAAATTCCCCAGTCCAGGCAAACAAATTCCTTTAACTTCAATTTTCTTTTTAGTCCATTGCAGGGCACTGCCTGAAATGCTACATTGAGTTTTTATATTAAGTAATTAGAAAAACCTGCTCTTAAGATTCCCAATTCGCAGAGCAGAATCAGCAATGAAGCGGACATATCATTGTTATTTTGACACTCAACACTTGTTATAATAGATTAGATGAAAAATCAGTTCTTGGGGAAACTTTTTTTTAAAATAAATCTTAGTCTCCATCGGGGTTTATCCCACAACAATACATGTGTACCCGAGGGCACAGCGTAGGAACTACCCAAAAACATGACATATATTCACCAACAAGTGTCTTTTTTTAACAACTACAGTGCAATGAAAGTGGGAAACTTCTAATATTGAATATTGCTTATTCCCTACTTAAAATGGACCATAAAAATCCACAATAATTGCAAAATCCAAAAAAAGAAAACATGATTATCCGTGGAAACACGCAGCTGCTCGTCTCTTAAAGGAGTGCTATGGCTGATTTCCCTACAGAGTACCCTGTTTCGTGTCCTTCTTCAGGGGCAAACTCAGGAGCACAACCCACTGTTGCTGCTAATCTTTCTTGCTCCCATGAAACAGGATACTCTGTAGTAGAGAAAGACACAGGGAAAAATCTGTCCCTATCACTGGACCACCGCCCCTTCACCGTCCTGTCCCCGCAACATCCACCTTTCCCTCTTGCCACCTCATCACCCTTCAGCGGCCCGAGAATATCCCTCCCTCCCCCTTACCTTTGCGGCGCGTTAGTAAATAATTGAAATTTAAGGGATGGAAGGCGTGCGGTCACCGATCGCACGCGGCCCCCCTCCCTATGGCCAACTCTATCTCCCTCCCTCTTACCTTCACGGCGCTTTCGTAAAAATTTTACTGATGCCGGCAAAGCCTGCCAGCCTGCAGTCTCGTGTGAGTGGGCGGAAGCTTCTCCTCTGACACAACCTTGTCCCCATGCCCGCAGTGAGCACTTCCCCCCCACCACCACCGTTTTGGCGGGTAACTGCCACCGTGTCATTCTCTACTCTGTAGGGCAATCAGCCCTAGCACCCCTTTAAGAGAGACAAGCAGCTGCGTGCTTCCACAGATAAGCGTTTTTCCTTTTTTGGGATTTCGCAAATGTGGATTTTTATGGTCCATTTTAAGTAGGGTATAAGCAATATTCAATAAGTTTCCCACTTTCGTTGCACTTTAGTTGTTTAAAAAGATAGACACTTGTTGGTGAATATATATATGTTTTGGGGTAGTTCCTTCCATTTGCCCTCGAGGACACATATACTGTTGTGGGATAAACCCTGGTGGAGACTTTAAGATATATATTTTATTTTTTTAAGTTTCCCCAAGACTGATTTTTCACCTAATCTATTATAACAAGTGTTGATTGTCAAAATAACTATATGTTCGCTTCATTGCTGATTGTGCTCTGCGAATTGGGAATCTAAGAGTAGGATTTTTCTAATTAATTATCTATTTAACCTCCTCTGATTTTTTTAGGCTTCTTGAATTTTTTTTATATTAAGGCCAAACTCAGTGGCTTTAGGGACCAACCTCCCACAGTGACTGGTTATGGTCCCTCCCCAGATAGGACTTTTTCAGGCTTCAACAAATTAAAGTCCTCTGCAACACTGCTTCCCACAGCAGGCTTAGCACATAAGAGGAAAAAAACTTCATTTGCACTGCCCTTTTAAACTGCTGGATGGTTTCACACACTTCTTGTGCTTTCATCAAATCGCTTGAGTCTTATACTCCTTTCTTATGCAGCTTTTAGCAAAACGTTATCAGACAGACTTTTTAAATTTCCTGTTCTCAAAAGCTAACATAATACTATTCATTTTAATTATTTATTTAAACATTTATATACTGCATACAACCATGCGGTTTCCATACCACATACGTAAAATCTTGTATCCCCTCCGATTATCACAATAACATAGACATGTCTAAACCACATCGTTAATCGTCCCTGTTATAATGGGAATAGAGCACAAATTCAATCAATTCAGACATACAAGCAAGCTTTAAAGCGTTCACTGATGTCAGAAAAATTCTAAAAGACGATAATCAACTGAAATATATCTTAGCATAAAAAGGCATTGGCAAATAATTGAGTTTTCAGCATTTTCTTAAAATTCATCCTCCCCATTCAAAACTGCAGGATGCCAGGCAAGACATTCCATAGTTCCACGCCAGCCACAGACATCATTGATGCTCCGATCCTGGCATGCAGAGTCGACATTCTACCCTCCCAACTTCATTTCATCCCATTTACATCTTGATGCTCTCTTCTCGATCTGGAAGAACTCTTGTAAGATCTTTGGGGAAGCATGATACAGTGTGTGATGTATAATTGCAACAATCTACTTTCCTGAATAGGACTATAATATTTGATGCCAGCACAGCTCTCCACTCTCATTCAATGGCAGTTTCCATTTCAGTCTCAGAAAAATCAGACTTCGCTTCACCAAGTTCCATATGTTCCTCTTGGCATAAAGACTCCCTACTATCAGAAGACTGCCAGAAAATCCTGCATCTCCACTTCTGGGTAATCATATATACATGCTGGTGGTTGTCTGACCTGATTCCTTTGCTGTGCTGTGCTTTTCCTTTCCAAACATAGTTGTGGAACAGGTTTCACCACTTGGGACTGCTCATTGTACCTGCTGCTAATCTGTGTTCCACCCTACTGCCTTCCTTTGCTAGGCTTAAGGGAATGAGAAACGGGTGCAGGCTGTTCCCCAATTACCTGCTTCCTAGTATGAGCTGTGTGTTTCCCAAAAGTGCTTCCCTGCTTACAGCTTGGTGTAAATAGTGTACATGTAAATGGATTCTGCCCTGTGTGGATCACTTGGTGTTTTTTTAGATCTGAAAGCCGAGTGAAACTTTTATTGCACTCACTACATGTATACGGATTGCCACCTTTGTGAATCATTTTATGATTTTTTAGATATGAAAGCCGAGTAAAGCTTTTATTACACTCAGTACATGTATATGGTTTGTCCCCTGTGTGGATCCTCTGGTGATATTTTAGGCCTGAAAGCCGAGTGAAACTTTTATTACACTCAATACATGTATATGGTTTGTACCCTTTGTGGATCATTTTGTGACTTTTTAAATTTGAAAGCCGAGTGAAGCTTTTATTACACTCAGTACATGTATGTGGTTTGTACGCTTTGTGGATAATTTTGTGACTTTTTAAATTTGAAAGCCGAGTGAAGCTTTTATTACACTCAGTACATGTAAATGGTTTGTTCCCTGTGTGGATCTCTTGGTGTCTTTTTAGATCTGAAAGCTGAGTGAAACTTTTATTGCACTCAGTACATGTAAATGGTTTGTATCCTGTGTGGATCACTTGGTGTCTTTTTAGAACTGAAAGCTGAGTGAAACTCTTATTACACTCAGTACATGTAAATGGTTTGTACCCTGTGTGGATCACTTGGTGTCTCTTTAGAACTGAAAGCTGAGTGAAACTTTTATTACACTCAGTACATGTAAATGGTTTGTACCCTTTGTGAATCATTTTGTGACTTTTTAGATATGAAAGCCACGTGAAACTTTTATTACACTCAGTACATGTAAATGGTTTGTACCCTTTGTGGATCATTTTGTGACTTTTTAGATATGAAAGCCAAGAGAAGCTTTTATTGCACTCAGTACATGTAAATGGTTTGTACCCTTTGTGGATCATTTTGTGACTTTTTAGATATGAAAGCCGAGTGAAGTTTTTATTACACTTAGTACATGTATATGGTTTGTACCCTGTGTGGATCATTGTGTGTCTTCTTAGCAGGGAAAGCTGAGTGAAGCTTTTATTACATTCACTGCATATAAATGGTTTGACTGCAGAGTGAGTCTGTTGGTGGGTTTTTAAAGTTGAAAGCCGAGTGAAGCTTTTATTACACTCAGTACATTTATATGGTTTGTACCCTGTGTGGGTCTCTTGGTGTCTTTTTAGACACGAATGCTGAATGAAACTTTTATTACACTCAGTACATGTATATGGTTTGTACCCTGTATGGATCATCTTGTGACTTTTTAGATTTGAAAGCCGACTGAATCTTTTATTACATTCGGTACATGTAAATGGTTTATACCCTATGTGCATCATGTTGTGACTTTTTAGATGTGAAAGCTGAGTGAAGCTTTTATTACACTCAGTACATGCATATGGTTTGTACCCTGTGTGGATCATTGTGTGTCTTTTTAGCAGGGAAAGCTGAGTGAAGCTTTTATTACATTCACTACATATAAATGGTTTCACTGTTGAGTGGGTCCGTTGGTGGGTTTTTAGAGTTGAAAGCTGAGTGAAGCTTTTATTACACTCAGTACACGTAAATGGTTTGTACCTTGTGTGGATCTTTTTGTGGCTCTTTAGATTTGAAAGCCGAGTGAAGCTTTTATTACACTCAGTGCATATAAATGGTTTATATCCTGTATGGATCACTTGGTGTCTTTTTAGATCTGAAAGCTGAGTGAAGCTTTTATTACACTCAGTACATCTATATGGTTTGTCTCCTGTGTGGATCCTCTGGTGATATTTTAGGCCTGAAAGCTGAATGAAGCTTTTATTACACTTAGTACATGTAAATGGTTTGCACCCTGTGTGGGTCATTTTGTGACTTTTTAAATTTGAAAGCCGAGTGAAGCTTTTATTACACTCAGTACATATAAATGGTTTCACTGCTGTGTGGGTCTGTTGGTGGATTTTTAGAGTTGAAAGTTGAGTGAAACTTTTATTACACTCGGCATATGTAAATAGTTTATCATTTTTATGATCCCTTTTGTGCATTTGGCATTCTGTCTGCTGTTTTTTTCCTTTCCTCTTGCCATAGAGGCATTTAGAAGTCACTTTATCACTATTATGAATTTGGAAGGGTCTCTCTGCTAGGTGTATCTTGTCCTCAGGGATGTTACTGAGCTCTCTGTCATTTCTCTCACACTTAGTGACTCCATCCGTTGTGTCTCCTGCAGGGTGTCTCTGTTCCTTTGATTCCTGCTTACAATTATTTGTGTTGATCTTCTCAGGTCTCTGGGAAATATTCTCACAGACATTTTCTGACTGTGTTTGGATTTGTTCCATTGCTACTAGATCTTCTTCTCCTTGATTCTTTATTCTCTTCCATCCGTGCTGGATCTGATGATCTGCTAGATATAAACAGAAGATATTTCTCGTGATTTAGAAAGCAGCAATGGTTTTTAAGATAAGAACATAAGAATAGCTTTACTGGATCAGACCAATGGTCCATCTAGCCCAGTATCCCGTCTTAACGGAGGCCAATCCAAGTCACAAATACCTGGCAAAAACCCAAATAGTAGCAACATTCCTTGCTACTGATCCAGAGCAAGCAGTGACTTCCGCCATGTCTGTCTCTACAGGAGACCATGGACTTTTCCTCTAGGAACTTGTCCAAACTATTTTTAAAATTAGCTATATTAACCGCTCTTACCCCAATCTCTAGCACAATCAAAAGAGCTGTTCAATAATGTTCGCTAGACATTTTGCTCGTTCAACGATAATATTCACTGCTCATTTTGCTCACTCATTTTGCTCACTCGTAAATACTCAAGAACTTTAAAGCTGAATTACAAGTGAGCAAAATGAGTGAGCAAAATGAGCAGTGAATATTATCGTTGAACGAGCAAAATGTCTAGCGAACATTATTGAACAGCTCTTTTGATTGTATGGGATTGGAATCGATTGACTCAAGTGCTACGGTGAATGGACCGTTAGCTTTAACTCTTCAACGAGCACTCTTCATATGAGCGGGATCGATTAATGAGAAGAACTATACAGCCATAATTGGCGAACTTTGAACTTTATCCCGTTCTGGATTTGTTGAGCTAAGTACTTTTCACTGTTTTTTACTTTGCACCACTATTTTCTAGTATTATTATTGACAGGCACATAGGATTTTTGGTATTGTGGTCTGTTGACACAGACTGAGGACATTACATTGCTATTCACTTTCCCTTTTTGATTTTTGACGATTTTTAGTCACCTTTTATATTTTGGTTCTTTCATTTTTTTATTTTCTATTTTTCACATTTTGTGTTTCTTTATATGAGGTTTCAGGGAGATATTCTTTGGGGTGATCTTCTCTCCTGCTGCTTCAATCTGGGGATGATAGTGTTCCTATTCATTTGGTAACAATTATTTATATTTTTCTATATAATTCACATATATTAAAAGGATAATATGATGTACGGGGCAGGGTTTATTTAGAATTATTTCTAAGTGCTTGTCACTGCATAAACACCTGCCCGGGGCCAATGGTTGAAACGAGGGCTCCGGGCCCGTACTGATTGATCCTTTTATTTATTTTGTTTCCTTAATTTTAATTAGGGGAAGTATATTTTTCTTTTTCTTTATCACCCCCAGGGACATTCAAGGAGAGATCATCACCATTAATACCAATTTTTTCGTAATCTACATTGTTGTTGATATTGGTATTCATTTATATTTTGGTATTTTTTTGGCCATTTCTGATATTTAAAAATACCATAGTGGGATCCAAGATGGCTGACGGACCTGTTAGCTGAGTGCCTCGTTTCAAGAGCACTCACTAATAATTGCCAGTTGCATTTCAAAAAACATTTACCTGTAAGAATGACGAAACAGAGGGGCTGTAGTGCTGCTGAAGCCTTGTGGCGTCCAAATCTTGGCAACATCGAGGAGCTCCTGCGTCAAATGCAGGATATCGCTGGGGCGTTGGCACGCCCACTGGAGACGGTCTGTGGCAAGACGGAGGCGGTTTCCCTGGGCCTGGAGACCACCTTGATCCCTGATGCCAGAGCACCTCCCCCTCAGACCACCAGCTCCCCGCAGACAGAGGAGCCACCAGAAGGCAGTGTGCAATTCTCCCTAGAGGCCATCGAAAGCACGGAGGGGAGAATGGAGTTGGACTCCCTGTGTTTGCAGGGGAGTCCTGTGGAGACTGGGGATTTGCCAACTTCGCGAACAGACCGTGAGCAGGAGAGTCACAATCAGGAGAAGATACCGGTTGGTGAAAAGGTTGTTATTAAAAAATGTTCTTCTTTACCAGAGAAACCCCGAGAGGTAACTCTTGAGGCTATAAGGGATCTCGTCACAGATCTAGCTAAATCAATCAAGCCCCAGCTAGTTCAGCTGGAGCATAAAGTAAATACTCAAGAACATAAAGTAAATACTCAAGAACTTTAAAGCTGAATTACAAGAATTAAAAAATTCAACACTGAACTTTTCTCAAGAAATAAAAATTTCTAAACAAATCACAGAAACATTGGTGAGAGATAATATTAATCTGAGAAGAAAATTTGAGTCTTTAGAAAACTTTTCTCGTAATAATAATCTGATTGATTAATTGCCCTAGAGTTGCAACAGTAACTCCTATAGAAATGCTGAAACGTTATATGATGGAAGTGTTAGAAATTTCACTCAAGTGTATTACCTACCTATCAAAAGGGAAGAACAAGTAAAGGAAAATGACCAACACCAGCTTAATATTTCAACGATGTTGGAACTTTCGGATAGGGAAGTGGCAACACCGGCAACACTTCTTCTTACAGTAACCTTAGCACCAGCCAAGAATTGGTCATTAAGATTTTTCTTTAAAAAAAAAACAAAAATAATTTCTTGGGCATAAAATTCTAATGTTTCCAGATCTGGCACGAGACACACAAAAACGTTGATGCAAATTCTTGATTTTAAAGCCAGGTGTTACTGCTCTTGAGGTGACCTTTTTTCTTTGTCACCCGTGTAAATGTGTGATACAGTATAAAATGCAAAAATATGTTTTCTTTGACCCTAGCCAGCTGACGTCCTTGTCAGGGCCCCCCTGAAAGGAGGGGAGATATGAGTACTCTTTGATTTGTTTGATATCCTCTCTCAGCTAATTGAACTACTTGTTTTCCCTTATAATTTAATGTTTCTTATTACTAATATGCTCGCTGATTCTACTTCTTGGATCTTATTTTGAGGATTTGAGTTGAAGTTAAGCTAACATTTTCTTATTATGATGGATTAAATCTGTATAGTTTGTATTGTATTTCATTTTCAGCTTAACTTTACCTTTTCTGTACAAGTAGATACTTGATAAGATATTGAAACATCGAAACAGTGACATTTTTATCGTGGAAGCCCAGACTAGATGTATCCCATGTATTAGCAAAGGTGGAAAGAAGAGGAAACGAGAGCCGGCATGGTTGAAAAGTGAAGTGAAAGAGGAGGCTATTAGAGCCAAAAAAACATCCTTTAAAGAATGGAAAAAGGATCCGAATGAAGAAAATAAGAAGAGACAGAAGCACTGGCAAGTTAGATGCAAAACATTGATAAAGAAAGCTAAGAAAGAATATGAACAGAAACTTGCCAAAGAGGCAAAAACTCATAACAATTTCAGAAGCAGAAAACCAGTGAGAGAATCCATGGGACTGTTGGATGATCAATGAGCAAAATGGGCACTCAGGGAGGATAAAGTCATAGCAAAGAGACTGAATTAATTATTTGCTTCAGTCTTTACGGAAGAAGATGTAAGAGATCTACTAAAACTGGAAATGGTATTCAAGGGCGATGATGCGGAGGAACTGAAAGAAATCTCTGTGAATCAGGAAGATGTACTAAGCCAAATCAACAAGTTAAAAAGTGATAAATCACCTGGACCAGATGGCATACATCCCAGGGTACTAAAGGAACTCAAACATGAAATTGCTGACCTGCTGTTAGTGATCTGTAACCTGTTGCTAAAATCATCCGTAGTATCTGAAGATTGGAGGGTGGCCAATGTTACGCCGATTTTTAAAAAGGGTTCCAGAGGAGAGCCGGGAAATTACAGATTGGTAAGCTTAACTTCAGTACCAGACAAAATGGTGGAAACAATTATAATAAATAAAATTGTGGAACACATAGACAAACATGATTTAATGAGACAGAGTCAGCATGGGTTCAGCCAAGGGAGATCTTGCTGAGCCGGTTGATATTGTGTATCTAGATTTTCAGAAAGCTTTTAACAAAGTTCCTCATGAGAGGCTTCTGAGAAAATTAAAGAGTCATGGGATAGGAGACAAAGTTCAGTTGTGGATTAGGAATTGCTTACTGAAAAAGTAGACAAAATAATGTCTCACCTTGACTCCACTGTGCAACAGACATCATTCCTCCGCAACTCAGAGAAAATAATTAAAACCACAACTGGGAACCTAACTCACTTCAAAACAGTCTCCCATGACAACATTGGTGAGATACTAGATGCTATTTGCCCTTCCGACTCCAACCTGGACCTATGTCCGCCTCACCTCCTTGTGGTGGTGAAAGATGTCATCTGCCCTCTCATCAACACCTCTCTACAAACAGGGTAGTGCCCACAAACTGGAAGTCAGCGGTAATCAGACCGATCCTGAAAAAACCCAAGCTCAACCCTAATGTGCCTGGCAACTTTAGACCTGTCTCTAACCTACCCTTCATCTCCAAGATCCTGGAAAATACCAGTATTAAACCAATTGCACACCTTCATCGACAAACAAGGAGCCCTATCTGCTTTCCAATCTGGATTCAGGACATACCACAGTACTGAAATCATCCTTCTCAACATCATCAACTGCTAGAAACTCATGGATAAGGGTAATGATGTCCTTCTGGTGCTGCTGGATCTCAGTACGGCACTCAACACTATTGACAATCCTTATATCAATGAATGGCTCTCTGAAATTGGAATCCGCTACAATGGTTCACCTTTTTATTTGTTTATTTATTTAATTTTCTATACCGTTCTCCCAGAAGAGCTCAGAACGGTTTTTCATAACTAATAGATCCCAAAGTGTTCTGCTCAACAACATGCTATTGAAATCAATGAAATATGGTGTTCCATAGGGGGCTCTGCTATATATCTCTATGTTAGACCTGTCTTAGACATAGCCCACAAATATCAAATATAGATTCACTCCTTTGCGGATGACATCCAACTGTACCTACTGCTAGGAGAAGCCTGTGATGCCCAGATTATGAAACTCCTAAACTGCCTCTCAGAAATCAAAAACTGGATGTATGTCAACAAATTACAACTAAACACCTCCAAGATGGAACTCCTTTGGATCTGCAAAGAACGCTGCAACTGTGCCCATCCCTTGCTGTGCTGGGACTTGACTACTATAACTGTAAAAGACCAAGCACACAGCCTAGGAATACTCCTTGACGGCAACCTATCGCTTTCCAACTATATCTCTCAGGTGGTAACTTCCTCATTTTACTACCTGCAACAACTCCGAAAAATAAGGAACTACTTTTTAGAGTCTGACTTCACCCAACTACTCTTTGCCTTAGTACTCTCCCACATGGATTTCTGCAATGCGTTATTCAATGGTCTCAAGGAAAAAAACATACATCTCCAACGTGTTCCAAATGCTTCTAAAAAAATCTCCGTGCCCACGACCCTGTCTCTCAGGCTCTCACGTCAGCTCTCTGGCTGCTCTTAGACAAATGCTGTGTCTTCAAAGGCCTAATGATAGCATTTAAATCCTTGCACGACATGCCGCCAGGCTATGTGATAGCTAAGCTTCCTCCATACGTGCCTAATTGGTCCCTCCGCTCCCAGGATGAAATAACCTCAAAACACACCCTGGTTGTGCCCTTTGATTTCAAACCGTCAAATGACGTTCCTACCAAGCCACTGGAATCAACTGCCCCCACAGTTCAGATCACTTAAAGGCACCTCAACTTTAGGAAAGCAATAAAAAAAAAATACCCTTGACCGATGGATCACAAAGAAATTAATAGTGGTATCAGAACCCGGTATGTGTCATCTAAGGAAACTTGTATTGTGAAATCTTGCACTGTAACTATGGCAAATCCAACCTGTAAATTGTCTGTATGACAGGATAAAACTTGTTCTGGAAAACTTGCATTGTAAGGATAACTATGGTAAACTGTAACCGGTAAACTGTAAGTTATGTATATTAGTATTTGTTATGCCTATGGCCAGGGGGTAACTGAAACTCAGCATACTATGTGACATGTCTCCTCAAGTCTGCTTATCTGCCATCCTGACTGATTGTGACCTGGGTGTTGCCAAAATAAAAAAAAAAAAAACAGGAAAGCTGGTTACTGCAAGAAGTCTGCTTGCTTGCTATCCTAACCCAGGGGTAGGCAATTCCGGTCCTCGAGAGCTGGAGCCAAGTCAGGTTTTCAGGATATCCACAATAAATATGCATGAGACATATTTACATCTCAAGAAGGCAGTGCATGCAAATCCATCTCATACATATTCATTGTGGATATCCTGAAAACCTGATCTGGCTTCAGCTCTCAAGGACCGGAATTGCCTACCCCTGTCCTAACCGAATGTAACCTCGGTGTTGCCAAAACAAAGAACAAAAGAACAGTAACAGGTGTGCCTGAGTCGTAGTGAAGGGAGCTGGTTACTACAGGAACTCAGCTTGTGGAATTATGAACTCAGCAGTTTTCACCCTATATAAGAACCGTGACTTTTTCCCCAGAATCCATATATTGTTGCAACTACGGGGGAGTCCTGTAGCCCACTCATCCATCAATAAAAAAGGGATTCCCGATTGTCAGGACTGGTGTTGGAGGCTATGGTGATGTTTTTCTATTTTTCTGAGTGTCACTGATCATCCCATCTGACAGAAATATGTGGCGGAACATATTGGTACCAGAAGTGGGGTGATCATGTGGTCAAAAAAGCACCAGAAGAAACAAGGGATTGAGGGGCAGCCTCCCAATCCCTCCATTCTGGGTTGGGATGACAGTATATATAAATTAGTGGCCACTGAGTGGTCTGAAGAAGCAGGATTATGTGAATCCTGGACTTTTGGAAGTGGGAATCCGCATGAATTACATGCCTCCTTACAAAAGGTGAAAATCTCAAAAGGAAGAGAGCAAGAAGGAATTTCTAGACGAGGATAGATGATTTTATCAGCACGGAGGAATTTGAATGAAGCTAAACATGAGTTACAATTGAAATTAGGTGAGCTAGAAAAGAAAATGTGTAATCAACAGAATGCCATTACAATGCTGCAATGTCAGAATAAATTGTTAATGAATAAGATGGACACCTATCAAAATGTAGCAGAAAAGGCAGCTGTACGATGCGCACAATATAAATTCAAGAAACGGAAGGGGAAAGTGAGTGCCAGAAAAGTTAGAACCTTACTTTCCCATCTGACAGATGATTGGGATTCAGACAAATGGGATGAGTATATTTGGGATTCAAATTCTAATACCAGTGATGAGGATATATGTGTTGAAGGAGAGCAGGCAGAAAGTTTAGAAGCAAAGCCTGTGAGGAGACGAAGATTACAGGGAAATCTGCAGACAGGAGAAAAGCTGACTAGAAATATTGTCATGGAGGACTTTACTAAACTGGAAGTCATGGATATTATGGCCCGCTTTACACAGCAGCCAGGGGAACCACTAATACAATGGGTAATTCAGCTGCAGGAGCTGGGCGCAGCAGGGATTATGTTGGATGCAAGATACCTCCAAATTTGTTCGAATTAGTCAAGAAGCAGCAGTACAAGATGCATTACGGGAGGATCCCGATCCTATAAATTACAACCAATGGTCTTTATTAGAGGTAATTGGTAAGGGTGTCACGAGGCGAAAGCCACTTGAATCTGATTGGCCCTCAAACGATAAAATTTGGTATACATTAAAAGATGCACAAATGAGAATTAAGGAGGAGGCTATGAAGGTAGCCTTAGTAATAGGTCACGCTGAAACATATATGTCATTAACTTTTACAGTGTCCATGAGAAATAAAATTATCAGGTATGCTGCACCGGCATACAAACAGGTAATTATGACTTTGCTGATCAATCAGACAGGACTATTTTGGAAGTCTTGGAAGTGGTCCGACAGTTAGGGGACTGGGGACCTCAAAATACTTTTGATAAAAAGAGTGAAGGAACTCTGTGTTTGTCTGTTTCTGTTATGTGGTACCTGTGCTGTGTCGTCTGTTTTAGCTTATGGGGGTACCCCAGAAAACATTACAAATTGGCCATTTCCAGAGTTTTGCCATCCTGTCTACTAGTCCAAATGGTACCATGTCCCTTTCCAAAAAGATTCTCTTATGCTCACAATGATTTTATGCTATGGTTCATACAGTCCAATTATAACTTAGTTAGGGATTATATTATAAGATGATATCTTAAAAGGAAAAAAAAATAGAAAGCATTATACTTGGTAAAATGGTGCTCATTGGTATTTGATATATCTAAATAAAAAAAGAAATGGTCTCTCTTTAATTAACCTACCAGGTATGAACAGTGCAGTGCCACATCTCTGACATGTTATTTTGGTATTACCATCAGTACGTGTTTATGGTTTCTCTTAAGTGACATAATAATTGTGTCCAGAACGTTAAAAGTGTATTTTCTGAATGTCCTACTGAATACCTTTAAGTGCATTAGTGTTGTTTCTCTTATCTCAAACAAATACTACCTTAAACACAAGTATCTTGTCACATGTTTCCACATTCTGCACATAAAGTGGTTTTTCTCCTTCTTTTTCCTATCTTCTCTTTTTCTCTCTCTTTCAAGGTATATCTTTAAGCCAAACAGTCATGATGAGATGTTTTCCTTGGAAAATCATGTACTGGGAAGTGTTATTCCATACAGACGTTCATCCCTTTGCGATAGAATTGGTCAGCTCTGCTCTTATTCTTATGATTTGGCTAACATGCTGGGTTAAGAGAAAATTTCACCAGATCAAGAAGAAGATGTCACGCAACCAGACATACAGTGTCGTGCCATGACGCTATTATGTGGCACCAACTTGGGAATAGGAGTGAGCCTATATCCTGTCGCTTTACACTAGGGCTGGCATCCGGGGGTGGTGCACTTGACTCTTACGTGAGTGAAGGCATGTGAGTGGCATAGCAAGCCTACTGAAACTGGAGCATAGCCGGACCCTAACCAAAGCTGCCAACGAAAACTTGATGCAGTGATCAATGGTGAATATGGAGCTACTCTAAATGTATGTAAGCCATGAATAGGAGCACAAATGTAATATTAATTTCCATGACACTTTCAAGTAAAATGCCTCATTAGTAAGAAATATTAGAGAATACAATAATACCAGTTTAGAACATAAGGAAATAATTTATGAATGGAAAATTAATTTTCCTATTTTACCTAAAAGTAGAACCCGAAGATGGTTGGATACATTGTGAGGGGGGGGGCGGGAACTACATTAGGTATTGTAAATACTATTGATTCTGAAATACTGGCTGGCAAACAAGTATCTTTTGGCTCCGGAGTAGCGGATGTATTTAGATGGGAAGGTGAATGAATGCCAAATACTGTATATAATCATGAACTAACCCTATGATACGATTAGTTAATGTTACATGTTGTTAATGATTGGACTATTTGTGAGATTCGTGTTTTGTCTTTTATACAACAAAAAATTACTGTATTTGCCAGCGTATAGGACGACTGGGCGTATAAGACGACCCCCCAACTTTTAGTTAAAAAATAGAGTTTTGTGTTATACTCGCCGTATAAGACTACCCCTTCTTCCGCACACCTTCTCTACCGCCCCGGGTGCAGCACAGCCGGCCAGGTTCCCTTACTTTTGTGGCACTTCCCCGATCAACCGACAACAGCCCCGGTCCGACAAACCTCCCTGCCCTTAACCGCGAATCTAAATTACCTTCTTACAGCTGCTGTAAGAAGGTATTTAGATTCGCGGCTACAGAGCAGGGAGGATTGTCGGACCCGGGCTGTTATCGGTCGGTCGGGGAAGTGCCACAAAAGTAAGGGAACCTGGCCAGCTGTGCTGCAACCGGGGCGGGGCGGCCGCCCCTCTCTCTTGGTAGCCACTCGAACCGCGAGGCTACTCTCCTTCTCCTTACCTGCCATGCCTGCAGCACAGAGCCGAACGGAAGTCTTCCCGACGTCAGCGCTGACGTCGGAGGGAGAGAGGGCTTTGTTTAAGCTTTGTTTAAGCCCTCCTTCCCCTCCGACGTCAGCGCTGACGTCGGGAAGACTTCCGTTCGGCTCTGTGCTGCAAGCAGAGAAGGTAGGGAGAAGAAGAGCCGCGCGACTGAGTACATCCAGCCCCGCAAGTAAGGGCATGTAAACTGTACCCGGCGTATAAGACGACCCCCGACTTTGGGGAGGATTTTAAGGTACTGAAAAGTCGTCTTATACGCCGGCAAATACGGTAACTTTATTCAGCAGTTACAATTTTACATAGAACATGATCTAAGGAACTCTACAATAATGTATCCTTTTAGTGTGATGCCTTTAGTATTGGGACCCCAATTATGGTTTCCCACTTACCAGGGGCAACAAATAGATGAACAGAACAAAACTTGTGTGTTAAAAAATTGTAAATTCTTATGTTAACATTTTTTAATTGTGGGTTTACCTATTGTGTATACAAACAGACTTTCCTTCTATTCGGATGACCTCTTATGCGGAGGTGCAGACTTGATGATCCAGGAGTGGACTGTTATGCCAGGGGGTAACTGAAACTCAGTGTACTACGTGACATGTCTCCTGAAGTCTGCTTATCTGCTATCCTGACCGAATATGACCTGGGTGTTGCCAAAACAAAGGGTCGTAGTTAAGAAAAGCTGGCTACTGCAAGAAGTCTGCTTGCTTGCTATCCAAACCGAATATAACCTGGGTGTTGCCAAAACAAAGAACAGTAACAGGTGTGCCTGAGTCGTAGTGAAGGGAGCTGGTTAGTACAGGAACTCAGCTTGTGGAATCATGAATTCAGCAGTTTTCACCCTATATAAGAACCAGGACTTTTCCCCCAGAATCAGAATCCATATATTGTTGCAACTACAGGGGAGTCCTGTAGCCCACCCATCCATCAATCGAAAGGGATTCCCGATTGCGAGGACTAGTGTCAGAGGCTATGATGATGTTTTTCTATTCATATAATAAAGGGTCTTTGTCTATGCATTTATATTGTCTGTGTGCTTTTCTGAGTGTCACTGATCATCCCATCTGACAGAAATAAGTGGCGGAACAGTATTAGACTCTAGTATGTGTAGCTAGGATAATAACTTGTAATGTAAACTTGTACTAAAATTATGGCAAATGCAGTGCAAATCGTAACATGTTAACTGTACACTATGTAAGTTGAACCTGTAATCCGTTCTGAGCTCTTTGGGGACAATGGGATAGAAAGCGGATTAAATACGTAAATAAATAAAAGTACTCACTCACTTTCTCTCCAAATCATATGCGATGAACATAATCAAAATCGTCTTTATACAGTAATGATGTAAATTTGATCCCTTACCCAGAGAGATCAGGATCTGATAGTTCTCCTCCATCACCTCCCTGTAGAGCTCCTTCTGCTCTTCATCTAAACACTCCCACTCCTCCTGGGAGAAAGAGATAAAGATGTCTTCAAATGTCACCTGCGTCTGAAACACAAACCAGAAAACACACTCGGCATTTTTGCAGAACTTCCAGAAAGAGACCTTCCAGGGTTGGTGCTATTTCCATGGATAACACTTTCCTCCTCGGTGTCATTTTCGACTCCTCTCTCGCCTGCTCTGCTCAGATCCAAGAAACCAGTAAAACTCGTCAGTTCTTCCTCTATAATAGTACCAAAATCCGTCCTCTCCTCTCTGAACACACTACCCAAACCCTTATCCATGCTCTCTCATCACCTCGCGCTTAGACTACTGCAATGGACTTCTCTCGGGTTTCTCGCTCATCCGTCTCTCACCCCTTCTAGCCATTCAAAATGCTGCTGCGTATCTCATGGTCTGTGAAAGCTGCTACGCTCACATTACCCCTCTCAAGTCACTTCATTGGCTCCCCATCTGTTTCTGAATATAGTTCAGTCTCCTCTTACTACTACACAGCGCTGTACATTTTAGCATACAATAGACAGTCCCTGTTCGGAAGAGCTTACAAAGTCATTTAGACAGGACATTTCAGGGTTGGGGAGATAATGGTAGAGGAAATGATACAGTGGGTCTGGGTATCTGACAGCAGTGAGTGGGAGTTAAGAGTTGAAAGCAGTTTAAGAACATAAGAAGTTGCCTCTGCTGGGTCAGACCAGGGGTCCATCGCGCCCAGCAGTCCGCTCCCGCGGCAGCCCATCAGGTCCATGACCTGTAAGTGATCCTTTGTCTAAAACCCTTTAATCCCCATTTTTCTTCTATCTATACCCTTTCATGGTCATATCTCTACCTCTATCTATATCCCTCAATCCCCATATCCTTCAGGAACTTGTCCAATCCCTCTTTGAATCCCCTTAATGTACTCTGTCCTATCACATCCTCCGGAAGCGCATTCCAGGTGTCCAAAAAAAAGTGGGCTTTTAGCTTGGATTTGAATACTGCTAGGGATGAAGCATGACGGATTGATTCATGCAGCTTGTTCCAGGCATACAGTGCTGCAAGAAAGAAGGGACTGAGTCTGGAGTTGGCAGTGGAAGAGAAGTGTGCAGATAAGAGGAGCTTGCCCGATCAAAGAGATCAAAGAGGGGAACATTAGGGGAGATAAGTGAGGAGAGATATTGGGAGGTCTTCAGAGTGAATGCATTTGTAAGTCAGCAAGAGGAGTTTAAACTGTATTCAGAAATGGATGGGGAGCCACTGAAGTGACTTTAGGTGCAGCAGAATTTTGAACGGATTGAAGAGGTGAGAGACGGGTGCGCGGGAGGCCTGAGAGAAGTACGGTGCAGTCGTCTAAGCGTGAGGTGATGAGAGCATGGACAAGGGATTTGGTAGTGTGTTCAGAGAGAAGAGGACGGATTTTGGTAATATAGAGGAGGAAGAAGCGACAGGATTTGGCAGTTTGTTGGATCTGAGCAGAGAAGGAGAGAGAGGAATCAAAGATCACCCCAAGCTGATGAGACAGGGAGGAGGATAGTATTATCCACAGACATAGAGAACAGCAAGAGGGGGGAGATGAGTTTAGGTGGAAAGATAAGGAGTTCAGTTTTAGCTATATTCAGTTTAAGGGAAGTCCTGGCAGAACCATTATCTGTTCTTTTCAATCTTTCCCTAAGCACAGGAAGGGTCCCCTTGGACTGGAAAACCACCAACGTAATCCCACTCCACAAAAAGGGCTGCAGGACAGAGACAGCAAACTACAGACCAGTGAGTCTCACATCTATAGTGTGTAAACTCATGGAAACACTGATCAAACAGAATCTTGACACAAACCTAGACGAAGAAAAACTGCGTGATCCACACCAACACGGGTTCACCCAGGGTAGATCCTGCCAATCTAATCTGATTAGCTTTTTTGACTGGGTTACTAGACAACTGGACGCCGGAGAGTCACTGGACGTGGTATATATGGACTTCAGTAAAGCATTTGATAGCGTCCCTCATCGAAGATTACTGAACAAGCTGAAATCGATAGGATTAGGAGACACTCTAACTACATGGGTTGGGGATTGGCTGAGCAGTAGACTTTAGAAGGTGGTGGTGAACGGTACCCCATCCGAAGCATCGGACGTGATCAGTGGAGTGCTGCAGGGCTCGGTCCTGGGTCCGATTCTATTTAACTTATTCATAAGAGATATGACGCAAGGACTTAGAGGAAGGGTATCACTTTTCGCCGACGACACCAAACTTTGCAACATAGTAGGCAAAAGCTTATTACCTGATAATATGACACACGACCTACTGTTGCTGGAACAATGGTCAACTACTTGGCAGCTAGGCTTCAATGCTAAAAAATGCAAGATAATGCACCTGGGTGAGAGAAACCCGCGTAGAACTTATGTACTAAATGGTGAGACCTTGGTTAGGACCACTGTGGAACGCGACCTAGGGGTGATCATTAGTGAGGACATGAAGGTTGCCAATCAAGTGGAGAAGGCTTCCTCCAGGACAAGACAAATGATGGGGTGTATCCGCAGAGGTTTCGTCAGCAGGAGACCTGAAGTTAAGATGCCGTTGTACAGAGCCATGGTGAGGCCTCACTTGGAGTACTGTGTTCAGTTTTGGAGACCACACTACCGGAAGGACGTGCTGAGGATCGAGTCGGTTCAGCAAACGGCCACCAGGATGGTCTTGGGGCTCAAAGATCTCACGTATGAAGATAGATTAAAAAAATTGCGGCTGTACTCACTTGAGGAAAGAAGAGAACGGGGAGATATGATTAAAACATAAGTACATCACGGAACGCATCGAGTCAGAAGATGATATCTTCTGGCTCATGGGACCCTCGACCACCAGAGGGCATCCGCTGAAAATCAGGGGAGGGAAGTTTCATGGCGACTCCAGGAAGTACTTCTTCACCGAAAGAGTAGTGGATCATTGGAACAGACTCCCACTCCAGGTGATAAAGGCCAGCAGCGTGACGGATTTTAAGAGAAAATGGGATACTCAAGTGGGATCTTTAAGGGAGTAAATTCAGGGGAGGGGATACTTGGAATGGGCAGACTTGGTGGGCTATAGCCCTTTTCTGCTGCTTTTTTCTATGTTTCTATCCAAGCAGCAATGTCGGACAGATAGGCTGAAATTTGGGCCTGAACTCCTGTAGCAATATCTGGTGTGGAGAATTAGATCTGGGAGTCAACAGCATAGAGGTGATATTGAAAACCATGTGAGGAGATCAATGTACCAAAAGACTTTCAAGTGAATTAATTCTGCAGTCCCTCAATATCTCTCCTCACTTATCTCCCCCTATGCTCCCCCCTCCCGTGAACTCCGCTTATTGGGTAAATCCCTCTTATCTGTACCCTTCTCCTCCACCACCAACTCCAGACTCTGTCCCTTCTTTCTTGCCGCACCGTATGCCTGGAAAAGGCTGCCTGAATCAATATGTCATGCTCCGTTTCTAGCAGTATTAAAATCCAAGCTAAAAGCCCACTTTGTTGTTTTTGAATCTTAACTCCCACTCACTGTCAGATACCTACCATCATATCATTCCTGCTAGAAACACACCAAACCTGAGATGTCCTGTTTGTCCAAATTAAACTGTAAGCTCTTCTGAGAAGAGACCATCTATTGAATGTTAAACGTACAGGACTGCATACACCTTTCAGTGCTATAGAAATGATAAATAGTAGCAGTAGTATTGGGGCAGAGAAGAATGTACTGGTGTACATAATTTGCAATGACGTAACACACAGCCCCAGAATAGAGTTATATTTCAGGAGACTGCTCAGTGAGGCAGAGGAAGATGTTTTGGGGGTATATAATTCACAATCACATAACAGACAATCCCAGAGGACCTCTCAGTGCTGGGGCTCAGCAGGGGAGAGTGAAACATTCTTGGGTGTACCGTATTTCCCCACATATAGGCTGCCCCCATGTATAGGCTGCAGAAAAGGGCGACATATGTTTTAAAACCGGAAGATAAGCTGCCCCATGGTATTAGTCATGGCTAATCTTACCGGTACATTAACTGCTGCTGCCTCCTCGAATCTCCAGCGGTGCAGGGCAGCCTGGCCCCGCACCGCTTGCTGATTGGCTGCCGTCAGGACTCGCGAGAACTGACGGCAGCCATTCAGCAAGCGGTGCGGGGCCAGGCTGGATGCCAAAGACATCGCAACTGCCCTGCACCACTGGAGATTCGAGGAGGCAGCCGGCAGCGAGGGTTTTTATAAAAAGGTACTGTAGGGGGGATTTAAAAAGCGGGGATGGGTGGGATGATTTTAAATTTTTAGATAGGCTGCCCCATTTAACTAAGCTGCATCCCATAGACAGGTCTGTAAAACCCATGTGTAGGTCGTGGCCTATATATGGGGAAATACGGTATATAATTTGCAGTCAATAATTCACAGTCCCAGAGCAGGACTATAACAATAGAAACCAGTTACACCCAAAATCTCCCTTTGTGATTCTCCGATCTCTCTCCTTCCCCTCAGGAGGGTCCCAAAGTGCTTTTCCTGAGTCTCAGATCTGCTCAGGGGCCTCACTGCAGTATCCCAGGTCAGAAAGCTGCTGCAACAGTGTTATAACAAAAGGGAGGAAGTTGGGGGAGTCTCCCACCTGGGCAGAAGCTCCTGCAGGCATTTTCCTCTCTGTTTCTGTAGTTTGCAGGATTAGAAATGAACGTGGGGCTCTTTCTCTGGCCGAGGGTTTGTCTCTTGCAGTGTCGGAAGAAGGAACAAAGGGACAGGAAGTGAGATTTGCAGCTCTGAGGTTCGTTTCCTGTTGGGCGCAGGCTGATGACATCACAAAGGGGAGGCGGGGCTTCACACTGACCGAGAGACGCGAGTACTGTACAACACCCAGCGCAGGAAGCATTTCATGGCAGATGGGGGCGGGGCGTTCTCTTTCGTGCGTCACAAGGAAAGCTCATTAGAATACGAAGGCGTTTGCAGAGAAGTTTCTGTGCCCCTGAGGCTGCTTTAAGAGTCTTACTGGGAGGGAATCCTTTGCAGCATCTGGGTCCTGGTGTTTTCTACTCGGCTCCACCCCTTTCAGTGTTGATTGGTCAGAATATTGCTGCGGAAGGGCGGGTTAGAAGGTTCCGCCCACTAGCGCTGGGGAAGAGGAGGAGGAGTTTCAGCTCCTTCTGGCATTCATTGGTCGGAATGATTCCGGGGCGGGGGAGAGAGGGATCAGGAAGCCTCGTGTTTCGTTCTTCCTTTTCGTTTGCACTTTGGGCCTCTTGTCTAGTTGCTCTGCTCCTTTTCTGGGACTGAGAAGGTTAAACACACACAAATCTCTCCCTTTGCTCGAAAATCTATCACTTCAAATAAACATGACCCTACTGTGGGCTTAGGTGTTATGTGACAGTGAATTATTTACAGTTGACTCCACCTAAGTGCACGTCAGTTAAGCGCACCCTACCATCAGGGTCCCATGTTTTGGGGGGTTTTTTTTACATTAAAGTCAATGGATGTAAATTCCGGATATTTGTAATTCGGATAAGCACACAATCCGCGTATGCACACTGATGTCATAGGTCCAATCTCTATTCTTTCAAGTTATGTTCACTCCGGTTAAATGCAATCACGTTCTGACTGGAAATGGCTAGGCTTCGCAAAGCAGCTTAAGTGCTGGGACAGCTGGGAAAGTGAATGCTCCGCTTCCACTCAAGCTGTACAGCATAGCTTTCCTGTACTTTAGGCTCCAGAAGCCCACACACCATATTTAAACTGAGCCGGCTTAGCTACAGCCTACCCCCCACTCCTATTAAGCGCACACTCCATTTAAGCGCACGTGGCAACCCGGTCCAAGGGGCGTGCACTTAAGCAGAGTCTACTGTACACCTAAAAGTATTATCCCTCCATCCCCACTGATCCCCAGATATATCTGATGTATAAAACCTATAGACTCTTTTATACTTTACGTCTTGTACTGTAACTTATTTTTAAAAACAACAACCCCACTAAAGGTTGGAAGGAAAAAGCCTTGGAGCCTGCTGTTAATGATTTAGGAATAGGATCATCAATCACTTAAAGAGTAATCACGTCATTGGCATCAAAAAGAAACCTCCCTTAAAATTCAAATCAAACTCGTGTGCAAGGCAAACAAAAGTAAAAATAGCAAAACTTATCCTGTATTCAAGGTGTGACAAAGCTTCAAAACAAGAATATGGTTCCAACGACAGTGGTCAGCATTTTGCTGCAGTGCTGCATCAGGGAATCATAGGACCAAACTCTTTTCTAATGCAACAGGCACATCATTCCTGAGCCTTCGGGTAGCCCAGTGTATTGCATACTATGTGCTGCCTGAGATTGCAGGTGTGCCGTGAGACACTGGGGAGGAGTAGAAGCATCAGCTGACTGCCTACAGGACATGCCTCTCGTGGCACAGGTTACATCCTGTAGGAAATCAACCAGCGCCTCTCTATGTCCGCACATCTTCCCTGCTGGCACTCCCCCGCTGGTAGCTCAGGGTCCGTATGAAGGACCTTCATGCATGGACGGATGTGATGATGTCACACGTGTGACATAATCGCATTAATGTATGTGAACTTTTGGATGCCTCGAGCTGCAGTCACTATGTTTAGTGTGCCGCAGTTTGACAAAGTTTGCAAGATACTGGGGAAGACAATCTATTCCCATGAGAATTTGTGTACAGAGCCTCAACATAATTTTTTCTCCGTCTTCCATCTCTCTGGGCTGTCCTCCAACTCCCTAGTTGTCTCTCTACACGTGAGATGGTAGGAGCCTATCTCTTCTTCTGTTTATTTTTCCTATTTGATTGTGAGGCTTTCTGTGCTGCAGAGGTCCCAGTTCTGGGACATCTCGGACACTGGAGAGCTCAGACTCTGAAGTCAGACTGCTTTGCAGTGCACCTACTTGGCAGGCCTGCACTAACTGTTCAGGAGCAAAGCTCACCCCAGGTTGAGTGCAAGCTGAGTGGTTCTGTGACAGTTTTATCCAGGATCAGATCCAACTGCATTTCCTCCATGTGCAAGGTTTGGTGGGGGGGTCAAGGTTTCAGACCAGTCATGGGGTCTAAGAGGCAGTCTGAAGAAACAGGCAATCTGGTTTCCAGGACAAGCTTGTTGAGGCAGAAGTTCTCCCAGTAAGCTAACTGCAGCTTCAGTACAGGCAGCTTCCAGCACCCGCATGGCACAGTGAGTACAAGGCTGACATCCTTAAAACTGAAATTGTGGAGGGTGTCTGTAAAATTGGGTTTCTTGGGGAGGGAGTTCCTAGGGCAAGAATCAGGGTCCCCCCCTACCCCTAAATTTGACCCTCAGTGTAGCTCCCAAGGGCGCTAAAATTGGTGCCGCAAAGGCCATCTTGGATTTCCTGATTTGGAGATCAAAGCCTCTGCCTCAAAACACCTCAATTTGGCTCAAAATCAGGTGGGATGGACTCCTCAGGCCAGGATACTTCTGATGTGTTCCAGATTTGCGCTGGATAGTGGCCTGAGGATCATCCTTGTTCTATGTGCCGCGTGAGGGGCGGGTGCAGTTGGTTTAGCCTCTTCTAGTTCCCTTGAGGGTGTAAGTTCCCAGATGACTCGCATTCTAGGGTATAAAGCTCGGAGCAGGGGAAGGGCAATAATTTGTCCCTGGCACACCTGTCACAAAACCCCAGAAAGAGACATGGGAGTAACTGCAAGGGCCCTCTAGACGTCCTGACCTCCTCATATTCAAGATAACCCCCTCTAGAGATCGGAGCCATGGCTCTACCAATCTCCCATCAATGCGCACTGTTGCTCCTACTATACCTCATCTGCATCAGAACTTGTACAGCCAACCCTCGTTATCCAACACCAATACCAATTCACTACACCTCACACCGTGAGGCTAAGCCCAAGTTCCCACCATACAAACCACACGACCACCCAAAGCTAGGTCCACTTCCAACCACTCTTCCCTCCCCCCACACTCCCTCCAAGCCCCGCACTATAAAACAGCGGTCACTAAAAAAACTAGCCTACTCCCACTACCTTCCAAACGAAGTCACCACCCATCAGAACCTATGAGGCTACTACCTCAACATAAGATCGATGAGGAAAAAATCCATCTTGATCAAAGATTGGCTGAACGAAATTAACCCAGACCTTCTGCTACTCACTGAAACTTGGCTACTATCAGACAGCGACATCATTATCAAAGATTGTCTCCCCCCAGGCTTCAAGATTATAACTCTTGCTAGAACCTGGGGAAGGGGAGGAGGTTTAGCAATAATCTACAGAGACCACCTAAATTGCGCTGTTCTTAACTCTGAATCTTCGCCCAACTTAGAGATATTATCAGTATCGCTAACCTCAAAAACCCTAACAGCCTCCCTAACAACTATTCTGTTCATGTCCCACCAAAAAAATGGAACCTAGCCAAGGAGGACTTCACGGAATTCTTGATAACCAACTCTCTAGCAAGCCCATACAACTTACTATGTGGTGATATCAACATTCACCTAGAGCAAACAGACCAACCAGAAATATCAGATTTTTGGTCACTCATCGCTCAATTAGACTACTTCACACCACCCCCAACCAAAACCCATCAAAAAGGTCATCAGTTAGACCTAGTGACTTTCTCCTCTAAAGAACCAATCAACCCCAAACTCTACTGGAAAGAAGATAACTGGTCAGACTCCCTATGGTCTAACCACAGATTATGTTACTTCACTATTGACTGCCAGCAAAGAGCCAACATAAACAATAAAACAAGAACCAATAAAACCCACACTTCCAGAGGTAAGATCGACCCAATAGAATTCTGGTCCCACTATGAGAATATCATTACTCAGAATACAGAAACAGATCAATTCATGTCCTCATGGACTAAAGACAGCACAAACATTCTAAACAAAATTGCCCCCTTAAAAATCCACAGAAAGAGAAGCACAAATCTAGAGGGATGGTATGACTCCGAGCTGCTACTGCTAAAGAGAGACCTAAGAAAATCAGAAAGAGTATGGTCTAAATCTGGTACTCAAGAGCACAGGGCTGAGTGGAGATCAAAAGTAAAATACTACAAAAACCTCACCAAGGAAAAACGAAAAAATTTCTACGCCCAAAAAATAGGAAACGTCACAAACAACAGTAGAAACCTTTTCAACCTGGTCAACGACCTCTACAATCTTGAGACACTCATGAACACCCGGGAGGATTCCACCCTAACAGCTAGCACCCTAGCAGACTTCTTCAATTCCAAAATACAAAAATTAAGATCATCTATAACGCCCCCAGCCAATCCCCATGGGTACTTCCCCATCCTCAATGACACAAACACATCCAACTGTGTTCTAGGATCCAGAACCGACCTAAGTTGGAATCATTTCACACCCACAGACTGGCAATCCTTCAACAAATACTACAACAAATACAATAACTCCTACTGCAGACTAGATACTTGCCCCCCTAATGTCATGAAAACTGCTCCAGCCCACTTCAAAGCCAACATGCTGTCATGGGTCAACGCTCTACTATCCACTGGAACCTTCCCAGCAGAACAAGGCCACATCTTGATAACCCCATTTACAAGAAACTCAAAAGAACCTCCCAACATCCCATCTAATTACAGACCTATCGCCAGCATCCCACTAGTCACCAAAATAACTGAGGGGGCAGTAAATGCTAAACTCACCACATACCTGGACAAATTCGACATCTTACACGACAACCAATCAGGCTTTCGCTCTGGCCACAGCACCGAAACCATCATTGCTTCTCTACTCGACTACCTACACTCGCTCTTCAGCCAGAGCTCCAGCGCCCTAATCTTGCAACTTGACCTAAGCAGTGCTTTCGATCTAGTTGACCACACCATTCTCCTAAACTGCCTTGCACACATCGGCATCTCCGGACAGGTTCTCAGCTGGTTCAACGGGTTTCTAAAAAAATAGATCTTACAGAGTCATCAAGAACGACTCCTACTCCCATAGCTGGGACAACTCTTGTGGTGTCCCCCAGGGCTCGCCACTATCCCCCACCCTATTCAATATCTACCTCGTCTCCCTGGGAAACCTCCTGCACAACTTCAAGCTCAAATTCTTCATTTACGCAGATGACATCACAATAATCATCCCGCTAACTAGTTTCACCCTAGAGTTGCTTGATTCTATATCACACTTACTCAGGCAGATAAAACTCTGGATGCTATCCCATAGACTAAAATTAAACGCTGACAAAACTAAATTCTTCCTGGCCTCCCCCAACGACAAACTCAAAACTACCTCAATCCAAGTGAATGGATCGGACTTCCCCCTAGAACAAACCCTAAAAATACTAGATGTCACCCTAGACAAACACCTTTCCCTTGAGAAGCACACTGATCTTACCGTCAGGAAATGCTTCTCGGTGCTCTGGAAACTCCGCACCATAAAAAAATACTTTGATGACAACTCATTCCGACTGTTAGTACAATCTTCCATTCTCAGCATCCTCGATTATTGCAATATCATTTATCTAGGCTCCATGAAGAAAACCACCAGGAGACTAAAACTGATTCAGAACCCTGCTGTCCGCCTTATATTTGGCCTAAACAAATGGGAACATATCACCCTTTTCTACCATAAACTGCACTGGCTGCCATTTGAATCCAGAGTACTGTTCAAGTTCGCATGCCTCAGCTTCAAAACGGTGTTTGGTCTATCCCCAAGCTACCTCATCCCCCACTTTAAATTAAATCACAACAATAAGAACTCTCGCAGAATTCATCTATTCGCCTTCCCCTCCCTAAAACTATGCCCTCTTAAACGATTCGTTGACAAAACCTTCTCCTTCCAGGCGGCCAAAATAAACTCATGGCTTGCCCAAATTATACTTGACGCCCCCACTTACCTGGACTTCAGAAAAAAACTCAAAACTCACTTATTCCACAGACAGAATCCCTAACACTCCCTCTCGCGACTTCTACTCCCTTCAATACACTTGAACCCCTACCTTCCCCCCCTAGGTTCCCTCCAAACCTATTAACTTCCCGGACACTCATGTATATTCCATGTACTATATTCCCAGTATATTCCTTGTATTTTCCTTGTACCATACTCCTTTTATTCTCCTTGTATATTTCTTGTATATTCCTACTGATGGTATTTTATATCGACTTCATCTTGTTAAATTCCTGTTAACTTCAACGACATGTACATTCCAAAAAATTGTAAATTCCAACGTTATTTTCATGTGTAATCTTATTAACTGCTGTGAACCGCCTAGAACTCTCTGGGTATGGCGGTATACAAAATAAAGTTATTATTATTATTATTTTTCCCCAGAATTCATTAATATGATGTATGAAACATATTTGATCACCAGCAGCCGCATGGAACCATTGGGAGTCGCTTTGATGCTGGTGCCAGGGGTCACACCCCCTAAGAGTGCAAGCCTACCCCAAAAGGGCCATGTGCACGAGATGGGGTTCAGTTGGATAAGGACTGGGATGAGGAAGATTTTGTAAATATGCCTTTACTCTCCCAGTCTGCGTCCTGTATAGCAGGAGATTCTGTAGGGGGGCTGGATCCGGATCAGGTAGAGGGCCCTAGATCTCAGAGAGGACCCAACGGTGCACACACTATTTAAGCCCTCAGCACTTTTGAGGATAATTATGGAGTCTCTCCAAGAATCCCAATATGGATTCAGAAAGCAACACAGCACAGAACTCCTTATCATCACCCTAATCACCAAAGTAAAGCAATTACTAAGAATCGGCCATCGAGCAATACAACTCCAGTTTGATATTTCTGCTACCTTTGACTCGGTAGACCATCATTTCCTCATAACCAAACTATCTGAAATCAGAATTACAGGAGCTGTGTTAGACTGGTTCACAAAATAGAGAGTACACGGTTAAAAAGATGGGAGTATTCTCCAACCCCTGGAAAGCATTCTGCGGAGTTCCGCAAGGCTCCCCATTATCCCCCATCCTTTTCAACCTTTTTATGAGCTCACTTGGAAACATTAAATTAGAAGACGAAACCTTACTATTCTACGCAGACGACATTCTTCTCCTCATCCCTAGTACAACCAAACATAGACAAGAAAATTTCAAACAACTTAAACTAAATGCCAACAAAACCAAAGCCATCTGTTTCCACACCGCTCAGCAGAATGCTCGGCAAGCATTAATTTTCAATCTGGTACCACCCTCGCAAGTAGAGAAATCCTCAAAAGTACTTGGCATCATTCTGGATGACACACTCACAATAGGTCCTCAAATCTCCAGCCTCCGGAAAAAGACCATCTTCACTATGCGCCAACTAAGACTTATTAAGCCATACTTCCGCCAACATCATTTTGCTCTGATTGTCCAGCTGATGGTACTACCCCCAGCTGGACTACTACAGCTCAGCTGGAGATCAACTCCTCACTAGTTCACAAACTGCAGCTCATTCAGAACACAGCTTGTCAGACTTATCTTCAATCTAAAGAAATATGATTCGATCTCAGCCTACCTCAAACAATTACGTACACTGGCTACCAATTTCATCGTGAATATTACAGGAGTTTGTTCCACTCCATACTTACATTCATAGGGGTCAAAACATGTAATAACCTGCCAGAAAAGAAACTAAACATATAACATTCTGGAAAAAAACTGAAAACCTTCCTCTTTGACAGCTGAACCTACTTGACTTCTCAGAAATTAATCTTTCCACCTCTTTCGCTAGATGAGCTCCTAGACAACTATGATTTCTTGCCCCCTCCCCTCCTTTTCAAGGCCCCTTTTAGTCCCTCCTCCTGATCCCCTTTCAACCCCTCTCTGAATGTCGCCTAGAGCCTGAATAGGTATGTGCGACACATAAATAGAAGATTAGATTAGAGTTTTCTCAGACAATGCATTGGCCTATGTCAATCGACAAGAGGGCACCAAGAGTGCCTCTTTTTGGAAGCTCAAATGTTGTTTCAGTGGGTAGAGACCCACCTCAAGGTGCTTTTGGCAGCACTTGTAGGAGGAGTGGACAATTTGCAAGTTAATTTTCTCAGTTGGAAGACTCTGGATCCCAGAGAATAGGAGCTGTCTCTCGAGGTGTTCAGCTGCATTGTGAGCTGGTATGGTTGCCCGACATTTGATTTGATGGCATTGGCGACCAATAAGAAGGCTGCTCGATTCTTCAGTCGAAGATACAAGTCAGGAAGCAAATGCTTGGATGCCCTGATTCAGCTGTGGCCAACAGCAGAACTCCTATATGTGTTCCCTCCATTGCCCATGATAGTAAGAGTCCTAAGGAGAATAATGTTGCACACAGGGCTGGTAGTTTTGGGCGCCAGACTGGCCAAGATGGCCATGGTATGCAGCTCACATCCGTCTATAGAAGGACTGAGGCCTCAGACTTCTGAGTCTCCAGAGATTGCTCATGTAGGACCCTGAAGGATCCAAAACTTTTTGATCTTACGGCACGGCTCTTGAGCACGTAGTCTTGAAGCGCAGAGGCTGCTCAGATGTGGTAATTGCCTCCCTCTTCAGAACCAAGAAAGTCAACCTTGGCCACCTTTGAAAGCCTGGAAGTGCTTCCAGGTCTGGTATTGCGCACAGAGACGTTACGACCCAGTCATAGCCCCAATCTCCATATTGTTAGCATTCCTGCAAGAAGGGCTAGAAAAAGGCATGGCGGTCAGCTCCTTAAAAGTTCAGGTAGTGGGTATTTCATGTTTCCAACCCAAGGTTTATAAAAACACCCTGGCGGTACATCCACATGTGTCTAGATTCCTGAAAGGAGCATTACGTTTGCATCCTTCAGTAAGACAGCCTTTATCTATGTGGAGTCTTAACCTGGTCCTCACAATTAACCTGGTCCTCACAATCAAGACAGTGTTTTTAATAACGATCACTTCGGCTCGACGTGTGTCTAAACTCTAGGCGTTGTCATGCAGAGAACCCTTTCTCAGAATTTCCGAGTCAGAAGTAGTTATGTGTACATTTCCATCTTCCTTGCCTAAGATGTTCTCATCCTTTCACATCAACCAGGAAGTCCGGTTGCTTGCCTTCACATCCTCGGGGTCCAACAAGGTACTGAGATTGCTGGATGTTCGCGGGGTACCACTATTATGTGGAGATAGCAAATGAGTTCCACCTGTCCAATCAGCTCTTTGTGCCTGGCAGGTGCTGCCCAAAAAGACCACCCAGCTTCCAATGCGGCCATTTCCAGATGGCCATTTCTTCTGTCTATATCAGAAGTGGGAAGTGTCCGCCCTTATTTTTTTTCCACCAGAGGTGTGGCTTCCTCTTGAGCAGAGTCTAAAATGGTGTCACCTGAACAAATTTGCAGAGCGGTGACATGGTCCTCCCTTTACACTTTCACAAAGTTTTATAGGGCAGATATAGCAGCCGGGTTGGATTCCGTATTCGAATCATCCATATTTTCAGCAGCTCATCTGCCCTGCTCTGGATTCCGGGGACTGCTCTGATACGTCCCGAAGGCTCAGGAATGATATGTCTGTTGCACTAGAAGGAATAATTAAGTATTTACCTCAATTAATTTTCTTTCTAGTAGACAGGCACATCTTTCCTGAGGCCTGCCCTGTCAGCTGTTCTTTAGCCTTCTTTCTGCCTGAGCCATGCCAGTATGACCTGATATCTCATTTCTTTCCTTTATCCAGTAAGGATATGGATGGGGAAACTTACTACTACTTTAATGTACCCAGGGAATACCCCCTTTATTTCAAAACGGTTAGTACAGGTTGCATTCTGGTAGGTGACTTGTTTATTTTTATGTGTTGTAATAGGTTCATGTGTTTTCAGTTTCAGTCATTATATATTCTTATGATATGAGCAGAACAGACATGTCTCTCGGGGAGTATCCCCATACCCCTCCCTCTTATGTTTTCTCTCTAGGGCTGACCATCTGCTTTGATACGAACTGGGGAGTTGGAGGACAGCCCAGAGAGATGGGAGGTGGAGCGAAGAAAATGCTAATGATGCTCCCTACACAAATTCTCGCAGGAATAGATTGGCTACCTGGAGATTCAGAAATGATGTGCCTGAACTAGAAAGAAGATTATTGAGGTAAGTACTTAATCTTCTGATTTAGCGGCACTCTTTCTCCACTACTTAGCAATTCTCTGAAATATAACCTTGTTCTAGGACTGTGTCTTATTTGATCCTAGATTATATACACTCGTCAAACTTTCCCAAGCACCAGCACTGGAAAGTTGTTTGATGGATGTGATTCAGAAGATGCTGAGAGTGCTTTCTGTTTTGTATTTCAAATGCAGGTCACTTTTGAGGACATCGCAGTTTCTTTCTCCCAAGAGGAGTGGGGATATTTAAATGAAGAGCAGAAGGAACTTTACAGGGAGGTGATAAAGGAGACTTATCAAACCCTGATCTCATTGGGTAAGGGATAATTTTTATATAGCTGTATTGAGACATCCTTATAAAGCTGAAAAGCAAATGGGGAAAGAAGAACAACAACAATAAAATCACACAGCAAAAAAATATACAGTATAATAATGCTCAAAAATAATGTTATGTAGAACCAGCGCTGCCCGATTCGCCAAAGGCCTGCATGTTTCCCCCTTCTCTCTAGCGTTCTCCAGCTTCCTCCCTGGCCTCCCGGTCTCACCTTTAAAGCTAATTACAGTAGCCTGCAGAGGATCGACAGTAGGTAAAATGATTTTATTTTCAATATACATTACATTAGTGATTTCTATTCCGCCATTACCTTGTGGTTCAAGGCGGATTACATAAGGAGTTATTTGGACATTTAGGAATACATAAGGAGTTATGGAGTGGAGCGGGTTGCTATTGGGGATTGAGATGATTCTTCCTGTGTTAGTTTGTCTTTAAGGATTTCTTGAATAGCAAGGTTTTAATTTCTTTTCTGAAGGTTTTGTAGTCTGGGGTCGTGATCAGTAAATTGGAGAATTGCTGCTTGAGTGGCCAGGAGACCAGAGGGCCGCCGCATGAGTGGATTACTGGGCATGATGAACATAATAATTGCCACTGCTGAGTCAGACCATCATGCCTAGCAGTCCGCTCACGCAGCGGCCCTCTGGTCTAAGACCAGCACCCTAACTGAGACTAGCCCTACCAGCGCACGTTCTTGTGCAGCAGAAACTTGTCTAACTTTGCCTTGAATCCTTGGAGGATGTTTTCCCCTATAACAGCCTCTGTAAGAGCGTTCCAGCTTTCTACCACTCTCTGGGTGAAGAAGAACTTCCTTACGTTTATACGGAATCTATCCCCTTTCAACTTTAGAAAGTGCCCTCTTGTTCTCCCTACCTTGGAGAGGGTGAACAACCTGTCCTTATCTACTAAGTCTATCCCCTTCAGTACCTTGAATGTTTCGATCATGTCCCCTCTCAATCTCCTCTGTTCGAGGGAGAAGAGGCCCAGTTTCTCTAATCTTTCGCTGTATGGCAGCTCCTCCAGCCCCTTAACCATCTTAGTCGCTCTTCTCTGGACCCAGCAGCGGCAATTCTTATGTTCTTACATTTTTTTTTCGTTTGACGTTTCTGATTGGAGGGTGCGTGAATGGAGTGTGGGTTCTCCTATGTCTGGTTGTGGTTGTTTGGATTAGTCGGTTGTTCAAGTAGGCTGGGCAGTCTCCGTTTATGGTCTTAAATAGCTGACAGTAGAATTTGAATAGTATTCTTTCTTGTATTGGGAGCCAGTGTGAATCGAGGTAAGCCGCTGTGATGTGGTCATGTTTCCTCAGTGAGTAGATAAGTCTCAGAGCTGTATTTTGTACTGTTTGTAGTTGTTTTATCATGGTTGCGGGGCAGGGGAGACAGAGGATGTTGCAGTAGTCTAGAAGACCCAGGACTAGGGACTGGACCATGAGCTGGAATTGTTTTCTGTTGAAGAATTTTCGAACTTGCCTTAGGTTTCTCATGACTGCGAATGATTTCTGTATTGTTTTGTTGATTTGTGGCCTCTGTCTATCAGCATTCCTAGAAGTTAGAGTAGGTTGAATGGTGTATGTGATTGAGTTTATTACTAGGTTTGTTATGGTTGGGGTTTTGTTATTTTTGAGGAGGATGAATTTTGTTTTGTCAGGATTCAGTTTCAGTTTGTGCTCTTTCATCCATGTTGCTACTGTTTCTAGTGGTCTATGTAGTGTGTCTTGTCATGAAGGGCGCTGGTTGATCAAAAGGAAGGAGAATGGTGATGTTGTCTGCATAGCTATAGGAGGGTAGGCCTAATTTGTCTAGGCAGGTGCCGAGGGATGCTTGTGTACCTTACCTGTGATTCCTATTGAATCTAGTATTAGTAGTAGGATGTCGTGGTCTAGTTGTATAATCAGCATTTTTCTGCCTGTGCTGAGGTGTTGTCTAGCTGTATCCAGGAGGGATCCCAGTAGTGTCTCTGTGCTGAAATTGGTTCTGAAACCAGACTTTGTAGTGTGGAGTAAGTTGTGGTTTTCTAGGTAGTTAGTGAGGAGTTTAGCTATGTGGCCTTCCATTAGCTTGACATAAAGTGGTATTGAGGCTATGGGTCTGTAGTTGGATGGTTGATCTGTTGCTCCTTTGGGGTCTTTGCATAATGAAACTCCAATCTTGGGCCCTCTCTGTACAAATGAAGCTGAATGAGTCCAAAACAAAACCAATCTGGCTTGGCCCAAAATTAGATCAGTTACCCACGCTCATTCCACTACCTTCTGGTCCCACACTGCAGATTGAATTCTCAAGTAAAGAGTCATTATTGACTCTACATTTTCCTTTAATGATCATCTCAACTCTCTGGTAAAAAAATGTTTTTTAGGTTCAAACACAACACCAGGACACCCCAAAGGTGCACAGTACAAATAATGATGCATCATATACAATAATAGAACAATGTACAATAGAAGAGTAACATCAACCAAACTCCCCCCCCCCTTCTTACTCTACATAGGGTGAGTGAGATTAATGAGGGCGGAAAGACACTCCAAGACCCTGGACTCTTATGAGCCCCGAAGATGCCACACCACCCCCTCACCCCACCTAAGCCCACTTATCCTATCCTTGACTAATTGCCAGAACCTTTCAATACCCCACATTTCCCCTCCCCTCCCCTCCCCCCAATGGTACTCTCCACCTCGCCCCACCAGTACTCACCAATACTCTCCCAACCCGACTAACTAAACACCTAAATTAGGACACCCATCTTAAGACCGCACTGCGGCCCTTGGGATGCAAGACTTGCAGATAAGGCTCCCAGATATTCAAGAACAACATTTTTCGCTTCCTAGCCCCTCCAGCATCTCGTGCCTCCCAGATGACCAACTGATGCAATTGGTTCCGCCAATGCCAATAAGTCGGAGGGTCCGGAACCGTCAAGCACTGAAGAATACATTTAGAAACATAGAACATGATGGCAGAAAATGGCCATGGCCCATCTAGTCTGCCCACACTAATGGCCCACCCTCTAACTACCTCCATGAAGAGATCCCACATGCCAATCCCATCTTTTTTTAAAATCTGGCACGCTGCTGGCCTCAATTACCTGTTGTGGAAGATTATTCCAGCGGTCAACCACCTTTTCGGTGCTCTGTCGAGGGATCCCACATAGTGTTTTACTTGATGACATACGAACTGTGCTCCCCAGGTCTCCCCCACCTTTGCTAGCAAATCTGCACATATCAACAGCTCCCCATCATCCCCCAAAATATGTTCTAAACTTGTAACTCCTTTCGCTCCCCAGGACAATTACTTTCTGGATTCCTGTCCTGGTGGAAAGGCCGGGTTACCCCGCAAGGGCAAGAGATCAGTGACTGTCGGATCCCCTCCCAAGGCATGCACAAGCCAATCCCAGGCCACTTGCAATGCGCTAAATAACACACTGGATTGGATAGAAGGAGGACTATGTAGTAACGCGAACACATCATAGGGAGCAAAAAACTCACGTTCCATCAAAAGAGGGGTGTAATTGCTGGTCATATTCACCCAATCTCCCAAATGACGAAGCAAACATGCATAATTATAAATTCGCACATCCGGTAATCCTAATCCCCCCATGCCAATTCCCCAGCAACTGAGACATATGCAATTTCGGTTTCTTGGCCGCCCAACAAAAATGAGTAACCCCTTTATAAAGAATGCATAAATCTTTCTTCAGGGAGCATAACGGCAGAGTCTGCAGAACATACAGCCATTTGGGAAAGATGAACATCTTAACCAAACAAATGCGCCCCATCAGAGAAAGGGGCAATGCCCTCCATGTTTCCAGCAAGAGCTCCATCTGTTGTTGAAGCTTATCCACATTAAGACGACACAAACGGGGAACCTGCATGGTCATCAAAGTCCCCAGTACACAAACTGCACCGACGCCCAAGTCAACGGAAACCCATTCCCCCATAGGGCCTAAACCGCCGCAGAGAGTCTTTACATGTTGAGGAAAGTGAGATCCTGTTTCCGCCAACAACATTTTGCTGTCCTTGTACAATCGATCATTCTTTCCAGACTGGACTATTGTAATTCCATCTATCTAAGTCTAACCAAGAAGAATCTTCAAAGAATTTAGCGGATCCAGAACACTGCGGCTAGGTTGATCTTTGCAAAAAGCAAATTCGATCATGTTTCCCCGCTTCTGTCAAAACTTCACTGGCTTCCAGTGATTTCTAGGATTCACTTTAAATGGACCTGCCTAATTTTCAAGATCCTATATGGCAATCTTCCTCCCCTAATCCCACTATCCTGGAATTCTTCGACGAGACCTGACACTACCAGATCCACCCACATACTCAAACTATCTTTCCCCTCGTTAAAAGGCGTCATGTATGCAGGTAAATTAGGGAAATCCCTTTTCTTCAAATTCACTGAGCTTTGGAATAACCTCCCTGCCCCGCTGCAGAACCTAGGCTCATTCCAATTATTCCGAAAGCATCTGAAAACCTGGCTTTTTTCCCAAAATGTAAAGCTATCTATTTAAAATGTAACACTAGCTATCCTCTTCATAACCTCAAATTTCTTATTATGTCTTTCCCTCATTTATTGAATTACCTGTAAACCGTGCCAAGCTCTATCGTTATGGAGATGATGCGGTATACAAACTTAAGGTTTAGTTTAGTTTTAGGATCGGGGTGACGATGATTTTGCTGAGGTCTTGCTGGAAAAGGCCGTCTTTTCAAGGTTTGTATACATTTTAAGAGGAGGGTGTGGAATAAAGGAACTGAAGGTTTTTAACAGGTATGGTGGGCAGTGGTTGAGGTCACAGGCTGCGTTGCTGTATTTTTTATAGAGTTTGTTAAGGTCTGACCATTGTATAGTGGAGAAGTGGAACCAGGTTCTGTCTGCTGCAACTGATTCTTTTTCTGTGGGGGGGGGCAATGTGATCTCTTCTAGGTGAGTAGGGGTTCCAGAGAATGTAGTCCTGGCAGTTGTGTTTTTGAAGTATTCAGCTAAAAGAGTAGCTGAGAGTGGAGGGGTGTCGTTATTGGCCAGGTAGGGTTTAGTGTCTGTGAGTTCTTTTAGTAATGGGAATAGTTTTTTTAGTGTCTTGGGAATCTCTGCCTATTTGTTTTTGGTGAAATTCTTTAGGCTGGAAATTGTGTTAAGTCTTGAATTTCAGGGAATCCAACACTATATACTTTTGGGAGACCTAATGCGGTTTTCTTTCCCCAGGAACAGGCTCTCCTCCCGTCACTCCTGATATTATATCCCACATTGAACGGGGCGAAGAGCCATACATCAGGGAAGAGCCAGGATCAGAGGAAAGAGAACCTGGGAGAAGCAGCTGCTCAGGTGAGTGTAGTAATAAGACGGACGGGGGTAAAACTGCTGAGATGAAGGGGGGAGTTGTTCCAAACTTGGCTCGTCTTTATCTGAGCATGCGAGAGATACTCGGATCTTTATATGAGGGGCAAAGATCCATTTTATGTGAAGATATGTCCTTTATTTTTATCCCTTCACAGTGACCTCCTACTTCTAGTACAGAAAATTGAACAAGGATCGTCTTCCCCCAAATTCCCATCAGCGCTTAGTCACACATTTAACATATAGTTGCAGGCTCTTTGTGGAAGTTTCTCCCATATTGGCATCCAAATTTTTTCAATGTTCTCCATGTTCTTGGAGATCCCATTTTTTTTTTATCCAGCTGTTCCATTTTATCAGCTAGTAAACCTCATTTCTCCAAAGTGTAATTGAGGGCGACTGTAGCTGTCTCCAATTCTTTAATATAAACTTCTGGGCCAGTACATTGTCTTTATACAGATGGGTATTAGTTCCTTTTCTGGTGCCCAGAGACCAATGTAATATCTGCTTGTAAAGGTAACCTCTTCATCAAAACCACATAGAAATAGGTCAATAGAAACATGATGGCAGATAAAGGCCAAATGGCCCATCCAGTCTGCCCATCCATAGTAACCATTATCTCTTTGCCTCTCCAAGAGATTCTACGTGCCTATCCCAGGCCCTCTTGAATTCAGACACAGTCTCTGTCTCCACCACTCTTCTGGGAGACTGTTCCACGCATCTAACACCCTTTCCGTAAAAAAGTATTTCCTCAGATTACTCCAGAGCCTATCGCCTCTTAACTTCATCCTATGCCCTTTCATCCCAGAGCTTCCTTTCAAATGAAAGAGAATTGACTCATAAGTATTTACAGCACGCAAGTATTTAAATGTCTCTATCATATCTCCCCTCTCCTGCCTTTCCTCCAAAGTATACAGATTGAGACCTTTAAGTCCGTCCCCATACGCCTTATCACGAAGACCACGCACCATTTTAGTAGCCTTCCTCTGGACCGACTCCATCCTTTTTATATCTTTTTGAAGGTGTGGCCTCCAGAATTGTACACAATATTCTAAATGAGGTCTCACCAAAGTCTTATACAGGGGCATCAATACCTCCTTTTTCTTACTGGCCATGCCTCTCCCTATGCAACCTAGCATCCTTCTAGCTTTTGCTTTCACCCTTGAACTGTATGTGTAAACGGATAGGGAGCCAATGAAGTGACTCGAAGAGAGGGGTAAGGACAGGATTACAGTTGGAAAGGCAGGTATAAGGTTGCATGGGCAAACACCAATGTACTTAAAGCAAGCACTGTCAGTGTTTGTGCCTAACAGGAATTTTAAGATCGATAAATGCAGTGTTACAGGTTGAGAAGTATGGAATCAGTTGCCAGGCAGTTTACGTTTGTGGAAAATGTACTGATCAATTTTGTAAAATGCTTAAAACACATTTATTTGTACAGGCTTCCTTTGTTTAATAATTGAAGACTTATTAAAAAAAAAAAAAGTATTACCTCAATTTTACTATTTGAAATTTAACTTTGTGGGTTATTTTTAATTGCTGATTATAGAATAGTATCTGCTGTTATCTGCTATGCGCAAATTTTATGTACACGATTTTTAACTCGCCTTGGTAGTAGGCAGGAGATAAACTTTTAAAATAAATAAATACAGTCAAACTTTGGTTTGCGAGTAGTGCAGTTTGTGAGTGTTTTGCAAGACGAGCAAAACACTCTTGCAAATTGTGCCTTGCGACGTCACCGACACGAATGGTCGGCTAAGGTGGGTGCTCCGCAAACCCCGGCGATAATTTAGCATTTTCCCGGCATTTTCGCTGCGTGTTTTACACCCGAAGTACTTATTTTGGAACCTGTGAGCAACGAGCGATCCCTTACTGAGCTTGATGGCGGGACAGCCGAAAAAAACTTTGCAGGACTACTCTTTTCTCCCGCATGACGGGGGCAGGCTTAAAATGGCGGCTGCGGAGACAGGAAGTGCAGCGGGGCCTATGGAGGTAATCTCTGTTGCGGCTGGAGAGGAGGGGAGGCCCTCGGCAGTGGAGACTTTGGCAGAATTAAAGTTAATGCTTCAGGACATTCATACTGATATCAAATCTGTTCGTACTGAATTATCGACCCTGGCAACAGACCTGAGAGGTGAGATTGCGGAGCTGGGTCATAGGGTGGCTGAGACGGAGGAGGGATTAGAACAACATCAAGAGCATTTGCTGGACTTGGATACTAAAACGAAGGATTTACAGGCGCACCAAACCTTTGTGCTTGATAAGTTGGAGGACTTGGAGAATCGTGGAAGGCGCTCTAACTTGCGGATTCGAGGTGTGCCTGAGCTGGCGGAATATGTTAATAGTGAGAGAGTGGTGCAGCAGGTGGCTAGCATGCTATTGTCAACAGATACGGTGGTCATGGCTCCTGATGAGATTCATTTGGAACGTGCACATAGAGCATTGATGGCGCCAAGGGGGAACAAACCCCGTGACATAATAGCTTGCTTTGTGGACTTTAAAACTAAAGAGGCGGTCATGCGAGCAGCTCGGGCACAGCCTAATTTGAAATTGGACTCTTTCGACATTGAGATATATCAAGATTTGGCGGCTGTGACATTGAGACGTCGAGCGGAGTTGCGTCCAGTACTTCGCTATCTGAAGGAGCGATCTATTAAATATCGTTGGCAATATCCTTTTGCGTTATTGTTCTATTTAGAAGGAAGATTACGCACAGTGCGCTCATTGGAGGATGCAGCTCAAATTTTCCCTTCGGTTCAATTCACTGGAGAGATATCATCATCCAGTAGTCGGCTGGGACAGGCTCCTGTGTTGGGTGAACGTCCCCAGCGACCCCGTTGGCAAAGGGTCGCCCGGATGGGGGGTCGTCTTACGAGAAATTCGCCGGGGGAAGCGGCCAGTTTGGTTGCTGGACCCTGATATTATAACCTGGAGATATGTGTGGGATTTGGTTTTTTTCAGGGGCTCTGTGTATCCAAAATAAGAGGGGTTACTGGGGAGAGTATTTATGTTCTGTTTGGTCGGTTGGGCTGCTGGGAAGGGGTGTGGTTGGGGGGTTATATGGGGTTTTCCCAGGTGTATTGGGTAGGTGGGGATGTGATTTTATTTGGGGAACCTCCTTTTGGGATATGATTGGGGATTGTGTTGTTGCTGGATTGCTATGCTTTTGAGGAAGGGGGTGTTTTGGGAGGGATTTGGATGTGAATGCTTGGGAATGTTGGGAATTTTGGGTTTTATATGAGTGGGGTTTGCGGTAGTTCTTTCTTCTTCCTTGGACCTAGGTCTTTCAGTTGGGGATAGGCCTGGGTATGGAGTTTGGGGGGGTGGAGGGATGGGAGGAGAAGGGGATGGGTTTGGGGTGGGAAGGGATTGTTGGCTGTTGTTTTGTTTTATGGTGGCAGCTGTGGAGTGGGGAGACCTCTGGGGCTAGTGGAGGTGGAGTTCTTTGGCGTTATAAGCAGCTATGGATGTTAATTCGATTGGATGTCTGTTCCAGAGTTTAGACTTCTCACGTTGAATGTGCGAGGCCTAAATACAGCGTATAAGCGACGGCATTTATTTAGGGAGGCTCGAAGATTGAGACCTCAGGTTCTTTTTTTGCAAGAGACGCATCTCCGTTCACGTCATGAACATTTATTGCATAATCCTTTTTTTTCAGGAATTTATTTAGCTTCTAATAAGGCTGATAAGAAAAGTAAGGGGGTGGGGATCTTGATTGCGAGTACGGTTCACACAGTGTGCAAGCGGGTCATTCGGGATGGGGAAGGTCGTTATCTAATTTTGGTAGCTCAAATGGATGGAGACTGGTATACATTGGTCAATGTCTACGCTCCCAATGAACATCAAAGTCGCTTTTTTAGTAGGCTAGAGGCTCGAATTCAGACTTGTGTGGAAGGAACGTTAGTGATGGGGGGGGATTTTAATCTCACTTTGGATCCTTTGGTTGATAATTCTGCCCCTGGTGTGCGTTATGGAAAGATGGAGAGGAAGAGTTTACGATCTCTTTTGTGTCACTGGGATTTATGTGATTTCTGGCGGAAAGCGAATCCCACGGTGAGGGATTATACTTATTTTTCTTCAGTACATAATACGGCCTCTAGGATAGATTTGTGGCTGGGTGAAGAGGGCTTAGTGTCGCGTTTGAGGCGATGTTCTATAGAATCAAGTACATTATCTGATCACTCGCCAGTGCTTTTAATTTTGGAGCGGAGTGGAGAAAGGCGCTCACGTCCGCCTTGGCGTTTTCCTGCTGGGCTTTTGCTAAATCCTGTGAATGTTGAATGGCTGGGCAAGGCTATGATGGAATATTTAGAGTTTAATGATCTGGATGGGATTTCACCGGGGTTATTGTGGGAAGCTTTTAAAGCAGTAATTAGGGGTCAGGTGATAGGTTTGACTGTACGAGAGCGTAGAGTGAAGACGAGTGTGGAATGCTCGCTTCGAGGGGAGATTCAGGTGTTGGAGAGGAGGGAGAAACGTGTGGAATTAACGTCTCAGGAACGAGAGAGGTTGCAGGCATTGCGAATTCAACTTAGGGCGTTGGAATTAGAGGAGATACGGAGTGCTTTGCAAGCGGTCCAGCAAACCTTTTTTGAATTTGGCAATAAATCCAGTCGCATTTTGGCCCATAAACTTAAAAAAAAGGTTTATCGTAATTTTATCCCCGCTATAAGAACTGGTGAGGGTCGTCGGGTTACAGGCTCTATGGACATTGGATATGAGTTTAGGGATTATTATGCCTCTCTCTATGGCCAGGCTGCTGATGTGTCGGTAGGTGAGATTGAGGGATTTCTGGATAAGGTGCAGCTGCCGTCTCTGAATGGTGGAGAGGCCTGTCAGCTTTCCTTACCTATCACCCTTGATGAAGTTCGGGAGGCGATTGAGGCTTTGCCGGTGGGTTCTTCACCGGGATTGGATGGTTTTACAAATGTTTTTTATAAGAGGTTTCAGGGAATTGTTGCCCCAGTACTGGTTCGGGTCTTTAATGCTTTTGAAGAGGAATCTATTTTACCGGCTTCTTGGCGTTTGGCAGCTGTGACATTGTTATTAAAACCAAATAAGGATAGTGAGGATTGTGGTTCTTATCGGCCTATATCATTATTGAATTCTGATTATAAAATCTTTACAAAAATTTTGGCGCAGCGATTACAGCGTGTGATACCGACTTTGATAAAGGTGGAACAGGCAGGCTTTATTTGTAAACGCCAAGTGTTTGATAATATTAAAACTTCCCTCCACTTGATTTGGCATGCAACTCGTTATAATGTTCCAACGATACTGCTTTCTTTGGACGCTGAGAAAGCTTTTGATCGGGTGGCTTGGGGTTTTCTGTTTGGTGTTATGTGTAAGTTAGGGTTTGATGAAAAGTTTCTTTTTTGGCTTCGATTGTTATATAGGGCTCCATTAGCTAGCTTTAAGATCAATGGGTTTTTTACGGACCCTATAGAATTGGGTCGGGGAACAAGGCAGGGTTGCCCTTTATCGCCCTTGCTGTTTGCTTTGGCAATGGAACCTTTTGCATGTTTGATACGGCAGCATGGCCATATTCAGGGGTTGGTAGTGGATGACCAGTCTTATAAGATTTTGCTGTTTGCGGATGATGTTCTTTTGTTTTTGCGGAATCCTATGGATTCCTTACCGTATTTGATTCAGGCTTTGGATGATTATGGGCGGGTTTCTGGATTTCGGGTAAATATGGATAAGTCTGAAATTCTTAATGTTAATCTCTCATCTGTTCAGGTTCAGTTGCTTCAGGATCAATATGCTTTTCGCTGGGCGAAGAAATCTCTTAAATATTTGGGAGTGCAATTGACAGCTTGCCCAGATTCGTTATTTGCGGTTAATTTCCCTCCATTGCAGCAACGACTCTTTCAAGATTTGGATAAATGGGAAGGTATGACTATTGGGTGGATGGGTCGTATAGCAGCTGTTAAGATGATGTTGCTTCCGAAGCTTTTATTTTTATTTATGGCTTTACCAATTGAGATACCGATGGGGTATTTTCGCTTATTGAATCGTAAAGTGTTTGCTTACATTTGGAAACGTAAACCTCCACGGGTACGGAGAGCTCTTTTATATCAGCGTAAACAGCAGGGAGGGATGGGAGTCCCTAATTTCCGCCTTTACTATCAAGCGGCTTTATTACAAGCAGTTGCTGCATGGATTGGCTATGAAGACCGTCTTTGGATGTATTTGGAACAGGCTTGTTTGCCTGATATATCGCTGTGGAGGCTTCCGTGGGCTCCAATTTCCATCTTAAGGGCACATTTGAAAATAGATAACCCTTTTTTGAGAGTAATTTTAAATACTTGGTATCAGTTAAGGCGAAAGATGTTTCCGGAGCGTAGACATTTTTCCTTGTCTCCCATAAGCCTACTGGAGGGTTTTGTTCCAGGGGGTTTGGACCCTATTCGGTATAGGTGGGTTCGAGCAGGATTGCGTACTGTTTGTCAAATTTGGCAGGATGGTGCTTTGCTTCCTTTTGCACAACTACAGGATGAGTATGGGCTTAGTCACACTGATGTGTTACCGTACGCGCAATTAAGCACCTTTCTATATAAACAGGCATATTGGGACTTGCTCTTGGGGGATACAAAATTAGAAGTTGCTTTGCAGAAAGGGATTGGGAGGGGAGGGATTTCTTATTTATATCGGGCTCTATTATTGAGGGAGGATCCGGAGGATAGTTATCGTTCTATTTGGGAGAGGGAAATTGGAAGAGTTTTGGATGATAAGGAGTGGGGGTTATGCTATCGAAGTCTTTTTTCTTTGCCTCTCACTTCTTTACTTTTGGAAAATGGGTATAAACTTTACTATCGTTGGTATCTGACACCAGTAAAATTAGTCTCTTTTGGGGTCTCTCTTTCAGATCTCTGTTGGAGGGGTTGTGGGCAGGTAGGTTCTTTTAGGCATATTTGGTGGTCCTGCCCTGAGGCTCGGGACTATTGGAATATGGTGGGGCAGATATTGGTTCAAATTGTAGGGAAGCATATTCCGTTGTTGCTGGAGTGTTGCTTACTCAATTTGCCTTTTCTGGGGTTTTCTTCCAGGGAACATCGTTTGGCTGTTTTTGTGCTCACCTTAGCAAGGGTGGCTTTAGCGGGTTGTTGGCGTTCCGCTAAGGTTCCTGAGCGAGAATATTTGCTTAATCGTTTGGATACGATTCAGTTAATGTGTAAATTGACTGCTATGCGGCGGATGCGCATGGAGCCTTATAGGACTGTATGGTCTGGTTATGTTGCTTGGAGGTCTTCCTCACTCCACATGAGCCTGGTATTAGATTAGGAGGGAAGGGGGTAGGGGTGGGGTGGGGGGTGGAGGGGATGTATTGAGGTTTGGATTGTTTTACCATATGATGAATAATATGTCTGCTATATTTAGCTAAAGAATTTTTGTTTTGATGAGGAGTTCTGACATTTGGATTTGTGTATTTTCTGATGATATGTTGGTGTTTTCTTTTGTATTTTATATTTTCAAAACCAATAAAAATTTATTTCAAATTGTGCCTTGCAAACCAAGCGTTGACTCAATTTGCGAGCCCCTCCGAGAACCGGCATCGCCTGCCCGCCCAAACCCTTACCGCGATCTGGCACCGGCACGCAGCACCAACCCACAGGACGTGCCGGTTCCAGAAGAGCCTGCCGCTTGCTGCTGATATCTGCTGGGCTGGGCCTTGAGCATCTGCGCATGCTCAAGGCCTTCTGGCTTTCGCACTCTCTTGAGGTTCTAATGAGATTCTCGGAGAGAGCGGGAACCAGAAGACTTTGAGCATGTGCAGATGCTCAAGGCCCAGTCCAGCAGAGATCAGCGGCAAGCTGTTCCGGCACGTCCTGTGGGTAAGGGTTTGGGTGGGCGGGCAATGCCGGTTCTTGGGGGTGGGGTGGAAGCGCGCCAGTGGCCTCGGGGGTGGGGCCTTTTTGGGATGTGGGGTGGAAGCGAGCAGCGCTGCTGGCCTTGTGGGGGGAGGGATGTGGAATGAATCAAGCAAGTTTCCCTTACTTTCTCTGGTGAAACTCGCTTTGATATACGAGCACTTTGATTTACGAGCATCCTTCTGGAATGAATTATGCTCGCAAACCAAGGTTCCACTGTAAATGGTTTGCAATTAAGAAACAGACCAATTCTTAAGCCACATATAGAAACTCCCCAGTGTAAGATAACCCGTCCTCCTTATTATACACACGTAACATCTTAGAACCCGCCACTGTCTTCTAGCACATGATACCTTTTGTTTATATCCAAAAGATCATTGGATCACACACGAAAAGAAGAGAGAAAAGAAGCAAGGAGAAGATTCTGTAGAAATAGAACAAGTCCAGAGACAATCGGAAAATGTCTGTGAGAATGTTTCCCAGGGAACTGAAAGGATTAACACACAGAACCATAACCAGGAATCAAAGAAGCAGGCAGACCCTACAGGAGACTCAAGGGATGGACACCTACAAGAGAGACCCTTCCAAATTAATAATAGTGATAAAGTGACTTCTGAAGTCCACCATGGCAAGAGGAATGGAAAAATGCACCACAAAGAACTTGCATGTATTGTAGATAAGATGAACTTTAGCTTAATTTTTCCTAAAAGTAATAAGAGCTTCCCCTTCTCTTCAGAACTTGAAATGCACAAAAGCAATCATAAAAATGAGAAACCATTTACATTCACTCAGTGTAAAAAAAGCTTCACTCAACTTTCACTTCTAAAAATTCACCAACACACCCCCACAGCGGTCAAACCATTTACCTGTACTGAGTGTGATAAAAGCTTCACTCGTCTTTCAACTCTAAAAACTCATCAGAAGATTCACACAGGAGAAAAACCATTTATATGTTCTGAGTGTAATAAAAGCTTCAATCAGCTTTCCCATCTAAAAAGACACAAAATGATCCACTCAGGGCACAAACCATATACATGTACTGAGTGTAATAAAAGCTTTACTCAGATTTCAAGCCTAAAAGTTCATCAGAAGATCCACATGGGAGACAGACCATTTAGATGTACTGAGTGTAATAAAAGCTTCACTCAACTTTCAGATCTAAACAGTCATCAAAGGATCCACACTGGAGAGAAACCATATACCTGTTCTGAGTGTAATAGAAGCTTTACTCGGCTTTCACATCTAAAAATTCACCAGATGATCAACACAGGAGACAAACCATTTACCTGTACTGAGTGTAATAAAAGCTTTTCTCTGCTTTCCCATCTAAAAAGATACAAAATGATCCACTCAGGGCACAAACCATTTAACTGTACTGAATGCAATAAAAACTTCACTCGTATTTCAAGCCTAAAAACTCACCAGAGGATGCACACTGGAGAGAAACCATATACCTGTTCTAATTGTAATAAAAGCTTTACTCAGCTTTCACATGTAAAAATTCACCAGAGGATCCACACAGGAGATAAACCATTTACCTGTACTGAGTGTAATAAAAGTTTCACCAATATATCAAGTTTAAAAGTTCACCAAAAGATTCATAAAGAGTACAAACCATATACTTGTACTGAATGCAATAAAAACTTCACTCGTATTTCAAGCCTAAAAACTCACCAGAGGATTCACCCAGGAGAGAAACCATATACCTGTTCTGAATGTAATAAAAGCTTTACTCAGCTTTCACATCTAAACATTCACCAGAGGATCCACACAGGAGACAAACCATTTACCTGTACTGAGTGTAATAAAAGCTTCACCCATATATCAAGTTTAAAATTTCACCAAAAGATTCATAAAGAGTACACACCATTTACATGCACTGAGTGTAATAAAAACTTCATTCTGCTTTCAACTCTAAAAGCTCACCAGAAGATTCACACAGGAGGGAAAGCATTTCTATGTACTGAATGTAATAAAAGCTTCACACGGCCTTCACATCTAAAAATTCACCATCGGATCCACACAGGAGTCAAACCATTTACATGTTCTGAGTGTAATAAAAGCTTTACTCGGGTTTCACATCTAATAAGACACCAAATGATCCACACAGGGTACAAATAATTTACATATTCTGAGTGTAAGAAAGCTTCATTCAGCTTTCACATCTAAAAAGTCACAAAATGATCCATACAGTAGATAAACCATTTATATGTATTGAGTGTAATAAAAACTTTATTTGGCTTGCAAGTCTAAAAATATGCCCATCAGCTCTACTTGGGAGACAGACTATTTACATGTGCTGAGTGTAATAAAAGCTTCATGCACCATTCGGAGCTAAAAATTCTTGGATGCCAACAAAGATGGACATGTGAATGTGCTGCTCCTCCTATCCAGGCACTCTTACCGATTTTTTTTTTCCCCAGCTCTACTGTAATTATTTTGACTGAATTTGAACACATTCTGCTTGAAAATGTCTTCAGGAAAACAATTCCATTTGGATTTTCAACCTAAGAGGCAAAAACACGACCCTCCCACACCCTCGAATATCCCCCTTCCTAAGGAAATATCAGAGAAAGGGGAGGTAATGAATCAACCGAAGTTCATTACTTCATTGCTTCAAAGCACTACACGGACTTGCCCCCTAAATATATAACTGACCTTTTTGTCTTCTCAGCCAACAGACACAAGAGAAGCTCACATTCCAACTTCGTTTCCCCCCCAGTGAGAGGTTGTAAACTGAAAAAACACCATGAACATCTTCTCTCGCACCAAGCAGCATCATGGAGTAAAGACCTAGAACAATTGCTTTCGCCCACTACTCATGAGGAATTTAGGAAACGTCTGAAAACACACCTGTTCCTAAAGTATCTAGACAACTGATCCTCTCTTCTCTCTCCTCTCTATAGCGATTAACTTGTTCTATTGATCACTCTCTCCTCAAAAATGGATTTCCTGTCCTATTAACCCTCTTTCTTCCTCCCCTCTTAAAGTCAATCAATTTGTACCTTTGCTTAATCTTTGTAAACCGCATATAACTTCACGGTATTGCGGTATATAAGCTGTTATTATTATTATTATTACTGATTGGCTGGAGAAAATTTCTGTTAAGCTAACTGAAGTTAAAGAGGAAGTGGCAGGACTGTCTAGTCAGCTCCAAATCTCTAATGCTAGATTAGATCAAATAGAGAAAAGGGTGGAAGCTATGGAGGCAGTCCTGAATCAAACTGACAAAAGACTGGAAAGGGACTTGAAAGACAGCAATAACAGATCAAGAAGGAAAAATGTGAGGATTTTAGGACTTCCTGAAAATGTGGAGGGGAAAGATCCCATATCTTTTTTAGAGGAGATGATCCCTAAAATGTTACATATAAAGTTCAAACAACCATTTGAGATTGAATGGGCCCACAAAATTCCTGCTCATGCAGGCAACCATCAGTCGGGGCCTCGGCCGTTGAGCTTTAAAGTGCTAAGATTCCAACAGGGTATGCTGATTTTAAACTCTGCCAAAGAAATAAAAAACATAACATGGCAGGATTCAAAATTACTTTTTCTGCCGGACTTTGCCAAAAATACTGCTAACTTGAGAAAAAGATTTTTAGCCCTGCGTCCAGAACTGAAACAGCTGGGAGCACGATATAGGCTCCGAAACCCTGCCTTGATGCTAGTGATACATCTCAACAAAACCATCCAATATGATGATCCAGATAAGTTAAAAGAGTATATTTTACAATGTGCTGAGCTGATGAATTGAGTAAGAGGCTCAGTAAAGATTTTTGTGTGGGGACTTTTTTGGCTTTGGCGACTCTGGGACTGCAGGCAGCTATTGCCGCCTGGGGTCTTTCCGGTTTTCCTGTGATCAGGTGTGGGGGCATCGTGGCGTGCATCTACTTTTCCTTTAGTGAATCGCCGTCCACAGAGCATTTGATCAAGGAAAAGGGGGAAGTAGAGGCACTGGTGGCAGCGCTAACTCATATTTTGAATACTACCTATTTGGAGCAGTGATTCTTGCTTAACGCTGACACGTGGTTTGTAACGCTAACCCTGTAATGTTCAGTGGAGATGCACAGCATGACATATGCCTGGCGTGGTATGAAAGAGCAGTTTGATGAAGTTATTGTTTAGAATGTGGTTTGTTGAGGGAGGGGGCTGTTTCAGTGTTCATGCATCTGGTCTCGGGGCTGGGGGGCTCCAGGCGATGGCGGTTGTCTGTGGCCTTGGGATTTCTGATGCTGGAGGAGTCCCCACTTATGAGAGAGAGATCCTCATCCAATTTTTGAGATCAGGGATGTAGTGGTTTAAAAGAACTAATTCTGTTAAAAGTTTTGAAACTCTGGCAAAAGATTAAAGTCCAGGCTGAGCAGCGATGGACTGCTTTTCCCGAAGGGCTCAGTGACTGAGAGTCACCTGATTGACTTCCTGTGTTTCGGCTGCTCGCTGATCTCTGCTGGGTAGGAAAAGTCTGGGGCTGGAAGTCATAAAAATCAAATTCTTGGAAGAGTGTTTTTGGTGAATGCATGGGTAAAATCCTTGTACGTTTTTAATTTTGACAATTTAAAGAAAAGAACAGAGCTAAAGGAAAGGAAGACATCATTGGAGAGACGAAGTTATAAAGTGATTGCTGCATATGCCAAGTTATGACATCCGAGAGAGAAACTATGGGCTTGGTTCCAAAATTTTTTTTTCCAAGAATTCTAAATGGGTTACCCATTTGATCTTTTTCATTTGCCAGAACTTCATTTTGTTTCATTTAGTATGCTATAAACCATTAACTTGATTTTAGGTTACTGTTATTCATTATCTATTATCAATTTGTAAGTTTGAAAGTGTGATATTCAAAAAGATCTAATTAATTAATTAATTACATAGATATATGGGAATACATCTGTTTCAATTCATTTTTTTATTGGTGGGTATGGAAATTTAAGGTAATTCTATAGCAGTTCATTTAGCTGAAAGATTCTCTTAGTCTTAACTGCATTATTAATGCTATTTTTTTGATTGGTGGGTATTAAAGCTGGTACTAGACTAAATTATATATACATTGAAGTATATTTGATTGCTTAATGTATAGATAAAAAGATCTGTTACTTAATGATTATAGTGACTCAACTAACTTTGTTAGGAAATTCAAGATTTATCATTCACATCATTACAAATAAGATGTTGGGATAGAATATTACAGTCTTACTTTATATATGCTAATTGTAATTTTTTGAGATTATTTGATCAAATTGATATTTTATTATTAATAAAATACAAGTTTGGATGATAAGGATAAGAATTAGGATGTATTATAGAAGATTTTAATTGACTTTAAGTTATTACTTAGGAAGGATATTTTAAAGATATATAATTAATTGCTAGATATAAGGGATTGGGAAAAGGGAATTTTCAAATAGTTTATTTATCTAATTGATGAGAAATTGATTTATGGATATCCATAGATATTTTATTGATGATTTTATATTCAAATGTTATATTACTATTTCCTAGAAATCGAGTGTTTGGGGGAGGGGAGTTTTACACTAGTCCATATGTTTGCATACAAGTTTTCGTATGAAGGGTTGGGTTAGGAGAGGGAAGGGAGGGTATTCAGGGGGAGGGGTTCTGGATATGCATGATTGTTTAAAATTAGGGTGGGTTGGGGGATGAAGGTATTTTCTATTGGGAACCCTGGATGTGGGGGAAAATTTTAATTAGTCATGTGTTAAGAGGGAAATTAAGAGAACAATTGATTGAATATTTTGTTAAATGGAAAAATGAATTTTAAATTATTCTCCTTAAATGTCAATGGGCTCAACCATCCAATTAAAAGGGGAAAAAAACACTTAATTTTCTAAAATAACAAGATGCGGACATATATTATATCCAGGAAACACACTTATCCACTACGGAATCAAGGAAGTTAGAAGGGGGAGGGTTAAGTATTGTTTTTTTGCTCCAGCTGTGGGTAAGAAGGCTGGGGTGACTATCTTGGTCCATAGGAAATGTTCAGCTGCATTTAATCTGATCTCTGCAGATCCCTCAGGCAGGTGGATTCATATGGATATGAGCTCGGGGAAAGATACGCTGGTGCTCTTCAACATTTATGCTTCTAATTCAAATCAACCTGAATTTTTCAAAACTCTTCAGCAGTTGATACTACCATTGGCTGCTTTTAATGTAGTAGTGACGGGGGACTTTAACGCTGTTATGGACCCATTGGACAAAAAATCCAGTAAAATACTAAAGTCATTAGGGTTAGATAACTTGGTACAATCCTTTGGATTGAAAGATATATGGCGGATCCTTCATTTTGATGCTCGGGAATTTTCTTTTTACTCCCATGTTCATAAATCATTCTCACGAATAGATTATGTTTTTGTTTCAGATCAATTAGTACAGCAGTTAACAAAAGCCACCATAGATCTAATTATTTTGTCAGACCATGGTGGAGTTTGGATTGAATTTAAGTTTGCTGAGCAAGATTGTAGTAGACCTGTGTGGAGATTTAATAATACAATGCTTGTGGACTCAAACTTTCTTGAAGAATTTCAATTAAAAATGAATGAATATTTTCAAATCAATGCCTCAGAGGAAATCTCCTTAGAAATATTGTGGGATGCTTTCAAAGCTACCATGAGGGGGCAAATCATCATATTCGGCACATATTAGGAAACAACTTAAAATGTAATTTTCTAATTTGGAACAAAATATTAAGGATTTGGAGTCAAAATTGGCTGCGAATTGGGAACAAATTACTTTACAGGTCCTCTTAAAAGCTAAATATAAAAATATAATGAGATCTCTTCACAATTGGCCAGGAAAGATTTTGTTTTCTCAACAGGCTCTGTATTATGGAAACTTGAATAAAGTGGGAAGATTATTAGCTAATTACCTTAAAGCTAAAAAAAAGAAAAGTAAAAAAATGTGGCGATTAAAGATAAGGGTGAAACTCATTCTCAAATTGGAAATATTTTTAAACAATTTTTTAACTTTTATAAAGCTTTATATTCTTATGAGCCTTATTCAGATTAAGAGCTTGAAGGTTTAGAGTTTTTAAAGTTGATCAAGGGACCAAAAATTCTCGAGCATTTAAAATGAAATCTTGAGGTGCCTATATCACTGAAAAAATTACATACAGCGTTGAAGTCCCTTAGAGTTGGATCTGCTCCAGGTGGTGATGGTTTCACTGTAGAGTTTTATAAATCATTCCAAATTACCCTATTACCTTATCTTTTTAAATTTATATCAGGCTTAACTAATTAAAGATTGTATTTCAGGTACTATGGCAGAATCTCTAACTATTGTTTTGCCAAAGCCAAATAAAAATCCCATGTTGGTTTCAAATTACAGGCCTATTTCTTTGATTAATGTAGATGGAAAACTGTTGGCTAAGTTATTGGCTTTGCGCTTGGGTAAGGCTCTCCCTTATGTTATCGGTATGTACCAAACGGGTTTCGTGGCTCAAAGACATTCTTCAAATAACACCAAATTGGCTTTTCACATGCTAAATTTAACAAAAACCATGGAAGATCCGGCCTTCTCTGTGTCTTTGGATGCATAAAAGGTCTTTGATTGTGTGGAATGGACCTTTATGTATCAAGCAATGGATTGGTTTGGTATAGGATCCGGCTTTATTCAAATGATCCAAACCTTGTGTAGTTCTCCTTCTGCCAGATGACATATTAATAATACTTTTTCAGAGCGTTTTCGTCTGGAGAGGGGAGTTAGACAAGGGTGTTTGTTATCTCCTTTGCTGTTTGATATTGTTCTGGAACCCTTGCTATTGGCTATTCAACAGGCAAAGGAGATTCAGGGTATTCCTTATGCAGGTCGGGAATATAAGGTCTCTGCTTATACAGATGATATTTTGCTTTATTTGAGGGATCCTGAAACTACCATTCCACATTTACTGGATTTGATTGACAGATTTGGGAAATTTTCAGGATATAAAATAAATTGGAGTAAATCAGAGGTTCTGCCGCTTAATGTACATTGTCCAAAAGGGTTATTTGATTCATTCCCTTTCCTTTGGAAGGAAGAGGGTATAAAATATTTAGGTATTTGGATTTAAAAAACACTGGAAGAAAGTAAATGAAAAATCTTTATTGCTGAAGGTCACAGAAATGTGTGAGCAATGGAACCCTTTACATCTGTCTTAGTGGGGGAGAGTTCATACGGTTAAGATGATGATTTTGCCTGTGGTTTGCTATCAAATGGATATGTTGCCAGTTTATTTTCAGGGGTCTTTCTACAAGTAGTTAAATAGTATTCTTACTAAGGGCTCCTTTTCCTAAGCTGCACTAGAGTTTTTAGCGCACGCAGTAATGTAGCACGTGCTAACTCTGTGCTACATGGTGCATTAGCGTCTAGCACGCGGGGCAATGTAGCGCACTCTAAAACCACTAGTGCAGCTTAGTAACAGCAGCCCTAAATTTATTTGACTGGGTAAAACTGCGAGAAATGCTTTAGTATCTTTACAAAAACCAATTGCGGCGGGTGGGGTAAATTTCCCAAATTTTTATAGGTACCATCAGGCCTATATATTGTGTCAGGGTATGTATTGGATTCTTCCTGAGCTCATGGAACATCTCCCTAATTGGTGTATTTAGAGTGGCAACTTATGTCCCCATTACGATTGTTTCATGTGTTGAGTATCAAGTTACCCAGATATGTTAAGGGCAATAGTATTTTATTTGACACCTGGAAAACATTGAAATTTATTAATAAACTAGTCTTTAAGCCCGTTACATTAACGGGTGCTAGAATAGATGTGTGTGTCTGTCTTTCTTTCTCTCTCTCTCTCCTTGGCTGCTGTCAGTCTGTCTTTCTTTCTGTTTCTCTCTTTCCTCGGCTGTCCACCACCACCCCTTCCCTGCTCCCCCTGTCCAGCAACAGCCCTTCTCCCTTTGTTTTACCTCCCCCCTGTCTAGCAGCACCTCTTCCCTGCTCCCCCTGTCCATCAGTAGCCCTTCTCCCATCCCTGCTCCCTCTGTCCAGCAGCAGCCCTTCTCCCTTCCCTTTACCTCCCCCCTGCCTAACAGCACCTCTTCCCTGCCCCTGTCCAGCAGTAGGCTTTCTCCCTTCCTTTTACCTCTCCCCCTGTCCAACAGCAGCCCTTCTCCCTTCCCTGCTCCCCTGTCCAGCAGCAGCCCTTCTCCCTTCGTTTTACCTCCCCCTGTCTAGCAGCACCTCTTCGCTGCTCCCCCTGTCCAGCAACAGCCCTTCTCCCTTCCTTTTACTTCTCCCCCTATCCAGCAGCACCTCTTCCCTGCTCCCCCTGTTCATCAGTAGCCCTTCTCCCTCCCTTTTACCTCCCCCCTGTCCAGCAGCACCTCTTCCCTGCTCCCCCTGTCCAACAGCAGCCCTTCTCCCTTCGTTTTACCTCCCCTCTATCCAGCAGCACTTCTTACCTGATCCCCCTGTCCAGCAGTAGGCCTTATCCTTTCCCTGCTTCCCCTGTTCAGCATCCTCTAGCCCGGGCAGCCTCGGGGCTTTTGTTGGGCCAGCCCACCTTGCATTATCGAAGTGGGCCGGCCTAGTAAATGCCCCGTGGTTGCTGCGTTTGCTGGTCGGGGGGTGGGAAGAGGTGTCCCGGCAGCGCAGGAGTCAAACCGCTGCTGAAATCGCCGTCGCAACCACCCCCATGCGCCGGAAATAGAATTCGGCATGGAGGACCACAGTACGGTGGCAGGGATCACAAAACCCTAAGTGTGCATGTGCGCTTAGGGTTTTATTATAGAGGATTAACAGATATTCCAATAGAGAAATCCACTTATCAATCATTATGGCTAAACTCCAAGATTCAAATTGGTAAGTTTGAGATCTCCTGGAAGCAATGGATGCAGGCAGGTATATGTACACTAGATGATGTTTTATCAAAAAGGAAATTGCTTGAGTTTTCACGACTGCAACAAACATTTGGTATTTCAAAGTCTCAAAATTATAAGGGCTCTTAATAAATCCCAATAAATAAACAAATAGAGATGGAAAGCAGGTTAAAAAAAGAGTCCCAACCTGAAAGAGCGTTAACTCAGATGGAGTGATTCATTTTTTTGTATCAAACAATAAACCCTGACCAAAATCAATGGGTCAAAGCAGCCAGTATCCATAAGAACATAATAATAGCCTTACTGGGTCAGACCAATGGTCCTCACCCTGGCCAACCCAGGTTCCTAGTACCTGGGCAAAACCCAAAGAGTAGCAAAATTGCAGCATCTCAAAGAATAGCAAGATTCTGGAACCCCAATGAAAGCAACATTCCAGAGCTGAGATTGTGATGTCATAATACCTAATTCCACTGTGCCTCATCGCCAATCTCATCAGTGATGTTAGAATGGCTTGATTGTCCTATACTTGGTACATATAAGAATAGCCTTACTGGGTCAGACCAAAGGTCCATCAAGCCCAGGAGCCCATTCTCACAGTGGCCAATCCAGGTCCCTAGTACCTGGCTAAAACCCAAAGAATAGCAAGATTTCGGAACTCCAATAAGAACATTTCAGAGCTGAGATTGAGATTGTCATAATGCCTCATTCCACAGTGCCTCAGAGCCAGCCTCATCAGTGATGTTATAATGGCTTCATTGTCCTATACTTGGCTCATGTAAGAACATAAGAATAGCCTTACTGGGTCAGACCAAAGGTCTATCAAGCCCAGTAGCCCGTTCTCACGGTGGCCAAGTACCTGGCCAAAACCCAAAGAGTAGCAACATTCCATGCGACCGATCAAGGGCAAGCAGTGCACACACTGCACAGTTCAAACTGCCTCCCCATCTACACTTGGAAGAGTCAGAGCACCCTAACGCTGGTAGAGCCAATTAATTAGACATTCATAGGCATGATAGAACAATTACAGACTGTACAAAACAAGTCCCTCAGACTGATCGATTTACTAAGCAAATGTGATCACATCGCTACCACATACCTAGACACCCACTGGCTCCCAGTGCAAGCACGAATATTATTCATGTTATACTATCTACTATTCAAAGCCCTGAATGGCGCAACCCCTACCATCCGGAACAACTCAACCAGGCCAGGGAAACTCAGACTCCATTTACTCACCCCCCCACCCCCCAATCAAAGGCACACAGCACAAGAAGATGTACGACAAACTACTAGCAACTCAGGCAGCGAAACTAGACCACCGTCTTGCCAACTTACTGATAACAATGCTTGATTACAAAACCCTCCGAAGGGAAATAAAGACCATGCTATTCAGGAACTTTGTCAAGACAAGTTAACGCCGTACCTAAGTATTCTTTATTTCGGACAAATTAGCACCTGATCCTGTAATTCTCCTGGAAATGTTCAGCTTACCTCTTTTGCAAGGGCTTATTTTCGGGGAAACACAGTAACAGAGTAACAATAGTAAATTGATCGAATATAAACAGAAATACAATAAGGCCTCCTTTTATCAAGTCGCATTAGGGTTCTTTTATCGCTGGCCACTGCAGTAAAAACTCCAACGTTCATAGGAATTCTGTGAACATCGGAGCTTTTACCCCGATAAAAAAAAACCCTAACGCAGCTTGATAATAGGTGATGTACTGCAGGTACAATTTAACATAAAACTTATAACTTTGTTACCGTGTTTCCCCGAAAATAAGACACTGTCTTATATTAATTTGGGGTCCAAAAAACGCACTAGGGCTTATTTTGAGGGGCATGTCTTATTTTTATGCATGTACAATGATCATCTCTCCCTTCCTCTCCTCCATCCCAATTCTTCCTCTTTCCTTTCTCTCCCCCACATGTGCATCATCTTTCCTCCCCTCTCACCCATCCCCTTGTGCCTTCCCTCTGAAACATCTTTCTATCCCTCCCTCCCATCCCCCCATGCAGCAGAACCCTTGAGTAGCATCTTTCTATCGCTCCTTCCCATCCCCCCTGTGCAGAACCCCACCGACCCTCCCACCGCGAGACCAACATACTTCCCTCCAAACAGCAGCATCAGCAGCATTCTAAACAGGCTGCTTCATGGCCTTCTCCCGCTGGGGCCTTCCCTGTGCTGTGTCGCTGATGACATCATCAGTGATGTAGCAGAGGGGAAGACCATGAAGCAGCCTGTTTAGAGTGCTGCCAACATTGCTATTTGGAGGGAGGTATGTTGGTCTTGCAGTGGAAGGGTCAGCGGGGTTTGGGGGCGGGGGGAAGCACTGTTGCCAGTGAATCCAGGGATGGAATAGGGGAGTTTTGAGGACATTTGGGAGAAGCTTCAGGGGTCGATCTAACTAGGCCTTATTTTGGAGTAGGACTTATATTAAGACCTACCCCGAAAATCATGCTAGGGCTTATTTTCGGGGAAACACAGTAACAGCGTAATAATAGTAAACTGATCGTATATAAACAGAAATATAATAAGGCCTCCTTTTATCAAGTTGCGTTAGGGTTTTTTTAGTGCTGGCCGCTGCAGTAAAAACTCCAACGTTCATAGGAATTCTGTGAACATCGGAGCTTTTACCCCGATTAAAAAAAAAACCCTAACACAGCTTGATAAAAGGAGGCCTAAATGAGATCAATTTGAAAACAGCAAATTGAACCTGATAAGACTGCCGTGAAACGATATCACAAATGTACACCCTTAAAAACACTGTTTTAATTGCAATTTTAACGCATCTGACCCTTAAGAGGATCACTGTTCATTCTTTTAACCTAACTCGGCAGATTATTTTGATGTCATGTACATCGCCAGTTGTATATCATCGGTAACATAGAAACATAGAAATAGACGGCAGATAAGGGCCACGGCCCATCCAGTCTGCTCACCCTAATGACCCTCCCCTGCCTTTACCCTGTGAATAGATCCCACGTGTTTATCCCATTTGGTCTTATAATCAGGCATGCTGCTGGCCTCAATCACCTGAAGTGGAAGACCATTCCAGCGATCAACCACCCTTTCAGTGAAAAAGAATTTCCTGGTGTCCCCGCGCAGTTTCCCGCCTCTGATTTTCCACGGATGCCCTCTTGTTGCCATGGGACCCTTGAAAAAGAAGATATCCTCCGCTTCGATGCGGCCTTTGAGATACTTGAACGTCTCCATCATGTCTCCCCTCTCTCTGCGCTCCTCAAGCGAGTATAGCTGTAATTGATCTAACCGTTCTTCGTACGGGAGATCCTTCAGTCCTGAGACCATCTGGGTGGCCATTCTCTGGACCGATTCCAGCCTCAGCACATCCTTACGGTAATGCGGCCTCCAGAATTGCACACAGTATTCCAGGTGGGGCCTCACCATGGATCTATACAAAGGCATAATGACCTCAGGCTTACAGCTGACGAAACCCATGCGTATGCAACCTATGATTTGTCTTGCCTTGGATGAAGCTTGCTCCACTTGATTGGCAGCCTTCATGTCCTCACTGACGATCACCCCTAAGTCTCGTTCTGCTACCGTTCTTGTTAGGATCTCGCCATTAAGGGTATAAGTCCTGCATGGATTTTGGCTACCCAGGTGCATAACTTTGCATTTTTTGGCATTGAAGCTGAGCTGCCATGTCTTAGACCAGTTCTCCAGTAAGAGTAGATCGTGCATCATATTGTCGGGCGATAAAAAATTAAATCAAACTTTTTACTCTTTTGCTGCTTTCCAAGTGTTGACTACTCATAATAATCACTGTTGCGTGATGCAGAATTGATGGGCTTAAAGCTTAGTTATCATAAATTTTCAATCTACCTCCCACAGGGATCTAAGATTAATTACCGTATTTTTCGCTCTATAAGACGCACCTGACCATAAGACACACCTACCTGTAGTGGAGGAAAAACTAAGAAAAAAAAATTCTGAACCACATGGTGTACCCTGTCCCCCCTCTGGTGGTCTATTGGCAGGTCGGGACAGGTCAGGCAGGCAGGGCCCCCCCCCCCACCTAGTACCTTTTTTAAATTCCAGCAGTCCAGTGCGAGTCCCAAGAGAACTAATGGCAGCCATTCAGGGAGTGACACGGGGCCAGGCAGGAGTGTGAAAACCTCGTGCCTGCCTTGTGCACCGCTCTGCTGCATGAGATGAGGACTCAGAAGCAGCCGTCCAGCAAGGGAGGAATAGGAGCACGGAAGGCTCCTGCCGATACAGCGCTGGACCGCCAGAATTTAAAAAAAAAGGTACCGGGGGGCAAATTCGCTCCATAAGACACATCTACATTTCCACCCACTTTAGTGGCAGGGGGAAGTGCGTCTTATGGAGCAAAAAATACGGTATTTCTTTAGCTGGCCCAAAATTGTGGAATGCATTGAATGGATCATTAATATTATTAAAAAAACTATTGAAAACCCACTTATTTGTAAAAGCCTTCTATGAATATGGAATTTCTGCTTTAATGTACCTTTTCTAGGATCTTTTTATTTGCTGAACTTATTTTGATTTGCTGAATTAAATTTTTTACTGAGTTTGTATTTTGGTATGTTTTTAGTTAAATTTGTACTTTTTGTAAATCTAATTTTATGTATGTTAATTTGTAATCCGCCTAGTTGATAGGCAGAATATAATTTTTTTAAATTAATTAATTAAAGCCATTTACCAAATGCAACTTTCTCTGCTTCTTACCTTGGTAATAGATCTTGTGAACTTGGACTGGGTGCTGGAGCCACCTTGTTGCCCAAGGTGTGTTTGTTTGGTTTTCAGGTAGCCTTAAGAGTTCTGATCTCTGGTAACCAAGGCTGACATGATATCACAATGCTTCTTTTCCTAGTGCCTCAGCATTGATGTCATAATGCCGGCCATCTACCCAGTACAGTAAAATCAAGAGTAACTCTTAGAATACAGGGTGCCAACAAAAACACTCCTTAATTTTTAAATGGTTACCAAGCCAAAATTTTTTGGAATATTCTTTCACTTCTGAGGCTACTGTTTCATCAACTTATAAAGTTTCATATGGTATCTGTTGATTACATACACTCGATGTGCACCCTCACCTGTTACTCGGCAAACATCGCTGCAATAATCGACCAGACTCTCTGAAGCATATCCAGCGTTCCTGCAGATCATCCATAGTTGCGGGTAGTGGCAATACGTACACTCTGTCTTTCATGTACCCCCAAAGGAAAAAGTCACAAACAGTAAGCGATCTCGGGGGCCATGTGAGGAACACCTACCTGGTCATTTTGTCGCATTTCATTGTCTGAAGGTTGTAACTTCTGCACCAATTGCAGCTTATAAGGGTGAAAGTGCAAGCGATTGAGTAAGATCTTGCTCACCGTGCTTTTTGGGTATTTGCTGTCATCTTATTTATAAACATATTCCAACAAGTTTTGATTTTGTAACCATTTAAAATCAAGGAGTGTCTTTGTGGGCACCCTGTATATCGAAAAGGGATCATGGATTTGACATACCACCTTTCTGTGGTAAGAACATAAGAATTGCCACTGCTGGGTCAGACCAGTGGTCCATCGCGCCCAGCAGTATGCTGTTGCAACAGCCCCCAGGTCAAAGACCAGAGCCCTAACTGATCCAGAGCCCTGCATATGATCCAGTTCAGCAGAAACTTGTCCAACCTTGTCTTGAATCCCTTGAGGGTGTTTTCCCCTATAACAATCTCTGGAAGAGCACTCCAGTTTTCTACCACTTTCTGGGTGAAGAAGAACTTCCTTACGTTTGTACGGAATATATCCCCTTTTAACTTTAGGGAGTGCCCTCTCGTTCTCCCTACCTTGGAGAGGGTGAACAATCTGTCTTTATATACTTTGTCTTGAATCCCTGGAGGGTGTTTTCCCCTATGACAGACTCCAGAAGAGCGTTCCAGTTTTCTACCACTCTCTGGGTGAAGAAGAACTTCCTTACATTCGTACAGAATCTATCCCCTTTCAACTTTAGAGAGTGCCCTCTCGTTCTTCCTACCTTGGAGAGGGTGAACAACCTGTCTTTATATATTTTGTCTTGAATCCCTGGAGTGTGTTTTCCCCTATAACAATCTCTGGAAGAGCACTCCAGTTTTCTACCACTTTCTGGGTGAAGAAGAACTTCCTTACGTTTGTACGGAATCTATCCCCTTTTAACTTTAGGGAGTGCCCTCTCGTTCTCCCTACCTTGGAGAGGGTGAACAACCTATCTTTATCTACTAAGTAAGGAAGAACAGAAAGAAAGGAGCAGAACTCAAAGGAGGGGAGAGGAGAAAGAGGAGAGATGGACCCTAGTAGTGGGGGGGAAGAGGGCCCCATAGTGGAGGGAAGAGGGCCAGGAAAATGCTGGGGGAGAGGGAGAGGAGATGCTGGGCTACAAGAGTGGAGGGTTGGGAGATACTGGACATGGTGGAATCATGTGGAAGAGATCAAGGGGAGAGGCGGCAAGGAGGTGAGTGAGAGGATAAATGTGAGAATGAGGTGTAGATGAAAGGTCGCAAAGAATAGGGGGCTGGGGAAGGAGTGAGATCAGTGGCATAGTAAGGGGTGTGCGTCATAAACCCCAGGTGCCAGCACCTATCCTCTTCTCCGCTCCGCGCTCCTTCCCGCCATGCGTATGCCTTCTCTCCTCTCCTACCTCTAACTCTTCGCCGTCTCAAGCAGCATCTCGAACCTGCTGCTCGCGCTGGCCTCGGTTCTCCTGAAGTCAGATGGAGAGCTGAAGCTGGCTTGGGTGGCTGATTGGTGATGCTGCATGCACTGCCAAAGTTAGAGGTATGGGCAGAAGAGAAACTGGGACCAACATAATGGAAAAACAAGATGTGCAGACAACAAAGTTAGGAAAAAAGGTATTTTATTTTGGAATTTATATTAACTGGAATATTACTACTACTACTTATTTCTTATAAAGCGCTGAAAGGTGTAAGCAGCGCTGTACATTTTGACATTTATAGATGGTGCCTGCCCAGAAGAGCTTACAATCGAACTTGGACAGACAGACCTAACATAGAGGGTAGGGGATGCAGAACCCAAGGTGAGAGGAGTTAGGAGTTGGTAGCACTCTCAAAGAGGTGGGGGCTTTTAAACAGGCCTTCAACACTGCCAGAGACGGAGCCCGCTGTAGCGATTTGGGCAGCTGGTTCCAAGCATATGGTGCAGAAGGGAGAGAGTCTGGAGTTGGCAGTTGAAGAGAAGGGCACAGATAGGAGGGACTTACCAGTTGAGTGGAGCTCACGGGGTGGGGGGGATCATAGGGAGAGGTAAGTGCAGAGAGATAGTGAGGGGCAGTTGAGTGCATTTGTAGGTCAGTAAGACCCACCCCAGGGATTGCAACTCAGATATAGAACAGCATTCATGTGTGTGTCTTTTATAGACTATAAGATTTTGAGAGCTGGCCATTGACCTGGATATATGTTAGCTTTGCATTGTGCAGTGGTGGGGGCAGGGCCTAGGGAAGGATTAATCCTGCCCTGCCAGTCTCCAGAGCAGGATTTGCATTAGCCTTCCCCTCCCCCATTGCTCGGGGGGGGGAGGTCCTGCGAGGCAGCTTAAATCCCTCCTCTCCCCGCCCCAGGATCATTCTGACCAATGAGTGCCAGAAGGAGCTGAAACTCCTCCTCCCCGCCCTCTCAGGGCTAGTGGGCGGAGCTTTCAGCTACTCTTCCGCCCCCATCAATTTTCTGACCAATCAGCAACGCGAGGAAGCGATTGGACAAGTCCTGGGCGTGAAGCTCCGCCTCCCCTTTGTGACGTCGTCAGCCTCTGCTCAAGAGGAAAGGAATCTTTAGCTCGCGACGCTGCGCGAGACAAGCCCTCAGCCAGAGGAGGAGCCCCAGATTCATTTCTGATCGTGCAAACTGCAAAAGCAGAGAGGGAAATGCCTGCAGGAGCTGCTGCCCAGGTGGGTCTTGTTGCAAACACTGCTGCAGCTTTCTGAGCTGGGATCCTGCAGAGAGTGAGGACCCTGGGACTGGGGGGGGGAAGGAGAGAGATCAAAGGGAGGTTTGGGGTGTAACTGGTTCCTACTGCTATGGTCCTGCTTATAAATTGGTAGAAATGTGCAATGGGCTTCCTGATTCTGTCAGATTGATAGGCCAGTTACAAGAATTTCGTAAAGTCCTAAAAACCTTATTATTTGCACAATACTTGAACGGTTTACCTAAAGATTAAGTGAATTGATTGCCCTACAATATAGAGAATGACGCGGTAACCCGCTGAAACAGTGGCGGGGAAAAAGTGTTCCCTGCGGGCACGGGGACAAGGCCATTCACCGCCCCGTGGAGCGGTGAATGGCTTTGTCCCCGCAGTTAAGGGAGGGAAGGCGCGCAGTTGCCTCCCTCCGTACGGCCAAATCTATAGAAACAGAAACATAGAAAGATGACGGCAGATAAGGGCTACAGCCCATCAAGTCTGCCCACGCTATTTACCCACCCTCTTAAGTCTACTGACCCCCTAAAGTATAATTGTAATTATACTGTCACTCTACTGACCCGCTCATTCAAGTCCTAGTGACCCTATCCCTTGGCATGACCCTCGTAGGGATCCCACATAGGTATCCCATTTGTTCTTGAAGTCTGGGATGCTGCGTGCATCGACCACCTGCACTGGAAGCTTGTTCCAATGCTCAATCACTCTCTCCGTGAAGAAGTACTTCCTGGCGTTTCCACGAAACTTCCCTCCCCTGAGTTTGAGTGGATGTCCTCTTGTGGTCGAGGGTCCCTTGAGAAGAAAGATATCATCTTCCACCTCGACCCGTCCTGTGATGTATTTAAATGTCTCAATCATGTCTCCCCTCTCCCTACGCTCTTCGAGAGTGTAGAGCTGCAATTTGCTCAGTCTTTCTTCGTACGGGTGACCCTTTAGCCCCGAGACCATCCTGGTGGCCATCCGCTGAACCGATTCAATTCTGAGCACATCCTTACGGTAATGTGGCCTCCAGAATTGCACACAGTATTCCAGTGCTCTGTACAATGGCTTCAGGCTTCCTGTTGACGAAGCTTCTCTTGATACAACCTATCATCTGCCGTGGTTTAGATGAAGCCTTCTCCATTTGAGTGGCTGCTTCATGTCAGCACTGATGATTACTCCTAAGTCTCGTTCTGCCGTAGTCCTGGTTAAAGTTTCTCCATTCAGGGTGTAAGTTCTGCAAGGATTTCCGTTACCGAGATGCATGACCTTACATTTCTTGGCGTTGAAGCCCAGCTGCCAGATCAAGGACCAACTTTCTAAAGTATCTCCCTCCCTCCCCCTTACCTTCGCAGCGCGTTAGTAAAGAAACTTACTGAAGCCGGCGGAGACTACCTGCCTGCAGTGGCGTGTGTGTGGGCGGAAGTTTCTCCGCTGATGCAACTTCCGGTTGCGTCAGAGAAGAAGCTTCCGCCCACACACATGCGACTCCAGGCAGGTAGTCTCCGCCGGCTTCAGTAAGTTTCTTTACTAACGCGCTTCGAAGATAAGGGGGAGGGAGGGAGATTCTCAGGCCACTGAAGGACGGTTGAGGTGGCGAGAGGGAAGGATGGATGCGACGGGGCGGTGAAGGGGATTGTGGTCCGGTGACGAGGACCGATTTTTTGCCCCGTGTCATTCTCTAATACAATACTTATTTTTCTGGATTGGACACTAGCATATCAAGCGGAGAAGATGGGTTCATAGTCTAAAGCGCGCGAGGACAAAGGCGCGCGGACATCTGAGCACAGGACTTCATCACGCCAAAGAAAACCCGTATTTTAAAGGGCTTCGACGGGGGGTGTTGGTGGGGAACCCCCCACTTTACTTAATAGAGATCGCGCTGGCATTGTGGGGGGTTTGGGGGGTTGTAACCCCCCTCATTATACTGGAAACTTAACTTTTTCCCTGTGTTTTAGGGAAAAAGTTAAGTGTTCAGTATAATGTGGGGAGTTACACCTCGCACACACCCCAACATGGCAGCGTGAGGCAGCGCAATCCCTATTAAGTAGAGTGGGGGGGAGTTCCCCCCCTGCGCTCAGTTGTCGGCGCACCTTTGTCCTCACGCGCTTTTGATCCATCACCGAGAAGATGAACTGGATATGCCCTTTGATTGTCCAATCCTAATCTTATCTCAAATTTAGGAAATTATTGAAAATTTACCTATTCGATAGGCAAGAATGTTAATTTTTAACAGTATAATAACGATGGTGTATTTTAATTAGGAATTCGTGTTTTAATTGAATTGTATTTTTTATTGATGTTGTATGTAAATCAGGAATATGTTGTTGTTTTTTATTGTATTTCTTCACTGAAATAAACTAAACTAAACTAAACCTTAGATTTGTATACCGCATCATCTCAACATTCGCATGTCTTAGTTTCTCTTGTTGTGAACCGCCCAGAACTACTGGTAGGGTAGTATACAAGAAAATAAATTATTATTATTATTATTACTTTCTTCTGTGCTCTTGTTTGCTTTTGCTGGTCTTTAATTACTTGTAAACCAAGTCAAGCTCCTTTGGGAGCTGACCCGGTATATAAATCGAAGATTAGATTAGATTTTTCACTCTGCCCTGCATTTTTCACTCACTCCTGACCTGAAATACATCCTGCTCCCTCCATATCCGCTGTGATAGGGGATTAACAGACCCGTGAATACAGAAAAAACACAAATACCGTATTTGCCGGCGTATAAGACGACTTTTTAGTACCTTAAAATCCTCCCCAAAGTCAGGGGTCGTCTTATACGCCGGGTACTGTTTACATGCCCTTGTTGCATGCACAGCCGGCCAGGTTCCCTTACTTTTGTGGCACTTCCCCGACCGACCGATAACAGCCCGGGTCCGACAAACCTCCCTGCCCTTAACCGCGAATCTAAATTACCTTCTTACAGCTGCTGTAAGAAGGTAATTTAGATTCGCGGCTACAGGGCAGGGAGGATTGTCGGACCCGGGCTGTTATCGGTCGGTCGGGGAAGTGCCACAAAAGTAAGGGAACCTGGCCGGCTGTGCTGCAACCGGGGCGGGGCGACCGCCCCTCTCTCTTGGTACCGCGAGGCTACTCTCCTTCTCCTTATCTGCCCTGCCTGCAGCACAGAGCCGAACGGAAGTCTTCCCGACGTCAGCGCTGACGTCGGAGGGAGGGAGGGCTTTGTTTAAACTTTGTTTAAGCCCTCCCTCCCCTCCGACGTCAGCGCTGACGTCGGGAAGACTTCCGTTCGGCTCTGTGCTGCAAGCAGAGAAGGTAGGGAGAAGAAGAGCCGCGTACATCCAGAAGACTGAGCATCCAGCCCCACAGGAGCCCCGCGACCCTCGGAGGCGTCCCCATGGGATCCCCGCGACCCTAGGGGGCGTCCCCACGGGATCCCCGCGACCCTAGGGGCGTCCCCGTGCAGCTCTCTAATGCTGTTGTCGGTCGGTCGGGGAAGTGCCACAAAAGTAAGGGGACCTGGCCGGCTGTGCTGCACCCGGGGCGGTAGAGAAGGTGTGCGGAAGAAGGGGTAGTCTTATACGGCGAGTATATAACAAAACTCTATATTTTAACTAAAAGTTGGGGGGTCGTCTTATACGCCCAGTCGTCTTATATGCCGGCAAATACGGTAACTTTTTCATATGTTATTTATGGGTTTCTTTTGGAAACCATCATGAACAAGGTGACACCGCGAATAGCATGGTGGGAGACCTGGCCTGTTCCTGAAGGAGAGGCAAAACACGGTGAAGAAAGTGCCGGGAATCGGCGATTTTCTCTGTAAACGCTTGGAATCGGCGATTTATTTATGCAAGCTGATGTAATTTTGGGGGGGGGAGAGAGCCAGCAAACTTAAAAACCGTGAATTAATCGAAACAGTGATAGCTGAAACCACGAATACAGAGGGAGAAAAAAAAAATCATCTTCCTCTATCTCGCTGCAATAGAACCCTATGTTACTGTAAAACATGAACACAAATGTTCCTGCACCTCAACGAGCCCATTTCTGAAAGTGCTAAGTGTGTTTCTGGTTTCTGTTTCGGATGCAGGTGACATTTGAGGATGTCGCTGTCTCTTTCTCCCAGGAGGAGTGGGAGTACTTGGATGAAGAGCAGAAGGAGCTCTACAGGGAGGTGATGGAGGAGAATTATCAGACCCTGATCTCTCTGGGTAAGGGACAAACTGACATATTTATTAGCAGTAGTGGGCCATCATTACAAAGACAAATTTGATTATGTTTCTCTCAAATGATTTGGTGAGAAAGTGAGCGAGTACTGCAGGAGTGCACATGCGAGGATCAGTATTAGAGACTGAGGGGCTGATGGCTGAGTTTGCGACGTTTATCATGAGAATATATTTTATTAAATGCAAGCGCAGTAGTGAATGAGGTGTGCAGAGACTGTGTTTAGTCTTGGGGACTGTCTGCCATTGTGTTCGTTGGCTTTATGCGATTGCAGGGGCTTCAGTTACGCATCGGGTGACTACATTTCCTGAGGAAGGAAGTGCCAGACCAAGGCTCTGTAGAATCAGGGGTTATCGCCTGTTCCAGATTGGTTGGTGTTTTGTTGTTTAATTTCGTACCAGCTATAATTGACGTTGCCACTCAGCCCTGATCTATTGTGACATGCAGAATTTTATTGAGCAGCGTAGTTTTTGGTTTATTGTTTTCACTGCACACCTTTTATTATTTTTTGAGGGGTCCTTGGCCAGCCTAACACTTACATTTATTTGGAACTGAGAAACTGTATGTCTGTACAGATCAGTGTGGAATACCAGATGGTGTAAAGGGAACATTCAAATTAAAGCCTAGATTGTTGGACTTATTTCATTATTCCTAGGGCAAAGGGTACAGTAGGCTCGACAAGCGGGTTTCTTCCCTTCACCCGTGAGAATTACAGGAGGCATCATCTACATTTTTCAGCTCCGCTCCTTGTGTCACTGGACAGAGCCTTAGTTCTTCTGTTTTATTTATTTATTTTTTTCTATACCTTTCTCCCAGGGGAGCTCAGCATGGTTTACATGAATTTATTCAGGTACGCAACTTTTTCCCTGTTTGTCCTTTTGGGTTCACAATCTATCTAATGTACCTGGGGCAATGGGGGGATTAAGTGACCCTGGGTTTGAACCCACAACCTCAGGGTGCTGAGGCTGTAGCTTTAACCACTGTGCCACTCTAGAAATCAAAATGTAGTAAAAGTGAGCCAAGTATAGGACAGTCAAGCCATTGTGACATCACTGATGAGGTTGGCTCTTAGGCATTGATGGAATGAGGCATTGTGATGTCACAATACCAGCTCTGGTTATCAGAGGCTGAAACTGTTCACATTATTTTTTCAATTTTCTATAGTGTTCTCCCAGGGGAGCTCAGAACGGTTTACATGAATTTATTCAGGTACTCAAGCATTTTTCCCTGTCTGTCCTCGCGGGCTCACAATCTATCTAACTTGCCCAAGGTCACAAGGAGCAGCTTGGGTTTGAACCCACAACCTCAGGGTGCTGAGGCTGTAGCTTTAACCACTGCGCCACACTCTTCCCCCTGCTTGCAGTTTATCCTTCTGCAAGCAAGTTAAGTATGTGTCTTTTCTTTTTTTTTTTTGTAATTTATTCTTTATTGAATTTCAATTTTTTATGATAACAACAATAATATTGAAAACAACAGTATCCACAGTAATACATTTCTAATAAAATCCAAAGGCAAATATAATATTTCTATTGTACATTAGTCCACAAAAGCTGGAGAAGGAGTTTACAAAAAGTCAGAGACTATTTTACTTCATCATAATTTAGGAATCGAGAAAAGGCCACCTGAGGTAGACACAAAATTCCTAACCACGAACATTATTCTTGTCTATTGGTAGGGGTACTTGACATCACCACCCCATTATCTACAATAAATCTGGATAACTGTGTAGAGTCAAAGAAAATGTACCTGATTCCTTTGAAATTAACCAAACAATAAAGGTGTCCAGATTCCGAATGGAGATTGTGCGTTTGGTCATAGCCTCACTGGAATTATATATTCCCATTTTCCCAGAAAGCTTCTCAGGTTCCATGTACTGGAGAGGCACTTCCAGTTTTCAGCGCTCCCTTTCGGGTTAGCAACAGCACCTCGCACCTTTACAAAAGTGATGGTGGTAGCTGCAGCATAACTGCCCAAAGCAGAGTCTTCCTTCTATTTGGAGAAGTTATGGCTCTGGTCTGGCATCATTGGGACTTCTTGGTACTAGGTACTGAGCAGAGAGTTGATGCCCGAGGTCGTCTGGAGACCCCAAACCTTTGTCTAGGTCTCTGAGCAGATCGCCTGTAGCCATGAAAGGAACCATGATTCGAAACACTTGGGGATGTGGTCTACTGTCTGGCAATGACTTAGGATGATGATCTGCCACACTAGCATTTGCCCTTTAAAAGGGAGCCTGCTCAGTGTAGCTTTGGAAACAGGATGTAGCTTTAGAATGGGTAAGTGGAGCGATTTTTCACTCTGTCAATTTTTTTTTCACTCAGAGAATAGTTAAGCTCTGGAACACTGCTTGCCCTAGATTGGTAGCATGGAATGTTGCTACTATGGGGTTCCGGAATCTTTTGTTACTCTTTGAGATTCTGTATGGAATGTTGCTATTCCTTGGGTTTTGGCCAGGTACTAGGGACCTGGATTGGCCACTGTGAGAACGGGCTACTGGGCTTGATGGACCATTGGTCTGACCCAGTATGGCAGTGCCAAGTATAGGACCATTAAGTCATTGTAACATCACTGATGAGGTTGGCTCTGAGGCACTGTGGAATGAGGCATTATGACATCACAATCTCAGCTCTGGAATGTTGCTGTCAATGGGGTTCCAGAATCTTGATATTCTTTGAGATCCTGGAATGTTCCTTGGGTTTTGGCCAGGTACTAGGGACCTGGATTGGCCGCCAAGAGAACAGGCAACTTGGCTTGATGGACCATTGGGCTGACCCAGTAAAACTATTCTTACGGTTCATTTGAAACAATCTCGGAAGTCTCTTTCCGCATTAATGGAAGCTTTTGCGGAATTTGGTGACTGTTCAGGTTTTAAATTGATTCTCTCCAAGTCTTTGGCCCTAGCTTCTAGTGATGCGGTCAGAAGGGGGGAGTGGGGTTAATCTTTCCCTCTAAAGTAGGCCACCTCCTTTCTTCAATATCTTGGTATTCAATTATTGATGCAGGTGGATACTTTATATCAGATCAGTGTCCCCCGAATGCTTGATTCCACAAAGAATGTTTTGGCGTGTAAATGTCATGCTAAAACAGCAGTTACATGCCACAACGGAGGAGATAAGGCAGGTGGAATCGTAAATAAGCACCTTAGAGCTATAGCGCATAAGTGTGAGGGGCTGGTGTGGAAATAGGCAATTCCACTCGGAACCTATAGATTACTGTCAAAGAACAAGCATTTACACCTGCTACTGATATGGCTTAAGTGGTTGGCATGTACATGTGGACTTGACGCTAGGATTCTAGAATGGATTTAGCACACAAAATTCCTGTTACAGAATACCAGCTTAGCAGTCCAATTTTTGGCCCTCTTTAGAGAATTGACTCCCTTAACTCTACTCACTGCCATTTCCAAGGAATATCTCACTATCTCACAAACTTGCACTGGGTGGGGATAAGCGCTTCAAAAAAATGCTTTGCAAATAGGAAACTGACCAGTTCTAAACTAAACTAAAGCTTAACTTTGTCTACCGAGTCATCATTCTGAGAAAGCTCGACTCGGTTTACAGCAATTAAATAAACAGGGAATGATTTACAAATGATAAATAGAAGATAATAGCAACATTTCAAAAGAATTCATTTTCAAAATATTTGGCAAATAGAGTAGTTTTTTAAAGATTTACGGAAAAATTGAAATGAACTGGAACTCTTTAAAAAAAAAGGGAGTTTATTCCAGAGTTAAGAGAATTTAAAGACCAAAGATTGACTAAATCCCTTTTAATCCCTTTTTTTACATAGTAACATAGTAGATGACGGCAGATAAAGACCCGAATGGTCCATCCAGTCTGCCCAACCTGATTCAATTTAAATTTTTTTAATTTTTTCTTCTTAGCTATTTCTGGGCAAGAATCCAAAGCTTTACCCTGTACTGTGCTTGGGTTCCAACTGCTGAAATCTCTGTTAAGACTTCCTGCAGCCCATCTACGCCCTCCCAGCCATTGAAGCCCTCCCCTGCCCATCCTCCACCAAACGGCCATACACAGACACAGACCATGCAAGTCTGCCCAGTACTGGCCTTAGTTCAATATTTAATCTTATTTTCTGATTCTAGAAGGGAGAGTTTAAATTGTTGGATACCTCTTGCAAAGGAGAATCGGTAAACGTTCCAAAATAAAGGAATAAGAGAATTAAAGATACCATGTAGAATTTTAAAAGAAATACAAGCACATTTAAGTTGAATTCTAAAATAAACCGGGAGCCAATGAAGACTCTGAAGCAAAAGGGAAAATCCTTGTGTGATGCAACCTATACGTCTTGTTATCATACATAGAGAACAGCAACTGTTTCTAAGATGTAACCTAACTCACAAGTCACATCTTCTGTTTATATGCAGCAGATCTTCAGATCTCACAAGAATGGAAGAGCGTAAAGAATCAAGGAGAAGGTCCTGTAGAAAAAGAAGAAATCCAAACACAATCAGAAAATGTCTGTGAGAATATTTCCCAGAGACCTGAGAGGACTGACACAAAGAACTGTAAGCGGAAATCAAAGGAACAGAGACACCCTGCAGGAGACGCAACTGACAGAGTCACTAAGTGTGAGAGAAATGACAGGGAGCTCAGTCACATCCCTGAGGACAAGAGATACCTAGCAGAGAGACCCTTCCAAAATCATAATAGTGACAAAGTGACTTCTAAGAGGGAAGGAAAAACACACCAGAAAGAACTTACATATATTGAATATAAAAGGAGCATCAACATTAGTTGCCCTAAACATAATGAGAGCTTCACCTTGTTTTCAGAACTGCAAATGCACAAAAGCAGTCATAAAAATGAGAAACCATTTACATGTACTGAGTGTAATAAAAGCTTCACTCAGCTTTCAGGCCTAAAATATCACCAAAGGATCCACACGGGAGAGAAACCTTATACATGTACTGAGTGTAATAAAAGCTTCACTCAGCATTCAGGCTTAAAAATTCACCAGAGGATCCACACAGGAGTCAAACCATTTACATGTACTGAGTGTAATAAAAGCTTCAGTTGGCTTTCAAATCTAAAAAGACACCAAATGTACCACATGGGAGACAAACCCTATACATGTACTGAGTGTAGTAAAAGTTTCACTCAGCTTTCACATCTAAAAAGTCACGAAGTAAAGCACACAGAGTACAAACAATTTACATGTACTGAGTGTAATAAAAGCTTCAGGTGGCTTTCAAATCTAAAAAGACACCAAAGGTTCCACACAGGAGACAAACCATATACATGTACTGAGTGTAATAAAAATTTCACTCAGCTTTCACATCTAAAATTTCACCAGAGGATACACACAGGATATAAACCATATACATGTAGTGAGTGTAATAAAAGCTTCACTCGACTTTCTGAGCTAAAATATCACCAGAAGAGCCACACAGGATATAAACCATATACATGTAATGAGTGTAATAAAAGCTTCACTCGACTTTCTGAGCTAAAATTTCACCAGAGGATCCACACGGGAGAGAAGCCATATAGTTGTACTGAGTGTAATAAAAGTTTCACTCAGCTTTCCCATCTACAAAGTCACAAAGTGATCCACACAGGTTGCAAACCATTTACATGTACTGAGTGTAATAAAAGCTTCACTCAGCTTTCAGGCATAATATATCACCAGAGGATCCACACAGGAGACAAACCATATACATGTATTGAGTGTAATAAAAGCTTCACTCGGCTTTCAGGCCTAAAATATCACCAGAGGATCCACACAGGAGACAAACCATATACATGTATTGAATGTAACAGAAGCTTCACTCAGCTTTCACATCTGAAAAGTCACAAAATAATCCACACAGGGTACAAACCATATACATGTACTGAGTGTAATAAAAGCTTCACTCAGCGTTCAGGCCTAAAATATCACCAGAGGATTCACACAGGAGACAAACCATATACATGTACTGAGTGTAATAAACGCTTCACTCAGCTTTCACATCTAAAACGTCACAAAATGATCCACAGAGGAGACTAATCATATATGTGTACCGTGTGTAAGAAAAGTATCACTAAGCTTTCAACTCTAAAAAGTTACCAAAGAATTCACACAGGTCGATCCTGTGTATGTTTGCTGTTTATTGCTGTGGGGGGTATTGGGTGGGTTGGGTTGGGGATGGGATCTATTTGGACGGGGAGGGTGGGTATGGGAGATTCACGATATATATCTATGTGAAGTTCTTTGGTAATTAGCTATATTGTTTGCTGTTTTGTGAATCTGTTGTATTGGCTGTTTGGATTGCTTTTTGTAATTGACAAAAAAATTTAATAACAATATATTGAACAAAAAAAAATTCACATAGGTCACAAACCATTTATATGTACTGAGTGTAATAAAAGCTTCAATTGACTTTCGATCTAAAAATTCGCCAAAAGCTTCAGACCATTGAATAAGACACTGCCTATAAATCAAAAGCTACTTCCTGCACTCTCAAACAGTTTTGATAATGTAGACTGGCTCCTGCCCATGCTGCCTTGAATCACAAAATTGTCTCTGGTTATCACAGCAGCAATCGCGTTTGACTGCCACTAAAAGTCATGGCAGCCATTTTAACTGGGGATTGCTCTGCCCCAATGTGCCACTAGACCACCAGAGTGGCAATGAGGAGGAAAGAAGGGCTGGCAGTCTGTGGGTGAGCCTGGTGGTGGTGGGGAGCTCCTTATGTTTGGGGAGGGGAAAAGAGAGGGACACCCACAGGCCAGAAACAATATTTCGGTTTCATCAGAAAATGCATCGTCATTTTTCGCTAAAACCAAAACAAGGCTGATTGTGGATTTTGACTTGGTTTTGGGCCAAAGCCAAACTCAGAATTCAGTTGGCCTTTATTATAGGACCTCATCCTGAATAAAAAAAATTTTTTGTGTGCAAATAAAGCCAGAACTAAACCATAATGGATTCTCCTAGAAAGTACTATTATTTATTTTATTTTTTTTTAATCTTTATTGAGTTTTTAAAGCTGCTAAAAAATGCAATACAATAAACATACAAATAATAATCATCATATATGCACTTATAATCAATCAGTATCCATACAGCAATAAACCCCCCCTCCCCACCCAACTAACATTTTCATCAGAGAATAAAATCACACAAAAGATATACCCCCCTCTCCATCCTCCTCCCCCCCCCCCCCGGATGTGTGTGTATTATACCAACAGAAATGAAGATAAAAGACAACTATAATGAATCCACAAAATATGTCAATGGGCCCCAAACTAACTTGAATATCTTAGAATGCCCAAACATATGTAATGTAATGTAATTTATTTCTTATATACCGCTAAACTCCGTTAGGATTCTAAGCGGTTTACAGAAAAATAGACAATAGGGTGCATTAAACTTATAAGTAAAATAGGTACTTAGAAATTCCCTTACTGTCCCGAAGGCTCACAATCTAACTAAAGTACCTGGAAAAATGACAATTTGTAGAGTAATGAAGAAATAAAATAGAGAATAGATGAGAAAAATAAGAAAATAAACATTCTAATAAGACTACAATGATCTAAAGGACTTTGAAAGGTTGAAAAAAGAGGGGAGATAAGAATAGATGCAGAGGGAGAACCGTTGAAGCAATAGAATTCTGGGGAAATTTAAATGAAATTTGAATGATAAAATAAAACAAAATAAGTGGTAAAACAATAAGTGAGATTAAAAAATATATCATAAACTAAAAAGAATTGAAAATAAAATCAAAACAGTCAAAACTGAAGTCCAGCTTGAACGGGCCCCCGAGCCAACCGTTGGTCCGATGGCCGGACTGCAGCCCTCCTCCGTCGGCTCTCCCCTGCTGGAATGGGGGAGGAGCGAAGACAGTGTCGGGTGCCCCGCTGGAACGGGCCCCCAAGCCGACCGTTGGTCCAATGGCCGGACTGCAGCCCTCCTCCGTCGGCTCTCCCCTGCTGGAATGGGGGAGGAGCGAAGACAGAGTCGGGTGCCCCACTGGAACGGGCCCCCGAGCCAACCGTTAGACCGATGGCTGGACTGCAGACCTCCTCCGTCAGTTCTCCCCTGCTGGAATGGAGGAGGAGCGAAGACAATGTCGGGTGCCCCCCTGGAACGGGCCCCCGAGCCGACCGTTGGTCCGATGGCCGGACTGCAGCCCTCCTCCATCAGCTCTCCCCTGCTGGAATGGGGGAGGAGCGAAGACAGAGTTGGGTGCCCCGCTGGAACGGGCCCCCGAGCCGACCGTATCCGCATTCATCTTCTCATACTTATAACTTAAGCATAAATTCGCCCACCAAAACGTAAAACTAAGGCGATCCCAATTTTTCCAATTACGGGTAACCATTTGCATAGCTATCCCGGTCATAATAAGGAAAAGCCGACATTTATATCTATCCAGTGAGGATTTGAGATGCAATATCATCTCGCATATGACTACCTCATATGTCAATGGAATTGATGATTCCAGTATGGTATTAATCTTTCCCCATATTGACTTCCAAAAGTTGAGTATCAAAGGACAATAGAACAACAGATGAACCAGTGTCCCTATGTCTAGATGACAGTGCCAGCATCTATTAGATTTAGAACTGTCTAACTTTTGTAACCTAACAGGGGTCCAAAAAGATCTATGTAACAAGAAAAACCATGTTTGTCTCATAGATGCTGATGCTGTACTTCTCATCCTCCAAGTCCAAATTCGTGGCCATTGAGTTGCAGAAATTTGCTGCTTTAGCTCAATGCTCCAAATATCTTTTAGGCTAGTTTTGATTTTTTATTTAGATATTCAGATATTAATTGATACCACTGGGCGGCCTGATGTCCTAGGAAATCTGTCTGGAAGCACAGGACCTGCAAGCTATAATGATTTTTTTAGATTTCGCCAATCAGGGAACCCCTTCTGAATGGCTTGCTTCAACTACAACCACTTATAATTTTGAGACTTTGAAATACCGAATGATTGTTGCAGTCGTGAAAAATCAAGCATTTTCCCATTTGATAAAACATCATCTAATATATGTATCCCTTAGAGGGTTAAGCCAAGGGAACCTGTCACCAGGAGTGGGATCCCTAGGAGAGTAGACTTGGGGGTGGGTCAGTAGAGTGGGCAGACCTGATGGGCTATGGCCCTTATCTGCCGTCATCTTCTATGTTTCTATGTTTGCCTGCATCCAGTGCTTCCAGAAGATTCCAGACTCGCCAATTTGAATCTAGGAGTTTAGCCATAAGGATTGATAAGTGGATTTCTCTATTAGAATATTTGTTAAGTTGTTAATAAATTTCAAGGTTTTCCAGGTGTCAAATAAAATACTATTGTCCTTAACATATCTGGGTAACTTGATACTCAACACATGAAACAATCGTAATGGGGACATAAGTTGCCACTCTAAATACAACCAATCAGGGAGATGTTCCATGAACTCAGGAAGGATCCAGTACATACCCTGACACAATTTATAGGCCTGATGGTACCTATAAAAATTTGGGAAATTTACCCCACCCACCGCAATTGGTTTTTGTAAAGATGCTAAAGTAATTCTTGCAGTTTTACCCAGCCAAATAAATTTAATAAGAATACTATTTAACTTCTTATAAAAGGACCCCTGGAAATAAACTGGCAACATATCCATTTGATAGCAAACCACAGGCAAAATCATCATCTTAACCATTTGAACGCTCCCCCACTAAGACAGATGTAAAGGGTTCCATTGCTCACACATTTCTGTGACCTTCAGCAATAAAGATTTTTCATTTACTTTCTTCCAGTGTTTTTTTAATCCAAATACCTAAATCTTTTATACCCTCTTCCTTCCAAAGAAAAGGGAATGTATGAAATAATCCTTTTGGACAGTGTACATTTAGCGAAAGAACCTCCGATTTACTCCAATTTATTTTGTATCCAGAAAATTTCCCAAATCGGTCAATCAAATCTAATAAATGTGGAATGGTAGTTTCGGGATTCCTCAAATGAAGCAAAATATCATCTGCCTTATATTCCCGACCTGCATAAGGAATATCCTGAATCTCCTTTGCCTGTTGAATAGCCAAAAGCAAGGGTTCCAGAACAATATCAAACAGCAAAGGAGATAACGAACACCCTTGTCTAACTCCCCTCTCCAGACGAAAACGCAGGGCAATCCGATCCAGGGCAAGGCCGATCCAGGTCAAGCAGAGGCTTCCCCCATGTCTTAATAACAGACTATGGACTTTTCCTCCAGGAATTTGTCCAAAGTTACTTTCTTAAAACCAGCTACGCTATCTGCTCTTACCACAACCTCTGGCGACGCCTTCCAGAGCTCAACTATTCTCTTGAGTGAAAACATATTTCCTCCTATTGGTTTTAAAAGTATTTCCCTGCAGTTTTCCTCCTTCCGGTTAAGTCTTTCATTACACTGGTGCTTGACTGTTTTTGTACAAACTGAGGGGGGAGGAGGCGGAGTTGAAAGATGACTGACAGCATTCCGCAAGCAACTTGTGGGTTCAGATGGATAACCCTTGCATTCAGGTCTACGAAACACATCTAGAAGAAAGAAGATTATCGAGGTAAGAACCTAATCTTTCTTTATGAAGACATTCACCCAAGGTGATGTGTATATATAGTAGGTACAGTTTAACATAAAACTTTATTAACAGCATAACAATAGTAGAATGAGGCAATAAAACAGAAAATTGAGCATGAATAACAAGGTTTACAAGTACAGAGAATGAAACCTGAACAGAAATAAGAAAAGAATACTTGTCACATTGACTTATGGTTGTTTGTATTTCACCACTGTTAATGAAGTATATTTAAAAATACCCCCCCCCTCCCCAGCAAATTGAAACCTAATAATAGGACTACCATGGAACAGTAGCAAAAATATACACGTTTAAGAGCATTGAAATTCAAATAATAGAGATATAATACAATGTCAGCATTGTCACTCCTTGTGGGCTGCCATTGAAAATCTCCATATGGTATGTATATGTGCCAACTTTATTTCAGTAACTTTGAACATTCCAACAAAAATTGCACAACTTGAAATGGGAGCTCAGAAACAGAATGAGAAGATTGGAGAAGTTGAGAAAACTACCAATGAAATAAAAACTGTGATTAAACAGACTATGGATAAGGTTTTGCTTCTGATTATACTCTTTAAGTATTTCCCCTGTCTAACTGTGGTTCCTGGGACAATGGAGGGTTGTGACGTGCCCCCAGAGTCACAAAGGGCAGGCTGGGATTGACTTCTGAACTTTAGGCTACTGAGGCAGCAGTTCTGACCACCTCCACTAGTCTTAAGTCACAGTTTGCGCAGCAAGCTAGTCCAGGTGCAGAATGAGTTTATAGTCAAGCCACGCTCTGTATTTTAGAAAATGACACGGGAACAGATTTTTCCCTGTCCCTGCAGAAACGAATTTTCCCGCCCCGTCGCTGCAAGCTCTATCCTCATCTGCACAAGCAACATTCTAGAGCTCAGATTGTGATGTCATAATGCCTCATTCCACCAATGCCTAAGCTCCGTTCTCATCCCTAGAGGACAAAGGGATTGAGGGGTACAGATAGGAGTAGAGGTAAGGTTATAGGGATAGGATTAGAGGTAAATTACAAAATTAGTCAGAGACCACTGTGCAGGCAGTGGGCCTGATGGGCCGCCGCGGGAGCGGACCGCTGGGCAGGATGGATCTCTGGTCTGCCCCAGCGGAGGCAACTTCTTATATTTTTATCTGCACAAGCCTCAAACACTTCCAAATCCTAAGTAGCAACATTCTAGAGCTCAGATTGTGATGTCATAATGCCTCATTCCACCAATGCCTAAGCTCTGACCTCATCTGCACAAGCCTCAAACACTTTCAAATCATAAGTGTTTGAGGCTTGTGCGGTTAAGGCTGAGCTTAGAGGAATGGGGCAGGGGCAGCGACAAAATCCATGGGGACGGGATGGGGAAATTGAGTTCCTGCGGGGACAGGGACAAATTTGTCCCCGTGTCATTCTCTAGACCAGGGGTGCCCAACGCGTCGATCGCGATCGACCAGTAGCTCAGGAAGGCAACTCGAGTCGATCGCGGAGCCCATCCCGGGCTCCGTGATAGACTCATGTTGCCGTCCTGATCTACGGGCGATCAGCCTTCCTCTCCAGTGTTCTCCCTAGGGCCTTTTAGCTGGGCGGTCCGCCCAGCTGTCATCTGCCGCTGCTGAACATTAAAAAAAAACCCAAAAAACCGGCTTGGAGATTTCAGCCTGTAGCGAACGTATGCTCCGGGCTCTAATGTGTGCGTGCCGGCTTCTCTTCTCTTCCCTCCGAAACCGGAAGTTATGTCGGGGGGGGGGGAGAAGGGAAGCCGGCACGCACATGTTGAGAGCCCTGAAGCAAGCGTTCGCTACGGGCTAATGCGGGAGACAGGTTAGTGAAGCATTTGTTCTTGTTCCTGCCGGGTCCTGCCTACTTTCTGTTTCCGCAAAGGCAGGACCCGGCAGCATTTCCCCCAATAGGTTGATCACGATCTTGGGCTGATCAGCCTTCCTCTTCCCGACGGCAGAATTGACGTCGGGGAGAGGAATGCTGGTTGGCCGAAGCAGGGAGAGCTTGGGGCCTGTTATTGGTGGCGTTTGGGTCCTGGTCCCCGATGGTAATGGCAGTGGCAGTGGCTTGGGGGAGGGCAGGGAGAAAGAAAGAAAAAGGGCAGGCAGGGAGACAGAAGGAAAGAAGAGAAACAGAAAAAAAATGAAAGGGAGGCAGAGAGAAAGAAAGGGCAGGGAAGAGGAAAGAAAAATTGGGGGAAGGAATGAGGTCTGGAGGAGAGGAAGCATACAGGCTAAAAGAAGGGAAGAAAGATTGGATGCAGTCAGAAGAAGAAAGTGCAACCAGAGACTCATGAAATCACCAGACAAGGTAGGGAAAATGATTTTATTTTAAATTTAGTGATCAAAATGTGTCTGAATTTATATCTGCTGTCTATATTTTACACTAAGGCCCCCTTTTACTAAACCGCAATAGAGGTTTTTAGCGCAGGGAGCCTATGAGCGTCGAGAGCAGCGCTGGGCATTCAGCTCCCTGCGCTAAAAACTGCTATTGTGGTTTAGTAAAAAGGGAGGGGGGTATATTTGTCTATTTTTGTATGGTTGTTACTGAGGTGATAGTGCTTAGAGTCATCTGCTTTGACCTCTTTGAAAAACCCTGGAATAGGAATGATGATTAACATTTTCTATGCGTACAGTGTGCTTTGTGGTTTTTTTTTTTATTTTATTGTTGGTAGATCATTTTGACTTGGTCATTTAAAAAGTAGCTCGCAAGCCCAAAAAGTGTGGGCACCCCTGCTCTAGACAGTATAAGGGAAAGTGTTATTATCTCTACCCTATTTGTGCCTTTAGATCACTCTGGTCCCTAAGGAGGTCATTCTGGAAAGCAGGTGCTAATATTTCTGCACTGAATACACGCATTAATAATCAGAATACCGGGATACTGACACGTTTCTGCACACATATCACGAAAATGCCAATATTCTGTAACCACTCGTTTTCAAAAGCATGTGGGTTTGGTGCACACTTATGGCAGATAAAGACCTGCATGGTCCAGCCCGTCTGGCCAGCAGTCATCATTGACACGAACTCTAATGGCCAGTTACTCTGAGAGGGTGCTGAAAGGTTCTCAACCCAACCAACGTCCTAAATTCTGAGTGTTATCTTGTTACTGTAGCTGAAAAAAGCGTCATTTTATTTTACAAAGTGCCAATTTGCAGAATCGTAATGACATTGTTTCAGCTCATTGATTGAACCACGTCGACAAAAAGTGTGAAATTTTCAAGTGTGGAACTCCGAGTCATTATGAAATTTCTGTTCTTGCAGGATAAAACGCCAAAGGAAATCTATGAATGTATGATGCAAACGTTGAGTGATAAATGCCCATCCTACAGTAAAAAAGTAGGTGCAAGCTTTCAGCGTGGAGAGTTTGAGACTGAAGATATGGCAAGGTCTGTGAGGCCTCAAGCGGTGTCATCTCCTGAAATTGTTGACCATGTCCGTGACCTGATTTTGGCAGATGGCAAATATCGGCTAAAATAATTGCTGAGATACTTCAGATATCCAGAGAATGTGTTGGATGTCTAATCCACGAGTAGCTGGGTATGCAGAAGCTGTCGGCCAAATGTTTGAATTCTGACAGAACACTCATTGTACCACTAACACGACCCCTGTTCTGGGATGGGACAGACATTTTTTTTTTAGTTCAAATATTTTATTGATTTTAATATACAATGTACGTTAATACAGAAAGAGAAATGTTAACGAGGCAAGATACAGACATGTTGAACATATCAATGAAAGGCATACAATAATATCCATGTGATACAACAAGCTGATCTAAGCCTAAGATTTGGAGCCCGGTCCACACCTTTTGCAATATTGAATGACGGCATTCAGTTATTGAGATAAGAACTGTGCTCCACAACAGAAATTCTCACACGTTATGGCTCGTGTTTTGATCTGGTTTCGGTCTATAGTCACGTTGTCTCTCTGTACCTTGAACGCTCTAGTAACTATGGCTGCGTGTTGTGTCGACATTCCTCTTCTATATATATTTGGGACAGACATTTTGAGGAATTTGCAGAAAGAAGATTCTGGATTGTAAGGGAATGGGTTTGGAGATGACCACTTGCTGTTCCTCAACACTCTGGTTGAACGGGTTGAAATTAGACTGATGTATGATTTTTCTTTCTGCCTTGATATTGAGAGGAAATGAGTTTTGGAGATGAGCCACCTATCTGGATATTTTCAACTGTACTGACCAAGTTTCCCCCAGCAGCAACTCCATGCAGGGACAGCGCATGCAGCGATTCACACGCTGCACGTGGCTGGCCCACAAGCCTTCCCTCTGACGTCAATTCCGATATCAGAGAGAAGGTTCTCTCTGATATCGCTTCCTGCGTCCCTTCATGGAGTGCTGCTGTGGGAGGAGGGAACCAGTCCGGCTCCGACGAAGTAACAGGGCTGGCTTCGGGAGCAGGGGGTGGTGCGGTGACCGGGCAGGCAGGGAGGGAGGGATCCCTGGCAGCAGTGGCTTCAGCAGCGGGAGGTGGGCAGGGAGGGATCCCTAGCAGCGGCCAGGCCGTGTACCCCCCAGGGCAAGCGTACTGTGTGTTGAGAAACACTGGTTTAAGGTGCAGGAGTTTGAGTGGAACTGGGATTTATCAACAATATTCAAGAGAGACCTGGGTAACCATCTACTGACAACAAAAAGGCTGTCTTAACTTTATCCTGGTCATGACCTGGGAACTGTTTGGAACACTGACAAATCTCACTACACAAAGACAAGAGGCTCCTTTGTGCAGGTGCAACGGTCACTGTAGAAGCCCATTTCTCAAAAGCCCTCTCCCCCGGACAAGCTAAATGTACAGAGCAGTAGGAATCATGAGGGCGAGTGTGCACTGACGTGAATAAGTGCTAGCAGAACTCAGTGCTACTCTATAAAGAACACGCACACAGTAGTATGTAAATCCGAGGGGAGGGGCCTGGCCGGAGCTCACACTTATTCAAATTGACACATAACACATGCACATTTATGCCAGCCACTGTATATTTGGAACAGATGTGTGCACATCAGCTGGACAACATCCAGAGACCCTGCCGTACACAGACCCCGTAAACAACAAAACTCACAACAGTCACAGCCCAAGATCTGACACCACAAAACATAGAAACATAGAAGATGACGGCAGATAAGGGCCCTAGCCCATAAGGTCTGCCCACTCTATTGACCCACTCCCAAGTCTACTATCCTAGGGATCCCACTCCTGGTGGCAGGTTCCCTTGACTTAACCCTCTAAGGGATCCCACATGGGCATCCCATTTGCTCTTAAATTCTTGCACATGCCTTCCTTCTAACTACCCTCACAACACAGTTTTATGGCTGGAGCTGCCACCCCAGCCTGTGAAAGATGGGAATATTACTACTATTAAAAATGCTGGCTGCTTGTTTTTGTGCGATTTTCTTTTTCATTTGGACATCTTTGTACGTGAAAAGGGCCAAAAAAAGATAGACAATGAAAAAGAAAGACCGTATGGTGGACTGCGTAGAATTTGGGGACAGTCTTGATAACGCCTGAATAGGTGAAACTTCTCGGCAAGAGTTCCCCGGCCGACAGTGATTTAACTGAAAAGCTAACTGCTGTAACTAAGTTTTAAGATAAGAAGAAATAAGAAAAAGATATAATTTTAATAAATGAAATAACTAAAAGGATCAATGACGATTCAGGAGCAGTTTTTCTGTACGAAGCAATGAAGGATTCCTGCAAGGGATTCCGATGATCCCAAAAATATATATGAGTTGGTATAAAGAAATTTTTGAAGGTTACTCAGCTTTCTTACTATTAATGATTGTCAAAAAAAGATAGATACACTAAGGGCCAAATCATCTAGAGAGGTCTTAAAAAAAATAAACCCAAACAGGAGTTTTGCTGTTTTGAAAATGGTCATTTTCTCTATTGGATTTCTGGACGTCTTTCCCCAGAAGTCCAAACTCAGACGACGTCCTATTGAAAATGCCCCTCTCCACAGCTCTTATATTTCAAACCTCCCAGAGCTGGGGTACAAGGACCCTCCTTTTATATAATTAAGGCCTCCTTTTACAAAGCTGTGTTAGGGCTTTAATGCGTGGAATAGCGTGCACGGAATTGCCGCGAGTGCTAGACCTCGACGCCAGCATTGAGCTGACGTTAGTTCTAGCCGCATAGCGAGGGCTTAGCGAGCGCTAAAATCCCGCGTGCGCTAAAAACTCTAACGCAGCTTAGTAAAAGGAGCCCTAACTGTCACAGTAGGGTCATATTATGTATTTCAGGAGACTTCCCAGTGCTGGGGCTCAGCAGAGGGAGAGATCTGCGTGTCTATAAAATTTACAGCCCCAGAAGAGAAACATAGCAGCAGTTAAACAAAGATTCTGGGTCCTGTAATCTCTCAGAAAAGGACCAAAGTGCTGTGCTCCAGCCCCAGGCCTGTCTGGGGTAGAGGTCTGCACGGGAACGGGGATTGCGGGAATCTCCCCCCCTAACCCACGGGGACCCCCCTCTGGCCCATGGGACTCCCACGGGGATGGAAGGCTTTGGAAGCAGGGTTCGTCCATAGAATATAATGGACACGTCAGCCTTAGTAAAAGAGGGGGTTTATAAGTTAATTACCTGAACAGAAAACAAAAAAAGGGTTCCACCAAAGAGATTCCACAAGGAAAACAGCAGCGCAAACACAGAAGAAACTGTGGAATTGATGATCCTGTGAGAAGAAATTGCTGCTTTTTATGGGGACGGGCAGGGATGGAGGTAATTCCTTGCGGGGATGGGTGGGGACGGAGAGGATCCTGGCGGGGACGGAGAGGATCCTGACAGGGATGGGTGGGGATGGAGAGGATCCTGGCGGGGACGGAGAGGATCCTGACAGGGATGGGTGGGGATGGAGAGGATCCAGACGGGGACGGAGAGAATCCTGGTGGGGATGGGTGGGGACGGAGAGGATCCTGACGGGGTTGGAAAGGATCCGGGTGGGGACGGAGAGGATCCTGACGGGGTTGGAAAGGATCCGGGTGGGGACGGAGAGGATCCTGGCGGGGACGGGTGGGGACAGAGAGGATCCTGACGGGGATGGGTGGGGACGGAGAGGATCCTGACAGGGATGGGTGGGGATGGAGAGGATCCTGGCGGGGACGGAGAGGATCCTGACAGGGATGGGTGGGGACGGAGAGGATCCAGACGGGGACGGAGAGGATCCTGGTGGGGATGGGTGGGGACGGAGAGGATCCAGACGGGGACAGAGAGGATCCAGACGGGGACGGAGAGGATCCTGATGGGGATGGGTGGGGACGGAGAGGATCCGGGTGGGGATGGGTGGGAACGGAGAAGATCCTGACGGGGATGGAAAGGATCCGGGTGGGGACGGAGAGGATCCTGGCGGGGACGGGTGGGATTTCTGTCCCCGCACAACTCTCTAGTCTGGGGTCCCGGATGAGAAGCTTGCAGCACTATTTGCACAAGTCTCCTCTCTGCCCCAAAGCTCCTGCGGGCATTTTCCTGAACTTCTGGCCCCAGGATTTGTCTCTTGCAGAAACGGAGATTTGGAGCCGAGATCTGCAAACGACAGGAACACAAGACGAACGAAACACCAAGCCTCCTGCTGGGACACGGGCTAATGACATCACAAAGGGAAGGCGGAGCTTCATACGGAAGGCCGAGACGCATCTCTTTTCATTCTGATTGGTCAGAATGGTCTCGGGGTAGCACCACCTCCAGCCCCGGCTCCTCCCTCCTCGCGCAGCCTCCCGAGGAGCAGCTTTGGGATTGGCTGGTTCAGCCTCTGTCTAGTGTTGCCAAGGTTGTCTCGGTTCCGAACAAGCTCCGCCCCGTCCAGGAGGAGGAGGAGACTATGTTCGGGGTGGAGCCCAGGAAAATGCAGTACAGTATAGCTCCGCCTCTTTGTGATGTCACCTGTACGTCAGCAGCAGGAAACAGTCGTCGTCCATCTTGGGAGGTGCAGCTCCTCTGGGCACTTTAAGTCCCAAGTTTCAGCTTTTGTTCCCCCCCCCACAGCTAGAGGAAGAGCCTCAAATCTGTTTAGAAGCCTGAAAATGGCTGCTGGAGCTTCTGGTCAGGTAAGAGCTACCCCTCCCCCCACCACCACACAAGAGGTGGTCCCTGCTCAGAAGAGCTGACAGTCTCATGACAGACACACAGAGAGCACTGAAAGGTGGTAGGGAACTATTAAGGGAATGACAGACAGATGTGTTGGTTGGGTCAGTGTTTCAATCCAGCTTCAAATAAGTAGGTTTTTAGTCTGGCTTCGAATACCGTCAGCGACGGAGCGAGCCGGGCAGGTTGTTCCCAAGCATGTGGCGCAGCAAGGTGGAAGGGATGGAGACAGGAGTTGGCGGGAGAGGAGAAGGGTATAGAGGTGGGGGGGGGGAGTATTGGGGGGGGAAACCACTACTTTTTATTCTTTCTCTGTGAACATTGTTGCACCTTTCTCAACTGGCACATTACAGAATCAGCTGCCACCCCTGGCAGTAGGGCTCATCCTGCTCTCATCTGGAAGGGGGGTGGGAGGGGCAGAGTCCCTCATGAAGATGAAGGAGTCGGAGAAATATTGGTTGCCCTGGAATAGAATCATAGAAACATAGAAGATGACGGCAGAAAAGGGCTACAGCCCATCAAGTCTGCCCACTCTGCTTACCCACCCCCTGTCTATGCCCTAATGACCCAATTTCCTTATCTTGACCCTCGTAGGGATCCCACATGGGTATACCATTTATTCTTAAAGTCTGGCACGCTGTCTGCCTCGATCACCTGCACTGGAAGCTTGTTCCAATGATCAACCACTCTCTCTGTGAAGAAATACTTTCTGGTGTCGCCATGAAATTTTCTGCCCCTGAGTTTGAGCGGGTGCCCTCTTATGGCCGAGGGTCCCTTGAGAAAGAAAATATCATCTTCCACTTCGACACGTCCCGTGAGGTACTTAAATGTTTCGATCATGTCTCCCCTCTCCCTACGTTCCTCGAGAGTGTAGAGCTGCAATTTGTTCAGTCTCTCTTCGTACGAGAGACCCTTGAGCCCCGAGATCATCCTGGTGGCCGTCTGCTGAACCGATTCAATTCTGCGCACATCTTTACTGTAATGTGGCCTCCAGAATTGCACACAGTACTCCAGATGAGGTCTCACCATGGCCCTGTACAACGGCATTATGACTTCAGGCTTTCGGCTGACGAAACTTCTATTGATACAACCCAATATCTGCCTTGCCTTAGATGAAGCCTTCTCCACTTGATTGGCAGTTTTCATGTCTACACTGATGATTACTCCTAAATCTCGTTCTGCTGAAGTCCTAGTTAAAGTTTCTCCGTTCAAGAAGTACGTCCTGCATGGATTTCCGCTTCCGAGGTGCATGACCTTACATTTCTTAGCATTGAAGCCTAGCTGCCAGGTTGAGGACCAACTTTCCAATGTAAGCAGATAAAGAGACCTGTGTGGTCCATCCAGTCTGCCCAACAGTCACATTCATTATCGAGGCAATCTTGAGCCAACAATCCAGAATGTTACTGCATTTTAGTTGATAAGTTCCCCACCTCCGAGATATGCAAGACCTGTACTCAGACAACATGAATGCACATAATGATCTTTTATTATATCTTACAGCTTTAGTACAGTTGATTGATGCCTTTGGAACCTTTTCCGGGTATAACATCATTTGGAGTAAATCTGAAGTTTTACATCTTAACACTACGAGTACCTTCCTTCCTCCCAACCCCCCGAATCAACCTGATCTACTCTTTACTCGCTCTGGAAATGTCCAGAGATCTTCTTTTGTAACCCACCTTCTGTAACTCTTTTGTAATCCACCTTGAACCGCAAGGTAATGGCGGAATAGAAATCTCTAATGTAATACTGTAGTTGCTCCTGATCCATCCTTGCCATTTTCAGGGCTCAGAGGGTAAAAGAGGCGGCCCTGCACTGTCCCCCACTTCCCAGCTACCGGAGTTGCTGTCAAAACCTGCTCCACATGGGATACAGACCGTAGAAGTCTGTCCAGCATTGACTTTGCTTCCTCCTGTGCATCGTAAAGGAAGTTATAGCTGTTCATCTGTCAAGCCCACCAGGACAGACGGGGAAAATGCTTGGAAGTATGTAAACCGCTTTGAGTGTGGTCATAAAACTACAAAAAGGCGGTATATAAGTTACAATCCCTTTCCCTATTTGTGTCTATCACACACTTTTTTTTTAAACTCTGTCACTGTTTTTCTCTCCACCACCTCCACTGCAAGGACATTCCAGGCTTCCACCGCCCTCTTTGTGAAAAAAATATTTCCTGACGTTACTTCTAAGTCTGCCACCCCGCAACCTCATATTCTACCCTCTAGTTTTCCTGCTTGTTGGTCTCTGGAAATGATTTGGTTGTACATTAGTACCAGTCAAGTATTTAAATATCTGTATCGTATCTCCTCTATCTCTTCTTTCTTCTAGGGTATACATATTCAGGAATTCAAGCCTCTTCTCATATGGCTCCCGGCACATTCTCAATGTTAGTTTTGTCGCCTTCCTCTGGATCGCTTCACATCTTCTTACACCTTTAGCAAGATACGGCCTCCAGAACTGAACACAGTATTCCAAGTAGGGCCTCCCTTTTTCTGCTGGTGATTCCTCTCTCTGTACAGCCCAGCATCCTTATGTCTACGGCCACCACTTTGTCACACTGGTTCACTATCACCCCAAGATCTCTCTTCCAGTCCGTGCATATCAGCTTCTCACTCCCTAACACATTGGTTCCCAACCCTCTCCTGGAGGACCACCAGGCCAATCAGGTTTTCAGGACAGCCCTAATGAATATGCATGAGAGAGATCTGCATATAATGGAGGTGCCAGGCATGCAAATCTGCTCCATGCATATTCATTACGGCTATCCTGAAAACCCGACTGGCCTGGTGGTCCTCCAGGACTGGGTTGGGAACCACTGCCATAACACACAGGTATCAAACTCAAGGCCCACGGGCCAAATCCGGCCCGTCTGGTCATTTTATGCAGGCCGCAGTCCAATGCCCCCAGTTTTACCTTGTGGCCAGCTCCCTCCTCCTCGCAGCCGTAATGTGCACGGAGATGCGTGCAACGGCTCCTCGCGCGTCCCACACCTCTTCCAAAAGCATTCCCTCTGACATTGCAATGTCAGAAAGAAGGCTTCCGGTTCAGGTGCAGGACGCACAAGGAGCTGCTGCACGCAGCTCCATGCACACTACGGCTGTGAGGACGAGGGAGCCGGCCACAAGATGACACCGGGGGGGGGGGCATCGGACTGCGGGCCGCATAAAATGGCCAGGTTGGAGCCGGCCAGAAGGTTAGACACCCGCCGAAGGGAGGTACAGCATGGAGGGAGAGAGGGAGGGAGACAACAAAGGTAGGGGGAATAGTTTTATTTTCAAGTTAGAATTGTGTCAGTTTTGAGCATTTTAATCTCCTGTCTATCTGCTCAGGAACAAATATATTTGTTTCTTTTTCTCTGGGGGTTGTTGTACTGCCTGCAGAATCTTGAATCTTAAGGTGTTTTTAAAAAATATATTAGTACTTTTAGTTTTTGGTCCTGTATTTGCATAGGGGTTGTCTGTGTTCTGGTAGGAATGAATGTTGAGAAGCATACAGTGTGTTTTGTGTAGTTTAATTTTGTGGTTAACTATTACTATTATGTGTTAATAAGATTGTATTGTGTGTGTATGAAAAATGAATGGAAAAAATGGTGTTATAATTAGTATTATTATGGGGGCGGGGTCTGGCCCGTGACTTAGCCTGTGTTTATAGCTCCTTTGAATTTTTACGTCCCAAGTGCCTCACTCTGTGCTTTTTTGCATAAAATTTGAACTGCCAAACATTAGACCATTCTTCTAACATTTGCTGATCGCATCTCATGTTTTCTGCTCCCTCCGGCGTGTCCACTCAATTGCAAATCATCATGTCATCTGCAAAAAGACACACTTTTCCTTCTAACTCTCTGGAAATATCACTCACAAATATATTGAAGAGAATGGGCCCCATTACTGATCCCTGAGGCACACCACTACTTGCCTTTCTTTCTTCCAAACAACTTCCATTCACCACAACTTTCTGGCATCTGTCAGTCAACCATTTTCTAATCTAGAACACCATGTTGGATCCTAACTTCAGCCCGCTAAGTTTATTGATGAGCCTCCCATGAGGAACCATGTCAAAAGCTTTGCAAAAATTCAATTCTCTGGTCACCCAGTCAAAGAAATCGATCAGATTTGTTTAGCATGATTTCCCCTTGGTGAAACCATGTTGTCTCAGATCTTGTTACCTGTTGGATTCCAGGAGCTCACTATTCTTTTTGCAGCAGAGAGGATAGTGTAGCTGGTTTTAAGAAAGGTTTGGACAATTTCCTGGAGGAAAAGTCCATAGTCTGTTATTGAGAAAGACATGGGGGAAGCCACTGCTTATCCTGGATCGGTAGCATGGTATATTGCTATGCCTAGGGTTTTCGCCAGGTAACTAGTGACCTGGATTGTCTACCGTGAGAACGGGCTACCGGGCTTGATGGACCATTGGTCTGACCCGGAAAGGCTATTCTTATGTTCTTTCCAACCACCAAAGTGAGGCTTAAGAACATAAGAATAGCCTTACTGGGTCAGACCCATAGTCCATCAAGCCCAGTAGCCCGTTCTCACGGTGGCCAATCCAGGTCACTAGAACCTGACCAAAACCCAAGGTGTAGCAATATTCCATGCTACCAATCCAGGGCAAGCAGTGGCTTCCCCCATGTCTTTCTCAATAACAGATTATGGACTTTTCCTCCAGGAAATTGTCCAAACCTTTCTTAATGTAAATCATGTTTTATGATGCACAATCAGTAAATACACAAAACAAAACAATGGTTCAACAAGATCGAGAATACCAGTAGTACAACAAACCAAACCTTTCTTAAAACCAGCTACGCTATCCGCCCTTACCACAACCTCTGGCAATACGTTCCAGAGCTTAACTATTCTCTGAGTGAAAAAATATTTCCTCCTATTTGTTTTAAAAATATTTCCCTGTAACTTCATCGAGTGTCCTCTAGTCTTTGTAATTTTTGACGGAGTGAAAAATCGATCCACTTGTTCTCCAATCAGGATTTTGTAGACTTCAATCATATCTTCCCTCAGCCGTATCTTTTCCAGGCTGAAGAGCCTTAACCATTTTAGTATTTCCTCGTATGAGAGGAATTCCATCCCCTTTATCATCTTACCAGCCTGTAGTTTCTGACTTCTTCTGTGTTACCATTTTTGTGAAGATGGACCACAATCACTCTTCTCTAATCCCTTGGAACCTCTCCAAAGATTTATTGAACAAATCCGTAAGAGGTCTCACAAGAACTTCTCCGAGTTCCCTCAATACCCTAGGATGGATTTCAAATGGTCCCATAGCTTTTTCCACTTTTAGTTTTTCCAGTTGTTCATAAACACTTTCTTCTGTGAACAGTGTGATATCTACTCCATTTCCATATATAGCAGGAGAAGTGCAGAATTTATACCACATTAAGACAGAGAGCTGCAGTCCACCCTACAGAGAGGCCCAATAAATCTTTTTGACTTCTGGGCAATTGTATAGATTGGCACCAAGATGTGAGCTTAAGCCATTATAGAAAATAGTACAAAGTCACTTTGGCACACTGAAATACAGGCATGAAATCTTGTCAATGGCCGGTGTAAGTTGGTGTGCCTAATACATAATGCTCAGCTAATAGCATTCTATAATACTTACAGGTCACTTGGTGATACATCCATGCTTCACCCATAAGTACGCCTCCCCTTGCAGTTGCATACTAAGCAACTTACGTGCACCATGTATACAATAATGGCTGATGGTGATGAGTGTGTTTCTGGGTTGTGTTTCAGATGCAGGTGGCATTTGAGGACATCGCTGTCTCTTTCTCCCAGGAGGAGTGGGAATATTTAGATGAAGGGCAGAAGGAGCTTTACAGGGAGGTGATGAAGGAGAATTATGAGACTCTGATCTCCCTAGGTAAGGATTACTTTATCTGCATCTAAAATATTCAACTAATGTGAGACAATTTTCTGTACTTCCTTTGCTCCAGAAACTTCCAAGTGTTATCAGGATCTCTCTATATTAACCTCTATCTTAAGCTGACAGCATGAGGGACCATAAGTCTATCTTGTGGGTCTTACAAGTTTTTTTCCCTTTGAAATCAGAGACGGATTATTCTCTGTTTCTTGAAGAAGAGCTAAAATGAATGGTCAGAGTAGCCCAAATGGTCAGAATCTGGCTGCAAAATATTATATTGTACCTGGAAGCGGTCTTTGACACCAGCGAAAAGTAAGGTGCTGTGGTCATTGATCTCTGCCCTATAGCATTGTCTGACACTGTGAACTGTTCCAAAAGCTGCAAAATTGTCTCCGGGAGCACCTTGTGATAAGAATAATACAAGATATCCTCACCAACTTCTATTTCTATGTATTAGAGGGAAGAACATCAGGTCGGGCCCTTAAAAAATTGTCTCCCCTGCCCTCCTCAGGGCCAGTCTTAGTTTCTCCCCTTTTCAACCTTTATCTTGCTCTTCTTTCACACATCTTGGAATGAAACTTCTGTAGGCTGATAATTTGGCTCCTGCATCACACCAGCTCTTTGGAGGATTTACAACATTCTCTAGAGAGAAACATTGAGACTTGATTCTCTGTTCACTGTGATAGGGCCAAAATATCTGACCCTATTCCCTGGAATTGACTGGTGTTGAACCAGCTCATTGCTCTTCCCTTCTGTCTCCATAAATTGTCCTCCCTTCTGTGAAGAGTGGGAGAGTTGGCTTAACCACACTGCTAAGACACCAAATATGACTCCCAATTAGCACTCCAAGTTCTCTGAGAAAAGGACCACCTTGAGCTGAGGTTCGGGGAAAATTTATTGTATAAATCACAACATTGCAGGAACTATAAAGAAGGCAACTTCTGGTTTTATTGTAGGCAAACAGCTAACTCAGCTACAAAGCATATCTAATCTAATGCTTAGTTTTGTATACCGAGACTTCAATCCAGGAAAGCTCGACTCGGTTTACAATGATTAAGTTAGGCCAATAAGGGCACATAGAGAATTATCAAGGAAGATTAGTTTCCAAAATGTTTAGTAAACAGAATGGTTTTCAGAGACTTACGAAAAAAGGGAAGGGAACCAGAACTTCTTAAGCGAAGTGGAAGGTTGTTCCAAAGTCGAATCAACTTAAAAGGCAGAGATTGACCAAGAGTTCTTTTAATACCTTTGCTAGATGGACAGGACAGCTTGAATTGTTGATCATCCCTTGCAAAAGAGAATCTATAAGAGTTCCAAGATAAAGGAACTAGGGGAGTAAAAATACCACAGAGGATTTTAAAAGTGACACAGGCACATTTAAATTGGATTCTAAAATATACAGGGAGCCAGTGGAGATTATAAAGCAGTGGGGTCACATGATCACACTTGCATTTCCCGAAAATCAATCTAGCAGCTGTATTTTGGACCAATTGTAGTCTAGAAATACAGTTTTTTGTAATAGTGAGGTAAAGGGCATTACAATAATCAAGGTGAGATAAAATAATCGACTGAACCAAGATGGAAAAATGGTGTTGATGAAAAAGGTGTCTGATCTTCCTCAGCATGCGTAAGTTGAAAAAGCATTTCTTAATCACAGAGTTGATTTGACCCTTGAAGGAAAGTGAGGAGTCGAGAAGGACTCCTAGGATCTTAGCAGAAAACTCAATTTGTAGGGAGGATCCAGAAGCCAGTACTACAGAAATAGGGAGACAATCCAATTTTGGGCTACAGCAGTTTCGTCTTAGACGCATTCAATTTCATCCGAACAGACTGGGCCCACATTAGAAGTTTCGAGATACAAAGATTTACTTTAGGCACTAAATCAGTAGTATCCGGATCTATCTCTATTAGGATAAAAATGTCATCAGCGTGAGTAAGGTTTCACATGTAGCCATCTTAAAAATATTAAGAGTGGTCATATAGAGGTTAAATAATATCGGTGAAAGTGGAGAGCCTTGAGGAACTCCACAAGAAGGTTGCCATGAAGCAGATGTATTACCTTCAAGGTTCACTGAATAGGAACATCACAAAAGAAATCTAGAAAACCAGTCCAGGACTACTTGATGGAGACCTATATTTGAAAGCAGCTGAAGAAGGATATCGTGGTGAACCACAACAAATGCTGCAGACAGATCAAATTGATGGAATATTTATTTTGGGATTGAATTTGTTGGATTTTAGAAAGGAGAGAGATCAATAGGGTTCAGTACTAAAATTTCTTAGAAAGTTCATAAAATTCTAAGTACCACCACTACGTCATTCAAACTGGTGTCAGCATAAAGCAAAATAGATTCCTATTGAAGCCCAAAGCCAAAAATAAATGTAAGTGAATCAAAGCTTTATGCATTCTCTTGTAGACAGCTCTCATGAAGGTGAAAAGGAATGCCAGTCTTCACCGACACATTTCCAAGATAACAGGGAAGGTTTATTGACAGGGCCTCCGTCCAGCAGTTACTGGGGCTAGTTGGGAGCAGAAAGCTCAGTTGGTATGCAAAGAGCAAAAGTAGAGACAAAAATCAAAAGCTTAGCTAAAGAAAGCTAAATGGGAAACAAGTGAGGTAAAGCCTGTGTTGACCAGTCAGGAGAGCAGCACAGCCAGGTAAGGAAAAATGAATGTTGGGGAGAAGACCTGTTTATTCTTTGGACTTTCTTAGTTGAAACCTTGTTTCGTCAAGGTCAGCAAAAGTAGGAACACATGTTTGCATTGCTTATGAGTAACGAAAAAACAAAGGAGTAAAGTAACCACACAAAAACCCAGCAACCGAAAAAAAATGGAGCAAGTCACAGTTAGAGAACGACACGGGGACAAATTTTTGCCATCTCTCTGTTCCCTGTTCTGTCCCTGCGAGCTCTGTTCTTGACCCTGCACCATTCCTGCAAGTTCTGTCCTCACGTGCAGAAGCCTTGAACAGTTTAAAATCATAAGTGTTCAGGGCTTGTGCGATTAAGGCAGAGCTTGCAGGAATGGGACAGGGTCAGGACGGGGGCTTTTGAGATGCCGTGGGGAAAATAGCATGAAACGTATTTAAAAAATACATACTGTGTTTATTAAAATATCACCGTGTTAAATGGTGTGTACTGGGACCAAACACGGTCTCGTGTTTTGGCAAAATCTGCCTTCCCCAGGAGTCCTTTTTTTTAAGTTTTTTTATTGATTTTTTCACATATCAACAAGTGTTATAAATTTTCCATACATTTATCTTAACAATACACTTGATATTTCTATAATGTATTTTATATAAACCATATTTTATATTATTTTTCTTATGAATTTATATAACATATATATTGTAATGATTTTATCAATTATTATTTAATTATGAACCCTTTTCTCTCCCTTTATCACATTAATTTCTCATAGGACTATCATTCATTCATTATGATATATTTTTTATAATGTATAATAAAGAGAATAAATTCCTTACCCCTTCCCTCCCTCCCTTCTTTAACCATTATCTTATTATGGGAAAAAAAAAATTAAAATCATTCATTGCAAAAATCTGTCCTTGAGAAAACAAGACAATATAGATTGCATGGCACAATAAAGTTTAAGAAAATCAGAGAAAAGGCAAGAAGTGTTTGTTCCATGTGCGCTTAGGATAACCATGTATTGTGCCTCAAATTAGATAAATGTAGATCCAGTGCTAGGTGGTACAAAAGATGGTGCACTGAAATGAAATGCTATTGGTCCGATGCAAATACAGGTGAAATATTGCCCAGTTGGGGTAATATAATTGTACAGATATGAAAAAAAACTACGTGGCTGTGGCTAAGCCAAAACTATGGCTGCATGAGTCTAATCAACAAAGGGTGAATCAAGTCAGAAACGACATACACATTAATAAAGAAACCAGAAAAGGCCATATTAATGAGAGAAGATAAAGGATATGAATGGAAGAACATATGAATGAAAACCATACTGTATATCCTGCTACATCTCACTGTAAATACAGCAAAATCAAACATAATGAATTATCGGAAGGAAATTGTGAACAAATCATTGTTGAATAGAGGCTGCCTTGTCCTCTAGTCCAGGAATCTACCCTAGAGGTGAGAACTGTAATCCTGTGTGCCTGAAGAATGTGTAAAAATCCATAATCAAAGTGATCAGAGGAATTAAAGTGACAATATTTCCCGTGTTAAGGCATATACAGCCTGGCACACAGCATGCATAAATGCAAATGACCCACAGCATAAAGAAAGTTTCAAGTTTTATTAAGATTTGTTATCTACGCAAGATCATATTTCAATGCGTATAACATTGAATACAGATTATATACCATTTTAGTCAATCAGGGCCGGGACCTTCCCTCTACCGCGTCACGGATGAACGACATGCCTGGGACCAACATGATTTGGATAATAACCAGACAACAAAAGGTAGAAAAAATAATTTTATTTTTTGTGATTACAATATGTCAGATTTGAAAAGTGTATCCTGTCAGAGATGGTGTTAGACAGGGAGCGTGAGGTTTATTTTTGTTTACACTACAGCACTGGCATGGGGCTAGAGAAGGCAAATGGAGGTGAACATAAGAATTGCCGCTACTGGGTCACACCAGTAGTCCATCGTGCCCTGCAGCCCTCCGGTCAAAGACCAGTGCCCTAACTGAGTCTAGCCTTACCTGCGTACGTTCTGGTTCAGCAGGAATTTATCTAACTTTGTCTTGAATCCCTGGAGGGTGTTTTCCCCTATGACAGACTCCGGAAGAGCGTTCCAGTTTTCTACCACTCACTGGGTGAAGAAGAACTTCCTTACGTTCGTACAGAATCTATCCCCTTTCAACTTTAGAGAGTGCCCTCTCGTTCTCCCTATCTTGGAGAGGGTGAACAACCTGTCCTTATCTACTGAGTCTATTCCCTTCAGTATCTTGAATGGGTGGGTGAAGAGGCTACAAAATAATCCTGCCAGGATCTTGAAAAAAATGCCCTATTAGGCAGGAAAAGTGAACTGAATTGTGTTTCTATGTTTCTGTATGGGATATCCACAACACTCAAATGTGCACAAAGTCTCTAATTAAACAACTTATTAATACTTTAGTTACCACCTTAAATATGTCCAATATCTGCCATCAGAAAGAAGACTACTCAGAAAAGAGGTCACAAACTGATTTTTAGAAAAAGATTCAGTTACTGTAAAGGACACTTAGGCATCCACTCAGAATATGTGTAGTCCGACCAAGAGCCAAAGCTCCCCGTCCCATCACTGTGTATGGCTAGTAAGTGTTGAAAATGAGGTGTTCTTCTGAAATATCTGACTGAATTTTTCAATGGCAGGAAGGATAAAGAAATCCTACTTAACTCTCCCCCCTTCCCCCTCCAATCTTTGCACACGAATCTCCACCTTCTCCCTCCTATCGCACTAAACCTCAACAACCTGTATTATCCAGTATATATTGACCTTCTTATTATACATTCCTGTTTTCCCCTATCAGACCTCCTATTGTACATTCCTGTATATTCCTATTAACTTCTATGACTTCATGGTTTGTAACCTTGACTAATTGATGTGAACCGCCTAGAACTCCCTGGGTATGGCGGTATACAAAAATAAAGTTATTATTATTACTACTTAACTTAAATTTGTTAGGAGGTCAGATATTTCAGAAGAACACCTCATTTTCAACACTTACTAGCCATACACAGTGATGGGACGGGGAGCTTTGGCTCTTGGTCGGACTACACATATTCTGAGTGGATGCCTAAGTGTCCTTTACAGTAACTGAATCTTTTTCTAAAAATCAGTCTGTGACCTCTTTTCTGAGTAGTCTTCTTTCTGTGTTATATATATTTTGCTTTGACTTCTCAGCCCTGAAAATTTTGTTTGTATAATCATCCTCACCTCTCCTATTTTTGACTTAGTCTGCAATATCTACCATCACCATGTTCCTCAGAAAGCCACACTAAATCTGTTGATATCTTAATAGGAACTTATATATGGTGAAGTTTTCTACTTGATAAGATAAAGTTTTCTCTTGGACATTCTTATATTGATTGTGTCTGTTTGTGATAAAGTGCCAGTTCTTAATTATAAATAAATAGCCCTAGCTTCATAATAAACTTATTAAGTTGCCACTTAGTTTAGAACAGTTCTGCCTTAATCTCCCACCGACGCGTTTCATTCCTCCTCAGGGATGGGGATGGAGAATACAGAACAGTTCAAAACCTTAGCGTCTAGCTAAATCCATAATGTTCTCGCCGGGACTGTCAAAGCAGCTCCTGATTGGTGAGGCCCGACTTTAGTGCAGGATGAGGCGGTCGGAAAATACCGCGAATGACTGAGACTGTAAATCGCCGACCGCGAATGACCAGAGGAGCACTGTATAGTATTCATTATTTCTTTTTATTTTACAGTATAATATAGTACTGAACGACAAGTAAAAGCAAAACAATCTAACTGATAACAAAAAATTCACACTGCTGAATCTCTACATAAAGGCGTAGCCAATCCCTTGGGAACTCCTGTTGCATATTTTTCTTTGAATAAAAGGGAAGTGTAACTCAGTTTTCATGTATGTTTATTTCTAGAAACAGGCTATGTAAGGATAAATCCTGATCTCTTATCATGGATCAAACAAGAGGGAGAGCCAAATATCCAGGATCCCCAGGAGTCGGGAGAGAGAGAAGTTAGACATTTGTACACGGGTGAGTAACAAATACAGAATCCAACTGAGTAATAACTACACGATGGGGGGGATGGTACTGGGGGAAGGCAACCTAGAAAAGGACCTGGGGGTTTTGGTGGACAGAACAATGAAACCAGCGGCACAGTGCGCAGCGGCCTCAAAAAAGGCATCATCAAAAAAGGTATCACTACCAGAACCAAGGAAGTTATCCTCCCACTGTATAGGGCAATGGTGCGACCGCATCTGGAGTACTGCGTTCAGTACTGGTCGCCGTACCTTAAGAAGGATAATATAAGAAGGATAATATATAGATATAAGAAGGATATAAGAAGGATAATATAAGAAGGATTCTCAAGAGGGTCCAAAGGAGAGCGACAAAAATGATAAAGGGCATGGAAAACCTCTCATATGCTGAAAGGCTGGAGAAGCTGGGGCTCTTTTCCCTGGAAAAGCGGAGACTTAGAGGGGATATGATAGAAACTTATAAGATCGTGAAGGGAATAGTGAAGGTAGAGAGGGCCAGATTCTTCAGACTGGCGGGGGCAACAAAAACTAGAGGACACTCAAAAAAATTGAAGGGAGAAAGATTCAGAACAAATGCCAGGAAGTTCTTCTTCACTCAGAGGGTGGTGGACACCTAGAATGCACTTCCAGAGGAGGTGGTAGAGCAGAGTACGACTTTGGGGTTCAAAAGGGGATTGGATGAGTTCATGAAGGAAAAGGGGATCCAGGGGTACAACTAGAGGGTTACTATTCAGTACAAAAGGCTGTAAAGTAATAAGAATAGTAGAGTAATAGATCACTACAGGTCATTGACCTGGGGGGCCGCCGTAGGAGTGGACTGCTGGGCATGATGGACCTATGGTCTGACTCGGCAGAGGCAAAGCTTATGTGCTTATATAGCACAGGGGTCTCAAACTCTTTGCAGGGCCACATTTTGGATTTGTAGGTACTTGGAGGGCCGCAAAAAAAAAAAATAGTTAATGTCTTATTAAAGAAATGACAACTTTGCATGAGGTTAAAACTCTTTATAGTTTATAAATCTTTCCTTAATTGCTTCTGATAATTTCAGGTATACACAGCTGAAAGCAATGCAACATGCAGAAAGTGAAAAAATATCAAAGTATCAACTGCAAGAGCCAAGGTACTATTTTGAGGCCCTCGGTATCATAAAGAATGATTCTTTATGGCAAACTTGTGCTTTAAGTGTCCGGTGGTCGCGTCCGCAACCGTCTTCAGCTCTCTGCTCCATCTCACAATCGTATACAGTTGCAGGAAAGCGCTTGTTTGAGGTTACAGCAGTGAGGCGGGGAACATTCCAGAATGTAAGGTAACCATTGGAGGCAGTGCAGCTTGTGCGTGTGTACGTAATCTCGTGCTGGAGATGAGCGCTGAAGGCGGTTGCGGACGCGACCGCCAGGCACTTAAGGCAGAAGTTTTCCATAAAGAATCATTCTTTATAATACTGAGGGCCTCAAAATAGTGCCTGGCGGGCCGCATGTGCCCCGCGGGCCACGAGTTTGAGACCACTGATACAGGGTAAGAGTCAGTGTCGAGTCTTCAAGTCCTCACAGTGCTACTATCAATAAAGTGAACTTTGACCTACACGCCCGTGGCTGAATTATTGACATCTCCTCCTCACGACTCTTTGGTTGTATCTGATGGAGCCCAGCATACTACAAAGTTTGTAAAGCCAAAGAAGTTTGTAGAGTTTTTGTGAGCTGCAGACCTTGAATACCTAATTCTTCCTGCATGAGCACCTCCGTTCTGTCGACTGCTTAATAGAGAAGCAGCTCCCAAGGAGAGTGAGTGGGTTTGTGAGAAATTATATCCTGCTGAACATGCAGAATACATGTTATATATGACAATTTTGTTTCTCTGCAAAGAAAAAGGATATAAAGTCCTTGCAAGTGGGAAATAATCTCTAGCTACAGAGACTCTGCTTTAAAGCTATTATCGTGGGGGGTGCCCCAGGGTTCTGGTCATCTCCTCTATTATTTAACCCATTCCCAAGCCCTCTAGCTCTTCTCACCCAAGAACTTGGCGTTTCAGTGCACTTCTTTGCAGATGATATTCAGTTAGCATCTACCCAGACTTGTCATCATTTAATATTGGTTTACAGAGAATTGCTGATTGGCTTGAGAGTCACCGTCTGAAACTGAACATTATGAAATCCAAAGATATTTGGATAACTGATAACTTAGATATTCCTGATTGTGCACCTCAGTTATTGCAATTAGATTTGAACTATAATTAATTATAACTATAATTATCTTTGAACTATAATTTATGAATTACATTAGATCCTAAATTAACTTTTGAGCCCCATATTTCATCAACAGTTCAGAGATATTTTGGGGCATTATGGCCTTTGATTGACAAGTCTTCATTACACGTTGGTTCATGCCCTTTTCTTGAGTTGACTTGATTATTGAAGCGCCTTGTTTGTTGAGCCATCCAAGGGGTCCTTTTACCAAGCCACGCTAGCGGGGATAGCGTGTTGGACGTTTCATCACGCGCTAACCCCTGCGGCCGGCTAAAAAACTAACACCTGCTCAATGCAGGTGTTAGCGGCTAGCGCGGCAGGCGGTTTAATGCGTGTTAAACCCCTACCGTAGCTTGATAAAAGGACCCCCAAATATACTATTAACTGCCTCAAAACATTCAAAATACAGCTATTAAGATTTTTGTAGGGGCTGGCAGATTTAATCATGTGTGATAGGGTATACGTCCCATCATGGGATGCGATACGTCCAAGGGAGAATTCCCTTAGGGAAACCCATATACAAAGACATAGAAACATAGAAAGATGATGGCAGAAAAGGGCTATAGCCCATCAAGTCTGCCCACCCTACTGACCCTTCCTCTTAAGTCTATACCTAGTGACCAATTCTTCAAATCAACCTTCGTAGGGATCCCCATAGGCATCCCATTTATTCTTAGAGTCCAGCACGATGCTGGTCTCGATCAGCCCATCAAGTCTGCTGACCCATCCTCTTAAGTCTATACCTAGTGACCGATTTTTCAGTTCGACCCTCATAGGGATCCCACATAGGTATCCCATTTATTCTTAAAGTCCAGCATGCTGCTGGCCTCGATCACCTGCGCTGGAAGCTTATTCCAACGTTCAACCACTCTTTCTGTGAAGAAATACTTCCTGATGTCGACATGAAATTTCCCGCCCCTGAGTTTGAGCGGATGCCCTCTAGTGGCCGAGGGTCCCCTGAGAAAGAAGATATCTTCCATTTTGATACGTCCCGTGATGTATTTAAATGTCTCAATCATGTACCCCCTCTCCCTACGTTCTTCCAGAGTGTAGAGCTGCAGTTTGTTTAGTCTCTCTTCGTACGAGAGACCCTTGAGCCCCGAGATCCTCCCGTTGAACTGACTGAGTCTGAGGCTAGGTCTGGATAGGTTCTTTTTATTATTGGGGTGAGGGGTTCCACGCTCTGCCAGCGAGTGGAACTAGCTAGTCAGGGGAAGCTATGTGGAAGGTGGCAGGAGTATCCCATCCCGCAATTAATTCCCTGAGACTTAGAATTGACTAAGTGCTTTCTACTGCTGAGCAAAAAGGACCTATTTTGAATGCTAATTTGCATATATTTTCTTCATGGAGAGAATTGCCGTTTAAAAGGAATTTTGGACTTTAGAGAGTTTGGGGACTAACAAGTTTGACTCTATTCTGTTCTTATTTATTTATATTCTATATTCCGCACTATTCTCATAATAGATTCTAGGCAGATAACAACAGTTAAAAACCAATATATCAAACAAACTATTCACTTACAATCCTTTAAAAATAAACAGTTTTTAACATCTTTCTAAAAATATAATAAGAAATTTTTCTCAATTCTGTTGGAAGATCATTCCAAAACTTTGTTCCGATAAACTCAAAAGATTTGTTTACCAAAGATTTCAAACGACCATATGAACTTATTGAGTAGCCAAGCTTCAATGACTATACCGGGAAGTAACTCTATCTATTGGTTTAAGAACTTGTACTTACGAACCGGGGTACTGCCTCTCTCTTTCTGTGCCAACGCTCCCCTTTTTTCTCCCTTCCTGTCCCTCCAAACATGTCCCTCCTTCCTTCCATGTCCCAATGCGTCCATCCTCTTTGTTCCACATCCCAAATTCGTGCCTCCCATGGGCGTTTACCTCCTCTGGCCCCATTCCCTGGAACAATTTATACTAACTTAAAATTCAGTCTCTTCTTGATCTTTAACCAATGTAATTGATTCAGAAGAGAAGTAATATGGTCATATTTATGTGCTCTAAAAATTAAACATACAGACGTATTCTGAAGCAATTGCAGCCTGGGATCAGGGTAAAGAGGGCTGAAAGACTGTACCCAAATTTTGAATTTTTCTCACCCTAATTGTAGAAGGAGCATTGAGGAAGGACCTTTGGATGGTTTTAGCTTTTTTTCTCAGACTGATCTCTGAGTATTTTCTTAGCATTCTGGCTCCTGCAGGTGACCCTCGAGGGGATGAATGTGGACCTCTGGCCTAACCCTCAATAAACCTGAGACAGTGACCGGAGATGATCAGAGTGGATCCTGGTGACTCAGCCAGACGAGGGACATGCGTCGCACCAAGTTATTTCACTTTTGAAGGCCCGTTGGTTACCATATTTTTATCAAGCCAAATTTAAGATATTAGTTCTGACATACAGAATTCTTTACTGAGATTTCTTGCAGTGCTTGGGTACCTTAAATGAGGCTCCTGAGAAAATTAGAGTCATGGGATAGGAAGCAAAGTTCAGTTGTGGTTTTAGGAAATGATTATCGGAGAGAAAACAGAGAATAGGGTTAAATGGTCATTTTTCCTCAGTGGAGGAGATTAAACAGTGGAGTGCCGCAGTGATCTGTACTAAGACCGGTGCTATTTAATTTATGTATAAATGATCTGGAAATTGGAACGACAGGTGAGGTGATTAAATTAGCAGAGGATACTAAACTATTCAAAGTTGTTAAAATGCATGCAGATTGTGAAAAATTGCAGTCAAATCTTAGGAAATTGGAAGACTGGGCGTCCAAATGGCCGATGAAATTTAATGTGGACAAATGTGGAAGACTAACCCAAATCACAGTTTCCAGATGCTAGGGTCTACCTTGCAGTTTAGCACCCAAGAAAAAGATCTGGGTGTCATTTTAGACAATATGCTGAAACTTTCTGTGCTGGCGGTCAAAAAAGCAAACAAGATGCTAGGAATTATTAAAAAAGGGATGGTTAACAAGACTCGGAATCCCTCTGTATCGCTCCATGGTTCGACTTCACCTGGAGTATTGCGTTCAATTCTGGTCGCCTTATCTCAAGAAAGATGTAGCGGAACTAGAAAAATCTCAAAGAAGAGCGACTAAGATGGGGGATGGAACTCCTCTTATATGAGAAAAGACTAAAATGGTTAGGGCTCTTCAACTTGGAAAAGAGAAGGGTGAGGGGAGATATGATTGAGGTCTACAAAATCCTGAGTGGTGTAGAAAAGGTACAAGTGGATCGATTTTTTACTCCATCAAAAATTACAAAGACTAGGGGACACTCGATGAAGTTACAGGGAAATACTTTTAAAACCAACAGGAATAAATATTTTTTCACTCAGAGAATAGTTAAATTCTGGAACACGTTGCCAGAGACTGTGGTAAGAGCAGATAGCATAGCTGGTTTTAAGGAAGGTCTGGACAAGTTCCTGGAGGAAAAGTCCATAGTTTGTTATTGAGACATGGGGGAAGCCACTGCTTGCCCTGGATCGGTAGCATGGAATATTGCAACTCTTTGGGGTTCCGGAATCTTTTGCTACTCTTTGGGATTCCAGAATCTTGCTATTCTTTGAGATTCTGTATGGAATGTTGCTACTTTTTGGGATTCTAGAATCTTATTATTCTCTGGGATTCTGGAATCTTGCTATTCTTTGAGATTCTGTATGGAATGTTGCTACTCTTTGGGGTTCCGGAATCTTTTGTTACTCTTTGGGAATCCGGAATCTTGCTATTCTTTGAGATTCTGTATGGAATGTTGCTACTCTTTGGGATTCCGGAATCTTGCTATTCTTTGAGATTCTGTATGGAATGTTGCTACTCTTTGGGATTCTAGAATCTTATTATTCTCTGGGATTCCGGAATCTTGCTATTCTTTGAGATTCTGTATGGAATGTTGCTACTCTTTGGGGTTCCGGAATCTTTTGTTACTCTTTGGGAATCCGGAATCTTGCTATTCTTTGAGATTCTGTATGGAATGTTGCTACTCTTTGGGATTCCGGAATCTTGCTATTCTTTGAGATTCTGTATGGAATGTTGCTACTTTTTGGGATTCCGGAATCTTTTGCTACTCTTTGGGATTCCGGAATCTTGCTATTCTTTGAGATTCTGTATGGAATGTTGCTACTTTTTGGGATTCTAGAATCTTATTCTCTGGGATTCCGGAATCTTGCTATTCTTTGAGATTCTGTATGTAATGTTGCTACTCCTTGGGTTTTGGCCAGGTACTAGAGACCTGGATTGGCCACTGTGAGGATGGGCTACTGGGTTTGATGGACCATTGGTCAGACCCAGTAAGGCTATTCTTATGTTCTTATCGTCCCACTTTAAGATCTTAGCCCCAGAACTGTCTTATCCTGTCTGTATTTTGAGCAAAATTGGATTGTCTTTCTTTTATAGGCCATCAGCCATGTGGAATTCTCAGCCCCAGCATTTACGGTTAGAAACCCATTTAGATTGAACTCATTTTTATTCTTTAGCGTTTTGGGGACTCTAATATTAAGATAGAGTTTTATGGATAACTGTGTGATCAATCCTCTTGTTTCCTGTATCATGGTTGATTTGTCTTTTGTGTTATTCATTATATTGTATTAAACTATTATTATAAACTGTGCTGTTTGGTCCCTAACAGAAGGGCAAGAATGTCAAGTATAATTAATCAATATTAGAAAAGAATTAAAAACAGCCTGGCAATAATATGTTTAGATTTAAATCTTTTCTTTTTCTTATGTTTTGGGTTCTTTCTTTGAAATGATCTTATAACTTTTCGACTTGCTTTTAGAACAGAGTGTATTTATATATTTTTGGATCCCATATAAGCCCAAAATTTTCTTAGAGAGGGATCATGCGATCAGAGGTGGTTATAGGCAGGAACAAGACTTTGGCTGTCTTTGTGGGCTGTATTTGCTGCTCTTATACCTTTCTTTGATTGTTATTTTTGCCTTTGTTGCTATTTGAAAATTAGCTTCATAACTTAATTGAAAAAAGAGAGAGGTTTGAAGACTTACGTGCTAATTCATAGAATTTCTGAACATCAGAAATCCCGTGTAGTCGTGTTTCTTCATTGTTAGTAGCGCATAGTTAGTAATACATGATTACCGTCTTTTGTTTCTATCCAGCAGATATTGAGGTAATGCAGGAGACGAAGAGGGAAGAGAATCAAGAAAAATGTCTTCTAGAAATTGAACACATCCCAAGACAATCAGGAAATATCGGTGAGAATATTTCACAGAGGAATGAGAGTAGAAACACGAAGAATTATCAACAGGAATTGGAGAAGGAACCGATAGACCCTGCAAGAGACTCCCTGGATGCAGTCACTGAGTGTGAGAAAAGTGACAGGGAAATCACAAACATCCCTGAGCTCCAGAGACAGCTGAAAGAAGAGAGACCCTTACGAAATAAAACCAGTGACCAACTCCACCAGGGAGAGAAGAAAGGGAAGAAATCCATTCTAAGTGACACCTGTGGAAAAAGCCTTGGTAAGATATATCATTTATTATTGCCCAAGAGAATCCACCTCACTTTTCATGTTTTCAGTGTAGAAAAGGTTTCAAATGAAAGGTGAACCTGAAATACAACAGAGAACACATGCTGAAGTGAAACTTTTTCATGTATTGAATGTAATTCCTAGGGATGGACAGCCCCAAAAGTTTTGTTTCATTTCTTGTTTTATTTTAGTTCATCTTCATTTTTGTTTCAAGAGCAATATCACCAAGAGGTGAACTATTTGGAAATAGGGCACGCTGTTATGAAAAAAGGGACACTATTTCTGATGGTTCTCCAAAGGGTCACACGTGTACAATGGCAAACCAGAATACACCAGATGTAACTAGCGATTGCTGCCGTGCTCCGGCTGTCCTTAAAGCTTTCAAAAACAAATAATCCTTAAGGATAACATTGAATTGACCTAATGAGAGTTCAGAAAGAAGCCCCGGGGGCAAAGCATTCCACAAAGTGGGGACATGAAAGAAAAAAGCGAGCAATGGGATGGCCAACTGATGGTCATTGAGGGCAGGTAGGGTATAATTTCCTTCACCAGATATTCTGAGATCCCCTCTATTAAGTGCTCTGAAAGTCAGAATCAGGATCTTGAAATGTATTCTGTAGGCGATAGGCAGCCTGTGTAATTGGGAGAATAATGGGATCACATGATCATACCTGCTAGCTCTGCATAGAAAACATGCTGCAGTATTTTGAAGGGATTGTAGCTATTTGAGTGCTAATTGTGGAAGACCTGCTTACGCTACGTTACAGTAATCTAAGCGAGATGTTACAAAGGCATGGTATAAGGTGTGCAGGGTCTTTGTAGTAAGAAAAGGCTGGACACAGTGAAGTTGACGTAAAATTTAAAAGCGCCCGACCATAGTACAGAGGAAGTTTGTTCTGAAACGTTCAGACGTGAATCAACAATTACACCGGGACATTTGAAAGAAGTCATTGGAGGGATCGGAGAACCAAAAAGGGTGGGAACTACAGATGGAGGCGGAATGTGATTTGAGACCCAGCATGTTACCGTCTTTTCAGGATTGAGAAGCAAATGGTTATCTCGGAGTCATCGGGCATTGCAAAGGAATTAGATTAGGAGCTACTGGATCTTAGTGATATAGAGAGACATTTTTGATATAACATATAAATACATCCAAATGAAAAACCTGTGAGAGACAGCCAGAATAATATCCATTGTGATCAGACCAGGGTATTGGGAAGGCAAAGTCCCAATTCCTCCCGAGAGTTTGCCCTCAGAAGTTCACTCCAAGGAGTGGGTTGCAGTTCCCGATTCAATTTTATAATCACTTTGGCAAATAGAGAGGGCACATTTGGGTCACATGACCCGCGCTTGGGAAAGTCCGGCAACATTCAAGACTGAAAAAAAGAGGAGCAGAGCAGCGATCACTAGTAAATATTTAATCAGAAGCAACAGTAACAATGGAGTCTGGTCAGATCCTGAAATTATGCAGAAGGACAGTGGAGATATTCAATGCCGATACCTGGATGGCTAGCTGGGCAACTAAGACCACTTAAATACCAGTCCTAGCTGTGCCTAGTTAGCTGTGGGTACTGCACTGAACACCAGCTGTACCCACATAACTTCCAACCATCACCCACGAACCAGATTTTTAATACCGGTGCCTGGATATGACCCAGCATCGACTATCTGGGACTAATCTAGTTAGCAGTGCCCCCAGCTGAATATTGACCAATTACAATTCAACAATAACAAGCAGGAATAAAACTTATTATCTAAAGACTGTGATGTTTCTTTTTATGATATCTAAAAATACACAAAATAATTCAAATGGGAGAGAAACATTCTATGTCTTTTTATTAAGATAAAACTTTTTATCTTTAAACAGGTTTAAAATGTCTTCAGAGGATCCATGAAAGTGAGAGGCCATGTACATGTCCAGAATGTGGCAAAAATTTTAATTACCAATCAATTTTAAGACAACATGAGAAGATTCATACCGGAGAGAAACCATATGCCTGTCCAGAATGTGGAAAAAGCTTTTGTCGCCAGTCACATTTAACAGTACATAAGAGGATTCATACTGGAGATAAACCATATACCTGTCAAGAATGTGGTAAAAGGTATAGTAATCCCTCAGTTTTAAAAGTGCATATGATGATTCATACTGGAGAGAAACCATATATCTGCCCAGAATGTGGGAAAAGCTTTTATCATCAATCACATTTAACAGTACACAAGAGGATTCATACTGGAGAAAAACCATATGCCTGTCCAGAATGTGGAAAAAGCTTTAATCAGCTTTCAAATTTAAGACAACATGAGAAGATTCATACTGAAGAGAAACCATATACCTGTTCAGAATGTGGAAAAAGATATAGTAATCCCTCAGATTTAAAAGTGCATAAGAGGATTCATACTGGAGAGAAACCATATACCTGTTCAGAATGTGGGAAAAGCTTTAATAAGCAATCATATTTAACAGTACACAGAAGGATTCATTCTGGGGAAAAACCATATGCCTGTCCACAATGTGGTAAAAGCTTTAATGAACAATCAAATTTAAGACAACATAAGAAAATTCATACTGGAGAGAAACCATATACCTGTCCAGAATGTGGGAAAAGCTTTAGTCAACAATCACTTTTAAGACGACATGAGAAGATTCATACTGGAGAGAAACCATATTCCTGTCCAGAATGTGGGAAAAGCTTTAGTCAACAATCACATTTAAGACAACATGAGAAGATTCATACTGGAGAGAAACCATATACCTGTCCAGAATGTGGGAAAAGCTATAATGATCCCTCAGCTTTAAAAGTCCACAAGATGATTCATACTGGAGAGAAACCATATATTTGTCTAGAATGTGGTAAAAGCTTTAATGAACAATCAAATTTGAGACAACATAAGAAAATTCATACTGAAGAGAAACCATATACCTGTCTAGAATGTGGGAAAAGCTTTCGTCAACAATCACTTTTAAGACGACATGAGAAGATTCATACTGGAGAAAAACCATATACTTGTCTAGAATGTGGGAAAAGCTTTAGTCAACAATCACATTTAAGACGACATGAGAAGATTCATACTGGAGAAAAACCATATACCTGTCCAGAATGTGGGAAAAGATATAGTGATCTCTCAGCTTTAAAAGTCCACAAGATGATTCATACTGGAGAGAAACCCTATGCTTGTCCAGAATGTGGTAAAAGCTTTAATGAACAATCAAATTTAAGACAACATAAGAAGATTCATACCGGAGAGAAACCATATATCTGTCCAGAATGTGGGAAGAGATTTCGTGAATCTTCAACATTTAAAAACCACAAGAGGATTCATACTGGAGAGAAACCATACACCTGTCAAGATTGTGGGAAAAGTTTTAGTCAACAATCACTTTTAAGACGACATGGGAAGATTCATACTGGAGAAAAACCATATACCTGTTCAGAATGTGGGAAAAGCTTTAGTCAACAATCACATTTAAGACAACATGAGAATATTCATACTGGAGAGAAACCATATACATGTCCAGAATGTGGGAAAAGATATAATGATCCCTCAGCTTTAAAAGTCCACAAGCTGATTCATACTGGAGAGAAACCATATATTTGTCCAGAATGTGGTAAAAGATTTAATGAACAATCAAATTTAAGACAACATAAGAAGATTCATACTGGAGAGAAACCATATACCTGTCCAGAATGTGGGAAAAGCTTTCGTCAACAATCACTTTTAAGACGACATGAGAAGATTCATACTGGAGAGAAACCATATACCTGTCCAGAATGTGGGAAAAGCTTTCGTCAACAATCACATTTAAGACGACATGAGAAGATTCATATTGGAGAGAAACTATATGCCTGTACAGAATGTGGGAAAAGATATAGTGATCCCTCAGCTTTAAAAGTCCACAAAATGATTCATACTGGAGAGAAACCATATATCTGTCCAGAATATGGTAAAAGTTTTAATTAGTCATTAAAATTAAAGCTGCACATGAGGAGTCATACCAAAGAGAAACCAGTTACCTGTCTTTAATGTGATAAAAATTTTACTTGGCAATTGTGTTTAAAACTGCACAAGATGATTCATACTGAATAGAAACTATAGGCTTGTCCAGAATGTGGTAAAAACTATAATCAGTGATCACATTTAAAATTGCATAAGAGAATTCATATAGGCAGTAATTTCTTCCAAGAGTAACCACATTCACGTCCAGAATATGGTAAAAGATTTTATGTGGATTCAGCTTTAACAAGGAACAAGAGAATATACACATGAATGGCTATGGTGAGGTGAATTGAAACCTAAAGATGAGTGATTTGATAGTTGCAGCCTATGACTGTGGATTATAGACGAGATCGTTTTTACAGCAAGGATTGAAACAGACCTGTAGATTTTGCAAGAAAGAGCTAGAAACATTTACTCATCTCATGGCTGGCTTCAAAGTGCTGATGTGCCTTTCTGTATAAAACTTTTCCACCAACAAGGTGACATGTCTCATTCATTGGAAACTCTGTAAACATTACAATATCTGTATTTATTTATTTTTTTAAATTTCTTACCCGCTTACACTTACAAAATACAATCACAATATTAGGACATACCGCTTAGAACCTAACGGATGTAGCGGTATATAAGAAATAAATTACATTACATTACATATATACAATAACATACAAAAATGTAAATCTCCATAAAAACTGTCTTTATTTTCTATAATACCTCCACAAAGTATTAATATTCATTTAAACGCCTCTACAAATAAAGTAGTATACTGGAAAAGCATTGGAATCATGACCCCAAAAGAACTGTGGAAAAGATCCTCCCAAATTTTTAAACTATCCTTCCCTTCTATAAAAGGTATTTCCCATGTAGGCAAACTTGGGTCATCCCTCCCCTTTAGAATCACTGAGATCTGGAATAACCTCACCTCCCCTCTCCGAACCTCAAGCTCCCTCCAACTCTTCCGCAAACACCTAAAAACCTGGCTATTCTCAAAACTGTAACACTTCCCCCCTCTTAGGCCTCTCACCTTCCCCCTTTACACCTAACTCTTTAATCTCTCCACTGTAGTTCCTCTCTCATCTTTCTTCCTGTAAACCGTGCCGAGCTCCGCATTCGTGGAGATGGTGCGGTATATAAACCCAAGGTTTAGTTTAGTTTATCACCTGGGACTTCCCCATCCCACTGATTTAAAAAAAATGGATGCCGGAAAACTGGATACAGTCGTAACAGAAAAACAACAGAATGGCATTCCTTAGAGAGGAGGTGGTTCCAAGTGATTCCTCTGTAAATTGTGTGGAGAGAGGGAAGATCCTTGTGTACCAAAAAATGCAGCCTGAGACTAAGAAAATGTGGCGGAAAGATACAGATATATTTCCCATTGGTTTGATCAAAAAAAGTTTCCACCTTACCTGGATTAGTTACATGTGATGAACTCCAGAAAGAATCTCTCTTTGGCACAGTGTAAGTACAACAGCGAGCATTATAAAAAATAGAATAAAAATAGAAATGTAGAAATAATTACAACATCAAAGGCAAAAAGAAATTCAAAATGACATAGCGGCCTGCGGAGGCTTCAACTTTTGGACTTTGCTGATTTATACTGTATATTGTGAGTTTGTACATTTTGTAATTATCTATGTTACTTTGTTATCCATCTTGGATAAAGGCAGAATATACATGAATAAACATGAAATCTATTACCCCAGGCATAATCAAGGCGAAAAAATGCCCATGCATTGTGAAAGGGAATGGGACTTATATACATAAGAACATAAGAACTGCCGCTGCTGGGTCAGACCAGTGGTCCATCGTGCCCAGCAGTCCGCTCACGCTAACCGAGACCAGCCCTACCTGCGTACGTTCTGGTTCAGCAGGAACTTGTCTAACTTTGTCTTGAATCCCTGGAGGGTGTTTTCTCCTATAGCAGACTCTGGAAGAGCGTTCCAGTTTCTCACCACTCTCTGGGTGAAGAAGAACTTCCTTACGTTTGTACGGAATCTATCCCCTTTTAACTTTAGAGAGTGCCCTCTCGCTCTCTCTACCTTGGAGAGGGTGAACAACCTCCTAAGTCTATTCCCTTCATTATCTTGAATGTTTCGATCATGTTCCCTCTCAGTTTCCTCTTTTCAAGGGAGAAGAGGCCCAGTTTCTCTAATCTCTTACTGTACAGCAACTCCTCCAGCCCCTTAACCATTTTAATTGGTCTTCTCTGGACCCTTTCGAGTAGTACTGTCTTTTTGTAGTTAAACAACCACACTCAAAGAGGTTTACCTGCAAGCATTTTCCCTATTGGTAATTGTCCCTGTAGGCTCACAGTCTATCTAATATACTTGAGGCAGTGGAGGATTAAGTGACTTGCCTAGGATCATAGGGAGTAGTGCAAGGTTTGAACTCACAACCTCAGGGTGCTGAGGCTTTGGCTCGAACCACTTTGCCTCATTACGTAGTTCATTGTTCAACTAATGCCCGAAGAAATAGCAAGATAGTCCCAGCTTGCAGAGGAATTCTAGTAAAGAGCACAAATAAATAACAACTTAAATTCGATTCAGTCACTTAAGAGAAACTAACATATTCAAAATTTGTCAAACCGTACAATACATGCACCACAGAATTCTGCCCAATTTGCAGTGAGCGGACACAAGAAGCTGACGGTCCCCGATAAATGTTGCAATAAGCCAACCCACTCAATGCCATTGCTTGCAAAACTCTTACAAAGTCATCTCGAGGCAGCAGAGGCTGCAATTTGCTCAATAAACACAACTTGAAATGGGAGTTATGAATCACTAATTGAGCCTGTGGTTTAAAAGACGGGCAGGAGTCCAGGAGTATCCCCCAGATTCTGTACCTGACCGGAAACTTTCACAGGTGTCCGGGAGAAAATAATACTCCGGTAACCTCACACTCCGGAGGGGGCACTGGAACAACTGCTGAGAGATCTAGCAATCGTGGAAGTGTCTGGCAAAAAGCTTCCTTCTTCCACGCCACATGACAAGGAGAAGCGAGAAAATGGTCTGGCAATGAGCAGGCAAACTCCAGAGTATAGCCGTCCTGAATCACCGACGTGATCTCTGCCCACAACTGGTAAAATGCTTGCCGGCAGGCGCCTACTGGAACCAAAGGAGGTACCAGCAGGATGGGTGCAGAGGGCCGGCAGAGGAATCATGTCCCCCCCCCCCCCAAAAGGACTGCATGCTCTGAAAGAAGTGACCCCAGGACACCCTAGAGGCTGGGAAAGAAGCAGCCCCTCGACCAGGGTGATATCTGCGGAACTCACGCAAATGCCTCCGAGCAGTGCCACCCCGCACAGTCTTCAGGCAGGCGGGGCATTTTAGAATCCGTCCAGGTCTGAACCAACGTGTCAAAATCCTCTCCAAACAAAAAGGATCCCTGAAAGGGAAATTTTGTCAATGTAGTCTTAGATGCTGCATCAGCCCCCACAAACACGAAGCCACAAGATACGACAGGCGGCCAACCTGAGCAACATAGATTTGGCCGATGTCCGCAAGAAGACATACAAGGCAACCAAGAGATAAGAGGCAGCCATCTCAATTTTTGCTACCTCCTGATCCATTAAGGACCAGTCAGCAGACTCACAGTCAAGGACATGCTCGGCGCACCGAAAAACACGGCCCGAGCCACAATACCACCACATATGGCCACCTGGACCTCTAAGGCAGTGACATCAAAATTCTGCTTAAGAAAGTCCTCCAACTTACGCTCCATATCTTCTTCCAATTCTTAGATGAAACAGTACACTGCAGTTCTCTAAACCAGGGGTAGGCAATTCCAGTCCTCGAGAGCCGGAGCCATGTCAGGTTTTCAGGATATCCACAATAAATATGCATGAGATAGATTTGCATCTCAAGGAGGCAGTGCATGCAAATCCATCTCATACATATTCGTTGTGGATATCCTGAAAACCTGACCTGGCTCCGGCTCTCGAGGATTGGAATTGCCTACCCCTGCTCTAGACCAAACAACTTGAAGGTCAGAGTGAGGTTTCTTAAGTAAGTATGAGCATAAAAGCTTATACCAGCTAGAAGCTTCATGACCTTGAAATCCCACAGGCAAACTTGGTTGTTCCTTCAGAGTGTTAAGCGATGAGAAACCGGCCTTAATAGCATGTTGGAGTTGCAGCCATTGAAAGGCAGAGCAAATTTCTGTTGTAGAGTCTGAAAAGTCACCAGATGTCCTTGACGCATCCCATCCTGCAAGGTTCTAATCAGGGCTGTGGAGTCGGTAGATAAATCCTTCGACTCCGACACCTCAGTTTCTGGTCCCCATGACTCCGACTCCCCTGTATTTAATAGAAACATAGAAACAGATGGTAGATAAGGGCCACGGCCCATCTAGTCTGCCCACCCCAATGACCCTCCCCTACCTTTCTCTGTGAATAGATCCCACGTGTCTATCCCATTTGGCCTTAAAATCAGGCACGCTGCTGGCCTCAATAACCTGAAGTGGAAGACTATTCCAGCGATCAACCATCCTTTCAGTGAAAAAGAATTTCCTGGTGTCCCCGTTCAGTTTCCCGCCCCTGATTTTCCACGGATGCCCCCTTGTTGCCGCAGGACCCTTGAAAAAGAAGATATCTTCTTCCACCTCGATGCGGCCCGTGAGATACTTGAATGTCTCGATCATGTCACCCCTCTCTCTGCGTTCCTTGAGTGAGTACAGCTGCAACTTATCCAGCCGTTCCTCGTACGAGAGATCCTTGAGTCCCGAGACCATCCGGGTGGCCATTCTCTGGACCGACTCCAGTCTCAGCACATCCTTACGGTAATGCGGCCTCCAGAATTGCACACAGTATTCCAGGTGGGGCCTCACCATGGATCTATACAATGGCATAATGACTTCAGGCTTACGGCTGACGAAACTCCTGGGTATGCAACCTATAATTTGCCTTGTCTTGGATGAAGCTTGCTCCACTTGATTGGCAGTCTTCATGTTCTCACTGACGATCACCCCTAAGTCTCGTTCTGCTTCAGTTTTTGTTAGGATCTCACCATTAAGGGTGTAAGTCTTGCATGGATTTTGGCTGCCCAGGTGCATGACTTTGCATTTTTTGGCATTGAAGCTGAGTTGCCAGGACCTAGACCAGCGCTCCAGTAGGAGTAGGTCATGCATCATGTTGTCGGACATTGAATTTATGTCTGTTGTGCTTTTGCCCACTACATTGCTTAGTTTGGCGTCATCGGCGAATAATGTTATTTTACCTCGCAGCCCTTCTGCCAAGTCTCTTATAAAGATGTTGAATAGGATCGGGCCCAGGACCAAGCCCTGTGGCACTCCACTGATTACCTCCGTCATTTCGGAGGGGGTGCCTACCTCCAAGCCAGTTCCCAACCCATTTTGTCAATGTGTCGCCCAAACCTATAGAACTCATCTTGCTCAGCAACCTGCGGTGTGGTACGCTATTGAATGCTTTACTGAAGTCCAAGTATACGATGTCCAGGGACTCCCCAACATCCAGCTTCCTCGTCACCCAGTCAAAGAAGCTGATCAGGTTGGATTGGCAGGATCTCCCCTTAGTAAATCCATGTTGACGGGGAACCTCTTAGATTCTCCTCGTTCAGGATCGTATCCAATTGGCGTTTGATTAGAGTTTCTATTAGTTTGCACACTATTGATGTGAGACTCACCGGTCTGTAGTTTGCTGTCTCCATCTTGGAGCCTTTCTTGTGGAGTGGAATGACGTTAGCCGTCTTCCAGTCCAATGGGACGTTACCCGTACTAAGGGAGAGATTGAAGAGCGTGGATAGCGGTTCCGCCAAGACATCACACAACTCCCTGAGCACCCTGGGGTGTAGGTTGTCAGGCCCCATTGCCTTGTTAACCTTAAGCTTTGACAGCTCGCAGTAGACACACTGAGTGTAAACTCGAAATTACTAAACGGGTTATCTGCGTCAACCCTTGTCTGTAGCTGAGGGCCGAGTCCTGGCGCCTCGCGGGTGAAGACTGAGCAGAAGTATTCATTTAACAGTTGGGCTTTTTCCGAGTCCGCTTCTACATAGTCTCCGTCTGGTTTCCTAAGACGTACTATCCTGCCTGAGTTCTTATTTCTGTCACTGATATACCTGAAGAAGGATTTATCTCCTTTCTGGATGTTCTTCGCTAGAGACTCCTCCATGAGGAATTTGGCCTCCCTAACTGCTGTTTTGACGGCTTTTGACTTGGCCAGATAGACTTCCCTAGAGTCCTGTTTCCCTGATTGTTTGTAAGAGATGAATGCTTTTTTCTTCTCCTTGATGAGGTCCGAAATCTCCGCAGTGAACCACTGTGGCTTATTGTTCCTTCGCCGTTTACTTACTGATTTAACATAGCGGTTTGTTGCTTCTTGTATGGTGGCTTTCAAAGTTGACCACATTTCTTCCACGTTATCGGTTTCTGCTTGGCTTTGTAGCGCCTGGTGAACGAAGCCTCCCATTTCTTTGAAGTTTGTGTCTTTGAATTTGAGGACCTTGGTCAGTGTGGTAGATTTAGTGAAACCTTTCCTGAGATTGAACCATACCATGTTGTGGTCACTAGAGGCCAATGTGTCGCCCACCGAGACCTCTGTGACACTTTCTCCATTGGTAAGTATCAGGTCCAGTATTGCCTGATCCCTTGTTGGTTCCAACACCAGTTGCCTAAGTCTTGCTCCCTTCATAGAGTTTAATAGCCTCCTGCTGCTGCCGGAAGCAGAAGAAAGCGTGTCCCAATCCACATCAGGCATGTTGAAGTCACCTAACAATTCTGTGTCCCCACGCAAGGTGATATTCTCTATATCTCCGATTAATTCCATATCTAGGTCATCCTGTTGTCTTGGGGGTCTGTATATTACGCCAAGATACAGGCATTTGTCCTTCCCTCTGGCCAAATTTACCCAAAGGGATTCCCCAGTGTAGTGGACATCTGTGATTCTGGTGACCTTAATGTCATCTTTAGTATATAATGCTACACCTCCTCCCATTTTGCCCTCCCTGTCCCGGCGAAGCAAGTTGTAACCCGGTATGAACATGTCCCACCCTTGGGAGTCCGTGAGCCAGGTCTCAGATATGGCCACCACATTCAGGTCGGCATTCCTCATTTCTGTTTCTAATTCCAGGATCTTGTTTCCCAGACTGTGGGCGTTTACGTACATAGCCCTCCATGTTGTATGTTTGTTATGTCTCAGTGGGGATGTTCCCGCTTGAGCTACTTGGACACCTTTAGCATTATTCGCATGTTTTGTACTTTCCCTAGACCCAGAGTTACAACGTGCACCTATTCCGGACTCCCCAGACCCAGAACTACACTGTGTTCCTATCCCAGACTTGGAAATGTGTGTACCCTGGGGGAGTATTCTCGCTTGGGCTACTTGAACTCCTTTAGTACAATTTGCAATGTGTGTTCTCTCGCTGGACCCAGAATTACAATGTGTACTCCCTCTAGACCCAGAATTACAATGTGTACTCCCCTTAGACCCAGAATTACAATGTGACCCAGAATTATAATGTGAGCCAACCCCAGACTCGAAAGTGTGTATACTCTCCCCTGACCCAGATTGGTGTTTACTTACCTTAGTCTTACCTGCAGCTACCTGCTGGTAACAGCCACTGTGCCATTGTCTAACAGGAACTTTACCAGTTTAAAAATATGAACCACATTCTTTGGTATTTCCTAGTATTAGGTGGTGTGCAAAAATGATATTCAGCCCTGGATGGAAGCATATATGGTGAGTGCAGACAGGACATCTGAACACACAGCCGGCCATAGCACTCACTACAGCATTATACTTGTTTACACTCAAATGAACTTGTTAAACACATTATATCTGAAATAAAATGAAAACACTTTTTGTAATGTACATAATCCAGATTACAATAATGTTAATGACAGATTGCATAATAGCTCAGATGAACTTCACACAAGTAGAAATACAATTATGCACTGGGCTTTATTTTTACATCAGAGAAGTACTTAATTATGACTACTGTTTGTGAAATGGGACATTTGAACTTGCTGTATTTTTTAAATTATAATTTAAATTTATCAGGAGTCAGAGTCGGTACATTTTTATCAACTCCAGGTACCCAAAATTGTCTCCAACTTCTCGACTCCACAGCCCTGGTTCTAATACCTGCTTGTATCCAGGTTTTCCGAAGAATCGTGGAGCCGTTAATGGTAATTGCAGGGTTTAACTATAGAGATATTTGTGTAGAGCCTTTAGTTGGAGTAAGAAGCAAATCATCCAAAAAAGATCAAACTTGCCAAGTAGATTTAAAAATTTCATTCTCTCTCTGTATGTGGAATTCGTATACCCATCAAATGGCTAAGCAGGAGTGGTGACATCAAAGCAGACTCTAAACATAGCCAATCAGGCACTTGTTCATATCATCCTGGCAATATCCAATACATTCCTTGCCTCAATATATAGTAAAATATAGTTTATTGAGCTCAGCAAAAGGAATGAAACAGATAAGAATACACATAACAGCGATAACAAGCTCAAGGCATTTTCAAGAAACCCACACCAAGCAACATCCCCCCCCAACTCCATCACCCCAGGTCCTTCTTCCAAGCAAATCCCCAGTAGCGAACTGCATTGCAAGAAGAGGCAGGTGCACATATAAAGAGTACGACAATATAAAAGAATATTAACAGTTAAGTAAGCGGCTACGAACCACTGAAGTCATAGTAGTCCAGAAGGGCTCCCAGGTGCACTGAAAAAAGTGGCCCAGGAGCGAGGAGAAGTCCAGCACATCCCGACGCTTCTACAGCAGGAGAGTAATCATCTGGCACCTCCACACCTTGTCTCGATATATAAGCACGATGGTATAATCTGAAATTAGGAAAGTTGACGCCCCCCAACTCTTTAGCTTTCTGTAATGTTGCAAGTGGAATCCTAGGTGCTCTTCTCATATGGTACTGTATCATTTTCACAGTGTGAAGCCTACCCCATCAGGAGAGATGCAAAGGGCACCATTTCTCACACAACCCTTCTATTTGAGAAAGAAGACAGTTTTCATGAGTGGACATAGTGTCACCCACAGTTAGCAAAAGCATTACTCCTAAATATTTAATGCCTTTAGGTTTCCAGATGAATGGATGTGGATCTAATAGAGATTTCACACAATGAACATTTAATGGCAAAACTACAGATTTACTCCAATTGATCTTATACCCGGAAAAGGTTCCAAAGGCATCAATCAACTACTAACGCTGGTACAGATATTTCTGGCTCCGTAAGATACAATAAAAGATCATTAGCATAAGCCGAGATGTTGTACAAACCATTTCTGTAAGATATTCCTATAATGCTACATGATTGCTCAATAGCCAGAATAAGAGGTTCCAATACATTGTGTGACACCCTAATAGAGATAATTTTTTTCAGTAAGAGCATTATTAATACACTAGTCTTTAAGCCCGTTACATTAACGGGTGCTAGAATAGATGTGTGTGTCTGTCTTTCTCTCTCTCTCCTTGGCTGCTGTCTGTCTTTCTTTCTTTCTCTTTCCTCGACTGTCCACCACCACCCCTTCCCTGCTCCCCCTTTCCAGCAGTAGCCCTTCTACCTTACTTTAACCTCCCCCCTGTCCAGCAGCATCTCTTCCCTGCTCCCCCTGTCCATCAATACCTGTCCAGCAGCACCCCATCACTGCCTCCCCTATCCAGCAGGCCTTCTCCCTTCCTTTTACCTCCCCACCTGTGCAGGGTGCAGAAAGAAAACCTCAAATTTTCCTTTCAACAAGAGAGGAACACAGTAGGTGAAATGTCCTCTAATGGGCCTGCAGGGCAGGAGAATAATCCTAAAAGATCTTAATGGGACCATCCTCATAATATAAAACATCCCATGTCGCCCGATAGCTGTGTAGCAATCAGCTTTGTGGAGGTAGTTGTAGACTTCCACTACCTCGACACGAAGTCTCAGCCGATCGTCATTTTGGCAGCCTATTCCTTGTGCACGCTCCAGGCACAATGGACCCATGCCAGCTGGCAGCGGCAGTTCTTTTTGCAGCCATTGCACCAGGAGAGATCCCAGATTTTGTTCAGGTATGTGTGCTTGCGCTATCCCAGATGGCTCCCTTAGGTGGGCAATACAATACAAAGTCGTCATGGTGATGGTATATATCACTTTGTCAAGCTTATGTGGCTTCCTACCAACCTAGTGACTCCTGTTGCTGTGTCATATGTTCTGGCACTGCTGAGCGGTTTGGGCTTTTGGTCTGCTATGCTAGTTTTTATACACCAGCACTGGAAATGTAGACTGGTGGAGTCCCTTGCTCTCCTGTGTGGGTCTTCTGGCGGAATAAGGCCCATCTCTAAAGGCTTGCAAAGATTCCTTTATAAAGCTGCGACAGTAGGGAAGAAAGTGATCTTACTCGACTGGTTGACTACTCGTGTATCTCAGTAAAGCGTATGGCGTACTTGTGTGAAAGCGCTCTTGACACTGGAACGACAGGATGTTAAAGTCCCTGCCTTCCTCGAAACGACAACTGTTTCAACAGGCTTGGGAACCTTTCCGGGACTCTATGCCACATCTTGCATGAAGCAGAGTTCTGAACTTTCTTTAATTTTGGCTGTTGGTCATTATTTTGTGCGTACTGGGAGCGTGCGGGGGTGGGTTTGGTTGATATCTAAAATGATGGAAATGTTCTGGAATTTGGAGCTCTACCTAACTGCTCTGTTTGGATCTGTCCCTGTATATTGTGGTCATCCCTCCTGTCTCAACCGGCCACGCTCTGCAAATGTAAATTAAGGGCTGATGTGCGGTGTGATGAAGAACTCTTGTGAATGAAGTGGCACGGCCTCTGAGGAAACTAATGAGAAATGATTGAGTAACCGTCGGGCTTAAGTTGGTACCATAACTAAAGCGCGCCAGACACTGGCGTGCCAACAAACCCGTGGCGACATTTGGATGCAGGACTAATGCGCGCCACCTCTTCTGCTGGTTTCAGGCTTGCGCTCTAAGGGGGGGTGTTGGGGGAGAAACCCCCCACCAGTACACTTAGAAGTCCTGGCGCTCCCGTTGGGGGGGGAGGGCTTGGAGGGGAACCCCTCTACTACACTGAAAACTCCTGAAGGAGAATGGGAATTTTCAGTGTAGTGGGGGGTCCCCCCCCAACGGGAGCATAAGGAATTCTAAGTGTATTGGGGGTTCCCCTCAACACCCCCCCTCAGAGCGCAAACCTGAAGGCCTGAAACCGGCAGAAGCGGCGGCGTGCATTAGTCCTGTGCGCAAATGTTGCCGTGGGATTGTTGGCACGTTTTTGACAGGTCACCGCTTAAGTTAAGCACTTCTTCATATTTACACTACTTTAAATGCACATCTTTATGTCAATGCACAGCAGACCGATGATGACTATACTATCCCAGCAATGGGCATGAAAGTGATTTGAGTAATGTCCAGGATGTATGAGGTCTGAATAATTATAACATAAGAATGGCCCTATTGGGTCATACCAATGGTCCATCAAGCTCAGTAGCCCGTTCTCACGGTGGCCAATGCAGGTCACAGTACCTGGTGAAAACCCAAGGTATAGCAATATTCCATGCAAGCGGTGGCTTCCCCCATGTCCTTCTCAATAACAGACTGGACTTTTCCTCCAGGAACTTGTCCAAACGTTTCTTAAAACCAGCTACTCTATCTGCTCTTACCACATCCTCTGGCAACACGTTCCAGAGCTCTCTGAGTGAAAAAAAATTTCCTCCTATTGGTTTTAAAAGTATTCCCCTGTAACTTCATCGAGTGTCCCCTAGTCTTTGTAATTTTTGACGGAGTGAAAAATTGATCCTCTTGTACCCGTTCTACTCCACTCAGGATTTTGTAGACTTCAATCATATCTCCCCTCAGCCATCTCTTTTCCAAGCTGAAGAGCCCTATCCATTTTAGTCTTTCCTCATACGAGAGGAGTTCGATCCCCTTTACCATCTTGGTCACTCTTCTTTGAACCTTTTCTAGCACCACTATATCTTTCATGAGATAAGGAGACCAGAATTGAACGCAATACTCCAGATGAGGTCGCATCATGGAGCGATACAGGGCCATTATAACATTCTTAGTCTTATTAACCATCCCTTTTTTAATAATTCCTAGCATCCTGTTTGCTCTTTTGGCTGCCGCTGCACATGGGGCGGAAGGTTTCATCGCATTGTCTACAATGACACCCAGATCCTTTTCTTGGGCGCTAATCTCCAAGGTGGACCCTAGCATCCGGTAACTGTGATTCAGATTATTCTTCCCAATGTGCATCACTTTGCATTTGTCCACATTAAATTTCATCTGGCATTTGGACACCCAATCTTCAAATTTCCTAAGGTCCGCCTGCAAATTGACATTGAGACATCCAGGTCAGGATGTATAAATGTCTCCTAGTATTTTCTGATCTGAAGAAGTGTTACCTTTGAAAGCTGATCATAAAATGCATTGAGTTAGTCCAATAAAAAAGGTATTACCTTATTTCCTTTGTTTTTTTTTGGGGGGGTTTATATATTACCTTGGAAAGTGGACTAATATGGACACCACGCCATTTCATTACTAGTATATCCACCAATGTAGAGTCTTTTTTTAGAGCATGTGTGGAATGAACATTTATGTGCTGGCTACATGTGGAGGCAGCACTAACTTGAACATTTATTTTTTTCATCAATTAATTGTCAGTCCCGCCCCCAATTTCTTCCATTCATTTTTCATGTACACATAATATCTTATTAATTCATAATGGTAATCATAAAATTAAAAAACCCACAAAGCACACTATACGAAAATGTTAATTATCATTTATATTTAGAGGGGTTTCAAAGATGTCAAGGCAGATGACTTTAAAATATGCAATGTCACCTCAGTAACTATAGAAAAATAGACAAATATAGTGCAAAATATACACAGCAGATATAACTTCTCAAAACTGACACATTTGTCGAGTGGTGATATTCATGAGTGATTTCTTAAGTAGTGATACATTTGTTTGATTGGGCTCCATCTGAGCCGGTGTATGAGTGAGTGTACTTGTGTATTTGTGTGGCACATGTGTGAATGTTTAGCATTTTGCCAGTTAAGTATCCATCATTTATTATTTTTGCTTGGTGCCTCTGTGTGTGTGTTTGTGGTGCTTATAACTTATAGTTAGCGAGAAACTGCACTTGCATTCTAAACAGTGGGATCTGTATTTGTACTTTATATTTAGATTCCTCTTCGTATGTATAAGTGTTTATTTGGTGCTATAGACTGTATTTGCACTTTATGTTCTATTTTTGCCATATTTTTTGCACTTTATATATATTTTTGTGACATCTATTGACCAGGTATTTTTCATTATGGTGCTATAGGTTGCACTTGCACTTTATGTCTGTTTTTAGTCACACACTTTGCACTTTATGAAGCACCTTGCACCATTATTTATTAATTATTTATTGAGCATTTACGTATTTATCTTTCTCATTCGCACTTTACACACAGACTCTGTTACATCTCTCATATATTCTTTTATACGTATATTGTCACACCCCGGGCTCCTGTAAGGCGCAGCGAGCACCTGGGAATGTGACCGAAGCTGGAACCCGGCATGTCCCTTTTCACTAAGGGATCCTTCAGGTCTTTAAAACAGGCACATTCTAAACTTATCAGCATGCAAGGTATAAAGGCATCTTAGTCAGAAATGGCAAAGCAAAAATAAACTTTATTTCAACCACTGGTTGAATAAATCAAAAATATAGGCAACAGCCTTGTAGTTCAAGATGGACTGATATTGCATGAAATACAAAGGATCAAAATAATATAATCAGGCAGTTGAATCTGGGTCAGCACTGCCTTGTGTACAGTCCCCTGCTTCTGAACTTTAATCAGTCAAGAAATACAGTTCTATTCACCAGAGCAGTAATAATCAGATAAGTAATGCTTTTATCCAACAGTCCAGAACACATAAGAATCACAGCATTATTCAGAGTTCAAAATCAAGCAAACGTTTCCCTCTAAACGTTGCTGTAGCAATCAGGCACAGCTGTGCAGGACCATCGAGATTTCCCAGCTGAATCATCATACAGGAAATACATTCAAAAGGGTTTGTCAGAAAACACACACATTCCTGCTTTACAGAAAACCTCAAAAATGTGGCTTCCCAGGAGAGCTTCACTGGCTTCAAACGGGTAAGAGGCAAGCTTGCAGCATAAAGAAATTAAATCCCAATCTTAGGCTTACTGGGTCTCCATGGGTGTTGGCAGAGTGTCAGCTCCTACACAGCTTTCCTGCCCCTTCTGGCTGTACTCCAGTGTCCCAGACAGGAGGTAACTCATCTGCCTCAAGCATAGGACAGTCTGTGAGAGACTGCCTCCTCTCAGCTTCCCATTCTCCCGTCTCTCCTCTCTCCCCCTCATGTGTCCCCTGTGCCTCGTTATATCCTGTGGATAACCACTCCCCCTCTGAGAAGGTGGGGGGAAGGGTTTTCCACACACCGGCTTGCTTCCTGCTATTACAGGCAGGTTTCTCCCTAGCCCTGATTTTAACAGGCTGTTCAAACTGAATAAGCTTTCTGACAGTGGCAGGTCTGCATGGAGTGTAGGTTTTGTTTTTTTTCTCCTAATCTTATCCTGCCCTGTCTCTTCTACCTACATGTCAGAATCAGAGCAGAAGTCAGCTTCATCAATCAATTGGCAGGTCACCTGATCAGCCCTCCTGCATCTAGGTGCACTGTGAATACTCCTGATCACTGGGGCAAAACCCGGTACGGATTCGGGTTTGTTTTGGCCAAAACCCGAAACAGACCTGGTTTTGTCACAATATTCATAGTATTTATTATATTTATTGTTGTGTGTATATGTTCTCTCACAAGGTGTGTATTCAGGGACAGTATGTATGTGTTGCCCATCTAAACCCCTTTTCCTTGGTGTAAAAAAGTCTATTTAGTTTTGGGAGATGGTGTAATGCAGTTTGCATTTTCAGACACATATGGACTATATGATGTATGAGGCTATTCTCAATTAGACTGCGGTCTGGTGCTGGTCACCTCTTGAGATACTGCCCGAGCCAGAGGTTTACGTTCGTTTATGTACGAAGGGCTCATACTGATGTCCATTATTTATTTATTTATTTACTAATCTGTAGATTCGCCCCATCTCCTTAGACTTTTTCACCCCAAGGATCAGGTGAGTTAGCCAATTTCTTTGCACCCTAATTACTTTTTGGATTTTATTGGCTATGATCCAGTTAGGGTTTCTTATTAGTGACATTTTGATCACTAAATTTAAAATAAAATAATTTTTCCTACCTTTGTTGTCTGGTGATTTCATGAGTCTCTGGTTGCACTTCCTTCTGACTGTGCATCCTTTCTTTCATTTCTTTCTTTTTTTCTGTACTCAGGACCAACAATTGTCCCTTTCTATTCTCTCCTTCCTATGTCCTTAGTGCCCCCAGTGGCTCCTTCCTATGTTCTTAGTGCCCCCAGTGTCTCCTTCCTATGTCCTTAGTGCCCTCTGTGCCTCCAGCCTTTGTCCTACCCTGTCTCCCTAAGCCTACCTACCTGACTGCCGTGCCAAAGCCTGCCTACCTCCCTGCCGTGCTGATTCAACCCCCCTCCCCGGGTCCGTTGCAGCCACTGCTTCTTGCCATCTAGAAGCCTTCTTCCTGATGTCAATTCTGACATCGGAGAGGAAGTTCTGGGCCAGCCAATCGCGGCCTGGCTGGGCCGGAACTTCCTTTCTAACATCAGAATTGACGTTGGGAAGGGTCAAGAAGCAGTGGCTGCAGGAGATCGGGGGGGGGTTGGTGGCTAGATATTTGTAAAATTTTCTGGTGTAGAGAAGTAGATCTGGGTCAGGGGATGAAGGAAGATAACACCAATATCAGACTTTTTTTTTTTTCTCTCCTCTCCCAATCGTTTTCAATCTAAGGATCGGCTTGTCTTGGCTGAGCTTTCAGACAGAGATGTCGACATATCCCAGTTATGCTATATATAACACTGCAGTCAGCACTCCTCTCCCCCCCCTTCAATACAAACATACTGTGAATAACCAGTGACCCATTTCAGACCCCAGTAGTGCCCACGTCTCTGTACCCCTTCCCCAACACAATCACCTACATTATAGGAACATACAGTGGCAGGGAAGAAAGCCATATTCATTTGCACTTTGCTTTAAAATCAATCAGACACAGCACCAGGGAGTGCCATCCTTCTACCATGGCTCACATGAACAACAACAACGTTGTGAAGCATTGTCCCTTCAATTGCTGGTAGGGCTAGTCTCAGTTAGGGTGCTGGTCTTAGACCAGAGGGCCACTGCGTGAGCGGACTGTTGGGCATGATGGACCACTGGTCTGACTCAGCAGTGGCAATTCTTATGTTCTTATGTTACGATTTAAATGAATTATCTGTATCTTACACCCAATGAGATCTATGGTACGGGACCAGGAGCGAGGTCTGAACATCAAAACATAAGAGAAAGTGAGTGTATTCAAGATAAGAGTACGACCCTCTCCAGACCTCTCCTACAATAGGACTCCGAGACTAAAGCCAAACTAACACTACACAGAAGAAGGGTTTACAGCGAATGGGCTCTCTGGATGACAAATGCGGTGTGGGCAGTCAGATCTCTAATTTCTTCGGAACGGCTTTTATTATTCAGGCCATACATGAAAGATGACAAATTGCCCTTCCACCCCCGCCAGAGCCATCTCACTTGTTTGCGCATGCTGTTCATCACCCCCATGAAGCTGGCCCCAACTTCGTTTCTTCCTGCGCCGCAGATTTCTTCTCTGTCTTCTTCTTATTGGAAGACTTCTCCACCACCGACGCTGCCATTCTCCCAAGAATGGTGGTGCAGCTGGAGCTGGATGAAAAAGAAGACACGACGCCGTGGCAGGCCAGGAAAAGGAAGGGTTCACTCAATTACCAGTCCTTGGTGTCACCGCCATTCCACTTCTTAAAGCTACCGTACAAGCTCCGTTCTACGGGGCATTGTTACACGAGATGGGAATTCCAGACGCGTGCGGTGACGATACAGGTGGCTGTGGGGGTGGGGGAGGGGGAGGCTGAATCAGCGCTGGAGGGAGGGATGCTTTAGCGCGGCAGGGAGGGGTAGCAATCGCTGGTCCGTTGTCCCCATGCACAGCTTTGGGACGCTGTCCCTGAAAATGGGACATTTTGGCATCCCGAAGTGGTGGGTCGGGACAACGGGACGGTCGGTCCAATGACGGGACAGTCCTGTTGAAAACAGGACGTATGGTCACCTTAGGCAGCACCCATTTTGCAAATATACATGTTTGTCTGCCAGACCTGTGTTTTCCCCCAAGCTGTCAAAGAGCCAGTATTGCTTTCTGAGGGACAGGGACAAAAAGCTTTGAGAAATTAAGGGGTGACCTCCACTAATCCCTCCAGTAGAAAATGCTACACAAAATGAATATCTTTATAGGAGGGGTGGCTTGAAAATTCTCAGCCCAACCAAGAAGAGAATCATATGGAACCAAGAAACGTACAAGTTATTCCAAACTTTTCGTTTCAGTGATATGAAATGAAACGTGTCAGGAAAAGTATGGAATACCTTGTATGTTTCATGGCTCTACATGATTCTCTTCTTGGTTGGGCTGAGAACTTTTCAGCAGCAGATGTGAATCCTGATGTTTAACTCAGGGGATATAATTGTGCATTTATGGTCTGAGAAAGTGACCAAAGCCTTTGAGTTCACCTGAGGGGAAACTGCTGCCCATTTCCTGCCACTATGATTGCTTCTGTATCTGCTTCCCGCCCATCTGCACAGCTCCATGTCCAGCCCTGGCTCCTCCTCCCGCCCTAGCTATGAGCAGCAGGACCTGAGAGTGACGCCTTCTTTTCTCCCCTCCTCCAATTAGGGCTAGAGGGCTGACCCTGCAGCCATTTTCCCGCCCATCTGCACAGCAACATGTCCAGCCCTGGTTATGAGTAGCAGAAGGAGCTGAGAGTGACGCCTTCTTTTCTCCTCTCCCCCAATCAGAGTTAGAGGGCGGACCCTTCTATGACTCTCCCCGCCCAGGGACCATTCTGACCAATCAGCACTGAAAGCGATTGGAGACCGTGCGTCACTCAGCCCCCAGTGAGAACGAGTCTCTACCCAACAGGAAACCTCGTGTTTCGTTCTTTGTTCCTTTCGTTTGCAGATAAACCGAAGATCTCCAGCTCCATATCACAGTTTCTGCCTTTCTCTCCCTCACTCCAGCGCTGCAAGAGGCCAGAAAAAGAGCCTCCAGGTCTTGAAAATGCCTGCAGGAGCTTCTGCGCAGGTAGGAGACTGGCCCTAACATCCTGCCCCTGCTGCACTTTTCTCATCTGGGATCCTAAGCAGTCCTGGGGCTGGACACTGGCACTTTGGGCCTCTTGTCTAGTTGCTCTGCTCCTTTTCTGGGACACAAATCTCTCTTCAAATAAATATCACCCTACTCTGAGCCTGTGTTATGTGACACTGAATTATATACTCACAAAAATATGTTCTTCTGCTCTGCTGAGCCCCAGTCCTGGGGGGATCTGAAATGTAACCCCATTATGGGACAGTGTCTTATGCAAACTTTTCCCTAACCCAATGGGCACCAGCATTGGGAGATCTGGAGGTCTGTGCAATGCTGAAGATTCTGAGTGTGTTTCCGCTTTGTATTTCAGATGCCTGTAAAGTTTGAGGACATCGCTGTCTCTTTCTCCCAGGAGGAGTGGGAGTATTTAAATGAAGAGCAGAAGGAGCTCTACAGGGAGGTGATGAAGGAGAATTATCAGACCCTGATCTCACTGGGTAAGGGATGATATTACATTTTTTTAAAATCAGTAATGAGACATCATTATAAAGCCAAAAAGCAAATGCAGAAAGATGAAAAAAATCACACAGCAAAAAAATTTGTTATGGTAATGCTCAAAAATAATGTTATGTAGAAGCACCGGCACACTCAGTTGATCACATCAGTGAAAAAACAGCAATTGACAGTCTCCCTTCATAAATTGGTACCTATCAGTCACAGATGCTTAGACTACATAAATAATGGAAATACTTTCAAACCCAACTTTATCCATATTCACAGATAATGCTATGTTAATCATTTTTTTCTGTTTTGCTTTTCAGAATCTTAAAGGCAGTGATTCCTAATTTAAACTTGATTCTTTCGATTATGGGCAGCCAGAAGCCTATTGGCTTCTAATATCAAAAAGCATAGCACATGATTTATCATATCTCAGATAGTGAGGGGAAAATCTTGTCCTTATCAAAGTTTATTGGAAAGGCTGGTTTAGCCTATTATAAAAGGGTGTATAGGGCAGAGGACACGACGACATCCGAGTTTGAGATGAGACTGTTTTTTAGCTCAGAAGGGAAACACTCACAGCTCTCTCTCCTGATTACACAACTAGAGGTAGAATAAGTCGGAGAGCCTTCATGTAGGCACCTCTCCAGAATTGGACGGCTTTACTAATGGCCCTTACAAGAGCTTCTAGCCCCTTTACTAATCAAGGCGTTCAATCGCTTGAAGACAGCTTCAGTATTACCTGACACCAGGCATTGGGCAGTAGTAACACTAATCCTTAAACTAGGTCATACGTGCAGACTTTACCTAAATATACTATCCTCACCCGATACGAGGACTTTCAGAGCCCTGGCCTAGGTTTGAATTGGGGGAAAGTATCAAAAGGTCTGTTTCCTTGCATTAGCAACTGTGAGATAAGCAGACCAGAATTGAACACAATACTCCAGATGAGGGCAAACCATGGAGCAATACAGAGGCATTATAACATTCTTAGTCTTGTAACCATCTCTTTTTTTTTTCAATAATTCCTAGCATCTTGTTTGCTTTTTTGGTCGCTGCCACACATTGGGCAGAAGATTTAATCGTATTGTCTACGATGACACCCAGATCCTTTTCTTGGGCGCTAATCCCCAAGGTGGATCCTAGCATCCGGTAACTGTGATTCAGGTTATTCTTCCCAATGTGCATCACTTTGCATTTGTTCACATTAAATTTCATCTGCCTCTTGGACGCCCAGTCTTCCAATTTTATAAAGTCTGCCTGCAATTTTTCACAATCCGCATGCATTTAACAACTTTGAACAGTTTAGTGTCATCTGTAAATTTAATCATCTCACTTGTTGTTCCAGTTTCCAGATCATTTATAAATAAGTTAAATAGCACCAGTCTCGGTACCAACCCCTGCGGCACTCCACTGTTACGCTCCTCCATTGAGAAAAATTACCAATTAACCCTACCCTCTGTTTTTGATCCGATAACCAATTCCTAATCCACAACTGAACTTTGCCACCTATCCCATGACTTTTTAATTTTCTCAGGAGCCTCTCATGAGAAACTTTGTCAAAAGCTTTCTGAAAATCTAAATACACTACATCAACCGGCTCACCTTTATCCACATGTTTATTTATATCTTCACAGAAGTCAAGCAAGTTGGTGAGACAAGATCTCCTTCGGCTGAACCTATGCTGACTCTGTCTCACTCAAGTCAAGCTTACCAGCCTTTAATCTCCCGGATCTTTAAGTCTGTCCCCAAATGCCTTATCATGAAGACCACACACCATTTTAGTAGCCTTCCTCTGGACCAATTCCATCCTTTTTATATCTTTTTGAAGGTGTGGCCTGCAGAATTGTACACAATATTCTAAATGAGGTCTCACCCCAGAGTCTTATACAGAGGCATCAATACCTCTGTTTTCCTACTGGCCATTCCTCTCCCTATGCAATCTAGCATCCTTCTAGCTTTTGCTGTCACCTTTTCAACCTGTTTGGCCACCTTAAGATCATCACATACAATCACACCCAAGTCCCGCTCTTCTGTCATTCACATAAGTTCTTTACCCCCTAAACACCACTGAAACGGGAAAACAGAGGCCTTGGTGGAATATAATTTTATCATCTAAATGTTGTGGTGACCCCAAAAGTAACATTTTAAAGGTCAGTGATGAGGTCTTGGCAGCAATCACGATGCCAGGCTGAATGGATCTTTGAATGAAGGGCTGGACTAAAATGATCATCAAATCTACTTTGCTAAATCCTACTAAAATAAACACTTCACCTCTGATTTCACTTTGCTTCTTTTTATTTGTTATTTTAATGCTCAATACCCAGTGTTTGTATTCGGTATTCAACCAAATAGTTTTCATTATTTGTATTCTACCGAATATTAAAATATGTTTTTCACTGCAACTCTAAATGTACAATTTTAACAAAATAAATCCAAGCAACATTTCTAACATGAGCTTGCAAGCAAAGAATGAAATCAACACAAATTCCCAGAATTTTGGACTTACTCCAGAACAGATCACCGTTAAAAAATATTATTTGAGGTGGTCGGTACATTCAAAGCACTCTTATAACCTATTCACCAACACCTACTGGAACAAATATCTCAAATGGAGTGACGGATTAAAAGTCAAGATATTTCAGTCTACACCTAGGGCTCCTTTTACTAATTTGTGTTAGCGTTTTTAGCGCACGTTAAACCTGCGCTATGCGGCTAGAACTAACGCCAGCTCAATGCTGGCGTTAGTGTCTAGCGCGTGTGGTAATATAGCGCGCGCTATTCTGTGCATTAATGCCCTAACGTGGCTTAGTAAAAGGAGCCTAGTTTTGGATAAATCTTTATACTCCTAAAGTGAAGTTGATGGACTTCATGCGTCATCTAGATTGGATTTTTGATAGTGCTGGGGAGGAGCATGTTGTCATGGTACATATGGGTACCAGTGACATAGGAAAATGTGGGAGCAGCGGCGCCCAGATTGATTGGCGCCCATGCTCTCTTCTTCACCTTCTAATCCCATCTGCTCCTTTGCCCCTCCTTCCTTGCACACTCGCACCCCTTTCCTGTAGGGTGATTGGCACCCCCTCCCCTTCTCTCTTTTCCACCCTCCCACCCCATCTGCACCTTCCCCTTCTGCCGCACACACACGCACCCTTTCTCTTCCCTCACATCTTGTTAACGTTCGGGGTGTGAGCAGCAAACCCAGCCTGCTGCTCGCACCAGCGATGGCTCTTCCTCTGATGTCACACCGAACGTTAAAGAAATACGGGGGAAGGGAAGGGGCGTGCACAGTAGTGGGGGTGTGGGAGAAGCAGAGAGGAGAATGGGTGCTGACGCCCCTATCAAGATGGCAACTGGGGCAGGGCGGCCCCCCCCCCATTATCATGTCACTGTGTAGGAGGGATGTTTTGGAAACCAAATTTAAGTTCTTAGTTAGAAAGCTCACATCCTGAACCTGGAGGGACAGGCAGAGCTCCAGAGTCTCAATGCATGGTTGAAGCAATGGTTCAGGGAGGAGGGATCTAGATTTGTTAGGAACTGGATGACCTTGTGGGAAAGGGGGAGTCTATGCTGCCAAAGATGGGCTCCACCTTAACCAGAGTGAAGCCAGTTTGCTGCCATCAACATTTAAAGAGGAGATAGAACAGCTTTTAAATTAGAAACTGGGCAAGGCTTACTGTCACGCAAAAGTTTGTTGTTCCGAACAAGATATCTTTAAAAGATATCACGATAATAAGGAAGACAGGACATCCTGTTAGCGAGGCTCCAATAGAGACCACAGCAGACCAGGTGTGACTAATTTTAAAGTTTGCAAATTATCCATGTCAACTGCTGAGCAAGTTGTAAATAGAAATGACATTTTTTGAAATGTTTGTAAGCAAATGCCAGAAGTCTAAGAAATAAGATAGGAGAGTTAGAATATATTGCATAGAACGAAATGATAGATATGATAGGCATCTCTGAGACTTGTAGAAGGAAGATAACCAATGGGACACTGAGATAAAAGGGTAAAAATTATATCACAGTGATAGGGTGGATCAAATTGTTGGAGGTATATTAAGGAAGACCTTGAATCATGCCAGAGCTCGAGGTCACGATGGGATCTATCTCACCATCTCGATCCCTGTCCCCATTGGACCCAGAGGCCTCGACCTCATCCAGTCCATCAAGAGGCCCGGCGACAGCAGACCAACTGTCCTTCTCCTCATTCCTTCGGCAGATGGCTGATGACATGGACATCCCCCTGGATACAAGGTCCAAATTTTTGAAGGAATACCTGGAGACTATGCGCCTCCCTCAACCACCTGCTGAGTCCCTTAAGCTTCCCTTACACAAGCTCCTGGACCAGACCTTCCCTTGATGCCTCGAGACACTTTATTCCATCCCTGCTGTGCTGAGTAAATTGGACACCAGGTACCACACGGTCCATCATAAAGAGTTTGACGTCTCTCAGCTCTCCCACCAGTCCTCATTGAAGTAGGCCCACCCCTCCCAGGTCTACGCTAGAGAATGACACGGGGAAAAAATCTGTCCCCGTCACCGCCCCGTCACCGGCCCACCATCCTCTGCACCGCCCCGTCACCGCCGTTCCCTTCACCGCCCCGTCACCGTCACCGCCATCCCTTTCACCGCCCCGTCACCGCCACTGCCATCCCATTCACCGCCCCGTCACCGTCCCCGCTGCATCCATATAAGCCTTAGTACTGTAATATTTAGCTTATTCCTTTCTTATAAATCAAAGTTCCTGCTGCTGAACTAGAGAAAGAGATGTTCAGCTGGCAGGGCTTTGTTTATAAATTTTTATCAACACAACTAATATACTATTTTATCCTAAAGCAAAAAATAAATAAATAAATATAATTTTTTTTTCTACCTTTGTTGTCTGGTTTCTGCTTTCCACATCTTCTCATTGAATTCCTTCCATCCACTGTGTGTCTTCTCTCTGCGTCTTCCATTTGCTATTACTGTGCCTCTCCCTTAAACCCCCCCCCCCCAATTGGTCTAGCACCCATCTTCTTCCCTCCGCTCTCGCATAGTCTGGCATCTGTCTTCTTCCCACTCTGTCTTCCACATTTCCCTTGGGGGTCTGTTGCTCTCCACCCTCCTTCATTGTCTGTTCTATTCCTTTCCACCACCACCCTTCCCTCCCTCCTTTACCATCTGTTCCTTTCTACCACCCTTCAGCTCCTCTCGCGTGGCCTATCTATCTACCTTCCTCCCTCTTATTTTCATGGCACGTTACAATGTAATTTGTGCAAGCCACTGGAGCCTGCGAGCTCGGTCCCTGTCCCATCCCCACAAACCATCTCGCTTCTGTGCTCCTATTTTCCCCATTTCTAATATCTCCCCTATGTATCTGCCATTGCCCCCCCCCTGTGTCCATATACCATCCCCATGGCATGTCCCCTTTATGTCTCTGTCCCTATGCCCCATGCACATAATTTCCCCTCTTTCTGTTACCTTCCTGTGTCCAGATTTCCCCTATCTTCCTCTTCCATACCAGTGTTTCTCTTCTTTTCAACCCCATCTAGCTTTTTTCCCTCTTTCTTCCCCCCCCCCCTGCTTCTAGCATCTGGCTCACCTGCCAGTCCTTCCCTTTCTTTCCTGCTGTGGGTTTTTCTTTCCGACTTCATCCCCTTGGCCCAGAATCCTTTTCCCTTTCACTCCCTCCTTCCAATTTGAGCCGGGAACACTAGCGATCGCACGGTCCCCGCAGCCACTACCTGCCTGCCCAATCGATCCTAGTGTTTAGCCAGCTCTCTCCTTTCTCCTCACCTTAGTTTATAGGTTTTCTTTTTCGGCGACCTGCACGCTTTCCCAAAGAGCCGCGCACGCGCGGCTGCTCAGTGTTCATTCTTCTGCTCTGCTGCAACTTCCTGTTTCCGGTTGCGTCAGAGCAGAAGATCGAAACTGAGCAGCAGCGGGAGCGAGGCTCTCTGATAGTGTGCGGGTCGCCGAAAAAGAAAATCTACAAACTAAGGTGAGGAGAAGGGAGAGAGCTGGCTAAACACTAGAATCGATTGGGCAGGCGGGTGTGAGCTGCGGGGACCGCGCGATCCTTCATGCCTCACTGTGGGGACAAGACCATTCACCGCCCCGCGGACGGTGAATGGCCTTGTCCCCGTCGCCGCAGCGACTGCTAGTTTTCTTCCCCGTTTTCGGCGGGTGACCCGCGGCTAAAATGCGGTGGCCGCGGGTAAACCGCCACCGTGTCATTCTCTAGTCTACACCGCTGTCCCGCCTGGCAGAGAGGGGAAAACCATGGACCGATTCAGCAGGGGAGTTTACCAGAACTCCATGATGGCCTCGAGAGTTCTGAACTACAACTTCCACTTCACAACATCCTCCTGTCTGTGTTCCAGAAGTTAGGCCCTAGGTGGACCCGAGGGCACAATTCGAGTACCAAGAGGCGCTGGCCTCGCTATCCCAGCTCTGGGTACAGTTGATGCAGTCCTACGACGCCTTTGAGCTCGTGGCTCTGGCAACAGCATGTTCAGTAGCCATGCGACGATTAGCATGGCTGAGGACCATCGACATGGACCCCAACCTCCAGGTCAGGCTTGCAAACATCCCATGCGCTGGCACCGACCTATTCGACGAGTCCGTCGAGGCAGTGACCAAGAAGCTCTCAGACCATGAGAAATCCTTCCAGTCCATCTTACGTCCGAAGCCCAGGCCTGCTCCTCCTTGTCAATCACGCCCTCCGTTGATATACCAGCGGCGTTATCCTCCAAAACAGGCTCCCCCCCAGCAGACAGCCTGAGAAGGGACAGCACCCGCAGAAACACCAGCATAAGCCTCAACCATCTACTGCACCTAAGGCCCCTCAGACCTTTTGACTGTCTCAAAGAGGACATAACCTCCATCGTTTTGCCCTTCTCAATAAATCCATCCATCGTAGGTCGTCTCCATCTTTTTTACCACCGATGGACGACTATCACCATAGACCTCTGGGTCCTTTCCATTGTAAAGGAAGGATATTCTCTTCAGTTCCACCAAGTTCCTCTGGAGTACCCTCCAAGAGAGTATCCTTCCAACTTGACCCAGACCGCCCTTCTTCTTTAGGAAGCCCAGGCCTTGTTACAGCTGGGGACTGTCGAACTGGTCCCCCGGGACCAACAGAACAAGGGGTTTTACTCCCGATACTTCCTTGAACCGAAAAAGATGGGCGATCTGTGACCCATTTTGGACCTCAGGGTTCTCAACAAGTTTCTGGTCAAAGAAAAGTTTTGCATGTTGACCCTGGCATCACTGTATCCCCTTCTCGAGCAGAATGACTGGTTATGCTCTCTGGATCTCAAGGAGGCCTACACCAATATTCCAATTCATCCGGCCTCCTGTCAATATCTCAGATTCAGGGAGGGACACCTTCATCTAAAATACCGAGTGCTCCCCTTCGGCCTGGCCTCGTCACCCAGAGTCTTCACCAAATGCCTGGTTGTGGTGGCCGCAGCACTCAGGAACCATGGCCTCCAGGTGTTTCCTTACCTTGACGACTGGCTCATCAAGGACTCCACATCTCAGGGAGTCGCTCTCGCGACCCAGAAGACAATTTGGTTATTGCAACATCTGGGATTCGAGATCAACTTCCCAAAATCCCATCTGCAACCCTCCCAGACTCTTCCCTTCATTGGAGCGATTCTGGATACTACCCAACTCAGAGCGTTCCTCCCTCCTCCAGGCAGGGATGCTCTCCTTCACCTCTGCCACTCAGTGTCCTCTCGCCCGTCCATCTCGGCGAGACAAATGATGGTCCTGCTAGGCCACATGGCCTCTACAGTTCAAGTGGTTCCGTTTGCCAGACTTCACCTCAGGATCCCTCAATGGACCCTGGCTTCCCAGTATCCCAAACGTCCGACCCTCTGACTCATCTCATCCGGGTCACTCCTGCTTTGCAACAGTCTCTTCACTGGTGGATGCTCTCCTCCAATCTATCCAGAGGTTTGTTGTTCCACACCCCCCACCATCAGAAAGTCCTCACGACCGACTCGTCGACTTATGCTTGTGGGGCTCACCTGGACTGCCTCCATACCCAGGGGCACTGGACCAGCATGGACCGTCAGTGCCACATCAATCTGGAACTCAGGGCGATCTCAAATTCTCTCCAGACCTTTCAACATCTCCTTCGCGACCAGGTTGTCCTCATTCGCACAGACAACCAGGTCGCCATGTACTATGTGAACAAGCAGGGAGGCACGGGATCGGGCTCCCTCTGCCAGGAAGCTCTGAAGGTGTGGGACTGGGCGACTCGCAACAACAGTTTCCTCAGAGCAGTCTACATTCAGGGGGCGGACAATGCCTTAGCAGACAGCTTGAGCCGTCATCTGCAACCTCACAAGTGGACTTTCAACTCCACGCCCCTTCGTCACATCTTCTCTCTGTGGGGGACGCCTCAGATAGACCTCTTTGCAGCCCCCCACAACTTCAAACTGCCTCAGTTCTGCTCCAGGATCTACACCCCCCAGTGCCTCGAGGCAGATGCATTCCTTCTGGACTGGACGAATCTCTTTCTATATGCGTTTCCTCCGTTTCCTCTCATTCAAAAGACTCTGGTCAAGCTGAAGTCAGCCCATGCCACCATGATCCTGATTGCCCCACGGTGGCCCAGAAAACCTTGGTACTCCCTTCTACTTCAACTCAGCAGCAGGGAGCCATACCTTCTACCAGTTTTTCCATCTCTGCTTACACAGCATCAGGGATCTCTGCTTCACGCCAACCTGCAGTCTCTACACCTGACAGCTTGGTTCCTCTCAACGTAACCCCTCTACAGTTTTCACAACCTGTGAGGGATGTACTGGAAGCTTCACGGAAGCCTGCTAGTAGGCAATGCTACCACCAAAAATGGACTAGATTCTCTGTTTGGTGTGTTTCTCAGCACCAGGAGCCCCAACACTCCCCCTTGTCTTCGGTTTTGGACTATCTTTTGCACCTGTCTCATTCTGGCCTCAAGTCTTCTTCCATACGAGTCCACCTCAGTGCAATTGCTGCTTTCCATCAGCCTCTTCAAGGGAAACCCCTCTCTGCTCACCCTGTGTTGTCCAGATTCATGAAAGGACTTTTCCATGTTAATCCTCCCCTCAAACCTCCAGTGATTTGGGATCTCAATGTTGTTCTTTCTCAGCTTATGAAACCTCCATTTGAGCCTCTTCACAAGGCTCATCTGATGAATCTCACTTGGAAAGCGGTGTTCCTCATTGGCCTCACTTCCACTCGCCAAGTAAGTAAGCTACAAGCCTTGGTTGCGGACCCACCTTTCACAGTATTCCATCATGACAAGGTGGTTCTCCGCACTCATCCGAAATTCCTTCCTAAAGTTGTCTCAGAATTTCATCTCAGTTAATCCATTGTTCTTCCAGTGTTCTTCCCGAAGCCACATTTTCACCCTGGAGAATCTGCTCTTCATACTCTGGACTGTAAGCATGCTTTGGCTTTCTACCTAGAACGCACCAAACCTCACAGAACTGCTCCTCAACTTTTCACCTCCTTCGATCCGAACAAGTTGGGACGTCCCGTGTCTAAGCGCACCATCTCCAACTGGATGGTGGCTTGCATCTCATTTTGCTATGCCCAGGCTGGATTGCCCCTTGACAAAAAAATCACAGCCCATAAGGTCAGAGCTATGGCAGCTTCTGAAGCTTTCTTCAGATCGACACCGATTGAGGAGATTTGTAAAGCTGCCACTTGGTCCTCGGTTCATACCTTCACCTCTCACTATTGCCTGGATACTTTCTCCAGACGGGATGGACAGTTTGGCCAAACAGTATTACAAAATTTATTCTCCTAAGTTGCCAACTCTTCCACCATCCCACTATGGTTAGCTTGGAGGTCACCCATTAGTGAGAATACCTGCCTGTTTGTCCTGGGATAAAGCAATGTTACTTACCGTAACAGTTGTTATCCAGGGACAGCAGACAGCTATTCTCACGTCCCACCCACCTCCCCTGGGTTGGCTTCTCTGCTAGCTATCTGAACTGAGGAGACGCGCGCTTGCGCGGTGCGAGCAACTTGAAACTTCGAGTTTTCTTCAAAGAAGCGTCCGCATCGGGGCTCCGTTGGATCACATCACCCATTAGTGAGAATAGCTGCCTGCTGTCCCTGGATAACAATTGTTACGATAAGTAACATTGCTTTCTGGGACATAGGAAATTCATTTTTCCTTCCTGCTCACTCTGTGTTCATATTGGTCTGAACATTATCTGGGCGTTTATTTCATCTTATTCCAGATGTTCTGGATTAGATGGAGACCTGCTTGTTATATAAAGGATAAGGAAGCTCACACATATTGAAATAAGCCTGATCTCAATATACAACACTATCAAGATGATGAATAAAGAGGGTTTATGTGATTTTACTGAGATTTGCAGGGTCTAAAAGTTTGAGTGTTTTTGTATTTTGAAGTTGGTGAAATCTTTTAGGCTGGAAATTGTGTTAAGTCTTGAATTTCAGGGAATCCAATAATACAGTACTCTCCGTTCCAGGAACCCTCGTGAAAGTTGAAAAATCATGAATATGGTTTTTAGGCAGGGGAGACAAGAGAGGCAGGAGAAGGCAGCCGGAGCGCTGGCGAATGAAGGGAATCCAATAATACAGTACTCTCCTGATATTCGCGGGAAGTTCCGTTCCAGGAACCCTCGTGAAAGTTGAAAAATCATGAATATGGTTTTTAGGCAGGGGAGACAAGAGAGGCAGGAGAAGGCAACCGGAGCGCTGGCGAATGAAGGAAATCACTCACCGTGTGCTCCGACCGCCTCGTTCTATACTAAAGTCGGGCCTCACCAATCGAGCTGCTTTGACACGCAGCTCCTGATTGGTGAGGCCCAACTTTAGTACAGGAAGAGACGGTCGGAGCATACAGCAAGTGATTTCCTTCACTTGCCAGCACTCCAGCTGCCCTCTCCTGCCTCCCCTTCACGGTCAGGAAATACCGTGAATGACCGTGGACCATGAATTCACGGGGGAGTACTGTATATACTTTTGGGAGACCTAAATCAAAATGTTCTTTCCCTAGGAACAGGCAGTCTTCCCGTCACTCCTGATATTATATCCCACATTGAATGGGGGGAAGAGCCGTACATCAGGGAAGAGCCAGGATCAGAGGAAAGAGAACCTGGGAGAAGCAGCTGCTCAGGTGAGTGCAGTAATAAGGGGGACGGGGTAAAACTGCTGAGATGAGGGGGGGAGTTGTAATCTTAATTTCCAAACCTGGCTCATCTTCATCGGAGCGTGCTAGAGATACTCGGGTCTTTATATATGGGGCAAAGGTCTGTTTTATGTGAAAATATATTTGAGTTCTATTTATTCAATCCATAAATCACATATTATATTACATGCTGCAAACCCCTCCCAGAAAACCCACATTAAAGGCTATAAACTGTGTATTCTACAAGTGATGCTATTTCCCCTTTACCAACCAACTAACAAAACTAGGGTCACCCATGTTGTTCCTTCACGGTAACCCCTACTTCTAGTACAGGAAACTGAAAGAAGACAGTCACATCCCCCATCTTGCTCAGTCACAAATTTAACAAATAGCTGTGGAGGTTTGTCCCATACTGGCATCCTGATTTGTTGAAATGTCCTCCACACCCTGGAAGTTTGAAACCAACTGCTCGTAATGGTAACCTCTTCATCAAAACCACATAGAAACAGGTTCATATTCTCCTCCAAAGTCTTTTTATCTATACTGTAGGGTGCCTCCTATGGGGGTCAGAAGCAGGAGGCTCTAACCCTTACATTCATGTAACTTACCAGTCTGGCAATAAGGAAACACTAAAGAGGACACAAGACACACAATCAGAAGGCTCAAGAGACATAAGAACATAAGCAATGCCTCTGCTGGGTCAGACCTGAGGTCCATCATGCCCAGCAGTCCGCTCACGCGGTGGCCCAACAGGTCCAGGACCTGTGCAGTAATCCTCTATTTATACCCCTCTATCCCATTTTCCAGCAGGAAATTGTCCAATCCTTTCTTAAACCCCTGTACTGTACTCTGCCCTATTACTCCCTCTGGAAGCGCATTCCAGGTGTCCACCACTCGTTGGGTAAAGAAGAACTTCCTAGCATTCGTTTTAAATCTGTCCCCTTTCAACTTTTCCAAGTGTCCTCTTGTTCTTTTATTTTTCGAAAGTTTGAAGAATCTGTCCTTCTCTACTCTCTCTATGCCCTTCATGATCTTGTAAGTCTCTATCATATCCCCTCTAAGTCTCCTCTTCTCCAGGGAAAAGAGACCCAGTTTCTCCAATCTCTCAGCGTATGAGAGGTTTTCCATCCCTTTTATCAAGCGTGTCGCTCTCCTCTGAACCCTCTCGAGTAACGCCATATCCTTCCTAAGGTACGGAGACCAATATTGGACGCAGTATTCCAGATGCGGGCGCACCATCGCCCGATACAATGGCAGGATAACTTCTTTTGTCCTTGTTGTAATACCCTTCTTGATTATGCCTAGCATTCTATTTGCTTTCTTAGCGGCTGTTGCGCACTGTGCCGTCGGCTTCATTGTCATGTCCACCATTACCCCCAAGTCCCTTTCTTGGTTGCTCTCATTCAATAATATCCCTCCCATCGTATAGTTGTACCTCGGGTTTCTGTTTCCAACATGCAATACTTTACATTTCTCAACGTTGAACTTCATCTGCCATCTCGCCGCCCATTCCCCCAATTTGTTCAAGTCCCTTTGCAATTCTTCGCATTCCTCTTTAGTCCCAGCTCCACTAAATAGTTTTGTATCGTCCGCAAATTTTATTATCTCACACTTCGTGCCTGTTTCTAGATCATTTATGAATATATTAAATAGCAGCGGCCCGAGCACTGAGCCCTGCGGAACACCACTCGTGACCCCCATCTAGTCCGAGTAGTGGCCCTTCACCCCTACCCTCTGTTTCCTACCCGCCAACCAGTTTCTGATCCATCTATGTACGTCTCCGTCCACTCCATGGTTCTTCAGTTTCCAGAGTAGACGTTCGTGAGGCACCTTGTCAAAGGCTTTTTGGAAATCAAGGTATATGATGTCTATGGGGTCTCCTCTGTCCATCTGTTTGTTAATTCCTTCGAAGAAGTGCAATAAGTTCGTTAGGCACGATCTCCCCCTGCAGAAACCATGTTGGGTTGTTTTCAAAAGTTTGTTTCTTTCCAGATGTTCATCGATGTGTTCTTTAATCAGTGCTTCCGTCAGTTTCCCCGGAACCGAGGTCAAACTCACTGGTCTGTAGTTTCCCGGGTCACCTCTTGATCCCTTTTTAAAGATGGGCGTGACATTGGCTATCTTCCAATCCTCCGGGATCATGCCTGTTTTCAAGGATAGGTTGCAAATTTGCTGCAGTAGTTCCGCTATCTCCTCCTTTAATTCCTTCAGAACCCTGGGATGGATTCTGTCCGGACCCGGGGATTTGTCAGTTTTAAGTTTTTCTATCTGCCTGTGTACATCATCAAGGCTCACTTCCATTGATGTTAATTTTTCTGCTTGATTTCCATTGAAGATTTGTTCAGGTTCCGGTATGTTGGTTGTGTCTTCGTTTGTAAATACAGACGAGAAGAACATGTTGAGTCTTTCTGCGACTTCTTTCTCCTCCTTCACCGCTCCCTTCCTGCCTCCTTCGTCCAGCGGTCCTACCTCCTCCCTAGCTGGCTGTTTCCCTTTAACATATCTGAAGAACGGTTTGAAATTTCGTGCCTCCCTGGCTAGCCTCTCTTCATACTCTCTTTTGGCTTTTCGAACCACACGGTGACATTCTTTTTCATACTTCCTGTGCTCCTTCTGGTTCCCTTCAGTTTTTGTCCTTTTTCCATTCCCTGAATGAATTTTTCTTATTGCCTATCGCTTCCTTCACTATTTTAGTCATCCATACTGGGTCTTTTGTTCGACCCTTTTTGCACCCCTTTCTGAATCTGGGGATGTGCAGATTTTGTGCCTCACTCACTGTGTCTTTGAAAAAAGACCAGGCATGTTCTACTATTTGCCATTTTTTGGAAGTGTTCCTAAGTTTCTTCCTTACCATTTCCCTCATTGCTTCATAGTTTCCTTTCCTGAAGTTGAAAGATGTCGCTATGGTTCTCTTTCCGTTCGGTATGCCTACTTCAACCTTGAACTTGATCATATTATGATCACTGTTTCCCAACGGTCCCACTACTTCCACTTCCTTTGCAGGTCCCCTTAGTCCATTTAGGATTAAATCCAGAGTGGCATTTCCTCTCGTCGGTTCTCTAACAAGCTGCTCCATGAAGCAATCTTGTATAGCCTCCAGGAATTCTGTCTCCCTAGCGCATCTTGAGCTTCCAAGACTCCAGTCTATCCCAGGATAGTTGAAGTCTCCCATAACAACTGTGTAACCGCTTTTGCATTCTCGCTTCATCTCGGCATCCATTTCTTTATCACTATCTCCGGTTTGCCCGGGTGGGCGATAGTATAGGCCCATCTTTATTTCATGCCCTTTCCTACCCGGTATTTTAACCCATAGCGATTCCAGTTTGTTGATCATCTCCGCTGTGTCCATTCTTGTCAATTGTATGCTTTCTTTTACGTATAGGGCTATTCCTCCTCCTTTCTGACCTGACCTATCCCGGCGATAGAGCTTGTACCCCGGCAGTGCTGTATCCCATTTGTTTTCCTCATTCCACCACGTTTCAGAGATTCCAATGATGTCTATGTCCTCTGCATTGGCCATGGCTTCTAGCTCCCCCATTTTGTTTCTTAAACTCCTTGCATTAGTATATATGCAGTTTAGATCCTGGCATTTTGTCGTCTTCATTTCTTTTCCCTGTGCTTCAGTCTTTGGTGTCTTCTCTTTTGCTACAATCTTTCTAACCTCCTCTTCTGGGTTAGTTGACTCCTGTAATTTGTCTCTTGTTTCTTCCCTGCCTTTTTTCCCCTCAGTATCTTCACGGGCTACCTTCTTCCGAATCATCGACGCTAGGTCGACTGTCGGCTTTCCCCTTTCTCTTAGTTTAAAGCCTGTTCTATTCCTCTCTTGATGTTGTTTGCTAGAAGTCTTGTTCCCGCCGCGCTCAGGTGCAGTCCATCTCTCCTGTAGAGCTTGCTCTTGCCCCAGAACGTTGTCCAGTTTCTCACGAAGAGGAATCCTTCTTCCTCACACCATCTCCTCATCCACGCATTTATTGATTGTAGTTCTTCCTGCCTTTTCACATCTGCCCTCGGTACCGGTAGGATCTCTGAGAATACTATCTTCTGGGCCCTCATCTTCAGCTTCCTTCCCAGAATCTTGAACTGTTCTATCAGCGTGCCTCTTCTGTAGTCTCTCCTGCTGACATCATTCGTCCCAATGTGGATCATTACTGCGGTCTCTTCCGTCTCCGCTCCATCCAGGATCATCCCAATTTTGTCCACGATGTCCTTGGTTCTCGCTCCTGGGAGGCAGGTCACCAGTCGAACCTCTCTCCCTCCTGCTATGTGGCTGTCCACATGCCTCAGTATCGAGTCTCCCACCAGGATCGTTGACTTTCCCTTCTTCAATTTTCGTTTCGGTCTCAGGTCAATGTCCTCAGCGTGCTTCACTCTCTCTTCTTATGGGCATCGACTAGCCAATTCTTCCCCCTCGTGCGGTATTCTTCTGTGAGTGTCTTCTATGAGGTCACCTGCTTCTTGCTCCCCCTTCCAAGTTGGTGTTGGTGTAACTTCATCTCTCCTCTGGAGTTCGTTCTCTTCCACCCTCCTCCTGTATGCTTCCTCAATGAATTCCTCAAGTTCCCTGACTTCCTTCTCGATGTGTCTCTCACTCTTGAAGTCTTCAAATACCCTGGTAGGGTCCTCTGTGGTGTGCATTCCTTCTAGCTCCTGTATCTTGTCCTCAAGTCGCTTGACTTCTTTCCTCAAGCTTTTCAGCTCCTGACACCGACTGCATACGTATGACTGTCTCCCCGAGGGGAGGTAGTCATACATATGACAGTCCGCGCAGAACACTGGAAAGCTCATCTTCTGGTTACCTTCTGCTTCCATCGGGGTTACTACTTTAAGAAAACAGTTAAGTTTACGTGTTCCTTCTGTGCCTGCTGCCTTTGCACAACCTTGCCTAACTTTTGCTTGTGTGTGGTTGTTCCTTCTATATCTGCTTTTTGCCTTGATGCCTTCTTGTGTGTGCTGTCCTTTCTCTTCCTTACCTTACTGCTGCTTGAATGTGTTAGTCCCTTCTGCTCCTGCTTATTCTTACCTTCTGTGCTTGCCGCTTCTTTACCTTTCAGTCCTTCCCTGTGCTCTTGGGTGTAGTGACTTGGCCCTTCTTGAGGCCCTTCGCAAAGGCGCTCTCGCTAAGGCGCCATTGGCGCCGCCCCCTTTTATGAGGGAGTTCGGTTTCTGACTCTCCGACGCGGTGGGGGTGGGCGGAGCTAACTCTCGCCCTGCCCCTAGCCTCCTGCTCTTCTCTGTCTCCCTCCTCTGCCTTAAAACAGCTTTAAAACTGCTTTTCTCCCTTTCTCCTGCTGACTCTCTTGCTTTCCTCTTTGCTTCTGCTGCTCCTCCTGCCTGATGCTATTGCACCGCGTTCGCCCTTGGCTCCGCCTCAGGTCACTAGAACCAACCATTCAGAAGGTTCAGTTATTGAGTTCGTGGCCACAGGGGGCCAAAATAACACTCACATCACTATATTTTTTTCCTTCTTTCATTCAGAGTACCAGAGAAGAAAGATAGAACATACAATGAAAGTTTTGGCTGACCCCCAACAAACAATCACACAGCATACATACAAAGGCCCAGATTTACTAAAGATAGCGACTCAATCGCTATTGACCCATTTTCAAACAGCGATCGATTCACTATCAAGTTTGGATGCAAAACGGCAAAGCAAATCAGGCCAGTAGAAGGCCGCGAAGCAGCGTGTTTAGAGTGCTGTGGCTGCTGCTGGAGTCAGGACATTTGTTGGGACCGCGGGAAGGGTGCAGCAAGGGACTAAGGGAGCCGGCCACACTGCGGGAAGGGAGGGTTCGAGGGGAGGGAAAGGGGGCTGCTTTGTGGGAGGGGTGTGCTGGGAGGCAGACAGCTTTGCTTGGGGGGGCGGGAAGACAGAAGGGGGCCACGGAGAGAGAGTCAGGGAGGAACTGGAGAGGGAAAGGGGGCTGCTTTGGAGGAGGGGTGTGCTGGGAGGCAGACAGCTTTTCTGGGGGGGGGAAGACAGAAGGGGGGCCATGGAGACACAGTCAAGGAGGAACTGGAGGGGGAGAGGGAAAGGGGGCTGCTTTGGGGGAGGGGTGTGCTGGGAGGCAGACAGCTTTGCTTGGAGGGCGCGGGAAAACAGAAGGGGGAGCCACAGAGGCAGTCAGGGAAGAACTGGAGGGGGAGAGGGAAAGGGGGCTCCTTTGGAGGAGAGGTGTGCTGGGAGGCAGACAGCTTTGCTTGGGGGGGGCAGGAAGACAGAACGGGGCTACGGAGAGACAGGGAGGGGGAGAGGGAAATAGGGCTCCTTTTGGGGGAGGGGTGTGCTGGGAGGTAGACAGCTTTACTTGGGGGGGGCGGGAAGACAGAAGGGGGGAAAACAGAAGGGGGGGAAACGGAGAGACAGCCAGGGAGGAACTGGAGGGGGAGAGGGAAAGGTGGCTGCTTTGGGGGAGGGGTGTGCTGGGAGGCAGACAGCTTTGCATGGGGGCGGGAAGACAGAAGGGGGGCCACGGAGAGACAGCCAGGGAGGAACTGGAGGGGGAGAGGGAAAGGGGGTTGCTTTGGGGGAGGGGTGTGCTGGAAGGAAGACAGAAGGGGAGCCACGGAGAGACAGTCAGAGGAACTGGAGGGGGAGAGGGAAAGGAGGCTGCTTTCTAGCACCCGTTAATATAACGGGCTTTAACACTAGTATATATAACCATTAAATACTTAGACTGGTGGGTAGACCCTAAATTAAATTCCTATAGTAATTTAGATTTAAGATTTTAACAATGGGGGCAAGCCTCAGAACATGGAGTCAATCTTTCCCATTTTTTGGGGACTTCTCCAAAAAGAAGAAACCATCCTCTCTTGTACTCCTTTTAACATTATAGGCTTGCGACCCACCTCCCTACCAAATAACTTAATTTAATTCGTTTAACTTACTATATTCCTTCTTTATATTTCCTTCAATTTTAAATTTATCTTATTAGCTATTTATTTAATTCAAAGTTTTAAAACATATTCTGAAAAAGATTTTAATTTAATAATATCTAATGCATATCTTCCTTATACATATCTACCTGCCAATCTAATACTCGGGACCATCAGAATGCTGTACAAAACTAAATTATAAAAACTTTTAAAGGGCTTAATATTAAAGTGTATCAATGCTTAAAAGTGCTTTTTTGTACTTTAGCATACTACTCAAGATATATAAAAAACTTCTGTTCATCTCAATTCATTTAATCTCAATTTCTCTCAATTCATTCCATCGCAATTCATCTTCGTTCATTTCATAAAGTGCTCCCAATGCTTAAATTCATTAAATAACTTAATTCATAAGTTGCTTTCTATGTGCTTTTGATGTACTGTTAAGGATATGCAGAATACTTCAATTTATCACAGTTAATAGTATCAATTCATGTTAGCGATTGAGAAAATCAAATCTGTGTTCTCATCTACTTAGCTTAGATCCACTCGAATATATTCTCTTTTTAAACAGCAGCCGTTGCTGAGATTAATTATAGTCTTCCAACAAGGCCTACGTTTTGCGGGACTCGCTTACAACCCGCTGCATCAGGGATATATTTTTTTGCAACCCTACGAGAGAAGCTAAGAATTACTATTCAGTTTAAAACCTCTACTATTCAAATCCACACACACCCTACTATTTACCTCACGTCTCCGTTGGTTCCAAGCAACAAACAAATATGGTGTCTCATGTCCTGTTTTAAAGGACCCACGTCACAAAAATTGGTACTACAATATATTGTTCTTCTAACCAGAACAACAACGGCGTGAAGAATGCACCACCAGCACCAGGAAAAAATATATATTTTAAAGAAGCAAAAGGCAATAATCAATACGGGCCTAATTCATCCCTCGCAGTAACCAACAGCTCCGGCCAGGTATTCATGAAGTGACAAGCACTTAGACCAGAGTCTAAATGAATCCTGTCCCGTACATCATTGTACCTTCAAATCTATAAATAAATAAGCTGGTAAAAATGAAGTGCAAACACACATCCGGAGTGGACCATGGGGAGAAAATATAAGAGTAACAGTGCAATTCTGGAGGCCGCATTACCGTAAGGATGTGCTGAGACTGGAGTCGGTCCAGAGAATGGCCACCCGGATGGTCTCAGGACTCAAGGATCTCCCGTACGAGGAACGGCTGGATAAGTTGCAGCTGTACTCACTCGAGGAACGCAGAGAGAGGGGTGACATGATCAAGACATTCAAGTATCTCATGGGCCGCATCGAGGTGGAAGAAGATATCTTCTTTTTCTTTTTTTTTTCAATGAAAGGCTTTTATTGAAATACACTCCAAACAGTACAATTTCACAGGAAACGCAGGAACAAAGATATATAGAGCAAAATACCTCGCTCGAAAATAACAACAGAAACGTGAAATTCCCACAGACTAATAAGAGCAATCAAAAATACCCACCAAATCACAGCCCATACCCCCCCACCCACCCCCCTAGGGACAGAGCACAATACCAACATCTCTCAATAAGGTTGAGAAACAATCTATTCCAAACAGAAACCAAAACGTGAAAAGGAATATGGTTATGGGATCCCCCCAAGTATCGCCCATCCAGTCCTACTCCAAAACAAACCCAGAGCCCCTAGCCACCCCTACCACAAACCCCCACAGAAGCCCGAAAACTACGCCAAATATGAGCATAGCCATGTAATTTACCATGACGCAAAGCTGTTAAGTGATAACGGTTCTGCCAATTAAGTAAGCGTTGCTCCACCAGGGCCCACGTGGGAGGGAGCACCTGATTCCACAGAGAGGCAATGGCCAATCTAGCTATCTTCTTTTTCAAGGGTCCCGCGGCATCAAGGGGTCATCCGTGGAAAATCAGGGGCGGGAAACTGCACGGGGACACCAGGAAATTCTTTTTCACTGAAAGGGTGGTTGATCGCTGGAATAGTCTTCCACTTCAGGTTATTGAGGCCAGCAGCATGCCTGATTTTAAGACCAAATGGGAAAGACACGTGGGATCTATTCACAGAGAAAGGTAGGGGAGGGTCATTGGGGTGGGCAGACTAGATGGGCCGTGGCCCTTATCTGTAGTCTATTTCTATGTTTCTATGAAGTTAAAGAAAAAGCCCTTCCGGAAGAACACTCAAACAAAAATGAGGAAAAATTAAACAAGGCTAAAAAAAATATCAAAAATCAAAAAGTAGGAACGAAAGTAATAATCAAAAAAATCACACACTCAAAAAACGTCCGTTAGAGAATCATAGTCCATGAGAGAACCCATATCAATGTCCATATCCCAATAATGATGTTAAAAAGTGAACAAAGTCTTTATCTGAGTGTCCAAACTAAATGCAGAATGTGTCAAACAATAAACGTGAATGGAAAAATTAGCATAATTAAAACTCCGTGAATGTGAAGCTTAATACTCTAAACCTCCAGCCGGAGCCACCCAATTCAAGGGTCGTAGGTTCGTAGTAGAACACACTACGCTGGGCTAGAAAAAATTCACCCCACGTTGGTTAAATAAATCAAATTACTTAGCCAGCACGTTTTCAGGACACGTTAACTTTTAAGGTGGCCTGAAGCAAAAGTTCTTTGTTGTAAAGACGTATAGGAGACATGAGTTGCCATTCTAACCACAACCAATCTGGGAGCTCTGAGAGGACCCTGGCGTAAAATATAGGATTGATGGTACCTATAAAAATTGGGAAAATTTACCCCTCCCTCTGAAATTGGCTTTTGTAAAGATATCAAAGCAACTCTAGGAGTTTTACCCAGCCAAATAAATTTTGTAAGAATGCTATTTAATTTTTGATAAAAGGACCCTTGAAAAAAAAATGGCAACATACCCATCTGATAACAAACCACTGGCAAAATCATCATTTTAATAGTTTGGACTCTACCCCACCACGAAAGATGTAAAGGATTCCATTGCTCACACATTTCTGTTACCTTCTGTAATAAAAATTTTTCATTTATTTTCAGTGTTTCTTCCAGCGTATTTTTGATCCAAATGCTTAAGAAAGGGAAATGAATCAAACAAACCTTTTGTACAATGGACATTAAGTGGAAGAATTTCTGATTTACTCCAATTTATCTTGTATCGTGAGAATTTTCCAAATTTCTCAATCAAATAAGCAAGGAATGGTTGTCTCAGGATTTCTCAAATAAAGCAGTATATCTAAACTAAACTAAACTAAACCTTAGGTTTGTATACCGCATCATCTCTACATTCGCAAAGCTCGACACGGTCAACAAGGGTTAGGGTAGAAAGGAACTCCAGTGAAGGGAAAAGACAAAATGAAGAGAAAATTTAGGACAGAGTAACCAGAGAGAGGAAGAGTTACATTTTTGAAAATAACCAGGTTTTCAGATGTTTACGGAAGAGTTGGAAACTTTATACTCTCGATCTCTTTGAGGAATACCCTGTATTAGCCCTGACAGTATTGACAGGAGAAGCAGCCTCTCGCTGCTGGTAGGGCTTCTGCCGTTTTGGGGTTTTATTTTTTTAATGGTACAGATATTTTGCATGTATTACGTGTATTTTGCATGTATTTAAAAAAAAAAAAAGCCTCCCGACAGCGCCCCCTCCCCAAAACCCAAAAAATGCCAGGAGAGGGATGCCCACTCCCTCTTGCCACCCAGATGAGCCTGAAGTGCCTGGAAGTGCACCGGGAAGGGGCCTAAGGCCCACATTGCACAGGAGCAGGCCAGAGGAGCAGGAGGGTCTGACTAGGCACCCCTTCTGCTCCTGACTTAAAGGCATGGGGAGGTTGACAGGAGGGAGAGGGGCCCAACAGCAGGAGGGAGTGGGCATCCCTCCTGCCATATTTAAGATTGGCGGTGGTGGGAGACATCTGGCAGAAGGGAGTGGGCATCCCTCCTGCCATATCTAAGTTCAGTGGGGAGTTCGGCAGGAGGGGGACCAATGGCAGGAGGGAGTGGGCATTCCTCCTGCCATACCTAAGTTCAGCGGGGAGTTCGGCAGGAGGGGGACCAATGGCAGGAGGGAGTGGACATCCCTCCTGCCATACCTAAGTCCAGCGGGGAGTTCGGCAGCAAGGGGACCAATGGCAGGAGGGAGTGGCATCCCTCCTGCCATATTTAAGATTGGCGGTGGCGGGAGACATCTGGCAGAAGGGAGTGGGCATCCCTCCTGCCATATTCACACAGGTGGGGGGAGCGTGCATCCCTCCTGCCAATTTTTTGGATTCGAGGAGGGAGGGGACGCTTTGTCGGGGGTTAGGGGTGCTGTCATTTCTTTTTTATTGGGCAGATATTTTGCATGTGTAATACACGCAAGATATTTGTGCCTTTGCAAAAAAAAAAATGAAAAAAAAATACCTAGGCAGACCTGTCGGTAACACAGTTTATCCCAGGACAAGCAGGCATGATATTCTCACATGTGGGTGACGTCGTCTACGGAGCCCCGATGCGGAAGCATTTTCAAGCAAACTTGATTGAAGATTTAAGTTTGCTCTGCTGCTCCATGCATGCGTGCCTTCCTGCTCCACTAGGGGGTGCATCCCCTCGTGGTCTCCAGTTCAAAATTTTTCCGCGAGCCTAGAAGCCGTGTTTTTCAGGCTCTGCCCCAACTGCCTTCTAGCACCGCGATTTTTTTCTTGTTTTTTCACGATTAAGTCGCTGTGCGCGAATTCTTTACCTTTCTTACTTGATTCCTGCTTCGTTTTCAACGACCCGGAGGCTTCCGGGTCCCCGTGGCCGCGTGGCTAATCGAGCCGCGGCTACTTTCGATTTAATGTCCCGGCCTCTGACCGGCTTTAAAAAGTGCACCCGGTGCGAGCGGCTTCTTTCTCTCACAGATCCGCATCGCCGGTGCATCCTCTGTCTGGGGGCGGCTCATCCAACCGACTCCTGCCCCCAGTGCGCTATTTTCCAAAACAGGGCCCTCCGCCGAAGAAAAGCCCGCATGGCGGACCTCTTCACCCCGGACCAACCCTCCACCTTGGCCTCGAGGTCGACCTCGGCCCCGGATACCTCGGCATCGCCTCGAGACTCGACCCCGAAGCCCTCGGGACAACAGAAAGCCTCGGCTCCGGGTAAGTCCCCTCTTCCCTCTTCAGGTTCTGTAACAGCGAAGAAGCCAGCCTCGGGGACAATGGCGACGCATGGCGGAAGCCCCATGCTTACAGCCCCGTCTAAGCCCTCCAAGCCTTCGGGCCGTGCCTCCACCACACGGGAATACTCTGATACGAGGTCGCCCCCGGTGGAGTGCACCGAGGCAGTGGACATGCCTTCGATGCTGTCCGTGACCGTCTTCCAGGACCTACTCCGAGCGATGATCACGTCGGAGCTGTCCGCTGCAATGGCCCAGTTTCAATCGGCCTCGACCTCGAATGTGCCAGACCAGCCTGAGCCTCGCACCGAACAACCTCGAGGAAGGGTGCGCAATCCTCGCCGCATCCCATCCTCCTCGGACTCCTCGCCGAGGCACCCGAGACGTTCCCCCTCCGCAGACCGCCGAGGGGCAAAACGTCGAGCTAGAACGACAGAAACCTCGAACCGCCGTACCTCCAAGAAGGCCCGAGGTTCACCAACTCTACGAGGCCGTTCCCCCACACCTCGTACGGGACCACTAAGGGTGGCTGAGTTATCACTCTCCAACCCGCGCATCCTCCGAACTCCCCCTCGGACGTATTCTCCGAGGGAGTCCGGATCGAGGTCACCGATCCGACATCGATCGGTACCCCTAACCCCGGCATCGTCTCCGAGGGGCTCCTCGAGACGCCGAAGATCGACAACCCCGGAACACTCTCACAGTGCTTCCCCAGTCTCGGAGCATGGATCAGAGCATGAACCTCGATACTCGAGGGAAGCCTCCCTATCCTTCTCCACCCGACGAAGGTCTCGTTCCCCGACCCCGCACGGGGCCCCGGGGACATCTCGCCCATCCTTCACTCGCTTTGTCCAAGACATGGGCCACGCATTGGACTTAGACCTCCAGTCCGACTCCAGATACTCTAAGGAGTACCTAGCGGAGCTGGATATGCCATCACTGCCCAGAGAGTCCCTTCGCTTACCACCCAACCCGGTACTCCAACAGGCCTTCTTCAGGAACCTGGAGACCCCCTACATGGTCACGGCCGTACCCTCCAAAATGGAGGCCAAGTACCGCACAGTACCTTACCCGGGATTCGAACAACCACAGCTCTCCCACCAATCGCTGCTAGTAGAATCCTCCTTGAAAAAGGCTCACCCGTCCCGGGTCTCAGCAGCGGTCCCCCCAGGCCGAGAAGGCCGAACCCTGGATAAGTTCGGCAGGAGACTATACCAAAACGCAATGATGGCCTCTAGGGTGCAAAGCTACACTTTCACCTTCACATCATACCTCAAACACCTCATTGGACTATTGAGAGCCTTTGAGACTGACCTACCGGCCTCCCGGCAAGGAACGTTCGGCCTGCTTTTAGAGTCCCTCTCCAACCTGCGCCTTCATCTATTCCACGCGGCCTACGATGGCTTCGAACTCTCCTCCAGAGAAGCAGCCTTCGCTATCGCCATGCGCCGACTAGTCTGGCTGCGCCTGGTCGACATGGACCCCAACTTACAGGACCGGTTGGCTAACCTCCCCTGCGTGGGAAAGGAATTGTTCGATGACACTATCGAGGCGGCGACAAAACGCCTCTCCGAACATGAACGCTCGTTTGCCTCCCTTGTCCGGCAAAAGCCCAAACCGCCAGCGTCCAGGCCATACAGGGCCCCTCCGCGCCGCTACCCACAAAAGTCCACCCCTGCTTTCTCGCAGCCCCCACCCAGACGTCCGCAAGCCCACCACAGGGCCATGCCCAAGTCCCAACCGCCCGCGACCACCAAACCATCCCCGTCCTTTTGACGGGACACGCGGAAGGGGGCGGGCCCCCTCCGCCATAGTCCCAGGCCACCTTCCCATCGGGGGTCGACTCAAAGCTTTTTACCCCCACTGGGAACAAATCACGTCGGACGCATGGGTCCTTGGCGTGATCTCATCAGGGTACTCTCTCAACTTTCGGGCCATTCCTCCGGACAACCCCCCAAGGAATTGCCCTCCCAACCGGACTCAGCTACCCCTACTCCTCTCCGAAGCTCGAGACCTGCTTCGCCTGAGAGCAGTGGAGAAGGTTCCCCCCGACCAACGGGGGAAGGGCTTCTACTCCCGCTACTTCCTGGTACCGAAAAAAACGGGAGACCTACGCCCAATACTAGACTTGAGACGCCTCAACAAATTCCTGGTACGGGAAAAGTTTCGGATGCTCTCACTACCAACACTTTACCCCCTGATCGACGAGGGCGACTGGCTCTGCTCCCTCGATCTCAAGGAGGCGTACACACATGTCCCAGTGCACCCCGCTCACCGCAAGTTCTTGCGCTTCCAAGTAGGGGACTGGCACCTACAATACCGAGTCCTCCCCTTCGGACTAGCATCATCACCTTGGGTCTTCACCAAGTGCCTCGTGGTGGTAGCAGCAACCTTACGTTCCCAGGGCCTCCAGGTATTCCCCTACCTGGACGACTGGCTAATCAAAGCCCCGTCCAGGGAACGGGTTATCTCAGCGACCCAACAGACTATTACCTACCTACAAAGTCTGGGGTTCGAAATAAACTTCCCAAAATCTCAACTACGCCCCTCGCAGACCCTACAGTTCATCGGGGCCACGCTGGACACGGTTCGCCTCCGTTCCTTCCTCCCCCCTCCGCGCCTGGAGGCGTTAGTAAGTCTGAGCCGAAGGATCTCCCTGCTGACCTCAGTATCAGCTCGACAGATGATGACTCTTCTGGGCCACATGGCCTCCACCGTCCATGTCACACCCTTCGCCCGCCTCCATCTGAGAATCCCTCAATGGACCCTGGCGTCTCAATGGCGTCAAGACCGGGACCCGATCGACCACTCAGTGACAGTGACTCCTTCATTGCAACGATCGCTCCACTGGTGGGCCGACTCTTCAAATCTTTCCAAAGGTTTGCTCTTCCTCACCCCACCCCACAGCAAGGTACTCACCACGGACTCGTCGGAGTACGCTTGGGGAGCCCATCTGGACGGCCTACGCACCCAAGGAATGTGGTCAGCACAAGACCGTCGCTGCCACATCAACGTGCTAGAACTTCGGGCCATCTATCTCGCAGCTGTAGCCTTCCAACATCTGCTCCACGACCGAGTGGTTCTCATCCGAACCGACAACCAGGTAGCGATGTACTACGTAAACAAACAAGGGGGGACAGGGTCTTGGCCCCTTTGCCGGGAAGCCCTGCGCTCTGGAAATGGGCAATCTCCAACAATACCTTCCTTCGAGCGGTGTACATACAAGGAGAACAAAAATGCCTGGCGTGCCTGGCGGACAGACTCAGCCGTCTCCTCCAGCCACACGAGTGGTCACTACACTCTCAGATCCTGCGAGGAGTGTTCGAACGGTGGGGGACACCTCAAATAGACCTGTTCGCGTCCCCTCACAATCACAAGCTGCCTCTCTTCTGCTCCCGGATATACTCCCCGGACCGACTCGAGGCCGACGCCTTCCTCCTCGACTGGGAGGGAAGGTTCCTATACGCGTTCCCGCCGTTTCCTCTGATACTGCGGACGCTTGTCCACCTGAAAACAGTACAAGCCACCCTGATCCTGATTGCCCCTCGCTGGCCACGCCAGCCGTGGTTTTCCCTGCTACTTCAACTCAGTGTCAGAGATCCACTGCCTCTGCCTCTGTTTCCCTCTCTACTGTCACAGGGTCAGGGTTCACTGTTACATCCCAATCTTCAGTCTATTCATCTGAATGCTTGGTTTCTCTCCCCCTGACTGCTCTCCCCGTGTCTCAATCAGTCAAGGAGATATTGGAGGCCTCCAGAAAAACCTCGACGAGAACCTGCTACTCCCAAAAGTGGACCAGATTCTCAACCTGGTGCTCCTCCCACAGCCAGGACCCGGTGTCGGTCCCCGTCCCCCTGGTCCTTGACTATCTACTTCAACTATCTCATTCCGGCCTAAAGACCAACTCCATTCGAGTACACCTCAGTGCGATTGCGGCCTTTCATCAGCCCCTGGAAGGGAAAGCCCTCTCGCTCCATCCCTTAGTCACTCGCTTCATGAAGGGTCTGCTGAACGTCCACCCCCCTCTCAAACCTCCCCCGGTGGTTTGGGACCTTAACATGGTTCTGGCTCAATTAATGAAACCTCCATTTGAGCCACTAGACAAATGCCATCCAAAATTCCTCACTTGGAAGGTAATCTTCTTACTCGCGCTCACGTCCGCACGGCGGGTTAGTGAGCTGCAAGCGCTGGTAGCGGACCCACCCTTCACGGTATTCCATCACGACAAGGTGGTACTCCGCACCCATCCAAAGTTCCTACCTAAAGTAGTGTCTGATTTCCATCTCAATCAGTCCATCGTCCTACCCGTGTTTTTTCCCAAGCCCCACTCTCACCCCGGAGAAGTGGCGCTCCACACTCTTGACTGCAAAAGAGCGTTGGCCTTTTACCTCCAACGCACTCAGCCACACCGGAAAGTCCCACAACTGTTTCTGTCCTTCGACCCAAACCGGTTAGGCCACCCAGTTTCCAAACGCACCTTGTCCAACTGGTTGGCCGATTGCATCTCCTTTTGCTACGCTCAGACTGGTCTCGCACTGCACGGTCGAGTAACGGGACACAAAGTCCGAGCGATGGCAGCCTCCGTAGCGTTCCTCAGGTCCACACCTATTGAGGAAATCTGCAAGGCTGCCACATGGTCTTCGGTTCATACCTTCACCTCCCACTACTGTCTGGACTCCCTGTCCAGAAGCGATGGCCGGTTCGGCCAATCGGTATTGCGAAATCTATTTGCTTAAATTGCCAACTTCCCTCCATCCCTCTTCAGTAAGCTTGGAGGTCACCCACATGTGAGAATATCATGCCTGCTTGTCCTGGGATAAAGCACAGTTACTTACCATAACAGGTGTTATCCAGGGACAGCAGGCATATATTCTCACAACCCGCCCACCTCCCCAAGGTTGGCTTCTTGGCTAGTTAAGTGAACTGGAGACCACGAGGGGATGCACCCCCTAGTGGAGCAGGAAGGCACGCATGCGTGGAGCAGCAGAGCAAACTTAAATCTTCAATCAAGTTTGCTTGAAAATGCTTCCGCATCGGGGCTCCGTAGACGACGTCACCCACATGTGAGAATATATGCCTGCTGTCCCTGGATAACACCTGTTACGGTAAGTAACTGTGCTTACCAACCGGTGTAAAGCAGTCGGGTTTTTAGGATCGTAAAACCCAATAGAAACTAGCCAAGGAATGCATGGGGTTTTACTAATTTGCATGGCTGGATTGGAAAATGGGCGATCGAGGGGGAAAACACGGGGTGGGCCATTTTGTGAATCGGGTCGGTTAGCAGCGATCGTCAGGTTTAGTGACAATCGATGACTTTAGTGAATCGGGACCAAAGACGGGTATTAGGAGAGAGAACTTGCCTGGGCAAAACGCCTTTGGTCAGGCAGGTAAAACTCTCTGCAGAATGGAGTTTAACTGTGATTAAGTACTTTTTCAATAGTAAGCTTGAGAGGAAGCTAAAACATGTAATACTTGCTAAAGCTTAGTTGGAAAATAAGCTAAGCTCAGCTAACTAGTTCCAGCTGTCTCTGCCGTCTTCTATCTAAATTTCCTACCTCAAGCATCCTCACAGTTAAGCACCTGTGGGTCAAATACCTTTATATGGTTCATCCAGTGTCTCTGAGGAACAACAACAGCTCTCTGATCATCCTCCACGTTTCCTGTGGAAGGTTCCAGTTGGGTCTTCAGCCCAGTCTGGTTCTTCTACTGCATGTCCATATCATGTATTTGATAAACTAGGTATCTCTTAAAAACCACTACTGTCTTCTGACACATGATTAATACCTTCTGTTTATATCCAACAGATCATCAGATCACACAAGAAAAGAAGCAAGGAGAAGATCCTATAGAAATAGTCCAAAGACAATCAGGAAACGTCTGTGAGAATATTTCCCAGGGAATTGAGAGGATTAACACAAAGAATTGTAAGCAGGAATCAAAAGAGCATGAAGACCCTACAGGAGACTCAAGGGATGGAGACCTAACAGGGAGACCCTTCCAAATTAATAATAGTGATAAAGTGACTTCTGAAGTCCACCATGGTAAGAGAAAAGGAAAAATACACCACAAAGAATTTACATGTATTAAATATAAGAGGAGCTTTCCCTTGTTTTCAGAACTTCAAAGGTACAAAAGCAATCATAAAACTGAGAAACCAGATACATTCACTGAGTGTAATAAAAGTTACACTCAACTTTCAACTCTAAGAATTCACCAACAGACCCACACAGCAGTCAAACCATTTACATGTACCGAGTGTAATAAAAGCTTCACTCAGCTTTCATATCTAAAAATTCACCACAGGATCCATACTGGAGAAAAACCATTTACATGTACCGAGTGTAATAAAAGCTTCACTCAGCTTTCATATCTAAAAATTCACCACAGAAGCCATACTGGAGAAAAACCATTTACATGTACTGAGTGTAATAAAAGCTTCAATCGGCTTTCAGTGCTAAAAGTTCACCAGAGGATTCATACTGGAGGAAAACCATTTACATGTACCGAGTGTAATAAAAGATTCACTCGGCTTTCAAGTCTAAAACGTCATCAATTGATTCACACGGGAAACAAACTATTTACATGTACCGAGTGCAATAAAAGCTTCACTCGGCTTTCATATCTAAAAAGTCATCAAATGATTCACATGGGAGACAAACCATTTACATGTACTGAGTCTAATAAAAGCTTCACTCAGCTTTCATACCTAAAAATTCACCATAGGATCCATACTGGAGAAAAACCATTTACATGTACCGAGTGTAATAAAAGCTTCACTCGGCTTTCACATCTAATACGTCATCAAATGATTCACACGGGAAACAAACCATTTACATGTACTGAATGTAATAAAAGCTTCCCTTGCCTTTCACGGCTAAAAATTCACCAGAGGATTCATACTGGAGAAAAACCATTTACATGTACCGAGTGTAATAAAAGCTTTACTTGGCTTTCAAGTCTAAAACGTCATCAAAGGATTCACACGGGAAACAAACTATTTACATGTACTGAATGTAATAAAAGCTTCCCTTGCCTTTCATATCTAAAAATTCATCAAATGATTCACACAGAAGACAAACCATTTACATGTACTGAGTGTAATAAAAGCTTCATTCAGCTTTCACATCTAAAACGCCATCAAATGATTCACACGGAAAACAAACCATTTACATGTACCGAGTGTAATAAAAGTTTCAGTCAACTTTCAAATCTAAAACGTCATCAAATGATTCACACGGGAAACAAACCATTTACTTGTACTGAGTGTAATATCAGCTTCACTCTGCATTCACATCTAAAACGTCATCAAATGATTCACACGGGAAACAAACCATTTACATGTACTGAATGTAATAAAAGCTTCCCTTGCCTTTCAGAGCTAAAAATTCACCAGAGGATTCATACTGGAGACAAACCATTTACATGTACCGAGTGTAATAAAAGCTTCAGGCAACTTTCAACTCTAAAAATTCACCAACAAACCCACACAGCAGTCGAACTATTGACATGTACCGAGTGTAATAAAAGCTTCACTCGGTTTTCAGTGCTAAAAAAGCACCATAGAATCCATACAGGAGAAAAACTATTGACATGTACTGAGTGTAATAAAATCTTCACTCGGCTTTCAGAGCTAAGAAAGCACCAGAGAATCCATACAGGAGAAAAACCATTTACATGTACCGAGTGTAATAAAAGCTTCACTCAGCTTTCACATGTAAAACGTCATCAAATGATTCACATGGGAAACAAACCATTTACATGTACCGAGTGTAATAAAAGCTTCACTCAGCTTTCATATCTAAAATGCCATCAAGTGATTCACATGGGAAACAAACCATTTACATGTACCGAGCGTAATAAAAGCTTCAGTCAACTTTGAATTCTAAAAAGACATCAAATGATCCATACTGGAGAGAAACAATATACATGTACTGAGTGTAATAAAAGCTGCATTTGACTTTCAGAGCTAAAAAGTCACCAAAGGATCCCTACAGGAGAAAAACCATTTACATGTACTGAATGTAAGAAAATCTTCACTTGTTTTTTAGAGCTAAAAAGTCACCAGATGATCCACACGGGAGACAAACCATATAGACTTGCTGAGAGCTAAATTCTATATATAGCACCTAGAAAATCAGAGCTGAAAAATGAGCTATTCTATAAGCTTAAAGTTAGACATGGTTTATAAAATAGCATTTACACCTGGGAACTGCACCAACGAAAAGATGGTGTAAGTGCCTATGACTAAATTTAAATGATGGTTAAATCTTCCAGAAAAGGAATTGAAACCCAGCCAGCTATAATTGATATTGAAGCCTTAAGGTCTCTCCCTTAAACTTTCTTTCTCTGATTTGCAATCTGAAATTTGTACTATTGTGTCCAAAGCTAAGAGGTAGAGAGTGACATGGGGACAGGTACCTGCCTTTAACCACGGGGTGGGGGATGGGCACCGACTGTGTCCCCATGTCATTTTCTAGGCCTTAAACAGGCTTTTTCAAGTAGATGAAACAGCATCTATAAAATGCTAGTAAACATAAGAATAGCTTTAGTGGGTCAGACTAATGGTCCATCAAGCTCAGTAGCCCGGTCTCACAGTGGCCAATCCAGGTCCCTAGTACCTGGCCAAAACCCAAAGAGTAGCAACATTCCATGCTACTGAACCAGGGCAAGCAGAGGTTTCCCCCATGTCTTATGTTTAAATGATTTTTATTATTCCAGCAGTAAGAAGCAAATACAAACAGTAGTACCATTCAGGAAATAACATTTTCAACAATAAAATCAGTTCCCCTCCCATCCCCCCCCAAGAATCCATGGCCAGTCCAACAGCTGAGAGTGGGAATAAAATCTTAAAGATTCAAAAGTCTACTGCGAGCACGCGGTGTGAGGTCCTGCCAGAAGTGCTCCCACACCTGACAAAATTTGCGACCCGGGCCAAGAGTCAAGTCTCCCACCATGCGTCTCTCCAGTGTTGCGTGCACTATCATTAGGGATCTCCATTGTGCATATGACGGGGGATCACGGGAGAGCCAGTTGGTGAGGATGGCTTTTTTTTCCCATCAAAAGGGCTCTGGAGATAAATGCTGACATTCCCCTGGGTTTGGGCGAGGCTATATTATAAAATCCAAATAACGCCCTCGGTTGCGGAAGCCATCGTCCCCCATGTCTTAATAACAGACTATGGACTTTTCCTCCAAGAATTTGTCCAAACCTTTTTTTTTTTTCTCCCAATAAATTTTTATGAATATATTCCAAAAATAGCAAGCATATGGTCCTCATAAGACCACTATAACCAAGTTGAAATCGGACATTCAGCTGTTCTGTCTAATACAGAGAAGCTTCTCTCTGTGTACTCCATTAAGATCAATTACATGAACCAAATGAGAAATTAATTGTCCAAACTTTTTTTTGGAAATCAGCTATGCTATCCGCTTTTACCACAACCTCAGGCAAAATGCTCCAGAGCTTAACTATTCTCTGAGTGAAAAAATATTTCCTCCTATTGGTTTTAAAAGTATTTCCCTGTCTTTGTAATTTATGACGAATTGAAAATCTTAACACATCTTGTACAACTGGTAACTGAATTCAGTGATTAAAGAAACTGCTTTTGGATTGAAATGAACTACTGTTAAATGGCATCATTTGTGTTTTGTCTGCCTTTGATGTGCCATCGAGAGTCTTGTGTGCTGATCAGGTTCATACCACCTGCAATGTCCTTCCATCACGTGCTCAGTTGCTCAGCATCTTACTGTTACTGTAACAGACTCATAGAAACATGATGGCAGATAAAGGCCAAATGGCCCATCTAGTCTGCCCATTCGCAGTAGAGAGCTGCACGGGAACGGGGACGACGGGAATCCCGCGGGACCCGCAGGTTCCCCCTTCGGGTCACGGGGATCCCGTGGGGACGCCCCTAGGGTCGCGGGGATCCCGTGGGGACGCCCCCTAGGGTCGCGGGGATCCCGTGGGGACGCCTCCGAGGGTCGCGGGGTTCCTGCGGGGCTGGATGTACTCAGTCGCGCGGCTCTTCTTCTCCCTACCTTCTCTGCTTGCAGCACAGAGCCGAACGGAAGTCTTCCCGACGTCAGCGCTGACGTCGGGAAGACTTCCGTTCGGCTCTGTGCTGCAAGCTTAAACAAAGCCCTCCCTCCCTCCGACGTCAGCGCTGACGTCGGGAAGACTTTCGTTTGGCTCTGTGCTGCAGGCAGTGCAGGTAAGGAGGAGAGTAGCCTCGCGGTTCGAGTGGCTACCAAGGGAGGGGGCGGTCCGCCCCGCCCCACCACACCCCGCCCCGCCCCGGTTGCAGCACAGCCGGCCAGGTCCCCTTACTTTTGTGGCACTTCCCCGACCGACTGACAACAGCCCCGGTCCGACAATCCTCCCTGCCCTGTAGCCGCGAATCTAAATTATCTTCTTACAGCAGCTGTAATAAGGTAATTTAGATTCGCGGTTAAGGGCAGGGAGGTTTGTCGGACCGGGGCTGTTGTCGGTCCGTCGGGGAAGTGACACAAAAGTAAGGGGACCTGGCCGGCTGTGCTGCACCCGGGGCGGTAGAGAAGGAGGGGGGGAGAAGGACGCTGAAAGGCCATGGGGAAGACGGGAGGGGGGGGGAAGGACTCTGAAAGCACTTGAAGACAGAGGAGGGAGAAGGACGCTGAAAGCACATGGGGAATACAAAGGGGTGGAGAAGGACGCTGAAAGGCCATGGGAAGGGCGGGGGGGGAAGGACTCTGAAAGCACTTGTGGAAGACAGAGGGGGGAGAAGGATGCTGAAAGCACATGGGGAAGACAAAGGGATGGAGAAGGACGCTGAAAGGACATGGGGAAGACGGGGGGGGGGTGGAGAAGGACGCTGAAAGGCCATGGGGAAGACAGAGAGGGAGAAGGACGCTGAAAGGACATGGGGAAGACAGAGGGGGGAGAAGGACGCTGACAGGACATGGGGAAGATGGGGGGAGAAGGACGCTGAAAGGAAATGGGGAAGAGAGAGTAGGGAGAAGACGCTGGCAGGGAAGAAGACAGATGCCAGACTATGGGGGGAGCGGAGAGAAGAAGATGGGTGCCAGACCAATTTGGAAGGGGGAAGAAAGGGAGAGGCACAGTAACAGAGCAAATGGAAGATGCAGAAGGAAGAGAGACAGTGGATGGAAGGAATTGAATGAGAACATGAGGAAAGCAGAAACCAGGCAACAAAGGTAGGAAAAGAATTATATTTCTTTTTTTTAATTTTGCTTCAGGATAAAATAGTATATTAGTTGTGTTGATAAAAATTTATAAACATTAGAGGCTCTGGTAGAAACCCGTTTGCAAAGTATGTATTCTTCCCAATTAATATTTTCAAATTAATAAAGTCTTTTTGCTTATTTGTAAATGGGTTTCTACCAGAGCCTTTAATTCAGTAGCATAATTAAATGAAATAACTATTTCTGAAGTTTATAGGGACGGGCGGGGACGGAGGGGATTCCTCGCGGGGACGGGTGGGGACGGAGGGGATTCCTCGCGGGGACGGGTGGGGACGGAGGGATTCCTCGCGGGGACGGGTGGGATTCCTCACGGGGACGGGTGGGGACGGGTGGGACTTTGGCGGGGACGGGTGGGATTTCTGTCCCCGCGCAACTCTCTAATTCGCAGTAACCATTTCTCTCTCTCTCTCTCTTTCTCTCTGAGTCCCCATGTGACTATCCCACTTCTTAAATTCAGACTCTGTCTCCACCACTTCTTCCGGGAGACTGTTCCACACATCTACCACCCTTTGTGTAAAAAAGTATTTCCTTAGATTACTCCTGAGCCTATCATCTCTTAATTTCATCCTATGCCCTCTCACTCCAGTGTTTCCTTTCAAATGAAAGAGACTCGACTCATGTGCATTTATGCTCATGTAGGTATTTAAACATCTCATCTCTCCTCCCACCTTTCCTATAAAGTATACAGATTGAGATCTTTTTTTTTAACTGTTTTATTTTTGCAAAATAATATACAACAATAATACAAAAGCCAAGTATACAAAGCTTGAGAAGTGATAGCCCAGAAAATAAACCCCCTCCCGCACCCCAACAAAGACCCCAAAACAAGAAAAACCCCATCAAACCAGCAAATAAGAAGCAATGCAATCATCACAGAAAAATTCAAATAATACCCCAAAATATAATAGCCATCAAGTCCCTTATTATGAAGACTGTGAAGCAAGTGTCTCTCTCCATTGCAAATGAATGTCCCAGACTTTATGGAAAAACTGAAGACGTCCAATTTTTTGAAGCTGTCAATTTCAACATCAAAGTCCATCTTCTTCAACAAGTGGGGCAAGGTAGGCGCAAAATTATTTTTCCAATAGGCTGCTTTAAGTAGTCTAGCTGTTGTAAAAAAAAATAGGCTAAAATATGTAATTAAGAATAATGAGCCTCAGGCGGATACAATATTCCTGTAATCTATAATAATAAAATCCTAGAGCGCGCATGCGCTCTTGAAAATTCGTGATTCCTGGCGCCGTGCTTCTGTGGCAGTATTCTATTTGACACCTCACGGCGCTTGCAGGTGGCTTGGAGGCGTGTGCGGTGGCTGAAGGCGCGCGACTGTGATCTCTCCAAACCTCCCGGCTCCAGCGGCGTAGGCAGCACCATTGTCAGCAACTGAGTGGTGGACAGCAGCCCCGCTCCGGCCGTTGACCCTCCACAAACCTCCCGGCTCCAGCGGTGTAGGCAGCACTATAAACACGCTGCTTCGAACTATTTCTCCAAACCTTACCACACTTTACACCTTAAACGTAGACCCTCTTGTTCGCACTACACAACATAAATTGGAGACGTGGCGGGCCTTTCCACTTTCACTTATGGGGAAAATAGCATTGTATAATATGGTACTGGTGCCTCAGTGGTTATATGTATTTCAGATGTTACCTATTTTATTGTCTGCTAAACATGATAAACTCATTGGAAGGTGTCTCCAAAAATACTTATGGAATGGTAAAAGAGCACGTTTGTCTCTTGTTCATCTGGCGCGTCCTAGGGACCTTGGAGGCTTGGGATTGCGCAGCCTTCGTTTGTTATCACAGGCGTGCCAGATGAGACATTTAAATGACTGGTTTAGGGGGACCAGCTATTTTTCGGTCACCAGAGGGGAACTTATATTGTGTGCTCCATTCCACTTCAGTTACCTTCTTCATGTGCAGCGCATGCCTCCGAAGACCTCTTTGGCACGGGATCTTTTCTTCCCCTGAGACGTCTCTGGAGGCATTTGTGTCATCAATTGCATGTCTCATCTCAGGTGACCCCCTTTTTACCTTTGAGGGATAATGGGGATTTTCCCATTGGAATGACACCGGCCACCTCTGCTATATGGACTGTCAATTCTAACCAATTCCTTTTTCAGCTGTTAAATTCGGATGGGTCCTTAAAATCCTTTCAGGACCTGCGTACGGACCATGGATAGCTGGAGAAGGACTGGTTTTCTTATCTTCAGCTTTCCTCCTATGTACATTCCTTCTCCCGGGAAGCTCTCACAGATCGGCGCATGGAAACAATCTCAGAAGCCCTAAGTCTGACTGCGCAGGACATGATTCCTTTGAGATTTCATCATCGCCATCTCCAAGAGCAGTTGGGCGAACTTTCCTATGAATCCTATGCAGAAAAATGGTCCCTGGAACTTTCCTGCACAGTGATAGCGCATATGATTAAGAGAGGTCTTCCTGGGACGGCACGCTTGACACTTAGTGTGCCCTTGATTGAAATTAACTTTAAATTTTTGCTGCGTCTCTACCGATCTCCTGCTTACCTCTTTCGAGCCAAGATGTGTGCATCGGCACAATGCCTTAAATGTTCTTATTCCCCATCTACCCTTGGACATCAGTTTTGGTCCTGCCCGAGGGTTCATTCCTTTTGGCTACAGCTTCATCGACACATCCAGACAATGTGGACTTACAAATTTGCCCTCCGCCCGGAATTGTTGTTTACCTTGGACCATCTTCCTCTTCCCCATCCAAAGGGTTTTTGGAGTTTTATGGCTCGCTCGGTGTTGTTGGAGAAGAAGGTGATTTTGCACTTTTGGATTTCTTCAGATTCCCCCACTTTGTCCCACTGGCGTGTCTTGATGTTACAACACGCTTCTATGGAACGTTTACAATTCTCGGACTTTGATTCTGTGAGGGGTAAAGCTTTTAGTTTTTGTTGGGAACCATTCTGGCTTACGTTAACCCACAGAGCTCGTAGTCATCTGCTTATTGTTTAAATTTCTTTTGTGGCACTACATGGAATAGAGTGTATTTTGTTGTATTGGAACTGGTTTTGGGGGGGCGGAGGAGGGAATAGGTGGGCGTTTAGTTCTATGGTGAATTCTGGGAGAAAGTCTGTATTCAACTGTTTTGTTGTACACCTTGTCTCATGTGCCTGTGTGTATTGTTTCCTTATTGAAAATTAATAAACATATTGAACATAAAAAACACGCTGCTTTGCGCCCTTCTACTGCCGATTTCCTCTGCCGTGTCTGTCTCCGATGATGTCATCAGAGACGCGGCAGAGGAAATCGGCAGTAGAAGGGCACGAAGCAGCGTGTTTAAAGTGCTGCCTACGCGGCTGGAGCCCGGAGGTTTGTCGGCGGTGGGAGGTTCAGGAGCAGGCCAGATTGAGCAGGACAACGGCAGTAAAAGAAGGGGGAAGGGCCAAACGGAGCAGGTAAGAGAAGAGCAGATCGCGGTAAGAGAAGGGAAAGGGGGTGGGGGAAAATGCTGCTTCTGCTACACAGGGACTTGGAGAGGAAGGGAAATACTGCTACTGCTTCTGCACAGGAAAGGGGGGGATAGGAGGGAAATGCTGTTGCTGCTGCATAGGGAAGTGGGATGGAAATGCTGCTGCACAGGGAAATGGGGAAAATTGACAGACAGACAGCAGGAGGGAGGGAGGGAGACAGAAAGAAAGAAAAACACAGGGGCAGGGAGAGGGACAGTAAGACAGACAGAGCAATGGGGCCAGAGAGAGAGAGTCAGCGGGAGAGGGAAAGAGGGCTGCTTTGGGGGGGAGGTGTACTGGGGACAGACAGCTTTGCTCTGGGTAGAAGACAGAAGGAGCCATGGAGAGACAGGAAGAGGGAAAGGAGGCTGCTTTGGGGGAAGGGAGCTTGGGGCAAACAGCTTTGCTCTGGGGGGAAGACAGAAGGGGCCATGGAGAGACGGAGAGGGAAAGGGGGCTGCTTTGGGGGGGGAGGGGTGTGCTGGGGGAGACGGGGCCATGGAGAGATAGGGAGAGGGAAAGGTGGCTGCTTTGGGGGGAGGTGTGCTGGGGACAGACAGCTTTGCTCTGGGGGGAAGACAGAAGAGGGTCATGGAGAGACATTTGGGGGGGAGGTGTGTGCTGGGGGCAGACAGCTTTGCTCGGGGGGGGAAGGGGGAGACAGAAGGATACAGACAGCGGCCAAGGAGAGAGAAATAAAGAAACACAGACAGACAGACACATCTATTCTAGCACCCGTTAATGTAACGGGCTTAAAGACTAGTTAAATAATAAACATGAAGTACAAGCTGTCAAAATCTTTGTATGACAGAACATTTCCACCAAACATGAGGAAAATCTCCCATTGCATCACAATCTCTCCAGCACAAAGGAGTCACTGTATTATAAATCTTATGCAAGTTTTTTTTGCTTCTTCACCGAGGCGTCATGGTGGCATTGCGGTGCTGGTCCGTAAGTGTTTGCCGCTTGGAGTTCAGGTCCTTGACAAAGCTGCGGATGGTAGATACCTCCTTTTGCACCTGACGTAGGGAGACCGGAGTTATTTGTTGCTGGTTGTTTATGGCCCAAATTCGTTGGAATCTTCTGCAGAAGTTGATCCAACATTGTTCTCCTTATTCTGGGAACCCGCTTCTTATGGGAGATTTTAATTTGGTCTTGGATCCCACCTCTGGCAAGTCTGGCACCTTGTCTGCTTCTTTGGGGGCCAGAGGTTGTCTCCTCTCCACCCACTGATTACTTTGCCTATATGCAACTTCATCATTACCTTCACTCCCTACCCTGTAGTTCTTTAATGGCTTCTTGTCAGGAGTTGTTATGTGGGATCCCTACGAGTGTCAAGATAAGGAAATTGGGTCATTAGGGCATAGACAGGGGGTGGGTAAGCAGAGTGGGCAGACTTGATGGGCTGTGGCCCTTTTCTGCCGTCATCTTCTATGTTTCTATGTTATCCACGGCCTTCACCATTGGCTCCCAGCTACCTCTTCCTCTTAAATTCAATCATCGCCATTTGAAGGATGAGTCCCCCTTGTTTGACCATTCTAGATTGAGGGATGCCTGGGCTCGAGATCTCAATATCGAATTATCTGCTGATGTGATTCTACAAGCTGTCTGAAAGTTGTCTGCTTTTCGTAAATATACTACTTTTTCGGAACAACATTATAAGCTGGTCCTACATTTGTATATTTCTCCTAAGAGGGCTTATCTCTCTGGGTTTGGGGAGTCCGCTGCCTATCTTAGGTGTCGGGCCCCTGAGGCTGGCTTGGGACATATGTTTTGGACCTGTCCTGCCATTTGCTCCTTTTGGGATACCATCTTTCTCTTTGTGGAGCACATCTGGAACATTACTATATAACATTCTATTTGGTTCTGTTCCCCATTATTTTCCCCGTAGAGGGGGGACTTGCTGCCTTCCTCAAGTGGACAGTCCTCGTTGCTCTGAAATGTATACTATTTAAATGGCTAGACTTGGAGGTTCCAGACTACACTCTCTGGCTGTATCGTCTGATTACGCTCTTGATGTGGGAACGAAGGGATGTGCTGGACTTTTCCTCACTCCCGGGGCGCTCTTTTCAGCGCATTTGGGAGCCCTTCTGGAACACCATGACTCCCTTGGCTCATAGCTACTTGCTCAACTGTTGATACACTGTTTTTGTATATTGTTGAGTTCCTTGCTTATGTATGAATATGTATTCCTGTACTCTCATGAAGTTCATTCTATGGGTTGTAACTGGAAGGAGGACTGGGGGCTGGGGTTTGGAGGGGGGAGGGGTGTTGTGGGTATCCTTGTTACACTGTGAGCTTGTTCTCTGTCTCACCTTGTGATTTTGCTCGTTCTCATTGTTAAGCTCAATAAAAATACATTTGACAATAAATCTTATGAAAGCAATGGGGAGTATAATAAGAACAAAAGAATTGCCGTTGCTGGGTCAGACCAGTGATTCATCATGCCCAGCAGTCCGCTCTCACGGCGGCCCTTAGGTCAAAGACCAGTGCCCTAACTGAGACTAGCCCCACCTGCATGCATTCTGGTTCAATAGGAACTTGTCTAACTTTGTCTTTAATCCCTGGAGGATGTTTTCCCCTATAACAGCCTCCGGAAGAGCGTTCCAGTTTTCTTCCACTCTCTGGGTGAAGAAGAACTTCCTTAACGTTTGTACGGAATCTATCCCCTTTTAACTTTAGAGAGTGCCCTCTCGTTCTCTCTACGTCGGAGAGGGTGAACAACCTGTCTTTATCTACTAAGTCTATTCCCTTCATTATCTTGAATGTTTTGATTATGTCCCCTCTCAGTCTCCTCAAGGGAGAAGAGGCCCGGTTTCTCTAATCTCTCACTGTACGGCAACTATTCCAGCTCCTTAACCATTTTAACTGCTCTTCTCTGGACCCTTTCGAGTAGTACTGTGTCCTTCTTCATGTACGGTGACCAGTGCTGGACGCAGTATTCTAGGTGAGGGCATACCATGGCCAGGTACAGCGGCATGATAACAATATTTTATGCCCAGAGACTATATTTACCTATGCAGACGATATTTTCATTTTATTAGAAGTTGATCCTGATCTTAAGAACTTGGTCCCTAGTATAGACCGCTGCATTTCTAAACTTCAACTGTGGGCTTTGTCCATTCAAATGAAACTGAACGCTGCCAACCAAGATTGGGCCAAGATTAGAAAAACCTCCTTTCCTCTGTCACATTGAAAACAAGTATCTCACTACATATAGATTTTTCATCTTCTCTTAGACTCATCACTTACATTTCATGAACAGATAAATTCCTTGACAAAAAAGTGTTTTTTTAGTCTGCGCATGTTGAGGAAGGTCAGATCACTATTCCATCAAGAACATTTCTCAGTGTTGTTGGTATAATCCACTGTTCTTTCTCAGCTAGATTCTTCTAATTCAGTTTATCTGGGCATTAAGCAGGGCAGTCTAAAACGACTTCAGTTAATACAGAATACTGCAGCTAAGCTCATTTTTGGGAAACGAAAGTATGATCATGTTTCCCCTTTGTTTATAAAGCTTCACAGGCTCCAGTTCACTTTAGGATCCAGTTTAAATGCGCATACATAATCTTCAAGCTTCTCTATGGAATATTTGATCCTTTGGTCCCCTTATGTTGGAATACCCTTAGGCTTTGCCATTTGAGAAACACACAAAGATATGTTAGCCTTCCTTTAAGGGAATTAAATCTGCTGGGAAGCTAAGTTGATCCTTTGTTTTTTCAAGTTTGTAGAGATCTGGAATAGAGAATGACATGGTGGCGGTTACCAGCGGCTAGCCGCGTTTAGCCGCGGGTAACCTGCCGAAACGGGGAATGAAAACTAGCAGTCGCTGCGGGGATGGGCACAAGGTCATTCACCGCCCCGTGGAGTCCTCGCGCGGTCCCCGCAGCACCCACCCGCCTGCCCAATCGATCCTAGTGTTTAGCCAGCAGTCTCCCTTCTCCTCACCTTAGTTTGTAGGTTTTCTTTTTCGGCGACCCGCACGCTATCAAAGAGCCGCACACCCGCGGCTGCTCAGTGTTCAATCTTCTGCTCTGATGCTACCGGAAACAGGAAGTTGCAGCAGAGCAGAAGATTGAACACTGAGCAGCCGCACGTGCGCGGCTCTTTAGGAAAGCGTGCAGGTCGCCGAAAAAGAAAGCCTGCAGTGCAAACTAAGGTGAGGAGAAGGGAGAGTGCTGGCTAAACACTAGGATCGATTGGGCAGGCGGGTGGGAGCTGCGGGGACCGCGTATTCCCGGCTCAAACTGGAAGGAGGGAGTGAAAGGGAAAAGGATTCTGGGCCAAGGGGATGAAGACGGAAAGAAAAACCCACTGCAGGAAAGAAAGGGAAGGACAGACAGGTGAGCCAGATGCTAGAAGCAGGGGGGGGGAAAAAAGCTAGTTGGGGTTGAAAAGAAGAGACATACTGGTATGGAAGAGGAAGATAGGGGAAATCTGGACACAGGAAGGTAACAGAAAGAGGGGAAATTATGTGTATGGGGCATAGGGACAGAGACATAAAGGGGACATGCCATGGGGATAGTATATGGACACGGGGGGGGGGGCAATGGCAGATACATAGGGGAGATATTAGAAATGGGGAAAATAGGAGCACAGAAGCAAGATGGTTTGTGGGGATGGGATAGGGACCGAGCTCACAGGCTCCAGTGGCTTGCACAAATTACATTGTAACGTGCCACGAAAATAAGAGGGAGGAAGGTAGATAGATAGGCCACGCGAGAGGAGCTGAAGGGTGGTAGAAAGGAACAGATGGTAAAGGAGAGCGGGAAGGGTGGTGGTGGAAAGGAATAAAACAGACATTGAAGGAGGGTGGAGAGCAACAGACCCTGAAGGGAAATGTGGAATACAGAGTGGGAAGAAGACAGATGCCAGACTATGGGGGAGCGGAGGGAAGAAGATGGGTGCTAGACCAATTGGGGGGGGGGTGAAGGGAGAGGCACAGTAACAGCAAATGGAAGACGCAGAGAGAAGACACACAGTGGATGGAAGGAATTGAATGAGAAGATGTGGAAAGCAGAAACCAGACAACAAAGGTAGAAAAAAAATTCAATTTATTTATTTTTTGCTTTACGATAAAGTAGTATATTAGTTGTGTTGATAAAAATTTATAAACAAAGCCCTGCCAGCTGAACATCTCTTTCTCTAGTTCAGCAGCAGGAACTTTGATTTATAATAAAGGAATAAGCTAAATATTACAGTACTAAGGCTTATATGGATGCAGCGGGGACTGTGACGGGGTGGTGAATGGGATGGCAGGGGTGGTGACGGGGCGGTGAAAGGGATGGCGGTGACGGTGACGTGGTGGTGCAGAGGATGGTGGGCCGGGGACGGGGCAGTGACGGGGACAGATTTTTTTTCCCCGTGTCATTCTCTAATCTGGAATGAACTTCCTGACTCCATTAGGCTTTTAGGCCAGCTGCAATTATTTTTTAAATTCCTGAATCTTTGTTCTCGCAATTTTTAAATGGTTTAACTACAGTCTCAATGAATGATAATATTATAGTTATTTTTCTTATGCTTTTCTTATGTACTTTAGTTTTTAATTAGTTCTTCCTTCTCCTATGTTTTTACTATGTACTCTAGTCTTAAATCCATAAAACAAAATTATAACTTTTCCCCTTCCTTCCCACCCCTTCTTGTTAGTCCAATATTGTCTGTCATTTAATTGACTTTTGTAAACTAAATGTATTACCACAATCTGATGGTTTTTATACTGTACATCGCTTAGATATTGTTATAAGCGATTCATCAAATAAAGATTAAACTTGAAACTTGAACCGAGTCGAGCTGGGAGATGACCCAGTTTATAAACCAAAGATTAAATTAGAAATAGAGGTCTTCAGCAAACTCTTATAGTACAACAATTTTATTGGTTTTCATTGAAAATACAAACAAGCACATGGCTCAAAGCCCCACACCAAAACACATAACTATTAGTAAACAGTGTAGTCCCCCCCCACACCCGAAACAGGAAGCAACCTCTAGTATGCGGTACAAAAATACTAAGACTACAGCAAGAAAGTAGACCACACAACCCCAGATAATAACCCAACATTTAGAAACATAGAACATGACGGCAGAAAAGGGCCACGGCCCATCTAGTCTGCCAACACTAATGGCCCACCCCCTAACTACCTCCATGAAGAGATCCCACATGCCAATCCCATCTTTTCTTAAAATCTGGCACGCTGCTTGCCTCAATTACCTGTTATGGAAGATTATTCCAGTGATCAACCACCCTTTCGGTGAAGAAATATTTTCTGGTGTCGCCATGAAATTTCCCACCCCTGATTTTCAACGGATGCCCTCTTGTTGCCGTGGGTCCTTTTAAGAAAAAAGAGATCCTCTTCCATCTCGATACGGCCTGTGACATATTTGAACGTCTTGATCATGTCTCCCCTCTCTCTGCGTTCCTCGAGTGAGTACAGCTGCAACTTACCCAATCATTCCTCATACGGGAGATCCTTGAGTCCTGAGACCATCCTGGTGGCCATTCGCTGAACCGACTCAACTCTCCGCACCTCTTTTTGATAATGCGGCCTCCAGAATTGTACACAGTATTCCAGATGGGGCCTTACCATGGATCTGTACAGCGGCATTATGACCTTGGGCTTACGGCTGACGAAACTTCTACGGATACAGCCCATGATTTGTCTAACCCTGGATGAAGCTTTCTCCACTTGATTGGCAGTCTTCATGTCTTCGCTAATGATCACCCCCAAGCCACGTTCTGCTACAGTCCTTGCTAGGATCTCACCATTTAAGGTGTAAGTCCTGCAAGGATTTTTGCCGCCAAGGTGCATGACCTTGCATTTTTTTGGCATTGAAGACAAAGCAAGATATAAAACAGTGCATTACAACAGCAATTCCAATAGGAAATGAAAACTAACAGCTCAATGAACCAGACTATTATACCCCCACCCAATCTCAACGCAAATTGTTACCGCAATAAATACTCTGAAAACTATGAACTCTGCGAGTCTTACGAGATACATCTCCCGAATTCCAAGAATCAGGAGGACAAGCAAACCCCAACCCAGATAGGGCAAAGAAAAAAACAAAACAGTCCACACCTCCTCTCACTCACACCCCACGACCTCACCCACACTCTGGTACAACCCAAAATTTAAGAAAGAGAATTTAGGACCTCACTACGTGCCCATGGGGCTAAGGATTGAATGTAGAGGTCCCAAATCTGAAGGAATTGTCTTTTGCACATACAGCTGACAAAGGCTACTCTCCGCTCAAAAAGCAAAAGTGTATGAAGTCTATTTCTCCAAGCCCAAAAGGAGGGAACCGCATTCAGCAAACTCTTAAAACATCTAGTCCAGTCTTCAGAAATAAAAGTGACACCCAACTCACATTCCTACAAAGATTTATAATGTTGTACAGGATCCGTCCTCAGCAGAAGACAACGAACCTCGACAAAGAGGTTTCTGCAAAGCTTGCTCAAGATATGTAAGAGGGAGAGAGAGCTCACCTCTAGCCTTTTTATACAACAGGGTCTCCAAGCTGAGTATAATAGAAAGATTCAGAATTAGGTAAACCATACTCCTCTTGTAAACTTTCCCAAGACAGCATTCCCTGGTCATCCCACAATTGACCCAAAGTGGACAACGAAGCTTTAGCCCAACGCACAAATACCGGCCAAGAGACATCAGTCTGTAATCCAGGCGTATGTAAAATAGCTGTAAATCTGAAATATTGGCGTTCGGGGAACCAAAGCTGACAAAGGTGCAATAAACAACTTAACATCGGGCCAGCTCTACGCATCAAAACCGATAACAGGTAAAGGTAAATCTAGTATAGCCCACAGCGGCACCGAAGGCATTAACTGCTGCTCCATATGCACCCATAATTTAGGTAATCTATTTGTCCAAGCCATCAAAATTTGCAATTGCACCATCCGATGATGATATGCAAAATCAGGTACTCCCATTCCCCCATGTTTTTTTAAAATGACACAAAACTAAACGTTATTCTTTATTGAATCATAGCTCTTTTTAAGCTTTCAAGCTTATATATTAAAAGCAAACGCTTATCCTTTACAGCAATATATTGATTCAGTTTCCAATAACACTGGAACAATTCATGTAGCTAGATGGTAAATCATATTATCTTCTTAAAGCTCCAGCCATCCGAATCAAAAATGGCGGAACAAATACAAAAGTCCATAGCAGCGTTAATGGATTGTGCAACGAGTGCAAATAGTGCAAACAATAATATAATGTGCTGAAGTGCTGTTAAATTTAGTGCCTTGTGCTTATTACTTCAATGCCTGGCCCCCCTTTGACCCATGTTTCGTGTTCTTCATCAGGAGGGGTCTAGGTTAAAGCAAACTAACATTAAAAACATTTCAAAATTAAAACAAATACATACATACTGTTGTAACTGAATCTCACCAATCCTATATCCAATATCAAACTCATCTTGTATCAGTATAAGGCTAATAAACATACCTTCTCAGGCAAGCTACATCGGGGAACGACACCGGAAGAGGAACTGGCTGAAGCTACCTAAACTCCCGGATTTAAATGCATACGCACTCACTAACACACCCATCTGACCAAAACTCTACAATTAGAATAACGGAAATGACGTTTTGGCTAAGATCAAGTGTAGTTACACCCGAAAACACCACACATACTCTTATATATTTAACCACTCGATTTCTGAATTTAAACCGTTAGGAGATAATGTATTCCAATTACAAATGAATCGTTGTTCTTTCTGTAATAAAAGTTTACAGTTATCTCCTTCATATTGATTGATATGTATAAGCACTGTATATCTCAGATCTGACAACGAATGATCCTCCCTCAACCAGTGATCCACCAGGGGGGAGGATTCTCTGCCCCTGCGGATATTGCTAAGATGTTCAACAATGCATGTTTTAATTTTTCTACTGGTTTGGCCAATATACAACAAACCGCAGGGGCAGATCACGCAGTACACAACTCCCTGGGAATCACAGTTGGTGCCCATAGTGAGAACAAATTTCTTCCCCTGTAATTTTGGAATAGATATAAAAGGTTGACACCATACATGACCACAAGTGCTACAATGACCGCAAGGTTTATGAGCGGACAATCTCTGTCTGCAATAAGCCCCCCTCCTATATCTAAGCTTATCCTAGGACAAGCAGGCAGCATATTCTTAACGCATGGGTGACGTCACCGACGGAGCCCCGGTACGGACACTTTTAACTAGAAAGTTCTAGTTGGCCGCACCGCACATGCGCGAGTGCCTTCCCGCCCGACGGAGGAGTGCGTGGTCCTCAGTTTCTTCGTTTCCGCGGAGCGAAGAAGATGCATGTGTTTTCAACGGCCGTTGAAAAACTAGCTTCTGCCTTCCCGCTCGCGTAAATTTTTTTCGGTTTTCTTCTATTTTCTTTTTCGGATTCCTTATTTTTACTTTCAAAAAAAACAAAACTCATCGAGTTTTCTTTATTTTTCTGGCCAGCCCCGGCGGGGCCTGTTGCCACCATACAGGCCTCCGGATTCGATTTTGCGGAGGCCGTGTTTCCCTTCATGCCCCCTCAACCGGGCTTTAAGAAGTGCCAGCGGTGTGCACGCCCGATCTCTCTCACCGACCCGCACAATTGGTGCCTGCAGTGCTTGGGTCCGGAGCATCGGGCTGACACCTGCACCCGCTATGCTACGCTTAAAAAGCGCACATTAAAAAATAGGCAGATCCAGCAAAATATTATTTTCGGTACCGGATCTGCCATGGAACCTGCCGTACGTCGACGGCACCTCAAAAGTCGGCACCGACTACTTCGACACCACCGGATCCTTCTTCGGGGTCGCTGGCCCCAGGTAAGCTGGCTAAGAAGCCTTCCACTTCCCTTGAGTGCCCTCCTGCCACGGTTGCGACACCGGTCCTCCCGGCACCGCACCGACCCCGCAAACGATATCGGTGAGTGTCTCGTCATCGGCCTCGTCATCGCCGGAGCGTAGAGCGGCACCTATGGTACCGAAGAAGAAAAAAGCGGTACCGGTGCCCCTCCTGGACGACCGCATCGCGGCCATACTCCAAACCCGGTTACAGGAGCAGCTGCAGCAACAACTCCAACAACTGTTGCCGGTGTTGCTGGCCCCGCACCTTCCGGTACAGGACCGGTCCGAGCCTCGCACGGTCCCATCCGTGTCGACCCCCTCGGTACCGCTTAATACTTCCATGCCGGTGCTCTCGGCTGAACCACACCTTTCCCAGCCTACAGTGCAGACCTGCGCTGATACCGACCCTTCCCGGTACCAGGAACGGCACCGGTCTTACTCTCCCGGTACCGCCTCGGTGCGCTCCGGCAAGTTTCTCTCAAAGACCTGCCATGCCGAGCCTTCCACACCGATGTCCCGACGTGCACACCCCGACATCAGGGACCCAGACTTATGGGAAGAATCCCCGCACGGTACCGAGGAAGACGCTTCGTCGACCGACGAAGAACCCTCGGTGGCTGATACCGTTTCAAAACCTGAACAGTCATCTTTCTCAAAATTCCTCAGGGAGATGTCAGCGGCTCTTTCCATCCCCTTAGAGTCTGACTCTAAAAAGTCCCAGGCTTTTCTCGATGCCCTAGACTTTGAGCAACCTCCCAAGGAATTTCTTAAGTTACCTGTCCACGACATCCTACGGGAAACTTTTTATAAAAACTGGGAGAATCCCCTCACTGTCCCCGGGGCCCCTCGCAAACTGGATAGCTTGTACCGGGTCATTCCAATCCCAGGGTTTGACAAGCCTCAATTGCCCCATGAATCTCTCCTGGTGGAGTCCACCTTGAAGAAAACTCAGGGCTCCAGTGTCTATGCCTCCACCCCTCCTGGCAGAGAGGGGAAAACTATGGATAAGTTTGGCAAGCGCCTTTTCCAGAATGCAATGTTGGCCAACAGAGCAAACAATTACACCTTTCACTTCTCCTTCTACATGAAGCATCTGGTGCAACAACTCTCCTCCTTACAAAAATACCTTCCTGAATGTAAGGTCCCCCTCTTCCAACAGCAAATTTCCAGTCTACTCCAACTCCGGAAGTTCATGGTATGCTCCATTTATGACTCATTTGAGCTGACCTCTCGAGCATCTGCCATGGCTGTTGCCATGCGGCGTTTGGCCTGGCTGAGAGTTTCTGACCTCGACATTAACCACCAAGACCGCCTGGCTAACGCACCTTGTCTTGGTGACGAACTCTTCGGGGAGTCCCTGGACTCAACAACCCAGAAACTCTCCGCACACGAGACCAGGTGGGATACTCTGGTAAAACCTAAAAAGAAGACTCCGCCTGCTCGCCCCTATAGACAGCAGTCCTCCTACCAGCGCAGGTTCTCGGCCAGACCTCTCAACCCGCCTCAACAGCAGCCTCGCCGTCCTCGTCACCAACACCAGACTCAGGCTCGCTCACAGTCTCACCAGCCTGCAAAACCTCAACCTCCGTCAAAACCATCTCAACCCTTTTGACGCTTTTCTCCAGGACATAGCCAGTCTCCCACCATCATTGCCTCTTCCTCAGCCTATCGGCGGACGCCTCCACCTCTTCCTCAGCCGTTGGGAGATCATCACATCAGACCAGTGGGTCCTCAACATCATTCACCAAGGCTACTCTCTCAACTTTCAGACTCTTCCACCAGACAGTCCTCCCATAGAGTCTGCTTTCCAATCCTCCCTCCTCCTGAAGGAGGTCCACTGCCTCCTTCTTCTCAACGCCATCGAAGAGGTACCCTCAGACCAAAGGGGTCAGGGATTCTACTCCCGCTACTTCCTAGTTCCCAAGAAGACAGGAGACCTTCATCCCATTCTCGATCTCCGGGATCTCAACAAGTGTCTGGTCAAGGAAAAATTCAGAATGCTCTCCCTTGCCACACTTTACCCTCTTCTCTCTCAACACGACTGGCTATGCTCCCTAGACCTCAAAGAGGCCTACACTCACATTCCAATCCATCTGGATTCACGTCGTTACCTCCGTTTTCAGATACAGCACCGCCACTATCAGTACAAAGTGCTTCCCTTTGGCCTCGCATCATCACCCAGGGTGTTCACCAAGTGCCTTATTGTGGTGGCGGCTTTTCTCAGGTCTCATAACCTGCAGGTGTTCCCCTACTTGGACGATTGGCTGGTGAAAGCACCTACGTCTCCACTTGTACTGCAAGCCACTCAGCACACCATCTCTTTCATCCATCTCCTGGGGTTCGAGATCAACTACCCCAAGTCGCATCTGCTTCCCACCCAGCAACTTCAGTTCATTGGGGCCGTTCTCGACACCACTCTGATGAGGGCGTTTCTCCCCTCCGACCGCCAACGGTCCCTGCTCCACCTCTGCCGTCAGGTACTCCTTCATCACTCCATTCCAGCTCGGCAGATGATGGTCCTCCTAGGCCACATGGCCTCGACGGTCCATGTGCTTCCTCTGGCACGACTCCACCTCAGGACACCTCAGTGGACTCTAGCCAACCAATGGTCACAGACCACGGATCCTCTTTCGCATCCCATCTCTGTGACATCGTCTCTTCTGCAATCTCTTCAATGGTGGTTGAACTCCTCCAATCTTTCCAGGGGTCTACTCTTTCATCTACCCCCTCACTCCATGATCATAACCACAGATGCCTCTCCCTATGCATGGGGAGCTCACCTGGGAGATCTTCGCACCCAGGGACTCTGGACCCCTCAAGAGCGTCAACATCACATCAATTTCCTGGAACTCAGGGCCATGTTCTATGCTCTCAAGGCCTTCCAGCACCTTCTCTACCCTCAGGTTGTTCTTCTGTGCACAGACAACCAAGTCGCCATGTACTACATAAACAAGCAAGGCGGCACGGGATCTCCCCTCCTCTGTCAGGAGGCCATCCGCATCTGGACCTGGGCCACGACCCGCAGTCTCTTCCTCAAGGCTGTCTATATCCAGGGCGAACAGAACTCCCTGGCCGACAATCTCAGCCGCATCCTTCAACCTCACGAGTGGACTCTGGATCCTCCCACTCTCCACTCCATCTTTGCTCAGTGGGGCATTCCTCAGGTGGACCTCTTTGCAGCTCCTCACAACCATCAGCTGCCCCAATTCTGTTCCAGACTCTTCTCTACGCATCGTCTGGCCCCGGATGCATTCCTGCTCGACTGGACGGATCAGTTCCTCTATGCCTTTCCTCCACTGCCTCTGATGTTACGGACGCTATTCAAACTCCGCAGGGACAGAGCTACCATGATTCTCATCGCCCCTCGGTGGCCTCTCCAACACTGGTTCTCCCTCCTGCTCCAGCTATGCTCCAGAGAGCCCATTCCTCTACCTGTGTTTCCTACTCTACTTACACAGCAGCATCAGTCTCTACTACATCCCAATCTGTCCTCGCTCCAACTGACAGCTTGGTTTCTTTCGGGCTGACCTCCCCAGATAACCTGTCTCAGCCTGTCCGTCGTATTTTGAATGCTTCCAGGAAACCGACCACCCTCCAATGTTACCATCAGAAGTGGAACCGGTTCTCCTCTTGGTGTCTACTCCATCACCACGATCCCACCTCATTGGCGGTGGAAACAGTACTGGACTATTTGCTCTCTCTCTCCGACGCTGGCCTCAAGTCTACCTCAATCAGAGTCCACCTCAGTGCCATCACTGCGTTTCATGAGCCTATCCTCGGAAAACTCCTCACGGCTCATCCCCTGGTATCCCGGTTCATGAGAGGCCTCTTCAATCTCAAACCACCTCTGAAGCCTCCTCCAATCGTCTGGGACCTGAATGTGGTTTTATCCGCCCTCATGAAACCTCCTTTTGAGCCTCTTGCCACAAATTCGCTCAAATTTCTTACGTGGAAGGTGCTTTTCCTCATTGCCATCACCTCTGCCAGGAGGGTTAGTGAACTGCATGCACTGGTTGCCGACCCACCTTACACAGTTTTTCACCATGACAAGGTGGTTCTGTGTACCCATCCTAAATTACTTCCCAAGGTGGTCTCGGAATTTCACCTCAATCAGTCCACTGTGTTGCCTGTCTTTTTCCCTAAGCCCCATTCTCATCCTGGGGAACAGGCGTTGCATACGCTGGACTGTAAGCGTGCCCATGCATACTACCTTGACCGTACCAGGGCTCACCGCTCGTCACCTCAGCTCTTTCTGTCCTTCGACCCTAACCGTCTAGGTCGTCCTGTCTCTAAACGGACGCTTTCCAACTGGCTTGCTGCCTGCATTGCGTTCTGTTATGCTCGGGCCGGTCTCTCACTGGAAGGTGCTGTCACGGCCCACAGGGTCAGAGCTATGGCTGCTTCTGTGGCTTTCCTCCGCTCCACGCCCATCGAGGAAATCTGCAAGGCTGCCACTTGGTCCTCAGTTCACACGTTCACTACTCACTACTGTCTGGATGCCTTCTCCAGACGGGATGGACACTTCGGCCAATCTGTGTTACAAAATTTATTTTCCTAATGGCCAACCATCCCTCCTCCCTCTCTGTTAGCTTCGAGGTCACCCATGCATTAAGAATATGCTGCCTGCTTGTCCTGGGATAAAGCACAGTTACTTACCGTAACAGGCGTTATCCAGGGACAGCAGGCAGATATTCTTACGTCCCACCCACCTCCCCGGGTTGGCTTCTTAGCTGGCTTATCTTAACTGGGGACCACGCACTCCTCCATTGGGCGGGAAGGCACTCGCGCATGCGCGGTGCGGCCAACTAGAACTTTCTAGTTAAAAGTGTCCATACCTGGGCTCCATCGGTGACGTCACCCATGCGTTAAGAATATCTGCCTGCTGTCCCTGGATAACACCTGTTACGGTAAGTAACTGTGCTTTTTCACACAAGTTACGAGCCCTAGTAAAGGCAAATTTAGGTTTATCTCTAAGAGAAGAATGATATTGAACTATAGGCCAATATTTTAAAATTATTTTCTTAATAGCATTACTGTTGTTGGTAAAAGGTAATACACACACTGTATGAGAATCATTATCCTTCTCTGTTGATCGTATAAGCCAAGATCGTTGACAGTTCTTGGCTCGCTTCCAAGCTCTTTTAATAATTTTTTTAGGGTATCCACGTTCAACAAATTTGAAATACATCTCAGTAGCTTGATTATTAAAATCAACTTCATCTGAACAAATACGGCATATGCGTAAAAATTGACCCAATGGAATACTATTCTTAAGAGAACGAGGGTGAAAGCTTTGGTACTGGAGGAGGGCATTGCGATCAGATGGTTTTCGGTGTAGACTGGTGGAGATAGCTTTATCATGAATATAAAGACTAATGTCCAAAAATGATATATGAACCTTGTCCTTCTTATGCGTAAATTTAATATTAGGATCCTTCTGATTAATTTCTATCAAGAACTCATCAAGCTCATCCTCTCCACCAGTCCACACAAAAAACAAATCATCAATAAAACGCCTCCAACATCTAACGTGACAGAAATGGCTGGAACTGTATACAAACGTCTCCTCAAAGTTGGACATATAAAGGCAGGCGATGGTGGGAGCAACTGCTGCCCCCATCACTTCCCCCTTGGTTTGTAAATAAAGGGTATTTTAACTTGAAATAATTGTTGAATATAATTACTTCAGCTAATTGTTTAAGAAAATGTTTTTTAGACTCTAAAATATCCAGCTTAGAGGACACCGATTCAACTACTGTCATAGCTGCCTGTCGGGGGACCTTTGTATACAGTGCCATGACATCAGCAGTCACTAAGATGCTATTATCAGGCAACGGTTGTTGGCACAGGCAATCAATGATCTGAAGAAAATGTGACGAATCCTTTATATATGATTCAGCATATGGAACAAATTTTTTCAAATACCCATCAAGGTATTTGGATAATGGTTTCAATACTGAGTCAATACCCACTACAATAGGGCGACCAGGGGGATGAGTGCTAGATTTGTGTATTTTAGGAATAAAATATATGTGTGGTGTCCTCGGGTAATTGTTAAGTCAGGAAACGAAATTCCTTAAAAGAAATCAATTCCTCATTCTTCGCTGATTGAATTAACTGATCTACTTTTTGTTTAATAGCATTAGTAGGATTAGTAGGGGGGCCAGGCATTGAAGTAATAAGCACAAGGCACTTTAACAGCACTTTAATAGCACTTCAGCACATTATATCATTGTTTGCACTATTTGCACTAGTTGCACAATCCATTAACGCTGCTATGGACTTTTGTATTTGTTCCGCCATTTTTGATTCGGATGGCTGGAGCTTTAAGAAGATAATATGATTTACCATCTAGCTACATGAATTGTTCCAGCGTTATTGGAAACTGAATCAATATATTGCTGTAAAGGATAAGCGTTTGCTTTTAATATATAAGCTGAGCAATATAATATAAAGACTGAGCAAATTGCAGCTCTACACTCTCGAAGAGCGTAGGGAGAGGGGAGACATGATTGAGACATTAAATACATCACGGGACTGATCGAGGTGGAAGATGATATCTTTCTTCTCAAGGGACCCTCGACCACAAGAGGACATCCGCTCAAACTCAAGGGAGGGAAGTTTCGTGGAGACGCCAGGAAGTACTTCTTCACGGAGAGAGTGATTGAGCATTGGAACAAGCTTCCAGTGCAGGTGGTCGAGGCACGCACCATCCTAGACTTCAAGAACAAATGGGATACCTATGTGGGATCCCTACGAGGTCATGCTAAGGGATAGGATCACTAGGACTTGAATGAGCGGGTCAGTAGAGTGACAGTATAATTACAATTATACTTTAGGGGGTCAGTAGACTTAAGAGGGTGGGTAAATAGTGTGGGCAGACTTGATGGGCTATAGCCCTTATCTGCCGTCATCTTTCTATGTTTCTATGTTTCTAAGCTTGAAAGCTTAAAAAGAGCTGTGATTCAATAAAGAATATTATTATTTTCATCACAGAGTTCTAGTAATTTTCTCCCTACTATATACTACTGTGATTCAATAAAGAATATTATTATTTTCATCACAGAGTTCTAGTAATTTTCTCCCTAATATATAACAAAACTGAACGTTCATCCTTGTGGGATTTTTCTGCCAAATATAGTGAAACACCTTTTTATTCAAATCACAAAGAAAAGAGCCTGATAAAACTATCGGTAATGACACAAACAAATAAAAGAGCTTGGGAAGCACTATCATTTTAATAGCCGCTATCCTCCCCAGCCATGAATGAGAAAGCTTATTCCAATCCTCCAAAATCCCAAAGAGGTCCTGAATACAACCCAGAAAATTACTAGCATACAGATGATCTATAGTGCTAGGCAAGTTAATCCCCAAATACCAAAGTGTTCCAGAGGTCCACGAAAAGGGATACAATTGTTGTAAACATTGGACCTCATCCCCAGGTACCATCAAATTCAAAATTTCAGATTTTACATATTGAGATCTTGAAGTCTGTCCCCATACATCTTATTACATAGACCACACACCATTTTTGTAGCCTCCTACTGGAATAACCGCATCCTTTTTTTAATCTTTTTGAAGATACAGTCTCCAGAATTGTACACAATATTCTAAATGAGGTCTCACCAGAGTCTTATACAGGGGCATCAATACCTCCTTTTTCCTACTGACCATACCTCTCCCTATGCACCCTAGCATCCTTCTAGCTTTCACAGTCACCTTTTCAACCCATTTGGTCACCTTAAGATCATGACATACAATCACATCCAAGTCCTACTTATCTGTCATGCACAAAAGTTCTTCACCCCCTAAACTCTACTGTTCCTTTAGCTTTTGCAGCCCAAATGCATGAACTTGCATTTAGCATTAAAGTTTAGCTGTCAAATTTCAGACCATTCTTCAAGCTTCGCCAGGTCTTTTTTTATGCTATTCACACCATCCTGGGTGACTACTCTATTGCAGATTTTGGTATCATTCACAAAGAGGCAAATCTTACACAACAGCCCTGCAGCAATATTAAACTAAACTAAAACTAAATTAAACCTTAGGTTTGTATACTGCCCAAGAACAGAACCTTGAGGTACACCACTGGTAACAATCCCTTTCCTCAGAGTGATCTCCAATGACCACTACCCTCTGTCGTCTTCCACTCAACCAGCTCCTGACCCAGCGCATCAGTTTATTTATTAGACGTCAGTTGTAGAAGGTCTGCATAGCGCAAACAGCGCAGAAGAAATAGGGCGTGGCAGAGAACTTTCTAAGTTCTGATCAGAGGCTCTTACATGCAAGCAGACACATTTAAAACTTTGAAAAGTCAGAATAATTAACAAAAGACCAGAAAAACTATGTATAGCATAGGACAATGAGAATTTAGTATTTATGTGAATTGCTAGGTAAAGCAGGATCATAAGGGAAATTATATATAAATATATATATATATATATATTGTAGAGGTATTAAACTGCCTCCATTTTTATTTCTCTTTGTGCCTTTTCTTTATTTAAAGGGTTCATGCCAAAAATCCTCATGCCTTATTGATACCAGATGTTCTTGAACTGGTTAGCTAGGAGCATATCTGATTTCACATACCATAGCTGGGTAAAGAAGGAAGCCCAGATCTCATAAATGTACTTTGATAATAATTATTATATATGTGATAAAATGTGACATATGGATGTTAATGTATGAATGAAGGGATCCCTGTGTGATTGTATGTATATGTGTTTAAACATAAAATTGTTTGCAAACTTTATTTTTATATATTTTAAACCTGAAGAAATCCTGAAAGGTAACATCTGTAGTTTGACCTATCTGACCTTTAAGTTAGGAAACTCTTTACTCTGTACAGTCCAAGAGGCCTGTTTGCCTTTTAGGGGTTTTTTCAGCTCACTTAAGACTTCTCATTAAGGGGGGTCATATGGGCTACTGTTGTAACTTGAGGCTGTCGTTTTCTGTCCAGTATAAGTTCTGAAGAGTCAGAAAGCTGTTTGGATTTAAATTTTTAGAGAAGGGAGTTTGCTTTGGAGTATATTATAATATATAATTTGTAAAACTTTTTCTTAAGCCTGGTGTTGATAAGAGCTAAAAGGAATATCTTTATTCAAATACAAAAGACCAGCCTCTGCTAGCTGATTAGTTGATAGGGAGTGATGTCATACTGGTCACTGCGAAAGTATATAAGTGAACCTAGTGGCATAGTGGTCCCCAAGATCATATATTGTTTCAATAAAGGTGCAATTTTCAGGCCTAACTGTAAATGTGTCTGCATTGTACAAATGCCTTTTCAATCAAGATTTCTGTTAAATTTTAATAAACAATATGTGATTGGAAATATTTGTACAATTATCATTATTCCTGGGCACCTAAGGGCAAAGGTTAGCGCATTACGCTGCTTACTATGTGGTACATTGTCAATGGTTTTGCTAAAATCTAAATACACCACATCTAGTGCACTCCCTCTACCCAATTCTCTGGTCACCCAGTCAAAGAAATTGATCAGATTTGTCTGACAAGACCTACCTCTAGTGAATCCATGTTTCCTCTGGTCCTTTTATCCACAGGTTTACAGAAAGTTCACCATCCTCTGTTTTAGAAGTGTTTCCATTAATTTGCTTTCCACAGAAGTCAGACTTACTGGCCTGTAATTCCCTACTTCTTCCTTACTTCTACTTCTGTGAAGAGGGACCACTCCCGCCCTTCTCCAGTCTTTCATTTCCGACTCGAGAGAAGCATTGAAATGGTCAGTCAGTGGAGCCACCAGAACTTCCCTAAGTTTCTTCAGCACTCCAAAAAATGTTAATTCTTGTCAACTTAAATGACATGTTCATTCCAAAAAATGTTAATTCCCAATGGTATCTTCTTTTGTAACATTATTAATTGCTGTGAACTCTCTGTGAACCTAGAACTCTCTGGGTATGGCGGTATACAAAATAAAGTTATTATTATTATTATTATATGCAGCATCCGCCCCCATCGCTTTATCTACCTTTAATTTAGCTAGTTCCTCATGAACATAACCCTCTGAAAATCGATCAGGGTCTTCCACTCCATCATCCCTATTTGCATTTGTCATCTGCGGTCCCACTCCTGGATCTTCAGGCATGGACACAGAACTGAAATATTTGTTAAGCAATTCAGCCTTTTCTTTATCAGCTTCTGCATATTCCTCCCCTTCACTTTTGAGTCTCATAATGCTACTTTTGTACTTCTTCCTATCACGGATATATCTAAAAAATGTTTTGTCTCCCCATTTTTGCCTGTCTTCCTCTTTCTGCAATCTTTTGTAATTTATGAAAGCTTATCTGCGGCTGGATATTTGTAGAAATTTCTGGTGTAGAGAAGTAGATCTGGGACAGGGGATGAAGGAAGGTAACACCAATATCACACTTTTTTTTTTTTTTTGCTCTTCTCTCCCAATCGTTTTCAATCTAAGGATCGGCTTGTCTTGGCTGAGCTTTCAGACAGAGATGTCGACCTATCCCAGTTATGCTATATATAACACTGCAGTCATCACTCCTCCCACCCCCTTCAATACAGACATACTGTGAATAACCGATGACCCATTTCAGACCCCAGTAGTGCCCACGTCTCTGTACCCCTTCCCCAACACAATCACCTACGTTATAGGAACATAGAGTGGCAGGGAAGAAAGCCATATTCGTTTGCACTTTGCTTTAAAATCAATCAGACACAGCACCAAGGAGTGCCATCCTTCTGCCATGGCTCACATAAACAACAACGTTGTGAATCATTGTCCCTTCAATCGTTACGATTTAAATCAGGGGTCTCAAAGTCCCTCCTTGAGGGCCACAATCCAGTCAGGTTTTCAGGATTTCTCCAATGAATATGCATGAGATCTATGTGCATGTACTGCTTTCAATGCATATTCATTGGGGAAATCCTGAAAACCCGACTGGATTGTGGCCCTCAAGGAGGGACTTTGAGATCCCTAATTTAAATAAATTATCTGTATCTCACACCCAATGAGATCTATGGTACGGGACCAGGAGTGAGGTCTGAACATCAAAACATAAGAGAAAGTGAGTGTATTCAAGATAAGAGTACGACCTCCAGGCCTCTCCTACAATAGGACTCCGAGACTAAAGCCAAACTAACACTCCACAGAAGAAGGGTTTACAGCGAATGGGCTCTCTGGATGACAAATGCGGTGTGGGCAGTCAGATCTCTAATTTCTTCGGAACGGCTTTTATTATTCAGGCCATACATGAAAGATGACATATTGCCCTTCCACCCCCGTCAGAGCCATCTCACTTGTCTGCGCATGCTGTTCATCACCCCCATGAAGCTGGCCTGCAACTTCGCTTCTTCCTGCGCCACAGATTTCTTCTCTGTTTTCTTATTGGGAGTCTTCTCTGCCACTGATGCTGCCATTCTCCCAAGAATGGTGGCGCAACCGGAACTGGATGACAGCCGTGGCAGCCCAGGAAAAGGAAGGGTTCACTCAATTACCGGTCCTCGGTGTCACCGCCATTCCACTTCTTAAAGCTACTGTACGAGCTCCATTCTACGGGGCATTGTTACACGAGATGGGAATTCCAGACGCATGCGGTGACGATACAGGTGGCTGCGGGGGTGGGGGAGGGGGGAGGTTGAATCAGCGCTGGAGGGAGGGAGGCTTTAGCGCGGCAGGGAGGGGAAGCAATCGCTGGTCCGTTGTCCCATGCACACAAAGCTGTCCCTGAAAACAGAACATTTTGGCATCCCGAAGTGGTGGGTTGGGACAATGGGACGGTCGGTCCAATAACGGGACAATCCCGTTGAAAATGGGAGGTACGGTCACCTTAGGCAGCTCCCATTTTGCAAATATACACGTTTGTCTGCCAGACCTGTGTTTCCCCCCAAGCTGTCACAGAGCCAGTATTGCTTTCTGAGGGACAGGAACAAAAAGCATTGAGAAATTAAGGGGTGACCTCCACTAATCCCTCCAGTAGAAAATGCTACACAAAATTAACACCTTTATAGGAGGGGCTGATGGAAAGTTCTCAGCCCAACCAAGAAGAGAATCATGTGGAACCACGAAACTTACAAGTTATTCCACACTTTTCGTTTCAGTGATATGAAATGAAACGTGTCAGGAAAAGTATGGAATACCTTGTATGTTTCATGGCTCTACATGATTCTCTTCTTGGTTGGGCTGAGAACTTTTCAGCAGCAGATGTGAATCCTGATGTTTAACTCAGGGGATATAATTGTGCATTTATGGTCTGAGAAAGTGACCAAAGCCTTTGAGTTCACCTGAGGGGAAACTGCTGCCCACTTCCTGCCACTATGATTGCTTCTGTATCTGCTTCCCGCCCATCTGCCCATCCATGTCCAGCCCTGGCTCCTCCTCCCACCCTAGCTATGAGCAGCAGGACCTGAGAGTGATGCCTTCTTTTCTCCCCTCCTCCAATCAGGGATAGAGGGCGGACCCTGCAGCCATTTTCCCGCCCATCTGCCCAGTAACATGCTCAGCCCTGGCTATGAGTAGCAGAAGGAGGAGCTGAGAGTGACGCCTTCTTTTTTCCTCTCCCCCAACCAGAGCTAGAGGGCGTCCCATTGTATGCCTCACCGCCCAGGGACCATTCTGACCAATCAGCACTGAAAGGGATTCGAGACCCGTGCGTCATTCAGCCCTCAGTGAGAAGATCCGCCTCTCCGTTGTGACGTCATCGGTCTGCGCCAAACAGGAAATCTCTTGTTTCCTACTTCCTTTGTTTCTCTTGTTTGCAGATAAACCGGAAATCTCCAGCTCCATATCTCCGTTTCTGACCTTCTCTCCAGCGCTGCAAGAGGCCAGAAAAAGAGCCTCCAGGTCAGGCAAATGCCTGCAAGAGCTTCTGCGCAGGTAGGAGACTGGCCCTAACATCCTGCCCCTGCTGCACTTTTCTCATCTGGGATCCTAAGCAGTCCTGGGGCTGGACACTGGCACTTTGGGCCTCTTGTCTAGTTGCTCTGCTCCTTTTCTGGGACACAAATCTCTCTTCAAATAAATATGACCCTTCTCTGAGCCTGTGTTATGTGACACTGAATTATATACTCACAAAAATATGTCCCTCTGCTCTGCTGAGCCCCAGTACTGGGTGATGTGAACTATAACCCCATTGTGGGACTGTGGCTTCTGCAATTCTAAATTATATGCATTCAGCAAACTTTTCCCTACCCCAATGGGCACCAGCACTGGGAGATCTGATGGTCTAAGCAATGCTGAAGATTCTGAGTGTGTTTCCGCTTTGTATTTCAGATGCCGGTAAAGTTTGAGGACATCGCTGTCTCTTTCTCCCAGGAGGAGTGGGAGTATTTAAATGAAGAGCAGAAGGAGCTCTACAGGGAGGTGATGGAGGAGAATTATCAGACCCTGATCTCACTGGGTAAGTGAAGATATTACTTTTTTAAAAATCAGTATTGAGACATCATTATAAAGCCAAAAAGATGAAAAAAATCACACAGCAATACAATTTGTTATGGTAATGCTCAAAAATTATGTTATGTAGACAGTCTCCCTTCATAAATTGGCACCTATCAATCACAGGTGCTTAAACTGCATAAATAATGGAAATACTTTCAAGCCCAACTTTATCCATATTCACAGATAATGCTATGTTAATCATTTTTTTCTGTTTTACTTTTCAGAATCTTAAAGGCAGTGATTCCTATTTTAAATTTGATTCTTTCGGTTATGGGCAGCCAGTCGCCTATTGGCTTCTAATATCAAAAAGCATAGCACACATAATATGATTTATCATATCTCCGATAGTGAGGGGAACATCTTGTCCTCATCAAAGTTTATTGGAGAGGCTTGTTTAGCCTATTATGAAAGGGTGTATAGGGCAGAGGACACAACGACATCCGAGCTTGAGATGAGACTGTTTTTTAGCTCAGATTCCCTTACCGACTATAATGGAAGGGAAACACTCACAGCTCTCTCTCCCGATTACACAACTAGAGGGAGATTAAGTCAGAGAGCCTTCATGTAGGCATCTCTCCAGAATTGGATGGCTTTACTAATGGCCCTTACAAGAGCTTATAGCCCCTTTACTAATCAAGGCGTTCAATCGCTTGAGGACAGCTTCAGTATTACCTGCCACCAGCCATTGGGCAGCAGTGACACTAATCCTTAAACTGGGTTGGGTTTGTCATATGGGCAGACTTTACCTACATACACTATCCTCACCTGATATGAGGACTTTCAGAGCCCTGGCCTAGGCCTGAATTGGAAGTATCACGAGGTCTATTTCCTTGCAGATAAGCAGACCAGAACTGAACACAATACTCCAGGTGAGGGCGCACCATGGAGCGATACAGAAGCATTATAACATTCTTAGTCTTGTAACCATCTCTTTTTTTAATAATTCCTAGCATCTTGTTTGCTTTTTTGGCCGCTGCCACACATTGGGCAGAAGATTTCACCGTATTGTATACGATTACACCCAGATCCTTTCTTGGGCGCTAGTCCCCAAGGTGGACCCTAGCATCTGGTAACTGTGATTCGGATTATTCTTCCCAATGTGCATCACTTTGCATTTGTTCACATTAAATTTCATCTGCCACTTGAACTCCTGGTCTTCCATTTTCCTAAGGTCTGCCTGCAATTTTTCACAATCTGCATGCGTTTAACAACTTTGAACAGTTTAGTGTCATCTGTAAATGTAATCACCTCACTTGTTGTTCCAGTTTCCAGATCATTTATAAATAAGTTAAATAAATAGCACCGGTCTCCGTACCAACCCCTGCGGCACTCCACTGTTACTCTCCTCCATTGAGAAAAATTACCAATTAACCAATTTCTAATCCACAACTGAACTTTGCACCTATCCCATGACTTTTTAATTTTCTCAGGAGCCTCTCATGAGGAACTTTGTCAAAAGCTTTCTGAAAATCTAGATACACTACATCAACCGGCTCACCTTTATCCACATGTTTATTTACATCTTCACAGAAGTCAAGCAAGTTGGTGAGACAAGATAATAATAATAATAACAGCTTATATACCGCAATACTGTGAAGTTCTATGTGGTTTACAAAGATTAAGCAAAGGTACAAATTGATTGACTTTAAGAGGGGAGGAAGAAAGAGGGTTAATAGGACAGGAAATCAATTTTTGAGGAGAGAGTGATCAATAGAACAAGTTAATCGCTATAGAGGGGAGAGAGAAGAGAGGATCAGATCTCCTTCGGCTGAACCTATGCTGACTCTGTCTCACTCAAGTCAGGCTTACCCGCCTTTAATTTCCCGGATCTTTAAGTCTGTCCCCATAAGCCTTATCATGAAGACCACACACCATTTTAGTAGCCTTCCTCTGGACCAATTCCATCCTTTTTATATCTTTTTGAAGGTGTGGCCTGCAGAATTGTACACAATATTCTAAATGAGGTCTCACCCCAGAGTCTTATACAGAGGCATCAATACCTCTGTTTTCCTACTGGCCAATGCAATCTAGCATCCTTCTAGCTTTTGCTGTCACCTTTTCAACCTGTTTGGCCACCTTAAGATCATCACATACAATCACATACAAGTCCCGCTCTTCTGTTATTCACATAAGTTCTTTACCCCCTAAACACCACTGAAACGGGAAAACAGAGGCCTTGGTGGAATATAATTTTATCATCTAAATGTTGTGGTGACCCCAAAAGTAACATTTTAAAGGTCAGTGATGAAGTCTTGGCAGCAATCACGATGCCAGGCTGAATGGATCTTTGAATGAAGGGCTGGACTAAAATGATCATCAAATCTACTTTGCTAAATCCTACTAAAATAAACACTTCACCTCTGATTTCACTTTGCTTCTTTTTATTTGTTATTTTAATGCTCAATACCCAGTGTTTGTATTCGGTATTCAACCAAATAGTTTTCATTATTTGTATTCTACCGAATATTAAAATATGTTTTTCACTGCAACTCTAAATGTACAATTTTAACAAAATAAATCCAAGCAACATTTCTAACATGAGCTTGCAAGCAAAGAATGAAATCAACACAAATTCCCAGAATTTTGGACTTACTCCAGAACAGATCACCGTTAAAAAATATTATTTGAGGTGGTCGGTACATTTAAATCACTCTTATAACCTATTCACCAACACCTACTGGAACAAATATCTCAAATGGAGTGACGGATTAAAAGTCAAGATATTTCAGTCTACACCTAGGGCTCCTTTTACTAAGCTGTGTTAGCGTTTTTAGCGCACGCTAAACCTGCACTACGTGGCTAGAACTAATGCCAGATCAATGCTGGCATTAGCGTCTAGCGCGTGCAGGAATTGTTCAATCGATTTGTAAGCTAAGAATCTATACAGCTCTGCTTATTCAACCAGTAACCCTAAGAACTATATAGCTTTCCAATTCTTTCTTTATGTAAGATTGTATTGTTGACTTTGATTGTAACCTCTTCTCTGATTATCCAGCGCTTCTTGCTGTAAACCACCTCGAACTTCCATGACTTTGGCAGTATATAAGAATAAAATTATTATTATTAGTGCGCTATTCTGCACATTAATGCCCTAACGCAGCTCAGTAAAAGGAGCCCCTAGTTCTGGGTAAATCTTTATACTCCTATTAGAATTAGAATCAGAAAATAATATTAAATATTGAACTAGGCCAGTTACTGGGCAGACTTGCACGGTCTGTGTCTGTGTATAGCCGTTTGGTGGAGGATGGGCAGGGGAGGGCTTCAATGGCTGGGAGGGTGTAGATGGGCTGGAGTAAGTCTTAACAGAGATTTCGGCAGTTGGAACCCAAGCACAGTACTGGGTAAAGCTTTGGATTCTTGCCCAGAAATAGCTAAGAAGAAAAAATTAAAAAATTTAAATTGAATCAGGTTGGGCAGACTGGATGGACCATTCGGGTCTTTATCTGCCGTCATCTACTATGTTACTATGTTACTAAAGTGAAGGTGGTGGACTTCATGCGTCATCTAGATTGGTTTTTAGATTGTGGTGGGGAGAAGCATGTTGTCATGGTATATATGGGTACCAGTGACATAGGAAAATGTGGGAGCAGCGGCGCCCAGAGTGATTTGCGCCCCTCCCCTGCTCTCTTCTTCACCTTCTAACCCCATCTGCTCCTCCTCCCCCTCCTTCCGTGCACACTCGCACCCCTTTCCTGCAGGGTGATTGGCGCCCCCTCCCCTGCTCTCTTCTCCACCCTCCCATCCCATCTGCTCCTTCCCCTCCTGCTGGTTGCACATGCACTCCTTCCCTCACATCTTGTTAACGTTCGGGTTGTGAGCAGCAAACCCAAGCTGCTGCTCACACCAGCGTTGGCTCTTCCTCTGATGTCACACTGAACATTAAAGAAATACGGGGGAATTGAAGGGGCACGCACAGTAGTGGGGGTGTGGGAGAGGCAGAGAGGGAAATGGGTGCTAGCGCCCCTATCAAAATGGCAACCGGGGCAAGTCCCCTCCCCCCCATTATCATGTCACAGTGTAGGAGGGATGTTCTGGAAACCAAATTTAGGTTCTTAGTTAGAAAGCTCACATCCTGAACCTGGAGGGAAAGGCAGAGCTTCGGAGTCTCAATGCGTGGTTGAAGCAATGGTTCAGGGAGGAGGGATTTAGATTTGTTAGGAACTGGGTGATCTTGTGGGGAAGGGGGAGTCTATTCTGCCAAAGATGGGCTCCACCTTAACCAGACTGAAGCCAGGCTGCTGCCATCAACATTTAAAGAGGAGATAGAACAGCTTTTAAATGAGAAACTGGGGGAAGGCCTACTGTCACGCAAAAGTTTGTTGTTCCGAACAAGATATCTTTAAAAGATATCACCAGAAGAGGGAAGACAGGGCATCCTGTTAGCGAGGTTGTAATAGAAACCACAGCAGACCAGGTGACCTTAAATATAGAGTGGACTGATTTTAAAGATTGCAGATTATCCATGTCAACTGCTGAGCAAGTTGTAAATGGAAATGACATTTTTTGAAATGTTTGTAAGCAAATGCCAGAAGTCTAAGAAATAAGATAGGAGAGTTAGAATATATTGCATAGAATGAAAAGGATAGATATGATAGGTATCTCTGAAACTTGGTAGAGGGAAGATAACCAATGGGACACTGAGATAATAGGGTACACATTATATCACTGTGATAGGGTGGATCATATTATTGGAGCTATAGCATTATATGTTAAAGAAGACCTTGAATCATATAGAATATAAATTTTACATGACAATACACTCCTTTGAATCTCTATGAGAAAAAGATAGTGATAGCAGTGTAGAACCATCCGCCTGGCCAGGATGAACAGACAGATGCAGAAATGTTATCAGAAATTAGGGAGGCTGAAAATGGGTAAATTGGGAAAATCTCTCTTCTATATCTATATCTTTGTTGAATCAAGATATCAAGCTTTTTGCGGCCATTATGGCTGCGCGTCTTGGCCAGGTTTTGCCCCTTCTGGTTCATCCGGATCAAGCAGGTTTTGTCCCGGGCCGGTATTCCTCTGCTAATGTCTTACGAGCACTTTCTGTGTTGCAGAACCCTGCGCTGTTACGGGAGCATCTGGGTCAGGAGAATGCCCTTATTGTTAGTCTTGATGCTGAAAAGGCATTTGATAAGGTTCTCTGGGATTACTTGTTTTGGGTTCTGCCACAGGTGGGTATTATGGGGGGTTTTCTGGCCGGGATCCGCTCGCTTTATGAGCAGCCGACTGCTCAGATTTTGGTGAATGGGACACTCACCTCCTCTTTTTCCTTGGCTCGGGGTACTCATCAGGGCTGTCCGCTCTCCCCTATGCTGTTTGTGTTGGCCCTTGAACCTTTAGCAGCTAAGATCCGACACCTCCGGGATCTTCGGGGTATACAGTTGGGGTCGCAGGAATTTAAAATCAACCTATTTGCAGATGATATGCTTATCTTCTTAGGTGATGCAGTTACGGGAGTGCCTGTGTTAATTAAGCTTATCCAACAATTTGGTGCGTTTTCCGGTCTACGAATTAACTTTGATAAATCGTAGGCTTTAGCGGTCCACTCGCACTGTGCGGCGCATCACGATCCTACATTTCCATTAAAATGGTCTGGGAGCCCGCTTAAATACCTGGGGGTTTATCTACATGCGGACCCTCGGGTGGTTTACAGGAAAAACGTAGTGTATAAATTGGACGCGATTCGAGTGCTATGTAGAAGGTGGATGGACTTCCCGATTTCTTTTCTCGGTCATGTTGCTCTTATTAAGATGGTCCTCTTGCCGAAGTTGCTCTATCCTCTGCACATGCCGCCCCTGTGGGTTACCTCTAGGGATATACGGGTGTACAAAGGTATTGTTTCTTCTTTCATATGGCGATCCCGGCGGGCGCGAATTGGCTATCTTAAGCTTGTTAGGGAGCGGTCCCAGGGGGGTGTAAATCTTCCAGACCTTCGTCTTTATAACGTGGCGGCTCTACTTCGCTGGGTACATGAAGTTTACTCGGGTGCGACCAAGTTTGCCCCGATGGGGTTCTGGTCCCTGTTGGCGGCTCCGGTGTCGGTGTTTAATGTCTTGAGATCTGGGGCCGGCTCTTGTGGGATCTTTTTAAGGCAGAGAACGATCCTCAAGATGATTCTGATGTTACGTTCTGGGAGGCTAGTAAGGCAGTCATGCGGAGAAAAATCATAGAATTTGTGGCCTGTAAACAGAAGAACAAGATAGGGCGCTGTTGGAGTTGGCCCATCAGTTATAGACTGTTCGGGGGGAGATGGCAAAGCGGGGGACTGATGCAATCTGTCGCCAATACACAGATACAAGAAGGCAGATTACATGCTACTAGTCCAGAGGGCCCTTGGAGATATCCAGTTCTACAAATATCAACTGCATAGATGGAGTAATAAAGTGGGAAAGCTGTTGGCGTCTTTGAAGCAGAGAGAACATAAGTGTCTTATTACAAATATAAAGGCACCCAATGGGTCGGTGGTGTCCACAGTGAAGGACGTTCAACAGAATTTTGTTAATTTTTACCAAGCATTATACAATAAAGGACATTGTGATGTAGATATGCAATCTTTTTTTCAAGTGCTCTAACTCCCCACCATGAGTCAGGAACAGAGGGATCTGTTGCATGCTCCTATGCAAGGGCTAGAAATCCAAAGGGCAATTAAAGCTCTGAAACTTGCTAAAGCACCTGGGCCAGATGGTCTATAAGAATTTGTGTACCAAAGTGGTAGGACCCTTCCAGGCTCTCTATAATGCCCTCTGATCCCGTAGGATATCTCATCACAGGCTTACTTATGCCACTTGTGATTCTACCCAAACCAGCTGGGCTCCTATCGTCCTATATCTTTGTTAAATCATGACGTCAAAATGCTATTTTGGCTGCCATGTTGGGTAATGTCTTGCCGCCTTTGGTTCACTCGGATCAAGACGGTTTTGTGCCCGGGAGCTACCCTTCTGTTAATGTTCTTCGTGCCCTCTCAGTGTTAACAACATCCTGGGTTACTGAGCAAATGCACCTCTAAGTCAAGACTTACAGGTTCCAGATAGCAATCATTGCTCCTCTAAACCTCCCCCTCCCAGATTTAAAACTCCCTTGCTGTACTGTAAATTCTTTATTAATCTTCTCTTTAAAATCCTTCTAATGATAAATCTGTCATCTTTCATTCTACATGAATAATTTATCATCCACCCAGCAAAGGGACTGAATGACTTATCTTAAATAGCCCCACGGGACCTGTTTCGCCTTACAGTGGCTTTCTCAAGGGTTCAATACTGACACTGCATCTATTTTTGGCTGCCTCACTCCCGATTGAGGCTGGGTGCTCAGAGGCAATGACTTTCTCTAGTTTTTTTAGTTATTGCCTGTGAGCACCCAGCCTCAATCAAGAGTGAGGCAGCCAAAAATAGATGCAGCACCACCATTGAACCCGATCACCTACTTGAGGACTGCAGGGGATGTTTACATTCTGTAACTATCATTTATGCTATTTTTTTGAATTGTATGCGCTGTTCTCTCGCGCAGTGTGAAATGTATTGTTCCTTTTTGGGGGGACGGGCACCGATGGCACCAGTGATCTGCTTTCCAGCTCCCATTAGGCCGCTGGATAGCTTTCAGCGTCTTTGGGGTGTGGAAAGGTAATGGAGTGCGGGAAGGGATGGGGGAGGAGGAATGTGGGGAAGGGGGTTTGCGATTTGCTGGTTGTGTTTTCCAGAGTGCATACAGGGTGTATTTTATGTTGTGGTCATGGGCTTACATTGGTGTGTTTTCTGTGGAGCTTTTTTTCCTTGGGTAGGGGCTGGGCACCTGGGGGACTTCTTGGTCTTGCTGTTGTGATGTATTGTGTATTGCAGGGCAGTGAGTGGTAAGACATTCAGGATTTTATCTTAGAACTAGTCTTTAAGCCCGTTACATTAACAGGTGCTAGAATAGATGTCTGTCTGTCTGTGTTTCTTTATCTCTCTCTCCTTGGCCGCTGTCTGTATCCTTCTGTCTCCCCCTCCCCCCCGAGCAAAGCTGTCTGCCCCCAGCACCCACCTCCCCCCCAAATGTCTCTCCATGGCCCTCTTCTGTCTTCCCACCCAGAGCAAAGCTGTCTGTCCCCAGCACACCTCCCCCCAAAGCAGCCCACTTTCCCTATCTCTCCATGGCCCCTTCTGTCTCCCCCCAGCACACCCCTCCCCCCAAAGCAGCCCCCTTTCCCTCTCCCTGTCTCTCCATGGCCCCTTCTGTCTTCCCCCCAGAGCAAAGCTGTTTGCCCCAAGCACACCCCTCCCCCTAAAGCAGCCCCCTTTCCCTCTCCCGCTGACTCTCTCTCTGGCCCCCTTTCTTTGTCTGTCTTTCTGTTCCTCTCCCTGCCCCTGTGTCTTTCTTTCTTTCTTTCTGTCTCCCTCCCTCCCGCTGTCTGTCTGTCATTTTTCCCCATTTCCCTATGCAGCAGCATTTCCATCCCACTTCCCTATGCAGCAGCAACAGCATTTCCCTCCTATCCCCCCCTTTCCTGTGCAGAAGCAGTAGCAGAATTTTCCCCCACCCCCCTTTCCCTTCTCTTCCCTGCTCCATTCTGCCCCTCCCCCTTCTTTTACTGCCGTTGTCCTGCTCGATCTGGCCTGCTCCTGACCCTCTCACCGCCGACAAACCTCGGGGCTCCAGCCACATAGGCAGCACTTTAAACACGCTGCTTCGCGGCCTTCTACTGCCGATTTCCTCTGCCGCGTCTGTTTCCGATGATGTCATCAGAGATGCGGCAGAGGAAATCGGTAGTAAAAGGGCGCGAAGCAGCGTGTTTATAGTGCTGCCTACACCGCTGGAGCCGGGAGGTTTGTGGAGGGTCAACGGCCGGAGCGGGGCTGCTGTCCACCACTCGGTTGCTGCCACTGGTGCTGCCTACGCCGCTGGAGCCGGGAGGTTAGGAGAGAGAGAGAGAGAGAGCACAGTCGTGCGCCTTCAGGCCCCGCATGCGCCGTGAGGTTAGAAGCACACCTCAGGACGCCACACCGCACAAATTTTTGAGAGCGCATGCGCACTCTAGCATTTTATTATATATGATGTGTGTGGCATCACCTTCCCAATTTAACGAACAAAGATCCTTAGGTTAAAGTATTGTGGGGCAGACCTGGCAAGAGACCCGACGTACCCGAGAGGAACATACCAAATTTCAGAAAGGATGAGTGGGTCAGATTTTATTTACATCATCGCCTCATAAACGGGCAGGGGTTGCATTGTTGGTGCAGAAGGGGGTTCCCAGAGAAAGTGGAACAACTAGTTGCTGATGTCTCTGGTAGATATCTTTTTTTGTCAGGTTACTTTGTCTGGACAGGTGTTTAATCTCCTGATCACATATGCACCTAATCATAAATTTTTTTTTTTTCATTGGCTCAGCTTGGCCTTAGAGAACAGTCACATCCATTGAAAGTTTTGGGTGATTTTAATCAAGTGATGGACCCAGACGCAGACAGAACAGGGCCGGGGCCTTCAAAGCCGGTTAATCAAATTAGTGGACTCCCCTATTTGTGTGACACCCTGGATTTGATTGATCCCTGGCGCCTTCTACACTAATGAGAGAGACTTTACACATCAATCTCGCGCACTCCAAACCCTTTCTAGAATCAATGATATCTTGACTTCTACATATTTTCCTTCTATTCATACTACTGAGATTGGCCCTCTCTCGGTGTCGGATCATTGTCTTATATGGATAGATGTTCTTCAGGGAGAATCTTCTTACTCTCAGGGTGGGTGGCATTTTTCCTCCTATTTGGTTGATAACCCTGACTTTGTTAAGTATATTAAGGGAAAATGGGAGGATTATCTTAAATTTAATGCACAACATTGGGAGACGCCACTCCTGTTTTGGGAGGCTGTAAAGTCAGTCCTTTGTGGAGATATTATTTCTTATGTGGTGGTGCATAGAAAGCGCATAGCTCAGGGAATCATAAGGCTAGAAAAGGAATGCATTGCCTTGAAGAAACAACTTATTAACCAGACCACGGATTCCTCCTGGGAGTCGCTTATGTCAGATCAGGTGCCCTTAATACACTAGAAACAGAAAAGGGCTGGGGCCCATCCAGTCTGCCCACACCAATGACCCACCCCTACCTTCCTCTGTGAAGAGATCCTATGTGCCAATCCCATTTTTTCTTAAAATCTGGCACACTGCTGGCCTCAACTACCTGCAGTGGAAGATCATTCCAGCGATCAATCACTCTTTCGGTGAAGAAATATTTTCTGGTGTCACCATGAAATTTCCCACCCTTGAGTTTCAGTGGATGCCCTCTCGTTGCCGTGGGCCCCCTGAGAAAAAAGAGATCTTCTTCCACCCCGATACGGCCCGTGACATATTTGAACGTCTCAATCAAGTCTCCCCTCTCCCTGCGTTCCTCAAGTGAGTATAGCTGCAGCTTTTCCAGCCGTTTCTCATACGGGAGATCCTTGAGTCCTGAGACCATCCGGGTGGCCATTCGCTCGACCAACTCAACTCTCAGCACATCTTTGCGGTAATGTGGCCTCCAGAATTGTACACAGTATTCCAGATGGGGTCTCACCATGGATCTGTACAATGGCATTATGACCTCGGGCTTACGGCTGACGAAACCTCTGCGGATACAACCTATGATTTGTCTAGCCTTGGATGAAGCTTTCTCCACTTGATTGGTAGTCTTCATGTCTTCACTAATGATTACCCCCAAGTCATGTTCTGCTACAGTCCTTGCTAGGGTCTCTTCATTTAGGGAGTAAGTCTGGCATGGATTTTTGCTGCCAAGGTGCATGACCTTGCATTTTTTGGCATTGAAACTTAGTTGCCAAGTCCTGGACCATTGTTCCAGTAGGAGTAGGTCGTGCGTCATACTGTCGGGCATTGAGCTTATGTTAGGCACTTGCTTTGGTCTGTTGTGTTCTGGCCTACTACGTTGCATAGTTTGGCGTCATCGGCGAATAACGTAATTTTGCCTCGAAGCCCCTTAGCCAAATATCTTATAAAGATGTTGAAAAGGATCGGGCCCAGTACTGAGCCCTGCGGCACTCCGCTGATCACCTCCGCTGCTTTGGAGGGGGTGCTGTTTACCACCACCTTCTGAATTCTGCCTCTGAGTCAGTCCTTAACCCATGTAGTTAACGTGTCACCTAATCCCATCAAACTCATCTTGCTCAGTAACCTGTGGTGTGGGACGCTATCAAATGCTTTACTGAAGTCCAGGTACACAATATCTAGGGACTCCCCTACATCCAGCTTTCTTGTAACCCAGTCAAAGAAGCTGATCAGATTGGACTAGAAGGACCTTCCCTTTGTAAATCCATGTTGATGGGGATCTCGTAGATTCTCCTCGTTCAGGATCGTATCCAATTGGCACTTGATTAGAGTCTCCATAAGTTTGCACACTATTGATATGAGACTCACCGGTCTATAGTTTGCAGCCTCCGTCCTGCATCCTTTTTTGTGGAGTGGAATGATATTAGCTGTTTTCCAGTCATAGAAACATAGAAATAGATGGCAGATAAGGGCCACGGCCCATCCAGTCTGCCCACCCTAATGACCCTCCCCTACCTTTCTCTGTGAAGAGATCCCACGTGACGATCCCATTTTGTCTTAAAATCAGGCCTTGAGCATGCGTACATGCTCAAGGCCCAGCACAGGAAGCAGATTTTCGGGCACCGGCACCAACGCATAGGACATGCTGGTGCCGGTGCCGATGCGGAGGCTACATTGGAAGTAAGAAGAGGGTTCGGGTGGGTTGGGGGATCTCAGGTTGCGGCGGGGGGTGCCCGATGGCGGCAGGGGGTGCCGGATCGCGGGGGGGGGGGGCGCTCGTACAGCAAGGCAAGCTCGGTTTACGAGGCACCAAGTTTGCGAATGTTTTGCTCGTCTTGCAAAACACTCGCAAACCGGTGCACTCGTAAACCGAGGTACCACTGTATCTTCTTCCACCTCGATACGGCCCGTGAGATATTTGAACGTCTCGATCATGTCTCCCCTCTCTCTGCGTTCCTCGAGTGGGTATAGCCGCAACTTATCCAGCCGTTCCTCGTACGAGAGGTCCTTGAGTCCCGAGACCATCCAGGTGGCCATTCGCTGGACCGACTCCAATCTCAGCACATCTTTGCAGTAATGAGGCCTCCAGAATTGTACACAGTATTCCAGATGGGGTCTCACCATGGATCTATACAAAGGCATAATGACTTCAGGCTTACGGCTGACGAAACCCTTACGTATACACCCTATGATTTGTCTAGCCTTAGATGAAGCCTGATCCACTTGATTGGCAGTCTTCATGTCTTCACTGATGATCACCCCTAAGTCCCATTCTGCTACAGTCCTTGCTAGGATTTCGCCATTAAGGGTGTAAGTTTTGCATGGATTTTGGCTGCCAAGGTGCATGACTTTGTATTTTTTGGCATTGAAACCTAGTTGCCAGATCCTAGACCAGCGCTCCAGTAGGAGTAGGTCATGCGTCATATTGTTAGACATTGAGTTTTTGACCGTTGCGCTCCTGTCTACTACATTGCATAGTTTGGTGTCATCTGCGAATAACGTTATTTTACCTCGAAGCCCCTCAGCCAAGTCTCTTATAAAGATGTTGAACAGGATCGGGCCCAAGACCGAGCCCTGCGGCACTCCACTGATCACCTCCGTCGTTTCAGAGGGGGTGCCGTCCAACGGAACTCTTCCTATACTTAGGGAAAGATTGAAGAGCGCGGACAATGGTTCTGCCAAGATGTCACTTAACTCCTTGAGCACCCTGGGGTGCAGTTTGTCCGGTCCCATAGCTTTGTTAACCTTGAGATTTGATAGTTCGTAGTGGACGCTGCTGGCCGTAAACTCGAAGTTTCGAAACGGGTCTTCCAAGCTTTCCCTTGTCTGCAGCTGAGGGCCAGATCCTGGCGCCTCGCAAGTGAAGACTGAGCAAATGTATTCATTTAAAAGTTTGGCTTTGTCGGAGTCCGATTCTACATAGTTCCCGTTGGGTTTCCTAAGGCGTACTATCCCATCTGTGTTCCTGTTTCTGTCACTAATATACCCGAAGAAGGATTTATCGCCTTTCTTGATGTTCTTCACTAGATTCTCCTCCATTCAGAACCTGGCCTCTCTGACTGCTGTTTTGACTGCTTTTGTCTTGGCCAGATAGTCTTCCCTAGATTCCTGCCTCCCTGAGATGAACGCTCTCTTCTTCTTTTTTATGAGATCTGAGATCTCCACAGAGAACCATTGTGGTTTATTGTTTCTCTGTCGTTTACTTACTGATTTTATATAGCAGTTGGTTGCTTCGTGCATGATTGCTTTCAGAGTTGACCACATTTCCTCTACATCATCTGTTTCTGCCTGGTTCTGCAGTGCTTGATTGATGAAATCTCCCATGCTGTCAAAGTTTGTGTCCCTGAAGTTGAGGACCTTGGTCAATGTGTTTGATTTAGTCAAACGTTTCCTGAAGATGTTGTCACTGGAGGCCAACGTGTCGCCTACTGAGACCCCTGTGGCGCTTTCTCCATTGGTAAGTATCAGGTCCAGTATCGCCTGATCCCTGGTTGGTTCTGATACCATTTGCCTGAGTCTTGCTCCCTTCATAGAAGTTAACAGCCTTCTGCTGCTGCTGGTCGTAGAGGAAAGTGTGTTCCAATCCACATCAGGCATATTGAAGTCTCCTACCAATACTATGTCCCCATGTAAGGTGATGTTCTCTATGTCTTCGATTAATTCTATAGCCAGGTCATCCTGTTGTCTTGGAGGTTTGTATACTATGCCAAGGTACAGGCATTTGTCGTTCCCCCTGGCCAAATTCACCCAGAGGGATTCCCCGGTGTACTTGATATCTGCAATTCTGGTAACTCTAATGTCATCTTTAGTGTAAAGTGCTACCCCTCATCCCATTTTGCCCTCTCGGTCTCAACGGAGTAAGTTGTCCACAAGAGGACAAAAAAATCTTTGTATTACACCAGGTTTCATTACTATAAATACGGGAATAAACCTGGCAGATTGTTGGCCGCTTTAACTAAACCTAGACGGTCTAACAGATATATTCCCTTCCTGAAACTCAAAGATGGCACGATTGTGAACACCACTGCTGAGATAGTGGATCTTCCATGGAGGGCAATGGGGGCCCGGATGTGGAAGACTATTCCTCGGCTGTCCTCTCCGATGCGCTTTCAGTTAAATAAGCCCATTCAGGGGAAGGAACACCAGTTAGCAGTCAAACAACTAAAGAATCGTTCTGCCCTGGGTGCAGATGGATTTTCATCCGAATTTTATAAATTATTGTTCTCCCATATTTGTGGCCCTTTGGAGGCTTATTATACTGCAGCCTTGTCCAGGTGTAGATTCTCGGAGGGTGAAAACTTGGCCTATATCACATTAATTCCAAAGCCGGGCAAGCCGGATAACGAGATTGAATCCTACTGCCCAATCTCACTCATCAATGTAGATATAAAAATTTTAGATAAAGTACTGGCCAACCGATTAGCATCGTTATTACCCTAATTGTGTCCGAACAGGTGGGTTTTGTACAACAGGGACATTCGGTGTTGAATGTTCGCAGATTGTTATCAGCTAGGCATATAACTTGCACTCAAGGGATTCTCGTAAGCCTTGATGCTGCCAAACATTTCGACCAGGTCAATTGGGGGTACTTGTTCCATGTCTTCACATATATGGGCATTACTGGTTGGTTTCAGGAGGTGGTGCGTTTATTATACACTGACCCCACAGCTTTCATTTTGGTAAATGGTACAAGGACCTCGTCACTCCCCATAGTAAGGAGGACGAGGCAAGGCAGCCCACTTTCGCCCCTATTGGTCCTTATTTAGACCCATTCTTGCGAACTCTTAAGAAGGATGATGATTTGCGGGGTCTTCCAGAGGGTACTTCCCAGTTGCGTGTTCTGGCATTTGCAGATGATATGTTGTTGATGATTGCAGACCCCCAGGTATCTTTATCTCGGGCTCTGGAACTCTTGGATGAGTATAGTATGTATTCAGGTCTGGCTTTAAACTCACAAAAATCTATGTTATTGCCCTTATCCCTGGATATACCCCATAATTGGAGGGGAGACTCCATTGCGGTGGGTGTCTGATTCCCTGACCTATTTAGATATAAAGATTCCATCAGACCTTAAACAATTATACCACCTGAATGTCGGACCACTCATGACATCTACTAAGCAGAAACTGTACCTTTGGAGGGTTTTCCCTCTATCATTAATGGGAAAAATTGCATTGTATAATATGGTGTTGGTGCCTCAGTGACTATATGTATTTCAGATGATTCCAGTTTTGCTTTCTGTTCAACATGACAAAGAATTGGGGGAGAAGTTTGAGTTCCTATTTATGGAATGAGAAACGAGCCAGATTACCCTTGTCTGCACTGATGAGGCCTAAGGTCTGGGATGGTTTGGAATTGTTTTCCCAGGCTTGTCAAATGAGACATTTAAATGACTGGTTCAGGGATACGCATCATTTTTCATCAACTTTATCTGAACTTACTCTTTGTGAACCTTACCACTTCAGCTACCTTCTACATACCAGGCGTCTCCCTGTGCAGCCACCTCATATGGGAGACATTTTGCTCAAGCCCCTGCGCCGGGTATGGCGGAGCCTATACAAAACTCTACGGATTCCACACACCACCACGCCATTTCGGGATAATAGTGACTTTCCACCTGGAACATCTCAGTTCCCCTCCTCGGTGTTGTGGACCACTAATACGCAATACATTTTCCAGGTTGTCACATCTACTGGCTCTTAGATAAGTTTGACACATTACAATCTGAACTACATTGGACAGCTAAGGATTGATTCTCCTACACTCAGATGTTCTCTTATGTGAGGTCAATACCTCGGGACAGTCTTACTGACAAGAGAAGGGAGTCTCTCTTGGAGGCCCTATGTTTGTCTGCACAGACTCAGATCCCATTAAGGTTTCATCATAGGTTCCTTCAAGAGAGTATGGGGGAACTTCCTTACGATATCTATGCAGCTAAGTGGATTTACCTTATGTGGTCCCAGGTCCCAGAATCAAGACCGGACTTCAATGCACTTCTCGCCTTACATCGTAGGTCACTTTGATTTAAATGAATTACAAATTTCTGCTACGCCTTTATAGATCCCCGGTATATATGCGTAGAGGCAAGATATGTAGCACTGACCAATGCCTCAAATTAGAGAATGACACGGGGAAAAAATCTGTCCCCGTCACTGCACCGTCCCCGGCCCACCATCCTCTTCACCGCCCCGTCACCGCCGTTCCCTTCACCGCCCTGTCCCGCCATCCCTTTCACCGCCCCATCACCGCCACTGCCATCCCATTCACCCCCGTCATGGTCCCCGCAGCATCCATATAAGCCTTAGTACTGTAATATTTAGCTTATTCCTTTATTATAAATCAAAGTTCCTGCTGCTGAACTAGAGAAAGAGATGTTCAGCTGGCAGGGCTTTGTTTATAAATTTTTATCAACACAACTAATATACTATTTTATCCTAAAGCAAAAAATAAATAAATAGAATTTTTTTTTCCTACCTTTGTTGTCTGGTTTCTGCTTTCCACATCTTCTCATTCAATTCCTTCCATCCACTGTGTGTCTTCTCTCTGCGTCTTCCATTTGCTGTTACTGTGCCTCTCCCTTCACCCCTCCCCCCCCCCCAATTGGTCTAGGACCCATCTTCTTCCCTCCGCTCCCACATAGTCTGGCATCTGTCTTCTTCCCTTCCAGCGTCTTCTCCCCACTCTGCCTTCCACATTTCCCTTCAGGGTCTGTTCCTCTCTACCCTCTTTCAATGTCTGTTCTATTCCTTTCCACCACTACCCTTCCCTCCCTCCTTTACCATCTGTTCCTTTCTACCACCTTTCTTTCATATCTTCTATTAGTCCCCCCACCATCACTAGCAGTCTCTCTTCTCCCTTACCATGAGCAAATAGAACTTCTGAAAATTGTATTGCTGAGGCATTATTTCTAGTACGCCTTTTTTTCCAGATGGATAATGACATCAATTTTATAATTCTTACTGTCTGCTCTGATTTCATTCACAATTTGGTTTGTGTTGTGGCTGAGGATTCCATGAGGCATTTAACCTTTTCCTGTCTCTTGAACTGTGATTTCAAGTTGATTCCTTCAATAATGGAGTCTCACGGCAGTAGCAGTTGTCTATTTTGGACTCTTTTGACATTGTTTAAGGGATTTCTTGTACATTTGGTGCTGGTCTTCTTTGATGAGGTCACTTCAGAATCTATTTCCAAGGAAGAGAAACTTTTTCCCTTTCACTCCCTCCTTCCTTGTGTGAGCCGGGAACACGCGATCCCCGCAGCCCCCACCCGCCCACCCGCACGCCGGCTTGATCGTTTAACCAGCTTCCTCTCTTCACCTCACCTTAGTTTGCTGGCTTTCTTTTTCGGCAACCGGCACGCTTTCAAAGAGCCGCGCATGCGCAGCTGCTCAAAGTTCAATCTTTTGCTCTGCTGCAATTTCCTGTTTCCGGTTGGGTCAGAGCAGAAGATTGAATACTGAGCAGCCGCGCATGCGCGGCTCTTTGAAAGTGTGCCTGTCGCCGAAAAAGAAAGCCGGCAAACTAAGGTGAGGTGGAAAGAGGAAGCTGGTTAAACGATCGATCGATTGGGTGGGACCGTGCAATCCTTGATGCCTCACTGCGGAGACAAGACCATTCACCGCTCCACGGGGCAGTGAATGGCCTTGTCCCCATCCCCGCAGAGGCTGCTATTTTTCATTCCCTGTTTTGGCGGGTTACCCGCAGCTAAATGCGGGTGATCGCCACCGTGTCATTCTCTACCTCAAATGTTAGCAACCTAAGGCTACATCAATTCTTGTCCTGCCCCTTGGTGCAAATATTTTGGAACTGGGTCCACCAACATATTTCCAATATGTGGCATTACACGTACATTCCTTGTCCTGCAATGTTATTTACGTTGATGTTTCTTCCACGTACATCCCCGAAGGGCTTTCGGGGCTTTTTGGAGAGAGCTATTTTGTTGGGAAAGAAAACCATTTTACATTGTTGTATACAACAAGAGCCGACGAAGCTAACACATTGGTGTACTCTCATGATACAGCAAGCCTCCATGGAACGCCTTTTTTGTACAACTTTGCATACCAAACCAGGACATTTGTTTTGTAATATTTGGGAGCCTTTTTGGCTCACATTGACTGCCAAGTCTCGTAGCCACCTGTTGAACCCATGATATTGTTGGCACTCTGGACTATGGAATATTTTTGTTGTACCGTGAAACTTGGTGGGAAGGTGGGTGGGATTTGTGTGGTAGGCATGGGGGGGGGGGGCGGGAGGGGCTGGCTTTGTTCATGTTTATTGTGTACTACATAAGAAATATTTGTTACAATGTTTTTTGAAAATTTATCAATAAAAATATATTTTAAAAAATCCTAAGAGAGACTCAAAAGGCTACACTATTGCCTAAAGTGACTTTGCTGAAAAAGCAGAGTACTGAACTAAAAAGGTAAAAGAGGAGGACAATGAAATAACCTACTGAAGCCCATGTTATTACTTGACGGAGCCTCCAATAGATGCACAATGCCAGGCAGAGCTCTGGGTTTCTGGCCCAGAAATATCTAAGAAAAAGAACAATATAAATTAAAGCATTAAATTATGGAGAGTTTATGTTTGGGCAGACTGCGTGGACCGTCATTTACTATGTTATTACCTTTTCCCACGTTTGAAAGCCAACAGGTAAGTTATTCCCATGAAGGTTTTCTTTCCCTTAGCAGATCTTCACTCAGCACTCAGATGAACGTCATCAGTGATATTGGAGGAGTGTGTGGTGCGGTGGTTGAAGCTACAGCCTCAGCACCCTGGGGCTGTGGGTTCAAACCCCACGCTGCTCCTTGTGGCCCTGGGCAAGTCACTTAATCCTCCATAGCCCCAGGTACGTTAGATAGATTGTGAGCCCATCGGGACAGATAGGGAAAATGCTTGAGTACCTGACTGTAAAACCGCTTAGAAAACCTTGATAGGCGGTATATAAAAATCCTAATAAAAAGAAAAAAAAAAACCCAACCATATTGGGGATAGGATATGGGTTGCAAAACTATCAAGAAATACCCAGATTTAGAATTGAAAAGAAATCCTAATGCTTTGCTTTAAGGTGATCTCTGAAACGGCTGATTTTTTTAATTTTTTTATTCAATTTTTTAGCCCATCCTCCCAAAGGAGCCCAGAACGGGTTACAAAGTATATCCATAATAATCGATAAAGGACAGAGATGACAATAATAGACAAGACAGTAATTTACAATATAGATATGACAATAAAACGTGCCCTAAGCAGCATCTGGTGAGATTAGGTGGCGTAAGTGTGTTGACTGATTGGCATTTCTGGGTGAATGATTTTAAGGCGCTGGGTTAGTAAAGAGGAAGGTTTTCACGGCCTTCCTGAAGTTCCAGAGTCCATCTAGTGATCTAACAGATGTTCTGTCTTGGATTCATTTAACTGTAACTTATTCCCGGTCATCCAGGTCTTTATTTCAGTTAAACAAGATTGGAAGTTATAGATTTGTGTGTCTCGGTGACGGCCTAGGGGAAGATAGAGTTGTAGGTCATCAGCGAAAGAGTGGATTCTGATTCGGTGTGTTTCTGCTATGTCCAGTACTGGTTTGACATAGCGGTTGAAGAGGAGAGGTGATAGTAAGGCTCCCTGAGGCACTCCATAGTGGAGTGGTTTGGGTTCAGATATGGATTTTCCTAGTAGAACTCTGCGATCTGTTGGTCAGGAATGAAGAGAACCATTGAAGTGCGTTGTCATGGATTCCAATGGACTTTAGCCTGGACAAGAGGAGAGAGTGGTCAGTGGTGTCGAAGGAGGCACTGAGGTCTAATAGTACCAGCAATGAGTCATTTCCGTCGTCTAGGATTTTCCAGGAGTCATCTAGTATGTCCAAAAGCATTGTTTCTGTGCTCTGGGGTTTCCTGAAGCCCGATTGGAAGTTGGAGAGTGTGACGGAAAGAGTTTTCTGCGACATAGGAAATTCATTTTCTCTTCCTGCTCGCTCTTTGTGTTCATATTAGTCTGAACATTATCTGGGCATTTATTTCATCTTATTCCAGATGTTCTGAATTAGATGGAGACCTGCTTGTTATATAAAGGATAAGGAAGCTCACACATATTGAAATAAGCCTGATCTCAATATACAAGATGATGAGTAAAGAGGGTTTATGTGATTTTACTGAGATTTGCAGGGTCTAAAAATTTGAGTATTTTTGTTTTTTGAAATTGGTGAAATTCTTTATGCTGGAAATTGTGTTAAGTCTTGAATTTCAGGGAATCCAACAATACAGCACTTTTCTGTTATTTGCGGGGTTTCCGTTCCAGGAACCCCCATGAATGTCGAAAAACCGTGAATATGGTTTTTAGGCAGGGGAGGCAGGAGAGGGCAGCCGGAGTACCGACGAATGAAGAAAATCACTCGCCGTATGTTCCGACCGCCTCGTCCTGTACTAAAGTTGGGCCTCACCAATCAGGAGCTGGGTGTCAAAGGAAGAGGCAGTTGGAGCATACGGCGGGTGATTTCCTTAATTCACCGGCACTCCGGCTGCCCTCTCCTGCCTCCCTTTCGCGGTCAGGAAATACCGCGAATGACCGTGGACCGTGAATTCGCAGGGGAGTACTGTATATACTTTTGAGAGACCTAAATCAAAATGTTCTTTCCCCAGGAACAGGCAGTCTTCCCGTCACTCCTGATATTATATCCCACATTGAACTGGGGGAAGAGCCGTACATTAGGGAAGATCCAGGATCAGAGGAAAGAGAACCTGGGAGAAGCAGCTGCTCAGGTGAGGGACGGGGTAAAACTGCTGAGATGAAGGGGGGAGTTGTTCCAAACCTGGCTCATCTTTATCGGAACATGCGAGAAATACTCAGGTCTTTATATATGGGGCGAAGATCTGTTTTATGTGAAAATATCTTTTGACTATTATATTTTTCAATCCATAAATCACATATTACATTACATGCTGCAAACCCCTCCCACAAAACCCACATTAATGGCAACAAACTGTGTATTCTACAAGTGATGCTATTTCCCCTTTACCAACCAACTAACAAAACTAGGGTCACCTGTGTTGTTCCTTCACGGTTCCTACTTCTAGTACAGAAAACTGAAAGAAGACAGTCGCACTCTCCAACCCCCTCCCACAGGAGGGACAGGAGAAACAGCCTCTCACTGCTGGTAGGGCTTCTGCCGGGTTTTTGCATGTATTAAAAAAAAAAAAAAGCCTCCCGACAGCGCCCCCTCCACAAATACCCCAAAAATGCCAGGAGGGATGCCCACTCCCTCCTGCCACCCAGATGCACTGGGAAGGGGCCTAAGGCCCGCATTGCACAGGAGCAGGTCAGAGGAGCAGGAGGGTCTGACTGGGCACTCCTTCTGCTTCCGACTTAAAGGCGTGGGGAGGCCGACAGGAGGGAGAGGGGCATCCCTCCTGCCATATCTAAGTTCGGCGGGGAGTTCAGCAGGAGGGGAACCAATGGCAGGAGGGAGTGGCATCCCTCCTGCCATATTTAAGATTGGCGGTTGCGGGAGACATCTGGCAGAAGGGAGTGGGCATCCCTCCTGCCATATTCACACAATGGGGGGAGCGTGCATCCCTCCTGCCACTTTTTTGGGTTCAGGGAGGGAGGGGGCCGTTTTGTCTGGGGTGGGGGGTGCTGTTATTTCTTTTTCATTGGGCAGATATTTTGCATGTGTAATATACGCAAGATATTTGTGCCTTTGCAAAAAAAAAACAAAAAAAACCCCGAAACCCCCCCCCAAAAAAACCCCCAGGCAGACCTGTCGGTAACGCAGTTACCAACAGGTGTAAAGCAGTCGAGTTTTTAGGATCGTAAAACCCAATAGAAAATAGCCAAGGAATGTAAGTGAATCAATCGCTTGGCTATTTTGGTTGGGGTTTTACTAATTTGCATAGCTGGATTGGAAAATGGGCGATCGAGGGGGAAGCACGTGGTGGACCGTTTTGTGAATTGGGTCGGTTAGCAGCGATCATCGGGTTTAGTGACAATTGATGACTTTAGTGAATCGGGGCAAAAGACAGGTATTAGGAGAGAGAACTTGCCTGGGCAAAACGCCTTTGGTCAGGCAGGTAAAACTCTCTGCAGAATGGAGTTTAACAGTGATTAAGTACTTTTTCAATAGTAAGCTTGAGAGGAAGCTAAAACATCTAATTCTTGCTAAAGTTTAGTTGGAAAATAAGCTCAGCTAAGCTAACTAGTTGCAGCTGTTTCTGCCGTCTTTTATCTAAGTTTCCTACCTCAAGCATCCTCACAGTTAAGCACCTGTGGGTCAAATACCTTTATATGGTTCATCCAGTGTCTCTGAGGAACAACAACAGCTCTCTGATCATCCTCCACGTTTCCTGTGGAAGGTTCCGGTTGGGTCTTCAGCCCAGTCTAGTTCTTCTACTGCATGTCCTTATCATGTGTTTGATTAACTAGGTATCTCTTAAAAACCACTACTGTCTTCTGACACATGATTAATACCTTCTGTTTATATCCAACAGATCATCAGATCACACAAGAAAGGAAGAGAGAAAAGAAGCAAGGAGAAGATCCTGTAGAAATAGTCCAAAGACAATCAGGAAACGTCTGTAAGAATATTTCCCAGGGAATTGAGAGGATTAACACAAAGAATTATAAGCAGGAATCAAAGGAGCATGAAGACCCTACAGGAGACTCAAGGGATGGAGACCTAACAGGGAGACCCTTCCAAATTAATAGTAGTGATAAAGTGACTTCTGAAGTCCACCATGGTAAGAGAAAAGGAAAAACACACCACAAAGAATTTACATGTATTAAATATAAGAGGAACTTTCCCTTGATTTCAGAACTCCAAAGGTACAAAAACAATCATAAAAATGAGAAACCAGATACATTCACTGAGTGTAATAAAAGTTACACTCAACTTTCAGGTCTAAAAATTCACCAACAGACCAACACAGCAGTCAAACCATTTACATGTACTGAGTGTACTAAAAGCTTCACTTGGCTGTCAGAGCTAAAAATTCACCAGATGATCCATACTGGAGAAAAACCATTTACATGTACCGAGTGTAAAAGAAGCTTCTATCGGCTTTTAGAGCTAAAAATTCACCAGAGGATCCATACAGGAGAAAAACCATTTTCATGTACTGAGTGTAATAAAAGCTTCCCTTGCCTTTCAGAGCTAAAAATTCACCAGAGGATTCATACTGGAGACAAACCATATACATGTACCGAGTGTAATAAAAGCTTCAATCAGCTTTCAAATCTAAAACGTCATGAAATGATTCACAAGGGAAACAAACCATTTACATGTACTGAGTGTAATAAAAGCTTCCCTTGGCTTTCAGAGCTAAAAATTCACCAGAGGATCCATACTGGAGAAAAACCATTTACATGTACCGAGTGTAATAAAAGCTTCACTCAGCTTTCAAATCTAAAACGTCATGAAATGATTCACAAGGGCAACAAACCATTTACATGTACTGAGTGTAATAAAAGCTTCCCTTGGCTTTCAGAGCTAAAAATTCACCAGAGGATCCATACTGGAGAAAAACCATTTACATGTACCGAGTGTAATAAAAGCTTCACTCAGCTTTCAAATCTAAAACGTCATCAAATGATTCACACAGGAAACAAACCATTTACATGTCCTGAATGTAATAAAAGCTTCCCTTGCTTTTCAGAGCTAAAAATTCACCAGAGGATCCATACTGGAGAAAAACCATTTACGTGTACCGAGTGTAATAAAAGCTTCAATCGGCTTTCAGAGCTAAAAATTCACCAGAGGATCCATACAGGAGAAAAACCATTTACATGTACCGAATGTAATAAAAGTTTCACTCGGTTTGCAGAGCTAAAACGTCATCAAATGATTCACACAGGAAACAAACCATATACATGTACTGAGTGTAATAAAAGCTTCACACAGCTTTCACATCTAAAAAGTCATCAAATAATCCACACAGGGTACAAACCATATACATGTACTGTGTGTAATAGAAACTTCATTTGGCTTTCAGAACTAAAAAGGCACCAGAGGAGCCACACTGGAGACAAACTATTTAAATGTACCGAGTGTAATAAAAGCTTCACTCGGCTTTCAGTGCTAAAAAAGCACCAGAGAATCCATACAGGAGAAAAACCATTTACATGTAACGAGTGTAATAAAAGCTTCACTCAGCTTTCACATCTAAAACGCCATCAAATGATTCACACGGGAAACAAACCATTTACATGTACTGAGTGTAATAAAAGTTTCACTCTGCATTCACATCTAAAACGCCATCAAATGATTCACACGGGTAACAAACCATTTACATGTACTGAGTGTAAGAAAATCTTCACTTGTTTTTTAGAGCTAAAAAGTCACCAGAGGATCCACACGGAAGACAAACCATATAGACTTGCTGAGAGCTAAATTCTATGTATAGCACCTAGAAAATCAGCGCTGAAAAATGAGCTATTCTATAAGCTTAAATTTAGACATGGTTTATAAAATAGCATTTACACCTGGGAACTGCGCCAACGAAAAGATGGTGTAAGTGCCTATGACTAAATTTAAATGATGGTTAAATCTTCCAGAAAAGGAATTGAAACCCACCCAGCTATAGTTGATATTGAAGCCTTAAGGTCTCCTCCCTTAAACTTTTTTTCTCTGATTTGCAATCTGAAATTTGTACTATTGTGTCCAAAGCTAAGAGGTAGAGAGTGACATGGGGACGGGTACCTGCCTTTAACCACGGGGTGGGGGATGGGCACTGACTGTGTCCCCATGTCATTTTCTAGGCCTTAAACAGGCTTTTTCAAGTAGATGGAACAGCATCTATAAAATGCTAGTATCAATAAGTAAACATAAGGATAGCTTTACTGGGTCAGACCAATGATCCATCAAGCCCAGTAGCCCGTTCTCATGGTGGCCAATCCAGGTCCCTAGTACCTGGTCAAAACCCAAAGAGTAGCAATATTCCATGCTATCGATCCAGGGTAAGCAGGGGCTTCCCAGATTATGGATTTAACAGATTATGGACTTTTCCTCCAGGAATTTGTCCAAACCTTTTTTTTTTCCTCTCAATACATTTTTATTAATATATTCCAAAAATAGCAAGCATATGGTCCTCATAAGACTGCTACAACAAAGTTGAAATCACACATCCAGCTGTTCTATATAATACAGAGAAGCCTCTCTCTCTATGTTCTCCATTAAGATCAATTACATGAACCAACTGAGAACTGAATTGCCCAAACTTTTTTTTTAAACCAGCTACGCTATCCGCTTTTACCTCAGGCAATGCATTCCAGAGCTTAACTATTCTCTGAGTGAAAAAATATTTCCTCCTATTGGTTTTAAAAGAATTTCCCTGCAATTTCATCGAGTGTCCCCTAGTCTTTGTAATTTATGACAAATTGAAAATCTTAACACATCTTGTACAACTGGTAAATGAATTCAGTGATTAAATAAACTGCTTTTGGATTGAAATGAACTACTGTTAAATGGCATCATTTGTGTTTTGTCTGCCTTTGATGTGCCATCGAGAGTCTTGTGTGCTGATCAGATTCATACCACCTGCAATGTCCTTCCATCACGTGCTCAGTTGATCAGCATCTTACTGTTACTGCAACAGACTCATAGAAACATGATGGCAGATAAAGGCCAAATGGCCCATCTAGTCTGCCCATTATCTCTCTAAGAGTTCCCATGTGACTATTCCACACCTTCTTAAATTCAGACACAGTCTCTGTCTCCACCACTTCTACCGGGAGACTGTTCCACACATCTACCACCCTTTCTGTAAAAAAGTATTTCCTTAGATTATTCCGGAGCCTATCACCTCTTAACTTCATACTGTACCCTCTCATTACAGAGTTTCCTTTCAAATGAAAGAGACTCGACTCATACGCATTTATATTAAGTAGATATTTAAAAAGCTCTATCCTATCTCCCCTCTCCCGCCTTTTCTCCAAAGCAGGGATCTCAAAGTCCCTCCTTCAGGATTTCCCCAATGAATATCCATTGAAAGCAGTGCATGCACATAGATCTCATGCATATTCATTGGGGAAATTCTAAAAACCCTACTGGATTGCAGCCCTCAAGGAGGGACTTTGAGACCCCTGCTCTAAAATATACTTATTGAGATCTTTAAGTCTGTCCCCATATGCCTTATTATGAAGACCACCCACCATTTTAGTAGCTGCCTTCTGGACCAACTCCATCCTTTTTATATATTTTTGAAGATGCGGTCTCCAGACTTGTACACAATATTCTAAATGAGGTCTTATACAGGAGCATCAATACCTCCTTTTTCCTACTGGCCATACCTCTCCCTATGCACCCTAGCATCCTTCTAGCTTTCGCCGTCAACCTTTTCAACCTGTTTGGCCACCTTAAGATCATGACATACAATCACACCCAAGTCCTGCTTTTCTGTCGTGCACAAAAGTTCTTCACCCCCTAAACTCTACCGTTCCTTTGGCTTTTGCAGCCCAAATATATGACCTTGCATTTAGCATTAAGTTTTGGCTGCCAAATTTCAGACTATTCTTCAAGCTTCGCCAGGTCTTTCTTCATGCTATTCACACCATTCTGGTTGGCTACTCTATTGCAGATTTTGGTATTATCCACAAAGAGGCAAATCTTACACGACAGCCCTGCAGCAATATCATTTATAAAAAATGTTAAAAAGAACAGGCCCAAGAACAGAACCTTGAGGCACACCACTGGTAACAATCCCTTTCCTCAGAGCAATACCCTCTGTTGTCTTCCACTCAACCAGTTCCTGACCCAGCTCATCATTTTGGGACCCATCCCAAGGACATTCAGTTTATTTATTAGACGTCTGTGTGGTACATTGTCAAAGGCTTTGCTAAAATCTAAATACACCATATCTAGTGCACTCCCTCTACCCAATTCTCTGGTTACCCAGTCAAAGAAATTGATCAGATTTGTCTGACAAGACCTACCTCTAGTGAATCCATGTTGCCTCTGGTCCTTTTATCCACAGGATTACAGAAAGTTCACCATCCTCTGTTTTAGAAGTGTTTCCATTAATTTGCTTACCCCAGAAGTAATTACTGGCCTGTAATTGCCTACTTCTGTATTGCCTGGTAGACCGGTATCGTTCCTTTATGGATGGGTATTATACCTCACTGCTACCAGCAGGTGGAGACTGAGATCAAAATTGTATATCAGTATAGCTTCCCCCCTAAGAATCCAGTCTTCCTCAGTCTCTGGTAGCAGGTGGTAAGGCTAATTCGTCTCCCCTCTTAGAACAGTTGGAACTTTGTTTTTGGACTCCTGGTACCCCTTTTGTGCTGAACAGAGATTGGACGAGTCCTGTTTTGCGATCCATTCGACCTTGGGTGTGTCACACTCGGTGAGGTCTCGTGCTGGGTCCCTCCACCCACCTTCCTCCACCTCCCCATATTTTTGCTGAGATGCCTCAGCTGGCGGCCTGGCCTCCAAGTTGGAAAGCCCTCCAGCTTTGAGAGCCGTGGAGTCTGTTCTGTAAAAAAAAATAAATCCAAAAATCCTGAGGTGTGCCAGTCTAAAGGGCTAATTTCCCTTTAAAATTGCCTTTTTCCTGTATTTTCTTGCAGCTAGGGCGGTTTTTAGCACAATGAGCACTTTTAAAAGGAAAAAGTGCTCCTTGTGCTCCAGATACGAGGTACTCGCAGCCGGTCTGTGCAAGTGTTGTGCAGGCCGAAGCGGTGGGATAGCCTCGTCGGTAGTGGATGCTGGCAGCCATGGCACCCCGCCGCATGTATGAATTGTGTTCAGATTGCGGGGAAGCCTGGGTTTCCCCCAATTCCCACACAGAGGGTTCCCCAGCTGCCAATGGTCAAGGAGAAAAGGATTCCCTTGCCACTGGAATGGCTGGGGATTCCTTTTTCACGTCGGTCGGTTCCTTGGCCTCAGCGTCAGGAAAGTCCCAGGCTTTACAGATGTGGCAGGCCGCAGGAGCTCCGATTTTGGTGATTTGAGGTCCAGTTTCAGCGGGAACCTCCTCCTTCATCTCAGTTACCTCAGGTGACATTCCCCCTGCTGAAAATACAGGGGCAAGGTATGGCAGGGTCCCCTGCTAGGGCAGGGAGTCCTTTGGGGCCACCAGGGATTTTTCCCCCTGCATTTATGTTAGCACTTTGTACATCTTATGTGCTGGTGGCTGGAGGTTCCGTGTCCACTCCGGGGGTCTCGGGGGGGGGGGGGGGGATGGTTATGCCCTCGACATCTTCCCTGGTGCAGCCCCACATAGCGGCGGGTTTGCCCCCCTCTACTCCTCTCTCATCCAAACGCCTGAGGGTCTCTTGGGATGAGGATTTTTGCCCAGAAGAGTAGGATGTAATTGATGAGGACCTGGACCCTTGGGGAGAATTCCAGGATCCTCTTGGGGGGTTGGATTTCGCCAGCGAGGGGTTCCAGCACCCCCCCCCCCCCCCCCAGCTGGCGAAGATGCATCTGTGTGCATTTTTCAGTGGGAAGAGCTTCATGAGTTAATTCTTCAGGTCTCCTCAGTTTTGCACTTTGAGGACACCGTGTTGGAGCCCCTGCATACCGTGGACCCCTTGCTGAAGAAGATCCGCTTTGCTTCCCGCTCTTTTCCTATTCATCAGGATATTCAGGATGATATGCTTGCACAGTGGCATGTGCCAGAAGCCCCTTTTCGTTTTGCGCGCTCCATGGCCCGCCTGACCCTATTTCTGAAGGGGATAGGGATACTCTGAAATTGCCCGTAGTGGACGTGGTGGTCTCGGCCATCTCTAAGTGGCATACCGTGTCTGTTGAGGGCGGTGCAGCCTTGATGAACACGGAGGAGCATAAGTTGGAGTCTCTCCTTAAACAGACAGACATCACATCCGATCAATGGGTTCTGGAGGTGATTTGGGATGGTTATGCTCTGGAGTTCGCCCAGTCCTTGCCAGATCATTTTCTCACTTCTCCCTCGCAGGTGGCATGGAAGCAGCAGGCTTTACGCCAGACCCTTCAAAGATTGGTAGATCTCTGCACGGTGGTTCCAGTTCCCCCGAAGGAGTGGGACACAGGTTGGTACTCGATTTACTTTGTGGTGCCAAAGAAAGAAGGGACCTTTCGGCCCATCCTGGATTTGAAGGGGGTTAACAGGGCTCTTCACATGCCTTCCTTCTGCATGGAAACTCTGCGGTCTGTGATTCTGGCAGTTCAGCCGGGGGAGTTTCTGACCTCTCTGGATCTGATCGAGGCCTATTTGCACATTCCTATTCGGGCCTCCCATCATTGCTTCCTGTGCTTTGCAGTTTATTCCCTTCAGTATTTTGAATGTTTTGATCATGTCCCCTCTCAGACTCCTATTTTCAAGGGAGAAGAGGCCCAGTTTCTCCAATCTCTCGCTGTACAGCAACTCCTCCAGCCCCTTAACCATTTTAGTCGATGAAGCCATTCGTGCAATGTGCAGCGGCGGTGGAAAAGGCGAACAGAATGCTAGGAATGATAAAGAAGGAGATCATGAACAGATCAGAGAGGGTTATCATGCCGCTGTACCGGGCCATGGTGTGTCCTCACCTGGAGTACTGCGTCCAGCACTGGTCGCCGTACATGAAGAAGGACACACTACTACTCGAAAGGGTCCAGAGAAGAGCGGTTAAAATGGTTAAGGGGCTGGAGGAGTTGCCGTACAGCGAAATATTAGAGAAACTGTGTCTCTTCTCCCTCGAACAGAGGAGATTGAGAGGGGACATGATCAAAATATTCAAGGTACTGAAGGGAATAGACTTAGTAAATAAGGACAGATTGTTCACCCTCTCCAAGGTAGGAAGAACGAGAGGGCACCCTCTAATATTGAAAGGGGATAGATTCTGTACGAAGATAAGGAAGTTCTTCTTCACCCAGAGAGTGGTAGAAAACTGGAAATCTCTTCCGGAGTGTGTCATGGGGAAAACACCCTCCAGGGATTCAAGACAAAATTAGACAAGTTCCTGCTGAACCAGAACAAACGCAGGTAGGGCTGGCCTCAGTTAGGGCACTGGTCTTTGACCAGAGGGCTGCCGCATGAGCGGACTGCTGGGCACGATGGACCACGGGTTTGACCCAGCAGCGGCAATTCTTATGTTCTCTGGACCCTTTCGAGTAGTACTGTGTCCTTCTTCATGTATGGTAACCAGTGCTGGATGCAGTACTCCAGGTGAAGGCGCACTATAGCCCGGTACAGCGGCATGATAACCTTCTCCAATCTGTTCATGATCCCCTTCTTTATCATTCCTAGCATTCTGTTCGCCCTTCTCGCCAACACCACACATTGCACGTATGGATTCATCGACTTATCAATCAGAATTCCCAAGTCTCTTTCCTGGGAGGTCTCTCCAAGTACCACCCTGGACATCCTGTATTCGTGCATGAGATTTTTGTTACCGACATGCATCACTTTACACTTATCCATGTTGAACCTCATTTGCCATGTCGATGCCCATTTCTCAAGCTTGATTATGTCACGTTGCAGATCTTCGCAATCCCCCTGTGTCTTCACTACTCTGAATAACTTCGTATCGTCTGCAAATTTAATCACCTCACTCGTCGTACCAATGTCCAGATCATTTATAAAGATGTTGAAGAGCACAGGTCCAAGCACCGAGCCTTGCAGCACCCTACTGGTGACGCTCTTCCAGTCCGAGTATTGTCCATTTACCCCATTATCCCAGGACAAGCAGGCAGGTATTCTCACAAGTGGGTGACGTCATCCAACGGAGCCCGATGCGGACGCCTCACAAGCAGACTTGCTTGAAGAAACTCAAAGTTTCGAGTCGCCCGCACCGCGTGTTTGCGAGTGCCTTCTCTGCCCCGTTCTGGGCGTGTCTCCTCAGTTCTTACTTTCCCGCGGAGCCGAGAAGTCCGTCTTTGATTCTCTGCGCAAGTATTCAACTTTTTGCCTTCTCTTAACCGCGTTTGTGGTTCTTTTTTATCGAATCGTTGTTTTATTATTTTATTATTCAATATTTTAAAAAAAAAATAAAAAATTTTTTACTTCCATCCGCTCGTCCAGGCCGGCCACGCGGCTGCGGCCCCAAGACTTCGACCTCGCGGAGGCTCTATTTAGATCTATGTCAAGGCCAACAACCGGTTTTATGTTCAAACAATTTTTATTGAAGGATAAGACATATACAACAGGTACCCACAGAATAAGACATGCCATTCACAAATAAGAGTTTGCAATACGCAGGGCCAGAACTCTGAAGGCTCCACTTCTTCAAGCTCTACATACAACATCATTCCTTCAAAATTTATATCTTATTATCAAATAACCTATGTCAAACCCACAAACAGATAAACCATAATAACAGGAGAAAATAATCAGGTACAGGTCATCAAATCCCACAGTCCCACCCAAACCACCCCCACCCCAAAACCCCCTGGTCCAAAACAGACACAAGAACTCCTTGCCAAAACAGAAGTAAATGCCCCCAGGGATAGAAGAAGGAAAAGAGATAAGAAAAGAAAAGAGAAGAAAGAGAAAGGAAAGAACACCTGGTGCCTCCTCAAAGATGGAACATGCCCGGGCCTCAGAAAGAATTACAAAGAATTCAAAATGTCACTTCGAGCCCTCGGAGATAATGAAAAAAGGTAAGAATTCCAGACTCGAAGGAAGAGACGCTTTCTGTGTAAACTGAAAGACGCATCCTTCCGCTCCAGCAGCAGCAGAGCATGCAAACGATTCCTCCAAGCCCAAAAAGAGGGCAAAGTATCTCCAATCCAAACAGATAGAATTACCTTCTTCCCCAGCACCCCCACCCGTCTCATAAACTGCCGCTGCCCCGAATCAGGTAAACAAAAGGCCTCATATTTATCCAGCAGGAGACCGGCTGCCGAAAAGGGAAGCGTCAATCCCAAAACACGCTCCACATAAGATAGAACCTGCCTCCAAAAACGCTTGATTTTCACACAAGACCAAAAGGCATGAATAAACGAGTGAGGTTGCTGGAGACATTTGGGGCACAAAGGAGAATCCGTAAAACCTGAATAATACAACTGACTCTTCGTGAAATAGCCTCGATGTATAACCCTAAACTGACACTCCCGAAGATCAGCATTGACAGACACTCCTGGTAGTCTAGCAATCAAGGAAGAAAGATCCAAAGTGTCCTGAGCTATCCCTAGATCTCGACACCAATGATCCTGTAATACGGTACGATCAGTCGTTCCCAACCAACGCCTGAAATCTCTATAAAGGCCAGAAACCGTAAATCCATTTTCCAAATAAGGATCTAAAAGTGTTGTAAATTTGTCCTCAATAGGAAATGCTAGCGCAGCTCGGGGGAGAGAATGAATATAATGATGAAGTTGTCGAAACGCAAAGAAGTCACCCACAGCAAAAACCCCAGACCGGACCAAAGCATCCCAAGACATTAAAGAACCATCAACTTGAAGCACATGGGTAAGTAACATAAAATCCCGGGACGCCATCTCACGAAAACTAGCATTCTCCATGCCGGGGCTAAATTGCAGATTTCCCTGAATAGGTAAGTATCTAGTAATCGTGGGAGTCCCTTTCCAGGAGTCCAGCACAAAAGACCAGACGATGCGTAGAGAATGCAACAACAAACTTCCCCGAAGTGACACCGGTAATTGAGAGCGAGGGGCCTGTACCAAGGACAAGATGTGCCAAGGGGCAAAAAATTCCTTCTCATAGGGTTTCGGAGTAAAATCCTGGCGGTCCGAAAGCCACTCACCCAAATAACGCATCAAACAAGCAGCATTGTATAACCGAAAATGCGGTAGCCCCAAGCCCCCACCCTTCCAGTCACCAAACAGGTAACGCAACGCCACCCGCGGACGCCGTCCCCCCCAACAGAATCGAGAAAGCATAGAATGCAATTTAGTAATATCCCGTTTCAAAAGCCATAACGGGAGTAACTGCAAAGTATAAAGCCATTTAGGAAAAAGAACCATATTAAACAAATGAATCCTGCCCGACAGGGACAAAGGATATGGAGCCCACCGAGCAAAACACTCAGCCGAAAAACTTAACAGGGAGTCGATGTTAACACGATATAACCCAGAGGTACACGGTGTCAGTATTATCCCTAAGTACCGAAACGAAGAGGAAGCCCATTGAAGGGGAAAGGACCCAGGCCAAGAGTCCCGTATTGATGAAGACGTGGCCAACGCTAAAGATTTGTCAAGATTAAGCTTAAACCCTGAATAATCTCCATATTCCTGAAAAGTGGCCATCAAATTGGACAGAGAGACAACGGGGTTCGAGATATGAACCAGGAGGTCATCCGCAAAAGCCGAGATTTTAAATTCAGAGGAACCAATGCGAATACCGGAAATAGTTTTATTAATCTGAATATCCCGAATCAAAGGGTCCAACGACAGAGCAAAAAGCAATGGGGAAAGAGGACAGCCCTGACGCGTACCACGACATATGGGGAATGAAGAAGAACAATGTCCATTAGCCCAAACAAAGGCTGTAGGGGAATGATAAAGTACCCGAACCGCATCCTGAAAAAAACCCGTTATGCCATACCTAGTCAAAACCTCAAATAAAAAGTTCCAAGAGACCCGATCGAAGGCCTTCTCAGCATCAAAGCTGACCAAAAGGGAAGATATATTGGTTCTTTCCACAAATTCCAAGGAGGCCAATATGGATCTAATGTTTTTCACACTAGTACGCCCCTGCACAAACCCCACCTGCGGGGAAGCAATCAAATCAGGGAGAACACAGGCCAGCCTGTTAGCCAAAACCTTGGCGAACAATTTAGCCTCCACATTCAGCAGCGAAATAGGGCGATAAGAGGAAGAAAGGGTAGCATCTTTCTGGGGCTTCAAGAGCACTATTATTTGAGCAGAAGTGAGAGAATCCGGGAGAGCACCCCGATGAATGGCGGCTGTGAAAGTATCCGCCAAGACTGATGCTATCGAAGGGTGTAGGAGTTTATAAAATTCCATCCTGAAACCATCCGGTCCAGGGGCCTTCAGTAAAGAACCCTTCTGTATGACACCGGACACCTCCTCAGCCGTAATAGGGGTATTGAGGTTAGCCACCGCCTGAGCGGATATACACGGAAGGGTAATACCGTCCAAATACATAGAGCCCTCCATTAAATCAGATGGTTGAGAATAGAGCTTCCTATAATAATCATAAAACACTGCATTAATCTCGGCATCCGTCCTGACCATATCCCCCCTTGCCGAGCGGAGCTGTAAGATATGAGTACGACCCGTAGATCGATGGACCACCCTAGCCAAGAGTGCCCCCCTTTGATTCCCATGTCTGAAAAATTGATACTTATAATAAGCAAGCGACTTGACTGCCCTAGCATGCAACAGCTCCTGAAGTTGACTCTGGGTGGCTAAAAGCCGAGAACGCAATGAAGAAGTGTGAGATTGACTGTAAAGCCGACTGAGGTCACCAACCCTACGTTCCAATTGCAAAATTTCCCTATCTCGAGCCCGACGTTGATGACTGGAATAAGCCAAGATCTCACCGCGGAGCACTGCCTTCGCTGCCTCCCAGAAGAGAGTAGAATCATTCCGATGTTCAATATTATGGAATTGATAGTCAGACCATTTCTGAAGTAAGAACTCCTGAAACTTCGGGTCCTTGTACAATCGAAGCGGAAATCGCCAACGGAAGGAGCCCGGGGAAGAGATATCCAAATGTAGGGTTAACAAAAGCATGGTATGATCAGAGACGTCAAAGGAGCCAATTGTAGCCGATTCAATTTGAGAAAACAAAGAGCTAGAAGTCAGCCAGTAATCAATCCGTGATAAAGAGGCATGAGCCCTAGATATGTGAGTATAGTCACGCTCACCTGGATGAAGCGTCCGCCAAACGTCAAGAACATCTAAAGAAGAACAAAGTAAAGAAATACCCCTCGTAGGCTGCATCCGGTCCTGAGGAGCCGGGAGCGACTTATCCAGCAAAGGATCATGAACACAATTGAAATCCCCTCCCACAAGTAATGGTATATCAGAATGTTGGCCAAGAAGACGAATAAGTGAGGAGAAAAATCGAGATTCATAATTGTTAGGCGCATAAACATTACAAAGAATCAGGGGTTGACGATGAAGAAGCACCTTAGCAATGATATACCTACCCCCCGGGTCTGCCCACTGCTCTTGGATAACAAAGGGTAACCCCTTCCGAATCAGAATCAGAACCCCCGCCTTCCGATCGATCGCCGGTGCTCCCAAATGCTGACCGACCCACCAAGTTTGAAGCTTAGCATGCTCTGCCGCTGACAGATGTGTCTCTTGCAAGAAGGCTAAATCAGCCTTCTGACGGTTCAAGGCTCGTAAAATTTTTTGTCGTTTAATAGGTGAAGTGACACCATTTATATTCCAGGAAATACATCTAAGAGGCTTCATGAGAAAATGTAGAAGGATAATGAGCCGGTACAGAACCAGAAATAAAACCGAGAGCAAGGCCGTCCCAGCCAGCGACCCGCTCCCAGCTCCTCAATCCAGACCCGAGTTTCCACCAATGGACAGAAGGCCAAATACCAGGTTTCAAGAACACGAAAGAAGAAGAAGAAGAAAGAAGGAGGAAAAAGAGAAAGAGAAAAGAAGAAGAGGTAAGAACAAGAGGAGAGCCCAGCACACCCTCCCCCCCACTATCCCTCCCCCCCACCACCATCCCCACCCCGTCCCTCATATGACCCACTAGTGGTCTAAGGGCCCTGTGCAGCAACTCCCAACCCCCTCCCTCCGCAGACTATATCTGCCAACCTCCAAAGCGGGAGAGAGAAGGAGTCACGCACAAATGTGAACAGGGCCCCGAGTCCCCCCAGTCCCAAACCTTCTATCCCCATACTCCTCCCGCCCAGATCACAATCCACATAAAGAATCCCCGGAATAGTTCACACCTGACCATCCCACTGTACCCATCCAGAACCAACCATGAGCATATGATGGATATAACATCTCAAGTAACAAGCAGAAGCATAACCCAACCCAAGTAGCGCCACCAGACATCCAGTAATAGAAATGCGTCTCTCAAGGTACACAGAAAGAAGTCCCTGAGAGTCCCCTACAGACACCCACTGAGACACACATACTCCTTCAATGGCACTGTTTTCACCATCCACTCCCAAAAGGTCAAATCCAATATAGACATTCGTACCATAACCCCAGCCCAACACCCATCGTCCATCCATACCCCCAACACACAGGACCAAACCGCATCCATACAGAACATAATAAAGGATTGTTCATCCAGAGAGTCCTGCGATTCAAAAGAACGAAGAGCCAAAGTCTCGAATTTAACCACCGGACCCAGCTCCACAGGTGGATCCACGCCAGGTGAAGTCTGCATCAACCCAATCCGAAGCAGCACAAGTCCTGGCCAACGCCTAATCGCCAAGCGTTCAGATTATGCAGCAATAGGGGGCCATCCGGAAATACCCCGGTTATTCAACAGCAGCAGAGGCCAGAGGGGCAAAAGCCCGGACCCCATAAACAGGACTTCAAGTGCATGCAGAACCATCAAGCTGGCCCTCAAACAAGGATCCACAGGATAGAACAAGCAACAAGCCAACAAGGAACAATTGTGAATCCATGTCTAAAAGGAGAAAGCCGCTCAGCATCCCGCCCTCTGGTCAGCCAGGAAAAATCTAAGGTCCTTGCTCAAGCAGCGCCAGGACACCACCTCAGTAGCAGAAATACCAGCACAGAAAGGAAAGTTTCAGGGGACCGAGGAAGGTCCAGCCTCCCCAGGCAAAGAATCCAAATATGCCTGAGCATCGTCCGCTGATGTGTAACTTTTCCATCCTGTAGCAGTCCAGATCCGCAATTGTGCCGGATAGAGCAGCTGGAACCTTTGCTGACGATCAAAGAGAGCGGAGCAGACTCTAGAAAACCGCTTCCTTCGCTCCTGCAGTGCTGGAGAGTAATCCTGGAAAAGACGAATCTGTGTTCCTTCAAAGGTAAGATGGTTGCGCTTTTGACGGTACTGTTTCATCAATTCCACTTTATGCGCAGAGTTATGGACTTTGAAAATAGTGACCCGTGCTCTGGTGTGGTCTTCACTGCGCCTCCCCAGGCGGTGGGCCCGATCCAGCCGCAAGATGCCCATACCTTCAGGAAGAGGTAATGCTGTGCGAAGCCAGGATTCCAATGTAGTGTGCAGCCGGGAGTCAGACACTGTCTCAGGTAGACCTATTAGACGAAGATTATCCCGTCTCGAGCGGTTCTCGAGGTCTTCGATTTTATCTGCCTGTCGAGCAATTAGCGTTTTAAGTGAGGTCAGATCTGCCGACGAAGCAGAGTGGGCCTCCTCCACGTGCGCCACCCTGGTTTCCAGTTCTCCGGTCCGGCGCGTTGTTTCCGTGACCAGGGACTCCAAAGAGGAGAGTTGACCCGACAGCTGCTCAAACCTGGCATCCAGAGCCCGCACCACCGAAGCGGAAAGAGCAGCGATATGCGCCTCCGACAGTGGGAGCTCAGGACCCGCGTCTGGTGGCCCGGTCGCCATCTTAAGTTCAGCGCGGTGCAGTCGCGCCTCCCGATCCTTCGCTCCCCGGGTCACTTTGCCGCTCATTACAGGGCTTACAGGCTGGGCAAAACGGTCCATGAACTACTCCCACCAAGACACAGCGAAATCGCAAGAAAATTTGCACTCGTTGGGACAAAAGAGGACCCGGGACCCCGGAGCTCGAGCAGAGCACGTCTTGCTCGGCTCAACACATCACGTGACCCCCCCAACAACCGGTTTTAAAAAGTGTTGCGAGTGCAAGCGCGCAATTTCCCTTATGGACCCTCATTGACGCTGCCTCCGGTGTCTTGGGCCTCACCACCTCCCGAAATCGTGCCTGCCTTGCTTAACACTCCAGCCACGTGCGTTCAAGCATCGCTGCAGCCTGTGGAAGCAATATTTCGCCATGGAGTCCTCGATGGAGCCCTCAACTTCCAAAGGCGCCTCTACCTCGACTTCACCCAAAGTACCGAAGTCTTCAATGACTCCCACCACGAGCCTCATCAAACCTGCTTCGTTTGGCCCGGCTTTGTCCTCCATGCCTGCTGCAATGCCTTCCTCTGTCTCTCCAAGTCAGATAGCGCAGCAGCCTATCCCCCTGGTAGTGATAAAAGTGCCTAAGACCTCGAAGTCGAAGCACTCTCACACTACCTCAAGGGAATACAAAGCCCGTGCAGGAGGCCCGGTTTCAGATTCGAATACCTCCTTGCCAGCTTCACTCCAGACCTTGTTAGAGAAGCGATTTGCTCATCTCATTGGCGGCATGGAGCAGAGGCTTCTCTCACAAATCCAGCTTGGGCATACAGCGGTCTCCCGCGAGGTCGAGCTGCCTTCCATGTCTCAGTCTGAGGGGCACTTCCGGCAGGGAGCAGAGTCTCTGCAAGTGTCTGGTCTGGTACTCAGGGGGCCCATGCCTCCATTGGAACCCGCGCACTCGAGGTCTGAATCAGAGCCTTTACGAGTGCATCGAGGTTCCTCACCTCAGCCCTCGCAGCTTCGTTCAACGGCCTCCAGACCTATCCACTCTGGGGGCCTCAACGACTGCGGCCGAGGCTAAACCTCCTCGATCCCTGAGGCCGTCCTTGAGACACGGCTCTCGTCACCGAGCGAGGCATTCTTCGAGGCACTCATCCAGCCATGACTCGCCTCGCTGCAAGCAGCCGTTCCTTCAGCTGTCGCCCCCATCTACGTCGAGGCCGATACACTCGGACTTTGAGGATATGGGGATGTCTTTCACCTCCTCTGGGTCCCTGTCCACGAGGGACCCGTTCTTCCACGAGGAGGCGGTCTCATCATCCTCAAGCCCCCCTCGACGTAGGGCCAACTCTCTTTTTCCACATTCCTCCACCAAATGGCGGAGAACCTGGATATTCAGATGGACACGGGCTCAAAATTCTCCAAGGAATATCTCAAGACCATCACCTCCCTCTACCTCCAGCAGAGTCCCTCAAGCTTCCTCTCCATAAGCTCTTGGACCAAACTTTCATCCAAAACCTGGAGACCCCTTGTACCATTCCAGTCATTCTGAACAAATTGGAATCTAGGTACAAGACTACCCACCATAAAGGGTTTGACAACTCTCAATTGTCCCACCAATCCCTTCTGCTCGAGTCCTCCCTGAAGAGGTCCCATCCCACCCAGGTGTATGCCACGGTACCCCCGGGGTGGGAGGGGAGAACAATGGATAAATTTGGATGCTATGTCTACCAAAGCACCATGGCGACGTCCAGAATCCTCAACTATAACTTCCATTTCATCGCTTATTTTGAGTTCTTCCTTTCCGTTCTCCCTAAGTTTATGCCTTTCCTGGACACTCAAATGCACTTTGAATTCCAGGAGGTCCTCGCTTCCTTGTCGCAGCTGCGACTCCACCTACTCCAGTCGCCCTACAATGCCTTCAATGTGACGACTCGACTAACGGCGAAATTGGTGGCCATGCGCCGCCTCGCCTGGCTTTGGACGGTGGACATGGACCTGAACCTTCAGGATCGGTTAGCCAATGTACCTTGCGTTGGAAATTACCTCTTTGATGAGTCCATCGAGGCCACCACCAAAAGGCTGTTGGAGCACGAAAAATCCTTTGCCTCCATCCTCCGACCGAAGCCCAAGCCGGCTCCTTCTCGACCTACACGCCCCATGCAGATCTACCAGAGGCGATATCAACCGAAGCAAGCTCCTACCACTCACCAACCAGCAAAGCGGCAGTTTCCTCCCAAACAGCAGAAGCCCCAACCACCTGCAGTACCCAAGGCTCCTCAGCCCTTTTGACTGCGAAAAGAGCATAGCCTCAGTCACTCTGCCATCCTCCAACCCCTTCCCCATTGGGGTCCGTCTCCATCATTTCTTACACCAATGGACGTCGATCACCTGCGACCATTGGGTCCTCTCCATCATCAGAGAAGGATACTCTCTTCATTCAGAAGCGTTCCTCCGGAACACCCCCCAAGAGAGTATCCTTCCAATTCCTCTCAGACCCTCAGGCCCTCCTTCTTCAGGAAGCCCAAGCTCTTCTTCGGCTTCGAGCAATCGAGCCAGTTCCCCTGGCTCAACGAAACAAGGGTTTTTACTCCCGTTACTTCCTTGTCCCGAAAAGACAGGCGATCTGAGACCGATCCTGGATCTCAGGATCCTCAACAAATTCTTGGTGAGAGAGAAATTCCACATGCTAACCCTAGCATCGCTCTACCCTCTCCTCGAGCAGAACGACTGGCTATGCTCTGGATCTAAAGGAGGCCTACACTCACATTCCCATTCATCCAACCTCCCGACAATTCCTCAGATTTCGGGTGGGAAATCAACATTTTCAGTACCGAGTACTGCCCTTCGGCCTGGCTTCCTCTCCCAGAGAGTTCACCAAGTGCTTAGTAGTGGTAGCAGCAGCCCTCCGGAACCAGGGGCTACAGGTATTCCCCTACCTGGACGACTGGCTCGTCAAGGCCCCCATGCACCTAGGGCCCTACGAGCGACCCAGCAAACCATCTAGTTTCTCCAGAGTCTGGGATTCGAAATCAACTTTCCAAAGTCCCAGCTACAACCCTCTCAGCACCTACAGTTCATCGGTGCTGCACTGGACACAGTCCAACTCCAAGCGTTCCTTCCTCAACAACGTCAGGACGCTCTCCTCCATCTCTGCCAGTCAGTGGCCTCCCGCCAGACCATCTTGGCGCGACAGATGATGGTCCTCTTGGGTCACATGGAAGCCACAGTACAGGTGACTCCCTTTGCCAAACTTCACCTCCGCATTCCTCAGTGGACCCTGGCATCACAATGGATGCAGGTCACCGACCCCCTGTCTCAGCACATCCAGGTCACACCTGCACTGACACAGTCTCTTCGCTGGTGGATGCTCTCTTCCAATCTTTCCAGAGGCTTGCTGTTCCACATGCCCCCCCACGGGAAAGTCCTCACGACAGACTCATCAACCTATGCCTGAGGGGCTCATCACGACGGCCTCCGCACCCAGGGCCTTTGGACCAGTGCAGATCGTCAGTTCCATATCAACCTACTAGAGCTCAGGGCGATCTTCAATGCTCTCAACACTTTCCAACATCTCCTCAGTGACCAAGTAGTCCTCATCCGGACAGACAACCAAGTCGCCATGTATTACCTCAACAAACAAGGGGGCATGGGATCCACCCCCATATGCCAGGAAGCCCTGAAAGTCTGGGATTGGGCGATCCGCCACAACTCCCTCCTCACGGTGGTCTACATCCAAGGGGCGGACAATGCCTTGGCGGACAACTTGAGTCGTCTCCTGCAACCTCACGAATGGACTCTCCATTCCCAGCCCATTCATCAAATCTTCACACAGTGGGGGAACGCCTCAGATAGACCTCTTTGCAGCTCCTCACAATTTCAAGCTGCCTCAATTCTGCTCCAGGATCTACACTTCTCTGCTTTGAGGCAGATGCTTTTCTCCTAGACTGGAGCGATCTCTTTCTAAATGCGTTTCCTCTCATTCAGAAGATTCTGGTCAAGCTGAAGACCGAACGCGCCACCATGATATTAATCACTCCTCGGTGGCCCAGACAACCTTGGTACTCCTTCCTTCTTCAGCTCAGCAGCAGGGAACCCTATCCACTGCCTCTTTTTCCCTCGCTGCTTACACAGCATCAGGGATCTCTACTTCATCCCAACCTGCAGTCCCTCCACCTGACAGCTTGGTTCCTCTCAACATAGCCCCTCTCCAGCTTTCTCAATCGGTGAGGGAAGTATTGAAAGCCTCTCAGAAACCTACCACTAGGCAATGCTATGCCCAAAAGTGGACCAGGTTCTCGGTGTGGTGTAACTTGCATCATAGGGATCCTCAAGATTCCCCCTTGCCTTCAGTATTGGACTACCTCCTGCACCTGGCGGATTCAGGCCTCAAGTCTACATCCATCCGAGTCCATCTCAGTGCAATTGCTGCCTTCCACCACCCCATTGATGGGAAACCTCTATCTGCGCACCCGGTGATTTCCAGATTCATGAAAGGACTTTTCAACGTCAACCCTCCTCTCAAACCACCTACTGCGGTTTGGGACCTCAACGTTGTTCTTGCCCATCTGATGAAGCCTCCATTTGAACCAATGAACAAGGTCCATCTGAAGTATCTCACCTGGAAAGTGGTGTTCCTCGTTGCACTCACCTCCGCCCATTGAGTCAGTGAGTTGCAAGCACTGGTGGTGGACCCACCCTTCACAATTTTCCATCATGACAAGGTGGTCCTCTGCACCCATCCGAAGTTCCTTCCTAAAGTGGTCTCAGATTTCCACCTCAACCAATCTATTGTTCTTCCAGTATTTTTTCCAAAGCTTCATTCTCACCCTGGAGAAACGGCCCTTCACACTCTGGACTGTAAGCGTGCTTTGGCTTTCTATCTGGATCGCACCAAGCCACACAGAACTGTACCCCAACTTTTTGTCTCCTTTGACCCGAACAAGTTGGGGCGCCCTATCTCTAAGCGCACCATCTCCAACTGGATGGCGGCTTGTATCTCTTTCTGCTATGCCCAGGCTGGATTACCCCTACACAGTAAAGTCACAGCCCACAGGGTCAGAGCTATGGAGGTGTCTGTAGCCTTCTACTCCTATTGAGGAAATCTGCAAGGCCGCCACTTGGTCCTCGGTTCATACCTTCACTTCTCACTACTGTCTGGATACCCTCTCCAGACGGGATGGACAGTTTGGCCAATCTGTGTTAAGGAAGTTATTCTCCTAAGTTACCAACTCTCCCACCATCCTATTCTGGTTAGCTTGGAGGTCACCCACTTATGAGAATACCTGCCTGCTTGTCCTGGGATAAAGCACAGTTACTTACCATAACAGTTGTTATCCAGGGACAGCAGGCAGCTATTTTCACATCCCACCCACCTTCCCGGGGTTGGCTTCTCTGCTAGCTATCTGAACTGAGGAGACACGCCCGGAATGGGGCGGAGAAGGCACTCGCGTGGGCGTCTCGAAACTTTGAGTTTCTTCAAGCAAGTCTGCTTGTGAGGCGTCTGCTTCGGGCTCCGTTGGATGACGTCATCCACTCGTGAGAATAGCTGCCTTCTGTCCCTGGATAACAACTGTTATGGTAAGTAACTGTGCTCTCTCTGTTTCCTATGCTCTAGCTAATTCCTTTACTTCCTTTATGAGGGATTCAAGCTGAAGACAGCTTGCATAAGGAACCACTCCCTCTGCCTGGGTAACATTTTCTGTCTACACAGAGACAGAAGCTGTAACCTGAGCATAATATGGTTGCAAAAGTACTTTCACCTGGAGGGAAAAAAAAGAACAGAAAATTCCTACCAAAGCAATGCCCTGTCTCTGGTTTGCTGAAGAGCCAAAAAAGCTCCACTTTGGGGTGAGCGGGTGGGAGTTAAGCTGAAGTGTCACCTGTGGAGTCTGATCTCTTAAAAATAACCCTATATATATATCAAGGAGCATTTCCAGGATTTAATACATGCTTTTTTTCTGTTCATCCACTACACCAGGGGTTCCCAAATGGTCGATCGAGATCAATCAATAGATCGCAAAGGCAACACGAGTCGATTGTGTTGCCTTTGCAATCTTGTTCTTCCTGCCTCCCTGATCCAGGCCAGGCGTGTACAAGCGCCAGACCCACAAGCCTTCACCTCCGACGTCAATTCTGATGTCGGAGAGGAAGTTCTGGGCCAGCCAATTGCTATAATATCCTCCATTGCCTAAGAATCATTGAGAAAGCATGGAGGGAAGTGTCTTTGAGAACATTGGTCTCTGCTTGTAAAAACCTCTGGCCAGAATGTGTTGCTGAAAGGAACATTGAAGGCTTTGAAGAACCACCTGTTGTTCCTGACATCGTATCTCTGGGCAAGTCCATGGGTTTGGAAGTCAGCGAAGAGGATGTCAATGAGTTAGTGGACGATCAGAAGACAGAGCTGACAACGGAAGAGCTTCAGCACCTCAACCAGCAGCAGCAGAAAGAAGTAGCCCACGAAATTTCTTCAGGGGAGGAATAGGGAGACGCAGGTACCATACCCACAGCTGAAATCAAGGATCTGCTCAGTATGTGGTCAAAAACACAGGTAGTCATAGAGAAGTGGCACCCCGATAAAACCCTTGTTAACAGGTGTGTTAACTTATTCAATGATAACATCATTGAACATTTTAGAAAAGTTCAAAAAGGTCGTCATCATCAAACCACTTTGGAACGTTGGTTTGCAGCAAAAGACACCACTAGAATACAGACACCAGAACCATCTGAACCACTTGATGCCAACACAGAAGGTGATCCCAAGCCCTCTACAACTGGTACCTTGGCAAAGAGCCTAAAAAGGAGCAGAATGAAGACACCAGAACCATCTGAACCACCCGATGCCAACACAGAAGGTGATCCCAAGCCCTCTACAACTGGTACCTTGACAAAGAGCCTAAAAAGGAGCAGAATGAAGACACCAAAACCACCTGATGCACCTAATGCCAACACAGGTGATCCCAAGCCCTCTACAAGTGGTACTTTGTCAAAGAGCCTAAAAAGGAGCAGAATGAAGAAACCTGCCTGGTAACACATGCTTTCACATTCTATCTCCACCTGAACCACAAGAGGCTAATCTGGAAAGTGACTTGCCTTCCTAACAATAATCTACCTCATGTTCCAGGTTCCACATCATGATTGATAATCATTGGTTACTTTAAATTACTGTACTGAAAATTACTCTACTGTACTGTATTATCATTGGTTAATATCTGAGAGTGTTATGAATAAAAAAATTACAAAACAAGCTGGACTTATTTCACTGAGGCTTCGGTGTTGCCGGTCTTGTCCACTGCTTCTTATTATTTTAAATGCTACAGCACTGAAACTAGACGATGGCCAACGTTTCATGCTAAGATAATCATTTCTTCAGGGCTCTGGAATTGAGAGAACAGTAGTTGTCCTGCGTTCAGTTCTCTAGTTTCAACGCTGTAGTGTCTAAAACAATAAGAAGCAGTGGACAAGACTGGCAACACAGAAGCCTTTGAAAAATAAGTCCAGCTTGCTTGCTTTTCTTTTTCACAGACTGGTTTCTTTACATTACTGTACTGAAAATTACTGTACTGTACTGCATTATCATTGGTTAATATCTGAGAGTGTTATGAATAAAACATTACAAAACAAAACTAGTGTGTTTACTGTTATATTTATTTGAAAATGCAGTTTCTATTGTTTTCAATGGGAAAAATTGTTTTGGAACTCGAACGTTTTGGAATTTGAACGGGGTTCTGGAACAGATTAAGTTCGGATTCTGAGGTACCACTGTATTAGATATATGTAATACTCGGATTGGTGTACATTTGATATTGTTCACTTTGACTTGTTATTTCTTTATCCAAATTGTTGTACATTTTGTACTCTGATTTCTGTTTTTCTTTTGTATTTGAAGAACTTTTCAATAAAATTTCATGGTTAAAAAAAAAGAGGGAGAAATGTTGTGGTAGAAAGGGAACAGTGGGACAGATTGAAAGGGATGCAAGAAGGAGTAATGCTGGACATAGTGGTGAAGGAAATGGAGGGAGAGATGTGGCATGGTGCTGGAGAGGGGTGATTGAAGGAGAAATGTTGGGCATGGGGCTGATGGGCAGGTGTGAAAGATGAGAAAGGGATAAATGCTGGACCATGGTAGGAGGAACCAATGGACAGCAAGAGAAGAACTTAGAGAAGATGGGAAAGCAGAAAAAATAAACTGGGACCAACTTGATGGAAAAATAAGTTTCCAGATAACAAAGGTAAAAAAATGGAATTTATTGACTAAAATATGTTAGCTTTGGGAAATGTATATAGCAGATGTCTTTGTATTGTGTTCAAAAGAAAAGGAATTGCATTTCTGGTTTTATTTCTACAGTGTTGAAGTACTTGCTGACCCTTGCTGTGACTGGTGGGGATCCCCAAGCACCGCCAGCAGAGGACCTCCTCTAGAGATGGCCAGAACTCCCCTCCACCAAGCACAGCAGTCGCTGGCAGCATCCATGAGCCACTGAGATGCCAGCATCTGTGACTCGGACGCTACTGCTGCCTACCAAGCTTGGCAAAAGGGACCCCTGGCCAACTGCAGAGGAAGACCTCAGCTGAAAGCGTGGGGGTCCTCTCATTAGCTGAGTATTTCTATTTTATATTTACATTAGAGGCTCTGGTAGAAACCCGTTTACAAAGTATGTATTCTTCCCAATTAATAAAGTGTCTTTGCTTATTTGTAAATGGGTCTCTACCAGAGCCTTTAATTCAATAGCATAATTACATGAAATAACTATTTCTGAAGTTTATAGGGACAGGCGGGGATGGAAGGAATTCCTCGAGGGGACGGGCGGGGATGGAGGGATTCCACATGGGGACAGGTGGGATTTTGGTGGGGATGGGTGGGATTTCTGTCCCCATGCAACTCTCTACTTTGGACCCCCCTCCAGGTAATCATCTTGGAACTCTGTCTCCCCTTCTGGCTGAGACACCATGGCAGATACCCCATTCCAACCTTCAGTCACAACCTGCAAAAATCACAGGGTTTGACCAGGCTCCTTCTCTTGGACTGTCCGTGAGTCAGGGTTTGGATTTGCTAATCTCCTTTCCCTTCTTGGAACTTTTGGGCTTCCATTTCCCTACTCTCCTGGGTTTAAAACCTGCTTCTTTCTGCTGGCTAGTTCCTTGACTGCCTCTTGGTGGTCTACTGGCTCTAGGGCACTTAATCTCTTGTGCTCCTCTGAGCCTGCCAGGACCCTGTATTGATCAAAGAAAAATATGGGGTGTGTTTTTCCAGGGTTACCTTTAAGCCATTCATCAGTTATTGATTTTAGAGTAACTGAAAATTGTTTAGCTGTATCAGAGCTTGGATATTTCCAGCTATCTAAAGAGGTAACTTTAACGTTACAGAATTGTCTTCTGCTTTTTCTAAATCTTCTCCTTCGGGAGGGGGGGGAAGAACCTCCTCCTTTTTCTGTAACCATGGTAACCCCTTCTCGTTCTTCTGTACCTCCTCCTGTTTAATAAAGATAAGGATTGTGAAAAATGATGAGTCATTGTTTTATTTAAGAGAAGTGAGAGCTAGTATTACCTCTCACTTCTCGACACGAAAAGCCATAGGATAACATTGAACAATCAACCACAAAACCCGGTTTGTCTATTATTTTAGATGGAAGATCTTGTAACTGATAAGGAATTGGGGTTGATTTTAAGCCCCAGTATTGATCTGGAGTGCCTTGAGCAGCTGGAAGCAAGTACCAGTAAAGGTGAAGGGCTTATTCACATATCCATCCCCCCCTCCCTGAAGAAGAAGCAGAGGAAGGAAAAGAACATTGTGGTAAAGAACAATGTTAAATATTCTAGATGGTGTTTTACTGTAAATAATTATAGTAACAAAGATATAGATGATTTGAAGTTATTTTTTACTGATAGTAAATATTATATTATTGGTAAGGAAAGAAGTAATAGGGAAACACGGCATTTACAAGGTTATGTAAATTTTGGTAATAGAAAGGAGAGCTTGTTAAATTTTAAAAAGGTAGTAAGGAGAGCTCATCTGGAGAAAGCCATGGGTTCCGATTATCAAAACAAGAATTATTGTTCAAAGGATGGTAATTTTGTTGAAGCAGGAAGTATATCCAAGCAGGGGCAAAGATCAGAGCTGCAGCAAGCAGTGCACCTGCTTCAGGAGACATCCAGGGACTTAGTGCAGGTTGCAGAACAATTCCCCGGTGTATTTATAAGGTATGGGAGGGGCTTAAGGGATTATAAATATATAAGGAGATTGGCAAAACCACGTGATTGGAAATCTTTGGTGGTGGTAAGAGTTGGTTTTGCAGGTTGTGGCAAGTCCAGACTTGCAAAAGATACCTGTGACAAATTGGGGGGGGAGAGGTTTATTACAAACCTCGGGGGGAGTGGTGGAATGGTTATGTGGGACAAGACAATGTGATTATGGATGACTTTTATGGATGGATTAAATATGATGAATTGTTGAGAATAATGGATAGATACCCACACCGAGTACCAATTAAAGGAGGATTCACGGAGTTTGTTGCACCAGGTTTTTTGCCACTCTTCCTCCCAAACTCCCATTTTGGGTTCTTAGATTCTGGTCTCTCACCAGTGGAATCTGGAGTACTGACTTTTATATTTCAATCTGTTTTATTGAAGGAACATATCCGAACAGTGCAAATTAAAAATACAAGCAGAGCCCTAGTTCTTGTGGGCCCACTCCTGGAATTATGCTAACATTGTAAATAGTTCCCCCAAGCAGGACAAAGTATACCAACATCCCCCCCCCCCCAAGTAAGACCCTAAAGATGGAATGTCACAACAGGAAAAAAAAGGCAGTATATTAATGTAAATAATTCAAAATCAGATTTTTAGCTCTGTATGATAAAGATTGGAGTTAAGGGTCCCAGATCATCAGGAAGATTCTTGAAAATTTAGGAGTCAGATGAGCCTCCAAAACCTCAAAAAGTAGCAACCTATGGGGTTGATTTCTCCAATGCCAAAAACTCGGGGGAGAATCCTGTACCCAAGTCTGCATTACGCACTTATGGCCCACCATACATGCCTTCAGAAACAACAATCCCAAACCCCATCCCAAAGACCCCACAACAAGCAGCTTTACCAAACAAAGCTCCCATAGGAGAACTCCGGACCAGACTATCCCATAAGGCACCTAGAGAGCAAAAGATATGATTCCAAAAGGATTGTATTTTAAGAGTTGCCAGAGGGCATGAGCATATTTGTTACATGAGGAAGAGATAAGCCAGCAGGAGTAAAGTACGCCTCATGTATGACTATAGGGTTGCCAGATTTTCCAGAGCTAAAATCTGGACCCATGGCCCTGCCCCCAGCCCCGCCTCCCTCAGCCTGTCCACTTCTCGGGAGAGCATCTGCGCAGGCGAAGGTGTGATGTCACTCTGTTGCATCAGCGTTTGCGCAGATAACATCCTGACGTCGCTGCTAGCTGGAAGCTTTTCAAAACCCGGACAAAAGTGCCAGGTTTTGAAAAGCCGCCCAGATGCCCGAACATGTCCTCTAAAAGGAGGACACATCCAAGGAAATCCGGACTTCTGCTAACCCTATCTATAAGTGCACTCTCTCCAGACAAGTTATGATTTTTGAGAGTCGTAGAATTGCTTAACATCTGTGGCCCCTGGTTTTTTTTCCTGGTGGAATGAGGAAAACAAATGGGACTTAGTACTGCCGGGGTACAAGCTCTACCAAAGGGACAGGACATATCAGAAGGAAGGAGGAATAGCACTATACATAAAGGACACCATTCACTCGACCAGAGTGGACGCAGCAGCAACAAATGACCAACTGGAATCACTATGGGTTAAAATACCAGGAAGAAATGGAACTGAGATAAAGATGGGTCTGTACTACCGCCCACCTGGGCAAACTGAAGCCAGGGATACAGAACTGGGAGCCGAGCTGAGGCGGGAATGTAAAAATACAAACACCATAGTTATGGGAGATTTCAACTATCCCAGGATAGACTGGATTCTTGGAATTTAAAAATGTACAAAGGAAACGGAGTTCCTGGAACAGCTTGTCAAGGAACCAACGAGAGGGACTGCTATTCTGGATCTAATCCTCGACGGGCTGACAGGACCTGCAAAGGAAGTGGAAGTAGTGGGACCTTTAGGAAACAGTGATCACAACATGATCCAATTCAAAGTGGAAGTAGGAATGCCAAAGGGGAAGAGAACCATTGCAACAACGTTTAACTTTAAGAAAGGGAACTATGATGCCATGAGACTAATGGTGAGCAAGAAACTCAGAAACAGCTCCAGGAAAGCACAGACTGTGGAGCAAGCCTGGTCTTTATTCAAGGACAAGGTAAACGAGGCGCAAAACCTGTATATACCCAGATTTAGAAAAGGGTGCAAGAAGAATCAAACAAAAGACCCGGCGTGGATAACCAATGAAGTTAAGAAGACGATAGGAGACAAGAAAAAATCATTCCGGAAATGGAAAAAGGATAAAACCAAGGAAAATTGGACAGAGCACAGGAAGCATCAGAAAGAATGTCATCGCGTGGTCAGAAAAGCAAAAAAAGAATATGAAGAGAGACTAGCCAGGGAAGCACAAAACTTTAAACCATTCTTCCAATATGTGAAAGGAAAGCAGCTGGCGAGGGAGGAGGAGGGACCTCTGGATGAGGGAGACCAAAAGGGAGTGGTGAAGGAGGAAGAAGAGGTGGCAGACAGACTAAACAATTTCTTCTCGGTCTTTACAAGAGAGGACACATCCAATGTGCCAGAACCGGAAAAAATCTTCATGGGGGATCAGGATGAAAAATTATCTTGCATGGAGGTAAGCCACAAAGACGTACTCAAACAGATAGATAGATTAAAAACTGATAAATCTCCGGGCCTAGACGGAATCCACCCGAGAATACTGAAGGAGCTCAGAAACGAAATAGTGGAGTTACTGCAGCAGATTTGTAACATATCTTTGAAAACAAGGGTAATCCCGGAGGACTAGAGGATAGCGAATGTTACACCTATCTTCAAAAAAGGATCGAGAGGCGACTCAGGGAACTAAAGACCGGTGAGCTTGACCTCAGTTCCGGGGAAGATGGTTGAATCTTTGATCAAGGTCAATATCAACGAGCACATAGTTAAAAAGAAACTGATGAGATCAAGCCAGCATGGTTTCTGTAAAGGAAGATCATGCCAAACGAACCTACTGTACTTCTTTGAGGGGATAAGTGAACATTTGGACAAAGGTGACCCTATAGACATCGTATATCTGGACTTCCAAAAAGCCTTCGACAAGGTACCCCATGAGCACCTACTATGAAAACTGTGGAGCCACGGGGTAGAAGGGGACATGCACAGGTGGATCAAAAATTGGCTGGCAGATAGGAAACAGAGGGTAGGAGTAAAGGAACACTACTCTGACTGGAAAGGGGTCACGAGTGGGGTCCCATAAGGGTCAGTGCTGGGACCGCTGCTGTTCAATATATTCATAAATGACCTGGAATCAGGGACGAAGTGCGAAGTTATAAAATTTGCGGACGACACGAAACTCTCCAGTAGGGTTAAAACTGTTGAGAAATGTAAAGAACTACAAAGAGACCTGAACAAACTGAGTGAGTGGGCAAAGAAATGGCAGATGAGCTTCAATGTGGAGAAATGTAAAGTCTTGCACATAGGGAAAGGGAACCCTATGTACAACTATACGATGGGAGGGATGGTACTGGGGGAAGGCAATCTAGAAAAGGACTTGGGGGTATTGGTGGACAAAACAATGAAGTCAGCAGCACAATGTGCAGCGGCCTCAAAGAAGGCGAACAGAATATTGGGCATTATCAAAAAAGGTATCACTACCAGAACGAAGGAAGTTATCCTGCCACTGTATTGGGCGATGGTGCGCCCACATCTGGAGTTCTGCATCCAGTACTGGTCGCCGTTCCTAAAGAAGGATATGGCGATGCTCGAGAGGGTCCAGAAAAGGGCAACAAGGATGATCAAGGGCATGGAAAACCTTTCATATGCTGAAAGGCTAGAGAAGCTGGGGCTCTTTTCCCTGGAAAAGCGGAGACTTAGAGGGGACATGATAGAGACTTATAAGATCATGAAAGGCATAGAGAAGGTGGAGAGGGACAAATTCTTCAGACTAGCGGGGACAACAAAAACAAGAGGGCATTCAGAAAAATTGAAAGGAGACAGATTCAGAACGAATGCTAGGAAGTTCTTCTTCACTCAGAGGGTGGTAGACACCTGGAATGCGCTTCCAGAAGGGATGATAGGACAGAGTACGATATTGGGTTTCAAACAGGGATTGGATGACTTCCTGAAGGAGAAGGGGATTGAAGGGTATAGATAGAGGGTTACTATACAGGATAATAAATGACTAGAGAATAAGAGGTTTTAGGTAAAGGATCACTTACAGGTCTTGGACCTGGGGGGCCGCCGCGGAAGCGGACTGCTGGGCATGATGGACCCCTGGTCTGACCCAGCAGAGGCAATTCTTATGTTCTTATGGCTCCTCCTTAATATTGTGGATTATTTCCTTATTTGTGTAATTTTCTCTTATTAGTTTACTGATTTCTTTATTTCAACTGGTATTTTGCTTGAATGTTAAATATACAGTATGTATGTATGTGTGTGTGTGTATGTATGTATGTATGTATGTGTATATATATATATATATATATATATACACATACATACATACACACACACACAATGTATGTGTATATATATATATATATATATATATATATATATACACATACATACATACATACACACACACACATACATACATACTGTATATTTAACATTCAAGCAAAATACCAGTTGAAATTAAGAAATCAGTATATATATATTGTAACCGGCAAGCTCAAGGCAAGGTGTCTTGGGTCACCGGTACAAGAAAACTCTTGTGAGCTGCTGCGGGCAGCACAAGGAGAAAATAATATAGCGTTTAGAGCAAGAAACACCACCACACCAGGTAGGTACTTCTTCAGGGAAAACTTGAACTTTATTCTTCAAAAAAACCAAAATAAACAGAAAACTTATCAGGATGATTCTGTTCATAAGCATAGGCTCAAAGTCAATACTGCAAAACTGTATAAGCTAATGGTCTCTGTGGGTGTATCAAATAAAGATACTCCAAAAGCATACAACAAAAATCTTCTCCAGCAGAGTTAAGTCCACTTTCACTTCACAGTCCAAAAGTGTAAGTAACAAAAGAAAGAAAAAACTCCAAAATCAAAACAATCTTCAGGGCTGCACAAATTCTGCCTATGTCAATGCAATCGCACTGGCTTCCTCAGCAGCAACTTGTTGGTCAGACAGTGTGCTCCGTGTTGTAACAATCTGCCAATAATAGGCCCTCTATCCCACCACAATGAACACGGGGCAAACCCACTGCCTGTGACTGAAACAGTCCACTTCCCTCACCAGGGAAAACAGCAAACTTCAAGAAAAAAACAAAAGCCAAAAATAAGTCTTTGCACAGTTCTCTTAAGAGCTTCTCCACTCTTCAGCTATCACAGGGTTATCAAGCACTTGTAAGCAAATAGGATAAGTCAGACTTCAGGTACTCACACATACAGAGTCAGTTACTTGCTTTTCATGCTGCATGCTTCCATTGGTAGGACCTCATTTGGCAACTCAGCATTTGTCTCAGGGTCCAGCTCCATATCATGAGACTCCTCCACCATGCTAAGAGGAGGCACTTCCTCTCCAGCCTCTGTCAGCTCCATGGATTCTGGAGGTTGACTGTTATCCAGAGCTCTCAGCCCTGAGCACTGTGGCCTGTCCTGCCTTGTTCCTGCTGCTCCTGACTCTCAAGTAGTTTAGTTCTTAGGGATAGCAGTCTGCAGCCCCGCCCCCAAACCCTCAAGTGGAAATGATTTCCGGGCAATTATCCTAGGATTCTGTGGGGGATGGGAAACCTGCACTCCTGCTCTCCCGCTCCCTCTACAGGACAAAGAAGGAAAGTCATCTACTGACTCAGATTGTAGTTTAAATGGGGATATTTGAGTAGAGCCTGTGCACTGCTCTAGGGACACTCCTAGCAGGCATAGACTGCATACCACAATATATACACACACACACAAATAAAAATGTAAAATATTAAAAAAGAATTCCACCCCGTTCTTTATAGTCTTTCTAAGATTGTATGTCATTTAAAAATAAAAAGGCTCTCTTTTTACGAATCTATGCTTTTTATCTTTGAAATAAAACTACATCGCGGTCACGTGATGCCGAGTTGTTGATTGGACGTGCCTCTGCACAGCTCCGGGCCATGCTGCCCTAATTTCTGCAAAACTGCACAAAATTGATATCTAATATTTCTCTTCTCGCCCCCCCTGACTTCCTGGGGTTGCTGAGTGCTGCCGAAGCGATTTTCGAAGGGCTCCGTGCACGGAATGCCGGCGAGAGCACAGCGGGACACCCGTGGGAAGGTGAAGCTCCCTGAATCAAAGATGGCGGAGAGCCACGAGGTGCCGATGTTTACGATCCAGGAGGCGGCTATCCAGGAACTCACTAAATCTCTTACCCTCGTCATGGAAGACAAACTAGCGAAAATATAGACATTCATGGAGGTCTTTCGAGAAACGATCGAAACCCATGCGGGCAGGTTACAGAGGGTGGAAGATAGAGTGGCCCAGCAAGAAGATCGCACCGCAAGTTTTGAGGAACGCTTGCGGGCCCTGGAGACCGCAAAAACTGCATGCTTTGAGCGCCTGGATGATCACGAAAACAGGAGCCGTCGGAACAATTTGAGATTTATCGGATTGCCTAGCAACATTAGGGACGTTGACCTGCGAACATGCTTGGAAACATGGCTCTCGTCCGTTATGGAGATGGATGCCTCGGAGGAGAAAGTGCTAATTGAGCGCGCTCACCGGGTGGGGATCAGGAGAGAAAACGAACAATGACCCCGTCCTGTCCTTGCACGCTTTCTTAACTTTGCTTTGAAGGAGCGTGTTCTCGCCCAATTTCGGCGTGGGGCAGGATTTGTTTATGAGGGGCAGAAGATTTTAGTCTTCCAAGACTTCTCCCCACAAGTGTCCTCTCGGCGCCGGGCAATGGCACCACATTGTAACACCCTTTACCAACGCAACATCCGGCTATATCCGGCCAGGGCTCGTGTCTCCTTCAACAACAAGATTCAATACTTTGAGACACCGAATGAACTCGAGCGGTTCATTCAGAGCTTGCCGGCGCCCTTGCGCGAAGAGCCCGGGACTGCCTGACTCTCCCCTGGTGTGTTTTACATCTAGCACCACTGCCTGTTGAGAGGGGAGACTATGGAGCTACAATCGTTGGTGGAATGAGGAGAATATGCAGCGATTCTAAGGGGCTTTTTCTTGTGATTCAAGAGGGCTACCTATACTACCTGGTTTGCTGCAGAATCCCTGTGCCTATGCCGCCTTTTGCTGTGTGCGCCCAGATAGGAATATCGCTGATTGCAGGGGCGTTTGGGAACCCTGCGACCTCCAGCTCCTTCATTTCACCCCCTGTTGGCATTTTATGACCCTCCGGGAGCGCAGCGCAGACCTTCAGGGGGAACGTTGGACTCGGAGGATTCCTTCCGTCTCCTTGTGGGGGTGCCCAGCCTGACATGCTGGATTGATGTGAAAGGCTGCGGGAACTGGTTTGTCGGCGCCCACTGCTTCTACTGTGTAGCTGATATATCGCTGAAGCATGCACCTCTGTTACTGTAAGACCTTGCGTTCAGTGCTTCGGCGCTGTGGAGATGGGGTGATCTGAGGGGCAGCTTGAGCCAGCGGGCCCTCGCTGGGTTGATGCCCCTTTTCTCAGACTCTATGTGCTCTACCACGAAACAGGCCTTGTTAACAGTGCTTTCTCTGCTTTGTTGATTTTGTTCACCAGGGGCATGGTCCGGAGTTGTTTTCTTGTTTTTTCTTGACTTTCTGGTTTAGCATGGTTTTCCATGCTGGGGTTAGGGGGTGGGGGGGATTGGGGACGGGGGGTTGGGTGAGAATGTTTGGGGGATTGTTTGTGTGTATGTTTCGGGTTTGTATGGGGGGGTATGTCTGAGGGTCGTATGGATGAATGTATGGGTTTTCACATGTTGAGTCAATATTCTCGTCCGAGCAAGACAGCTTTGTATTGCATGAGTGGGTGGAGGCATAGGCTGGGACAGCCTCTATCGCTCTTCCTTTGGCTGTTTACTGCATACTATTTGTTTATCTGTATGTTACGTGGTACAATTGCATGTTAAATCATTAAATGTAGATGGGATTCACTCACCCATTAAGCGTACAAAAATCTTAGCATATCTTAAGCGTGAACACACGGACATAGCATTCCTACAGGAAACCCATCTGAGTTCTGCGGAGCATGGGAAACTGCGCAGGGGCTGGGTGGGACAGGTACACTCTGCATCATTTACAACTCGGAAATGTGGGGTGGCTATTCTCATCCATAAGAACATACCCTTCCACATGCATAGCCAAATTGATGACCTCAATGGGAGGTTTCTCATTCTAGTGGGTGAACTATGGGGTAAACCTTTAGTTTTGTGCAATATTTACGCCCCTAACACTTACTCTCATGCTTTCTTTACCTCAGTGGTGGGTCACCTGGCGCCCCTCCTGCCTCAGCCGGTCATACTGGGAGGCGACTTTAATTTTGTGGCACACCCCCAGTGGGACCGTAGGCCAGCTAAGCCAGTGCCAAAGGGCCATTTCAATAAAGGGGTACACTTCCTTCTTAAGGAGCTGGGACTGCTGGACTCTTGGCGCACGCTGCATCCAACCGAACTTGATTTCTCTCACCCACACTCGTCTCACTCCCGCATTGATTACTTCCTCATCTCAGCTTCTCTATTTCCGAACCTGTCGGCTGCGAGCCTTTCGCCACCATTAGTATCTGACCAAAACAATACAAAACAATAATACAAAACAAAAGCAGTACAGGTGCACAGGAAAACAAAGTAGAAAACATGCAATTCCAAACATCAGAACAATTTGCATAGTCATAAAAATGCAGAAACAGGTGACTGTAGAGTAAAATGAGGCACCACACGCCTGCAAAGAACGGATAACTAGCAGTGAGGGAGAACAGTGTGCTGACCAGCGCCCCTCGTCTATAATTTCTATTAAGAGAAACAACAACAACAAGGATCCCCAAACGATCCAACGCATCCTTATATCGTTCACACCCCAGACAAATCAGTCATATCTCCAATCGCACCACATTCAACCCAACAGACACACACACACTTTATGTTCTTTTGTCAAGAAGCACACGAGCAAGGACGTATTGGTACCCAAATAAGCAAAAACTCAAATATGCTAATGCGCTAACATTGATCTCATGGCAAGAGAACGTAGGGAAAGGTACAGGATACAAGTTACAAAATAGAAAATAAGCATAAACATACATATCCAATGCAGGAACCAATCCTACAGAGTGGCAGTGGCTGTCCCAGTGTTTCTTGTCTTAATAAACATGATATTTAAAAAAAAAACAAAAAAAAACTACATCCAAGTGTCTAGGGCTAGGGAAGAGCCGAACGCATCATCTTCACAAATATGATAAACTTTTCTTAAGTAAATAGTGGTTAATCTGGTTTTTAGTATCTGATGAGGTCAGGAATTGTTTTCCTCTCATGTGGGTGGAATCTGTAAAAGGAAGTTTCATGTAATCTCAAGAGTAGAGGTCTGCACAGGAACGGGGATCGTGAGAACATTGCGGGGATCCCTCCAGGTCCATGGAACTCCCATGGGATTCCCCCCAGATCCACGGAACTCCAGTGGGGATGGACACTGATTCTCCAGGATTCCCATGGAAATACCAGCCTACCTTTGTTCCAGTGTTCCTTCTAAGCTTCTTGCTAATTTTCATCAAAGGGTGTCAGTGGTCCTTGAGCTGGGGGAAGGGTCCATGAGTTGGTGGGGGTCTGGATCCCCCCAGCCCACTAGACCACCAGGGTTTTGTTTCAGGGGCTTGAAAGAGTGTTGGGGAGGAGAGTGGACTTTTGCTGCTCTTCCTGCTGGCTGATTAGCTGAACTGGCAGGGGAGCTGATGGCAGCTGAGTCAGCAGGGAAAGCCCCGAATGACTGAGCCACAGGGGAAGCAATGCTGTGACTCAGTTGATTGGAGAAGGGAGAGCAGCTCAAGACTGACAGGAGGGAGGAGCTGTGCCCAGGATTGCTCTTCTGAGCAAGCACTGGGCACAGTTCCCCCCCTTTTAACGGTGATTCTCCGCATGAATAGCATACATATAATTTGAATGCTATTATGCTGAGTATAGAAACATAGAAAGATGACGGCAGAAAAGGGCTATAGCCCATCAAGTCTGCCCACACTATTTACCCACCCTCTTAAGTCTACTGACCCCCTGAAGTATAATTGTAATTATACTGTCACTCTACTGACCCGCTCATTCAAGTCCTAGTGACCCTATCCCTTGGCATGACCTCGTAGGGATCCCACATAGGTATCCCATTTGTTCTTGAAGTCTGGGATGCTGCGTGCCTCGACCACCTGCACTGGAAGCTTGTTCCATTGCTCAATCACTCTCTCCGTGAAGAAGTACTTCCTGGCGTCTCCACGAAACTTCCCTCCCCTGAGCTTGAGCGGATGTCCTCTTGTGGTCGAGGGTCCCTTGAGAAGAAAGATATCATCTTCCACCTCGACCCATCCCGTGATGTACTTAAATGTCTCAATCATGTCTCCCCTCTCCCTACGCTCTTCGAGAGTGTAGAGCTGCAATTTGCTCAGTCTTTCTTCGTACGGGAGACCCTTTAGCCCCGAGACCATCCTGGTGGCCATCCGCTGAACCGATTCAATTCTGAGCACATCCTTACGGTAATGTGGCCTCCAGAATTGCACACAGTATTCCAGATGAGGTCTCACCATGGCTCTGTACAATGGCATCATGACTTCAGGTTTCCTGTTGACGAAGCTTCTCTTGATGCAACCTATCATCTGCCGTGCTTTAGATGAAGCCTTCTCCACTTGAGTGGCTGCTTTCATGTCAGCACTGATGATTACTCCTAAGTCTCGTTCTGCCGTAGTCCTGGTTAAAGTTTCTCCATTCAGGGTGTAAGTTCTGCAAGGATTTCCGTTACATGTACAAAAAAAAATTGCTCCAGTCATGGTAATTTTTACTGTGATATTGGAAGTTTGTGCATCCTGCCCATAATCTGTTTATTTTATCTGGGTAATGGAGGTTTAAGTGACTCATCCAGGGTCATAAGTAGCTGCAGTGAGAATTGAACCTGATCCCCTGCACTGACCATCGGGCAATTCCCTATGACGCTTTAGTGAAGGAGACCACTGACTATTTTAGTGGCCAGTACTTTAAAGAGCAGTTTTACAAAACAGCAGCAAAACGTGGCCTTAGTGTGCTTTCCCGCTCATTTCAAAAAAGAAAGAAGTCCAGAAAATGGCAGAGATCGGCACTTGCATGTCTTACTGACAAAGACGCCCAAGTGCCGATTTTCAAAACCAGCTTCTTTCTAGTCGTCTTGCTAGACTTTTTGTCTGCACTGCATCTAAAGTTCAGGGGGGGTGGTTTGGAGGCATGTTATGGGCGAGAGTTGGGCGTGCTTAGCACTTGGACTTCTTGGGCCATAACCATTTCCCAAGATGTCCAGGATGCCATTTAGACGTCCAGAATTAGATGTTTTAAAAGGTTCCCAAACTGACCAGATGATCACTGGATGCATGAAGGTATGAACCCCCCCATTCCCCCAGTGACCCCCCTTCCATCCCCCCATTGCATAAAACAGTATATATCTGTCTTCTAGAAACAGAGAAACATGAAGGCAGATAAAGGACCCATCCAGTCTGCCCATCCGCAGAATCCACTAGCTCCTCCTCTCCCTAAGAGATCCCACGTGCCTGTTCTGGAATGGGAAATCCTAGTTGAGCAGCAAGCAGTGAACCATAGAGAGGGGGATCCAGGCCCATATCACACTCTAACCACTACATTTATGGTGGAAAGTGTGAGACCACCAAAACTCACCCAAAACCTACTGTACTGCTATATAGCCGCAGGAGGGGTGCTTGATTGGCTGTGGGAGGGAGTGGGCATTCCTCCCGCTACTGAGGAGGGTTCATACTCTAAAGAGTGCGAGAACAAAGGCGCGTGGACAACTGAGCGCAAGGCTGAATCGCGCCAAAGAAATCGATTCAGCCTCGTGCTCAGTTGTCCACGCTCAGTTGTCGGCATGCCTTTGTCCTCATAGAAACATAGAACATGACGGCAGAAAAGGGCCACGGCCCATCTAGTCTGCCCACACTAATGGCCCACCCCCTAACTACCTCCATGAAGAGATCCCACATGCCAATCCCATCTTTTCTTAAAATCTGGCACGCTGCTGGCCTCAATTACCTGTTGTGGAAGATTATTCCAGCGATCAACCACCCTTTCGGTGAAGAAATATTTTCTGATGTCGCCGTGAAATTTCCCATCCCTGATTTTCAACAGATGCCCTCTTGTTGCCGTGGGTCCTTTAAGGAAAAAGAGATCCTCTTCTACCTCGATATGGCCTGTGACATATTTGAACATCTCGATCATGTCTCCCCTCTCTCTGCGTTCCTCGAGTGAGTACAGCTGCAACTTACCCAGTCGTTCCTCATACGGGAGATCCTTGAGACCTGAGACCATCCTGGTGGTGGCCATTCGCTGAACCGACTCAACTCTACGCACATCTTTTTGATAATGCAGTCTCCAGAATTGTACACAGTATTCCAGATGGGGTCTCACCATGGATCTGTATTACGGCATTATGACCTCGGGCTTACGGCTGACGAAACTTCTACGGATACAGCCCATGATTTGTCTAGCCCTGGATGAAGCTTTCTCCACTTGATTGGCAGTCTTCATGTCTTCGCTAATGATTACCCCCAAGTCACGTTCTGCTACAGTCCTTGCTAGGATCTCACCATTTAGGGTGTAAGTCCTGCATGGATTTTTGCCGCCAAGATGCATAACCTTGCATTTTTTGGCATTGAAACTTAGTTGCCAAGTCTTTGACCAATGCTCCAGCAGGAGTAGGTCCTGCGTCATACTGTCGGGCATTGAGCTTTTGTCGGGCACTGTGCTTTCATCTGTTGTGCGGTTGCCTACTCTGTTGTATAGTTTGGCGTCATCGGCGAATAATGTAATTTTACCTCGAAGCCCCTCAGCCAAGTCTCTTATGAAGATGTTAAATAGGATCGGGCCCAAGACCAAGCCCTGCAGCACTCCGCTGATCATCTCCGTCGTATTGGAGAGGGTACCGTTTACCACTACCCTCTGAAGTCTACCTCTAAGCCAGTCCCTAACCCATGCGGTTAATGTTTCACCCAGTCCCATTGAACCCATCTTTCTCAATAACCTGTGGTGTGGGAAGCTATCAAACGCTTTGCTGAAGTCCAAGTACACGACGTCCAGGGACTCCCCTATATCCAGCTTTCTTGTTACCCAGTCAAAGAAGCTGATCAGATTTGATTGGCAGGACCTTCCCTTCATAAAACCATGTTGATGGGGATCTCGTAGATTCTCCTTGTTCAGGATCGTATCCAATTTGTGTTTGATTAGTGTTTCCATAAGTTTACTCACTATCGATGTGAGACTCACTGGTCTATAATTCTCAGCCTCAGTCCTGCATCCCTTTTTGTGGAATGGAATGACGTTAGCCATTTTCCAATCCAACAAGACTCTTCCTGTACTTAGAGAAAGATTGAAGAGCACGGATAACGATTCCGCCAGGATGTCACTCAACTCCCTGAGCACCCTGGAGTGTAGTTTGTCCAGTCCCATAACTTTGTTCACCTTGAGTCTTGATAGCTCCTCGTAGACACTGCTGGGCGTAAACTCGAAATTTTGAAACGGGTCTTCCGAGTTTTCCCTCGTCGGCAGCTGAGGGCTAGATCCCAGCGCCTCGCAAGTGAAGACCAAGCAGAAGTATTCATTTAAATTTTGGCTTTGTCGGCGTCCGATTCTACATAGTTTCCGTCGGGTTTCCTAAGGCGTACTATCCCATCTGTGTTTCTTTTTCTGTCACTAATATACCGGAAGAAGGATTTATCGCCCTTCTTGATGTTCTTTGCAAGGTTCTCCTCCTTTCGGAGTTTGGCCTCCCTGACTGCCGTTTTGACCGCTTTTGACTTTGCCAGATAGTCTTCCTTGGATTCTCGCTTCCCTGATTGTAGAGGATGAACGCTCTTTTCTTCTTTTTTATGAGGTCTGAGATCTCCGCAGAGAACCACTGTGGTCTATTGTTTCTTCGCCGTTTACGTACTGATTTGACGTAGCGGTTGGTTGCTTCGTGTAAGGTTGATTTCAGAGTTGACCACATTACCTCTACATTATCTGTTTCGGCATGGTTTTGCAGTGCCCGATGGACGAAATCTCCCATGCTTTCGAAGTTTGTGCCCTTAAAGTTGAGGACCTTGGTTGATGTGCTTGACTTAGTGAAACCTTTCTTAAGATTGAACCATATCATGTTGTGGTCACTGGAGGCCAATGTATCGCCTACCGAGACCTCTGTGACACTTTCTCCGTTGGTGAGTATTAGGTCTAGTATCGCCTGATCCCTAGTGGGCTCTAATACCATTTGTCTGAGTCTCGCTCCCTTTATAGAGGTTAATAGCTTCCTGCTGCTGCTGGTCGTAGCGGAAAGATTGTTCCAATCCACATCAAGCATATTGAAGTCTCCTAACAATACTGTGTCTCCATGCAAAGTGATATTCTCAATGTCTTCGACTAATTCTATATCCATGTCCTCCTGTTGTCTTGGAGGTCTGTATACTACACCAAGATACAGACATTTGTCCTTTCCCCTAGCCAAATTCACACAGAGGGATTCCCCGGTGTACTTGACATCTGCGATTTTGGTAACTTTGATGTCCTCTTTAGTGTATAGTGCTACCCCTCCTCCCATTTTGCCCTCTCTGTCCCGCCGAAGTAAGTTGTATCCCGGTATAGCCATATCCCACCCATGGGAGTCCGTGAACCAAGTCTCGGATATCGCCACCACATCTAGGTCGGCGTTCCTCATTTCCGTCTCTAATTCCAGAATCTTATTGCTCAAACTGTGGGCATTAACGTACATAGCCCTCCATACCTTATGTTTGCTATGTCTCTGTGCAGATATTCCTGCTTGAGCTAATTGAACTCCTATAATACTGTTTGCAATGTGTGTACTTACCTCTGACTCGGAAATGTAATGTGTACTTACCTCAGACTCAGAAATGGATTGGCAACTTACCTCGCCAAGTTGGTTACTTGTGCCAGCACATGAGTGGGTACCCTCCCCCAACTTACCTAGTTTAAAGCCCTACGAAGTAGGCGGGTTAGTTGGTGTCCAAAGACGTTCTTTCCCCTTCTGGTCAGATGAAGTCCATCAGGTCCCTGTAGTCCTTGCAGCGCCTCTCCATGGTTCAGGAATCTGAAGTTCATCTCACTGCACCATCCATGCAGCCAGTCGTTTGTCCTCTGGATACGATCCTCCCTGGCTCTCCCCTTGCCTCTCACTGGGAGGATCGAGGAGAAGACCACCTGCGCTTCCATCCTCCTCAACTTCTCACCCAGGGCTCCAAAGTCTACAGATATGTTCTCCGTGGTGTTCCTGGCAGTGTCGTTCGTTCCAACGTGGATGAGAAGCATGGGGAAGTGGTCATGTGGCTTGATAAGTCTATCTAGGTAGGCGGTTACATCTCGGATCCTGGCTCCTGGCAGACAGCAAACCTTTCTTGATTGCATATCTGGTCTGCAAATTGGTCCCTCGGTGCCCCTCAGCAGGGAATCCCCAATGACTACCACTCTGCGCTTCTTTGGGGAGAGCTGATCTGTTGTCTCCGGAACCGGAATCGTCTGGTGGACAACTTCCTGTACCTCTTTGGCAGGATCCTCCTGTAACAGCTGGAATCTGTTCCTCAAGGTGATTAGTGGGGTCGATGTTAAACTGCCCTGTGAACGAGAGAAAGAGAAAGAGACAGAAGAGGAAGAGGAAGGTCTTCTACGTTTGACCCGTCACCGCTGAGGGGTATGGGAGGGGTTGGTGGGAGGGAATGGGCATCCCTCCTACTGCTGGGGGAGTGTCTGTGGGGCTGCAGCAAAATTTTCTGGTAGGTGGTGCTGCCCGATTCACGATTCAAATCGATTCACTTGAGATGAATCGATTTAAAAACAAAAAAAATCAGCCTCCCGATTCAGTGACTGACCCTCCCCATCTCGCCCCCTAAAGGAGGAGCAGCAGCGCTGCCTCTTGATGGCTGGCAGCTGCTGCTCCTTCTTTAGAGGGCGAGGGGGGAGGGTCAGTTGGTAAGTGCTGTTGTCCGGCTTCCCCCCCTGGCCTCCCGCGCATCCATTTATCTAATTCCAGCAGCAGAGCAGCCTGCAGAGAAGATCGCCAGTACTTTAGCGATCCTTGCAGGTTGCCATTGGCCTCCAGAGCTATTGTTTCCTCTGCTGCGATCCTGCCTCTGATGTCAGAGGAGGGGTTGGACCGCGTCAAAGGGAAGATAGCTCTGGAGGCTGGCACCAGCGATTCTCTCTGCAGGCTGCTCTGCTGCTGGAATTAGGTAAATGAATTTGCAGGAGGTCAGGGGGGAACACGCAGGCCTTTGGAGAGAGGGGGTGCAGGCCTTCAGGGGGGATAGGCAGGACTTCAGGGGTGAGCTGCAGGCCTTCAGGGGGGACAGACATTCAGGGGGACAGTGCAGGCCTTCAGGGTGGGGTTTCTGGTGTAGAAGTACATGGAGGGAGGGAAGGGGGGTTCAAAGAGACATGCATATGCCGAACTTTGGGAGGGAAGAAATAAAGGGTCTAAAAACAGAGGAGAGGGAGAGAGATAGTGGACAATAGGATTTAGGAAGGGAAGGAACAGAAAGGGAGAGAAGTTGGACACAAGAGATGGTGTGGAGGGGGGATAGATATACTAGATAGGAGGGTATTTGGGAAGAGAAAGGGAGAGATGGTGGACCCTGGGATGGTAGGGTGGTGGGAATGGAGGAAGAGATGAAGGATGAAAGGGTAATTGAGAAAATGTGGATCTGGGGATGGAGACAAAAAAAGGAAAGATGCCAGACCTCCAGGGGAGGGAAGGGGAGGACAGAGATGGAAGATGGATGGTTAGCAGGATACCCTGGCAAGCCCATCTCATGATGGCATCAAGTGATTAATAGAATAAGGTTTCCCCTAAATGGCATGATTGATGTGGGGGAGCTGTTACTGTCAGAGTGCCAGGCAAGAAATGGGAGACGGCATGACTAGTGACCGGCAGGTGACCGTACAGAAATTAGAGATTTATGTTTTAAGTGCCAGTGTGAGAAGGTACTGTGGTTAGAGAGAGAGAAAACTAAGGATCCAAGGCTTTCTTCCTTGCTACCCTTGTCAGCGTTCTGAGCTCCTTGAGTGTATGAGTAAGGTGACCATAAGTCCCGTTTTGAACGGGACTGTCCCTTTTTCAGATCCCCTGTCCTGTTGTCCCCATGCACAGCTTCGGGACGCTAAAATGTCCCGTTTTCAGAGATGACTTCCTGAAACTGTGTGAGGGGGCCAATGGGACAGGGGATCGCAGAAGAATGGGCTGTCTCCCTGCCCCAGGACCGGCGTTAGGGGGGAGCAAATAGGGCAGGGGGCACCCCCGACTGTCTAGTGAGGTCTTCTGCCCTCCCTTCTACTCCCTCACTACCCTCTCGCCTGCAAGTGAACTGAACTCAGGCCACAGGGCTCTAACACTGCTTGCGCTGGATTCCCTTCACATCTGAAGGGAGAAGGGAAGCCAGTGCGAGCCATGTTAGAGCCCCGCAGCCTGAGTTCAATTCACTTATGGGCCATTACTATGGAGACAGCAGTACGCTTTCCCATCTCCCGGCCACTACCTGTCTCAGTGCCTCTCCGCTGTGGTTACCGGGCAACAGAGATGTGCCCTGACCAGAGAGAGAACTCGTGAGGGTAGCAGACTACCCACCACACCCAGAGGGCCACAACAACCAGCAGGTAACCGCCCAGCATACATGACTCAAGCAGTCGACTTCTAATTAGTCACACTGGATGCTAATCATTTTGGATTTTCTTTTTCTCCTTCCTGTAAGGATTATTTATATACCTTAAGGAAGGAGAAGAAGAAGAAAATCCAAAACGATTAGCATCCAGTGTGACTGACCATTCTACAAAGGCAGGGTTTTATGGGCTCTCTTACAAGTGTAGCCAGTATTCAAAGAACCACCGCTAAAGTCCTCTTTTTCAAATTTTTTTACCAGCACTCTAAGGCCAACTCTCTAACTGAGCATCTGCATTTACCCTTCACTTACACATGGAGGGGGAAGAAGACATATGCCAAACCAGGGGCAAGGAAAGAGGGAGGGAGAGAAAGGAAGGAGAGAAAATGCCAGATAATGGAGGGGGAGGGAAATATAGAAGAGGAGAGCAGAGAGATGCCAGGGTATAAGGGAAGGGAAACTAAGGAGACAGATGCCAGACCAGAGAGAAAGGAAAAAGAGGAGATGCCAGAGCATGGAGGGGGAGGGAGAGGTAGAAGAGAAGGAAAGGTGTGTGATGCCAGGCCATGGGGTTGAGTGGGAAGGAAGGAAGGAAAGGAGAAGAGAGAGATGCCAGAGCATAGGGGAAGGGGTGGAGACAGAAAAATGAAGAGGGATGAAGCTGAAATGAATCATATACAAAGGAGAAAAGGGGCACAGGACAGACAGCTTATTGAAGGGACATAGAAAGAGGGAAATTGTCATATGGAAAAGAGAGAGAGAGGGCGGACACTGGATGGAAAGGGCAGAGAGGGCAGTGGATGGGAAGGGCAAGACAGAGGGTGAACAGTAGATGGAAGGGGTAGAGAGAGGGGGATCGGTGCTGAATGGAAGTGTGGGGGAGAGGAGGGACAGATGCTGAATGGAAGTGTGGGGAGGGGGGCAGACATTGAATGGAAGGGGTGAGAGAGGGGAGTAGACGCTGGAAGTAAGTGGAGAGGAGAAAGAAAAAAGGGCACATGCTGGATTGAGGGAAGAGGATAGAGTTAGATACTGGAAGGGGTGAGGGAACAAGGTGGCAAGCTATAGGTAGACACAATGAAAGAGGGAAATTGAGGATTGAATAGTAAGAAAGAATTTAGACAGAGGCAGAAAATAAATTGAGAAGGAAGAACAGGAGGAAGAGAGCAGAGAGAGAGATGCCTGAGCCAAGGGGAAGGGGAGGAGACAGATACCAGACCTGGGAGGAGGAAAAGAGGAAAGAGACAGATACCAGATCTGAGAGGAGAAACGGAGGAGAGAGATATGCTAAAATCTACTGGGAGGGAAGGAGGAAGGGAGGCGAGAAAGAGGCACAGAAAACGGGGTGGGTTGTAAGCAGATTAGAAAGACTAGAGAGAGAAAGGCCTGAACCAAAAGGGAAAGACAGGAGGCAGATGCAGGACTATGGGAGGCTCAGACATGAGGGAGAGACCCTGGGAAAGAACAGGGAGATTTAAGATCATAACAGAGGAGGGAGAGAGAGGGAGACCTAAAACAAAGGTACAAATGAGAACTGACACTGGATCAGGGGAGGGTAACAGAGGGAAAAGAGAAAGAGACCTGGACCCAAAGGGAATGGGGCTGGATTGTGAAAGAAATGTTGGATGCAAAAGAAAGAAAGATTGGATGCACAGTCAGAAGGAAGTGCAACCAAAAGACTCATGGAAATCACCAGACAACAAAGGTAGGAAAAATGATTTTATTTTCAATTTAGTGATCAAAATGTGTCTATTTTGAGAATTTATATCTGCTGTCTATATTTTGCACTATATTTGTCTATTTTTCTATAGTTACAAGGTGACATTGCATATTTTAAAGTAATCTGCCTTGAAATCTTTGAAAAAACTCCGAACCTCATAAGTGATAATTAACATTTTCTCTGTGTATAGTGTGCTTTGTGGGTTTTTTTTAATTTTATGTTTACCATTATGAATTAATAAGATATTGTGTGTGCATGAAAAATGAATGTTTGAAAATGGGGGTGGGGTTAGGGTGGGATTGGGGGCGGGGCTGAATATTAATAGATGTTCCGTTTTGATGAAAAAAAATGGTCACGTTATGTATGAGGAGAGATTCTGCTTAATGCAGCTTTAGGAGAGGTCACAACCTAGGCTAACAAGATGCAACCGAAGAAAAAAAATGTAAAGGAATGTGCTCTTTAAGGGAATATTCAGCATTTAAAAAAAGAGAGATTAATGTCAGACTCTTTTCATCACCACTGTGGTCTAAATTCCCAGAAGAGTCTCTTTCTCCTGCTTTTAGTCAGAGCTGACAGGCTGGTAGACTCTTTCTCTCCACAGTGGGCTGAAAATGCTTCCGGGGTTGGTTCTGATGAACTGTGAAGAAGTGAAACTATCTGGAGATACAGGATTGCAGAAGGAGCTGAGAGTGACGCCTTCTTTTCTCCTCTCCCCCAATCAGGGCTAGAGGGCGGACCCTTCTATGACTCTCCCCGCCCCAGGGACCATTCTGACCAATCAGCACTGAAAGCGATTGGAGACCGTGTGTCACTCAGCCCTCAGTGAGAAGATCCGCTTCTCCGTTGTGACGTCATCGGTCTGTGCCAAACAGGAAATATTTTGTTTCTCTCGTTTGCAGATAAACCGGAAATCTCCAGCTCCATATCTCTGTCTCTGCCCTTCTCTCCCTCTCTCCAGCGCTGCAAGAGGCCAGAAAAAGAGCCTCCAGGTCAAGCAAATGCCTGCAAGAGCTTCTGCGCAGGTAGGAGACTGGCCCTAACATCCTGCCCCTGCTGCACTTTTCTCATCTGGGATCCTAAGCAGTCCTGGGGCTGGACACTGGCACTTTGGGCCTCTTGTCTAGTTGCTCTGCTCCTTTTCTGGGACACAAATCTCTCTTCAAATAAATATCACCCTACTCTGAGCCTGTGTTATGTCACACTGAATTATACACTCTACTCTTCTGAGCCCCAGTACTGGGTGATGTGAAATATAACCCCATTGTGGGACTGTGTCTTCTGCAATTCTAAATTATATGCATTCAGCAGCTGTTTTTGGGGGTCCACAGCTGCTCTGCTTTACTTATTGCATTGGTTCTGATAATTAGCTCTGCTGTGCTCTGCCTGAGGATTCGGAGCGGCAGAGATGGCCCCTACACCAAGACATGATGGGGACTCGGGGCTCGGGGAGGCACCTATTCGTGATCTCTCACATCTCTAGGGTCACCTTGGTGTGGTGTCTATAGCTGTGACAGTTTCAAAATGAGGGATTGGGAGGGTGGGTGTGGGAGTTGGATGTGGGATGGGTATGAGTAAAGGTGTTTTGTACATGTGGTGGTATTGACCTTCCTTAGGTGGGACCTGATACTGATGAATGGTGGTGCGTCTTAGCTGATTTGGATGATGGGTGGAGGTGGCACCCATTCCTATATTTGCCATCAGGGTAAGGCTGGGAACCCGGGATGGATAACCTATGTGGCAATTGCTATTGCCTGACACAATATCTTACACTTTAACTTGGCCATGGCCAATATGCTAAGAATTATATCTTGGAATGTGTCGGGTATTACTTCCCCCATCAAAAGAACAAATATTGACCCAGTTGAAACGTCATAAGGCCAACATAGCCTGCCTGCAGGAAACCCGCCTGACTGAAGTTGTAGACAGTGATCCACAGGGCAGATACTTGTTGCTTTATTTGACGATAGGTACATATTCGTTTTACCTTTTAAATATTTACGCTCCTAACGTATATGATCACTCCTTTTTTGAATGTATTACATCCCTATTGCTCGAGCGGGTGGCAGACCCGATATTTTTGGCAGGTGATTATAATCAAGTACTTGACCCGAGTAGTGATTGCTCATCTCCAGGGACTGCACCGATGTGAGGAATCCCGTATCTTTGTGAGGCTGTGGACTTGGTAGATCCGTGGCGCCTATTGCACCCGACCGAAAGAGATTTTACCCATAGGTTGCGGGCGCATGGCACACTTTCTAGAATAGATTACATCCTTTCTACAAGCCGGGCCTTTCTTAATGTAGACTCCACGGTTATTGGCCCCGCGGCGATATCCGATCACACTCTGATTTGGATAGATGTGAATATGGGCATTGGTTTGCAGGATGACCATTTTAAAACTTACTTGACAACCAAATGGGAAGAATTTTTGGAGTTTAACGGTCAATACTGACAAGACCCCGTACTATTTTGGAGTACAGCCAAGGTGGTTCTTAGAGGAGATCGCATTGCATATGTTATAGATCGCAATAGACACTTGTCTAGAGGCATTGTTCATTTGGAACAAGAGTTAGTGGTAGCTAAACGTCGGTACACCCATCAGCCGTCCCGAGCTCACAAGGAACAACTAGTCTCTGTGGAGATGGCCCTTAATTTCTATATACATGAGCGCACAGTCAAGATGTTGTTTTACCAGAAGTTTCAATATTATTATTATGGGAATCACTCAGGGAAATTATTGGCTCGCTTGACTAAACAGGCCAGGGGACAGCGTTTTGTATTTGGTCTTTGAGATGACACGGGTCAGTTGCAACATTCTACCGATTTGATAGCGCGAACGTTCCATTCCTACTTTAGGGGAATTTATGGCAGGCGGGACTCGGGGCTGGTCCTCTCATTCGGGACTACTTAGAGGATTCTGGCTTCCCTAAATTGCTAGAGCGGAACGTACAATCTCTGAATGCTCCCATTACGATTAAAGAATTACAGAAAGCCATTCAGACCAAGCGGAATTACTCTGCCCCAAGGCCCGATGGCTTTACAGCTGAATTTTATAAGTTGTTATCCCCTCAGATCGGGCTCCCGTTACACGAATATTATACCCAGGCTGTTGAGGGAGGGCAACTTCTGGAGGAAGCAAATGAGGCTCTAATCACTTTAATATTGAAACCTGGGAGGGAGAGTACGGCTCCTGAGTCATACCGACCTATATCACTTCTAGATGTAGACATTAAAATTCTGTCTAAAATTCTGGCAGATCGCTTGGCGCTCTTCCTCCCCAACCTTATCGCTCCGGACCAGGTGGGATTTGTGAGAGGTTGACAGGCAGACGATTTACTATTTACTTTGCCAAGGCCGAGTCACTCCATTTCCCATCTATTACAAGCATTAGATGAATTCCGATTTTATTCAGGATTCACCTTAAATTACAGAAAGTCCACTGCCCTAGCTAGCCCGCTTGCACTGCAACAGTCTTGGTAGGGGGAGTTCCCTTTTACATGGGCTTCGGCCTCTATCAAATATTTGGGGGTATGGATTCCTAGAGATGTCACGACTCTATACAGTTGCAATATCTCCCCTTTGATGACTGAAATTTTACATAGACTACAAATTTGGTCTACATTTCCCCTCTCAGTGGTGGGACGTGTGGCCCTGTATAATATGGTGCTTTTCCCCAAATGGCTGTACAGATTCCAGGTGCTTCCTATATTATTATCCTATGTTCACAATGTCCACCTTACTTTACCAAGGGCTTACATCATTTCATATGGGGGGGTAGATGCCACCGCATGACACTTCCTCGGATGTGTCTGCCCAGGGAAAGGGGAGGATATGGCTTGCTGAACATTCGCTGGTATGCCTTGGCATGTCAGATGAGACACATCAATGATTGGTTTAGAGGTACTTCCTATTTTACGGCTACTCCAATAGAATTGTCATTACTGGCTCCTTACCATATCAGCTATATGTTGCATGTCACTGATCCGACCCTCCGCCCGGTGGTGGCAAATTATCCTGTTTTTGCCCCGGCTAGGCGGACGTGGTGGTGGCTTTGTAAAAGTGCTAAACTGTCATCTGTGGTTTCAATGTATTTGGGCTGTAAAAGGTTTACGATATTTATTTCAGTTGATTTCGGAGGATGGACATCTGGCTTCCTTTGCAACCCTATGTCGTATGTTTGATTTGCCAGCCACGGATATTTTCGCTTACTACCAAATACGACATTATGTCCATTCATTACCAGTTGAATACCTCACGGAAGACAGCCGTGAAGCTCTCTCTGAACTTTTCAGTCTCTCAGCTCAACAGATGATTCCTCTCAAATTTCACTTAATGGGCCTTCGGGACTGTCAAGTGGGACCTAACTTTGACATCTTGGCGGCATCCTGGGCAGAAGACCTGCAGTGCTCTTTGTCAGCTCAACAGGTGCAACAGGTGCTGAAAAATATCAGGAGGATGTCCCACATGCTTCACTGGGAATTACAATTGAAGATTGTTCTGCGGCTTTATATTGTCCCTGAAAGGGCATCTAGGATGGGAATTACCCCTACTCATAACTGCCCCAAGTATGCACAGGCTCATGCTTCACTGGGACACAGAGGGAAAATGCTTGAGTACCTGATTGTAAAACCGCTTAGATAACCTTGATGGATGACAGCTTTTGTAGCGAGAGCAGTGCTTCTAGGAAAGAAAGCTATTTTGACCAATTGGTTGTCCCGGGACCCGCTCTGGCTCCTCTCTGCAGCTTGAGTTCTCGAGCAAGGTCTTGGGCATCATCATTGATTCCACATTGTCCTTCAATGACCACCTCCAATCCTTGGTAAAAAAATGCTTTTTCAGCCTTCACATGCTGAGGAAAGTTAGATCCTGCTTCCATCAAAAACATTTTACCCTCCTTGGCCAATCCATCATCCTCTCCAAATTGGACTATTGCAACTCTATCTACTTAAGCCTAACTAAGAAAAACCTCCACAGACTCCAACGGATTCAGAATGCCGCGGCCAAGCTCATCTTCGCTAAAAGTAAATTTGACCATGTCTCCCCGCTCCTGGCCAAGCTCCACTGGCTTCCGATAATCACCAGGGTCCACTATAAATGTGCCTGTTTAGCTTTCAAAATCCTATATGGTATCCTCCCTCCCTTTATCCCTCTTTCTTGGAATTCCTCAAACCCTAATACCACCAGATCCTCCCACAAATTAAAACTATCCTTCCCCTCGCTAAAAGGCATTTCCCACACAGGAAAGCTAGGGACCTCCCTCCACTTCAAAATCACTGAGCTCTGGAACAACCTTACCTCCCCTCTTCGGAACTTGAGCTCTCTCCAAGTTTTCCGCAAACATCTGAAAACCTGGCTTTTCTCAAAAAATGTAAGTCTCCCTCCAACTTAGGAATCAAGGAAACTCTTATATCTTGGCATCCCAAGTCCTCTAAATTTTCTTCACACTTTTACCTCTAACCCTCTGTTGTAGTTCCTTCCTATTTCTCCTACTGTAAACCGCGTCGAGCTCTACGAACGTGGAGATGATGCGGTATACAAACCTAAGGATTAGATTAGATTAGATATGGCCACGGGTTACCGCTTCAGTTTGATTTCAGAGCACTTTTGGATGGACCAAACACCCCAGGCCCATGGTCATCTATTGAATTTGTGAAGGGGGTCTTATGCCACATGCTGGATTGTTGGACACTGTTATTAATGAATGTGGGGAGGGGGGTTTATCTGTGCACATGTAAAAGTCTTTGGATTGCACTGTTTTGTGATGTTTCTGGCACTTTATTGAAAATCTTAATAAACATATTAAAACATATGCATTCAGCAAACTTTTCCCTACCCCAATGGGCACCAGCATTGGGAGATCTGTGCAATGCTGAAGATTCTGAGTGTGTTTCCGCTTTGTATTTCAGATGCCGGTAAAGTTTGAGGACATCGCTGTCTCTTTCTCCCAAGAGGAGTGGGAGTATTTAAATGAAGAGCAGAAGGAGCTCTACAGGGAGGTGATGGAGGAGAATTATCAGACCCTGATCTCACTGGGTAAGGGAAGATATTACTTTTTAAAAAAATCAGTATTGAGACATCATTATAAAGCCAAAAAGCAAATGCAGAAAGATGAAAAAAAATCACACAGCAAAAAAATTTGTTATGGTAATGCTCAAAAATAATGTTATGTAGAAGCACCGGCACACTCAGTTGATCACATCAGTGAAAAAAATAGACAGCAATTGACAGTCTCCCTTCATAAATTGGCACCTATCAATCACAGGTGCTTAGACGACATAAATAATGGAAATACTTTCAATCCCATCTTTATCCATATTCACAGATGGATATGTTAATCATTCTTTTCTGTTTTGCTTTTCAGAATCTTATAGGCAATGATTCCTAATTTAAACTTGATTCTTTCAGTTAATGGCAGCCAGTGCATTTATTTAATTAATTTTATATCCCATTATCCCCAAAGGGCTTGGAATGGGTTACAGGTTGACATACTGTGACAGGGAAGCCCCTGTCCCAAGGAAAAGAACAGTTAAACTTCCCCAGCAGGCATCAAAGGGCTTGGTAAAACCTGGCCTGGAGCAGGCTCAGCTGACTCAGCCCAGAGGAAAGGGGCAGAGGCAAGATTCAGTACAACATAACAGCCAGGGGGGAAGGGCACTGCAAGCCAATTATCTCCCCTATCGATCCTTTCCTCAGGGTGAGAAACCTAAACCCAACCCAGGAGGGGGTGGGGTTAGCACTCGTGATAGTGGGGACCAGCTTCCTCAAATAGAGAGGAGGCAGAGCAAGCAGAGGTTCTCAGCTGGCTCTAATGGAGAGAGTGCAGCTACTTGCCGAAGGGGCAGTTCCAGAGTTCCAGTTCCCCAGCCCAGGACGCTATACAAAGGTCAGCCTAGTAGGAGGGAGAATATAAGTCCTGGGAGGTTTATTGCCTTGCCTAGCAGACCCGGGGAGAGGGACCCGGGAGTGGTGTATGGGAAAGAGCACTTTAGCAGAGAGCTGACAGGCAGGCAGAGTGGGGGAGGGGAGGAACAGCCCAGGAGGGGAACTTGCCAATACTACCTAGACTCCCTGTCCAACGAAGAAGAAATGCCCAGTATTCATGAGGACAGTGAATGGGAGGAGGACATGGAGATATGGGGGAATGAAGTGTGAAGGGTGGTTCTAAAACCCCTTAGCTAAAGCAAGCTGTAAGAAAGGGCAGAAGCAGCTCTGCCTAATTAAAGGCAATTGGAGGGAAGTCTGTTTCCAGGCTTTCCAGTAAACCCAAAGGACTCCAGAAGCAAAGTTAGGAGTTTGGAATTGCCTCAGTGAGGGAGACCCTTGTGGGGGGAGTGCAAGTAGCCCAGCATCAGGGAGTACTGACTGGGTGAGCCCTGAACACTGGCTGGAAGTTGCCAGCCTGCCCAGGAAGAGGTGGGCTCCAGAAAATTAAAGCACACTCCTGAAGGGTGGTTTTGGAAAAACGTTTTTTTTTCTTTATGCTTTTGCTGACAAGTACAGGGCAAGTTGCCCACACTAGAGCAAGAGGGATTGCTCCCAAGGACTTATAGGACATTGCCTTGATGAACATATTGTTGGTTTACCATGCTCGTGGATTACAAATAAAATGAAGCTGTTTTTCTTTTGAGAAATCCCTTTTCCTGGTTTTCCTTTCTGCCATCCATACAAAAGGCGCTACATGAATCTACCTGTGGCCCGGGCCCGGCTTTCCACCAACCTAGGAACCGGCCTGGTCACAATATATAATATACACAGGAGGATTGTGAAGACCTACAACAGGACATAAACACACTCAAGAAATGGGCTGCGACATGGCAAATGAAGTTTAACATGGATAAGTTGATGAAGCTGTCCGCACAATGTGCCAAATATAAATGTTGTATCCGGGTTGTTATGGTAAACTAAAGTCACAAGTTCAATCGATATACCTCAGCCCCACCACTCCACCGCAATAATAATCTTTTCTAAAGCGGGAGATTTACGTGGTGCTTCATCATTGGTAAATCGTTTTTAGCGCTGTGGTTGTTTTTAAATTCGTTTTTTTATATATATATATTTTTTTTTCAATAAATAGAAAATTATAAAGTGCAGTTATATACTTAACGTCTAAGCACAGCTAGACCTGGGAGTCCGACCCGACATGTTTCGCACTGGTTGTGCTGTCTCAAGGGTCTCCCGAGGAAGCCGCAGTCATCCGACTCACAAGTGTAGTGACAGTGAAAGATCTTTCACTGTCACTACACTTGTGAGTCGGATGACTGCGGCTTCCTCGGGAGACCCTTGAGACAGCACAACCAGTGCGAAACATGTCGGGTCGGACTCCCAGGTCTAGCTGTGCTTAGACGTTAAGTATATAACTGCACTTTATAATTTTCTATTTATTGAAAAAAATATATATATATAAAAAAACGAATTTAAAAACAACCACAGCGCTAAAAACGATTTACCAATGATGAAGCACCACGTAAATCTCCCGCTTTAGAAAAGATTATTATTGCGGTGGAGTGGTGGGGCTGAGGTATATCGATTGAACTTGTGACTTTAGTTTACCATAACAACCCGGATACAACATTTATATTTGACTTACTAGAGAGGGTTGGTTATAAATCTATGTGAATTACTGGTTCTAATAAGTCCGCACAATGTGCGGCAGCAGCGAAAAGGGCGAACAGAATGCTAGGAATGATTAAGAAGGGGATCACCAACAGATCGGAGAAGGTTATCATCCTGCTGTACTGAGCCATGGTATGGCCCCAGCACTGGTCGCCATACTTGAAGAAGGACATGGTAGTACTCGAATGGGTCCAGAGAAGAGCAACTAAAATGATTAAAGGGCTGGAGGAGTTGCCGTACAGTGAGAGATTAGAGAAACTGAGAGGGGACATGATGGAAACATTCAAGATAATGAAGGGAATAGACTTAGTAGATAAAGACAGGTTGTTCACCCTCTCCAAGGTGGGGCGAATGAGAGGGCACTCTCTAAAGTTAAAAGGGGATAGATTGCGTACAAACGGAAGGAAGTTCTTTTTCACCCAGAGAGTGGTGGAAAACTGGAATGCTCTTCTGGAGGCTGTCGTAGGGGAAAACACCCTCCGGGGATTCAAGACAAAGTTAGACAAGTTTCTGCTAGATCAGAACGAACGCAGGTAAGGTTAGACTCAGTTAGGGCTCAGGTCCTTGACCTAGGGGCCGCCGCAGGAGTGGACTGCTGGGCACGATGGACCACTGGTCTGACCCAGCAGCAGCAATTGTTTTTGTAGTAGAAAACAAAAGAGAAAACTTCAGACAGTATGTACAAGATGCAGGCTGTGTTTATTGAACCAAATATAAAATGCGGTAACTATTATCACCCTTTTTACAAACCCTGGGACCCGACGGTCCGTGTTTCGGAGAACACACCTTCTTCAGGGGTCCTAATGAATATAAATATAAATAACACTGCTAAGAATATGTACTTCATAAGGGGACAGGTGGTGTGTGTAAAATAACCTGTGTGGAAAGAGTGACATGGCAAAAGGAAAAATTGAGACATGATTATGAAAGAAATATAGCATGAATCAGAGGGTGATCGTGGATACCAAAAAAACAAATGAAAAAGTGAAAAGGACAAAATGAATAAAATCAATAGAAAAAATGAATGAAAAGAATAACCTCATGTGAATTAGACAGGATCAAAACTAGGAGGATTAAAAGTTATGAGATCAAATTACCAACGAAAGTACATGAAGATACCACAAGCTTTTTAGAAACCACACCTTGTGTGGTAAAAACATGGTGACATGAGCATAAAGAAACCTACCATTAGTTGTAAGGGTTAAAACAAACCGCAATATAAATTGGTAACAAGCTAAAAGAAAAAGAAAAACATATGTACAATAAGGCATTGTTAAGAAATAAAAACTAAAAAGTTAATATTTATTTAGAATACATATTAAAAACTTTGTTAAAAGATCAATTGACCCCAACAAAGCCTTATGTAATATGATCAGAGGTAAAAGATATAATAAAAGGAATTAAGAAATCATGTAAAAGCCATAAAAAGTAATAAAAGTATACAGAATAACCCCCTCTGGGATCAAAATTCAGCAATGCTAACGATTGACAAAAAATTTTAAGTCCATCTTTTACATACTGTAAATTTGATATATCAACAGCACGTGACATAGTGTTAGGTCCTTACAGATGTGGTTGTTGCAATATTTGCAATATTACTAAAGAATGTAAAGAGTTTATTAACCCACAAGAACATAGAAAATATGACCTTAGACAGTTCACCAATTGTAAAACTACTTATGCTGTTTATCTTATACTAGTCTTTAAGCCCGTTACATTAACGGGTGCTAGAATAGATGTGTAGACTTTTAGCACAATGGGGGGCTGAGGCATTTTTTTCTTTCTGTCCCATGTCCAGCAGTACCCCTTCCCTGCTCCCCCTGTCCAGCAGTAGCCCTTCTCCCTTCTTTTTACCTCCCCCCTCTCCAGTAGTACCCCTTCCCTGCTCCCCCTGTCCAGCAGTAGCCCGTCTCCCTTCTTTTTACCTCCCCCCTCTCCAGTAGTACCCCTTCCCTGCTCCCCCTGTCCAGCAGTAGCCCGTCTCCCTTCTTTTTACCTCCCCCCTCTCCAGTAGTACCCCTTCCCTGCTCCCCCTGTCCAGCAGTAACCCCTCTCTCTTCCTTTTACTTACCCATATTCAGGTTCCCATTTCCCCTTTTACCTTCCCTATTTCCACCTTTTTCTCCCCATCCAGCATCATTCCTTCTTCTCTCTCTCTCTGCTATCCCATCCAGCATGCTGCTGTCTCTGTCTTGCCCTCCATCAAGAATCACCCCATCTTTCTCTATATATTTCTTCCCTCATCCATCACCAATTTATTTGTCAATCCCTAGTATCCCTTCCCCCTCATCCAACATGGCTCCCTTTGCCTCTGTTTCCCCTTTCCAACATCCAGTGTCATCCTTTTACAAAATTTCAAGTTCAGTGACAGAGCAGCAGTAGTATCAGATGTAAAAAGAAAGTCCACTTGCTGCAACTGGAAGTGGCCCTTTCCCCCTTCTCAGTTCCTTCAGCAGTACTGCTCCCAGCGATCATCCTTGCCGCTTCACTCGAGCCCGCTATCGCAATGCAGTAGTAACTGCACCCTCTGCCTGGGTTTCTGCACCCGGGTGCCCACACCACCCTCCACTTTCTCTCCTCCTATCACCCAGATCCCTGGGCCCTCTCCTCCCGGCCTGGCTCTCCCCCTATAGCGCTTCACGGGAGGAATGGGGTCACACAAACTATAGCGCGGGAGCGGCCGCTCTCAACCCGACCCTTTGCCTGCTCTTCCTGGTCTGCCCCGAATAAAGAGAGAGAGAACGAGCAATCTACAATTTAAAAAAGGCTACTGAGGATCGCGGCTGGCTGTAGCGAACCTCGCAGGCGCTAAGCACCTCGGTAGCACGTTCCCTCTGACGCGATCCGGTGCGTCAGAGGGAACATGCTACTGAGGTGCAGAGCGGCCAGCGAGGTTCGCTACAGCCAGCCGCGATCCTCAGTAGGTTTTTGCAGATAGAAGAGGCCTTCGGTGGACTCCACCAGTAGGCCTCCCTTTCTTTTCCCCTCCCCCTTTCCAACAGCACCTCTTCGTGCTCCTCTTGTCCAGCAGTAGGCCTCCCTACCTTTCCTCCCCTTTTTCTATCCCCCTAACAGTCCAGCATCTCCCATCAACCAACCATCTCCCCTCTGTCTCCTCCTGTCAGCCGCTGCCATGGTGTTCAGCTCCGGCGCGTTGCTCAAAGGCAGAGCAGCGGGAGCAGCGCTACCAGCAGCAGCGCTTCCGGACACTGCGGGAGCCCTTCTCAAGGGGGCGGGACAGGCTGCTGAGGAGCTTCGGGGGCTGCTGCTGTTAGCCCTTGCAGAGACGTCTTCCGATATAGGTTCGATTTTTACATGTCACCGCTGAGCTGGCGGCAGTGTCAGCGCCGCTTTCCTTCTCAGCAGGCCGGTTTTTAAAAAAAATTTGGAAAGCCGCCACCGCAGCTCCTCTCTCGATCCGGGTGCAGTTCGAGAGAGGAGCCGTTACGAAGCACATTGAGAGCCGGGGGTGAGGAAGTCCACCGCAGCTGTGTAAGTTGTTTTTTTTAATTTTAATTTGAAAGCCGCCGCTGCAGTCGGGGCCGCGCATGCGCACTCGTATTTTCGCGACGGATCAGGGAACACGTTTTTTTTAGTGCGCATGCGCGGCCTATCATTTTATTATATTAGATGTCCGTGTGATAAGTTATATGTTGGCATGACATCACGAGATTTGAGAACAAGAATGCGCGAACACAAATCTAATCTCAAACATGAAAGGCGTTCTGAAGTTATAGTTGAACACTGTAAAACCATGAACCATCTATTCCATGATTTACGGTGTTTTGCCATCGATGTAGAACCTAAGTCATTCAGAGGTGGAGATAGATTCAATCGTCTTAAACAACGAGAATCTAGATGGATTTTTAGATTGAATAGCATACATCCAAATGGGCTCAACACTAAATGAGAGTGGTCAGCGTTTATTTAAATTCCATTTAACTTTATACGTCATCGAGCCTTTCAGTAATTCACTAATGGGTCCTTTGCTGGCTAGATTCCTTCTCATAAATGTCAGAACACTACCTGAGATTTTTTGAATCACAAATAAAAGTTAATGTTCAAAAGAAGCAAATTGATAACGGAAAGATGACTTGGTTCATAGTTAATGTTTGAATTGCATTTAAGTTGTGTACGCGCAATGAATTAAAATGTTTTAAAAATGCCTATTGTGCATGCGCTGGCGTCCTTAGAGGTTATAAGCGCCATTTTGAATCTAATCTGATATGAATAGAAAGGCTTTTACACGATTTCTTAATTCCTTTTATTATATCTTTTACCTCTAATCATATTACATAAGGCTTTGTTGGGGTCAATTGACCTTTTAACAAAGAATGCTATTTGTAATTTTTTATTTTCAAATATAGGGTGTAGATTCACTATTTCCCAATTTTTTTGATAATTTCAACTGCCGTAGAACTTTTAGAACAATATCGCATGACAAAGTCTCATTTTCTTCTTCTTGTTCTTCAGATGGAATACCTTTGAGTTGATCTATTAAATGATCTCGATTTAGATACTTTGCACGCCTACGAGCTCTATCTACAATTTTCTTTGGATAACCTCTTAATTCAAGTTTGTTTTGTAATCCTTTAGATTGTGTTTATAGTCCTTCAAAGATGAACAATTTCTTCTGATTCTCACCATTTGGGAAAATGGGAGACTTTCTTTAAATTTCCTTGGATGGCTGCTATCAAATTTCAAAAAAGTATTGTGATCAGTGTTCCCGCTAAGCTGCGTTGGCCTGCGCTCACGCACAAAATATTACATCGCAGCGCACAAGTTTCTCTTCACAGCGCACACACGCGTCGCAAATTTCCCCACAATTGCCATGCTTCGGTTCCTCTTCTTCCTTCCTTCCTCCCCCCCCGCGGGACCCTGCGGCACCATCAACTCTTACTCCCTCTAATGTCGGCCCTGCAGCTCCAGACTTCCTCGCACCTTCTCCCCTCCCCCTTTGGATCGCTATTATTTTAAATGTTATAGCCGCGGAGCTGTATCCATCAGTGGAGATGTCTAACCTCGGCCTGCCCCGGAACTCTTACTGCAACAGTGACTTCCTGTTCCTGCCTAGACGGGCGGCTGCTGCAGTAAGAGTTCCGGGGCAGGCCGAGGTTAGACATCTCCACTGATGGATACAGCTCCGCGGCTATAACATTTAAAATAATAGCGATCCAAAGGGGGAGGGGAGAAGGTGCGAGGAAGTCTGGAGCTGCAGGGCCGACATTAGAGGGAGTAAGAGTTGATGGTGCCGCAGGGTCCCACGGGGGGGGGGGGGGGGAGGAAGGAAGGAAGAAGAGGAACCGAAGCATGGCAATTGTGGGGAAGTGCAGAGCTGCAGGGAAGAGTGTTGCGGTACCCAGCTGGAGGGAGAAGGAAGATGAGGGAGGGAATTAAAGGAGATGCCAGGGCTTGGAGCGTAGGAGGAAGGTATGCCAGTCTAAGGGAAAAGGAAGGGGGAGATGTGAGAGCATGGAGGGGGAGCGAAAGATGGAAGAAAAGGAAAGGAGAGAGATGCCAGAGAATCAGGGAAGGGGAGATACCAGACTATGAGGAGAGGTGTGGGAGAGGGAAGGCGAGGAGAGAGATGCCAGACCAATGGGGTGAAAGGAGAGATGGAAGGGGGAGGCATACAGTTTCTGGAAGGGGCATAGAAGGAGAGAAGATGCCATATAGGGGAAGAGAGACGGCAGACAGTGGATGGAAGGAAGAGAGTTACAAGAAGATGAGGAAAGGAGAAACCACAGAAGACAAAGGTAGAAAAAAATTTCTATTTATTTATTGCTTTAGGAGACATGTGTCACTGTTTCTGTGAAGCATTGTATGCAGAGTCCAGCTTCTTGCTGGTTCAATTTAACCTTTGTCTATGTATTTTTATTTTATCCCCCCTTTTACAAAACTGTGAAGCGTTTTTAGCACCAGCCTTGGTGGTAGCAGCTCTGATGCTCAGAATTTTATGAGCATCAGAGCTGTTACCTCCGTAGCTAAAATCCACACTACAGTTTTGTAAAAGAGGGAGGGGTTAGTTTGTGATTACATATTCCTTACTAGGCGAAGGTGTTTTCTGTGTTCTGTGTGTTTTCTGTTAGGATTGACGGTGTAGGATTGATCTGTGCTGGTCTGGCTTGTTTAGTTTTACAATGGGTGTATTGATGTACTGCTCACTGCAATATGTAAGATGCTGCCTTTTCCTAGGTACTCATGTGTGACGTGTGGTTTGTTACTAAAAATCATGTTTTTCTTACAGATGGGGGGGTGCCAAAAAATGATGGGCCCCGGATGTTACATATGCTAGGTACGCCACTGTATGTAAAGATACCAGAAAGCTGGCGTAGCAAAAACTTCTAAGTTTTGAGTATTTAACCCTCCCACAATCTCACGGGCACTCGTTTCAAGTTTATTGAGATTTTGATTTAAACGCAATATCAAATATTTTCAATGCGTATAACAAAAATAAATTTGGGGAAATAAATAAAACCATTTGAACCAGTGTTCCCGCTAAGCTGCGCTGGTGCACAAAATATTACATCGCAGCGCACACGTTTCTCGTCACAGCGCACAATCGGAAGAGGCGTACGGCAGATGGCAGGGCGGCGAGAGGAGAATCGGGCGAGTTGGCTCATAACTTGCTGGCGCCCGATATTTTTGGCTCACGGTGAAAAAAGTTTGCTCACAACACCCGCCCGCTTAGAGGGAACACTGATTGTGATCAGTGGATTTGATATAAACTTTGGTAGAGAAGTTATTAATTTGAGAATCCAGTGAGATGTCAACATCTAAAAATTGGATATGATCTGTAGATGATTTCATGTTTCTAACCACGTATGGAAAAGATTCAAGTCTGTGAGCGTAAAATAAAAAGAAAAACATATGTACAATCAACCTTAATGGAAAAATCTTCCCAATTGACCCAACCATAAAAATCCTAGGTTTCCCCCTTGACCAACAACTAACATTCAAAGCCCACACCAATATCTTAATCAAAAAATATGTTTCAACCTTCTATGGAAACTACGCATGCTAAAACCCTACTTTGACTCCACATCATTCAGACTACTAGTACAATCATTAATCCTCAGATCACTGGATTACTGCAACATAATCTACCTTGGATCCCATTAAAAAAAAACTTAAAAAGACTTAAGAACGATCCAAAACACGGCAGTACGATTGATCTTCGGACTAAAAAAATCAGACCACATCACCCCATATTTCAAAAAACTCCATTGCCTACCAATCGAGGCTAGAATTATCTTCAAATTCGGGTGCCTATGTTACAAGACACTATTCAGCACCTCACCCTCCTACCTTCTGAGACACTTTGTCCTACAGGACAAACCCCGCCTCTCTCGCAGACCATTACTATTCGCTTTCCCTAATCCCAAGGGATGTCAATTCAAAACATTCCTCAATAGGACACTATCCTTCCAAGCAGGCATATGGAACAACACCCTAAGTAACCTCCTCCTGAATTCCTCGACATTCAAATCTTTCAGAAAAGCAATGAAAATTCACCTATTCAACAAATTTGTTTGAACTGCTTTCCTTCAAAACCTGACTATCTCCCCTCCAACTTCTCCAATCTCTCCTCACTTACCTACCCCTCTTTTTCCACCCAAACCCTGATACTCATGTACAAGCTACAACCCTGTACGTATAGATCTTCCTGCACCTTGCAATCACTTCGTTTGCTGCAGTACTGTATACCTGTACCTTATAACCACTTTGTTCAATGCTATACTGTATACTGTTTTGAACTGAAAAGGTATGATGGGATATAAATAAAGCCAGCAGGTAAGATATTCCCATGGAGTTTTTCTTCCCTTTAGCAGACCTTCACTCAGCAACACAAAAGAACGCCATCCGTGATATTGGGGATAGGATTTGAATTTCAAAACTATTAAGAAATAACCAGATTTAGAATTAAAAAGAAATCCTTACTGCTTTGGTTTAAGGTAATCTCTGAAACGGCTGAATTTTACTGCAGGAAAGAGTTTTCTGGGACATAGGAAGTTAATTTTCCCTTCCTGCTCGCTCTTTGAGTTCATATTGGTCTGAACATTATCTGGGCGTTTGTTTCATCTTATTCCTGATGTTCTGGATTAGATGGAGACCTGCTTGTTATATAAAGGATAAGGAAGCTCACACATATTGAAATAAGCCTGATCTCAATATACGACACTATCAAGATGATGAGTAAAGAGGGTTTATGTGATTTTACTGAGATTTGCAGGGTCTAAAACTCTTCCACTAACTGAGGGTTTGAGTATTTTTGTTTTTTTGAAGTTGGTGAAATTCTTTGGGCTGGAAATCCAACAATATATACTTTTGGGAGACCTAATGCAGTTTTCTTTCCCCAGGAATAGGCTCTCCTTCCGTCACTCCTGATATTATATCCCACATTGAAGGGGGGGAAGAGCCGTACATCAGGGAAGAGCCAGGATCAGAGGAAAGAGAACCTGGGAGAAGCAGCTGCTCAGGTGAGTGCAGTAATAAGAGGCACGGGGGTAAAACTGCTAAGATGAAGGGGGGAGTTGTAACCTTAATTTCCAAACTTGACTCTTCTTTATCTGAGCGCGCGAGAGATATTCAGATATTTTTATATGGGGCAAAGGTCTGTTTTATGTGAAAATATCTTTTGACTATTATATTTTTCAATCCATAAATCACATATTACATTACATGCTGCAAACCCCTCCCACAAAACCCACATTAATGGCAACAAACTGTGTATTCTACAAGTGATGCTATTTCCCCTTTACCAACCAACTAACAAAACTAGGGTCACCTGTGTTGTTCCTTCACGGTGACCCCTACTTCTAGTTCAGGAAACTGAAAGAAGACAGTCGCATTCCCCATCCCCCCATCTGTGCTCATTCACAAATTTAACAAATAGCTGTGTGCTCTCTATGGAAGGTCAATATTCTGAGGCGCCTGAGCCAATCAGGGACTTCCTTAGGCCAGCATTGCACAAAAGCAGGCTGGAGGAGCAGGATGGTATGACTGGGCACCCCTCCTGGTACCGACTTAAGGCACGGGGAGGCTGATGGGTGTGAGGGGGGGCCCGATGGCAGGAGGGAGTGGGCATCCCGCCTGCCATATCTAAGTTTGGTGGGAGGAGGGGGGGCGATGACAGAAGGTAGTGGACATCCCTCCTGCAATTTTTTTATGTTCGGGGAGGGAGGGGGAGCTTTATCGAGGGGGGGGGGCGCTGTCGGGAAGCTCTTTTTCATTTCCTTTTATTGGGTAGATATTTTGCGTGTTTAATACACGCAAAATATCTGTACCATTGCGGAAAATAAAAACAACAGGCAGACTTGTCGGTAACACAGTTACCGACAGGTCTAAAGCAGTCGGGTTTTTAGGATCGTAAAACCCGATGGAAAAAAGCCAAGCAATGTAAGTGAATCAATCGCTTGGCTATTTTGCATGGGGTTTTACTAATTTGCATGGCCGGATTGAAAAATGGGCGATCGAGGGGGATAACACGTGGTGGGCTGTTTTGTGAATCGGATTGGTTAGCAGCGATCATCAGGATTAGCGACAATCGCTGACTTTAGTGAATCGGGGCCAAGACTGGTATTAGGAGAGAGAACTTGCCTGGGCAAAACGCCTTTGGTCAGGCAGGTAAAACTCTCTCCGCAGAATGGAGTTTAGCAGTGATTAAGTACTTTTTCAATAGTAAACTTGAGAGGAAGCTAAAACATATAATTCTTGCTAAAGCTTAGTTGGAAAATAAGCTCAGCTAAGCTAACTAGTCCCAGCTGTCTCTGCCGTTTTCTATCTAAGTTTCCTGACAGTTAAGCACTTGTTGGGTCAATATACTGTTATATGGTTTGTCCAGTATCTCTGGGGAAGAGCAACAGCTCGCTGATCATCCTCCACGTTTCCTGTGGAAGGTTCCGGTTGGGTCTTCAGCCCAGTCTAGTTCTTCTACTGCATGTCCATATCATGTATTTGATAAACTAGGTTTATTTTGGTTCTGTAACTTTCAGTCTCCACCTGTGTGCAAATGGGTAGGCAGTTGTAAAAACAGGTGGGGAGACAGACAGGCAAATTCCTGACTTAAATTCCTGGAAAAAAGATCTGAATGAAGAAAACAAGAAGAAACACAAGCACTGGCAAGTTAGATGCAAAGCATTGATAAAGACAGCTAAGAAAGAATATGAAGAGAAACGTGCAAAAGAGGCAAAACTCATAGCAATTTTTTTAGGTACATCAGAAGCAGAAAACCTGTGAGGGAATCTGTGGGACCATTGGATGATCAAGGAGCGAAAGGGGCGCTCAGGGAGCCATAGCGGAAAGACTGAATGAATTCTTTGCTTCGGTCTTTACGGAAGAAGGAGTAAGAGATCTTACCTGAACTGGAAATGGTTTTCAAGGATGATGATGTGGAGGAACTGAAAGAAATCTCAGTGTATCTGGAAGATGTACTGAGCCAAATCGACAAGTTAAAAAGTGATAAATCATCAGGACCGGATGGTATACATCCCAGGGTATTAAAAGAACTCAAAAATGAAATTGCTGACCTGCCATTAGTGATCTATATAACCTGTCGCTAAAATCATCTGTAGTACCTGAAGATTGGAGGGTGGCTAATGTTACGCTGATTTTTAAAAAGGGCAAAATGTTAGAAACAATTAAAAAAATAAAATTGTGGAACACGTAGTCAATCATGATTTAATGAGACAGAGTCAGCATGGGTTCAGCTGAGGGAGATCTTGCCTCACATATTTGCTTGACTTCTTTGAAGGTGTGAATAAACATGTAGATAAAGGTGAGCCGGTTGATATAGCATATCTAGATTTTCAGAAAGCTTTTGATAAAGGTCCTCACGAGAGGCTCCTGAGAAAATTAAAGTGTCATGGGATAGGTGGCAAAGTTCAGTTGTGGATTAGGAATTGGTTATTGGATAAAAAACAGAGGGTAGGGTTAAATGGTCATTTTTCTCAATGGAGGAGAGTAAACAGTGGAGTGCCACAGGGTCTGTACTGGGACTGGTGCTATTTAAATTTATTTATAAATGATCTGGAAATAGGAATGACAAGTGAGATGAATAAGTTTGTAGATGACACTAAACTGTTCAAAGTTGTTAAAAGACAGGCGGATTGCGAAAAATTGCAGGCAGACCTGAGGAAACTGGAAGACTGGGGGCTCCTTTTATTAAGCCGCTCTAGCAGGGTTAACATGCGTGACTTTTCATCACGCGCTAACCCCTATGCTGGCCTAAAAACTACCACCTGCTCAAGAGGAGGCGATAGCGGCTAGCGCATCCGGCGGTTTAACGCACACTATTACGTACGTTAAACCACTAGCGCGGCTTGATAAAAGGAGCCCGGGGCGTCCAAATGGCAGATGAAATTTAATGTGGACAAATGCAAAGTGATGCACATTGGGAAGAATAACCTGAATCACAGTTACTGGATGCTAGGGTCCACCTTGGGGATTAGCGCCCAAGTAAAGCATCTGGGTGTCATTGTAGACAATACGATGAAATCTTCTGCCCAATGTGCAGGGCGGCGAAAAAAACAAATAGGATGCTAGGAATTATTAAATAAAGGATGGTTAACAAGACTAAGAATGTTATACTGCCCCTATATCGCTCCATGGTGCGACCTCATCTGCAGTATTGCGTTCACTTCTGGTCTCCTTATGTCAAGAATGATATAGTGGCGCTAGAAAAGATTCAAAGAAAAGCGATCAAGATGGTAAAGGGGATGGAACTCCTCTCTTAAGAGGAAAGGCTAAAATGGTTAGGGCTTTTCAGCTTGGAAAAGAGACAGCTGAGGGGAGATATGATTGAAGTCTACAAAATCCTGAGTAGAGTAGAACAGGTACAAGTGGATCGATTTTTCACTCCGTCAAAAATTACAAAGAATAGGGGACACTCGATGAAGTTACAGGGAAATACTTTTTAAAACCAATTGGAGGAAATTTTTTTTTCACTCAGAGAATACTTAAGCTCTGGAACGCATTGCCAGAGGATGCGGTAAGAGCGGACAGCGTGGCTGGTTTTAAGAAAGGTTTGGACAAGTTCCTGGAGGAAAAGTCCATAGTCTATTATTGAGAAAGATATGGGGGAAGCCACTACTTGCCCTGTATCGGTAAAACTAACTCCACTAATAGCAAAAACTGCACAAGAAACTAAATAGAAGCCACAAACAGCAGCAAAAAAGGTCTAATGGACCTTCAAAGTAACTAACTTCTGTCTCAAGCGACTACCAATCATATACCATATAATATAATTGAGAGAGGAAGGGAGTCTCAGTGTGAAAGACCAGTGAAAGGAGAAAAAATCTCCAACACTCACATACGAAGGTGAAGGTCTAATAACCTGTCTCCTCCCTCTCTCCATGCTGGCTTGTTTGCTTTACTTGCTGCTCAAGGCTGAATGAGTGCTGTTCGTTCAAAGTCACAGGCTCCTGAGGAAGGGACCCAGAGTCCCCGAAACCGGGCTGGTTGAACCTTATCCTGAATTTCATCTGATCCGGCAGTGTACTGTGTTGCCTTGCCTTTGTTTTAATCTTCGGACTATGCCTGCAAGCTATGTCTTTCCGTTTTGATTCTGGGAGTCAGCTGGAGGGACCTTCAAAGTATTTTTCTCTGTTTCAGCACTGTGAATATGTGATTTATTATTATCACTGTTGAATTTCACCTTATTTTTTTATTTGGTTGGTGGGTGCACACAGGAAGGATTCGATGATGGTGTGCAGGTGGAGGTTATTAGACCTTCACCGTAGTATGTGAGTGTTGGAGATTTTTTTCTCCTTTCACTGGTCTTTCACATTGAGACTCCCTTCCTCTCTCAATTATATTATATTATATGGTATATGATTGGTAGTCCAGTGCTTGAGACAGAAGTTAGACCTTTTTTGCTGCTGTTTGTTGCCCTGTATCGGTAGCATGGAATATTGCTCTGCCTTGGGTTTTTTGGCCTGTTACTTGTGACCTGCATTGGCCACTGTGAGAACGGGCTACTGGGCTTGATAGACCATGGGTCTGACCCATTAAGGCCATTCTTATGTTCTCATGTAACTCTATTCATCATATACTGTATACTACCATATCAGACCATAAATGCATTACTTGCAATCCCATTACATAAACACCAAAAAAGAATGCAAAGAGTAACCCTCTCTTCCCCCTCCCCCTCTTTCCCCTCCACAAGACCACATTATAATCCCTGGGATCTAGTGATGTTGTGAGGGAAAGAGCAGGATTGAACCCCAGCAATTTTTGGCCTTCTCAGCTCAACTCTCAAAATGGCTGTCATGATCTCGTTAGCTGTCTCATGAGATTGGTGCCAGAGGTTGGGCAGCCATTTGAGATCATAGCCAGCATGGGTAGGAGCGACTGGAGATCACTCCTGCCTTGACTACAACCCTAAACCACCAGGGATTGTAAAATAGGCCCAAGGGGGGCATCTGCAGGTACAAGGGAGTGGCAGCTACACCTCTTCAGAGGGGAGATAGAGGGATGGCCAAACTGAAACTGTGGCCACGGTCTTTAAGCTGAAACCAAAATTGGGCAGAGAAAGGATTTTGTCACCCAAACTGAAATTTGAGCAGCTTCTACTCATTCCATTTCCAAGGAACAATTCACCATTTCAGAAACCTGCAATGCATTAGAAGAACACTTCAACAAATGGTTTTCAATTAAGAAAGAGACCAAATTGAATCCACACATAGAAAATCCCACTGTAAGATAACCAGTCCTCCTTATTTATACACAGGCAATCTCATAGAAACCACCACTGTCTTCTGGCACATGATTAATATCTTCTATTTATATCCAACAGATCATCAGATCACACAAGAAGGGAAGAGAGAAAAGAAGCAAGGAGAAGATCCTGTAGAAATAGAACAAGTCCAAAGACAATCAGGAAACGTCTGTGAGAATATTTCCCAGGGAATTGAGAGGATTAACACAAAGAATTATAAGCAGGAATCAAAGGAGCATGAAGACCCTACAGGAGACTCAAGGGATGGAGACCTAACAGGGAGACCCTTACAAATTAATAGTAGTGATAAAGTGACTTCTGAAGTCCACCATGGTAAGAGAAAAGGAAAAACACACCACAAAGAATTTACATGTATTAAATATAAGAGGAGCTTTCCCTTGATTTTAGAACTCCTAAGTCACAAAAGCAATCATAAAAATGAGAAACCAGATACATTCACTGAGTCTAATAAAAGTTACACTCAACTTTCAACTCTAAAAATTCACCAACAGACCCACACAGCAGTCAAACCATTTATATGTACCGAGTGTAATAAAAGCTTCCCTTGGCTTTCAGAGCTAAAACGTCATCAACTGATTCACACGGAAAACAAACCATTTACATGTACTGAGTGTAATAAAAGCTTCACTCAACTTTCAACTCTAAAAATTCACCAACAAACCCACACAGCAGTCAAACCATTTACATGTACTGAGTGTAATAAAAGTTTCACTCATGTTTCAGGCTTAAAAAGACACCAGATTATCCACATGGAAGACAAACCATTTACGTGTACTGAGTGTAATAAAAACTTCCTTTGGCTTTCAGAACTAAAAATTCACCAGAGGATCCATACGGGAGACAAACCATATACATGTACTGAGTGTAATAAAAGCTTCACTCGGCTTTCAGTGCTAAAACGTCATCAGATGATTCACACAGGAAACAAACCATTTACATGTACTGAGTGTAATAAAAGTTTCACTCATGTTTCAGGCTTAAAATGTCACCAGAAAATCCACACGGGAGACAAACCACATGAATGTACTGAGTGTAATAAAAGTTTCACTCATGTTTCAGGCTTAAAATATCACCAGAAAATCCACACGGGAGACAAACCATATGAATGTACTGAGTGTAATAAAAGCTTCACTGACATTTCAAATCTAAAACGTCATCAAATGATTCACATGAGAAACAAACCATTTACATGTACTGAGTGTAATAAAAGCTTCACTCGGCTTTCAGAGCTAAAACGTCATCAAATGATTCACACAGGAAACAAACCATTTACATGTACTGAGTGTAATAAAAGTTTCACTCATGTTTCAGGCTTAAAATGTCACCAAAAAATCCACATGGGAAACAAACCATTTACATGTACCAAGTGTAATAAAACCTTCACTTGGCTTTCAGAGTTAAAAATTCACCAGAGGATCCATACAGGAGAGAAACCATTTACATGTACTGAGTGTAATAAATGCTTCACTTGGTTTACAGAGCTAAAACGTCATCAAATGATTCACACGGGCAACAAACCATTTACATGTACGGAGTGTAATAAAAGCTTCCCTTGGCTTTCAGAGCTAAAAATTCACCAGAGCGTCCATACAGGTGAAAAACTATTTACATGTAACGAGTGTAATAAAAGCTTCACTCGACTTTCATATCTAAAAAGACACCAAATGATTCACACAGGAAACAAACAATTTACATGTGCTGAGTGTAATAAAATCTTCACTCGGCTTTCAGAGCTAAAAATTCACCAGAGCGTCCATACAGGTAAAAAACTATTTACATGTAACGAGTGTAATAAAAGCTTCACTCGGCATTCACATCTAAAAAGACACCAAATGATTCACACGGGAAACAAACCATTTACATGTACTGAGTGTAATAAAAGCTTCCCTTGGCTTTCAGAGCTAAAAATTCACCAGCGGATCCATACTGGAGACAAGCCATATATATGTACCTAGTGTAATATAATCACTCGTCTTTCAAATCTAAAACGTAATCAAATGATTCACATTTGAAACAAACCATTTACATCTACTGAATGTAATAAAAGCTTCAGAGCTTTCAGAGTTAAAAATTCACCAGAAGATCTATAGAAGAGAAAAACCATTTACATCTACCGAGTGTAATAAAAGCTTCATTCAACTTTGAAATCTAAAAAGACACCAAATGATCCATACTGGAGACAAACAATATACATGTACCGAGTGTAATAAAAGCTGCATTCGACTTTTAGGGCTAAAAAGTCACCAGAGGATCCCTACAGGAGAAAAACCATTTACATGTACTGTGTGTAAGAAAATCTTCACTTGTTTTTTTGAGCTAAAAAGTCACCAGATGATCCACACAGGAGACAGAAAATATAGACTTGCTGAGAGCTAAATTCTATATATAGCACTAGAAAATCAGCGCTGAAAAATGAGCTATTCTATAAGCTAGATATGGTTTATAAAATAGCATTTACACCTGGGAACTGCGCCAACGAAAAGATGGTTTAAGTGCCTGTGACTAAATTTAAATGATGGTTAAATCTTCCAGAAAAGGAATTTAAACCCACCCAGCTATAGTTGATATTGAAGCCTTAAGGTCTCTTCCCTTAAACTTTCTCTTATTTGCAATCTGAAATTTGTACTATTGTGTCCAAAGCTAAGAAGTAGAGAGTGACATGGGGACGGGTACCTGCCTTTAACCACGGGGTGGAGGATGAGCACCGACTGTGTCCCCATGTCTTTTTCTAGGCCTTAAACAGGCTTTTTCAAGTAGATGGAACAGTATCTATAAAATGCTAGTATCAATAAGTAAACATAAGGACATAAGAATAGCTTTACTGGGTCAGACCAATGGTCCGTCAAGCACAGTAGCCTGTTCTCACAGTGGCCAATCCAGGTCCCTAGTACTTGGCCAAAACCCAAAGAGTAGCAACATTCCATGCTACTGAACCAGGGCAAGCAGAGGTTTCCCTCATGTCTTAATAACAGACTATGGACTTTTCCTCCAGGAATTTGTCCAAATCTTTTTTCTCTCTCAAAAATTGTTATGAATATATTCCAACAATAGCAAGCATATGGTCCTCATAAGACCGCTACAACAAAGTTGAAATCACACATCCAGGTGTTCTATCTAATACGAAGAAGCTTCGCTCTGTGTACTCCATTAAGATCAATTACATGAACCAACTGAGAAATGAATTGTCCAAACTTTTTTGGGAAATCAGCTATGCTATCCGCTTTTACCACAACCTCAGGCAAAACGCTCCAGAGCTTAACTATTCTCTGAGTGAAAAAATATTTCCTCCTATTGGTTTTAAAAGTATTTCCCTACAATTTCATCGAGTGTCGCCTAGTCTTTGTAATTTATGATGATTTGAAAATCTTACAAAACAACAGAGAACCAAATGGTAATCTATTAGCAAAATAAACAAATATTAGACCATTTACAAAAAATCAAAAATGAACACCGATTCTAAATATACTCATTAAATCATAGCATTTAGTTAATTTATTTAGCTATGAGTTCATTTAAATTTGAATTAAGCCTCAGACTTAGGAGTACATCTTCCCATCCTGGGACTTCTTCAAGAGAAGAATGACTTATTCTCTTGCCTCCTTATAACATCACTTCCTACCAATGTATTGAATTCATTAATCAACTAACTTTTTTTAAACCTACATTGATCTTCTTATATAAAAATACTAACAAGTTTTCTTTCCACTATCTATATAATTTAATAAAAAAAAAAAAATTATTCAATTTAAAAAACTTTCTTCAATATTTTGATAATGTCAATATATGAAAAACTCTCACATTTTTGGTATGGGGTACACATAAATTCCAAAGAATCAGCATGCCATTTTTGAAACTCAAAACCAACCCGTAATTAATATTCTCAATTCATCTAATTATTCTCCTTCAGAGTTATCTCATTCAAGGTTATTCTTCAAATTCATTACTTCTTCATCTGTCTAGCACCTCCTTCAATTTCATCAAAAATTAAAAATAAAAAGTGCTCATGTGCTATAAATATTATAAATGCATCAGCGTATCGTTTCTTCAACTGAAGTAAACTTCAATTCATATTGAGTTCATTTCAAGACATTCAATTCAATTCAGCTTGTAGCATTCACTGCAATTAATTCAATTCAACTGGTACTTCATATATTCTTTCAAGTATTTAGCTCAAATTACTCATTGCAAAACCAGCGCCATTGCCTGTAACCATTATCCGACAAGGCCTTTGTTTCGCGGGACAGACTTATATCACCCGCTGCATTAAGGAAGTGACTTGAACAACGCTGAAACAACAGCTAGAGGTTAAAAATTCAAACGACTAAACTATATAAAAGTTCTTTTACATGCACAAACTTTTCAACTTTACCTTGTTCTAATCTCCTTAACCGTGTTGGCCCCAAGCAAACAGGCAAGCACGGCATCACGTCCTCTATATATACTGACGACTTAACAAAATGTCAGTACGTACTCTAAACTCATCTACTTTTAAAGTGGCAGGACTAAATTATTCAATCGCAACGGGTATCTAGAGAGAACAATGATGGATTTTTAAATTAAATTCAGTTCATCCCAATGGGCTTAATAAAAATCTGGAATGACAACATTTTTATTAATCTAATATTTAAATATATCTTTGAGCAATTGGTGGCGCTATCTATGTAGTGTGGAGGTTCAAGCCACTTCCCTGATGCAGCGGGTGATATAAGTCTGTCCTGTGAAACAAAGGCCTTGTCGGATAATGGTTACAGGCAACGGCGCTGGTTTTGCAATGAGCAATTTGAGCTAAGTACTTGAAAGAATATATGAAGTGCCAGTTGAATTGAATTAATTGCAGTGAATACTACAAGCTGAATGTCCCCCCCCTACCCAAAACAGGAAGCAACCTCTGGTATGCGGTACAAAAATACTAAGACCACAGCAAGAAAGTAGATCGCATACCCCCAGATAATAGTCCAACATTTAGACAAAGCAAGAAATAAAACAGTGCATTACAACAGCAATTCCAATAGGAAATGAAAACCAACAGCTCAATGAACCAGACTATAATACCCCCACCCCCCACCTGTAGGGGTGTTTCCTTCTTCACACCTAAGGTTAGGCCTCTATGATGTCACTAAGCCTGAACTATATTACCAGCATGAACCATTGTCTGCAAGAAGAGAAAGAAGAAATAATTTTTGCTCTTTATGCCTGCCTGATGCATTCTGGGTATGTACCAGAATTGTATTCTAGTCAAGGACATTCGACTATGCCTACATGCTCAGTCTGTGTGAATCTTGGGGGAGGCATTGCTTCTGTGCTGTTCTTATCTTCGAAGGCGCCTCTGTTACACAGCCTGTGCAAGACTCTATACAGAAAGACTATTCATCCAAGTTCTGTTTCTGGATTGGTCCTGAGAGGTCATCTGACGATTACGAAGGAGAAGGTGCCTAATTAATTGATTAGTCTGTGCTAAGGTGTAAGGGAGCTTGCATCTTAACATAGTTTTTCTCTGCACATCTTCTATAATAATTAAGACCTGAAAAGTACCTCTTGGACTGCTCTCTGAGGAGAGTGAAAATAACTGCTTTTGAAACAGATCTGGTTTTTCATCACATAAGGAAACTGTTGCGGACAACCTAATTTACAGCTGTTCCAGTGACCGACGGACTTTTATTCCTAATCAAGAGAATTTATATCCTCCGCACTGAGAAGAAGATGACTTCCATCTCCCTGATTTTGCTAAAGCCTAATCTGATGATGAGAATAAGGAAATTATCTATATTTTCAGCTGGGGTTAGATAAAAGAATTCTATTGTTGTATGGGATAAGGAAGTGAAGTTCCTGGGGTGATAAGCTATTTTTAGATTGCTGCTAATCAGGAATTATTATTATAAGGAATTATCTAGTGTGTAAGAATTAGTTACTCATTTATCTAGCAAGTGTTGTGTGATAATTATGTACTGAGTTTCATATATGTATTCGGATATTTTGTGAACAATAATTAGTTATTTGCTGCTGGCTTATGAATTATATTTTTCTATTTCTTTAATAAAATATTTCATATAGCCTTGGTCTGTTTCATATAAGTAGGCAAAGAATGCTGAATCCGGAAAGGTGTTTATAGTATATCCTAGCAACGAGATATGCACTAATTTGTCATACCCATAAATCTACCCACTCAATCCCAATGCAAATTGTTAACTGCAGTAAATACTCAGAAAACTATGAACTCTGCGAGTCTTCCGAGATACATCTCTCAAATTCCAAGAATCGGGAGGACAAGAGAAGCCCAACCCAGATAGGGCAAAGAAAAAAACAAAACAACCCACACCCCACGACCTCACCCACCCTCTGGTACAACCCCAAATTTAAGAAAGAGAATTTAGGACCTCACTGCGTGCCCGTGGGGCTAAAGATTGAATGTAGAGATCCCAAATCTGAAGGAATTGTCTTTTGCGCTTACAGCTGGCAAAAGCTACTCTCTGCTCAAAAAGCAAAAGTGTATGAAGTCTATTTCTCCAAGCCCAAAAGGAGGGAACCGCATTCAGCAAACTCTTAAAACATCTATTCCAGTCTTCAGAAATAAAAGTGACACCCACAAAGATTTATAATGTTGTACAGGATCTGTTCTCAGCAGAAGCATTTTATATACAAAAGACAATGAACCTCGACAAAGAGGTTTCTGCAGAGCTTGCTCAAGATATGTAAGAGGGAGAGAGAGCTCACCTCTAGCCTTTTTATACAACAGGGTCTCCAAGCTAAGTATAATAGAAAGATTCAGAATTAGGTAAACCATACTCCTCTTGTAAACTTTCCCAAGACAGCATTTCCTGATCATCCCACATTGTCCCAAAGTGTATAACGAAGCTTTAGCCCAACGCACAAATACCAGCCAAGAGACATCAGTCTGTAATCCAGGCGTATGTAAAATAGCTGTAAATCTGAAATATTGGCGTTTGGGGAACCAAAGCTGACAAAGGTGCAATAAACAACTTAACATCGGGCCAGCTCTACGCATCAAAACCGATAACAGGTAAAGGTAAATCTAGTATAGCCCACAGCGGCACCGAAGGCATTAACTGCTGCTCCATACGCTCCCATAATTTAGGTAATCTATTTGTCCAAGCCGTCAAAATTTGCAAGCTCATTTCTACATGTAACCATCTCTCTAAAGAATCAGCAGCAATCAAATTAAACAGCATTTTTTTATTCGCCAAAATCGCTACACCAGCCTTCTTTTCCACAGCAGGGGCAAAAAAACCCCTTTCTAGTTTCTTGGACTCTAAAGCCGACAGATGTGTCTCTTGGATATAACAAATATTCAGTGGCATACCAAGGGGGGGGCGGTCCGCCCTGGGTGCACGCCCTAATGGGGTGCACAGCTGGCCACCTACCGGGGAATAGGCTGCCGCTGGGGAAAGGCTGTCACTGCCGCCATCGGGAACAAGCTGGCGCCGAGTTCTCCCTCCCTGCTTTTCTTCCCCGTGGGGCCAACCAACTCTCGCCACCCGATGTCAATTCTGACGTCGGAGAGGACGTTCTGGGCCAGCCAATCGCTGCCTGGCTGGCCCGGAACGTCCTCTCCGACGTTAGAATTGATGTCGGGCGACGAGAGTTGGCCCCACGGGGAAGAAAAGCAGGGAGGGAGAACTCGGCGCCTGCCTGTTCCTGATGGCGGCAGTGGCAGCCTTTCCCTGGCAGCGGTGGCAGCAGCATGTTTCCCAATGGCAGTGGCATGGGAAGGGCAGGGAGAAAGAAAGAAAGAAAGGGGGGGGACAGGGAGCCAGAAAGAAAGAAAGGGGGCAGGGTGAACCAAAGAAAGAAAAAAAATGGGACACGGAGAGAGAGAAAGACAGACATAGAGAAAGAAAGGGGGAATGGAGAGAGAAAGAAAGAAAGAAGGAGGCAGGGTGAAAGAAAGAAATGGGGCACGGAGAGAGAGAGAGAAAGACAGACATACAGAAAGAAAGGAAGCATGGAGAGAGAGAGAAAGAAAGAAGGGGGCAGGGTGAAAGAAAAAGAAATGGGGCATGGAGAGAGAGAGGAAGACATGGGGCATGGAGAGAGGAAGACATGGGGCATGGAGAGAGAAAGAAAGAAGGGGCAGGATGAAACAAAGAAAAAGTTGGGGGAGGGAATGAGGTCTGGAGGAGAGGAAGCATACAGGAGGCTGAAAGAAGGGAAGAAATATTGGATGCACAGTCAGAAGAATAAAGTGCAACCAGAGACTGATGAAATTACCAAACAAAGATAGGAAAAATGATTTTATTTTCAATTTAATGATCAAAATGTGTCCATTTTGAGAATTTATATATGCTGTCTATATTTTGCACTATGGCCGCCTTTTACTAAACCGCAATAGCGTTTTTTAGCGCAGGGAGCCTATGAGCATCGAGAGCAGCGTGGGGCATTCAGTGCAACTCCCTGTGCTAAAAACCGCTATCGCGGTTTAGTAAAAAGGGAGGGGGTATATTGTATAATTGTTACTGAGGTGACATTGCATAAAGTCATCTGCCTTGACCTCTTTGAAAACCCGCAGAATATAAATGATAATTAACATTTTCTCTGCGTACAGTGTGTTTTGTGTTTTTGTAATTTTATTGTTGGTAGATCATTTTGACTTGGCCACGAAGGTAAGGGGCAGGGAGGGAGGGGAGCTGCTGAAAGACATTTAGTAATCCTTGCAGGCTTGACTGTGCAGGGAATTATTTTTGTAAAATCATGTTTTGTTATGTGACTGGCATTATTTAGACTTTAATTTCTATGAATGAATAGAATGAAAATGATATAAAATTACTTGCTTGTTTTTATGTGCATGCGCTGAAGGAAAGTGGAGAGAGAGTGGGCTGGGGACGCTGAAGAGAAATGGGGAAGAGAGAGTGGGGAGAAGACGCTAATTTATAAATTGACAATTGTACAGAATATTGTTTCTTTTTATACTTTAATATAAGTTCAATATAAAACAATTCAAGGCTTGTGTGGATGGAATCAGGTGGTTTGCGGGGATGGGGACCAAGCTTACGGGGATTAGTCCAATAAAATGGTATTTTCTTATTTCTGATTATTTGTTTTATTTTTATTTGTTAATTTGTAAAGTGGTGATTGTTATGTATCAGTTTTTTTCAAATTTACATCTACTGTCTTTATATTTTGCACAGTATTAGAGGGCATGTATTATTGTTTTGTGGTGTTGCATTGTGTGCAGAGTCTGGCTTCTTGGCAGTTCAGTTTAACTTTTGTCTACATATTTCTATTTTTAATTTATGATTATTCCATATTGGGCATGGGTGTATCTCTGTTCTCTGTGTATGAAAAGAACTTAGTTTTCAGTTTGCATTGACTGCAGGATCAATTGACTGCGGGATCTGGCTTGTTTAGTTTTACAATGTATGTGTTGATGTTCTAGTGCTCACTGCAGTGTTTAAGATGCTGCCTTTTCCTAGGTACACTCTTGTTGTGCGATATGTGGATTGTTACTAAAAATCATATTTTTCATATAGATAGGGGGGGTGTCAAAAAATGATGGGCCTCGGGTGTCACGCATGCTAGGTACGCCACTGCAAATATCTACATTCTGTTGTTTCAAAAACAAAAGTGTTTTCTTCCTTTTAATTGGATGATTGAGGTCGTTAACATTTAATGAGAATATTTTAAACTCCATTCTGAAGTTTTCCTCTAGGACATGTAAACCCAATCAAATATTTCAAAATATTATGATTTCTCTGTAAATACTCCTTCTCCCTCAATTTATTTATTTATTTATTTTTATTTTTTATTTATTTATTTATTTAGATTTTTATCCCGTCCTCCCAATAGCTCAGAACGGTTTACAAATGAACATACACAGTGGGGAGTAACTAGACATATAAGTGGTACAACAAGTTTAGTGATTGGATTTAAAGTTTTTGGAGAGATTTAAATACAGGGAGAGTAAGCAGAGAGAGAGAAGGGGGAAATACAGTAGTTTAGTTTAAGGAAAGTTATAAGCGTATAGGTACAATTTGTTAGTGGATAGAGTAAGAGAGGGTCATACTGGAATTTCGGGAAGGTGATAGGAGAGTGGAGGGTGGGGCCTAAGGGGGGAGAAGACAGAGGAGATCTTTAATTGAAGAGGAGGGTCTTTACCGATTTACGGAATGTTAATAATGAGTTCTGTTGTCTAAGTTGGGGGGGGAGTTGGTTCCAGAGGTGTGGAATGAAGTGGCTGTAGGATCGTTTGTGGGCAGTTTCTGTGAGCAGGGATCTTCCGGGGGGGGTGCATAGGCGTATCTCTGACTTTGAGCGGAGGGTGCGAGTGGGGTTGTAGATGGGAAGTTTGGATTTTATGTAGGAGGGGGTGGTGGAGTAGATTCTCTTGTGGGCAATTTAAAACCTAAAACATAATACCCATCCCCCCAAACCACTCCCTCCCAAATCTCTTTTCTTCCCTTGATCCTTTGAACAATATAATTCTAAGACCCCTAAAACCCATCCCTTTTCCCTCCAATATCCCCACTCTCCTTATCCATTGATTACTTAAAGACATATATTCAGATTGACAGCCATAGCCCTCCCCCAGGCATCTTACTTTAATTTTTCCCTCTATATTATTACAATTAAACAACCCAAATTAAATAAAACTCTTTCTAAATAGTAAATCATTATATAATTACTTTTGAAACAATGAACCCCTATAATAACCCTTTTAATAAGAACAATATCCTTCAATCCTATATGATAAAAGCATTTCATAATATCTAAGTGAACTCTATTCATTAAAAATGAATAAATATATATTGCAGTATATTAAAAACACAAATCAAATTTTCATACTTTTACAAGAATCCTCTCTCCAATAGATTACCTCACATTACTTATTTAATTTATGAAATATATGTGCATATCCAATATCCCCTTCCATTAGAATCCATTGTTTAAAAATAGTTTAACTTAATTGATCTATGAAATAAATAACTTTTAGTATTGTTAAAATGATTATTTCAATATCTAAAAAACCTTTCCCCCCCCCTTTATAGAATAGATTTATCACCCCCCAAAATAAAATATCCATACATATCTTATTACTAACCTATTCATATAGGATAAATAAATAATTATTCAGGAATATTAATAAGATAAAATAAATAATTAAATTACATTAACAAATGCTCTCAATTAATATTGTCATCTCCTTTTCATTGAAATTACTTAAATATAAATAATTTACCCATTCCAAAATCTATATCATATCTTACACCCATCCACTACCCTTTGCATGAATCTTTTAGGCAGCACAAAGTTGGTATGAAAAAACTTCAAGCAAACCCCAAGGCACAACATCAAACATCAGCCTGTTTGTTCTCTTGAGCCTCCAAATGAAAATTTAAATCTTTCAACAGCAGATGGTACCTTGGGGCTACCTCTCATCTATTTCCCCTATTGTAGCACCTCAGAAAGAGCATACTGCTTTAACCTCAGGGTCTCACGTCGCTTCAGGACTTACTGATGCTCAAATTGTAACTTCCATGCAATCCAGATCCATTCTCAGTTGGCAACAGCATCTCTTCTTCACTTTGTGATAAGTACCTTCATTCGCAGGCCTCAAGCTCCCATCCCTCTCTGCGTAATGCAAACCGATCGAGGGGAAGCCGTGGGAAGAGAGAGGGATGTGAGCTAAAGCCTCGCTAGCAGAACTGAAGAGGCCGTTAGCAGATTCGTATTCTAAGGAGTGGTCAGGAAAGATGAACTGCAACTTCCTCATCAAAATGTCACGACCACCGCTGCACTTCGATTGACTCGATCCTCATTGAATCAATACAGTGGCCATAAACGTAACATCCCCTTCCTCCACATTTCACTATGGAATCGCACATCGCTGGAGCATCTCTTCTCAAATTATACACAGTACAGAGGAAATGCATTACTGTTTTCTATTTTTCCAGTGTTCTACTGCATAGAAGGTTTGTCTTCCTGAGGTTCAGGTATTGTTTACATATTTGTATTTTTAATTTTTACTTACTTATTCTGTATTTGTTGGGAATTTGTTTTGGTAGCAGTGCAACTTATGCTGTTTTCCCCATAGAAAGCAATGAATGGTGTATTGGTATTCTAGATCTCAGTGTGATAATTATTGAAGTGCTGTCTCTTCATAGACAGGGTTGCTGTTTGAGCTCTTTCAGCTTTGTAATAGCATGACAGGCTTGACTTATAGGTTCTAAGTTTGTTTTTGCAGGATACTGTAGCCATTAGCGCGAGAGTTTGCTGCTTCTCAGTGCACTGTATTTTTGTGGTATCATCCCAGTTTGTGGTATCATCCCTTCCACTATCAAATTAGACGTCATTTCCATCAGAGGGAGGCGGGACTCAGTTATAACGAGGCACCAAAGCACAACATATCCAGGCCTGCATCTGTTCTCCCACACCGATCCGCCTCCCATTCTCACAAACATGAACTCACCGGAGGCAGTTCTGACAGCATATCAATCAAATGCTCAAACAGCTGCAGATGATTCCAGAGATGACTCATTGGACTTCAGACTCCATTTTGGAATGAAGACAGTATTGAATGTTCTTCCCTCCTCTCTCATCATCAGGTATAAATTTGCATATGAGATGGAATTTTCTTTTAGTTTTAGATTTTTCTCTTTATTTGAATGGAAAAAAAACTGCTCATAGAGTTCTTTTGCAGTTAAAAAAAAACCTGTATACAGCTGGAATGTCAATTTTCATGTAATAAATCATAAATAATCATAAGCTTATAAATCATCTTTAATTTTCTTGAGTTCAGGAAACTATAGTAATAAATAAAATAATATAAAAATAGAAACACTGTTTCTACTTACAGTATTATTCATTTAAATCATTGGTGATTCTTGAGATGACAAAAATTCCTTCAGTTTTTCTGGATCTTCAAACTGATAAAACTTGTCTCTGAACGTGACCCTCAACAAAGCAGGGTAATAAAGTCCATATTTGGCCCCAATATCCCTTAATGGTTGCCTTAATTGCAGAAATTGCTTACGCAGCTGCACAGTCTCTTTGGCAAAGTCTGGGACAAACATTAATTTTGAGTCCTTATAGGCCAACTTTTTTGTTTCCTTTGCCACTTTTAAAATCTCTAGTACATGTTGAAAGCGTAGTAAACGTAATATTACTGGCCTGGGTTTGTCCTGATTTTGAGGTGTCCTTCCTGGGATCCTGTGAGCTTTTTCTATTTCAATTGGCATTTTTGCCTTGATGGGTAGTACTTTTGGTATTAATTCTTCAAGAAAAGATATTATGTTTCTTCCTTCAGTCCCTTCCTTTAAGCCAAGGATTCTTATATTCTGCCTTCTTGAGTGGTTCTCAATATCTGTCATCTTCTTTTTCATTTCTTTTAGGATCTTATGATCTTCTTTGTAATTCTTCTGCACTTGTTCAATTTTCTCCACTCTGTCTTCTACTTTATCCATTCTGTTGTTAATCACATCAAACTTATTATTCATAATCTCCATTTCTTTCTTCAACCCAGTCAAAGTTAAATTGATCCTTAATTCCTCCATTACCTCAATCATATCCAAAGTGTCCATTGGTAAAGGGGTCTCACTAGAAGTATGTGGACCTCTTTTAACCTTTTTGTTTTTCCTGCAAACTTTGTAGAATTTTCTTGTAACTTCTGCTTGCTAGAAGACATAAGTACAGGATTTTTCAGATGAGTAGAAGAAAAATTATGACTCTGAAATCCAGCAATTGATGCCTAGAGGAAGGAGCACAACAGCTAACCAGCCATCTACCACGTCTCCAAGTTCCGGAAACCCATGTTTTGTTTTTTTTAAATGACACAAAACTGAACGTTTCACCCTTGGGGGGTTTTTCAGCCAAATATAGTGAAACACCTTTTTATTCAAATCACGAAGAAAAGAGCCTGGTAAAGCTATCGGTAATGACACAAACAAATAAAGGATCTTGGGAAGCACTATCATTTTAATAGCAGCTATCTGCCCCAGCCATGAATGAGAAAGCTTATTCCAATCCTCCAAAAGCCCAAAGAGGTCCTGAATGCAACCCAGAAAATTACTAGCATACAGCTGATCTATAGTGCTAAGCAAGTTAATACCCAAATACTAAAGTGTCCCAGAGGTCCACGAAAAGGGATACAATTGTTGTAAACGTTGGACCTCATCCACAGGTACCGTCAAATTCAAAATTTCAGATTTTACAAATTGAGATCTTGAAGTCTGTCCCCATACGCCTTATTACGTAGATCACACACCATTTTAGTGGCCTCCTTCTGGACCGACTCCATCCTTTTTATATCTTTTTGAAGATGCAGTCTCCAGAATTGTACACAATATTCTAAATGAGGTGTCACCAGAGTCTTATACAGGGGCATCAATACCTCCTTTTTCCTACTGACCATACCTCTCCCTATGCACCCTAGCATCCTTCTAGCTTTCACAGTCACCTTTTCAACCTGTTTGGCCATCACATACAATAACATCCAAGTCCTGCTTTCCCTGTCATACACAAAAGTTCTTCACCCCTAAATTGGGTGGGGAGGGATACTTGGAATGGGCAGACTTGGTGGGCTATAGCCCTTTTCTGCTGCTTTTTCTATGTTTCTATGTTCCTTTGGGTTTTTGCTGCCCAAATGCATAACCTTGTATTTCTTAGCATTAAAGTTTAGCTGTCAAATTTCAGACCATTCTTCAAGCTTCGCCAGGTCTTTCTTCATGCTATTCACACCATCCTGGGTGGCTACTCTATTGCAGATTTTGGTATCATCCACAAAGAGGCAAATCTTACATGACAGCCCTGCAGCAATATCATTTATAAAAATGTTAAAAAGAACAGGCCCAAGAACAGAACCTTGAGGCACACCACTGGTAACAATCCCTTTCCTCAGAGTGATCTCCATTGACCATTACCCTCTGTCATCTTCCACTCAACCAGTTCCTGACCCAGCCCGTCACTTTGGGACCTATCCCAAGAGCACTCAGTTTATTTATTAGATGTCTGTTGTAGAAGGCCTGGATAGCGCAAACAGCGCAGAAGAAATAGCAGGGCGTGGCAGAGACCTTTCTAAGTCCTGATAAGGTGCCCAAGTAAACACAAATTGAGATTGCAAAAAAAACGCACTTGGGAATCAGGTAGAAACATTCAACAACTTAGATTTTGCCATATTCACTTTAAACCCAGAGAGTCCACCAAATTCTTCCAAAACTCCCATGACAGCAGGCAAAGAACTATCCGGATGTCTTAATAATAACAAAATATCATCGGCATACAACAAGATTTTATAATGATGGGACCCCACTTCAATTCCCTCTATATCAGGATGTAAACGTATCCGACAGGCCAACGGTTCCATAGATAGGGCGAACAATAAAGGCGACAAAGCACAACCCTGTCTGGTCCCTCTCTCTAACTCTATTGTCGGCTGTAAAACTCCATTGATTTTAAAACAAGAGAGGGGATGATCATAAAGAAGGCGTAACCACTGATAATACTGCTGTCCAAATCCCATATGCTCAAGCACCTTAAAAAGAAAAGAACAACCCACCCTATCAAAAGCCTTCTCCGCATCAAGCGATAACACTACTACCGGGTCCCCCACCGTACGAGCATGCCACATCAAATGCAAAGCTAATTTGATATTATCAAACGTTTGTCGTTGCACAATAAAACCCGCTTGATCACAATGTACAGTTTAGGCATATAAGTTTGTAATCGCTAATATTTTTGTGAAAATTTTATAGTCTGTATTAAGCAACGAAATCAGCCGATTTGCCGAACAACTCTCTGGATTTTTCCCCGGTTTAATTAGCAAAGTCACTGCTGCCAACCGCCAGGACCTCGGTAACAGATGATGCTCATCAAACGTATTAAACACTCGAACCAAAATAGGAATCAAAATCTTTTGAAACACTTTATAAAACTTATTAGTAAACCCATCCAAATCTGGAGAGGTATGCAAAGGTAGAGCACCTATTACTTCCTCAATCTCCACAGCTGTTATCGGACGAGAGAGGTAGGACGACTCTTCCTAAGAAAGAACTGACAAAGGCAAACCTAGCAAATAAGAATTAATCCCATCTACACTCACCGATCGATCAGCCTGATAAAGCTCCTTATAAAAAAGATTAAATGCCTCCCCAATAGCCTGTGGGGTCGTACAACGAACCCCTGTCCCATCCACAATACAAGTAATATCATTTCTTGTTGCCTGTAATTTCAATTTATGGGCCAGATGTCTGCTATTTTGATTGTTAAATTCAAAATATTCCTGACGTGTTTTATTTAATGCCTCGGCCATATTAACCAATTCCAAATCTTTCAACTCCAACCTTATAGCAGCCAACTGATCCTTTTCCTCCGCAACCTTTCTTTCTAAATCCATTAATTCCTTGTGCTTAGTAGCAATCGCCTGGCCCCTAACTTTTTTAAGAAATGCTTCCCGTGAAATCACCCGACCATGAATAACCGCTTTCAATGCCTCCCATAACAGAATAGGATCAACATCCTCAAGATCATTAAGCTCCAGATAGTCCCGTAACTCCTTCGTCAAATAGTCTACCTGTTGAGAATCCACTAACAAAGCATCATTAAACCGCCAGGGTACTAACCAACGCATCCAAATCCCCCCCCTGTACAACTAACAACACCGCTGCATGATCCGTAAATACCACAGCATGAATAGTACAGGACAAAACCTTCTGAAAAATCAAACGATCCCCAAACCAATAATCAATCCGCGATTCTGAATCATGAACCGCAGAGTAAAAAGTATATTCCCGACTATCCGGATGTAAAACACGCCATATATCAGAAAGCCCCCAACGTGAGATCAAAGCATACAAGCTCCCTCTATCGCAACCCCCAGTTAAAGTGCCCATGGCTGAGCTATCCAATAAAGGGGTTCAGAGACATGTTAAAATCCCCCCCAACTAATAATAACCCCTCCTGATGGGCCTCTAATACCCCTTCCAAAGTGGCAAAAAAAAAGTCCCTGCTCAATATTAGGGGCATAAACATTACATAAAGTATAAATCTGGTTATTCAAAGAAAAACAAATCAATAAATAATGCCCCTCAGGATCCCGAAGGACATTTGTAATCTGAATTGGTAACCCCGTAGCAAATAAAATCGCCACCCCTCGAGTTTTCTTATTTTGGTGATGATTTGTCGCATGTTAAATAGTCTCATAACGTGGAGGCCTTAATAAATATTCCGCCTTAGACAAAAAATGAGTCTCTTGTAAAAGTACTATATGAGCCCGATGATATGCCAACTCTCTATATAACATATGACGTTTAACTGGAATATTGAGACCCCGCACATTTAGTGATAATAAACGCATATCCCCCATCACAACCCAAAATCACTAAACCTAGCAAAAAAAAACCACCACCCCTCACATCCCCCTACCCAAACACCAAACAACTACACATCCAAACCCAACCCCCAATTATTGCAGAAAGCATTACTATCATGCTCCCTACCATTCCGAGGAAGAGTCCCTCTCCACAAACCCTCCCTCCAAAACAACACAAATCCCCTGCAAACACAACCTTCCTATTACCCCACATCTCATAACACACATACAATAAACAGCCCATCCAGCCTGTCATACCTCCAAAACCTCAACCAACCCCCATCAACCAAAAGCCCCCCATCAGGAAATCAAGAAAAAATCCACAGTCAGTCAAGTGCCAACCTCTTTCTCAGCCAGTTTCTGCTGCTGCGGGAGCTCCACAGATTGTCTCTTCAGACGCCCACCGGTATGGCGAGCCCGCTGCCAATGAGAGCGTGGTGGCAAACTCACTCTCGAAGAACCTGCCAATGGCGGATCTGCCAACGAATCCTTAGAAGACAAGAACCCAGGAAAAGCTCAAAAGCCTCCAAAGTTTTAACAGTACGCAAAGTACCATTAAGGTAAAAAAGTAAAGCAAATGCATAGTGCCACCTATAGCGAATATTTTTCTCATTAAGGAGGCGCAGTAAAGGTTTCAATTCCACTCTGCGACGTAAAGTCACTGCTGAGAGGTCTTGGTAAATTTCCAAAGCAAAAGTATCCCACTTAAAATCCTCCATACCTCTGGCCTTATGATAAATCACCTCCTTTACTTTAAAATCCTTAAACAATAATATCTCTTGGCTTATTACCTCTCGGCACTGCCAGTGCTCTATGAGCGTGCTCTATCACCACTGGTAACAAAAGCCCATCAACTGAAGATCCATCAAACAATGTGCCCACAATCTTCTGCACCACCGACTCACAATCCTTATAATCCGGCACTTCCGGAAGCCCTCGAATCCGCAAATTGGCCCAGCGACTCCGATTCTCAAGGTCTTCCAGCTTATCAAACACCGAAACTTGCTGAGAATGCAAGGCCGTGCATCGAGTATCCAGCCTTTCCAAGGAAGTATATTGTTCATCAACCAAAGTCTCCAGCTCATTCACTCGCGATCCAATTTCCGCAATCTCACTACGGAGCTCTCCCGCTAGTGTAGTAAAATCTCCACGCAAATCTTTCATCTCCTGGTGCAGTTCCACAAACATCGCCTGCACCTCCACTAGTGGGTCTACTTCCGACTCCACTCCAACCACTGCTGTGAGTGAAACCGGCATCTGCTCAGACTCCCTGTCCGGGTGCGACATCACTGACATTGCAGCAGGCCCCGCCGGGCCGAACGCATAATCGCGCAAAGTTTTACGGGTTGACTGAGCCATCTCCAGCGAATAACCTCGGACACAATGTTCCTCAATCCAACTCACCGCCAAAAGTAGGGAAAAAGCAAGTGGGGATGGGAGGTTCTAGCGAATTAAAACGGAGGGCATGCGGAGCTGAAAAATCAAACGTCCATCTTAGACGGTGACATCACTTCCTCCAATTCTTTCATTATATTATTCTTAGCTACTTCCATCTCATTCGGCTGAGTCTGAACAGCTTTGTGGGCTTCTCAAGCCTCTTCCCAACTTTCCTTTTGCGTAGAAAACTGGTCCTGGACTTCCACCAGTTGCCTCTGGAGGATTTTCTTTTCCTCCCTTAATTTAGCCACATATTCCACAGCAAATAACTGGTCTTCTAACAGGTCTTCAATTTGGCGCTTACTCTGGTCTAGCTCAGTAGCTAGATCTTGAATTGGGCTTTGAATCCCCTACAGATAATAATCATCTTGGAGCTCTGTCTCCCCTTCTGGCTGAGACACCATGGCAGATACCCCATTCCAACCTTCAGTGGGCTCCAAATCACAGGGTTTGACCAGGCTCCTTCTCTTGGACTGTGAGTCAGGGTTTGGACTCGCTTGTCTACTTTCTCTTCTTGGATCTTTTGGGCTTACATTTACCCACTCTCCTGGGTTTAAAACCTGCTGGCTAGTTTCTTGACTGCCTCCTAGTGGTCTACTGGCTCCAGGGCACTTAATCTCTTGTGCTCCTCTGACCCTACCAGGACCCTGGTGCAAGATCTGCCAGGTTTTTTGCCACTCTTCCTCCCAAACTCCCATTTTGCGTTCCTAGATTCTGGTCTCTCACCAGTGGAACCTAGAGTACTGACTTTTATATTTCAATCTGTTTTACTGAAGGAACATATCTGAACAGTGCAAATGAAAAATACAAGCAGAGCTCTAGTTCTTGTGGCCCCACTCCTGGAATTATGCTAACATTGTAAATAGTTCCCCCAAGCAGTACAAAGTATACCAACTTTCCCCCCCCCTAAGTAAGACCCTAAAGATGGAACGTGACCATCACAACAGGAAAAAAAAAAAGCAGTATATTAATGTAAATCATTCAAAATCAGACTTCTAGCTCTGTATGATAAAGACTGGAGTTAAGGGTCCCAGATCAACAGAAAGATTCTTGTAAATTTAGGAGTCAGATGAGCCTCCAAAACCTCGAAAAGTAGCAACCTATGGGGTTGATTTCTCCAATGCCAAAAACTCGGGGGAGAATCCTGTCCCCAAGACTGCGTTTCCCCATCCCAAAGACCCCACAACAAGCAGCCTTACCAAACAAAGCTCCCATAGGAGAACTCCGGACCAGACTATCTCATAAGGCACCTAGAGAGCCAAAGATATGATTCCAAAAGGATTGTATTTTAAGAGTTGCCAGAGGGCATGAGCACATTTGTTACTTGAGGAAGAGATAATCAAGCCAGCAGGAGTATAGTACACCCTATGTATGACTGTAGGGTTGCCAGATTTTGTGGAATTAAAATCTGGATCCAGGGAGTCACGTGATGTGTTGAGCCGAGTGAGACGTGCCTTACTCGTGCTCCGGGGCCCCGAATCTCTCCACTCCTTAAGCTTCTTCTTTTGTTGGCCCGCGCATTCCAGGACCTCTGGGACCGTGCATGGATCGGTTCGTGCAGCAACCTAGCCCGGTCATGAGCAGTAAGCCGAGTCGTGCAGCTAAGGAAAGGGAGACTCGTTCGGCGCGGTCCGACTCTAAAATGGCGGCGGGGGACTTGGGTTCCGCGCTTCCCTTGTCAGAGGCCCATATTGCAGCGCTGTCGGCTTCGGTGGTTAGAGCTCTTGACTCGCGATTTGACCACCTGTCTAGCCAGCTCACCTCGCTTGAAGCTCTACTGGGGGAGACTACCAGGCGCACGGGTGAACTGGAGAGCCGCGTCTCGGGAGTTGAAGACACGTGTGCGGCCTCCGCTATCGATTTGACCTCCATGAAGGCGCAGCTTCAGCGCCAGGCCGACAAGCTGGAGGACCTCGAGAATCGCTCGAGGCGGGACAACTTGCGCCTGGTGGGTCTCCCCGAGACAGTCCCTGATGCCAGACTGCTTTCCACCTTGGAGTCCTGGCTGCAAGCGGCACTGCCGCTTCCATCTGGCGTGGGACCGCTGCGGCTGGACCGTGCACACCGCCTGGGCCGGCGCTCTGATGATCGAGAGCGGGCTCGAGTAACTATTTGCAAGATTCACAACTCGGCTGTTAAAGCTGAATTAATGCGGCAGTACCGGCTGAAGAGGAATACTCTTTCTTTTGAAGACGTCCCGGTGCGCCTGTTCCAGGACTACTCCCCCGCGCTACAGGAACGCCGGAGGCGCTTCTCCCCTGTGTGTTCAGCTCTCTACGACCGAAAACTGCGATTCCAGCTTCTTTACCCGGCGCAGCTCAAGATCTGGACCCCTTCGAGATGGCGAATGTTCCACTCAGCGGAAGCCGCGCAAACCTACCTGGATGAGTTACCCGGTGAAGCAGGGCCTTCTTCGGCCCCCTGAGTCTTCCTGTCCTGGTTGCTGCGCTGACCTAGCACTTTCCACTGGAGAGATCTTCCCTTGGTCTGCGGGACCCAGCTTTGTGACTCTGGGATGGCTCCCTATTTCTATTTGGCTCTTTTGGCATTTTGGTCCCTGTTGGAGTGTTCACACTCCCTTGCCTTTGTTTTGTTTATCCCTTTGAGTCTGTACACTTTTCCATTGCCTTGCCTCTTTGACTTTTGCTGTCATCGCGTCCTTGCATCCCCTGCCCTGCACTTTGGATGGACCCGGTTCTGCCTGCTTCTTGGTTGCTTGACCACTGTGCTTGTTTGGAGCTTTTGCGGGCCACCTGTCTGGGAGCGACGCCCAGGGGGCCCCCGCTGTACCTTTGGTTTAAGCACCTTAAGGCGAGGGCAGGCAGCCTCCCTAGCTTGGTCTGTGGAGGGCTCCGTTTCTGGAGGGTTTCCTGCGATGCCTGCTGACCCCCCCCCTTTTTTTCTTTTGTGGGTTCTTGGGTGTCAGCTCCTTGCTTGTATTGCTTATGGGGTCCGCTGTGGCTTTGGGTCTCCTGTGTGTGTGTGTATGTTTGGTTTGCCTGTTTTGGGGAGAGACTGTTTGTTTCTTTGGTTTGCAAGGCCTTTGCATGGTTTGTGGTTCGCTTGTTGGGCTACTGGTGCACTGTTTGGAAGTGGGGGGGGGGGGGGCTTTAGTACTGGTGGTTGGCGGGCTTCTCTGTTCCCCTGGTTTCACAGCCCTGCCACATTTTGGGCCCTAGTTTCTCCTGGTTTTGGTGGGGTTTGTTTGGATGATTGGATGAGTGTTGTAGTACCTGGGGTGCGTATGATGGGAGTGGGATTGGGGGGATTTGGGGCCCCGTTCACATCTTTGTGTGACTCTTTTCTGTTCCCCTTTTGTGGAGCAGAATTTTCCAAGGGGGTGGGAGTTGGGATGGGTTGGGTAGTTAGGGGGTCTTGGGATAGGGTGGGTTGGGTTGGGTTTGGGGGGTGGGGGGTCCACCTTCCAATTGTGTTTCTTCTGTTACCTTCTAGAAGGTGTTACTTGGTTCTCTTTTGGGGGTGGGTTGGGGTGGCTGGCTTTGGGAGTTGTTGGGGTGGGTTCATGGGGGTGGGGGGTCCTCCTTCGGTATATTTGCTCAATAAGTTTGATACGTTTTATTGTTGGTCTTTTCTGTCCCCTACAATTATTTGGCGATTCTTACTGCTCTGGGGGAGGCTGGGCCCTTGGGGTAGTTTTCACTTGCTTTTCCTTTTCTGGCATTGTTTCCTTCCTGCTTTTCTACTATGAGTACCCCTTTTAGAATTGCCTCTTGGAATGTTGGGGAGATCACGTCGCCTGTCAAGAGATCCAAAATACTTGTTGCTCTACAACGCTACCGGACTGACATTGCTTGTCTACAGGAAACTAGATTGACTGATGCAGAACATCTTAAGTTACGTCGATCCTGGGTGGGGGAGGTGTTTTTTGCTTCCTCTTCGGGTCGTCATGGGGGCATAGCAGTGCTGGTCCGTAAGTCTTCGCCAATAGGTGTCCGGGTTCTTGATAAGTCGTCTGACGGTCGCTTCTTGCTTCTTCGCCTTACTTTGGGTGGTCGCTCCTATCTTTTCCTAGTGGTTTATGGCCCTAATTCTGGAGAATCAGCCTTTTTACAGCGATTGCTTCAGCTTCGTTCTCGCTTTCCTGATGACCCGCTGCTTCTTTTGGGAGATTTTAATTTGGTGATGCATCCCGATCAGGATAAATCTAGCTCTTCTGCCTCTTCTTTGGGTTCTAAAGGTCATCTCCTTTCTGATTTCTGTGACTCCCTTTCGATTGTAGACCCGTGGCGTCTTCTACACCCTGAGGTTCGTGACTATACCCATCTCTCTCGTGCCCATGGCACTTGGTCCCGTCTCGATTATATTTTCTTGTCCTCTTCTCTTTTTCCTTCTGTTCACTCGGCGGAGCTTGGCCCTCTGTCTATCTCGGATCATGCCCCGATTTGGGTTGATGTTGTCTTGGATCCTACGTACCTCCGCGCACCGTCCTGGCGGTTCCCCTTTTACCTTGCTAAGGATGAGGACTTTCGTGCTTTTTTGCAGACTCAATGGGACGATTATTCGACAAATAATGCTCCCCACATGGATGATCCTATCTTGTTTTGGGAGGCTGGGAAGACGGTGATTCGGGGACATATCATTTCATTTTTATGTGCTCGTCATAAGCGTATTAATCAGGGGATCGTTACTCTGGAACGGGCTTTACGTCTGGCAAAGCGGTCCTTTTCTCTTCACCCTTCTCCGGAGACTCGAGACTGCTATTTATCTACTCAGGTGGCCCTGAACTCCCTTATCCATTCTCGTTCCCAAAAATGTAAAGCCTTTTATCATCATCGTTTCCTTCGTTACGGTAACAAACCCGGCCGTCTTATGGCTCGTTTGGTTAACGCTGCGACTGGCAGGAAGCCGATTTTATCTATGCGTACCCAGGGCGGCGGTGTGGTGTCTCGGACTTCCGAGATCTCTGGGGTCTTATTTGATTTCTTTAGTCGGTTATATGAAGCTCCGGAAGACGCTTCTTTGGATATGATATCGGACTATCTTCACTCTTCTGGGTTGCCTCGTTTGTCAGCGGCTGCGATTGCCTCTCTTAATAGTCCGTTTAGGGCGGTTGAATTGGAGTCTGCTATTAAATCACTCCGCTCTGATCGGGCTCCGGGCCCGGATGGGTTCTCGGGTGATTTCTATCGGCTCCTTTCTCCGACACTTTATGGACCTTTATTGGCATATTTTAATGCAGCTGTGGCCCGTGGTTCTTTTCCACGTTTTGCCAATGAGGCCCTTATTACCTTACTCTTGAAGCCTGGTAAGACTGCGGATTTGCCGGAATCATATCGTCCCATTTCATTGATCAATGTAGATCTAAAACTTTTTGCTCGTATGTTGGCTGATCGTCTTGCTCCTCATTTACCGCTGCTTATCCATAAGGATCAGGTGGGTTTTGTTCGGGGCCGACAGTCCGTACATAATGTCCGCAAGGTACTTCTTGCTCTTTCTCAGTGTCAATCTTTTCAGATTCCGACCTTGTTTGTCAGCCTTGATGCCTCTAAGGCGTTTGATAGCATTCACTGGTCCTTCTTGTTTCGTACCTTGGAATATGTGGGGCTCGGGGGGTTCTTTCTAGATGCTGTGCGTTCCCTCTATTCCAATCCCTTGGCTTCCTTGCTTGTTAACGGGACTTGTACTGACTCTTTTCCTATTCTTCATGGCACCTGTCAGGGATGCCCTCTTTCCCCTCTTTTGTTCCTTCTTTCTTTGGAACCGTTGTTATGCACTCTTCGGGGGTTCGCGGAGGTCCGAGGTCTCTCGGTTGGTGACTTCGAACTTAAGACTCTGGCGTACGCGGATGATATGTTTTTAATTCTTACCCGACCTGAAGATTCTCTCCCGGCGGCTCTGGATCTCATCTCTGAATTTGGTTTTTATTCTGGGCTGTCTCTCAACTTTGATAAATCCTTGGCCTTATCTTTTCCGCCGGATTTGCGAACATCGTGGAGGGGTGTTTTCCCTCTTCGTTGGGCTGACTCTTCTTTGCGGTACTTGGGGGTTAATATTCCGCTGGACTTATCTAGTTTGTACCGGCTGAATGTGACCCCTCTGTTTCAGACATTACAGAATAGGTTGCACCTTTGGGAGTCTCTTCCTTTCTCACTTTTGGGTCGAGTACACCTGTATAACATGCTTCTGGTCCCCTGTTGGCTTTATGTTTTTCAGGTCCTTCCTCTTTATTTGACGTCTCGTGACGAGCGCCGGTTGGAACGACTGGTTCAGAAATTTCTTTGGGCCGGTAAGAGGCCTCGCTTGCCTTACAAGCGGGCGGCGACTCCCTGGTATAGGGGTGGCTTGGGATTGTTGAATCTCCGCTATTTGACAGTTGGTTGTGGAATGAGGCATATTAATGATCTCTTTAGGGGTACTTCAGCATTTACTAACTCAGTTCTGGAACTTTCCTGCTTTTCTTCTACTCATTTTAGTGCCTATCTTCATTCTACTCCTTCTCTTGCACCTGAGTCTCTTTCTATGAAAGTTTTACATCGACCCTTACGGAAGGTTTGGCGTTGGGTCTGTAAATTTCACACTCTCTCTCCTTCTGTTTCTCCCTTCCTTCCTATTCGTTTTAATGGTTCTTTCTTACCTGGGATTGATGGGCCGAGTTTTGCTCGGTGGGAAACAAGGGGCATTCAATATCTATTTCACTTGGTTACTGATGAAGGCGCCCCTAAATCTTTTGCTCAGTTGCGAACTGAATTTGATCTCCCTCCTACTGACTATTTTGCTTACATGCAAATCCATCATTATATCTCTTCCTTACCATCTAGCTCCTTGCAGGCTGCCTGTCATGAGACTTTGTCTACGGCCTTTACCTTTGGTTCTCAGCTGCCGGTCCCTCTCACGTTTCATCACCGCCACTTGAAGGATGAATGCCCTTTGTTTGACCATGCTAAGTTGCGTGATGCTTGGTCCGGTGATCTTGCTGTTGATTTGCCTTCTGATATTCTCCTTCAGGCTGTTCGTAGACTGCCTGCTTTTCGTAAATATGCTACCTTTTGGGAGCAGCATTTTAAATTGATTTTTCGTTTGTATGTTTCTCCTAAAAGGGCATATTTGGCTCACTTCCGTCCCCATGCAGCCTGCCTTCGTTGTCAGGCTCCGGAGGCCAGCTTGGGCCACATGTTTTGGACTTGTCCTCAGATACAACTTTTTTGGACTGCTATATTTGCTTTTGTGGAGAGTCTTTGGCATGTAACTGTTCGCAGTTCCCCTTTGCTTTTATTTGGGACTGTTCCTCACTACTTTCCACGCTCCAAGGGAGTTGCTGCTTTCCTCAAGTGGGCTATCCTGATTGCACTGAAATGCATCCTGCTCAAATGGCTTGCAGCTGAGGCTCCGGACTATTCCCTTTGGAGGAGTCGCATGATTTCTCTTTTGATGTGGGAGCGCAGGGATGTGACGGACTTGTCTTCTCGTCAAGGTCGTCTTTTCCAGACCACTTGGGAACCTTTCTGGAATACTTTGACCCCTCTGGCTCGTAGCCGGATACTTAACTGAAGCTTTGTCTGTACTTACCCTTTTGTACTCTTTTGTATGGTTTGTTACTTAGATTCTTTGTTACTTTGTGTTTCGAAGGAGGACCCAGGGGTGGGTACGATGGGAGGGGGGGTTTGGGGGGGGGGGTTGGGGGGGGGACTGGTTCTTTTGGGGACTATTTAAAATTTTGAGCTGGTTCTGTACTTTTGTGTTATCTTGCTGTGTTTTTGATTGCTCAATAAAATATATTTGACCATAAAATCTGGATCCATGGCCACCCCAAATCCTATCCCATTCCGCCCCACTGCCTTGCCCCCAGCCCCGCCTCCCTCAGCCTGTTTATTTGTCAGGAGGGCATCTGAGTCGGTGAAGGTGTAACATCACTATATTGCATCCGCTAACCCTATCTATAAATGCATTCTCTCCAGACATGTTATGATTTTTGAGAGTCGTAGAATCGCCTAACATCTGTGGCCCCTGTTTCTTTTTCCTGTGGCTCCTCCTTAATATTGTGGACTATTTCCTTATTTGTGTAATTTTCTCTTATTAGTTTACTGATTTCTTTATTTCAACTGGTATTTTGCTTGAATATTAAATATACAGTATGTGTGTGCTTGTATAAAAATGTAAAATATAAAAAAATAATTCCACTCCATTCTTTATAGTCTAAGATTGTATGTCATTTAAAAATGAAAAGGCTCTCTTTTGATGAATCTATGCTTTTCTTCTTTGAAATAATACTACATCCAAGTGTCTAGTGTGAAGTGACGCCATTCTGAAACAGGGCGAGGTCAGCGCACTGATTTCTAAGCCCCTGTGAAAGAATGCTGAATTATTCCCTCTCTCCCCCTTACCTGTCACAAATTAACCCTTATCTTAAGCAGTCCTTATTTGGAAAGGACATCAGCTGACAGGGATCAGGTTTTGTCTACGTGTTAATCAGGCATTGCCTACGTGCAGAGTTCAGAGTGACACGATGTAAATGCATGTGACTTTGTATTCTACCAATCATTAGTGATGTACACAAGGGAGTTACTATGATGTCATTAGCATAGAAGCATAATAAAAGGAGTTTGGAGCTTGCCACGGCAAAGCCTCTGCCTGACCTTTATCCTGCGTGTGTGTGTGCTGTGTTCCATCCCTACACTAGGGCAAGGGAAGAGCCGAACACATCATCTTCACAAATATGGTAAATTTTTCGTAAATGTATAGATTGGTTAATCTGGTTTTCAGTATCTGATGAGTTCAGGAATTGTTTTCATCTCATGTTTGTGGAATCTGTAAAAGGAACTTTCATGTGGTCTCTATAGTAGAGATCTGCACAGGAACAGGGATCCCCCTAGGTCCATGGAACTCCTGTGGGATTCCCCCTCAGATCCACGGGACTCCCGAGGGGATAGATACTGGTTCTCCAGGGTTCCCATAGAAATACCAGCCTACCTTTGTTCCAATGTTCCCTCTAAGCTTCTTGCTAATTTTCATGAAAGGGTGTCTGTGGTCCTTGATCTGGGGGGATCTAACCTAACCAACCCAGCCCTTTAGATCACCAGGGTTTTGGCTTGGGGGGTTGTTGGGGGAAGGGTCCTAGAGTTGGTGGGGTCTGACCCCCCTAGCCCGATAGACCACCGGGGTTTTGTTTCAGGGGCTTGGAAGAGTGTTGGGGGAGGGGAAGAGGGCTTTTGCTGCTCTTCCTGCTGGCTGATCAACTGAGCTGGCAGGGGAGGCCTCAAAGCTGCTCATTGGCGGCTTTGGAGATTCCCCTTCCAGCTCAACTGATGGCAACTGAGTCAGCAGGAGAAGCCCCGAATGGCCGAGTGGCAAGGGAAGCAGTACTGTGACTCAGTTGATTGGAGCAGGGAGAGCAATTCGAGACTGACAGGAGGGAGGAGCTGTACCCAGGAAGAGCAAGCACCAGGCACAGTTCCTCCTCTACCGGTGATTCTTCGTATGAATAGCATACATATAATTTGCATGCTATTATGCTGAGTATTACTGTGCAAAAAGAATTGCTCCCACCACGGTAATTTTTACCGTGATGTTGGAAGTTTGTGCATCCTGCCCATAATCTGTTTATTTTATCTGGATAATGGAGGTTTAGGCGACTCATCCAGGGTCACAAGTAGCTGCAGTGAGAATTGAACCTGGTCCCCTGCACTGACCATCGGGCTACTCCCTATGACGCTTTTGTGATGGAGACCACTGACTATTTTAGTGGCCAGTACTTTAAAGGGCCGTTTTACAAAACAGCAGCAAAACGTGGCCTTAGTATGCTTTCCCGCTCATTTCAAAAAAGAAAGAAGTCCAGAAAATGGCAGAGATCTGCCCAAGTGTCGATTTTCAAAACCAGCCTTTTTTCTAGTCGTCTTGCTAGACTTTTTTGTCTGCACTGCATCTAAAGTTTAGGGGGGTGGTTTGGAAGCATGTTATGGGCGAGAGTTGGGCGTGCTTAGCACTTGGACTTCTTGGGCCATAACCATTTCCCAAGATGTCCAGGATGCCATTTAGACGTCCAGAATTAGACCCGTTTTAAAAGATTCCCAAACTGACCAGATGACCACTGGATGCATGAAGGTATGATCCCCCCATTCCCCCAATGGTCACTGACCTCCCCCTTCCATCCCCTATTGCATAAAACAGTATATATCTGTCTTCTAGAAACAGAGAAACATGAAGGCAGATAAGGGGCCCATCCAGTCTGCCCATCCGCAAAATCCACTAGCTCCTCCTCTCCCTAAGAGATCCCACGTGCCTGTTCTGGAATGGAAAATCCTAGTAGAGCAGCAAGCAGGTATCTGAAGCAGTGAACCATAGAGAGGGGGATCCAGGCCCATATCACACTCTAGCCACTACATTAATGGTGGAAAGTGTGAGCCCACTGAAACTCACCCAAAACCTAATGTACTGCTATATAGGTGCCACCTGCAGTTATAAGGGCTATTGGGATGGTAGACAGGTGGGTATAGTAGGTTTTGGGTGAGTTTTAGAGAGGGAGGTTCTAGTGAAACATGTACTTAACACCCCCCCCCCAGGTTGCTTAAAGGTCCTTCTGTGGGTTCATTTGGGGCTATGATTTGCCCAGATGCCAATAACTTAGGTAATGTAAGCCATTTAGAGCCTTAGGCCCCTCCCTGGCGTATCTCAGTATGCACCAAGGAGGGAATGCCCGCCATTTTGAAGAGGCGGGTCTGCTGGCTGGAGGGAGTAGGCATCCCTTTGGCTAGCCTTTATAAACAAGGTAAGAAGAGCAGGGGTTCGTTGGAGGCATAACAGTGGCAGGGGGAGAGAGTGGGCATCCCTCCCGTTGCAGGTGGGTGTCGGGGGCTAGGTTGGCAGTGGGAGGGAATGGGCATTCCTCCCGCTGCTGAGGGGTATGGGCGGGTTGATTGGTGGTGGAAGGGAATGGGCATCCCTCCTACTGCTGGGGGAGTGTCTGTGGAGCTGCAGCAAAATTTTCTGGCAGGTAGTGCTGCCTGATTCACAATTCGAATCGATTCACCGATTCACTTCAGGTGAATCGATTTAAAACAAAAAAGAATCAGCCACCTGTTTTGGTGACTGACCCTCCCCCCTCTCCCCCTAAAGCAGGAGCGGCAGCGCTGCCTCTTGCTGGCCGGCTGCTGCTGCTCCTGCTTTAGAGGTTGAGGGGGGAGGTCAGTCGGGAAGTGCTGGTGTCTGAATTCCCCCCTAGTCTCCTGCGCATCCATTTACCTAATTCCAGCAGCAAAGCAGCCTGCAGAGAGGATTGCCAGTACATTAACGATCCTTGAAGGTTGCCATCGGCCTCCGGAGTTGTTGTTTCCTCTGCTGCGATCCTGCTTCTGACATCAGAGTAGTGGCGGGACCGCGGCAAAGGAGACAGTTCTCTCTGCAGGCTGCTCCACTGCTGGAATTAGGTAAATGGATCTGTGGGAGATCAGGGGGGAACACACAGGCCTTTGGAGGGGGGGGGGGGTACAGGCCTTCAGGGGGATAGGCAGGACAGGTCTTCAGGGGGGATGGTGTAGGCCTTCAGGGAGGGGTCCTGGTGTAAAAGTACACGGAGGGAGGGAAGGAGGGGTTGAAAGAGACCTGTATATGCTGGACTTTGGGGGGGAAGAAATAAAGGGTCTAAAACAGGCGAGGGAGAGAGATAGTGGAGAATGGGATTTAGAGAGGGAAGGAACAGAAAAGGAGAGAAGTTGGACGCAAGGGATGGGGGGGGGATAGACATACTAGATAGGAGGGTAGTTGGGAAGAGAAAGGGAGAGATGGTGGATCCTGGGGTATTAGGTATGGAGGAATAGATGAAGGATGAAAGGGTAGTTGAGAAAAGGTGGATCTGGGGATGAAGACGGAAAAAAAAAAAAAAGATGCCAGACCTCCAGGGAAGGGAAACGGAAGATGGATGGTTAGCAGGAAACCCTAGAAAGCCCATCTCATGTTGGCATCAAGTGATTAATAGAGTAAGGTTTCCCCTAAATGGCATGATTGATGTGGGGGAGCTGTTACTGTCTGAGTGCCAGGTAAGAAATAGGAGACCTCACAGAAAGGAGAGATTTATGTTCCAAGTGCCAGTGTGAGAAGGAACTGTGGTTGGAGAGAGAGAGCAAACTAAGGCTCCAAGGCTTTCTTCCTTTCTACCCTTGAGTGGATGAGGAGAGATTCTGTTTAATGCAGCTTTAGGAGGGGTCACACAACCCAGGCTGACAAGGTTAGAGGGCGGACCCTTCTGTGACTTCCCCCCCAGGGACCATTCTGACCAATCAGCACTGAAAGCGATTGGAGACCGTGCGTCAGTCAGTGAGAAGATCCGCCTCTCCGTTGTGACGTCATCGGTCTGTGCCAAATAGGCAATCTCTTGTTAACGCTTTCTTTGTTTCTCTTGTTTGCAGATAAACCGGAAATCTCCAGCTCTAAATCTCCGTCTCTGCCCTTCTCTCCCTCCCTCCAGCGCTGCAAGAGGCCAGAAAAAGAGCCTCCAGGTCAGGCAAATGCCTGCAAGAGCTTCTGCGCAGGTAGGAGACTGGCCCTAACATCCTGCCCCTGCTGCACTTTTCTCATCTGGGATCCTAAGCAGTCCTGGGGCTGGACACTGGCACTTTGGGCCTCTTGTCTAGTTGCTCTGCTCCTTTTCTGGGACACAAATCTCTCTTCAAATAAATATGACCCTTCTCTGAGCCTGTGTTATGTGACACTGAATTATATACTCACAAAAATATGTTCCTCTGCTCTGCTGAGCCCCAGTACTGGGTGATGAGAAATATAACCCCATTGTGGGACTGTGTCTTATGCAAACTTTTCCCTACCCCAATGGGCACCAGCATTGGGAGATCTGGTGGTCTAAGCAATGCTGAAGATTCTGAGTGTGTTTCTGCTTTGTATTTCAGATGCCTGTAAAGTTTGAGGACATCGCTGTCTCTTTCTCCCAAGAGGAGTGGGAGTATTTGAATGAAGAGCAGAAGGAGCTCTACAGGGAGGTGATGGAGGAGAATTATCAGACCCTGATCTCACTGGGTAAGGGATGATATTACTTTTTTTAAAAAAAATCAATATTGAGACATCATTATAAAGTCAAAAACTACACTGATAACCTTTAAAATCCAAGAAACTAATGCACCAATATTTCTGGATTGTCTTCTAATATTCTCCAGTTAGGACACTTAGATCAACAGAACAGCATCTGCTGACTATCCCCTCTTTAAAAATAATAGGTACTAGGAGATCTACTATTTTTTCGGATATAGCACCTCAGATCTGGAACACTTACCAATTTACTTACGTGGTGAATCCTCACTCAAAAAATTTAAAAGCTCTTTAAAAAGTTACTTTTATATAAGGGACACATTGAGACATAGTTAACATAATTCATTTATCATTAATGCATATGCTCATAATACCTAATTTTAATCAGATTTTACGTATAGGTCACAATCTCCTTTACCTTCTCCTCTAGGCTTAGCCATGCTTTCAAGATTATTTTTATTACCCTCCAGTTGTTGTTTTTTTCCCTAAATGTTTCTCTATTTTCTTTAAAGATTGTAGTTCACCCTCCTTTCCTTTTGTACTGGTAAATATTTGTACGTATATATTGTATGTTTATTTGTGTAAAGTTCTTTTATTGTTTGTCTCCTACTTTTAAACTGTCATACGCATTGAAGTACAGTATTTGACATTGCGTGTACAACAATTTTTAATAAACTCTTAAAACCATATGAAGATAGATGATAAAATCACACAGCCAAAATATTTATATTAATGCTCAAAATAATATTATGTAGAAGCACCAGCACGCTCAGTCGATCACATCAGTGAAAAAATAAACAGCAATTGACGTCTCCCTTCATAAATTGGCACATGTCAATCACAGGTGCTTTAAACTACATAAATAAGAACATAAGATGTTGCCTCCGCTGGGTCAAGACCAGAGGTCCATCGCGCCCAGTAGCCCGCTCCTGCGGCGGCCCATCAGGCCATGACCTGTAAAGTGATCCTTTGTCTGAAACCCTTCATTCCCCTTTTTCCTTCTATCTATAACCTTTCATAGTCCTATCTCTACCTCTATCTGTATCCCTCAAATCCCGAATCCTTCAGGAATTTATCCAATCCCTCTTTGAAACCCCGTAATGTACTCTGTCCTATCACAACCTCCGGAAGCGCATTCCAGGTGTCCACCACTCTCTGGGTGAAAAAAGAATTTCCTAGCATTGGTTCTGAACCTTTCAATTTCTCTGAGTGCCCCCTTGTTCTTGTGGTTCCCAATAGGCTGAAGAAATCTGTTCCTCTCCACCTTCTCTAAGCCTTTCATGATCTTGTATGTCTCTATCATGTCTCCTCTGAGTCTCCGCTTCTCCAGGGAGAAGAGCCCCAACCTTTCCAACCTGTCTGCGTATGGAAGGTTTTCCATACCTTTTGTCATTTTTGTCGCTCTTTTCTGAAACCCTCTCAAGTATCGCCATGTCCTTCTTTAGGTACGGTGACTAATATTGGACACAGTACTCCAGATGCGGGCGCAACCATCGCACGATACAGCGGCATGATGACTTCCTTCGTTCTGGTTGTGATAACCCTTCTTAATAATACCCAACATTCTGTTAGCTTTCTTTGAGGCTGCTGCGCATTATGTCCGTTGACTTCATTGTTGTATCCACCAGCACACCCAAGTCTTTTTCAAGGTTACTTTCCCCTAGTACTAATCCCCCCATTTTGTAGCTGAACATCGGGTTCCTTTTCCCTATATGCATGACCTTACGTTTCTCTACATTGAAGTTCATCTGCCATTTTTTTGTCCATTTCTCCAGTTTGTTCAGGTCCCTTTGTAGGTCTTCACATTCCTCCATGGTTCCAACCCTGCTACAGAGTTTAGTGTCATCTGCAAATTTTATAACTTCACACTTCGTCCCTGTTCTAGGTCATTTAATAAATACATGAACAGCAGCGGTCTGAGTACTGACCCCTGCGGTACACCGTGAGTGACCCTCCTCCAGTCCGAGTAGTGTCCCTTCACTCCAACCCTTTGCTTCCTGCCTGCCAACCAGTGTTTAACCCATCTGTGTATGTCCCCTTCCACCCCGTGGTTCCACAGCTTCTTGAGTTCATGGGGTACCTTGTGAGAGGCTTTTTGGAAGTCGAGATAAATGATGTCTATGGGTTCCCCTTTGTCCATCATGGCGGTTTATCCCCTCAAAGAAGTGCAGTAAGTTCGTTTGGCACGATCTTCCTTTGCAGAAGCCATGTTGGCTCGCTTTCATTAGTCCATTTTTTTTCTATGTTCTCACAGATGCTGTCTTATCTACCATTTTGCCCGGAACCGAAGTCAAGCTTACCAGCCTGTAGTTTCCCGGGTCACCTCTCGATCCCTTTTTAAAGATAGGTGTAACATTTGCTATTTTCCAGTCCTCCGGGATCTCCCCAGTTTTCAAGGATAGGTTGCAAACTCGTTGGAGTATTTCCGCTATTTTGTTCTTAGTTCTTTTAATACCCTTGGGTGGATTCCGTCTGGGCCCGGTGATTTGTCGCTTGTCAGTCTCTCTATTTGTTGGAGGACATCATCATGGCTTACCTCTATTGTCGACAGTTTTTCTTCTTGATCTCCATTGAAGATCTCTTTGGGTTCTGGTACATTGGATGTGTCCTCGTTTGTGAAGACTGACAAGAAGAACTTGTTTAACCTATCAGCTACCTCTTTTTCCTCCTTTACCACTCCTTTTCTGTCTCCGTCATCCAACGGTCCTACTTCCTCCCTCTCCGGCTGCTTCCCTTTGGCGTATCTGAAGAACGATTTTGAAATTTCTTACTTCACCGGCCAGTCTGTATTTGTATTCTCTTTTCGCTCTCCTGACCACTCGATGACATTCTTTCTGGTGTTTCCTGTGTTCCTCCCAGTTTTCCCCGGTTTTGGTTCTTTTTCCATTTTCGGAATGAATTTTTTTCTTGTCTCCTATCGCTTTCTTCACTTCATTGGTTATCCATACCGGGTATTTTGTTCGATTTTTTTTTTTATTTTTTTTTTTCACTCTTTTCTAAACTGAGGATGTACAGATTCTGTGCTTCTTGCACTGTGATCTTGAATAAGGACCAGGCTTTCTCCATGGTCTCTGTTTTTCTTGAGCTGGTCCTGAGTTTCTTTCTCACCATTGCACTCATAGCGTCATAGTTCCCTTTCTTGAAGTGAGCGCTGTTGCTGTGGTTTCTCTTCCCTTTGATGTTTCTACTTCTGATTTGTACTGGATCATGTTGTGGTCGCTGTTACCATAGTGGTCCTACTACTTCCACTTCCTTTGCAGGCCCCCTAGCCCACTGAGGATTAGGTCAAGAGTGGCATTTCCTCTCGTTGGTTCCTTAACGAGCTGTTCAATGAAGCAGTCCCTCACAGCCTCTAGGAATTCTGTTTCCCTCGCGCAGTTGGAGTTTCCAATACTCTAGTCTATCCTGGGGAAGTTGAAGTCCCCCATTACCATCACGTTTCCGTTTTTGCATTCTTGCCTCAATTCTGCTTCCAGCTCTTTGTCGTTTGCTTCTGTTTGTCCAGGTGGACGATAGTACAGTCCCAATTTTATGTCAAATCCATTTCTTCCTGGTAATTTAACCCATAATGATTCCAGTCGTTCTGCCTTCAATGCCTATCCACTCTGATCGAGTGAATGGTGTCCTTTATATATAGTGCTATTCCTCCACCCTTCTTGTGAGTCCTATCTCTTCTATAGAGTTTGTACCCTGGTAGTACTATGTCCCATTTGTTTTCCTCATTCCACCATGTTTCCGTGATTCCAATGATGTCTAGGTCCTCTTTTTTGGCCGTGAGTTCTAGCTCACCCATTTTGGTCTTTAGGTTCCTTGCATTTGCGTACAAGCAATTTAAGTCCTGTTTTTTCTTTTTCCTGCTGTTTTTCCCTGTGATTCGCTCCTTTTACCGTCCCCCTCATGAGCTTCCAGCCCCTGATTTCTGTTCCTTTCTTCATCTTTTCCGTCCGCAACCTGTTTCCTCATTTTCACCTGTTCTTCTAGCTCTTGCTGTTTGCTCTTCTTTTTGTTCTCTAGTTTCTCTTGTTCCGTAGACTCATGATGTTCATCTTTTGTTTCTTCCCAGCATTTCTCCCGCTCAGTATCTTCTTTGGATACTCTTGTCCGAACCGTCAACGTCAGGTCAACTGTCGGCTTTCCCCTTTTTCTTAGTTTAAAGCCTGCTCTATTCCTTTCTTGACGTTGTTCGCTAGCAGTCTCATTCCTGCCATGCTCAGGTATAGTCCGTCCCTCCTGAAGAGCTTGTTCTTCCCCCAAAAAGTTGTCCAGTTCCTCACAAAGTGGAATCCCTCTTCTTCGCACCATCTCCTCAGCCATGCATTTATTGCTTGTAGTTCAGTCTGCTTCTTCACGGCTGCCCTCGGTACTGGGAGGATCTCTGAGAATGCTATCTTCTGTGTCCTCAGCTTCAGTTTCCTTCCCAGGATCTTGAACTGTTCTGTTAGCGTAGTCCTGCTGTAATTTCTCCTGTTGACATCATTTGTTCCAATGTGGATTATCACTGCTGTCTCTTCCGTCTCTGCTCCTTCCAGGATCCTCTCGATTCTGTCGGTGATGTCCTTCGTTCTTGCTCCTGGGAGACAGGTCACTAGCTGTTCTTCTCTCCTTCCTGCTATGTGACTGTCCACTTCTCTCAGGATTGAGAGTCTCCCACTGTGATTGCAGATTTCCCCTTTTTCAGCTTCCTCACTGGTCTCAAGTCTGTATTCTCGGTGTGGTTCAGTACTTCTCCTTCAGGGTACCAGTGAGTCTTTGCCTCCTCTGCTTGCTCGATTCTTCCATGAGGTCCTTCATCCTTGGTGTCTGTTGGTTCCTGTCTTCCATCTCGTGTGGGCGTAGCTTCCTTGTTCCAGCGCTGCTGATGATCCTGTTCTTCCACCCTCCTGTAGGCCTCCTCGATGAATCTCTCAAGCTCCCTTACTTGCTCCTCTATGTGGCTCTCTCTTGTGGGGTCCTCAGCTGTCTTGAACAAGTCTTCCGAGATGTAGAGTCCCTCCAGCTCCCGAACACTGCACTGTAGTCAACAGACTTCCTTCTTCAGGCTTTCCAGTTCCTGACACCGACCGCATATGTACGCCTGCCTTCCCGAGGGGAGGTAGTCGTACATATGACACTCCGTGCAGTACACTGGGAAGCTCCTCTGGGTTCCTGCTGCTTCCATTTCCCTTTCTTTTTAGTCCACTAAGTGTTCTCTCCTCTTGCTTTTGCGTGCGTGTGTGTGCTCTCTCTTGTGCTTGGCTCTTTCTTGCCTACTTTGTCTGCCGCTTTTTGCTTGTGAGTTAGTGCTGTCCTCTCTTGGGCCTACCTCTTTCTTGTCTCAGGAGCCTGATGCCTCTTTATCCTTTCCTGTCTTGTGTGTGTCTTTTGTGTGTTCTCTCTTTGTGCATGTGCCCGCTTCTTCCTTACGTTACTGTTATTTTCTGGTGTTCTGGAGTCTTTAGCTGTCTTTGCTCAGCCCTTCTTAAGGCCCCTCGCAAAGGCACTCTCGCTAAGGCAAGCGCGCCGAACGACTGTGCGCTGTTGGCTCCCCCCCTTTTAAGGGGGAGTCCGGGCTGAGATGTTGCTGACGCGGTGGGGGTGGGCGGAGCTTCCTCTTGCCTGCCCCTGGCTCGCTGCTCTCCTCTACCCTGGCTCGCTGCTCGCCTGTACTTCCTCCCTTGCTCTTCTCTCCTCTCTTCTCCCCGGCTCCTTCTGTTGCTCTGATCGAGCTAAACTCGCGGCCGCGGCTCCCCTCCTTTTAAGAGGGAGTCCGGGCTGAGATGTTGCTGATGCGGTGGGGGGTGGGCGGAGCTTCCTCTCGCCTGCCCCTGGCTCGCTGGTCACCTGTACTGCCTCCCTTGCTCTTCTCTCCTCTCCCCGGCTCCTTCTGTTGCTCTGATTGAGCTAAACTCGCGGCCGCAGCTTCCCTCCTTTTAAGGGGGAGTCCGGGCTGAGATGTTGCCGACGCGGTGGGGTGGGCGGAGCTTCCTCTCGCCTGCCCCTGGCTCGCTGCTCTCCTCTGCCCTGGCTCGCTGCTCGCCTGTACTGCCTTCCTTGCTCTTCTCTCCTCTCTTCTCTCCAGCTCCTTCTGTTGCTCTGATCGAGCTAAACTCGCGGCCGCGGCTCCCCTCCTTTTAAGGGGGAGTCCGGGCTGAGATGTTGCTGACGCAGTGGGGGTGGGCAGAGCTTCCTCTCGCCTGCCCCTGGCTCGCTGCTCTCCTCTGCCCTGGCTCGCTGCTTGCCTGTACTGCCTCCCTTGCTCTTCTCTCCTCTCTTCTCCCCGGCTCCTTCTGTTGTTCTGAAATGTTATCCATATTCACAGAAAATGGTATAGTAATCTTTATTATTTTTTTTTTGTTTTGCCTTTCTAAATCTTAAAGACAGTGATTTGTAATTGAAACTTGATTCTTGGGGTTATGGCAGCCAGTGTATTTATTTGATTAATTTTCTATCTTGTTCGCTGCTAAGAGCTTGGAACAGGTTACAGGTTGACATACATAATATACACAGGAGGATTGTGAAGATCTGCAACAGGACATAAACATGCTCGAGAAATGGGCCGTGACATGGGAAATCAAGTTTAATGTGGATAAATGTAAGGTGATGCATGTTGGTAACAAAAATCTTGTACACGAATACAGGATGGCTCATGCAGTACTCAGAGAACTCCCCCCCCCCCCAAGGAAAGAGACTTGGGAGTACTGGTCAACAAGTCTATGAAGCCGTCCGCTCAATGCAAGGCGAAAAGAATGCTAGGAATGATTAAGAAGGGGATCACGAACAGATCGGAGAAGGTTATCATGCTGCTGTATCGGGCCATGGTACTACCCCATCTGGAATATTGCGTCCAGCACTATTCGCCGTACTTGAAGAAGGGTCATATGGGTCCAGAGAAGAGCGACTAAAATGGTTAAAGGGCTGGAGGAGTTGTTGTACAGTGAGAGATTTGTGAAACTAGGCCTCTTCTCCCTTGAAAAGAGGAGACTGAGAGGGGACATGATAGAAACATTCAAGATAATGAAGACTTAGTAGATAAAGACAGGTTGTTCATTCTCTCCAAGGTAGGGAGAACGAGAGGGCACTCTCTAAAATTAAAAGGGGATAGATTCCGTATAAACGGAAGGAAATTCTTTTTTACCCAGAGAGTGGTGGAAAACTGGAATGCTCTTCTGGAGGCTGTCGTAGGGGAAAACACCCTCCAGGGATTCAAGACAAAGTTAGACAAGTTCCTGCTAGATCAGAACGAACACAGGTAAGGCTAGACTCAGTTAGGGCTCAGGTCCTTGACCTATGGGCCACCGCAGGAGCGGACTGCTGGGCACGATGCACCACTGGTCTGAATCAGCAGCGGCAATTCTTATATTCTTATGTTCTTACACACAATAAAGTGAAAAATAAAAATTGTACTGTCAACTTCATAGAAGCACAACAGAAAACATATTATACAGTTCACAGGTTTTACAGTACAAGTTTTTTGATACAGTTTTTATGCTAATTCGACGCATACTAGGGATTGTGGTAGACCAGCCCAGTTTGGCTGGCTTGCCCAGGAAGGTTAACACATATACAGCTAAGACACAATTCCATATAAAGAGAATTTGTATTTGTTATCGTTTGCCTCACACAAAATAGAATGAATTTAGCTTACCACAGCCAAGCACATATGGGCACTGGTCTATTTTCTCAAGGCCTGCTCTCTCCGCCTATCTCTAAGGAAAACTTGAGAGTTCCTCTTTCTCCCTCGGGAATCTCTAGAATGAACCCAGTATGGGTAGAAATACCTCTCTCCTGTGAGTCCCGCCCAAGTGATTCAACACTGAGCTCCATAGCCCATTGCATTCTGGGACCTATAGTTCCAGATTTGATTAATATCTCCTGCTGCCCAGGGGTATAATATTTGCATGGGGGAGGGAAAACCCCTTAATTTGTTACAGGAATCTAATACCAATATACATAGTATTCAGTTTATAGGTTACAATTTGCCATAGTTACAGAGCAAGGATTTTCAATACAAGTTTTATCCTAACTTGTCACATACTAGAGATCTAATACCAATATACATAATTTGTAGTTTACAAGATAAATTTGACAGTTATAATGCAAGATTTATCCTAACGTGACACATATCGAGGATCTAGTACCAAAATACATTATTATTTCTTTGTAATCTATCAGCCTTAGGTGGTAGAGTTTGGTGAAGAGGTATGGTTTTATTGCTTTTCTAAAGCTGAAGACTCCTTCTAGGGATCTGATCTGTGGGGGTAGTTGATTCCAGTGGCTTGGTATGAAGTAGGAATTGGAATGTTGTTTGGTAGTTTGCAGTTAAAGGAAATGACCAGGGGATGTTTTAAGGCATATTTCGTCATACGAAGGAAGCTTAATTGTTGTGTAGCCCGGGTTTTGAACGCTAGCATCAGTCCTTTGAAGACACAGGATTTAGCTACAGGCAGCCAATGATAGAGCCTGGGAAACAGGGTCATGGGCGTGGAGGTTTTTTAGAAGTCTGATTGACGCATTTTGTACATGCTGTAGGCATCGTATATTCACTGTGAGATCACTGAATAGGGTGTTGCAGTAGTCCATGCAGGAGAGGACTAAGGTAGTTGGATGAAGTTAGACTCAGAAAAGTAATTCCTTATTTTTTGGAGCTGACATAGGTAGTAAAATGAGGAAGATAGCACCTGAGCGATATGGTTGGAAAGCGACAGGCTAGAGTCAAGGAGTATTCCTTGGATGAATGCATGGTCCTTTGCAGTTATGGTAATTGAGTCCCAGTGTAGTGAGAGATGGGTGTGGTTGCAGTGCTCTTTGCAGATCCAAAGGAGTTCTGTTTTGGAGAGGTTTAATTGTAATTTGTTTTCAGATATCCCATTTTTGATTTCCGAGAGGCATTTTAGGAGTTTTGTGATCTGGGCATCACAGGCTTCTCCTAGCAGTAGGTATAGTTTCATATAGTAGGGTTGTAGGTGTTCTGATTTCCATAGTTTGTTTATGAGTCTTACTGTTGTATTTTGGACTAGTTGTAGATGTTTTAGAGCAAAGAACTAGTGTTACGTTACAGTAGTCTAGTCAGGATAGGATTAGGGATTGCACTAAGAATCGGAAAGCCTCTGTTTCAAAGTATTTTCTAATGAATCTAAGCTTTCTCATCATAAGGAAAGATTATTTTAGTATTGATTGTACGTGGCTCTTCATGGATAGGTGGCTATCAGTTTCTACTCCTAGGATTCAGGATGGTGACCTTAAATATAGATCCACACAAGGTTAATCATACAAAGATTAGGTGACTAAATGAAGGAAAGAATCTCAGAATTGCCACTCCATGGATCATAGTAATATTATCCATATAGGAAATTGTGGCATGGGTATCTTTCATCGATCCAAAACCTTCATATTGACTATTTTTGTCAATTTAATAAATTATTACTACTGTACTCAAAAGTTATTTAATACGTGATAGAAATTTTTTTTTTACTGATACCAGTCAGCTAGTGTATTTTGTACCATAGAAAACACAATTTGTAGTCTCAACCAATGTTAGCGGTTCTAGACACTCAATGCTATAGCTCAATTTTGGACATATATAGCAAAGACTCGGAATAAAAAAATCAACATTTTGTGCAATCTAGGATCACAACCAGCATCAATAGTTGTAAAGGTGAGCACTTATCTTTTGCTTAAACTTGCGTCAATCAGCTGCATAGAATCTGCTGCTATAGCCCCAATCAGTATCTGTCCGACGGGGACCCATTTTGCCGCTAACAAGCGGCTTCCTCGGGGTTTACAAATCGGGCTACAACTGAAAATAAAGAAAAATGTTAGTCAGTCATTGCCATAATTCTAACAGTTGAAGTAAAAAAGCTGTACTTACTTTTAGCATTAACACATCATACTCTATGACACAAAAGTGCAGTTGTAAAAATGGCGCTTATAATAGCATGAATGCTGAGAAATGCACAGTAAAGTGAATGATGTGATCGTGTCTCATTGGTTTAAAAACTCCCTCAGCGGTACCATTATGTCGATGAAACAAACTGACCAATCCATAACTATATTTAATCCATGCGGATGCATGCTTTTCAGAAGGTAAATCCACCTTAATTCTTTCTGTTTAAGTCTTTTTACCTTGTCCCCTCCGCTTAAAGATTTGGGTTCCTGGTCAATAGCAAGACATCAGAGATCCTGAAATTTATGTTGAAATAATGCACAATGTTCAACTATAACCTCTGAGTTACGATTCCGCTTCAGGTTTGACTTATGTTCACACATTCTGGTCTTCAGATCTCTCGTAGTCATGCCCACGTAAAGTAAATTACAGGGGCAAATGATGATATAAATGATAAAGGTGTAAAAAAAATTCAGATCATATCTCTTGTTATTAGATGGATTGACGAAAACTTTAGTCTGCAATGTGATCTGACAAATGCTGCATGAATGGCATTTAAAATGTCCCTTTACAATATCGTTCTTTGATGTTGTCTTTGATTTAATCATTGCAGGGCATAGAATTTCTTTTAAGTTAGAGTTACGAAAAAAAGCTATTCTGAGTTTTTTTCTTGTCAAAAACTGGGCGAAGATTCACAATTTCCCAGTTTCTCCTGATGATTTGTACCACAGAATTACTTTTTGATCAGTATTGTAAAAACATGTTTCAACATAATCCTCAAACTCATTAGATCTTCGTTCATCCAAAAGATGTTTTCTATTAATGTATTTTGTGTAATATCTCGCTCTTTCGATCACATGATTAGGGACAAAAATTTTTTGTGAAGTTTTTTCAATTGAATTTTGAACTCATCAATTTCTGAACAATTTCTTCTAATCCTTACCATTTGAGAAAACGGAGTTTCTTCGGATGGCAGCTATCATATTTCAAAGTGTAGTCTTATTGGTATTTTTTGTATAAACCTTTGTAATAAAGCTATTTTCAACTTGACAGATGTCCACATCTAAAAAATTCTGGAGGCCGCATCTTCAAAAAGATATAAAAAGAATGGAGTTAGTCCAGAGGAAGATTACTAAAATGGTGTGTGGTCTTCATGATAAGGCGTATGGGGACAGACTTAAAGATCTCAATCTGTATACTTTGGAGGAAAGGCGGAAGAGGGGAGATATGAGAGAGACGTTCAAATATCTACGTAATATAAATGTGCATGAGTCTTTTTCATTTGAAAGGAAACTCTGCAATGAGTGGGCATAGGATGAATTTAAGAGGTGATACGTTCCAGAGTAATCTGAGGAAATACTTTTTACAGAAAGGGTGGTAGATGCGTGGAACAGTGGAAGAGGTAGTGAATTCAAGAGGGCCTGGGATAGGCATGTGGGATCTCTCAGAGAGAGAAAGAGATAATGGTTACTGCGGATAGGTAGACTAGATGGGCCATTTGGCCTTTATCTGCCATCATGTTTCTATTACAAGTTAAAAGGCGCCCAATGGGTCGATGGTGTCCACACTGGAGGATGTTCAACAGAATTTTGTTAATTTTTACCAATAAAGGACATTGTGATGTAGATATGCAATCTTTTTTTCAAGTGCTTTAACTCTCCACTTTGAGTCAGGAACAGAGGGATCTGCTGAATGCTCCTATGCAAGGGCTAGAAATCCAAAGGGCAATTAAAGCTGAGATAGATGACAGGAGCCTATGGGAGACTTTGACAAGTTGTGAGACCTATTCCTGCATTTTGCTGAAGTTGCTAAAGTCACGGGCTTGTATAAACTGGTTTCAGTTCAGATGCTGAGATGCTAATGTGTGGCATGTGAGTGTGTGGATTTCTTGCTGTGAAGTTTCTCAAGGACACCAACCAGTGCTGGAAAGACAATGAACAGTGCTGAAAGAAAAATGCAAAGACACTCCATCATCCGGGAACCCAAGAGCTGATAAAGTGATGCCAGGCTAATGTGCTCAGGCACTGATTTTGATGTACCCGTGTGAAGAATGGAAACTTCAAAAAGAAGAAAGTCCTAGAAGCTATGCCTGTCCAGGACACCCTAGGGAAGAATGGAGCCGTGGACTAGGAGAGGGTTAAATAGGCATTTGGTCTCCAATAGGGTGATACATATTCCCAGCCAGGGGAAGGGTCTGAGAAAAAGATACTTTCTGCTGTGGCAGAGTTTCTTTAGAGGGACTGCACCATACTGGCACCATGCTGGCACTGTTTGTATGGGCTTTTTCTCTCCATTGTATATGTCAAAACTGATTTATTTCTGATTTGACAAATGCTGCTATAATATTAATTATTAGAATAAAAAGTTATTTGCTTTGGAATATACAATGTAATCTTGTGGGTTTTATTTTTATTTTGGGGGGTTTTTCCCTTCACAACGGACTCCCGGTGAGGTAAAGTAAAGTAGTGCTGCCCGATTCAGGGGAAAAAATTTCGATTCGATTCAGCCTATTGAATAGATTTTTTGATTCGATTTTGCTGTCCAATTGAGTGTTTTAGGGTTGTTTTTGTTTTTTTTCCAAACATCCTGATGGGTTTATTTTATAGTCTCTTCACCCCTTTTATAGCCTCTTCACCCCCTTTGCCCTCTCCTACACACACTGGTGCTGTGGAGTAAACAAAACAAACAAAAAAGACTTTTCCTCTCTCTGTTAAATCCTAGCTCACGTTCGAGGTCTAACACCACCTCTGGCAGGATACACATTTAAAATCTGACAAATTGTAATCACAAAATAAAAAATAAATTAGTTTTTCTACCTTTTGTTGTCTGGTCATTATTCAAATCATGTTGGTCCCAGGCTCTGGTTGTCTTCTGATAGATAGTAGCATCCTTTCACTCATATCAGGTATGCATAAAAACACGGACATTAACTATACTTAAACTAATCTCATGTGCTGTCAGTTTTTTAGTATCAACAACCTAGCTAAAAAAACATAACTATACAAACTATATTAAACTTATAGTAAAGTATAGTAAAACTTAGTAAAATAAGTGAACCATATTAAACCAGAAAGGAGCCATGCTTAATGGAATGAAGGAAACTGTGGTAAAAAGCAGACTTCACATATCTAGTAAGAAAAATAGAATACAGGAGCATAAAACACAAGAGGGTGACCACTGGAACAACCATGCAGAGTCAGAACTAGAAACCGGAATGAACCTGAATTAAAGTGTGGGAAGAAGTTCCACAGAGAGTAAAAAGCAGGCCATAAATCTGACCGCAGTACCTTAAGATATAGAACGTTATAACCAAGAAGAAGGAAATTAATACTAAGAGTAAAGAAGTAAAAATAAAAAGATGAAAAACAATAGGTGAACCTTACTGTGGGTAGTCAGCCTGTAGCATCCAAAACGCAATGAAAGTGAAAGTAAAAAATGGCGCGAGAGATGTTAGAGCTTAAAAGCAAAAGGAGTGAGTGTTTACGTTACCATGGTGTATGGGAAAAGACACAAAGGGTGCGAAAATTGAAAAAGGAACTTGGATAGGCAGGGAAACACCAAATATTGAAAAGGAAATAGTGATGACCAAGCAATAAAAAGAAAAATGGAGCAAAAATGAAAATAGGGAGGTAGCATAGATTAAACAAACAGGGATCTAAACGGGGGAAGGGACAGGAAAACCACAAAATAAAACTACAATGCATGGGGCATTTGCCTATAAGTAAGAAATCAGCTTGTGTATGCTAAGAAATAGGCAGCATGGAACCCCGGCATTGCAGGAATTGCAGGACTCTTACGGCTCCGCCTCCTGCTTTAGGAGGGTTGGTTAGTGAATTGGCCAGGCCGATTTATAAAAAAAAAAAAAAAAAGAATCGATTTGAATTGGAAATCGGGCAGCACTACTTCAAAGCTCTGAAACTTGCTAAAGCGCCTGGCCCAGATGGTCTATAAGAATTTGTGTACCATAGTGGTGGAATCCTTCCAGGCTCTCTGTAACATCCTCTGTTCCCCTAGGATACCTCCTGACAGGCTTACTCATGCCACTGTTGTGATTCTACTCAAACCCTGCAGAGCTCTGCATCAGCTGGGCTCCTATCATCCTATATCTTTGATAAATCAGGACATTAAAATGTTTGCTATTATCTTGACTACCAGGTTGGGTACTGTCTTGCTGCCTTTGGTTCACTTGGATCAAGCTGGTTTTGCGCCCGGGAGCTACCCTTCTGTTAATGTTCTTCGTGCCCTCTCAGTGTTAACACATCCTGGGTTACTGAGCAAATGCACCTCTATGTCAAGACTTACAGGTTCCAGATATCAATATAATTGATCCTCTAAACTTGATTTTAAACTCCCTTGCTGTACTGTAAATTCAGCATCAATATTCACTGCAAGGAAATTGACTGGGGTCCAGAGAGTTCAATATCAATCTTTTCGCAGATGACATGCTCATATTTCTGGGTGATATGGTACGGGTTTTCCCCCTAATTCGTAACTCTTATACATCACTGTGGGGCATTCTCAGGTTTGTGGATCAACTTTGAGAAATCGGAGGCTTTGGCGCTATCCCCTGGGTGTGTGGCCCAAGGTGACCCGTCCTTTCCCATGTTATTCCCCGAAAGATTGGCTACGTGATTGGCTGCGCCATTGTATGCTAATTGCCTCAGAATGATGTTAGAGGAAATATAAATGTTTAAACTCTAAAGCTGCTGTTTGGAGATAAGATCATGAGGTGCTAAAGGGTGCTCTTCTCTCCCTGGACACAAAAGAATGTTATATTTGACTCATCTTGTTATAAAATAAACTCAAATATCTGTTTATTGTAGCACATCTTTTTTGTGTCCAATCTATTTGAAATAGCAGGTGAGAATCCTCTCTCATTCTCATCTTGGGAAACTAATATCCAAGGAAATAGCAGCTGCCTTGGATAGGATACTTCTTCCACTTTCTGAAAAGTTCTTATCACCTCTCCGGGAAGCGCGTTCCAGGTGTCTACCACCCGTTGAGTGAAGAAGAACTTCCATAGCAAAGCAGCAGATGAATCCAGACTAGTGGGTATAGCTCACATCGACCAGCAGGTGGAGATAGAGAACTGATTAACAGTTGGCCTTAAAGCCTGGTGTTCCTCCTGTTGATTCAGTTTTGCTCTATCTCCCAGCAGGAATGGAGCTTACTCTACTAGCTCCTGGATTCTGGCTGGGGCCGGTTTAGGTGGTGTTCCTGTGGCTTCCTCTGTTGAGACTCGGTCTCTTCAGCAGGACAGGGGTGCCTGGCTGAGCGGTGCCGGCTTTGGGAGCTACACCTGGGCCCTCCCAGGTCCCTTCTCCACCCTCCCCTCCGTTGGTTTGAGCGGGTTCTTGGGCCACTGCAGGGATTTTGTTCGTAGGTTTCTTCATTCCAGTAAAAAAAAAAAAAAAAAACCAACGACTTCCTGCTTGTGCTGAGCCGTGCTGTGTTCATGTGGCTTTCAGTGCAATTACCAGCTGTAACCCGGCTGCAGTTAGAGCGGGGGACCGGTTGGTGAGTAACTTTGTTTGCTGTCTGCCTCCTCTTTCGTTAGTCGGTCGTTCGTGTTCGTTCCGGCGGTAGCGGGGGGGGGGGCGGAGTCGGCGGTCGGCGGCGTGTTGCCGCGTTTGTGTAAAAAAAAAAAAAAAAAGTTTTTTGAATCGCCGTTTATAGAGATGGCAGCAGAGGCTACTCAGCGGTGCTCGCGCTGTGGGAAGCGCAGAGCACTGTCGGGCTTCTGCTCTGCAGGGTGTGTGGATACACCGGCAGAAGATGCTTTCCTGCAAGCTTGTGAGTTAGCCATCGCCCGTGTCAGCGAGGCACGGTCTGCGTCCCCGGGCCTCGAGGGCGACTCGGGAGGACTGCAAGGCTCTTCCGCGGCTGAGGGGAGGTCAGCGGCGGTCGGGGAGCCGGGGTCGCTAGGGGACGGCGCGGCTGCGCGCCCTAGCATTGATCAGGCTGGTTCAACTTTACTGGGGGTGAGCTCCTTCTCACCGGAGTTTGTTATGTTGTTGCACCGAGCATTTCTGCTGCAGGGCTCGCAGCCGGCCCAGTCGGTACCGGCGAGCTGTCCGTCCCTCCCTGGGCCTTCTACCTCTACGGGTTTAACCGGCGCTAATGCCGGCCCGACTACGGGTCCTGTGTTGTCGCCTGGGCGGTCGCAGGGGGCGAAGAAACGCAGACTCGCGACCGTGGACGCAGAAGGTAATCTTCCCTTATCCCCTTTCTCTCTTCCTGAATCATTAGAGGAAGGGGAGGTCTTAGATTGGGAGGCAGAGGATCCCCCGGGCAGGGAAGTTGATGATCCTTCCGCGCTCCAGCTGTTTCATAGAGAGGAGCTGGCGTCCTTGATTTCTAAGGCTTTACAGGGTTTGAATATCTCTCAGGAAGATGCTAAGGTGTCGGGTAACCCCCTGATGGCAGGTACACGTAAGCCACCTAAGTCCTTTCCGGTGCATGAAGCCATGCAGGAGCTGATCGCGGCGCAATGGGATACGCCGGAGGCCAGTTTACGAGTGGCAAAGGCCATGCGGCTCCTGTATCCGGTTGACCCGACCGAACTTGAGAAGTTTAGGTTACCTAGGGTGGACGCTTTGGTGGCAGCGGTAACGAAAAAGACTACCTTGCCGGTGGAAGGGGGGGTGACGCTAAAGGATGCCAGGATAGGAAGATTGAATCTTCACTAAAAATGTCCTTTGAGGTAGCTGCGGTTACCTTACAGGCCGCAATTTGCAGCTCGTATGCGGCACGGGCATGTTTGCAGTGGTCGCAAGGGATGACCGATAATTTAATGGAGTCTGGGGGTTCTGTCCCTTCGGAACTGGCTGATTTGGAGTCGGGCTTGGCGTATTTGGCAGACTCCTTATATGACATTATTCGAGCATCTGCGAAACAGATGTCTCTGTCAGTGGTATTGCGCAGATCCTTATGGCTCCGACATTGGGCGGCTGATGCTGCATCCAAGCTTAGGCTGGTGAGACTCCCTTTTAAAGGAGGTTTATTGTTTGGAGAGGACTTAGATAAATTGGTGAAGGATTTTGGGGATACCAAAACACAGCGTCTACCGGAGGATAGGGCTAGGCCCCCGGTGAGGTCCTCCTCGTCTAGACCGCGCTTCAGAGATGTTAGGCGATCCAGGTCTGGTAAACCATTCTTCAGATCAGCATGTGGTTCTTTCTCTGCGTCGAGACCTAGGTTTCAGCAGATGAGTTCCTTTCGTACGACGAAACCCTCTTCAGGTCAGCCAACACGTACCCCAACGAGTCGCACTCCGCAATGACGGGGGCTTGGCTCCCTCCGCCTTTCCCTTAGGGGGCCGGCTTTCGGCGTTCCGGGCGGAGTGGGCCACAATCACGTCAGATCAGTGGGTGTTGGACATTATTCAAGAAGGGTACAAGTTGGAGTTCGCCTCTCCCGTCGTAGATTCTTTCTTGGTGTCCCCGTGCCATGGGGCGGCCAAGGGAGAGGCGGTCCGCATGACTCTTCAGGGGCTGCTCGATCTGGGGGCGGTGGTACCGGTGCCCCCGGAAGAGGTAGGCCGCGGGATATATTCCCTTTACTTCATTGTACCAAAGAAGGGGGGGTCGTTCAGACCGGTGCTGGACCTCAAAGTGGTCAACAGATTTCTCAGTGTTCGCCATTTCCGGATGGAGACAGTACGCTCGGTCATTGCGGCTGTACGACCGGGAGAGTTCCTCACGTCCCTAGATCTCAAGGAGGCGTACCTACATATCCCGATCTGGCCTCCGCATCAGCGGTATCTGAGGTTTGCGATTCTTGGCCAGCATTATCAGTTTCGGGCAATGCCCTTTGGCCTGGCGACGGCTCCCCGCACCTTTTCCAAAGTCATGGTGGTGGTAGCAGCCTTTCTTCGCAAGGAAGGGATTCGGGTACACCCTTACTTAGACGACTGGTTGATCCGCGCCTCGTCCAGACAGGAGAGTTTGTCGGTCACTCAGAGGGTAATCTCTCTCCTTCAGTCGTTGGGGTGGATCGTCAACTTTCCCAAGAGTTTTCTGTCCCCGTCGCAGTCTTTGGTGCATCTGGGGGTCAGATTCGACACTGCTCTGGGAGAGTATTTCTACCCCGAGACCGGGGAGAGAAATTGCAGGCTCAGATTCGCCTACTTCTCGGGTCGCCCAGACCTCGGGTTTGGGATTATGTGCAGGTTCTGGGCTCCATGGTAGCGACTCTGGAGGTGGTCCCCTGGGCTCGGGGCCACATGAGACCCTTACAACAGTCGCTTCTCTCTCGCTGGTCCCCAGCTTCTCTGGAATACAATGTGTGTCTCCAATGGAGTCCTCGGGCGGCTCGCAGCATGCAGTGGTGGCTACACGAGTTGCACCTGTGGCGGGGCATGCCGTTAGCCACGCCGGATTGGGTGGTGGTGACAACGGATGCCAGTCTGCGGGGCTGGGGGGCCCAGTGCCTGCAAGCGTCGGTGCAGGGAGTGTGGTCCTTAGAGGAAGCCCAGTGGCCCATCAATTTGTTGGAATTAAAGGCGATCAGATTGGCGCTGAGGGCTTTTCAGTCCCTGATTCAGGACAGGCCGACCAGAATCTTTTCGGACAGTGTCACGGCGGTTGCATATGTCAATCGTCAGGGGGGCACTCGGAGTCCGCAGTTGGCCGAAGAGGCAAGGAGATTGTTTCAGTGGGCAGAAGGGCATGTTCCGCTTCTGTCGGCGGCATACATTGCAGGTCACGAAAACGTGCAAGCGGACTTCCTCAGCAGAAATCTTCTAGATCCGGGCGAGTGGGAATTGTCGGCTCGAGCGTTCGGCCTGCTAGTCCGTCGTTGGGGGTTGCCAGAGTTGGATCTCATGGCTTCGTCCCGCAATACGAAGTTGCCTCGCTTCTTCAGCAGACGCAAGGAGAAGGGCTCGGAGGGGGTGGACGCATTGGCCCTCCCATGGCCTCCAAATTCCCTTCTGTATGTGTTCCCGCCTTGGCCCATGATAGGTCGGGTGTTACAACGCATCTCTCTCTTTCACGGCAGAGTGATCCTGGTGGCTCCGGATTGGCCGCGTCGGCCGTGGTACGCAGATCTCATTCAGCTTTCAGTAGGAGATCGGGTGACGTTCCAGGTAACTCCGGACTTACTAACTCAGGGCCCAATCTGGATGGAAGATCCGGCCCGCTTTGGTCTTACGGCCTGGCTCTTGAGCGGTCAAGGCTAAAGAAGAAGGGCTATTCGGAGCAGGTGATTGCCATGCTTCTTAAAGCTAAGAAGATTTCGACTTCAACCTCCTATGCGAGAGTCTGGAAGATTTTTGATGCTTGGTGCGGACGACAGGGAATCGCGCCCTTCCATGCATCTCTGCCGGCTATTCTTGCTTTTCTGCAGGAAGGCGTTGAGAAAGAATTAGCCTATAACTCTTTAAAGGTTCAGGTGGCGGCCATTGCCTGTTACAGGGGCAGGGTGGCTGGCGCGTCGCTAGCTTCGCAGCCGGACGTGGTCCGTTTCCTCAAAGGGGTTCACCATATACGCCCGCCGGTAAGGCGAATTTGTCCATCCTGGAATCTTAAACTCGTCCTTGGGAAGTTGCAGGGGGCACCTTTTGAGCCCCTGTCAGCGGCCACTTTGAAGGATGTCACGCTGAAAACAGTGTTCTTGGTGGCGATGGCTTCGGCGAGGCGAGTATCGGAACTTCAGGCACTTTCTTGCAGAGAACCCTTTTTACATTTTTCTGAGACAGGGGTGTCGGTGCGGCCGGTGCCGTCCTTCCTGCCTAAGGTGATTTCTTCATTTCATGTGAACCAGAGTGTATTCCTCCCGTCCTTCCGGAAGGAGGATTGGGGTAAACGATTTTTGTCTTTGCGTCTACTGGATGTACGGCGTATGCTTCTCCATTATTTGGGGGTGACGAATGATTTTCGTAGGTCGGACCATCTCTTTGTATTGTTCGCGGGTAAACACAAGGGGATGGCGGTGTCTAAAGCGTCCATTGCGCGTTGGGTCAAGGAGACGATTGCTTCGGCTTATGTGTTGACAGGGAAGAAAGTACCGGAGCACCTTCATGCTCATTCCACTCGGGCATTGGCTACGTCTTGGGCGGAGTCCGGGGGGATGTCTTTGGAGGAAATTTGCCGGGCGGCCACTTGGTCATCGGGTAATACCTTTTCGAAGCATTACCGTTTAGACGTAGCGGCCCGTGCGGAGGCAAGTTTTGGCGCTGCAGTGCTGGCGGAGGCGGCATTGGCGTCCCACCCGGTTTGAGTTTGCTTTGCTACATCCCACTAGTCTGGATTCATCTGCTGCTTTGCTATGGAAGGTAAAATTATGGTCTTACCTGTTAATTTTCTTTCCTTTAGAAGCAGCAGATGAATCCAGAGCCCCTCCCCAGGTGCACTGTATGTGTAGGGTGTTTGTTTATTGTTTCAGTTGGGATATGGTTGGTAATTGTATTATTTAGTTACTGAGTGGCACATTTTCTACTGGAATGAAGTTTTGTGGATGCTCATGCTCCTTTCGGGCTGCTTGGGCAAAATGCATAACTGAATCAACAGGAGGAACACCAGGCTTTAAGGCCAACTGTTAATCAGTTCTCTATCTCCACCTGCTGGTCGATGTGAGCTATACCCACTAGTCTGGATTCATCTGCTGCTTCTAAAGGAAAGAAAATTAACAGGTAAGACCATAATTTTACCTTCCTTGCATTCGCTATGAATCTGTCTCCTCTCAGTTTTTCTGAATGACCTATTGTTTTAGTTGTCCCTGCTAGTCTAAAGAATCTGTCCCTCTCCACCTTCTCTATGCCTTTCATGATTTTATAAGTCTCTATCATGTCACCTCTCAGTCTCCGCTTTTCCAGGGTAAAGAGCCCCAGCCTGTCTAACCGTTCGGCATATGAAAGGTTCTCCATACCCTTTATCATCCTCGTTGCTCTCCTCTGGACCCTCTCGAGTATTGCCATGTCCTTCTTGAGGTATGACGACCTGTATTTGACGCAGTATTCCAGATGAGGGCGCACCATTGCTCGATACAGTGGCAGGATAACTTCCTTCGTTCTGGTAGTGATACCTTTTTTGATAATGCCCAACATTCTGCTCGCTTTTTTTGAGGCTGCTGCACATTGCGCCGCCGGCTTCATTGTGTTATCCACCATTACCCCCAGATCTTTTTCTTGGCTGCCTTCCCGAGTACCCTCCCTCCCATCGTATAGCTGTACATGGAGTTCCCCTTCCCTATGTGCAAGACCTTACATTTCTCCACATTGAAGCTCATCTGCCATTTTTTTGCCCACTCACTCAGTTTGTTCAGGTCGCTCTGCAGTTCTATGCATTCCTCAACAGTTCTGACCCTGCTGGAGAGTTTTGTGTCATCCGCGAACTTGATAACTTCGCACTTTGTCCCCATTTCTAGATCATTAATAAATATATTGAACAGCAGTGGTCCCAGCACTGACCCTTGCGGAACACCACTTGTGACCCCTATCCAGTCAAGTAGTGCCCCTTTACTCCTATCCTCTGCTTCCTGCCCGCCAGCCAATTTTTGATCCATCTGTGCACGTCCCCTTCCACCCGTGACTCCACAGTTTCTTCAGTAGGCGTTCATGGGGCACCTTGTCGAAGGCTTTTTGGAAATCTAATATACGATGTCTACGGGGGTCACCTTGGTCCAATTGTTTACTTATCCCCTCAAAGAAATGCAGTAGATTTGTCTGGCATGATCAGCCTTTACAGAAACCATGCTGGCTTGATCTCATCAGATTATGTTTTCCTATGCTCATTGATACCTTCCCTGATCAGTGATTCGGCCATCTTCCCCGGAACAGAGGTTAAGCTCACCGGTCTGTAGTTTCCCGGGTCGCCTCTCGATCCTTTTTTGAAGATTGGTGTAACATTCGCTATCTTCTTGTCCTCCGGGATTACCCCTGTTCTCAAGGACAGGTTGCAAATATGCTACAGTAACTCTGC